>NW_024543067.1:30870000-33270000 GCF_018167655.1 Microtus oregoni
GCATTGGTGTTTTGCCTGCATGTATGTCTGTGTGAGGGTGTCAGATCTTGGAATTATAGACAGAGCTGCCATGTGGGTCCTGGGAATTGAACCCAGGCCCTCTGGAAAAGAAGTCAGCACTCCTAACTGCAGAGCCATCTCTCTGGCCCCTTGACATGAAATTTTTAACAAATTTTAGAACTCTGACAATAAGTGAAATAGGTAAAGATAATTTATAAAAGAACAGATAAAAATATTTCTAAAATATATGTGAACAAACAACACATATGCACACACCTTTTTTTTTCCCAAATAAATGTCTTTATTTTATTTTTGGGTTTTTGAGACTGGGTTTCTCTATAGCTTTGGAGCCTGTCCTGAAACTCACTTGGTAGACCAGGCTGGCTTCGAACTCACAGCAATCCACCTGTCTCTGTTTCCTGAGTGCTGGGATTAAAGGTGTGCACCACCATTGCCAGGCTGTACACAACTTTTTCAGATTCAGCAAGTTCACAGTTAGAAATCAAAGTGTAAATTGTTGTCCCTGTTCCTCCTATCATGTATCAATAAGACATCGATTGTGATTTTCAAGCCAAATTCTTCCTCACCGGGTTGCATAAGAGGTTGGGGGTCTGTCTTTATATTAAATCTCTCTCTTCCTCCCTCCCTCCTTTCCTCCCTTCTTCCCTTCCTTGCTCTCTCTCTCTCTCTCTCTCTCTCTCTCTCTCCTCTGTTTATTTTCCAAAACAGGGTTTCTCTTTGTAGCCCTGGCTGTCCTGGAGCTAGCTCTGTAGACCAGGCTGGCTTTAGACTCACAGAGATCCACCTGCCTCTGCCTCCCAAGTGCACCACCACTGCCTGACTGACCTTTTCTTAAAAGTTAAGGAAAAATAATTATATCTACTCTGTTTCTACTCTATTGTTGATTAGTTGGCTTATAGCATTTTATATTGGCATTTTTAAATCTTCCTTTTACTACCAAGAAGCATTTGAAGGAAGAAAAACGCAATATTTTTAAATTTAAAGCATCTTTTTTCTGGGTTGAAGTGAACTTATAAAACTATGGAATTGTGTCAAGCATTATTGCATCGTTGCTCCAGAATATATGGTCATGTGGAAGTATTGATACGGAGTGCCTAGAAGCATGATGGAATCCAACAGAACAATCTCCCGCCTTCCTCTCTCCCTCCCTCCCTCAACAAATAGATCTAGTTACAATTGTTTTTACGTCTGCAAAATACAACTTATACAGTGTTTTATAACTTGATTATAATTGTTAGTGTCAAAATGCCATTCCTCCCTTCCCTTTAACCTATCTACAGAGCAATCAGAGAACCTTAGTAAGAGCTGTTTCGACCTCAAAAACCATCAAAATGTAGCCTCTGGGGTGCTCCCATCTCTACCTGGTCTGCAGGGAGCCCACAAGTTCTTCCTTTAACATCAAGCTAGATTCTATCATGGTGGCCCAGAGACTTGTAGAGAACAAACCAATAAGTCCCAGTAGCTCCCAGCAGATTGACTCTAAATCCTCCCAAACAGGAAAGATTCATTTTTCATTTAAATATCTAAATAGAACCCATTTTCCTCAGAAAATATTCATGATCTGTAAGCAATGCAGTTTTTATTATTTTGAGACTATATTTAAATACATATCCATAAGTAAAGAAAGGCGAGATAGGTTTTCTCTGGCTATAATTAAGTGTTGATGTTATAGTGGGTCAGTACTATTAAGAAAACTTTGCAATGATAATGGGTACTGTAATTGGTTAAGACCTTATAGTTGGCAGAGGATAGATCAGAGGATAGATGAGTCCTGATGCTAACCTATGTCCCTGCTCTTGTTCAGGGAATGGCTTCCCATAACAAGCGCTTCTTAAGTCTTGGTGGGCTTGACTGATTTCCTGTCCTTGACCATCAATATTTACATGAAGGAGCTTGACCACTGTGTAACGCTGGTCCTTGAGCACATGTCCTTGAACACCGTTTTGAAGCAGCTTACCTAAAATCTTTAGGAGAGTTGGAAAATACATCAAAATAAATCACTTCATATGGAACACTGTGGGCTATTATTTGCATTTAAATAGAAACACTACATCCTTCCTTTGCTGTGACAAATGCCCGCTGCTAAATGAGTCCACACTTCTGACTTCCCTACGAAGGAACTGTATCTATCAAAGTCCTTGGTCCCCTCTAGCCGCTGAACACTTGTGGACTTGTAATGGAGTAGCCGTTTCTGTTCATCGTAAATTTGACTGCTGA
Source organism: Microtus oregoni (assembly GCF_018167655.1). Taxonomy (NCBI): domain Eukaryota; kingdom Metazoa; phylum Chordata; class Mammalia; order Rodentia; family Cricetidae; genus Microtus; species Microtus oregoni. Next base: position 30,872,239 of record NW_024543067.1, read on the forward strand.
AGGTATTCCCCACACGCCAACAGCCTCTTTCTGATTTTTCTGAATATAAACATAGTAAAATTGATGGAATTGCCAAACTTATCCAGAAGAGGAGTGCTTTCCCCAGGCAAAGAGAGTTCCTCTCTCTTATGAGCAAGACAGGTTAAAAATCTAAGATCATGTTAAAGTGGTGAGATTAACTGCATCTTGATGGCCGAGGAGAAAATGATGGGTCCAGCTTCCAGAAAGATGATGAAGTCAGAGAGCAAGGACTCTGTCTGGGAATGTTCAACCTGAGCTGCGTGCGGGGAGGATGATGCTGGCCTCTCTCTGTAGAGGATGGCAGTCTCCACAGGCCTGCCCTTGTCACAGACAGTGGTATTTATTTACCTGAAACCAATTGAACTACTTTCCCTACACATTAAGGCTAAGAAGCCACATTAATGCAGCCTCTAACTTTGTATCAAAACAGCTCAAAAAACCCCCGCATAGGTTTAATTAACTCTCAAAATATTCATGGGCGGCCTTTTAAACACAGAGTGCTAAAGCTAGCCTGACACCTTGAAATTGGCAACTTTTAAAAATGATGCTGACACCCAGTGGTGTAGACAAAGCCGCTTCTACCAGAGGAACACAGCAGTGAGTGCCATGGGAAAATTAGATGAACACCGTGAACCTCAGCTAAAATCCATTAAGCAAATCGGGCCCCTGGGTGAGATAATCCAGCTGTGTCTTGCTGATGCCAAAACAACCACAGTAGCTGATGTAGTTAATTTAAACATTCTTTTCAAACCGACTTTCTTTTGGTAATATGTATGTATAGGAAATAGTTGCTGTTAAGCTCCGTGATGTCCAATGCTGTGGCGTTTTGCATGCTTGGCTCAAGCTCTGCTAATCTTATGGGGAAGTAACTAGTTGTTTTTAGTTTTCTGTTTTGTTTCCCTCTCAGGATAGTTGAATAGCAATAGTTTTAAACTCTAAAAGGATCCCGTTGGCTCAAATTTAGGGATAGTTTTGATTTAAAGGTTAGATGTACACTAAATGAGCTGCTATTTGAATCGAATCAGCCACCGAGGAGTTGCAGCCAACCCAGATGTATGTTCTCCTTAGAAGTGCCCTGTGGAGCTGGAAAGCACAAAGCCGTGTAAACACTGGGGATCGCACAGCGTATCAGTCTTTCCGCATTCTCTCCAGATCAGCAGTTAGGCACATAAGCCACAAATGTTTACCCCATTGAAAAACGGCTGGGCAGTTACAGTTCCAATCGAGAATCTGCTTCCAGTTACAAGTAACAGAACCCGATGCAACCAACCTACCCCAAATTGCTGAGAAATGGGGGTTACCAAGATCATGTCCATCTGTACTGTGGAATTTACATTCGTGGCTTTCTTGGTGAGCAGAGCGATGTCTCTAGGATCTTTTCTTGAGCAACAACCAGCACACTGGATGTGATAGCCACCTTTGGTGTTTGCAATTTTACTGAGAGCTTTCAGTATTTGTGTTACTTTCTTAATATTTGGGTAACTCTGTGAATTGTGCTCTAAGTGAAGCTGATCTGATTTTTAGTCAAATACATACCTGTTACTTATTTGACAATTTCCAATTTGTGGGAAATATTCTCTCAAAGAGAGAGAGAGAGAGAGAGAGAGAGAGAGAGAGAGAGAGAGAGATCCCTAATCCTATTACTCAACATTAAATGTATTTTAAAATTCTCACTGTTCTTCTTTTCTAGAGTTGTAGCTACAAAGTAACAGCAGAGTAGACAACTATGCAACTGATTTGATCAAAACTAGCTAGAAAATATAAGACCAAAACACCCTTGACCTTCCTCATTGTTTGAGTAGACTTTTTATTCAAGGTTATCGTTTGTCTAAAATGCTACTCTAGTACCCTGCTGATAGAAATGTATTTGTAACATTTGCATACGTAAGACTTAGTAAATAACCTGATTTTCTGGAAACTGATTCAAGAGAAATCTCCACTCTTTTGAAGTGGGTCCCTTAGAGTCTTAAGAACTGGCTTATTTGAAGCGCTTAGTGGCTTGTCTCCTAATCCAGAGAAAACTTCAGTGCTACTTGTAACAGAGAACACATGGCTCCTTCCTAATGTCCTGTGTGGCCATAGCAACAAAGCCCTCAAAGATTATCAAAGACACTGTAGAACATGAAGACATAGACCAGTCAGTGTGCAATGCTTGTGCCTCTGGGGTTCTTTGGTAATAAACAGAACCATGACAATGAATAGATCCTCCATTTCTCTTAAGAGGAGAGACGTTACAATGTGTAGATTGAGATTTGTTTTGTACATTTTAATACAGAATGGAGAATCAAAGCTTAAGAGTTATCCCTAGGAAACTGTTGTTTTGTTTTGTTTGTTTGTTTTTATACAGAACCAAAGAAAAGAAAGATAGACATGATAGATATTTTTAAAAATCGCTTAAGAAGTTAGTACCAGAGCTACACAATTCTACATTGTGCTTTCTGGCATTCATGTGTGTGAATATGTCTGGCATTCTGTCTATACATTTTTCTAGCATTTTCATTACAAGCCTCCATTCATTTATGAAAGGAAAGAAACACTTTTTTTTACCCCACCTAAATCAACCCATTATTTGATTAAAAGCAAGAGCTTTTGTTTTGTTTTGTTTTAATTTTGTTTGTTTTGTTTCTTTGTTTTCAATTTTTGTTTGTTTGGGGGTTTGTTTTGTTTTTGTTTCTTTTGGTTTTGTTTTGTTTTCTTTTTTCTTTGATTTTTTCTTTTCTTTCTTTTTTTTTTTTTGAGACAGAGTTTCTCTATGTAGACCCCACTGTCCTGGAATTCACTCTGCAAACCAGGTTGACCTTGAACTCACTGAGATCTGCCTGCCTCTGCCCTCTGCCTCCTAAGTGATGGAATTAAAGGTGTGTGCGCACCACCAGTGCCCACCAAGAGAGTCAAGAGCTTTGCATGCCAAGTTGTTAAATCATATTTACCACTCAGCTGAGAAATAGACATTGAATCGTTTTCTCGCAGTGGTATTTACTGTTCCCTTTATCGAGTATAATTAAAATTTCAACTATTCTGCCATACTAAAATTTAAAGATTATAATCTAAACTCCACATCTTAAGTTGGAAAGCAAAGCACAAGGTCATAATGAAAGACTAAAATTAATAAAGTTCATAGGTTGTAGGAACAGACTCCTCAAAGAAAGTACTTATGTATAAGAATATACAAAGTGTGAGCTGATAATAGTTAAAAATAAATGTTAGCTTTCCCTCGGTGCCTGGTGCGTTTGTGAGGCACTGTTCAAACGCTGCAAACCCGTCACTTACAAAAGCTATGAAGTCCATCGCTCTTGATTCTGGAGCCTGAGGAGTCTAAAGTCAAGGAACTGGCATGGGTGTCTGCTGAGGGAGGCCTCTCATTGGTGGTTCTTTCCCTCAGGCAGACAGAAGAAGGCAGGATGGACAGAGACAGTTCCTGTGAGAAGGGGCTCTAGCCTTTTCCCGAGGGTGGGACCCCCACAGTTCTATCATCTTAGACGGCCTTCCTCCTAATACCACCATAAGGATAAAGTTTCAGTGTGAGTTTTGGAGGTTTACTCAGCCACAGAAAACACTGACAGTGCTGGCTGGGAGTGGTGGCACACGTCTGTTATTCAGAATTCAGGAGGTAGAGGAGACAGAAGGACTGGAGTTCAAGGTCAGGTTGAGCTACATAGTGAATATAAGAACAACCTGGGCTTCATGAGAACCCAGTTTAAAAAAAAATAGAAAAAGAAATACAAAAAGAGGTTGAAGAGATGGCACAGCTGTTAAGAGCAACAGCTGTCCTTCCAAAGACCTGGGTTCAATTCCCTTACTCACAGTGAACTGTAACACAGTACCGGAAAATACAATGACCAAATGGGACAAAACACCCACACACATAAAATGAAATGAAAACAACCCCCCAAAACATTACATTCCTTATGAGGCAAAGACTGTAACTGGTGTGATTGTGGAGACCCACAGCAATCATTTGAGCCATCATTATTTACGGGTATAACATCAGGGCCATTTGTGTGATACAGTCTACCAGTGACAAAATTGCCCACGTATGCAACTTCCCAGTCTTGTTTCATTTGGTAGGAGCTGTACTGATAACGTTTAGCTCTATTAAGTGAACGAGACTGAGTGTTTATTGCTTGGAGGTGTTTAGCTGGTATTTACATACTTTAGTTGGTTGTCATGTAGCTAAATGATGTTCAGTGACTGTCAGGTTAATTTAAGCAGAGATATTAATGCCTCTCTGAGGTTGAATGCATACAAGAACTTTATTCACTGTGTGCTCTTTGGTCTTTAAATTGTCCTGGTGATATTGCTACCCCCATCCAGCTTGTTGAAAGTGGAGTTGGGATTTCATCCGGTTATGTCTGCTCTCCAGTTTTCAAATGGCTCTTAGAACATGGGGATATTTTCTAAACATTCTGTACATTACCAAGCTCATTCACCTTTTAGAACAAGTTTTTTTTAATCTCCTCCTTGGAGATAAAATTGGAATAATAGTTAAAATGTCATTACGGAAGGGGCTAAATGAGCTGTCAAGCCTGGGTTTCTAGTTTGCAAACACTGACACCTTCCAATGGGAGTAGTTATTTCAGAGGGCAGGCTATGGCTGTACTCACGGCTCCCCTGCTGTAGGAAATGCAAGCTCCCTTATCTCCTACCCTCCAGGTCTTTCACAGGGCCTCTCTGTGGGAGCACACCCCTTTGTAAACACTGGGATTAAGAATTTGGACCTAACTCCTCATTCTGGGTCTCCTTGTCCAGCCTTAACATGTTGCTTAGACTTACTGCAGCTTGATGTGCCATTTTTTACTGATACTCATAGGAGACCTGGCCTTTCCTAAAGAGAAACAGTGGGAGTAAGTTGGGAACCAGGGCAGGGGAGGGGGGCCCCCGAGGGAGAGATTGAAAGGAGGGAAGGAGGGAAACCTGAAGCTGGGATGTAAAATAAATAAATAAACAAAATTATTTAAAAAATAAAAATAAGCCGGGCGGTGGTGGCGCACCGGAGGAAGAGGAGGAAGAGGCAGGCGGATCTCTGGGAGTTCAAGGCCAGCCTGGTCTACAAGAGCTAGTTCTGGGACAGGCACCAAAGCTTTCTTGAAAAACAAAAATAAAATAAAATAAAAAATAAAAATAGAAGAACTTGTCTCCACCCTTGCCTTTCCCTTCTGCTAGTTCCCTGGGGATCACTGAGGAGAATCGGCACTCTGACAAATTATGTCTGTGTCTTACGACAGGAAGCCCATCTGAACTGTTTCCTTGTTCATTTGTGTACATTTTTAAAATCAAGACCCTTTTATAGGAGCCCACTGTGCCCAGGACTAGGGACGATCCTGATGAACACCGCAGCCATCTGAGCACACTGCTAGAAGACGAACAGGCATATACCAAGGAGCCACTGTGCTACTGGGAGATAAACACTGTGGCCCAGGCTAGTGCCGTCTGTCTCAGACACAGAAGAACCTCGCCTGCCTCAGCCTTGGGGAGCCAGAAGGGACTTCCTGATAAACATTTGAGTTGAGCCTAGGAAAAGTTAGCATCAGTTGGGAGAGAGAAACAGAGAAGAAATGTTCCAGACAGATGGGACCATTATGCTTTGATTGGGAAATATCCCCAATAGGCTGGCTCTGTGTTTAAATACCTAGTCAGTGGCTGGCAGTGTCCGTAAGATACATCGTTATGCTCAAAAACAAATATTGTGCCTTTAGGGGATTTGCACACTTCCTGAAACAGTAGATGAAGCTGTTGGTTGCTGTTGTGGAGATGAGAGGAGGGCAGAAATGGTAGCTCTGCAAAATCTTCACAGCATCACAACAAAACACTGCTCTAGAGACAGAGAGCTGAAGGCCAAGCTGGAGAGCAGACATCTCGGGCCCACCACAAAGAGCCCTTCTGAGGCTGAAGAATTTCTCATTTAAGCAAATTGTCTCATTCCTTCCCCCGAGTGAGCACATTTTTCCCACTCCGCCCTGACCCGCTGATGTTCTGCTCCTGGCCACAGTCCAGCCCAAAGCAGCCTCCTCATGGAGCTGTTCTCACAGCCAATCCATAATAGGTGTCCACCCCAAAGCTAAAAATAAGTTCAGTGTCCTGGTGACTTGAAAATTAGCTAATATCTGAAGGAAGCCTCGTTTCCATCGACGAAACCAAGGAGACCACAAGTGCAGGCTCAGAGTTTTCCTGCTGAGTGGAGGGGATAGGGCGTGTTGGAGGGCTAAGGAGGAAAAGCATCCTCCTCCTGAACTACCTCAGAGGACAAAGGAAAATGCTAAGTTCAATACATTCCCCTTCCTTGTCAAACTCCTCCAACACCCCCCCCCCCACACACACACACACAAACCTCTCATTTCCATCAGGCAAGCTGCAAATCTCTTAAGCAAATGAATCTTTTCTTATTTTAGATTAAAAAAAAATGACGTGTGTGTGTGTGTGCCTGCATGAGTTTATGTGTACCATGTGTGTGCCCATGTGTGCACATGTGTGCCCATGTGCCCCAGTGTGTACATGTGCCATGTGCATATGTGTGCCCTTGGAAACCAGAAGAGGGTGTCGGGTCCCCTCGAGCTGGAATTACAGCTGGTTGTGAATAGCCCGGTGTATGCTAGGAACTGAATTCAGGTCCTTTGCAAGAGCAGCAAGTGCCCTCAACCACTGAGCCATCTCTTCAGTCAGTGGGTATTTTATGTAATACATTTCCCAGGATTTAGGTATTCTTCATCTTTTGGTTAGATGTGTGATCTTGTCTAATTAAATTCCTTAAGGTTTTGAGACAAAGTCTTCACCTAAAATGTGGAGTTGGGCAAAGTTTCTAAGTATCTTCCATTGCCAACATGTGCCATGGGTGCTGAAGAAGGGTAGTGATGGCGCTAACACACTGTGGTGGCGGAACTTAAAAGACTTGGCTTCTAGCATCACTTGCTGGCATAGGTAAATGGTAAAAAACATTTTCTGTTAAGGTCAAATAGTAAATGTTTGGGTCTTTGTAAGTCACGAGATTTCAGCCACAACTCTTGAGCTCTCATTATAATGTGAAGGCCGCTACAAACTGTTTGCTCTTTTTTTTGAAACACAATGTCATCAGAACAGGGACGCACACTCTCACTTGCATACTGTTCGTACACCAAACAGCCGAGTGGCCAGTGGGATGTGGTGTGCCCTCTGTGTCATTTGCTGACCCTTGAAACTAAGCCCTGAAGTCCCTAACCTGAGAAGGGAGTGAGTTGTCCCTTTGGTTCTTCGGTTTCCAAACTCCATCCCAGGCAGTTTCTGAGAAACCTCTCTGCCACCTTTGTACTGTGTCAAACACGGGCCCTTTAATCACTTCAGCTGCCCACAGCCACCTCGTCACGTATAAGCCCAAATAAACGACTTGAAGGAGCAGGCTTGCAGCGAGCGTGAACCCAAAAGAAACAGCTCGGGCAGCTAGTTTCTCAGGCAGAGCGATGAAGAAATGGCTTTATCAGCGAGCAGAGCTGAAGACACATAGCCCCGGGGAATAGTTGAGCAGTCCGGTCACTGAGCCAGGGAAAGCAAGAAGGGAGGAGAGAGGAAAGATAGATTGAATGGCAAAGCAGTCTGTGAGCTCTACTGTACCAGCCGGCCCAGCTGGGTACTTTATCTTGAATTTGCTTTGCAAATTGCAGATGCCTAGCTCTGGAAGCCAAGAAAAAGAAAGGGTGTCATCCCAGCCAAAATCCTCCCAGGGGTCTCTAGTAACTCGGAGGACTTGGTTTGTGAGGGAAAATCATTAAATATCCTCCTTGTGAATTAGAGACACAGAGAGCCATTTTATTTGGATGCATAGACTAACAATATTCTTCAGTTATTTTTAAATAAAGGAGAACAATGCTTATTTTAAGTTTTAGGTCCTCTGTAAAGTTGTTGTGTGTCTGTGCATCTCACAAAACTGTTTTAACAGTGGCTAAATCCAGTAAACCCTCCCATCTCAACCGCCTGTCAAGGAACTGGTGGATTCTTTGATTTGCTGTCTTCTGACATGTCTAATACAACCACCTCCTGCCTTTGGCTGAAGTCAGTCCTCCCCGACAGACAGATTCCTTGTTTCACATTGAAACAATAACCGCACCATTTTTATTTTGTAGCATCTTTTAGGAAGGTTACTCAAGTGTCGGCCACAATATACTGAGATTCTTTGGTAAAGTAGGATCCATTTGCCAAGGTTCACCTCTAATTCTCAATCCTAAGATTTCTTCATACAAACTGTTTTGTTAATTATTCTAAATTGAGGCCTCAGAACTACACAAAGAACTATAGCAGCTAAGGAAAGCTGGGGTGGGAGAGGTGGTTCTCCCCAAGGAAGAGCTCGCCAAGTAGTACCAGTACCAAATTGTCATCCCAGAAAATATGTACACAAGTGAAATTATAAAGACACAACAGGTTATATTTAGGAGCATGTATGTATCTACAAATACATATAAGAATGTAATTCGATAACAATTGCTGAAAAAAAGAGGTCATGGAATTTGAAGTTGAGAGGGGAAGGGCATAAGGGAGGATTTGGAGGGAGGCAAGGGGAGGGGGAAATATAATTAAATTATAATCTCAAAAAATTAAAGTAGAAATATAATATATTTATATGTATGTATTCTAAAGCTGGATGTGGGAGTACACGTCTATCATCTTAATATACATATGCACCATGGGTATGAAAACCTATGACTATATATTAAGTGGAAATGAAGACAGGGTAGGTTAGCATCAAACACTAGAGCTGAAAACAGAAAAAAACATAAATGAAAGATAGCTTGAGTTAATTCTGTTAATCAGCTGTGTGTTTGTTTCTTGTCACCAGATCACTCTTTGATTTCAGTTTCTCTAGAATCTTGGTCTTTCTATGATAGAAAACACTACGTCAATGGAAAGGCATGAGTCACACAAGCACACACATGTACACACAGTGTCATGGATTTTGGGTGTGTGCCAACTTCACCATGACTTTCATTTGCCCTCCAGAGGGAAAGTTGTACCGGTGGAGGGAGAACCAGGTGACTTGTACGATGCTGAGTTCTCCGCTGCCGAATGTAGGAGAAGCAGCAAGCCTGGATGTGGAAACCAAAGCCAATGCACTGGAGCATATTTTTCTTTCAAAATATTTTATGTACTGAAGTTTGCACAACATCTTGGCAATGAAGGCATGTCTGTGAAGGAGGTGTCTTGTGTTTCACAGCTAACATAAGGGCAGAAAATGTGACAGCAGCTAAATGTGACTTCAGTCACACACTGCAAGAACGTGCAAGGGTGCCGTGGTTCAAAGGTGAAAAGTCTACAACATTCCAGAAGAACATGTCTCTCCCTCTTCCCACCACACCAGGGCATGTCTCTCTACCCCAGCACTAGCTTCGGATTTGGACAACACTTGAGACTCTAGGGAAAAGGGTCCCAGAATATTTTTGGTATTGTCTAGGAATGAAACTAAATTTAGAACAGTCCATCTGTTCGATTAGCGAGAAAAAGAGCTGCATTTCCTTGGCGTGCACATCCTTTATAAATCTCGGGGATGGGTGCTGTTCCAGATCTCTCTGGAAATTATTTTGAAGCTCACCAGTTCTGCCAGCACCAAACACGCTGTCCATCTCTTTTCTTTTGCTTTTTCTTAACCATATTTTATTCATTCTTTGAAAGTTGCATACATTAATGCAGGGTAGTTTGTTCCTATCCATCAACCACTTCCTTCCAGCGTCCCTTAGTGCCCCCATCCATTGCCCCAAACCTCATGTTTTCCTTTTTTGTGCTATTAATAAGACTCTGAGTCCAATTAGAACTGCCCATTGTTCATGGGTGAGGGACCATGCACTGGGCATGGACCACTTCCCAGTGTACACTGTAAGCTCATGTGTAAGCGGAGGGTGCATGCATAGGTGTTCCGTCTGGTTAAGACTGAACTCTGCATCTCTGGTAAGGTCGTCACAGAACACCTTTCAGTGGCCTGTGAGGCCTGACTTGTTTGCTTGAAAAGTAAAAGATGAAAATCAAAATGCACTCTCATTAGGAGCCAAGAGTGGCCATCGTGGTTGGCCTTCCTGGGAGCCAGTCTTTTGACTATACGCTCTTGTTCTCACAGGACTCTGCGATGTCACCGCCTCAGAACCATCATCATTGTCCCTGTTTCCATTCTACAGATGAGGAAAGCTAATTCACTTCTACTGGAACTTGTACCTAATAAATGCCAGAACCAGGGCCTGGACTGGCATGGCCATTCCCTAGAACTCCTTTCTAGTCCCCGGTAAAGCCGTTCAAAGAGATCAAAAAGTCTTTTAGATTTTTCTACCTGTTTGTCAATCATTTCCTTTCAACATAAAATATTTTCTCTCAAAACCTTGCATAAAAATTCAGTTTATCTCTTAGAAAAGATTGTTTGGGTTGAAATAGTGCAGAGGTCTAACGGCTGCTTCCCGAGCAATCTCTCTCAGCTCGGCTCCTTCCACCGTCAGTCCCGACAGCTCTGACACTCCTCAGCTGTCTCTTTCCTCCCACCACAGGCTCTGCTTTCCTCTCTGAGGAGCCCCGAAGTTTCAGCCCCCACCTGCACCCCCACCTCCCACCCCTGCATATTTCCTCCTCTGCTTTCCTCCCAAGACATTTGACTCCCAGATCTCGCTCCGTGTCCCTATACCAGGGACATTCCTAGTGGCTTGAAAGACACACCACGGGAGAAAGGGACTCCCATGGGCCATATGGAAAGAGGGGCCACATCATACACAAGATGACCATTTGGTGAATGGCTCATACAAAGTTCTTTCTTCGGTGTCTACTGACTGCAGTTGAGAGGCAGCATTCTCAGTCCAGCTGACCTGGCTTCAAACCTTCCTCCACTCTCGCCCTTGCAACTCCAGGGTCTCCCTCAGCTCAGATATCTCATTTTCAAAATTGAGATGAAAACACAAGTTCTTGCTCGTTTTTTTGGGAGGATTGGATAAATGTCGGAAAACCCAGAATGCTGCGACTGTTCTATGCGTTAAGTTTGAGCATGTGGTTGTCCTTATTATTCTAGACCCTTGGCTGTGGGGGCAGCTGTTAGGACCACATTTCCTATGCACTGTATTTCAGACCAGCAGCTTTTCTACTCCTTTAGTGCTTAGTGGCTAACATTTTTAAAAATGAAATAAAGAAGCTAATTCACTCTAGGACTCAGACTTCGTGACAGTTCCTGTTCTGGTCTGCTGTAAGCACATGCTGTACAGCTGGGGATGAAGGGTTGGACTGGCCTCTAAGGCACCGTAAGCATGAGCTGGCATATATGCAAAGCGACCCACCTCCCAGAACCGTAAACATGAGCTGGCATATATGCAAAGCGACCCACCTCCCAGAACCGTCAACATGAGCTGGCATATTCGCAAAGTGACCCACCTCCCAGAACCCTGTCATCTATGGATAAGGATTTTTGATGTTGTGCTTCTTTTACATAACCTAAATTTTTATTTTATAATGTTTTCTTTGTTGTGGCTTGTATTTTATTCTTTGAGGCTCAGTCTCCTGAATGCCAGACTGGCCTCACACTTAATCTATCAGAGGATGACTTTGAACCCATGGTCCCCTAACCACTACCTTCTGAGAGCTGGGATTACAAGAATATGGCATTATGCTTAGGTTGACTTTGTAATTCCTGACCTTTGTACATATGAGCATCTTCCAACCCTTGGTTAGATATGGACCTCCAAGGGGTCTACGATTTCTAGTTTCCTTGGAACCCTACTAGAACACAGCTCTGTTGATGTTCGAGTCCCCTCTGTGAGCTGTGATTACACAAAGCTACAGCATGTCTGACTCTGGTGGGGCTCCATGGCATCTCTCTGACTCCACCCTCTTCTCCCAGCATTCAGCCTTGCTTTCCCCGCCTACCTAAGTTCTGCCTTATCAACAGGCCACGGCAGTTTCTTTATTCATTAATGGTAATCACAGCACACAGGGGCCTCCCACATCATCTCTGTGATTATTTTGGGGCTGAGCAGTCGGGAACTAACTAGTGGCTTCCTCCAACACTCTGTATACATTTCACTGGGAAACGATGATATTTCACAGGGTTGAGCTCCGTTTCCGGCAGGGTGCTAATCTACCAATGGTGGAAAACTAGTAGAGTCCTCAGATCAGCGTGGTGATTCACTGGTATCCAATGTTGCCTGGTATGTGCCGTGACTCTCCTTGCCATTGCCAGTGAATAGGGTGTCCCCTTAGCATAAACTGCCACTAAATTCCCGAGTCTCTGAGTAAAAAGACACATGCCTCATGTGCAGAATGGCTATTCAGCTTTTAAACACATAGTTGGAAACCATTTTTATTATAGGACCAGAAACAACAAATGCACACGGGCCTTAGAAATGGCTTTTACTTCCGAGCTGTTGAAGGCATCACTGTATGTTCCCCTAGTAGTTTTCTTTGAAGTTCCATGAACACCTCCTGGAATGAGGAGACTCTGCCCTAAGAGTCAGATGGGAGTTTATCCAGGGACCACCCTTCACCTACCTGCTCTGTTTTCTGCGTTAGGAAACGATTTTGTCTGTGTTTCAAAAGCCATTCTCCAGATGTCCAGCCCATTAACCAAACTTGTTCTCCGGCAGGGTGAAAATGTTTGCCATCTAAGCTTTACATCCTGTGCTCCTTGTGTCTTGTTTAACTCACAGTAGCTCCCCCTTCTCCTTTCTCTTCTGCAGGATCAACACACTGTGGTAGGCCAGAACACAGGCCCCAGTCCAAGTCCCAACTCCTGCTCGAATCCAAACACGGCAAGTGGTTTCATGAACTCCCAGCAGTCTCTGCTGAATCAGCAAATGATGGGGAAGAAACAGACCCTGCACAGGCCAGCCATGGAGCCCAAGCAACAGCTCCTCCTCCAGCAGCAGATGCTGGCTGATTCGGTAAAGCTACCTCCTAGCTTCTCTGTGTGACTTCTTGACCTTGGAGATGTGACACGCCCTTCTGTGTCTCCCTGTGTTCTCTTACCTGCATAAGCGACAGTAATGAGGGTGTAGCGGTTGCAAGAGAAACTAAATCCCGTGAATTTAAAAAGCAGGGGAGAAAACAAACAAACAAACAAAAACAAAAACCAACCCTGATTTGCCAGCTGCTAGGCCTGTGGAATACCTGTCCCCTTGATGACCAGCCCTGTCCAGTTCAGGAATGCCTATGGCCAGCAGGTCCTTTGAATGGAGTGAATGAAATCTCAGTTGTTCCCAGCCTGGAGGGTTGGAAAGAGTGAACAGCACCTTAATCATCCCATCTCCAAACTGGTTTTGAGAGGTGAATGAGCTTTAAAGGGAATTTTTAAAGGCTACCAGGAGTTTCACCCCTAAGATTTGGCTTCCCAAAAAGCAAAGCATCTCAGAATGGGGAACCATTTTTAAAAAGACATTTTAAATAAATGTCCACGTTCACCATTTTGGCCCAACCTTTTAAGAAGCACAAGGTTGTTTCCCTAAACACCAGCCAAGTTCCAACCTCACTTCAGTATCTTATCTACCCACTCCTCAGTAGCCTCAGACAGCATCATCCACTTCTGACTCAAACACCACTGCTGAAGACTGCCACACCCTCTCCTTTCAAACTCCTCAACCCAGTGAAACCAAAAGGGACAAAGCCAAACAGTTCAGAGCTAATAGACCCAAGGAGAAGGAACAAGGGCATGAGATGCAGCTCAGTTGCAGAGTGTAAGCCCAGCATGCATTAGGTTCTGGGTTTGACTGCAAGATGAGAAAAGCCAATCAAATCATTTTATACTCAAAAAAATTTTTTAAAGCAGCCAGAAAGGTAAAGTGTTAAAAACTCCATGAATATTTAATAAATATGGAAAGATCATAAAAATATAAGCCACAAACAAGATAGTTCCTTTCCCCCTTGTTGCCCTAATGGAGCCCAACATCCACTGTGGGCATCAAACAAATAAGCTATTGTAATGCATATGCTTATATGGTATGCTGTAGAGAAATTTCTAGAAATTTCTACAGAGAGAGGCTACATCTACTAAAGATCAGAAGGTGCAGAGAGAGTTGGGAGGGAGGAAGAGGAGGAAGAGTGGGGTGTTAGTGGGAGGGTCATCCTGCCCCAGAGATCCAGCACACTCAAGACTCAGGTACACAAAGGACCCACATAATGTCAAGGCATAGAGCATGGTCAAGGATGGAGAAGTTGAGGACGCAGAGGCCAGAGAAAGAGGCTGGCCAAGTCACACTGCTTGAAAGGCAGCAGCAGAAAGAAGAAGAGGAGGAGGAGGAGGGGGGAGGGGGAGGGGAAGGGGAGGGGGAGGGGGAGAAGGAGGAGGAGGAGGAGGAGGAGGAGGAGGAGGAGGAGGAGGAGGAGGAGGAGGAGGAGAAACATTGTGTTCAGATTTGCAACCAACTAAAAGATAGAGGCCAATAGGAGAGCTCCAATTTGGAAATCTGGCAAATCATCTCCCAAAATGAGTTAAAATTTGGCTTTGACATGGTAAGACTACAGTATTCTGATAGAAAATGTGGAGTACACCATTTTAGGCAGAGGGATGGTCAAAGACCAAAGCGGCAGTCCTGGACTGTATTTACTGGTTAGTTTCAGATAAACTAGTAACAATGTAGCAGCCACACATATCTTTAAAGAAATGACAAGTGTCAGTGAGCACTTATGCTACAGGTGTCTGAGATCTGTCCTCCCAACTGTTTCTTCCGCCTGTCTTTTTCCTTTACAACCTGAATAGCCTAGAAACAAGAGTGAAGAGGAGAGAATGCACCGTTTCAAACAAACTTACTGGCAAGACTTCTATTATTCCCATTGACACTGTAAATTTGATTAGTTTTACCAGATGGAGCTTCCGGGTTTTCTGCTTCTGTTAAAAGCCTCTGGTTAAAAGTGACACACACATTCTTGGGGGCCTGACCATGGTGCTGGCCAGTCTCATGGGACAGGTGCAAAGGGCAGTGGAGAGATGAATGGGAACGGAGCTGCACTTTCCATGGTTCTTACAAAGCATTCACACTTCTCTTTGTCTAGATGCCATCCAGGCTGCCCGTGCTCTTTAGCATAGCCAGGAAGAAGCAGCCTTTGGTGCCTCTTTCCATTAGCATACGCTTTGTGGCCGTTGAAGGCCTTGGCAAAGCCAGATGGGCACCTAAATAGAGGCGTTTTTTTCATAAAATTTTGTTTCTCTCCACCCTTCTCCCAAAGTAACATACAGAAGGCGAGATGAGTAGCAGTTATTACCCTGACCGTCATTGCTGACTCGTGTTATACACCTCCTGTGTGCCAGGCACTATGCCAAGGTTTTGCAGAACTAAAGGACTCATCCTTATATGGGGAGTATGAAAGAGATCCTAGAACCTCCCTCCCAAATCTTGCATTTTTATGGCTAAGGAAACCAAAGTAAGACAGATACCACTGAAACAAGAGAGGCTGGACCACGATGAAAGCTCATTTCATTTTACACAGAGCTGATTTCAACGACCGTGTGAGTTTACCCGGGAGCCTCATTGTAGCTTCCTCTATTTAGTGTTGGCGTCCAAACTTCACTGGTCTTGTAGCATACCAACATAGCCTCTGCTGTATCTACAGGCAACATATAGTATTAGGAAACTCGGGGTTTCAGAGATGTATATGCTAAAGCTTTGAGCATATACTGGTCTGTGGGAGAGAGAAAAGCCCAACTGCTTAAGATGAAATAAATCTGGGTTTGAAATATAGTGTGTGACTGGGAGTAAAGGAACAAATTGTTACACACACACACACGCACACATGCATACACGCACGCACATACACACACATACACACGCACGCAGGCACAATCATACAAACAGTAGTAACACCTAATTATATATGAAATATGCTTCTTGGAAAAAAGGTTTCACAAAGTCCTGTTCTTGGCTTAACAATCAAAACTGTCAGTTCACACAAGTGTTTACAACAGGGTTGCTTGCTCACTACCACACTGGGTTGGTGGAAGACCCCAGGCTCTTTCTTAAACAATTAGGGTTTTGGCAACTCCCCCCCCACACACACACACACAAATAGTTTCCCTTACTTTGTAAACCCATGTTTAAAAGAAATGTAATCCATCTGTTTCTGATTCATTTATGCTTAGCTCATCAAAATTATGTTTTATATGAATTACTTGGTGTTCAAAAACATTCTATGAGTTTTTAAAGTTTGGTTTTTTTCTTAGAAACAAACAATGAAATTGGTTTGTTGTTATTTTAAGGTCCTCTCCTGTCTGTTTCAGAGAACACACATCCCACTAGGAAATCTCAGAGCTGAGTACAAGCAATGAGGTTGAGTGGGGCAGATGCGTGCTCGGCTCCAGCTAATGGCCTCATCTGTCTGTTACAGTTGTCTGTGTATTGACTTTCCTATAATTACAGTCTTCTGTCTCTACCTATGCCAATTATTCTTATCTTTAGAAATGGATATTGCTTTACAGTGTATACGGAATTGCACTGAAGCCATTCCAGAAAGTTTCCAAAGGACACCAAGAAAGAAAAAAAAGCAGCAATCCCTATCCCAAGCTGTTAGGAGAGGCATCTTGTTCTTTGTATAACATAAAGTCTTAACACAGGTCAACCCAGACAGGGTTATTCTGGTGTCATGATAAACCAAGAGCAGATAAGCCACTTGGTCATTTTATCTAAAAACAAACAAGGTCACGATGTGGTCCCTCCAGCTAGCACATCCTAGCTACTCTTCCATCAATCTGGGACAGTGCTCCACTTCCTTAGGTCCCCCAGGCTCTCTCAGCACTCCTGAGACAGCAATGGCTCCTCATTGCTCCTCGCCACTGTGAGTAAGGATGGCGGTGGGGTTGTTCCTGAAGGTCGGTCAAGGCATTGGCAGCAGTAAACGGCATCCCCGTTTCCTCTCTTACCACCCAAACTCCCGCACTGAAAGAATCTGAAGGTGGTTTTCAAACAGGATCCTGAGAGGCATGAAGGCCCTGTGTTCCTGACTCTGGAGCTGGTATCTGCTGCATGGCTCTGGGCTCTGGGTGGGAAAGTTACTTAGCCTAATGAACTTGCGTGTCCTCTTTTGAATGAAAACAAGCAGTGTTCCCTTCAAAGGTCTGCTAAGAGCAGGTAGGAGAGACGTCTCGTGCATATGGTGCCCACACCAGTACCCGGAAGGTTAGCAAGTCTCTTTACACCTCTTCCGAGGAGAGGTCACCAGATGAAATCATTGAAAGCCAGGTGTGCTCCATTTTACCTGGCAAACCTTTCTCCAAAGTCTATGACACCAAAGCTCATCACACATGCAACAACATAAGACAGGAAGTACCACCCTGAGCCCCGTAATTGAAGTCTAACTACAAAATGAAGGAAATGAACATGCTCAGTAGACACAAAGCAGAAATCTGTGGAGGAGGAGCAGAAATGAATGGCACTTTCGTAGAGAAAGTGATTCAAACGGAAAGATCTGTCTCTGAATTGACACTAACAGATAAATCTTAATCCAAACCCACAGTGCAAAATAGTTCCGTTTGTAAGGTGCAAGTTCCCACTCTATAGCCCACACTGGCTTCAAGCTTGTGATCCTTCCGGCCTCTGCCTCCCAAGGGCTGGGATTTCAGACATGCACCACCACGCACAGGCTAAATTCTTCTTGTATTTGTACCCTTTTGAACATCGTACAGACTTTTGTAACTGAAGAAACACTCACTCAATTTAATGTTTTCATTTGTGTTTTCAAGGAGAAACTTTCCCCTCAGGATCAGATGAACCGACACCTGACAAGACCACCCCCGGACTACAAAGACCAAAGAAGAAACTCGGGAAGTTTGCAGCCAGCCACTCAGTATTCTGGTGAGAGTTCTTCGAAATGGATACAAATCATAGCTGTTGGGGGAAAAAAACCTATTTAAAACCTATTCCATTTCTCTTGCTTTCTCCCCCACCTTGGATAACACATCTGCTCCACCCTTTTGCTGTCTCCCACTGAACCATCAGACACAGACCACACGGAGAACTCGGCCTGGTGGCTCACACTATAATCCCAGCACTTGGAGGAGGAGGAGCGCTGGGACTTCCAGTCCAGCCTGTGCTACATAGTAAACTCCAGGAGAGCCCAGATTAGAGTGTGAGATTCTGTCTTCATCCCTTTACCCTCAGAAAGACCACACTTCGTCCATTCATGAGTTCTCGCTTGTCCATGTCCTGTGCTCACGTGTTCACTACTCTCTGTGTCTGTGCTCACGTGTTCACTGTTCTCCATGTCCGTGCTCACGTGTCCACTGTTCTCCATGCCTGTGCTCACGTGTCCACTACTCTCCATGTCTGTGCTCACGAGTCCACTACTCTCCATGCCTGTGCTCACGTGTCCACTGTTCTTTGTGTCTGTGCTCACGTGTCCACTACTCTCCATGTCTGTGCTCACGTGTCCACTGTTCTCCATGCCTGTGCTCACGTGTCCACTACTCTCCATGTCTGTGCTCACGTGTCCACTACTCTCCATGTCTGTGCTCACGTGTCCACTACTCTCCATGTCTGTGCTCACGTGTCCACTGTTCTCCATGCCTATGCTCACATGTCCACTGTTCTCCATGCCTGTGCTCACGTGTCCACTACTCTCGATGTCTGTACTCACGTGTCCACTACTCTCCATGCCTGTGCTCACGTGTCCACTGTTCTTTGTGTCTGTGCTCACGTGTCCACTACTCTCCATGTCTGTGCTCACGTGTCCACTACTCTCCGTGTCTGTGCTCACGTGTCCACTACTCTCCGTGTCTGTGCTCACGTGTCCACTACTCTCCGTGTCTGTGCTCACGTGTCCACTGTTCTTTGTGTCTGTGCTCACGTGTCCACTACTCTCCATGTCTGTGCTCACGTGTCCACTACTCTCCGTGTCTGTGCTCACGTGTCCACTGTTCTTTGTGTCTGTGCTCACGTGTCCACTACTCTCCGTGTCTGTGCTCACGTGTCCACTACTCTCTATGTCTGTGCTCACGTGTCCACTACTCTCCGTGTCTGTGCTCACGTGTCCACTACTCTCCGTGTCTGTGCTCACGTGTCCACTACTCTCCGTGTCTGTGCTCACGTGTCCACTGTTCTTTGTGTCTGTGCTCACGTGTCCACTACTCTCCATGTCTGTGCTCACGTGTCCACTACTCTCCGTGTCTGTGCTCACGTGTCCACTACTCTCCGTGTCTGTGCTCACGTGTCCACTACTCTCCGTGTCTGTGCTCACGTGTCCACTGTTCTTTGTGTCTGTGCTCACGTGTCCACTACTCTCCGTGTCTGTGCTCACGTGTCCACTGTTCTTTGTGTCTGTGCTCACGTGTCCACTGTTCTCCATGCCTGTGCTCACGTGTCCACTACTCTCCGTGTCTGTGCTCACGTGTCCACTGTTCTTTGTGTCTGTGCTCACGTGTCCACTGTTCTTTGTGTCTGTGCTCACGTGTCCACTACTCTCCGTATCTGTGCTCACGTGTCCACTACTCTCCGTGTCTGTGCTCACGTGTCCACTACTCTCCATGTCTGTGCTCACGTGTCCACTACTCTCCGTGTCTGTGCTCACGTGTCCACTACTCTCCGTGTCTGTGCTCACGTGTCCACTGTTCTTTGTGTCTGTGCTCACGTGTCCACTACTCTCCGTGTCTGTGCTCACGTGTCCACTACTCTCTATGTCTGTGCTCACGTGTCCACTACTCTCCATGTCTGTGCTCACGTGTCCACTACTCTCCGTGTCTGTGTCCACATGTTCACTACTCCCCCCATTATTTGTGAGAATTTAAAATCCTGAAGGTTTTCTAATTCCTGTGTTCACTCCTCCTCCTCCTCCTCATGTTGACCTTGACCCAGGCAGAATAAAGTTAGGTAGAAAGAGCTCCTTTTCGGAATACCACCTGGAACTTGCATAAACCTCATCTTTCCTCAATCTCCCTCGGAACCTGTCCCCTCTAAGTATTCTCCACGAGAGACAAATCACCCTGTCAACAAGAAAAATTAAAAAGCAAATTGCATTTTTATAAAGAAAAGGGAGGTTTGTATTTCTGTTCAAGTCACAAATTAGAACTTTTTACTTACTCTCTTTCTCATGAATAGGACAGGTACTTGAGGTAAAAAAAAAAAAATCTCTCTTCAGAAGTTCTCTGAACCCCAAAGAACCTTCCCTAAACCCGGCCCATGCTCTTCCTGCTCCCTTCTTTCCAGCAACTACTCCAGTCCCTGCTGTGGAGAACTCTGATTTCTCTTGCTACATTAAGTTAGTCTCTTCAGTTTCTCAACTTTTTTTTTTCTTTCCATGTCTCCATCTGTCCAAGAACTCATCAAGAATATTCTCCAGACAGCAAGAGGCTGTGGGCACTCCTATTGCCACCTCCTGTCCTGTTGCAGATACGCTAAATAAGTTTCCATAATTCTTTCAAATGTCTAAAAATGCAGCAGCTTGTCTCTCTCTACTGAGATTTGAGATGATTTTGTTTAAAAGGGAGGACTGAGTTCTCAGTTTGGTTGTGCTCAGAAACAGTGTAGCTCTGCCGTGGAGCTTGGCCTCCTGGGCAAACAACAGGCTTTAGAGAACCTGCGAGACTTGAAACAGTATACAAGTTTTTAGGTAGGTGTTTAAGGTTTCTTTTCCCAGTCCTGTAAAAGAATCTCTCGGATGGGAGTCCAGAACTGACAGCTATCTCCACAGTGTTGCCAGAGGCCAGCTTCTTCTGCTTCCTTAGCTTGTGGTTCCCATCCTAAGGGCTGCCCTGTAGCCACCACATCAGGAAGTTGTGAGTCCATTTTGCGGGCAGGGAGAGGAAAGGTGGAAAGGAGAGGAGCCTCCTGCGGGAGCCACGCCCCCTTGTAAAGCAGTCTTCAAGGACCCCTGCCAGCTCATTTTCACCGAGGCAGAATGTATTCTTTTGGGCTTTCCAGCAGCAAGAAAGCTCAGGGTGTGTGCTTTCTCACACAAACACACTGCAGTACACATCAACACTGAGTCTCAGAGGGAGATTGCGATGGGCAAGGACACCCACCCAATAGCTCCTTCCAAATAAAATGTGTGCATTTCCTGCGAAAAGTCTTTGCATGCCCCTGCCAACCCCAAGTGGGCAAGAGTCCCCTCTGGAACATTTTACATCATGTGCCTTTCTGAGACTAAAACAAGCAACAACAAAACAAAACAAACTCTTTCGTATTGCTTTACATTTTAACATCAGTCCAGAAATAATTCTTTTGGTGGAGACAGAAATTGAGTCCAGGGTCTTGCTTGTGTTCGGCATGTGTTTCCCTCGTTGAGTTGCACCTCCAACTTGAAAACTTCTTACACTCAGTGCACAGTAGAGAAAGAGACTCCTCCTGCCCTGGGGGTCTAGTTGAGGAGAAAAGCGGAGAAGAGGGAAGCTACAGTGGCTTGGCCTTGTCTTTCGGGTTATACATCAAACCAGCAGGGTATCCTAAGTGGTCACCTGTGGGCATTCTCTTCACACAGCTCCTAGTTCATCGCTGTGAGCGTGGCTCTGTTTCAGTGTCGAGAGGGTAATTTCTCTGGGTTTCATCCTTCCTTCTGTCTCCTTTATTATATCATTCAAAATTCAGTTGTGCACCAACCCTGTCAGCACTAGACCTGGAATAAGGCCTGCAAACAAAACAAGAGGAAATGCCTACCTTGTGCAATTTGCCATCTCTGGTAGCTTTTTCCTCCAGCTTTGCCTTGCAAGCTGATTTTTCAGGGTGACTTCAACCTTAGCAAGCCAGGGATATTTCAGTGCATCTGTTAGTCACTGTCTGTTGTATGGAGCCACCTTGTCCAGCATCCTGGGATCCAGATCTGTCCCCCATTCAATCAATTGTTGACAGTTTACCTGGCAGCCCCTCTGAGGCTTGGTGGATTGCCCCAGTGCTCCAGGGAAGAATCAAACCAAAAGTGGCATCCGAAGAAATGAGACTAGGATATTAGGGAAATCTCCAAATATGAGCTTCAGGCTTGGTCTGAACCTCAAGAAAATATAAGGATTGCGGGGCTAGGAGACATCATGGGACAGGAGACTGGTGAGCAAGGGTGGCTGGTTGGGTGTCCAGTAGCAGTGCAGTAATAACTTCTCAGACGGAAATGATCACCAGAGCACAAGTACATCAGATTCCAGATGCTTAGAGATGAGATTTAGTTTGCCTTCTGGATGCAGGAAAGCCACTCAAAGCAGCTTCTTAAATAAGGATGATGTACATAAAGAATTCGACACGATTTTCCAGGTCACAGGTTAGGAGTATTAGTGTAGTAGCCACGAATAGGATTTACCCCAACATGCACCTGCTCATTTGAACCCTGGGGTGAAGAGTGGCCTGGATTTCATGATAGCTAGTAATCAAAGTTGTGGTCTTCTCACTTGGAACATAATAAAAGTAATTCGGAATGAAAGATTGAATATCACTTCAATGACTTCAGAAGGCAAATAAAATAAAAACTATAAAATAGAAGCATTCAATCTCAGTCTTCTTTCTGTAGTGTGTAAGTGACCCAGGGAAATGCTCTCCCAGACCTCATCTGTTCTTTCTATGCACTAAACGTCATATGGTATTTAGTAACCAATAAGTTCTTGTCGGCTGCAGTAAGGGGGCACCATCATAGCATGAATGAGTGTAATTCTCGTCTCTGTCTTAGGTGGTGCATCTACGGTGAATATAAACTCTAACCAGACTTTGACAAACCCGGTCTCAACACACACCCTTCTGACGCCAAACTCCAGCCTCATGTCGTCGACATCCCATGGGATGAGAGTGCCACTGTTGTCCACAGCAGTTCAGAGCATGGGAGTGTATGGAAACCTGCCTTGTACCCAGCCCGGCACCTACAACGTCACTCCAGCAATGAATCAGCTGACCCCACAGAGAAACACGACTCCACTGATAACCAATCAGAACAACCCCCTGATGCCACGGCCATCTCCCTTAGGGGCAAATAACGGTAACAGTGTGGCCACCTTTGCAGCCGGAGCTGTTGGCAGTTCACAACAACTGAGGCCAAGTTTGCCCCACAGTTTAGCAGGCATGCCAGCCCAGAGGTCATCCACCGTCATGATCACATCCAACACAACAGCAACAAACTGGGCTTCTCAAGATGTAACAGCGAAACAACAGGAAGCCCTCAAATCCACAGGAGTCCGCTTCCCAACAGGAGGAACACCTGCAGCCTATACCCCAAACCAGTCCTTGCAAGCAGGAGTGGGGAACCAGCCATTTTCCCAGAGGGCAGTGGCGCCCCCTAGCCAGTTAACGCCAGCAGTACAAATGAGACCTATGAACCAAATGAATCAGGCACTAAATGGGCAAACTCTGGGTCCACTCAGGGGTTTGAACCTCAGACCTAACCAGCTGAGCACGCAGAGTCTGCCTAATATGAATCCATCAGGCACAGGATTGAATCAGGCACGGACAGGCACCAGCCAGCCACCATCCCTGACGCCCAACACTTTTCCTTCATCCAACCAAAGTTCCAGGGCTTTTCAAGGCACTGACCATAGCAGCGACTTAGCTTTTGACTTTCTCAGTCAACAGACTGACAGTATGGGCCCTGCCCTAAATAGTGATGCTGATTTCATCGACTCTTTATTGAAGACAGAGCCTGGCAATGACGACTGGATGAAAGACATCAACCTTGATGAGATCCTGGGGAGCAATTCCTAAGAGAAAAGGATGGCGGTGCGGTTCGCAGGCTCCAGGCAGTAACTGCCAAGGACCCTGTAATGCATCTGAGTGAACTCAGGCATCCAAACGGAAAGCTGACAGTAACCAGGGTGATGAACATGCTGGTTCGTTCTTGTTTCAAAAATCCCGAACCTGATATTAAAACATTGGGATGGCTTTTCCCTGCCTGAGCGTCAGGACAGGATGTCCAGTTTATCCAAACACAACTGTGATGTTGGTGTGTAGTTAATTATGTCAAACGGTCTTCCCAAGTTCCTTTTCTCGGTGAAGGAAACACAGAGGAACTTGAGACTTGTTTCAATCCCGTATGGCAGACAGGTGTTAGTTCTAAGCAACAGGCAGTAGACTGCCATCTGCTCTGGTAGATAAGGACGCTTAGGTTTCTCCACTATCTTTTCTTTTACTTATCCTAAAACTTGCAGGAAAGATTGACATGTTATATGGTTGTTTGGAGTAACTAAGAGAGCACCAGAGAACCAAGAAGCCATCCAGCAGATTAGATGATTTCTTCCCTAGCTGCGGTCCTCATTTTGTAGTTTTCCCACGTGTTTTGTATTTTGGTGGGATGCTGTGTCTTGTGATAAAACAGGAATGCAGGACTTACAGCTTGCATGGGGCTTCCCTGCTGATTTTTATAGGTAACCAAGACTTGTCGCATCACCCCAAAGTATCAGTGCACAACTGCCTACATCAAATTTCACTTAAAAAATTGAATATTGCCATGTAGGAGACAAACATGACCACAAGTAACCAGAGATGTTTCTAACTATGATTGATGCCCACGGTTGTGCCCAAGCAGGATGAAATTGAGCCTTGACCTCCTATTTTTTTGGTAGCCTGAGACTTGTTTGTAAGGAATGAAGGTTTGAATTGGAGTGAGATTAGAGCGTCCTATTTGGATTGGAGATAGGGAACAGGAGAAGGGTATGAGGATTGGCACAGAGCCTTTTCACAGAGTGTAGAGGAAAACATAACTGAGACAACAGAGCCTTCCTTGGACATAGCACTTGGACGTGGGTGGACAGCTGAGCCCAGTGTCGGCCGTGCGTAGCCACTCTCCACGACGCAGGGAAGTTTTGCCATATGTTGCCTGGGCCCTTCTTATTTAGCTTTCCTCCCTCGGGGCTGAGTTCTTTTGGGTCACGGGAGCCCAGTGTCCACATCTATGTCCACTGCAGAGTGGAGGAGGTGTACAAGTCCGAGATGGCTCTAAAATACCGCCACCACCAGCCTAAAGCCAGAAAATCGAAGGCTACCGTGACCTTTGAGCTAGACAGTCACACACTTAAACATCAAGTGTGGTTTAACTCAAGTTGTTTGACGCACCAAATCTTCACGAATCTGTTCAGAAAAGGAACACATTTTTTAAAGTTCTGTATAGCCCTCTTCTAGACTTCACGATGCCTTTGGGCTCTCACCTCCCAATCCACTGCACCAATAGCGCTGGCCCAGAATCTTTCCCGTGCTGATTTGTAAATATTAATAAGTTACTTGTTTTTGTAAACTTTTGTAAAGAATATTTTGGTAGAAATACTTAAAACATATTCTTTGGATTATATTTATACATATGTGAAATAAATATACTATCGAAAGGTTATATTTTATACAAAAAGTAAATTGTTACCTTTTGTATGCTAATATACAAAGTTTTGTATAATACGATGGTTTATTTTTAGCTCTACACTTAAACCGTAGTGATGGAGTGGAAACTTTTAAAAACTACCAAGAGGCTTGCTAGATGAATTTATATTCTGAAACCTCCGTGAAAGCATTCCAGTTTTCCATCCCGCCCTGTTGTTGCCGTGTTTTCCAGCTCTGAATTCTTTATTAAGCCCATGGTTCTTGTGTCTTATTTGATTATTCTGCTGTGCATACTGTACCGGTCCCTGTAGCATGTGTTCTGCTGTGTGTTTCCCCATTATACAAAACAATGTTTCTCCATGCAGAAAGAGAGGGAAAACAGTGTGTATATAAACACGCATTTTTTGTGGCTCCTCCAGATTACTGCACAGAGCTGCAGGATTTCCCAGTTGCAGCCCCGTGATTCAGCTTCTTCTCACCCTCACACAAACAGCGCAATTTGTAGCAGCTGTCCAGTTGTTCCAGTGAAGAGGCAACGCAAACAGAATGGCTGGTTTTTCTTCTATCTTAATGTGAATTTCATAATTAATGTGCATTTATTCAGCTATTCATTAAAATACAGGATTCTTGGGTGGGGGTGTAATCTACAGTTTCTGTTTGTGGGCAGCCTATTACCAAAGATGATGTAATTTCCCGAAAGCTGAGATAATGACAATTTGATAGACACACTTAGCAGAGCCTCAGATTTACAACGTAAGAGCCATTGGGACACAAACTCCCATTGATAGAAATGCCAGACTACTTCATTGCTGACATTGCTTGTCATCCTGATACACAACAGAGAAGGCAGGAGTCATTTTTCTTTCTTTTTGTAAATTCAGAGACACAAAAGTGATGTAGGCAAATAATTCCTTCTTGGCTTTGTGTTCAGCCCAATGAAATGAGTCACCAAGTGAGGTGCTGGTGTTGCCTGCATTGCCGTCCTGAACCCACGAATGTAAAGATCCAACTTGTAACACGAGTATTTTGTATTGTGTGTAATTTTATGTGTAAAAAAAATAGTTAAAACATTCAGACGTGGTTTTCTTGTATGGAGTCCATATTGTCGGTCACCAATGTTATCGTTGCGGTATTACAGTTAGGATAACCAATGTTAACAGCAATGGGTACATATGCACAAAATTATTATTTTTAAAGATTTATTTTGTGCTTTTTAATTATGTGTATGTGTGGGTGCTGGTGCCTGCCAAGGCTGGAAGAAGCCATGGAGATGGAGTCACAGGTTGATGTGGGACCTGAACCCAGGTCCTCCAGAAGGACAGTGAGTACCAACCACTCTTGTAGTTGCTGAGCCCTCTCATCAACCCCCAGGAAACCATGTTGTGCTGGGAGCTTTAGATAGGAGTAAAATGCACACTCATCTCTTTTCAGCGTTGCTCCATCCACTTAAAAAGCTAGGATTCTATGTGCTCGAAATTTTCTGTGCAGGCCTAGGGAGATAGCTAGGTTGGCAAAGTGGCTATGGCAAGAGGGTGGACATTTCAGTCCTCAGCACTCACGTGAACATCTGGGAGTGGTGGTGTATGCCACTGACACCAGTTCTCAGAAGGCAGAGACAGCCAATCTAGCTAAATTGGTGTGCTCCAGGCCAGGGAGGGATCCTATCTTTCAAAAAATGGATAGGGAATATCTGAGGTCATTGTCTGGATTACACACATGCACACATATCCACATACCCACATACACATCAAATGTACACACATGCACACATATCCACATACCCACATACACATCAAATGTACACACATGCAAGTACATATACATGACTGTCATGCACAAAAATAAAATGATAAATGCATAACACCCACTAGGCACTGTGGTATTTGTATGGCCTGACACATGGCATCTGGTCACAGACTGTATGAACACGGCACAGGAAACACACCTGATTGTGTATGTTTACACAGCCTTCTGCAGAGCCTCGGTACTCTCAGATCTCCTGCCCTCCTAATTATGTTGTTGAGGTCCGTGTCCTTTTCCCTCATCCAAAATGGACGTATATGATACAGCTATTTTTACTAGCTTTATCAATGGAACCCTAGTAAAATGGATGTCTTATGTGGTCCTGTCCCAAAGAATCTGGAAGATTGGATGGAGAACAAAATCAGCACCAATAAGAAACAATAATAACTGGGTGTAGTGGTGCACGTCCTTAATCCCAGCACTTGGGAGGCAGGTGGATCTCTGTGAGCTAGAGAGAGTGAGTTCCAGGACAGCCAGGGCTACAAGTGAGACCCTGCCTCTAAGAAGAGGAGAAAGAATGGATAAAAACAGCATAGCTGAGGAGAAAGAAATACAGCATTGGGAACTTCCCTCTGACCCTCAGTCTCTAGCCTTAGAACAAGATCTGAAGAGAACGTGGGAGAGGGGATGAGAGCACAGACAGCAGACTCTTCCATGACGGGGGCTAAAGGCAGGGGAAGTTTTCATCATCTTATCCACTCTGGCCATTGCATATGCACATGACTGTGTTTTGTCACCCAAGAAAGTTGGGGGAGTGGTTGAGGTTGAAACAGAACATCCCTACTCTAGAACTCTGTGGCTGATTTTGATTTCACAGAACTGAAGGCGTTCACTGGAAAGTCTCAGGAACATCCGCTTTAAGATGAAGAAATCAGTTGCTCCTCAACCTTTAGAAAATTTCAGATTGTTGGTCAACTTCATGCACACAGTAACCATCTCCTTTAAGGCTGAATCATAAGCAAGAATGAATCACGAGGAGGCCAGATGGAGGCAGCAGACAAGCAGGGAGGCTGTGCTGATGCTCACACCCTGACCGCGCCCTGAGGCGTTTGTGAGAGGAGGCACCAGCTGTCCACTGTGCTATGAGATTACAGTATCTCCTAAAGGGAACCCGACTGCCAGGGCAGAGAGAAACACTACTTTGTGTACCTGTCCGATTCCTGTCACTTTGACAAAAACACCCAGGGAAACAACTTAAGAAGGAACGTGTTCACTCACAAGGTCAGAAGTTTCCATCTCTTAGAAGGGGGCGTGGGCAAAGCAACACAGTCAGCAGCCACAGGGGAGAGCGCCCTGTCTGCTTTCCCCTTTCTCTCCTACTCCTCCCAAGTCCCAGCCATTAGGCTGAGTTTGTCTCCTTGTTTACCCCAGAAGTGAGCTTTGCTAATGTCCTAGGTGCTTCTCACTCCAGTCTCTGTGACAATCACACACTTGTCAACTCCACTAGTAAAACACTAAAACAAATGTTTGTGAGTTACAAACAACTCAGTAAGAGAGTTCATTTTCTCTTCTCATCTACTCCATTCTGTTCCACCCCTGTTACCTAAGTCTTCAACTCTCTAAGTAGAGAGGATAACCTTGAGCTTTGAACTTTGACCTTTCTGCTTCCACCTTGAAAATGCTGGTTCACAGCATGGTCCACTATATACCTAGTTTTTCTCAGTGTTGGGGATTGAACCTTGAGCCTTGCATGTGCTAGACAAAGATTCTACCAACTGAGCTACATTTCCAGTCCTTTTTGGTTTTGATTTGGAAAAAAAAAAAATCCTTGAAGTATCATTCCTGAGTTCCTGACAGAGTGTGGATAGTACACTATAGCCAATCTGATTTGAAGTTGTGAGGTATCTAACACCCTGTACTACGAAAATTAAGAAAGCATACTGACTTTGGAGTTTTGAAACCACCCCATGCTATCCCTGGCCTGCATGCAGCAGTGACAGGGGACTTCCATTTATACAAGTGGTATTTTAAGTTCCCCGTTTGACAAATGTAAGTGCTTTTCTGTGCCAAGATGTGTTGAATACATAGATGTATTTAATAGTGATTCCAATTTTTTTTTTGCAGAAGAAAGAAAGAAGGGAGGGAGAAAATGAACATATGAATCACTCTTCAGGAAAACAGAATTATTCAGTGTGCTAGAGAGAAAGAGGATAGAAAATGCATCTCAGATAGGCTTAGAGAACGGGACTTTCTTGGAGGCACAGCAGAAATTCCGAGGAGATAGTCTCGGTTGGGGCCTGGTGATCCAGCGGTTCTCTCTCACCTCTGCTTCCTGCACCTAGGCTACAGCCTGGCTGCACTCCTTTCCTGATGGCAGGATGGCAGCTAGAGGTTCCAGACCTACATCCTCACATCGGCACAGACAAGAGGGAAGTTTCCTCTTGCACAGCCTCTGCCTTGGCCATGCCTCCTCCCTGAACAAAGTTGTGTTAACCTTACCCAAACCATGCAGGCAGAAAGCAGGGGAAAGGTGACCTCACAAAGGAAGGTCAAGGTTTTCCTATCAGAAAAAAACAAAACAAAAAAACATGTACTTCCCAAATGTCTGCTCCTCTTGGCTGCCCACCTCCGTTCACACCTTCCCCCCTCTGCCAGGTTTTAAATCTCACTGATAATCTTGACAGCCCCACTTCCTCCAGTGCCACCAGCAGGAGGCCTTCTAAATCTCATCTACTTTCTGCATCCACCTCCCAGTTCAGCACATCTGGGCCAGACAAAGTCTTTTGCAGGCTGCAATGAATCAGCGACCTGCCCTAAAAAATGTCTACACACCTGGTGTAAGCAGCAGGCATGTGGGTGTGTGGAGAATGAGGAGCTGGATCGTGTGGTTTAAATGAGACGTCTGCATAGGCTTAGGCATTGAACTCTTGGACCTCAGCTGCTGGCACTGTTTTGGGGAGGGTGAGGAGGAATGGCCTAGCTGGAGGAAGTACATATCTGGGGGCCGGCCTTGAGAGTGGAAAGGCCTCTACCATTTCCAGTTTTCTGTCTCTGCTTCAAGCTCATAGTTGAGGACGTGAGCTTTCAGCTTCCTGCTGCTGTGTCTGCTGCTTGCTGCCATGGCTCCAGGCCGATTGTCTGGACCCACACATCCAAATAAACTTTCCTCCATAAGGTGCCTTGGTCCTGGTGTTTTAAAACAGCAACAGAAAGCTGACAGAGAAGAGAACTTAACTTGCTTTAGCTACATTCCCCTGAACTGATTTACCTTTGAGCCTTCAAATAACAGCCAGGAGAGGGAAGCATTGGGCCTTCCGCACCCCTATTTGCTTAGGGTGCATGCCAGATACCTTTTCCAAAGGGAATAATTGTCCCTTCTATGTTACTGTCACCCCATTTACTCTGTGCTTGGGGTGGCTAGGGAGCCAGCGTTCCCGCCGTTCTCACTGGCAGAATTCCAATTTCTCTGACTTGGTGCTTGAGACTCGGTTCTACTAAGAAAAACAAAATCCCCTCAATGTTTCAGGGGCAGAGATATTTTAATATAGGAAGTTGGGTACACGGGGCTGGAGAGGTGGCTCAGTGGTTAAGAGCACTGACTGCTCTTCCAGAGGTACTGAGTTCAATTCCCAGCAACCACGTGGTGGCTCACAACCACCTATAATGAGTTCTCATGCACTCCTCTGGACTACAGGCAGGATACTGTACAAATAAATACATTAAAAAAAGAAAGTTGGGTACTCAAGTGACAGGCCGGTTGGAAAGTCATAAGGAGGGCTACCTAGACATCGCAAAAGAGGAAGCCATTACAGTTCTCAAGGTAGAGGGGCACGAAGCTTGGGACTGAGTTCAGTTGGCCTAGCCATATGGAGTCCTGAATTTGATGCCCAGCACTGGAAGGTAGAGGCAGGATCCAGAGTTCAAGGTCATCCTAAGCTATATAGGGAGTGTTAGTCCAGCCTAGGCTATGTAAGAGAATTCCATCTTAACAAAGGACAAAAGGAGAAGAATCCAGGATTACTGGAGAAGGCATGTCATCATCAGCTGTCCTGCTGGTAGAAGCCGGACCCAGGGAGGAGTCTCGGCTCTAATGGAGATGTCACTGGTAGCTGAGGAGGAGAAGAAGCAATGTCACCTCTATCCTACCGTTTCTTCTTCCACTCTTCAGAAAGCTCACTTCATGCTGAACTCCACTGGAATGTCAGTGTACTGCAGTGAGGAGACAAGCCAGGAGCGAGTCTGCCCAGATCCCGGGCTGGGCTCAGCCTCAAAAGCCTGCCGACACTGGTGTCTGCTCAGATTGCAGACCTAGAGCAAAGCCTATCTTTCTCAGCAAAATCTGCTGAGTAAATTCCTTCTGTGCCTTTGGATACATCAGTTAATCTCAATCTATTTATTATAAAATGATACCACTTAGGGAAAAACAGTTGTGAGTACATGACCCCCCCCCCATACACACACAGCCATATGGTTCCAAGAAGAACATTTTCTATTTCACTGATGCCAAGAAAACATGTTTTCCACGTGTATCTACAGAGCTAGCCATCACTCCAGCCCATGTGAGGGAAAACACCACATTATTGTATCATGGTCAACTCTTGTTCATACTTCATGGGACGTAGACTAGGAGAACAATGGTGGTTTTACAGTAAACAGCACCTTTGGTCTGGCGACATGATGCATCAGGTGTTCTTGGGGGCATCCTGACTCACAGAGCGCTCAGTCCATGCTGCCAGTGAGCAATGTTGTTGCCTTTAACTTTACCGTGGGGTTGTTCAGGAGCCCTTTCCTCCTTCTTGTCACCTAATGGTGACAACATGGTTGCTCCAGCTTCTAGTCTATGTTCCAACCTAGAAGAGCGAGGACAAGGGAGAACTATGAACAGCAAAATGGAGTTGTTGTCTGTAGCAAGCCTCTGCCTTTTCTCCTGGGAAAGACAGCCAACCCAGAGACCTCTTCAGACACGGCTGTTTTGTGGCCTTTTGAGTTTTGAGGAGAGACTGCATGGCAAGGACTTAGAGTAATTTCCTCCATAGTAAAGGATGGTAAGGGGAAGGTGGTTGTAAATGAAAGTATAAAGACAAATCAGGGATGCGAGCCGTGAACTCTAGATACTGACGTGTGGTATAAAGACATACCAGGGATGCAAGCCGTGAACTCCAGGTACTGATATGTGGTATAAAGACATACTAGGGATGCGAGCCGTGAACTCTAGATGCTGATATGTGGTATAAAGACATATCAGGGATGCGAGCCATGAACTCCAGATACTGACGTGTGGTATAAAGACATACCAGGGATGCGAGCTGTGAACTCCAGGTACTGATATGTGGTATAAAGACATACTAGGAATGAGAGCCATGGACTCTAGATACTGATGTGTGGTGGTATTTTGTTTGTGCTTTAACAAATAAAGCTTACCTTAAGGTCAGAGTGCAGAGCTAGCCACACTAGTTAGTCATAGAGGCCAGGCAGTGGTGGTACACACCTTTAATCCCAGCACTTGAGAGAGGGAGGCAGACCAATTGCTGTGAGTTCAAGACCACTCTGGGCTACACGAGATTGAATCAGTCTAAAAGAGAAACAGGGTAAAGCAATGGTGGCTCACACCTTTGATCCCAACACTAGAGAGGTGGAGATGGGAAGGGATATGGCTGGGCGGAGAGAGGGATATAAGGCAGGATTCAGTCTGAGGATTTGTAGAGACAGGATCTTGCTTTGGTCTGATGATTTGGTAGAGGTGAAAGGTCTCTCTGGTGGCTGGTCCCTTTACTTCTCTGATCTTTTCAGCTTTCACCCCCTAATATCTGACATCGGGTTTTTATTACCAAAACAAATTAGAATTTGCACTACATCGATGGTCTGCGAAAGCACACAGGGCAGCGCCATGGGGACATGTAGAGCCCTGCACCAGACAGAGCTC
Source organism: Microtus oregoni (assembly GCF_018167655.1). Classification (NCBI taxonomy): domain Eukaryota; kingdom Metazoa; phylum Chordata; class Mammalia; order Rodentia; family Cricetidae; genus Microtus; species Microtus oregoni. The sequence continues at coordinate 30,905,092 of NW_024543067.1, forward strand.
CATTCTGCCTTCCCTCTGGATATAATTTTTATGCCTTTGTATGTATTAGGAACGAGAACAAAGCTGAGCCAAATGCTTCTGAACTCTTGTAGGGTCTTCTGTGAATAAAGAATCATCATCTTGAAGATACAACAATATGAAGATGAGAGATAACGAAAGTGCCTTCTAATAGAAAGAATTAAAATGCTAGACTTAAAAATGAAACTTACTGAAAACCTATGGACACAAAGACGGTGTGGCCCTGCTCAAGTATAAACCCATGGTCAGAAGTAAAAGCCATGTTTGTGGCCAGCTGAACTCTGATAGAGCACCAAGGCAAATCAAGGGAACCAAACGGTCTTTGGAAAATAGTTCCTGGATGTTTCTTGGGAATGAAAAGAATGTCCTAAAATTGTATGATGGCAAAGGTTGCAAAACTCTGGAAACTACTCAATATCACTGAATTACAGATTTTTTAAATGGACTCTTTCACTCAAGTTAGACTCCCTGGCCCATGAGCCCCAGGGGTCATCTGCCTCTGCCTCCCCAGTGCTGTAGAGATGGCCACCCCTGAGCCTGGCTTTTAAATGGTGCATGGGTGGAACCTGGATTGGCGAGCACTTTCCCCACTGAGCTATCTGAATAGTGTCCTCTAAAGGGATACATTGTTAGGGTCTATAGTTTATTGTTCTAAAAGAAAACTGTTTCTACAAACACAGCCACTGAACACGACACAGACATGGCAAGCCCAGAGAAGAGGTGAACCCCAGAGTGTGTGACAGATAAGCACGTGTGGGTGAGGCTTCTTCCTGACTTGCGCTCTGGCAACCACAGAGGTGACAATGTGTAGAATATACCCAGGAGGACTTGCTCCAGACAGGAGCTATAATGCTAAGATCCCCCTTAGAAACCTGGCTCTGTTGCATTAAAAACAGAGAGAAGGAAGTAAGTCCTTGGCATCACACAGGGGAAAGCACTCCCTTGAAGTCATGTGACCACAAGGCATCATTTGTGTGAGTCTGAGTCTGTGTTCCTTCAGCAGGCTGCGTACGGGTGGGAAGAGGGAGGCAGAAAGGAGAGGGAGGAAAAAGAGGAAAAGAAGAAGAAGGGAAGGAGAGAAGCAGATCTGGGAGGAGCTAGAGAAGCACAGAGTGAGGAATATGATCAAAATAAATTTGTGTATATATAAAATCTCAAAGGATAAACATACATTAAAAATGTATGTGTTGCTGGGTGGTGGTGGCGCATGCCTTTAATCCCAGCACTGGGGAGGAAGAGGAAGGAGGATCTCTGTGAGTTTGAGGCTAGCCTGGTCTACAAGAGCTAGTTCCAGGACAGGCACCAAAATCTATAGAGAAACCCTGTCTCGAAAAAAAAAAAAAAAGTATGTGTCAAAGGCAAAGTCCCCAGTGAGCTTTGTTTGTAAAATAGTCCCTGAGTGAAAATTGTGCGTAAAGCATCTCCTGAAGGAGAACTAAGCTCTAAGCTTAGTTTCGGGTCCAAAGAGTCCAGCGAAACTTCAAAGATAGCCAGTGTCAAAACTTCTGATGTCCAGGGTGCACTCCAGAAAGCCTGCACCAGGTTCCCCCAGGTGAAAACCAGAGCTGGATAAACACACACCCTTGCCGGGGCTCCTCCCAGCTCTGAAGCGAGCTGGCCTGTGCACACCTACCCTCCTCCACAGACCTTGCAGACTCAAGGGCCACTCAGAGTCAGGCTTGTGGTTGCGGCCACCACACTTCCTTCCACCTTGGGCTCCAGAGTAGTTAGCACACCGCCACCTGCTGGGGAGAAGCGCTCTACAGTCAGCACAAGACTGTCCCGGAGTTCAGAGTCTAGCCTGACAAGACAAGATGAAGTACAGGGCCCAAACTGTAGGCCCTATAGAGAGATGGGGCGCACAGAGACAGGACTGAGACTGATGGCCACAAGAGGTAGAGAGGCCTGCGCCCTACTCCGGAGACTGCAGCCCTCGACATCTGAGAGTCTCAGATGCTTCCAGCTCTGTCTCCAGCATTTATCTTCCAACATAAGGAGTCTCCTCCTGAGGCCATCAACACAACATGGTGGCTACTGTGAAGGGACTAGCCCCAAGCTCTCAGGGTGAGTGTAACTAAAGCCCTCGGTAAACAGAACTGTTCATGAGCTGATTCCAGCAAGATCAGTACAGCGCTAGGTTCTGCCATAGGCCCACATTGTTCCGAATGGCCTATTGCTGAGGGAACCCTTGGCTGCTTGGTAGTTCAGCGAGAGAGTGCTGACCGAGCATTGGCTTGCTGGTTTCAATCCCTAACATGAAGAAGGAAAAGGAGGAGGAGAAATCACAAAGAAATGAAAACATGCTGAAGACATAGCCAAGAATTTGAAGGAGGAAGAAAAGAAAGAGACTGAGAAGAGGAGGATGAAGGGGAAGGAGGAAGGGAGAGAGAAGAAATTAAAAAGGACCCATGAAAAGACCTCCTGTTCTCATGGGTTGAAATAAGCAATTTTGTTCAAAAGCAAAAATACATACAACCCGAAGAGACTTAATGTAGCTCCCATCAGAATATCAATAACAATGTTTATGTAAAGTTTATATGGGATCATAAAAACCTCCCAATATGCCAAGCAATTTGAGGCAAAAAGAACAAAGCAAAGGTCTTTATGCCGACTAACTTTAAGTCATTCTGCAAATATCTATACTTAAAGCAGCATGGTACGGACATAAAACCAGATAGAGGCTGATGCAACAGAGGCCCAGAGACAAGCCTACACGCCTACAACCGCTGGTTTTCAGTAGTGATCACAGTGATACATTCGTAGAAACATGGATTGGATAAGGACTTTTTTTCTTTTTTTGTTTTTTTTTAGTCAGTGTTTCTCTGTGGGTAACAGTCCTGGCTGTCCTGGAACTCACTCTGTAGACCAGACTGGTCTCAAACTCAGAGAGATCCGCATGCCTCTGCCTCCTGAGTACTGGGATTAAAGGCGTGTGTCACCACCACCTGCTGAATATTCTTTTTAATCAACACTGCTAAGAAAGTTGGATGTTTACTGCAGCATATTAAAACTAGAGACGTAGCTCTCACCAATTAAAAAGGAAACAGTTGAAGTGGATCAAAGACATGGTGATGCACACAGTCATTTGGGGACAAGGTTCCTAAAGTATAGGAAACCATGTGAAAATAGACATGGGTGACTGTGTTGAACAAGATAGTCCACAGAGGGAGACAGCCTATAGGATGGGAGAAAAGATGGCAGACTGTATACCTGACTAGGGATTGATATCCAGAATATATAAATAACTCCAAAAGCTCAACAGCAAGTAATAAGAATGAGCCGGGCGGTGGTGGCACACTCCTTTAATCCCAGCACTCAGGAGGCAGAGGCAGGTGGATCTCTGTGAGTTCGAGACCAGCCTGGTCTACAAGAGCTAGTTTCAGGACAGGCTCCAAAACCACAGAGAAACCCTGTCTCGAAAAAACGAAAAACAAAACAAAAAGAAAGAAATAAGAATGAGAGCCCAAATTTAAAATGGGAAAGGATTTAAAGTGGGTATCTTAAAGTGGATGAGCAGACCCCATCTGGCCATGGGTGAGCGGAATCCACTGATCATGAGTGAGCAGGCTCCATCTGGTGGTGGGTGAGCGGGCTCCCATTGCCGTAGGCAGGGGTAGGTCCCCGATACATCTACTCTGCCATGAAAGATAACATCTCTTGAACCACAACCAAAGTTAACCTTTTCTCCTTTGAGTTGCTTCTTGCCAGGCATTTGTCATAGCAACTTACACAGTGTGCTCCGCCATCTCACACTACTCGTTAGATGTGCATATGTGCTGTGTATATGTTCATATTTGTATATGTGACATGTTTCACAACAAATCATTTATAAATACTATCAGGTGCTATTAGATATGTGAAAATTGGGGTGAGAGATTGCAATAAACTAATATTGTAATCACTAAAGTTTTTGCACTCAGATTGCTATAAAGTGTCTTTGAGTGTTCACTCATCTTAATAAAAACTCATGTTTGAAATAATAGAAAATATGTCACATAATGGCCCAGGCAAGAAAGACTAAGAGAGTAAAGTCATAGCTGAAAGATTTCAGCCTCATGAGTCCCAACAACTGTGAACAGGGCACTTAATAAGCTTTGAACAAAAAAAGAAAGTTTTAGATTAAAAAAATTTAGGTCATATAAATTTATTTTTATACAATGCCTATATACACATAAGTAATTCTATTCTTCCTCCAGGCTTATTTTTATTTCTTAAGTTAACTAGCTATTGCTTCTGTTCATATCACATAGAGATAGGAAGGAATTTCTTTTATTAAATATTAAGCACACTGAAGTTTGCATATAAGTTTGAAATATCTGCAAACAGAAAATGAAGTTTGCACTTAGTCCCAGGAGTGATGGGAGTTAGGATTAGAATGGCATGGAGGGCACACACTTATAAAAGTAGTTCTTTTCTATTAAGCATTAACAAGGCTTGTGTGGAACATGAATGAGTATAACATTAAATTATCTTCAAGGATGTGCTTGCTGATTACTTGTTCTATAGTAACTTTAAAGCAATGTGCTTCTCAAAGCTCTTTAGAATCAGCGAGGCGGGCAGAGAGCAGGGATCACCCCATTCTGTGTCATGTGTGTCTCTCTCCTCTTGTATAATTCTGCCTTTTATCATTTCTTGGGATGATAGATTGTTCTCCACCTGGTATTCTGGTTAAAGTTATCCGGGCATTCTCCTTAAACTTTGCAATGGTCAGTGACTTGGAGAATGCTGCTTAGAGAGTGGCAAATTTGATATGGTTTTTCATTTTTTAAATCCAAATGCCAGTGGTGTTTGTGAGGATTAGATTTTGACAATTAAAGCTGGAAAACCACTTTATTGTGAAAAGATATTCCGTATATGAAGAGAGTGGCCTGGTGGCTACGTCATACTGCATTTTCAAGTGTTGGGAATGAGAGGCAGAAGACACACCGCTGTGCAAGGGCTGAGAGAGATGGCTGATTTGAATGACGGATGGCTGTGGTGAGGGGAGTTATTCAAGACTGTTCCCAAACCTCTTTTCAAAGCTTGTCCCTTTAGCATTTCAAACGTAGTGGATAACATCCGGAAAGGGAGTTTCATTTCCTCTAAATCCAATAATCATGGGGTATTAAAGCTAATTAATAGACATATAAAATATTGTGCACCAGTGCGCTCTCCACACTAACTGTGCACAGATGTCCCAGGACGAGGTCTTCTCTCCTGTCAGCATAGTCTCATTTCTGAGGACATAATTCATACTGCCAGAAAGTCATTTGCATCTCATTAGGGAACACAGATAAGATTATCTCCAAAAGGGTTTAGATCTCTAAGGTTAATTGATGACAGAAGTGAACTATGAAAAATTGCATGTGTATTTATTTCCTTTTATTTCAAATGCTCAGAACATTTTGAGGTGTATTTCACCTCAGAGAAGCATGCTCGAACAATTTCCAGTTTGTGAGTTAACATGCATGATGGTTTGTTAAGAAAGCCCAATTCTTAAAAAGTTATTTAGTTCTAGAGTTTTTCCAAAGACTATATTTCTTTTCTGGAGGTCCCTTGATGAATTCCTCCCAGCAACCAGTTAGTGTAGATACCTGGACTGGGCCTTGGTTAAGAATCCGAGTCCTACCACTCAACATCTTCTCAGGGATGCAAGGGACCTTGTTCGGGGAATTTTACTAACAGAAAAAACCTATCTTAAAACTTTAATTTACTAGATCAATTGTCTAGTGGATGTCTGTGGTATAGTTGGGAAAACATTACAGAACATAGAGTAGAGCGCTCACAGGACAGAGAGTAGAGCGCTCACAGGACAGAGAGTAGAGCGCTCACAGGACAGAGAGAGCGCTCACAGGACAGAGAGTAGAGCGCTCACAGGACAGAGAGTAGGGCGCTCACAGGACATAGAGTAGGGCGCTCACAGGACAGAGAGTAGAGCGCTCACAGGACAGAGAGTAGAGCGCTCACACGACAGAGAGTAGAGCGCTCACAGGACAGAGAGTAGAGCGCTCACACGACAGAGAGTAGAGCGCTCACAGGACAGAGAGTAGAGCGCTCACACGACATAAGAATAGAGCGCTCCACACGACATAGAGTAGAACCCTACGCACAACATTGAGTAGAGCGTTCACACGACATTGAGTAGAATACCCCACATGACACGGGAACATTTTTCAGGTAAGAAATGCATTGAGAAATTGAAGTTTTACATGAGAGGACCAGGGTGGGGAAAGCACCCCACTTTCTGTTTTGAGAGGAAGGGCTCAGGTCAGCATGCCCTGAAAACCGGCATTGAAAAAGTTGCACTTGAGACTCAGGGCATAAGACAGAGTGAGGGAGGCCCGTGTCAGTTCTAAGCAGAAAACATTTTCGAGGGACACCGAGGAGAACAAAAGTAAGAGACGTTTTCTGGACATCTACTTTTGTTTGAGATCTCGCGTTAGCTTTTAGCTGTTAGTATGGGTCTATTTCTTCCTTAAAAACCAGCGCATGCTCTTTTCTCCAGACTGTGGGAGTCAGTTGCTAAGCACTGCTTCACATTCTTGCCTCTGTGACTCTATTCCACACAGTTTTTTAAAAGTATGTGTGTGGGGTTTTGTCTACATGTATGTCTGTGCACCACAGTGTGGCTGGTGTCCTAGGAGGCGAAGGTGTCGGGTCCCCCGTGACTTGAAGGTTGTGGGAAGTTTCGGACTTCTCTCTGTCACAGCCCTGCACTGTTCACCAAGGATGAACACTATTTTACCTAGCAAGCATGATTTTTCAATTTTTTAGGGATTCATTTATTTTTGTGAGTGTTTGCATGCACAACACATGTATGTCTGGTGCCTACAGAGACCAGAGAGGACATGCATGATACCTCCTGGAACTGGAGTTACTGACAATTATAGTCTGCCATGTAGATACTGGAAATCAAACCCAGATGGAAGAGCATCCAGGCTCTTAACCACTGAGCCATTTCTCTAGCCCCCCCCCACACACACACACCTTTTTGGTTTTTTGAGACAGGGTTTCTCTGTAGCTTTGGAGCCTGTCTTGGCTCTAGCTCTGTAGACCAGGCTGGCCTCAAACTCACAGAGATCCACCTGTCTCTGCCTCCTGAGTGCTGAGATTAAATGTGTGCACCACCACCACCTAGCTATTATTTTTAATTTGTATTTTGTTTTCCTAGTATAATCATTTTCCCCATATCAATCTTTCTTAATATTTGTTTTTTACATTTTATTACCTAACCCCCATTTTATCATGTAGTCACCTTGCATTTTTCTTTTATATTGTTAACAAGAGATTTAGTAGTCACTTAGCTTGCATGATCTTTTATTTAATAAATAGATCATGAGGGGGGGGGATTTGGGGGAGGGGGAGGGAAATGGGAGGAGGGGAGGAGGTAAAATTTTGTAATAATAATAAAGAAAAAAAACAATTATCAAGCAAGAAAAAAATAAATATATCATCAAGTATTTCTTTCTGCTCTTGAAACTTGTTAGGTGCCTGACAGCAGTCTGAGCAGAAGCTGAGGGCAGTCCTCATCCTAAGTAGCCAAAGGTACTTGAATTTTTCTTTCTCATTTCTTTAGTTCATCCATCCATCTTCCCTTAGAAGACTTTAGTCTTCATTCTGTCTAATGTTGAAGTTTTTGAGCTTACAGATACCTTTAGAGAATCCATTTGAGCAGTATAAAAAGTGTTAAGCAGACACATAACTAAGTGTCCCTCATGCGACACTCTTAGGACAACTAACGCTACATTCTATGTGGCACATGCTATTGGAAGCACGTGGTGTGTTCTCATTCTTTTGCTCTCCAGAGACTTTATGAGACAAATATTCCTGCTTTTGTGCAAAAGCAGAGATCAAGGCAAAGAGAGGTTGTTTTTTTTTCGGTAATGTACATGCAACAAACTCAGGCTTAATTTCAGCAGTCAACTACTATATGATCTTAAAATTTCAGTTTAAGTTACAGAGGTACAACACTTTGTGGACTAGAATTTTCAAATCCTGCTGTCTACAGAGCCAATCCTATGGGTGATCCAGCCCTGAAGTTGTGAGCATGGGAGAGCTGTCCCCATTACCCAACAATGTATGCTGGGGAAAGATGCTCTCTCCCACCCCCACTCCCCATCCCCCGCCCCTAGCCCATCAATGCTCAAGGCAGGTAGAAAAACTGGCCCTGAGGTTATAAGAGCACAAGAGCTGCTCCTTCCCCTCATCATCTGCAGCACTCGTGAGAGTGACCCCATACACCGCGCCTGAGCAACGTGTGTAGGAGAGCTGACCCTGAAGACATGAGAGTGGGAGAACTGGCACCATTCCTTGCTCATTGCTGCAAGGGGTGAACTAGCCAGGGCAAGGCTGGAAGCCCACCCTGGTGGTGAGGAGAAGGGAGAGCTGGTAGGATGACCAGGGCTGCAGCTAACCAGGCCCAGAACCAGGGTTATAGATCTGCTCACTCCAGAGTCCACCTCATCTGTGATCTGCTGGGCCAGTGAAGGGACCAATCCTGCAGACCAAAAGTTCCCAAATAAAGACATGGAGACTTACTATTAATTATGAATCCTCGGCCTTTAGCTCATGTTTGTCCCATTAGCTCTTATAACTTAATTTAACCTACTGCTGTTCCTCTGTTTTGCCTCGGGACTCCTTACCTTTCTGTCACTCTGGATGTCCTGCTTTCCTGCTCCCTCTGTGACTGGCTGGCTAGCTGGCCCCTGGTTCCTGCTCCCTCTGTGACTGGCTGGCTAGCTGGCCCCTGGTTCCTGCTCCCTCTGTGACTGGCTGGCTAGCTGCCCCCAGGTTCCTGCTCCCTCTGTGACTGGCTGGCTAGCTGGCCCCTGGTTCCTGCTCCCTCTGTGACTGGCTGGCTAGCTGGCCCCTGGCATCTCTTTTTCTTTCTTTTTTTCAAGCCTAAATTCCTCCCTCACTGTTAGCCATTCAGCTTTTTATTAGAACAATCAGATGCCTTAGGCAGACAAGGTAAAACAGCAACACAGCTTTACAGAATTGAACAAATATTCTGCAACATAAGCAAACGCAACACATTTTTGCATAAACAAATGTGACACATCTTTGCACAGTTAAACAAATATTCCACAACATTTCCCTCTTTTGTCTAAATAAAAAGGAAGGTTTTAGCTTTAACATAGTAAGATTATATAAAATAAGAACAATTATGAAGTAAGAATTACATTTACAGCATCCAGTCCATTGCCATTTGGCAAATTCAGAGAAAATACTCCATTATCTATCCTATCTTAGTAAGTCGAAAGTTGGGTACCTAATTTACTTTCTAGTATAACTTGTATTACAACGCAAAATTAACTTTTTAGACCTCAAATAATTTTCTTAAACAACTTAAACTTTCATGTTTCTCAACCTTATAAACTTTACATCTCTTATGTTTCTTTTCTGAAATTTTTAACAAGGAAAACTATAGCTATATCTTATCTTCAACTTCATCAGAGACCCAAGAAAGATACAATATTACCTGAGTAAATAGGAAGTGCAGAGCAAGCAACTTCCAACATTATGTAAATGAAAAAGACACCTGAATGCATAGACAGTCACCAACGTTTCTTCTGCAACATTGGGGCATCCATTTTCAGCCTACAGGCCTAGAACATCTGATAGACTTTTCTATGAAGCAGAAATTTTGAGGGACTGTCCCACCTTGTTTTAGGAAAACTCAGCAGTCTTTTCCGTTTGTGTCTTCCTTGTCCAGTTTGTACAGTATACTGTTAGCAGTCAAGGCAAGAGCAGTTTCTTGCACTGTTGTAAGTCACATTTTGGGGTGACTTCTGTCATAGTCCAGCCATGACTTGTTCTTATGTTCCAGGGTAGAGCTGTGTTAATTAGAAAAATTAGGTAGAATAAACAGAGATATGGAAGAAACACAGAGACCAGGATAGTACCAGGAGGGCAACTCAGTGAATCCAGTCCATGTTTAATTTTTATATGCTTTTATAACCTAAAAAAGGGGGGGGAGGCAAGACTGCTTTAGCATGAAACAAAGGATAACTAGAACAGTTATTTGCTTTAATACTTGAAACATCAAGCCACCATTTTCTGAGTTAAGCAGTCTGATGTTTTAGGCAGGATATGCAGCAAATACACCCTAGATCAAGTATCCTGTAGGCAGCCACTCCCTATGTCAAATCTTCTGTTTTAAAAGGAAGGAGCAGGAATAGGCTTGAATTCTCCACACCATCCAAGCTCAACTACCTGGTTAATCTTTCAAAATTAAAGTTTTGAGCATCAAAATTTTTATTTAATTCTCTCTTTTATTAATTAATTTTTTTCATTTGTTTCACATACTGACGACAGTTTCCCTTCCCTTCTCTTTTCCTGTACCCTGCCCCTGCCTTCCGTCTACCTCACTCCCCACGCACTCCTCCATTCAGAAAGGGGTAGGCCTCCCATGAATTTGAACAAAGCATGGCCCATCAAGTTGAGGCAGGACCCGTGCTGGAGAGGATGTGGAGTAAGGGGAACACTCCTCCACTGCTGGTGGGAGGGCAAACTGGTACAGCCACTTTGGAAATCAATATGGCAGTTTCTCAGAAAATTGAGAATCAACCTACCTCAACACCCAAATATACCAATCTTGAGCATATACCCAAAGGCTGCTCAATCATACCACAAGGACCCTTGCTCAACTATGTTCATAGCAGCATTACTCATAATAGTCAGTACCTGGAAACAACCTAGATGTTCCTCAAGTGAAGAACGGGTAAGGAAAATATGGCATATTTATACAATGGCATATTTCTAAGCTGTAAAAAATCAATAGCCTTGTGAAATCTGCAGGTAAATGGGTGGAACTAGAAAAAAACGCTAATCTGAGTGAGGTAACTTAGACCTAGAAAGACAAACATGGTATGTACTTACACATAAGTGAATATTAGGAGTAAAGTATAGGATGACCAATCTACAATCTGCAGCCCCAGAGAGGCTAGATAACAAGGAGGGCCTGAAAAAAGATGCATGGATTTTCCCGAGAAGGGGAAATAGAAGAGTTCTCCTGGGTAAACTGGATGCAGGAGGAGCAGGGAGATGGAGACATGAAGGATCAGGTTGGGCAGGTTGGGTGTGGGAGGCAGGTTTGGGGTGGGACAGAGGGGAAGAGTAATGAAAGAAACATCTTAATGAGTGACATTTTAAGGTTAGAGAAAACCTGGTGCCAGGGAAACTCCCAGGGATCCACAAGGATGACTCCACCTAAGACTCCTAGCAACAGTGGAGAGGGTGCCTGAAATGGCCATCTTTTGTAATCAGATTGGTAACTGCCCTAATTGTCATCAGAAAACCTTTATACAGTAACTGATAGAAGAAGATGCAGAGATCCACAGCCAAGCACTGGGCAGAGCTTTGGGAGTTCTTTCAAAGAAAAGGAAGAGTCAGGGGGGTCAAGGTCATGAATGGGGAACCCACAGAGACAGTCAACCTGAGCTCACGGGAGCTCATGGACTCTGGACTCGGGGAGCCTGCATGGGACTGACCTAGGCCCTGTGCATGTGTGTGACAGCTGTAGCTTGCTCTGACTGTGAGGCTCCTAAATAAATCTCCCAAAGAAATGCACAAACACTTATTGATTTGAATCCTAGACCTTTAGATTATGCTCATCTTACTAGCCCTAATAAGTTAATTTAATCTGTTTCAATTCTTCTGTGTTTTGCTTCTAGAATTTTTACCTTTCTTTCACTCTATGTGTCCTGCTTTCCTGCTTCTTCCATGTCTGGTTGACTGCTGGCCCCTAGCATCTCCCTGGCATCTCTTTTTCTTTCTTTTTTTGAGCCTAAATTCCTCCTCCCACTTATTCTCCCTGTCCAGAAGTCCTAAACATACCTCCTCCCTTGTTATTGGCCACTCATCTTTTTATTAGACCAATCAGGTACCTTTGGAAGATAAGGTAAAACAGCAACGCATCTTTACATAATTAAGGAAAATGCAACACATCTTTCCATAGTTGAACAAATATTCTGCAACATAAGCAAATGCAACACTTCTTAACAGTTAAATATTTCATAACACACTCTCACTTGTGCTTATTTTCATGAACATTATCAAATCATATCAATTTTTTAAACTGTGAACTATATCCATCTACTCATTCATCTCAATATCTTGTCGAATGCCTATTTCACAGCCTGACCTCTTGCATATGCTTGGAAAAACGTTGGTTGGCAAAGTTGACAGATTCCATTATATACAATTGAGGATTATACCGATACATAATGAACAATAGACAATAATATACTGATTATATTATAAATATACAAGGTATAAAAAAGACAAAAGTAAATAAAGGAAATTTGAGTGTATTTGCATGTAAGGATTTTAAATATGATATTCAAAGTAGGTAAGAGAAAGGAGATAATAGATTTGAGCATAAATACTAGGATACAATAGCTGTTAACAAAGGTATGTCAAACTCATCGGATGGTAAGAGAGATTGAAGCAAAGATAAGCTTTAGATTATTTTGACTCAATTTTATCCTCAATTCTGAATGTTTCAAAGTGATTTCAGCCTTTTATGAAGATATGTGTATTTTTACTAGCATTCATTTTAAAACAGGAACTTCATTTAAGGTCATAGAGAGGTGACTGCTTGTGTATTCTTACTCATTGTCGTGGGTTGGAGCAGACATTCAAAGCAACTCACAGCACATAAATGTGATGCACATTAGGCAGCAAATGTTCGATACTTGGGACCAGAACCAAAGCTTGACAATTCATACAACACCCTCCAAGAGATTCAATAACAATATATCACCATGTAATCTCTTCCAGGACAAATTCATTCTTCCCAATATGCTAGCAATCTTTTCCTACTTCCCCATGCTTGGAGCAATATATCAAGAAGTCACAAGAAGGTGGTGAATGTGAAAGTCATTTTAATGAATCAAAGGAAGACAGCAGCCTGTGCACAGCTGTGGAGTTTAGAAACTGTATCAAACTGAGACAAGTCATTTTCTCTATGGAAAAATGACTACTGCTCAATTAAATTACAGTCATACAGATCACATTACCTGGGAAGACGAAATGGATGGATTTAAATTCAGAAACAGTTTATCTCTAAAATATGTTCATCATAAAAGAGGAAAAGAGTATGGGGATAGGGTTAGCAAGGGGAGGCAGGGAAATGAGAACTATGAAAACATACTTTACTGAAATATGTCATAATTAATGGTGCCTGATTTTTTAAAAATTTTATATATATATATATATATATATATATATATGTTAAGTGGTTCTGTCTTTGAATATTGTTTAACATATTCCTGGGTTCTCTTAGAAAATAGCCATGGAGATCTTTAGTTAGTTCCAAACCAGTTGCAACGCTCAATCGCTGTCACTTTTCAGTCTGACCCACACCTTTATGTCTCTCTTAATGCAACAACAGTTTTATCAAATTAGAGAGGTTAGATATGCTCCTTGCCAGACACTCAATGCTTTACATGTGTCTTACTTCACGCTCACATTTGAATGTGTGCGTGCTTGTGTTTATACGCACATGATTTGAGTAGATGAGAGAGATGGAAAAGTCACCAGAAAACCCACTAGTTTATACTATTAGTATGTGTTCATTAAAAACCGTTTGACGCAGTTTGGTGTGATGAATCATGAGTGTTTGCAATCCCAACATTTGGGAGGCCGAAGCCAGGAAGACTGCCATGAACTTAGAACTAATCTGGCCTGCCCAACAAGCTCCTAGCTAGCTTGCGCTACAAAATTGGACTTTGTCTCAACATAGAAAAGAGAAAGGAAAAGGAGAGAGAAAGGAAGAAAAATAGGATGGATATTTTTTAAAAAGAAGGGAGGTTAACTGTATCCACACATTTATAGAAGAGCTAGAGAGGCTAGGAAATCTAAAAGCACTCTGCACTGAGGAATTTAGAACTCAGGACTGCTACCTCTGTGGAGCCATCTGCTACTCAGGAGAGGCCACTGTAATCGCGGCTCTTCCTGAGTGTTTTATTGTTTATAACACATTCATACTTCATTTTATTATGTTAGAATGTCAAGAGAGTGGTTGTTCCAATTTTCTTTGTAGATTTCTGCAGATTCTGGGAAGGGTGTGCAGCCACTTGGCTATCTTTGGTATTTAAACTTCCCCATGTTACACCGTCATAGTTGACTTTAATTATCAACTTGACACAACCTAGATTCATCTGGGAAGGGAATCTCGGTGAAGAATTCTCCACATTGGGGCTGGCCTGTGGAGGACTGGGAGCTCACCAAATTGGAAGTTGGAATTCCATGAGCTTATTTTGAGATCCCACAGTGAGTGGATCAGTGCATAAAAAGTAGTTGCTGTAGTGAGAAGCAAGGAATTTCACTAGCCTAAGAAAGCAGAGAACTTCAACTTGCTGAGATACCAAGGAAGACAGAAGGAACATGGGAGGAGATCTTAAAGAATTACAAATATTCACCAAAGACTTAGTGATAAACTACTACCTATAAATTTATCCACGGGCTGTGAAAGGACTCAGTTAGTAGCGTGCTTATTGCGGAAGCCTGATGACCTGAATTCAGATTACCAGAACCCATATAAAAGTAGAATTCAGTAATGCAAGCCTCTGTGATCACATTAACTCCACAGGGAGATGGGAGGAGGCAGAATACTCTCTAGACACTAGCCCAATGGTGACCATAAGAGACCCTTGGTCAAATGAGATGGAAGTAGGGACTATCACCTAAGGTGACCTCCGTGAGCACAAACACATGAAGGTACACACACACACACACACACACACACACACACACACACCATATTTCCTCCCTTATTCAGCATCTTGCTTCGTGCATCTTTCTTTCCTTACTATGTTATATAATATGGCTGCTTACACTCATCACTTAGTGGTATCGTTAATCAGTCCCGTTAGGGCACCATGTTGTCACTCTGCTTTGTGGAGAAAGAAATAAACACCACTCAGAGATACAGATGCTAGGACTTCGGAGGTCCTCTTTAGGCAGCGTGTTTTTTTTTTTTTCAAGATTTTTAAAGTGAATTTATTCACACTGGAAAATATAATAACTCACATGATCTCCATATTCATTATGGATGCTTGTTGAAATCCAAAATGATAGGCATTTGAGGGGTGGATATAGATGTTGTTCAGTACTGGAAGAATTTCCTTAGCATGTAGGCAGCGTGTTTTTATCTGTGTCTAGGATAATTTTATTATGGCTAGGAGCATATATCTTACATTGCTGAAGCTGTTATTTGGAATTTGAAGTCATCGATTGGATGGTGCTGAAAGCAGAATAGCTGAAGAAATGACCTGTGGTGGATACGATGCACAGTACCCAGTGTTGTATTTATTCTTTCTGAACCTACAGAGGATGAAAGCTGAAACACATTTTCCGGGCTTCTGTGAATACAGGAGTCAGGGTGTGACTTCTGTTTCATCAGTTTGACTCACACATGACCAAGAGGCAGTGCACCTCTTTTTGGCTTTAACCTTGAAGGCCTTCTTCTCCATCCCCTCCCACTGCAACTTGTTTACAGAACTACCTCAGTTCTCGTGGCAGCATCCCAAGCCCCCACTTTGTTTATTTAATCATGCTGTTTGTATATCTTTTTTCTAGGATCTCATTGTCTCTGGTTCTTCTGGAGGTAAAAACCTACCGTATGGAAAACACTATGTAAGACTGGACTACTTATTCAAAATTTTTACTGCTTCAGGCTATAGAGCCTGATTATAATTGGTCTTCCTCTACTGGGGTGGAACATACTTCTTATGTCAGAGTATGGATGAAATGATGAAGGGCCGTCCAAGAAGAAGCTTTAAGAACTTCTCTTCATTCCGCCATGAGAAAAGTGAACTAGCTCTGTCTCAGATCAGGCTTCTCCTTTGCTTAGTGTCTCAGGAAGAAGACATACAGAGAAGAATCTCAGCACATGTGCAACTGCCAAATAATTACAGAGAGAAGCAAGCATTTCTCAGTGGACCCATGCTGGGGATCAAAGGTTGTTATCACAGTGTACTGTAGCAAAGCTGACTGATGTGCCAATTCCTTCCTCACTCCCCAGACTCATTCACTGCTTTCCATCTCTGTCTGTCCATCTCTATTTATGGATAGACAGATGAGTAGGTAGATAGATAGATGATAGATAGATAGATAGATAGATAAGCAGATGATAGAAAGATGTATATAGATAGACAGACAGACAGATAGATGAGGATTCACTAGTCTAGGATTGTCTGTAAATCTCGGTGTCATAGCTCATCCCAAAGGACACTTATTTCCTCATTTAGATTTAAATAATCCAATAAGCAGCCTTTGACAAGCTGGTGGATAACACACCTATAGATAGTGATTTTTGTATCATGACTGACACTCAGTGTCCATAACTTGAAAATGTTAGTTGTCAGTTCATGATGAAAGATGGAACTGAGAATGTTTATATATGTTTGTAAATTTTTTATCATCAGATACATCTAGAAAGAAATTTGACCTTATATTTTTACATGCCCTTGATGTTTTAAATTTTTTAGCAATTAATTTCTATTCTATTTTTAAAGTATTGATTGATGATTGAAATTAAAAACTTAATAATTGTCTTCTCACAGGCAATTTGAAAAATACCAGCCTGTTAAATACTAGAAATAAACTTTGAAGACCTTTAAAATTAAACATTTGACATGAGATATGTACCTAGATTATAAAATTAATTATTATAGCAGCTCCTGTATGATGTGGAATAGGCTGAAATTTCTTTTTGCATATATATGTGTGTGCATTGTATATATGCTTGTTCTTATGTGTGTGGATGGGTACACATATGTGTGCATCTGAGAGCCACAATTTGACAGTCTTCCTCAGTCTCTCTTCATCTTATATATCGAGAGAGGGTCTCTCCCTTGAACTCAGAGCTGGACGACTCAGCTAGTCTACCATCTAACTCATGCTGGGAAACCTGTCTCCATCTCCTATGTGCCACATTTACAGGCAAGATGGCCATGCCCATCAGCATTTACCTGGGTGCTGGGGATCTGAACTCTGGACCTCATGCTTGTATGGAACACCCTTTACCCAGTCAGCCACCTCTCCACCTCTCCCAATTTACATGTGCATAGGTGTGTTTGTATTTTGTGCACATGGAAATTTGTGTACTTTCCCAGGGGCACAAGCTCATGTACATCAAAGCCTCCTGAGCCTCAGGTACCTGTCCTAGTTTGGCTCTCCGCTGCTGTGATAAACACTATGGCCAAAAGCATCGTGTGGAGGAAAGGGTTCATTTGGCTTGAAAACCATTGGAGCCCATCCTTGAGGGAAGTCCAGAACTGTAAAGGAAAGTTGTCTACTCACTTGCTTTCTCATATAATCTAGAACGTCCTGCCTGGAGATGCTGCTGCCCATAGTGGGCTGGGCCTGCTCATATCCCTCATTAATTAATAACATGCTGCACAGATGTGTCCACAGGCCAATCTGATGGGGATATTTTGTGGCTCTTTGTTCTCTGGTGGCTCTAGTTTGTATCAAGTTGATAGAAACTGATCAGTATACCACCCTTTTGTTTTGTGGGACAGACTCACTTTTATCTGAACTCCTCAATTTGGATAAACTGGCTGGCCAGAGAGAACTAGGAATATACCCATCCCTGTCCTCTGGGCAGTGAGATTACAAGCAGGTCATTAAGTTCAGCTTTCTCTCCATGTAGACTCTTGGGGGTGGAACTCAGCACTCTCTCCCTCCCTCTCTCTCTCTCTCTCTCTCTCTCTCTCTCTCCCTCTCTCTCTCTCTCTCCCTCTCTGTAGGTTTTCAGGGGTGGAGCTCAGCTCTCTCTCTCTCTGTAGGTTCTCAGGGGTGGAGCTCAGCTCTCTCTCTCTCTCTCTCTCTCTCTCCCTCTCCCTCTCTCTCTCTCTCCCTCTCTCTCCCTCTCTGTAGGTTTTCAGGGGTGGAGCTCAGCTCTCTCTCTCTCTCTGTAGGGTCTCAGGGGAGGAGGTCAGCTCTCTATCTAAGTAAGTTCTCAGGGGTGGAACTCAGCTCTTTCTCTCTGTAGGTTCTCAGGGGTGGAGCTCAGCTTTCTCTCTCTCTCTCTCTCTCTCTCTCTCTCTCTCTCTCTGTAGGGTCTCAGGGGTGGAGCTTAGCTCTCTCTCTCTCTCTCTCTCTCTCTCTGTAGGGTCTCAGGGGTGGAGCTTAGCTCTCTCTCTCTCTCTCTCTCTCTCTCTCTCTCTGTAGGTTGGGGGGTGGAGCTCAACTCTCCCCACTCCCCTCTCTCTTCTCTCTCTATGTAGGTTCTCAGGGATGGAGCTTAGCTTTCTCTCTCTAGGTTTCTCAGGGGTGGAGCTCAGGTCCTCATGGTCCTACAGCAAGCACTTCACTGATCTTCCCAGCCCAGATGCTGTTATTCTTATAAAAAAAAAGAGACAACTGAGGTACAGGGAGGCTTAGGTTCATTTTTCTTAGTTATGTGACAGAGCAGCCAATGTGTACGATAAGGATGGCAGCAATTTACCTTCCATCTGAAATCAAAGTATTCTTTGCTCGTTACTCTTCAGGTTAGAAGTGGGAAAGAAACAATTACAGCAACACATCTATTTACTAAGTGCTTGTGCGCAGCTGTGTAGAAAAACATGTTCTGTGTTCAGAGATGGGAAACAAACATTCAGAGCAAGTTTCAGCGACTGCATAGGATTGCAATGCAGGCTTTTCTGGTTGTAATCTCGATCCATTTAACACTGTCCCATAATAATCACTAGAGAGGGCCATGCACAAGTTATTACCCAGGAAGACATTTTTTTCTAGCATTCAACACAATGCTAAAATGAAATGGGTCTTCCTTTCAAGGGTTCATCTTTCTCCAACATGTGTAACTTGGAAGACACAAGTTGAAGTGCCAAGTGATCGTGAGTCAGCATTAGAAACACTGTTTGGGACAGAGAAGTAGATGCATTCTCTCCTGAATCTTACAGATATTTATGCTTGTCAAAGTGTTTATTTGACTACTTATCTTGCTGGCCTATCAGAAATGCACAATTAAAATCTCTTGAAAAATTAGAGATAAAAATAATTGCTTGCCATCTGTCCTTGCATGGAAAATGGAAGAGAAAGGCTAACTCTTCTGAGGCTAACTGATGAACTAGCCTGCCTCCATCTTGGGTTTTGAAAGCCATCTTATATACAGACAAACTAGATTCATTCTGTTTATGATTAAATTTGTTTCTCAAGGATTGGGCTATGCTCCACCTGTAACCTTAACAACTGGTTCTGTACTTTCTGCTCCAGAAAACAGCAACCATACTTCTGTTTCAAAAGGGTTAAGATTACTTTGCAATCGTGCCTTCGTTTCAGGTTGTTATGATCAACTTGCTATGCTTAAGTTCTGCTTTTGTAACCCCACCTATTTGCCTGCAAAATTCCCTACCCCTGAAGTATAAAAGCCTTATCTTCCCCACTTCCATGGCTGATTTTTAAACCCCATCTTTAGTTGAGACAGCCCATGTACAGAAATAAAAGCGTTGCTTTAATTAATTGCTTAATTAATTTAGCCATGATAACTTGGGTCAGGGATCTTTCTCCTCCAATCTGTGGAATTAACATAACATATTCATTCTTTCATGTAGAACACAATTCAGATAGGTTGATCTTGTGAGTAATATTCTTTCAAACTGTTGAGGTTTTGGATATGAGATATCTTCTACAGGCTATGTCTCTAAAGGTTAGGCTGTCAGCTGATAGTGTCACTGGGGGGCAGTGTGAACTTGGAGGAGGGGAGTAGTTGAGTCTCCTTTAAATGTGGACTGGAATCCTCCCCTTTTCTCTCCCTCTGTTTCTCCTTTCTGGACACCTGGAGATGAGCAGATTTTTCTACATGTTCCCAGCTAGGATGTTCTCTTTTATTTCAGCCTTAAAAAAAAAAAAAAAAAAAAAAAAAGGAGCCTAGTGGCCATGGCCTGGAATCTTTGAAATCATCAGTCAAAATAAGTCTTTCATTAGGTAGACTGTCACAGTAATGGAAAACTAACCCACAAATTATTTCCTTGCTTCTAAAAATTAAAATTTTCTTTAAAAAAATCAAGTAATTGTATTAAATCTAATTTGCATCAGCACAATTATATTTATCCTAGCAAGTAATTTTTAAAAGATTCTCTAATTCATAAAAAAATTTTTTGCCTTAATTTGACTCTCCATATGTGTGAGAGACTAAAGCGGAGTCAGGTAGAAACCTTCCTCTAGTATTACCCATCTTGTATCCTGAGTAACAGAAAGTCACTGGCATCCACAGTCCCCTTTACCCAGATCCTGCTCCCTTATCAAACTCCATCTCCACACTCCCTTCCTGCTTTGCAGGGGAATCTGAAGGAGCACGGGATCTGGAGAGGTAAGTCCTCTGTTTCAAACACTGCATCCAGCAGTGTTTGTGTCTAGTTCTTTTTGAGAATCTCCCAGTCTCCCCCACTCTCTCTTCCTTGCTGTCCACGTGCCTGTCAGTCACAGACCCACTCCCAAGCCACACTGACCCACACTCTTGTCACAAGGGGCCTGAAAACTTCAACTCCATCCCCATTCTCCTCTGTATAATGATGGTCAGAGGTGGAAAGAAATCCCTCCGCTTCCCCACTTAGGGTGGGGGTGGGGAGCAGCTGGTGGTACCTTTCTCCTATCAACCATTTGTTACTGGTCTGTGATCCTTTAGCTTTCGCTCATATTAAATTTGTTAAGATTGTTTATATGCGTGCTCCGTCCTAGACAAGCCTTGTTCTAGGCGGTTTACGTCTACAACTCACTCACATAGAAGGAAGCTGGTGTAAATGCAACAGGAGGCAGTGGAATCTGAGTCTGCTTTGCTTCACAACGGATTCTCAAGTATGCTGTACCTTTTGCTATCTCTAACCTTATTTTTCAATACTCTTAGCCCTGGATCTCCCCAGGTCTCTCCTTCATCCCCCAGTCAGCCCACGTTCTTCTACTTTTCTCGACTCCACCGCTTCCAAGGCTTCGCATCCTTGCGTCTTCTCTATGATATACGGGTGTTCCCTTCCCTCTAAAAATTTTCCTCTCAGCTCAAAGTCTCCACCCGGCTGGCCGACTCCCTCTCCTCACGCAGATCTTGCGCTGGGCTGCCAGGGCGCATGCGCAAGGCCCGGCTCCGCAGGGCCAGGGGTCCCGGCTCCCAAGAGCCCCCGCGCGCGGTGCAGGCTGGGGGAACATGGCCGCTTCCGGTCCCGCATTGTGGCTGGTGCTAGGCTGACCGCGGCCGAGGCCCTGTGCGCTCCTCCCTGTGCATCTGTCGCCCGCGGCCGCAGAGGGTGCGGCGGCCTCCTGTTCTCGCGCCATGGAGAAGAGCTCGAGCTGCGAGAGTCTCGGCGCGCGGCCCCCGGCGGCACGGCCACCCAGTGAGGACTCACTGTCCAGGTGGGGACGGAGGCCGGGGCAGGCGGGCGGAAGGAGAGGAGAGGCCAGCGGAGGCCGGCGGAGGGGCAGGGGCCGCTGGAGAGATGGAAGGGGCAGAGTTGTGCGGGGACGGAGAGGCCGGAGCCTTGAAGAGGGGGAAGCCGCGGACAGCCGGTGCGGGGATGGAGAGTCCGGCCGAGCCTTGGCTCCTCGGCAGTTTCTCTATGGCCTCTACTCTTCTCATCCCTACCCACTTTCCGCTCGTCGAGGTTGCTCCAGTTGTGTTTGAGGATACAGCGTTTTAACTTTAACAGGAGGTCTGTTGTCAAGGGCTTGGTATTTTCACTCTTCTGCCCTCCTTGTCACTGAGTTTGGGGGCCACCACGTCACCAGACAAGTGGCGTTTGGGGACACTCTGGGACAAGTATGCTTGGGACACAGCCTCACAGAGCCAGTGTCTTAGCTTAAACATCAGTGATATTACCAACGTACTGTGCATTCTATGTGGTGTTTGTTTGGAACTCTCTTTAGAGAATCGCTTCATTATAGGAACGTTTTAGCATCGTTTTAGCTTAATGGAGACAGTCACAGGTGATTCTAATGTACAGGCAGGGCAGACTATGCTATTTCTACTAGTGTATTTTAGCTCAAGTTTTGTTAGTCTACGAAGGACTGCAGGTAAAGTTTGGATGTCTGTCTCGTCACTCTAACGTTGTACTTTGTTTTTTGTTTTTATTCAGAGCGCAAATAAATTTTCTTATGAATTCGCCTTCGTACACTCTACAAAATAATCTTTTATAGTGCTTCATGCATCGCACAGTTTCTTTCACCCAGTAGATTGATAAATTGAGTACTATTTAAAAATTTTTGTGTGTGTTTATGCTTGCATGATTTTATGTATACCACATAAAATGAGACCAGAAGGTCAGAAGGGAATACCAGATTCCCTTAAACTGGAGGGCCAGGCAGATGTGACGTGGGTGCTGGGAACTGAACCCTGGTCTTCTGCAAGAGCATCAAGTGCTCTCACTGCCATCTCATCAAAGTTGACTTAAATTTCTATTGAGTTTAGCTACAAGAAAAATTAAGCAAAAATTATTACTTTCAGTTTGTTGGAAAATAGAAACTGTTTCCTTAGCTGAGCAAAAAAAAAAACTTCAAATTTATAACTGAAGTTGATAAAACACTCATCTCTGATGGTCTCAAATGCTTCTATGATGAGATGAATTTGGATGAAATATTATGTCTGAACAGTTAAATAGTTAATAGATAGTGTATTTTTGTCCTTTCTGGGAAGAATATATAAAGAAAATGAACACTATAGCTCATTTCAAGATCCCTTTGTTTTGGTTTGGAGCCTGTCCTGGAACTCGCTCTGTAGACCAGGCTGGCCTCGAACTCTCAGAGATCTGTCTGTCTTTGCCTCCCGAGTGCTGGGATTAAAGGGATCCATTGTTTCTTTAAAAGAACATACTCTGTTGAAGTTGGTTTAAAGGGTTTGGAATGTCTGTAGTTCCTACTAAAAGTGTGTTGTCTTGATGAAGTGTGATGGGTTTTTTTTTAGAGTTGTGCTGGTTTAACTTTCCTTCTGGGTCAGCATAGATCTGACTGATCTTTTTGGCTGTAGAAGACCATTTATTTTTCTTTATTCAGATAGTTTCTAATGAACTGTAGTAAGCAGTGTTTGTGTTGAATCTTGCTTTGTATGGCCCTCTTTAGGCAGATCTTGCCTACTCTGCACACACGTAGCCCCCTCCCCGCCAGGGTGTTGAGACAAACTTTACTTTATCGTACTGGTCATCTAACTGTTTCTATAATTTTACTTTTGTTGGTCTCACTCTGATTCTTGGTGTAAGTAGGACTCAACGGATTATAAATATAAATACGTCCTTGCATAGGCCAGTTGTGAAGGCTGGGACAGACCTGTCCTTCAGCAATGTATTGTACTATTTTACCACCTACATTTAGTTTCTGTCTTCCAGGCTGTTAACTGTAGATTGCACTGTCTGAGTAGGTTTCTTTGATGTCTGCTTTTTACAGTGTGTCGTCAGATGCTGTCTATCTAGTAGGTGCTCTGAACATTGAAACAAAGGAACGTTGATGTATGCTCACCACTGGTCTTGTTGGTTGTCCTCATTCGGAGGATTAAAAGGGACTCTCTCCTGTTGTGACTGACCTGAACAGTTTGACCTCAGGTTCATCCTCAGCTTTCTTGTCTGCGAAGCACTGGTGTGGTCTTTACTGACAGCATATTCTCTCTTCTATGCAAGGTCCTATCCATGTGTCCTCCCCTTGTTTGTCATCCTTCAATCTTGATCACTTTGACTCCCTATTCTCTAATTTTCCATGCCAGTCACTTTAATGTGTCTTTTTTTCCTCACCGCATATTCTTGAGCTGTAGTTATTCTGGGTAATACTTGCTTGTCTCTGGTTATTTTGATTTATCAGTTGTTTTCTAGTTGATAAATAATTTAGCATGCATACTCCATGCCCCACTAACTTTCATTAACAAAACAAGATTTACACACACACACACAACTGATTGCTTTTTCTTTGGGGTGGGGAGGACGGCTCACTGTGTAGCCCAGTCTGGCCTTGAACTAAAAAATTTTCTGCCTTAGTCTCCTGTGTGTTGTGATTACAGGTGTGCACTATCCTACCCTTCAACTTAATTGCATTTTTAAAGTTGCATATCTTTCTTAAAACTATGATCATTTGAAATAGTGAATCCTGGGCTACTGTTTCTGTGGATTTTAATTATAGTCTAAGGTGGTAAAGAGTTTCCGGGATGCCGAAAGCATATTTTGTTACAAAATCTCATCTGTAGTTTTAGCTTGAAAGTGATATGTTGGTAGGAAGTATCTTTCAGATTTTTTCGGTAGTGATGGGTTTATATCATCACATCCTTACCCATTCAGTGGTGTGTTTTCTGGGGCAGCTGGCCAGAAGTAGTGTTAGAAGTTACAGCTTCAGGACAGAGTGACTGTCTGGTTGAGTGTCTCCTTTGGCATTGTTACTACTGGCACTGAGTCAGTACTGATTGTAGTGGTAATCTAAAAATCATTTTGAAATTTATTATTTCTAGACCATAAAAGAGCTTTAATCTCTATGTAAGGCCCAATATTATTATGAATTTACGAGTACTTATTATCAAGATTTTGTATGAAAGTTAATCCTGAAACTGGGTTTGGGTCCTGTATACTTTGTTGTTGTTTATTAAATCTCATCTTTAGAGGAAATTTTCTGAGTATTATTAATTTTCAGTTGTGAATAACATAAGCCAAAACTGTAGGCTCTAGGACTTTTTCTAAAAATAGGGATCCTAATATAATGCATTATAATATGACACATTTATAAAATTATTATATGGAGAAATAATGTGAGAGCATAAACAAACCAAACCAGCAACCTGACTTGTCCCCAAGGGAAGGCAATAACTCTGGAGGGCACATTGGTTCAGAAGGCAGGAAGTTTATTTTGGAAAGCTACCAAATTAATGCTATTGTATTAAAAACCACCAGGGCCTAAGATTGCATGTGATTGAGGATTTTGAGTAGTGGAAATTCCCCAACAGATTCTAGAATAGAAGGTTTTTCATTTTTAGGAAAACTGGCTTTGAATTTGTAAAGTACTTGCTATATTTGTGTCAGGACCTGGACTGATTTCATAAGAAGTCAGGTTAAAAGCGGGGTTCTAAAGGTGGTGATGTCAGAGCACAAGGGACTATGGGAGATGCCCTCCTAATGTAGCCCCTCCTGTCACTCTGTAACACACAACTGGCTGCTGACCCCTGTACTGTGATGGTCACTGGAGGCCACTGAAAGAACAAGTGACCTGACTCCTCGCTGGGTGCACAGGACCCATTGGTAGGAACCACTTTCCTTCACAGACTATGCTTCTGTGAATAACCTTGAGCTCTTTGAGGACTTTCAGTCTCTTTAAAAGACATGCTTTAGCGATCACAAGTTGCTTTTAAGCTACTATCCAGTTGACTCTTGCTTGGTCCTGTGGCCATGGCTAGCTGTAAGACGGTCTAGGATATTAGGTTCTGTAGGCTCTTTTTTAAGGCCTCGTGCTAAGGCAAAGCGTGGAGGTTTTGACTTAAGGAATAGAAGAGAGAGAATATAGGAGACAGGCAGTGATTCTCCCTCACAACAATGAACCATTTAAAAGCAAGAAGCACATTCCTATGATGCTCATACAAGCTGGAAATGCCTCTGATTGCAAGGCAGTGGTCACAACAGAAAATGAGTGGCACCAAAGCCATTAACAAAAACATTTTAACCTTCGCCACATGGTGGTGGTGGTTTTGCAATCTTTTGATCCCATCACTCGGGAGGCAGAGGCAATTCTATGTGAGTTCTCACGGTCAGCCTGGTCTACAGAGCAAGTTTAGGACAGACTCCCAAACTACACAGAGAAACCTGTCTCAAAAATCAGAAAAAGGGGGGAAAAAAGGGAGAAAAAGAAAGGAATGTAGGAAGGAAGAAAGAAAAACAAAACCAAAACACCACCACTACCGCCACCAACAACAAAAAGTCTTAACCTAACTTTACTAACAGTCTACATCTTTCTTAGGATGTGGTTGATTGTTAGTCTGTTCCAGCAGCAATGCTTGCAGAAAGTCAATCACTGTTATTTTAAGTACCAGTGGCACTGGCCAGACAGGGGCTAGGGACGCTTGAGAGTTTCCATACAACTTACAGATTGTAAGGGATGTGGTGATAATAGCATCAAGGTCCTGAGGAAACTAGTCCTCAGGGCTCTGCTTCTCTGAGACACACCCACCATGATTATGCTAACCAGTGAGAGTTTTCTGTGAGTTCCAAAGCTGCTTGCTGTTCCTCTCCATGGTTCCTGATGGCAGCAAATGAGTGGCTGTTCAGGCAGTTTTATGTGTCTCACCTCAAGTTTGCGCTTCTGTAGAAAGGACAATAATTGATGGACCAGTGACTTTGGGCCATAGTTTTCTTAAACTAAGCAAAGATACCTGCCTGTAAAGGTAAAAAATAAAGTTAATCTTATTTTATTAATATTAAAAAACATTCGCTATATCAAAAGGGGTAACAAAAATAGAAACATTCAGGGTAAGTTTTGCTTTTCACATGATAGTTGTTACAATAGCAAATTAATAGAGTTAATAAACAACATAATGTAAACAATAGCCCTGAATGTTTGTTGTAGGCTTACTATATGCTGTGACGCTAGGTTACTTAGGTGCTCTTCTCACGTAAGTCTATATTAGCTTGACAGTATTAAATTTTCCGTTTTATAGATAAGAAAACTGAAGATAGAGTGGATTGTCCTTGGAGTCCAAGTCTGTCTGGCTTCAGGGTCTGTATGACACAGAAGTGATTGTACCTGAAGATTAGGTGCCTGAGGTTCAGACAGCTTTGCAGTTAGAGGACAGTTCCTATACAGATTGACACTGGCCATGTTCCCTGTGGAGAAACGGGAAGTCACGTTGGTGAACTGGGGATTTTCTTTAGCTTTGAGTATTTCTTCTTCCATACAGAAAGCAAGGTGCTGGTGTCGTATAGTTTTCATTTGCAACGACAGTTTTCTGTTTTGAAGATCACATGAAGTATGCAAGGGAAGCCTTTCCCCCTCTTTCCCTGCCCCTGAGACTTTGCACAGTCATTTAAAATACTTAACTCTGGGCTCATTCAGTGTCTGAACCCCTAAGTTCCTTTGTGTTTGTTTACAGTTAATGTGTTAAGAGCCATTGACATTTGAAGATCATCAGAAGTGAAGATAAAAGATCTCAAAAATTATAATGTAAGTGAATGGGAAACTATGAAAAATGGACAGACATAATTGCCAGTATATCTTTGGAATCTGATGTTATCCCAAATGAAATGTGTGCACATGAGTAATCAGTGACTTCAAACTTTAATCTCAGTTCCATGTCTGGTCCAGAACATCCTGTGATTTCTTGTACCTGGGAAGAGCAGTCATTAAGTTTTAGTCACCCAGTAATTTTCCATTAGACTTTGGGGCACAGGGGTGCTTCTGTGTACTTCCTCCCTTTTCTTCCTTTGAAGTTTGATGTGAGAACAGGATGAATAGGGTACCAATTGCAATTATGTGGAGACTTTGTTTTTTGGCAGTAGATACGTATGTGGTTTATGTTGCTGCCATGTTGTATGTCTTAGTCATAGAGAGGACAGTTAGAGGCAGGTCGTCTCCTCCCTTTCCCACCTGTTCCTTTCTTCTCTGATTCTTCTGTGAGGATTCACTATGTATTACTCTATGGGCTAGATCCTACATTTTTATTTCCCTCCTGAGAGTCTAACATAGCCCAGTCTGGCCTCAAACTCACTTTGTCTCTGAGGGTGGGCATGACTTCTGATCCTCTTGCTTCTATTTCCCGGGCACCAGGACTACAGGAGAGTGTCATAGCACTTGGTTTATGGGATTCTTCAGATTGATTTCTGGACTTTTTAAATGTGAGGCAAACTCTCTACCAATTAGTTCTGAATTCTTGATAACGATGCTGTGATAGATAGCTATATTACAGTTAGGTCCATTAGCATCTCTCTGAAAAAGATGCTCTGGAGACGGCACATTCTAGTTAGGTGGTGCTTGGTGAACACTTAGTTTGCAGTTTCTAGCCAGTTCTGGATCATTGGGAACAGATCCAAGGATCTGTACTGAAGCTTGAGATCCGTTAGTTCAGATCCATTTTGTACTCTCAGTCCACTCCAAGTTTGCAGATGATGGAAAGATGTTGGGAAGTTTATTGATCCAGTTAATTTGGGGAGACTGGGAAAGCTTAGTGTTTTTTCTCCAAAGTCTTCATGGGTCATGTTGTATTTTTTGTTTGGCTAGACAGCCTCACTGTCCTTCATGTTTATAGGCCCCTCCTCTGTCTTAGATGTTAGTTAGCATCATGACCATTGTCCCTGGAAAAACCCAGAAGCCGCGGATGTATCATTTTCCTGAAGATTGCACACTTTCTCAGTCTTTAGCCACATGTATGGCTAATTCTGATTTTGAAATTATTGGGTAATAATTTTGATGGAGAGAGAACACTTCTTTTTAATGTTAGATAGTCATACTCTTGTCTGGATTGAGTGTCCTATACTTTTGAAGATCTTCACTCTTTTTAGAGTATGTAAGTGGGAGGTGCAGGCTAGCTGTGCTGTGAGCAACTCTGTTTATTGTTTGTCTTCCTTTGGGCTCTGTGAAGCAGTGTTGGAGTCATTGAGTTTACAGAGGTTGCCTTTTAAATTAATTGTATTGTAGTATTTTGTCACAGTGTATTTGTAACACATTGGCATTTATTGACAACTTTAAGGAATGTTTTGAACCATACATTTGGAGTTAATTTTTTTATTTTACATATTTCATATTGTGTCTTACAGTTCCTGAAATATACCTTGTATTTTTAAATGAAGTTAGTTCCGTTTTTAAAAAAATATCCTGTAGTGTTGGAATTATAAGAAAGTTAGATTACTAATGTTACTACTCAATTTCTGAGTGTTTTGAGATATGTCTTAGTTTAAGGATGCTTTTCACGTGTTAATAATTTGCTTTTGTGATGTGGGAGACCAAGCCTAGGCTAGGCTTGCTCATGCTCAAAGTGCTTGTTTAAGTAGCTGTTCATCTCTATACATTCATTATCCTTGGCTTTCCAGATGCCAATTCCATTATCATTGATGTTGTACCCATAGGCTCAAATTTGCAAATAGATCATCTCCAGAAAGGGACTTAGCCTGGGAATGTAGCTCATTGGTAGAACAGTGTTGGGCATTCACAGGTTCAGTCTCCAGCATCATAAAGGAAAAAGAAAGAAAAAAGAACTTTATTATGTAGTGTTAATTCCCTTCCAAAGGAATTGACTTAAGAAATTTCATACATGCTGAAAGATACTTGGGAATGACACTGTATTTCTTGGATGACCTGGGAAATGTGTGGAAACCTAGAATGTCACAGCTGTCACTTCCGGAGTTGCCCTAGTATTTATTGTATTTATTTAATTGTATAAATTCAATTTAACTTAAATGTTTGCCATTGATTTAGTTTAAAATCAGAATGAAAAATGTACACACTGGTCTCTTGACTTGTTTCTTATTTCTTGCGCTCAGATTTTACTAAGTATTTAAGCATGTTATTAAAGTAATCTTTACACAAATAACCTAAATTCTTTCATTATATAAGAGTCTGTGATGTTTTCTACTTGACAGGATCTAGAATCCCCTGGAAGAAGGGCACTTGGCTTGCCTGTGGGGAATTATCTTGATTATGTTATTCCATGTGGGAAGACCCTTTTTTTAAAATATTTATTTATTTATTTATTATGTATACAATATTCTGTCTGTATGCCTGAAGGCCAGTTGTGGGCGCCAGACGTCTTTACAGATGGTTGTGAGCCACCATGTGGTTGCTGGTAATTGAACTCAGGACCTTTGGAAGAGCAGGCAATGCTCTTAACCACTGAGCCATCTCTCCAGCCCCCTGGGAAGACCCTTTTTAATAGAGGTTAGGACTACTCTCTGGGCAAGGTTACATAAGATGGAGAAAGTGAACTGAGCTCCAGGACATGCATTTCTGCTTCTTGACTCTGGATGTGAGGAACCTACTGTTTCTGACTCCTTAAATTGATTTGTCAGGTCTTTTATCACAGCAACAGAACAAGGAACTGGAACAGAGTCTTAGTGATCAGTCCGTTCAGGCCATCACCTTCAATACACAAAACACTCAAGGATACTGTATTGGAAGACTTCTTCCAGGAACTAGTCACAAGAAAATGATTAACAAATAAATAAATAAATGAGTATCCACTCGTCTGTTCGGTCTAAACCCAGTAGCTAATAAGCGTGCAACTAGATGTCGGTTTTATAGTTGCACAGCTCTTTTCCTTGTGCAGTCTGTGGTTTCTCAAGATCCCTGATGATAGATAACAGACTCAAAATTTTACAGTGTCCCTACTAATGAAAGATGGAACTGGAATTTGGATTTTCGCAAAACTGCTCTGCTGTTTACAAAGTGCTCTCCCAATATAAACTGTAGAGGGGAGTGGTGAAAGTTCCTGGGGTGTACATTTTGCTGAATAAAAGAAATTTCTTGTTGGAAAGCTGATGTCAGGCTCAGTCAGCCCCATTACATCTAGCTACAAAGATTTCCCTTCGTCTAGGTCGTCTCTTTCTCTGTTCATTTAAGACTACCTCAGAAAAGTAAAGTAAAAAAGACTTTCCTCAGTCCTGTCATAAAACAGAAAAAATGAAAAAAGCAAGCTAGTAGTTATGACTTTAATGGCCTGTTACTCTACCAACCAGCTAGTCTGGAATATAGGGAGCCGCGTTCAAAAGTTGGTGCACACCATTGTTGGGAGTCATAACTCAGGTATTAAGTTTTCCAGGCTCTAAGAGGATGGGGTATGGTGTGTGCTTTCTTAGTGGTGGGAAAACAAGCAAACACAACCCAACTCCACTTCCTCATCTTCACCCAACACTTTGAAGTCTGTGGAAAGTTAGTTAATTGGAAGGACAGTGACTTATGAGTAATGTGTGCTTGTCCTGGGAAAGTACCTGCATAGCCTAAGGAGTGAATGACACCAGTTCATTTAACAATGAATTCACATTTGCCTGTAGCATGAGGAGATTATACAAAATGTCACTTATTAAGACACAAATGAGGGCTGAGGAGGTAACTTGGGTCAAGAACACTTGTTGCTCTTGCAGAGGACTCAGGTTCAGCCGTCAGCACCTACATGGCAGTTACACCCATCCGTAACTCCAGTTCCAGGGGATCCAACATCCTCTTCTGACCTCTGCAGGCATTAGACATGCGTATGGTGCACAGATGCACATGCAAGTAAAACATGCACACAAAGTAGACAGATGTGTGGAGTCTCATGTGCATGTGTTCTCTGTGCTTGCTGAGGTCAGTGTTGCCCAGATCGAAGCTTTACTAAGCTGACTCTAGGTAGCATGAATTATAATCAGAAAAATTCAGTTTAGATTATTTCTCTCTGCTAACTTATATGTGAGGAGCTTTCCCTGTAGGCTATACATGTAGTCCACTTAAGTACTAGCTTAAGCTGCTCTCTGAGCATGTAAAAATCATTTCAAATCAATGTTTTTTTAATAAAATACACTTTGAGTTAAGTTATGTTAGTGCTGCTGTGGCTGCCGGGCTGGTGCTGGTGCTTAGCCCAGACCTGGCCTTACCCCACCTCCTGTTGACACTTTGATTACAATGCTTTGGTGCTTACCAGTTCTGTCAAACCATACTGTGGGAAAACAAGTCTTGCAGGCTGTTATCAGTATAAATTAGCTATTAGATTTATGTTGGAACTAACAGATCACATGCACTGAATTGATCTGGAAATAAAATGATACCAATATAACTGTGTGTCCTGGATGACCTGTTCTTACTTTGTTCTCTAAATGAAGATTCATTTCTGTCATACAGTGTGATAGCACATTGTTTCTGACACCTCTCTTGTCCTGTAGATTGGTGACATTTAAACATCAGAGCTGGCATAGCATTTTAACAGGACACAGTACTGTGTTATATATAGTGAGGTATCCTCTGTTTTGGAGACAGATATTCTGACAGTAAGTTTTTGTGTTGCAAAGCACACTGCAGGCTTTTATTACTTTAGTAAAATTTTCAGCATGATGACTAACAAGCACAAGCTCATACAATGGTTAGGAAGGACACTGCAGTCCATTGTGTGGGTGCTGAGAGCAAAATTAGCATTCCTAGAAAAGCTTTCTCCCAGTCAGAATACAGAATACATTCTTTAATATTTGTGGGCGACAGCATTATTAGGAAGAAAACATTCTGAAGGTACCTCTCCTTTTCATGGGATACTCACGAAAAATGGAATTGTCAGTGAGAGAAGCTGTTTAAACAAGGCAAGTGGTTTAGATCTTACTTTAACAACAGTGGTCAGCTGAGCCTGGGGCGTGGAAGAAACATGGCCGACAGATCATGAACCCTCTTGAGACTTGTTTATGAGGACTGAAAAGCAGGTGACATGATCTAACTTTCTGGGCTGTTTTGAGTTAAGCATGTGTGATGCTAGTAACGTTTCTAGTGTCTCCGATGTTCACGCTTACGAATAGTGGGTTAGCAGGAATCGGGCATGAATATTGGAATCTGTTAGTGCTTGGATTTTATTTTCTGTCTGTTATTGTTGAGTGCTGCTAGTGATGAGTGACAAGGATGTAGTATGATTTTATTAACAATCCAGCAAACCAGGTGTCGGAGACAGTACTCTACTGTTGTTTTCATTAAAAGCACTGGTGGTAGACTTGGCCTTGTGATTGAAGCTTGAGTTAGTCTTGAAAGAATTGAAAGTTGTGCATGGAGTGTGTGCGTGAGTGTGTGTGTGTGTGTGTGTGTGCTTTTAAAACTCTCTCCTAATATTTGTACTCTAAGGTTTAGTGTTGACTAGAATTATTTTGAGTTTAGAAATTTGTCAGTTTTCCATTGTACATGAAGACACTTTACAGTGTCAAGCTAGTGAAGATGGACTTTTAGGCCCAACTGTTTAGTTTGATTTTCTTTTTTTAGTGGTTCCTTATATCTCATTTCATCTTGTTACTTTTCTAATATGGAGCTCAATGCAGTTGTTTAACACTTTCTACTAGTTCAATATTAAACACTGCTTTTATATAGTGTCAGCAGTTTATTGTATGGATAAAGAAAGAGCTTAGATTAAGTTGATTGGATTTATTTGTCAGGTGGTGAAACCATGATTCTTGGACTGAAAGCACATGTTTCAGCCACTGGATCCGCTGTCTTATTCTGGGCTTTCCTTGTTTCCTTTACATCTTTTATGAACCTTCATCCTCACTTTGGGCTGTGATGAGATGCCAACGTATCAAACTAGCACCTTGTTAGCCTGCCGGTCTCTAAGACAGTGAGCCTACTTTTTACAATACATGATACACAATAACATATGTTAGTTATGTAGCAGAGGCAGAAGGAAAAGAGATTTAAAAAGTTCCTGCTCCTCAAATGGAGAGAAAGAGGGAGAGAGTAGGAGGGCAGTTAGCTGACCCTGCAGTTGGAGGGAGAATTCCTCAAACTCCGTCTTTCTGGGAAGCTGAGGTAGTGCTTCTAGGTATAGGGATGTTTGAGGTGGTGTATGAATCCTGCTGTCTTCAGACATTATTTTTTTCTTTAGCAGCATTAACAAAAGATGCTTAAGTCTGGTAATGTCTCAGTACTTCCTTAGGTACCCAGAGACGCTGGCATTCATTTGATTAGGAGGGATTTTCTCAATTTGCAAGTTTGTGTATTAACCACTTCTGAAATATGTGTAGCTGGGGGACAGGGGCTCCCAAGTAAAAGAAACCCCAGTAAAATAGAAGTTTCTTTATGTAGTCTTTTTATATTGTTTGGAGAAGGACAGAGAAATTCCCGCCTGCCTATTGGGTTACTGTTCACATCAGTACTGCACTTTGCGGTGGTGAAAGTTTTGAGTGGGACAAGGAAGGGAAAGAACACTGTGGTACCGCAGCGGGCGAGCAGGTGTGTAAGAGCCGTGAGCAGGTGTGTGAGAGCCACTGCGGCAGTAACGGGGTCTGTCTGGTTCTTGTGGATGAAGCACAACCCCTGGCAGGGGTGGGGAGGGCTGGGGACAGAGACTGAGTGCTTTTGCTGCTCTGTGCCTCTCTTACTGTGTATTTGTGTATCTTTTTTCAGAGGTTTGTGGGAAACAGAAATTAGCATTCAAATAACACCAGCTTTATTCTTCTATGTAGGAACTAAAAAGAGTGTAATTTGGGATATAAGGAGAAGAGAACTTAGATTGACTTCCATTTTTTAAAGTAATGCTGAAAATTTAGATAAATGCATTTGTGGTAGGCATTGAGCCCGTGGGTCTTACTTCTACTAGGCCGCACACAGCCATTAAGTTACACCCAGCATGTTTGTGAGTTGTTAATGGCCTTCTTATGGGCTATTATATTAGAGTAAAATAGCAATGCTGTTGTGAGGGTACTCCTCAGAGGAAAAGCTGTCTACGTGAATGCTGTTGTGAGGGTACTCCTCAGAGGAAAAGCTGTCTACATGAATAAAATCGCAATGCTGTTGTGAGGGTACTCCTCAGAGGAAAAGCTGTCTACATGAATAAAACTGCAATGCTGTTGTGAGGGTACTCCTCAGGAAAAGCTGTCTGCATGAATGCTGTAAAGTACAATTGATGTCTTGGACAGTGCTGGCTATTTTCTGACCAGCTTTGCTATAATGTTCATTAATTTCTAAGATTGGTGCTGTTGATGCTTCCTGTCTTGGCATAACATGCTCGCCTCTCTGAAGAGATACATTAATGCTCTGGGGCACGGAGTGTGGTAATCACTTCATTGCAGAACACAGTCAGTTCTGTATTACTTTGAATCTTACTGGTACTGACATGTTATCCAGTAATGGCTTTTAGTATATGTTTACTAAGTGTGTGTATGTGTTTGTATGTTGTGTTTATATATGTGTTGTGTTCATGGGTATGTATTTGTGTTTATATGTGTGTGTTTGTATGTATGTATGTGTATTTATATGTATGTATGTGTATTTATATATGTGTGTGTGTATTTCCATTGACAGATATACAGGAATAGAAGAAGATTGTAATTTTTAATTTAATTTTAGCTCTTAACTCTAATCTTAGTTCTTAACTCTGCTTACTTGGCTTGGGCCAAAAGGTCCACACTGATCGGGAATGAAAAACAAATGCTGCTGCAGATTGAGAACTTTTGCTCGGGGAAATATTCATTATAATTAAAGAACGGTGCTAAGGAACAAGGTTAGCATCTCTCAGATATTGACATTGTGTGTGTGTGTGTGTGTGTGTGTGTGTGTACACATACCGAAGAGGGGAGAGTTGGGAACTATCCACTATCAGGGGCTGAAGAGTTATGAAGACCCTGAAAACTAGTTCAGCACAATGGTTTCAGTGTTTACAACTATGGTTCTCAGCCTCAGTTAGTCTTGAGCTCAGTCTCTCTACTGGCACTGTCTGATCATGGTAACTCTTCTGTTTGCTTTATTTGATGTAGGATTTCATCATTTATCTATAGGCAGGCTAAAACATGCTATTTGCCTCTGCTTTCCAAACTGTAGGGTGACAGGCCTGACAATCCACATCCTGCTAGCTGTTTCTTGATGTTTTGGTTGTGAGCCTAGCCTTTAAAAGATGAGCCATGTCTCTAGCCCCAACTGTTTCTGTAAGAATCAAATTAGAGTTTCACCCATTTTAACTTTACACTTCTGTATTTAACTCCATGGTGGTCAACTAGGGTTTCTAGTTGTTGGGAGGAGTCCTTTTCTCATCTCCGTTAGGTAGAATAATAATGGGTTTGGTATTGCTTGCGAGATAAGGTGCTACACTGTTACATGTGTTATTTTATTTCATCATCATATGTATATGAATAGCTCGTAGCATGGGTAACAACTCAGTAGATATTAAGTAATTTATCCAATAAATTTAAATGTGTGAGTATCTACTGTAATGCCAGCTATTGGGCTAGGCCAGTGTTTATCATTCAAGAAAATTGTTACCCTCCTAAGGAACATTTTTAAAAATACATTTCTCTCTGTTTTGCCCCTTCCCCCCATGCTCACAGAGTGAATATGATTTTATCTACTTTGTTTTGGGATTGAAATAGTAAAGTTTTCATTGATTGTGTTGGTACATGCTTATAGTGCCAGCACTTGAGCAGTGGAGATAGAAGAGTCAGGAATTCAAAGCTAGCCTGGGCTACATGAGACTTTATATTAGAAAACAAAATAACTTTAAATTTTTTTTTGTTGTTTTGTTTGGCCCTACCTCCAAGGACCATTTATTCACACCTATGGCGCTCATGTTCTCCCATTGGGAATACAGATTCTTGACTCTGGGGAATCCCATGATGATCAGTATAGACAAGATGTGGAATCCTTAAAGGTTTGTACTTTAACGGATATGGGAGACAGAATAAACACATAAGACAAAATGTGATGCTGTGGAAAGAAAGGAAGGAAGCAGGTGGAGGATGGGTTGGTAACAGTGCATTTTAAATAAGAGAGCCCCATGTGAGCAACAGTTCTGACAGGAACAAAGGGAAAGCAGGAATGTGTGCAGGAAGAGTTATCAGGAGTGGTGCCCAAAGGTGCAGGGGAGCCCTAGAGCAGATAGGAGATGAGGTCAGGACAGCAGCAGATAGTGAAACAATGCGTGGTCATTTTAAGAACTTGGACTTCCCTAGCAGTGGCATGGGAAGCTTAGGATAGTTGAGAGGAGATGAATGATGATCAGCATCTTCCAAAGGCTGCTGTATGAAGAATGAATAAGAACAGAGCAAGGCATCTGTTTAGGAAATCATTCTGGAAGAAGATTGCACACTAGCAGAAGAGGTGTGTCACAGTGGAGAAATGTATGTGTTTTGAAGGCCAAATAATTTCTTGAGAAAGTGAAAAGTGACTCAAGTTTTTGGTTGGAGGAAGCAGAAGGCTAATTGCCATTTACTAAGATATGAAAGACTTTGGAGCTGGGTAAAGAAGCGTAGAGTTAGGTTTGGGGTCTGTGGAGGTACTTAAATAAGTCATTTGCTGGAATCTGAGAGTCTAGAGAGAGCTCTGGAGTTGACCGGAAGTCAAGCTTCCCTTGTTTAGAGGTGGCACTGTTGAGAGACCAGATGAGATTATTAAGGAGGGAATACATATAACCCCAGGGGAAAGGCTCAGGGTCCTGATGGAGGTAAGGGACAGTCCAGTGTGAGCCTGAGGCCTGGAGGAGGGACCATTTCAAGAGACAAGAAGAGTGGCTTCTGAATAGGGGGAGACTGACTCCATGGGCTCCACACGTGACTCAGGTTGTCATCCTAGGTGAGTCAGCCTGAGGTACCTGGTGTAAGTTGTCAGGGCAAGCCCAGGCATGGTGACTTCCCCATTTTGTCAGCAGTGCAGGTGATTGTTCTCATAAGCTTCTCAAAAGCTGCTGGCAACAAAATTAAAGGATACTGTTTGGAGTAGTCCCACAGGTTGTTTAGGGTTTGTGATCTTTGAGCTCATAGAGATCCAATCCTCCTGCCTCTGCCTCCCAAGTGGTAGGATTAAAGGCCTGTGCCACAACTGCCTCTTCGGGCTAGAGTCTTAAAGGAAGTGTTCTCTCTAGCCTCTTAAGGAGCCTTTGCCTGGGAGAGGGGCTCTTGATATATCGTACATAAATGCACACACACAGGACTCCAGAAAGCACAAACCTTGCTTTTCTTTCACCCACCATCTTTCCCTAAGTTTCTTTTTTATTTTATCTGTGTGTCCTCATCGTGGCCTCTAAGGGGTTTGATTTAAATCATCCAGTCTTTTGATCCTTGTTCTTTCACTCATGTATTTACCAACAAGGACTTTGCAAATATCTGCTTGTTGCCAACTGCATAGGAGATTCTAGGGACAGAATGGGGGTAAATAACATTCTTCTTTCTTGACATTCCCCTTCTTGAAATTTGTGGTCTTATGGGATGTAGTAATTTATTAAAACACAAGCTATGTAGGAGCAGATTAGGATAAGTGGAAAGATACAGAAGCATCAAGTGTCATGAGCTTGCTCTGTGGGTCCCACATCTGACAGGATTCCTGAGGAGATGATGTGTAATAAGTCTTTTGTCCTACCAGCCAGCTCCCAAACAATGACATGGAGACTTCTTATAAAAACTCAGCCTATGGCTTAGGCTTATTCCTAGCTAGCTCTTAAAACTTAACCCATTTACATTAATTTACTACATTCTTTTCCATCTTGAACCTCCTGCCTCTTCTCTGTGTTTTCCAGCATCCCTTGCATGCCTAGATTCCTCCTCCTCTTCATTTCTTGCCCCAGAAATTCCACCTATACCTCCTGTGTAGCTGTTTGTTCAGCTTTTTCTTACGCCAGTCACAGCAATACACCTTCACACCATGTACATGTATCCTCACAATAGTTCCCCCTTTTGTATAAATTAAAAGGAAAGGTTTTAACTCTAACATAGTAAAACCACATACAATAAGAACAATTATCAACTAAGAATTAAATTCACAATTGCTTAGTCCATATGTATTTGGCAGATTTGGAGAAAGTACTGTATTATCTATTTTAGTGAGTCCAGAGTTTTATACTTAAACTGTTTTCTATCATAACTTATATTACTACCCTAAAAATATCTTCTTAGGTAAACAACTTAAACTTTTATGTTTCTTAGCCATATAAATTTACATCTCTTATGTAAGTTTCTTTTCTGAATTTGGTAACAAAGAAAACTAGAACCATCTCATCTTCATCAGAGACCCCAGAAGGAAATAACATTATCTGAGTAAACAGTGTGACTTCCAAGACTAAGTAAATGACAGAGTCATCTGGATGCCTGGGTAGTCACCAAAGGTTTCTCTGCAGTATTCAGGCATCCATCCTTGGTCTACAGGCTTAGGATATCTGATAGACTTTTCTGTGAGGAAAATTTAGAAAGACTGACTTACTTTGTCTTGGCAAAGCTCAGCAATCTTTTTTCTTTGTGTCCTGCTTGTCCAGTTTGTACAGTGTATTGTCATCAGTCAAGGCAAGGGCAGTTTCTTGCCCAAATGGCTAGCTTTGACACAACGGAAGTGAACTCCACATGGAGATTCTTTGGTGCCCACCATCCTTTTATGAAGTAGATTGGTGCTGCCAGGAGCAGATGTGTCTCACTGTCATGAAAAGCAGGGTATATACTTCAGTAAAGATGGAAGAGCTTGATCACCTGACCTGGCTCTCAGCCAAGATGGTGGCGAAGTCACCTGACCCCAGTCAAAATGGTGGCAGCCACGTGTTGTATGAAAAAGCCATAATTTTTGAGCTGTAAGGATTTTAAGCCTAATAAGAGGGACCTAAAGGTGTGATCTACCCTGTCACTGAGCCACAATGCCACACCACAAGCTGCAGAGGGGAGCAAAAGGCTGGAACTGAAAAAACTGCACCATGCCATGGCTGGAATATAAAAAAAGCCGGGGAACATGGATGGTTGCTATTCACAGCCAAAATCATGAAAACCCGCGAAACAGCGGCACCTCAAGGCCTATAATGAGAACATCTCACCGTATAGGTGGGGTGCAAATCAGCACGAACACCCAGGACCCATGAGCTGGCCGTCCCCTAACTCCAGGTGGGGTGTTATGGCCTGGCTGGATCCGGTTGGTTGAGGTGACTCAGAAACCAGAGAGACCAGAGGCCGCTCCGAGTGGCGGTTTACCATGAGGGAAGAAAAAGAAAAGAGAAGAAATGGAAAAAAAGATGAAGAATCTGAGGAACCCTGGGTCCTCAGTCGAATGCACCGTATGAGTGTACAGTGCTAGCGCGGGTTGACTGGCCCTGGGTCAGTCCAAACACGATTCCAGTTAAGGGAAGCAACCGTAGCAGAACAGGGGAGACTCACCGCTTGAAGCCGGGAAGCGGGTGGTGGGAGTTGAAAAAAAACCCTGATTCAGGGTCCTGACCCCGGGAGAGGAGTTCTGGGCAGGAGCGCCTATCCGAGTCACACAGCACCAAATGTTATGAATTTTTGCTGTGGGTCCTGGCAGCTTGCGTCGGGTCCACAAACCAAGGTGGCTGGTCCCCTGGGCATCCCCAGCGGCTAGCCATGTGGGCGATGGGTAGGCAAGAGGCAGACAGATAGGCACACCATGCAGATGGGTTTGCTGTAAGCTGCCGGGGTCCCAAGCAGGGACGGTGCCCAGGACCACACAGATGGTCTCCATGTGACTGCCACTGGTGGGCAAGAGAGATGGATAAACATACTATACAAAATAAAGTTAGACATTTATTAGATGGGTTGTGGAGAGGAAGGAAAAAAGGGGAAAGAGAGGAAAGAGAAAGGAGAGAGAAGAGGACAGAGAGAGAAAGAGAAGGGGGGAGCGGGAAAAGGAACAGAGAGAAGCCAAGATGGCGAGGGAGGGATGCCACCATGGGCTAAATAGTGAGACTAATTTAAAAGTGTGTTTGTGTGTGTACTTATGTGTGCACGTATGTATACTTTAAATCTGCATTTTAAGCTTTAATGCACTGTCTTTTCATTTTTGACTTCTTTTAGACTATTTTGTGCTGATTTAGATTTTGTAGAAATAAAAATAAGAACATAATTTTTATCCTTGAGGACTGAGTTACATATCTGAGACTAGTAAATAATAAGATAATAAAATAATAAAAGTAGAATGTGATCAAGTATCAGAAATTGTATAAGAATTTAAGAAAGTAAGGTAACTGTTGAGTGTGATTATTTCCATAGTCATTCAGGACAGGCTCAGTGAGAGTCTGGAGTCAAATGTGCAAAGGGTCCCGGGCCTGTCTACACCTCCAGCTTTGCCGAACCACACATGGTTCCTTGGATGTTCTTTGTGCTTTGATGTTGCCATACCTTTGTAGCAGTTTTTTTACTCATGAAAATTTATTGGATGACTCCTTATTTTTAAATGTTCAGTTTTTTAAACTTATAATACTGTGTTATTCCTATAAAATAGTATTAAATGATACATTGTGTAAAACACAATGTATGTTACAGATCCCCCTCACACTCAAAAATTCTAAGGCCCTCCTACACTTCTTTGTGGATGTAAAGACTCCTCAAACAGCATGTGAATACATTTTTAAAAAAGAAAATTAATGGGAAAAAATTTAATAGCACTGTACTAACCAGCCTTAAAACCAGGGCTCACTCTAAATTGAATGCTGACTTTTATAAGTAGATTATCAATAATGCTTTGTGGTCTTAGAGCATGCTCACGAATCAGCACCTGAAACACAAAACCGTCTGTAATTACCACTTTAGTTTGTTTACTGAACCATCTGGTTTATATCCATGGCAACATAACTTTTCAGTAAAAACTATGTGGCTGGGTTTTTTTTCTCCACCCAAAACCTACTCTTTAATGTAAAATATTAATCAACCTGCTAGTGAGACACTAAAAAGAGAAATTCAGAAAAATAATCTTTAAGTCTTAGCTATTTTGTTGCATCAACATAGACTGTTTGGAGTGCCAGTCAGATATCATGCCTATGTACTGTGGACAGAAATTCCGTGCAGTGTTTTTTGTTTGTCTTTTTTAGTGGCCTGGCAGTTTGCTCTTTCAGGATTCAGCTCAAATGCACTTCTATGTTCCTAGGCACTGGGGTGTGGGGGTGGGCTGCTGCAGGAAGACTAGGTTCCCTGCCAGCCTACTGGCATTGGCTACTTGCACCTAAACTGAAGTATTTTTGCAAAGGGCTGGAGTACAGCTCAGTGGAAATGCAGCCTGGAATGCACACGGTCTGGTCAGCCCTTGTGTTGTAGAAAAGGCTCCCATCATGTGCCATTGCCTACGTTCTCCCTGAATTTTCTGATGTGTGTAGAGGGGAGAGCTCTTATCACGTGGCCTGTTTATTCATTTGCATGTTTTATCACAAGCTTGTGAGCCACATGTACATGGGGACTATGCCAAATTTGCCTTTGACTTGCTGTGCCTGATGTAATGGTTTTGCATATTGGAATGGTCTTTAATTTTTTTTTTACATTTATTTATTTTGTGTGTATTTGTGTTTCTTTGGGTACTCATGTACATTATATTAAAGAACAACTTGTGGGGAGTTGGGATCGAACTTACATTGTCAGGCTCTGAGGCAAGCACCTTAACTTGTTGAGCCATTTCACTTACCCCCTCCCCCATGGATAAATAACTGGATGGAATTCAGAGTACTAGGAAAAGTACTAGGAAAGTCTATCAGACTTGAGTGTCAAGCATACTTAACTCTTAAAGAACAGTCTGTAATTTTTCTGTCTTTAGGAACCATGGAAGAGACAACCCAGGACCCACTTACAATGCAGTTTGTGTTAAATATTGGAGTTATAAATGCTTCCAGTGCAGGTTGCAGTAAATATTGGAGTTATAAAGCAAACATCTAAAATTGGTCTACATAGCCCCATTTTCCAAACATACTGTGTGTTTTTATATTTTGTAGTGCTTCTACTTCTCATTCAGAGAACTCGGTGCATACGAAGTCAGCTTCTGCTATATCTTCAGATTCCATTTCAACTTCTGCAGACAACTTTTCTCCTGATTTGAGGGTATGTATGCTGCATGAACATACTGAGGATATCAGGATATTCATACTATTCAGTGCCTGGCCAGCACTATCAGTAGAACCTTTAGTAATTATGTAGTTACCTAATAACAGAGAATTTTCTTTTTTTTTTTTTCCATGTACCAAAACCTGTTATCTGGAGTTGTTTTTTTTTCTTTTTAACCATTTTTTTTTAATTGAGAAAAGGAGAAAAAAAAAAAAACAAGTTTCCACCTCCTCCCAGCCTCCCATTTCCCTCCCCCTCCTCCCACCCTTCTCCCCCTCCCCCCACTCCTCTCCCCCTCCCTCTCCAGTCCACAGAGCAGTCCGGGTTCCCTGCCCAGTGGTAAGTCCTAGGTCCTCCCCCCTCCGTCCATATCTAGGAAGGTGAGCATCCAAACAGGCTAGGCTCCCACAGAGCCAGTTCATGTATTAGGATCAAAACCTAGTGCCATTGTCCTTGGGTTCTCATCAGCCCTCATTGTTCGCCATGTTCAGAGAGTCCGGTTTTATCCCATGCTTTTTCGGTCACAGTCCAGCTGGCTTTGGTGAGCTCCCCGTAGATCAGCTCCACTGTCTCAGTGGGTGGGTGCACGCCTCGTGGTCCCGACTTCTTTGCTCATGTTCTCCCTCCTTCTGCTCCTCATTGGGACCTTGGGAGCTCAGTCCAGTGCTCCTGTGTGGGTCTCTGTCTCTATCTCTATCCATCACCAGATGAAGATTCTATGATGATATGCAAGATATTCGTCAGTATTGCTCTAGGATAGGGTCATTTCAGGTTCCCTATCCTCAGCTGCCCAAGGAACTAACTGGGGACCTCAGCTTGGGCACCTGGGAACCCCTCTAGGGTCAAGTCTCTTGCCCACCCTAAAGTGGCTCCCTTAACTAAGAATTGTGGTTCCGTGCTCCCCTTTATTCCAGACCAGACTGGCAAGTTTGAATGCTTACTTACTATTTTAAAAATTTATGTTTCTTTCCATAAGTTAATACTTGTAAAT
The DNA here is from genome assembly GCF_018167655.1 of Microtus oregoni. Lineage (NCBI taxonomy): Eukaryota > Metazoa > Chordata > Mammalia > Rodentia > Cricetidae > Microtus > Microtus oregoni. The sequence goes on from NW_024543067.1 coordinate 30,948,457, forward strand.
ATCTTGTTTAAATTTTTTGTGGTATTCTTTTCCTGATAGCTTCCATATTAAGAGGGAGTAATAGCTATCATGCACTGAGAACTTACCATAAGCCACCAGTTGCTCTAAGTGCTGAATTTACATCATCTCTTGTAATACTTGTGATGTTCTCTCATGTCTCCATAGTACCTCAGATTAAGTAATTTGTCTAGGAACGCATAGCTAATATCATAGCTCATCAGTTGTATTGCCAGTTGCATTAGTCAACGTTCTCTAAAGGTACAGAACTGATAGAATGAAAAATATGTGTGTAAAGGAGATTTATTAGAGTGTCTTGCAGGTATGATGTGAGTAGTCCAATGAAGGCTGTCTACTGATGGAAAGACCAGAAAACTAGTAGTTTGTTTGTAATGTGAGACAGTGGTCTTATACACTGTAAAGATTTGTCACTTTTTTTTGGTTTAATAAAATGCTGATTAGTCAGTAGCCAGGCAGGAAGGATAGGTGGGGTGACCAGAATAGGAGAATTCTGGGAAGAGGAAAGGCTCAGTCTGTAGTCATCACCCAGACACAGAGGAAGCAAGATGAGAAAGAATGCTTCACTGATAAAAGGTACTGACACACGTGACTAACACAAACAAGAACTATGGGTTAATTTAACATGGAAGAGTTAGTTAATAAGAAGCCTGAGCTAATGGGCCAACCAGTTTATAATTAATGTAGGCCTCTATGCGTTTCTTTAGGACTTAACTGCTGCGGGACCTGGTGGGACAGAAACTTCTTATCAACATGTGCAGTCCCAGTCTGGTTCTGGAATCCCAGAGAATTTGTAGAGAGCTCCTGGTCTTTAGTTACGCTCTAGAAGTAGATTCTAACAACAGTGAAAGAATGCCTCAGCAACAGAATAGATTAACTTTACCAGCAAGAGTGAGGGCAAGCAGGCAAAACACAAAAATGTCCTTCTTCTATGTCTTTTTATATGGGCTGCCACCAGAAGGTGTGACTTAGATATAATGCTGATCTTCTCACTTCCAATGATCTAATCAAGAAAATCGTTCACAGGAGTGCCCAGATGCTTGGGTTTTAACTGATTCCAGATATAGTCAAGTTGACACCAAGATTAGCCACCACATCGCTGTTTTGTCCTGTTGAGTCCAATTTTATAGTTACTTAAGCACTAGTGTGATGGCTCTCTGGCAGCAGGGAGGAACAGTTTCTATGAGCTGAACCCTGTACAGCTGTACAAAAGCACATTTATTGATTATTACACTAAAGTTGTTATTTGGGTAAAACAAGTTCCTCATACTAAAGCCCTGATCTAATCTGTGTGTTTCATGAAGGAAATATCACACCTTAGTTTTTATTGTGTATTGTGTGCAGTACCCAATAGTGCAAGATGCTCCAGGTATGCCAGGATTGTCCTGACTAAAGTGGCACCACAATAGCTGCTTTAGCTTTTTTTCTATATAAACTGATTCGCCCATTAGCTCAGGCTTTGTATTAGCTCTTATAACTTATATTAGCCCATTATTTAGTACATGTTAGCCACATGGCTCAGTAGCTTTTTCAGTGGGGCAGGTCACATCCTGCTTCTTCGGTGTCTGGACTGGAATCTGCTTTAGCTTCTTCAGAAGAGCAGCTTAATAGATAACAAAAAACAATCACTATTTCCACAGTGATTTCTTAAGTACTTCCAGAAAACAGTTCCATTTTAAAGTTTAACCACAGTGAATTTACTAATTTTTCCTCATGGTGGAGAATATAAATGTCTTCAGCAGGGAAGTTCTTTGCTGTTGAATATTTATTGAGAATACTATCATTTTCATTTAAATAAATACATGAAGATAGTTTAGGAGTATCTATAAAGGTTCTAAAATATTTGTCATTATTTTTGTGAAACTTCATGAAACATTCGATTAGAGGCATTTCTCCAGCTCCAAGGGTTGTCTTCAAGGTCTGTGAGTGCCTTGCTAATGACAGTGGCTTCCTGCTCTGTTGACTGGAGGGAATGGTGCAGGCTTGGTGCTAAGTAGTGTGCTGTTGTTGTTCTTACTAACACTGATAGATATGTGCTTTTAGCTATTTTTGTCTGTTGTTGGATTAATAAATTACTTTAAAAAGTACTTTAAAAAGTAAAATAGGGCAGAAGCTTGATTTTGAACTGTTTTGATCTACTTGTCAGATCTTACTAATTAAAAACAGAATTGGTTGGAAATGTAATCTTTTCAGTTAAAAATAAAATTTGCCTCTATTGTCACCATCTTTACATAAAGCAGTGGTTCTCTACTACTGGGACAATACTCTCAAAGATATTTATGATTCTTAACAGTAGCAAAATTTCAGTTATGAAGCAACAACAAACTAATGTTCTGGTTGGGGTCACCACAACATGAGGAATTGTATTAAAGGGTTTCTGCATTAGGAAGGCTGAGAACCACTTGGCGGAAAGACTTCTTTCATTTTCTTAGGATTCTATATATACTTTAAGTAATAAGTGGTTGGCTCAAGCTTGGGCATAATGAGGATCAGAGTGTTTATTTGTATATAAAATATTTGTTAGTCTTATTAGGTCAACTTAATTTTAGATCAGTTTAGAGTTGAAGAAAAACTGCACACTGCTACCCCTCATAGGTCACATATGGTGTCTCGTGTTGTTAATGTCTTATGTTATTAGTATGGTGTGTGTCGCATATAGTGGACCAATACTTATTCTGGTTACTAAGGTAGCCTTTGATTCCGATCTCCTTAGTTTAACCCAGTGTCCTCTCTTACCCAGATCATTTGACCTTTGTGTTTCTCAGGCATCCCAACACTGTCCAAGTTCAAAGACTTTGTTTGCAAAAGTGACCAGATGTTCTCTAGAATACATACCATTTTAATTATTGTTAAACTGGGGTTCCAGGTCTTGGAAAGGCCTCAGAGATGAAGTGCTGTCTCCTCAGCCTTGACAGGGTTCTGTCCTGTCACCTCGTTCATCACCACCATGTGCACCGTACTGATTGAGGTGCTGAGTTTATTCCATGTATAGTACTGCCTCCTTATACCTAGTCTTCGGAAAGAAGTTGTTGCATACAACCCTGTAAAGTTTTTTTTGCAGCCTAACAAGTGGCCCAACAAACCTCCCCACTGACGCAATAATCCAAGTCAGACCAAATCAAACTGAATAAGAAAAATCCCAGGTTTGATGGATGCCAGTGCTTCCAGTGGCCCTCAGGCTCCCCCGGGGAAGAAGACTTGGAAACCATGGAGAGCGGAAAGGAGAACCAGATGACCAATGTTGGTTCTCTGAGAGGCAGTTTAAATAGCCTGTGGAAGTGGTCTTGACCCTCTCTGGGGAGGAGGGGTCACCATTTGGCAGGTTTTTTTCAGAGGTAGAGTCTGGACTGCAGCAACTCCCAGGGGAGGTGGGCTTGGTGTGGAGCTTCCAACTACACATGGCAGACTCCTTGGATAAAGGGGTATCGGGGCTAGGGTGACACTTTTAACCAAATATCGCAGACTTTTTGGATAAGGATGTTAGGGGCTGAGGTGATGCTTCCAACCAAACAAGCCCATCATTGAGACCTGACCCAGGGAAAAACATCTATGTAGTGTTTTTGGTATTATTTATGGGAGATGTATTTCTCTGCCCTCCTTTTTTGAGTTAGTTACCTGGTCATTTACTTCATTATGGGTCTTAATATTAGTGTACACCTTACAGTGACCAGTGCTCTCACTGTGGAAGCTGCCACTGGGAAGATATTTTGGTAAGGTCCCACACCCTTGGTGATGTTTAAAAGTTTACTTTTTGCGTTGTGAGGTGCTCTTCTATACTGTTCCCTGGTTGTAGCACCATAATCTAATTTTTCAGAGGCTCCTGATTTCTTTTTATCTTTGATTTATTCTTTGCTATGTAAACAATGGATCTTGGTTATATCTGCTCTTAACTACCTGCTGCAATTGCCCCTACCACCTAGTCAGCTGTCCCCCTCACTTCCTGTTCCCTCCTCTACCTTCCCCTCACTCGCTCTGGTGGCTTCTTCTTACACAGGTACCCATAGCTGCAGTGTGTTTACCAGTGTAATGGCCACCACATATCCAAAAACGCTCTCCAGAGTTTTCCTTTCCATCCTTTGGCTCTTGCATTGTTTCTGCCCCTTCTTCTGAGGTGTTCCCTGAGTGCTCTCTCTCTCTCCCCCACCCTATGTGTGTCTGTGGGGGATTGGGGGATGCATGACTGGCAGAGTGGGGATACAGATTTAGGGCCAAGCACTCAATAGTAACTTATTCTCAGCATTCATTACTGACCACTGTAGAAAATAGCATCTCTGGCCAAGAGGGCGGCAGTGGCACTCATGTTCAGCAAATATTTAGGGGTCATCTGACACGACAGTATGACCGTGATTCTGTGTCTGTTTCTTGGGAAAGTAGAGCATATTTCTCTGGATCAGGATTTAATTTAATACTTTTTTTCTAATAAGTTGGGAAGAAAAGGGTTTATTTAGCTTACACTTCCACATTGCTCTTAATTGTTGAGGAAATCAGGACAGAAACTCAGACTTGGCAGGAACCTGGAGGCAGGAGCTGATGAAGAGGTCATGGAGTGGTGCTACTTCCTGGCTTGCTCCCCTGGCTTACTCAGCTTGCTTTCTGAGCACCACCAGCCCACAGTGGGCTGGACCCTCCCCCATTGATCACTAATTTGAGAAAACACTTTACAGCCGGATTTCATGGAGGCATTTTCTCAACCAAGGCTCCTTCCTCTCTAGTGACACAAAACCAGCCAGCACGGGCTATTTATCAGTATGACTTAAAAATTCTGTAAATAATAAATGTACACAAGGATCTGACTTTGTCCATTGTAAATGCACTCTGCACCCTTGGCATGATTCATTTGGAAGGGGAGTGGGCTTTGGACTTCCCTACTGTTTTTATGGAACCTAGACTGTTGTTTTAGCTTTGTGACTTTGAATAAGTTAACTGCCTTTTGGACCTATATTTCCTCACCTATGAAATGGGGATACAAAACTTGCTTTATTTTTATGGTGTTTTTAGGATTTATTGTGAAAATAAGCAGTTTTTGATATGAATGTAAGATCTTATGATTCTTAGGCAATCAGGAAATACTTTTAGAAAAATAACAGATTCATATTGTATGTGGCATTATTACAGTTTTTATAATTTGATTTAAAGTAACGCAATAAGATTATAACTTCAAATAAAAGCAAACAGCCTGAATGAAATTTGAATGAAAATAGCCTTTGAATAAAAACTGTTTCCTTCTTGCACACCCCCGTCTAGGTCCTGAGGGAGTCAAACAAATTAGCAGAAATGGAGGAACCAAGCCTGCTTCCAGGAGAAAACATTAAGGACATGGGTCTGTAATGGTATTTTTAAATTGTCTCTTTTGACTGTGCACAGCTGCTCACTCCCCTGTGGCTCCCAGCCTGTGTGCTGCAAATCCAGATCAAAGTTGTTGGGAGTGTTCCTGTCTGACTATTCAGAAATAGGCAAATTTATGTTATTCTTTTTAGATTGTTGCTAAATTCTGTGAAGAAAAGTTTAGTTATTTTGAATTACTCCATTCAGATACTGGGTTGTCTAGCTAAACACATTGAACAAGCAATTTTTATTAAAGTGCAGCCTCTCATTTGCTACTTTTTATAATTTTCTTCCTTGGATAAACTCAGGTTAATTTTTGAATGAAGTCTTTCATGTCCATTGCAGAACAGGTGTTGTGTTTGGAAATGGTCTGCTGCCCAGTGCAGTGCTCATAATTTAGATTCTACAGTGGGAATGAGCAGAAAAACTGTACTTTTGTGCTCTTGTTTTGTTAATGCTAGCTCACAAAAATATTCCTAGATTTTGAGGAGTAGAACATTAGGAGGGTGAAGAAAGCACTCTCTTTTCTAAAGTAAGCACCGTCTCTCATATATGATCAGTCATACTCTTTTTTCTCTGAGTGTCACTTCTAGTGTAAAACAGGCATGCCAGAGCTAGGACGTGCCCTCAGAGGGACTGGTGGTAACTGCCAGCTTTGCTTCTTAGCATTGCCTGCCCTTAGGATTTTGACACTAACTTCCTCCATCTTTGTTCCTCTCAGCCATGTCTATGACTAAGCTTGATCTGGTGATCTACTATTGAGTTTACATATATCTCATGGGATGCTAAGTAATGAGAGTAGTAATCATAGTGATTCTTAGAATAATATTGTGGGAAAGACATTAGCTGCCTCAGCACAGGGGCCTTCCTAGCTAATAAAACCACAGCTCACCCAGTTGAGCCCAGTGCTGCTACTACTTCCACTAAAGTGTGTGGTCTTAACAAGAAAATCTTTTACTATCAGCATGCCCTGGGACTTCATCCACTATGGATTTCCTTCTTTTCAGTTGGTTATATTCACTTAGTAGATTTACCCACATATATGGGTTAATGACTACAAAAATAAGTGTTCCAACCTGAGCCACCACCCTTCTTTAAGTGAACAAGTGCCTCTGCTTCTGTCTGAACCAGGCTCAGCTGTCCCGGGCATCCCTCCCTATTCCAAATGTTAGCCTCAGCCTCATTTTTTATCTCACCCTCGGGGACTGCTGTCTCTGCTTCTGCTCTTTTCCCTGAATTGTCCTCTTGGTTACCACACGTAGAGTTAGAGTGTACGGAAGCAGGTCCCTGAGACCGAGTTGACGTGGAGTAGTGGATAATGATAAAGAGGTCTGGACGTGAGTCATTAGCACATGATGTCTGCTGAAAAGAGGGAGGGGTTGATGGAGTTGAAAGCTATGTGCAGAGAGCTTTGATGAGCACTGACACATGGTTCCGTGAGAGGAGAGCTGGGCAGAGGTATGGTGTAGAACACCCTGGGGAGCCTTCACTTGAGTATGCTCTGTGCTTTGTGCAAGGCTGGCTGCCAGGGTCTCCTGCTGCATGAGTGCTGCTTTGTTAACTCCCACCCCATCCCTCTGCTTGCCACTGCAAAGACTCTTATGTCTGCATGTCTGTGCTGCTTGAGTGCTTCTCTGACCCTGGGGCTGAGTGGACTTGTCGTCCTTCTCAGCATTACTTCTTGGATTATGTTTGTTTGTTTCTTTGTTTTTAAACATGGTCTTTCTACATGGCTGTCCTAGGGGAATTCACTATGTAGACTAGGCCAGCCTCAAATTCATGGAGATCTGCCTGCCTTTGCCTCCTTAGTGCTAGCATTAAAGACTTACGCCACCATGCCTTGCTTTTTTCTGTGTGATTTAAACAGGCTCATTACCTTCTTCGTGCTGGATCTTTTAAAGTATCTATTAGGAAGTCTTCCCTTGGTCTCTAACTAAGATAAGGAGATCCAGGGTACCTCAGTACCAGTTGGCAGCATCATTGTTGTCAAATTTAAAGAATACCTAACATAACATAAAAATGTTTAGAATCATCTTCACACAGTTATTCAAAACATAAATTTACTTTAAAAAAGTCAAAAGGTTGACAAATGTGCATGTCTTCATATTAAAACACCTTGGATTTTACATTGACTTAATATAAATCTTTGGTCTCGGTGCTTTCTTTAGTAAAATTGGGGACTGGTGAGGGGGCTCAGTGGGTAAAGATCCTTGCTGCAAAAACTGACAACATGACTTCAGTCCTTGCCAACCACATGGTAGAAGGAGAGTTCATACTTCTGCAGCCTGTTCTCTGACCTCTACATACATGCTGTGGCCATGGCATAAACATATCCATATACACATACAAATAAATGCAATAAAAAGTAAAAATGGTAGTAGAAGCATTAAGTGAATACTGTAGGGATTAACAGTCTCAGAGTATTATGGTCTGGTATTCCCACGCTTCAGTTATTTAGCCTTTAATGTAGGGGTCAGACGCTGAGCAACAGTGCTGTTACTGGGTCAGCTTTGTGAAGAGGCATCCTGACATGTCAGAACTGGATCCAAACCAGAGTGCTTCTACCCTTTAAGTTCTGTGGACCATCGCTGGCTGGTTCTGCCCTTTACTCTGTTTAGGGTGCTAGTCAGAGTCTCCTTCCTCCCTGGTGTGAACCTGCTAAAACTATCTCTCAGTACCTGTAGTGAGAGAGCATGTAGAACAGTGTAGACTGGTGTTGGCAATGTGGCATTGCTGTAGACCTCTGTGTTTGCACAGTCCTAACAACTTTGGGAACACACACATGCATCTTCTCTCCTTATCACAAGAAGGGCATCAGTGGTGACTGTAGGAGAAGAATTCTGACTGCTTTTCCTGCGTAGGAAACGGGCTCTGATGGCATCCGGAACCATTTCATTGGCACTAATAAAGCTTTTTTAGGTTACAAAATCTATCTTTATGTAGTGGTGGGTTTATATGATTTTAAAAGTTTCCCTATAATGAAACATGCGTTGGAAATTGATTAAGAAAATATAGCTGACACTTCTGGTGGAGCTGATTAGAAGTTTAGAGACAGTTGCTGAAAGACTGGTCTCATTTCAGATCCCATGTAAAGTGGTCAGCCTCTCAAATGGACTAATATGGAGCAAGTCAGGAAGCTTCAGTGTCTTACAGATTGTGTAGGTCCTTGTTGCCCCCAGAGCACCCTGGGGAGGCTTGTAGAAGGTTTTGGTTCTGCAGAATTGTCCTGCATTTTCTTGGGGTGATAGTCTGATGTTTTGCTCTAATAGTGGCATGAAGAGAATCTTTAATATTTCAAGATTAAAAGAAAATCCCTGTACTGGGCATTATAAAGTCTGCCATGGTGAATAGCTTTTGAGCTAGTGGTTGCGCTTACCATGTTTAATCATGTGGTACATGTTTTTAGAACTATAATGTCATAGAGCACCATCATTTAGCATGTAATAAACATTGATTATGTTTATTTCTAAAATTTGATGTCAGTTACTTGGTCAGGAATATACTATTTTCTTTTTAAAATATTTTATTCCAAATTGGCTGGAGAGCTGACTCGGTGGCTTTGAGCACTTGCTGCTCTGGTGGAAGACTGGATTTGATTCCCAGTACCGCCCGGGCTTCCGTCTGGCACACACACAGTGCTCTTGCAACACATAAAAATAACATGCAAAGAAATGTTCCTTTGCTACAGTCTTTTAATGCCTCAGGCGTGTAGTCAGCTCAGAACTTTCTCGTGTGTATATTGTGGTCATTGTTTTTAAGACAATTAGTGCAGACTGAACTCTGGCTCAGAAGACAAAGTGGTAGGTGCAAGTGGCCTAGAAGCTGGGAGGTGAGTGTTGTCTCTGTGTTCATACATTGACAGTCTCCCTGCCACTCCAGCCTGTGGCTTGCTTTATTCAGTAGGGACAGCAAGCAATCTTTGCTCCTACTTGTGCTGTATCAGGAGAGGCCCCTTCTGCCTTTCTGTTTATTCTACAATTCTTGGATTAAGGCAAAGCTGGAAGCATGGATTAGGCTTCAGGAGGTTTTTTTAAATTATTCATTGTGTAATTTATTTTGTCATAATTAGATAAGAATTAAAATTGATTTTATAAAATGTACAAGCTGTTTTTAATAGCACCTGGCATCAAGTAAACTATGGCTATTTTGTCTTTTCAGCCAAAGATGTGACTTACATATGTCCCTTCACTGGTGCCGTACGAGGAACGCTGACTGTCACAAATTACAGATTATATTTTAAGAGCATGGAACGGGTGAGGCTTCCTGGGGTTGGCTTTTGCCTGTACATTTGCATGTTATTTGGGGTGAGTTTGCTCAGTTGTGATTAATTTTTATTATTGAGACAAAGTCTTAACTATGTAATCATAGCTATCCTATGTAGACCAGGCTGTCTTGAAAGATCTGCCTCCTCAGTCTACAAGTGCTGGGACTAAAGGTGTGCCCTCCACGCCCAGTTCATTTGTGGGTGATTCTTGATTCACAAATTTCTGGTTAAGATTTTGAACATTTTTTGGGTGATGAGTGTTGGAGATTGATTGAACCCAGTGTCCTGTTCTGTTCCTGTTATTCAAGCACTTTACAGTTTTTTAGAAATTGTGTGTTTTCTTTTCATCTTGTAGGACCCCCCTTTTGTTCTAGATGCTTCTCTTGGAGTGATAAGTAGAGTAGAAAAAATTGGTGGTGCATCTAGCCGAGGTGAAAACTCTTATGGCCTGGAGACTGTGTGCAAGGTAAATGCTACAGTTACTGGTGTGGTTGTATTTGCTTTGTAAAACTATTAAACAGAACCTATACTCGGAAACTGGTATCATGAACATGGCACTTAATACCAGGACCTAATCATCACCAGTGCCCACCTCATTCATTCATTCATTCATTCATTCATTTTGGTTTTTGCTTTGCTTTGTTTTCCTGAGACAGGGAAAAACAAACATATCTCTGTATAGCTTCAACTGTCCTGGAACTTGCTCTTTAGACCAGGCTGGCCTCAAACTCGGAGATCTGCCTGCCAGGCGTGCGCCAGCACTACCTGGCTTGTCCATATCCCAGTTTCAGACCACATCACTTATGTCTTGTTCTCTCGGTGCCCTAAGTAAGAGAAACAGTGTGTGTATCGTCCAGAACGCTTGTGTATGTTCATCTTAGAAGTTTGCTGAATCTGATGTTAAAATTAGTGACTCAGTGACTGGCATTTTCTTCCTGGGTGTCAGAAGAGCTCCAGGAGTGTACTGCTGTCGTCTGTTTGCACAGGGCGTTGTTCTTGTCATTTCTCTTCAGCAGTAAACCGTGTGAAAGAGGCTGACTTGGAGATCTTAGTGTTTTAGAAATGTTTTTCTGTGGGCCTATAATATTACAGTTGGGTCTCTGCTGGAGAGAGGATAACCTTTACTAGTCAAAGAGTTTACTGGAAGACATAAGTTCTCAACTTCAGTGTACACATGTATTTTCTCAGAATGGTTTGGCTCAGATTTGCAGTAAGCTATTTTATTTGTATTGAAAGCACACTGTGTAGTGTCTCTTCATGGTATTTCATAATTATTTGGTGTGTGCTGTGCCAGGAACAGATGGGCACTTTTGTGTCTTTCTGATGTCAGAATTGTTGAATAGCAGCAAATTCACATTTGCAGATTTTGGCGTCAGTGTGCCTTACAGTCCTAACTACCCTTGTAGCCTAGCCAGTCTTAATTGCGGAAATGAACTCTCAGGTCACACAGTAAATGTTTCTATATATTGTTTGGCATATATGTGCGTTATAGAATGAACACATGCTAAAGAGGCTGTGGTGGAATTCAGGAGGTTTCAGAAGTAGACAGAGAGTCTGTGTCCATAAGGAGACCAGTGCTGGAGGGAACAAGCTGCCACTGGGATGGAGGCCAGCCAGGGCAGGAAGTGGGTCTGAAGCAAGGAATGCACAGTTAGATTCAGATTGGAGAGCACACAGGCAGTCAGGAATTAGAGTAGGTTAGCCCAGCCAGAGCTCCAGGAACAGTTGGGGACTTCTCAGTTCTTGTCACACCAGGTTTCAGGTGATGTGGAAGCCATGGGGTCCAAGTGAGGGAACTGTATCTTTTTCATAGTCTGCTGTGTCTGCTAAGTTCTTGGCCTTGGTTTCCCTAATAGGATGTTAATATACCCTTATATAGTATGCCCTTACAGCCTCGATCCACCCCGGTAAACTTACAGGGTAGCTCTCTTTTTCTCGGGAGTAAATCTTCTGTCAGTCTGTATTGGGTGGCTGCTGTTTCTGAGTCCTCTTGGGGGTTGCAGTCATCTTCCTCTTAATGGAGTCTGAAATTGTTTGTAAAATGGAGTCTTTAGGGAAAAGCTCAGGATTAAAAACAAACAAAACTATTTTATTATTAATATATTACTATCCCATATTGTATAATTGTATATTGTATAATATGGGATAGCATGGAATAGGACACAACCTGATCTCAATGGTAATGAGACTGTAACATAGTAAATTCAACTTCTGCCTAGGTTAAAATACTTAAATAAAAATGAATACTTCTTGGGGGCTGGAGAGATGGCTCAGAGGTTAAGAGCACTTGGCTGCTCTTACAGAGGTCCTGAGTTCAATTCCCAGCAACCACATGGTGGCTCACAACCATCTCTAATGAGATCTGGCACCATCTCCTGGCGAGTATGTATATAATAAATAAATTAAAAAAAAAGAATACTTCTGAATCATTTTAAATCTCAAAATTTTTAATAAATGCTATGAGAGAGCGTAAACTAGACTACTAGTGCCATTCTGCATGAGCCTGGGAAATAGCTGAGCACACGTGCAGAAAGAGTCCCTGAGATCCAAGTGTAGAGCTGGCTATTAAGAATGTCCCTGAAGTGGAAGTAGTAGTTCAGGCAGTTTGGTCCTGTCTGCCTAGCAGAGGAGACATAAAGTGAGCCCTGGGAAACAGTAACAAATAAGAAAATGGTCTCCACACGTGATGGAAATGTAATAAGAGCTGATAGTGGTTTTTATTTTTAAAACTCAGGTTCTGGGAATTGAACTGAGGTGCTTGTGGGGCAAACATCTTATCTACTGAGCCATCTCTCTTGCCTAGGACAGGACAGATGTTGGTAGTGTGTACTCATCAGAACTCACACCATTTACTTCCCCTTTGGCCCTGTCGAGCCTAGGAGCACAGGTCTAGACTCTGCCATGTAGTCGAGTACTTTGTGTCTCTTGTCTTCTCAGTGAAACAGTGCATCTTATATGTAGAGCTTCTCCTTTACCCAACATTTCCAAGTAATCTTATTTGCTTATTAAAAAGGAACACAGTGATTTAATTGGATACTGTATCTTTTCTAGGATATCAGGAATTTACGATTTGCTCATAAACCAGAGGGGCGAACAAGAAGATCCATATTTGAGAATCTAATGAAATATGCATTTCCTGTATCTAATGGCTTGGTAATTGTTTTTTTCTGATCTGTATTGTAATTATTAATGTGAACAAACTCAACTAGGTTGTCCATTTCCTCCCCTTTGTGTTCCTGCTTTGGCACTTAGCCTCTCTATTTCAGTAACAACATCCTATAATTATGTTGTTTTGAGGGGAGGGGAAAACTGGGGATTAAACCCAGGGCTTTGCACATGCTAAGCAAGTGTGATACCACAGAGTGGTTTTGTTTATTTATGTGTCTTTATTTGAGACAGGTTGTGAAGTTGCACAGGCTGGGTACTCCTTGCCTCAAGTCCAGGAGGCCTGTGCCACCATGTCAGCTGTCTTGTTAGGGTTTCTGTTGCTGTCAAGAGACTCCATGACTGCACAACTCTTATAAAGGAAAACATTTCATTCTGGTAGCTTACAGTTTTAGATGTTCAGTCCATTATCGTTTTAGCAGGAAGCTAAACAGCATGCAGGCAGACATGCTCTTAGAGAAGGAGCTAAAAGTTCTTACCTCTTTACTCACAGGCTACAGGAAGTGGTCTGTGGAGCTGGGTGTGACTTGAGCATATATGAGACCTCAAGGACTGCCTCTGCAGTGACACACTTCCTCCAACAAGGCCACACCTCCTAATAGTGCCACTTCCTTTGGAGCCCATTTTCTTTCAAACCAGCACATCAGCTTATATAATATTTTTTTTTTAGGATGTTTCTGTGATTAAAAGCTTTATGTAGTCTTCATTAGGGTTTGAAGCTAATGAATTTGGGGCAGATATAGTCCAACAGTATTGTGACAGTGCTAGATTCCCTCATCTGTGTGAGAGAATTTCACCTCATGGCCGCCTTCTCATATGAGAGCCAGGATAGGTAAGACAAGGACTCTGTTATTCCAGTATTGGGGTTAACAACTAGATTTCTCACTTTAGTTGCAATTTATTTCTTAAACACCATAGTTTGTTCTAGTTACATATTTAAAGTGCTTGCATGCTAAAGTGTGAAAAAGTCCCTTAGTGTATTAGAACATAGAATCACTCAGCTGCGGCTGCCTGCTGTTGGATCAGTCACTTCTGTTGGACAGTGCGTTGTTTGAGATGCTGTTTATTACTTAGAATTAAACCTACAAAAACTACCAAGATATTTAAAGGAAATAGATCAGCATTTAGTAAATTTCATGAGCGGGTCTTTCAGCATTTCTGTACTTTTTAAAGCATATAAAAATATTTAGTATTGTAAACAATTTTAATCCTAACACTCCAACTATTTAAAAAGGGGCAATGTTAAATACTCTTGCAGATAAGTAAATAAAACAAATAATTATAACCTTTTAAGGACATATTTCTGATTACTTTTTTAAATGTCTCTTTAAAGCTGTTAACTGTTTATTTTGTAGCCTCTTTTTGCTTTTGAGTATAAAGAAGTATTTCCTGAAAATGGGTGGAAACTGTATGACCCCCTTCTAGAGTATAGAAGGCAGGTACGTGCTTTTGTATTCCAGCTTTTGTGTTCTATATTATTTTCATTACAAGCAGTAGGTCGAAGTAAGATGTTCTTTCACCGTCTCTTTTTGGTGTAAGTGAAGGCTGGCCCTGGTCTGCTTGGCTTCTTTCCCTTTCCTTTGAGTTGCTTCCCAGAATACACTAGTGATCTATGAATCTTTACTTTCCTAGGAGTTTTAAGTATCACTTTGTTTTAAAAAATGTTTGCTCAGTATAAAGATGAAAATGGGATCAGTATGTAGAAAATTTAATGTTCTTATATGCCTTAATATTATTCACTCAGTTTTTTTCTTCTTAGGCATCCTATAATTTAATTATGAAAAACGTTAATTGTACTGCTTCTAATTTAGCTCTGCAAGATTCTAGGCTTTACTCTTTACAGACAATTGAGTAACACTTTCCCTTAGGCTAATGGCAGTATTGACCTAGTTTGATCAGTGCCCATATATTTTAACTTCAGTGTGTGTGTGTGTATGTGTGTTTGGTCAGTAGTCATGCATTGTATACAAGTATGTTTGGTCAGTGTCCGCGTGTGTGCGTGCGTGCGTGCGTGTGTGTGTGTGTGTTTGGTCAGTGCCAAAACATTTTAAATTTAGAGTGTGTGTGTGTGTGTGTGTGTGTGTGTGTGTGTGAGAGAGAGAGAGAGAGAGAGAGAGAGAGAGAGAGAGAGAGAGAGAGAGATTGGTCAATGTCCATACATTTTAACTGTGTGTGTATGTGTGTGTGTTGTGTCTGTTCATATTTGCTTGCATGCTTGTTGTGCAATAGGGATTGGTTCATGGCCTCACATGTGCTAGGCAAATAATTTGTTACTGAGCTATATATCTCCCTTTTTCATTTGATCAAAGTTTAATTTCTGTTGATAGCTTTTCAGATATTTTCTACTCATCTTTGATTCATTTAAACTTGATGAGTATTTATTAAGGCCATATGTGTCCCGTCTGTTTTTCTTTACTGGATCTGTTTCCTCTGCTTTTTGGAGCAGTCATCTGTTGTTTCTTTGGTATTGTTATTGCTTGTGCTCCAATAGGGAAGGTACTGACCAGTTTTCTCACTGCTAAGTTATCAGAATGTAGCAATGCCTGACATGTCATAGACAAGTGACTGTTGGATGATTGAATGCATGAAGGCTAAGGAAGGAATTTGCTTACAGTGTGTGCTCTCTGTGTTAACTAACAAATGTTTGTATACTGGTTTTATTTACTAAACCATGTGGTACTTAAGCACATGGTGTAAAAGTACTAAATATTATCTTCATTGCACAAGTAAATTGGGGCATAGGAACATTAAGTGATCTGTCAGTGCTCAAATAGTTATTAATGTGAAAGTTAGGATTTGAGTTCGCAGAATCTTATTTCAGTAGGTAAGTTAGGATTAGTCAGTCAGACTAATGAAAGATCCAATCTGTGAGTGATGCCTGTAAAGACGTTCACACAGACACAGGGTCACTCTAGAACACCAGACCCACAGAGTCTCAAAAGTAACTGGAAGAAAGAATTACTCTTAGCTGGTGAGATGGCTTTAAGCACACAGCTTGGAGACCTGAGTTTAGTCCCCCAGATTCACATCAGGATGGAAGCAGAGAACCAGCTTCAGTCAACTGTCCTCTGGCCTCAGTGGGTGAGCTGTGGTCCCTAACTTTGCCCTTCCCTGTGCTCACTCCCCACCAATAATAGTAGCTGATTTCTTTGTATTACTGTCTTTGAAGGCAAAAGTTTGACTGGCAGGTTGTACAATGAAATGTGCTAACTAAATTTGCCAGTCATTATATATATCCTGCAGAATTGGAAGTGAAATAGAAACATTTCCTGACAGGTCTAGAGGATGTGCACCTGTCTATCTACCCCAGCAGTCAGTCATCTCGTCACCACCTGAGGGCGCTGGGGAGAGCAGGACACTGCCTTCTTTCTGTTCTCTCTCCCTCCCCAAGTATGCATAGCACAGGCTCATGCCCTCTGATAGTACTACTAAACATTTTATCTGATCCCTGCCCCAAATGCAGACACTCTCCCCCCTTAAAATATGTGTCTTCCTAAAAGCCTGGCCATGACCATTTGAGCAGTCTTAAGATGAGAACTGGAGAGAGGTGAGGTTGACTACTGTCCTGGTGTGTCTTCTATTTTAGCTGACAGTTTGTCTTGTGTTATGTGTCATTTAGGGGATTCCAAACGAAAGCTGGAGAATAACAAAGATAAATGAACGCTATGAAGTTTGTGACACATATCCTGCCCTCTTGGTTGTGCCAGCAAACATTCCTGATGAGGAGCTAAAGAGAGTGGCATCTTTCAGGTCACGGGGTCGAATCCCAGTAAGTAGGCCGTGCGCCTTGATGAGACTCTGTAGGTCCATTTCAGTACAGGAAGATAATGGTCATAGCTTTTATATGAGAATATCAGAGACTGAGTTAAATTGTAAGTTAAAACAGAGTTGCCTAGCTCCTAACTAAAAAAAAAAAAAAAAAATTGCCCTGTGCATTGATTACCAATCTGTATCACATATATATTTTTTTAGTCATGACAATAAATGTTTTTTTTTTCCCCAAGAAAGTAGGAAACTTTACAAATAGATGATGTGTAACTGACTGTATCTCAGTAGAGCAGATGAAATAATATTAGGAGAAAAGTGTAGAATCTGAGTATTTTACAATTTTACTGATATGTTTAGCTCTGTTTTTATGTACTTTTTTCTAAAATAAGATTTCTCAACAATGAGTTTTACAGCAGTATCTGATTAAGAAGTAGGCAATTCTGTACCAGTTGGCTATAAGAAGGGTGACATGTTTTCCTGGCATCCTGAGGGCCCCTCAGCTATCCGGCTCGCGGTCTGCTCACTAGGAGCCTCACTGTCAGGGAAGCAGTGTCATCGTGTCCCTTTCATTAAGGTTTTATCCTGGATTCATCCTGAAAGTCAAGCCACAGTCACTCGCTGCAGCCAACCCATGGTGGGGGTGAGCGGGAAGCGCAGCAGAGAGGACGAAAAATACCTTCAGGCCATCATGGACTCCAACGCCCAGTCGCACAAAATATTTATATTTGATGCTCGGCCAAGTGTCAATGCTGTTGCCAATAAGGTGAGTTTTTATTGTTGTTGTTGTTGCTGGCTCACCTTGTCTGTGCTGTAGCCTTTGGTCAGACCCTGTGGAGGCCAAGAGAAGTCAGACTATCCTGAGGTGATGATGCTGACTTTCCAGGACTGTATTTCATACGTGCTGTAGAAAATTCAGTTAATGTGCTTAGCTAAGTGAAGAAAATGCTTTAAAACACCCCTGAATTTGTAACATCATTAACTTTGCTTATACTTCCAGATCTATGTAGTTGTCCATAAATATTTGAAATGAAATGGAATAATTTTTTTAAGTTAACACAGTTTATGTCAATGAAAACTTTAATGTCATCTTAATGTCTGATAATAATCTCAGCAAACGATAGATTTTTTTTTTGACCTCCCATTATGAGTGGTGCTTGAATGGCCATCCTTAACTCATGGAGGAGGATAGTCCTCACTCGGCAGCCGCACAGTTGACATGAGGGCGCTGGAAGCCCAGATATTCTTTGCAGATGAGCTGAGGGAGGACCATGATATCCTCAGTCATTGCAGCTGTAAACCATGGTTATTTGGTTTTACCATTTTTTATCAGTTAAGCTGATTACCTTTATTGGGGTTAAAACTACAACCAAGTTCATCATAAAAGATTTTGTAATGAAAACTTCTTTCATTCAATGAGTATTTAATAATTTGAACGTGTAAAATCACAGGCAGTTTCAAAAGCACTTTCATTTGTACTATGAACATCACACAGGATCATCCACAGACATGCTTTATCATGACTTTAATCACACTGTTTAACACGCTGCACATCGCCAACTGTCTTTCTTTATGCTATCCCTCTTGATATTTTACAGAATGAGATGCATTAATGAAGCCTGTAGCCAGGAAGTCAAATGTATTCTCTAGCAATGCTGATTTTCCTCCCTAAATTCTAAGCCTTGAATAAAAGCAAGAGTCAGACTTAGTCAGCTGGGAGGAGAAAAGGATTAGAAGGCAGCAACTGTGGTAGGGCAAAGTGTTGATGTGGTCACCTCCCCCCCCCCCCCCACGTCACTCTGGAAATCCTGAACATCACGTGTGAAGTGTGCAGCAGGAGAGGAAGAGCAGTTCTCACAGCTGATGAGTCACTGCTGTGACTGCTGCGGTGGCCAGGACCCTCGGGCAGTCCCTTCGTGCCTTGCACTCACCGCACATCTTTATGCTGCTCTACAGGTGTACATCTCTGCACTCTGCACTTTTGACTCTTCCGGAATACTCTGTTCAGTGTCTTAGGAGTCTGGGTGTGTGGCCTCCTCTTGCCTGTCCACCTTTTCCTTCCATGTCACCTGACTGCATAACAGCTTGAGTTGTTTTTATTTTGTTCCCAAATCTCTGAGACAAACCTAAGGTTTATTCAGATTTAGGTTCCATTGTTCTGTGGGCCCCTGCTGACCACTGAATCTGAGTTATTTTGATTAACTTGGGTTAAAGTAGTACTTTTAAATATACTGGTTGAATTCTTTTTATAAAGAGATGCTTTGTCTTCGAATAATCAGGTGAATGCTTCTTAATTCTCAGAACTGAAAGGGGCACTGGCTACTCAGGTAGGAATTTGTAGAGATTATGGTTCTGGCCTTTTTAGACCTACTCAAGTTCTTAGCATGTGGCTTTCAGGATGGAAGGGCCCTCCCAGTTTGGTGTAGTCTCTCACTGGAGAGCCAAGATTAACTTGGAACTTGCAGAGATCTGCCTGCCTCTGCCTGGTGAGTGCTGGGGTTAAAGGTGTTAGCTACTGTGGCTGGGTTAGCTACACTTCTAAGGTTAGAGAAGAAAGGCAAAATAGCTAAAACAAAACTAAGAACTATGACTTTCTTGAGGGTCTTCTGTCTGCGGTCACCTGTATCTATTATAGTCTGTTGCCTCCCATTCACTGATGGCGGTCAAGTGGTCATCCTTTAGGGCTCTTGGTAGTCTGCCCTACACTTCCCTATACTTGATATTTTGAGACTCAGTAGAGTTTAGTTTTAAATGATTTTCCTGTTTATTCTCTAGTTGCCCTTTAAAGAAATACTTAATGGAGATATAACTCACTCTACCCTAAGAACGGGTCCACGCGGGAGTGTACTCACAGCCCTTCGTGGTCTGTCCCTTGTCTGCCGTGGGTTTGGAAAGTAGCTACTGCCACACTGTGGTGGTGTGTGTTCCTTCTGTTTCTGTGATGGCCTCCTAAGGCCAGTAGTTACCACTACCATCTTCTGAGATTCATTGCAACAAAATTTCTCTATCCTCAGTCTTACCTGGTTAGTTACTTTTTATATCCTGGGGTAGAATAACTGCGGGGGTCGCTGTGAGAGTGTGCCACTTACTCCCTGAGGCATGCTAGGATAGACAACTTCTAAGGCCTCACATTATAAACATCTCCCCACAATCCCCCAGATTGTACTAGCAGCTAGGGACCAAGTATACAGTACATAAACCCATGGGTGACATGTTCAAACCACAATACCATTCTCACTCTCCAGAAGTCATCTTTGTTAACATGAATTACTACATTAATTTTTGTAGCCATCTTGAATATAAACTACTTTATAGACTAGAAATCTGACCAATTTTTAAAGTTAGTTTGGAATTGAATTCAAAGGTGTCATAGTCATGATCTTATTAGTGGAGTTGTTCCACTATCCTCCCAATTTGTTTTAGTTAAGGCCCTCAGAAATGTGATTTTTATATATGAGTTAGGCAAGATGGAGGATTTTTTTAAACATTAAAGTATAATATTAAACTTGGGAAAATCAGATTCTTTTTCAGCTATAGCTTGTTTTGAAAAGCATGTATTTTCTTATTTTATAGATTTATGCCAGTGGGATTCTGTTTTATGTGTTAAATTTAAAATGAATTAGCTGCTTATAAGTAAACTGTACAAGCTAATCTTGTCAGTTTGATTGAAAAGAGGGCTAGCGTTTCTGTGAGGGCGTTTTGAAAGATAAAAGCTTTGACCTGCCCAGTGGGTCCATACACTTTCTGATGCAGACTTTAGATTTCGGAATGGTTAGTATACAGAAGGTGGAGCTTAGCTGGTGGAAGCAGACTGCTTGGGGTGTGCCATTGAGGGATGGCCCTCTGTCCCTCTGCTACTCTTCACTGTACCCTGGCTGACGTGGGTGAATGGTTTTCCTTCGCCATGCTCTTTGCCCATGATGAACCCCATACTCCAGAAATGTGGGGCCTGCCTGTGAACCTGAACCCTATCGAAGTGACTGTGAGGTATATATCCCCAAATAAATCCTTCAAGTGTTTTCACAGCAATAGAACACTAACTTGGAAGTCATAAGGCTACAATGAGTTTTTCTATTTTTATTTTTGGTTGTGAGCCTAGCCTTTAATGGCTAAGCCATTTCTCCAGCCCTTTTCTATTTTTAAACGTGAAATGATGTGAAAAGAAAAACAAGCTTAAGTGGTCCAGTATAGGGTTTGTGCATATGGAGTTGATGATCTGACTATTTCAGTAAGTTTGAAAGGAAGTTTTTGTAAGTAGAGAGTTAGGGAAAATTATCGTGCTGATCTCATAGGCTTAGAACAGGCTCCGTTTCAGACATGGTGTGAGGTGGTGTGTGTTTACTCCAAGTGGTCCTGGCCTCCTGCTTCCCAAGGGTTTCCTTATCCTCAGCAGTGTTCATCCTATTTCATACATTTTAGAAATTTTATGGCCTTTTGTAATGGATTTTCTGTGATGTGTGCCATTTGCAGGCAAAGGGAGGAGGTTATGAAAGTGAAGATGCCTATCAAAATGCAGAACTCGTTTTTCTGGATATTCACAATATTCATGTTATGCGAGAGTCATTACGGAAGCTTAAGGAGATTGTATACCCCAACATTGAGGAAACTCACTGGTTGTCTAATTTGGAATCTACGCACTGGCTGGAACACATTAAGGTGTGAATTTGCTGCTCTTTCTCAAAGCCCCTTTGTGTGCCTTGGCTTTTGGAACTGAAGTCAGCAGGCAGGACCTGCTGAGCGGTGGAGCCAGCAGCTAAACACACGGGTCTGACAGGACTGCAGCCTGTGCGCTGCATGCTTCTGCTGCTTGTTTTCCTCTTCCATCTTGTCTCTCCATGCTCAGGATGGTAGTGTCTTTCACTTCTAACAGTCTCCCCATATTATGCCCATTTCCAGACTCCTTGGTTCTCAAACTCCACCCCACTGAATATGCGATTCTTCATTTATTTGCCTGGTTTTGAGGCAAGTTCTCATTCTGAAGTCCAAGCAGTTCTCCACCTCAGACTCCTGGAATTATAGGCATGAGCCTTGGCACCTGCCTCCTGTTTATTGATTGTTGATGGATGCTTCTTGTGACTGAGGTGGTTATATGTAACAAACTATTAAGTTTCTTTTAGGAAGTGTCTTCTTGCCTTATGACTGAGGTGGTTATATGTAACAACTATATTAGTTTCTTTTAGGAAGTGTTTTTCTGAACTGTCATTTTGCAACTTGTTTCCAGCTCATCCTTGCTGGCGCTCTTAGGATTGCTGACAAGGTGGAGTCAGGGAAGACGTCTGTGGTGGTGCACTGCAGTGATGGCTGGGATCGCACAGCTCAGCTCACTTCCTTGGCCATGCTCATGTTGGACGGATACTATCGAACCATCCGAGGATTTGAGGTCCTCGTAGAGAAAGAGTGGCTAAGCTTTGGACATCGATTCCAACTGGTGAGCAAAACACTGATTTTACTGTATGTGGGGGCTTTGTGTGCTCATGTGGACATTTACATTTGTGTGCAGGTCAAGGGTTGTTTGTTTTCTTCCTCAGTTACACTGCCTACCCTTTATTTAGAGACATGGTCCTTCACTGAAGTACAGTTCACAGATTCAGGGTAGGCTGCTAGACAGCAAAGCCAAGAGCTCTGCCATGTCTGCCTGTCTATGCTGGGGTGACAGGCAGGCATATTATGCCTCACTTTTACTTAGGTGTTGGGTCCAGACTCAGGCCTTACTGTTTTTGTGGTAAATACGTTACTGACTGAGCCATTCAGCAACATCATTTTCAATGTTTTACAAGCATCTTGTGCAAGATAGAAAATTGGCCATTTATCCAGGAGAGTGAAGTCTCAATAGCACTGTATTTGGTAAAGTGTCAGTATATTCTTAACGTCATGCATTCTGAACCCAGGGTGGGCCATCTGTCAGACTTCTGACCTTTCGTGATCCTTTCCTAGAAATTCAGCTGTTACTAATGGTTGTGGTGCTGTCCCTCCAAATACTGCTAGCTTCCCCTTTGGGCTTGTATGAAAATGACAGTGGTTCAGTTATATATAATGTTGCTAATCTAGATCAGGGTCTAAAATAATTAGGAACCAAAATAATGGATTAAAATATTCTGGGGTCCCAGTGGTTAAGAGTTCTTGCTCTTGTAGAGGATTTGAGCACATTTCCCAGCACTCAGGTCAGGATCTAACATTCTTCTGGTCTTTGGGTGTCAGTCTTCACGTACACACACTCAAACACATATAAAAATAAAATTAAAAGTTTAACTAAAATTGAACACCTTTGGACTAAAATCTACCTCCATAATTATGCTTTCCATAAATTTGGAAAGTGGTGCAGATTCTCTTATGGAAATGACAACATTTTGACTTCTGTATGATTTAAAGTTTATTATTTATTTAGAACTTGTGGTTAAACCCAAAGCCATATACAGCATAGATAAGTACTCTACCACTTAAAAAACAAATGTTTTATTTTGAGACATGGGTCTTGCCAAATTTCTAAGGCTGAGCCCTAATGTGCAGCCTCAGCATCCTGAGCACCTGGAGTTTTCTGGCTGCACCACTGGGACTGGGCTGATTATTTTTATAGTGAACTCCAAAATTAGGAGGTTCTGAGAATGTGTTGTTAGTTGGAATAAAAAGTTTGTTTATCCATGAATCCAAAGTATGTATCTAAAACAACTAAGGTGTACCTGTAAAGTTAGTTTTGGATTCATGTCCAGAAACAAGTGTATATCCTTTTCTGAGGCCGTCATTCCACTTAGATGCTCTGCTGGAAAGCCTTTGTGATAATGAAATGAGGCTTCCTGCCACACTCCCTTTGAAGACAAATAAAAAGCATTCCTTGTTGCTTTTCAGATATTTGACCACAGCTGTCCCTCCACATCACCCATACGCTTCCCCTTTCCAGGATGAACTTCTTGGTCTTCTCTCCCCAGTTGTCCACCAGCATTGCTTAAAACTGTCTACAAGTGTGGTACACACAATTTATCTCAGTTCTTTAGTGAAATGGGATTATGTCCTCCTTGAAAAGAGAAAACATTTCACCTTTGCATCCCTGTGCTATGCTTTGGACTCAGAGCCTTCTTCAATGGGATGTTAAATGGCGCCTGTTCAACGCTGTATAGGAATCAGGAAATCTGGGAACAGCAACCTCGTCACTCTATCCATCCGTGTCATTTGTATTGGAATTAGAGTGAAGACTGGGTCCTCTTCCCAGGAAGAAGTAGGATGAGCAAATGTCTGGGTTGAGAATGAGTAAATGACCAAGGCAAGAGTCTAGTTGAGAGAGAAGCCAGAGTATTAAAGGCCTAGAAGGCACTGAGGATGTGGGTCAGTATCTGCATAGATGTTCTTTAGTATTACTCTTTAGAAGGGTTTACTAGCAGTGTTTATAAGTAACTTGAAAGAACTGCCACCTGAAATTGGTTGGCTCTTTTGAATGTCAACTGTCAAGCAAAACTAGGCATCTGAGGCACCCCCCTTAGTACCTCATGTTTTCCCACTCTCCTCTATACAATGTACTTAACAGAAAACACTCTTTAAAACAAATTCCTTCAAAGTGCTATGTGTTTCAAAACCATAAACTCCTTGATTGCTTGCCCTGGTCACCCATTCCACTCTTTCTTTTATTATGTTAAAATAAAGACCATCCAGTCAAGAAGGCATGCTAGTGACTAATGCTACAATCAGTCTATTGAAGTTTATTAAGAAAAATCCTATGTAGGTAATTTTTGTTTGTTTATTCTTTTAATTTTTATTATTTATTTATTTAAAATTTCCACCTCCTCCCATTCCTCCTCCCCCCATGTAGGTAATTTTTAAGAGCCTTTTTGGAAAATTATGGATGTTTTAAAATCTGTCAAAACTTAGCAATAGTAATAAATTTCTTAAAAGTTGTGGAATCCAGAATTTTTTCATTTTTTTTTTGTCCCTCCTAAAATCTTTTGGTCTCCTACATTTTCTATAATTTTTTGTAACATTATGCATTGGTTATGCAGAAAACACTAGCTCATAGTTATATAGAGCCGCCTGATTCATTATTTCATTCTGTTGTATCAGGCATATGCATGTGGTTTTATCAGAAAAGTGGATATGCAAAAATATACTGAAACTTTTATCTTCAATGATTAGCATCAAATACTATCTATAGTATTTTACATTAAGGAAAACAAACTGCAAATTCTTGGAAAACATCCACCAAATAGTCAAGTCTTTTGGGAGCCACAGTTAACAATAAAATGTTATTTCCTCCCATTCAGATGCACAGTGTAATAGCAAATCACACATGTGCCTTCTCCATTTTGTCACAAGATTGTTTACTCATAGGAAAGACTTATTAACAATTTCTATGCTTTGCCAATGATATTGTCTTAAGAAAACTTGATTCTTTTCCTTCAGTTGTGAGCATCTGGCAGGATAGAATACATGCAGCCTACTGTGACCCATCACCACTGCCCAGCTTGACAACCAATAGCAGTATGTATTTACACATGAATACCAGTACTGCACCCTGGGAAAGGCGAACCAAAGCCACATTTTAGGATTATGACATGTATGCCTGCCCCAGAAGTTTTATACCCCAGTTTCTGAATGAATCCTTGCTTTGGGATTTTCAAATTGTGCGGGTGAGAACCCATTTGTATGAAGAACATACAACAAACCCAAGTATTTCTGAAAGTTAACATTTATGCTAATGTAGCTATCTCCTGAAGAGGTGCCCTTTGTCCAGTGACCTTTCATAAAGAATATCACAGGAAGTTAAATCTCTAGGACAAAAATCTGGGCTCTAAGAACTGTCTGTCCTCTGTTTCAGAATCTAGTTTTCTTTATTAAAGTAGTAATGTGGCAGTTTGCATGTGGGAATGTTATTTTTGTTTGGTAGAGTTGTGATTTCTACTTTACAATACTTTCAAAAGACTTTTTGAAGAAATTAAAAATACTAACCAAATTATACTTTTAGAAAATAAAATTCTACTAAATAAAATACCCTACATGTGACATTTCATTCTTTGCTTCAGAGAGTTGGCCATGGAGATAAGAACCATGCAGACGCAGACAGATCCCCTGTCTTCCTTCAATTTATCGACTGTGTCTGGCAGATGACAAGACAGGTATCACATCATCCACTAACCCCCCTCTCACAGATCCCCTCTAAGCTCAGAGTGAGGGAGACGTGATCACTGACTGGTCTATGATTCTTGGGTAGAATTCCCAGTGATTACAACCATTGTTGTTGGGTATTAAAACTTGTTTTAAAGCCGGGCGGTGGTGGCGCACGCCTTTAATCCCAGCACTCGGGAGGCAGAGGCAGGTGGATCTCTGGGAGTTCGAGGCCAGCCTGGTCTACAAGAGCTAGTTCTGGGACAGGCACCAAAGCTACAGAGAAACCCTGTCTCGAAAAAACCAAAAAAAAAAAAAAAAAAAAACAAAAAAAAAACACTTGTTTTTAAGAGAAATACTAATAAACAGTTGGATACTAGTAGCATCTCAACCAGGGGACTGATAAAAATGAAAAGATTCCTCTTATGGTCTTTTGCTCGTTGAAAGCTCTATATACTTTGCTAAGGAAATTGAAGAAACAAGCTATGTTAATTCCAGCCAAAACCAAACACTATTTTGAGTCATTTTAACTGTTTTAAGTGTTGGGACAGAAACTATAAGGCAGGGATCACTTAGCCCCTTCTCAGTCAGGGAGCTATCAGAACCCTGTAACAATCTTTTGGGCAGCATGCTTATTTGAAGCAGCTGTGTAAACTGTTTTGGTCTAGAAAGGTACTAGAAGATAGCACTTGGTTAGCGATAGGAATCAGAGCCTCAGGGTCTTGAAATGGCTTTAGGAGTAGGGTTAAGCCATAAGGCATAGTTCTTGTCACTGGAGACATGCCAGTAAAACAAGTAAGGCAAGAATATGGCCCAGCTGTCAGATTGGTAGATGCACCAAACCCTAACAAGTATGACCTGGGAGCTGGGACCAATTAGGGTGCTGTTCAGATAGGATGGGAAGACTTTTTAGAAATGCGATATAATTAAAATCAAAAGGGGGAAAAAACAAAAGTTGAAAGCATCTTGTCAGTATATTATCTAGCTAAAGAACTGTTAGCTGTAAACTACATGTCTCCAGAGTTGAGTTAGGTTGATAGGGGCTGTTTCGAAAATACCAAGGCAGTATTTTTCCAGGTTGTTGTGGAATCTTTCACAAACTCTAATAGAGACTTACAAGTAAGTTTGTGAATGATTTTGCAATACTGATAGAATGGATTAAATTAAGCTTTTTACTACCTTTCGGTGGTAATTCCTTTGATGGTCCTCCAAAATTGGGTTGTATAAAATTAAGACACCCACTGAGGCTTGGGTAAGGGTGAATTCTGTGTTGGACTGATGTGAATCACAAAGACCTTTTTGTCTTGTAAGTTATCTGCATAGCTGTACAGATACATACTTCTGTGTATTTACTGATCGCATTTGCTGGGTACATTTGATATTATTGATTTATATGTATACAGTGTTATGCCTGCACACCAAAGGCGGCACCAGATCTCATTATAGATGGTTGTGAACCACCATGTGATTGCTGGGAATTGGAACACAGGACCTCTGGAAGAACATCCAGTGTCCTTAACTTCTGAGCCATCTCTCCAGCCCCACATTTTATATTTTTAATTCTTAGAAATAAGACATGTTAGCTGGATGGTGATGGTGCACACCTTTAATCCCAGCACTTGGAAGGCAGAGGCAGGCAGATCTTTGAGTTCGAGGCCAGCCTGGTATACAAGAGCTCTTCCAGGACAAGCTCCAAAGCTACAGAGAAACCTGTATCGGCGGGGAGAGGGGGGAGATAAAAAAAGAAAAAAGACATGTAGAAAGCATGAAGACCAGACTTGTCAGAATTGCTCCAAGTCATAGATCAGTGGCTCACAAATATAGGGTCAAGGCAGAGCAGGCACAAAACCAGCATTAAGTCCACTCAATACTGCTGCATTAGAGTGACTCAGAGGAAAACAGATTATAGCTTAGGTAGTTTCAGATGTGTTAAAAACTGCTTCAAAGAATCTACTCATGACAGGGATAAAGATACTTGAAAAATGTCTCATGTTTGTTTGTGGTGCTCAATTTGCAGTTCCCTACTGCGTTTGAATTCAACGAGTATTTCCTCATTACTATCCTGGACCACTTGTACAGCTGTTTATTTGGGACCTTCCTCTGTAACAGTGAACAGCAGAGGGGGAAAGAGGTAAAGTATGAGCTCTGGCTCTCACTCTGGTATGTATTTTGTTTTACTATACCTCACAAGATGTACTAAGATTATTTCTACTCATGAAGTGGGGATGAAGGAATCACACCTATCCTATAATCCCAGAAAACTCCAGAAGGTAAGGGAGAAGGATCACAGATCTGAGGCCAGCCTTTTAAAACAGACCCCATCTCAGAAGAAGTCTGAAGATGTAGATGATGCTGGAGATGTACACTTCTGTGATGGATTGCTTCCCTAGGTCTGTGAAGTGCTGGGTTCAGTCCTGCTACAACAAAAACAAAAGAACAACTCTTAGAGGCGTCACTGTAGGTGGTATCGGTAGTACCTACCATGCACATCAACTTTTATTCTGAATACTGTCCGATAATAGGTCATTCTGGGATAGTACTCACAGTGAAAAGCCTTGCTACCAAGTTTAGATGTTAGACTCACAATACCCATCATGCAAATTCATTTTTGTTTTTGGTCAAACAGGCAAATAGTGTTAACTTTTGTGAAAATTAAGTGCTTCTTAGATTGTGCCTTGCAGGTATAGCTGATAGTGAATGTATTTCTGTGCATATGCTCTCCATATGGAATGGGGTATTAGATAATCACAAATGAGAGCACAGCAGTTTTCTAACCACTGTCAATCTTTTGAGACACCCCCCCCTTAAGTCTTAATCATACAACTTAAATACCACAAACCCTCTTTTCAAGTGATAATTTAATGGTATAACCTAACCACAGAATTTGGACCATTACCATTTAATTTAGAGCATTTTCTTCGCAACAAAGTCATCCCATACCTGTTTGTCCTCTCAGGTCTGGGCAGATACTAACCTGGTCTCTCTATAGATGGGCTTTTTTGTGAACATTTCATTTAAATGGAATCATCACCATGTGACCTCCATATCTGGCTCCTTGCATTAGTATCTTTTCAACATTTATATCATAGCACTCACTTTCTCTTCATGGTCAGATAATCTTCCATTGTGTGTACCCATCAGTTGACGATCTTTTGGGTTGTTCTTAATTTGGTTGTTGTGAACAGTACCGCTTTAAACATATGGAGCACTTTTGTGTGTGTGTTTGTGTGTGTGTGGGGGGGGGGGGGATGTCTTTGTGTGGTGGGATACCAGAGAGAGTATTGGATGCCCTGAAACTGATGTTTTGAACTATCCAATGTAGATGAATTTTGATCTTATCTCCAGCACTGAGGCACTTTATGTACAAGTATTTTTCAATCTGCAAAGACTAGAATTGCTGGGTGCTTCACATAAACTGTAACTTTATTTTCATTGAAGTAGGTCTGTTCCCAAAGAGTCAGCCCTTTCCTCTATTGTTGATTTTAATGACCATGCAACACTACACAAATTTCACCTAACGCTTACCTATTTTTCCTTCTTGCAGAATCTTCCTAAGAGGACAGTGTCACTGTGGTCCTACATAAACAGCCAGCTGGAAGATTTCACTAATCCTCTTTATGGAAGCTACTCCAACCATGTCCTTTACCCAGTAGCCAGCATGCGCCACCTAGAACTCTGGGTAGGCTATTACATAAGGTGGAACCCCCGGATGAAACCACAGGTACAGACTTCCAATATGCAGTATGACTCTACTAGGTCTGTCCCACTCACAACCCCCACTCTGTTCATTAGTTGGGTATAATCCACAAAGTCACAGACACTGCATCATCTGACAGTCAGGAGACTTGTCTCAAGTGCACACACCTTCAAGAAAATAACTTTATAAAAGCCTAAAAACTGTAGGTCAATAGTCCTGAAGAATTTTAACTAAATGGTACACAGTAGTATCTTCCAGAAACACATATGGACATTGAAAGATCAGTGGCGTCAATAAAACCTGAATTTAAGTCCACTGAGGAACTGAAGTTTGGGGCTGTCCAACTGATGAGACAGCCAGTGCCATAAAGCACAGAGAGTGATTAAGATCTTGAGGTTGGCTGGGATTCCTATTGCAGTGATTTTGTTTGCTCTTGCAGGAACCTATCCACAACAGATACAAAGAACTTCTTGCCAAAAGAGCAGAGCTTCAGAGAAAAGTAGAGGAACTTCAGAGAGAAATTTCCAACCGCTCAACCTCTTCTTCAGAGAGAGCCAGCTCTCCTGCACAGTGTGTGACTCCTGTCCAAACTGTTGTATGAAAGGACTATTGTCAGGGGCATCGTTGCCAGGAATTTGACATTACAGCACCTTAGCAGGCTTAGGGTAGAAAGCCTTCTGTGTTTTAAATCCATCTATGGGAGAAACCTTCAGATGCCGTATTTATTTCAAGTCTCTCTTAGATGAGTTTAGAAACGTCTGCTGCAGGTGACAATGGAAATTATTTCATTTGTAATTAAGGTATGACACTAATCTTAAGCCACCCAAAGAATACCAAAGTACTGGAATTTTGTATCCATGCATGGGAACAAATTTTTAATTCAAAAATGTCTTAAAAAACTGAGTACCTGGCAAGATCTCTAGGCGGCAGAAAAGCAAGAGCAGCTGTTCTTATACCCAAGAGCATATGTGCTGGGCCTTGTTGGACATGTCAGATCAAAATCACCCTTCTCAAATTTCCTAATTTTTGTGGTATTTAATAAAGAAATTATTATGGCATATCAGTAGTTAAAAATTGCTGCTGACATTGTAATTAGGGTATTTTCAACAGCAGTTACTAAAGGTTGATGCCTTATATATGTGCTTGGGGGGAGGGGGAGTGAAGGGACAAAGCAGTAGCTGTTATCCAGGAATTGAAAGAACATTCCACACCTTCAGACTAATTTCCATTTGTATGCTTATCACTAACATCAAGGAAGACATTTTAGAAACTGTTATACCACTTTATCTTAATGCTAATTGGCAAGTTTTAAGACAATATTTTAAAACCTTAAAAGTCTGACTTTAGTGCTATGTTTAAATTTCACATGAACACTTTACCAAAGAACACACTGCATGTAAAGACTTACAATCTCAGTGCCAGCAAGTAAAGCCTTGTTTCTCTACTCACCGGAGTTGGGTGCTGGTGTGAACAGTTGACCTCCTGGTGTCCATTTTACTCTGTCTAAGAGCCATATGTAATGTACTGTAACAAAGGAGCTTATTACCACTGCATCTTTTAATTAAATGCTTTCAACCTTTGTCCCTGTCCACAGTTGTCTAAAGTATCTTCCCCAATCCAACTATCTAGAAAGTTCAATTTGAGCCCATCTTTCCTTGACACCTAAACAGCCCTTTTCTCTGTCTGAACTGTCATCCTGTTGTTGATGCTAGAAAACACACACACACATGCACACAGGTCTCCCCATCCCTTTTATTTTAGCTTGTCTGGACAGTGAACCCAGAATCTCATACTTGCTAGGCAAGTGCTATACTACTGAGCTATATCCCCAGCATATCCAGTATTAACAAAATTGGTACTAAATGATTTGGTGTGATATGGAAATTTTTAGGGATTATTTATGTTACTAACCAGTATTTAGATAAGATTTCTATAGTAGTTCACACTTTCCTCTCCAGACTGTTTCCCTCATGGAAACTTTTATCATCTTGGTATGGCACAAAGGGTTGCTGCTGAGATCCAGACATTAAAGATGGTCATACAATCACTCAAAAGCCAGAGGAATATAAGTGAAACTCTGTTGTGTTTCCCTTCAAAACCTTCCGATGTCTTCTATGATCTCCAAGAAATCATTGTGGAGTCTGCACACTAAAAGCACTTTCTGTGGAATCCAGCTGCATTCCTGGCACTCCTTTGTTGGCATCTTGTACAGAGTACAAAGGAGCTCTGCTGTGAATGAGCAAGCAAGAAACTGAAGCAGGCTCAAACCCAAAGCCCACAGTTTGAATCCAGCTGGAGATAGGTAAGATTTAATCAGGAGTTGGAGCCATTACCACTCAAATGACAATTATACAGTTTAATGTCCTAATATTCAAACATGAATTAACATAAGTGGAGCAGTTGAAGTGGTGTTGAGATGTAATATTTCCCATGTCATCAGAGCAGTTTCTCACCTTCCTGTGGTCTATGGACTCACTGTTGTCATTCATTGTTGCTGCAAACCTGCTTGTCAGAAAATTGCACACACAAGTAAAGTTTATATACAATTTCAGATTTATAAATCTCAATCTATGTAATGACTCTGAGAATTTTAACTAGAAAATTGTAGCATGAATAGTGCATGTTTTTAAGCTATAATCCATAACCTCCACTTGAGTTCCTTGAGTATATGGCTAGCGTGTTCACCAGCCTGTCTAATGAATCAGTCAGTCATACTGGGCTTAGGTGGAAGCAGGAGAATGACAAACATGCACTAAATACTGTTTCTCGATCAGGATACTAATATGCACTCTTGAGATTGGACAACAAATGACACTTTTGTTAGCTGGCTACTAAGTGAAGTTTAAAAATTGCTTTATTGATTTCAGTACCAAATTTATAAAGTTTAACATGTCGATCTATTCAAAAGTATAATTTACATTGACATAATGATAGTTGTGTGTGTTCAGTTCACACACTACCCTTTATTGTATATGCTAAAAGCAATGGGATTCTCTAAGAGTCAAGATTAAAAGCCAGTGCTTAACTGAGGTAACATGATTACAAATAGGTATTGTCTAAAAACTGCAGCCGTGTACATTTCATAACATCCCCTCCTAGTTCTTTACTCCAATATTTCATTTATTTCATTAACAACTGTTTCTAGTTTCATGAAGATGTTATATATTTCATGAGTAACTTACTTAAAATGTTTTGGTCTTTAAGAGTCAACATCTGAAATACCAAAAAGTAGAACAAAACAAAGTCCTCTTAAATAAATAAATATTTAAATACAGAAAACCTCTATCAGTAGTTGAAACAGTACATTTAATGGTATCTGGAGAAGGGAAAGGTAGTGGTCACTTCATGCCATGGGAAGATTTTAAAAACGAGACTTTTCAAGCACTGACTCTGGGGAAAGCCTCATATTCTAAATTTTCAAACCCAATTTACATATATTCCTACTTAAAAAACACACCCACGGGTAAAAAACTGGTCGTCTGTTTACAAAGTGCAGTATAGAGGGTATAGAAACAGCGCAGCTTCTCAGGCTGTAAAACTCCATTTCCATTTAGTTGTGCTGCAGAACACAAGAGATTGTAATGAAGCTTGGGCCCCTTAATACCTGCTAGTAATGGCAACATTAGCAAGCATGAAACCTGGAAATTCTATCCAGTAAGGTACATCATTTATGATCTGGTGTCAGTAATCCCAACACAGATTACTGCTCTGCAGTGAATTCTGTATGGTTTGCATGTCCTTCAGTAACTGAAGATTTTTCCTGCTTTTTTCTCCAGGTCTGTGTTTCGCAAAATCCTTCTTACTTGTGGTCCTTGTGCCTCCAGATGAGCGACTGCTGCTGTTTCCTTCTTCCTCAACAGTCTTTTTGTTAGCTTTTAATTCCTTCTTCTGCTTATCTATGTTTTGTTTCTCCAGCTATCCAAATAATCAAGGCAGGGAAAAAAAAATCGAATTCAATAAAAACATTTTCTTTTAGCTCAAGTATTTTGTTTTTGACACACTGTCTTGCTATATACAGTCTTAAATTCTTGATCCTTCTGGCTCTGCCTCCTGAGTCACCAATACCTTAAACAGTCTTCCTCTAACATGCAAATGATACATTGTAGGCAAGGTTTTTTTTTTCTTTTTAAGCATATAACCTGCAGAAATCATCAATCATTCAGTATTCTAGTACTTAAGTATGTAAAAACACTAAGTAAAGGTAGGAGGAGGTGTACTCATATTAAATAAACCTCATCAGGGCTTTCATCTAGAGAACTAGACTGTGGTTTTGAGATTACTGTGGAGCAGAGCCAGAACAAAGGTGGAGTCCAGTTCCTGGACTGACAATAACTGAAGTTTGGGAATAAGTGGGAAAAGCTGAAGTAGGTTTTAGTATGAGCAAACATACTACTTTTTCACATATTTAATCAGACTTACTATGTTGAAAACTGAAAAACTCTAGGTGTTGTAGACAATTTAATTTGGTCAAACTCAACCATTTAAATTTATCCATAAGTTAAAATTCATTCATAAGGCTAAAGATGTTAAATATATTCAGTAAAGACTTATATGAAACCTAAGTGAGAATTAACACAGACTGACTATTCCTCAAGAATAGCCTGGACAAGTAAACATACCTTAGCATCATCAATTAATACAGACCAAGGGGGAAAGTTAGTCATGACGAACAAGTGAGGGGAAGGAGTTACCTGGGCTTGGTATTTTCGAACTTTAGTTATCTGGTTGGCCTTTGCTTCCATTCTCCCCACTAATGCCTCCAATTCACACTCCAAGTTGTCTTTCAGTTCCACAGTCGGTGACTCCTGGATGAGTTTAGCAAGCTGCTGGTGATCACTACACACAAAACACAAGTGCAGCTTCCTTAAGTTTCTCATCTTTAACAATTATATCCTTTAAATCTCGGTATGAATGACCCACTTTGCCTTTTAACAAAGAGCTGCTTCTTCCAGGGAACCTAAGTTCATTCAGTTCCGGCACCACACTGATACATAAGTGGTTCACAACCACCTGTGACCTCAGTTCTAGGGGCTTTGGTGTCCTATATTCTGGCCTCCTTGGTCACCAGCCCATGTGCTATACACATAAATAAATAATACAAAATGAAGGTATACACAAGTATTCAAGTTTGTGTTCATCCAGGGTTGTAGACTAATATACTTTTATTTGCTTTCTTCCTCCATCAACATTCCATATAAAGAAATTCTACAGGAGGACACTGGTTTCTAAACTGTCCTAACTCAGTGACATTTAGCTAACCCTAAAAACTATTAACATTCACATAGCATTAGCCATCTAACAAAATTAGAAAGGGAGGTGGTAGCCATGTCAGTTACGTTTATTTAAAATAACTTCTAGCCACTGAGCTAGTTTAAGGATTATGCTCAACACCTGTTAACAAAATTAGAATTAATTCAAGCAACAAAAAAAAAATAGGATTTTAGAGCCAAATGTAATTTAAAATTAAAAAACTTAAAACTCACAAGCTCATTTGCCCAAATTCATCCTGTAGTGTCTGTAAGACATCCGACAGCTCTTCACTGACACTGCTGGAAGGAGGTGTCACTGGCTTCTTACTCTTGCTACCTCGGGAACAAGCTTGCTTTGCCAAGGGAACACTGTTAACAACTCGATCATTGCACAAAGCTTTACTGTGGTGCTTCATCAGATGCAAGACATGCTGAACGTTGGCTACTACAGCATGGCTGGGACTGGTGGACTAAAGAGAAAGAAAGTTAAGCAAACAATAATATTGTCTATTCCCATTTTCTAGTTCTTAACTTGAGCAAAGTAAACCACCTCTTAAGTCTAAGGCACAAACGTCCTACACTGTCCACCCTGTGTCACTCACACACACACACACTCACACACACACACACACACACGTCTAGTATCATATATGCTGGGTGTGTTAGTGCATACCTGTAATTCTAGCACTTGGCAGGTGGAGGCAAGGGGACCAATAATTGTTCATCCTGTGCTACATAGGGGCTCAAGACCTCATCTAAAACCAAAGACAAACACCACCAAAAACACCCCAACTGGCCTTCCTGCCTTGGCCTTGTGTTCTTAGCTCCACCCCTATCATTCATTATTCTTCCTGATTCTGTGATGTGCTCCCAAGCAGCCAAACTCCTTAGGACAGAGAAAATGGCTCTCTACCTGTAGAGCACAGCCTATATACTGCTCAATCCTCTACAGTCTCTTGACTTAATTTTGTGAGCAAACTGTATTTGCAAACGGTATTTCTTTGGTGAAACCACTTTCATACCCTGCCTTAAAGCCTAGTTAAACGTACCATTTCTAAGCCGGGCGGTGGTGGCGCACGCCTTTAATCCCAGCACTCGGGAGGCAGAGGCAGGCGGATCTCTGTGAGTTCGAGGCCAGCCTGGTCTACAAGAGCTAGTTCCAGGACAGGAACCAAAAGCTACAGAGAAACCCTGTCTCGAAAATTAAAAAAAAAAAAACAAAAAACAAAAAAACACAATGTACCATTTCTAAATGCCTGGGAGATTAACTCCTCCACTTCTCAGATAGCCCACTGGCAATTTTTATATCTGTCTATCATTGTTTATCACAACATACTCTGATGTGGGATCCCCCTGTATGCTGTGAATACCATTGGTTAATAAAGAAGCTGCTTTGGGCCTGTGATAGGGTAGAGCAGAGCTAGGCAAGAAAAACTAAAAATGCTGAAAGGAGGTGGAGACAGAAGCTATGAAGCTGCCCCTGGAGACAGACACATCGACACTTTGTTGGTAGACCACAACCTCGTGATGGTTCACAGATTAATGGAGATGGGCAAATTAAGATGTAAGAGTTAGCCAATAAAAAGCTAGAGCTAATGGGCCAAGAAGTGATTTAAATAATATGGTTGTGATGTTTGGGTCTGAGCTACCAGGCAGCCAGGAAACAAATAAGCCACCTTACTATACAATACTCTATGTATCTGCATGTCTATTTTATGTACTCACTTGTTCTTCCAGGTCCTAGAGCAGTGGTTCTCTACTGCAACCCTTTAATACAGTTCCTTATGTGTGGTGACCCCCAACCATAAAATTATTTCGTTACTACTTCCTAACTGTAATTTTGTTCCTGTTATGAGTCGTAATGTAACTGTGTTTTTGTTAAGTGCAAATATCTTGAGGTGCACACCATGCTCAGCTTCCTTTGAAATAGTAGAAAGCACTCAAGTATATCTGTCACAGCATAAACACAGAAGGAATAAAACCTGATAGTTGTCTCAAAGTTCTTGTTTTCAATGGGAAAATAAGACTCTTAATAGTTGGCTGGACTTGTTGAGCTCCATTAAGCCATCAGCACAACTTGTTTAAAATGCAGATTTATGGGAAAAACTTAAGCCCTAATATGCTCATTACTTAAAAATGTTTCCTTGTAATTGCTTAGTTTGAGTTTGTCCTGACTAACTTTAGTTTGTCACATCAGGAAAGGAATCTTACATCAGACCCAGTGGGGTGATCCTAGGAATGCAAAGGTGGCTAATGACAATCAAAATAATCACTACTTG
Organism: Microtus oregoni; assembly: GCF_018167655.1. Lineage (NCBI taxonomy): Eukaryota > Metazoa > Chordata > Mammalia > Rodentia > Cricetidae > Microtus > Microtus oregoni. The sequence goes on from NW_024543067.1 coordinate 30,985,303, forward strand.
CCAATAACTTACACACACACACACACACACACACACAGTATGTATACTTTAATATGCAATGAACAATTTTTGTTGCTATTTTTCTGATTGAGTATAGTAATGAAAAATTTGGGCTAACAGTCTTACTTTTCTAGTGACTCAAATTACCAAAGACAACAAAATGGGTATGACTCTGGACAGGACAAAGAATGATAATGCCAGGTGAAACAGGGTAAATGTATCACTACAGAATTGAACAGTATGATGGCTCAGTTGTGGAAATAGAGAACTGCCTTCAGCTTGAACCCTGACTTCCAGATGCATTGATGCCCCCTCATTGAAAACAAAACGTTTTTAATGAACACAAATTAAGAAGTTTGCATAAAGAGTAACTTCACAACCAAATTTACAGAGGCTTATACTAAGACTCAGGAGAAAGTCTGTTCTTTGAGTTGATGTTATAAACAGTAGTTTGTGCCTTCTAAAAGGGTTTCCTAGAGCCAAGTACGGTGTTGGTTCATACCTATAATCCCAGAAGTTCTGAGGCTGAGGCAGAAGAAATTTTTTTTTAATATCCCATAAAATGTGTAATAAAGACTAAAACAGGCTGGTGAGATAGTTCAGCCATAAGAACACTGGCTGCTCTTCCAGCGGAATTCCAGGCTCAGTTCTCAGCACCCATTTGGCAGCTCACCTGGAACTCTAGTCCCAGGGGATCTAACACCCTCTTCTGGCATCTCTGGGTATTAAGCACAGATGGTACACAGACATGCACGCCAGCAAAACACTCATACACATAAAGGGAAAAACAAATAGACACTGAAATAATTTAAACAAGAAAATCAATAGCTACATAACTCACCTTTCCAGCAACAAAGGGCATATCGCCTAAGCACAATCTGTAATGTGGCTGTGCACCGAAATAGTTCTTAGAACCTTTCTGGATGGAGATAAAAGAAAGCCATTTGGTGAACTAACCCAAGACATCAGCTCACTGTGGAACTACTAGGTACCTAGCTGTATCAGCTACTTTTTTGCTGCTGTGACCAAGTAGAAACAAGGCTTCAAGAAGCTACTTATGAAGGAAGAACTTACTTGGCCCACAGTTTGATCAGATAGAACTCATCATGGAAAAAGTTTGACAGCAAAGCTTGGGGTTGGTGGTATTCATCATACTGGACAAGAGTCAAAATGCAAAGACAAAGGACAGTAAGTGAGCCAGGCTAAAAACTTCAAGGCCTGCTTCCCAGTGACTTTATGGGGGCCATTTCACATTCAAACCACAATGCCTTTTATATATCGTATTACTTGAGGCCTGAATTGGGGGGGGGGGGGGGGAGACAACTGGCAAAACAGACCTCAGAGTTAAGTAGAAGAACAGTATCCACAAAGCATTTTAAGAGTGAAAGGTGATAAAGGCAATGAACACAGATGCATATTCCTAAATGTTTATGTTCTTTTGTAGTTCCCAATGCTTTCATATAGGCCCTCACTACCAGGAAAAGAATTCACAAGTAAATTTCATTTCTCTTCAGCTTTGAGTACAGAAACTAAGAATGAGAGAGACTCACTCTCCCAAGATTCTACTACCATGTGGCTCGAGTGTTGTTGGCACAAATTATTACACAAAATTGGGACTTAAGATTGTGATTGGTTCAGTTTCCATACCTTTTCTGGCGGTTTTGACTTCTTTTTTTTAATTTTTCTACTGCTGGTTGGAACATACGAAGAAACTGTCTTATCTTCAAAAATAAGTCTGTTTGCTTCTAGACCAGTCTGCAGCTAGAAAAAGTTAGCATGGAGTTAATGATGCAAAATAAAAGCTATCATTCACATTTGAGGTACCATATAAAAGTCTATAACTATAGTGGTAATCATCTCACTGGTAGAAATGGCATGGCTTTAGAGTATGCCTTTAGTCTCTCATTTATGTGAACTGCTGAGCTACAGTCGGCCATGCCTTGCAAGGAAGCACTGTTCCACTACTGGTAGTTACTCTGCAAATTCTACTTCAGGAATTAAATGGAATACATGTAGCTCTAAACTGACAAGCAAGCAAAACACCCATATCTATAAAATAAAAGTAAATCTTGGGGGAGTTGGGGGAAGCTGCATTTTTCTCTATCTTTCAATAGCCCTGCTCTTCAAAAAACTGCAAAAGCGGTTATTTTGTATCTCTATATATTAAAAGTAGTCTGGAGTTTGGTAAAAATTCTAATACCAGATTCCTCCTCTTAAAGAGCTTAAAAATTCCAACTGAGAAAAAGTTCCTCAGAAGTTATGACTGACTTTTAAGAAATAGCACAAGTAATGGAAGAAATGCAAGGAATACTGAAAACAGAACATTTCTTCCTCATCTCATGCACTCTAAGGACAGGGTCGTCACTGGCAGTGGAATGCTGGGCTCTCTATCCCAGGAGCATGCCACACTTGGACATACTGAGTAATATTATACTAGACCTAACTCCACAGGATGCCATCCCTCTGGAATACTTACACTGTCAACAAGTGTGAACAACAGTAACAAATGAACCACTTAAGGGCTACTCTGAGCTGCTTTTCTAGCTCATATCTAGTTTTTCTAGTGAATGTCTTCTATGTGTGCCTGAATTTTAAAAAGCTTTTTTTTAAAAAAATCATTTCTTGTTTGATTTCCCTAGCACTATAACCCAGGCTCTGGAGGGCTAAAATACTCTGTTCAAGGTTTTATAAACCAGACCCAGCAAGATACAGAAATGCATTTCCTCCTCCACCTGCCTTCCACTAGCGCAGCGATCACCATCAGAACTCAAACTGACAAGAATTCATCAATCAATAAGTTTGTCAAGATTTCTGTTTAGCATACAAAGACTATCCAATTTAATAAAGAATAGCCCATACCTTTGTAATATTACATGTGAGGAGCAAAAACATCTTAAAACAGCGATCAAAAATGGTTAAGTGGCCATTTAACAAACACACAGAAAAAGTAAATCTACAAGTCATATCAGGTTTAATAAAAAAATAGGCATACCCAACCAATAAATGATTCAAAGAAGCACTAGAAGAGTAATATTTCTATTCTTGCATCAGCAGCTGTGAGAATGCAGGACACTAAGACAAGATGCCATAGGCTCAACTACAACAGGTCTATTAGTAACTTCTAAGATCTGCATCGTGGGTTACTATGATAAAAATTAAAATACTAGCATCATCTTAAAGAGGTTGGAAAAGAGAGACTATCTAGGTAATATCCAAACAACTAGTTAAAATATAAAACAACTTTATCTTAGCATCTAAGAAAGACTTTCTTATCCTCACTGTGCCCTCTATAATGCAGTTCTGGCTAGAATACATGAACTCATGTCCTGAATCATCTACACAATTCTACCACCAGGTGGCTAGATAGGATAAAATTCAAAACTAGGAGAGAACAGAGTTCATTCTTCTACTAAGGCAGGCAACTACCTTAATTTTGGTCCCAGTATCTTAATAGCCTCAAGGAAAGCAGCAATTTTGTTACTGCAGTACTGAGGACTGAACCAAGTGTCTCATGAATGCTAGGCAATCAATCCTTCAACTATAACTCCAACCCAAGACACACTCTTACAGTGGATACTGAATGGTTGGCGAGTGGCTCATCATACCTAATGATGTAATGAATACATGTGTTTGACATGTTTTTACTTCACAAGTATTTTTTTATGTCTATGGATTTATATATTACAAAACTGCCTGCATTTATGTATGTGAATGTGCTTGGTGCACCAGGGTTGGAAGTGTCAGACTCTGGAACTGGAGTTATAGACGGTTTTAAGTCACCATGTGGTTTGCTGATAATGAAAGTCAGGTCTGCTACAAGGACAACCATGTGTTCTTGATCTCTGTACCTTCTCTCCAGCTCCAATCTCACAGGTTTTAAAAATGCTAATCCAGGCTGTAATCTCAAACATCCAAAGAACTGCTCAAATTTTCTTTGCAAAGTTACATTCCTAATTTCCAATACAAAGCTATCTGAGGTCTACTTATGGATCTGGTGCTCACGCGTAACTGTTCCCTATTAAAACACATTTACCTGCTCATCATTCCACTCACCTCTGCTGCCTGAGCCTGCATACGCTTCCTTTCTTTCTCTTCTTCACGGAGTTTAGATTCCAACTCTTCCATTTTTTTCTAGTGATAAGAATATCAAAACAGATAATGGTTAAAAGTATCTTTTTGTAGAGCTTTAAGAATAGTCAAGATAGGGGGCTGGAGAGATGGCTCAGCGGTTAAGAGCATTGCCTGCTCTTCCAAAGGTTCTGAGTTCAATTCCCGGCAACCACATGGTGGCTCACAACCATCTGTAATGAGATCTGGTGCCCTCTTCTGACCTGCAGGCATACACGTAGAAATAATATTGCATACATAAATAAATAGTCAAAATAAGCATGTTAGTTCATTCTGGTAATGGCTCAGGCCAACAAATCAACTAATAGTTATTAGTGAAGTAGCTATGAGTTAAGTGGCCAGAATTGGGGGAGGAGGGGATCTATGATCTATGTCCAAGAACACAGTTTATATAAAGGAAAATATTACATAAAGACAAATCTAGATCTTCACTCAGTAGTATTAACTTTTCAAGTAAAACACAAAAGTAAAATTAGTTCAGAAAAATTACATGATGTAAGTTTTAAGTATAAAAAACATTACACCCTTCACTGTTTTCAAAAAGAGCTACCTATGTCCAGCCTCCAAGATTACAAAATGTCAACATTCCTTTTCAGATTGCTTTCTTTTTAAAGACTATGTATAAGACCTTTGCATTATAAATACCCACATTTATGAACAAATAGTGACAACCACAGCACTCTACATCAGTAAAAGTAAAAGTCATGTGCACTGACTTCTGCAAGAGCCTGCATTGTGGTAAGCTTGTTGTATTCCTGTTCAAGAAGATCCAGTTTCTCCAGCTGGCTCTGAACATGGGTTTGATCATGTTGCCGTTCTCTTTCTAGGGAAACCTGAGAAACACCACCAAAATGCACTATGAGATGATTAAAAAGTTTTAAGCACACCACACACCAAGCATAATTCTATGTACTTTGCCTGTTCTTTCACAGACCTGTTGGATATGGAAAGGAATTCTAGGAACAGAACACTAAGAGAAGACCTTAGGGGTGCTGATGATCCGTGTCTTATTTTATATGTATATGCATAGCGTGCCTTTGGATATTAGAGTACGTCTTCTAAGAACTGGTACCCTCTTTTTGCCATGTGGATCCCCAGGATCAAACCTGGCTTTTCAGGCATCAATGCAAGTGCCTTTATCCACTAAGTCATCTCACCAGCCTTGGAATATTATTCTCAATATAATACTTTACCAAATAGTTTATATAAGGTTTTATGTAAAGGCATATATCCTTAAACCCTAGGATAGAGGATTTACTAGACACATACACAAGTATTTTCAGTTAGCCTTATCCTATTAAGTACTCTCTTAATGACTATAAGAACTTGTATGGCCGGGCGGTGGTGGCGCATGCCTTTAATCCCAGCACTCGGGAGGCAGAGGCAGGCGGATCTCTGTGAGTTCTAGGCCAGCCTGGTCTACAAGAGCTAGTGCCAGGACAGGCTCCAAAGCTACAAAGAAACCCTGTCTCGAAAAACAAAAACAAAACAAAAAAGAAGAACGGGTATGCATTTATTTCCTTTGAATGCAAAATATACTCTTTTTTCCTTCAAACTTAGGGTCTGATTTGGAAAGACTGTCCATATACTTAAGGAACAACAGTTTCACAATAAACAAATCAAAATAAATGGGCAAACATACTAAATAGATATATTTGGAAAAGCCTAACACTAAGTATCTGAATATGCCATTGACATTTCTCCAAATTATACAAGAGGAAATTATGCAAGAGAATTCTGGATAATAAAACAAGCAGTAAGACTGTGAAAAGATGTATAACATGATTAATCAGTGGCACATTTTTCCCAACTCTGCTGTGTAACTGCTTAAACATGTAAGTCTAGAAAATAGTATTTCTCTTTTACAACTGCAGATTATGCATTTAAGCACATAAGAAATCAAGTTTTGCATAAGGTTGAATTGTCCATATGAAAAGTATGTTTAAAAAATATCGGACACCAATGTTGTAATTATCTTCTACAAATGACAAGTTACTTAAATACAAAGACTACTGATGCAACAGAAGAAAGCCATTTTGTTTAAAATTTTACAAGCGTAGTAGTTGGGCACATAGCTCATCTGGTGGAGTGCTTGCCTAGCACTAGAGAAAGCCTTAGGTGCAATGCACAGTATCACGTACACTAGGTGTAATGGTGTGTGCCTGTAATTTCAGTACTTTGTAGATGAAGTCATAAGATGAGAAGGGCCAGGTCATCACAACACAGTGAGCCAGCCTAGGCTCTATGAGGCCCAGTTTCAATAAACAAATTAATTAACAGGCTTTAACTGCAAGGAATTTTATAGAGTAGATTTCAGAGGTACATATGGTTATTTACACATTTGATAATACAAACTCCAAGACACTGACATGACTATTAGTGAAATTTGAGCACAAGTCTACCAAGTAAAAGAATCATACATAATAAACAGAGTCAGTCAAACCATTATCTACTACACTGAGCCTAATAAATTTCAGCATGAGGCTTTAATAGCAGTGCCATCAGGCCTCTCTGAGAAGAGGTCTACTAATCATCTGTCACCATTATTCATTTCATGTGGGAGGTGTCATACCTGTTTTTCTAAGACAGATGTCCTTTCCATTTCTGCATGCTTTATCATATTTCGCATGTACTCCAATTGTTTTTCTAAAAGATTACATTTATTTTCTGCAGCTAACAACTGGGATGTCAGTTCTAAAATGAATACACACAAAAAAGTAGTAATTAGCTAACACAGAGGCTTGTTCCAACAGCTTGTATACAGGAACTGAACTTACAGTACATACGTGGGCTAGAGGTAAGGTTTGTGGTAGAGTGCTTGCTCAGTATGCCCGAGTACTGCAAAACAAAACAGCAGCCCTCCAAAACTGCCAGCCCCTCCCAGTAGTCCTAGAAACCTCTCTGGGTGATTTATGTTCTCTATGCAAGTCACACACTGCCAATAAGCATGATGTCATGTCTCCTCACAATAACACCTGATTGTGATGTAATTCTGTCTTGGCTAGAGTAACCATCACAATGTGGAATTCTAAAATAATTAACATCTGGATAGATTTTAGTTTCCTTCTTGGTTAAGCAAACCTTGATTGTGCTTTGATTCTTTATTCTTTGAATTCTCTCTCTCTTGTATCTGTTCATCCAGTACTTTCTTATATTCAATTGTTTCCCTAGACAAGGTTTTCACACTTTCTTCTGCCTGAATCCTTTCCAGTTCCAAGCGTCGAATCTTATCTTGAAGATTCTTAAGAGCAGAAAATATGGCTGCCAAGTAGAAAATGCACAAACTTAGGTTAACAACGCACACAGAGAAGCTCACCAAAAAAGAAATTTTCTTCTGACAGTTATTCTGTACCCTAGGATGACCTCAAAAATCACAGTAATTCTCCTGCCTTAGTCTCCCAAGGGCTGGGTTATAGGTGTGAGCCGTGGAGCTCAGTTCTGAAAAGTTCAGAAGACTGACAAGTCCAGTGGGAGATCACTCTCTGAAAACGGGGCCTTATTTCCTAATTAAAAAGTCTTCCAAGGGGAGCCTTTGGCTAATCATACATAAATTCACAACCGTCCTGTGGTGCTTTGAATAAGAATGGCCTCCAGATTCATGTATTAGCTTAGTCAACAGGGAATGGTGCTACATGTTAGGGTAGATATGATCTCACTGGAGGAAGTGTGTCACTGCAGGTGGGCTCTGAGGTTTCAGAAGCCCAAGTCAGGCCCAGTCTTTCTCTCTTCCTGCTGCCTTTAGAATTGGATGTAGAACGCTGATACTTCTCCAACACCATGTCTTCCTGTATGCCACCATTGTGTAAAGCTGTGTAGTTCAGGCTTTATAAATCTAAGGGGTTGTACAATCCCCCTCTGAGGCTAAGGAAAGCTATGGAAGCCAAGCATATGTCAGGGTTGTGCCTGAACATAGCAACACTTATAAAGGAAAGCACTGTGTGAAGCTGTGAAGAGGAAACCTGGATTGTGTTGGAGACCCCAAGATGTTAGAGATGCCAAAGTCATGGGATATCTGCCAAGAAGAGCTGCTAACAGGAAGTAGAACCAGCAAGAAAGACTTGTGTGGCAGTCAACAAAGCTGAAAGGAGTTGGAAATCGGAAGATCTCTTGGACGTCATACATGAGATGCACAATGTGGAGTTTGTCTTGCTGATTTCTGTCTTGTTCTGGTACCGTTCCTCACTGTCCTCCCTTGCCCCTTTTGGAATGGCAATATATATTCTGAGCCACTGTGTGTGAAGGATGTAACTTGCTTTCTTACTTTGATTTTACAAGGGGTACAATGAGATTTCCATGAGTCTCAGGAGAGGCTTTGAACTTTTAAACAGTGTTGAGACTGTGATAGAGTATTGGGATTTTTGAAGTTGAACTGAATGCATTTTTGTAACATTATGATATGGCTACAAGCTTATAGGGGCTTGGGAGTGTGGTTTTAATAATAATGACCCTGAAAGGCTCATATATTTGAATGCCAAAACCACTACTTGTTAGAGTAGGTGTATCCTTGCTGAAGGAAGTTTGTTGTCACTGGGGTAGGTTTTGAGGTTTTAGAGGCCCACACCACACCAAGTATCTCTTTTCCTCCTACCTTCAGATCTGGATGTAAAACTCTCAGATACTTCTCCAGCGCTACATCTGCCCTGCATGCCACCATGCTCCCTGCCATGATGACAATGAACTAAACTTCTGATACTATAAGTGAGTCCCAATTAAATGTTTTCCTTTATAAGAGTTGCTGGGGTCATGGCGTCTTGTCATAATAATACAGTCTCAAAGTAGAGTATTAAATGTCGTAAACCACTTAGCCTCTGGAGGACACACTGAAATCAGAGCAGCTATGCCTATTCACAAAAGACCCTAAAAAGGTGTCCTAACATTTCCTCCTGGAAGGTGAGGAGGCTCACAAAGCTTACCAAGCAGCTCAAAAGGCAGGATACAAGGCCCTTCTCCCTAGAGAGCTCTCAAAGGTTGCTAATAACTGTCAGTGCCAGGGAGACACTTCCTCAGTGACCTGTAAATTGCCCATGCTCATCTGAGGAAGCTCAATAAACACACTGCTTCATCAAAGTTGTCTTTAAGAATGGAATCATCTCTCTGGTCTGTTGTGGGTACCTCCCTTTGGCAAGCAGATATTTGTTCATGTATCCCTAGCAACAGGCATACAACAGATGTCTCAAATGTGTAACTATGCCAAAGTCAGGGGTCAGCCTTGGATTCCATTCCTCAGGTAATGGTGTTTGTTCAGCCAAGGTCTTTCACAACTAAGGCTCACTGATTAGGCTATGTTGGCAAGACAGTGAGCCCCCGAGATCTTTCTGTCTGTCTCTGGCACACAGCACTGGGAATAGAAATGTGCCAAAAAGCCTGGAACACAGAAGGGCTTTTTAAAAAAAAGTATTGATTTTGTTCATCCTCTGACAGTTTCATATATGTATGTATGTAATGTACCTCCATCATGTTCACCTACCTCCTTTCACACTCCTCCAGGACCTGGCCCAACACACACACAGCCTCCTAATGTTTGTCTTCTTTAGAAAAATATAATTCAGAGTCTAATCAGTGCTGTCTACATGATGACTGTGACTTTTTAAAAAGATATTTATTTAATGGGTATGGATGCTTTGCCTGCATGTATATGTGTGCCCCATGTGCATGCCCAATGCCCAGAGGCTAGAAGAGGGTATCAGATCCCCTGGGAATCGAATTACAGACAGTTGTAAACTGCCATCTGAGCACTGGGAACTGAACCCAGGTTCTCTTGGAAGAGCAGTTAGTGTTCTTAACTACTAAGCCATTTCTCCAGCCCCTGCCTGAGACTTAGGTTCCTGACTGATTTCTGGAGATGACAGACTAGTATTAAGTGACTCAGAGTATTTTAGCTTCCATGATTTGGTGGATAATGTTCAACAGCCAATATGAAGAGCTCTGTAAATTCACAGAAATAAAGGGGAAATATATATTATTCAAATTTCAAAACAAGAGAGGTCAAACTAAGAATTTAAAACTAACCAGTAAACAAATAACATTTACTCTGTTATAGTTGGTTACCTCTGCTGTTGCTTTCTGGATAGGCAAGTGTGGGCTTATTTGGGGAGCGCCGCAGATCACTATTAAGGAAAGGCTTATCAGGTGGATATAATACATATGCAGATGAAGAATGACGAACCATATTTCCATTAGACCTTGATGGTTCTGCTAGGATGTTCTGAAAAAGAAAAGAATGAAATTACCTTTCAGACATTTAAAGCAAATACTCATGACTGAGAAACACAGCATGTTTCTCTAAAAGGCAGTAGAAAAGAAAAACAGCATACTGATCTCACAGTAGAAAGCAACCTCTATTGATTTTTGTTTAGAGATGCAACGTTTTGGGTTAAACAGCCACATGGCAAAAAAAATCAAGCTCACAACAACCTCAATACAAGTATTTAGGCAAGTCAAATCTTTGTTCAGATCAGAGAGGCACAAATTGCTGAATTACTCTATCCTCAATAAACAGCATATTTGCCAAATATTTATAATGAGCAAAAATCTCCCTAAAGAAAGCATGTTCTTTTCTTAAAAAAAAATATATATTTAGTTAGCATGAAGAGGAAACTACTATAAAATATTCAGACTTATATATTCTCATATAAAACTATTTCTTCACATGCATCATCTGTCACAAATCTGTATGCCCCTGAATGTAACCTGGAATTTTAGTAGCAGGTGAGTTTGTGGTGAAGAGGGAAATAATGGAGATGCTAGAAGCTAAGAAAGACAGGATGATTGCCAGCTGTTCAGAATTCTCACATCTAGTTCTTTATAGACTGCCACACAAACTAGAATTTTCAATTTTCTGAAGAACTTTATTGCTAAAATATTAGTGTAGTCTGTAGGTACAAAGCATTACAACAATAAACCGCTTTCTAAACAAAAAATATCCAAATAAATACATAATGAAAATTTGTATTTTTGTGCAACAGTAAGACAAACTTCCAATGGATTCATAAAAGCAATTACAAAACACACTGTTGCTATGAAAACCACAAGGGGCAATGAGCTCAGGAAAGTTAGAAAAAGAGCCATGGTCACATAAGTGTAACCACTTCTCAGCCTTTTGCCTAAGATCAAATGACAGCTCTACCTGTTGTAACATGGGCTCAGGCACTAACATTTATCCTTTAAGAAGTCTAATAGCAAAATAAATAAATAAAATCCAATGGCAAACTGAGGTTTTGAAAGTAATTTGAAAAACATAAATTTTTAATTTTTAAAAATATCATCATTGTTATTATATAGCATAATGAATTGTCCCATACACTGATCTTGTATATAATTAACAGAGAACACTGGGTTTTTATTGGTTAGCAAGAAACTGTTAGTCCCATCATTTAACTTTCAAAATAAGCTAGTGGTTTTTACTGTTGAGTTCCCTTATAGAAGCAGCAGAATCTGGTTACATTATCACTGCAACCAAATAATCAACTGGTTCTAAATAGAAAACCCATGAATAAGCCCTTCTGTGTTCCAAAGCAAGCAGCACGCGTGACTTTTTGTTGTCACTTACCTCTCAGCGCCTATAAATAAACCCCTCCTGGTACCTCTTATTCCCTCTCCACTACCTCCCAGTGCCTTGAAATGATGAAGACAAAACCTCTCCCTGGACTCCAAGACTCCTAAACACTAGACTGATTTCTGAGTTTTTAAAGCAAAATCTAGGTCAGTAGATAAAGGTGCTTGCTGAACAAGCGTAAAAAGCTGAGTTAGCCCCCAGAACCCACTAAGGTGGAAGGGGGCAATATCAAAGCTGTCTTCTGCTCTCCAGGAGTAAATTGTGGCATGTGCTGCCCGCACACGGTATCACTATGAAAATTTTTAAGTAAATAATCTTTATCAGAAGCATGGATCACAGTCATCATTTATCTAAGCACTTTTTACTCCGTGGAGGGGCAGCGATGATCTTCCTAGGTCTCTCCTCATAAACTTCCTGCATCTCTCCTCCCACTTTTATTAAATGTCAGAGTTCCCCAAGGCTTGGTCAACAAGGTTCCTTTCTTGTTCACATAGATCCTCTTTTTAAAAATCTCTTCTAATCTCAGGCCTCTTAATTTTTATTTGCCAGTAGCTTTCAAGTTAAATATGGAATTGAGGTCTGAATCTAAAACTCCAAACTCATAACCTCCTTAGTTATGGGTTAACATGGCTATAACTAAATTCTTGGTTAGTTACCAATCAGCTCTTCACGAGCTTACCAAAACAAATGGCACTGGCTCTGTACAAAACCCTTGTATAGTCATTTCATTCGCCCATATCTAATCTCTGCAAATCATTCATGGCTCTTTCTCCATAGCATACTCTGAATCCCTAACGCCCCAGATGTTGCTGTAGTGGCTATAGGTTGTTCTTTCTCCACTGAATTCTCTCTCTTCTTACTAGAGCGTTTTCCAAGAGACTAAGCTCCACAGATAATCTTACAAACGCCAGTGACTAAATTTCCGCGCTAGCTTCTCCAAAGCAGCAATTTCCACAGCGCCCTAGCGATCCCGAAGGAAGCAGGAGCGCGGGCTCTGGCCGCCAGGGTCGCACTCCGGGCCCCGGGACGCCGCAGATCTGCACACCTACCGAGCGGGGCCGTTACGCTCACGTGACCACGCGGCTCTGTTTGCACAGGCCCGAGCGCACCGGCCCGGCCGGGACAGCGCTCCACAGAGCCGGCGGCGAGGCCAGCGAGCTCAGGGTAGCAGGGGAGGCGGGCAGGGCTGCACCGGAGGACAGGTGCAGCCTCCCGGGGGGACCCGCCGTCCGCGCAGTGCGGCCGACACCAGATCCGGGGCCACCAGAAAAAAAGTGAGACAACCCGGAGAGCCGTCCCGGCCCACCCGGAACCCAAAGAACACGCTGCTTACCGAAAACTGAGACTCAGAAGTCGCCGAGACCGAGGCCGCCGCCATGTTCCCGCCTGCGCAACGCGGGCCGCTGTCCTCCAGCTCCTCCTCCGGGTTCGACAGCTGCCCGCTGGGGGCGAGCCGAAGCCGAGCCCCCGATGGAAAGGGCGGGCACGCTGCGAACCGCCTAGGGGCCTCGGCTTCACACCCTCCGGGGACGCCACGCTCCGCGAGCACTGAAAGAGCGCCGTGTCCTGACAGACGTCTTCATTAGCCAATCGGGAAAGAGGACATCTTCTGGCGGCAGGCTAGAGCCCGCCTCCTCTCTCGGTGACGTCACAAGGTAGCGCGCCGCGGAGCCTTCAGGATGGCGACGCTGTGAGCCTACGGCCGCCACTGTGTATTCTGGACAGGGCTGGTGTTGTGGAAGAGGGCGCGGAGGCCGGGGCCGCTGGAGCGCCCGGCGGCCGCTGGGGCGGGTGACGGCGGCCGAGGGAAGCGAGCGGAAAGTGCAGACACGCCATCAGCACCCCAGCAACAAACTCCCGGGCGCTCGCCTGACCACGCCTTTCCCAGGTGAAGTGATGGCCTTCCGGCCAATGACACGCAGGACTGGGAGGGGCTTAATGACACGGTCCAATGGAAACCCATGGCTGAAAAAGCGACGCTTCGTGACTTGTGTCCCAAGGGCCCGGGAGCCCCGCCCACACCAGGACCCGCCGTGGTTTGTGGGCAGGGTCTCTTCGGAGCGGATTTCGCGCGCTCAGAGCACCGGCCTCCTATTGGTTGTTGTTTTCTTGTCTTTGTGGGCGCTCCCTGCGTAACCTAGGCCAAGTGTTGGGCGGGGTTTCCGAGTGACGTGAGGTTGTTTGTAGCCAATCATAGAGTGGGACGCGAGACCGAGGAGGAAGCGGAATCCGCAGCCTAGCGCCCGGTTCGTCTCCCTCCGCCGCGTTCCGGGCCTAAGCGGGAGCGGCGGGGCGGGCGGCAGAGGGTGTCCCGGGACGGCGGCAGAGGCGGAGGGAGACACGGGGGCCTTGGGGGTCGCTAGGTAGGGGCCGCAGCGGCAGAGGAGCCCGCGGGCGGGGCAGCCGAGTTCCCGGAGGCCCCGCCTGAGAACGCGCGGAGGAGCCCGAAAGCAGGATGGCGGCGTCGGCCCTGTATGCCTGCACCAAGTGCACGCAGCGCTACCCCTTCGAGGAGCTGTCGCAAGGCCAACAGCTCTGCAAGGTCGGTGGACACCGGGCGCTCGGCGCACCGATCCGCTCCGGGTCCCGGGCATCAGGTGGGCGAGACCGGGGTATCTGCGTCCCGCCTGCTCGAATGCTGGGGCCGGCTCCGCCTTGCTCGGCGGTCTCGGGTGGGGCTGAGCCTGGCGGCCACCAGTCCACGGCGTCGCAGAGACCCGATGCAGACTCTGATCTCACCCCAACCTTGTCAGGGGCTGCCCTCTCCTTCCACTGGGAGGCAGGATGCAGTGTTTGCACTTTCTTGCTAGAAACCCGAACCCGAAGCTGCAGAGCTGATGGCATCCTGCTTAGTGTCCCGGAAAGTGAAGCGACTGGTTTGGGAACAAGGTGCTCTGATTTGGAGCTCCTCCCATCCTGTAAAAGCTGGGATGCTGTCTGTGAGCCACCGAACAAAATAGATGTACAAAGTAACACATGTAACCGCCCCTGGAAGTCAGTCCTGACAGCTTCCTTAATTTATGTGTTCCATATCCCACCACATCCAATATAGATAAAAAATATCTATGGCCTCCTCATGAAATTATACTGTGTCTAGCCACTGATGGGATAAGTCACTCAGTTGTTTACGTTGCCAGCCAGGTTTTACTGACATTTCAGACACTTGACTGGGTTGAGTAATTACCAGAAAAGTGAGATTGGATCTATAAATACTGACTAATGTATTCTTATTACAGGAATGTCGGATTGCACATCCTATTGTAAAATGTACTTACTGCAGATCAGAATTTCAGCAGGAGAGGTTTGTATACTGAACACATTTTCACTGTTAAAAATTCCTGTAAGGAATGTCTGGAGATTGTCATATTTGTGTTAAAAGTGTTTGAAAAAATACTTATGCTTCTGGAATTTAAAATTAAGAACTTTTATACATAGTATGAGAGAACACATTAACTAAAATGTCCTGGTGTTTATTTTAGAATTAGGGTTTAATTTGAACATGAGAAATTGGTAAGAGAAGTTTAGAAGCAGAGAAACACAATGGGGCTTTTGCTTTGTTTTCTTTACAAAAATTACAGAGTAAGTTGATTGCCTGTAAGCACAGTGTTTAGAGGTGGAGGCAGGAGAATTACCACTTAGAAACCAACCTTGACACACATATCCTAAGTCCTTGAGACCCTTGTCTCTAATAAGTTAATATGGAAAGTTTGTCTTTAAGAGAAATAACTTTGCAATCATCCTAAAATTAATAGCATGGTTTAAGAAGCTACTTGTTGTGAATTAGAGTAAGTAATCTACAAATCTTTTGACTCGTCCGTTCATTACAGATGAGCATTTGTTACCTCCCTAGGGTGATATGAGTAATCACCTGGATATAATTTCCTTTTCAGCAAAACTAACACAATTTGTAAGAAGTGTGCTCAAAATGTCAAGCAGTTTGGAACGGTAAGTATGTTTTTCATTTCTTGTCATTGTTGTTCATGACTCCCTCATAAAACAGCCCAGTTTTAAATCAGCATAGGGAATAGTCGTGGAAGAAAAGCTCCATAGACTTGATGGGAAAAATGAAAGCATTTCAAAACAAGTGCATGCTTTATATGTTATAGAGTGAAGATACAATTACAGCAAATTCCTTAATGTGGCGAACCTATTTGTTTACAGTGTTAATGTAATCATACTTTTGTCCAATTTCTGGAACTTTTTTTGTGGCCATAGTTGAAGGGTTCAAAACTAATGACAGTATCCCGTTACAAATTGGCCACATATGTGTTGTAGATGTTACCCATGCTATATAGGTCAAGTGCTGCTGACCTTAAGCCTCCATACTGTCCTGAATCTCAAAGAAGGCAAGCACGTTTATTGTTACTTAAACTGAATATGCTTATGCTAGTTTTTTTATATTGTCATTTACTGCAACTACTTATGTTCAATGAAATTCTTTTTAGTTAAGTAAATGATCTAACAGTTAAGTCAACTAATATTTACTACAGGTTCATTTCCTCAGATTATAGGTTCTTGAGACTTCTGTGAATAATTGTTTAACCTCATAAGCACATTTTGTATTATGTAAATGCTATGTAAGTCCTGAGTGTGTTTCCCCCAAAGGCCAGATTTCTGAGCATGCATACTTGAACTTCTTAACTGTCATAATAAAGTTTAGTTGAATGAATAGACCCATATTTGACTTTGAACACGTACTTGCAGAAACAAATGATTTTAGCTTAATTTCTTTCTTTAACTCCCTAAATTTTTACCAACACAGATTGTGTCTTACACAACAAAGTTTTAAATAGCTCAATTAAACTAAATGTGTTTATTTTTCAGCCCAAACCTTGTCAATACTGTAACATAATTGCAGCATTTATTGGTACCAAGTGTCAGCGTTGCACCAATTCAGAAAAGAAATATGGACCGCCTCAGACCTGTGAACAGTGCAAACAGCAGTGCGCTTTTGATCGGAAGGAGGAAGGAAGAAGAAAAGTACGTTTTAGTCATGCCATCGTCTAGAAATCAAACACCGAACAGCTTGGCGATTACTCTAAGTATACCTCTCAGACATTCGTTTCTGACACCTGGAAGCAGGAGGGGAGGAGCAGCATATCTGTCTGGGGACTGTGTGATCATGCTGGTAGATAGGATGACTACTTTAAAAATCAGCCGTGCTTAATATGCTTGTGTGCCTGTGTAGCTCCTTAAGCTATAGCTGGAGGGCCGTTTAAAACAAGGAATTCCAGAGCAGCGTGACAATACAGTAAAGCTGTCAAGGTTTTTCATTTGTTGTGCACTGTTATCCTCACTTCAGTTTGCAGTAAGTCCCTTCACTGAAGTTACTTAGACTTGTTGATGTGACGAGAACACCCCCTGACATTAGCACATAAAATTCGAAGTTAGCATTCTGCCTTTTGTTTAGGCTCATGCTTGTTTCTCTCTGCCTACAGTGACTTAATTATTACGTGTACAATGGCCCATTCTGCTGCTCAGCATTCACACAGGCCTCCTGTTGTCTGTCAGTTTCAGTTGCTTTGCAGGATGACTGTCTCTTTGAGGGGCTTACCCAGATACCCCACAGCACTGTATGTACCCTAGTTGTAGGACATGTCCCTCCAGCCTTTTCTGTATGAAATGAAAGAAGGCAGAAACTCTTATCTTAATTGTCCATAGAAGTCACTCTCCCCTGGACTCACGTGGTTCGTCTCGTTATTTGCAGTTGTTGGGGTCCATGAAATGGCCAGAAACACCAGTGGCTGGCGGGCTGTCACTTGTAAAGGGAATGCAGGGTTAAGTTCCTGCCTGCCCATAACCATTACATGCTTTTGTCTACTCAAGACAGCTCATATGTAAATGTAATTGAACCCAAGGCCAGGAGAGTGATAATAGCTGAACAAAACGTAACCACGTTTTTCTGTAAGGTTCATCACAGCCTTTGGAACAATTTTTTTTTTTACTCTTTTTTTAATTTATTTAATTATTAAAGATTTCTGTCTCTTCCCCGTCACCGCCTCCCATTTCCCTCCCCCTCCACCAATTAAGTCCCCCCCCCTCAGCCCGAAAAGCAATCAGGGCTCCCTGTCCTGTGAGAAGTCCAAGGAACCCCCACCTCCATCCAGGTCTAGTAAGTTGAGCATCCAAACTGCCTAGGCTCCCACAAAGCCAGTGCGTGCAGTAGGATCAGAAACCCATTGCCATTGTTCTTGAGTTCTCAGTAGTCCTCATTGTCCGCTATGTTCAGAGAGTCTGGTTTTATCCCAGGCTTTTCCAGACCCAGGCCAGCTGGTCTTGGTGAGTTCCCAGTAGAACATCCCCATTGTCTCAGTGTGTGGGTGCACCCCTCGCGGTCCTGAGTTCCTTGTTCGTGCTCTCTCTCCTTCTGCTCCTGATTTGGACCTTGAGATTTCAGTCCGGTGCTCCCATGTGGGTCTCTGTCTCTGTCTCCTTTCATCGCTTGCTGAAGGTTAATATTCAGGAGGATGCCTATATGTTTTTCTTTGGGTTCTCCTTATTTAGCTTCTCTAGGATCACTAATTATAGGCTCAATGTCCTTGGTTTATGGCTAGAAACCAAATATGAGTGAGTACATCCCATGTTCCTCTTTTTGGGTCTGGCTTACCTCACTCAGGATAGTGTTTTCTATTTCCATCCATTTGTATGCAAAATTCAAGAAGTCCTTGTTTCTTACTGCTGAGTAGTACTCTAATTGAATAAATGGGACCTCCTGAGACTGAGAAGCTTCTGTAAAGCGAAGGACACTGTCGCTAAGACACAAAGGTAACCCACTAACTGGGAGAAGATCTTCACCAACCCCGCAACTGACAAGGGTCTGATCTCCAAAATATATAAAGATCTCAAGAAACTAGACCGTAAAAGGCTAACCAACCCAATTATAAAATGGGGCATTGAGCTGAACAGAGAATTCTCAACAGAAGAACTTCAAATGGCCAAAAGACACTTAAGGTCATGCTCAACTTCCTTAGCGATCAGGGAAATGCAAATCAAGACAACTTTAAGATACCATCTTACATCTGTCAGAATGGCTAAAATCAAAAACACCAATGATAGCCTTTGTTGGAGAGGTTGTGGAGAAAGGGGTACACTCATCCATTGCTGGTGGGAATGCAAACTTGTGCAACCACTTTGGAAAGCAGTATGGCGGTTTATCAGGAAATTCGGGATCAACTTACCCCTGGACCCAGCAATACCACTCTTGGGAATATACCCAATAGAGGCCTTATCATACAACAAAAGTATACGCTCTACGATGTTCATAGCAGCATTGTTTGTGATAGCCAGAACCTGGAAACAACCTAGATGCCTTTCAATGGAAGAATGGATGAAGAAAGTATGGAATATATACATATTAGAGTACTTTGGAACAATTTTTAAAACTAAAAATGACAGTAGTAAATGACCTGTGGAAAGAACAGTGTTTATGGTGTGATAGGGGAAGCGTGGAAGAGTATCGCCACCGTGTTCTGCTTTAGTTGGGGCTGTGATGTCTGTTCGCAGGAGTTTCCCACTGTTCTAGCTATGTGAATGGTTGTAAATAGGATTTTAGACTTAGCAATCAATAGGCAAATCTACAGAAAAACAAACTGAATATGATGAGTATTGATTATAGGTGATATATTTACCATTGTGAGAAGTACTCTATCATTTTGGTAATTACACTGAGATTAAAACATTCAGGCTAGATTTCTTAAAAACAATTAGCCATTTGTACTTCTTAAAAACATTTTTAGGCTTATTTATATATATTAGTGTTTTGCCTGCATGTGTCTGCCTGGTGCCTATAGAATGCATTGGAACTGAAGTTAGAGGTTGTGAGTCACATGTGTGTGCTGAGAACTGAACCCAGGTCCTCTGTAAAAGCAAAAAGTGTTCTTAAATCCTAAGCCATTTCTTTAGCCCCTGTTGGAGTTCTTTTCTAGAAATAAATAAAGTTACTGTCTCAGAATTAAAGGGGTATAACAGTGCCAGAGGTATATAAATCAGTTCTCCCAGCCAGTTTAATAATCTCTTGCAATATTATCTCAAGTGTCGGATGTCTTAATTTTTTTTAAAAAATCTACATATTGCATTCATACTCTGCATTTTTATAAAACTCATGCTGTGGCCCAGGTGGTGTGAAAGGTGATTTGCAAGTTGAGTCTGCTGGACTCACTCTTGGGTTAGTTTACAATGCGCTTAATGCAGATACTTTCTTTAAAGGTCGATGGGAAGTTGCTGTGCTGGCTCTGTACTTTATCATACAAGAGAGTTTTGCAGAAGACAAAAGAACAAAGGAAGAGTTTGGGGTCTTCACATTCCAATTCTTCATCTTCGTCTCTCACTGAGAAAGACCAGCACCATTCAAAACACCACCACCACCACCATCACCACCACCATCGCCACAGCAGTGGCCACCACAAGTAAGCACTTTGAAATCCTTTGTCAAAACCCTTCCTGGCATTGCTAATGGTCTTTGCACACCACCTGGACCACATCATGTCAGTAGTGGTAAGGTACTAGGGCAGTTTGTGTTGCACCTGGTGAGCTGCCTTCGTATCTGGTTGTATTGTGAAAATTTTCCACACAGTATATTCAGTGTTATGAAAATAGTAAAGAATTCATCTATAAAATTCTCATGTGTGATATCAAAATATATCAGCATTATTTGGCATTTCAGTTATGCTAATTAACAAAAGCTTTAATTTTAAATGAGATTTTAGGGTTTTATGTTTGTACGTTTCATTTATTTTTTTTAATCTTATGAGTGTGCATACCACCACAAATTTAGACATTGGAGGATGATGTTGTAGAGTCCCACCTTATGTGGCTTCCAGAGATGAAGCTTAGGTCGAAGGCTTCATAGTAAGCCCTTGATCCTGCTAAACTAACTTGTTGTCCCAGGACCCAAAGTTAATTTCACTTGCCATTCTTTTATCTTACTAAAATCATATTTAAAACAGCGAGGAAGAAAAACAGCGGATTGTGGAATCCCTTGTTTCTCTTATACTTTTTTTTTCTTTTGTAGTAGGGATTGAACCTAGGTCCTATGTGCTTAAGCACAGGTTCTACCATTGGGCTACATACCCAGCCCTTACAGAAGCATTGTTAAACTTGGCAATTTCAAAACGTACTAGATAGTATTTTTAACCATGGGTACTATGTTTTTGATTTTTGTTGGTAGTTGGGGTTTTTTTAAACATAGGTGTAGTAGTAGTGCTGGTCAAATCAGACATCTTAATTTTTAAAGTCATTTCAGGCGAGGAGAAATTATGTAGTAGTAAGATCTTAACTGTGTGTACTCTCTAGAGGGTCTGTTTAGATGTAATTTTAGATTTTGTAGGAAAAAAATCAGCATTTAAACAAATTAAATATGTAAATGCAAATTGTAAATAAGGACATGTATACCCATTTTTCAGAAGAATTTGTTTTTTCTCCAAATTTTACTATTTATCTTTAGAATTTCATATAGTTATTTAAAATAAGATTTTATATGTAGGAAACAAATGGCTGCCACATTTTGCAACACAAAAGTTTTAGTTTAACTGCCAGCAAACACCTCTTAGATTGTGAGGAGTCATTGGGGCCTTGGCATTTATTATTATGTTGTCGTATTTCCTGGACTGACAAAGGTAAACTGCAATACAGTGACATGTGGTTCAGTAGTATCTGAGTAACCCAAGGAGCAGGTGAATACAAGCCTTGATTCTTGCTTCAAGAAGAATGACAACTATGTGCCATAAGTCCTAGTCCTCAGACCTTAGATCTTCTTCCCTGGCTGTCTTTCCAGGATTAATTTTCCTAGCATGATAGCAAAGACCAAGATGGAGAATTAGGTGACAGCCATCTAATCTTTTAAAACAGAAGCGGGGAAAGACAATGTTAATTTTCCATTTTTTTTTTCTCCTTTGGAGGGGTGGATACATTAATTCCTTGTTATTCACGGGAGATCCTTTCTAAGTCCTTTGGATACCAAAATCCAAAGTGCTACAGTCTCCATGATGTGGTCTAGTGTTTGCATGACCTATGCCTTAAGCACTGTAAATGATCTGTATTAGCAATACCTCACACAGTGGGTATGTTCATAACTCAGTGTCCATTATGTTATTTATGCAGAAAAGGCAAAATGGTCTGTATTGTTCAGTGCAGACAACCACTATAGGCTGACCTACATTTTCTCTGCAGTTAGTTGAATCCTCACATGCAGAACCTGGCAATACATAGGGCTGATGGTACATTTTTTTTTTTTTATCTGATGACTAATATGGATAGGCAAGCCAATGTGTTGGGTTCTGAGGACCATGGATGATATGGTGATTGATGGTGAGAGTTCATTATAGCAGGGCACAACACTAAAGTCAGTTTGGATCCAGCTATGACAATCCTCAGGTCACTAAGATGGAGATTCCAGGAGTTTCTGACAGATCATCAGTGTGCTGTTGCTACTTAATGAGTAATTACATGATTTGGGAAAGCTTACATGTAATGAGGTTTGTTTTAAACATACTTACATACATAAAGAGGAAATCCTTAGAACTGCAGCTGCCAGGTAAAGTGTCCAGCTTTATAGGATCACAGCTCCTTTCTCCCCACTTCTTCATTTACAGCTCAGTATGAATAATATGATTTTCAAGACTTTTTATTTGTTTGTTTTGGTCTTCTGAGTACATTTTAATCCCTTATTTTACTTTGCTTAAAAGCATAACTGAGCAGGCCATGATGGTATAGGACTTTAATCCCAGCACTCAGGAGGCAGAGGCAGGTGGATGTCTGTGAGTTTGAGGCCATCCTGGTCTACAGAATGAGATCTAGGACAACCAGGAAAACCCTGTCTCAAAAATTCAAAACAAAGCAAAATAAGACTGAAAATGGTCTTATATAAGTATATATATTATACATGTTAGTACTGTATTAGGTGGTCTTAAACACTTGTAGCCATAAACAGTGAATTATACTTGTGTCACAGATATGTGATGTGGGATTTTAAATAGCTTTAATAAATCATTATACTACCTTTATATAATAAATTATTACTATATAAAGGTCACACAACCTAGATCATGTGCATTTTTTAAGTTGTATTAATATGGTTTCTTGTTCGTAAATAATGTAGTGAAATTAATTTTATGGCAAAATGGAAAGGAAATCATAGCATTTTAAGTGAAATCAGTTGTTTTAATGAAATTTTCCAGTATGTTCAGTGTGACTTTTGTATTCAGTACAGACCAAGGAGAGACTACAGATTTTAGAGAGGCTGCTTAGGGGAAACCAAACAGAAATGAAAGAAATAAGCTATTTCGTGGTCCAGCTCGAGTTATGCGAAGGAGTTTATCTGCATTTGGAATAACCAGGTAGATGCAGGCTTCTGTATGGAATGACTAGGGCAGTTGACATTGTCATTCCTGGATTCTTAAATGATCCAGTCTACCACTGTTCGTGTCTCTAAAAGATTTAAGCTGGCTAGTAATCATTGCTCTAGAAGTTTATCCTCTTAGAATGTGATTCGTTCCCTGTGTTAGATTATCTAGCTTCTGTGAACAAAAGATGATAACACAGTTTGATTCTGTGGGGAAAGATGTTAAATGTATCTGTGTTAAATAAATGTTATCATATTACTTGCATGTTTTTCAGAATCAGCAGTCTAAGTCCTGAGCAGGAGCAAGGAATGTGGAAACAGAGGTATGTATGCTGGTGTGTGCTGTGTGTTTGCAGTGCACTTATGTAAATCAGCCTTTCTAATGTGGTTATTTAGATCAGCAAAACTAGTGATGTTCAGTGCTGTTTCAGAGGAGGAGCATCTTGTCACGTAATGCTTCTGTCTGTCTTATCCTAATCATCTCTGCTAATGTTTGCTTTCAGCCATAAATCTTCTGCAGCAATTCAGAATGAAACTCCAAAGAAAAAGCCCAAGTTGGAATCTAAGCCATCTAATGGAGATAGGTAAAAATGAATTCTTTAGTACTATGAAAATTAAACTTAATTGAATAGTTCCAGTTCATTATTACTACATATTTTGTCTGAGAATAGAAACATGGGTCTCACACACCAACTTCTTTATGTCACATGACCAGTTAAGAAGATTTTAATTTTGGCAATAAGAAAGTGGCACTGAACTATGTTGTTTTAACTGGGGAATAAACTTGGGTTTGAGGAAAGAACAAATCTGAGAATAGAACATTATAGTAATTGTTCTTCAAGGAAAAGAAACACAAATCTGTGGTATTTTTAAATTGGCCTGCTTAGAAATGTTTTGATTTAAAATATGAGTATGACTTTGTTTTTAGTTCATTAGCCAAAGTTTGCTGATGTTACTTACTGTACAAATTGGCTGCCTATTGCTTTACACTAGAAGTATTGACCCCCTAAAAGCTAATACTGAATTATATTTCTGCAGGTGTATGTAATGTGTGCCATTAGTAAGGTAATTTGCCAGTTGCATCCATTTCTGTCAGGTACATATTTTTTTGCATTAGCCTTAAGGATGTTTGTGGAATTGTCTAATTTATGCAATTTGAACATCTGCAGGTTTTCCTTCTACTTTATGTAACTCTGTTTTATTTTTTTCTTTTTAGTAGCTCTATAAATCAGTCAGCAGATAGTGGGGGAACAGACAATTTTGTCCTTATAAGTCAACTGAAAGAAGAAGTGATGTCTCTTAAGCGTCTCTTACAGCAAAGAGACCAGACCATTTTAGAGAAAGATAAAAAGGTAAGAATATATATATAGCTCAGTGAAGCCTGGTAAGATTTGCATTTTGGCTTTTATTTAGCCCTTGCAGAATTTCTTTAACTGTTTGATAATGTTTGTAATGCATGACTTTTATAGAACTACAGAAGCCCAAATTGGGTCTGAAACATCTAATAAAGATAAGTTTAAAAAATGGTGTATTGTAGTAAGTTTTGAGCATTTGTTTTAAGTTAGCATATAAATTTAAAATGAGATATATGGAATATATATAACAAATGGAGTGTATAAATTACTGTAGTTTCAGAGGTAATTGAAAACAGTCTTTGATTGATATGTCATGTCTCTGTCAAGCTATCAGCTGATGAGAAGTAATATTCTAATTCTTGTGGTAGTGATTAGCAGTAAGTGTTTAAGAGAGCATTTTGTAAGAAGGAGGAGGTGTACTTACTGGCTTTATGGTATTTAGCCACATTCAGGATGAAATCCCAATCCTGGCCATTTTTATGTGGCCTTAAGTAAAACATGCTCACTAGTTGAGGTCTTGGTTTCCCATTTCATAAATGTGTGCTGTGCTGACCGTGTGAAGAACTTCCTGCTGCCCTGGGCAGCATGCTGGTGCTGCTCTGTGTCACATTGGAAGGGACCTGACTGCATACTTGGGTCTCAGACAAACATCCACTAGGAAAACAGTGAAATAATTTGAGTGACTCCTAAAAATCATTAGTTGTGTTTTCAATGGACAAAAGAAATGAGCACAAAAAAGACTAGAATCTTTAAAAGGCACTGGCCATCAGAAAAAAGGAGGTCAAATTTAAGCGGTTTCAATAGGGTGTAAATAGTGCTCAAGTCCATATCCAGCAGTGCCAGGGCTGCAGTTCCCACACTAGATGGCTGCCGCTCGTCATTTTCTCTCTGTTTACTTCTTAGCTTTTGAAAGAGAGTGCCACTGTGTAACTTCTGTAACTCGGGACCACCTGCCTTTTCATCTTAAGTGCTGAGATTAAAGACAGGCGCAGCCTCTTTATTTTAGTATGTACCACAGTTTGAGTAAATTCAGTGTGTGAAAATTGGCATTGGTGTGTAATATAAAGTTGGACAGTTGTAGCTGTCTATTTTAGGGTTCTTTATGCATGGCAGAAGTTTTAAATTAACTTGCTTTTATGGAAATGCGTACACAGAGCTTTCATTTATCACGCAAAGCCAGTAGAACAAAAGTCAAATAACATGCCAGATTTACTGCAAACTAGCAGTAGCAGATTGTAGAGCAGTGGCCCTCGCCCTTCCCAGTGCTGCAGCCCTGTATGTGATACAGCAGCCCTAGGATCCAGCTCCTTCCATGGTGTGACCAACCCTTAACCATAAAATTATCATCAATGATAGTTCATAACTTCAGTTTTGCTACTTCTGTGAATTGTAGTGCGAATATCTGTGTTTTCCAATGGTCTTAGGTGACCCTTGTGAAAGGGTTGTTCAACCCACTAAGGGGTTGCGAACCACAGGTTGAGAACCTCCATTGTAGACTCTTTGGTCCTTTATCCCTAGACTGTTGTGTTGGCATTTCCTGCTTTACTGTTTGCTTTAAAAATCAAAAACCTAGCAAGTTTATAATTAGGGTTGTAAGGAAAATAATTATGTATCTAAAATTAACTACACACTTGACGTTTTTCTTTATAATTCTAAAGGGATCAAGTTAGTTTCCTGTCCCTGTTTGAACTCTTGAGTGATTTTTAAAACCAGGCACTGTACTAGGTCAGAAAGAGTCACAGGCAGATAAATCAATGGTGTCTTTACCCTCTAGCGTTGACAGTCTGGAAACAGATCACAGTCCAGCAACTAGAATAATTGCCAAAGTTGGTAGTATAAGAATTGATTGGCGTTTCACAACAGACGTCTGTTTACAATGTACAGTATTGGCCCAGGAGAGGGACTAAAGCCCTTTGTTTGGAAGGATGAGTATAAAACTCAATTTTCCTTTCGGCTTTTGCATCTTTTCATATACTAGGTACTTGGTAATCAGTACAAACTTTGAAAGGTTACATAACAACAGAACCCTGAAGCTGTGTCTGTATTCTGTTAATAGCAGTGTAGGTTGTAAATTTAAATCATAAAATAACTACACTTCTGTTTGTGTTCATATTTATGGAAGCATTGTCCCGTGGTCTCTATACCACTGAATTTTCTCTTAATACTTAACTAATTTGGTTCAGATTTTACAGTAATTGCTTTTCCACATACATTGATTGTGTTTCTGTGCTGAGAGGTAAATGGAGTGTGATGGCTTCATGTCCATAAGACTGGGTGCGAAGGAAAAGTTACAAACACTGTTGCCTTTGTTTGATGACTGTTGTGTACATTTGCACATCATTGAAAGATGATTTTAACTGGAACCTGTTTACTTCATGTGAAGTGTGTTTGGTTGGCACACTCTCTAGGATACAAACTTAAGCTTTCTTTGGCATGCTCATTGTGAAAGTATGACCAGTTAATCCAAAAGCAACTTCTCCAAGATGATCCTACCATTAAAATCCTGACAGTAGTAGGAAATCTGCTCTTAGTGACATAGAAGATGCAGCTGCCACCACATTTCCACCTGCATCACAAGTGTGCACCTGTGTTGACTATTTAAGTGGTATGTTTATGAAGGGATAGATACATGTAGACATGAGTGGCTTTTTTTTTTTTTTTCATTTCAGTTAACGGAGCTGAAGGCAGACTTTCAGTACCAAGAGTCAAATTTGAGAACTAAGATGAACAGTATGGAAAAAGCTCACAAAGAAACTGTGGAACAACTTCAGGTAAATGGTGTTATTTATGTGACGTTTTGAATTGGGCTGGAGATTTAAATCTGTATTGTAGTATTTCTTGACTTAGGTAAGTTGGTGTTATTACCCCTATTTTGTGCATTTCCAGTTTTAATTCTGACTTTATAAAGTTTTGAAAAGGTGACTCACTGCTAATCTTAAAACAGCGTTTACATTAAGTGGGCTTCCTGGAAAGCAGTGAAGACTGTTCACTTGACTGTTGAGCTAAGGTGAAAATACAGTCTTTACTCATTCTTCCCATTTCCTTTTGGATACCGGAAGGGAGGTAGATAAAGAAAACCACTTCTCAAAGACCATGATTGAAGGGCCTTTATGTTGTGTGCAGGTGCCGCAAATCAAGAGCCCTTAACTGTGGACTGTCTGAAAGTGTTACAGTTTATTAGGTTCACTATTACAGAATAACTGAAGCTGAGTCTCCACCCTCACAAAGAGGGTAGACAGCGAGCATTAGCACAGAAAGGGTTATTCCCTTATTAAAACTTTTTTGTTTTACACATTTGCTATGAAACTACACTACCTTTATTTCATGTTCTGTAGTTTATAAATTGTCACATTCATAGAGTTCATCTCTGAGTACCAGGCTCAGGGTTTTATTAGTTTATTTATGCTATTCTAGGATCAAACTCTGGTTCTCACACATGCTAGGCAAATGCTCTAGGTTTAACTCCTAGGTTTAGCAGCTTTGAATCTTAAGCATACAGGTGACGTCATATTCAGACTTGATACTTGAAAGGAGGGTGTAGCTTTGAAAAGAGTGTGAATATTGCTTTATTGGTATGTTTTATTTTCTGCTGAATTTTTTTTCCGCAACACCTATGGATATTTTCTGTTCCTGTTGTAGTTTGCTATGCTTCATAATTGAATAGTATTTACATATTTCCTGAAGTCCAGATATATATTCCCTGCTCATTAACTCTTTTTACTAGTGGCGGGAATCTGAAAGGAATCCACTGTAGCACCAGAGGCATGGTGAATGTGTTCAGGGAACTTGTTCTTGGCTGGTGATTTGTGGAAATGTATTACCTTCCCTCAGAGATGGCCTCTTGTTCATTAGTTAACTAATTTTACTCACCAACCATTATGCTGTTTTATATTATTCTTATTAAGCTATGTTGAATGTTTACCTGGGCTGTAGTCAACCTCCTATAACATAAGTACTGAAGTAAATACTTCCAAGTTATAGAATAACATGATAAGTACTTTCTAGGTTTGATTTAACCTGGTATGTACTTCCCACTGCTCCAAAGAACAACAATTACTTTTGTTATAATCAGTTGTAAGAGAAACATTTTTGCTTTAGCCTGGTTGGTGTCTTCAGCTTACTTCCTCTTAGTTGAATTTTTCTATGTTGCCAGTATGGCAGACACTCACACAGAAGGGAGGCTGTGTGTGTGTGTGTGTGTGTGTGTGTGTGTGTGTGTGTGTGTGTGTAGTCAGTGTGTTTTGTATATGCTGTTCATATATGCTCCTTATAAGAGCTGACTATGAACTGCCCCCATCTTACTGGTGAAACTGATTATGTAATTAGTGAGATGTAGAATACGTACATTGTGTGCCTTAGGTTTACCCGTACGTTCCCCTGTTCTGCATCGGCTCACAATTCAGATTACTCCTCCTTAGCAGTTGTTTCCCCAGACAGTGAGTTTCTGCCTGAGACACTCTTCACAGCTAAGTATAGTCCCCACCCACTTGTTTTAGTAGCAGTTACTGAGGTGAGTATACCTAGTTGATGATTTTCTCATTTTGTTTTGCTTTTAAAGTAGTACTTCGCTGTATAGCCCAGTTGGCCTCAAACTCAAAATCCTCTTTAAGTACTTGGACTTGTCCCTTTACTCCTGTCTGTTTTCTTAATCTTTTATGATATACAGAAGATAATGATTAACAAAGTTTATCTTGCACTAATACCTCTTCAAATATTTTAAACTATCAAACCTAGGAACACAGACTGAAATTTATACCCCAAATGGTATACAATCCTCCTAAGTACCAAATAATGCCAAGTAAAAATTCTCTTTTTTAGTAAGACAAGCTAAAAGGAGAAGGCAGTTGCCTGTGAATGTTTTTATGCCCAGGCCACTGCACTGTGGCTGTGTGATTAGTTCTTTGAGCTCCTTGAGGCTCTTGTGGATAAGGTGTCCTCCAGTTAAGTGTGGGTAAGTAGTTAGGCAGGGTCTATGTAATTATTCATTGAACGCTCTTCCTTTATTTAGGCTGACATTTTTAAATGTTTCTGACTTAAATATTAAAATAATTTCATTGGCCGGGCGGTGGTGGCACATGCCTTTAATCCCCTTACTTGGGAGGCAGAGGCAGGCGGATCTCTGTGAGTTCGAGGCCAGTCTGGTCTACAAGAGCTAGTGCCAGGATAGGCTCCAAAGCTACAGAGAAACCCTGTCTCGAAAAATTAAAAAAAAAAAAAAATTTTCATTGACTTCTATAGGGTATAAAGTCAGTATTAGAATAAAATCTCACTGTATAAATACTGCACTGCAGTTTATATTGCAAATGTTTAAAATAAGACTGATTAAGTTTATTTAACAACCAATGCACCATTTTTCCTAAAGCCGTTGTCTTATATAATTTATCAACAAATTACTAATGTCATTGGGAGACTAAATCTATAAATACATATTGAAAAACAGCTGCAAAAGTATTAAAGAGAAAAACTGCCTTCAAGGTCTATTTCTTTAGTTCTGCATTTGAGTCTAAGAATGAAAAATGTAAGTTCAGTTTTTCTTGATTGAAAGTGGAGTTTCAATTTTTGGTAAGCCAGTGTAGATACTTGTTGGTAACTATCTCTGCAGACCTGGTGAGTGCCTTCCTATTGGTATGCACTCTGAAATTTATTTCTTGGGTTTTTTCCTCTTCTTAGCTGGTGGGTCTGTTGGTTAAATAATACATAGCTACACTGTTACTATTTAAATCTGGCTAGCATTGACTGGGATTTGTCAGAGAGTAACAGCTTAAGCTTATGAGTAGTGCAGACATCCCTTTGTGTGATTTATTTTAGGATTGCTTGTTTTTGAGTAGTGCCAAAGCTCCATACTGTTTCTTTTGGTTTGGAAACTTCAGAACTGCCTTGATAACTTGTAAACTGTCTGTTTACTCAAGGAACTTCCATTATCTGACTGAAGAATGAGAAAGACTCAGTGAAGGTCCTACCTGTAAATCCCCACAAGCACCACTAGTACCAAACAGGACCCTACAGGCAGTGTTCCTGTCTGATGACCAGGCATTGTATAGTCAGCTGAAAATTCAGATTATTGGTAAAGTGAAATTATGAGTCCTTTTTTTTTTTTTTTTTTTTTTTGGTTTTTCAAGATAGGGTTTCTCTATGGCTTTGAAGCCTGTCCTGGAACTAGCTCTTGTAGACCAGTTACCAGGTTGGCCTCAAACTCACAGAGATCCGCCTGCGTCTGCCACCCAAGTGCTGGATTAAAGGCATGCACCACCACTGCCCTGAGAAATTTTGAGTCTTTGACCAGAAAAAAGGAAGTTTTTTCTTATGAAATTATACTAGTACTGTTAGGAATTTGCTTAGATGATACTAAAGTCTTCATCACATGAAAGGACCATCAGGGACTGGTAAGAAATGGTAACAAATAGCGTCTTACTGCTAAGTCTTACAACCAGAGTTTGATTTCTAGGTCCCACATGGTGGGAACAGGGAATGAGCCCCCACAATCTTATTGTGTGTGTACACAAATAAATAAAAATTGTTTTTTTAAGAAGGACCTTTGGCAAAGTGATAGAATGATTTTTATAAATAGTCTTATACTTTTTCTGCACATCAGTAAACAGCAAATGGAAGACTTCATTCAGCTCTCTGAAAAGTTCTCCAGAATAAACATTCGGTTCATTCTTTGATGATGTCAGGTGTAGAATAACACGAATTTAAATAGCTTTCATGTCTTTAAAAAACCAAACCTTTTTTCTTATTTTAAATTTGAATCTTGTAGGGAGAGAGCCTCTTGGCATTTCTGGACAAATTTTATTAACATTTGCCAAGAGCTGATAAACCAGTTTAGAATTTTCTTTCTACCTATCTAACCTTAAAAAAGATTAAATATATGGATCTCTTAGTGTTTCATTGATAAAATTTTTATACAAATGAAAAAGTATGAAGTAGTAGTTTTCAGCATAACTTAATAGTTCAAACGTTTTAAACCTTGAATTTTTGTCTCTCACAGGCCAAAAACAGAGAACTTCTCAAACAGGTTGCAGCCTTGTCAAAGGGTAAAAAATTTGACAAGAGTGGAAGCGTGCTAACATCTCCTTGAGAAGGTCGCTTGTGTAGCATTTCTGCTTGACAGTGTATATTTGAGGGTCCTGTGAAGCCCTTATGTTCTGTGCAGTGGAAAATATTTTTACATGCCAAGTAAATTGGTGTGTTTCCTATTCACTTTTATAATGGACACAGCATTTTTTAAGTTGTAAACATGCAGATAAAACTTCAGCTGGTTTGGAGTGACTTCTTAATTCTTTGATACCTAGAACTTTTTTCTAGTAATAGTATTAAAGGTTGTGGGGTGCACGTATGTGCACTATATAAAATGCAACATGCAATAATGGAGTGGTTAGAAGAACAGCAGCAGGGTTTGTGTTTTGCTTTTATTTAACACTATGCTGATTTCAGATAAATAGTTTTCAATTTAGAAATGCAAAACTTTTAAACAAGGAAAATGGTGAACACTGGTTTTTTGGGAATTGTATTTTTACTTCGCATCAACATAAATTTAGAGAATCATGGTGCTTTTATTAAAAGAGCTTCAGAGTATATGTAAATATGTTTTTAAAAGTTACATCACTAACATTAGTTTAGTAATCTAACATTTCATTGCTGTTATAGGATTGATGTTTACTGTACAGCATCCAAGATAAAATGTGTTTTTGTTTTGTAAAAACTGTAGATTTTTACTTACAAGTGCCTTTTGCCACCTAATGTTTTTATTTATAGGAATGCTGAACTTTTGTACATATGGTTTGTTTAAAAATCATGTTAATACGTGTTTGTATATAAGTGCATATGTACAGAACCCAATTTTAAAAAGAAATCAATTGTCAAGACTTCATATTAAGAATTAACTGATAATGCATATAGACTTAAGTGATTTTGTGCTTTGTTTCTGTATCATAAGGGAAACTATTGGTCATTGAGTTCATTTAATTATGTTGAAATACTTTCCTAAAGATTTAATTTTAACTCCGCTTTGATAGAGTGATTTTATTTTTATGTTGTGTGGCTTCACGTTTATATTTTGTGAGTTACATGTTTTACTTTATTTTTATATGAAATTTCTTTAAAATTTATAATGTTTCTATAACGGTCCATATATCTGCTTTTTTTTATAATGTGTTGCTAAGTTAATATTTATGTACACCATACTTTGTAAATTTAATACAAATCTGGAAAATTAAATAACTTTTTATAATCAAATCCGTGCTTAGGTCTGAATAATAATTGAAATCCGTAAGATTCAGACACTATTTATAAGTAATTTGTCTCAAAGTATAAAATTGTCTATAAAGGAATACAATAGTATGGAATAGATTCTGTGAAATTGCAAATTAGCTTCTGAACTCCAGTGGTTTTAAGCCAGTAACTGAAATTGATTATTTTAGTTGTGGTTTCGAGATGAATTTTAAACTAAAGGCATTTCTAGAAACCATATATGGCTTCTTTTTCTTAGAAATGTGCAGTTAAACTTCTTTGAATCAGCTCTGAAGGTTTTGTTTTTAGATAAAAGTTCATATCAAAGATTAATGTTCTTAAAGCATACGTAATTATAACAGTTCTTTTTAAATTATTCAAGTTTTAGTAAACTTCCCACAGTTGTTTACTACAAGTGAAGGCAAATCTACCAATTTGCAAACACATAGTTTTCAAGTAACAGTAAGATTGAATTGGAAAAAGCAAGGCAGTCTGTTGTTATGAGGCCCTCACAAATAATGTTAATTTATTATACTGTTCTCAACCATAGGAGATAATGCCTTAATGTGGATGCTACGTTTGGAGGATTTCCTGCATTCAGAAAGTAGTCATTACTTTGCTTTAAATTCTGTAATTATTTGTATTACAGTTTCCTGGCCACTTTTCAATCCACAGTAGTCACAATTCTAAATGAACTATAGTAGTTCTGGTACTTTATTGGAGACAATAGAAACGGAATCCTCCCATCCTTCGTTAACTAACATGGAAATTGAGAATCAGCTTAAAATAGTGAAGCTTTGTAAAGTGCAAGGCCGAAACCTAAATTTAGGGACTTCAGGCCGTTCAGTTCTAATTAGACAAACTCTTTACTTCCATGACCTTATTTTATAACTTTTCTTTTTGCAATTGTATAAATTAGTAATTGAGTCCCAGTCCCAGATATGTAGTGTGTTGAGCGAATGAGTTGATACCCTTTAAATGTGGACCTGTCCAGAGATACTATGGTGTGCTGTATTGTGCTTTTAGCCTGTTCGCTGCAGTTAGCATAGCCCAGTGAGGGCCATTTGAGCTCCAATTATCATGTATTAATAGCCTGTGAATATTAAGGTCATCTTTAGAGTGTATTGGTCTAAATATGCATTTTACAATGAACCTGTTAATGCTGGTCACATGTATAAATTAATGAAATACTGTACCTGTACACATCTGACTGTTG
This sequence comes from Microtus oregoni, assembly GCF_018167655.1. Lineage (NCBI taxonomy): Eukaryota > Metazoa > Chordata > Mammalia > Rodentia > Cricetidae > Microtus > Microtus oregoni. Next base: position 31,019,124 of record NW_024543067.1, read on the forward strand.
ACATTTTGTACTTTTTTTTCTAAACCCAACTATTTCACAATAAAAAGGATGCCAAAAGTTTTGTGTTAATTCTACTAGGACAGATTACTCTAACTTGGGTAGAAATACACACAAAATAAATCCTAAGGACCACAAATCCAAAATTGACTTCAGTCTGAAATCAAGGTGTTGGCAGGGTGGTCCTGGATGGGGGGGGGGGGGTTGTCAGTCCCTCTCTCATCCCACTCTGAGAGTTCCCGTCCATTCACCTCCAGAGCCCAGAGTCGCCTCCTGAAATCTCCCTTCTTTCTTACAGGGTGTGTTGTGCCCTCCTGCATCAGCGTGCTCTCCCCATCTCACACTCTTAGATAGATCTGCAAAGTCCCAGTTGTTCAGTAGCGTGCCGTATTTCCAGATGTAAGAATCTCATTATGGATGTTTGAGGCAAAGCATTATCGACCATACTCGAAGGTTCATGGTTTTCCCTCCCAGTGAAGTCCTAGCAGTAGATAAGAGGAAAATGACTGGGACTAAATATTAGAATATCCTGCCCAATTCATTCTGCCTTAGTGACATGGATAAGCAAATCTGAATATACAGTTTAACATAGTCTAGAAGGTAAAAGTGATGCATTGACGCACTGAATGAATCTATGTTCATAGTTAGACTAAAGAGAAACATAAGACGAGCAGTAATTGGTCACCATTGGCCAGTGGTTAGGGACCAGTTCATTATTTTGAACATTGGTATTAATTATTTTCAAACACTAGACGAATAGACTAGAGGCGCTTTTAGGAGGAAAATCTTACTGAATGCCAAAATTTAGGATGGAATAATGATCTGTTTTTGCAACTTGCAGTAGAGAGAGGGCACCAAAAGTAGCTAAAACTTAGGAAAAGACACAGTTAATCTTTTATAGGTTGCCCAGTTGGTAGGTTTAGCTTCTTTCAAAGTAGCAGGAAATAGAACCCCAGGTCAGATTGAAAGGTACCCCAAAAGGATGTGATTGGCACTTTTATTCATAAATTGCAAGGGGGATGAAAGCTATTGAGGTAGTACCTGAAGCTCTCCAATACCCAATCACTTGGTGGCCCTCATTTGGAATGTGGAACAAATTTCAAAAGGTTTTCTTTCAAAAATTTATACAATGGTGGAATTTGTATACTGGTTATCTTATGTGATTGAAGAATCACTCTCACACAGACCCTGCAAGGAAAAAAAAATGAAGAATCATCTCCCATTGTGATAATCGTATAATTACTCTTTACAAGTCCTTGTGATAGCTGCTAAATACATTAAATGCTTGGCTAATCACATGAAGAGATGGCTTGGAATAGAAACAAAGCAGGATTAGTTGAGCTGCTGCTTTTAAGTGACTGATGTATAAATTACTGTCCCTTTTTGTGAGGAGGAAAAAAAGCAATGCAAACAGCATTATGAATGCCTGTAATTCCAACACTTGAGAGATTGAGGCCAGCCTGACCTGTGTGATGAGACCCTTTCTTAAAAGACAAAACACCAGCACCAACCATCCCTACCAAATTACACTCAGTTTGTGTGTACTGAAGAAAAAAATGTGAGCAGAATTAAGTTCTAGTAAGAAAGGAAAAGGATGTACCCAGCACTCCCAGTTGTCCCTGGAGACATTGATTGAGTCTGCTCACTTTCTTCCAGCGACGCCTGAGTAATGGCTGTTGTATGCTGTAGTGTAATTTTGGTTCCTGCTTCTCCCTCCTAACAAACGGTATCAGTGCCACAGAAGAACATAGGCTGGAACTGAACTCTGGTAGAGACGTTCCATTCGCCCGGTGTTGCTTGGAGTTACAGGTGCAAAGACCAGATGTGCATGCACCAGATGGTTGCAGGGAGCACAGAGGCTGTAAGGGATTGCACTGCTGAGAGAAGAACTAAAGTGTTCAGAAAACTGAAGAAGTTCAGGGCCCAGCTTTGCCACAGCTGCCTGTGTCTCCTGCCTTGTCCCTGGCCTTAGTCTCACCTCATCCTTTATATGGAAAGGTCAGAGGTGATCAGGCCTCTATCCTGTGTCTCCTTTTAAAATTTCAAAACAATATTTATTTCCTAGGTTCTTAAATGTTACCTCTAAAGTCTAGTGTTACATAAACATATAATAGCAGACCAGATCCACGTTCATTTCCACACTGTATCTTGGTGCAACTTGGCAGTTCCATTTAGATGTCTAAGCCTCTTACAGATATCTTACTATTTTACCTTTTTATCTACCGTGTGGGGTATGTGTGCATGAACACACACGGACACACGATGGACACCAATGCCACAGTGTGCGTGTGGAGGTACGAGCACTAGCAGGAGTCAGTTCTCTCCTGTGTGAGCCCTGGGATTCAAGCCCAGGCCATCGGGTTTAGGGACAAGCACCTCTGCCCTCTGAGTCATCTTGCCGGTCCAAGCCTCTTCAATTTATTATGTTCAAAGTTGTTAGCTATGCCCCGACCCCCAGTCAAAATGGCAGCCCAACCAGCCCCTCTTGGTGTTCTCACCTTAGTGGAAACCATTCAGTTAGTTGGGGCCCCAGTCTTCAGAACTGCCCTGCCTCTTCTCTTTCTGACACTCTGCCCATTCTTTCAAAATTTCTACCAGGTCTAACTTCAAACAAAGCCAGAATTTGACGACTTAGCCCGTTTCCACTACTCGGTCACTTGGCTGTAGTTGATTCTTAGAGTAAGCCTACGAGGTCACCTTATCTCTGGCCTCCAGTGGTTTCTTTTTTGAAGACCTTTCCTGGAGACAGTTTTAATGATCAGGGCAGCCGAGGTTAGAGAGGGTCTGCTCCTGGGATGAAGCAAATAAAGGCTGGTCAGCTTCCATGGTGTAGCAAACAAGCCTGCACAAGCAAGAGCTGTTAGTAAAGGTGGCTGTAAGCTCAGGCCGAGATCACCTGACCTAGTGCAACTTAGACTGGTGGATTATTAACCCTGGTTCTCACAGTTTCACAGGCCAAGCCCATGATGAAGGCACTGGCTGACTTCCACTTGTGGAGGGGGTTCATTCTCATCACCTCCTCAGGGGAAAGTCAAGGAAGCTGGCTTCTCCTCGTGTCTACGGCATGATCTCATTGCATCCCCTGTCTTTCTACTGCCATCACTTGGTGATCCAGCAGAAGAATTTTGGAGAGAAAACAAATGCAAACTCCTCTGACTGGAAGCCGGAAAATGGATTTACTTCTCAGCTCTGCAGTAGCCTAAAGACCTTGGCTTTAAAACAACCTATACAAAACTACAAGTCGCTGACTCATGGGTAGCTATCCCTCCATCTTAAAGTCTGTGCATACAAGAGGAAATGAAGACTCTTGCTAAGATTTTAACCTTTTTGTTAAAATTCCTACCATTGTCCACCAGAGGGAGGGCTTTGCTACAAAACCATACTACCTTTAGCCATCTCAGTCCTAGGACCTTCCGTGGTTAGAGTAACCTTCTCCAGTTAGTTTATAGTACTGGTTGTGAGCCTACCCTTTAAGGGCTGAGCCATTATCAGCCCTCTAGTTACTTACAGTTGAATATTTTGTTATATGTGAGAATACATTTTCAGAAGCAATTAGTTTTAGGTAATTCCATCATCCCCCCCGCATCCAGTCAACCAAAAAGCTCAATAAAAGCAAATTTTAAAATAAAATTTTCTCTTTGGATGGATTGATTTTAAATTCAGAATTGCTGTGGGAACTCCTTCAGCCAATAGCCTTTAAGGTACCAGCCCCCTTGGGCATGGTCTCTTGTACTATAAATGCAGCTGTAAAGCTTGCACACACATCCGCTCATGCACTTGCTCTTTCTCTCCAGTCTGCTGGATTTGGTTCCTGTTCTCTGTTCGTGCAGAGGACTGTGATTTGAGAGTCTACCCCTAAATAAATAAACCTTTGTTATACTCAATTCTGAGCTAGTGTTAGATTATTTTATAGCATTCATCTTCATCTGACATGAAACTGCTCTTGCCTGGACTGCTAGATGTTATGTTGTACATGCAGGAACCACAGAGAAATGACTGCTGAACTTGCCTAAACATGAAACGGTCCTTCGGTGTTCCTGCTTCATGAAAGAGTCTGCTAGACATTCTGCAGGACACAAAAGAAAGTGACTGACAAACTGCCAAGATAGGTGGAACTGTCTTTGAAATTCCCTGCCTCATGGGAAAGTCTGCTGGATACTATGGGTCCACAGGCTGAAGATGGATGCTCCAACTGTACAGAAGAACTTTGGGTGACTGTCCAGGCAGCGAGATGTCTCTGTCAATTCTAGAGTTTGGAAGTTGCTTACAATGTACTTCCTCTTAACTTAGGAAATATTATATCCTTCTGGGGCCTTTGATGGGGTTGAAAAATAGATAGTTATAATTATGGTTTTCCTTAGTTACGGTGAAAGATAAATTAGGTATAAATATTGTAGCTGTAATTCTTGCTTGACACCTGTTTTGTTAAAACCTTCCTTTTTATTTAGACAGAAAAGGGGAGGTAATGTGGGATTCTCCTTTGTATGCTATGAATGTGTTTGGTTAATGAATAAAGAAGCTGCTTGGGCCTATTGCAACGCAGAATAGGGCAAGGCAGAATTCCAAGCAGAAAAAGGAGGAGAGAGTAGGTAGACTCAGAGAAACCATATAGCCGCTGTAGGAGATAGATGTCAGATGCTGGAACCTTACTGGTAGGCCACAACCACGTGGCAATACATATATTAATAGAAATGGGTTAATATAAGAGCTTGCCAATATGAAGTGTGAGCTAATAGGCCAAGCAATGTTATAATAATACAGTTTCTGTATGATTAATTCAGGTCTGGGCAGCCAGGAAGGACACTCATAAGCAGCCTCCACCAATGCAGAATTAGTATTTTTTAAGTTGCTTTGAGAACCTCAGATGGAATATTTTTTAATTTTATTTCCCTTTCACTGGTCCCACCAATGCTTGGATTACAGTATGTATTTGTCCTCCTCTCCCCAGGGGGTGCACCTAGAGATTTTCCTGTTCTTAGGACATCGTGGTAGATTAGGAGATAGCAGTCCTGAGTTGGATGCCGAGAGCCTATAAAGTCAGTGTGTCCTGGGAAGACGTGGCCTGGATAGTGCATCCCTGTGCTTTCTGTGGATGCAGCATGCTGCCATGCAACACAAAAAAATTGTGCGGCTGTGACATTGCTCCATGTCTTCAGTCCCACCGAGTCAGAAGTGACATGCTTTGAGTGGCAAGCTTAAAACCAGCAGTTTCTCAACCTGTGGGCCTCAACTGGCCACTTTGTGAGTCAAATATCAGATGCTTACGTTATGATTCATAACAGTAGCAAGATTACAGTTATGAAGTAATAACAACATTTTTTGATTTTTATGATTGGGGTGGAGGTCACCACAACATGAGGACTGTATTAAAGGTTCACAACAGTAGGAAGGTTAAAAACTGTTGCTTTATAGATGGTACTTAAAGTATCGTTGCTTGATTTGTGATTTCAGGTGACAGGCTTCTCCATGTATGATGAGGCTTCCCTTTGCAAATTGGACAGTTTGGGAAACCAGGAGTCCTAGAGGCTGGGCTGTTTAGCTTTTGTTGTAAATTCTTCTTGTATTGATAATTTTCAAAAAAAAAAAAATATGTCTCCTTTGCCATGTGAAAGCCTCACAAATTTTGGTAGGATAAAGTGTGCCAGTTTGCTTTGTCAGGGGAAATTCTTAGCAATCGTTGAGTGAATGTCCCATGTTATGGAAGCACTGGACCAAATATTTTAGTGTGCCAGCACCTTGAATAACACACCTGGCATGTTACAGCTTAGTCACTGTATAATTTAAAAGATTTCTGAAAAATGAGTGAAATCCAAAATAGGGATGGAACAGGTCTGAAGATGGAGACTTTGCTGCCCAGTTGTTAGTGTATCTAGCACCTCAGTCATGGCTTTCAGCCTTACGGAATAATGTATGCGCGTGTTGCATTTAAATTCCAGTCTTACGTTCCACATCTCTGCAAATGCTTTCAGAGGTTCCTTAGCCCAGCACCTAGCATTCCACTAGGTGGATGGCTGTCTACCGCCATTTGTGGTAGTAGAGAGGTCATGGCCCTTCTCTTCTCCAGCTTCCGTCTGCCCACTCTTTTCAGTTTATGTCCTTTCTGGCTCAGCTCGTACCAAAGCAGGGAAATATGAGTCATGTTTTACTTTGTTTTTGTTGGCCTTGAACTCGATGTGCAGGGGCAAGAGTGACATTAAACTCCTGACCCCTGGCTCTGACCCCTGAGCAACACAGTTACAGGCATCTGCCCTCATGCCTGGCTTCATCTGGACTCTGCAGATGTCCATAGCTGACGTCCTGAGATGGGACAGGCAACTGAGCAGAGCTGTGGCTTCCCCACATTGCCCTGGATGCTCCCTCCAGAAGTCACTGAGACATTTCACCTCTGTGATGTGGGCATGCCATGCTTCCATGGCCTTATGCTGGCCTTTAAACTCAGCTTGATTTTGAGTCCTAAATGAAGATTCTTTGCTGGATTCTCTCATGGCTTACTTCCCTCCCTCCCACCCACCCAGAGCAGTCTTGAGAAAATGTTAGGACACTGTCAAGCCAGCTGGGCCTCACTTCCACAACCAGAAACCCTCTTCGCAACTCAGCTTTGTGCTCATTCCGTCTGTTCTATTAAGAATAAATCAGATTTCAAATCTTAGCTGAGAGAATCTGTTGGGGGTTGCAGACCCCTGGCCCCTTGACTGTCTTTGCCTGCCTCAGACCCTCTGCCTGCTGGAGAGAACTGAGCAAAACAACTTGTTTTCCTGTGCCTGCAGCTGCTCTAGGAGACCCTGATGGCAGGGGAGTGGGTTCTTGATGGGTCTGTAGCTGAAAGATCCTGAGAGCTGGGGCGTGGCTATCAGTTAAGGATCCCTATATAAGCTTCCCTGGAGCACAATAAAATTGGCATTCTTGTAACAAGGATGATCCGCGTCCCCGTGTCTCTGTCTGTCTATGTGCATGTGATTTTAAGTCCCCAGCCTAGTTCCTGGCTTGAATACTGTCCCCATAGTGCAGGCGCTACAAGAATCCAACTGACTGACCTGGCCCAAGTATCTGTTGCAAAACCATTCAGCTCTGGCTAGGGGCACAGACCTCTGCAGTCTTTATGGCCACCAGATCTCTACACCTTGGGAAAGGCAGTCCACATGAGCAGTCGTGGATGGTGCTGATACGGCCTCTCAGGGTACTACAGGTAATGTGTCAACTTCCAATACATACTTGTTTTGAGCAAAGTTTAGAACAATTTTTTTCCTCACAGACTTCCAAAGTACACTATAGGATATATTTACATTGTAAAGTAAAATGTATTATGTCAGTTTATCACTCTACTTCTTTTGTGTTTTAATTCTGATGGGTGCATGTACCCTCTCATGAAATCATATTAACAACCTGTGGATGCTATTTCCTAAAGATTGGAACATTCCATCCTACAGGGAAGCTCCTTAGGCTGGAAAGTAAACAGCTCAAAATAGCTTCTGGAAGTCCCGGAAACTGATCAGATTCACTAGATCCCTACCTCCCAGAGTAAAGAAGCCAGGCTGCACTGGGGACTAAGCATTGAAATACATACATCTGTGGGGGTCATTTTTATGAAAAACAGCGCCTCCAGGTTTCTCATCCTGCCGTGACACTCCTTAAAGGATGACAAGGGGCTAATGTACAAGTTCTTATTCTGTATCTTACTCTTAGAAACAAAGGAACCACTCTGTTGCTCTCCTGATTTGTAATAGTCAGGATAAACTAGGTAATAGATCAGTAACAAAAATGTCCTAAAGCCTTGGTGACTTCAAATAAGTCTGCTTTTCTCTGTTGCTTGTTATGCTAGTTCAATAAAGGTAATAAAGGTGCTGTCTTAGTCAAAAAAAAAAAAAAAAAGGCCAGGCTGCAAATAAAAGACTCTCAGACAAGCCAAGCTACAAAGAAGACTCAAAGACAGTGGTTCTCAACCTATGGGTGGTGACCCTTTGGGGTTGAATGACCCTTTCCCAGGGGTCTCCTGAGCCCATTAGAGAACATAGATATTTACATTATGATTAATAAGAGCAAAATTACAGTCATGAAGTAGCAAGGAAAATGATTTTATGGTTGGGAGGTCACCACAACATGAGAAACTGTTTCAACGGATGCTACTTTCAACAGCATTAGGAAAGCTGGGGACCACTGGTCTGGACCAGACCTGAAGAAGCATAAACCAGCTGAGCTTCCTGAAAGAGGTTTAGACTGCAGTCACTCGGAAAGCACGCTCTCCAACCTGGAAAGTGCCTGTAGGCTGTGCAGTGTGCTCCAGGGTCCCAGCTTTGTGAACTGTCGCCCATGCTGGGGGGTTTTGGAGGTGCAGCTGTCTGTGAGTCACTTCTGCCCCTGTAAGTTGCCCCTCATCCACATTCCTGTAAGTAAGCCCTGCCCAGTCATTGTTTACCAAGTTAGACTTTGGTGGTATCCATACTTTGGTCTGTCATAGACTCCCTGTCTGGGGTGAGTAGACGTGCGTCTCTCCAAGGAATGACACACCAGTGCCATGTTCTTTAAATGTTATTCAACATCCTGGTGTGTCTTCTGCTGGGCAGGCAGTATTGTCAGGGAGTGATAGGCACTTTTAGGAAATGCAGGAGCGGGAGCATGGTGTAACCTGACTGTTTAGGAGATTTGGTATTTGTCGATCAGTGGCTGTCTGACTTCCAGCAGCAGAGCATGCTTGGTTTTAAGGTATAGTTTATGAATGTTATTGAACTTACAATGCAGACAATGTAAAAAAGGGAAGTGCACTTTAAAGTTTGAAATCTGTGTGCAAAGCAACGTTAAAAAACTTAAAAGCAGCACTAAAGAGATGGCTCCATGTCCTTGCAGCGCCTCCAGAGGACCAGAGTCTGGCCCCCAGCGTACGCTCTGGGGAGCTCACTCACCTGTCACTATTGCCACAGGATATCTGATGGCCTCTTATGGCCTCCTAGGGCATCTGCATGGAGGTGCACATGGACACATTCAGACAGACGCAAAGAGAAAATAAACCCTTAAAAAATTAATCTGCAACCTCACCATACCAAAGTAGTTCCAAATGCCTGTACTTAAGCTGTGTAAGCACCACACAGAGCTTCCCTCACTGGCTGTAAGACTGGACATCCTGCCCAGCTTTATGTCCACAGCTCCTTCAGAGCTGAACTGCATGTGACAGGCCATAGAAAGTCACTGCAACGAGGAAATAGGCCAGCACCTGGAAAGATATGCCGATGTTTTTGTATTTAATGAGTACCAGTAGAACTGGGGCTAGTGTAGTGGCCATGTTGGGCATTCCCGGCCCAGAGCTCCAGCTCCTTCCCTTTCACTCGTCCTCTATCCTCCGGTTGCTGCAATGTGGAAGCTTCCTAATGCCTTTTGAGTGTTGATATTGGCCTTCTTTGCCTGTGTTTCACTCCCGTTTTCACTTCACAGCGTGGCTCAAAATCAACCCCTTTTCTCTACCATGCCTGGGATGGAACCCAGGAGCTTTACACACTAGTATAGCATTTTACCAATGAGCTGCAGACCAAGCATGACAAAGAAGTCTTCTGAGTTTGTAAAAGACTTAACTGGCTCTCTCCTATGCCAGTTTGTACCGCTTAAGAAAATGTCAGTATGCTGCCAACCTGTTGCTCACTAGTGGCAGTGTGTGAACTGTGTTAGCTGTCATTAGCGGTATCAGAGTTTTACCAGTAGGGAGCAGCACAGGTTCATCCCCACAGAAGCTTTACCACACTCAGCACTCAGTCTCAGGAACCCTGGAGGGTGGGACTGAGGCACGGGGCTACAACAGAAGATTGCTCCAACGCTACAGAAACAAAACTGAAAGTCATAAGACCTTGTGCCTCATGATGTGAGGACAGCAGGAAGTAGGATCAGGGCCATCGAGAAAGTCACACACAGAACAAAGACAGGCCCTCCAGCCACCTTCTTAGCTATCATGGCAGATATGAGATGCTAACAAATATTTTAGGAGAGAGAAAGTGGATGGTCAGCTCTAACTTAGAAGAATTGAGACTTAACGCCTGCAGCGGGTGAAACAGTAGTGAGGCAGCTGTTGCTCTCACGGGACACAGGAAAGATGGGGGCTTGAAGCAAGAGAGAGGATGAGCTGAATGGAAGACCCATGAAGACTTAAACTCTTTGAAGCTTTCTGCCCATCCCTATCAAGGTAGGCATTTAGAGGCTTGCCCAACAGAAAAATTAAATCAAGACACTGTAATCAGTGATGGTAGCAGGCAAGGTCAAAGGCCAGAGTGAGTCAGCATGCTAGAAAAAGGGATGACATTATGTTCGGCATAGAGATGGTGAGATCTTAAGTACACTTATCTATCTGAATCCTCAGCTAAATTACAGAAACTCGGTATTGCACTGAGTCATAAGTTTGGAGGTGTTGCATTGAGTCATGTTGTATGAGGCTGCCTGGCAGCACAGACCCAAAATAACCACACAGAAACTCTATTAATTAAATCACTGCTTAGTCTATTAGCTCTAGCATCTTATTGGATAGCTCTTACATATTAATTTAACCCATCTCCATTTTCATCTGTGTATCGCCATGAGGCTGTGACTTACCAGCTAAAGTTCCAGTGTCTGTCCCTGGTGGGGCTCTATGGCTTCTCTCTGACTCTGCCTCCTTTCTCCCAGCATTCAGCTTAGTTTTCCCTGCCTAGCTAAGTTCTGCCTTGCTATAGGCCAAAGCAGTTTCTTTATTCATTAACCAATAAAAGCAACACATAGACAGAAGGACCTCCCACACCAGAGTCATAAGTTTGGAGGGGATTTAATCAGGCAAGGCAAGGACTAGGGTGATTATTTATGCATTACTAAACTGCAACAAGGGGCTAGAGAGATGGCTCAGAGGTTAAGAGCACTGGCTGCTCTTCCTGAGTTCAATTCCCAGCAACCACATGGTGGCTCACAACCATCTGTACTGAGATCTGGCGCTCTCCTCTGGCATGTGAGCATACATGGAGGCAGAATAAATAAATAAAAAAAAATAAACTGCAACAAATACAACAGTACAAAACACAGCATTTTCCTGTGCCTGTATTCAGGCCTCCCACAGATCACAGCCAACATGGGGACAGATTTTATCTGCTTCACAATACCTAGAGGCTCAGTGGCATCAAGAGCAGTCCCAATAATGAAGGTCAGAATCCTCTAGAAACATCTTTAAGCACAGGCATAGTAGCTAACAGGGTGGACTGGGTTCTGCTGGGACAGCTGTAGGCCCATAATTCTATATGGTGTGGCAGCCAGGCTCTGAAGTCATGGGTCCCACCTGAGGTGGTCACATAGACCTGCAGACCGGCTGTCACTGCCTAACTTAGCCAGGATGTGCTGCTCCTTTCTCTTTTGTTAAAAATGTAGATCGCCTGGGGAGAGGTGTTTGCCGAAGCAGATGACTAAGTTATAGGAGCTGCCCGGAAAGAAAATATTAATGAGGTATCCACCTCAGTTGGGGGGGGGCTATTAAGAGATGTTTGATATAATAAACGCTGGTAAATCTTGAGGAGGGAGAGAAGCCTGAGATGCCCTTCCGTGATGATGGTGTAAGCTGTGTCTGGTCATTTCTTGCGCCTCCATACCAGTCCAATTAGGGAAAATAGTTTTCTATGTCGGGGCCCATGGACCCTGACAGACAGCCAATTAGAGTTCCTATGAGAGGTGTCTTCATGTAGTTTGAGTTTTGTGTGATGATTGACTTGTCCAGCAAAAAAGGTTGATGCTTCCTGGCCACCTGTATGTGTCATGTACTCTGCCACCTTTGTTGTTTCGTGTAGGCCAGGCCATAGCTACCCACGCAGGCACCACAGTGGAGAAAACACATTATCCATCGCAGAGTTTCAAATTATATAAAGCTACATTCTGGGAAATCGAGGCAGAAGGTAAATGCAAAGCCAGGCCCACTCAAGTCAAAGAGCTACCAAGAGAGGAAAGAAACTTCTTTCAACTGACCCTGCTGGTGAGGTTTCTGCTATAGCCCCTGGCCGATTAGGAGGCTTCCAGGAGGAACATCTGGGCCCTGAGGGTAGGAACTGCTGAGATCAAGGGAACTTGTGGAGTCCTAGGTAAAGCAGCAAGCCCTTGTTTGGACTCTGTCTTAAGGAAACAGCCAGAAGCAGGGTAGTGGTGGTGCACTCAGGGAGATAGAGACAGGCTGATCTCTGAGTTCGAGGTCAGCCTAGTCTACAGAGCAAGTTTCAGGACAGGCTCCACAAAAGCTACAGAGAAAACAAAGCAACAACAAAAATAAAAACCAGAGCCAGGACCAAACGGGGTGGCATACACTTTTAAGCCCAGCCCTTGGGAGGCAAAGGCAATTGGATCTCTATGAGTTCATGACCAGTCTAGTCTACACGATGAGTTCCGGTCTAGCCAGGGATACACAGTGAAACTCTGTCTTTAAAAAAGAAAACAGTCAGGGAAGTTTAAACACTGAGAAACAGCATCAAATCAGAAGTTCAAGATCATCAACACCTACACCATGAGTTTGAGACCAGCCTTGGCTACACAAGAGAAGGAAGAAAGGAGTCCTTTCGAAGAGGCATGCTAAAATGTGTGCAGAGAAAATAATACTGAAAGACCCCCACAGTATAGACAAACAGCTAAGCAGCAGCAATGCCAGGCTTAAACTTTGGAGCAACGCAAGTAACATTAGAGCAGGGAAGTTCGACTTGAGAACAAGGGCGGAGAAGCCAGGCAAGATATCTGCGGTCAGCCGGTCAGCCATCTGGCCCCAAGCGATAAGGAACCCGCAGCTGGCCTGCTCTAATGAGAACCTCCCGTTTGCTTAGGGAAACAGGATGCCTATAGTCAGCACATGTGCCCAACTTAGAATATCAGTAATTCACAGAAGAGACAACTCCCCCTATGAAAGATCCCAGCTTGGCTGCTGTAACGTCATTTCACAAAGCTTTTGATGAACGACTGTAAGTGCAGAGTAAGGTCAGGGTCCCTGGCTGCAAAACAGGATATTTATATCCATAGATTCGGGCAGGACATCAATTAACAGGATATCTGTTCCCATACATCTGTGCTGGGAGAGGAAAAACCACCTGTGCCCCTTGCCCCATTCCAACTGACCACTAACGATGCATTTGCTTCTGTAATCTGCTTCTGCTGCCCTCTTTCCTATAAAAAGACCTTCCCCCAGTCTGCAGGCGCACTTGTCTCCCGAGAGACTAAGTCGCCCCAGGTACCTGTGTACTGAATAAAGCCTCTTGCTATTTGCATCCGAAGAGTGACTCGCTGTTCCTTGGGAGGGTCTCCTCAGCCTGAAAGACTGCCCACCACTGGGGTCTTTCAATACCATTTCTTGGATTTGCTTCATAACAGCCAACTGGAGGGAGGAGAAGGGGATTGAGGCGTCGGATCGGCTAGATGTTGGTAATTACAGAAACCAGTCATAGCCGTAGTTCTTTAAATATTTTCTCTCCCTTTGTTTCTGCTTGTAAGTTCCACACCAGAAAATATTTTAAAGCTTACACACAAACCCATGCCTGCATGTATGTGCATGCAGACTGGAGCTAACTGCCAGGTGGGATTTGTTGTACTTCAGAGAAATGAATAATTTAGAATAAGTCAAAAAATATTTTCATTTATCCAAGCCAAATGTTTTTTTGTAGAGAGTGGCAAGGCCATGCTGCCCCACAGGGAGAATGTGATCTTGTGTCCATGCCTCCTGGCTTCCTAACACTTCCTTGTGTCTGGGAGTCAGCACAGCTGCTGCTGTCTTCACACTCTGATGCTCCACCTGAAGCTACATAAACTCTCATCCCCCAAATGCGCATGTGAATGCACACAAAGGCAAATTTGGGGCGAGTGGTAAGAGGTCCATTTTCATGTGAAGTCTGCAGGCCTCGAGGTAGGCCTCTCTCTACCTGCATGACAGTTACATCTCTCGGGTCTTCACTGTTGCTCAGCCTCCGAGGAGTCCAGGCTGACTTTTCCTGCAGTCACCTGGTGCACCTGCTCCCACGCTGCCCCACTTCTTGGCAATGATCTGAACACAGCCAAGGGTCTGCAGACCTGTGTTTACACCGACAGCTCCTCACGACACATAGAACAGTGTGTTAGTATTTGTTTATCTCCAGTTCACAGCTGGCTCGGGTATACTGTCCATCATCTAATGGTGGGATGGTACCACCTCCAGGAAACTGTCCCATGGCACGAAGAATTCATCTCCAGGCCTCTGTGTTGCAGCAGCTACAAGCCTGTCTCCTTCAGATGGAAGTATTCACACTGCGTGCTCCTTCACAGAAGTGTGATCCTCACACTCTGTGACCTAGTTAAACAGATTGTGTTCCTTCCAGAGACTGTGTGCTCCGTGGCCATTGGACCACAGTCAGTTCATCCCCAGGGAATATCTAGCTCTGGGCATGACACACAAGAGTAAACACTTCTTGAGTTAATGAGCCAAGGCTTCCACACATATCCCTTGGTGAATTACTTAAAAGAGTAAAAAACAAACCCAAATTAAAAACCTATAAATACTTACCAGGTATAATTTGTCATTCTCCAGAGATCAATTAGACAGGCAATGTTTTGAATGGTCCCTTCCATTGCTCTTCTGATGACTGGAAAGAGAGAGGCGTGTTTTGGTTAACTGTTATTAAAAATTCTCCAATATTATTAACTACCTTTCTGGAGATGAACTTAAGTCCAGACCTAATTAAAGTGTTCCCTCTAAATGCCGGCTAAAGTGGCCTCCATTCCTCGCTGGATTGGTTAGACATTCTCTTCTGTATTAAATAATAAAGGCAGAACTGTTGTCTCCAGCAAGCATTTTCCTAAAAGAACAGGTGTTCTTACCTTGTTGTTTTTTTAAGTATAACCCCAGAGCTAGCCCCTACCACCCCTGGTATACAGTCCTCCGTTCACTGTCCCTCAGTGGGGACTTGAACTCTGAACAGATGGATAAGTATGCAGATTATTCTATTGCGAGATGTTTGAGAAGAACGTAGGGGGACTCAGAGTCAGGGAGTGAGGAAAAAGGATGGCTTGGCAGCAGCAGTTGCTCAGTGGAAGGGTCAGAAACTCCTTCCTTCTCAAGAGAAGCCTGCTAATGTCATCACCTTAGCGCTTCTGCTCGGTGGTCGAAAGGGTGGTCCTGGTCTTTGAAGAGGAAGGCTAAGTCTTTGTGGATTCATACGACTCTTATATGAATTGGAAAGCTGTTTTGCCTAAAGTACAACAGTGATTAAAACAGTTCTGGCATGACATTTGTGGAACAAAGCCAAAGGTAGAAAGCCATGCAGAAAATGTGCAGGGAAGCCTGCCTGGGGACTCACCCCAGCCTGTTGCTGAAAAGGACTTCTCTGGGAGGCGGGGAGCAAGGGGCCACAAGCACTGCGGAGCACTGAAATTATCAAACTGATGCTTGATATGGTGGTTTGAATGAAACACGACCACCACAGATTCATAGATATTAACACTTGGGGCCCTGCTGGTGCAGCCGTCAGGAGAGATGCAGCCTTGCTGGATGAAGTACATCACTGGGGGATGGACTTCAAGTGTTTATATCGTCACCCCACTTTGTTCTGTTTTTTGGTGTTTCTGTAAAAATGTGATTAGTCATCTTCCCATTCTACTACTTGCTGCCATCTCTCCCTGCCACTATGGACTCTACCTTTTAAACCATAAGGCATATACGTGTGTGTGTGTGTGTGTGTGTGTGTGTGTGTGTATGTATATATACATATATATAAACGTGCTTTTATAAATTGCTTTTGCTCATGGTGTTTATCACAGAGATAGAAAAGTGATTACTGCATCTATTTGTAACATGAAGGGCCAGGCCTGCTTGTTTAGGTTTCTGTCCTGCCTGGTACCCCCAGCTGTTTAGCCCCAAAGAAAATCACACATAGGTCTCCATAAATTATAAGCTGATTGGCCCATTAGCTCTAGCCTCTCATTGGCTAACTCTCACATCTTGATTAACCCATTTTTCTGAGCTATGTTAGCCATGTGGCTCTGCACCATTTTCAGTGGGGCATATCACATCCTGCTGCTTCGGTGGTCTGGGCAGGAGTGGGAGTAATCAACTTCCTCCTTCCCAGAATTCTCCTGTTCTCATTGCATCATTTCTACTTCCTGGTTGGTTTTCCCGCCTATACTTTCTGCTTGGCCAATCAGCATTTATTTAAAACATGATTGACAGATTACAGACAATTCTCCTGCATCACTTCCCCCTCTTTAAAAATAAAAAAAAAGGAAAATATCCATAGTCCATTTTTTGGGAATGTGGGTGTAGTATTCCAGGCTACTTCCAGCTGGTTGGGGGCGCCGATAATCTTATGGGGGCCTAAAGAAAATTCAGAGTTATGATCAAGTCCTGACTGAAGTATCCTGTGAGTCTTGATCATCTCAGGCAGCAGTCTTGAACCTGTTCTGGATGAAGAACTCAGACATCTAGGCCATCTGTTCCTGTCGGAGATTTTGCAGGTGGTCTTCCTTGATCAAAGCTGATTTTTCTTAACTCTGAATAAATCTACAGCCTCTCATTTTCTGTGGAAACAAAAGCAAAATCTCTTCTCCAAAGTAACATACTTTTTGACTTCAATTTTGAAGCCAAGGTATTTTCAAAATACCTATCTTGGATTAATTCTGCAGCATTTATAAGCAAATTTCTTTTAGCAGTTGTTGCTCCTTCCTCAGCATTCAAACAATTTAAAGAGAGCATAACAGCATACAGTATCAAAATTCTCTGTATATTTTCCATCTTTACGTGGCTTTATTTTAACCTCTATTTCTTTTATTTTTACTTTTAACTTTTGGCTTTTTGAGACAGGTTTTCTGTATATCTTTGTCCTGGAACTCCCTCTATAAACCAGGCTATCCTTGAACTCATAGAGATCCGTCTGTCTCTGCCTCCCAGGCTACTCTCTTTCTTTCTTTTTTTTTTTTACTCTGAGAACTTTAACCTTTAGCCTGCATCTATTTTTAACACACTGTAAACCATTTAGAGGTTTTCTTACTATTTGAATCTCTCTTTACTGTATATCTCTCTTTTTTTGACCACATGGGTCTTTAATTTGTTAAGGAATATGGAGAAGTTTTTTTGTCACAACTCTATGGCGTTTCAAGGTCCTTGCCAGGAAGCGAGCTGCAATAGTGTGTCCATAAACAACAGTCAAAAGTTCCTATGGAATTTTCTTGCCAGGAAGCAAGTTGTAACAATGTATCCATAGCTCCATAGTCCAGACTGCCTGCTTGAAAGAGTCAGTTTTCCCTGGCAGGAAGGCCCAGAAAGCCAGCATTTTAAAACAGCTCAGCTTTCTTTCTTTCTTTCTTTCTTTCTTTCTTTCATCTTTCTTTCTTTCCTTATTTTTATTTATTTATTTATTTTTGCTATGGTTGAAAACTGAAATGTTTTACTCTAGTCTTTTCCAAGCTTTCTCAGGCTTTCTGTGGATGGAGTTATCCACATGGACTCCATTTTGTACCTTTGGGTAGTTTTTATTATAGCAATTTGGTAACTGTTTTTCTATTCTGTTTAACCTATTACCCTATCTTATTTGTTTATTCAGTGTTGTTTGAGTGAGCTTTATGTTACTATCATTGTCATCACTTGGGACTTATATCAGCAGGAGGTTTCCACTTTCATAAGCCTGGGGCTTCTTCCATGATGGATGTGGAAAGCACACAGTGAATGTGGGAATTTGGATCCCTGGTCATACTACTGTGAACTAGGTACCAAGATATCACAGCTCACAGTTATGTGATGTTCACATTGACATCATGGAAGGTGACACTTGCACTCTTGGGCACTCTTGTTGTGGTATATTACTTTTAACTAGGCAAAAAGTGTAACATTTGTTTATGCTGCATTTGTCTAATTATGTACAGATGTGTTGCTGCTTCACCTTGCCTGCCTAAGGCACCTGATTGCTCCAATAAAAAGTTGAACAGTCAATAGCTAGGTAGTGGAGGAATAGGAAGGGCTGGCTGCCAGAGAAAATATGTAGGAGGAGGAATCTAGGCTCAGAAGAAATAAAAAATAAGAGAGAAGAAAGAACGAGAGAGAGAGAGGGAGAGAGAGAGAGAGAGAGAGAGAGAGAGAGAGAAAGATGCTTAGGGCAAGAAGCCAGACAGACAGACATGAGAAACAGGAAAGTAGGGCATACAGAAAGAAAAGGAAGGAAGAAAAGAAGGAAGGAAAGAAGAAAGAAAGGAAGGAAAGTAAAAAGCCCCGAGGCAAAATGTAGATAAAGAGAAACAGATTAAAACAAGAGCTAAGATAAGGCTGAACATTCATAACTAATAGCAAGTTTTCGTGTCACGATTTGGGAACTGGTTGGTGGCTCAAAAGGAAGCCTGCTACACACCCTCTCATCTCTGTCATTAAACAAGATGAAGCCTGAAGATTGTTAGGGCTGGCATGATCTTTGAGGATGAGTGTTGTGATGAATTAGGTGATTTTCTTCCCTTCTTTCTCTTTTCTGTTGACAGCACATTCTGACTCCATGGAGCTCATCAGTGATCAGGTTCCTCTACTGGCTGTGAATGGAAACGGCTGCTTGTGTATTCATCACCAGGAGATAACACTTTGTCTCTGATTTCCTCAGATGGTGAACTGAACATACACTGAGATTTTGGCCTGCAGGTGCCTCCTTGCATGTCTGCTTGGCCAAGACCAGTGCCCACACCAGGCCTGCACAGGTAGATGGTGACATGAACCCGTATGTTTAGATCAGAAGTGGACTGCTATCCAAATGACGGATAATTCTGAATTCTGTCTTCTTGTATCATAGTCTGATGGTCACTAGGAGTGTGAGACTCCCAGACAACTTCACAATCCTATAGCAGATATCCAAAATTTTTGTATCTCTTAAGAAAATTTCTGAACTCACAAAAATGAATTCTTTGGAGGCTTAGGAGATGGCTCAAGGGGTGATTATTGTGAAATAATCTTTTGGTACACTGTAAAGATCCGTCTTTGCCAAGTCACCTTCTGATTGTTTTAATGAAGAGCTGAATGGCCAATAGTTAGGCCTTTATTTATTTGGGGGCAAACTGGTATACCTGGTGAGGTAGTCAGGGTTCGAATGAGCAAGCAGCTTTGTTTGCTGGAATTTGTACATGGCTGTTTGGTTGGAAAATACACTTGTGACCACAGTTCTCTCTCTTCCGTTTTATTTTTACTTTTCTCAGAGATCTGTCTTCTATAAAGGCACACAGATCACACTAGGAAGGGAATTCTTGCGATAAAGGGAGCATATTTTGCTTGGCTAGGCCCTAACTCTGGGTCAGCTCATTAACAGAGAGCAGGGTGTTGGCAACAGAGTGTACCCAACACGGCTGGAGACACAGTGCTTACACTGGACTTTTTAAAAACTCACTTTATCATGATGAGGGTTGGAAATTTGTACCCCGCTCCTCAGCCCCGACCCAGAATTCCTGGTCCTGGTTTGCAGATATTTTCATCCATAACACCGCATGCTTCTGGTTCGCTTCTTGTTTGTTTGTTAACAGTCTTACATGTCTCAGGGTGGCCTCAAACTTTGTACTTAGATGAGGATGGCCTTGAACTTGTGAGAGGTTCTCTTGTTCCTACCTCCCAAGTGATAAGATGATAGACATGCACTTCCATGTCCACCTTATATGATGCTGGAGATTGAACCTAGGGCCTGTACCTGCTAGTCAGCTCATCTTCGCCCTCAGGTCCACTAGGAGAGACATTCTTGTTCACCAAAGTATCCTGAACATACATACCATGCTACAGTTTTTAAGTTTTCTCTCCCTACTCCCACACCTATCTCTCTTTCTCCCTGTCTCCCTCCCCGTCCTCTGGGTGGTATGCCATGTGTATGCAGGTACCTATACAGGACAGAAGGGGGCATCAGATCCCCTGGAGCTGGAGTTATGGGTGGTGGTGAGCCACTCAACCTGGGTGCTGGAAACTGAATTCTGATCCTCTGGAAGAGCATCAAGTTCTCTTAATCACTGAACTATCTCTCTGGCTCCAGTCTATATGTTTTAAATGAATATTCATTGCACGATGAATTATCTACCTTTAAGGAGCTAGCATGGAAATATTCTCATGGGATAAAGAAAGGACTGGGGCTAAATATATGACTTAGCAGTTAAGATCACTTACTGCTACATCAGAGGATTGGAGCCCGGTTCTCAATCCCCATGCTGGGTGGCCGTCTAGATCCATGTACATCCTGGCCCTTGACCACAAGGTGCTAACTACTAACAAGGTCTGCTGCCTTACTCTGGCCCCAGGGAGAGAAGCAGATGGTTATAAGGTGTTGAGATAGGAGTGTGGAGCGGTGGGCTGTGTTCCTGTTGCACAGCTGCCTAACTAGCTTATGCCCTGAAATAATTACATGGAAACTGTATTCATTTAAACACTGCTTGGCCCATTAGTTCTAGCCTCTTATTGACTAGCTCTTACATATTGATCTAACCCATTTCTAATAATCTGCGTAGCCCACGAGGTGGCTTACCAGGGAAGATCTTAACCTGCTTCTGTCTGGAGTGGGAGAATCATGGCAACTGCCTGACTCGGCTTCTTTCTCCCAGCATTCTGTTCTGTCTACTCCCCATATCTAATTTTCTGTCCTATCAGAGGCCAAGCAGTTTCTTTATTTAACCAATGAAATTAACACAAAACAGAAGACTCTCCCCCATCAATAAGGTAGATGGTTCTTCTTATCCTTCCCCCTCCCCCGAAATACATCTGTAGTGCAGTGAGGATGGGCTTGAGTTTGGATTCCTCTCTCATGATAACATGACAACAACAGATAAACTGTGAACAAAGACCAGGCCATTAAATGGACCACAGACTGAGGGAAAATAAGCGGCTTACTAGAATTTCTAGAAAGACTGACACAGATAAATCCAGGTGAGGACTACCTAAATAAACACTTCGCTTTCAATTCCAGATCCTATGTACACATCAGCAAGGTGTCATCAAGAACTATAGAGTATCTTATTTTGGACACTGCCATAAATTACTAATATACTAATAAAATACTAATCAACAGGGGAAAGCTCTCAGAGAACTCTGAACAACTGTTATGAGGCTTGAAGCAAGCAGAGCAATGTTTCAATATTATAAGAGAGAAACTTAGCAAATAGATGGAAACAACTAGGGTAAACAAACACAGATGATAAAACCTGCAGCCAGCCAGTGGTGTGGTGCATCAAACAGGAGGGGGAGTCTCTGAGCTCAGAGCACAGGTGGAGAGGGACGGAGAAGAAAGAATGAAGGGAGCCAATGCCAACGGGAGCTGGGGGCAGACAGTGTGAAAGGTGCAAACACTTGGCTCATTAAGGGTGGAAGGGCTTGAGAATGCCACAGTGGCAAAAGCTTATTCAGAGAAGTAGCACAGAAAACGTCACCAAACTAGAAAGAGTACAAACAAGACAACACAGGAAAAGCTCAAAGGTTACCAGTCAAATGTGGCTTACCCAAGTCTGCCTGAGACTTTTTTAAAAAGTTTTTTGAAAAAGAAATTTATGCGTACAAGTGTTTTGTCTCCATGTGTGGGTGAGCACCACAGGCTGGGAACTGATCCCAGGTCCTCTGGAGGAACAATAAGCACCCTTAACCACTGAGCTATCTTTCCAGCCCCTGCAGGAGGCTTTTTAAAACCAAGTTCTCAAAGGCTTATTTGCTTTTGTTTATATCCGTATGTTCACGCTAAATCGAGCTTATTTTGAAATAGTTTATATTCAAAGATGCTTTAAAGCCTCATAGCAATTACCAAGTATATCATTCCCTTTCTGTTGCTGTGATAGAACATCATGACCAAGACAATCTACAGTGGAAAGACTCCATTTCACTTAGAGTTCCAGAGGGATAAGAGTCCATCAAGACAGGGAGCATGACAGCAAGGAGGTAGACATGGTGGCCGATGTAAGGAGCTGAGAGCTCCCGCCTTTAGCTGTATGAAGCAGAGAGAGCTGACAGTGACAAGCTTTCACTCTTGAAGTCCGCCCCCCAGTGACATACTTCCTCCAGCTAGGGTGTGCCACTTAAAGGGTCTCTAACCGCACCATCAGTTGGGGACCAAGTGTTCAAATGCCGAGATTAGGGGGACATTTCTCATTCAAATTACCACACAGATGCCTTTGGTAGACAAGCAAAAACACAACAAGGAATCAAAACATACTATATAATAGTTCACTTAACAACATGGAAAGATCAAGAAGGAAAAGGGTCCAGCATTATAAATCTAGAAACCAAGATACATAATGACAGGTGCCAACTAGACTGCCAGTCGTTACTGTGAAATAGTGATGGATTAATTTACCCAATTTGATTGACATAGAACAACCTTAGGGATTAAGAAAAAACATCAGACCTAAATATATTTTGTTTAAAAGAGACTCACTTCACCTGGCAAAACACGTATAACCTGAAAGTAAACAGATGGATCCTAAAAGAAGACAAGGATAACTATACTTATGTTAGATAAGATGTATTCTCTTATCTGAGGGTTCAGGGTTGGGGAGATGGCTCAGTGGGTAAAGTACCTGCAGCCTAAGCATGGTGACCTGAGTTCAGATCCCCCGTGCCCACGTTAAAGGCTAGGTGCAGCAGTGCACATATGTAATCCCAGTGTTGGGGGACGGGGTGCAGAGACTGAGGGTCAAAGGGCCAGCCAAAAAAACCAACCAATCCCCGAGCAGTAAAACCAACCAATTCCCTGAGCACCCTGACCCTGAACCCAGAGCCAGTGAAAGAAACACAGCCTGGATCTGAAACCTGAGCCAGTGATAAAAATAATTTAGCCCTGAACCCAGAACCAAAGAAGAACACCTTGACTCTGAAACCAGAGCGAAAAAAAACATACTTTGACCCTGGAACCAGAGC
The DNA here is from genome assembly GCF_018167655.1 of Microtus oregoni. Lineage (NCBI taxonomy): Eukaryota > Metazoa > Chordata > Mammalia > Rodentia > Cricetidae > Microtus > Microtus oregoni. Next base: position 31,041,946 of record NW_024543067.1, read on the forward strand.
CAGGAACAGAAATATGCCTTAGCCCTGAAAATAGAGAGAGAGAGAGAAAAAAAAATCTAAACAGGGATCTGAAACCAGAGCCAACTCTGCCCCGGGCCAACTAAACCAACCAATCACTGAGCAGAAAAGCTAGCCAATCCCTGAGCAAAAAAAATTTTCTCCTTGGGAAAACACCATCCCTAAGAAGCCCTGTATAAGTCCCCGATAGTTCAGTTGCTGGCTGACCTTTCCCAACCTGGCAGAGACAGCCACTCTTCTGGGCTTGTCCTCCCCAAATAAATCTCATTCTTAAAAAGAGTTTTGGGTGAAGATCTTCATTGGCTGGTGCAGAAAAGAACTTTTGCTGAGATGTCTCCTTAGGGGTGTTGAGCAGAAAAACCAGAAGAAACAGTTAATCTGCTAGTAAACTCCCTTGGGAGTCGAGCAGAAAAAGTAACTTTTCTTTCGAGCCAGAGGAGATTGCTACATTTCTGCCCCCTCCCCTTCAGCAGCGTGAAGCAGAAGTAACATCTCGGGCTGCAGCAGAAGCCGGACGCTCTGCTAGGACGTTCCCTTAGGGGAACAGAGCAGAGCTCAGTTATCATGGCTCTATTTGGAGAGGAACCCGGTTACTACATCCTGCAGAGAGACCATCCCCCACCACACCGCAGCTTCAGGTGTAGCCTGACTTCCTGGTAAATCAGGCTACCTTATCCAGCCTCCAGAGCTGTTTCATACAGCTCCAGGGATGGCCGGTTTCCTGACAAGTCAGGACACCTTTCCCTCCAGTGCTATCCTATTACAGCTCCAGCCTTCAGAGCCGTCCCTTTGCAGCTAGCTCCAGAGCCGCAACACTCGCTCACAGACAGGAGGATCCTTGAAGCGTGTGGCCAGGCAATCCAAGCGAACCAGTGAACTCCAGGGTCACAACAGACCCTGTCTTGAAAACTGAGGAGATCCAGGAGGGCATTTAGTGTCAACCTCTGGCCGGTGTACCTGCAAGCATGTTTGCTCATGAACCCTCATGAACACATACATACCACCCAAAAGCTATACCTTATAGCATAATAGGATAAATCCAGCAAGAAGAAACACTTCCAAGTACATATTCTCAAGTGTCTAGAATAGTGTAAGTAGGGTTTGACCCCATATAACAATGACTGGAAAACAACCTGCTTAAGGTGTAGAAAGAGATACAACCAAGACTCAGCAGAGAGTTAAGGTGTGCCTTTCACCAAGAGGACCTAACTGGGATCCTTCATAAGAACGCATCTAAATACACAAGTCATCAACACTCCGAGCTTTCTCTAGGACAAGCTGTAAGCTGCCCCTTCCAAAAAAAATGTCTCAATAATTTGTTTTTAAGTGAAGACAAAGCAAAACAAAACCCAGAAACATTATAAGCCTCAATGCTCAAATTGACAGGACAGACAGGTCTTATGCAAACAATTTAGCCTTTCACCTAAGGAACTAGAGAAGCAAGAACAACCCAAATCCTGAAGAGGTGGAAGAAAAGGGACAATAAAGTTAGAGCAGAAATTAAAACAAACGATGCAAATGACCATGGCAAAGAGCTGGTTCTTTGAAAGACAAACATAAGATGCTCTTTGCTGGACAATGAGAGAGGAGACACATTGCAATTGATATGGTACAAGTGCAGTGGTCATTAGGGAATATTATGGATGGTTCCCAAAGGGAATAACCTAAAGACACTGATGGAGTCTTCAACACAGATTCTAACAGTGCTGGGTCGTGACGAGACAGACAGCTGAATGGAGAGCACCGAGTCATGATTTTTGAATCTGTTGCTTAAATGCCACCCATTTGAGAAGCACCTGCACCAGCATTGCTGGCTTTGACCAAGCATTTCCAGACGAGCCAGCACCGGTCCTTCTCAAGTTGACTCCATAAAATAGAACAGGAAAAAATATGACCACTATTGTCTTGCTAGCAAAGCCAGATGAGAATACAACAGAAGAGAACAATAGACCAATGTCCTCATGAACATAGACACAAAGCAGCATCAGACTGGCTGGAGCAGCAGCCGGCACAGGAGGACGTTTCAGCTGACTGTACATCTGACCAGCGTTATGTTGTGATGGTTAGTGTCAATCGTCAACATCCCAGAATCCGGAAGCACCCAGTAGATGGGATTCTGGGTGTGATTTGAGGGAAGAGCTGCCCACTGTGGGTGGCACCATGCCCATGCTGGGATTCTGGGCTGTCCACGTAGAGGAAGGGACACACACAGCAACAACGACTCTTCTGACATGATGTAATATGACATGACATGACCGTCTGTTTCCACATGCCTTGATTCCCCACATAATGGACTGTACCGTGAACTCTCAGCTAAAACAAGCCCTTTCTTCTTTAAATTGGTTAGCATTATTTTATATTTTATATATCATTCACAATACATTTAGAAAAGTCAACCATTGCAAGAAACTTGGACTTAAAATAAATGAATCTTTCCCACCTGTCAGTCAGGACAAAAGAGTACTGGTAACTTTTACATCTTCCTCTGATTAAGCAGCGCACTGTTCCCAGGGTTTGTTAGATTGTCGAGCAGTTTAGAGCCTAGGTGACTCCCCCCGCCCCATCTGTAATCAGTGGTGAGGCTGTAAAAAATTCAACACTGCAGCTGGGCATCATAAAGACATCAGAGAAGTTTTCATCCCAGCTGAGGTGACATTGAAACTGCTTCTTTCCCCTTCTCTCATCATGAAACTCTTTTCGTTTCTGAGTTAATTATAGAGTGGCTATTTTAAGGTTGTTTCCGCCTACGTGATGTTTGTGTTTTGTGTATTTTCCTTGGATGAAAGTCAAGCTTCTCCTTGAGTACTTGAAATCAGGACCGCAGGAGCCAACATTTGTTCAGTGATAGCTACAGAGCTTGATTTAATTAAACTCTCATTGGAGGGGTACCATTCATTTATTTCACATGACCCAAGGCATGGAGCCATCAGTTTGTTTGTCCAAAGATACACAGAAGGGTGTTGAGCAGGGTGGTATTCAGAACTATATATTAGAGCCCAAATCCAGAACGTTCCACATAAACTGTTACAAACCTTATGTTAGTCTATTTTCCAAAACACCGGAGAAAACCATCTTAAAGGGGGACTGACCCCCAGTCCTCTCCGCAAGGGAGGCAAACACTCTAAATCCTAACCTGTTTCTGAAGCTCTTCTGCTTAGATTTTGGAGACAGGGTTTTTTTGTAGACCAGGCTGGCCCCAAACTCATTATAAAGCTGAGGGTCTTGAACTTTCTGGTCCTCCTACCTCTACCTCCCAAGTGCAGGGATTGCAGGTTTGAGGCACTACAGCCAGCACCCAGCTGTAACATTCCAGGGGATGAAAACACCACAAGTTATAGTCACAGAATGATGCAAGGAGAGAGCCTGCTGCCCAGCCTGAAATAGAGACCGTGCTGCAACAACATGAGGGGTGTTAAATGGAGCCCAGGTGGTATCCACCACCAGAAACCCTAAGACTCTGACTGCATTCATAGGACCGAGCCCTGACAAAGCTGGGCGTGTTGATTTCTGAAGCATTGGTATCTTCAGAAGAGGCAGCTCTGTGCCTTAATTGCTCCCCTTAAAATAGGTAGGGTTTGTGGCCCAGAACTGGTCATTCCCAGTTCCTCAAGTCTGTCTTCTGGTTTGTAGAACCATGAGATGGCTGTAGCACATCTATCAGCAGGAGGTAAGCCAAACTTTTCCTAAAGAATGATTTTTGTTTTATTTTGTTTTTGCTTTTTCCAATCCACCCTTGGAAGAACAGGATTTGACCATGTGAGCTGCACTAAAATCAAAGAAATTTTTTAAAAGCTAGTTATTAAAATACTGCTTTAAAGATCAGCACTCCCACAGGAGCGAAGCAGTTCTGTCTATAGGTTTACCAGTGAAATCTCAGCGTGTGAGGACACCTGCTCTATGAGATTTAATGCAGGTCTGAAAACAAGATCTAATGTCCTGTGGAGAAAACCACCCTGACAGAATTGGTTTGACACAGAGTTCTCAGCACTGGGGACCATGCGTGTCCAGCTCCTATTCTATGGCCTGGTAAGCAGCTGTCTCTTAAGAAACTTAACGATGGACGTGTTCCAGAAACGGTTTCTATAATTCTTCCACATTAGTGTAGAAATCGGCTAAGGCTGTTGAATGCCAATCAGTGATTTTATCATGCAAAATGTATTCTAATTTTCCTCTTGGGATAAACCTTGTAATTGAAATCCATCGGCTTTGAGTAGAACTGAGGCCCATTTTGCATCTGCAAAAACACAAATATTGAGCCTTAAACAGGAACTAATGGTCTTAGCATCCGTGCAACTCTGTGTTGTGGAAAAGAAAAGCTATCTGAAATCTACCTGGCAAGTCATTGCCTTTGTAGGTTTCTTTTTTATTTATTTAAAGAATTAATAACATTACTAAAAATGTGATTTTTGCCAGGCATTTGTGGTACATGCCTTTAATCCCAATACTCAGGAGGCAGAAGCAAGCGGATCTCTATGTGTTCTAGGCCAATCTGCTCTACAAAGTGAGTTTCAGGACAGCCTTCTCTTTGGCTGGAGAGGAAGTGAGAAGGGGTGGATGGGGGGGAGGAAGGTGAAGAATCTTTTCCTGTTGGAGTGGGTTGGGTAGTCAGGGTTCAAGGGAGGGACCAGTGTCTCTGGTAGCATAGTCACGGCAAAACTTTCAGGGTCCCAATTCCCAGATATTCAGGAATCTGATGGTGATGTGACCTTGGTGGCCAAAACCGGTGTTGTAAGGCCCTGGTTACTGAGGGGGGCATGGGAGCTTTGAATTTCAGGTGCCCACCTCACAAGTCTATGCTGAACCCAAAGCCTAAGGCAATGCATCCACTTTGACAGACTTTTGAGTTGAAAAAACAAACAAACAAAAAAACCCAAAAACAAATAAACAGAGGGGTGTCCGGAATTCCTTGAAAGCACATCTGATGAAGGAACCCCACCGAGACAATGCAGGCTCTTGTCTCCAGAACAAGGCAGGTCCTTGTCCCAGTCAAGTTGGGAGCCTGGCATGACCACTTTTGGCAGAGTGCTCTAATCCGTATGAGGCCCTGGGCCTCCAAAGGCAATGACTTGGAAACCAGAATTTACCCAGATGAATCCGATATTAGCCTGGCAGAGAGCAGGTGCAAGGGAGGGCGTTTTCTTAACACATGCCCTGGGCTGGTGAGAAAAACAACTCCCTCGGTGGGACCTCCAGATGAAAAGTTTTTCCACCCAGATAAACCTCTCCATCAATGCAATAATCTGAATCAGACCAAGTCAAATTGAATTAGAAAAAGCCCAGGTTTAATGGCTACTAATGCTCCTGGGAGGCTGGGGAAGGAAGACCGGAAAAACGTGTTTGTTTTAAATACCCTGTGGGAGTGGTCTGAGGAGGGGGGTCATTGGTGAACTTTCTAGAGGGTGGAGTTTGGACTGCGGTAACTCCCGGGGAGGAAGCTTGGGATGGAACTTTCCACCAAAACATCCAGACTTTTTGGTTATATGGATGTCAGTGGCTGGGGTGAAGCCTTAACACAAACAAGTACTAAGAGGCTGCGATATATATCACACACACATACACACACACACACACACACACACACACACACGATTTATACATATATAAAAGTTTAAAAGTATGAGCTATAATACTAGGGTTTGTAATGTTGTATTTAGGTTCTCTGTGCATTTTTCCATCATTATGTAGCTTTATTTTAAACTCTATTTTTTTATTTTTAATTTTTGTTTTTATGAGACAAAGTTTCTCTGTGTATCTTTGACTGTACTGCACCTCATTCTGTAGAGTAGACCAGGCTATCCTTGAACTCAGAGATCTGCCTGCCTCTGCCTCCCAAGTGCTGAGATTAGAGGTGTGCTCCACCACACCCAACTACTCTCTCTCTCTCTTTCTCTCTCTTTAAGACTTTATCCTTTTTCTTTTCTCTCCCAAGCCGACACATATTTTTAAACACCCTGTAAACTGTTTAGAGGTTTTGTTTTTTTTCCATCTGAATCTATCTCTTTTTTTTTTTCTGACCACATGCGTCTTTAATTTGCTAGGCAATATGGCTAGGATTAAAGCCATGACTTTGATGGCTGGATCCACCCCATTCCTTAGCTTTCTAAGTGTCTAGCTTTATGGTAGAAGTACTGGTGGGAGCCATGTTTATTGATAACAACTCTATGGAGTTTCAAGGTCCCTGCCACCACCAAGAAGCATGCTATTCATAAACACCATAAGTGTTCTGTGGTGTGGCCTCTTAAAAGAACTGCAAGGTTTTTGCAGGTACAGCTGAGTCAGGAAGCCTCTCTTAAATGAGAAGCACTTGTCTCTACCAAACAGAGCTCACCTGAGAAAATGTTGATCTGTAGTCGGGGGCTGCTCATTTGTTCCTGGCCACCCATACCTAAAACGATTACACAGAAACTGTATTAATTAAATCATTGCTTCGCCAATAGCTTAGGCATATTTCTAGCTAGCTCTTATATCTTAAATTAACCCATTTCTATTATTTTATATTTTACCACGAGGTTTGTGGCTTACCAGTGAGGTTCTGGTTGGTGGTTCACATCTTTTCCCTTCTGTGCCTACATGGCGTCTCTCTGACTCTGCCTACTCTCTTTATTTATCCTTTCCAGCCTGGCTATATTCTGTTTAACCATTGGCTGAAAGCAGCTTCTTTATTAACCAATGGCAATAAAACATACTAACTGTGTACAGAGGGGAATCCCACATCAAATGATGGTTTCCTATAGAAATTAATTTGTTGTAGAGCTTAATAAGTGATCAGAGCTTAAGTACCATCTGTCCTTATGCAATACATAACTCTCTGAAATGTAGTGTTTCTCAGAAACATATTGCTCAGCATGACATACAATTTAAACGGATGTCATGTGTGTGTTCTAGGTTTCAACTCTCTTGGCTGCGTTATTCCTGATGTCACTTGCTGTCCTTTCATCAACTGTGGCTAAGGATAAAAATAAGTGGAAAGGTTCATCTGCATCATGTGAGTCGAGGGTGACTGAAGTTCAGTTTGTCAGAAGGGGTTTCCACACAGGTCTGGTAAGCTTTCATACCAAGTGACTTTTCAGGAGTATGAAGAGCCGACCCTCAAAAATTCTACAGCTACAGACACAGGAGCTGCTCTCAAATGTCTAGAGACATATATGATACGTTTCCCGAGTCACACCTGGTTTGCGGGGAAACAGCAGTTGGAAGAGTAACAAGCATGCTCTGCCTTTGGCCATCTTCCTGCGAAGGTTTGTGCAAGAGAGGCCCTCATAGGTCACGGGTTTGCATGCTTAGTCATCATGAGTGGCACTGTTTGAAAAGGATTAGTAATCACTCTTATGCATATCTAAAATGAAAAGGAACAAAAGGCCAAGGAGAAATAAAACATGTGGAGTTGGAGGAAATGTAAGGGATCTAAGTCCTCTGCTCAAGTGTAAGGAAAAGTCTGATGCTAAGGGAAAAAAGAGAGTAGTGATCTAGGACAAGGTTACCAGTCAGCTAAGCTGCCAACCTGTGAAAAGGAATCAAAGCTGAAGCAATGAAGGAATCCATCCACAACAGAAGTCTGCATTTCAAATTTGCATGGTTTTGAATAAAGGACCAAATGCCTGCCCCAGCAAGCAGCAGAACTTGGCACTTGGCAGCTTTAGCCACATGGTTATGGCTTTAAAATCAAGGATTCAAGAAAGAGGTCATGAAATCTCCTTCCATGATGTAGGATATCCTTCTGTTTATGTGTTGCTTTTATTGGATAATGAATAAAACTGCATCAGCCTATAGCAGGGCAGAATAAAGCCAGACGGGAAATCCAAACAAAGATATAGAGAGAGAGTAGGCAGAGTCAAAGAGGCACCATGCAGCTGCTGAAGGTGAAAGACATCAGAACAGAACCTTACTTGATAAGTCACAACCTCGTGGTGATGTACAGCTTAATAGAAATGGATTAATTTAAGATGTAAGAGCTAGCTAGGAATATGCCTAAACTATTGGCCATACAGTGTTGTAATTGATATAGTTTCTGTGTGATTGTTCAGGTATGGACAGCAGGAAAATGAATGAACAGTCTCCACCTACACCTCCATAGTTAAAAAAAATGTTGCATAAATCAGGGGTGTCCCTTATAAGGACACTCAGTGAAGTCAATGCAGGAAACTACGGACATTTAGCCTGGATTGCCTTGGAAACCCCATGATAGTGGAGATAACAGAGTCATGGATACTGTTGAAATAGGGGCAGCGAGGCTGCATCCCCGGCACCAGGCCGCCCACGCGGGGCTGTGTCCCGCCACCCGGCTAGCTTTACCCGAAATAATTACATGGAAACTGTATTCTTTTAAACACCACTTGGCCCATTTCTATCTAGCCTCTTCTAGGCTAGCTCTCGCACCTGGACTAGCCCATTTCTAATAATCTATGTAGCCCAAGAGCTGGCTTACCAGGAATGATCTTAGCCTCCGTCTGCCTGGACTGGGAGAATCATGGCGACTCCCTGACTCAGCTTCTTTCTCCCAGCATTCTGTTCTGTTTACTCCACCCACCTAAGGGTGGGCCTATCAAATGGGCCTAGCAGTTTCTTTATTGCTTAATCAATGAAATCAACAGATTGATATATGACACTCCCCCATCAGGATACCCTCCAGGAAAGCCGCTAACAGGGAGTAGAATCAGCCCAAGAGAAAGAAGTATGTTACAGTCAGCAAACCTGAAAGAAATTGGAGATCTGAAGAGTACCTTGACATCAGATATGAGATGCAGAATTTGGAGTTTGCCCGGTTGGTTTTCGGTCTTGCTTGGTCCAGTATTTCCTCACTATCCTCCTTTTCCACCCTTTTAGAATGCTAATGTATATTATCTGCCATTGCATGTTGGAAGTATGTCTGATTTTTTATTTTGATTTTATAGGGGTTACAATTAAGAGATTTTGAACTTAGAAGAGACTTTGAACTTTTAAACAGTGTTGAGACTGTGATAGACTCTAGGGCATTTTGAAGTTGGGCAGAATGCATTCTGAATATGACAAAGGCTGCAAGCCTATGGGCACCAGGGAATGGAATATGAATGGTCCCCATAGCTCATATTTTAAAAGCTTGGTCATCAGGGAGTGGCAATATTTGAGACAGATTAAGAGGTGTGGCTTTGTTGGAGGAAGTGTGTCACTGGAGGTGAGCTTTGAGATTCAAAAGCCTGGTATATCAGGCCCAGGACCCCACCTCTCTCTTGGCCTTCGATCAGAATGAAGCTCTCAGCTACTGTTTCAGCATCATGCATGCCACCATGCTCCCTGCTATGATGACAATGGACTAAATCTCTCAACTTTAAGCATGCGACTCTCCAAAAGGAAAGTGTAGTGTCTCTTCACAGCAGTAGAACACCAACCAAGACACTCCCTTTACCCTGGACCTTTACCTCTTTATGGACTGCTTCATGTTGACCTTCAAAATGTTTCACTAGAATACACACATAGAGATGGATACACATACACATGTGCAGAGACAGACACATAAACATGCATGCACACAGACAGACAGAGAGCATACACACACACGCACACATCACACACACACACGCACACATCACACACACACACACACACACACACACACACACACACACACACGAGATCTACAAAGTCTATTACTTACCCCTGTCTCAGCATTGCTGCCTAGGGAAAGGGCTGCTCCTAAGTCTCTTCCTTCAGCCCCTCTGTGCCCTCTCCAATACTGAAGCTACACTTCAGTGCAGCAGGAACTATGTCTGGAAGTCTCCTGTGTTCTCCATGGTGAGTGACAACTCCCCTCTCTTCCACAAGTTTAGTAAAATGATTTCTAGGCACATTATGGATAAGTATTTAGATTTTTCAATGTTTTGCTCAGTCAATTTTGAGGATTAGGAGAGTGGAAGCAGGGATAATGTTAAACTTGTCCTTGCTAAAGGGTTGTTGGAAACATCCAAGACACAGAACCAATCCAGATGTCCACCAGCAGATGAATGGGGAAAGAAAACATGGCATATATATAGACAATGGAGTTCTACTCATCCAAAAGAAGGATAAAATGGGCTGTGGAGATGACTTGGCTGTCCTGGCTTGACGAGACTGCTCTTCCAGAGGACCCAGGTTCAATTCCCAGCACCCACATGGCAGCTCACAACTGTCTGTAAACCCAGTTCCAGGGGATCTGACACCTTCACACCAATGCACATAAAATAAAGTTAAATGATTCATAAAACTATAAAAAAGGATGCGATGATGTCACTTGCCATGTAATGGGCAGAAATGGAGACCTTCGTGTTATCCAGACTCAGGAAGACAGCCATCGTATGTTTTCTCTCATACTGGGACTCTAGATTTATCTATGACATGAGAGTAGAGAGGGACAACTTCAGGAAAGAGGAGTAGACTGACAAGAGGGAGGAGCAAAAGAGGTGAGGCATGAGGAGACAGACCTCGTGTTTCCTCTCATATGAAGAACCCAGACTTTAAATACACATATGGTATAAAAGTGGCGGGGACCAGTGGAAGCAGGGACGGGGAGCCTAAAGAGCGGAGCAGGTGAGTAGAAGGCAATGATATACAAGTATGAAAATGCCTTCATGAAACTAGTATTTTGTACACCATTTTTAGTCATACAAATAGAGACAGTTTATACAGAAAAAGACACTCTTGTCTAGGCCAGAAGATGGTATCTGACTCCCTGAAGCTAGAGCTACAGGCATTGGTGAGTCACCTTGTGAGGATGCTGAAATGGAATTCAGTCCTTCAGAGGAGCAGCAAGCGCTCTTGACCACCGCACTGCCACTCGAGCCTCCAGCTGATGTTCTTCACAGGTTCAGCATCAAGCTGCACAGGACTTTCTCCACTTTTCCTTTATACTTACCCTGTGTTCAGAACCAATGGTTTAGTGCAAGAGTTGATGTGAGTGACTTTTCGTACTGTCCTTCCGTTTTCTGTGGAAGCGGGACAGCCCTGGTCCAGGATGACTGTGACCTTTGCTGTGCAGAGCTATGCTGGAGTGTGACCTGAACAGATGCCCAAAGCCAGAACCTGCAGATTCCTCACCTTGATCAGGCGACATTGTGACTTCCTGCTGTGATTTGGGATAGGTGTTTCAGTGCTTCAAGGGCCATTTCTTCCTTCCCAAACTTCTCTTAAAGGTAGCTTGCTTGCTTTTCCCTCCACTCCCTCCCTAACTATCAATCTACCTTTTGTATATGGAGGTGACTTTTGCAACTGGGTATGTTCAAAATTTGAAACTAGGTGAAAAATCAATCAGGACAAAATTTTGCTTAAGGATCTGGGAAGATGGCTCCATCTGCAATGTGGAGTTTGGTTGTTAGCACCCATGTAAAGAAAGCCCAGGCATGGCGGTGCACACCAGCAACCTCAGAGCTTAGGAGGTGAAAATGTGAGATTCCCTGAGGCTTATGCAGTCAATCTAGCCAAATGGGTGAGCTTCAGGTTAGTGAGAGATACTGTCTCAAAATCCAAGGATAAGTGTTTGAGTAGACGACCAATGTCAACTTCTGGCTCCCACACACATGTGCATATACACACATGAACATCTAGACACATACATGATTTATATTTTTAAATTTGCTTAAATGCACTTACCTGTGGAGTGGAGATATCTTTGAGGACCCTTTCACTCAAATTGTTAAACGTATTGAAACTGGATTACAATTGATCTAGACCAAAGATGGAACAAAAGATGCATGCAGAATAGAATATGGTCCTTCAAAGTTTTGTACCCTTGAGGTAATTATGGGATCATTGTCGGTATGAACGCTAATACTTATTGTATTCTGGTCTGGCTTTTACTATGAAACCACTAGACCCTTACCATAGGTAATGGATTATTTATGGCTTAAAGTTTTAGAAAGCACGAGAGGCAAGCCTAGTTTCGAAAGTCAGAATACTTTACTTTTGTGCACAATGAGCCTCCACTGCATACACAAGACTTCATGGAGATTTTGAAGGGTTTGTTGTTTCAGGTGGCTGGGGAGGGGCTGGTGTCCGTGAAGAGAGGACGAGAGGAGAACACTGCCCTTGGGGCCTTAACCGACCTCCAGTTCTCTCTTGGATCAGCTTCAGCGTGAACCCTTTCTCATTGCTGAATTTCCCCCTTGTTGTGTCTTCCCTTGGCCCTGGCCACTCTCCAGTCTCTGACTTGCATGCTCCAGTGTTCTCCTTGGCTTTCTAGCACTCAGCATGAGGGTCCCAAGGCGAGCCTCATCATCCTGTCCTGGTTCTCTGGGGTTTACTGCTGTTCGCTTAGACCGTTCCCACTGGACAGCTGCATTTTCAGATAGAGAAGTTCTGTGACCTGAGGGACAGAGGGGAGAAAAGCCGTTAAGAAATGGCATGATATCTTTAAATAGCCTCAGCTGAAGACAGTTCCCATCTTTTCTGTAACCCTTCCCTGAGAAACAGGAGACAGACGGCCATTCTGCTCTGAGAGTTTGTCATTACTTTTCCAGTGTGGGGTGATGAACAACAAACTTCCTTGGTGTCTAGGGCTCTTGCTCATTTATCCACCTGAGTCAGCTCATAGATCTGAGAGTTGGAAAGTGAGCTAGTGATTTAGTAAGTCTGCCATCATGAAAGCTAGCAGCCCCTGTAACACTTGTGCCATTTCCCCATTAAATAAAGGGAAGTGGAAGACGAGTGAGTTCTGCCCCTCAGCCGAGGGTGAGGGCGATGCCTGTCCCTGCATGAGCCGCTGCATTCATACGGTGTCATTTCATTTCTGAGTCTAGCAAGGGTCTTCTGTGTCATTGCTTCACTCAGACGCATTGGAAAAATAGTTGTTTTGAGCATCTGTTAAATATATGGGTGTTCCATCCACAATCCACTGGTTGGGAGATCATGCATATGTTTATTTTGCATGATATAGCAACACAACATTGTCAACTATAAAGCTCATGCTTGAAACGTGCAGCTGAGTTTAAAATCTCATAATTTTTAGAGGAAGTTTATGATTTTGTATTAGGCCACACTTTGCTATCCAGTTCCACATTCCCCTCAGCTACCATGGACTGGACACCCTGTTAGAGAAACCCTCTCAAACTCCAGATATTTCTGTTCTGTCACAACCTAGTGCCCAGTATTCTGAGCCCCATATAGGAAGTAAGAAGAAACAGGACATACATTTATGCTAAGCTAGTAGGGAACATTGCCCGGGGAAGTGAGCCTAGAGCAGTTAGTAGCTAGCTCTGATATCCACCATGACCTATTTTGCTGTAGTCTCAGGATCAGACTCTGGCTTTGTGGAGAGAACCCCTGTCTGATTAAGACAAAAGATTAGTGAGAGCCTTGGCTGTGTTGTACCATCAGCAAAATATTTTAAAGTTTATTTTCTATATATTTGTTGTGTGTGTGCACTTAAGAGCCTGCTGCCTTTTTATGAGTGCTCTGTTTCTTTCCGGGGACACAGGGAGGGCATTGAAGCCTAAATAGCTCCCCTGTGTGATTGCCTTGGAGATCACGTTAAAGGGGTCCGAAGAGGTCAACAGGCAAGTTACTCTAAAATCTTTCTTTGGAGGAGACATCTGTTTTCCTTTTAGAGTGCCAATCACTTCCGACATTACCCCATTTTCAGCCGTCTGGAGCAGCTGCTTCCCACGCTTAGTCCCTGGACACAAACACAGACCTTTGCCTACACTTCAACCCCAGCCTGAAGACACGGCCATCCCCAGCCCTTTGCAGTTCATACAGAGTTTCTCTAGGGCTAGCCTTTCTTATTTGCAGTCTGTTCATTAGTCTCTGCTCATCTGAACGCCAGAGAAAACAGCGGTAATGTTGCCCTTGTTGCTGTTCTTGTTCTTGAGAGACCTGGTGTGGGAGAAAACCCAAGATACACTATTCTCACTTCTCACTCTGAATTAGACAGGCCTCCTCCAAAAATACACTATTCTCACTTCTTCCTCTGAATTAGACAGGCCTCCTCCAAAGATACACTATTCTCACTTCTTACTCTGAATTAGACAGGCCTCCTCGAAAGGAGACCTCCTCAGTCCCTTCTCATCTCACAGCTCCCTAGGGCAGTGCAACTATGTGGAGTTCTATGGAAAAGTATTCAGAAATTCTTCTCACATTTAGCTAAAGTATCTCCCATTTTCTTCTGAGGGTGAGGGGAACATATCAGTGTGTCATAGCCATGAATGGAGGTAAGAGCCAATGTAGTGGGAGGGCCTGCTTGTTGGTTCCCAGCTGCCCAGCTAGCTTAGACCCAAAATAATCACACAGAAACTGTATTAATTAAATCACTGCTTGGTCCATTAGCTCTAGCTTCTTATGGGCTAACTCTTATATTAATTTAACACATTTCTATTAATCTGTGCATTGCCACGTGGCTGTGGCTTACAGGCTAAAGTTCCCAGAATATATCTCTGGCAGTTCCATGGCTTCTCTCTGACTCTGACTTCCTCCTCCCATGCTATAGGCCAAGCCAGTTTTCTTTATTTATTAACCAATAAAATCAACACACAGACAAAAGGACATCCCACACCAAGCTATAGTCTCAGATTTAGGCACCACTGGGTTCAAATCTGGTCTCTGCTTCAGAGGAGTTATTTAATTTGAGGCAGTTGAATGACTGACTGTCGTAGGTTCTAGAGTCCTCATTGAAGACAAGGAAAGAATGTGCATAACCAGAATGCTGTCTTTGCGAGCCTGCCTTTCCTCACACAGTGGATATCATCTGATGGACAGTGACCTACACACGTACTCAAGGGGAGTGGGGGCCAGGACTGACTACATCTTCGTAGCCCTTAGATGGTGCTGTGTGCATGGAAGACACTGTGGTGAGCAACCAGTACAAACTCCCAAGAGCAGGGAAAGAGACCTTTTTCTACTAAGTAGCTTCACACCAAGGCCAATCGTTCCCAATCTTTGTCCCTTTCTGTGAAAATACTGATTTAGAAACATCCCTTGCACTTGAATAGCTGTGAGGAATATCTACCTTGTTCTGTCAGAAAAGGAAGTTGTTTCCATAAATTTCAGACCTAAGAATTTTTATTTTACTAATAATTCAACTTTTCAACTCTCAAATTTTTATTTGGTTACTTTTTTGTGAGCATTAAATAAGGCAGAAATCTATGTCCCTCTCCTATTGACAACTTGGAGAAAAACCGTATCTGCTTGTGGGACACCTCTGCCCCATGTGGTCTCTCATCGTCCAGGCTCTGCCAGTCTATTGACTTTGGTTTTGATGAACAGGCACTGATTGTACAGGGTAAGGACCTGGGTGTGATATAGTTGCATCTTAAAATACTTTCGAGGGCAGATGATTGAAGCTGAGCCATACATTCTTGGTGGAGTCAAGATGGAAGAGATGGATACGTTTGGGTTCTGTTCCTTTGGCCCAAGACAAGCCCTGGACATTGGTTGCTGGGTGAAAGCAGAGGTGAGGCTAGAGCTAGAGAGGTCAGAGACTAGAGAGGTCAGAGGCTAGAAAGGTCAGAGGCTAGCACCATTCCTTCCCATTTACCACTCTGCTGACTGACGCCTTCAGCTACCTCCCTGGAGGGTCTCCAAGCTCCCTGCTAGCTGTTCGAGTGACTCTACCCAATATTTTCAACCATGGCTAAATGAGGCAGCACTTTATGTCGGCTCAGAAGCTGAAGCGAGGCAGTTGGCAAAGCCTGCCACCCTTTAACAAGATCAATGCACGCTTGCATTCATTTAGTTCCGTTGGTTTCTTTTCTCAGAATTGAAGCAGAGCAGCACAAGAAGCCCAGGAGAAGACGACAGCGGACCCTCGGCATCTACAATACTTTGTAGAGTTTGTGCTTGTGCCTGGCTCTTTGGGAGTTCTGGGCTTTCCAGCATTGACACTAACTGTCAGAATATCAGTGTTTCTGTACCCTGATAGCGTGGTTTCTTTTGGTCTCTTATAAAGGTATAAGCTTCTGGAGATGCTGGGGTGTGCTGTATTTTAAACCTCAAATGTTTTCATTCCTTACTTAAAATACCTCAAGGCAATGTCAGTCCACACCTGAGGGGAAATCATTAACAAGTAGCTGAACCTAAGTAGTCAGGAGACAGCAGATCCCAGAAAATGTACACAGGAGACTGTATAAAAAAAAGCCAAGTACAGATTTTGGTAAGGTCACCTTTTGTTTTTTTGTTTTGTTTTGTTTTGGCTTGTTTTGTTTTTGTCTTCCATTTGTGTGTGGTTATGCATTGTAAGAGGCTTGGGATTTGTCATTGTATATTATGGGTTGTGTCAAAGAAATAGCAAAAGTGACCATGAACTTCTAAGAGTGGGTAGCAGTTGCAAGGTATTAAAATATGGAACACTTTACTTTTTGGTAACTAGTGAGAGTATGAACACAAACATTTCTGCTACTCCTTTGAAGTAGGTGATGAATGCTCTTGTTTTGTAGTGCTCCATTCAGACAACTGTAGACAACTCTCTTTCTCTCTCAGTGGGTGTGAAGATCTTTCCTGGAAAGGATGGGGAGGAGAGACAATGCTGGAGGAAGTCACAAAATAATTCCTCACTAGCTAAGAGTTGAGATTTATTTAGGAGTAGACTCACAGACAGGGAACAGCAACCGAATCCTGCAGCAGGAAAAGAGAGCTGGAAGCAAGAGAGCCAGCAAGGCTTTACCGCTGCATTTACAGTATCAGAGACCACGCCCAAGTGGGCTGGTATCTTAAAGGCTATTGGCTGAAGGAGCAGAATGTGCTCCCACAACAAGACAATCTACTCACATTGGGGTATGTGAACCCAGACCATAGAGTCTGAATCACAAGGACAGATCAAGGTCTGTAGCACCCTTCAGGGTCATTAGAGCAAAAGGATTCAGAGACAGAAATAGGGAGCAGAGTTCCCAAAGCCAGAGATGGTGTGGGCAGAAAGAAGCAACAGCTAGCTGTCTGAGTGAACTATTTTGGCAATGAGGAATCCTGAGACCTGGGTGTCTATGCATTGCTGACACCTGTGACTGGATCAGGTAGTGACCAGATGACAGCCATCCAGTCTGTTCTCTTCTCCAGCTTTCTGCTAGGCCTTGTGAATATGAGCCACTACCATGATGACTTATCCTGGCATTTCCATAAGATCTTTATACGTGGCTGTCACTACTTCTTCACACAGATACCTTTAGGTAAATATTCTCTTCATTGTACAGGAGGAACCAACTTCATGGTGTGGGGGACACAGCCAAGATTGCATGGGACATAGATGTGAGCTAAGTTCCTTCTGTGTCTAACATTTGTGATCTTAATATTTTCTATCTGCATTTAGCTCCCTACATCTCTTAACCCTTTGTTTTATACAAATTAAAGCAGGGAGAGGTTCAGGGCTGGTTGGTGCCACACGACTTTAATCCCAGCACTCTGGAGGAAGAGGCAGAGGCAGGCTAATCTCTGTGAGTTCGATCAATGTGGTCTACAGAACGAGTTCCAGGACATCCAGGACTGTTACACAGAGAAACCCTGTCTCAAAACACCAAACTAAACCAAACTAGAGCAAAACAACGAACAGACCAACAACAAAAAACATACACACCAAAAGCACAAGGGTTTCAAAAATTCCTGTAGTGTGGCTGGCCCAACTTTTTGGAAAGGAATCTCTGGAAGTGAAGAAAAGTTTTTTGGGCTTCCCCCTCACCAGGGCTCAGCACTTTTGCCTGTTCCCACCCTGTCTCTTATGTTGTAAAGCTGAAGAATATGGGGTATGAAGTAAACCCAGAGCTCCCTCCCGAGATAGGCTCCTAGGAGGAATGGTGTATAGTTCAACTCCTGGAGAACTGGAGGTTCAGCATCACTCTTTCTGCTGCATGATTGGATGAGACACTAGTGCTGAGCGCTGCACTCTAGGACCTTAGAAACTCACTGGCCAGATTACTCAAAGTGCATTGGAGAACCAGGCATGGATCAATGGAGTACTTACTAGAGGCATCACTAGGCAGGTCAACTGGCCTTGGGAGGTGGAAGACAGTACAGACTGTAAAGAAAGTGTGCACCAAGAGTATGTTATAATTACTTCCTGAATAATGCATGGGTTTGTCTGTATGGTGAGGCTGTGGCAGGAAGAACTGAGCAAAGTGGGGTGAGTACAAATGGAAGAAACTGCAGAAGGAGATGGTAGGCGTGCTACTGGCTAGGCGATGATGCTGAGGTGTGGTCTGGTGGAGAGTGAACAGAGCTGCAAAAGTCATGCAAGGAACCAGAAAGGGAGCCAGCGCCTCTTAAGAAAGGAAAGAAGGAAGGAAAGAAGGAGACAGGAAGCAAAGAAGGAGGAAGGAAGGAAGGAAGGAAGGAAGGAAAGAAGGAAGGAAGGCAGACTCTTAGGAAGTTTGGGGAAGAATGTGACTGGGTGCTGAAGGAGGGCATTGCTAGCTGCTCTTAAGCTCTTGCATCCCACAGTTCTCTTCTGTGCCTCTTCCTACTTTTCAGTCCCCCTCCACAAAGCACTGTCCAGATTTCAGTTAGAGGCTGGGCGGTGGTGGCGCATGCCTTTAATCCCAGCACTCGGGAGGCAGAGGCAGGCGGATCTCTGTGAGTTCGAGGCCAGCCTGGTCTACAGAGCTAGTTCCAGGACAGGAACAAAAAGCTACAGAGAAACCCTGTCTCAAAAAAAAAACAACCAGATTTCAGTTAGACACCCTGTCTCTCTTTTCTGTCATATCCTCTCTGTTTCCTGCATCAGAATGAAAGCAGTCCAAAACCATGTTTGTTTCTTGTAGACATCCTTGCTGCTTCTCTGCCTTGATGCAGTGACAGTGTTGTGAGGTCAGGGGTCACACACAACTGTTTCCTACAGGGTTCTTGTAGGTGCAATATTAGACACTGCCCCCCCCCCCAATACCAGAAGATTAAAAAACTCGATGAACAGGGCTGGAGAGATAGCTTATAGGGAAGAAGAACTTGCTGCTAAGTATGATAACCTGAGTTCAATTCCTCATGGTCCAACACGGTAGAAAGAAAGAACGGATTACTACTACTTGTACTCTGATCTAAACATACACATGGACACACACACATCTGCACACACAGGTATGTATGCACAAACACAGGCATGGGGGTGCACACACATATACACAGTCACACTACAGCAAATAAAAAAGTAATTTAAAAAATAAAAATCACTGATGAACAAAATTGAAATCTAGACAATGTTTTTTGACAGCTGATATGCTATTCTAAGCTTGAGGTAATAACATCTTAAAAGTAATTTATTGGGAAGCAGACAGAAGTGAAAAGATAATCACATGCAATTTCAAAAAGTAGAGGTGGAAGTGAGAGAAAGATGGATTCTGTCATATACCCAATTGTTTCATTGCTTTTCTTTCCTCTTTGAATAGGACTCTGGGTCTCAGTGCTGCCAGAATTAAAGACGCCACACTTTTTCTGGGCAGGGTGACTTGGATTCCTTTGTGACCGAGAACAGAAATGCCAGGCATGGTGGCATTTACTTTCCATGCCAGCACTCTGAGGCAGGGGAATCTCTGTGAGTTCCAGGCCAGCCAGGACTGCATAGTGAAACCCCATTTCTAAAACAACAACAACAACAACAACAATAACAACAACAACACAACAAAGGTGGCACCTTGAAGGATGTACCAGCAAAATGCCTCATTCCCTCGTTATATCAAATGTAGCTGTGCTCTGGGTGTAGCCCGATGTCTGCTTTCATTTGGAGGGTGGGATTGTCCTGTCTCAATAACCCCACAGAGCCACCATGTCTCTCTGTGCAGTGAGGGAGGTGACAGAGTTGTCTGTAGGGCGGCTGACCTCTACCATGAATGGGTAAGCATTCTCCAGGTGACGGAACACCCATCACAACCACTCGCTGGCTTGAGCATATGGTAGTCATCTTTTCCACTCTCCCTGCACTTTACGAGAGACACTGGGGACATGACTTTAGTAGGATCTAATACTTCTAACCACAGGGTGACAGACAATGTGTATTTGTTATTTATTTAGCATGTATATGTCTGTGTGCATGCATGTGTGTTTGTACACATGAATTCTCATGTATGTGAATGCCAGATGTCAAACTTGGGTGTTGTTGTAAAAAGCCGCTTATTTGTTCCTGGTTGTTCAGCCTGGAAATAATCACACAGAAACCATATTATTTGCAATACTGTTTGACCAATAGCTTAAGCATATTTATGGCTAACTCTTATCTTAAATTAACCCATTTCCTTTAATCTGTGTATGGCCACAAGGCTGTGGCTTAATAGATAAAGTGCTGGCGTCTGTCTCCAGCGGGGCTACATGGCTTCTCTCTGACTCTGCCTTCCTTCTCCCAGCATTCAGTTTAGTTTTCCCCACCTACCTAAGTTCTGCCTTGCTATAAGCCAAAGCAGTTTCTTTATTCATTAACCAATGATATTCATGGCATACAGAGGGGAATCCCACGTTAGAGTATGGTTCCTGAGGCACTCCTTTTGAGAGAGGATCTCTCATTGGTCTAGAATTCACCAAGCAGGAAAGGCTGTGTAGCTAGCAAGCCCCAGGGATCCCCCTGTCTCTGTCCCTCCACACTGGAATTGCAAATATCCTGCCATGTCTGACTATTTTTTAAAATGCAGATTCTGGGTATGGGACTTGGGTCCTCATGTTTGCAAGATAGGCATTTTACTGGGTCAACCATCTCTCCAGCCTGGTAACCTGCATCCACACTGCCCATGTGTCAGTGCCTTACAACACGTGCTACCTGGAGACATGGGCGATGTAAGGCATTTTCCTAGGTGTCCTGGTTGGTACTGGAAAAACCGGGCTTCTAAAAGCTGTGTGCACTCTGACTGCAGATACCACACACTTTTTTTCTTTATTTCAACAAACTTTTTTGGATTTACTCATCTTATTTTATATGGATGGGCTTTTTGTCTGCATGTCATGCATGTCTGGTTCTGAAGGAGTCAGAAGATCGCATCCCATTCTCTGAAACTGCAGTTCCAAATGGTCGTGAGCCCCCAAGAGGGTCCTGGCGCCCGAACCCAGGTCCTCAGCGAGAGCAGCAGGTGCTCTTAGTCACTTAACCCTCTCTGTGGCCTCTGGACTTCACATTCTTTGTTTTAACCCCCAATTAGGCATCAGTTTCTTTCATTTTTAACTATTTCTTTTATATTTTGAGAATATAATTATACCATTTCCCCCTCCTTTTCCTTTCTCCAGACCCTCTCTTTTCCTTTTCAAATTGATGACCTTTTTTCTTTTTAAAAAAATTAGTTGTTGTTACATATACATGTTATTTGACACAATAAAGCATCTAATTTGGAAAATGTTTATGTATGTGTGTATCTATGTATTACAAATTCTGTTTATGTATATATGAGTCAGAGTAATAGTAATAAGCTCCCCCTTAGGGCCTTGAGATTTGTGACCACAGGTTCTTAGTCCAGTGGTGCTACCAGGAATGCATTTCATCTTGTGGGGCAGGCCTCCAACACAATCAGAAAGCGCTCATTTACTCCTGGGATGCTCGTGTCCTTGTTGTACTGCAGGCATGGGTTGCCAGGACAGGCACTGTTGTAGCAGGGAGGGAGAGAGAGAGAGAGAGAGAGAGAGAGAGAGAGAGAGAGAGAACGGCTTTTCTTCTCCAGTAGCATGCACAGAACCTCCCAGCATATATTTAAATGTGCACATTCATACAAATAGATAGAGAGTAATAGAAAGGCAAAGGGGACAAGATAAAAAAGAGACAAAACACTGGCAGGAAGAGAGAGACAGGAGATTTTAATGGAAGAATAATATTTCATGAAGCCTTAGCCCATGCAGTGTAGGAGGCTGTCAAACCAGCGACACAGTCATCCCAGGAGGAGGATGACGTAGCCAGGATGTGAGCGCACAGCCGAGAGGCAGAAGAGCCAAGTCTTCAGCTGTGGTCGACAGCTTCCCGTGGACCTGGGAAGAGCTAATATTTCCTTCAAGGCTAAAGGTAAGAGGGGACAGCTGGCGGCTCTCAGGCAGAGAGAAGCACCTCTTACTATAGGAAAGTCAACAGTAAGTAATTGAACCCAAGGCTGAAGTCAGTAAAATACAAACTGACATAAAAACCCAACCTCGAGCTCACATTCTTAGCCTCATCCCACAGGCCCACTGCTTGCTTCGGGCTCTGTTCCTGGAGGCACCGTGATGTCACACAGATCCTGGAACTGTGGTACGCTGGAGCCAGCTCATGTGGCCGAGAGGCACTGATGGACGTGCAGCGTTTCCCAATTCTGTGTTCAGTTGACAGCTTAAATTTGGCACACTGGGAAAATTTATATCACAGGAAAAAAACAACCCATTGCAAGTCAGCACTGTCCTCCCAAGAACTGGCTGTTCAGAACTTCTTGGGATTCTGCTGTCTTGGTGTGCTTTGTGTAAGAAAAAATATGATGACTGTCTGCTTCAAGAAGATTAAGACCCCTTCCCAGATGGCCTCAGGACGTTTGGAAAGTGGTCTCCAAATGGTCTCCTAATATTTCCGTGGCATTCATTTAGTAGCTAAAGGGGACATTTACTGTGTGCAATTCAAGTATATATGCCTATTAAAAGCAAATATGGTAACACGGTATTTCTGGGAGCATGGTGGTTCTGCCAGCTTCTGCAAGTGGAGGCATTTGTCATGGAGGAACCAATTGGGCAGAGCCCCAGAGATCTAGTGCAGCATGATATAGGGAAAGATACAGGGCTCTGAAGGCCACGGGTTCACATCCTACTTGTTATTTGCTATATAATCTTGGGTAATTCTTTGGCTTCTCCTAGCTCCATCTTTTAAGGTATATTGATGCACTAAACCTGTGACGGCTTTCTTCCCTAACATCTTCAATAAGTCATGTCCTTCCTTGGATCCTTGAGGGTGCCAGACTTCACTGTCTAGGTGGTTTTTGTTTGTTTGTTTGTTGTTTGTTATTGTTGTTTTTTTCGGGTGAGAGGGAACCTCTTCCTCTTTGAGTCCTGATATGTTCCTTCCTTGACTCTGAAGCAAAGTCGTGGGAGCAGGGGAGCATTCCAGGGCTGGGAACCCCAGTGAACGTTGCAAATCCAACATCATCACAAATTACTGGATGACAGATGTAATACAAACAGCCAGCAGACACGGGCCCTGAAGTGAACTACAACATTCAGGGCTAAGTCTTAAGAATGAAGGACAGGCACACTGATCAGATTGGACACTATGTGGATTCCCACCTAAGCAATTAGTAACGAATGTCTCCGAAGGAGAATGGGGTGAAGATGAAGTAGGACTCAATGTATCGCTTTCTTAGCTTACTGTGTCCACAGTTCTTTCCCCTTTGCTCTTTGTTGTCTCTTTGCCCTGTCTTTTTCCTGATGGCCCTTTACCCCCTCTCCGGGGTAAAGAAACGCTCGTGCTATAGCGCTGCTTCTGCCCTTGAAGCCAGTCCTGAGGCATCCTTAGGACCAGGTGTCTGGACACTTAAAACCTTCTTTTGTCTCGCCCCCTGTCCCATATTCGGGGACTGTTTTTCTTCCTTTTCTTTGATGCCACAGTCCAAGACACACTTGTCTAGTCGGCAATTAGAAATATTAGAGTTGGCACTGGGCAGTCGGGATGCTTGTGCTGAGAAAGGTTTCTTGTACAGAGAGTAGCAGGGGTGTACGGTAGGTGGCGCTCTCCAGCCAGCAATGCTGGGTGGGATTGGAAAGGTCAGAGAGCTACTTCATTCGGGAAGTTTGAAAGAATTGTTTCTCGACAGAGACAGCCGCAGCCTGCACCGCTTCACCTGTTTACGGTGCCCACCCACCTCCTCCTTGACCAACACAACCCCGTTCCATGGGTGCTGACTATCCCCGTTCATCTGGTACTGCTGTGATTAAAGCGGAAACCAAGAAAGCACCTAGAAGTTCCCAACTACATTGTAACCTGTCCAGTTACTTCACCCACTATTGGATTTGTAACATATACACACGTTGTTCAAGTTCCTTTCTACCTGATTTGAAGGAATGGCCTCTTCAGGGGTTAGCAGAAGCCCAGACCTGAAGATGCCAGCATCTTTCCCCTCTCCGTTCTCAGCCCAGTGCTTACCTCAGGGAATGGTGTGAGGAGATTCAGGAAGATGGGGACTGGCCAAGGAAATGCTCTGGGCATAGGTGAGTCAAAGTGTACCTTCTACAAAGAGAGTTATATATCCCGACACAATGTCTGAGGACCCTTCAACAGGCTGGTGCCTACTGGGATATGGGGTGGTCTAGCCAGACAGGAAAAGCCCTTCTGTGGTAGCATCTGGTAGGGCCTTTGCTATGTTCCCGGCTCAGCGGGAGCTCGGCTATCAGATCCACAGGAGAGATTTAGCCCAACCACCGGGAATGTGTCAGCTTCAAGTCTTTCTTGTCTCCTTGCCTTCTGGCCTAATCTGGACTTTTGTCTGAGCACACCCTATGGGACATGCTGACCTATATTACTAGCAAGTCTGGGTGGCAGTGGCCACTTGTGGATCAGAGCTCTTAGCCCTACTTGTGGACATGCATGCCCTCTGCCAGCAGCTGCAGCGTGGCCACCCCTCTAAGACACATTTCTTCAGTTTTCCTTCTTCCTGTGTTCGCTGAGTTTGTGTGATGCTGAAACCATGGAGATTCTTTTCTGTTCAGTCAGCTTACAGCTCTGGTCTTCTGATGGCTGAAGTCTCCCCAGTGCCACCCCCTGCTTTTAAAAAAATTCTTTAAGGGGTCCCAGTGAAGGCAGCATGAGTAGTTAGAGAAATACCTCTGACTTTTAACTGAGCATCTAAAGGCCTTTCCATTATGACACTCTAAGCTGTTTCTCCATCTCTTCTGTGTTCATCCAGTTATATAAATTTATTGACAAGGTCTGTCTCACCCTCATGACAGCCAGCAGTGCAGCATGGGTATAGTCTGTCTTCTGAATGTCTGTAGCTCTGTTCCTGAAGGGCAACCAACACAAAAAAAAAAAAAAGCAGGCAGTTTTGCTCAAAATAATAAGCAGGAATGGCAGAGTGCATCCCTGGAAACTGTATTAGTTACTGTTCTCCTTGCTATGATAAAATACCTGCCAAAAATCTGCTTGAAGGGAAGAATACTTTGCTTTATGTTCAAAGGGACATAGTCCATCATAGCTAGAATGCATGGTGGAAGGGAGTGCGGGTGGATGCTCTCATTGCATTTGCCGTCAGGAAGCAGAGGCAAAAAAATAGGCAGGACCTGCTGTGAAGTCTCAAGTTCAACCCCAGAGACCCATTTCCTCCAGCCAAGCTCTACCTCCTAAAGGGTCCACAACCTTCCAAGACAGCGCCACCTGCTGGAGACCAAGGATTCAGACACACATGCCCATGGGTGACATTTCACACTGCATGCATCTTTGGTTCTTCTCCCTATCTTCCCCTTCTCCTGAGCAAAAATGTAAATTGAGACTTTCCTTCCACCATAGACCATTCACACCATGCTAACTGGCTTCTGGGTCCCTTCCCCACGCAGTAACCAAGCTGCACCAGCTTTCTCAAGATTCTGCTCTCTTTCTCGAAAGACTATGCTTAAAATAGGAAAAGTCGGTCTTGTTTAGGGTCAGAGGCTGGAGTTTGAATGACCTGAGATCACAGAGACTCAGAAGGATTAGTTGCAGAGGGCATAGTAAGTTTCTGTTACCCTCTCAGATGTGTTTGTCATCAAGGCACTATGATTTGGTAAAACTGTATGTGTGTCTGTGGGTATGTATGTATGTGATGTGTGGAGTGTGCATGTGTGTCTTTGGGTATGTAAGTATGTGATGTGTGGTGTGTGTATGGGTGTCTGTGGGTATGTATGTATGTGATGTGTGTCTGTGGGTATGTAAGTATGTGATGTATGGTGTGTGTATGTGTATCTGTGGATATGTAAGTATGTGATGTGTGGTGTGTGTATATGTATTTGTGGTGCTGTATAGATGCATGTGTTATGTGTGGCTGTGTATATGGTATATGTAGTGTGTGTGTGTGTGTGTGTGTATGTATATATGTGATGTGAACTTTGTGTGCTGAAAGGGCCTCTCTGTCATCTCTTAAAGACCCATCATGATTCACAGCTTTTTAAATCCAATACACAATTACCATTATGTATTAAGTTAACCTGAAACGACAGATATCTGTTTTATTTGATTATCACTATAAATAGGTTATACTAAAATGCTGCTGGCTTGATTTGCACATTTCAATCTCTGAGCTCTCTGAAGGTCAGAGGTTTAGAAAAGTCAGAAGAGTACTTTGTCTTGAGATTGCTCTCTGTTTGGAGGAGTGCCAGCCTGGAGAGAAATCCTTTCTCCTATTACGATGTTCCCCTGGCTGAGGTTCTTGGTCTGGTGAAGCTTTAGTTCACTGCTGTGAAGCCAGTTAGATGCTTCGGCTCAGAGGACTCTGCAGCCCTTGGTGAGTGCAAGAAGGGACTCAGAGCATTTTCCAATGGAGCGATTGAAAAGCCAGCTCTCCCAGGCTATTCCGCCCTTTCTCTACTAATGAAAACAGGCGCAGTTCTGGCACACCAGCACTCAACTGAATAGATGGGCTATTACAGCCCGTCACTACGGAGGCCAAGAAGGTACATTAGACTACAGGGAGGTGGGAGTGAGGGGGCAGCGAGGGAGGGGAGTTAACTAGTTCAAGATGTTGATAGAGCAGAAATTCTAGCCTTAAGTTTTCATCTTCCTAATGTTCTTACTGACAGCTGAAAAAAAAGTCACTTTTTTTTGTCTACTTGTATGTGAATACATTAACCAGCTAGTTTCTTAGCTGCTTTTCATAGAACACACAGGACTCCCGGGGCCAAAGCAAAGGGCATATTACTCAGAGGACTAGAAATAGGCAGAGTAAGAGAATAACATGAGGACAGGGGGAGGGAGAGGGAGAGTTCTGAGTTCGAATAGCCAAGCAAATGTGAAGAAGCCTGGGCAGCAGCTGGCCATTGCATAAACTGTATAACAGGAGAGGAACTTGGACATTGGGGATCTTAGTCCATTGTGACGAGCAGTAAGCCCCTCTGCCCCTTGCAGGTATTGGTGTAGTCTCTCTTCTGCGAGTGCTTTCTTTGTAAACACCTTTAGGACAGCTCAGTGGAGGACAGTGTTTCTGATACCAAAGGCTGGGCATAGGGTTAAGATCCATAAGCTCTTTCAGGAACCTGTCTTCAACACAGAACCTACAGGAGCCTGTGACATCTATACCCATTAGGCTCTTCCATCTGAACTGCAGCACACGCTGCCTCACTACCTCCGGTTTCTGCTCTCATGCCAAGCTTGGAATTAGGCTGGGTATCTTTGCCCTCACGGAGTATGGCCCTTGAGGAATACCAGGCATCTTAGCAATCAGGAAGTTAACAGAGCACATAAAACTGGTGGAAGAAAATAGCTGGGGCCGAGGGAGAGGAGCAGCAATGAGACCTGGCTGCCCTGGCTGCAGCACGGAAGGAGAAATCAGCAAGGGAGGGGGTAGCAGCATGTGGGGTGCAAGGAGCAAATCAGAGAGGAGAGAGAGAGAGGCCGAGAGGAGACCACAGAACTGTCCTCCTCCTCCTGATAAGAGGTGATGTATTGTGGATAATGAGAGTCACAGAGAACAGTTATCCAACTCTGTTTGTGACCAGCAGGTTGGCAAGTAGGAAGCAAAAGAGAAAAGGGGGAATGCAGGAACACCCCACATAGCTCAAGTGTAACTGCATTAGTTATTTTCACTTGAATATTTTTAATCCATCACTTCCAATAGAGTCAGAGACAGCACTCAGCATCGACTTATGAGAAATGAAGCTGTGAGTCATAGAATGCTGGTAAGGCGAAGGCGCAGAGGAAACCGCCAGGCAGAAAAGAAACCGAACTCTCGTACACGGAGCTGCAGAGATAAAGATCCTTGCTGTAGGAAAGTCCCTCTAATGCAGTGAAAGAAAACATGTTATGTAAAAGTTAATGTGAAGATTCGATATCTGCAGTTTACAGAGGAAGTTAATTCAGCTCGTTCTCAGGTGACATTGGGGACTCTGCAGGTGCCAGCATAGGAGAATGGAGCCCTCACTCATCCGCTATCCCAGTAGGCTCTGCAAGGAGCTTCATAAAGCCCGTTAGTCTTGATGGAGCTTTTCATTTCCTCAGCATCCAGACAGGGCTTGACCAACTCTCCAAACGGCACAGTGGACAGGTGCGGAAGTGAAGTGAACTGCCCTGTCCGCACTCTGACCTACAGTGGGAAAACTACACTAGGCCGGAAGAATGGGAAGTGGGGGAGACAAGTCACCATTCCTTTTCCTCTCTCATTGCTCTTCTGTCACTGCATCCCACGGACACACAGTACTGCCCCATCCAGCTGTCACTGCATCCCATGGATGCCGGCTACTGCCCTATCCGGTTGTCACTGCATCCCACAGACTCACGGTACCGCCCCATCCAACTGTTACTGCATCTCACGAACACACAGTTCAGTTGAGAGAGCTGAACAAGCTCGTTGTGAAATCTAGAAACTTAGCAGCTGGGTCAATGGACATATTCCTGTGAAGGCATGTGCACTCACATGGGAAGGTGGAAAGACCTGTGAATCTCTCTTGTAGCAGGACTGTTTGTCCAAGATGGGGAAGAAAGCTTGCTGAAGACACTGCCTCCAGCAGTCTTCTTTTGGGACTTTTTACTCTCTGCTATTTTAAATAAGCAACCAAATTTCCTCACAAACATTATGGACTTTCTCATCTTCACTGGAAAGATTGGCTCTAGGAACTGAAGATGTGTGGAGGAGGTCCAGTTCTGCTGAAGGTCAGCCTCATGGTCTTGCTCAGTTTACAGAATCCGCGAGGGTGATAAGACAGTGAGAATAAGGTTGGGTCGTAATAAAGTCAATTAGTAATTACGTGAGCAGTATCCTCAATCTACTTTTCTTTCTTAAGGAAAGAATGACTCAAGTTATCCCTGTCCGAAAATGAATTCTTGCGAGTTTTCACTTTATCTCAAACTCCCCACATCACCCTGGTCTCTATTGGTCTGATTTGGTACCATGTCTTTCCTCCCCATGGTTCCCCCATGTAGCATGTGTAGCTGACCTTTAACCTCACATAGTCGGTCATTACTGGCCTCCTCCGTTTCCTTTCACTACCTCTCAGAGGTTCAGATTCTATTAGTGTGAATCATGCCTATCCAACTGGCAAGCACAAATAAATACTGAGTGATTCTTCGTGTTCACTTGAAGACAAAGCCTATGATACTGGCGAGGGCCTTCTTCAATGGCTTATTAAAAATAAAAAAAGCCATGGGATTATCACCCAAACCCCCTTCTTCCAAAAAGCGTTCTCATATGTATTTAAAGCTAAAGAGGTCAGGGTGAGGGGGACAAGAAAAAAAAAAAAGAGGAAATGTCCTAAACTTACCCTTCCTGATGCACAGAGACTATTTCTACTTACGTATACTGTCATTATGTGAAACTCAGCACGCCTTAAGCCAAGCTCTCCCTTTCCCTCTCAAAGCAGCATTTCTGATTAGTGTTCCTATTTCAGCTTTATTCCCATGGCTTCCTGAGCACAAAACCCCTGAGTCATTTATCACGGCCGCCTGTTCCCCACACTCATAACCAATCAGTAATCAAGTCCTGTTGTTTCTGCCTTCAAAATAATTTCCTTATCTTTCTCTTTCTGTTACCATGGAGACCATCAAATCTTCCTTTTTGCTTCATGCCTGGACAACGGCGCTAACTTCTGGAAACTCTTGGCTCCTGTGGAGCCTGCCTACAGCTGCTGCTGGAATAAATCCCTTTGTCATGTCTACCCCTCCCCCGCAAGACCCTTCAGTAGCTCCTTTCTGTTCCTAAAGATCAGTTTCTTTTAAAGTCACATGGCCATGCAGACTGACCACATTTAAATGCTCTCTGTTAATTTACATCAAGTGTTGTGTGGCATTAAGAGGGTACCTCCCATCCCTAGGCCAGAGTGCCAGTGGGTGCCTTAGTGAGTCGATTCAGCTTCTGAGGGAATTATTACAGTGTTGCATCCCTGCCACAGGATTCAGAGACCTTGAAGAACAGGACTGGTTATTCGGTCCCCAGCCACTTAGAG
Source organism: Microtus oregoni (assembly GCF_018167655.1). NCBI lineage: Eukaryota > Metazoa > Chordata > Mammalia > Rodentia > Cricetidae > Microtus > Microtus oregoni. The sequence continues at coordinate 31,071,919 of NW_024543067.1, forward strand.
GACTTTGTGGCTTTGTTGGACAATGACTTTCCAGCTACAGGCAGTGGATGGCAATCTACCTGCTCATAGCAATTGCCCTTAAACTCTTTCCTTTCGATTTTCTTTTGGTGTGTACCTATGCATGTGTTCGTGTGTGTGTGTGTGTGTGCGCACATGCCTTTCTATTTTCTTTTGGTGTGTACCTATGCATGTGTTCGTGTGTGTGTGTGTGTGTGTGTGTGTGTGTATGTGTGTGCATGCACACATGCCTTTCTATTTTCTTTTGGTGTGTACCTATGCATGTGTTCGTGTGTGTGTGTGTGTGTGTGTGTGCGTGCACACATGCCTTTCTATTTTCTTTTGGTGTGTTCCTATGCATGTGTTCATGTGTGTGTCCGTGCACACATGGGTGCACAAACATGTCTATGCATGTGTGGAGAACAGAGGTCACTGTGGGCGTCTTCCTCAGTCACTCACAACCATAGTTTAAGACAGGGTCTCTTCCTGAACCTGAAGCTCATTGATTTGGTGAGACCAACTGGCCAAACCCCAGGGATCCTCCTGCTTCCACTTTCCAAGCTCTGGGATTATAGGTGTGGGCCGTCATGCCTGTCTTTTTACATGGATGTAGGGTGTGAGCACAGGTCCTCATGCCTCCTCACATTTTCCTGAGTGAGCCACCTTCCCCACCCTCTATATGTCTCTAAAATAACTTTGCTTTTCCAGACAATGCTCTACTTGCTTTTACCCAAATTTTTTTGACTCAAGGCTTTTTAATTTTTTTTCCTGAAATATACTTCAACTTCCTCCTAACTGGATAATTCCTGTTTGCTCCTCAAAGTTCTCATCAAACATTATTTCTTCGGGAAAGCTTTTACCCTCTACAGCAGAAACACTGTAGTTTTGATGCTCTGATAGCACCGCATGTTTAGTTCTGGGCTGTGAGGACTCAAATTTGGTCTGCCATTGCACATACAAGCTATGTATGTTCATTTCAATACGAACAGTTTTGTCTTAGTATGGAATTTCTGCCAATGCTAGAAAACAGCACACATTTTACCTTCAATATAACTGTCTCTAAGATAAATAACCAGGCATTCCAAAAAGCCTAACTCTTGCCGTAAAGAGTGGGGACCTGGCTTCAAGGAAAGGCTTGGATAACAAGTGTCTGAGGGATGCTGAGGAGGAGATTGCTTGCATGCTGTCCTCTGGCTACTTGGGTGCTCATCTCGTAACTGCTCCACCTGCATCACCTGACATTGCTTGTGAAGTGTTCACATCAGACCTGCTGGGGAACATCTATCTGCTTTTGGAATAAAGTTGTGTTCTTCCAGGATATACTGCATGGGGAGTCTCTCAAAGAGCTTGCCCTTTGTCTCCTGGTCAGCAGGCCTCACTCCAGTTTGTCTCTTTCTGTTGCTTCAAATTCCCAGAGACTCCTCCATCTGGGGTCTGGCTAATATTTGGATTGAGTAAATTCATCATCCAGTGGTCATGGCTTTTCTGAACCATCCAGGAGTGTCCAGATCCCTTCTGTGTGATGGGAGAACCAAGAAAAGGCTGGTGCACAGCACCAGATTCCTCCTGGTATCTGGGTGCACAGCACCAGATTCCTCCTGGTGAATACTCCTTCCATAGTTTGTTGCCCTGCTATCCGAGGCTAGCTGGGCAGCCTGAGAAAGCAGAACATAAAATAATTATTGCTTGTGTGTTTTCCTTCAACATGTCTGAGATTTTTACTGCCTTATAGATCATGATGAAATTGTCTGCCTCCATACATACTTGGCCTCTGTGCCGAGAACATACTCAGAGACCCACAGCCAACCTCTCTCCCATCCTTTATCTCTATATCTCCTTGTCTGGCTGTTGTGCCTCAAATCAGAAGTTCTTTTCACTTTCTTCTTCATCCTTAGAAGAACAGCGAAACCCCGTAGGTCACAAACACCCAAGTTTCCTTCTATCTAGAGCTTCTGATAAACTGCTTTCAGTTCCGAGGTGAGCAAACACATTCGTAGCTGCAGTTTCTTTCAAGATCCTCTCTTGCAAATGCAAAGCTGAAACGCAGCTCATTCTTTGCTTTTGAGTTAAGGCAAAATCTTCCCTGAGGAAACAGATGCTGGTTTAGTGGAAGACAGTCAAATACAAGAGAAGATCATTAATCTATTACACAAATAGTATCCAGCAGAATCCTAGCACTTGTGCTGTATAGAGTAACCACAATCTCTCGTGTCTGTCATCCCTTGCTCTCCTGTGGGGGGATGTTCTGGTACTCTGATACCTCCTGTAGGGAGCAGCATGTAGCACTGCAGAGATGGATGAGTGCCCTTCTGGAAGCCTCTGGGTTCCTAGGCAACTGGCTTGACACTGATTGCTGAGGCATGAATTTGCAGTCCCGCTGATTAGCCTCCATAGTGGTCAGAAATAGACACATTCTGTGTGACATTCAGCTGCTAAAGATGGGGGAAGTATAGAATTCTTACTCTGAGGAGTTGTAGAGGGCTGGTGCTGACCTGTATAGACAGCCAAGGAATCCTGAAATCTATGGTCACATGTAAGTCACAATAGGAGCATGAAACTAGCCAGCTGTTAGAGTCATAGAACACATCAGCGCTCTTCAAGAAGTTTCACATCTGTCGATGCACTTCATCGTTTTCAGAGCAGTAAAAAGTGCCTTCTGCTCTCATCCTCATTTCCTGGATGAGGAAATTCCATGAGGTCAAGGAATTTGTCTGGAGGTCACTCAATACAAAAGAGGTAGAGCTAGGGCTGGGACACAGTCTCTCTCATTAACAGGTGGCTATAGTCTATACGAGAATCCCACTCAAGCGGTTTTAGCAGAATATCTTCCCCTAGATCCAATCTGTCACGTTAAAATCAAGCTGGACCCACCTATTTTACATCTCAGGCTTGAAGTCCTGAGCAACTCTGTTGAGCAAAGGAGGGAAGGTTTTCCTCAAGGAGAGGAATGCACAGGGGGGTTCACAAGCAAACTCATCAGAAAGAAACGCACTGATGAACAAAGTCAGAGACAATTCATTTCCATGACTGGCTCTTGCTTTGTAGAGGCAATCCTTACATTTTCCTGAATAAAACCTGTCTGTGAGGTAGCCGACATAGGCCAAAATGATGTCACAATGGTGAGAACCGCACCTAAGGCTCTGAGCCTTGAGGGTTCAGTTCGAATCCCCAACTCACACCACCTGGGATGCATGCATACATTTGTTACGTCACTTACATGCGTCAGACTTTTATTACATTCTGCGATGAAAGCCCTGTTTTTAAAGAGTAAAGAGTATCTCAAGAAAAAACTGTTCTTGCCCGGCACTCAGGAGGCAGAGGCAGGTGGATCTCTGTGAGTTCTAGGCCAGCTGGACTACAGAACTAGTTCCAGGACAGGCTTCAAAGCTACAGTTAAACCCTGTTTCGAAAAACCAAACCAAAACAAAAACCAAAATGAAAAGCTGTTCTTGCTTGGTGGTATTGTGTCTGTACACCACACGCCTTGAGAGCAGCTAAGAGTATTCCTGCTTCTTCTTCTGGCCACATAGATACATCAGTTTTTGTTGTGGAGAAAAGGAAAGAAAACCATTGATTTTTAAATTATGCCATAGTTTTCATATACTCACCATATAGAGATACAATGACTGAATTATCTAAGTTAAAAATTGCTTGGGCTAGGTTGTCTTAGAGAGTCTCTGAAGTCTTGACTGTCTTATACGACTCACCGTATGTGTTTGACAGCTGAGTAAAATGGAGACAGAGATCTAGTTCTGAATCCTGATTTTCTATCTGTAGATTTTGGACAAATTAGTTGACTTCTTTAGGCTTCTGTTTACTCATGTAAAATTTGGGGCATCTGTAGTATTGACACCTCTGTAAATGTTGTAGGGATATCATCAATAAAAATGAAACCAAAAAGGGAAAGTGGCATGGTGCCCAGAGTAGAATAAATAGTAGATATCCTGGTATTCTTATTACTGACAGGCTGACAATGTACTTCTATGTTGGTCTTCCCAAATATGATCTGCTCTTAGAAATTAGCAAGGGGCAGCTCATTCGTGCATGCGTATCTTCGAGTGTAATCATTTTCCTGAGACGGACGGTTGGTGACAGTGATAGAGTACACGTGACGTGATGGCAGAAGCAGGGACTATCCAAGGGGACAGAGGGAACCAGCAAAGGTGGTCAGAGGCATGTGGTAGTAGCATGAGGGCCATGCCGAGGCTTCACGGTTCCAAGAACATACCGCACTCAAGTTCTGTTCCCCGCACCCACATTAGGAGACTCTCACGTCCTCTTCTGGCTTCTTTAGGCACTGCACTCATGTACACCTACCCTATACACACAAATCCACATTCACATAAATAAAAATAATCTATTTTTTTGAAAAGCAAAGTACAATGACCTATATGCAGGAATATGCTGTTATTAAACTTATATCTTTAAAAATTAAAAAAAATGTTATAATGGTACTGCATTAGATGCTAAGGGCACAGGGTGGATAGGCTCATTTCTTTTACCCTCAGGGGTGTACATATAATGGACAAACTGGTGGAAGTGCTGGCAAGTTCTCTGCTGTTTTAGTTTTCCTAGGTACGAGGTTAACAGTGTAAAGGAGCACGCTGAGGGCCACCATGGGATCAGAAACAGGCTGGGAGAAGGGGAATATCATGTTAAACTAGAAGAGGGACATTGTGAGTCGTGGACAAAGGAACATCTTACCTACAAAAGAAGAACAAGAAGATGAAGAAGTCTTACTTATTGCTGATTTTCAGTGCGTTTGTAGGATACTAAGCAAAAGGCACAAGGAGGGGCCTTGGCATGCACCTTACCGTGAGGAAGGGAATTTGAACTTTCTCATAGTAGGACAAGAAAAAAGTAGGGTTTGTAAAGGAATTTTGTTAAACAAACTGATTGTGTCCGGTTGGCATTTTAGAAAGAGCACTCCAGAGAAACCGCCACACTGCTTTCCAGAGTGGTCGCACAAGTTTGCATTCCCACCAGCAATGGATGAGTGTACCCCTTTCTCCACAACCTCTCCAGCAAAGGCTATCATTGGTGTTTTTTATTTTAGCCATTTTGACAGGTGTAAGATGGTATCTTAAAGTTGTCTTGATTTGCATTTCCCTGATCGCTAAGGAAGTTGAGCATGACCTTAAGTGTCTTTTGGCCATTTGAACTTCTGTGTGCTCACCTTACTAGACCTGGATAGAGGTGGGTGGTCCTTGGACTTCCCACAGGTCAGGGAACCCTGATTGCTCTTCGGGCTGATGAGGGAGGGGGACTTGATCGGGGGAGGGGGAGGGAAATGGGAAGCGGTGGCAGGGAGGAGGCAGAAATCTTTAATAAATAAATAAATTTCTTTGTTACTTTTTTTTTTAGTATTTATTTGTTATATGTACAATATTTTGTCTGTGTGTGAAGCCCCGAAGTGGACTCCAGACCTCTTTACAGATGGTTGTGAGCCACCATGTGGTTGCTGGGAATTGAACTCAGAACCTTTGGAAGAGCAGCCAGTGCTCTTAACCACTGAGCCATCTCTCCAGCCCCATAAATAAATAAATTAAAAAAAAAGAAAAAGCACTCCAGAGCGGGGGATGGAGTGCTAGAAACAAGATGTCTGGGTAGGGACAGGACGGCAGGAAGGAGTGGGTACAGTCACTGGGAAGGAGAAGAGGACCCTAAGAAAGGGTCAGTAGACACAGCAGGTGTGTGGGAATGTTCACGGAGAACTTTGAAGTAGGACCATTGAGGATCAGCAAGACTCCTGGGCCGGGATGGCGGCATGAGATGCACAGGCAACCTATCTCCTCGTTTGGATAGTCTGAAGGATAATACACATCAGCAATTACAAGAAATGTTCTTATGTAGGAACAATGGAAGGGTCTGGATGTGAGGAGTCTGAGGCCAGTCTGTGAGCACTAAGCCGAGACCCACCCACCTTTGTTTTTTAATTATTATTATTTTATTTTATTATTTTTTTGTTGAGCTCTACATTATTCTCTGCTCCCCTCCCTGTCTCTCCCTTCCCTGCTTCAATCCTCCCCCAAGGTCCCCATGCCCCCAGTTTACTCAGGAGATCTTATCTTTTTCTACTTTCTACTTCCCATGTAGATTAGATTCATTTATGTCTCTCTTAGGGTCCTCATTGTCTAGGTTCTCTGGAATTGTGGACTGGTTTTCTTTGCTTTATGCTTAAAAACCACTTATAAGTGAGTTCATGTGATAATTGTCTTTCTGTGTCTGGGTTATCTTACTCAAAATGATGTTTTCTAGCTCCATCCATTTGTCTGCAAATTCAAGCTGTCGTTATTTTTTTCTGCTGTATAGTACTCCATTGTGTAAATGTACCACATTTTCCTTATCCATTCTTAAGTCGAGGGACATTTAGATTGTTTCGAGGTTCTGGCTATGACAAACAATGCTGCTATGAATATAGCGGAGCACATGTCCTTGTGGCATGATTGAGCATCCTATGGATATATACCCAAAAGTGGTATTACTGGGTCTTGAGGAAGGTTGTTTCCAAATTTTCTGAGAAATCACCACACTGACATCCAAAGGGGTTGTACCAGCTTGCATTCCCACCAGCAATGCAGCAGTGTTCCCTTTTCCCCACAACCTCTCCAGCATAAGTTGTCATCAGTGTTTTTGATCTTGGCCATTCTTACAGATGTAAGATGGAATCTCAGAGTTGTTTTGATTTGCATTTCTTTGATGACTAAGGATGTTGCGTATTTCTTTAAGTGTCTTTCAACCATTTTAGATTCCTCTGCTGAGAGTTCTCTGTTTAGGTCTGTACTTCATTTTTTTTTATTGGATTTTTGTTTTTTGACCACAAATTTCTTGACCTCTTTGTTTTGCAGATCAGATCTCTGTCTAATGTGGGGTTGGTGATGTCGTTTTGTCTTGTTGACTGTGTCCTTTGCTTTACAGAAGCTTTTCAGTTTCAGGAGGTCCCACTTATTGTTTCTCTCAGTGTCTGTGCTGCTGGGGTTGTATTTAGGAAATGGTCTCCTGTGTCAATGTGTTCTAGTATACTTCCCACTTTCTCTTTTATGAGGTTCAGTGTGGCTGGCTTTATGTTGAGGTCTTCAATCCATTTGGACTTGAGTTTTGTGCATGGTGATAGATATGGGTCTATTTTCATTTTTCTCCATGTTGATATCCAGTTACGCCAGCACCACTTGTTAAATCTGCTTTCTTTTTTTCCATTTGATATTTTTTGCTTCTTTGTCAAAAATCAGGTATTTGAAGGTGTGTGGAATTAATATATCTGGGTCTTCTATTCATTTCTATTGGTTCTCCCGTCTGTTCTTATGCAAATACCAGGTTGTTTTCAGTACTGTAGCTCTGTAGTACAGTTTGAAGTCAGGGATTGTGATTCCTCCAGAAGTTCTTTTATTATACAGGATTGTTTTGGCTATCCTGGGTTTTTGCTTTTCCATATTACGTTGAGTACCATTTTTTCGAGGTCTGTGAAGAATTTTTCTGGGATTTGGATGAGTATTGTATTGAATCTGTAGATTGCTTTTGGTAAGATTGCCATTTTTACTATGTAATTCTGCCTACCCAAGAGCATAGGCAATCTTTCCACTTTCTGGTGTCTTCTTCAATTTCTTTCTTCAAAGATTTAAAGTTCTTGTCATACAAGTCTTCCACTTGTTTGGTTAGAGTTACTCTAAGATATTTTATGCTATTTATGGCTATTGTAAAGGATGATGTTTCTCTGGATTTTTCCTGTGACTAATATGATATGTCCTTCTTTGTCTCTTTTGATTGATTTTAGTTTGAAGTCTATTTTGTTAGCTATTAGGATAGCTACACCAGCTTGTTTTTTAGGTCCATTTGATTGGAAATTTTTTTCTCCAACCCTTTACTCTGAGGTGATGTCTATCTTTGAGATTGAGGTATATTTTTTGTATGCAGAAGAAGGATGGATTCTGTTTTTGTATCCAATCTGTTAGCCTGTGTCTTTTTATAGATGAGTTGAGTCCATCTATATTAAGGGATATTAATGACCAGTAATTGCTATCTCCTGTTAATTTAGTTTTTGTTGTTGGTGATGTTAATGTGTGTGTTTTCCCCTTTTTTGAGATTTGCTGCTATGAGACCATCAACTGTCTGTTGATGTAGCCAACTTCCTTGGGTTGAAATTTTCCTTCTAGTATTTTGTAGAGGGCTGGGTTTGTGGCTAGGTATTGGTTAAATCTGGTTTTGTCATAAAATATCTTGTTTTGTCCTTCTATGGTGATTGAAAGTTTTGCTGGGTATAATAGTCTGGGCTGGCATCCATGGTCTCTTAATGTCTGCATAACACTTGACTTAAGACCTTCGGGCTTTCATTGTCTCATTTAAGAAGTCAGGTATAATTCTGATAGGTCTGCCTTTATATATTACTTAGCCTTTTTCCTTTGCAGCTCTTAATAGTCTTTCTTTATTCTGTATGTTTAGTGTTTTGATTATTATGTGGCCAGGAAACTTTTTTTTTATCTAGTTTGTTTGGTGTTTTGTAAGCTTCTTGTATCTTCATAGTCATATCTTTCTTTAGGTTGGGAAAGTTTTCTTCTATGATTTTGTTAAATATATTTTCTGTGCTTTTGAGCTGAACTTTTTCTCCTTCTATACCTATTATTCTTAGGTTTGGCCTTTTTATGGTGTCCCATATTTCCTGGATATTTTGGGTTAAGCTTTTGTTAGATTTAATGTCTTCTCTGACTGATGAGTCAGTCTATTTCTTCTATTGTATCTTCAAGGCTTGAGATTCCCTCTTCCATCTCTTGCATTCTGATGTTTATGCTTGTGTTTGTGGTTCCTGATCATTTTCTCATGATTTCTATTTCTATAATTCCCTCAGCTTGTGTTTTCTTTATTGTCTCTATTTCAGTTTTCAAGTCTTGAATAGTTTCTTTCATGTTTGATTGCTTTTTCTTGGTTTTCTTTAAGAGATTTGTTGGTGTCTTCCAATTTTTTGTTTGTCTTTTCCTCCATTTCTTTAAGGAAATTTCTCATTTCCTCTTTAACAGTTTCAAATATTCTCCTGGAGTTATTTTCTTCTGCTTCATCTATATTTGGTTGTTCAAGTCTTGCTATTGTAGGGTCTCTAAATTTTACTGGTGTTGTGTTGCTCTTTGTGAGGTTGTCTTCTTACCTTGTCTATTCATCTTTTCCTTTTATTGGTGTGGTTGGGGTTGTCTGTGATTCGGTTGATTAATCTTCTAGGTGCCAGTGAATCCAAGGCTCAGATGGTTCTTCTTCATGGTAAAGTCGGTGCCACAGTTCTAATTATCTCATTGGTCACTCCGTTGTTCTGGAGGTCATTCAGTGCTCATGGGCTTTGTTCTGTCCCCTTGGAGTTTGCTGTCTCAGGCCTGTTCTGGCCTAGGTTATCAACTCAGACCTGTTTCTATAAATATCCTTGGTCTGGATCTGTTCCTGCGGAGGTCCCTGGTTTGGGGTTGGTCCTGCAAAGATCTCTGGCTTTGATCTACTCCCTCAGTGGTCCTAGACTTGGGTGTGCCCTGACCTGCAGAGGACTTGGCTCAGGCCTGCTCCCTCAGAGGTCCCAGACACATGCCCAGACCTGCAGAGGTTTTTGGTTCCCCTACTCCCTTTGATGTCCCAGACCGATGCTGGGACCCACCGAGGTCCTGGCTCAAGCCTACTCCCTCAGAGGTCCCACACTCACTCCTGGACCTGCAGAGATCTCTGGTTCCTGCCTACTCTCTTGGAAGTCCCAGACTCATGTCCAGACCCACAGAGGTCCTAGCTCAGACCTAGTTCCTCGAAAGTCCTAGACTCAAGCCCAGATCCACAGGGGTCCTGGCTCAAGTCTACTTCCTTGAAGGTCCCAGATTCATGACTGGACCTGCAGCCGTCTTTGGTTCTGGCCCACTCGCTCAGCAGTTGTTCCCCTGTACCTGTTCCTGTGGAGTTCGCTGTCTCTGCTCTGCTCTGGCCCAGGTTGCTGGCTCAGTCCTGCCTCTGCAAATGTCCCTGGTCTGGATTTGCTCCTGTTCCCGCTCTCATGGAGCTAGCTTTCTCAGGTCTGCTCCAGCCTAGGTAGCTGGCTCAATCCTGCCCCTGCAGAGCTCACTGTCTCAGGCCTGTTCTGGCCTAGGTCGCTGGCCCAGTTCTGCTTCCACAAATGCCCCTGGTCTGGGTTCGCTCCTGCTTCCATGGAACTCACTGTCCCAGGCCTGCTCTGGCCCATGTCACTGGCTCAGTCCTGCTCTTTTGGAGTTTGCTGCCTCAGACCAGCTCTGGCCTACGTCTCTGGTTCAGTCTTGCTCCTATAGCGTTCACTGCCTCCCCCCCCCACCTTGTATACAGTCATAAGGTACAGTAAAAAAAAACACATTTGTTTCTCAACACTGCATTGATAATTAAAACTGAAAGTTGTGCATTGTGATTGAGTTCTCTGAAGAAAGAAACAGAGCAAGAAACTTAGGGTAAAGAGAGGACATTTAAATGGAAACTGGATACAATAGGACCCACCAGAGAGATCGGTAGGCAAGAGAGAACCAGGAGAACAATGATCCAGAGTCTAGAGGAGGAAATTCCCGCACCAAGCATAAAGCAGTCAGGAATATCAGAGTCATATAGGTCGAGGAAGAGGACTTGAAACACTCATATGGCTGGGGACTCTGGGATGTACTGACACTCTGGGGAATAGTCATGGAGGAACACACATGGGCATTGACTCTTGGCTAGAATGGCTATTAGGGAAGGAGAGTCTGGAGGATCTCGCCAAGGAGGATGGAAGGGAAGGGGCTTTTTCTTAGTGACTTCAAATATTAGTGCCTGACTGAACTGGGCCTTCTGCTAGTGATGGACAAATCCAAGTCAAAATCAAATAACAGTTATGTTGATTTTTCTATTTGCAGAACCTGGAGGAGGTATATCCAACAGAGTTCTATGTGATTGGCAGAGTTCTATTTCCTTATGTTTACTGGGCTTAGAATACTTATGTCTAGATCAGTTTTCTTGAGTTCTTCATTTTGGAGAAACAGTTTTCAAAGCTACAGTCCTTTCAATTTTTTGTACAAACCTATGTTCTTTTAACTTTCAATATTTTTCGGTTTTAGCTGGGATTTAGCATAACACAGTTTCCCTTCACAGCAGCTTTAAAGTGCACTGGTTAACTGTGAAGCTCAATAAGTTAAATTCATATTGCTCTGAAATTGATCTCTAGAATGATTTTTATCTTACAAAACTGAAACTGTCTCCCTACTAAACATCTCCCCATTTGCCTCCCCTCTCACTTCCTGGAAACCACATTCTACTTTCTGTTTCTACTAAGAGTTTAATTGTCTATTGACATTTCTCAAGCAAGCACATGGAGTTTTCCTACCACGATCGGCTTATTTCCCTTTGTATAAAGCCCCCGATTTTATCCACATTATAGCATGCTTCCCAGTGACCTTCTATGTGTTGGATGGGGCAGGTTCTCCATGGTGTTCCCCCTTTGAGAATCCTTTGTATGAACCTGACAGTCTTTGTTCTTCCAACCTTGTAAGTGAAAAAGCAAGTGAACCTGGGCATAAGTAAACCTGTAAACGTCAAAGCACTGACTGACTATGGAATAAAGTCAAGGCTCCATGGGGAATGGGGAGGCAGCTGGGCACCTACCCGTACAAAGAAAACGAACATGATAGGAGAGATGAAGAGGAGGTGAATGTTGAAGAAGCGTCCAGGGGTCCAGTATCTGGTCAGGAGCCCCTTCTTATGAGTCCTTTCAGAGTCACCCATATTGTCAGAGGAAGGTTTGTGACACCCTTTGGTTTGACGTGGGTGGGTACTTCAAGAAGACATGGCTGACAACGGGAAGGAGACTCGACAGGGACACCAGACGCCAGCGAGGCACACACAGCACACAGAGGACTGGGCACCGTTAGGTGTGAATGCTGAGTTAGCACACAGCAAGGACCCCATTCTCAGCAACCTTCTGGAGTGTTCCCTGTATTTCCAGGCATCGCCACCTCCTCTGACTTCTCTTTTGCTGCATATCTGCTGTCTGCTTGACATTTCTGTTTAGATGTCTAAAATGTAGGTCAAACTGGACATTTTCAGCACTGCGCCACCTCTCATTCTTTCCCCAAATCTTTGCCTCTATAACGCTTCCAAGGTCCAAAAATTAGTGGCAGTCTGGGTAAGTATTTATTCTTGCCTCATACCATTCTCCCCTGGAAGACATTTACCTCCTCCCATCCTCTCTGAATTCTCAATCCAAGTATGATCATTTCTTATTAAAAGTACTTTTATTTATTCCTTGAAAACTTCACATATGTATGTGAAGTGTCTTGATTATACACACTCATTTCCCCCTCCAATTCCCTGTAGGTTCTGCAACCCATCTTCTTTCAAACATTTTCTTTCTTTTCTTTAAAAAAAAATATAGTCCACCGTGTCCCTTTAGGGCTACTTGTCCAAGCACAGGCGTGGGACTAAACAGTGGCCAGGGAAATGAGATCCTCCCGCTAACTGGACTTCCTGCATCGTTCTTGCCAACCTAGCTTCAGACTCCTTCATTGTCTGCTCACTGCCCTTGGGATAAGATTCAAATTCTCCACTGTGGGTCTGAGTCCTGATGAGTCCTCCTACCTCACCCACTTCTCCCCTTCCTTGAGACTTTCAGTGGCACTAGCTTCTCTTTCCTTCAGATCTTCTTCCCTAACGGGAGTTCTGGCCTCAGCTCGGAGGCCCCTTAGACTGACTGCCCTCTGACTGCCGGCCCGCAGACAGCACCACACCGGTCACTCTATGCTATGCCGCCTTCTTTATTTTCCACCCAAGACTATTTCTCAGTCTGGACTAGTCATGCTTGTTTGTATGGTTATCCTCTTACTCCTGCTAGAGCTTAAACTCCAAGGAGAAGAAACTTCATCCTCAACCAGCTGAATGCCTAGAAGACGATCACTTCCCAGCTACAAAAGCAGATACTCAGAATTATATGCTGATTCTCTTAGGTGAACTCTTGCCAGACATTTCTGGAGCTTGCAGGTGGACACAGCAGACGGGGGCCCTGTTCTCCAGACAGATTTCTGCTTCTGTGAAAGATGGAAGAAGAGCATGTTATTGGGTATACGAACAACAACCGCTCTGGGGTCTCCAGGCTGCAGGGCAGGTGTGTGTTGGGAGGGAAAACAATGTGGTATTGATCTTTATTTCTGGCTTTGTGAAGAACCAGGAAGATGAAATCAGTAATTTCAAGATGAGTCACTGGAAACAAGTGGTTTTACAGAACACCTTGAAGTTTTAAATAGGTGGAGACAAAGAGGAAGAAAAAGACAGCAAGCTCTCAGGCCTCCTAAAGCCTCACAGCCCACAGTGAGAGGCTCAGCCAGTGGTTCTCAACCTGTGGGTTGCGACCCCTTTGGGATCCAATGACCCTTTCACAGGGTTGGCCAAGACCATCGGAAGCACAGATGTTTACATTATGATTCATATCAGCAGCAGAACTACAGCTATGAAGTAGCAATGAAAGTAATTTTATAGTTGCGGGTCACCACATCATGAGGGACTGTGTTCAAGTGTCGCAGTGTTAGGAAGGCTGAGCCCAGGGTGCCTAAGAAATGAACCCTTCCAGTTACTTGTACATGGCTGTCCTCCTGATAGGGGACCGTTAAATTTCAACTGCTGTAAATACTTTTTAATGAAAAAAGATGTAATTTTTTCCCTAATCAATAGAGGTAGCTGAGCCAGTCGGTGGTGACACACACCTTTAATACCAGTACTTGGGAGGCAGAGGCAAGGGATCTCTGTGAGTTTGAGGCCAGACTGATTCATAGAGCGAGTTCCAGGACAGTCAGGGTTACACAGAGATACCCTGTCTCAAAGAAAAAAAAAAAGAACAAAAACCAAACAAACAAACAAAAAGAGGCACCTGAAATAAGCGTCATAGGCTTGAGAGTGGGATAAACCTGGGCTGTGTCCGAGTTCTGTAGCTGAAACAGTTCCATAACATGGGTGTGTGGCTACACTGAGCTGCTGTGCCGGGAGACGAGGCTACTGAGAGCTCCCAGAAGCCCTGTCATGAGGGAGGTGAACCACACAGTCACGATGTCACTATGCACACTAGGAACTTCCAAGGTGATGGGTGCTGTGAGCGCCACTGGTGAGACACACCGTTCGTGGACACCACATTTGTATCATTTCCTAAGCTTGCTGTGAGCACCATAGCCCATGCCTGAATTGCCTTGACATAGCTGCAGTGCACACGTGTGAAATTAGAGGTCAAATGTGTGTCAGAACCATGACAGTATCAACACTGCTTTCCTGAAAACACCCTGACTCCAGACTGTTCTCTTTCTCCCATATTTTTGTTTTAATGATTCTTTGTGAGTTTTGCATCATGCACTCCAATCCCACACATTTTTCAGTCCTTCCACATCCACTCTCCACCCTTGCAACCTCCCTCCAAACGAAAAAAAAGTCTTGCAGTAGAAGCTGTGGTGTATCACACAGTCTGTCTTTTTTGTCCAACCAGCTTTCTCTGCAACTGTTCATTGCAAAGAGTCCTTGATCTGGTTAAAGGCCTCTGGCTTCTTATGACTCCCATATCATCCAGAGGAGTCAAGTCAAGATCCAGGATGGAGGCCCGTGGGAAGGGTGTGGTCTGAACAGGTGTGTGGCTCTGGGTTCAATCCCAGTCCCAGCATCTGGGAGACAGAGACAGGAGGATCAGATTATCCTCCTGGTTATCCTCAGCTACACAGCAAGTTCAAGGCCAGAATACACTACACACCAGTGTGTCTCAACAAATAAAGGAGTAAACAAACAAATAGTAGCCAACTTGAACTTGCTTTCTTTTGTGAGTTCCAAGACACTGAAATGGTCACACGACAGCGGTTCTTCCCCAAGCATTGCCTCTGGCCCTCTGAAAAGCCTCTTTTTTTCAGTGGAGGAACCTGACTGGCAGGTTTTTTTAAGTTTCTCTCCTGAAAAACTGGACCCAAGAAACATTGCAATGAGAATTTGACTCCCACACATGGGTGCCCTCCAGGCTCTGAGAGGTCCAGGGCAAGGGAAAGAACAATGCTGTTCAGACGTGCTGCTTCATCCATTGGGCTCCAGTTTTCTTCAGCGCTGTGAGGAAGAAGTTCTCTCCTGAGGATGTGTATGTCACACGACACTGTTCTCGAAGATCCTCCATCTCTTCCAAAAGCCAGGGAGAAGACCTGCAGTGCTGTCCCTGCTGGAGAGGCTTCTGGAAGAGAGGGAGAAACAGCTGTCCTACCTTGACATTTATATTCCTTTTCATGTTAGCAGTTCCCTGGGAACATTGTAAGAAGCTGGACTTTTGGCTGTGCACACTCATGTTTTACTGTGCACACAGGTCTGGAGCACTCATGTTTGACTGTGCACAGGTCTGGAGCACCCTGTTTGTGTGCACAGGTCTGGAGCACTCATGTTTGACTGTGCACACAGGTCTGGAGCACTCATGTTTGACTGTGCACACAGGTCTGGAGCACTCATGTTTGACTGTGCACACAGGTCTGGAACACTCATGTTTGACTGCGCACAGGTCTGGAGCACTCATGTTTGACTGTGCACAGGTCTGGAGCACTCATGTTTGACTGTGCACAGGTCTGGAGCACTCATGTTTGACTGTGCACAGGTCTGGAGCACTCATGTTTGACTGTGCACACAGGTCTGGAGCACTCATGTTTGACTGTGCACAGGTCTGGAGCATTCATGTTTGTGCACACAGGTCTGGAGCACCCTGTTTGTGTGCACATGTCTGGAGCACTCATGTTTGACTGCGCATACAGGTCTGGAGCACTCATGTTTGACTGTGTGCACAGGTCTGGAGCACTCATGTTTGTGCACACAGGTCTGGAGCACTCATGTTTGATTGTGTGCACAGGTCTGGAGCACTCATGTTTGACTGTGCACAGGTCTGGAGCACTCATGTTTGACTGTGTACACAGGTTTGGAGCACTCGTATTTGATTAACTGTGTGCACAGGTCTGGAGCACTGATGTTTGACTGTGCACAGGTCTGGAGCACTCATGTTTGACTGTGCACACAGGTCTGGAGCACTGATGTTTGACTGTGCACACAGGTCTGGAGCACCTATGTTTGACTGTGCGCACAGGTCTGGAGCACTCATGTTTGACTGTGCACAGGTCTGGAGCACTCATGTTTGACTGTGCACATGTCTGGAGCACTCATGTTTGACTGTGCGCACAGGTCTGGAGCACTCATGTTTGATTGTGTGCACAGGTCTGGAGCACTCATGTTTGACTGTGCACAGGTCTGGAGCACTCATGTTTGACTGTGTGCACAGGTCTGGAGCACTCATGTTTGATTGTGTGCACAGGTCTGGAGCACTCATGTTTGATTGTGTGCACAGGTCTGGAGCACTCATGTTTGACTGTGCACAGGTCTGGAGCACTCATGTTTGACTGTGCGCACAGGTCTGGAGCACTCATGTTTGATTGTGTGCACAGGTCTGGAGCACTCATGTTTGACTGTGCACAGGTCTGGAGCACTCATGTTTGACTGTGCACAGGTCTGGAGCACTCATGTTTGACTGTGCGCACAGGTCTGGAGCACTCATGTTTGACTGTGTGCACAGGTCTGGAGCACTCATGTTTGACTGTGCACAGGTCTGGAGCACTCATGTTTGTGTACATGGGGAGAAAACACATACTCCTCTCACTATGCTGCTTTGGATCCAGGAATGAGATGATATCCCAAAAATTCTTCCCTCACTTGTAACTTTAATGTTTTTAATTAATATATATTAATTATACATAACAGTGGCTTTGTTGTGATATTTTTATACATGCATAATGTACTCTGGTCTTAATCACTTCATTCTCCTTCTGTCCTCTCTCCAATTCCCAACTGACACACTTGTAATTTTTCTTATGGAATATGACCTTATCATGCCTTTCCCTAAGGTCATTTTTCTTTCTTGCATTATACCTTGGCTTGAAACACCAAAATTAGCCCTCTATGGAATATAATGATGAACTTGATTTTATCACTTTAATTATTCAGAAGTTGTTTATTTTCTATTGAGCATTGGGCAAGAAATAGAAGAAATGGGAAATTAATTATGATACAGGGCAAAGACACAGAGAAGGGCATTCAGGCTATTCCATTTATGAAGGATGCACCCCCCATATCTGTCTGCAGGCTTCCATTGTTGCTGCCCCAATCTCTGCAGGATTATCACAGGGGGCAGAGAGACAGGTTGGCAAGGATGAGGCAGGAGGATTGAAAGTTCAAAGCCTGTTTTGGCTACAGAGTGAATTCCAAGCTAGCCTGGAGTGGGGGAAGAGCTCTGGGAGTTCCCAGGTTTGATCTTAAGTACTGCTAAGGTTCAGTTGTACAATTAACTTTCTTCTCAGCACAGTGAACAGAGATATGAATCCCCAAGACTGTCCCACAGCGCAGAGGGGGCAGGCCTTCATGAGTGTCAGTGACTACTGGCTTCTCCTTCCTACGCATGCTCTTCCTGCAAGCTCCTTGGATCCCCTCACCATGATTGTGCTTCATTGTCTTCCTAGAGAACACTACACATAGCGCTGGAGCCTCTGTTCTTCGCTGCCACTACTGGAGGGACATTATCACTTTTCTACCTCCCCCTATCTTTTTGTCTTTCTAGACTTTGCCATTTCTTGCTGTTGTGTTTCATAGATAACGATGCATAAGAAACTGCCTGCTTTGCAAACAGAGTTTAAAATTTTATATATTATTTTTAGGTGGTGGTGGTGCATACCTTTAACCCTAGCACTAGGGAGGCAGAGGCAGGCAGATCTCTGCATTCAAGGCCAGCCTGGTCTACAGAATGAGTTCTAGAACAGCTAGAGCTAGACACAGAAACCCTGTCTCAAAAAACCAAATAAAAATTTATATATTATTATCATCTGTATGTTTATGGTGAGTATGTATGTGTACATATGTGCGTACACGCATGTATTTAGCATACATACACACATGTGCACCATAAACATACAGATAATAATATAATAATAATATAAAATAATATTAATAATAAAGGATGACTTTGCATAGTGAGGTCTCTTCTTCCACCTTTATGTGGATTCTAAGGGTCAGATTTGCCCTTTCAGCCTTGCATATCGAGTGTTCTACATGCTGAGCCCTCCAGTCTCAGTGTGGGTATCTCTTCTGTTTATTCAGCCATTGGCTGAGTTTGGGACTCAGTGTTGGTGGCACTTTCACCTGCTGTTGGATTCCTCAGAAGCAGCTTCTCTGATGCTGATGGAATTTCACTCTGTTTTCATTAAATTTCTCAGCCAGTTTTGAATCTGGGTTTGCTCCAGGTTCCTAACAGCCGCAGCAGGCTCCTGTAAGGACAGACAAGGTTTTCCTGTACATCAGTTATTGTAATGCTGCTTAATATTCAACATGCGTGGTGTACCAGGATGCACAGCCCGGAATTAGAGGCTGTGTTTTCTGGAAAGGCTCGGCACAGTCCTTGGAGAGAATATGCTTTGGGGCTGTTAATGCTTCAAAGTCGCAGTCCTAGCCACAGAAGATTTTGGAGGGTCCTTAAAATCTGTTAAAATGATTTAGGTTTGAAATAAGATGCAGAGAAGTAACATTTATCTGAAACTCTTTAGGCATGGTGAGGTAGCATGAAGGATGGGGGAAGATGACATTAGCTGCAGACTGTCCCACTATGACACAGAAGCCCAACCAGAACCGATGTTAGGAAAAGAATCCACAGGAACTGGAAGTGAGGCTGCTGGCTTCTGGGTCAGCAGGATGCTTAGGTTCCCGCTGGATCTCCCTCTGCTTTGCTCCTCTTTGTCTGAGACCCTCTGCTCACACACAGTGTGAGCAGGGAATGTAGGGTAAAAGGGACATCTGGAGCAGGAAACCAACCAATCACTGAACACTCTGACTCTGAACCCAGAGTCAGAGAAAGAAGAAACACATCCTGTACTTGAGACCTGGGCCAGGGAGAGAAACATCTTTATCCATAAATCCAGGACTAAAGACACGTGCCCTGACTCTGAAACTAGTGTCAAAGAAACACACTTTGTCCCTAGAATCAGAGTCAGTGAAAGAAATATGCCCTGGTCCTAAGATTAGAGTCAAAATGTTAAAAGGACCAGTGAAAGAAACATAATTTGGTCATGAAGTCAGAGCCATCTCTGTCCCTGATTAGCTAAACTGACCAATCCCTGAGCAGGGAAAAACTAACCAATCCCCTGTCTCCCTGGGAAAACTCTGCCTTTAAGAAGCCCTATTGAAGCCTCTCCACCCCCCACACCTTCAGTTAAAAGCTGTTTATCCCTCCCTGGCAGAAGCAGCCACTCTCCTGGACTCCTCCTTCAAAAAAAAAAAAATAAAATAAAAAATAAATCTCTTTCTTAAGAGTCTTGGGTAATGACTTTCATTGGCCCCAGAAGAACCTAGCTGGGATGTCCCTCAGGGGACTGAGCTGAAAAACCTTGCTGAGCAGAACCTTAAGGCCAGCTAAAAGAAGAACCGTAAGGCCAGCTTGGGGGACGGGGAGTAATAACTTTTAGCTGGAGCCGGAGGAAGTTGCTACATTTTTGCACCTGGCTTCCCTTTAGCAGAGTGTTAGCAGAAGAAACATCTTGGGCTGGAGAAGAAGCAGATAGCTCTGTTAGGACGTTACTGTAAGGGAACAGAGCAGAACTCAGCTGGAGCTGCTCTCCAGGAGAAGGGCAGGATCCCTATATCCTTTGGGGAGACCATCTCCCGCCTCACCCTAGCTTCAGGTAGCCTGGCTTCCCGAACAGAAATAGTCAGGACACCTTTCCTCCAGGATTGAGCTGTCCCATTGCAGCTCCAGCCTCCAGAGCTGTCCTATTGTGGCTCCCCCCTCTCCCTCCCAGAGCTGTCCTATTGCAGCTCTACCCCTCCAGAACTGCCCTATTGCAGCTCCCCACAGAGCTGTCCTATGTGGCTTCCCTCCCCACAGCTGTCCTATTGCAGCTCCAGCCTCCAGAGCTGTCCTATTGCAGCTTTATGCCCCCCCCCAGGGCTGTCCTATTGCAGCTCTAACCCCACCCCCACCCCCAGAGCTGTCCTTTTGGAGCTCTAAGTGTATCCTGGCTTCCCGATAAGTCAGGATATCCCTGTCCCACTACTGTCACACACTCTTTTACAGGGAATCTCCCATGACTTACTTGTTCCAGGTCCTTGGCTCCATGGCAGTCTTTCCATCCTAGTGGCCACTGACCCTTTCCCAGCATTAGTCCATGTGAATTTCATGGGAAAGTCTGGCTGGCTCAATTGAGTCATTACCTTGTCGTCACATTGATATGCCATGCTGTGCTTGCCCTGGCCCTGGTCACTTGCCCAGCCCTGTGGTAGCCGGCGTGTGTGTGTGTGTGGGGGGGGGATACATGTTGCATTGCAGTTTTCAGAGTCTTTACAAGATATTTATTTGGTAGGGAGGGGCGTGAGGGTGGAAGAAATTGCATGAAAATGAAAAAGAGGAATTTAACCAGACAAGAATAACAGACATACCCAATGACAGTGAAGAGGGGACTCGTGTTTTCTTCAGTTTCGTAAAGAAAACAGATGAAAAGTATAGTAAATGTCTAAGAAAAGCCAGAGGAGAAAGGACAAACGTGGGCAGGATGCCCAGCAATAATAATAGCCCTTATAATGTCCACCTTGCTGGAATAGTTGAAGGTTTAAGTTTTGTAGAATATAGCTCAGAGGAGAGTGTACTATTAAAAGGCTGAGGAAGCACACCATGGAAGTGGCTTAAAGACAGAGAAAGGAGCATTGTTAGAAAATTTCTCTCGAGTATGTGATTTAAATTTCATGTGCTTATAAACTTGGACTGGCCAAGGGTGGCTGTCTGGAAGAGCCGCCTGCACAGGTTTACTGTGGTGCAAGTGAGTCCTGTGAGAAGGGGTCCTCTGCAAAGTGTGACCACGAGCTCGAGTAGAAATCTTACTTGGTAGCCTGATGGAGCCAGCTGCAGGCAGCTGAGCATCAAGGGAAATTTCCAGAGAGGATACCCGTGGCCCCACCTGTCACGTGTCAACATCAGGAATCCCACAGGTGGCACAATGCAGGAAGCAGCGCTGGCATTTGGCTCTGTGAGGCCCAAAGGTTTATGGATTATTTTTTCCCTGGGAAATAATCAGTTGGGAACAAACACAGCGGAAGGAAAATTAGCCGGTGAGAGCAAAGTGTGGCTTCTTTATGTCTCTGCACTAAGAAACCCTTAGTCTCACTCTCTGCAGAAGATGCAGCCCCTGGCTGACATGGGGTGGGGGGAGGGAGCCAGCATTGTGATGGCCCTGTGTATGGAAGAGGAAAGAGGGCGCTGTGCATCCTAGCTTTGCTCGGACATGACAGTCTGACTTCCCAAGTCTTGGTTTCCTCATTTGGAGTAAAGAAACCTGGGCTGAGAACCCAGACTCCCTGTTTCTGTCCAGCAACTTCTCGCTGACTGTGTTTCCCCTTAACAGGCCTGTTATGGAAACTGCACAGATGATATACAGAAGTGCCGCACATGTAAGGGTACAGAGAGGGGCCAGGGTTTGTGGTCAGGGTGACCAGGACAGTGTCCAGGCCTTAGGTGACATATTAGTCAGGCTAGTGGACCCAGCAATGTCTACATCCTGCTCCTCTGAGCCTCTGCATATCCTGTCTGCCACATCAAGGAGGACTTTATAGGTGGCTAAGTTAGGATTATGGTGTGGTGACACCATCCCTGGTGGTTCCAGCCATTTAACAAAGAATGGGTTCCTGGGACCGAGACCCACGGCAAGGTACCTTCTCTAAAGAGAGGAGGCTAGTTCTTTGCAGTCCTCAACCAAAGCCACCAATTTTTTGTTATTCTTTAAAAATACTGAATTACAGCCAGGCCTGTTAACACAGAGAAAACCTGTCTCAAAAAAACCAAATTAATAAGTAAGTAAGCGAGTAGGTAAATAAATAGAATTAAAAATAAAGAAATAAATAATAAAAAGTACTGAATTCTGAAAGTTCTTGACTGCTTCAGGAGAGGGTGCCTTCAGAGGGTGCAGCTAGTGGCATTGGGGTGAAGCCCTGAAGTTGGAAAAGTGGTGTGGGCAGTGGGCACAAGGAGGAGACAAAAGTGAGATGGAGTTTGGTATAGGCTAAAAGAAAGGCTGTTCTCTAAGCGGTAAAAGCTTTCACATTCTTCCTGCCAGCCCTGTGTACAATAGTGCGCATTAAAACAAATCGGCCGCCCCACCACGTAGTAGAGGACACACGCTGCATCTGTTTAGACTCCTCAGTCCCCTAAGAGCAGCCTGTCTCTTCGCCACTGACCGTCAGAAGCGGTTCAGTCTGTGGAAGCCATCTGTGTGTCTCTGAGGCAGCAGCTGCTTTTAGCGTTGGTCCCAAGAAGTCATTGCCTAGAAGAAGGTTCTGGAATTTTCCCCTGGAGGCTTTGTAGTGACAACTCTTCTGTTTCAGACTTTACTCCATCTGCAGCTGAGCTGTGTATCTGCTGCCAGAGGAAGGTCTAATTTCATTTTTCTGCTCATGGATAGACAGTCTCTCAACACAACTTATAGGAGAAATTCCTGAATTTTGTGCTCCTGATAATGAATGCTTGCTCTCCCCAAACTCATGTTTATACCTGTGTTATAGCTGTGCCCACGTTCCTCCACTGTTCGAACCCCTCTTGCCCCTTACTCTCCGTAATGCGGCTCAGATGCCTTCTCCAGCCTGTGTTAGATGGCTGTTGCTCTCACCGACCTGGGTTCCTTCCTAGATCTGACAACAATGGACAATGATGACTTTGCTGTCTTCCTCCCTCTGGACAGCAGCTTTTCTGAAAACAGATTCTTTCAGTCAGGGTGACATGACACCCACTCAAGGCACTCCCAGCCAGACTGAATACTAGGACAGTGACACGGGTGGGGTGGACACATAAGGGTGGAGAGGGTTGATTTGGTACCCCAGTGACTCTGGTAGGGGTGAACACATAAGGGTGGAGAGGGTTGATTTGATACCCCAGTGACTCTGGTAGGGGTGGACACATAAGGGTGGGGAGGGTTGATTTGATACCCCAGTGACTCTGGTAGGGGTGGACACATAAGGGTGGAGAGGGTTGATTTGATACCCCAGTGACTCTGGTAGGGGTGGACACATAAGGGTGGAGAGGGTTGATTTGATACCCCAGTGACTCTGGTAGGGGTGAACGCAGAAGGGTGGAGAGGGTTGATTTGGTACCCCAGTGACTCTGGTAGGGGTGAACACATAAGGGTGGAGAGGGTTGATTTGATACCCCAGTGACTCTGGTAGGGGTGGACGCAGAAGGGTGGAGAGGGTTGATTTGGTACCCCAGTGACTCTGGTAGGGGTGAACACATAAGGGTGGAGAGGGTTGATTTGATACCCCAGTGACTCTGGTAGGGGTGGACGCAGAAGGGTGGAGAGGGTTGGTCTGATACCCCAGTGACTCTGGTAGGGGTAGACGCAGAAGGGTGAATAAGGTGGGTCTGGTACCTAAGAGATAGTAAGAGTAGAGCCCTGGCCACCCTAGTCTGCAGAGGGAAAAAGGACTCATCCACAGGGAGGGAAAGAAATAGTTATGGAGAGATGCTCTAGCAGGCTTCCCTCAGTATTAGGAACCCAGTCAGTCATGCCAGCTCCACATGCAGGAACCTAGGGCCACAAAGACTCCATCTTTCTTCTTCTTCTTCTTCTTCTTCTTCTTCTTCTTCTTCTTCTTCTTCTTCTTCTTCTCTTCCTCTTCTCTCCTCTCTCCTCTCTCCTCTCTCCTCTCTCCCCTCTCCCCTCTCCCCTCTCCCCTCTCCCCTCTCCCCTCTCCCCCCTCTCCTCTCCTCTTCTCTCTCTCTCTCTCTCTCTCTCTCTCTCTCTCTCTCTCTCTCCCTCTGCAGGAAACCAAAGATGCCCAGTGATGTCCTGGAAAATGAGGAAGGATGAGTGAAAAGAATCAGTAGCGAACGCCACCCATCTAAGTATCCCCAAGGCTGAGCTCAGAGCACTGAGTTTACTTACTCATCTGCCTGAAACCACAACTGCAAACAAAGGAAGACTGAATCAAAGGAATCAGTTTCCTGCCGCTTGTTTCATTGTACGTCCCTTCCCAGTGTTCTCCAGGAGATGCTAAGGATGTTTGTCCCACGCAGAATAGTCTGCGTTCTGAGGCAGATAGGCCTGCAGGCATCTCAGCCTGAGGAAGTCTTCACTAACACACAGCCTCTCCCTTGGAGAGCAGCTGTTGTGGTTGGGAAGAGGCCACTGGACAGAGTCGAGGGCTCAGCTCTGCTGAGGAGAGGGACTGGCAGGCACCCACCCACTCTACTCCCTTTTCTCTTCCTCCACCCTGGTGATGAGAGGATGCTATAACCTCTTGCAGCCATCTAGGTGTTCAGCCTGCCTCTGAACTGTCCCTGTCAGAAACGGACAGCCTTATCTGTGCCCTCATTCTGTCTCCTGATGACCTCAGCACAGCCTGAATCCTAACTGGAACAGCCAGCGACATCCTGGCACTCAGGGAGGGGTCCCCTGCACAGTCCCCTCAGGTAAGTGCTGCAGTCTTGAACGATGGACTCAAACCCGAACGAGTGGAGGCAGCTATGCAGCTGGGAGCTTTAGTGTGAAGATAGAGTATTGTATGCCCGCCTTACAGGAGCAGGCTTGACAGTGGTGGCCTGACCTTGGGAGCCAGGTGGGAATGGGGGTAATGGGGCAGAAGGTGCCCAGATTATTCTGAATAGGAGGGTACGTTTTCAATATCCATAGAGCAGACTCCGAGTCAAAGCTGTACTGATCCACCAGTTCTGTGATACAGTTGTACTGGGAAATAGCTCTTATTTCATTTTTAAAATAGAAAGGGTGCTGGGCGGCAGTGGCGCACGCCTTTAATCCCAGCACACGGGAGGCAGAGGCAGGCGGATCTCTGTGAGTTCGAGGCCAGCCTGGTCTACAAGAGCTAGTTCCAGGACAGGAACAAAAAGCTACGGAGAAACCCTGTCTCGAAAATCCAAATAAATAAATAAATAAATAAGCAAAAAAAAAAAAACAAAAATAAATAAATAATATAATAAAATAGACAGGGTTTAGTCCAGAGTCAGAATCCTCAGGCTGTGCCAGGAGAGGGCAGATGCTTGGCTGTAAAGGTGAGGGAGCAGCCTGTCCAGGCAGGCCTAGGCCACAGTGCATCCCTGCAGGGCTGTGCTCTCCTTACCCCACTCCTGCTAGGTTCTCGGCTCCCAGAGCCCCAGAGATATGTATGTAAATTATAATTTGAATTATTCATCTGCCAAAGAGCTTTTTATTACTCATACCTGAATTTTACAACTATCAGCATATCTTTGTCTTATGTTTGTGCTGTTGCAGAGGCCGGGTGACTGCGTTTCCGGACTTTAAGATGAAATTCATAATGGCCACACCGTGGATTTATGGCCATGTTTGGAAAACAAAAAGTCAATACCATACGCAGCATGCCGGTGGAAGATGCTCGTTGGTGTCACGGATTTAAGACTGTGGAGTGTACACAGAACTTTATTTTCTAGAAATTACAAAAGAGGGCTGGATTGTGGCTGAGTTAGTGGGGTGCCTACCTGGCCTGCACAAAACTCTAGGTTCAATCAACACTGCACAAGTGGGGTGTAGTGGTACACACCCATGCTCCTAGCCCTCAGGAGGGAGAGGTTGGATGGTCAAAAGTTCAATGTCATTCTCAGCCATGTGCTTAGCTCAAGGATAGCCTGGGCCATGTGGAGTCCTCTCTCAAAGAACAATAGAGAAATGACAGAATGACCTGAGCAGAGGGACAGAGGAAGCATGACTTGTTCCATGAGAAAGGATTGGTGGAGACCAGTCCCGGGTCTAGGAAGGGGGCTTGAGTCATGTGGAGAAATATGTTCAATTCAGAGCTTGTAGTATTCCACTTACTAGTATATACAGTTTAGCTTTAATTTCAAATGAACCCACAATGCCATTTTACAAACAGGAACTCATCACTAATCCAATTAATATTTATTTGAGGACTTGTTGCATGGTGAGGGCTGGGCACACTATGGTGAGCTCGGCAGTCTCTTCCTACTTGGGGCTGGCATTCACAGATGTGCCAACTCAGCAGTATAGAGAATATTCTAGTGATGGGGCTTGGGTCCTCTTCTCAGGAAAATGGAATAACACTGACAGCTCTCACTCCCCACTTTTCTTTAATTTAATTTTTATTTTTTAAATTATTTATATTTAAAATAAAAGTATATTCTTTAAAAATTATTTATATTTTATTATTTTTATAAATTATATATATTATTTCTAGATCCATAGGCACTGCCATTCTTGTGTCCATATGCTACGTCAGGATGTTAAAGCAGGACACCTGAATGGAAACTAACATCTTTCCACTTTCCCAGGAATATAGTCATTTGTTTCCTGACCCTGATCTCTTTTTTTCAGAGTGTAATATTATATGGTGTATTTTCTGAAACTATCGAATTGTATCTGGTTACAACTGGTGCACTAGTTCAAATCTTCAGAGGGAGCCTCCCTTCTGCGCTATGGTGTGCATCTCTAGTCACCCCAGTTTTAACAGCAGCCTTAACTAAAGTGTGTGCTGAGGATTTAAATTGTGGTCCCACCATGAAGACATGCTCGGTAAAAAGATCTGAAGAACACAGCTCTTGATCTCAAATAGCGGAAGGTAAAGGCACACAGACACATATGAAAAACAAACAAGGAGCCAGCCTCTACCACATTGGTGCTAGATACAGGAAACCCACCAGAAACAGATTGGAAGACTTCATTGTTGAAGAAACCACAGAGACAAATCAAGCTGGAACTGAGCTGAAAGCTTCTTCCCTGCTGGGTGGCCACCATAGTGCCAGAAAGTGCTACCAGGCTTCTGGGGGAAGTAGGCATTAACAGTCTTACCCAGCTGTGTCTCCTGTGTACCAACCTGCTGGGTACGATGGTGTAGTAGTGGCAGGGTTGTTTTAGAGTGACCAATTACTTCTGATTCGCTTTGAGGACTGTTCCATGAGAAGCCGTACATACCCGGGCTATAAACTGGCCAAAGCCTATGGCAGGAAGGTTTCAAACCCTAGGGGCATGGAGCTTACTGCTGATGTTATAGATGTATGATCAAATCGCTTTCTACATGTTTCTGTTTCTATCTCTAGACTAGTCCTGCTGTCCATGGAAGAGAAGCTTCTCTTTGGAGTGGGAAAGAGTTAACACAGAGGCCCTGAATTGGAGAAAGCGCTGAGAATGAGTAACTAGTAACAGGGTTATTCGCATTGTCACCTTCAAGGCCTAGAGAAGATTGCTTTAGAGGGTACAGGAAGATTGTATGAGCCAGTGGATGTGGAAGAATATTGTGAAGCGCTGTCTTCTGCTATGACATGGTCACTGAACCATAAACACACAAAAATGAGGCTATCTACACACACACACACACACACACACACACACACACACACAGAGAGAGAGAGAGAGAGAGAGAGAGAGAGAGAGAGGCATGCACACACAGACAAACACATACACACACACTCTCACACACTCACATATGTGAAATTAGAGCTGTTCAGAAGCAGGAGTGGAGGAGGATAAGAAAGGATAGTGCGGAAAAATATGATCACAATACATTGCACACGTAGCATGAATAATAAAAACCCAGAGACAGATATTGCGGCACAACCCAAAAACCAGAAAAGAAAAGCAGCCAAGACACTAGAAAAGTCTTACTGCTACTAAAGCTGTGCAATCACAGACTAAGCAGACTAAACGTCTCCTCCCATTTTATATTCTCTTAGTGCTGGGATTAAAGGCTTATGACTCCATAGTACTGGGATTAAAGGTGTGATGTAGGAGGAGGACCTGCTTGCTCATCCCTAGCTTAGCCCCAAAATAACCACACAGAAATTGTATTAATTAAATCACTGCTTGGCCCATTAGCTCTAGCCTATTATTGGCTAACTCTCACATCTTGATTTAACCCACTTCTATTAATCTGTATCTTGCCACATGGCAGTGGCTTACCAGGTAAAATTCCCAGTGTCTGTCTCTGGCAGCTCAGGCGTTCCTCCCTGACTCCACCCTTCTTTCTCCCAGCATTCAGTTCTGTCTTCTCCACCTACATAAGTTCTGTCTTATCAACCGGCCAGGCAGTATCTTTATTAATTAATGCTGACCACAGTACACAGAGGGGACTCCCAGATCTGTGTGAGGCACCACTGTTGAAATACGGAGCGGCAGGCTGTGTCCCGCCACCCGGCTAGCTTTACCCGAAATAATTACACGGAAACTGTATTCTTTTAAACACTGCCTGACCCAATAGTTTTAGTTTCTTATTGGCTAGCTTTTACATATTGATCTAACCCATTTCTATTAATCTGTGTAGCCCACAAGCTGGCTTACCAGGAATGATCTTAACCTGCGTCTGTCTGGAGTGGGAGAATCATGGCGACTCCCTGACTCAGCTTCTTTCTCCCAGCATTCCGTTCTGTTTACTCCGCCTACCTAAGGGTTGGCCTATCAAATGGGTCTAGGCAGTTTCTTTATTAATAAGAAATCACTCCCACATCACACCACCACCTGGATTTGCTTCTACATTGATCTTGTGTAGCCCAGGGTGGTCTTGAACTCACAGAGATCCGTCTGCCTCTGTCTCCCAAATCCTGGGGTTAAAGGTGTGTGTGTGTGTGTGTGTGTGCCACCACTGCCTGACCTCTAGTGCCTTAGCTTTGCTCTTCTGAGCTTTGGGCAAGATGTATTTATTAAAACATAAATAAAATACCACTGTATTTTGTACACATGTATGAAATTATCAAAATAACTGTCTTAGTCGGTGTTCTATTGCTGTTAAGAGAGACTGTAACCATGGAAACACTTATAAAGGAAAGTATTTAATTGGGGCTGGCTTACAGATTCAGAGGTTTAGTCCATTATCAGCATGGCAGGAAGCGCGGCCACTTGTTGGTAGACATAGTTCTGGACAAGGAGTTGAGAGTTCCACATCTGGATCCAAAGGCCACAGGAAGAGAGATGCTGTGATTGATTTGGGCTTTTGAAACCCCAAAGCCC
This sequence comes from Microtus oregoni, assembly GCF_018167655.1. Lineage (NCBI taxonomy): Eukaryota > Metazoa > Chordata > Mammalia > Rodentia > Cricetidae > Microtus > Microtus oregoni. Next base: position 31,100,913 of record NW_024543067.1, read on the forward strand.
ACCCCTAGTGACTCACTTTCTACAACAAGGCCACCTTCCTCCAACAAGGCCTTACTGCCAAATACCACTCCCTGATGACCAAAACATTCAAATATATGAGCCTATGGGGGCCCACTTTTATAAAACCACCACAGTAACTCACAAAATGTGAGGAAAGGAGAGGAGAGAAGGGACAGATACGCCATCAGCGCTGTCCCTTTCTCCTGCGTGGAGGGTATGAGCGTGGCCACCACAGCCTGCTCCACTGAGCATCCAGCTCCTACTCTGGAGTGATTCTCGGCGCACACAGGGTAACAGTGTTCTGTGGAGGAGTCTCTCCCAGGCTGTCAGTATTTTGACAGAGGTTGTTGTCATTTAACTTGTTAACGCCGTCTTCATTATCTGTAAATTGAAAGTCATTCTGCTCCCACCTGTTTGGGCCAAACTTCACTTTACAGCACCATTGCTGACATTTGCTGCTATTGATGAATTCTGTTAGTTTGCATTAACTTATCTTTTTCCAAACTGTCTCACAGTGAAAATTTAAAAACTATTTCTTAAATATGTTTTGTCTTTTCCTTCTGAGAATAAGAATCCCACAGACACATAATAGTTCAAAACCTAGAGTCAAACACTAAACGCTGTTAGGAGAAATTAGCCAACCTTGTTACTGAAAGCTTTCAAGAGGTTAGCAAGAAGTAAATGGTTTTTACTCTAATGAAGTGGGCAGTTTAGAAGTCCAACGGGACTCTGTATAAAGCCAGCCTGGCCATGGAAAGGTGGGTCTGGTTCAGAAAGGGTTTCTGGGATGAGCTTCAGCATCGGAAGGGTGAGAAGTGGTTATCCTGCTTCTCTTCTGAGGGAGAGTGGCCTTTGCAGACTGTGTCACGTGAGTCCACTTCCTTCGTGAGAGCTCAGGTGTCTCCACTGCCTAGGTTGACACAAAAGGAGCTGAACGTGGAGTTACTGTCTATGGAGCCCCAGCTCCTAGGTGCTGTGGGGTTTCCCCTGCAGGGTGCCATCGCACTTCCACAAAAGGTTTATATAATGCCTGCCATTACTCTCCATTGACAGGGGAAGACAGTGAAGCTTGTAAGGCTTGACTGATTTGTCCCAGTTCAAATACATTGTCAGCATTTCTGTCTCTGACTCCTGAGTTTGGTCTCTGAGAGCCCAGCTTGGTGGTCCACACCTGTAACTCCAACACTTGGGAGGGAGAAGAAGGAAGATCGTAAATTCAAGATCGTACTCAGCTACAAAGTGAGTTTGAGGCTAGTTGTGGTTATATAAGAGTCTACCTTGACAGACAGGAGGTCAGGCAGGCAGGCAGACAGACAGACAGAAAGCAGGCTGAGTGGACAAGGACAAGAGTCTCTCTTGGAGCAACACATCATATTGCTATGGCCTGGCCCACATTTTTTAGTTACGGGTTACCATCAACAAAGAACAATCTCCACAGACATCATAATTATCATTACAAAACATCATTTAACTCCCATAGGGCATGCAAGCTAGAATATCCCCTGGTATGTAGTAGTCAGGCCATGGACATTGAGAGATCTACCTGCTTCTGTCTCCTAAGTACCTAGATTAATGTGTGCTCTCTTATGCTTGGCATCATACTTTAGCTTTAATATAATAAGGATGATTTAGAGCCAGATAGGGGTGCTATTCACGCAACATTGTGGATATATTAAATGTCATCAAGCCTTCTTTTAATGAGATAAACTTTATATTATAGAAATTTCACCTAAGACAAACACAGGGTAAACTGGTGTTAATTCTAAGGCACTTCTCTGTTTCAGTGTGGCTATTTTGATAGAATGCTACCTGTTTGAAAATGCTTGCCACGTGGAATTTGTGGTTGAAAGTCTTACACTGCAATGTCACACTCCCTGGTGATTCTTAGAGAACCTCAGCCAGGCGGTGGTGGCGCACGCCTTTAATCCCAGCACTCTGGAGGCAGAGGCAGGCGGATCTCTGTGAGTTCGAGGCCAGCCTGGTCTACAGAGTGAGTTCCAGGACAGTCAGCTATACACGGAGAAACCCTCTCTCAAAAGAGAGGTGGGGGGAGGGAGAGAGAGATCCTCCATATAGCTGGAAGCACAGGTTCCTGCAATGTATCGGCTGACGGTGAACTTGCACTGTCTACTCCTGTGTCCATAGTGCAAACTTCAGTGTCTCAGTTCTGCTACGCCCAAATGTCTGACCTCAGGTCTCTTTTGTTCATATTAAATGCACCATAATCTGTATGTATGTATATACATATATATATATTGAAAGAGAGAGAGAGAGACAGAGAGAAAGCGAGAGAGAATGAAAGAATATGTTTCCATTCTGAGGAGAGCTGTGGTCTGTACGACTCTTAGAATGAGGAGAGGCAGATGAGCACACGATAGGCCATTAGAGTAACTTGGGTGAGGAATAGCTGGTTTAGAAAGCTACTGTCCAGCAATGATGACCATAATGACCACCACAGCAATGTGTCCCAAGTGCTTTAAAACCTCTGCTAAGCTCCATTCATTCTGGTTTATTTAGTCTAGGAGGTTCTTATTTCTATTTAATATCATGGTGATTGCTATTTAATATTGTAATATCATTTTTCAACCTGGCAGGGAAATACAGTGAAGAAGAAGCTGCTCTGCTACCACCAGAAGTGTAGCTGCTCAGAGTCACAGTCCTTATTCTCTCCTTGAGTCTCTCGTGTGCCCGAGCACTATGGGTATTTTCTTCTCCAAAGCGCTCAGTGACCAACCTAATGACCCTCTGCAGACACAATGCTTTGCAGTGTTTTCCTCACTCGGGTCCGATTCCCATTTTCTCCTTAAGTACAATAAACCTGCCTAGGACACACTTCCAACAAGGCCAGCCCTGATTCTCTGGGGCTTTGGTGCAGTGCACCATGTTGCTCATGGCACCATTGTCTCCATGGCAACTCCCCAGCAAGGCTACTCATGGTGGGAGGAAAAACAAATGCAAATGGATTGCTGTTGTTCTTCATTGCTCTGATTGTCTCTTACTGAGAGGGAGCGCTTGTGAGAACCGGACTATGCTGGGCATAACCACAGAAGCTTGAAGCCATATGTGAGGGGCCTCTCCCTGTCATCTTCAACCTTTCAGTTTCTTGTTCCCTTTACTTCTGAACTGCACGGAGCCTCTTGAGTAGGTATTCTTTGTATTGAAAAGTGAAAGGAACACCACCAAGAATCTGCGAGGGCTCCCATCTGATAAAGACCAGAAACTGAGTGGCTATGGGAGCCTTGGTCAACCAGGTTCTCTGTACCCCTTTGCTCAGGAATGGAAGGAAGCGAGTCCTCATTCTGTCACCCATATGGTAGATTGTGATGAGAAAAGACCTGGATAGTTTTAATTTCCCAAACATTTTTTATTATTATTTTGCCAACAAGCAGAAACTATAACACTTGCCTTTCATACACATCTGTACACTATATTTTAATTATGGTGGTTACTATATCATAAACTTCTTCAAGAAAAGGTTCTTCTGACAAAGAAGAGATATAAAGATGCATTTTTAATCCTGCTTTCCCTCACGGATCCCATCAGAGCCATCACTGGAGATGGATGCCCGAAACAATCACCCACAGGCGCTGCTCTTTAGAGAACAGGAGAATGCATCCTCTGCATCTGGACTGTGTCCAGCAAACAGTGGTGGATCGCCTTGCACATAGCACTCACCACTGTGACTCCAGTAACAGACGGATGCTCTCTGCATCGCAGCACGGAGAACACAGATTCTTACATTTAAGGAAATGTGCTCTGTGGCTATAAGTGTGATGCACAGCTCACACAGTGTAGACACTGAACACACAGTGCACAGAAGGCCCAGCTGAGTCTGTGGGAACTGTGTGAATCCCAGTGAAGCTGACATTTTAGACTCAAGCCTCATGGGCAAGCTGAAGCGATTCTGCTAAGAAGTGTGCCCACGCAGTGCAGAGCAAACAGGAAAAGACCAGACAGAGTGGATCAAGGCTGCTGGCCAGCCCCCAGAGGATTGGCCAGCGAATCCCAGCTGCAGATACTCTGGGCAAATCTTTGTTCCCTCTGACCCATAGGGTCTAGCTAAAGCAAATGCCTGCAAGACTTAAGATAGATTTATGAACCTTAGCTTTTAGGGGTGCATGAGTCATTGTCCTTAGGCATCTTGGCGTAGACGGCCAGAGATGATTGACAGGAAATAAGTAAGGAGGCTTGTGTGATTCCAGGGCTAAAGTATAAGCACAGGTAACAAGTGGAAGTGGAATTCCAAGATGGCAAATCACAATTTCAAATTAGTAAATACAAATTTCTTTGAGATAGAATTTTTGGTGGATACTTGTAGAGCTTATCTAGACTGTGGTTTAATTTTAGTATTTTATTTTGTGTTGCTGGTAACTTCAATAATTGCCTACAGCTGTGCATTTGAAGTTTTTCCTCTCTACACTGATGTCAAAGTTTTTATATTTTAGATTGTGTATCCATGGAGCTATCTCCGTAATTGTGATTGTTTTGAACTTTAACCTTGATGCTAGAATTAAAAGTGGTTTACACTCCATTATTATAGAATCAGACTATTCTGTAGTTACCTGTATATTTACTGTTAGATTACCATATGATTGAATTTTGTTCTTTGGAAGGCCATTATTTCAACCTGAAGACATGACTTCGGGACTTTCTGCAAGGCAGGTCTAGTTGGTCTTATTTGCCTGGTGAAGCCAGTTTCTCACTTATTCCCGAAGGGCAGCTTTATTCAGCACAGGTTTGCTGCTTGGAAGCATTGTGTGAACATGTCAACGCAGTCCCTCTGAACTGCAGAGCTTTTTCTGAGAGATCTTGTTAGAGGTTCATGGAAGTCGGCCTGTATGGGGAAAGCTGTTTTCCTCCCCATTTTCAAACTACTTTTTTAGTTTTGACTTTTGACAGTTGGATTATAATGTATTTCATTGTGGACTTTCTGATACACCATCAAATACCTATCATGCATCTTGCAGCCTAGTGTCTATAATTTTCAGATCCAGCACTCTTGCGAGACTCCTTTTAGCCTAGCCTTGATCGTCACCAGGGAAGTGGGAATCAGGACCACAGGAGATGTCATCCCTTGCTGGGTGGGGATTAACTGATTCCAGATCACCATGAAGAGACAAATTATGGAAGGAAAAGTGAATTTTGGCTCACCTTTTCCGAGACACTTCATCCTATCATGCTGGGTGGGGCATAGCGGTGTTCACAGTGGCAAGAACATGTGGTGGCAACTTGTTCCCACCAAGACAGAAAAATTAAAAATAGAACGTATAGGCCAGACCCAGGAACAGCTGTCCCCTCTAACGGCCCTAACCTGCCAGCCGGAAGCCTCCTGAAAAGTTCCGTCAACCTTTAAAATAGCATCACAAGCTGGGGACCAAGGTTCAAACCATCAGTCTGGGATGGGAATGCATGTCAGCTGGAGAAATGCTTGCATAACCTGCAGCAAACCTGGGTTTGCATTCTCAGTACCCTGCCAACTGGGCATGGTGGTCCATATCTGTAGTCTCTGGACTCAACAGGTATCGGATTGAGGCCAGTCTGAGATACATGGGACTTTGTTTCAAAGAGCAAAGTAATTAATTAAACAACATCTCCTCTGGGAGACATTTCAGGCTTAAACCATACCAAACAGGCATGAGAAAAGAAAAACCATGGAGGAAGGAAGAGAGGGAAGAAGGAATGGAAGGGGAGAGGGAGGGATGAGGAAGGGAGGAGGGAAGGGAAAGAAGAATGAGAGATTGGAAGAAGGAAAGGAGGAGAGGAAGAAGGGAGGAAGGAATGGAGGAAGGGAAGAGGGAGGAAGGCAGGGAGGGATGGAGAGAGGGAAGAACGTAGGGAGGATAGAGGAGAAGGAAGGTCTCCTGGGATGAGGAGAATCTGGAGCCCTGTACTCTGTGGTGAGGATGGAATTTGTAATATTATTAAGGCAAATAGTGCAGAGATTACTGGGAAAAAATACAAACTGGAGCCATACAATCCAGCATTTCTACTTGTGGGGATTCATCCAAGGCACAGAATCCAGGCCTTAAGGAGTGGATCTGCCCTCCCATGTTCACGGCAGTAGCCTAGATATAGAAAGATCCCGGATGCCCTCCTACAGCTCAGCAGGTATACCTAACGTAGGAATCACATAATGGAACGTTTTCAGACCTCGAAGAGAAGGCATCCTCATATTTGAGGACGTTAGCTGGGTGAAGACACAGCCCCTGAGCAGGAGAGGCCTCACATTTGAGGATGTTAGGGAGGTGAAGACACAGGCACCGAGCAGGAGAGGCTGCACAATGGACCAAGCTGCAGTAGCTCAAGTCAGCAGTCACAGAAGCACAGAGTTAAAGTGTGATTCCCATGGTTACACAACACCATTGCATCCTAGATGTAGATCAACACTGTGCCTACCACTAGCAAGGCTGCTCGCTGGACATGTGCAAACTGCTGAGCAGACAAAACTCACTATGAAGTGTTATTAGGATCTTAATAAAAGAAATCTGTGCCGACATTTCATTTACATGATTAAGGCATGTCTGGAACAATATGGCTAGTTCAATGAGGACTTGAGAAATAGGATTTCCATCGTGACAAGGTTACCAAGCTGCTTGCAAATATCTGGAAGGTTTCCAGTTGTTTGTCAAAATTGTATTCCCAGAAGGACCCATGGCTCTCTGATATGCATTCTAGAAAATGGCCTATTATGACAAAAGATCAGATAGTTATTTTTTTTTTTTTTTGGTTTTTCGAGACAGGGTTTCTCTGTGGTTTTGGAGCCTGTCCTGGAACTAGCTCTTGTAGACCAGGCTGGTCTCGAACTCACAGAGATCCGCCTGCCTCTGCCTCCCGAGTGCTGGGATTAAAGGCGTGCGCCACCACCGCCCGGCCAGATAGTTATTTTTGTTCCATTTTTAAATTCTGGAGAATTTTTGATTTTTTCCTTTTATTGAAATAGATTCTTTTCCATAAAATACAAGAGTAAACCCAACAGGAGGAAAGAGCAGGCCCAAGAGTCAGTGACTCACAGTGAGGAGTCCTATAACAATGGTAAGTTAATAGCTATAATTTTTTTTTTGTTTTGTTTTTGTTTTTCGAGACAGGATTTCTCTGTAGTTTTGATTCCTGTCCTGGAACTAGCTCTTGTAGACCAGGCTGGCCTCAAACTCACAGAGATCCGCCTGCCTCTGCCTCCCGAGTGCTGGGATTAAAGGCGTGCGCCACCACTGCCAGGCTAATAGCTATAATATTGATGGTGCAGACTCATGCAGGACCTGTGCTTTCTTGTTCAGCTGCTGTGAGCTCATACGCTCCTTACCTAGTTGATTCAGAGGGCCTTGCTCTCCTGGTGTCCTCTCTGGATCTTACAATCTTTCTGCCTACTCAAAGTTCTTCTTTGAAAGTCTGGTAGAATTCTATGCTAAAACCATCTTGCCCTGGGCTTTTGTGTGTGTGTGTGTGTGTGTGTGTGTGTGTGTGTGTGTGTGTGTGTGCGGGGTACTTTTGATGACTACTTCTTATTTCGGAAGAGGTTATAGGTCTATTTAAATTGTTGGCCTGATCCTGATTTAACTTCGGTAAGTAGTACCTATCGAGAAAATTACCATTTCTTTTAAATTTTCCAGTTTTGTGGAGTACAGGTTTTTAAAGTATGACCTAATGATTCTTTAGATTCCCTCAGTGTGCTATGTCTCTCTTTTTGTTTCTGATTTTGTTAATTTGAATATTCTTTCTGTGCCTTTAAGTTAGTTTGGATAAGGGTTTGTCTATTTTATTGATTTTCTCAAAGAACCAACTGTTAGTTTCATTGATTCTATGTATTGTTCTCTTTGTATTATATTGATTTCAGCTCTCAATTTTATTATATCCTATTGTCTAGTCCTCTTGGATGTGCTTACTTCTTTTTGTTTTAGAGCTTTCAGGTATACTGTTAAATTGCTAGCATGAGATCCTCCATTTTTTAAATGAACTCTACTCTTAAGCCTGCTTTTGTTGTGTCCTATTAGTTTGGGTATGCTTTGTCTTCATTGTCATTGAATCCTAGGAAGTCTTTAATTTCTTTATTTCTGACATGACCCATTTTTTATTCAGTAGAAAGTTGTTCAGTTTCCATGAGTTTGTGAGCTTTCTGTTGTTTCTGTTGTTGTTGAAGTCCAGCTTTAGTAAATGATGGTCTGATGGGATAAAGAGAGTTATTTTAATATTCTTGTGTCTGTTGAGATTTGCTTTGCATTCAAGTATGCAGTTGATTTTGGAGAAAGTTTAATGAGGTGCAGAGTAGAGCATATGTTCTTTGTGTTTGGTGAAATGGTCTCTAAATATCTGTTGGGTCCCTTTGGTTTATAAGGTCTGTTAGATCCAGCATTTCTCTCTTTAGTTTTTGTCTGATTGACCTGTCTATTGGTCAATTAATGTTTCCCACTATTGTTGTGTGAGGGTCAATATATGATTTAAGTTGTAGTAATGTTTCTTTTGCAAACTTGGTTGCCTTTGTGTTTGGGAAATAGATGCTAAAAATTGCAAAGTCTCCTGGTGGAGTTTTCCTTTGATGAGTATGTTGTGTCCTTCCCTACCTCTTTTGATTGGTTTTGACTTGAAGTCTATTTGTTATTTACTAAAATGGCTATACAAGCTTGCTTCTTAGGTCCATTTTCTTAGAATATCATTTTTCATCCTTTCACCCCAAGGAAATGTCTATCCTTGATGTTAAGGTGTATTTCTTGGATGCAGCATTAGGGTGGATCTTGTTTTCACTTCCATTCTGTTAGTCTGTGTCTTTTTATTGGGGAATTGAGACCACTGATATTGAGAGATATTAATGATCAATGATTGTTTTTTCCTGTTATTTTTCTGTTGATATTCGTGGCAGTGGTTTGGTATGTGTGTCCCTTCTTTTGATTTTGTTGGAGAGAGATTATTTATTTCCTATGTTTTCAAGTGTGTAAAATCTCCATGTTTTGGATTTTTTCTTTTAGTACTTTCTATAGAGGTGGATTTGTAGATAGATATTGTTTAAATTTGACTTTATCATTGAATATATTATTTATCCATCTATAATAATTGAAGGTTTTGCTGGGTATAGTAGTCTGGACTGGCATCTGTAGTTGTTTTAGAGTCTGCCGCACATCTGTCCAGGCCCACCTGGCTTTTAGAGTCTTTATTGAGAAGTCAGATGTAATTCTAATAGTCTGTCTTTATATGTTACATGGTATTTTTCCATTACAGCTTTAATATTCTTAGTTCTGTATGTTTATGTATGTTTTGATTATTATGTGGTGAGCCGGATTTCTTTTCTGGTCCAATCTATCTGGTTCCAATCTATTCTGTATGCTCCTTGTACCTTTATAGATATCTTTCTTTCTTTAGATTAGGGAATTTTCTTCTATGAGTTTGATGACAACGTTTTCTGTGCCTTTGACCTGGATTTCTTCTCCTTTCTCAGTTTCTATTTTTCTTAGGTTTGGTCTTTACAGTGTCCCAGATTTCCTGGATGTTTTGTGTCAGGAGCTTTTTAGAATTAGCATTTCTTTGACTGATGAGTCTATTTCTTCTATCGTATCATCACCATTGATTCTCTCTCTATGGTATTCTGTTGGTGAAGCTTGCCCTTGCCTCTATCTGTCCTGTTGGAATTCCCAAGCTTTTCCCTTCCATATTTCCCTCAGTTTGTTTTTTTTTTTTTTACTGATTCTATTTACAATTTCAGGTCCTGTTTTATTTATTTCCTTACACTCTTTTTTGGTTTTCCTGGATTTAAAGAATTTATTCATTTTCTCTTTAAGGGTCTCTATTATATCCATAAAGGTTATCCTGTTTGGATAAATTTTTACTGAATGCTACTTTGGCTGTCATAAACTAATAATGTTGCTTCTTATCATGAATATATGTTCATGTCTTCACATCCACAAGAAATCCAATGTTCATGTTTTGTGCTAACTGACTTTGTTTAATTAACTGACTTGTTCAGTTTTTCATTTTGAATTTCCTTTTGAATTAGACATATTTACTCTCAGTAGTTATGGGTACTGTGGATATTCAAGATCAAGATAGTGGCAGATCCTGTATCTGGTGGGTGGCAACTTCCTGGTCTTATTCCCACAGGTTTTCCTTCATGACCTTGACTCTCAATCTGTACTTTGACCTTGGGCCTTCTAGCCTTGTTTGAGAAAGTCCTGACTTGTTCATTCCATCCAAACTCTGTGGCTGTTACTACTGAAAACAGTTGTAGCTTTAATTAAGACTTGATGAGCACCTATGAGCGCTTATTGCTTTGCAATAGTGGTTTATAGTCATTACGTCACTTATTTCTCTTGTATCTTCAAAAGACAGAGACCAGGGAGAGAATCATGTCTTCTTTTATCGTTTTGTGCAAGTGCTCTAAAACCACCATTAAGGCTCCATTCTCTGGACCTAACAAGCTCTCAGAGGCTCCACATAACAGCTTACTGGCATCTCCAGTATCAATGTGTGTTTTGAGAGCCTTAAACACGTAATAATGATATGGTATTAAGGTCAACATATGTTGTTGTTTTGTTTAGTTATCTCTAAAGAGATTTGCATAGACAAATAGTACATATTATCCACGTGATGCTCATTTCTGCTGCTCTTCATCCCTTTGTATAGACCCAGGTTTCTATCTGGTTTCATTTCCTGCCTGAAAGATTTTCGTTAACAAATTTGTTACAGGAAATCTGGGTTGGGGTGTCAGGCTCAGCTCATGTGTCTGGAAACACCTTTATTTTGCATGGTGATTTTCCTGTGTGTCAGTTAAAGCAGTCGTTTCATTTCCTTTGGAACTGTGAAGACCTTCCACTCTCTTCTCACTTCCATTCCTCAAACAATGACTCTGCTGTCGTCCCTGTGTTTTAGCTTCTTCTGTATACAGCCTGTCCCTTGTTTAGCTGTTTTTAGGTTTTGCATCCATCCTTGGCTTTCAATTCTTTGCTGACAATGTGCCTGGATTTTATTATCTTCAGGTTTCTTGCACAAGGCATTTATTGAGTTTCTTGGGTTTAGAGTTCTCATTATATTTTGAATGTTTCTTGTCATTATTCCTTGTAATGACATCTAAGTTAGGCCGTCTGAAACTCACTGACAGCTCTTGGGTGCTCATTTCATCTTTCATATGAGGTTTATTTTATATGATTTTTAATGGTCTGTATGGAAGTTCACCATTCTTTCTTGCAACATTTTTTCTTGTGGTTCAGCCTGATGCAGTTTCCAGTCAGTGCAACATTCTTCTTTATATTGGAGCTTTTCAGTAGCTTTGCACAGTCGGAAAGCCCAACCATCTAGAGTATAGTCATTAGCTTTGTTTAAATGTCCATCTTAGGATCATTTTGGATTGATTCTGACTCATTTTTCTCCCCATCATGGACCATATTTTAATGTGTCTTTGTATGCCTGGTGATCTTTGGTTCAATTCTAGACATTATGAATGTATTGTGAAGAATTAACTTTGATCCTTAGCCAATATATTTTTAGTTTGTCAGAGTCTCTCTGTGTGGCTCAAAATCCTGAGTTCATTTATGTTCTCACTTCAGCCTCCCAGAATTGGAACTACAGGCGTGCACCATATATCCAATATAAGGTCAGTTTGAAACTTAAACCTGATCATTGGGATGTAACTCAATAGCAAACTGCATGCTTAGTATTCATGGGGCTCTGGATTGAAACCAGAGTGTCAACAAAACAAAACAAACAACAGAGAAACAGTGTACATGTGAGCGTGAGCTCACACCCATTCAGCTTCTTCAGATTCAAGTTTAATGCATTTCTTACATCAGCTAATCGAAATATCAAGGCGTTGTGGGCGTTACCTTAACGTAACGTCCTTTTGCCTCCATCCTTTACACACGCTGTTCCCAATACCTGAAGTGACACCTTCTTATCTGTTTAGTTAATTTCCTGCCCTTTTTCTGCTAGTTCGAATATCACTTCCTCAACATCCTCTCTTGATTCCTAGAACTATTTTTGATCCCTCCTCTTAGGTTCTCAGAGTTCCTTTTTTCCTTACACGACTCAAATCATGACCTCTATAAGGGAAGAGACATCAGCTATACACACACACACACACACACACACACACACACACACACACATATGTACATTTAGTCATAGACATACATGCATGCATATATATGTGTATGCATATTTAAAGCTATGTCCCTCAGAGTGAGAAAACCATGAAAACACTATCAAGCTGATGAGATGCCAAGGAAATACCCTTCAGTGTGACTTCAAAGGACCCCAGTGAGAAGTGAGGGTACTATCGGGTGTGATGGGAAGTATATGAGCTCTGATACCAGACAAATGTGGTTTTAAATTGCGGTGTCATCACTTATTAATTGAGTGACCTGGGAAGCTGTTTGCTTTCTGGGTCTCAAGGTGTCAGTGATATTGTTACCACGGAGACAGTAACAGCTTCTTCCTGGAGTTACCATGACAAGTGAACAAGGTGAGCTATGTAACAGTCCTAACATAATGCCGAAAATACAGTCAGGCTGGAGAGATGCTGCCGGGCCTCTGTTCAGCCACTTGTACCTCCCCTCTTGATATCCTTGGTCACCTTCTCCTGAGTGAATTCTTAACACTAACAAATACAGATAAAATACAGAAAAAAACCAGTTTCCTTCTCTAGGTTGATGACAAAAGTATGGACAAAGCTAAATATAACATAGAGCCATAGAGAATCAGAATATGAACAGACTGAAGAGGAAGACTTCAATCTGGTGAAGGGACTGAAGTTCAGGGAAGTTAGCAATCCAGGACCCCGGAGGAAGCAGCGAGGGTCTTGGAAGAAGAACAACCCCAAATATCTTAGGGTAACCGAGGCCATACAATGGCAGACTCATGTTGAGGCCTGAAAGAGGACACTCGTGTAAAGACTGACAAGGAAGGAGCAGATGCTGGGTGTTGTAAGGAGAGGGCCCCTTGTTTGTCCTGGCCGTCTGGCTAACTTACACCCGAAATAACCACACAGAAACTGTATTAATTAAAACACTGCTTGGCCATTAGCTCTAACTTCTTATTGGCTAACTCTTACATATGAGTTTAATCCATCTCCATTAATCTGTGCATCACCATGTGGCAGTGGGTTACTGGAGATTCTAACAGGCATCCATCACAGGCAGAGAATCCATGGCTTCTCCAACTCTGCCCTTCTTCCTCCCACCATTCAGTTCTGTTTTCTCCACCTAAGTTCTGCCCTATCAACAAGGCCAAGGCAGTTTCTTTATTCATTAACTAATGAAAGCAACACATAAACAGAAAGAACCTCCTACACCAGCTAGGTTTCTCCGTTTCTGAAACCCAAGAGCCCTGGTGTAAAAGTGTCGGGAGGGTGCTGCTGTCTGGGGTGTTCTTCATCTGGTTTCTGTCTAGAATAGCCTCTTCGTTGTTACCATCAACCATATTTAACTCTGTGGAGTAAAACTCATAGGAGGGGCAGGTCAGGGGCATACCAGTACCCGCAAAGTTGGGGAAGGTGACTGGTGGCTAGAAAGGAAATTGTGAAATCTAGCGTCGGGTGGCCCTGATATGAATCACGTCATTTGCATTTATGATTGTGTACTGTTCTTTTGAGCTGATCTTTGGGACAAGTGCCAGAAAAATAAATGAGAACCGGAGTCCAAATTAAACATTGCCTTATCATATGTCAGAGACAAGAGCACGAAGATAAAAATCTCAAAGCCAAATAGATCTAGGACAAAGGGGAAATAGTGGCAGCTGAAACTATAGTTTGGAGTTAAGAAGTAAAACAAATGGGGCTGGCCATCTGCCGGGAAGGAGAAGGAACCTCAGAAAACCACTGGGCTGAGAACTGGTGGTGCGCCTCCATGACCTATGCCCAGTCAAGGAGGACTGGGAATGGTAGCTGCTGTCTGCCTTTCAGTCTCCTCCATTAAATGGGGGACATCACACCCTTGTCGTTTTCCAAGACCAGTGCAAATGAGTTCCCCAGCAGCTTTCCACATTCCACCCAGTGCTAGCACCCATCTTGCAGCTTCCATGAGTTTCTAAGACCCCAGGGAGGCACAGCCCTTGTATCTTAGCAGAAAAACACATGGCAGGAAGAATACACAATTCTTCCCAAGTCAGTTTACAATGCTCTAAATTATTCCACTCATAGTTGAGTCTAAGACATTACTTAGTGATTCTGGGCCTCAGTTTATGCAAACTGAATTGGTGGTGAGAATTAAAACGATACTCTGTTCATAGAGGGCTTAATATAATGGCAAGACATTGTTCAATACTTAGTATTGTCAAGGTACACATTTTTACTTTAATTAAACTTTTATCTATTTGTGTATGGATCTTAGAGCTCATACAGTGGCATCCATGGGGAGGTCAGAGGACAGCTGTGGAGTCAGGACTCTTGGTCTGTCTTCATGCGGGTCTGGGGATTGAACTCGGGTTATCCTTTATGCGGGTCTGGGGATTGAACTCGGGTTATCCTTTATGCGGGTCTGGGGATTGAACTCGGGTTATCCTTTATGCGGGTCTGGGGACTGAACTCGGGTTATCAGTCTTGCACTCAAGCATGTTTACCTGCTGAGTAATCTTGTTAGCCCACGCTATACATTTTAAACATTTAAACATATATAAAAACACACAGCACACATGTCAAAGACTAATTTAGATCATCAGGGAAGGAAACAGGAAGATGATGCTGGAGAAACTGGAAGAAGAAACTCTGTGCAGTTAATGGAAGAAAAAAGAACTCTGACTTTTTAAAATAATGCTGAGATACTTTGGTGTTCATCAGCTTGAAATACTTGATTCTGGAAGAAGCATACCCCGAAGTCCAAAAGTCCAAATTCTTCCTTATTTGTAGTGACTTTCCCTGTTAGCTAACATCTGTATGTTTTCTACACAGGTTTCCTTGTAAGCTATATATTTTATCACTGATTGAAAATAAAAATAAATAATAAACCAGGTGCCTGTCGGTAAGTCCTGTGTGATTCAAGGATGCCAATGTGAAATTAAGTTGTATACAAATCTGTCAGTGTTACAAGGAGCCAATCAAATGGTGCTCCAAGGTTATTGTTTTAATTGGATGTTTATTAATCTGGGGGCTATGGTAGTCCTGCAGATTAACAGTTTTCAGGTCACCATAGTTTTTCACAGAGTACAAGTCCTAATTAACAATGAAAAATTAGTTAAATGAAATCAAAGTGATAGGGGATGAAGGGTTTGAAGCAAAGTTGCTCACGAGTGCTCAAACAAACGAAAGCGCCTGCCTTGAATTTGCCCTCTTTTGGGTGTCAGATGTGAACTTTGCTGTGGGTTTGATCAGTGAGTACCCAGCCGGGCAGGGTGGCTGCCTTGGGAAACTTGACTCTTGGGCAACAATTTTACCCATTAAACCTTTGTCACCAAATAAAACCTGTAAGTATCTCTGGGTTTGAAACTGGGTACAGTGTTGGAAACAAGGAAGAACGGGCTTGGAAAGCAAACACAACACGTTATTTTCATATTGTGCAGGGGTTTCCTGGGGTGCTAGAAGGGGACTTCTATAGCAGCCATCTGTACAGAACCAATGATTATAGCAAACCAGCATATCCCTCAGCCTCACTTAAAAAATATTCTCTAGTCTGTCTTCTCAGACGGAGTTCTTATTTTGTTTTACATTCTAACTTTTTTGTTTCCCTTTATTCTTTACTTACAGAGTTCCCCTCCCCCCATCGCATGCCCCCAATCCTGGTTCTTCACGTGGATTCAAACCTCCTCCCATTTTTACAACCCTTCCCTTTAAGGAGTGGTGAAGGCAGAAGAGACCCGGTTCTGGTTCTGTTCCTCTCTGACTCCTTTATTTCAAGGTTTCTTCCCACCGGCTATTTCTTTGCTTGTTGCCACCACCCTCTTTGTTCCCGGAAGCCTTCATTTGGTCCCTCAGTTAGAGGGTGAAGGAGAAGGGAAACTGAAGGTAGACTGCCGAGCACTTCTTAAAGACATGTGCTTATTCTCCAATCCATGGCGCCTTTGAGTCACAGTTGATTTTCTAAGTACAAAATTATTAGTCTTGACATCTGTAAAAATTATGATACTAACACAGGTTTTAAATAGTTTTCCATAAGGTGTGTCCTTAATAAACAAATTTTCATATATTTACCCCATCTTTGCCTCCTCCTAGTATACGTACTTTTGCACAATTGTATTCATTAAGTTGCAGAGTGAGAAGTTGACAAAAGCTGGTGAGCTAGGCCTGTGGGACCTGTGGCCCCTATAACACAGGTAAGCCAACCAGTGCCCAGGGGAGGGTTGAATTACCCAGCTCTGCACCCCTCTGCCTGTTGTGCCCAGATCTGCGAAGTCCCCCAAACACCAACAAGGAGACCGAGTCCTGTATGTAAAAGCAAAGAGCCTTTCTTTTGTACAAGTTTGCAAACTTGGTCTCTCTGCATGCTCAACGTATTGGAATAATCAGAGAGCCCCGAGCTCAGTTAGAGTCAAGTTTTTATAGTAGTAAAGGTGGGGGTGAGGGATTTCTAAGGCTCGGGACCCCTGATTGGCTGACGTTTGTCTGGGGGAGTCCTGATGAATGTGCACTGGTAGATGATCCTATCTACAATGGTTGGAACCTTAGGCATTTCCTTTGGATGGTCTGTTGGGTGGTGCTCGGGTAATCTCAGTTTGTGGTTCTTCCTACAACCAGGTAATTGCTTCAGGGTAAACTACTGAGACTCAGAAGGGGGGAATCCTACACTGGCAGGTGATAATGGCTGGAAGTAAAGAACTTCCTTTGGGGGGTCTGTTTCAATTTAGTTTATCATGGCTGGATCCTACATTTCCCCCTTCACAAGCACGGATGACAGGGCCCAATCATGGGTCATGTCCATGGTTTTAAGGAGGTATTATTAGGACCTAAGAACTATTTAAGTTAATAAATCCATTAAATGACAATTTTGGGCCTATTTTTCTGATATATCAATGGACACTATAGGTAGTTATCGTTTCCTCCCATGCCAGGGAGTTCCCCCTTGTCTCAGCCTTTCAACCAATTCTGGGCAGGGAGCATGGGATAACATGTTCCTTTCCACAACTACTTCAAGCTGACATTGGGGCATTGTTATCAGGGCCCAAGTACGTTGAAAGGCTAGCCAAAGGTAGGGAGGGATTTCAGGGAATGGGGCATCCATCTGAAGCATCTGGTTCACAGACTCTGTTGAAGAAACAGGGAGCATTCATATCATCTGGACTGGCCCACACCAGCTTTCAGGAAGTCCAGGTCTCATAGTCATTCAGAGCAGGTTGGAGCCAGCAATTGATGCTTAGATGTGTCTGCCAGCCAAGTGGAAGCCTACTGAGATAAGTTTAAATTAGGAGCCAAGCTAAAATTTATATACTTAAAGAAAAATCTATGTTGTAGAAAAAGAGCAGATAACAGGTATCTGTAAACAGAAGGAATAGACTCATACCTTTGAGTCCTAGCAAAAACTACAGATTTTGGTTAGAAGCATGTAAATCTTTCTGCTGTCCAGAGAACTACGTATAGTTTGAACAGAGATGCCTTTGGCCTGATGAGAAATACCTTTTAGTTCATATTTAAATGGCAACTAGAATAAATCTAAAATCTTGAGCTTGTAAGTCAAACAGTAAGTAGCCATTGCTCTATCATCTTTTCAGAACTATACCATAGAGGGGGGAAGAAATCAGAAATATTTTCCATATCTTAACCTATATTTACATCTTAAGTTATTTCTTTTAGACCCTCAAAGCTTATGAACTTGTATATCCCTAGACCATTTTTTTTTAAAGAAACCCAGTAGCTTTAGAATGAGCTAACAAGCTGGCTGTAGCTTTGTGGAAGGATCTGGATACCTTCACTATTAAATTGACATTATAACTGACCTAGCCATTAATACTATCAGAGATTTCATAAGGATAAATAAAGTATATCTGAGTGCAGACCAAGTAGTTTCTGAATCTATTAAAAATGACAGGGACCAGAGTCCATACACAATTAGCCATACCCAGGTCTCCATAACATTGGAGGCAGAAGTATCCAGAACAGCAGTCTTATTGTCTAAGCCAGGCCATAAGGTGAATATTTTTCCTGTGGAAGAGGGACATGGAAAAGACTGACCTTACTTTGTCCAGGCAAAAGTGGTGCAATCAATTCTCCAAGGTCCTGCTGTTTATCCACAGTCTGGACCGGGTCCTGGCAGCAGGTGTTGCACTGGGGCATCTCGTCCAGTAGTCAGCATTGTCGTAACCCAGGTGGAGACATCATGGTGTCCCATAAACTTCTTTGGAGACCTTGGGTTACTGCTAGGATCTCGGAGCCTCTGTCTAATATAATAAGATTTTTAATCATTATTTTAAATGTCATGTTATGCAGATTTCTGAAGGGCTGCCTAGATATGTCTGATTAGGCAAACTTTGTTTCTCATTATTTGTTTTAAGTTTGAGTTCGAAAACATATACAGGGAACTAAATAAGGCTTATTCCTGTAACTAGTTATATCAGTACTTTAAGGATGACTGACTAACTTGTATTTCCTAACAGTCTATAATAAGTTAGCAGCTTTCACAAGATTAGAACTCCACACTCTGTAATGATTTTGAATTAAAGCTAATAAAGACACTGAACTAGTTATTCTGAGGGTAAGAACAGAACAAGTTTGCATCTAGCTGTTAATACTGTCTCCTGCGAAGGCCAGGAAAAGGGTGAAATGGGAACAGGAGGGAGCCTAAGAGCTAGCATTGCCCTAGGGTAAACTGAGACTCAGGCTTATCTTCCTGCTGGTCTATAGAACCCATCTTGGCAGGTGTGTGCCAAGTTGCCCTGGGGAAGCTATCCTAGGCCCTACATTTTTTCCCCCTTCACAAGTACCGATGACAGGACTCAAACATGGGTCCTGTCTGTCCAGGGGCTTAATACCATCAGTCGAACATTATTGACCCATTCTGAACAAAAGCCATCAGTCTGTTGATAAGAAGAAGCAAGATCATCAGGGGCCTGTTAGAGCTGGAAGCAAGGTTGTTAGCCAGGGAGACAGAAGGATCTACCACAGCATTTCCCCTTTTCTGTTTAAACAAAAAGGAAGACTTTAACATAGTAAAATTCTAGCAAGAATTACAGTTACAATATTTATATCTACTTTATCTTTTATCATAACTAAGGAAAACTATAACTATAACTATAAATTCTTCAACTCCATCAAAGACTCCAGAAGGATATAATATTACCTAAGTAAACAGGAAGAACATTGTAAGCAACTTCCAAAACTCTAGAACTGACAGAGACATTTTACTGCCTGGACAGTCATGCAAAGTTCTTTTGTAGTGTTGGGGCATCCATCTTCAGCCTATAGGCCCATAGTATCCAGCAGACTTTTTCATGAAACAGGAAATTTTAAAGACAGTTTTGACTATATTGGCAGTTTCTCAGTCATTGTGTGTGTGTATGTGTGTGTGTGTATTGTATAATGTCTGGCAGACTCTTTCATGAAGCAGGAACCCCGAAGGATCATCTCACCTTTAGACAAGTTTAGCAGTCATTTTCTGTGGATCCTGTATGTCCAGTTTAGCAGTTTAGGCAAGAGCAGGTTCTTGCTCAAATGGCCAGCAAACTCCACAAGGAGCCTCTTTGATGTCCATCTTCCTCTTGAAGTAGCTTGGTACTGCCAGGAGCAGACATGTCTCATTGTCATGGAAAGTCCTAAGTTATTAAGACATTTTAAATGTCATATTTTGAAGGTCTCTGAAAGATTTGAAGAATACCTAACTGAAATGTATCTCTATATATCTAGAAAAGCTAAACTAACATGACTACATGCTTGACTATTATAGATGATTATCTATATATTTTTAATTATACATTACATTTTTAAATGAACTACACAATCATAATACCTAAATAAAGATAAGAAATATATATATGTACATATAACAAATTGACCTCAAATGGGTATCAATAAACTGAGATCCATACCACTGCCAATCTCTATAGCATTTCCCCCTTTAAATGTCAACAAACATTTAAAGACAATATTTGGGAATATGGGTGTAAGAGCTAGCATTGCCCTAGAGAAAACTGAGACTCAGGCCTACCCTCCCACTGATCTATAGAATCCATCTTGGTGGGTGTGTACCAAGTTGCCCTGGGAAAGCTGTCCTGGGCCCTACATTTTTTCGCCTTCACAAGTACAGATGACAGGACTCAATCATGGGTCCTGTCTGTCCAGGGGCCCAAGGGGGTGATACTGGAACCTCAATACCATCAGTCAAACAGTATTGACCCATTCAGAACAAAAGCCATCAATCTGTTGATAAGAAGAAGCAAGATCAGCAGGGGCCTGTTACAGCTGGAAGAAAGGTTGTTAACCAAGGAGACCAGTTGAACAAGTTTTCATCCAGCTTCCCTGTGAGTGTTCTGTTCTCTATCATTAACAGGGCCATTGAATCTCTAATTATCCCGGAGTGATTGGTATAGAAACAACATTCTTTCCCCAGAAGAGGAGGTCCAAACATCTTAGTATCAATACAAAAATTTATGACTCAGTTTATCCAAATTGCTTAAACCCAAGTTAGCAAAGATAAGGAGGCTAAACATACATTTTAAAGCCTGAATAGACTTTGAACAAGGAAATACATTGTTAAACCATTGGTTAATATTTTAATGCTTTAACCTTTTAATATAGTTTCCCATGTTATAGTAATCCCCCATCACAGAATTTTTCCCATTGTTATTTTACAACTGCAGTTTGCCTATGTTGTGAATCTCAATCCAAACATCTGACATGCAGGTGGACCCAGATCGCCCCTGTACAACCTCCAAAAGATTTAAATTCATAGACTTGGAAACTGTTCCAAGCCCTCTATCAAACTGCTTAGGCCATTGTCTTCTGCATCATAAGAAATGAATGTTTCCATTTCTGGTTAGCTTTTGGTGCTTAAGGCTCTGACCCTAATTTTTAGCCTTTTACTTTAAGTTCAAATATTAACAATATAAACATTTTTATAAGCACAGATGTCCCACAGCCTTATAAATTTATTTAAAAGCTTTTTTTTCTAAAAAATTAAAATCTCTTAAATGTCTATCTGCAATATCAAAATTAAAGTATGTCTTTGGTCCCACCCTTGACAGCATATACATAGCCTGCTCCATTTCACTGTAGCTGGTACTTCTGGTGACTGTCACCTGGCACTGGCTTTTCTAAAACTGCTAAGGTCCATTGTTGCAACCGCACATTCGTTGGGACACTAGTCCTGCCTTACAGTAATAAAGTCTAGCTGGATATCTATAGATTTATAACCTTGGTTTTAGAATGGTGTACGAGTCATCATGCACAAAGCTATCCCAATCCAAACTATCTTGGGGATTTGCTAGAACTACTCCACCTTTAATCAAGATAGTGGTGAAATTATGTGGCATCCTTTTTGTAAAAAAACTCTAGCAAAATGGCAATCCAAAATTTAAAATGGAATCATGCTGTATGGTTTTGTTAAAATTACCCACGCATAGATTTTAAGTTATCAATTCCCAGTGTTACTAATTAACTTTTAACTAGTTTTATTTTAATTTTAACAGATTTTTGACCATATCTGACAAAATAAACTTATAAATCTGAAGTTACAGAATGTTCACATAAACAAGACATTTTAAACATTATCTATACCAAAAAGTCATCTGAATTTCTGCTCACCTAAATCCAGTAACCAAAGTTCAGAGATAAAGTCTGAAGTCAGGCCCGTAAATGTGGTCACAGCAGTGATGGGTGACAGAGACAGCAAAAATAGCCAGACCATTTCTTGCAGCTCCATGCTTGCAAGAAAACCTACATAGGCAAACTTTTCAACAAAACAAGCACATTCAGTATCTGCAGGTATGAGAAACCACAGCAACACAGTTAAGATCCCTTCTGACCTTCTATAACTTTCTATATACCTTCCGTCCATTTTCCTCTCTTCATTCTCTCAGTCTCCTGCTTTCTTCCTCACTTTCCAGATGACATAACAAAGTCAGACAACACAGAAACTCTTATCAAAGTTTTCCTTGGTTTCCCTCAGTAGTATGTAATATATTGTATGATTATAATATTTTAAGCAAGAACAGAAAAAGCATATACTATAAGAAAAATAACTTTAAATTTACATCACATAAAATCCTGTACCAGCATGAAACATCTGAAACTAGCAGTAGTTTTTTCCACACCCTAACCAATAGTAATTTGTAACCACCTCCTATAAATGATGACATATTTATAACCCATTGGATCTGAATGATCAAAGCAGCTCTGGTGGAGGGAAGTCTGGCTGTAGCATCACAACATGGTCATTCCAGTTTAGCACCTGTAGCCAGAGTCCTTGACCCGCAGAGCCAAGCGTGGGTCAGGTTTGACCAGAAGTTGAGGCATGCAGCCCCCAGGGCAGGCGGAGGGAACCCATCCACCAGCATGGGAGGGGCAGGGTGGTATGCAGCATGTGTGTGTGTGTGTGGGGAAGATTGTTAACCTCTCTAGCTATAGCAATTAACCCCAGATTCTCTGTTCAGTGTTTGAAATCCTATTGGGGCACATCAGCCTCCTACAACTGTGGCTGGCAGCTTTGCTACATTGTAACAACAAGGTTGTATAGCCCAGCCACCATCCATACAAGGGTGCTGCCCTGCAGCATCGAGTTTGTATGGCAATCCTGTCCGCGTTGCCCCTGCACTACAGGCCAAGGCTGGCTCCCTTCCATGAAATATTTAAGGTGGCCAATAGAGGTTATCTGTCTTATCCCTTTCAGGAAAATATACCCCTATACTTATGGTCCTATCTCTAAAGTCCTGTAAGTGATCCCAATATCAAAGTCAAAGAAGTCCGGATTTGAATCTGTCCCATACCGTCAGCATTAGTCTAAGTCAGGACAAAAACACAACACACAGACACACAGGACAATGAACAGATAGATCCTCTTGGCGCCAAACCTAACCAAAGACCACAGCCTCAAGCTGTGATGCGGGTGAGATCTCCTGCCCGGCTCTCTACAGAACACTGGGAGCACTCCGCGTGTCTCTCTACAGAACTGAGACATCCGCACGTCTCTCTACAGAAACCAGAGAGAACCACCCTCATGCAAAAGGGCCCTGGGGACGTCTCCCCAGGCAAGCTGCCTCTTAGGATTCCTAGGTCCGCTTACAGAAAGACACAGACATGAAACACAAAACAAAACACAGAAAACTTATCAGCCGGTTGAAGGCTCTGCGGGTGGTAGTCCCAGTAGGCTTGGAAGATCGGGGACGAGCTCCCAAATGTTATGCTCAGATCCGCAAAGTCCCCCAAAAACCAACAAAGAGACTGCACTTCTTAAAGAAGATATGCTTGTTGGCACTAATGAGTCCTGGCCTTCAGCTGCTCTTCTCGGCTAGACCCTTCTAATTGAAGTTACTAGAAGCTGTGCCTAGCTTAGAGGATCATAGGATGGGATTTTCACCTGTTGGCCATTGACTGCAGTGTATTTAAGCCTATACGGTGCTAATAAAGGGGGGCTTTGATATCAATGTTTGAAGGTCTGTGTGTCAGTCTGTCTCTGCATCTGTGTTCTCAATCTCCAGCCACTTGCCTGAAGCTCGCGAACTGGGGTCTAGCGCACAGAGCACAGACACGGGGCCACGGTGCGCAGCATATGCTTATTCTCCAATCCATGCGCCTTTGATTCACAGTTAATATTCTAAGTGCAAAATTATTAGTTTTGACATCTGTAAAAATTATAATACTAACACAGATTTTAAATAGTTTTTCATAAGGTGTGTCCTTAATAGACAAATTTTCATATATTTACCCCGCCTTTGCCTCCTCCTAGTATACGTACTTTTGCACAATTGTATTCATTAAGTTGCAGAGTGAGAAGTTGACAAAAGCTGGTGAGCTAAACCTGTGGGACCTGTGGCCCCTATAACACAGGTAAGCCAACCAGTGCCCAGAGGAGGTTGAGTTACTCAGCTCTGCACCCCTCTGCCTTCCACAAGCAGACCATAGGCAATTGTTTGCCTTCTAATTTACTTGAAGCCCAACAGAAGTTAGTAACAAAGAGCATCCAAGAAAACAAGGAATCCCACTGTGTGAATGCAAAGAGGTCCGGAGCACAATGAGGACCTGAGATCTGAGTTCAAACCCACCACAGGAGAGTCAAGAGGGAGGACACTTGGTGTCACACTTACTCGGTGACAAGGCACAGGTGATCAAGCGGACTGTGGTAGCTTCTACTGAAGCCCCAGCACTCAGGATGTGGAGACAGAAGAATAAGAAGTTCAAGCCTAGCTTGGGTTACTTGCAAAACCATGTTTCAGAAAAATAAAATTAAAAGAATGAGAATAAAGTTACTATGAATATTCAAGAAATGAAATAATATGTAACTCTTGCTTTTCTGTTCGTCAAGTCTGGGAGAGCCACAATTGTATGATTCTAGAGCAGCTATGACTCTCTGGTCCCTGTCTTCACAGGACCCTGACATCTTTGCTTCAGTGCACCTACTTGCTGATGTATTTTACTCTGGGATTATTAAAATGAAATACATATGTAACTAGAAGCCTGGAGATACATGGCCCTAGTTTTTCTATAGAGGAGGGGCTTCGAGGTTCTGTTGGACAGGCATGGGGTGGAACCGTCTTCTGGAGACACTTGGATAGTGGACACAACCTGTCATAGAAAATGCCTGGCTCCAGCAGTAGCTTCCAGATACAAGCCAGGCACTTCAGTTAGACCCTTTAGACTGATGCAGGTTGTGGGACTGACGAGGGTTGTGGGCACTTCTGTCTCCTTTGACACTCGGAGCACAGTGTAGCTCTCCTTGCAGGCCCTCCTGGGAAGGATGTGATTGACAGGCCCTCTCCAAGCAACTTCAAATCACCCTTTGTTTTTTTCTTCACGGCCATCTGTTTGCACCTCCTTTCTCCTATGTCCTCAGTTTGCAAATCTGCAAATGATTAACGTGTCAACAAAAAGAGGACTTTCTTCTAAAAATACTGTCTTAGTTAGGGTTTCTATTGCTGTGAAGAGACACCATGGCCACGGGAACTCTTATGAAGGAAAGAATTTAATAGGGATGACTTACAGTTTCAGAGGTCTGGTCCATTGCTGTCATGGTGGGAAACACCATTGTTATCATGGTGAGAAACATAGCGACATGCGGGCAGACATGGTGCTGGAGAAGGAGTTGAGAGTTTTACATCCTGATCCACAGGCAACTGAAGGAGCACTACCACACTGGGCATGGCTTCTGTACACATGAGACCTCAAAACCTGACTGGATTTCACGGCAGTTACCTATTTTTGACAGCAGCCCAAGAAGAGTGTTCAGAGAGAGCCTGCCAGGAAAGAAGAAAGGAAAGCCTAGCTGGTGGGGTAGTGACTCTGGCCACACGGAGCTCTGGCCTATGCCAGTGACTGCAAAGCCACAGGCAAATGATGTTTTCATGAATTCATACCCCGAACATTGGTGCCAGATGTAGCATGAATAATAAAAACCCAGAGACAGATATGTAGGTGGAGGCTGTTCGTTCATTTCCCGGGTGTCCAGACGCATATAGCACAGAAACTATATTAATTAGAACATTGCTTGGTCTATTAGCTCAGGCCTCTTATTAGCTAACTGTTACATCTTGAGTTAACCCATTTCTATTAATCTATGTATCACCATGAGGCTCATGGTTTACCAGTAAAGTTCTCCATTGTCTGTCTCCGTCAGCAGCTACATAACGCCCCTTTGACTCTGCCTATTTTGTCTCTATATCTCTGTCTGGATTTCCCGCCTGGCTTTATTCTTCCCTGACATTGGCCCAAAGCAGATTCTTTATTAACCAATGGTAATAAAACATATTCACAGCATACGGATGGAAATACCATATCACACACATAGGGGTTAAAGCTGAAGATTGGAGAATGAAAGCAGTAAGCCACTGGAGAGATCTTTTATCTCTACCAGTGCTCAGACTGAAAGGGTGAGGTCCTGTCTCCATGAATTCTCAGACTCCATACTCCATTGTGTTCCTATATCTTCCCCTTTATATTCCTCTCTCTGCCCAGCCATATTATTCCTATCTCTACCTCCCTAGTGCTGGGATTAAAAGTGTATGCCACCACTTCCTGGTCTTTAGTGGCTTAGCTTTGTATTCTGATCTTCAGGCAATACCTATGTGGGCATTCTGGTCATATACTCAAGCTGGTCCTATGCTGGTGAGATTGAGAGGAGAAAACATAATCAACAGCAAAGTAAAGACTAAAAATTACCAGTATAAGTGTGTGTATGTGTATGTGTGCATATGTGTGTGTGTGTGTTCATTTTACCCTGCCTTACCACATACATGAATGGCTATGTCTTTTCTCCCACGCATTAGCAGAGTGTATGGGTTCCTGTGCTTGCTGTAACACCATCACTAACAAGTTAGTAACATAATATAACAAAAAGGCATCCTCCTTCTAAACACCCAAGTCCAGAATGGATGGCACAGAGCTAGAACCAACCTCTTGCCAGGGCCATTCTCTCACTGGAGGCTGAGGCAAATCCAGCCCCTTGCCTCTTGTCTCAGGAGCTGCCCATGTTTCCTGAGCTCATGAACCTCTTCAACTTCAGACCCAGCCCCGCTGAACTCAAGCCAATGCTGCTTCTCATTGCCTTACATCTGCTCATTTTTCCTCCTTTAAGGACTCTTGTGACAACTTTGCCATTGCTTAGAGAATCCAGGATCAATTTTCTGTTTAAATTCAGCTCATTAATAGTCTTAATTTAGCACACGGCCTTTCTTTCATTTTTATCACTGTTGTAACATTACACATTTGTATGTTCTAAAAATTAAGACACAGACACCATCTTTATGGTGGGGAACATTGTGCTCATCACAGAAAAGCAAAACAATCTAAAATTACAAGTGTGAGAGCTGCTATTTCCACACTGTTTACTATACATGTGGAATGATATCTGGAAGATGAGGTTTACACATGAAGGTGTGTGTGGATATTGCTGCTGTGCAATATTAACTATGGAGAAATGTGCTACCTTTGTTTATGCCATGGAATATTGCTCTCACTGTGTAAAGGTGTGCTACCTTTGTTTATGCCATGGAATATTACTCTCACTGTGTAAAGGTGTGATACTTTTGTTTATGCCATGGAATATTGCTCTCACTGTGTAAAGGTGTGCTACCTTTGTTTATGCCATGGAATATTGCTCTCACTGTGTAAAGGTGTGCTACCTTTGTTTATGCCATGGAATATTACTCTCACTGTGTAAAGGTGTGCTACCTTTGTTTATGCCATGGAATATTGCTCTCACTGTGTAAAGGTGTGCTACTTTTGTTTATGCCATGGAATATTGCTCTCACTGTGTAAAGGTGTGCTACTTTTGTTTATGCCATGGAATATTGCTCTCACTGTGTAAAGGTGTGCTACCTTTGTTTATGCCATGGAATATTACTCTCACTGTGTAAAGGTGTGCTACCTTTGTTTATGCCATGGAATATTGCTCTCACTGTGTAAAGGTGTGCTACTTTTGTTTATGCCATGGAATATTGCTCTCACTGTGTAAAGGTGTGCTACTTTTGTTTATGCCATGGAATATTGCTCTCACTGTGTAAAGGTGTGCTACTTTTGTTTATGCCATGGAATATTGCTCTCACTGTGTAAAGGTGTGCTACTTTTGTTTATGCCATGGAATATTGCTCTCACTGTGTAAAGGTGTGCTACTTTTGTTTATGCCATGGAATATTGCTCTCACTGTGTAAAGGTGTGCTACCTTTGTTTATGCCATGGAATATTACTCTCACTGTGTAAAGGTGTGCTACCTTTGTTTATGCCATGGAATATTACTCTCACTGTGTAAAGGTGTGCTACTTTTGTTTATGCCATGGAATATTACTCTCACTGTGTAAAGGTGTGCTACCTTTGTTTATGCCATGGAATATTACTCTCACTGTGTAAAGGTGTGCTACTTTTGTTTATGCCATGGAATATTACTCTCACTGTGTAAAGGTGTGCTACTTTTGTTTATGCCATGGAATATTGCTCTCACTGTGTAAAGGTGTGCTACCTTTGTTTATGCCATGGAATATTGCTCTCACTGTGTAAAGGTGTGCTACTTTTGTTTATGCCATGGAATATTACTCTCACTGTGTAAAGGTGTGCTACCTTTGTTTATGCCATGGAATATTACTCTCACTGTGTAAAGGTGTGCTACTTTTGTTTATGCCATGGAATATTGCTCTCACTGTGTAAAGGTGTGCTACCTTTGTTTATGCCATGGAATATTACTCTCACTGTGTAAAGGTGTGCTACTTTTGTTTATGCCATGGAATATTGCTCTCACTGTGTAAAGGTGTGCTACCTTTGTTTATGCCATGGAATATTACTCTCACTGTGTAAAGGTGTGCTACCTTTGTTTATGCCATGGAATATTGCTCTCACTGTGTAAAGGTGTGCTACCTTTGTTTATGCCATGGAATATTACTCTCACTGTGTAAAGGTGTGCTACCTTTGTTTATGCCATGGAATATTACTCTCACTGTGTAAAGGTGTGCTACCTTTGTTTATGCCATGGAATATTACTCTCACTGTGTAAAGGTGTGCTACCTTTGTTTATGCCATGGAATATTGCTCTCACTGTGTAAAGGTGTGCTACCTTTGTTTATGCTGCATTTGTGTAATTATGGAAAGCTGTGTTGCTGTTTCACTTTGCCTGCCTAAGGCACCTGATTGGTCTAATAAGATGCTGGATGGCAGAAGAAGGATAGGCGTGACTGGCAGGCAGAGAGAATGAATAGGAGGAGGAATCTAGACCAAAGAAGAATGAGAAAGAGGAGAACAAGGATTAATGGAGGACATGCCCAGGGCCAGCCAGCAGACACAGAGTAGAGCATACAGAAAAAAAGTTGTTGTGTGATGTTTCATTCTTCTTGCTTTTTGGGGTGGCCACCACCCAGCTTCCAAGTAAACACACACGGAGGTTTATTTTTACTTTTATTTTTTTTAATTAATTAATTTATTTATTAAAGATTTCTGTCTCTTCCCCGCCACCGCCTCCCATTTCCCTCCCCCTCCCCCAATCAACTCCCTCTCTCTCATCATCCCAAAGAGAGGACTGGGTTCCCTGCCCTGTGGGGAGTCTAAGGACCTCCCACCTCCTTCCAGGTCTAGTAAGGTGAACATCCAAACAGCCTAGGCTCCCACAAAGCCAGTACGTGCAGTAGGATCAAAACCCAGTGCCATTGTTCTTGACTTCTCAGCAGTCCTCATTGTCCGCTATGTTCAGTGAGTCCAGTTTTATCCCATGCTTTTTCAGACCCAGTCCAGCTGGCCTTGGTGAGTTCCCGAAAGAACATCCCCATTGTCTCAGTGTGTGGGTGCACCCCTCATGACCCTGATTTCCTTGCTCGTGCTCTCTCTCCTTCTGCTCCTGATTTGGACCTTGGGGTTGTAGTCTGATGCTCCAATGTGGGACTCTGTCTCTGTCTCCTTTCATCACCTGATGAAGGTTAATATCCAGGAGGATGCCTATATGTTTTTCTTTGGGTTCACCTTCTTGTTTAGCTTCTCTAGGATCACGAATTATAGGCTCAATGTCCTCAAACACCTGATCATAGCATGGCTTGTTTCTAGCCAGCTTTTCTTAACTTAAATGAACCCTTTTGCCCTGGGATTTTTCCTTTTCTTACTTCTGTATGTCTTACTTTCTTTCTAACTCTATGGCTGCTTGGGTGGCTGGGCCCTGATGTCCTCCTCTCCTTGCTCCTTCTCTCTTCCAAGATTTCTCCTTTTATTTATACTCTCTGCCTGCTGGCTCTGTCTATTCATGATCCTGTCTCGCTATTGGCCATTCAGCTCTTTATAAGACCATCAGGTGTTTGGACAGGCAAAGAATTACAGTTTCACAGAGTTAAACAAATGCAGCACAAACAAACACGCCATATCTTTACATCATTAAACAAATCTTCCACAACATAAAGGAAAGTAACACACCTTAAAATAATATTTCCCAATGTAAGATAATAAGTCCCAAGGCAAAATATAGAAGAAGAGAAACAGGTTAATTTAAGGTAAAGGGGAAAAAAAGCTAGTCAGAAGGGAGCATAAGTTAGGCTGAGGTTTCAAAACTAATAATAAGTCTTGTGTCATCATTTGGAAGCTGGTTGGTGGCCCAAAAGAAGAAGCCTGGTACATCTGACATTCCAATATGGGGCCCAAGTTACCACCTAGGGCCCAAGAAAGCTGAAAAACAAAACAACCAAAGAATGAATACAGCTCCTTGAGGAGGTTCTGCGTACCGTGAGTCCTTGAGCAGTGGTAAGCTAAATAGAAATAGAAAGCTAAGTAAAAACACATGCCTCAGTATGGGCACCAGCATTTCAGAGCTGGGGTGGCCGAATGCAGTTCCTAGTCAAACACACCTATGGACCTGCAGCGAGCTTGAAACTTAGCTCTAACAGACCCAAGGAGAAAGTAGAGCCAGTCATCAAAGCCACAGTGAAGGACCCAGTGGTAGCTTAATAGTTTAAGGTTTTGCTCATGCAGACAGAAAAGGCTAAAGATATGCAGTAAAGCAGATGAAAAAAGTCTCCAAACAGATTTGGTTTGGGCATTAACAATCATAGAAAAAAGTGAATTGTTTATAAATAATAAATAATAAAAAATAATAAACATGAAGATATGGGAAATACACAGGGAATCTGGATTCTGTATGTTGTGTTGACTTTGAATGTTTTGAATGCTGATGAGGGAACAGCAGTGTTGAGGGACATGGGATTGTAAGAGGGATTGCTGAAATAAGCCAGACTAGGTACTTTAGGGATGTCTTAACTTTAAAATGGAAGTCAGAAAAATGTATTGCTTTGGGAAAGAGGTGACACATTTGTTTCCACAGGAAATGAAAAGCAGTGGATTCATTCAAGGTTGATGGAGATCATGTTTGATTGGAGGAGACCCCCTGAAAATCCTCACTACAGACATAAAGAAATAAACCTAGATAACCTACAAGACAGGTTTACCTGTTCACACATAAAATAAAAGTTCACCTTTGGGTGTCTTATGTACAATGTAGTCCATACTGTGTTGATGCACATTTGTATGTTGCCTTTTAAAGTTTGTGTGTTTTCAAGCAAGAGGACCAGACACCATGAAAATGGGTGGCCAAGGTGATCCCGCCTCTCTGAGTGCCTCTGTTGCAGTTTCCTCAGAGTTCTGCATCCGGAGCTACTTCAAGGCTGTTAACTGAGATGATCACAAACTATTCTAGCCAGGACTGCAGATAAGTCTTGTATTTTCCCATTGCACAGAGACAACAAATATTCCAGCTAGTTTTCTTAATATGTGACCATTGTCTCAATTTTCTCAGGTTTCCTAAAGATGCCATCATCTAGAAACATCTGGAAGCAGTCTAGAGAACACAATGCCAACATTCACAAAAGGGGGTATGGGTGGCTTTTGATCACTTAGTGGGTTATGGATGTTTGTCATTGTTTAGTGGGGATATCAGAATATAGGATAAAAAGACAACAATTAACATCCAATATTTCACATTGCTTTTTATATACTGATACAAATGTAAAGTTATTTTTGTTATACTTTATGTATGTCTCTACTCTTATTTAAGCAATTTTGTATATTGATATGAATTCAAGGTTATTTTTGTTACAGTATACTGTATATGTGTTTATATGCTTGTTTAAGGTATTATAACTATGAAGTTCATTTAAAAATGGAATGTGAAGTCCTAGTCCTTGAAAGCTATTGTTATAAACCATTTAGGATAATTAAGAAACAAAGATTTGCAGTTAATCATCTATAACAATCAAACTAGTCATTATGTTAGGTATATTTTCAAAATCATACAGACATCAATCTTAGATGCTCTTCAAATACTTCAAAAACCTACAGACTATGGTATTTAAAAAGTTTTGCTAATGTAGGACTTTTCACAACAGTGAGGCAAGTCTGTTCATGGTGGCACCAGTCAACTTCATAAAAAGATAAAGAACAGCAAAGAACCTCCATAGGGAGTTTGCTTTTATTGTGGCAAGCTACCCATTTGGGCAAGAAAATGCTCTTGCCTTGACTGCTGATAGTATACTGTACAAAGTGGACAAGCAGAACAAAAGGAAAAAGACTGTCAAACTTTGCCAAAACAAGGCTGATTAGTCCTCCAAAATTCCTGCTTCATAAAAAAATCTGCCAGACATTCTGAAAGACACACAGGAAAGTGATTGATAAACTTTTCCTCTTTGCAGAAGAATCTGCCAGATATTCTAGGCCTGTAGGCTGAAGATAGATGCCTCAACATTGCAGAAGATCTTTGGGTGACTTTCCAGAGAGCCAGATATCTGTTGTTTCTATAGGTATGGAAGTGGCTTATACTGCACTTCTTGTTTTCTCAGGTAATATTACATTCTTCTGGGGTTTTTGATGGAGTTGAAGACTAGCTAGCGATAGTTACAGTTTTCCTTCATTATGGTAGAAGGTAAATTATTTTAAAAAAGTTTGAACTCATTAAGACAGGATAAATACTGGAGTGTTTTCTCTGAAGTTGTGAAATACAAATGGACTAGATATTATAATGTAATTCTTACTTGACTATTGTCTTTATTGTATTATATTTTCATTTAGACAAAAAGGGGAAATGTTGTAGAATATTTAACTATGGAACGATGTTTTACATTTGTTTATGCTACGGAATATTACATAACTGTGTAAAGGGGAATTATATTTGTTTATGCTGCATTTGTTTAATTATGAAAAGATGTGTTGCTGTTTCACCTTGTCTGCCTAAAGCACCTCATTGGTCTAATAAAAGCTGAATGGTGAATAAATAGGTAGAAGAAGGTTAGGCAGGGCTGGCAGGTGGAGAGAATAACTAGAAGGGGAAATCTAGGCAGAAGCAGAAGCAGAAGCACTGGAAGAGGAACAAGAAGAAGGAAAAGAAAGAATGAGAAGAAAGAGGGACATGCCCAGGGTCAGCCAGGCACCCAGCAGTCAGCAGACACAGAGTAGGGCATACATCATGAAAGGGAAAAATCCCCGAGGCAAAACATAGATGAAGAGAAACAGGTGAATTTAAGTTAAAAAAAAAAAACTCATCAGAAAAGAACATAAGCTAGACTGAACTTTCGAAACTAATAATAAATCTCTGTGTCATGATCTGGGAGCTGGTTGGTGGCCCAAAGAAAGCCAGGCACATACTCTCATGACAGTTCCTTCTGACTGTGACCTGAACTGTGGTGAGCTTGTGGCAATGAATAAGTTGTTACATGTGGTCTCATCTCAGTGGCGTCCTCAGCATTTGATGCGGGAGTCCCTAAAAGCCCCCTTTCCTGTCTTGTTTGTCCTTAATGGACTTGCCATGAGTACAAGGAATTTTTCACAATTGTTAATTGCTGTAGGTTTGGAGGATGTGTCTCAACTGACTCTTTCAAAGCTGAGTTAGAAAACTTGGTGGTGCATAAACCTGATAACACAATTAAACCATGGGCACCTGTTAGCACAACAGGAAAGTTAGATTCCTCTGTGGTAGGATACAGGGCAGAGCAGCGCAGTTTAGAACCAGAGACACTGGAGAGGTGAAGATGTCTTAGGTAGGAGGGGTTGAGCATAAGGGATGGCCGTGCAGGGTTCACATGTCCTCAGGTGTAGACAGTTAAGACCTACCAGGCTGCGAAAAGAGCTAACCTGGAGTCTGTCTGAGGCGGTCAGAGGTCCTGATTGTGCCTAGCCAGTGAGGGGTGACCACACAATGCCAATGGATCGGAACTCTTGGGTACTGGGAGGGTGTACAAGATTCCCCGCGCCGCTAAATAAACGAGTCTGCTGTTCCCCTTTCTCCCGACTCCCAGGTCTATGTCACTGACACTGCGCCTTTTCACACCCTCTGTGAATGAAGCCATCAGGACCCAGCAACATTGCATTAACAAAGCAGTGTTAATTCTACAAAGTAATTATGAAACACCCTGGGGGCTTCCTTCACAGACCTTAGTTTAGGGGCATTTACTAGAATGCTATAAAGATAAATGCATTTATTTCCTTTACTTTGGGTATAGGTCGTTTCTATCAGCATGGGAGTGTTACTTGGAATCTTGAACTTGGCTATGGGCTCACTGGGTATTCTCAGATGATGTCACGATTGACGCGAAGGGACCCAGGGTCGACTACATGGGCTGTCAGCTACCTTGACTGGGTTGGTAGTACGAAGTCAATGAATCCTTCCCCAAACAACAACAACAAACAAAATCACAACACACCTGTGGGATCCTGTCTTTCTACACCCAAGCAGCTTTTTGTCCTGCTTTTATAATGATTCCCAGGCACTGCATGTCCCATATCAGGCTGGGGTGTCATCACCCTGGATGTCTTTCTGTTGGGGAGAGCAAGCTCTGAGGAGCTTCATCAGCCACACTGAGTTGGGGGCCAGCAGAGGAAGGACCCCTGCCAGTGATACACACTTAAGCTAATGAACTGTGGGCTTCTGGGAAGAGAAAGTGCAGGTGATGTGGGCTGCCATCAGAAGTTGGCAGGAGACAAGCCTATTTTTTAAAACAAAACTATTAGGAACACGAATCCAACAGAATTCCAAGGTCTCTGAAAATCTGATTGTGTCCTCATTTCCATCTCTCCAGTAAAAGGAAGCAGAAACTGCTGCTTGGGGTCCTGAGGTTCTGTGCCCTTGTATGGACTGTCACTGGGACAGGAGGACAGATGCTTCAGGCACACTCGAGGCAAATACTCTATCAAGCATCCTGGAACTCCTACCCTACCACCACGCTCGGCCTGAGTCAATGAAGAAGTCAGTGTTCCCTTCCACACAGAGATATTTAGCAGGTCTCGTGTCAGCAGTCAGGACTTCTGTGAGTCTTCGAAAGATCATTTGAAAGCTGAGTTAATAGCAACAAAGCGGTTCCTTGATGAATAAACTAACCAGTCGGTCAATCAGTGAGGCCCATGTAACAGGGGGCAGATTCCTGACACTACACACTGAAGGGGAGGCAGAAAATAGTAGCCAGCATCTAAACAATGCTTGCTTTGTGCTAAATACTATTCTAAGGGTTCACAGCGGTTCATACATGTGTTCTTCTCATTTCTTGTTCATGTTAACTAACTGAAGTACACCAACCCAGAATATGGGTTCTTTATGTGCTTAATGGTCACCCTGAGAAAGGCTCAAGGATACAGATGTGGGGGACTGGTGTTCGTGGAATCCGTACATAGAGATTATTACTCTCCAGTCTGTGTTCTTTCCTTTAAATGACTCGAAATGTTTATTTTATATGTATATGTACAGGTGTTTTGATTACATGTAAGTCCATGCATCCTCTGTACCCAGTGCCCATAGAAGAGTGCTGTGACTCTGAGAGCCCCAGACTCTAGCACACCAACACCACAATGGAAGTGCCAATCAGGCCGTAAAATTCAGCATGTAGACAGTACCCCCTGCCATTCACAATCCTGAACAGTCTCTGAATGGACTAACCTTGCTCTCTGGCTTCTGCAGTTCTGCTTCTGACTAACTGTTCTTGTTAACTGGAGTATGGTGACCCAGAATATGTCTTTTGTGTTTAATGCTCACCTCAGAAAAGGCTCAGGGATACCCTGGGAACCGCAACACTCGTGCAGTTGTTGAGACTTTCTATTGGCTTAAACCCATGTCCACGTAATGTCCTCTGGTGGAAACCACACAACAAGGCATCAGCTCCCCCAAGACTGGAGCCACAGCCAGCTGTGAGTCATCATGTGGGCTCCGGGATATCTAACCTAGGTTCCCTGGAAGAGCGGCAAGTGCTCTTAACTTCTTATCTTAAACCCTCAAATCCATATTCTTAACTGCAAAACCAATCCTGCCTTCAGAGAGGAGAAACAGAAAAATATTCTTCTTTGAGGTCATTGAAAAGGAGAGAATATTCCATATAAAGCTCATTGCTGTGCTTTAAGATTGACAATGGTCTGGGCTAACATGGATACTTAAGATGCAGTGTCCAGGAAAGAAGCCATGCCTCAGAAAAGATATAATGTTTCAGAAGCTTCAGGGGAAGGTGGCAGTGGAGGAATATTTCTGGCTACTGAGCATCCCAGCCTCCACCTATTGCTATGAGGCTCTATCAGACATTGTGACAACCGAGAGTTTCTCCACACTTGTAAAAGCCTATTTTCTGAGCCACCTGTACAGGGCGTGTAGCTGAGGCCTCATGTGCATGAGACTTTTAAGAAGGGACAAACCAGGACTGGGAGGTCTCAGTGGATTAGAGTGCTCGTTGTGCAAGGACCTGCGTTCGATTCCGGCACCCAAATAAAAAGCCAGTGTTGTCTCTGTGCCTATAATTCCAGTGCTGTGTGCAGAAGAGAAGACATGGAATCCCTGTGGCTTCCTGGTCACCAGTCTTGCTTGCTCCAGGCTCAGCGAGAGACCTTGTCTAAAGGGATAGAATAGGACATCTGACTTCTTCATATGACGTAGGAGTCGATGAGCATGGGTGTGCAAAGTACCACACACACGCATGCACGCCACCACTCCATCTCCAGCGTTTCTGATTCAATAGGAGGCACAGTAATGTATATTTCTACCGAATTCTTAGGCATTGCTGATGATACTGCAGAAAGCTTTGAAGCTTTTGTTTTAAAGCAGACCCAAAAAGATCCACGAGAAAAGGCCAGGATGTGACTGAAGACAGCAGAACGGAACAGAAGTGAAAAGCAGAAATGAGTGTCTGATAGTGACAGCTGACCATTGATTATTTAGTTCAAGCCCAAGCTTGCAAAACACCCAACATACGTTATCATTTTATTCTCAAATCAAAGTTTATGTGTGTATTACCTCCATTTTACAGCAGAGCAAGAACTGCATACATTAGGACCTTCCTAAAGTATAGACATGTAGACTTTGTTTTCATTGTTTTTATTGAGCTATATTTTTCTCTGCTCCCCTCCCTTCCTCCCTCCTCCCCTTCTATGATTTCATGATCCACTCCCAATTTACTCAGGAGGTCTTGTCTTTTTTCAACTTCCCATGTATATTAGATCCATGTATGTCTCTTTTAGGGTCCTCTTTGTTGTCTAGGTTCTCTGGGATTGTGAATTGTACGCTGGTTTTTCTTTGCTTTATGTCTAAAAGCCACTTATGAGTGAGTACATATTATATTTGTTTTTCTGGATCTGTGTTACCGCACTCAATATGATGTTTTCTAGATCCATTCACTTGCCTGAAAGTTTCAAGATGTCATTTTTTCCCCGCAGTGTAGTACTCTATTCTGTAAATGTACCACATTTTCCTTATCCATTCTTCGGTCAAGGGGCATTTAGGTTGTTTCCAGATTCTGGCTATGACAAATAATGCTGATATGAACATAGTTGAGCACATGTCCTTGTGGCATGATTGAGCATTCTCTGGGTATATACCCCAAAGTGGTATTACTGGGTCTTGAAGTGGGTTGTTTCCTAATTTTCTGAAAAATCTTCATACTGACATCCAAAGGGGCTCTACCAGCTTGTACTCCCACCAGCAATGCAGGAGTGTTCCCTTTACCCCACAACCTCTCCAGCATAAGTTGTCATTAGTGTTTTTGATCTTGGCCATTCTTTTTTTTTTTAATTTTTATTGCTTTATAAATAATACCATTCAAAATTTCCACTTCCTCCCCTCCTCCCATTTCCCTCCCGCTCCCCCACTCACTCTCCTCCCTCCCCCTCCAGTCCTAAGAGAGAGCAGGGTACCCTGCCCTGTGGAAAGTCCAAGGCCCTCCCCTCTCTATCCAGGCCTAGGAAGGTGTGCATTCAAACAGAATAGGATCCCCAAAAGCCAGTACATGCAGTAGAAACAAATCCCAGTGCCATTATAATTGGCTTCTCAGTCAGCCCCCATTGTCAGCCACATTCAGAGGGTCCGGTTTGGTTCCATGCTCGTCCAGTCCCAGTCCAGCTGACTTTGGTGAGCTCCCATTAGATCGAGCACACTGTCTCAGTGGGTGGACCAACCCCTCGCAGTCCTGACTTTCTTGCTCATCTTCTTCTCCCTTCTTCTGCTCTTCAACTGGGCCTTGGAAGCTCAGTTTAGTGCTCTGACGTGGGTCTCTGTCTCTATCTCCATCCATCGCTGAATGAAGGTTTTATGGTGATATTCAAAATATTCATCAGTGTGACTATGGGACAAGGCCAAATCAGACACCCTCTCCTCTACTGCCCAAGGACCTAGCTGGAGACATCCCTCTGGACACCTGGGAACCCCTCTAGAGCCAAGTCTTTTGCCAACTCTAAAATGGCTCCCAAAGTGTGGAACATATACACATTGGAGTACTACTCAGTGGTAAAAAAACAATGACATCTTGAATTGTTCATGCAAATGGATGGAAATAGAAAACACTATCCTGAGTGAGATAACCCAGACCCAAAACGATAAATATGGTATGTACTCACTCATAGTGGATTCTAGCCATAAATAAAGGACATTGAGCCTATAGTTAGCGATCCTAGAGAAGCTAAATAATAAGGTGAACCCAAAGAAAAACATAAATAGATCCTCATGGAAATTGGAACAAGATCATCAGGCAAAAGTTGGGAGCATGGGGGTGGGGGTGGGGGGAGAAGAGAGGGGGAGAGAGAAGGAAGAAAAAAGGGAGAAAGAATGGAGAAGGTAAGGATTGGGGGAGAGCTTGGGGGAGTGGGATGGTTGAGATGGAGGAAGGGTGGATATGGGAGCAGGAAAGAAGATATCTTAATTAAGGGAGCCATTTTAGGGTTGGCAAGAGATCTTGGCCATTCTTACAGGTTTAAGATGGAATCTTAGAATTGTTTTGATTTGCATTTCTCTGATGGCTAAAGATGTTAATCATTTCCTTAAGTGTCTTTCAGCCATTTTAGATTGCTCTATTGAGAGTTCTCTGTTTAGGTCTGTACCCCATTTTTTAAATTGGATTATTTATTCTTTTCATGACCAATTTCTTGAGTTCTTTGCATATTTTGGAGATCAGTCCTCTGTCTGATGTGGGGTTAGTGAAGATCTTTTCCTATTCTGTAGGCTGCTATTTTGCCTTGTTGACCATGTCCTTTGTTTTACAGAAGCTTTTCAGTTTCAGGAGGCCCCATTTATTAATTGTTTCTCTCAGTGTCTGTGCTACTGGGGTTATATTTAGGAAGTGGTTTTCTGTGCCACTGAGTTCAAGGGTACTTCCCACTTTCTCTTCTATGAGGTTCAGTGTGGTTGGTTTTATGCTGAGGTCTTTGATCCATTTGAACTTGAGTTTTGGGCATGGCAATAGATACAGTTCTAGTTTCATTCTTTTACACGTTGATATTCAGTTATGTCAGCACCATTTGTTTAATATGCTTTCTTTTTTTCTTTTTGATTTTTTTGCTTCTTTGTCAAAAATCAGGTATTGGTAGTTGTGTGGATTGATATCTGGTTATCTACGATTCAGCTCCATTGGTCCTCCTGTCTGTTCTTATGCCAATACCAGGTTGTTTTCGGTACTGTAGCTCTGTAGTAGAGTCTGAAGTCAGGGATTGTGATGCCTCCAGAAGTTCCTTTATTGAAAAATGTTGTTTAGGCTATCTGGAGTTTTTTATTTTTTTGTATGAAGTTGAGTATTGTTCTTTCAAGGTCTGTGAAGAATTATGTTGGGGTTTTGATGGGTATTGATTGAATCTGTAGATTGCTTTAGGTAAGATTGCCATTTTTCCTGTGTTAATTCTACCTACCCAAGAGCATAGGAGATTTTTCCATTTTCTGGTGTTTTCTTCAATTTCTTTCTTCAAAGTTTTAAAGTTCTTGTCATACAGGTCTTCCACTTTTTTGATTAGAGTTGCTCTAAGATATTTTATGTTATTTGTAGCTATTGTGAAGGTTGATGTTTCTCTGATTTTTTTTCTCAGCCTATTTATCATCTGTGTAAAGGAGGGCTACTGATTTTTCTTAGTTAATCTTATATCCTGCTATATTACTGAAGGTGTTTATGACTTGTAGAAGTTCCTTGGTAGAATTTTTGGGGTTGCTTATGTAAACTATCATATCATCAGCAAACAGAGAGAGTTTGACTTCTTTTCTGATTTGTATTCCCTTGATCTCCTTTTGGTGTCTTATTGCTCTAGCAAAACCTCAAGGACTATATTGAATAGATATGAAGAGAGTGGACAACCTTGTCTTGTTCCTGAGTTCAGTGGGATCTCTTTGAGTTTCTCTGCATTTAGTTAGATGCTGGCTGTTGGCTTGCTGTATATTGCCTTTATTATATTTAGGTATGTTACTTTTATCCCAGCTTTCTCCAAGATCTTTACCCTGAAGGGATGATGTATTTTGTTGAAGGCTTTCTCAACATCTAATGAGATAATCATGTGGCTTTTTTTCCCAGTGTGTTTGTATGGTGTGTTACAGTGACAGATTTTCATATGTTGAACCATCCCTGCATCTTTGGAATAAAGCCTACTTGGGTATAGTGGATGAGTTTTCTGATGTATTTTTGGATTTGATTTGCCAGTATTTTATTGAGTACTTTTGCAATAATGTTCATGAGTGAGATTGGTCTGTAATTCTCTTTCTTAGTAATGTCTTCATGTGGTTTGCGTATTAGAGTAATTGTAGCCTAATAAAAAGAGTTTGGCAATGTTCCTTCTGTTTCTACTGTGTGGATCAATTTGAGGATTATTGGTATTAGCTCTTTGAAAATATTGTAGAATTCTGAGATGAAACCCTCTGGTCCTGAACTTTTTTTTTAGTTGGGGGACTTTTGATGATTATTTCTGGTTTTTTTTTTTTAGCAGTTATAAGTCTATTTAATTTGTTTATCTGGTCTTGATTTAATTTTGGTAAGTGATATTTATCCAGAAAATTGTCCATTTCATTTAAGTTTTCCAATTTTGTGGCAAATTGGTTTTTGATGAGTCTTTGGATTTCCTCCCTGTCTTTTGCTATGTCCCCCTTTTCATTTCTGTTTTTGTTAATTTGGGTATTATCTCTCTGCCTTTTGGCTAGTTTTGGATAAAGGTTTGTATATTTTATTGGTTTTCTTTAAGAACCAACTCTTTGTCTTATTGATTCTTCTTATTGTTTTCTTTGTTTCTATTTTGTCGATTTCAGCTCTCAATTTGATTATTTCCTGTCATCTAGACCTCCTGGGTGAGTTTGCTTCTTCTGTTCTAGAGTTTTTAGGTGTTCTGTTAACTCACTAGTGTGGAATTTTTCCAGATTTTTTATGTAAGCATTTAGTGCTATGAACTTTCCTCCTAATACTGATTTTATTGTGTCCCATAAATTTGGGTATGATGTACGGTTATTTTAATTGAATTTCTTTAATTTCTTCCTTGACCCATTGGTGACTCAGGAGAGCATTGTTAAATTTCCATGTGTTTTGGGGCTTTCTGAAATTAGTGTTGCTGCTGAATTCTAATTTTAAGCCATGTTGATCTGATAAGATACATGGGGTTATCCCATTTTTTTTTTTGATCTGTTGAGGTTTGCTTTGTTTCCTAGTATGTGGTCAGTTTTTGAGAAGGTTTCATGAGGTGCTGAGAAGAAGGTATATTCTTTTACATTTGGATGAAATGTTCTATAGATGTCTGTTAAGTCCATTTGAGTCATAACATCTTTTAGTTCCCTTATTTCTTACTAAGTTTCTGTCTGGCAGACCTGCCCAATGGTGAGAGTGTGGTGTTTAAGTGTCGCACTATTAGTGTGTGGGGTTTAATGTGTGATTTAAGCTTTAGAAGTGTTTCTTTTACATTTGAGGGTGCCCTTGTATTTGGGGCATAGATGTTTACTGTTGAGATTTCCTCTTGATGGATTTTTCCTGTGACTAATATGAAATGTCCATCTTCGTCTCTTTTGATTGATTTTAGTTTGAAGTCTATTCTGTCAGCTATTTGGATTGTTTCTTGGGTCTTTTAATTGGAAATTTTTTCCCAACCCTTTACTCTGAGGTGATGTCTGTCTTTTTTTTTGTGTGTGTGATGTCTGTCTTTGAGGTTGAGGTATGTTTTTGTTTATGTATTCAATCTTGTTGGGGGGACCCTTCTCCAACTACCTCTGTTATGGATGACTCCGGGTAGTGCCGCAGAAATCAGGGCACAGGTGATGCAGAGTAGGAGATACAACTGCATACTTTATTGCAAAGCCAGTGCTCTTTTTATAATACTCAAATCATAATTCAAACTAGGTTCCCATAATATATAAAAATAGTTTCATAAACTAGTAGCTTGGTTGCAAATAATTTCAAGAGCTTCGTGCACTGGTTAATCTAAACAAAAAGCCTAGTGTTATGGGAATAACTCTCGCTGTAATATAATATGTAAAAACACCTCATCAGAAGACAAACCACAACCTAATCAGAGCCTTTGAACTACAGTGCACATCTGTGTTCTCCAGGACTGACTATTGGCAGGGCATTCTACTGATAGGAGAGGTTTGCCTCCTCCTGATCTGGTTTGCCAAGCCTATCAGCAAGAATGCTACCTCAAGTCACCCCTGCACAGAGTTTCCATGCAGTTCCAAACCAGCCCTCTACACAATCTGTTAGCCTGTGTCTTTTTATAGGTGATTTGAGTCCATTTATATTAAATGATATTAATTACCAGTGATTGCCAGTTCCTGTTATTTTAGTTTTCATTGTTGATGATGTTATTGCGTGTGTTTTCCCCTTCTTCGGGATTTGCAGCTGTGAGATCATCTACTGTCTGTGTTTTTGTGGATGTAGCTAACTTCCTTGGGTTGGAATTTTCCTTCTAGTACTTTGAGTAGGACTTGATTTGTGGCTAGGGATTGGTTAAATCTGGTTCTGCCATGGAATATCTTGTTTTCTTCATCTACGGTGATTGAAAGTTTTGCTAGGCTGGCATCCATGGTCTCTTAATGTCTGCATAATGCTTTACCAGGACTTTCTGGCTTTCATTGTTTCCATTGAGAATTCTCGTGTAATTCTGATAGGTCTGCCTTTAATATGCTACTTGGCCTTTTTTTTTTTTTTTTTTTTTTTTGCTCTTAATATGATGTGGGAAGTCCTTCCGTATATGTGTTGCTTTTATTGGTTAATGAATAAAGTTGTTTCAGCCAATTTCAGCCAATGCCTTAGCAGAGTAAAGCCAGGAGGGAAATCAGAACAGAGAGAGAGAGAGAGAGATTAGGCAGAGTAAAAGAGTTGCCAAAGGAGAAAGATGCTGGAAAAACTTACCAGTAGGCCACAGCCTCATGGATATACATAGATTAATAGTAACAGGTTAATTTAAGTTATAAAAGTTAGCCAGGAATGTGCCTAAGCTATTGGCCAAGCATTGGTTTGATTAATACAGTTTTTGTGTGATTATTTGGATCTGATCAGTCAGGAAACAAAAGAGCAGTCTCCTACAACAAAATGGTGCCCAAACGACTGGAGCTAACATGCAGTACACTGCATGGCAAATTTAGCTTTTACTCAGATAAAAAGGGTTTATGTTCTGCATACTCCTTCCCAGAGTTGAGGTGGTGAGCACAGCTCCTACCCGGCAGTCCCAGAACTGGTGGTAAAGGTACCTCTATCATACTGAAAGGCTGAGAGAGGCAGAGCCAGCATCCAGGGCCACTGTGACTACAATGTTTACCATTTTTAAATGCTCCTTGCCAGAAAATAATTGCAGATATGCAATAAAGACAGATTTAGACTTAAAAGACATCTAAACAAGTCACTGTGTGTCTAAAAAAATGTATGTAGGCTTGGGCGAGAGAAGAGAAAAAAGTATAGATAAAAGAGACAGTAAAAGTAATATAAAAGAGTATACAGTCTAGATGAAATGAGTAAAGAAAAATAAGCCACATAAAAATGGAATATACACAGAGTCTGGATTATGTATATTATTGTGTTTTGTTTGAAGTTTTTGATGGCAGAGAGGCATTTAATTCTAAGGGCTGCTAAATTAAACAAACATAAGGTATCTTGATTTCAAATTTTGAGTCTAAGGATATGTTGCTTTGGAAAAGAGTTTCTGCTTTTGTTTCCACAGAAGATGAGAACCTATGTATTCCTTC
The DNA here is from genome assembly GCF_018167655.1 of Microtus oregoni. NCBI lineage: Eukaryota > Metazoa > Chordata > Mammalia > Rodentia > Cricetidae > Microtus > Microtus oregoni. The sequence goes on from NW_024543067.1 coordinate 31,144,832, forward strand.
CAGGCTAATGTGGTTTGATAGAACAAGATCCCCTGAAATTCTCCAGGAAAAATACTTTATCCAACAAAAAGTAGGAAGAAGTTTGGAGAAAACTATGACCAACTTCCCAAAGTGATTATTTATAAATGTCTGTTTTCATTTAAAAGGGATTGGGTATAAATAGTTAAGGGTCAGTCAATCTCTTTTTTAAAAAATAAGGGAGATATGATATAGAGATGAATACTTTGCATTGGTATGGATTTTGGTCTATTGATACACATTTAAATTTGGTTTTCTTTTACTGTATATATGTATTTTTGCTCTTGTTTAAGGTATTGTGTTTGTGCAGCCCATACAAAAAATGTGATAGTTAAGAAATACAGATTAATAATCATCTGTAATAGTCAAAATGTAGTCATGCTATTTATGTTTTCTAGATATATAAAGATATATGTTGAAGATTAGATAGATAATCTTCAATACTCCAAAGACCTGCAGAATATGACATTTAAAATGTTTTAAGAGGGGCCGGGTGATGGTGGCGCACACCTTTAATCCCAGCACTCGGGAGGCAGAGGCGGGTGGATCTCTGTGAGTTCGAGACCAGCCTGGTCTACAGAGCTAGTTCCAGGACAGGCTCCAAAGCCACAGAGAAACCCTGTCTCGAAAAAACCAAAAAAAAAAAATGTTTTAAGAATTTAGACTTTTCTTGACAGTGAGACATGTCTGCTTTTGGCAGCACCAATTACTTCAGAAAAGTTGATGTGCACTGAAGAAACTCTTTATGGAATTTGCCTTCAGTGTGACAAAGCTGGCTATTTGGAAAAGAAATTGCTCTTGCCTGGACTTCTTGATGGTATGTTGTATAAACTGGACATGCAGAACCCGCAGAAAATTGACTGCTGAACTTGCCTAAAAAAGGTGAGACAGTTCTTCAGGGTTCCTGCTTCATGAAAGAGTCTGCCAGACATTTTGCAGGACATAGAAGAAAGTGACTGATAAACTGACAATATAGGCAGAACAGATCTTCAAATTTCCTGATTCATGGAAAAGTCTGCTGGATACTATGGGCCTGTGGGCTGAAGATGGATGCCCCAATGGTATAGAAGAACTTTGTGTGACTGTCCAAGCAGTGAGATTTCTCTGTCAATTCTAGAGTTTTGAAAGTTGCATACAATGCACTTTCCTGTTTACTTAGGTGATATTATATCCTTCTGGGGTCTTTGAAGAGTTAAAGACAGACACAGTTTTCCTTAGTTATGATAAAAAATAGATTAGATATAAAAATTTGGTTTCACAAAGATAGGATAGATGACATAGTATTTTCCTTAATTTGCCAAATGCTAATGGACAAAATAACTGTTTTGTATGTGTAATTTTACTATGTTAAAATTAAAACCTTCCTTTTTAATTAGACAGAAAAGGGGAGATAATGTATATGTGTTGCTTTTATTAGCAAATGAATAAAGCTGTTTCAGCCAATGGCTTAGCAGAATAAAGCAAGGCAGGGAATCAGAACAGAGAGAGAGAGAGAAAGAGAGAGGAGTCAAAGAGTCGCGTCGCGTGGAGCTGCTGAAGGAGAAAGGCACCAGAAAACCTCACTGGTAGGCTACAGTCTCATGGAAACACATAGATTAAAAGAAATGGGTTAATTTAAGATGTAAGAGTTAGCCGGGAATATGCTTAAGCTATTGGCCCAGCAGTTTTGTAATTAATACAGTTTCTGTGTGATTATTTGGGTCTGAGAGGCCAGGAAACAAAAGAACAGTCTCTTGAGAGTCTTTTTTCCATTTCTTGTATTCTGCTGTTCTGACACTGGATCCCTTGAAACTGGAGTTACAGGTTCTGAGCTGCTGTGTAGGTGTTGGGAATTGAGCCCCCATCCTCTGAAGGAACAGCAAGTGCTCTTAACCACCAGTCCTATGGTTTTTAATTCCACTTTTAAGGCTCAATATTGTGCCCAAAGACAAAGAGCTCTGTAAAGGAATATAATAATGCAAACATATACGCGCTATTGAAATTTCCAAAGAATTTAATCAATATAACTCTATTAAATGTATTTGGAAATGTGCTGGCTGGCTTCTGCCTGTCTGGTTATTTATAATATTTATAATACACACACATTGTGCATTTACTAAGTCTTTCTAACATTATAATGTTGTCAAGTTTTGTGCAAAGCCCTACCCCCCTCTGGCTCACGGCTGGGCTGCTGGGCAGGCTGTTAACAGACGGGCGTGTACTCCGCACCTTCCAGCAATGCTAACCGACTTCAGACTCCAGTTCTCACCTTGTTCTTTTGAAGATAGGAGGTGATTCATATTCTGGCTTCAATGAATTTTGTGTGTGGAATTTCTCTTGGGCTGAGCTTTTGAGAGCTGAGAAGAGGGCAAGGTGCTAAGCATAAGATTACAGAAGTTAGGAACCTCAGGAGTTGGTTTCTCCTCTCTGTGGTGTTGGTGGAACACCTGACAGAAGAAGATTGAAGACAGGTTTACTTTGGCTCCCAGTTCAAAGAGGATACCCATCACTGCAGGAGAGGCATGTTATCCCTGGCTCTGTCACCCTGAGAAGCAAGGAAGCAGAGAGAGCTGGGGTTCTGAGTGAAGCTCAGGGTGGACTCCCATAGCAACAGGTCCTCTAAGCTCTCCCCTCCCCCATCTCCCATGCTCCCAGCCTCCAAAAACAGCACTGCAGGTCAGGAAGCAAATGTAAAACACATGGGCTAGAGGGGGACACCTTACATTCGACCTTCCTGGTAGTGCTCCCAACACTGAGGTGCGCTTCAGACTGTGGAAGTCATCGGTGCGGAAAGCAAGGGTCTCAGTCTCATGAGGTCAAGTCTAAGGCTCAGTCTCTCTGTGACTCCATTCTGCTGAGTTGCTAAGTGGACATTGTTTAGAGATCAGAAACCACTTTGTCTCTTTTAAAGAAGCTGAGGGTGACATTTAGCGCAGATGTTAGAGTCAAGCAAACTGGTTCTCAACCTTACTTAGCTTTGCAATTTTACAGTCTTCATTTGTAAACAAGCTTTATAGTCCTTAGAAGCTCCGTTCCATCTCACGACATGTTAGGGTAGCATTGAAACTTGAAAAAAGAAAAAAAACCTACATAAACCATTAGCACAGCCACACAGTATAGACACATAACTTATTGTGCTATACTGATCGCTATTATTTTTCTCCTAGTGAGCTGGCCTGGGCACACAATAGGCCAATAAATCAATAAAGTCTCCTGTCTTTACAGTGTAAACAGTTGTTTCCATTTCTTCCCCGACTGTAGCCTTCACCAATGGAAGGAGCAAGAGCTAAAGCGACTGTTAAAAAGAAACCACATGTGGAGGTCTGTTCAATTCAAGGACTAAAGAAAGCACTTAGCATGCAGATACTCAGAGGAGGAGGCGGCGGGCTGGCTACTCGCCATGGTTGAGGGATAGAAAGAATCCCCAACACCTGACTTCAGCTCCCCTGGAGTAGGCCGCCTTTCCTGCCCTGCCTTGGCAGAGCTTGCACGGGCCTTTGCATCAAATGCTGACACGGAGCTTTGTGGTCACTGCCTCCGCCACCCACATCATCCCCATGAAGGAGCATTATGTCCTCCTGCCAGCCTCCTAAAAGAGGCGAGATAGGAAGACTGCTGTTTTTTTGGGCTGCTTTGTAGACCGGAGAGGCTTTTCTCTGTTTCTTTGTTTGAGAACTCCCACTCTGCCTGCAACAATCAAGCCTGTTGATCAGAAAGAAATACAGAGTTCTAAGAGGAAGTCTCAGGGGACCGTAGGTTTCAGAAGGGTGTGTGTGGAGGACACACACTGCCAGACAGCAGAAGAGCAAGCCACTCTCTCTGGGTTAGAGGACGAGGGTGGTCAGAACACAGCCATCTGTGGGATTATAGAATTTTCCCCCAACAGGAATCCCCAATGCACTTGCCAGGCTTTTACCTCCTTTGTGACATTAAGGTAATTACTTAGCCATTCTAGGCTTGAAAACAAACTATTTTACCGAGGAATTTCTATTTCCCTGCTACATGTCCCGTGTATAGATGTTAATCAGTGACATCCAGGACAGAGGGCGAGAGCAAGTGGCTGTCATCAGGGGGTGGCTTCAGCAGTCACAGGCAGATTGTAGCAGTCTCCACGCCTCTGCATATCCTAAACTCTCATCCTGACCACAGATTAGCACAGAGAGCACAGAAGGTCCCAACACCCATATTGTGAAAGCTGCCTCAGAGGTCAGAAGAGGACACCAGACTCCCTGAAGTGGGGCTGGGAGGTGACTGAGTAGCTGGGCGCAGAACTCAGGTCCTCCACAAGAGCAGAATCTTAACCTCTGAGCCCCTTTAAGTCCCATGAGTTTTTATTGGTATCCTTTAAAAGTGAGCACTGGCAAGTGCGAAGAACGTGCACTAAAACCAGAGAATTGCCTAATGATCATGCTGCTTCTACTCGAACACTATACACTAAATATAACAACACAGGAAATATGGCATGCTTTCAGTTTCCCCCGCACACGCGTCTGTCAACAGTTCACATAACTGTAGGGCCCTGTCCTTATCTGTTCTCATTTTTAGTCTTTGCACACTTGTTTCTATTAATTCTTTTAAAAGAAATACCTGTTGAGCCATTCTGGACCCGATAGCATCACCATCGTCACTGTGGTCATTTCCTCCTCCTCCTTTTTTCCCCCTCCTTTTGTGTGTGTGTGTGGTGGTGGGGGGGGGGGGATCGTCAAATGACTTCACTATAAAATGTGCTGTTTATCTGCAGTCGTTTTTCTAAAAACACAAACATGAGAACTGAGCGCCACATCCCGAGAAATTGCCCTGCGGCTAGGGGGACCTGGACAGAGGTGGCTGGGCTTTCCTTGTACCCCAAGGTACCTTACTTGTACCTCGTTCACTTCAGGACTCCAAGCTACCTCTGGCCAGGGAAGGAAATTGCTAACGGGCTACTGGTATTTATCGCTGCACATCCCAGCCTGGAAGTCTAGCCACAATATCAAAACCCACAAACAGTTGCTGCCGTTTGCCTTTGCTGTCCTGACCTGCTAGCCTCCGGCCTGGCTTCTGCACACCGCGAAGGATAAGCCTAGCACTCACATGCAGCGTCTGTGTTCCAGGCTAAAGGTTTGTTCAGGACAGCCCAAGTCACAAAGTCCTGAAACCCCTGTAGGGTCTATTGAGGTCACACCCTTGGAGAGGCTGGCCAAAGGCAACACAATGTATGAGCAAGTACAACGTCCCACCACCCAACTTGCTCTCCATCCAATATGGATACCACCCCAGTCAAGACTAAAATCTTGCCATCAGTGAGCGACTAATATTTGTATGAACCAGGAATCCATTTCTTTACTAAATGGCGCTTTCCAAAGGTGTCAGGCATATTCTTAGGAAGCTTGTTGAGATGGCTGGCGCTGGAGGATCCTGGCTTTCAGGTTCTGGAGCGGGAGCTGGCACAGCTTGTACTTTCTGGGCTGCCGGGAACTCGGGGACTGCTTGCTCTGTCTGTGGTTGGGGGGTCCAGTACTTGAGAAATGATCCTGTCTTCTCCTTCCAACACGCCTGACTGAACCACGTTCTGCCTCAGCCCATTTCACAGCTGGTTCTTGTTCATTGCAGGATTTCATTCTTGTTTGTCCAGATGTGTTGACACAAAATTATCCACTTTCTGGTTTGGTGTCCACTTCTGCCAAGCAGTCCCGGGGGATGGGGAACACGCCACGGCTCCAGAGCTGCTTCACTATGAGAGGGATGAACCGCAGATCACCTCCCGGAGGCAGCGATGGGGTGTTGACCAGGCCGCCTGACCCACTGGAGTCCACGGCCCGTGTGGGTTCCGATGACAGGCCCTCCACAGCTGCTCCCGCACCTTCTGCCATGGCCGGCCGGGCTCAGGTGTTCTTTTGGGAGCCGCGGGCTCGGCGGTGCAGGCACGGAGGGCTCCCAAGGCGGCAGCAAGGGCAGAAGGCGGCAGAGCCCAGGGCGCTTCTCCTGTCCACTTCTTTTTAAATGGGGTCTTATTATTACGTAGCCCAGGCTGGCCTTGACTCATAATCCTTCTGGCTCAACCCCCTTGGGTATTTTGATTACAGCAGGCACCACCACACCCTGCTGTGTTTGTGACCTATAAGGAATTCTGACAGATTTTAGTTTTTTTTTTTTTTTCCAATTTCATAGGAAGGGAAGCAAAGTACGATAAATTTGAAATTTTGTATGTTGCAGTTTTGAGCACCTTCTGGTAGAAGGAGGAGAGTCTCCACTTTGAGCAGTGTTAAATTTCAGCTCCTTGGTTTCCTTTTTGACGAGAAACTTTCCCAAAGACTCACTTCTTCCCCACACATTTTCAACCAGATGTCTCTCTCCTTCTCCTCATGTATTTAATACCGGGCACCGTAGGATCCTTGATGCACACGGCATCTCCCACACCGTGAGAAAACATTTCAGAAATCCTGGTCAAGGACAGAACTCCGGACCAGAACAACCGCGTCTGGAAGGGACCGAATCACCCCAGCCCTGAACTAAAGCAGATGTGAATGAACCAACCTCCTCTTTCCTGGTTATGAAAAATGCTTACGGCTGTTCAAACACTCTTACTCACACAAACACGTTTACACATATGCTAGGCAAAGGCTTGGCAGAGACTAAAAAATTAGTAGGCCCCCGTCTCAAAAAACCGAAAAAAAGGAAAGAAATAAAGAAAAAAAATTTAGTAGGTCAAAACTGGAGAGAAGTTCCCAATGAAAGATGGGAAATGAGCCTTGAATTAATGAGCCACAGCACAAGATGCAAGCTCAAATCTACAGGAAGGAATAACAACACTAAAAGAGCAAGGAAAATTAAGGAATCATGTATTTGTGTGTGTGTATGTATGTGCCTGTATGTATGTGTGTATGTATGTATGTGTATGTATGTATATATGTATGCGTGTATGTATACACACAGAGATATATAGAATTTAAAATGTATATGACTTTTAAACAAAAAACTGTTTATGACAAAAAACAAAGACAAGCTGGGCGGTGGTGGCGCATGCCTTTAATCCCAGCACTCGGGAGGCAGAGGCAGGCGGATCTCTGTGAGTTCGAGGCCAGCCTGATCTACAAGAGCTAGTTCCTAGAGAGGCACCAAAGCTACAGAGAAACGCTGTCTCAAAAAACAACAGCAAAAAAGAACAGAACGAACGGGTGTAAATGATTAAGATATAAGATATCTCCATTATTCAACTTTAATATTTTATTAATGAGATTTTCATACATACACATACTGTGTTTTGATCAAAATCTGCTCTATACTTCCTCCCTCCAATCTCCCATTCCCCCTACTCTCCACTTGCCCTCCCTATGCATGTGTTCTTCTTTTAGCCCACTGAGTCTACTTAGCACTGCCTGGATGGCCACGGGTCTGGTCATGTAGGAACATGGGCGGCTAGCTATGAAAGGCTGATTCTCTCATCAAAACTGATTACCCCTCTCCTACCAGTCATCAATTGCCAATAGGTCCTCAGCCAGGGGCGGGATTTCACGAGCCCTCTCTCCATCTATGCTGGGTTTCACGTGGTCCCGTGTGGGTCTCTACACTGTAGCCCCTGTGTGTGCATGTGTGCAGCGGCCCTGTAATGTCTGAAAACCCCTGTTTCACAAGAGCTGCTTACTACCTCTGGCTCTTACAAGCTACCTGCCCTCTGGAGCGTGATCGTCCCCAGGCCCCAGGGGCGGGAGTGTGATAAGGACGCCCCATTTAGAGCTGGGCTCTAATTCCAAGTCTCTCGTGCTCTGCATTTGCTGTTATGAGTCTCTGTATTAATTTTTAACCGAAGGAAGCTTTTCTCGTGAGCTTTGAGAGTCTATGGGCACAACGGTAAGTACTTAGGAAGAGTTTAATTGTGTGTTCATTTAGCAGGATAATAGTAGCGCGGGTAAAGAAACATTTTCCATGATAAAGCAAACTAAAGGGACCTGTTACCGCCAAGGCTGCCCTACAGACAGCACTGATAGGAATTACTTTGGATTGAAGAAAAGCGTCGTCAGTTTTTAACTCTTTTTGTTTGGCACACTGGGGTGGTGGGGGGGGTGGAAGGGGTGGTGGTGGGGAAGTAGTGGGTGGGGGGGTGGGGTTAACACTAAGCCTCCGACATTCTAGGAAAGACCTCTACTACTGAGCAGCCTCCTGATCCCCAGCTTTTAATTCTTTTTTATTTTTCTAGCTAACACGTGAGTGTGTATATCTGAGTACACATGGAAACAAAACAGTATTTGTTACTTAATACACAGGGCAGAAGGAAATTCAGGAGAGTAGAACTGTTGCCTAGCAAATATAAAACATTATCTCCTAAGGCCTTGAGAGCAGGGCCCCTATGTACACACCATCATCCGGCATCTCCTCAGTATTTCCACTCAGTGGCATGTTCACTTAGAAACACTAGAAGGGAGGCAGTTAGCAAATACCAGGGCATTTTGGTTCAGAGTTGTGTGACGCTAAGACACTTTCTGCCTCAGAAAATGCCAAGCCCAGGGGATGCAGTTAAAGATGCTTTGATGTCAGTACTACTTAACATTTTTGGATAATGCTTAGCAGAAATGGGTGAGTTTAGTATAGAAGAGGAAAATTGGAGTTAGCCTCGATCACCCAACATGTATTTACTGCATTTCTACTTTACGAGGGGTACAGAGTAGATAGGATCCAGCTTTCAGCCTGTTCTTCGGGTGCTTGCAATGCAGGGCTTGGAGGAAGGAACACAGAGAACGGCAATGCACACTGTTGACTTTGTGATAGGGTTGAGCACACGGGGTGCACACAGCCAGGTCTGTGTTCAGCCATCAGAAGATTTGAAAGCTTCTAAGACAGCTTACTGGGATAGGAGGAATGAATTTGTGTGAGCCGGGTGAATGTATGTAAGGAACACGGGACATGACAACTAAGGCGGTGGAGGTAGAGGTGGAAGTGGGGCGATGGGAAATAATCTAAACAGAGGGGAACTGAATGGTAGGGATATAGTCAATGCCACACTGCCGCAAATGGCCTTACCATGTTACCTAACACTTATTACACTTGTTGGGACATGAGTGTGTGGGCAGAGGGGGGCATTTATTGGATGTATGGATAATTGGGCAACATAATCCAGTAATTACTGTGCGAGCAAGAGATGAGAGTTATTGAACCAGAAATTCCATGAAAAAGGGATTTCTCTGTCCTTTCAGCTCCCAGAGACAGCTTGTGCTGATGTCGGAGGGGAAATCTGGGCTTGCGCCCCTCCTGTCTAAGTAGGTCAGTATTTGCTGACACTGTGGAAGCTGTGCTGGTTCTCAGTCTGCTAGAACACCGTACTAATGAGGAGCAGGCCACGGGTTTAATCCCCTCCTGAACCTCATAACTTCACTTTGTTCTGTAGCCGCAGACGGCACTCTTAACCCTGTGCTGTGCCTGCTCAAAGGTCACTGGCTAGCCCAGAGGCTGATGAGACCTCTTGGACAGATTAGAGAAAAGTCATCACCACTCAGCCCCTCACAGGAGTGAGGCCTCCTGGGAGAATTCCTGTGACCTGGCTTCATCAATGTGATTGTGGATTGTCAAGAATGCTCAAAGCATTTGCTGAGCTCAGTTCTTGCTGAATGTCTGTAGAGGCTATAATCAGAAAATTCTCTCTTCTTCAGTGGAAACTAAAAAGATTTATCGGGTATCTGCTGAATTGGGAGGATATCAGTATATTCTCCAGGAAGAGGACCCAAGGCCCTAACCCACACACATCAAAGTTCAATTCCAAACATCCATATATAATGTGATCTTCTTGCAGTACAATCCATAGCCCCAGGTCTGAGCTGGACATCTGTGTGCTCGTCACACAGCTAAGCAGGGATAAGTTCATTGAGTGTTCAGTAAATCATGTCAAAACTCAAGCTGGCTAAGTCCACTTCACTCTCAGTCCAGGCCACCACTGGATAAGCTCCTGTGGCTCCTTGTGGCTGCCCACCAGAGCTAGAGCATAAGGTCATATTACAGAGGACATCACACTCCTTAATTGTAAGATATAGAGAAAACAGACCTGGATTTTAGCTGGGAGCTTCCTTCCTTCTGGCTAGCATCCAGTACACTAGATGGTACTAAGTGGGCTGTTAGGGGTAAAAGATCTTGCCAGCAATTCACTGTGAACAATAAGAATCAGAAGGCCATTCCTCTGGGCAATATATGCTTACCTGTGCAACTGCGACTTAACTTCTTTGCAGATAACCAACTGCCCTCTGGTTGGATTTGAGGGCTGCTCTGTGGAGGTGAGGGGAAGGGGGAATCCATACTAGTATCGTAAGCCTAGTTAACCCAAGCTCTGGGATAAATCAGAGACATCTCTACTTTACAATGAATTAGATTCGTGTCTGCCTAAGATACAGAGAGTAAGTATCAATTGTGGGTTCAACGCCAAACAAATCACTTCTACCAACCCTCCGAGGCTCAGGAAACATTGCAGAAGAGGGGGTAGGGAGTGTATGTGATGTGGGATTCCCCTCTGTATGCTGTGAATAGCATTGGTTAATAAAGAAGCTGGCTTGGCCTGATAGGGTAGAGCAGAGCTAGGTGGGGAAAACTAAACTGAATGCTGGGAGAGGGAAGACAGAGTCAGGGAGAAGCCATGAAGCTGCTACTGAAGACAAACTCGCTGAAACTTTGTTGGTAGGCCATGAAGCTAGAGCTAACAGGCCAAGCTGTGACTTAATTAATACAGTTTCTGTGTGATTATCTCGGGGCTAAGTGGCCAGGAACTAACTAGCGGCCTCTCTCCAACATGCATGAGAGAAAGAAGACAGAGTAAGGGCATGAGAAGACAGGGGTGGTAGGGAGATGGGAGTGGGATTGGTCGGTGTACATTGTTCTCACGGGTAAATTATCTAACAGCACATTATATTAAAAATGTAAAAAAATTAATTTAGCAAATTGAGCTCATTTGCCTTTTCAGATAAACTTTAGAATATTTTTATTTATGTCTGCAAAAACAGTAGTTGGGGTTTTGGCAGGAATTGTGTTGAACCTACATATCCACATAAGGAGAGCTGCTGTATTTACTGTAGTGAATCTTGTGATCTCTGAAGAAAAGACTAGTGCCTTATATGTTCAGACCCGTGGTAGGATTTTAGCAGTGTCTTGTAGCTTTACAGCAGCAGAAGGTAAATGTTATATTCACAGTCACTTCTTTTACTCTAGAGTGAATGTAATGTTGTCATAGTTAATTTTTGTTAGTTTCTGTGAGCTTTCTGTTAGCATATAAATGTACATTATCTGTGTTTTGGTCTTTATTCTATATCCTTGATGAGCTTATGAGTACCAGAAGTTTTGTAGAATCCTGGAGTCCTTCTGCATTCTTCATTAGGACACACCCTTCTGCCTTCTCTCCACAGGTCCTGGGTTTGTGTTTCCTGACCCTGTTATGTGCTCTGATGACATACTCCAGTCATTGTTTTCCATGACGTCAGTCCATGATAATCTGAATCAGTTTTTCCGGTCAAATGTGTGTCCTTTACTGTCCTTTCCCCAAAGATGGTCTCATTAGGAATAGAAAACTCCTTTTAAATCCTGTTCTTTTAGTATTTGAAGATCACTGGGCCACTTTGTCTCCGACCTTATGACTTCTGAGGAGAGAGAGATGAGCTATGGTCTCAACTGTGCTGTGTTCTCCTCTGAGAACTGTGCTGTGTCCCTTTGGATGCTTTCAAGATCTTAACTTTGTCTGGTTTCTCTAAGCATAAATGTGCCTCTTGGCAGCAGGGGTGGAGATGGGAGGGTTGGGGAGGGAGTTCGTTGGGTTCCCTTGTCTGGATCATCTTGGCTGTGTTAATTTGCTGGAAAGGGAACCTGGTCTTTGACTACTGTGCAGCTGACAATTACAAAAATATAAGTTAGAACTAGCCTCTGTTCAGAGAGTGTCTCCTCATGGCTCCTATGCCCTTTGACATAGGCTTCCATTAGCTAGATTGTCTAGATTTGAACACTATTTCTTTTGGGAATTAGTGAAGCGGTCCCTGGTAAAAAACACGTAATTTTTTCTTTTATAATAAATATGTGTTACATAGATTTTTACAACTTTGACGTGTGTGGAGCAAGGGAAATGGGACTGTCGTTTGAACATTGGCTCTTTTGAAACCTTTCTCTAACAGCTAGATGGTATGGGATAAGATGGCATCCTTCTGGAAGAGTACTTGCTCACATAAAGATTTCTTCCTAGATGTGTTTTCCGTTATAAACTCTCTCCACGGCAGAGGGCCTGAGGTCCACACACTCACAAACACCAGGAAAACCAGAAATGTTAAACCTGCAGGCTTTTCTCTTCAACAGGAGGGACTTGCTCTTGTTCCATCCAGAAGGCTGCAGGAGTGGATGCTGGTTAGTAGCCTGGTGATCTTTTACTCTCTATAGGGCCAGGTCTCACCCAAACAACCCACTCTTCTGTGTACATTGCAAAAGGGTTTACTATTATGCTTATTACAAACCCTTTCTCCCTAGACCCTTATCCTGAGCACTGTCCTCAGCCAGCAGAACCCATTCTTGTGGAAGAGCTCACAGGTGCTGTACAAAAGACTTAAGGCCATGTGGGCAGATAGAGTTCTGATCAGGAAAAGGTCATTCTTCCTCTTGCTCACAAGGGAATCTGAATGTGACAGCATGGGTAAGAAATATTAATTTATATCCAGACAGGAAAACAACTGGAGGTGCAAGCCTGGCTGCTGACACATCAGCTGTGTAAGATAAGTGTCAGGTTGTGTGTGTGTGTGTGTGTGTGTGTGTGTGTGTGTGTGGTGGGATGATGCAGAAGCCTGCAGCTAACTGAACCTGCTTTCAGACAGTGGGGAGGAAACCTGCTGAGTGGAAGCCTTTGGAGTCCCACTGTGGGTAAACAGCTCTGCTCAGAGCTCTGCCCCCTGGGCAAATAGCAAGCTGTTTTTGAGGGAAGGAGACTCCGCTGGGGGTAGCTGGTGTTGGGAGGAGGAGCTGCCTGGGCTTGCTTGCTCAGGTTTCTGAGTTCACAAGAAGATCACAGGAAGCTGAGAAATCCCTGAGAGGTAAGGGTGTGGAGAAGAAAGTCTGACCAAGGCCAAGCTGGTGTTGAGCTGGGAGAGGGACGCTCTGATTCCCCAGCTTCGTGGGGTGGCTATGGGATGGCACAGCTCATGAGTCCCCTCAGGTTAGCGCCTACAGCTCCTGGGTGCTGAGCTTGGTCCTGAGCCCCTGCTTTGAAACTGTACTTAAAATAGCTGATATATTCCTGAGCTTGTTTTATCTCTTGCGCTGCTTTAAAACATCCACATCACTGCTCAGACCATTTTCTTGGGAGCCAGAGTAAAAGACAGGAAGGGGCAGGCTTATTTTTCGTTGTAAACCTCATACCCAACCTCTACAGAAGATTCTAGAAAGAGACAGGGAGTAAATTGGATATGGCTGGATAATTTAAAACTGGACTAAGTAAGGAGAGTGGGGGAGGGGAGAAAGAGAATGGAAAGTGAGGGTATTTGGAATGTGTACCAGTCATCCTCAGTGTGGAGAAAGGAACATATATCACAGAGCACAAACAATGATGCAAGCGGGACTGTTTCCATGGTCCCTGAGCTGTTCAGTAGGCCGGATACATTAATACCCGCACCCTTGGGCATCACATCATAACCTGCTCTTCCAACCATCTGCTGCAACCCGTTTTACCTCCTATCCTTAGAAGAAGCTTTGTGTTCAAACCGGAAGCTTCCTTCTAAAAGGGTGATGTCTTATCTCATGGTGGAAAGCTGACAGTCGCTTTTTCTCTGGGGTTCATATTATGTATTCCCCCAATCCAGATTAAAGCTCCCCTCCTAAGGCCAAGGCTGAGTGGTTGTGCTGAGGTTAAACCAGAGCCTGAAAGGATAATCATGGGTAAGGCTCCAAATGCTTCCATGACAAGAATTCTAAACCCTGGTAAGATGGCCACCTGATTTTATTATCACCCATGTGCAATTCAGAGATGGAGCCGAAAAGCTCTTGTCAAGCCTTTGGGGGGAGGAGTCCAGTTGTCCCTCAGAGAGTCTGGATATCCCAGGGATGGGTGTCACAGTCTTGGAGGGCTTGGGGTAGAAGTGATAGTCAAGGCTTTGTATCATTTCCTGAAAGGCACACCGTTTAACTAGATACAGGCACGGCTCTGTCTGGGTTTTCTCTGACTTTGAGAGGAATGGGATATGATAAAGTTAGGGAGAACACGTGATGTGACTTGGAACAGGCCCTCGGGTGTCTCCAGTAGGAGCAGAGGAGTGAGCAGATCAAGCAGGCCAACACTTGGAGCTGTGTTGAGAACCTTTTAAGATACCCGCCTTAGTCATGGTTGCTATTGCGATGGTGAAACACCATAGCCAAAGCAACTCGGGGAGAAAAGGGTTTACTAGGCTCATGTTTCCTTATCACTGCTCATCACTGAAGGAAGTCAAGACAGGACTCAAATATGGCAGGACCTGGAGGTAGGAGCTGAGGTAAAGGCCATGGACGAGTGCTGTTAATTGGCTTGCTCTACACGGCTTCCTCAGCCTGCGACCCAGGGCCGCCAGCCCAGAAGATGGCTCCACTGATGACAGACTGGGTCCTCCCTTCCCCACTAATTTAGAGATTGTCCCACAGTCTTGTCTGCTCAAAGCTGGATCTTCTGAAGGCATCTTATCAATTGAGGTTTCCTCCTCAGACAACCATAGCTTGTGTCAAGTTGACAGAAAATCAGCCAGCATAACAATATGAGGGGACAGGAACAGCACCGTCCGTGTCATTCCCTGTCCTCCTCAGCTCAGGCTAGCAACTTGGCACAACCTAAAATCTTCTGGGAAAAAGTCTTTATTGAGTAATTTTTCTTATCAGTTTGGTTTGAGGGCATGTGTATGAGGGACTGTCTTGATTATTAATGGATGCAGGAGGGCTCAGGCCACTGTGAGTGGCACCATTGCCTGGCAGGGGGGCCTGAGCTGTATAAGGAATTTAATGAGTGAGCAACAAGCACTTTTCCTCCATAATTTGGCTTCCAGGGCCTGCTTGAGTTCTTGATACGAGTTCCCTTAATAGCAGACTGTAACCTGGAAGTTGAAATAACCGCCTTCTCCATTATGTTGCTTTGGGTCAGTATTTTTATCACAATAACAGAAAGGAGACAAGAACACATCCCGGACCTTAACTAACTACCCAGGAAGGAGACAAGAACACATCCCTCACCTTAACTAGCTACCCAGGTTGTTCTTCGTGCTCTCAGGTTGATCTAGGAATGGGTGGTCTACTTTTACATTACTCTTCGTTTCTACTCTGCTTCAGAAAAGACAAACTTCACATAATTTGAGGTTATCATTGTCTTCAATTACCCAAAATGATCGGTTCATACTCTCCTATGTTTATTTCATCCACAGTTGTTGACAGGATGTCTTTTTTGGGGGGAAGGGGGTTTCGAGATAGGGTTTCTCTGTAGCTTTTGGAGCCTGTCCTGGAACTAACTCTTGTAGCCCAGGCTGGCCTCAAACTCACAGAGATCCACCTGACTCTGCCTCCCAAGTGCTGGGATTAAAGGCATGTGTCACCACCACCCGGCTAGAATGTCTTGAACTTAACTAACTTCCTTGTTCTAAGGACCCTTGACTCCCCAGGAGACAGCTGGCAGGAAGACATCTCAGGAACACAAGGCTTTTTACTGCAGTGGTGAAGAGATGGTGTGAAGGGGATGGTCACAGCCTCCCTGTGGAAAGGATATGAAGAAAGCTCTGCTTCGCACATCTGTCGCTCTTTTCTGGTGAGTCACTCTCAGAAGTTCGTCAGCCTTTCTCGTGGAGACTGAAGAGGGAAGCTGCTGTAGCAACAGTGGCTGCCTTCAAGCTGCCTCCAGTGCCTCATCACGATTCATGTTTCAAGTTGGGCCTTTTCGATATGTCAGGGTCTGAGACATGAGGGGCCATAGAACACTTGGATGTTACAGAAGAGTGGACTGTGGTATCTGTTGGGGTGAGACTCTTGCCTTTTCTTTGGTTTCAGAATAAGATAGAAGTGAGGTTTTTGGTTCACATCCATTGAGAAGTTTTTCTTATCTCCACCATGTTGAGTATGTTTTGGGAATGGGCTAGGGTTTCCTGTCCTCAAGCCTGTCCCCTTGGTGGGGGGTGGTTGATGAGAAGTAGTTATGGCTTGCTCCATTCTGTGATCTCAGTCTATTTAGCCAAGTGATTTGGATTGAATCTTGCTTTTAGCTCCCCTCTCATAAAGGTAAAGAAATTGCTGCATGATCTCACCCTTGGCCTGCAGCCCTGAGCTATCATGCCGGTAAATCCATGACAGCAGAGTCAGCATACCAAATGTAGGCACCTTCATCTCCTCTCAAAATGGCTGCACCTGAAAACAGGAGGCCCTTTTTCCATATGAATTTTATTCTTAATGATTCAAGCCTATGGGTTTCTTCTGAGGAACCTCTTTGGTGGAGAAGGGGAAGGGAAGAGAGGAAAGAGAGTGAAGGGAAGGAGATAAAGCCTTCACTAACACCCTCAGGCAAGCTTCCTCATCCTGAGTCTCAGAATCCAGGTAGTGCATACCTGGGCCTCCATGTGTGGACCTTTCTACCCAGTATTTTAGAATCACAGCCACCAGGAATACAGCAAACATTTGCTTGGCTTTTGAGTAAAACACAAAACAGGCCCTTTTTTGGTACTCCTGTGTTTTGGAGCTCTGCAGATCTCCAGCCTGATGTTTCACTTGCTCCGGCTGGCAGCTTGCCCTCCAGTCCTCACTCTTGTTCCCAGCAGTGAGTGAGTGTGCCAGGCAGCATGTTTGCTTTGTCCAGAGCCTCCCCAGGGCGGAGCAGCTCCAGCTCTTTGCTGGAAGCAAGCATTTCAGATAAGACGTGCATGCTCAACAGAGCCCTGAGTTGCTACACAGGAGAAATTTGATGAAGTTGTGAGCCTGGCTCCACCTTCATCTCTAACCTGTCCCTAGTTCCCAGTCATGCCTGCTTCCAAGCCCAGCATCCAGGAGAATAAGGCCCTGGACTTCTATTCTAACCAGAGTTCTGTCTTGGAATCGCACTGCTGATATAAGTGTCCCTTTCAGAGGGAAGTGCATGGTACTGGGTTGTCGGGGAAAATACATTGCTATACATTTTTCTGAAAGACAGGACCACAGGCTGGGAATCTGGCTCAGCTGATGAGTGCTTGCTCTTTCCAGCATTAGAGCCCCAGTTTGGAACCCTAGTACTCAAGTAAAAGGTCACCATGGTGGTGCACATGTGTAATTCTGGAGCTGGGAGGTGAAGACGGAGGATCCTTGGCGTTTGCTGGCCAGGAGATTAGCTGAGTCAGGGAACTCTGGGTTCAGTAAGAGACTTTGCCTCAAAAAATAAGACTGACTAGGTGAAGAGCTATAGCCAATTAATGTCCACCAAGAGAGGAAGAATCATTCCTCAGGGATAAGCCCTCTGATTGGTTATCCATTATCAACTGGTCAGCCCTGAAACTAGGCATACCAGCAACACTAAGTGGTATGTCTTATGTATTCAAAAATGTAGCAATAGTAATTAAAGAAACAGAAAATAGGTGAAGAGCAATAGAGGAAGACACTCAAAATTGACCTTTGACATCCATACAGACCATGTGTGCATGCTCATCTGTACACACACACACACACACACACACACACACACACACACAACCCTGGGGCCCCAAAAGGTGTCTTCTAACCGGGGAGTAGGAAATTGAAAGGGGCTTTGAGAGTAGGGGCTAGCTCAGCTCTGATGGCTGCAGAGGAGCCACAGCAGGGCTCTTGCTGCTCCTATCCTCAGGACTTACCATCTATTGGTTGCTTTCTCGATGTCTAGACAAGCGTGTATCCTGCTCAGGGCTAGAAGTCTGTTGATGGATTCAGTTCCTCATAGCCATCAACTTGTAGAGGTATTCAACAGAACAAACAATAAAGAAACATTTGGTGGCCTCAACCCGCATGTTAACAACGAGCAGGACTCAGCAGGCGCAAGTGAGAAGAAGACAGGGAGGTGTGTGGTGTCGTCATCAAAGACAAGGGTATTCTGCCCTCCTGTGAGTCCTGTGCTCTAAAGCCCTTTAGGAAGTTATCAGAGACTTCTGAGAACCTCGAGTGGGCTTTGCTTTCCAGGCAGGAAGTAAGATGGCAGCTGACGCCTTCCCTTGCTCCCTCCCCTTATCCTCTTTAGGCTCCAGGGATAGAGGGTAGCTGCTATCTCTTCAGATACCTACCATCAAATTGATAGCCCACATGCTTTTCCCACCTTCCCACTGAAGAGGAAACAGGACATGAGCTGGTTTATCTCTTCTTCTTCTTCTTTTTTTTTTTTTTTTTTTTTTTTTTGGTTTTTCGAGACAGGGTTTCTCTGTGGCTTTGGAGCCTGTCCTGGAACTAGCTCTGTAGACCAGGCTGGTCTCGAACTCACAGAGAGCTGCCTGCCTCTGTCTCCCAAGTGCTGGGATTAAAGGCGTGCGCCACCATCGCCCGGCTTGGTTTATCTCTTCTTTCATTGACCCAAGGACTTGTTCCTATAGTCACCATTAAATTATCTCTCTGTCTCCTTCATTGACAGTTTGTCCTCTGCAAAGTGATTTCCATTAATGGAATTCACTCCGGAGCCTCCCATCTTAGCTGCCAATGCATTTCTCTGCCCTATTTTAAATCAAAGCTCTTCCAAGCATCATTCCATATTTGCCCAGCTATTCGCCTCCTACGTTGCTTTAAAGCATTCCACTCACGGCTGTCTCTCCAACCTTCTTTGACTCTGCTCAAGGTCACTAATGATTTTCATAGTGACCAAGTCAAGAGTTTGAGCATAACTTTTACAGTGCACAAGCTATGCAGGGGCTGTTCATTCTTGTCTCTGCAGCCCAGGTTCAACTCCTTTTCCACAGACCTGTGCTCTACTCCTGTCTCCACAGCCCACGCTCTACTCCTGTCTCCACAGCCTGTGCTCAACCCCTGTCTCCACAGCCCACGCTCTACTCCTGTCTCCACAGCCCATGCTCAACTCCTGCGCTGTGCACTCTACTGTTATATTTCCCGAAACAAGCTTTTTTTCAGACCTTCAACAGCTTCTTTCTGCACCTTCTCTCTCCTTAAGGAGACTTCTTCTTTGGTGTCTGAGCCATAAAAACCATGCCCAGTTCTAGCCTCTGTTCCTCACCCTGCCTTCCATCTTAGTGGCAAGGATTGCTGAAATGGTGTATTTATTTTTACGCTACTTTATGTGTGACTTCCTCTAGATCATAACCGTCAACTCTCTAATAGAGCGATGTACTCCCTCCACATCCCCAGCACCCACCCCTCAGTAAGAACGGTTGTGTATTGACTGAATGAAAGCGGGGTCCCACTCTTAGGGAGCTAGTAGTCTTACCAGCAATGTTGTTTGTGATGTGGCTCACAGCATTTGGATTCGCTGGTCAGACTTTCCTGGTAACTGTTTGAAGGCCCAGTGTCTACAGAACATGTTTCCTAGGCTTTGGAGAACCCCGGGACTTACCTATCATTACACAGTGGTCCACAGAAAAAGCAGACACTGACCGGAGACTCATCTGATCCGGTGTTGTGCTCTTCAGCCCCGAGGGCTTTGACGTTGTAGATCAAACTGTGTCTGAAAAAGTTGCCACAGCCTGCTCAGGTTGTATTCCTTAGGACACAGCAGTTCTGCCCACTTGTGGACGGGCAGCGCCGTTTATGCTTGCCTGGTGGAAAAGAATGCTGACTTCACCGATTCTCCTCTGAAAGCAGTCTCTGTGCCAGAAGCCAAAACACACAGGCTTGGTAAATATTTTGCACTTGGTTATAATAGCAAGGACCCAAATGCAATTAGTGCTGGCTCACTGTGATGCTGTTGCTCGCCAGTTTTAGGAAACACATAGGTGCAGCTTTAACTGGAAGTTGCTCCTCCCTTGTAGCTTCAGCTGAGCGGTTCAGAATTCAAACCTTTGATGTCTTTCAGCTTCTTTCTGAATTCAGCATGGTTTGTTTTCTGTCATGGTTTATAGTCAGATTGGGTGCAAGAACCTGACTGTGGGGTCCAGGATCTGGGGTCTCCCAGCCTGCAGAAAGACTGAGAGAGAAGCTTGCTGTCTAGACTAGGAGAGAGAAGCGTGCAGCCTAGCTGAAACCGGCAGGCTCCTTTCTGACCAGCTGCAGATGTGATCTTAATATGTCTAGCAATCTCATTAGACAATAGAAAGAAACCAGTGGAATTAATTTTAACAGCAGATGTTAGGTAATGCAATATACTCAAAATATCATTGCAGTAAGTGGCATCTATTACTATGTAATTGTTAAGTCTGGCTGTAGTTTATATCTACAGCATAGCTCAGATTAGCTGAGCTGCTTTTCAAGTGCCGAGTGGCCACATATATGCCTGGTGACGTTTGTGAGTGGGCTTGGGGTGTCGAGGCTGAGATCTTTATGTTGAGGTGAAGAGACCCAGCCGGGTTTCTCTTGGGTCTGGCAGAGAGCAGATCGGACGCCACCTACTGCCCGGCTGTCTTCACATTTGAGCACAGTTTTTGTGTGTGTCTTTCCTCTCTGAACTAACTCCTTTCCTGTCCCCATCCCCCACTATTCCTGATGGTGTCATCTTGCTCTTGGGAACAGATTCCAGATTTTAAGTCTCCACTGGACAGTGGCCATGTGCAGCCCCAGCACCCTAAAATAAAGCAAACCATGAACTCTTGGTCTGAACACTACTGCTGGGCACAAGTGGCAGAGCTCCTTTGTCCCACAGATGCCTCATCATGGCTCCCACGACAAATCTTGTTTATGCTCTTATGTGCAGTATGCCTGGAAACAAACCATAGTAGGCACATGACCCCTGATCCTCTCACTCTGTAGAATGCAGAGAACAACATTAAAGAAAACGCCACAGTTAAATGATGTGAGAACATTCTAATGACCGCAAAATGTGTTTATTCTTAGAATCAGAAATTCCAAGACAGTTTTGGTGCATGATCTAGTGTACCAATATAATAGGCCGCCTCAACTAACCATTATTAACAATATTTAAAAATTTAAGTAAACTTTGTAAAACATTTTATGCCAGCAGTTAAACTTTTAAAAGAAAGATATATTCATTTTTATTTTACTTGTATGGGTAATTTGCCTGCATGTGTACCTGGGTGCCAGATGTATAGAGTGATCGTGGAGGCTGGAAGAGGGCATTAGATTCCCCTGGGACAGGCATTACAGGCAGTTGTGAGCCACCACATAGGTGCTGGGAACAGAACCTGGATCCTCAGGAAGGTCAGTCAGGTCTGTAACTGCCGAGTCACGTTTCCAGCCCCTGCAGCTAAAATTTGATGGTGTTCTATGTACAGACAAAGCCTTGCAACTTCAGAGCTTTGGGGTGGTGCACTCTGAGCGGCTGGTGAGTGACTTCTAACTGCTGGGTGTTTTATTTAACTGGTCTGCATGCATCTGTGCGCATGGCTTGGGGCTGCCCTCTCTGTCTTTACCCAGGAAGGTCCTTCTCGCCCCTGTGTTTTATTTTTATGCCACCACTTTTACCAAACTTGAAGATTTTCAAAAATATTTTCATTACATTTCTTGATTTTTGTGTGTGAATTTGCTACACCCAGAGAACAACTTTAGGGGTTGGTTCTTTCCAAACATGTGGCTCTTAGAAATTGAACTTAGTTCGTCCAGCTTGGTGGGAGGCACCCTTACCTACTGAGCAGGCCTGTGATTTGGACAATTCTTATTTGTTCCTGCATGATATCACTATGGGAGCTATTCCTTTGCAGGGGGAGGGTAAGAAGGAGAGAGAGAGAGAGAGAGAGAGAGAGAGAGAGAGAGAGAGAGCGAGAGCACCCAGGTCTGCCTGCTGGATTATACACTGTGTTAAAGACAGGGCTTGGCCCTGGCAGATGGTGTCTATAGCATGTTAGAAGGTAAGTGCTCCGTAAATGCTTGCTGATGAAATAACTGTTTGCTAAGGCAATGGTCATCAAATCATCACCACCCCTGCTTTAAAGCTGAAGCAGTTGCAGCTTGTCAGTGGTCAACAAAGTTGTAGTTCAAGGTCAAGGCTTCTGAACCTGGATCTAACGCTGGTGTCAGAAAGTTAGTGCATTGCGCAGTATATAGTGCCTCCACTGTCTGCAGCTAGTGCATTGCCCAGTGTGCCTCCACTGTCTGCAGCTAGTGCATTGCCCAGTGTGCCTCCCTCTGTCTGCAGCTAGTGCATTGCCCAGTGTGCCTCCACTGTCTGCAGCTAGTGCATTGCCCAGTGTGCCTCCACTGTCTGCAGCTAGTGCATTGCCCAGTGTGCCTCCACTGTCTGCAGCTAGTGCATTGCCCAGTGTGCCTCCACTGTCTGCAGCTAGTGCATTGCCCAGTGTGCCTCCACTGTCTGCAGCTAGTGTATTGCCCAGTGTGCCTCCCTCTGTCTGCAGCTAGTGTATTGCCCAGTGTGCCTCCCTCTGTCTGCAGCTCCCAAACCACAGGCTTTGTGATCTCATGAAGAGAAAAGCTGAAGGTCAAGCCCCTGGAAGACCACACCGAGGCTTTGAACACTGAAGCCACTGTCTGTGGGTGGCCCATGGTGAGCATGAGCCTGGCATCCGGCTGTGCAAGGGCACACAAGTCATTTCCACTAATCTCTCACCTTCCCATCGAAAACGCTTGCTGGTTATTTGGCATACTTTGTTTTTAAATTGGTTAAGAATAATCCCCCTTGCTATGTAGTCCAGCATAATAATGATGATAATTAATAATAATAATTTAGTTTAAATACTTTTAATTTTGCCTACACAAATCAGGCATGTTTATTGTTGAAATTTTGGAAAAATATAATTTTAATATCCTTAACTAAATAATCTGTTATTTTCTTTTACAAATACTAGAACCTTCTCTAATTTGAAATCTATCATTACATTTTAACATAGTATGTTGAGCATTTTATTAACTATAATATTATATCAGATATTATATATGCATATTTATAATTCTTATTGTGTATTTTTAGTATATCCCTGCATTAAATCCTGTAACTAATAAGGTAATATTTATTCTTGGAGATTAATCTTTGCTTTCGGGGCTTTTCATGGGGCATTTTTTTCCCTCTTATTTACTTGATCATATGCTGTGCCAGGTCTTATGAGGATAAGTCCCTGCAATTGGACCCACACTTCAAGGCACTTACAGGACTCTGTCCTTAGAACTAATCAGATTAGCCAAGGATTAGAAGAATTTCTGACTCCTAGGTACCTAGACTGGATTGACTATTTGTTTTTTTTTTAATTGTCTCTCCCCACATCTTCACGGCCTCACACTATTGTCTCTGATGTTCTGTCCCACCAAATTGCTCCCCTGCTTTAGAGTTCTGTCTTGCCTCTCACCCCATGTTTACCCTCCCCACCTCTCACCCCCATGTTTACCCTCCCCACCTCTCACCCCCATGTTTACCCTCCCCACCTCTCACCCCCATGTTTACCCTCCCCATCTCTCACCCCATGTTACCCTCCCCACCTCTTACCCCCATGTTTACCCTCCCTACCTCTCACCCCCATGTTTACCCTCCCCACCTCTCACCCCCATGTTTACCCTCCCCACCTCTCACCCCCATGTTCACCCTCCCCACCTCTCACCCCCATGTTCACCCTCCCTACCTCTCACTCCCATGTTCACCCTCTCTACCTCTCACCCCATGTTTGCCCTCCCCACCTCTCACCCCATGTTCACCCTCCCCACCTCTCACCCCCATGTTTACCCTCCCCACCTCTCACCCCATGTTTGCCCTCCCCACCTCTCACCCCATGGTTTCTAGGCTCTCCCCTAATAAATCACATTCTGAAGAGTGATTGATCTCAACTTCATTGCCTTTCTGCCTACCACTCCCACCACACCCCCCTGTTTTTTGGTTATAACAGTCCTCTCTTTTCCATCTGTTTAACTCATAAAGGAAAGAAAAGCAACTACCCAAGTTAACATTGCCCTGGGGCGGCTGAGTGACTGTGAGTTGAACCAGTAGCTTCTAAGGCAGCTGCCATTATGACCCTTGTAGGCTCCAAGAAAATGCGGGGATGAACTCACTGCCTTGAACAGCATGCTCAGTGTCCTGAGAACAAACAGACTTTTCTTCACTGTTCGTTAAAAACATCTTTTCTTTCTTCTTATTTGGGGCTCATGAAGCAAAAGCTGAACTCTGTGAAGGTTCAAGGAAAGCCTATGATTACAACCACAAGTCCTAGCTGCCCGTGTGAGAGAAAGCTCTACATGTCTGCGGCACTGAACAGAGGATAAAGCCGTTCTGTTGGCAGACCTGTTTACAGCTCTTTCATTTCTGAGGACTTTTCAACTAGAAACCTTCTATCTATCTATCTATCTATCTATCTATCTATCTATCATCTATCTATCTATCTATCATCTATCTATCTTCTATCTATTTACCATCTCTTGCTATAAAATAATCCTTCTGTACACTGTGAAAAGGTGTCGCTCTCATTGTTAATAAATAGCTGATTGGCTGATAGCTAGGCAGGATTTTGGGGCCAGAGAGAATGCTGGGAAGAGAAAGGGTGGAGTCTCCAGCCAGACATGGAAGAAACAGCATGGGAAGTTCATAGATGAGTAAGAAAGTCTCAGGGCAGCACATGGATGAACAGAAATGGGTTAATTTAAGTTGCAAGTGTTGGCTGGATATAAGTCTAAGCTATTGGCAGAGCATTTATAAATAATAGTAAGTCTCAGTGTGGTTATTTGGGAGCCACTGCGGGACACAGAAAATCTCCACCTACAATCTCTATCTTCAACTGTGTCATACATCAAGTCGCATATCTGTTACAAATGTCACAATGCCAGTCTAGAGGAGAATGCAAGTCAGGCCTAGACGGATGAGGGCAGGACCCAGGCATGGGCAGGAAGTCCATGGTGACGAGTGAGTTCCATCCCCATTAGCCAGCCATAGATCTAGGACAAGGACAGTTCACTTACCGAAAATGCATTATTCTCTGTGATACTTTTACCAGGAAAATCTTTTATTTATTTATTTTTTTAGCACATCACCAAAGCCTAAAATACTCCTGTCCAACTTCCTTGTTTATTTTTTTTTCTCAGACACCCTAATTAGATAGATATATCTCTTTTAAATCTGTGTTGCTTCTCTTCCCAGTTGGGTGTCTAGACCTTCCGGTATTTCTTGATGCCCCAATAGCATTGAGCATTGAGCACAGCTTAGAGAGAAGATGCTCAGTGTGCCTGCCTGCAATCCCTACAACTCAAGGACAGCTAACAAGTTATACTAACCTCAGAGAGCAAGTCCCCATGAAAGTTGGGTGACTTGCCCAAGGCCTCACAGCTCCAAAGCCAGACTGGTTTAGAGCTTTTCCTTTAATACCTATCCAGCTCATTAGGGCTCTTCCCCTAATTCCCAGACATGGGACTTCAAAGCAGTGGGCAGCAATAAACACCTAGTGGCTTCTGAACTGGAGGCGTGTGTTCACATGTTTCCTGATCTGTGTTAGCTTTCTTATCTGAAGTCTCAGAAGTGGTACTCTTTCCTACACACACACACACACACACACACACACACACACACACACACACACACAGAGACACACACACACACTCGGCTATCATGTTGACTGTGGAGAAAATGAACTGGCCATGCTGGGGTGTGAGCTACTTTGACTGCTTTACACTAACTAGTCATGGGACACCTCGTCTGGGAAAGTGAGGTTTGATCTGAGTTATCATAATGGCAGTCACAGCAGAGATCTGGAAGAAGAGCAGAGAGAACTGGAAACGCAGGGCTGAGGGGAGCATGAGATGGCAAAGCGGAACAGACCATTTGGTCAAGAGAAAGAAAGCCAGTTTAGCCGAAGCAGAGGGGGAGACGGAACAGTACATAGGTGGCTCAGAGTTTTGTAGACCAAAGAAAGACCCTCAGATTCCAGCCTATGTCATCTGTCAGAGACAGCTCTCAACTGAAGAGAGGCATCTCATAGCGAGAATTTCATTATTATCCCTTTGTGCATAATTAATTCAACGCACTTCTCTTAAGGAACATTCAGCGGTCAACACAGGGCATTTCCCACAGCAAAATGAGGAAGGTGCAGTTTGTTGTCAGTGATGACTGGGTGGTGTGGAAGATGGACCCACACTGCAAACTGTGTCTCAGACACAAGTCCGGACCTCTGTGCTTCTTTTCTTGGCAGTTCTCGCCAGCACAGGAGCTATCTGTCAGGACATCATTCAACACTTCTTCTAGAGTCTTCCACATGACTCACTGTACCATGACAAAATGCCTGAGAGAGTCACCTTAGAAAGAGGAGAGCTTTACTTGGGTTCTCAGTTTCAAAGTTTCAGCCTATTGTCCTGTGATGGACACATGGCCAATGACCTACTTCCTTCAGCGAGATCCCACTTCCTAGACTCCCTACCATCTCCCCTCCAATTGGGGTCTTCTGGGGGACATCCCAGATTTCAAAGCATAACTCTCAGTCCTGCATTCTCAGTCCTGCCCTCTTTTGAAGTGTTCTCATTACTGTAGAGAATCCTTCTCAAATCTCACATGCTAGTAATTCACTCAAATTTGTGTATCATGGGGCTGCAGGATACCATGTGCCCTTGCAGCTTCTTGTGAAATAGCAGTAAATAGATATCACCTGTAAGACTAAAATCCTCTTATAGCTGCTTGTTGCCCCAAAACAGCATAAACTCATCAGCTTGCACTGCCAACTTCCACGGGTAATAAATAAAGGGAGACTGAATGCCATTTATATCAGGCTACAAACCAAGCTCTCCAATGCCCCCTCATCTCTTCCCTGCCAGAAAGCCTTGACAAATATAACAGCAAGGGCCTGGCTCAGGTTCCTAGACTTCTCAAAATCCCAGTCTGGACAGGTCTGGTGCTCCAACCCCTGGAGTCCTTGTGTGATCTCTTTTCTCTTCAGCTCCCACTTGAAGTGTCTCCAGTACATGGACACTTCAGCCCTCATATCCGGCCTCCATCTGAAGCAGCCTCCTGTCGGTCGACTCTCATGTGTACACAGTTCCTGAGATTCACAGGCAGCTTGGTCCCAGATTCAAGGGCTAGTCTACAAAAAGATGTTATCTCCACATAGACTCTGGTAAACTACTTTTCAGATCATGGTGAGGAACACCCTTGAAGTCTAAGAGGGTTTTGGGAAGAGTGCATCCCAGAATTTGCTCCCCATCATACTTGAGAGCAGCTCTGCAAACCTTCTTCCACAGGGTAGATTCTTAGCACTATAGTGCAGTCAACGACACTCAACCTGCTCAGCCCCAGGACGGTTGTCCGATCCCTGTATCCTTCCTGCTTTACCGCTCCTGTCACCTTTGCTCTGAGCAGCCTTCCACATACACCCCATGGCTTTACCTAATCTGTTTTTAAGTTTGAAGCTAAATGTCACTTCCTGTGGAAGGATTTTCCTGTGGAAGATTGATGTGATATAAATAGGTCCTCAAATTCATTGGCAGTCCTGTGGAAAGTGTCCCTTTAAATCTGAGTGGGTTTGTGACTCAAAAGAAAGCAATGGATGTGACACCAAATGACTTGGGGTCAGGTGTCAAAGGACACGCATCTTCTACTTTTCCTGCTGGAATTCTTTTTCTTGCAGCCTTGAGCTTCCAAGTAAGAAGCCTATCTGCTTTGAGTCTTCCACGACACCAGGTCTACGTGTCAGCACCTGGATCGACAGTGACATCAGCTCAGCCTTCCATGACACCAGGTCTACGTGTCAGCACCTGGATCGACAGTGACATTAGCTCAGCCTTCCAGCAGCTGCCATGAAGGCAGAAACAAGTGAGTGGGGCAGTCTGAGATCCTACATGCCACCTCACCCCTTGGATGTAACCTATCTGGACTTGAATAGCCTCTTTGTTGAGTAAAGAGAGCTCTCTAAGAATCTTAAGGGCTTAATTTAATAGGACTCACAGGTTGATGCTGTATTTCTAAGAGTCCCAAGAGCTTTGTCTCAGAATTGTCCCAAAGTCCAGGAATGAAAATAGCTAATCTTAAAGTATGAGTGACTATGGAGCTTTGTTGAAATTCATTCTACAAATCATCACACAAAACCCAACATGGGACCAGCAAGATGGCTCAGCAGGTGAAAGTTCTTGGTGCCAAGTCCCTGGGATCCACAGGGTGGAAAGAGATAGCCAACTCTTTAAGGTGTTCTCTGGTCTCTACACTTGTACTGCAGCATGATCCCCACCCTAAATAGTAAATAAAAACACAACAAATAAACTGTGTGACCGTCAGAATATGGTGCCTAAAATTGCTTTGTTCATGCCTAGTAGGTGGTATGGCCGCAGTAAGTGGCAGGACCTTTAGAAGGGGATCAAGTCATGAGCATGGGAAGTGGCTATCATAGACAAGAATGGAGCCCTTGTCAAAGGGCTTGATGGACCAGGTCTGTTCTTTGCTTTCTAGTGTGTGTGTGTGGGTGTCTGAAGCAGCAAGACACCATACTGAGAGAGATCAGCCTTTGCCTGACATGGAATCTGCCAGCACTGTAATCTCAGACTCATCAGAAAGAGATTCCTGTCGTTTCTTAATCAATCATCTGCCCTCAGATATTTCGTTAAAGCAGAACAAATGAACCTGAACAGAAACCCATAAAGCTTTTAAGGGAATTCTCTCAGCATGAATGAAAAGATACAGAAACAGTACAGGGAGGCAAGATTGGCTCTCTGAATTCCCATGAGTGGGAAACACAGAGAGAGATGCATTTGGCTTCAGACATAGGCCAAAATGATTCAGAGGGGGAACCAAGGGTCTGCAGAGTGGACTGGGGAGTCACGGTGCATGATTAAACCATAGTTAAAGGAAGGGCATGGTCCTGACTTAGCTGAAGGGCTATGAACTGGTAAACATGCACCTTTCCATGCATGCCTGTGTGTATGCCTGTCCTCTGCAGTCCCATCATTGTCTCTTGGGCGTTTGGGGGATGCAGATAGAAAAAAATTCTTTCAGTTTATTGGCACTCAGGAGTAGCCACATCCAGGGAAGTAGAGCTGACAAGACTTTATGGTTTCTGGGTCAGTTTTGGTGGTCAGATCCTAGCCCCTAGGCCTAAACCTCATAGCCATACTAGGTGAAGGCATTTAGAAAGAAATTTGGTATATCTAGTATATTATATATTTTCTAAATCTGATAGCCATACTCAGTGAAGGCATTTAGAAGGGAATTTGGTATATCTAGTATATTAAATATTTGATGGTACTGTGGAAGTTTCTAAAACATAGCCACATATTAACTATCTCTCCATCAAGAAATGAAGTATACATCTATCTCCTCTTCTTTGACCTGGAAATATTTACATCTGTTTTGACTAAGAAAGCCTGGTAATCTCCAGGAAGCCAAGGGAAAGTGAAGTTGCCCTGCATCTTCTAGATAAATTAGCCCTGGAGCTGAAGATTAGCCAGTGACCCCTCTTGGCATTACGTGGAAGGAAAGAATTTTCTAGCTGGCTGTTGTCCAAATTATTGGCCCACAAACAGATGAAATATAAACAAGTGGTTGTTGTATTAAGACACTAAGTTTTTGGTAATTTGTTACCCAGAAATGCATTGCTAGATACCACTCAAAGTTGACCTTAAGAATCCTGCCTCCGTGTGTCTATGGCACATTGCCCTGCCATGCTGGGGTGGAATTCTTTCCTAAGGATGAGGCAGTGCCCCACATCAAGAACAAAGCTTGCACAGCAGGTACCCCACTTATTACCATCTTTGTTTCCTGCTCCTACCCAAGAAGCTGTCCTGACTCACCACAGAACGCTGGGGTAGCACACTTCCTGTGTGCTGTGTTTGCTGTGTGTTCCCAGAAGGCTAAGCCAGGCCTTTCAACTTCCACCGTGTGCTGTGGCCTGCCCTGTGTGGAGACATTTGTAGGAGAGGCATTCTCTAAATAAGAAACAGGTCCAGGGTAGCCAGTTCTTCTAGATCCACATGGACTTGAGACTGAAGAGGGTAATTACTGTGCAGAAACATGTTTTGAGTTTTGCTTCTCCCAGAACCTTTGAAAAATAGGACACAATGTGTAGCCAACCCCCAGCACTCCTGGGCTTGTAGATCTCAAATAATCCCATCAGGATGCATTTACTCTCATGGAGTGGAATTCTGGTTTCAAGATTTTTGTTTTTTTACAATTTGAAAAACAACTTCTTGAGAGGGTTGCTCTTCTTGAGTGGTAGCCCTGATATTCCCAGAGCGCCACAGTCAGCCCAGAAATTGCAGGTGCCGACCTTCAATCTTGTCTAAAAAAATACATCCTTGAAATGTGAGTCTACGTACTGAGAAACTCTGGGGTAAGCCTGGCTTCAGTCCCAGCTCCACACCAGCCAGCCGTGTGACTGACTCGCAGCAAGGTGCTTCGTCTTTCTGAGTTCCACAAAAGCATGGAAGTATAACGGTGTCCCATTCCGAGGTCAGTGCAAGTACTGGAGGAACTAATGCATGCCAAACCCTCAGCCATGTTGTTCATGCTAAAACTTTCAGTGAATTGATGAGCCCTAGAAGTTACTTCATGAAATCCCTCCTTCCTGTGTTCTTTGTGTATGTGTATGTATGGTAGGGTGTGCATGTGTGTGTGCTTGTCTGTGTGCCTCTGTGTGCAGGCCAGAAGCCAATGGCAAGCATCCTTCTCCATTGTTCTCCACATTGGATTTGTCATCATTGTCCTGGAAACCCATCACCTTCTTGCTTTAGACTGGAAAATTTAGAGGAAAGCACCAAACTAGCAGTTGGCGTTGAATGTGAGAAGAACAACTAAAGGAGAAAAGGGGGCTATCCCCGTTTTCTTCAACGTATAATCTACCCCATTTTCCTGAGCTCATGTCTGGACCCGTGGTTTCCAACCTGTGGGTCACAACCCCTTTGTGGGGGTGTCTAAGGACCCTTTCACGGGTTTACCTAAAACCACTGGCAAACCCAGATTTTACATTACAATTCATAACAGTAGCAAAATTACAGTTCTAAAGTGGCAATGAAATAATTTTATTGTTGGGGGTCAAGACGGCATGAGGAACTCGATTAAAGGGGCACAACATTAGGAAGGCTGAGAACCACCGCCCTAGATCCTGTCAGGTCTCAGTGTCTGTGTTCACACTGACCTAGTGAATTTCAATTAAGGACCTATGGTCTCACAAATGCAAGACCTCTTTGGGGGTGACATGACTCATCATTTTAAACTGAGATTGCTCTAGAAAAATGTAGGACATATGGTGACCATGCCCAGAGTTCTCAAAGCCAGATGCTGCCTGGCTCCAAGAGGAGAAAACCAAAACAATCAGAAATCTCCTCCTTTGCCAAAACAAACCCTGTGTCTCTAACAGTGTTATTCCTGTAGCTGTCTTCATTTGCCTTGGGCCTGGTCCCTGTTTCCATTCTGCTGCATCTCTGAGATGAGGGAAAGCTAACACCCCATGTTCACTCTCATTGGCAACAATTTCCTTCTGAATGGATTTTAGGAGCAGAGGAAATCGAGGTCTTTCTTCTGTTTTGGGGTTCCTTTCCGGTCTTCCCCACGTAGGGATTCCTCATCTGCAGCTTTCTCTC
The DNA here is from genome assembly GCF_018167655.1 of Microtus oregoni. Lineage (NCBI taxonomy): Eukaryota > Metazoa > Chordata > Mammalia > Rodentia > Cricetidae > Microtus > Microtus oregoni. The sequence continues at coordinate 31,176,332 of NW_024543067.1, forward strand.
TGGTTCTCACTGATAATTGACGGTGTCAACAACAACGAAGCCTCAGTTATCACTTTTATCAGGGCATTTATCAGGAACTCGCCTTTAAATCATTCACCTCTCATAGTGGACTTTGTGGTGACTGTTACTATCTTATAGTCACACCTACTACTTACGGATGCTCAGTTCACGGACTTGGTAAGTGGTGGAGTAGAGTTAGATATAATTTTCTGAGTCACACATTCTCACCAGCCCTGATGTTTCTTTCCAGAGGTTGTCTCGAAGACGTGAGATTTAGAGCAGGCTATCATACACAGACTGACCTCTCCCTATAACGAGTTAAAATGTCCTGTAAATTGTCTCATCCAACCCTCATAGCAATAAGAAGTTTTCTTAGAGTCATTTAATTTTTAATTCATGCTGCTGTTGCTGACGATGTTAAAAGTTCAAAACCCTTTCTAGATCTTCTGTTAGAGTTCTGAATGAACATGTGCAGAAATTCAGGTATCAGGAGAAGGGAGCAGAGTAAACACAGGAAGTGGATAATGTCCTCTGCAGGCCCAAACGCCAGTTTCGGGATGTGTATCAGATGCTGTGACAGCCATGTGAGACAGACCACTGGAGAGAAGGGGTTGCTGTCAGTGACGCCACCAGCGCTTCCTCATAAATGCACAAGTGTATCACTGAAATTAGGACTGTCATTACCCAGACACCTCTCACTATAGCCTTCCCCTGGGGACTGAGCCTTTGGTGGGGCATACAAAGAGAGCAGAAAGGGGAAGGAAACTGAAGAAGGACTCTTACCTGGGGGTTCAGTGCCATTAGTTCTCAGCGCTGGGAGGCTTCTCTCAGACATTTTCAGGGGCCTCCACTTTACCTAGCAGCCACTAAGGCACTGCTTGGAATTAAAAAAAAAAAAAGTAAGTTTTAGAAAGGAAAAAGGCGATTTCACTTCTGAGAAACAGAACACCTATTCCTAAATGACGGCTATGACAATAGGAGAAATGTAAAATCTAAATATGAATTTATGGGCACCTGGAGAGAGAGCACAGTGGATAAGAGCACTTGCTGCAGTCGCAGGGACCAGAGTTCAGGACCCGGCCCTCCTGTGACGTCACCTCCAATGTGGACAGGACAGGAGGACAGTTAGAGATGGTTGGCTTCCAGACTGAGAAAATGGGAGTCCCCAAGTTCAGAAAGAGATGATCCAAGAAAAAGGAGGGTGCTAGGGACAGTCTTCTGCTCCCTGTGTATGTACAGTCATACATACTCCACACAAGCGAATACATCTTTTTTTTTTTTTGATTTTTCAAGACAGGTTTTCTCTGTAGCTTTTGGTTCCTGTCCTGGAACTAGCTTTTGTAGACCAGGCTGGCCTTGAACTCACAGAGATCTGCCTGCCTCTGCTTCCCGAGTGCTGGGATTAAAGGCGTGCGCCACCACCGCCCGGCACGAATACATCTTTTATTAAAATTAATTTCCAGCTCAGCTGTTTAGAGACCCCACTTCTCCGTGTCACTTTGTCTAAATTTATGGCTTCTGAAGTCCATTCGAAATGATCTGGGAAAGCAGTGACTCTCCTCTTGTTTATTTGGACCTTAGTTCTTGTTTCCCAAACATTCTCAAGAGCCTCCAGCTAAAGACTGCGTGCCCTCGGCAGAGCGCGTGGGGTATACAGGAAACCCAGTGAGCTGGGATGAGACTCCACCACCCCCACTCCCCCAGGAGTGACACTGTTAATTTTTCCATCTTTAATTCTCTCACTGAGATGACAAAAGTGTATTTTATTTTTTAAAAAGCCTAAAGAATACCACAACTTTCCCCCTATGTTATCAGTGTCTGAGGACACAGGCTTTAAAAGGAATTGCATGTGCATACTAGAGTGTGTGTTAGCAAACAGTGTTGTGTGTTGTGTGTTTAGGCTGATCTCAAGCTGTCAGCACACACATGTGGCATCCTACATGATAGTCAGCACACACACGGTATCCTACATGGTAGTCAGCACACACGTGTGGTATTCTACATGGTAGTCAGCACAACACACACACACCATCCTACATGGTAGTCAGCACACACGTGTGGTATTCTACATGGTAGTCAGCACACACACGTGGTATTCTACATGGTAGTCAGCACACACGCAGTATTCTACATGGTAGTCAGCACACACACATGGTATTCTACATGGTAGTCAGCACACACACGTGGTATTCTACATGGTAGTCAGCACACACACGTGGTATTCTACATGGTAGTCAGCACACACGTGGTATTCTACATGGTAGTCAGCACACACACGTGGCATTCTACATGGTAGTCAGCACACACACGTGGTCACGTGGTATTCTAGATGGTAGTCAGCATACACACGTGGTATTCTACATGGTAGTCAGCAACACACACGCAGTGTCCTACATGGTAGTCAGCACACACATGTGGCATTCTACATGGTAGTCAGCACACACACACACACCATCCTATATGGTAGTCAGCACACACACGTGGTATTCTACATGGTAGTCAGCACACACACGTGGTATTCTACATGGTAGTCAGCATACACACGTGGTATTCTACATGGTAGTCAGCACACACACATGGTATTCTACATGGTAGTCAGCACACACGTGGTATTCTACATGGTAGTCAGCACACACACACGTGGCATCCTACATGGTAGTCAGCACACACACACACACCATCCTACATGGTAGTCAGCACACACACGTGGTATTCTACATGGTAGTCAGCACACACACGCAGTATTCTACATGGTAGTCAGCACACACACGTGGTATTCTACATGGTAGTCAGCACACACACGTGGTATTCTACATGGTAGTCAGTACACACGCAGTATTCTACATGGTAGTCAGCACACACGCAGTATTCTACATGGTAGTCAGCATACACACGTGGTATTCTACATGGTAGTCAGCACACACGCAGTATTCTACATGGTAGTCAGCATACACACGTGGCATTCTACATGGTAGTCAGCACGCACGCGGTGTCCTACATGGTAGTCAGCCACTCCATGGTGCTGGTTCTTCAGCATGCCCTTTGCTTAGAATTTCTGGTCTTTGCTGGGCAGTAGTGGCGCACGCCTTTAATCCCAGCACTTGGGAGGCAGAGGCAGGCGGATCTCTGTGAGTTCGAGGCCTGCCTGGTCTACAAGAGCTAGTTCCAGGACAGGAACCAAAAGCTACAGAGAAACCCTTTCTCGAAAATTAAAAAAAAAAAAGAGTTTCTGGTCTTTTCCTTTCACGGACATGGTAACGCAGGCACACATGACTTTGTGACTCCACCTTAGACTTGCGTAGGCCGACTCCACTTCTGTTTTTAATGAAGATGTCAGTTTTTTCTCTTCTCCCCTCAGAAATAGAGCACAGAAAAGTGAAGTTTAATAAAAATAACATATGAGATTTCTATGAGTCTGGTACTCTTACAAAATAAGCAATTTCTAAACCTCGGGTCTTTACTTGTGGTAATAATTTGTTGCAAGCATAACACAGAGTTATAAAATCACTGTTTAGCTGACCCTGGAAAGAACCCTAAGATTTCTGAGTGGGTTTGGCATCTATTTCTTGATAAAGATTCTATCTTAGCTTGTGTGTGTGTGTGTGTGTGTGTGTGTGTGTGTGTTAGGAATTGTAAACTATAGATGGAAATACATCTTCATTTTGAGAAGGAAGTAGAATAACCATTGGGGATGACTGAGTAAGTCTCCCAGACTGCTGTGCTGGATTCTGATGTGTTTGTGTAGGTTGGTCTGTCCCAAGGCTCTGAGTCGCTACAGTAATACTGAGGAGATATTGATGAATTTTTTATTTCTCAGATGGATATTTTCAGCTGCTTAGTTCCTTATCTTTGAGTTAGGAAGGCCACAGTAGACATTTTCCTTAGATGGCATGCAATCTAAGAGCAGGAAGGGTGGTGATGGAGATGCCCAGGTACAAGTTGGCACTCTCTCCAGAGATATTTGAAGCATATAAAGGTTGGGATGACACAGCTCAGGGGCATACCATTGTCTAGGTGTGGCAAACAGACATGTCATCTCATCCTTAGAAGTCTTAATACTGCCCCAATGATCTAATCACATACGGAAGACGCTTCCCTGCCTGCAGATTTTAAGGCCTGCGTTGACTGCTGCTTTTAGACCACAATAACAGTATTAAGACTTGAACTCTTTATAAGGGAATTATTTTTATTGATTAATTAAGGAAATAGTTGAAATACCAAACTCTGCTTAAGGCCTGGATGGCAGCAGCTAAGGGGATGAAGAGAACTAGAGAGTCCCAGTGCCGGGCCCTGCTCTCCGTCTTCTGCCTGGATTCTCTTCTCTTGGCCTCCATCCCTTTGCCTTGGTTTCCTTCTGTCCACTGCCCTAGTTTCTTCACTTGTTGCCCTCCGGCTCACAGTTGGACTACAGCCTCTGAGGGTGACCAAGTCACCGTGGCAGGAGCTTGAGGGACAACCACAGAGTGGAGAAAAAGTCATGATTACTGCCCCTGCTTATCTCTTTCTCCATTGTAGACAGTCCAAGACCACCTTCTCAGGAAACAGTCTAGCCCACAACAGAGCTGGGTCTTCCTACTTCAGTCAATCAAGATAATTCCCCCACAGACATCTTCAGGGGACTGCTCAGGTCCAGACAGGTTGACAATTAATACTGACTATTATATCCATTCGCTGAAACTCACACATGCACACGTGCGCGTGCATGCGTGTGTGTGTGTGTGCATGTGTGTGTGTGTGCGTGTTAGAGAGAGACAGAGACTTAGGTGAGAATTAGAAGCTAGTTTTCCAAGACCAAAAGAAGACGGTCACATCTGCCAGCTTTTCCGGAGCCTCGGGCTGCCCTGAGGAGTCTGAGGGACCGACCGAGGCGTCTAAGGGAGATGTGGCGGTGAAGGATGGATCTGCAGAGCACACAATAGCTCCAGCACAGGTCTTATGGGAAATGCTTTTAAAATGGATTCACAGAATTCGAAAATAAAGAGGGTGGCATGCGCCGTGGAGAGCAGTAGCTCTCAGGCAGTGGGAGCCCTATAGCCAGCAAAGGAGCATGTTGCTGGTTGTTGACGAGATGGTCGCATCCTTAGGCAGCCAACCGCTGCTGCTCCCCTGCTGGGGGAGGAGAGTGCGGAATCATGGTGGTCACACCAAAGCTGCAGCAGGGTCTCTGGAGCCCAGAGCAGGGTGTACAGCAGCCTGGAGACCTTGTGGGTCCCGCCTTCAGACATGCTGCCCAACCACATGGGCACCTGACCCAGAACAACAGCAAGATGTCTGAGGCAGAGAACAGTTCATTTTCTGGATTAAGTCTCCTTGAAAGACTTCCGTGGTCTGTGCTGCTGCAGGAGGCCTTGCTGGTGTCTGTGGCCCTTGCTGCCCCCTGGGGCCAGGTTGATGTCCGTGATCCATGCTGCTAACCAAAAGCCATGTGGAAGTCCATGATCCATACTCTTGCCAGCTGCTATGGGCTTGGAAGTGCCTTTTGCAGTGGTATCGATGCCCGAGACTCATAACGGAGAATGAGAGAAGTTGAAGGCCTCGGTGACAAGCACTCCACGGCAGTCATGACCCACAGTTGAGAACTGATGGCCTGGGACAGGGAAGCTGTACCTATAAAATCTCAACTAAATGGTTGTCTAAACACAGCCAGAATAGCGATGAGCCAGGTGCACACCAGGAGGATGGAGGAAATCTCACCAGCTCCACCCTAGGTGCACACCCAGGGGGATTGGGGAAAATCTCACCAGCTTCATCCCTAGGTGCACACCCAGGGGTATTAGGGGAAATCTCACCAGCTTCCACCCTAGGTGCACACCTAGGGGGATGAGGGAAATCTCATCAGCTTCATTCCTAGGTGCACACCCAGGAGGATGGGGGAAATCACACCAGCCTCATCCCTAGATGCTGCTATAAATCAATGGCTGCTGAGAGAGAGAGAGAGAGAGAGAGAGAGAGAGAGAGAGATTCAGTCTTCTCTAAGGAGGGCCCTTGATAAGTTATCCAATCTGAGTGGTCAGCCCTAAGCACATGAACATTGGACCAACACTAAATGGACTCGGTAGGTCAGATTTGCATACACATGTGTGCACGTGAGTGTGTGTGTGTGTGCACGTGAGTGTGTGTGTGTGTAAAATGATAATAATTGAAGAAGAAGAGCTCATGAATTTAAGAGGGAATTAGGGAAACGTGAGAGGGGTTATATGAGGGACAGAGAAAGGTGGAAATCATGTAAATACAGTATCCTTTTATGAAATTCTCAAAAATTAAATATAGAAATACTTATTCCAACAGACTTCTTAGAAGCAGCCTACATTTCAGAGGAGTTACCAAGGGAGATGTTAGGGATGTTGAAGTTTGAAAGGACAAAAGAATAGAGTTATGTATATAATACACACATCAACATATATAAATGTTATGTACTGGTGTATTAATATTAACATAAGAATGTGTGTCTGTACATACACAAGACACTTTTCTTGTTGGCTGTCCATCTTTCCTCACTACCTCCTCTGGAACCAAGGGCACAGATTGAAGCCAGAGATCCTTTTTCTGGCTGGGGAAGTGAAATCTGGGTGTATTCAGCTTTGCCTGGCCAGTTTCCATGGCCACATAGCAGCGCTGTTTACTCTCCCCACACCCTGGCACTCAGCAAACAGTTACCTTCCACTGCGGAAAGCTGGGAACTGTACGCTAATGGGAAACATGCTTGCAAGCGCTCAAACCAGGCTCCTTATTAGCTGGTCATAGACCCGGTTAGTATTCATTTGAATAATTTGCTGGGCCGCCTGTGGGCTGTGTGTGTGGAATCAGATTTTCTTTGCATGTCACATTGTTATAAAGTTCCCAACATGCCATGGAAATCTGTTTACCACAGAATCCAGGCGGGTTTCTGCTGAACTTTGGTTTGGAGAGGAGATGAGAGTCTCAGTCTCAAGGTCAAACCAAGGAAGCACCTTAGTGCAAAAGAACAAATAGCCCAGGTTCCTTCCTGAAATTGAGCAAGACTCTCACACCAGGCGATTGAACAACCATGCAGCAAAGCCACAGTTTGTGAGAACGACCCGGGGATGGCACCAAGTGAACAGGCATTCTATAACAAGCAAGCACGAGACCAATTTCTGCTGGTCAGAGCATAGGTTGCAATAGGAGAAGTCATGGCTGATCCTCACAGCCTTCTGTGGGCCAGTGTCGAGGACAGTGTCACACCTGGTGGTGTGCAAACTGCATACCCAGCAACTGACTTCTGCTTTCAATTCTATGTTAATGTTATTTTTTTAAATATTGCTTTAGACAGAGACTATATGCATACTTTACAGATTACATATGTAGGTGTAGTCGTAGACAGATGAAACACAAGTTACTATTATTAATCCCAATGATGAGAGGAGGAAGATCACAGACCCAAATCTTCTTGACCAAATTAATTAAAGCAAGTCTGTTTACTCCTGAACACGGGCTGTGCCCCTCCTAAAAGATGGGCTCAAGAGATCAGCATGGAATGTGAGGAAGACGAGCCTTTTATAGCTATGAGATAGGGATTTCCAAATGGGGGATTTGACAAGCAAAGTAGGTGGGGTTGCAGGAGCAGAGCATACGCATAACAAGTTAGTCATGACAACCTACTGAAACGTAACACGGTTGCAAGAGTGGTCATAACAAGTTAGTCATGACAACCTACTGAAACGTAACACAGTTGCAAGAGTGGTCATAACAAGTTAGTCATGACAACCTACTGAAACATAACACGGTTGCAAGAGTGGTCATAACGAGCTAGTCATAATCACCTTTTGAAACAAAGATAGGGTTGCAAGGTGGTCATTACATCTTTCTCAAATAAAGACATGATTGTTGTTCCCTGTAACAGACAGTACAGAGCCATTTGTAGTTTAGGTTACAGGTGGGGCATAGCCCAATTTTTGAGAAACAGATGTTTAATGATAAACAGTAATAAACCTAGTTTTCTTTTGCTATAAGATAGATTTTTAAGTCTAAAATGGAGGGAAGCTTCTTCATAATTACACAAATATGTGATAGACAGACTATGAAAGAAAACCCCACCTGAAGCAAAGGGCCTCTATTTGCATTTAATAGAGTTTGCTAAAGCCCAAGCATTTCATATCTCTCTCTCTCTCTCTCTCTCTCTCTCTCTCTCTCTCTCTCCCTCCACTACTTTTTTGAGATAGTATCCCATGTGTTCTAAGTTGGAGTCAAACTCCCTATATAGTCTGGGATGAGGTTGAACTGGTCTGCCTGCATTCACCTCTTTAGTGCTGGGGTTTATGGGGTACTGAGGAGTGCAACCCAGGGCTGTGTGGATACCAGGAAAGTACTCACCCAGCTGAGATACATCCATGGCCTTTCTCTTTTTGTTGTAAAAAGATTTGTAAATGAGCCCTAGTCTGATATGCCCCATTTGTGTTCACAGCCTGTCTGGGGCTCTCTTTTAAAATTTACTGTAGAATTTGCCAGGAGTTTGTAGCAGTTTCTGTAGTCTCTATCTCTTGAGATCTTTCACCATCTTTTGAATGTTAGGACAATATGTGTTTGTATACTTTTACAGCTTTGTTTATTCTTGCTATTGAAAATTTAGCCTTCTACCACCGGCAGGAAATTGATGGAGAGCTAAAATGTTTAGGAATTGTGTCTAGAGCACATACAGAAAGATCTGAGTGGTGTGTACCTTTAAGCCCAGTGCTCAGGAGACTGAGACAGGCAAATCTCTGAGGTCAAGGCCAGACTGGTTTACACAGCAAGTTCCAGGACAGCTAGGACTACACATTAAAACAAAAACAAACAAACAAATCCAGAAAACCCAAACAATCAAAAAACTGTGAGTTTGAGGCCACCCTGGTCTACAAGAGCTAGTTCCAGGAAAGGCTCAAAAACTACAGAGAAGCCCTGTCTCAAAAAAAAAAAAAAAGAAAGACAAATGGCCAATAAATATTTTTTTATATTTATTTATTATGTATACAATATTCTGTCTGTGTGTATGCCTGCAGGCCAGAAGAAGGCACCAGACCTCATTACAGATGGTTGTAAGCCACCATGTGGTTGCTGGGAATTGAACTCAGGACCTTTGGAACAGCAGGCAATGCTCTTAACCTCTGAGCCATCTCTCCAGCCCCCAATAAATATTTTTAAAAGGGTTCAAAAGCCTGAGCTATGAGGGAAATGCAAGCGAGAGCTGCGCTGATACTCGGCCTTGTCCTGCTCAGAAAGGCTGGCATCAGGGAAGCGTGCAGCAGTGTTGAAGGGCTGTGCAGAAAGAAGAACACTTTCTGCTCTTGGTGGGAGTGTGAATCGGTAGAGCCGCTATGGAAACCAGTACGAAGGTATCTCAAAAACGGAACTATCGTATGACTTGACTACACCACTCCGGTGTGTGACCAAACTCGGCTGTGCCACCCCGGTGTCCGACCACACCCGGCGGTGCCACCCCGGTGTCCGATGATCAAAGAACTCTGCCGTCTCTCACATCAGTCCTCAGACATCCACGTTTCTTGCTCTGTTCACAATAGCAATGCAATGGATCCAACCTTGATGCCCGTTGACAGACAAGTGGATAATGAAAGCTTGCTGCATACAACAACGATATTTTATTTGGCTGTAAAAAGTGAAACGACAGCTTTGGGAAAGGGATTGATCTGGAAATGATTACTTTAAACAAAGTGATCCAGATTCAGAAAGAGAAATATCGATTTTCCTGCACACATGGGTGTGTATGTGGGTGTTGGGGAAATTAACGGATATTGGAAAAGAAGACAACAGGACACACGGCAGGGAGGGGAGGTGAAAGTCTGATGCTGGCAGCTGAAGTTGGCAAGAAGATGGAGGGATCAGCTACCACGCAATATGTTTGGGAATGCTATAATGAAACCTAACCCACCCAGAAATACAAGGTAGCTGAGAGTCTTAGTCATGCCATAAGCAGGACAGCTGGCCTAAATTCTCTACTTCAAATGGTGTGAGTGAGGCCCAGAAATCAGAAGAACAGCGAGACATAAGACTGGGCCTTGGGAAACACACACACACACACACACACACACACACACACACACACATCTCCAATTACATGCCTAATTGTGTGCTTTTGAGTTGCTCTGAGGCAGGGCAAAGATGGAATCAGTCCTTCCGATCCAGAGGGATGATAAAGACCAACTCTTGGGCTGGAAGCACAGTGGTGCCCGGCATGTGTAAGACCCTACTCTTGATTCACCTGCACAAAAATAAATAAAATAGGATAGCAAAATGAAATAAACAAAAGTAAAAATCTAAGTTAGTTTCACAACTAGCACTGAGTTTCCTATAAGGGAGTATTTCCTAATCTTCAGAGTTGACCAAGAAAGGAGCAGCCCCTTCTAAGGTCTCTGCCCCTGGTGGTGACCCAGTTCCAGCACAGCTGGGTCTCTCAAAAGGAGACTCCAGATCTCAGTTACTACAGTGGCAGCTCTAGCTTCTTAGTGTGTGTCAAGTCCAAACATGGCTCTGTGTGGCACAGAGGAAGAGCCCCCTAAGTCTTTCTGAGTGAGAAACAGTGGATGGGGGAGTGTTTCATTTAGACTTGATACAAACTCATCTTGTAAAACAGAAGTTGAATAAAATTGATGGAAAATTGCTTTATTAAAATTTTAAACCTTTTCTCAGACAAAGATTCATGAAGCTAAGGTTGGCCTCAAACTCTCTGGGTAATGGAGGGTAATGTTCAACTTTTGCTTTTCCTGCCTCAGGGTTTGATTGCAAACAAGCCACCTTCTCCAGCTGAAACTGCATCGTAGATTCTTTGCTGTTTCATTGGTATCTTCTTATCTCTTTTGCCTCCAGGTTCGGTGGCCATTGTCTAACCCCCTTTCCACTGGGCAGGAAACTGTCTTCACTTTGTAAATGGGAAATGCATGTTGGGATTCTTCGCCTCATTTGAGCTGATGGAGATTCCTGCCACGGGTGTGTTTCTCTTGTGAGGCATTTGTAAAGAGCCATTTAATTCCTAGAACAACCTAGACTTGGAGTGGTAGGACTTTGTCTTCTGCCGCTCTTTAAAATATAATAGTGATCATGCCCATGGCTTGTGAAGTTTTATGGGGAGCCATGGTGAGGAACTACAGCATGAAAGGATGCTTATTAAACCTGCATGCATTATGTATGAATCTGCCCTTGTCTTGACCTCTTCCCCTGGAATCCTCCCAATCCTGATTGCACCAGGCTGAGCTGTGAACCTCAGAAAACTGTAAACCCTTTAATTGGGGCATTAAGAGTTTCAAAATACCAGTTCAGAAAAGCTTCTCAAGGCTTTACATTTCTCAAAATATATAAGCCAAGTTCCTGTACAAGTGCCATGTTCTTCTACCCTGCAAGGATGGATGCAGTCAATGCTGAGTGTTTCAGGCAGGCAGCCTGTCAAAACCAGCGACGGAACACGCAAGGGCCCAGCAAAACTGGGGAAATAGCACATGCTAGACTGGAACTCCTCGTTGGGCTTCACACTACAGACTTTCCACTTCCTGGCATGATGAAGGAAGACGGAAGTCACATGGAAAGAACAGATGCTTTTTTTTACAGACACGTTTAAAATTCTTGCAACCAGCTGGTTTGGAGTTCTGGAAGAAACCTTGCTTGATCTTTCATTCTGGTGGAAGGTGTGTTTGCCTTTGGGAGGAACAGGGACAAAGAGCTCCAGGTCACCTCTAATAGCAGAAAACTCCTACTCTATGAGAGGGGATGACTTAAATCAGCCATGTCACGGCAGTGTGGGGGTGGAGTTAGACGGCTGAACCACCCACCTCTCTCCTTCAACCACTACCCCGCTGTTCAGTCTGGTGGGCACTCCTTGCCCTCCGAGATCCACTCAGAGATGATGCATTCATGCTTGGGGTGTGGGAAGGTGGCACCCCAGCTTGCTGCACAAACACTCCCCACCCTTGGCTAATGGAATACTTATTACTTTGGGGATCTAAATACAAAAGCTTCAAATCTCTTAAAATGCAATTCAGAAAAAAAGAGTTTTGGCTTTTCTGCCACCCTCCAAAAAATAATTGAGTCATTTCTTAACATCAGATCTATACTGTAATCATCATCTATTTAAACTTCGTGTGTAGTTTTTATTCTGTTCTACACACTAGTCAGCCAAAAAGGACTCTTAAAGAAATTCATTTCATCTTCTTGTTTTTCAGTTAAGAATTACCAAAAATGCCTGGCATGCTACATGGTGGTCAGGAGAGATACGAGTCAACCCAGATCTGCCCAGAGTTCCAGAGCAAACACACACAAAACTAAAATTCTAGTTATAAATTATTGACTGATGGTTATCTCCTCGTTTCCTCAAATCCTGCTAAAATTACAGTGAGAGAAGATGTGGATCACAGATACAAAAGGAGTGGAAGAACCCAGCAAATGTGTACAGTTTGGGGATAAAGAAAACAGAGCCAGGCTAGGGAGGTGGCTCAGCATTTGAAACATTTGCTGTATGAGAAATGGGACTAGAAATTTCCAGTAAAATTCCAACCTAGGAAGACAGATACTGGGGACCCATGGAGCAAGCTGGCTAACTTGCTTAGTGGAGACTAACCTTAGGGGTGAATTCTGGGTTTTATTTAGAGATTCTGCTACAATGAAGAAAAGAAAGAGGAAGGTGCCGAGCATGCCCAAACATATGAATGGGTACCAGTACACACACCACACACACACACCTGAAAACGCTCACACACGTGTGCTCCTACATGGCATCTCAGGGCCAGCTGAGAGAGAAGGGAAGGAAGTTGTTAGGAGAACATGGTGGGAACACAGTGGGAACACTGGGCATGACTATTTTAAATCCGTGACCCCCAGCCACTACTTTGAAATCTTCAGTAGCGTCAGCCTTGGGTAGACATTAATTACATTATCAAACTGATCCCATCCCTTCCAGGGCTAAAGGGGCAAGGAGGGGTGGGGAGCTCATGGGAACTCCTCACAGAAGGAGGCCTTTGCTATATTTGTGTCTAAACTCAGGGGAAAGTGAGCTGGTACCTTCCAGGGTCCAACTGTTGTGTTAGCAGCAAGCTTCAAAATAAAAATAAAAATCAGAAATCAAAAGGGGTTCTTTAGAGGAATGGGTTCTTCCCGTTAGTGGAAAGCAAGCCAGGTGGCGAGAGCAGCCCTACTGATCACATCTTTCTCAAATATCTGAACTGTAGTTGCCAAGAGCAACAGGAAGGAAGTTTTGCCCCAAGAACTTACAAACCACATAAACCACTCCAAATTCCCTTTGGTATGCCCCGGCTACCCAGAATTTTCCAAGAACACATCTCCCTGCTCTGTTTGTTTGGCATCTAAACAAAGCCTGCCAGCTATGGGGGCGGGAGTGGGGAGGTAAGGGCCCACTCTCCTGTCTGTCTCCTGTCTGCTGAAGAGGGACACACAGGGATTAAAGACCTGCCCATTCATTTTGAGTTTTCCCTTGTGACCCCAACCATAAAATTTGAGAATGTTCAGTTGTACAACTAGGGCTAGTGAGTGAGTGGAGTTTCCATTTCTGCTTTTTTTGGATAATTCATTGGGAAGCAGATTAAATATTCATGTCTCCCCCACCCCAGTCTCTGTGGAAGCCAAAAACTGTCAGGCTGTGCATAGAAACTGCGGTAAGTTTTCTAAAGAGGTAGAGCCGATAGAATACTAGGTTCAAATTGACATTAAGAACTATATTTTAATGAAGATATTGTTCCAATTACATATCTCTTGATGGTAATTTATGAAATTTGGAGATAGATAAGGTGGGTGGGTGGATGTTGGGTGATGACTGATTGAGAGATCTGTATGATAAGGACGGAAAAAAGGTTGAATAGCTTATCAACCTTCTAAGTAGGACAGTCTATTACAGCTTACATCAAGATACTGGGGTCAGATTTAATTAATTATTTAGAACACTTAAGCTTGTGGCTGGGTCTAGAAGAGAATGGGCAACCCAGGCTAGGCCTTGGGAGATAGCTGCGAGGTGGAGGTTCAGACCTGGAAGCCTGCCTCAGACATATGCAAAGCAAACCCCAGGAGTGGATGAGACAGCCAGGGATGACAGGAAGGGAAGGAAGAGAGTAGAGAAAAATGGGAATGCACGGAGAAGAGGAGCTGGGCCATGCCGTGAAGTCGCTTGAGAACTGGAAGAGAAATGAGAATATCATGCCAGCAAGCACAGATGCCTCAAGACGGTTGTGAAAGGGAGACCAACATGGTGGGGGTACAGGAAGCAGGTCTAAGAGACAGGACGGAAAACCCTGCATGGAAACATCACAGCAAGCAGCTGAAGCCCTGCAAGGAAAACCACGGCACTGGGTTCAGTCTCTTGTTCATGCTCATTTGTGGAAGAAGCATGACTTTAAAAAAAATTTTTTATTTTTCTTTGACAGTTCCATATGTGTAGACAGTGGATCTTGATCATGTCTGTACCCCACTCTCCTCTCTTACTATCAGCCCACCTAACATCCATTTCTTTCTCCCTCCCCTTTTGATAGCCCACTGAAGTTAATTAGCGTCCATATGCTCATGGGTGTGGAACCATCCGCCATAACATGGGCAGCATCTCAGGCTGCACTCATCCCACGGAGACAGCAGCTGTGAACGGCTTCTTATCTGGGGATGGAGCCGCATAAGCACTTTGATCCATGTAGAAGTGCTGATGGGTTTGGTCTCACACGGGTCTTGTACAGGTAACTCCAGTAGTTGTGAGTTCAGTGCCACAGCTATGCCATGTCCACGGCTATGTCATGTCCACGGCTATGTCATGTCCACGGCTATGTCATGTCCACGGCTATGTCATGTCCACGGCTATGCCATGTCCACGGCTATGTCATGTCCACGGCTATGCCATGTCCACGGCTATGTCATGTCCACGGCTATGTCATGTCCACGGCTATGTCATGTCCACGGCTATGTCATGTCCACGGCTATGTCATGTCCACGGCTATGTCATGTCCACGGCTATGTCATGTCCACGGCTATGTCATGTCCACGGCTATGTCATGTCCACGGCTATGTCATGTCCACGGCTATGCCATGTCCACGGCTATGCCATGTCCACGGCTATGTCATGTCCACGGCTATGCCATGTTCAGAAGACAGGTCCAAAGCACTTCTCAAACTTCACTGACATTCTTTCCAGCCTTTCTTCCAGGATATTTCCTGTGTACTGGGGCAGGGAATAATAAGTATAGATGATCCATTTAGGACTAAGCATGCAATCGTCATGTATTCTCACCAGTTTGATCAGTTATGAGTCTCCACATAAACCTCTGACTGTGGCAAGAAGTTTCTCTGACCAAGAATGAGAGAACACTAAGCTATGGAGAAAAGCATAGATCTTTAGAAGGAAGTTTAACTACAGAGACTGTCTAAAGCAGCACTGTACACTCTCGGCAGTCATGCAGTTTGGCATTGCCACAGACAGCCAGGGTTTGGCTTCATTTTAGTCACGTGACTAGGAACTGTCAGTGAGTTCTCCGTGCTGCTCAGCCGCCATTCTGCCATTCTTCCATGACTGTCCATGGCTTCCTGTCCTGCCAGCCCATCCTCCTCTGGCCTCACTAGGAACCTGGCTGCAAGTGTCATCAAGAGAAAGTTATAAACTAGTTCCCACTGTCCTGCAAATGATAGACTTCCTTCTTTACAGCTGAAAACAAAAAAGATTCTGTTGTATATATAAACCACATTTTCGCTACCTGTTAGTTGGGCATGTAGGTTGGTAGGTTGGCTCAACAACTTAGCTCTGGCAAATGGTGTTGCTGACATGGATGGAGTAGTGGGCTAGTGTCTCTGTGACTTGTTAACTTAGAGATTTTTACATGGAGAAAAATATGTTAAGAGACTCATTCAGTCTCAGAAAGACAAATATTGCATTTTCTTTTTATCCGTGGACCCTGGACTTTTTATAGACACATCAGTTTACACACACACTGGTGATCTTTATAGACACACGAGTTGACACACATACTGATGCACACACACACACACACACACACACACACACGTGTACAGGTGCCTGAGGAGGTCACTTTCCTGAGTTCCACTTGGTAGTTCTTCTGATTTAACCTAATGCCTTCTATTACTGGATAAGGAGATTGGGCTAGGGCGTAGTTCATTGGTAGCACACTGTTTATCTTGAAGGATGGCCAGGTTTGATTCTCAGAGTTGCAAAGTCAACAAACAAGACAAAATATGGAATTGACCACAGACCGTGAAGTTCCCTTCTGAACATGGGTAATGTCTTATGCACCCAATTCCTTTGCAAGATACTCATTTGCTTCAAATAATTTCGTCTAAGGTATTTTTAGCACATTTTAAATGTGCACGTGAATGAGGGAGTGCTCATTCCACATGCGCTTGCAGGGGTCAGAGGACGACTTTTGGCTTCTTTCCCTCCACTGTAATCTGAGTCATAACCCCCTGAGCTGTCAGAACATCACACCTAGGTAACAGGAGTGACCGTGTTTCCCCCAGAGTTCTCCAGTGGGTATAAACTGAGACACTGTGTGTAAATCACCCAGAATTCATGGGCACACAATACTAAAGCCGTTTAGTTACTTCTCCGGTTGGTAAGAAAGTATCCAAAATTCATTGACTCGATCCACTAATCATTTGTGTCTTATTTGCCAAAAAGCCAGCGTTACTGATACAGACAGGTACTTTGGGACGGTAAATCTCACTGCAAAGCCTTAGGATAGAGGACAAAGAAACCCCAATCCACCCAGGAAGATGAAGTTGCAAACAGAAATCAGAGAGCAGAAATGTTGGGCACTAGAGGCATCTGGGTAGAGTGGTAAACATGTTCAGACCCCGGTGGGCAGTCACGGAAAAGCATTCTGAGAAGACTGGGCCTCGTGTCACAGCCTCCCGAAACACTTCCCTGTGAAGAATAGGAAGGGGAAGCCTTGATTGGCTCCTAGTGTTGGTGGCCAGTCTGAAACGACAGGGCGATGCACCAGTCTGATGCCAAGCCTGCCTGGGAGCACTGCAGGCTGGCCAGGAAAGCCACTATTCTTAGCTTTCCCCTTCAGAAGCTTGTATTTATTATTGATTTTTCTCCTCAGTTCCCCCAGACTCTGACTTATAAATCACCTCATTCTCTGACAAACGAGTGGGACAGGCTTTGCTGCATTCTGGAAGTCTGGCAAGCTCACGTTCCCAGTTCTCGGAAGGCACAAAAGGCGAGCGCCCTGCCTGCTGAAGACTGGAAAGTAGAGTTTGTCGGCAGCCTCTTGGGAGGCGCCCTTATGGAGTGTCTGACTACCCTTGCCCTAAATCTATCAGACTGTGAAAATAAAGGGCAGAAAGTTACCTTTCCCAAGGACTTTCCTTGGGGCCATTCACTTGGAATAAACTGGGTTATCCTAGAGGTGGTCTTGACTCTCTTGCTGGTGGACCTGGGCCTTGGAAGAGACCCCCATCTTTTAACGCAGTCCGGTATCAGCTACCCTACCGCTGCTGTGAGAAAACACCAGGACTGAGGTAACTTATGGAAAGCTTATTTGGGCTTATGGTTCCAGAGGGACAATACTCCGGCCTGTTCTATCCAAACAGCCTGTCAGGGAAGGAAGTGATTTACAAGCCAGAGTCTGAGCAAACTAAACAGGAAAAATAGATAAATAAAGAAAGCCTGGGTGTGGAATTAAGAGCAGTTTGTTTTCTACACAGGTCCCTGGTGCTCGTGGGCAGGCTTAGCAAACAGACTGGTTGTCACGTGACCCATCCCAGTGCAGACCCAGGTAACAGACCTAGGAAGCATAGCAGCTGGAGGTCGGCATGGCAGTGCGAGCAGGAGTCTAGCGCGCCCTTTAACCATGGAGCAGAGAGAGCCACGGGGTAGACGGTGACACTTTATTCTCAAAGCCCAATGATGTACTCCCTCCAGCACCTTTACAGCCTCCTCACAATGCACCACTAACCAGGGACCAAGTGTTCAAAAGCCCATGTTTATGGAAGCCTTTTCTCATTCAAACCATATGCCTCCTGAAACATGCTGTCTGACAGGAAAGCCCTGGTCAGGAGGCCCAGGCACCTCCCACTCGGCTAACTGGGGCTCACTGAACCTTAGTGAAAGGGGAGGAGCGTGAATCCGCTGTCTCAAAGGCTTCTAGGAGATTTTGCATTTTATTATCTTCTAAAAAGACACTCAGGGTCTGTGAGGAAAACTTGGCATGCTCTCTGGGAAAGCTGGGCAGAAAATCAGGTCACAGAGCTTGTGGAGTGACTTTGCTTAGATTTAATGTTAATCCACACAGGCATGTGTGGCCTGTAGGGTCTGTAACACATTGCTAGCAGAGAATGGATCTCCCTTGCCTCTTCACAGACAGCAACCAGCAAAAACAGTTTCTTCCGGTACTGAATCTATCAAGGTGCTCTGTGATAGATGATGCTCCCAAACAAACCCATGAGAAGCCATAGTGTGTTCACGTGTCTATGTGTGTGTGTGTGTGTGTGTGTGTGTATGTACATGTATGTGTGCATGTGTTTGTGAGTGTGTATCTCTGTGTGAGTGTATGTATGTATGTGTGTGTATGTATGTATGCATGCATGGGTTCATGTATGTATATGTGTATGCATGTGTATGTGACTGTGTGTCTGTTCCTATGTGTCTCTCTGTGCCTTTGTGTGTGACAAGTGTGTACATGTGTTTGTGAGTGTGTGTCTCCATTTGACATATATATCTGTTGAGTGCGTGTATGTGCATTTGTGTATGTATGTATGCATGCATGCATGTGTGTGAATGTGTGTGTGAGTGTGTGAATGTGTATGTTTGTGAGTATGTGACTATGTGTGTCTCTCTTGTCTATGTCTGTGTAGAAAGCTAAATTACTATGCATAGGACCTGACAGAGAAGAACGCCTGCTGTCTGCTGTCCTGCCAGCAGGCATGCTTGAAGATGTCAAAGTCGACATTTAATTTTCTGCGTGGATCCTGGGATGGTGGGTGGGGCGGGACTACATTCCAGAGGAAGGAGCAGTCTGCAGAGGTCTGAGTGTGAGATGGAGCCCAGTTCCTTCGTCTGGTCTGGAGCATGGTGCAGCATGGAAACTGTGGGTGACAGAGCTGCAGATGACACCCACGGCCACATAGTGACCAGATCAAACGTGCAATCTGGAAGTTTCTCCAATTGTGATCCAGAAATAGCCAATAAGAACATGACATTCCCTGGCCACCGTGCTTGGTTCAGGAACATGTGCAGCCCAGCCTGGACTGAGAACTGTACAACGCTGGGAGTCTGCTGTGGAAATGGAGAAATGACTCCAGAATCCACAACACTGTTGCTTCACTGGCATAGGTGAGCAGAGAAGTGTGGGTCTGTCACTGTTAGAAGAAGCAGCCTGAGAACAGACCTGCACTCGGGACAGCAGGACTGGGAGGTGGAGACAGACAAACCACACACTCGGGATACCCAAATCTTGCCGTGTCTGGAGCTACCTCATTGATTTCCTTGTTTGTCATTAACACGAAGTGGTAAATCCCTTTTCTAACTAAATATATGTTACTCACAGAGGAAGTGCCTCTGAACCTTAGCTCCTGGCCAGCCCTGTAGCCTTGAGCCTTAGTGCCTAGAGCATCTGTTACCTGGACTTGACCCAAGAACTGGAGAACCTTTGCTCAAATAGGAACTGTTAGGCGGCCGTGGCTCCAGACACCTTTAACTACTTTGATTTCCCAACCTGAGTCTTTCTTTTAATTCGTGTTTGCTGGGACATTTAGCATCCGACAATAGATGACTTACCCAGTGCAGGCTGCCTTTAAGGGTCTTCATGCATCTATGCGGTCACCTTGGGTCTAGGCAGCTATTTTTAACTTACCTAGTCTAACTTCCTTGCCCTTCTTGGAATATAGGGGACTGATCCCTATTCAGAACCCACATGCTTACATGACACCATAAAAGAAAACCATTGTTGACCAACTAAAATCACTCATCATCTGGTACCGTCCAGTCACTGCCATATAAACAAGCTCTCATTGTGAACTATCAGCCAGGCAGGACTGTCTTCACTTGCAGAAATTTTATGGTGTGAACCCCAACCCAAATAGATGGCTCTGTAAAAAGCCGCCCGTTGTGCCGAGCAGGTAGCTCTTCTGCTACTGGCTGTCGCCTTGGCTTTCTTGTAGTGTGCATGAAAGACTTGGCATTTTCTACTGCCCTGACATGTGCCATGTCACCCCCTTTGAGATTTATTTACACTGTATAAAGGTGTTGGACTTCAACAGCAACAGTTTATTGAGCCTGTCTTGCTGGTCTCCTGTGATCTGCTTTCTGCCTCCACTTCCAGGGCACACATGTGGCTCCATCCAGGGAAGTCAGCCTTTGTGCCCTGATGACTGGCTCCCCTCCATCACTACACTAATGGTACTGGCCCTTCCTCTGCCCAGAATGTCCTCCTCGCCCTCTTTAAGACCCAGATCAAAACCGTCTCACCCACCAATCCTTCTCAGATTAGTTCAGTTTCTTTCTGAACACCTGACGTGGTCCTTAACAATTGTTAATATTTTCTTTTTATTCTAACTAATCGTTTTTCATTAATGCTGAAATTCTGAGTAATTTAAGAAGAGACCCTGCATCCCCAGCCCTACAGTCTCCAAGGGCTGCACAGCTTGCATCTAGTCCTGTCTTCTACTCTTGGATTTGAAATTAGAAACATATGTTGATTTCCAAAACAGTCATTTTTTTCCTTGTTATTTTCTTCCCCCACTTCTGAATAAACCTTTAAAACCTCCCTAAGTATGTCAAGAAACAGCAATGAAAATGTGAAAAAATTGTCATACTGTTTCCTGTAGCATGCACACTAACAGTCACACAAGACACACATATACACACTCACATACACACATTCACACAGGCACACACATACACACAATCACACACACACCAACAGCACTGCTGGTATATTTACAAAGATCTAAGTTGAGAAAACAAGGGCTAATTTTAGATTTGGATTTTTCCCTCAAGTCATAATAAAAAAAACACAAACATTAACTGAAACCCCAGCGTACAAAACCTCTTAGTCATAACCACCAGGCACTTTCAAAAACCAATTTTCTAGAGAAAAATTCTGATTCATCCCTCATGAAATCCTGAATCCTGCCTCCCCGATGCATAGAAGCAGTTGAAAATGTCACAGCCAGGGTCCAGTTTTACATGGGACCATCAGAAGTAGGAGCTGGGCCTGATCTGCTGTTTTCCAGCTTGCTTCCTACCTCGATGACGTCCTAGAATGAGCAAGGGTCCTTCTCGGACCCCAGAAGACAGAGATGAGCAGAGAAGGGAGTGATGGTCTCTCACAGACAGCGATGCCGCCCATAATCTTCACAGCAGTCAGTAAATTGTGCAGTGAAATCTTGACCTCACTCGGGAAATTCCCCACCAGTGCTGACACCACTCCACTTGGACTTTCTAAACACAGTTGATGATAGCTCAGGTCTCAGTGCAGGTCACAGTGGGCCAGGAGGTGGAATCTTGGCTATCTTGCTCTCTGGGGGAGTAGTTCCCATCCTCTGGAGCTACTGGGGTCACAGATACAATGCTGCCTCCTTCATAGTGTCCTGCAGGATGGGCGTCTGTTGCCCTGGGCCTCTTGTGTTCTCTTTTCTCCGCTTCTTTGTAAAACCCTTGCAGATGTCCTAGGGCCAAGGATGCATTGAGAAGATGTCTGCTTCGTGTGAAGTTTGCTCTTTATATCTTTTCTAGAATAAGCTGTTTCTCTCTGTTTTTTGAAACTGTGGTCACTGGGGCTTTGATGATGAGAGATCCCCATTATGGGCCAAACTGTGAGTCAAGAGCTAATTCAAATCTCAGGTTTTTTGAGAGCCTTTTGTTGACTTCCTCTGGAAGCCCCTCCTCACAGTCTTCAGAAAAGGACTGATTCTAGCTGTATTTGTTATTCACTATGAACCTTGTTTAATTCTTAGGACTGGAAAAACAGGTTCACAGAGAGGAGACATCATTGGAAAGCTACAAACTGTGGAGAGCAAGTCATTCCTGAGCATAAAGTTGAAAGGAGATGATGAGGAAGGGTGCAAGGCTGTGGTGAGCAGGCCGTGTCTGTCCTAGGGCTCCAGGCCTTCTGACAACCCTTCATCGCATTATCCCCTAAGCATGCTTGGCAATCACAGCCTCCCAGAGACATCCAGGGGAATCTAAGCAGTGATTTAATCCGGGGAACTTTCATATCCCCGTCACGCTTCACCTATCCTAACTCCTCTACCCCGAGGCCTCTGGATCTCTCTGCACTTGGGGATTAGAATTGATTTGGGTCCTAAAATAGCTCGAGAATATTCCCTAGGAGTATGTGTGAGCAGATCATGGAGAACTCTCTTTCCTTTCAGGCTTCTGTCTTGTTTAGCAGTGGTTTTATGAAAACAGGAACCCCACCTAGATTGCCTCCCTGGCGAATTTTTATGAAGGAAAAACTGGGGGAAATTTTCTTAGGGTTAGGTTCAACTCTGTGGAGCCTGAAAACTTCAAGCAGAGATTTCAGCCTTGTTCTAGGGAGTGATTTCTTTTCTCAATTTCTTTTTCAGTTTCTCTTTCTTTCTTCTTTCCTTCCTTCCTCTTCTCTTTCATCTTTCTTTCTGTTTTTTCTTTTTCTCTTTCTTTTTTGTGAAGCATGATTCTGATCTTTCATTCACCTGTACAAATTTTGGCCCTACCAACTACATGCTATATGGTTTTTGGAAAGTAGATGTCTATAGCATCTTCATCTATAGTAGCAGTTCATTAACATTACTTCTTATCTTGAGGTGCGTGTGTATGAGTGTGTGTGTGTGTGCGTGTGCTTATATGATTGGTATGTGTACATGTATCTGTATGAATTGTGGAGCATGTACAGGACAGAGGGTAATGTCATATTTCTTCCTCAATGGCCCTCTACAATAGTTCTCTCCTAGAACCTGGATCTTGCATGTTTAGCTCGGTGACTGGTGGTTGACTCAAGGCATCTGCCGCTCTCCATTCCTCAGCACTGAGATTACAGATGTGCGAGGCCACACTGGCTTTTACATGGGTGCTGGGGATCTGATCAGGTACTTTCCTGGCTGAGCCATCGTCTTGACTTTAGAACAAGGATTAAATGAGTTAATGCAAGTAGTACGTTATTATTTGTTACATTATCTAGTGTATTTTAAGCGTGCAATTCTGTCTTTTAGAAATCTGTTTGTACAAAACCCCTTGGTTTTGCCTGCACTGATTATTCATGTGGTGTTTTCTGGAAGGGACTCCAGACAGCAAACACAAGCAGGGTTCCTTTGCAGACATGGCATGGTGTCTTCAGGATGTGCAAATGGTAACTTTAGTGAGTATAGCAACTCTGTTCACTATAGCACGTTAGGTTCCGTTTGATGGTTTGTTGTAAACATTCACAAGAATTGAACTCCTCGAATGAAAGGAAGCATTTCCTAGCTTAGAGGAGCTTGGTCATGAAAAGGCAGCACCAAGTCGTGCTCTCTCTGGTTAAAATAGGCTTGTTTGGTCTGGATGACCACAGTAGGAATAGGAGGTGGCGCTTCGAAGAGAAACTGGGAAAAACTGTGTTGTGGATACGTGGAGATGGGAGGTCTGGCCATGGGGTGTGGATGGGTGAAGATGGAGGTCTGGTCATGTGGTGTGGATAAGTGAAGATGGAGGTCTGGTCATGTGATGTGGATGGGTGAAGATGGAGGTCTGGTCATGTGGTGTGGATGGGTGAAGATGGAGGTCTGGTCATGTGGTGTGGATGGGTGAAGATGGAGGTCTGGTCATGTGGTGTGGATGCATGGAGATGGGAGGCGCCCTTGCTCCTGTGCATTCGTGAATGCATACAGCACCTGTGGCCAGAGCTGGGCGGGCCAGAGACTGTAGACACTGACCCAGAGCTGCCTTCCCTATGGGAAGAGACCGGAGTCCCTACAGCAGGACGCATGTGTGTGCATCGCATCAACGCTGAGACACTCATGTTTCCTCCAGGAGACTACCTCTCTCGATGCTGTGGGGCCATGACAGAGCTGAGTATGAGGCGTGAGTGGGGCCTTCGAGGGTTCTGTTGCATCTGTGTTAGTGGAGCTACCAGAAGGTTGTGCACTAAAGCAGCTCTTTCTTTAAGTTCTTGCTCCAACTGTGTTTTGTTTTGGGGTTTTTTGTTTGTTTTTTTATTGCTCAGGGGAACCTAGAACTGGAGTCTTATTTTATTAAGAAAATGCTGTTTGCCAGCCCAAGGAATAAGTTAGATTTCCACAAGATGGTCCAGGCCATCTGTGTGTTCATTTTTCTAAGAGATAGTAAAGTGTGGGGTTCGAGAAGCTAGAAGTTATTTCTATGTCAGGGATTTGGACTTCCTCTTTGACAGTAACAGAAGACAAAGCATGGGTGAGGCGGCTTTCCTGAACTTGAAGTGACTCATCATGCAGACTTGCAAGCTCAGCTCCTGCAGCCAGCACTCAGCCTTTACTGGACTGACCTTTCTAGGGCCCTGGTAGTCATGCCTTTCTGGGCCCCTCGACTTGCAGCCACGTATCCTTGCGTGGCTTGAAGAGGGTGATTAAATGGGGAACTTTCATTTTAAAGGCAAGAATTTACACAAAAAAATAAGTTGGTCACCAACAAACACAGTGTAGAAGGAGGTAACAATTTCCAGCTCCCAAGTGGAAACAAAACAAACAAAGCAGCAATAAGGACAAGAGCAAAGCTCCCCCGCTTATAAGTAGCTGCTGAGCAAATGGAATGCTTGATCCTTTTCGCCAAAACCGCCCCCATTTTCCACACTCTAGCTTCTCCAGCCAGGAAATGAACAACAGAGAACTGACATGTAGGCATAAGAAATATTGTTAGCAGTCAGACATGCTTGAAATTTCAGACACATACAGGCACACACACAAATGCACACACAGACACACACATACACACATATAGACAGACACACATACAGAAACAGACACGCACACATACACTTACATATACACACATGCACAGACACGCACACATACAGACACATACACATGATCATACATACATGTGTATACATATAGATACACATACAGACATACAGACACACATATCAGATAGGTAGTCATCTATGGGAGGGATGGATGAGTTAACAAGCTTGTTGGTGATGACCATTTCATACTGTTACCAAGACGCTAGTATTTGATAATTTGTTGTTACCAAAACATCACATCATGCAACTTGTGTAATTATATTGGCCAATTCTATATTATTAAAGCCGGGTGGGGGGTCGATGATGCTTTTGAAAGTAGATAACAAAAGTTAACGGGAAGGCCTCACGATCACTTCTCTAGGCCCTTTAGGAACAGAGCTGTTCCTTTGGCCACATTTACACTAATCTAAAGGAGGGAGGTGTCATAGACATGAAGGGAATGGGCATTGTTCAAAAAGTAATGTCTGTCAGTGTTGCCATGGAAGCTAAGAGGTCACCTGGGGTCAACTGAAGCGCCAGCCTGAGCCACCCAGAGCAGCACCCTGTGAGAGCTAATGGAGGATCTGAGCGGCTGGAGCCTACTCCCTATGAATCACGGCCTAATGTACAAAAAGAAATAAAGAACTGAGATAGAAAAAAAAAACAGCTGGCTTCTTTAAACCTAAAAATAAAATGTGATAAGCACAGCTGCTAAATGTCATGTCTCAGGCTGACCCTGGATTGCTATACTCTTTGATAGTGGTTCCCTATGCACTCAATGTTCGGTGGGGGAAATGGAGTCGTTTCTGGGCTCTGGTGGACATCAGGGTGCGCCACTCAGACTCCTCTACATGGCCGAACCATCCTTACTACTGAGACAGCAGCACCCATTTGGGGGTCCCCTCTGCTCAATGGAGCATTTGCCCCAAAGATGCAAGTCTTTCCAGAGCTTTCCACATTCAATGACTGGTCCAGGAGGTCTTCTCTCCCACAGGTTTTGATCCCAGTTTCAACCCTTATGAAAACCCTTATTAAACTACCTATCTGCTGGCTATTGAGGCTGCTGCAGCGAAGCGCATGAGGCCAGATGGCTCAGAGACTGTAGGAATTTGTTCTCACGGTTCTGATCAAGGCTCGGAACTTAGCACTTGTGTTTCGTAGCTGGCCGTGTTCTAGCGACATCCTCGTGCAGCAGAAGCAAGGCAGCCCACTCAAGAGCACTCTACCCTCAGACCTAATCACTCCCAGAGGGTCCCATTCTCTGGTCTACTACAGTAATCATTAGGGATCAGGATATAAACCTCGGGCAGGCATGAATGTTCAGACACAGCATGCTCCTTCACTCCGACCCTGTTTCCCCGGAATTTCTGTCAGGGGAAATTAGGAAAAGGAGGGACTTGGTGACAATCATCTTCCCACCTGGCCCCGGGTTTACATAAGCATACCCCACTGATCCATGGAAGGTTCCATCCCATCAGAGACGCCAGGCTTAAATGTCATTTTTTTCTTCAGTATGAATGAATCCATTAGTCATAGAGAATCTTTTTCCTAGAGAGTGGTATGTCCCAGAAATTTTATACTGATACTCCAGACACCACATATATTCTCCAGAAATATTGTTAGACTTCCTACTCAATTAAGAATGGTAGGGTTTGTTGTTGTAAGGGGATAGAACATATAGTTACAATTGCTTGCTTTATTGCTTCACCGATTTATTCATTCATTCTTATCCATTTGACAAATAACATTTGGGTATCTATCTATCTATCTATCTATCTATCTATCTATCTATCTAAGGTCCTGGGAACCAAGAACATGGTCTCTTTAAGTTTACATTATAGCCAAGGGGAGACAGAAAATAAATACAAACACCAGAGGATGTCAATTAGTGGTCAAAAAAATAAATACAAACACCAGAGGATGTCAATTAATGGTCAAAGTCATAAGATAATAAAGAAAGTAATGTGATAAGAAAGTGATTGTACACTAAGATATCTCTCTATTATCTCTCTCTATATATCTATTATATATATATATATATATATATATATATATATATATATATATATAAAATCTGGGATGGAATAAAAAAAGTTGAATAAAGCTTTCCAAAAGATCTGTATGGAGGCAATAGGAAGTGCTAAGGCCTGAAGTGGAAACACAGAGAGGCAAAAAAAAAAAAAGCGAAAAGACTCTGCGTGCCTGAAGTTTGTTAAGAATGTGGGCAAAAGCCAAGTGGTGGTGGTACAGGCCTTTAATCCCAGGACTCGGGAGGCAGAGATGGGTGGGTCTCCAGGACAGGCTCCAAAGCTACAGAGAAACCCTGTCTCTAAAAAACAAAAACAACCAACCAAACAAAAAGAATATGGGCAAAAGATGAGGTCAACAGAGAGCCAAGTAGACTTCTTGCAAAGATTTTATTTTTATTTTAAATTATGATGTGCGTTTGTGATGTGTGCCTGGCTGTGTGTGCACATTCTGGCCCTCAGAGGCCAGAAGAAGTCACCAGGTCCCCTGGAGCAGAGCTACAGTGTTGTGTGCTGGGGAATGAACTCCAGGATATGTTCTTAACTGCTGATCCACGTCTGCCTGTCAGGCCCCGAGTGGACGTGTTAGGGGTACTGCAAGTCTGGCAAGAAACTGAACTTCACTTGAAGGTCATTAGGAAAACCCCTACAATGTCATCAGCAGAGGAGCAGCCCCATTCCACACAGTAAAGAGGCTAGCACTGATCCCAACAATTGCCATGGGGGGACTGTCTTATGATGCCGCTAACCATGCATCCTGATGGGTGGGGAAGCACAGCTAATAGTTACCCCACATCATGGGGCTGCCTTTCCTCGGGCATTGATAGAGAAACAAATTAACCAGGTTCATGTGTTTCTTCTAAGGACAACAGAAAGCACACAGATGACTAAGAGGGACTTTCAGAGCCCTCTGTATTTGTTTAACATTAAAAACAATTTATCAAATGGGGTTCTCTATCTTTACTGTGGAAAATTCCTGGTGGTTTTCATGGATGCTATTGCATTGCTCAGAAGGCTTTGAGCTTGGGCTGCAGTTACAAGGTCTCTCCCCATCTCCTTGGGTGTTCATCACACATCGGGATGTTCATGTAAAACTGAAGGAAGGAAGGAAGGAAGGAAGGGGAAGGGAGGGAGGAAGGAAAAATGAAATAAGGAAGGAAGGGAGGATGGAGGGAGGGAGGAAGGGAGGGAGGAGAAAAACTGAAGTTTTCAACGAAGACAGCAAAGCCTCGATCTCTGCACCATCCCTGTGTAGCTGTGGAGCCTGCCTTTCTTGCCAGAGCAGAACATCTGCTAGAAAAGAATGCAGAGAGGCTGAAGCTAGGGACAGCGGCACAGAGGGCATAGGGTTAGCAGTCTGACTAAAGTGAGACCAAGCCATCATGGAGGCTTGTCAAAGGGAACAAGAGGGGGAGAGAGAGGGAGAGAGAAAGAGAGAGAGAGAGAGAGAGAGAGAGAGAGAGAGAGAGAGAGAGAGAGAGAGAGAGAGGTCACAGAGAGAGTGGAACCTCCAGGGACCTTGTGTAAGTGGGGATTGGTTTTTATGTAACACGCGCTTGAGAACTTGAGGCTTTTGTTTTTCAGTTAAATTCTCACTGGCCCTAGTAGGTGGTCCAAAGACAGCCATGAGATGTCTGAGCTTCCGGCTGCAGAGAACAACCTCAGACAGAAGCACGCCTTTCTCAGTGCAGCTCCGCGCTTGAGCACAAAGGGTTTGCCGCCTCTGCCTGCTCAGGAGCAGACTTCCGGGAAAGCGTGAGGGTGCGGGCAGTGAAGACGGAACAGCCAACAAATGGCCGATAAATAGAGGACCATAAGGGCAGCCAGTGCTCTCAGAAGGACTTTGTTAATTCGGTCCTACAAAAAACACACTCCTGGAAAACGTTAGATATGCAGAATTTAGTGGGCCGAGTGCTTGCAAAGGAAAGGAGGGAGCTCAAAGACGTGGAGCCAGCCGATCGCTTCCATTCCAAATCTCATTCCTGTGGAAGACCATGGGAAGGGAAGGTCCAGTCAGTATGTTCCTTGTCCAAGAAATGGGACTGCGTTTGGGTCCCTGGGTTACTGTTAGGCATGGGAGAATATGTTTATAATCCTAGTTCTGGGAAAGCAGGGACAGGAAGATCCCTGGAGCTTGCTGGCAACCAGCCTAGCAGAATAGGTGAACCCAAGGCTTGCTACAAGAGCCTATCTCAAAACATAAGATGGAAGTGACCGTGGAGGACCCCTGGCATCGGCTTCCAACTCTCACATGCACACCTATGTATGTGAATATCCACACACACACATGCACATATCCACAACACACACATATGCACATATCCACACATACACATATGCATGGGAATATTCTATACATTACCATTTTTAAATTAAAAAAGAGTATTAGGAGGTGTGAATCTCAAACTATGGTGCAGTTCTAGGAACTTTATATCTCAACAACGAGGAACCTGAGACAAAGTCGTAGCTCAGAGGAGATGGGCATATCTCAGGAATTGCTTGCCTTAATTCCTTTCTGATTCCAGTCACTGGTGTGGAAGTGTTTGGTCTGAATTATACCTTTTAAATAAATGCAAACTTTTTCTTCTTGATTGTTTCCACCAGCAAATCTCTCACAAGACTGATTTCTTTTTACATCTACTTCCTGAGGACCTAATGAACACAGAAGGTCATGTGTGTCTCAGGAAAGTACCATAGGAATTTGGAAACTGGCATGTTCCTATTGTCAGGCAAAGAGGTGCTATTCAGAGTGATGGGTAGACACGGATGGTCCCTGGCACAAGGTGTGAGTTAATAACTAATAATGGGATCATGTCCTTGTAGAGATAAGGGGTGAGCAATTTACTAGTCTTAATCCTGTAGAAACCAGGTAGACCTTGGAGAAGAAGTGATTTCCTTGGCATATCCAATTCACTGGGGACACAGCCAAGGGCTAACTCAAATTTTAGCTGCTGCAGCAGATGTATGCTGTGACCGGAGACTGCAGATAAATTTTTATAGCCGTAATCTGAAAACACTGATGTAAAAGGTGTGTTGTTTTGCAATCCAGTTAGAGTCGAGGTTTAGAATGACCAAGTCCATGCAGAGCTGGCCACACCACTGAGACATGTGGTTGGAATCTGCAGTCTGCCCGCAGGGTGGTGACCACCCTCCTGCCACACCGTATTCGTTAGGCAGATGTATGGCCTGATTGGCAGAAGGGCCCAGTACTGTTCACACAGGACAACGCTGGTCCTGATTTGCTCAAGGACTTGTAGATGTCAGCTGTAGGGAAAAGAAGCCTCATGGAGATTCAGGGAAATTGTCATTTGGTCATTTTGAGGGGGTGGGGCATCAGGCCCACCTAAATACTGGTTCCCACTTTGAAAGGTTCAACTTTGTGGGCAAGCCCTCTGCTTAGCCCCTGATACAATCCCACAGTTCCAGGAGATTATTTTGGTGCAAGAAAACTTGCATGAGAGTCTTTGAATCTGGTCACGCATTCTCATCCGCAGAGCTGTGGGCAGCAGCAGTGCCAGCTTGTGTGATGCCTGGTGCCAGGCGTGAATTCTCTCCTGGCAGAGCAGCCTATTGTGGAGGCAGGGGAGGGGCTCTGTCATATCAAGGAGATGCAGGAGTGTAGGACCGAGGACTGAATTTCCGTGGGATCCCTAAGACCACCCTTCAGATTCGTCCTCTAAGGAGGAAGGAAAGCTGGAGAACTATCTGCCTTCTAGAGTTCCTCACTGGCTGCTCAGAGCTGCTTCTGAGGCCGTGGCTCCGTCCTCAGGCAGGGCACATTTCTGTGGCTCTTGGCATACTAGCCAGGAGCCTTGGGTAGCTAACCATGTGCCTAGGCAGTCTGCCTGTGACCTCCAATGAAGGCAGAAAGGTGATGAACAATGGTGTCTTCTATACCCACAAAATAGTGAAATCATGGCAAAATTTTAACCGAGATAGATCTGCAGAGAACAAACACATATCTCTCAACTCCTCCCACTTCTTGGTGCGGAAGGGCCTCATTGGTTGAACGTGTAACCTGATTTAATCCCAGTCTGACTCAGCAACTTCCACAGTACCTCCAAGTACCATCCATTCCGATCAGATTAAAGCAACCTCTCCGACCTCGGGCAGCCTTGCAATGGCTGAAAACAGCAGACCTTGCATGCCCAGGGCTTCTTCCTCTCTGGCCTGTTGTTCCTGTTTCCTGTTGCTCTGCTGGCATGTGAGGCTGGGGTGGCTTTGTTGTCTTTCTGACCCACCCCAAGGCTGTTCAAGGTTGCTTTGATCTTTCTGTGGCCCTTGCAGCTGAAGGATTGACTGGGACTGCCACTCCCCCTCTCACCATGGCAACTTTCAATCATAGCACCCCGAAAGTTTTACCTTCATTTTCTCTTCTCTTGCCAACCATTATCCGGCCTAAACTTCATTCCTTTTCCAAGGACCAAGGGAATCTTAGGGTCCAGGCCTGGTGTTTAATTCATCACTTCACCCCTGCCATTTATACCACCTGATATGTAGGCCATGATGGAGAACCAATTAACAAATGGTAAAATATTAGCAGAGATGTTCCTCTTATCTTTGAGAAGCTCACCTCTCCTCTACAAAAGACACAAAGTCCTTCTCTGTAATGGTTCCCTTACCTCTGTCTCCTGGCCTCATGCTGTGACTATGCCCGGCAGGGACAGAGGTGTCCCTCTAAAGCAGCCATGCCCGTCGTAGGAGACTCTTTAACCATGTTAGTGCTTTGTTTCCTGCTGGCCAATGAGCTGCAGAGAGAGCCAAGGGTACAGGAGAGGAGAACTCTGGACACTGCAGCAACAGGATCCGTTAGATCTTAGCCTGGTACCTGCATCTCCTCACCTTTAACGGTGGGATGACCACCCACACCTGCCATCGGGCTTCTGTATTTTTGAAGACTAAGATTACATAATATCATAGTCATGGTGGAATTTAAATAGCCAAACTGGAGATCTGAATTAAGAACAGGGGTGTCTATGATTGTCTGGCTGGCGATGTAGGCCTAGGAGACTCAGAACTTCTCCCTAGTTACCCACTGCCTAGCATACCACACAGAGATCCACTTGTTTTAATGATCTAGCAGCAATACTTTCAAATTTCCTGGAATTTGAATTGAATTGAAATCAATTATGAATTGGCTTGGAAATCCTTTTATTATCAATGTAGTTGGCATGGTTACCAACAGCTCATGTTCATTATCAACCTTGACTCTGTGTGTGTCTGTGCGTGTGTGTGTGTCTCGGTCTGTGTGTACGTGCGTGCATGAGAGAGACAGACAGAGAGAGAGACAGAGACAGAAACAGGCAGAGACAGGCAGGGTTTCCTATAGCCCAGGCTGGCCTCAAACTCTCTTGATAGCCGAGGATAATTTTGAACTTCTGATCTTCCTGCTTCTATCTCCTCAGTGCTGAGATTCCCAGTGTGCACCATCAAGCCCAGTTTATGCAGTGCTAGGAATGGTACCCAGGGCAAGCTGGATCATAGAAAAATATCAGCCTTGAAATTTTAGAAAAATGGGCTTTAGGGGGATGGTGGAATTGTGATATATGGGAGAAGGGGGATGTGCTCTCCACATGCACCTGGGGGTGACTGCTCTTTCTACGCTTGCCTTTCAAAGCCGGTCATCACCAGAGTAGGGACGGTTGTCTAAGTAACTGAGCCCACTCACGTCCAAAGACTATTCCCTCCTCGCTTGGCTGGGTTCCTGTTCACACTGCAGGACCAGATAGATTCCTGAGGTGGAAGTTGGGGCTTCCTAGGGGAGTATGAGGCACACTGTCCCCCAGGATGTGTTCTCTCCTCCTCCTTCTAGGAATGGATATCATACCAGCAAAAGCACACCCCGCTGCCCTCTATTCAAGCTTAACTCTAGCCGGGGCTGCATTCTGCAGATTCCTTATACCCAGGGATGGACAGTGGAAGCCAGTGCATGTGGAAAGCCATGGGGAGGAAGGGACTTCCAGAAGTTTCTTCTTCAGCTGCACCAATGTTCCTTCCCTCTCTTTAAGGCATTGTCATTTTAACAGAAACAAGAACCCAGTTCCCGTACTTATGCAAGAACCAAAGGAGAGAGCCCAGGGCATCTCCCAGGGCACAGATGCTCTGCTGGGGGGCGGGGGGGGGCACAGGAGCAGAAAGAGTGAGCTGTCTCTGCTGAAGGAGAGGAGATCCAGAATGAATCACGGTGGTGCATGGCCAGGGCTGCACAAGCTGAAACCTGCAATCTCTTGCACCGTTAGTGAGGTGTGGCGGGGACTGAGAAATGACACCTGGACATTCTCTTATATGAGCCCTTTATGGGTGTCTTTCTCCAGAGAAGAGTCAGTGTAATTGATCTGCTGGATGGCAGCTCAGGCAGTCTCGCTAGCACACGGGTTACACAGAATGTTCTCTACACAGCTAGCCAGAGTTGAGTCCATTCTTGTTCCCTCTTAGAATGTAATAGAATTTCCGTGTTCTTGATGAGGGAAACTATTGGAGAGAGGAAGGTTTCAACACCCATAAGCAGACATCCCAACTGAGTCGTGTTGCTGGCAGAGAATAGGAAAGGATAAAATCCCAAGAAAATGTCACGTTTTTGTGGAAAAACGTTTCTCACTGTTAACCCCACCTTTTGCCTTTACAGCATTGAACAGTTACCACAGCACATCGGCTGCTGGTTAAAACTTTGTGTGGACCCAGACATTGGGAGAGTTAGCCCAGGCATTCTGAGGGTTAGCCCAGGCATTCTGAGGGTTAGCCCAGGCATTCTGAGGGTTAGCCCAGACATTCTGAGGGTTAGCCCAGACATTCTGAGGGTTAGCCCAGACATTCTGAGGGTTAGCCCAGACATTCTGAGGGTTAGCCCAGGCAGTCTGATGATTAGCCCAGGTTAGCCAAGAGCAAGCTGACAGTAGTCCACCAGTTTTTCACAAGGATTGGTTTTTCCCCCATAGAAACAAGGTCAAATGCTTAGTAGCCAAATGAGGTCATCACAGCCCAGTTCTCCATGCAAGTTCTCAAAAACAAATTCAAATCTAGAGGGAATGACAAGGGTTCAAAGTTTTTTCTTCCCTTCCCAGCTTGTCTCTAATTTGGAGCCAGCATTACTAAAATAAGGTCCCTTACCAGCTGTTATCTTCTGCACTGAGTTAAAAAAAAAAAAAAACAACCAAACTTCTTTTGTATTAAAAACTGACAGTTTCACAGTAGGTTCCAGGGACAGCAAAGGGAAGACCCTGCCCCCTTTACCGTTGTTCTCCTCAGCTATATCTTACATAGGCATACTACACGTCAGTTATACTAGTAGTAGCAAGCTGCTACTGGTGGTGTCTGTGTGTTCATGTGTATAGTTTGTGTGTATGTTTCTACAGTGTGCATTGAGTATAGAGGATCTAAGGCACTTGCCCATGAAAGCATATGGATAGTTGTTCTTATATAATTTGTTTTGTGTATACTTTCTGCATGTATAGTTGTCTGTGTATAGTTTATATCAAGTGGATTATATATTTATTATATGTTTTCTCTTCATTTTCACCACCCCTAAAACCTGATGGGCACTAATGTTCTCTCTAGGTGCTTAATTTTTTTCTTTAAGAATTATATAAATGGGAGTACATGCCTCAGCACAAGGGAGTATGAGGCAGGAGGGTTGTCATGAGTTCAAGGCCAGGCTGGGCTGCAGACGTGTGCACGGCCACCTGGAGACGTACAGAAGGACCTTGTCTTAAAAACAAACAACAAGGGTTGTGAGACTGCTCAGGGAATTGAGGTGATGGCCACCATGCTTGATGAGTTGACTTTGAGCCCACACTGAGTGGGTGTGGGTTCTCTGCCAGAAACAGGCTTCAGTTCTGAGATCTAGTTATAGCATCAACCCAGCTGCAAGTTGTCTCAGGACTTCCACGTAAGTCCACTGGTTTGCGTGAGCCCACACACATACATGCACACACACATAAGCAAACATATAAATGCAATAAAATAACGAAAGTGGTCTTGGATGAATGGGTAACTGGCCATATACAAAGTGTAGTTACTGCTGTGCCAAGACCTGAGTTTGCAACTTTATTTTAATGTTCCTCCATTCTCATATTCTCATATTCTGTGTCCTCTTTTCTAACATCCCGTCAGGCACTTGACAGACTTCAGGATTCCACTTGGACGGACCTATCACGTTTTTTGATATATTTATACACATCTGGCTCATCAAAGTCTCTGAATGGGA
This sequence comes from Microtus oregoni, assembly GCF_018167655.1. NCBI lineage: Eukaryota > Metazoa > Chordata > Mammalia > Rodentia > Cricetidae > Microtus > Microtus oregoni. The sequence continues at coordinate 31,211,443 of NW_024543067.1, forward strand.
ACATTTTACCAGTCTGAATAAGTTATAGAAAATTTACTTGCCTCTAAATCTCTGTATCCTCACTCACATACAGTTTAGGTGTTATGAATATATTTTTGCATATATTGAGAATCATATTGAACACGATAATTATTGTTGCATAAAATTTAGGAAACTCAAGAGGAGAAAGTCTCTGAAACTTGTACTTTTAGATATTTTTTCTTGTTCGCAATAATCGAAAAGTCTTTGTCTTTCTTTTTCAATAACCCCCTTTAGTTTAAATTTAATCATTCACTCTGCTAGGTTTCTTTTATCTGAGAAATATCTGTTTTCTCTTCATTTTCAAAATGCAGTTTCACTAGATAGAAAATTCTGGACTGACACTCCTATTACTGAAAGATCTCCCGTGACACTGTTCCTGGAGAAATATGCACAATTGTCTGTTAACTGCAGAGAAGGAGCCCATGGCAAGCCAAAGCCAACTTGATGAAACAATGAACTGTGTCAGGGTTACTCACAGGAGTATAGATGAGAGGTCATTTACTGGAGCAGAAATGACGCAAAGACAGCTGATCACCAAAAGCCCAGACAAGCTGGGATCCTGGAACTCACTGGACAACTTGTAGGCAATTCAACAGGTGAGAGAATTGTCTTCCAGGCAACTTTGCTAATCTCCTTATCTTTCAGGCAGTTTGTACGGCCTCTGTCTCTTCCAGATGTTTGCTTTGTCTCTGCCGCTTGTAGGCAGCTCAGTTGATTTGAGAGTTTTCCAGAAAGTTCCACAGTTCTCTTTCTCTCTCAGGCTATTTGGCTGGTCTCTGACTCTTCTTGACAGTTTAGTTGATCTGGAGTGTGTCTCCCCAGTCTTGCTGCATATAAATGCCCAAGGAAGGAGGGACCTAGTATATCTGGTCAGTTTCAGGGACTTCCTGAGGCTTCTGAGTTGCTTACTTTCTGAGTCTTAGCAGTGTTTCCCTGCAGGATGGGATAGATGGAGGAAACTGATACACAACTTCATTCCTGAGATTTGTCATGAGGATGGAGATGACAGAATGTGAGAAGCAAACAGGTGACCCAAAGAGTGTGTCCTGAACAGATTCTGAAAACTATGGGATGATTATTCATGTCATGAGTAGCAATAGAGGGGAGGTGAACCTTGGAGCAGAAGAAGGCAAACTGAAAAACTATTTCAAAGAAGTGATAATGAGAGCGGGTGACGTCACGGAAACTCATGGGATGCGGAGGTGAAGAATCGATGTCAAGGCCTAGTACTGCTTGACACTACCTTTTGGCAAAGACGCTTCCCAGCTGAGTCCATTTTCAAAATGAGCAAGTGATTTATTCACTTACCTGTGACTTGACTTTCATGGTTTGTCATAAAAAGCCATGTCATGGGATCGAGGCTGTCTGTCTGCTGCTATTATTTTTAATTTTGTATGTACATAGGTATGTGCTTGCAGGTATGTGTGCATGTGTGTGTGTGTGTATGTGTGCATCTGTGTGTGCATGTGTATGTGTGTGTATGTGTGTGTACGTGTGTATGTGTGTCTGTGTGTCCCCTCAGAGGCCAGAAAAGGGTGTTGGATCCCTTGGTGCTGGAGTTATAGGTGGTTCTGAGCTACCTGACATGAGTGTTGGGAGGTGAACTTGACCGTCTACAAAACAGCACTTACAACAACTGCTGAGCCCTCTCTCCAGCCTGTCGGTGTATTTTACGTCAGTTTCCCAGCATGCCCCTGCACCAATAGCGTCTGCTGTCTCATTCACAATTGCTTATTTAACATGCGGCAGAGTCAGGGCTAAATGTTGTGAAAAGATAAAAAGATTTCGCTAACTCCTATGTTTAAGCATAGATAGGCTGAATATGAGATGTGTTCCAGCTAGCCTTTGATTGACAGCTAGAGCTTGTCATTTATTAAATTAATGCTCATAAATAGAAGACTCATATAAGTAATATCATGCATTTTCGTCTTTGTCACCTCTTAAAAAGATCAAAAAGTTGTTTGCCGTTCCTTCAGATTTTACTGGCCATATGTAGCATTTTATCTCAGATTTTCTCATATCGTAACTATCATAGAGCACCATCACGGTGTACAAGTCCTGTCACTTCTGCAAATCGAGCACAGAACTACAGGGTCAGCTTCCATTTAATTTCAGCTCAAAATGCTAAGTTGCTGCTATGTTTTTTGTCTCTTCTCTCCCTTTAATTCTGTGATGATAAAAATGGCCACGCCCGCAAATGGCTACGCCCATAAATGGCCACACCCACTCTGCTCGCTTAGCAGGCACTGAGCTTTAAAAAGTGACAACCTTTCTGTGTCTCTGTCAGAGCGAAGTAGTCACTGCTGCTCTGAAATCGTCCTCACCACTTTACCCTTAGCTGGGGCATCGCTGCAGTTGTACAAATAGCACAGACTGTAGTCACACCTTGGAACCTTCTGGAATGCCCCTTACCTCCATCCTGCGTCTTCCATGAGCTTACTTGTTCTTCAACCTACTAATTCAGCAATGAAAAAGGGTTAGTCACCACCTCTGTCATTATTTTTGTCAGGCCGCAGGTATGGCGGCCTCATATTTATATATCAACATTTCTTGTGTTGGGCATCCTCCAAATTGAAGTATTCCTTCTGGCAGCAGGAGCCCATGAACTCGCAAAGTTTACAGTCACTACTGACCATCACAAACACCTGCATTTTCATGGTTCTTCCCCGCATAGAATCAGAGCCTCCCTTGACACCTGACCAACAAAATGCACTTAAAATGGGCAAATTGAAATTTCCTCTCTGGAAAACTGTTTTTTAGAAACATTTCTGCAGTCACCCGAGGAGCAAAGAATGAGCTTAATTCCCTTTCCTGTCTCTCCCGGACAGAATGCACCTGCGGCTTCCACAGCCAGAGCCCTCTCTAGCTGAGAAACAAAGCAGGCAGGCAGCGAGACACAGGTTGCTTTTGTCTGGATGATGTCATCCAGGCCCGCAGTGAGGAATCTGCAGTCTGCCAGCTCTGGTTTTCTCTGCACTAAGAAGTTTTCTTTCTCCACAGGGATGCAACAGGGCTGGGAGGGAGCTAGGCGGGAAGGGGGGGTGGGGGGTCGGCACTCCCACTGATGGTTCTAAGGGCACATGACAGAAGAAAATCAGGCTATTACTAAAACTGATCAGCTCCGAGGCAATGCAATCAAAGCCTTCAATTACACCTGGGTGATTTAATCAACTCCCTGTCAGACTCGGGCTGGGGCTCCTCTGGTACTGTACAAACACAGTAATTACCACACCAGCTTGCAATAGAGATCATTTCAGTGCATTAGAAAACACATTCTGTCCTCAATTACCAGCAGCCAATTTACAGGCCCTGAAACAAGCAATATTTTTTAATTGCCGCCTTGTCATTATCTCAGAATTGCTTCTCTTATGAGGCATTGAATCATTTCAGCAATGCTGGAGTGAGGGCAGGGGGGGAGATCCAAAACCTTGTGCTCTGTTCTTTCAGATGAAGTGGGAATAGAAGTATCAACCTTGTTCCCTGCTGGGTTAGATTTTGAAATAAGAAAACAATCAAAACCCCAGAGACTCTCAACTATGCAAATGCTCATAAGCAAATCCCAGGGGCTCCGAGGAAATGGGAGACCAGGGAGCAGATTATTTTGACTTAAGTCTTTTCTGCCCTTCTAGCCGGATTTCCCCTCATGTTCCTATCTTCCAGGCTTCCTTTTGTAGAGCCACTTGCTTCTTTTGAGGGTGTGCTTCAGTTTGGACCAGATATGGCCACTGTCACTGGAGATTTGCCTATTTGAAAGATTTGAAATTTCTACCCATTGCCTTCCAAGCCCAGGTAACCCCCCAAAGAACAGGAGTGACTTAGCCCCACTCAGCCTTGGCAGGGCACCTAGATTCTTCGCTTCATGGTTCAGGGCACAGCACATACTTCCTGCTGACTTCATCCACCCTCCCAGCTTACCTTAGACACTGGTAGAGCTGGTGTTCATAGGAGGTACTTTTATTTCACCAGGCAGCAGAGTATAGAGAAACAGTTACCGTTGTTAGGACTACAAACCTTTGACAGAATTTACAACGTCAGACATTGTCTAAGAATTCTACAAATACTGCAGCAGTCAGCCATAGCTGTGTCGTTATTTTCATTTCCTAGGTGAGGAGCCCATGCACTGATGTTACAGCTTCTGGATGTCCTGATGTCATAGGATGCTGGATGAAATGCAGAGAGAGTAGGTTTCGAGCCTGACACTGCTCTCAGTAGCTAGTCAGCATCTTTAGTAGCAATAGGTAGAGAGATTGCCATGCACTTTTAAACATTTCGCATACAGTGCCACGGTTAATCCTCATAGCGACTCCATCACATAAACACTACAGTCATCACACTAAATAAAGCATAAGGCTGAAATGGAGAGAAGCAGCTGGCCCAGGGAACTTTGCAAGGAAACCGCACGTCTTTGATCCTATTCTTAATCATTGCCTTTGTATGGGTGACTTCTCTCAGGATATGACAAATGGCTGACAGAAGAAATGGTTGAAAGTCTAGTCATGGTGGTGAAGCCATCGGGAGTTCTTGGTGGTGGGAGGGTGGGGCTATGGCTTCGCACATCTTGATGTTGGGGAAGCAATGCTAGAGGAATTCAGAGTTCATCCCCTTTTTCCATTTATTTAGTCTGGGACTGTAGCCCATGGGTGATACCACCCACATCCAGGGTGGGTCTTCCGTTAGCAGTCAAAGCCTTTGTAAATACCCAGACAGATACTCCTAAGGAGTGTGTCTCTGTGGCGAGATCCAATCTAGTCAAGTCGACAATTGAGACGAGCCATTACCATGTCATGACTAGCTTCCCTGCACTGTGTTGTCTCTAGTTGTGATCTCCCGAATCCCTAATTTCAAGTTATATTCCACCACTTGGACGATGTCCTAGAGGTCCCAAAAACCATGTCTCCCATCTTGAGGACACCATTATCTTGATCCCAAACCCATATATCCTTCAATATTTCTAATATTCTGGAATGTCTACCTTTATCTATTAAGTTAACTAAGGCAGCAGCCTAGGTGTAAGCCTGGGTTACCATCTCTCACTTGGAGAACTGCCCCGATCTTCTGGTAGAATGACTGATGCCAGTCAGATGATAGTCAGAGACACACACTTAGCTCACTAACAACTCCCTGCTCCAGGCTTATCAGCGACCTTCACTACTATGTTTTGGGAGGCTCTCAATAATCTTCATGATAAACTCCTGCAGACAGCTTTGTTTATAGCAATACCGCTGCCTTCTCTTTTGTTTTTATTGCCCTTCTTGGTTTCATGCCATCCCCCACAGCTGCTTCCTTCTCCGCAGACTTTGTTGCCTTCGTTTCCTAGAGGCACACAGAGGAAGAGAGTACTGAGTGTTGCCTCCGTTTCGGTTCTGACTTCAGCACTATCCAGCCAGGACTTGAAAGCATCACAAGGATTTGAATCTGAAGGAATGGCCGTAAACCTGGAAAAGATAGTGTTGCTTCATTTGGTCAAATCCCCCAGTGTTCAAAGGAGGAAGGGAGACAAAAACAAAATAAAACAAAAAAACAAACAAAACAACAACAACAAAAAACACCAGTATGAATAAACACAGGGCTGTTGGGTAATGGCAGCAACGGGGGTGGGGCAGAGAGGCAGGTGGATCTCTGTGAGTTGGAGGCCAGCCTGATCTACAAGAACTAGTTCTGGGACCGCCAGGGCTGTTACACAGAGAAACGTCTTCTGTCTCGAAAAACCAAAAAACCAACCAAACAAAACAAATCAAAAACAAACAAAAAAAAAAGACAGAAGAAAGAAGAGAGGACTCTACATGCGGGACATGTCAGCACCGTGGCATACTGTAAGTGTTTGGACAGGGCGGGTATTTAACTGCCTCATCTTGGTCCCCCACAAATGTATGAATGTAGGTACATCCTTCAGGAGTTACTTACATTGACAATAGTACCTTGCTTGTTCAGTCCCAGTTCCTGGAATTTGATTTGTTTGCTGGCTGTGCAGACAGTCTGTCCATCCACCATTTTCATGGCAAACCATGGAGCTGGCTAGAGGAAAACACGCCACTCCTTGCTCTGGGATAATGGAGTCAGCTCTGCCACCATGGCTTCTGGCCAGTGTGTGAAGGTCGCCCTTGAGAGGACCCTCCCTGGAGACAAGGAATGAAAGAGAGTGGAAACAAACACCACTAGATGGACTCAGACCTCATCCCAGTCTTTGGAGCCTGGAGCTTTGGATTTATGGGGTTCACAAAGCATGACCAGATTGAAACAAGGAATGTCCTGCAGACAACTTCTTCTCTGGCTGGGAACTCCTCACGGCAGCACTGCCTAAAGGTAGCGAGCCAGGAGGCCGCACCACCCCAGCCCAGAACCATCTCCAGTCTGCAGCAAAGCCGTGCAGCAAAGCCACGCACATCAGCAGAGTGCGCGCAGGGGAAGTTACTGGTTTTACTTTGTTCCCTACCCAGAGACGAAGGACTTACAAGCACCCTTTGGAAGCTTGTTGAGAGATAATTTGCTCCAATTTCTCCCCCTGTGGATGGGGCCCATTTCCTCTCTCAGTCATAAGCGGGAAGGGAGAGCAATTCATCAGCCCACTCATGTTTCAGAGACTATTGGGACAAAGCAATCTTCCTCAGGCTGTCACTTTTCTGTCATTTGAATGTTAACCCTTTCCTTCTCACAGAATTGAAACTCACTGCGTCTCTGACTCACATCCTCACTCAATAGGATGCTTTGGTCTTTCCAAGCTTCGGCCAGGCCTTGTTCTTAATTAGCTGATGGAGAACAACAGGGCCTTCTCCCACCCTGGAGCCAGGTGGAGAAGATCCCTGGAGCAAAGCTCTAACGAGTCCCCCAGATAGGGCCTGGCCCATCACTAGAGCCGTCGTTCTCAACCCTCCTAGAGCTGTGCCCTTTAACACAGTTCTTCTCCCTGTGCTTAACAGATCATTCTCCAGGTCTCAGATGAGCCACTGCTTTATCTTCAGAATTCGTGGTTGCTGACCCCCAACCATAAAATTTTCATTTCTTTCTCATAACTATAACTTTGCTACTATTATGAATTGTAATATAAATATCTGATATGCAGGACATCTGATATGTGACTCCCCCAAGAGATCGTGACCCACAGGTTGAGGAACCACTGCACTAGAGGAAGACCAATGTTCCAGGGATTGTGTATACACACACACACACACACACACCTGAGCTATCTCCCCAACTCGGTTTTTTCTCTTGTCTTTAAAAATAAACACTTTGTGCATGTCTGCCATATGCCAGGCACCAAAGATAAAGCTATAAACAAAAGAGTCTTTGTCCCCCAAGGCTAGCCTAGGAGAGGAGAGACAGAGCAACCGAGGAGTCACAAGCAGATACTTATGTACACTACCTGAATGGGTCTGGGTTGGAGTGGGGATCAGGAGAAATTCTGAGAACAGAACAATGACTCTGCTGATATCTGGAGAATGGTCTGTTAATAAGCAAAGGGAGAAAGAGCTCCTAGGAAAGGCCACTAACGGTGCAAAGGCCCTGGGGTGGGTGGTAACAGAGCGCCCATTACTGACCCAGAGCAGGGAGGAACAGTGGGGTGACCCAGGATAAGGATGTAGAGGCTAGACAGGACCTCAGGGACTCTCCTGAATATTGCAGTCTTTATAATGAAATGTAATTGAAATAGTGTGTCCTTCGCCTGATAGGAAACCACTGAATTATTCAAACTAAAACGTACATTAAGCCAAATGTAAGCTCTAATGTACCAGAGAGAATTGTTTACTGCTGGCTAAAATTCTCTATGCCCCAGTCCCAGCCCTAACCACCATCTCTTATGTGTTCCAGGTGCCCTGGGATGGCGAATCTCCATGGTCAGTTTGTCTGGACTTAGAATTGTGGTGGAAATCTGCTTCTGGTTGTGTCTGTGAGGACGGTTCCAGAAAGATTTAGCTGAAGTGAGGAGACCTCCCCTGAACATGGGTGACACCATCCTCTGAGCAGGGTCCCTAACAGAATGGAAAGAATTCAGTGCCAGGTTAGTCTCCTGGTCTCCTGGCATGGACTCTGTGGAACGGCCTCCTCCAGCTCCTACCGCCTTGCCTTCCAACCACAATGGACCACACTCTCACCGTTATTCAGAAGAAACCTGTGTTTTCTCAAGTTGCTTTTGGTCATTACGTCGTCATGACAACAACAACAGTAGCTTCTATGCAGTAGATCCCATCTTCTCCCTGTTGCTCCCTCACCTGGCCTCACGCTTCCTGGGACTCCTTATATCTGAGTCTATCAAACCTTCAGTTTGCAATGAACAGGCTGCATGCTTTGCGGGAACGGGAGTAATGTCCATCCACACACACCCCGTGCAGAGCCAGATACACAGGGGAAGTTTAATAAACATGAATGAGTGAATGAGCAATGTTTTAAAAATCTGAATGCAAATCCACCTTGTCCAGGCACTCTTTCCTGGTTCTCCAAGCTGGAACAGGTTGGTCCTACCTTGTTACTATACTAGGCTATGGCTTATTCTTGTTCTGACACTGGGACTTATCAGCTCCATCTTTAAGAAAAGGTGCAGGAAGACTTACCCAGCATATCTGATTCAAGTCAAGGCTCAGAAGGAGCACCTTGCCCCTTGCCCTGTTGTCCCCACCACGTGGCGTCAGCCTGGTCTTTCTTCCCTGACTCCTGCTCCCCCTGGCTATTGTTAACTGTATGCAATGCAGCGGGAAGGAAGCCTCCATGCACAGGGCCCGCCTTGAGAATGTTGGTGCTGCCCCGGCTTCTCCCTCTGTTTGCTCTCAGACTGCCAATCATTGAGGTATTGCTGTCCCACCTGCACACATCTGAGGGGAGTCGTGGGGCTGAGATGCAGCCTGTGCCATCCAAACTCTGGGGCACACTTTGTAACTAACTCTGTAGTATCTGGAATCAGCTGTGTGACGACATGTGTCCTCAACAGTTGTCTCTGTGTTTGGATTGCTTCTTGTGTGTTACTCCTAAGTACCCACATCAAACCAGAGCAAGCTCTGCTCCTGAAGTGGTGCTGACACAGACAGGTGTGTGAAGGATTACCCTCTAGCAGGTTTTCTCCAAGCTGCTTCAAAACAGAGCGACACGGGCTGAGAAGAAGGCTCTCCGTGGTTCCGTCCCTAGCGGGGATGTCTGCGCCCACATCATTAGTAGACCCTAACAGTAGAGTGATGACAGAGGCTTTTAAACTGTGACTGGTGCCCGCCCATCGTGTCCAGGCAAGGATCAAGATGCTCCTGGGGCCTCTCAGACACCATAAGAGTTGGAGGGCTTGTCCAGAGTCCGGATCTATCATCTAGGGATGGAGAAGTTGGAACTATGGAGACTTCCTGTCTTCGCTGAGATCTATAACTTGTTTTCCTCAGGTCACCCTGAAGGACAGTGGTCAAAGTCCCCATCAAACCAACATAATATGGATTTTTCATTCTAGTTGGAGAGGTTTCACTACCCTGCACATTCTCCAGCCTTTGTGTGCCCATGCCAGGCACTTACTTCTTAATGAATGCACGCGTGTGTGGACACCCTGTTGGCCCAGAGTCAGCCAGAGGCAGGACCCCACAGATCACCAGGAGACCAGATCTGATGTAAAAGCAGAGTCTTTCTTTGTTGGCATGCTAGGACCAACCATCCTATACAAAGGCAAGATGTCAACAACCCCAAGAGGGAGGTGGGGGCTTCTCTTAAGCGGTACTGAGATAAGTGTCTAAGGAAGTTAGGTCATTTTAGATATGATTGACTTAAGCAGGAGGAAATCATATTAGAATGTTTTCATTGGCTAGGGCTAGCCAGGAGTTAGCCAGGACTACAGTTTTCCATTTTTGGGAAGGCCTGGACAAGTCCCAGGCCCTGTCCTTGAGCTGCTGTGGGGGTTGGCTCAGGCCTGGCCTGGCCTACTATAACATGTAGTAGGCCTCCTCCTCACTGTTGGGGTATTGGAGATGGACTGTCCTTTATTTGTAGTTTTTCCTCAGAAGCTGCTTCTTCAGTCTCAGCAAACTGAAACTGAGGCCTGATCTCTGAGAGAAGACTGAAGAGCCTGTTGTGGCGTCTGCTTGGCCCTTTCAGTGTGCACGTGCTCATGCACGCACACACGCGCACGCACACACACACACACTCCTAACATAGGGAAGAAGATGACTAGGTTATCATTTTCATACTCTTTCCTGCTCTTGCCTGTCATCGTACACACTCACAGGGCCGGAGAGATCTCTTTCTGCACACTCTTGAAATAACAAGTGGACACCAGGGTGACTTGCCCCGGGGCGTGAGTCTGCTCTTCTGTTCAGATCCACACCAAAGGCTCTGTGAATCAATGTCTGTGTGGGGCGGGGAACGTACACTCAGATATCAGTTGAATGGCGCATTATGGTGAGGTGATGGCTAGAAAAACTAAGCGTCCTGCAGATATGGGTCAGGATGAGGACAGTCTTTGGGTCACAACACTTTGGAGCCATGGAAGACATGTTCCACAAGAGCCCAGAATGTGGCCTGGCAGCGGGCAGATGGTCAGCCAACATCTTTTCTTTTTGCTTTCTTAACTTTTTTTTTTTCACTTCAAGGATTTGGGATTTCTTTTCCCTATCAGAAAAAAATATATATATTCCTTGGTGAAAATCTGGTATTAGTTCACAGCGTGGTGCAGACCCAGACTGCCACGCTCTCCTCCTTGGTGAAAATCTGGTATTAGTTCACAGCGTGGTGCAGACCCACACTGCCATGCTCTCCTCCTTGGTCTAGAACTTCCATCCAATATCCAAATAAAAATAAGATCACATGGTGCTGTGTGAGCAGGATTCTAGGAAGCAGGGTGAAGCTAAAGGGCTATTCTGGGAAGAGAAGGTTCTTCCTCCATATTCTCCTCCCACGCACAGACTGTGTGATGGCTACATGTTTTCTGTGAGCACTCCACATGGGAACAGGCCCTGACGGCGCTGTGCAAGAGTGCAGCGTAAAAGCACGTGGCATGCATCTTCCCTGTGAAGCCAAGAAAAAGCTCGGCTATCGCCCTTCTCATCGCGGAAGGAAATCTCACAGAGCCCTTGCTGTCCATCCAGCGCCAAGCAGAGAGAGGCACAATTCAGAGTTACTTTGCTAATAGTTGGGAAGCCAAGATAAGGAGCCATCGCATATCCCCTGGCTTCAACATATTTAAAGAGTGGGCTTTCCTTCCCTTAGTCCAGGGCTGGAACTGTCCTCAGAGAACTTTCATAGCCTCTGAAACATTTGGAAAAGTTTCAAAACAATCTTTGTGCTATCAGCCTTCTCCAGCATATGCCTATGAGAATAAACTGTGGGGTGTGTGTGTGTGTGTGTGTGTGTGTGTGTGTGTGTATGTGTGTGTGTGTGCATAAGCACATGCATGTTCCTTTGGGTCTGTGTGCATGTATGTGGAAGCTAGAGGTTGATGTATCTTTCTCAATAACTCTTCATCGTAGTTTTAAAAAATATTTATGTATATACATATATAGAGAGTGGGGGGAGAGAGAGAATGTGTGTGTGCATGTGAGAGAGAGCATGTGTGTGTGTGTGTGTGAGAGAGAGAGAGAGAGCATGTGTATGTGTGTGTGTGTGTGTGTGTGTGTGAGAGAGAGAGAGAGAGAGAGAGAGAGAGAGAGAGAGAGAGAAAGAGAGAGAGAGAATGGATGGAATGGATGTGAATGTCAAGGCACTCATGTTCAAGTCCAAGAACAACTTGCAGAAATTATTTCTTTCTTAGTCCCAGTGATCAAACTCTGGCTGCCAAGCTTGGTGGCACAGGTCTTTAGTGGCTGAGCTATCTCACCAGCTCTTCACCATATTTTTTGAGAAAAGGTCTCTCATTGGACCTGGAATTCATTGGCTAGGCTGCCTGGCCAACTAGCTCCAAGGATCTGCCAGTGTCCTTCCCTGCTGTGAGACAATGATCTTGTACCCTGTCACTCGTATTATTTTAATAAAATGGTATTGGCCAGTAGCCAGGCAGGAAGTATAGGCGGGGCAACCAGGCAGGAAGTAGAGGTGGGGCAATGAGAACAGGAGAATTCTGGGAAGAGGAAAGGCTGAGTCCGCAGTTGTCACCCAGATGCAAAGGAAGCAAGATGAGAATGCCTCATTGATAAAGGTACCAAGGCTAGCACACACAATTATGGGTTAAGATGTAGAAGTTAGTTAATAAGAAGCCTGAACTAATAGGCTTTCTCTCCATGGAAAGGTTCCCTTCACAATGGGCTCTCAGGTAGGCATTTAATGCACTCAAACAAACTACAAAATCTGAGCTTTTAAGAAGTCATTGTTCTGCTCTCCTGAGTCCAACCAATGAATCTATACAGATGTTTTCACCTTGGAAAATGGGGAAGGAATGCCTCATCTCATCAACTGAGTTCTCCCTGCCCGGTGGGCTGAAAATCTCTAGACCAGCCGTTCTCAACCTGGGGGTCACAGACTCTTTAAAATAGTTGGAAAACATAGATATTTACATAATTATTCATAGCTGCAGCAAAATTGCAGTTATGAAGTAGCAACAAAATTAATTTTATGGTTGGAAGTCACCACAACGGGAAGCAGTGTTAGGCGGGCTAAGAACCAGGGCTCTAAGCTGTAATGGCATGCCCGTCCTAAAAGTGGGCCAACTTTCAAAATTGTCACTCCCCTCCCACCTTTATTGCCAAAAAGGTAAAAAGTGGTTCAGATATATTGTCCACTGCTTCTCCAAGTCCACCCGCGGCCTCTTAGGATGTATAAAAATGTCCCTGGGGTGTTAGCTCTGTCCACTGAAGATTCCTTCCCAGACACTCTGGAAAGTAGTCAGTCACCTCTGCTCTGTGCCCTGGGAATTCTAGCAGCTGTGTTTGGTTCGGGTCTTTTTGAGCTCAGAAAACAAAGAAAAGAGACTGTTTTGAACCCTTTCCAACTCACTCTCTGGATGCCTCACTGTCTCTCTCTCTCTTTTTAAAAGTTCCTCATCCGGTTTTAAAGGCAGAAAATGGTTAAGTGCCCCACAGTCTGTTTTCCTTCCACCCGCTCAATTGTGAGAAAAGCTCACAACCTAAGAAAGAAAAGCAAAAAGAGCTATTTCTATGAATCCGGGGTAAAATCATTGCAAATTCCAAATGGCCTCAGCAAAATATATCCAATATAATTGTTTATAAGTTAAAGCCCCAAATACCATCAATTTCACAACTCGGCAGGCTTGTTAATAGCTTTAACCCTCTGTCCTCTCCTCTCAGCTGTTCCAGATTTCTGCTTCTTGTCCTCCAAGGTCTGTTACTTTCATGAGTCACGTAGTTATGGGGAGCACAATTGTTTCAAGGCTGGAAGCCAGCCAAGCAATGCCTGTGTTCCTCAGTGTAAGCACAGACTGCCCCAGCTAGGCTGCTGATGACTGTCCATTTCCGTGTAGGAAAACCTGGGCATGTGTGGGTTCTAGAGGGATGGCAAGGGACATGCTCCAAGACTCTACTGTGTGTTGAGACTGCCACCAGTCCATTTAAAACTCAATCCTGGTTCTGGGCTTGGTGGTGCACATTTTGAAATACAGGCAGAGTGTGAGTCTGAGGCTAGCCAGGCAGAGTGTGAGGTCTGAGGCTAGGTAGCCAGGGCTGTGAAGGAGTTCATGACTGGTGTAGGCAATGCAGTGAGAACTTGTCTTCCAAAGAAAGAGAGAAAGAAAAGAAAGAAAGAAAGGAAGGAAGGAAGGAGAAAGAAGGGAGGAAGGGAGGGAGGAAGGGAGGGAGGGAGGGCAAGGCAAGACGGTCCTTAGCACAGTTCCATGTGGCAAAATAGCACATTTTCTTACAGATAAGAAAATGAATGTTTAGATGTGGGAGAGATAATTATCCTACAGAAATGAAAGCAAAAATGTAAAGTCAAGGTCAAACACAGGCATCTGCTCCTGGTGTTATTCACCCTGATGCCGCTCTGCAGAGGCTCAGGCAGAGACAGCTTTAGGAATAAGTGAATCATTCGAAAGGCTTCTGCCCAGCCAGAGCCTCCTAGCTCTGCAAGACTTAACTAGCAAGCCCTGCCCAGAGCCTGTGTTCACTGAACTCTGGCTTCAAGAAGCAAGCGTTACTCTGCTTATTTACAGTGTGCAGTTCATGCTTGATTTATGAGTCGCCCCTGGCACTGTGCCTTCCAGGCTGAGCTACCTACCTCTGGCACTGTAGGAGCGTTGCTTTCTCTTTCATCACTCAGGCACAGTATATCCTGATACCTTCCAAATGAAGCAATTAGTAAAAACTATTAAAAGAAATTTCTAAACCCAGTGATTGCAAAACCCATTAGCTGAGCAAAATTTAGAAGTGGGCGGGGGGTCTTTCCATTACCTGATAGAGGCAAGAAAATAATAAGCAAATTATAATAACCAAAGCCAATCAGATAGAAAACTCACTATAAACAAAAGGATATCAGAAACCCAATACTTTTTCCCCTGGCAGAGTGTCCCACAGGAACCTATAAAAAATGCTTGTGAGACCTTCCACAGCTCTTAGCTTTGTCAGTGAGATAAAGTGACACCATTCAAAGACTGCAGGGCTATTTTCAGCTTACACTTAGCCACAACAGGTGACCACACAGAGGAGAAAGTTCGTGTCAGCTTTGGCCCTTTGGTTATCTGGGATTGTACTAGGGAGATCATCCTTAAATTCTCATCATCATGGCTGTTTTGACTCATTCCTAGAGGATGTTCATGTTCACAATAGTTCTTTAGGTGCCTTGTTCAAGGATACAGCCAAAAACTTAAAGTTTTGTTTGTATTGTAACATCCTACAGAGCACACAGGATAACAGAAGGCATCTGTGACCGACCAAGTGGAGCAAGCATGGACTTTATGTACTTGTTATGTCTCTTGGCTAGGACATCACTAAGTGGCTTCTCATTGGAAGCAAAACAATTTGACAGAATGAGTAGAAAGAAGGTTGAGAGAATTCAATCAGTTTGTAGGATTCAAAAGTGGAAGGCTGAGTTAAGTGGGCTGAGTCTAACATATGTGAGGCCCTAAGATTGATCCTGAGCTTTGATAAAAATTAAGAGAATAACTAAGTGAGAGGAAAAGGCCGGACGGGATAGAAGGGGTAGAGGGGGTTGAAGGAGGGAAGTCTTGGTGGAGCACTGCACAGGAGCACCAGCTGCTTGACAAATTAAGAGAGCAGATGGGCTTCCAAAGGTGGATTTAAAGGGTCATCTTGAAGTGGATGGCTTGTATGTACAACTCAGCTACACCCGCCCCCCCCCCCCCCCATTTCCAACACAAAATAAATTAAAGTTCTTGCTTATAAGCCAAGTAAAAGACTGTTTTTCTCTAATGGAATAGACCAGTCTAAGGAGAATTATAGCAGCCAGTATGGACGATAAGGCCCCAAAGTAAGGCTCTCTTCACCACCTGTAGCATTCGAGAAGCCATGCTTGACATATCCTCCAGAACTCCGGTGAGTCTTCTGATTGCTTGTTCTGACAGCTAAAGAGACCACCAAAAGCCATCAGATACATATAGAAAGTCTACAACAAGACAAACATCATCTATCCCTGGAAGATAAAAGGCAATTAGGGAAGAGAAGAGAACTTACCAAACAGAACTAATTCAGCAAGCCCAGAAATAGTCAAGAATATGTAGGCTAAGCTTAGGGAACTTTTTAAAAACAAAACCAAGTACAAGTAGGAAGAAAATTGAGGCAGGGAGGGTCGGGGAGATCAGTTTTGAAACAACTGAGATTTTATGAATGGAATTTTAAAGAGCAAAACAATAACTAAGGGCAGAAGATTGTTTGAAAGGCAAAATATCTAAGAAGGGTTCTCAGAGGTGACCAGAGGGTATTCTGAAATAACAAGACTCTACATGGTGTCCAGCAAATTAACCAAAGAAAGATGCGTGTCAACACATTAGAGTAAAACTTGAGAACAGAAAAGATTAAGAAAATGTCTTGGGACTTTTCTGGAGTTGGGTAAAACAATAGAAACATCCTCCTAAATCAGGTACAAAGCGAACAGCTGCATACCAGAGTCTAGAAAGAAAAACAGTCGAATAAAAACAAGACAGTTTGTTTCTGAGGGACAAGAACCACAGGATCTGAAAACAGAAATAACAAGGGAAAAAACATGGTCTGTGAATAACTGGTCCATCAAGAGGTGAAAGAGGTCACAGCATGTCACTGGAATTTTTATTATCCCTCTTCAAGTATTACTCTGGGGTGAAAACACACACATGCATAAAAGTTATATGATAAAGCATTGGTTGTAAAATTATGTACACTACCATAGTAAAATATTACCTATATTTTTATAAAATATCACAGGCAATTATAGAATATGTATCACTTTCGCACATGCATCTAGCAAAGAAGTGTTTGCAGGCTCTATGCTTCTTGCCCGCAGGGAGTAAGCCCACCCTTGCCACCTACTATATCCTGACACTGAAGCCAGCTTTTCACCTGTGTAGAAAAAGCATTACTCTGCACTTGTGATTATTGATGAATATCATACCAAGACATAAAATAATTCCCAAAAAGATCCCCTAGTGCCCTGAAAGTCAACCAGCCTCCTCCCTGCACAGGCCGAGCCAACAGGATATAAAAAACAGTTGGTTCAGACGTGGAAACTTCAGCTTGAAACAGTTGGGATTTTCTGATCTTAACTAAATGGTTTTTTTTAGAAACTGAATTTCGTCAAACCTGTTTGTGTAAACGGGAGCAAGCCATGAGCACCCAAGGAGCCTTTGCTTCTTCCTGCTGGTAAACTGGCTGGGAAAAAGAAACTTCGGGAAGCTGGCTATTTTGAGTCATGACTAATTCCTTGAGGGAAAGAGAAATAGTTTTCTAATTGGTCCCTTTGCAGCACAAAGGGCTGATCTGAGTGGAACACACCACCAGGTAATGGGGCAGAGCCCTCACTTGGTTCTGAAGACGAGGAACTCTGACCTGGGGACTTTAAAAACACTTGGCAAGCACACAACCATGTGTAAAGAGGGTTGAAGCAAGGGAAATGGGGAGATCGGATGCCTGCTCAGTGTGTGGGGGCTCTAGAGAGGCACTCCCTAGCCCCAGAGGACATGGAATCCATTAAACTGCACTGGCAGCTCCACGGGGCTTATGTTGTCCTTGATGGCATTTTTCTAAGCCTGGTACCTTTCTAGTTGACTCTATAAAAAGCATCCCTCAGAGTTGGGGCAGAGTGCAGACTACAGGGTCCAACTCACAGCTGAAAATTTCCCTAGAGGCAGGCAAACCACAGGAATTTTTTTTTAAAAAAGGTCTCACAAGAGAAATTGTCTTTGTGAAAAAAATTCAGAGTGCAAGGAGCCAAGATAGGAGGAGCTGTCCAGTCAGACAATAACTCAAAGACCACAGGTAAGAACAGCTGTGCAGTTTGGTCATGCACTCGCTCAAGGAAGGAAAACAAGAAGCCTGAAATCATGGTGAAACTGTTTGCCTGAAAGAGAAGTTGCCATAAATATAGATGCCGTGGGATAGCAGGAATCGGAAGAAAAACAGGCTTGCATTCAGAAGGAGGTGCAGACTTCAAAGTAATGGGAACCTTGGGAGATCTACATGTCTTTGTATTTTAAAATGATAATTTTATTGAGTTTAAACTTGGTGCTAACATTATCCCTTCTGACCTGGAAAGTTCTTCTGCGGTGGAGTCGAAGAATGAACTGCAGGGGAGGATGCCAGAAGCAGCCACCCAGATATTATCCTGAAATTGCGATGCTGGCCAGACTTCAGGTGGTCCCATGTGTCTAGTCACCTGGTGTCCATATCCTACACAAAGAGTTGGTGAAGTCCCATCCTTCCTGAGACGGTCTTGTAGACAGCTGAAGGATTGTGGGATGGCTGTATGTGTTTGAAGATGTCTTAGCAGACTGGGACAAAAGATCCTACTTGAGATGTAATGAAGTAAGTGGCCATGTTATAGAAGTCTCTGTCTCAAGGACCTACAGGTGACTTAGACTTTGTAGGAAACGCTGGGACCTGAGTTTGGTTTACAGCTGCAGGCAGCCAAGGCTGGGACACTGGCCCATAGAGCTGTAAGGAAGTGCATTCTGCTGTCTGCCTATAGGAGCTTGGAAGAGGGCACTGCCCAGGGCACATCTAATGCAAGCTTACCTCACCCCTGGGTTATTCCTGCTTTGCCCACAATAAAGCCCAATTGTGTTTTCTTGTGACCTAGTTCTTCAGAAAGAAAGGTTTTCAATACAGGCCCCATCCTATGCCAAAGGGAAAGATTTAGTCTTCCGATTTTACACAAACCCTTCTGGAAGAGGGCAATAGAATTCCTTGCGGCTGCCGCTGTCCTTCCTCATCTCACGGCACAGCTTCCTAAAGTGTCTTCTTTCCATGAAATCTTGTCCCTCTGTGTTCTGATCCTCAGAGTCTGTCTGTGTCTGAACTGAAGCACCTTGACCCAGTAACATTGTATCTCATGCATAAACGCGCGCACGCGCACACACACACACACACACACACACACACACACACACACGATGTTTTTTTACATCTGTTTGCCTATTTGTGGGAGAGGTGTGCATTTGCTTCTGTGGTATGAATGTAGGGGTCAGAGAACAGCTTTTGGGAGTCTAGCTTTGTGCGTACCAAGTGGGTTCCTGGAAGACTGAACTCGGGTCCCCAAGCCTGACTGCACACCCCTAACCGATTCAGTCATCTCTCTCTGACTTCTTCACAGATGTTCCTAACTTGAACAGTAAATTCTAGAGACACACAGATGTCTCTAGCCGAGGGGGACCATGAGCTCTGGGCTCCACAAACCACAGCATACAGCAATAACGGGAAGGGAGCCTCAGTGGATATTTCCAGCCTTCTTCAGAAGCCTGCCTGGCACTTCCTTGCTCTTGTTGGTTGGCATGTGTTATAAACAGCTATGGAGTTTCTTCCAGGGGCCCTAACAGCAGACTGGCCCTCACCCCGGTGAAGGAGGGGTGGACACCTGCTCACACTGATTTTCTCATCCTTCATTCTTGCTGCTTATGTTTCCTGAGCCACAGGTGGGTAGGAGGCCTTGCTCAGCATTCACGAGAGCTACAATAACATTTAACGCTCTGCCCAGGAACTGTCCGAATTGCCTGCCTCCCCTCTCCAGTCAGTAAGCTCCTTGAGTTGGGTCCTTGTCTATAGAGCCCTGCGTGTGGTGTCTGCGACTACAGAGGTGGTTAGCAGATGAGAAAATTAAATAATGACCATGTAGGGGAAACAACCTAATCTCTTGACACTCCAAAAATAAGGAAAGAAGACAAGAAGATAGCAAATCAATGAGGTTAGGAGTTTTTTAAATGTCATTTTATTAGGTGGTCCTCATTAAGAGCAACCGGAAAGCCAGCTGTCCCATCCTGTCCCACGTAATTACGGGGCAGCCAAGTCACTTTATGACATTTTCCAAAGGGTGTGTGTGAAACGCACTCAGCCACGGACAGGAGGCCAAGGCTTTCTGGTCAGCAGTGCCGTGAGGAGGGAGTGCTGTTAACTCGCAGAGTGTGAGACACCGCTCATACACAGTTCCTTATTTCCTCGCCCTTTCTTTGACAGACAATATCACAAACATTTCTTGACTGTATTGACAATTTTATGCTGGTGAGACATGGTTTCTTCCTCTGTTTGATTTCTGATAGTTTGTATTTATTTATTTATTTATTTATTTATTTAAGATTTCTGCCTCCTCCCCGCCACCGCCTCCCATTTTCCTCCCCCTCCCCCTCCCCCAATCAACTCCCCCTCCCTCGTCAGCCCGAAGAGCAATCAGGGTTCCCTGCCTGTGGGAAGTCCAAGGACCACCCATCTCCATCCAGGTCTAGTAAGGTGAGCATCCAAACTGCCTAGGCTCCCACAAAGTCAGTACGTGTAGTAGGATCAAAAACCCATTGCCATTGTTCTTGAGTTCTCAGCAGTCCTCATTGTCCGCTATGTTCAGGGAGTCTGGTTTTATCCCAGGCTTTTTCAGACCCAGGCCAGCTGGCCTTGAGCATAGTGTGATTGGACTAATTTTAAGTGTGTCTTATGCCACCTATTTTTAAGAAAACAGTAAATTCCTAGTAAAATGCTGTGGGACAATGGTCTGTAACCTTTCACTTGTATTTTAAATAAACACCGATTGGCCAGGAGCCAGGCAGGAAGTAGAGGTGGGACAAGGAGAACAGAAGAATCCTGGGAACAGGAAAGAGTCAGTCTGTAGTCATCATCCAGACACAGAGCAAGCAAGATGTGACTGCTTCACTAAAAAAGGTACTGAGCCACATGGTTAACATAGACAAGAATCATGGGCTAATATAAATAATAAGAGTTAATAAGAAGCCTGAGGTACTAGGCCAATCAGTTTATAACTAATATAGACCTCTGTGTGATTTCTTTGGGACTTAACGACTGCAGGAACCGGGCAGGACAAAAACCTCAGACAACAGTAAAATACAAATAAATAATTTTGTAGTATCTCAAAGCAAGTCTTCCTACCACTTTCCTCCTCGTCTCTCCCCATCTTCCTTGCTTCAGCTTTACCGCACCTCTGAACAGAGAACCTAGAGGAGAGTACTGGGAACCAGCCCCAGTTGCTAGTGGGGGCTTCTGGTGTCTCTCCTCTCTTCAGGATCCCCACCCCTGACAAAACTCATGGCTGTGCCTTCCTGGGGTGTAGATCTTTCTCTCCTCCCCAGGAATCTCCTCCCTAATGGTGGCCATCTCCTGGGGCTAGACATGCTTAGAAGGGACAGTCCACACCATCCTTTACAGCTAGGGCAGTGTCTGTCCCCCAGACCCCAGACCTCCTCCTCTAGCAACTTCAGACTTGTGAACATTAGAGCCAGGGCTCTGGGACTGAAGTCTCCCCGTTGTTTGGAGGACCTGAACTGCAGATCTTGCTCTAGCCATGCTTCAGCTGCCTGTTTCAGTTCTTGGTGAGCCCTCTTTCACTAATGCACCATTCTCCATTGCCCTCAGCATCTACGCCTGGAGACTGAGCTGCTCCTGACGGCCAGCTTGCTCTCGGGGTCAGTGCCGAGGCTTGAAAGCTTGGGTGTGTTAGGCATCTCCTGTTGGCCTATACTCTCTCTAGATGTACATACTATATACACATGTACACAGTGTTTACTATATATTATAGTATGTATCATATACTATACTGTCTTCCTTTCTATTCCTCCCGAACACACTTCCACAGCATGGCCATTGCTTCCACGGTTTCTTCTGTCTGGGCTGCTTTTCCTAAGTCATCTTCATAGTCACCTTCTCCAAGTTTTCCCAGCACCCACTTTGCTTCAACACATTCAGCACACTCCTTACCATTGCTTGCTGCTGTGGTCTCTGTCTTTCAAGATGCATACACTGTTGGTATTTTCCATCCTGTCCAGAGCTCCCACCGGCTGATCGGCATTCAGGCAAAATGTTCATCCACCCCAGGCATTAGCGCTTCCAGGTCCCATGGCTGCGCATGCGCCATCAGTTTTCAGGCAAACTGCCTGGCCACCCCGGGACTTTAAACCCTACATAATCTATGCACAACATGGTCATGTGATCTATGCGTGCCATAGCTACGCATAGATTGTGCATGTGCTAGACAGCCTTTAAAAGCAGACATTCTCACCATCTCTCTCTTACCACACTGTTTTCATCAAGGCCTGCACACTTCCCTCTTTTCCTTTTCTTCTCCCTCTGTTAACAAAACTCTTAAAATGGGTTTTGTTGTGCATCTCAGATCCATTCTCGCACCCAGAAATATCACTGGTGTCGTGACTCAGGCACTGGGTCCGGGCATGTTCTAATCCTCATATCTGTCCCTCTAGACCGTATCCAAAACTCCATCAGGAGAGGCATTGGTCAATTGATTGTCCTCGTGCACCTCCTGGCATGGAGACATCAGACCCAGATCAACCTCCAACTGACCTTCTAGGCCTGGCCATGGACAATTGAGGATGTCCAGGGTCCCTTGACCTGACCATGCCTATCATCTCTAATAGGGAGCCATGAGTAGACATGATGGTATCAGGGCAATCCATCTCCTTTCTCTTGGACACTGGGGCCACTTACTCAGTACTGAGGGAGATTTGGGGACCCACCTCTCCTTTTCATTTCCCTATTGTCGGGGTTGGGGGGACAGCCTTACCAGCCTCATCAGACCCCACCACTCAATTGCGTTTTCAGGGTATTCTTCTCACTCATTCAGTTTTGGTCATGCCAACCTGCCCTGTGCTCCTAATGGGAAGAGATTTTTTTTTAAGCCAAAGTGGGAGTTTCTATTTCATTTGTTCCTCCCATTTGCCTGACCTTAGGCTCACCAGCAGCTCCTTTCCTCTCTTAGCCTCCCATCCTACTGGTTCCAACATGTCATTTCCTTTGCCAGCCTCTCCAAGTCTGGGACAACCAAAACCTTTCTGCTGGTAAACACCATTCTCCACTGTCATTCAGTTACAAGACCCAACCAGAGACATTACCCAAGCTCAGTACCCACTGCCACCCCAGAGCCTTAGCATCCCTGACCTTCTAAGAAAATACCAACATGCACTATTTGGGGGATGGGCATGGAGTTCCCCTTCGATTTCTGAGATCAGCTTTTTTGTCTATCATTTCTGTGGATTTGGTGTGGGGAAAGAGCTTATCATTTTGAGAACTGAGAAGACCCTGAAGAAAATTGTGTTAATTATGTAGATATCTAAGTGAAGAACATTTTAGAGAGATGAATCAGTGGATGCAAAGACCTTGGAGGCAGCAGTGTGCTGGCAGGAAGGGGTGGGAGCATGCAGTAGTTGTTGCTTGGCTAGAGTAGAGTCACTTGGGGAGGAGGCAACAGAAAGCAAGCTCAGAGCAAAGGGGACGAATAGGGTACACAGAGATGCATCGTATGGAGAACAGTGGGGTACAGAGATGCATCATATGGAGAACAGTGGGGTACAGAGGTGCATCGTATGGAGAACAGTGGGGCACAGAGATGCATCGTATGGAGAACAGTGGGGTACAGAGGTGCATCGTATGGAGAACAGTGGGGTACAGAGGTGCATCGTATGGAGAACAGTGGGGTACAGAGGTGCATCGTATGGAGAACAGTGGGGTACAGAGATGCATCATATGGAGAACAGTGGGGGTACACAGAGATGCATCATACGGAGAACAGTGGGGGTACACAGAGATGCATCATATGAGGGGAACAATGGGGTACACAGAGATGCATCATATGGAGAATAATGGGGTACACAGAGATGCATCATCTGGAGAACAGTGGGGTACAGAGGTGCATCATATGGAGAACAGTGGGGTACACATAGAGATGCATCATATGGAGAATAATGGGGTACACAGAGATGCATCATATGGAGAACAGTGGGGTACAGAGATGCATCATATGGAGAACAGTGGGGTACAGAGGTGCATCGTATGGAGAACAGTGGGGCACAGAGATGCATCGTATGGAGAACAGTGGGGTACAGAGGTGCATCGTATGGAGAACAGTGGGGTACAGAGGTGCATCGTATGGAGAACAGTGGGGTACAGAGGTGCATCGTATGGAGAACAGTGGGGTACAGAGATGCATCATATGGAGAACAGTGGGGGTACACAGAGATGCATCATACGGAGAACAGTGGGGGTACACAGAGATGCATCATATGAGGGGAACAATGGGGTACACAGAGATGCATCATATGGAGAATAATGGGGTACACAGAGATGCATCATCTGGAGAACAGTGGGGTACAGAGGTGCATCATATGGAGAACAGTGGGGTACACATAGAGATGCATCATATGGAGAATAATGGGGTACACAGAGATGCATCATATGGAGAACAGTGGGGTACAGAGATGCATCATACGGAGAACAGTGGGGGTACACAGAGATGCATCATATGAGGGGAACAATGGGGTACACAGAGATGCATCATATGGAGAATAATGGGGTACACAGAGATGCATCATCTGGAGAACAGTGGGGTACAGAGATGCATCATACGGAGAACAGTGGGGTACACAGATGCATCATATGGAGAAACACGGGGTACACAGAGATGCATCATCTGGAGCCAGGAGGCCATTTTGTGAATTCAATTCTACCCTGGGGAGGACAGAAAGGCAGGGGTACAGTGATACATCTTAATATTTCCAGATGAACTTCTGCCTGTTAAGACCAAGCTGGAGGGAGGAGCACCAGGGCCTAGCATGCACGAGGCCCTGCGGTCTATTTCAGCACCACACTCCAAGCATGGCAACATTCACATGAGAGGCTGAGGCAGGAGGACCAGGTAGTCGAGGTTATTCTCAGCTATATAATGAATCAAGGCCAGCCTGCACTAAGCGAGACTCTGTTTCATTAAAAAAAAAGAAAAAAGAAAAAAGAAAAGAAAAGAAAAGAAAGAAAAAGAAAAAACCGATGCCATGTATCTTCCTCTCACGCACTCCAGCTTCATGTCGGATGGTCTGCCCAGAGTGCCACCGTGGCCCTTTCCAGCTGTGGATGAACAAAGAAGCTGCTGTCGGTCACTTTTTAAATGAATCAAAATTAGTTAAGTTTGTTTGCAGAATCAGGGAACAGGATTTGCTCATCAGCCGTGAATTAGTAAAACCCTGGCACTTTTAGTAGCTCAGATGAAGACGGTTTTCTTGGGAAGGCTCTCAGCACAGCGGATGCAGGGTCGGCCTCACCACCTCTCAGGCTCACTCTGTGTGGGACGAACTGCTTAGCTGATGTCCCTGAAATCCCACTGTGAACTCAGGGTAGGATGAAGTCCTTTCAGGGAGCTGCATGGAAGGTCAGGTTCTTACTAGAACTGTGGGGTGGAGTGAGTAGCTTTCTCATTTCTGGAGCGCTGGTTGTGCACGATAGATTTAGCGAGAAATAGAGAGCGCACACTATTTAAAAGGCAGCGAGGTCGGTGATTCTACACCAATTGATGTGTGTGTCTGCCCCGGGAGAGAGGTCCCTGCCTGCAGGCGCCAGTTCCAAAAGGTGACTCAGGCCACCGAGCTGAACTTTGATCTCCCTTCAAGGCAGCGCAGTTCCTGCCTTGTGTCTTGGCTCGCAGAGCCTGCTCAGTTCCCAGACGCTGACCTTGGGGCAGGTGGTCTCAGCTGGAGGCCTTCCACCAGTTCAGGGCTTCTCCTGAATCTCCCAGAGCGGTGAAGTAAGGATCATGAATCTCCCAGAGAGGTGAGGTAGCCGCAGAGCGGCACACGGCACTCCCAGACATGACCCCAGCCAGACAGAGGGCGGCCAACGCGAAAGAGCCCGCTGACTTTTGGGCAGGAGGGATTTAGTTTCTTGCATCATACTTTCCATGACTTCGCCGGCCAAGCTCTTGAGGCTTTTTGAGCCGAGGAAATCAACTTGGCTAATTACTCTGAGGAACTATCTCATACCCCCTGTTCAGGGAATCCCAGAGGTCAACACCACAAGCTCTCTAAGTTCTCATGTGTCTCCAGTGAGAGTCCTGAAAGCCCTCTCCTGCAAAGGAATCCGGGACAAATGTCAGCCATCTTTGCTCCTGATGAGGAAGCCAGCACTGAGGCCGAGTTGACAGGTTCTTAAAAGTGGCCCGTGTTGGTCAGCACGTCCCTTCCACACGCTCACTTGCCCTCAATGTGGCTGCAGTAGAATTGTTACTGCTGGAGTATTTATGGAAGGGTGAAGAAAGGTTGGTCTAAGCTCTCAAGAACATAACAGTGGGTGTTGTGAAATACTTAGGCTAGGTGTGCTTGGAAACATGGCTAACCGTGACTCATGCTGTTGTTGTGATAAACCCGGGACACGCGCAGTTGAAGGGAAGAGGCGATTACTTGGCTCACAGTTTGAGGATCTCATCCATCATGGAGGGGAGGTGGTGGTGGTAGGAGCTTGAGGCAGTATTGGCATTACCTCTGTGTTTCTGAGCTTGGAGCGATAAATGCCAGTACTCAGCACACATTCTCCCTTCTATTCTGTCTGGGCCCCCAGGCCAGAGAACGGCTCTGTCCACCGTTACCATAGGTCTTTCTGCTTCAGTGGACTTCCTGCCAGTCAGTCTCCACGGTCATTTTAAATCCCACCAGTAGACAAGATGAACTGTTGCACCACCCCTGGGTGAATACTTTAGCTACCCTTACCCCTAGTTTCTTTGTCTTCGAAATGCAAAGCCACAGCATGAGAACTGCGAGCTTGTGGTGGAGTCGAGAGGTCTGGCTCACACAGGCCCTCCTACAAGGAAGACAAGATGTCTGCATCCACAAAGTTAACCCAAAACATCGGTGCTTTCTCGCACTGCATACGGGTGACACCGCTGTGTGCAGGACGAGAGCACAGAAAAGGCAAATGCTCTGTCTTGTGCACTCGCACTTCTGTTGAGGCGTGAATCTTCTGCAAGGCCATTCATCACACCCTGCTGCTCAAACCATAGCATCCACCGCTTGCTCCCAGAGGCAGGACTCTGAGTCACTGAAACCCTGGTTTTCGTATCTAGGGGGATCATGAGACTGCAGTACTTGACTGTGTCTTAGGCATTAAGTCCCTCTGTTCAACACAATTTGCTCTTGAGGGAAGCTTTATGTCAGTTTCGTGCTTTCAAAAGGTCTTTCCTTCAACTTCCTGAAAACCTCCCTATAATTAGGGATGCTCTGAATGCAAAGGGAAAGCAACCAGCTCCCGTGAATGAAGGAAAAACCTCAGGCGTTGACATTAAAGGAGATTCAATTAGAGAACAACAGACATTGTGTAGCCTGATGTGGACCACTTGAAGGAGTTTGCCCCTGGATTGCAATCACTGCTCCAAGCTCCTAGTTGCTATGTGTAACCTCCAGGCTGTCCCTGCTTTCCTGGAGCAAAGGCTTAGACCCTCCTGGAAGAAATCTAATTGCATAAGCCTCCCTTCTGTGGAAAAGTCAGAGTACCCAATCTTTAAAGTTCCCTTCCTTTCCTTAACCCCAGCTCATCCAACTCTTGCTTTTGACCTTGTTTTCTGTGTGCATGAATTGATTTTTTTTCCTACTAGGTTCAAGCATCAAGTTCATCCAAAGACGGAATTTGGCCTGGAATATTTGCAGTGGGTCAGGTTCTCCGCTCCAGAGATCAGCGACTGTAGGAGTGTCTCAGGATCCATCAGGGACCAGGAGAAGCAAACTCAGGCCCACATGGAACATCCATGTAAAAATAGTATTTCTGCCTTTGTGGTAGTTACAAAGAGTTAGAATCTACTCCCGAAACAGCTCATGTAAACGTGTTGGAAGAATTCCTTCTCTACGAGTGCTCCTTTCCCTAGAATCTACATGTGGACTTAACGATCTTCATAGATTCAGTTTATTCATTAGTAGTTCCATGGAAGGAAAAGTACTATCAATTTAAACTGGTCCTTATAATTGTATTACAACCAAGCTCCAAGGATCTCTGCTCCAAGTGAGAGATCTCTGCTCACAGTGAGATTGTGTTATGGATGACAAGATCTTCTTTTCTACCTGTGGCTTTTTGGTTCTTTTCCTTAACTGAGTAACTCAAGGTTCTTCTAACCCAATCAGTTGACTTCAAGTATTAGGAGTTTTTCCGGGAGTACACATCTGCATGTTTCCCTTCAAAAGATAATAATTCAAACGCAGGGCAGAACTGAGAGGCCGCAGCATCCACACCGAACCCTCGAGACTTAGTCTTCATTTGCTCCTTGGTTTTGTAATTTCTCATTCTTCAATTTGGATATCATGGAGCCATCCGTAACCACAGCATCACACCAACGCCCCTCTTTTTCAGAGAGACCGCGACCACCCAGTTCATCTTCTACCCTATGGTACATGACTGGTGAGCCAATGGGCCAGGGGCCTTTACATCAGGTACCCGGCTCTGAAAACTGACACCATAGCTGGAGAGTCCAAGAATAAGAATATTAAAATAGAGATCCCAGAAATAAGAATGCAGAAATAAAGAGATATAAAGTTGTAAGCCTAGGAGAATGACAGCAGACTGTCAGCAACTTTCTCAGCTGCTCAAGGATTTATTACCATCGACAGTGGGTTAGTAATCCACTTTACAACCCGTAACTCTATTTGCAAGACTAAAGTGGCCTCTGCAAATTTAGGGTTGCTTTACAAACTGAAGATCAGCTTTTAGATAACACCCCTGGCTACTCATGACCAGAAAGATGTGAGCTGAGTTAACTTTTAAATGATGGGATGTATGTGACTTTTGATTTTTGGTTTTATATTGTCCCATACCCTTCCCTGCTATGAGAAACTGGCACTGTTAGGAAAGGGGCAGAGCCTTGGTAAACACTATCAAAAATGCCAAGGGGGAAACAATGGACTAAATACAAGCACAAGTTTAACTGAAAAGCTCTGTTGATGGAAATTGCAAAGAGGGTAATTTGTATCTGAGTTTTACCTTGAGATTGTAAAAATTCTTTTGTAATTGCCTAATGCTTGTGATAAAAGGAGGGGTTCAGAAACCGGCCTTTGCCACAGCCTTACAAGTCCATCTCTGGCTGTGGTCTCAGCTAGTTGATAAGCTTTTTGTGCCTCATGGAGACTTTTTTTTTTAATTTTTAAATTTTTCCTGGAATAAAGTTTGCTTCTGGTTTATTAGACTTTGGTGGTCTGTCCCCATCTTTGAGCAACCCCCATGGACTCAACAGTAGCCAGAAAAGTCAAATATGACTCTGCGAACAAGAATCCTGTCTTGAAAAACTAAAAAAGCAAAAAAGAAGGGACTAGGGCCAGGCTTCCCAAAGTTGAACTTATATGCCTGGAACTCATTTACTTTCCCTCCATTGATTTCCCATTTCTTTACTTCTTCATTTATGTTTCCTGCCATCATCAGCCAAATGAATAATCTACAATTAAGGTTTTATTTGTTTTTGTTTTGAATCTGCTTTTGGAGGCACTCAAACTAAAAGAAATACAATATCGGGTTATAAAAGTACCAGACAATTACTTGCCGTACGCCCTGATCTTCAGGTTTATTTTTGAGAAGCTTAGTGAAATACAGAGTTTGGACTTCAGTGAAAAGCTTTGGGTGAAACTTTCAAAAAATATCATTATACAAACATGCAAGAGAAGGCTGGAGGCAGCTCGCTCTCAGGAACCTCCTTAAAGGAGACCCACAACCTCCCAGGGTTTTAAAATAACTCCTAATGTTCTCTAAGGCAAACAAGCTGCACTCACAGATAACAAAGACTGGGAAATCCCTTCTCTGATAGAGGTGCATTGTGGATGTGGATCTGAAGGCCATTCTTTCATCTTCAGTAGCCCACTGTGACCCAGAAATAAAGACAACAACTTAATGTTAATTTGAAAGCAAGTTACAAGGAAACCTAAGGCACACTAGAAATTCTTCTGAAACTAGATCTCTCTTACATGTGAGAGTGTGAGGAGAACAGCATCTCTCTCTTCCGTGTGTGGAAATTAAATTCTTCTCCCAGTTCTCTCAGAGCTGTCTGACTGGCCGGACAACTCCGACAGTAATTTCTCCTTTAGGGGCAGCAAGCTGAGCCACTTAATCGCAAACTATTTGAGAACATTGTCCCTGTTACTTTTGTGTTTGTCTTGGAAACACCAGACACATGCCCAATAAACATTAAACACAAAATCCCTTGAAACCGTAAACCCAAACCAACAAGTCCTCTGCTGAAGTCAATCCGATTGCGCTTGGGATAAAATGCATACTCTTCAATGGAATGTAAAAGTTCTGCAGAAGAAGGTCTTGGTTTTCATTTGGCCTGCAGAAAGTGGAGCATCAGCCCCATACTTTAAACAGAAGGAGGACCCTGGATGATCCACAGACAAGCGCTGTTAACCCCCTCAGCAAAGAAAGACGGTGCCTTCGTGGGTGTGAGGCTTGCTCATCTCAAGTAGATGGTAGACAGCAAAACACTAACAAGGAGAGCACAGAAGCTAAAACTGTAAGGAGCTGCAAACACAATTTAGAGCCATTCGTAGACCACACGTGGTTGCAGGTGCAAGGGCACTTGTGTTCTCTGCAGACTTACACTGCAGATGGATTTTTTTGGGGGCTGCAGCTCACAAATAACGACATGGAGACTTATTATTAATTATGTAAGCTTGGCCTTAGCTTAGGCTTGCTCCTAACTAGTTCTTATCACTTAAATCAACTCGTATCTTTATATCTATGTTCTTTTATGTGACTCAGTTACCTTTACTCTGTACTGCCCATCCTGCTTCTGTGTCTGGCTGGTAACTTGGACTTTCTTCTTCTCTGAGACCTCTCCGTCCCCAGAAATCTCCCCTAACCTCATCCTGCCTAGCTATTGGCCATTCAGCTCTTTATTAAACCAGTCACAGTGACACATCTTCACACAGTATTAAGGAAGATTCTGCAACATTTCCCCTCCGACCTCACCATATGGTTCTATTTGTCTGACAGGTAGTGGTGTCTTGCAAAAATAAAAGTTTGTGGGGTTGCTCTGTCATTGGAGCACCTCAGGTCTGAGGACAGCAGGCGTAAGGAAGATACCTATCTATCTCTCTGTTATCTGTCTATCTATCTATGGACAGCAGGTGTACGGAAAATACCTATCTATTTCTCTATTATCTATCTACCTACCTATCATCTATCTACCTACTATCTATCTATCTATCTATCTATCTATCTATCTATCTATGGACAGCAGGTGTACAGAAAATACCTATCCATTTCTCTATTATCTATCTACCTACCTATCATCTATCTACCTACTATCTATCTATCTATCTATCTATCTGTCTATCTATCTATGGACAGCAGGTGTACAGAAAATACCTATCCATTTCTCTATTATCTATCTATCTATCTCTCTATCTATCTATCTATCTATCTATGGACAGCAGGTGTACAGAAAATACCTATCTATTTCTCTATTATCTATCTATCTATCTATCTATCTATCTATCTATCTATCTGTCTATTATCTATCTAGAGACATAGCTCAGTGGTAAAGCCCTTGCCTAGCTAGCATGTTTGAGGTCTCAAGTTCAGTCTCTAAGTACCTCAGGGGAGAGGGACAAAATAAGTTTGTTTTAGTTCTGAAGCCTGGAAAATCCAAGATCAAGGACCAGCAGATTCAGTGCATGGTGAGAGCCACCTACAGGTTCACAGGTTCACAGGTGGTCACCTTTTCTCATGCACATGGCCAAAAGGGGCTGGGAGTCTTCATGATGGTGCTGCTACCAAAGCCCCCTCACACAAACACTGTCATGCCAAGGACTGGCTTTCAATTTCTACCTAAGGAATTCCATCCAGAGCCTGGTATCAGTTGCTTTTCTTCTTATTATGCCAAGACACTTGATAAGGGCAACTTCCTTTAAACAAGATAGGACTTGTTTTGGTTCAGAGTTCTGGGGTACAGTAAAGTGGCAGGGAAGGCATGTCGGGGGAGGTGAGGTGGGTTAGTGCAGTGTGTCCACAGTCAGGAAGGGGTTGAGATGGGTGCTCAGCCCACTTTCTCAGTTTTATTCAGTCCATGACCCTAGCACAACGAGATCTTCCCTCCTCATCTAACTGAATCCAGAAACTTCCTCCCAAGCATGTCTAGAGGTTTGTCACTTGGGTGACCTAGAGCCAGGCAGGTTGACAATTACTGTCAGCCATCACAATCCTATATACATGCCATACATCTGTCCGTCCATCCGTCCATACATCCATCTGTCCATTCGTCTGTCCATAGCATAAATGCACGGAAGACAAGCTAAACAATTAATGATTATTACGTAATGAATGAGAGAATGAGCACTCTGAAAATGCCACCTTACCTGGGACCCTGCCTATATTCACAAAGTGAAGGGATGGTGGCTATTGTCAGAACTAGAAACTCTTCCCTGTCAGAACTCAAACATGGAGTTATATCATACTTCCTATCCCTCCTGTCTCACTCAGCCATATCCCAAGCAAGGGTTCTGTTTTCCTGGCTTCACCTAGGACTGCATTAAATAGGCTCTGATGTCTTAAACATTTAAAGAATGAGTAGGAAGCCTCACACCGGCTCCAGAAGTTAGTTTGGTATCCATTCAGACTTTACTGGAAGGTCGTGTACTTGGAAAATTATTGAGCAAACTCAGTAGAGTGCATCTCTTGATCCCTAAGAGTTTGTGGATGTTGGGATAATGGTTAGGGTAGAACAGGAAATTGCCCTGTGAGGAAGGCTTGAAGAGAGACGCCAGGGCCCTGCAGTTTTCAGATCTGGGATTTCTCCTGAATGAGGTAGAAGCAAAAGAGAAGAGTATATTCTGCCATGAACAGAGACAGTTTGGGTGTCAGTGCTCCAGAGAAGGTGGACAGATGTGCACACTGTGGTCCATCGGGAGACAGAGCTCCAGGGCAATGAACAGCAAAAGCAATACAAACACCATCAAGGCGGGAAGGTGGAAGATGGTATCAAAGAGGCTCCCCAGCTGCTGCAGACCACACCCTGCTTCAAAGAGAAACAAACCACACTCTCTTTCCTCGAAGGAGTGAACTTCATTCACCTCTACACATTCTAGGCAACTGAGGGACTTTTGAGCTATCAGAGAACGTACCCTTAACAACATTCAGAAGTACGAGGACAGGGTCCATCTGAAACGAGCTGGAATGCCCGTGTAAACAGGTGGAGGGCCCAGAGTGGGGAAAATTTGTCAAATATGGTTGTAAATGTTAATATTTTTCTCACCCACCAGCTGGCGAAGCTGGAGAGATGTCAGCTGCCTGCTGATTGACTGAGCTGTGAGCCCATCCCCATGGCCACTGAACCATTCCATCCGGCATTTAGTCTCAGGGACTGGGATGACTTGGGAAGATGGCCAAAGTGATAGATCCCTCTCTGGGCAGCCTGCCTCAGCAGTTGCAGTAAACCCAGCTCATGCCCCTCACACATTAATCTAGACAAAAAAGACTTCACTTTGGGCTTCATTTAGAAGAGATAATATCAGAAATGAGGACATTTTCCATGAATGAGTGAACATAATCAGTAGGCTAAATTATGAAATTCAGCATATGCTATCTAATGGAAGACCGGTTAAAGTGACAGAAATTCCACATGGGGTCATATTTCAGAATTGTCATACAAAAATATGAAACAAAACCACAGTTCATGCATAAGCACTGTGCTCAGCAAAGGTGCCCAATGGTCATGAGATTCAGCTGAGCCTAAGACTTGCCAAAGCTAAAATGACTGCGGACTTCTCCTGTTTCTTTGAAAACAAAACAAACAAGCAAACAGAAAACACATTTACAGACTCTGTCACCAACACATCCTTCTTTTCTCTCTAGGCAGCTTGTGCATCACAGCCTGGGCTGTTTGGAGCCCAGGAGCTTCTTCCTGAATCCTAACAATGCCTCAATTAACATACTACAGTAGCCAGCTTCCTTCCCTCCCATCGGGAATAAGTTTTAAACCAAGCCTTTGGACTCCCTTGTGAGGTGTGTAGCTTGGGTTTCTCTTGGTTGCTGTCTTTTTTTTTTTTCTTTTAAACGATTTTTTTTTTATTGAGAAAAGGAGAAAAAAGAAAACAAAAACAAGTTTCCACCTCCTCCCAGCCTCCCAATTTCCCTCCCCCTCCTCCCCCCCTACGCCCCCTCCTCCCACCCTTCTCCCCCTCCCCCCACTCCTTTCCCCCTCCCTCTCCAGTCCAAAGAGCAGTCAGGGTTTTCTGCCCTGTAGTAAGACCTAGG
Source organism: Microtus oregoni (assembly GCF_018167655.1). Taxonomy (NCBI): domain Eukaryota; kingdom Metazoa; phylum Chordata; class Mammalia; order Rodentia; family Cricetidae; genus Microtus; species Microtus oregoni. Next base: position 31,245,003 of record NW_024543067.1, read on the forward strand.
ACCTCCCCCCTCCGTCCATATCTAGGAAGGTGAACATCCAAACTGGCTGGGCTCCCACAAAGCCATCACATTACGTAGGATCAGACCCCCGTGCCATTGTCCTTTGTGTCTCATCAGCCCTCATAGTTCGCCATGTTCAGAGAGTCCAGTTTTATCCCATGCTTTTTCAGTCACAGTCCAGCTGGTCTTGGTGAGCTCTCAATAGATCAGCTCCACTGTCTCAGTGGGTGGGTGCATCCCTTGTGGTCCCGACTTCTTTGCTCATGTTCTCCCTCCTTCTGCTCCTCATTGGGACGTTGGGAGCTCAGTCCAGTGCTCCAGTGTGGGTCTCTGTCTCTATCTCCATCCATCACCAGATGAAGGTTCTATGATGATATGCAAGATATTCGTCAGTATTGCTCAAGGATAGGGTCATTTCAGGTTCCCTATTCTCAACTGCCCAAGGAACTAACTGGGGACCTCAGCTTGGGCACCTGGGAGCCCCTCTAGGGTCAGGTCTCTTGCCAACCCTAAAGTGGTTCCCTTAACTAAGAATTGTGGTTCCGTGCTCCCCTGTCCAACCTTCCTTTATCCCAATCCTCCTGCTTTCCCAAGGCCCGACCTCCTTCCCTTCTAACTCCATCTCCCCTTACCCCCAACCCACCCCACCCCAAGATCCCAATTTTCTCCCCGGCAATTTTGTCTACTTCCCTTAGCCAAGAGGATTTGCTGAAGGAGGCAGAGGCAGGAGGATCACGAGTTCGAGGCCAGCTTGGTTGCTGTCTTAAGAGCAAATTAACTCAGGCCTCATCTTCCTGCCCTGTCTCAGTGACAAAGTCCCAGATGCTGGGGAGCAATTGTGGAAGAATTGCTGCTTCTATCACAATCCCCACGAACTCCTCAGACACTCAGCAATCCAGTGCTTTGCTCCAGATTCAAAGAGGCTGTAATTCAAAGCCTAATGTTTCTGGAGCCTTAGGAGAGGGTCCTAGGAACATGACCTGTCCTGGAGCTGTTTCCTCACAGCTGGGTGAGCTGAGTCTGACCTGCCAGGTTATGGTGCCATGGTAGGAGGACAAGGCAGGCATCAGGGCTCCTAGTCTGGTCTTAAAGATGTCACCTGCAGCAATCAGCACACCCTTTGTGAACAACACTTCTTTGAAGGTTGGCTTTTTCTTCCAGGAGACTTTTGAACAGCCATGGTGTCAGACGATTGGCCATCCTGAAAACTGTACAGTTAGTTTTTAACTGGTTGCTGGTATCATAAACCCTGTGTGAGAGAGACAGAGACAGACAGAGAGAAACAGAGACTTTCCATGAGCTGGTGTTTCCTCAAAGCTGTGTGACTTGCTGTCAGTGGACTGACTACTACTTTCACATTGACCAGACAAGCAGGAGAGGGCAGAGATGAGTGGGATGCAGGGCAGGTACTTCTCTAATGTGCCTACAGACCACCTGGGATCCTGAAATGCAAATCTTACTTAGTATTTTGGGACTGCAACGTAAGATGGATGCTTCTTTCCAGTGGCCCTCTAGATGGTACCATCGCCATCCAAGGACCTAAATGAGTCCGGCTAGCCATTTAACTAGAGTTCCTCATCTTGAGAGAGGCGAGATGAACCAGGTGGCCGTCAAGGACATGGGATTGTTTACATCTCGACCCCGTGACTTCATGACAAATTGATTTAAGGCACGTGAGCCCTTGTCTGTAGTGCGTGGCTAACTCTACCCCTTCCAGAGAACTGCTGCTGTACAAATGCAATATTGAAATGCATTTTGAATGTAGAGCTCTGAGCCCTGCATAGAACAAGTACTGAATAAATGCATGCTGAGTTTTAACCTGTAGCTAAGCATGGTCGAAACAGCCAAGATGTGACAGTGTGTCTTGTCTACACTGTCAAGCCTGAGCTGACATTTCAACCCAAATCAACAATATGCTCAATGATTTTTTTCAGATGTAAATGTCTAACACATTGCTTTTCATGTTTTTCAATTGATCTAAAACAAATGTAGTCACAAAATGAATAAGCTTGGGAGCATGTTACATGCTTATAATGAACATATATGATGCTATAAATTATGCTTCTAGCCACTCTGAGTTGTTAAATACCATTCTATGAATAACTTCACGCCTAGCTCCAAGTGATAAGAGAAAGCCTACACCCAGCACAATGTGTTGGTGGTCTGCCTGCTACACTTGTAACTGGACACCTGACCACACACTTGTTTTTGCTGAGGCAGCTTCTTCATTCTGCACACCCGATTTCTTCTGCAGTTTGTCTGACATGGTAGTACTCTAATGGTGCTGATGCTGACGTCTATATCAGTACTCTAGTGGTGCTTATGCTGACGTCTATATCAGCACTCTACTGGTGCTGATGCTGATGTCCACATCAGTACTCTACTGATGCTGATGCTGACATCCCACATTATCAGTACTCTACTGGTGCTGATGCTGATGTCCCACATCTTCTGGCAAGCTCTGATGGTGTCATAGCTGATAGAAGAGAGAGGTATTTTGGGGCACAGGAAGGAGAGCATGAGTTCAGTCTCCACCTTTTGTGGTAGGTTTTATTGAGGGTGACATGTCTTTCCCTTCTCCTGGAGCAGCATGTCTGTCTACAGATGAGGAGAGAGAGAGAGAGAGAGAGAGAGAGAGAGAGAAGTGCATCCACTTCCATGCAGGCTTTTTAGGGATATATGAATCTTTTGGAGATAATTAGGAGAACTAAAAGCATAAACGTTATTCACAAGCATACTAACAACCTTTCCTTTTGATGGTGAACTTCACACATCAGACTCTGTTGTTGTCTTTCCTCACGAGTGCTCCTCACTGGGCACAAAGACAACTTCTCAAGGAAATGACCAGCACCACCATTTTCTGAACATTCTTTTCCTGGGGCCATGTTTATTTTTATTCTATTCTGAACATTTTTTTGTTAGCGATTGTAGTTCTCAGATGGACACAATTAAGGGAAAATAACATATATTAACTAACTAATATACAAAAACTTACATTAAAAAACTTTCAAACAAATAAAATAAAAATTAAAAGGCCCAAAGTCTATACAAATACAACTTAATGAAACTACATATGGGTAGAACTGGATTTGAAGTGGAAATTTGAAGCTTTGTATTAAATTTTACTCTTTCAGTATTGAATATATTTTATGCACTTCTCTTCTACCAGATTCAAAGAAATTCATGACAGAGTTAGCATCAGAAAAAGAATTAGTTTTATATCCTCCTTCATAACTCGTGTCTATTACTGGCATCTACTCCTTCCTCATCCCTTTATATTTGTGTTTGTTATTCTCTTTATGTTAGGTTTTTATTTATACATTTTACCAAAGTAAAAAAGCTATCATGACTTCCTATCTTTGCCTAACAACTGAAGGAACTGCAAGTTAAAGATATCATCTCTCCTGATTGACGTGAAGTCAGCAAGTTCCTGTTTGGATTCTAGCCCAAGTCTGCCCTCAAAGAGCAAGGCTTTTGCACTGTACTGCAAAGGAGCACAGATGGAGACAAGAAGTGCCCACAAGACTGCCTATGAATGTGGTCAGCTGATGGGCATTGGCTGTGACACACTTGCCAGGAAAATGGTTGTTTTTCAAGAACTACTTCCATTTATAGAGCATTTGAAAATAGCTTTACTGGGCCCTGTTTCCAAGATGTATTAATCATATTTTGGTGCAATGGTACTAGTCACTAAGTAGCTAATAGCATTCCAACAGCAGGTTGTCATGCAACTGGTTAGAAGGTGAAGTGATGAAGCCATTAAAACTACTGGTTGCCGTGGTGCCATAGTTAACCGATTATTGCCTATAACTTCTTAGAATGTACTGGTTCTAAAAATTTAAATAGGTGAAGTCAATTGGTTGGCTTAGCTTTTTAATGTCCAAGAGCCCAGGGTCTTCTTACCCTGTGTGAAGTATGCATACATACTCACATACATATGTGCATATGTAACAATAATAATCAAAGAAAAAGGAACAATTTGAGCAGATTCATAAGGTTTGAGAGATGGTAAGTGAGAGGGGCTGGAAGGAGGAAAGGCAGGAGGGAAAGTGATATAATTCTATTTCAAGCCCAAACATTTTTGAAAAGAATACTATATAGTGAACCGGCATTTTTGATATTGATATGCAGGCTATCTTGTGGTATACTTTAAATATATACAGGAAAATTCATTTTTGACTGTTTACAGCTGGACTGTATTTGACGCGAAGCGTAAGAAGTACCACGAGAGCATTCCTTTATGGACTGATGTCTGCACGTGGAGGACGCTCCAGATAGGTCTGCTGGAGAGTAGCTTCATCTGGTTCAGTGTAGTTAAGGGATTGGGCCTCCCCTGCTGCAGGCCACACACCCCTCCCCACACTGCTGGTGGCTCATGGGATTTCAGACATGGATTGATTCTCCACTATACGGATCTAATGACCTCAGGCAGGGGTGGGGGGGCTTTAATAGTCGTCTCTCTCCTAACCCGGTGATGTGATGGACACCATGAGCCAGCCATCCTCACATGACTACATTTATAGAGTCTTCTGGGCAAGCCCAGTATTGTCTGGATCCCCAAGTGTGACTAGAACAGGCTTCTCCGAGCTCATCTGGTACCGTATAAACATATGCTGTTTGCCCCAGTGCTTAGGAGAGAGATCTCAGAAATTCAAATCTCTTCAAGGGAACCTGGGTTAGTTTCCTAGCACCGTGCATGTCCTCTTGGTCTCCTCTGATAGCGCACTGATGAGTGGCTGTCAGCACAACACGTCCACATCTGACACATCATGGTTTCTCCTCTTCCCAGCTTCAGTAGCTTTGTCTCACGGTCCCCTTCACTAAGACTTGGCTTCCTCTTTTCTGCCCTCCAGGATCATTTTGTCCTTGTCATGCTCTCTCATCTCCCTAAGCCTGGTTGTCCTTATAATCGCTATTGAACACCACACTGCCCTGGACCATCGACAGCTCCCATTTATCAGTATAAACATTTCATTAAATATCTTATGGGAGAGGGGTCTACAAAAATTAGTTTAAGTCTCCTTTCCTGCCATAAATGTTATTTTGGAGAGATGATAGAAGCTGTATTTCTGTAGATATTTGTGAGCCGTGGAAGCGAGCACAGATAGAGAGCATGGTAACGGAGTCTTAGCGATGCTGCCTGGTGACTGACTTAGAGCAGCACAGGGAATCGCTCGAAACTGCGTCATCAGGAAGAACAGCGCAGCACCTCCTGTCTTCACGAGTTTGCTAAGTGTGCTCACATTCATTCTTCAAACACTCTGTGCTCTCTTTCCTTTGTGTGAGAACCGGCAGGGAGATGTAGCTCATAGATGGATGGCAAATAAGTATCTGTTAGTTACCATCTGGACAGCATCGGCTTTAGGGTAAGGAGCTGGACAAGCTAACCTAAAATTTAGCTCACAGGCAACTATTTCTGTTGAGCATGTGGCCCTAAGGAGGGAGGCTGACACAGGACCATGAGTTGGAGGTCCGGTGGGGCCTCATAAAAACATTGTCCCAAAACAAAAGAAAAAGTAACATGTTATAGCCAGATGCCACATTTCCATAATCCCAGCACTTGGGAGGCTGATGCAGGAGGATTGCCATGAGTTTGAGCTCAGTTTTTACTACAGCGTTTCAGACCAGTCTGGGTTACAAAGTAAAAATTTGGCTTTAACTAACTAACTAACTAACTAACTAACTAACTAACACATACTAACTAACTTTGTGTCTCTTTGTCTGTGCCCTGCAGTCATGTTGCTGCCTGCCTGAACCTGTGCTGCCTCCTGGGAGAAGAGTCAGGAGCAGCCATCAGGGGCAGGGACAGCAGGGACAGGGGACATCTGTGCATATGGTGCCCAATGCTGAACCCACAAAGTTCCCTCAGCCCAGCTGGGATTCTAAGAAAGGATTTTAAAAAATAAGCCCTTTAAATATAATTCATCCAGTTTTAAGTAGACAAGGTCCCTAAGGAAATCCTACATCTGGGCCAAGAATATATTAAACAAACCTGAGGAGTGGAAAAAAAACTTTTCCTATTTTTTTTTGGATGCCAAATAAAGAAAATAATAGAAAATGTTACACAAATAACATAAAAATACAATTTTTAGATACTTAACACTCCAGAAAATGAAGCAAAAAAATATAATCTTTTAAATATTCTGACATTGAAATAAAGATTAAAATCCCAAGATAACTAACCTTGGTCCAATCTGGACAGACTGTCACAAACTCCAGGATTCTCCAGCTTCCAGCACAAGCTCTGACGTCATCATCGTCATATCCAGGGTCTGACCTAATATCTTGTTCTCTAGGTAAAAATACACAAGACTTAAATGCTCTCGTTTCACACAGTCCTCAGCCATGTGGACTCTCCCTGCAAGGGCTGTTTCCGGTCTGGTTTAGTTCATTATTAATAGGGCAAGGTGATGATTGACAGTTCTTAGTCCCAGGGTGTGATGGAAGTTTTCCTGGCTCCCATGACCAGGTCAGCTGAGTATCTGCAAAAATAACTTAATGAATCTTTATAGACACATTCTGTGTAGCCATACACGGAGAGGAGAGTGGCTTGGTTCAGATCCACAAGTGAGCCGTTTCCAGGACAAAGACAGAAGAATACAATCCAGAAATGATGGACATCAGAAATGAGCACACAGACTAAAGGAGACCTGGACGTTTGTAATTAGTGCTGTTCTGAAATCCAAATAAGCCCTTGTAGCCAGCTGTCACCCACACCGCTTGTGAAGCCACTATTTGGGAGGCTGTAAGGACGGGGAGGAGTTCAGCACTAGCCTGGACTATATAGAGTATGTCTGGCAGCTTGGGCTATTGAGTAAGACTGTCTCAGAGAAACAAAACAAAGGGCGCTGCTGAGCAACTTGGGGGCCGTGAGGATGCTCTGAAGGCACAGTGCCTGAGCCTTTCCAGAGTGAAGTCGCCCGCTCCAGATGGGCGTAAGAAACCTCTGCCTGTCCATGACTTGATTTTCCCAGCAGTGTGAGTGGACCCAAACTCCTGCCTTTGGTAATTTACTTAACTGCTTGTGGCCTTGTTTCCCCTACAGTCCTCAAGGTCTCTGTGGTGTACTACATTCTAAACATGAGGCTCTGTGTAGACAAGGCTGTTCTCACAGTGGGTGCTTCACTGGAGATGTGAACAAACCCGAAAACAATCATCTCAAGCAAGGTGACATTGGAGTGTCCATGAGATTCTGACGTTTCCTGATCGTTGCTGTAGTTACTCTCTTTTATTTCACTAGTGCTCTGACCCACCAGCGGACTGTGCGAAGGCGGTTTCTGCTGGGCGACACTCCTGGGGAAGTCTAGTACAGCAGAGCTCTTAAACACTCTACATTCACGATGCCCTGTTACCCCCTCCAGCAAGGCAGGAAGCTGAACTGCAGCTCTTCACCTCTGCTTCCTTCCCTGAAAATGCAGCCTCGAAGTCTCGCCTCCAGCTCTGCCGCAGGTGATACACTTCTCTCGCCATCTGTCCTCTCTGCCCCATCTCCAGCAGGTCCCACAAATCTCCCTAACCCTTCCCGCCCACTCATCCTGGCATGGCGACCCTCAACTCCAGCAGGCGTCCCCTGAGAACCCGCCAGCCAAGTCCGCTGGCAAAGGCCGCCAGCAAGTAGGCCAGCCCAGCAGGTGGGTGAGCATCAGATCTCTCTTGCTCTCTCCTTTCCTCCGAACCCAATCCCCGGTCTCACCTCTGAGTCTTCTCTGGCCTTGCTTCACTCTTCACTTCCTTCCCCTGGGAACTAAGCAGATCCTCAGCACCCACCACCACCCCAAACCCATACCCATTCCACAGTGTCAACTTCCCAAACCCAGAAACTCATTTTACCCACAAAGCCCAGTGGTCACACCTAACAAGATAGCAGAAAAATTTCTGACTGAAGGCAACACACAGCATCGCACCTTTCCAAGAACGAGAGAGGACAACAAAAACCAAGCAACAAAACACCCATCCAATACAGACAAAACCAGATAGCAAGGCCCAAAATTACAATCAGCCCAAATCCAGATGTCAGTGTCAAAACACAATAATGACCAGGACAGTATGTCTCCAGTAGAGTTCAGCAACACTACCGCAGCAGGCCCTGGGAACTGCAACATAGCTGGATCACAGACCATGGCTTTAAAATGGCCTTTACTAATATAATAGAGGTCCTTAAAGAGGAAATAAATAAATATTAAAGAAATCTATGAAAACACAAACAGTGGAATTGTTTAAAGGAATTGAATAAAACTGCCCTACACCTGAAATTGGAAATAGAAACAAGAAAGGAAACCCAAACTGAGGGAAAGATGGACAGGAAAAGTTTAGGATCTTGAACAGGAACCTCAGAGGCAAGCCTCACCAGCAGAATATAAGAGATGGAAGAGAGACTCTTAGGCATTGAAGACATGATAGAAAAAAATGTTAAATCTCTAAAACTCCCGACAAAAAACATCCAGGAAATCTGGGACACTATGAAATGACAAAATCTTATTATAATAATAAGGAAAGAGGAAGGAAAAGAAACCCAAGTAAAGGCACAGAAAATATTTTCAGCAAAATCATAGAGAAAAATTTACTTAATTAACCTAAAGAAAGAAATGATTGTCAAGGTACAAGAAACATATAGAACACTAAATAGACTGGGTCAGGAAAGAAAGTCCCCTTAGCACATAACAATAAAAACATGAAATGTACAGAACAAAGAAAGAATATTAAAAACTGTGAGGGGAAAAGACCAAGTAACATAGAATGGCAGACCTATTAGAATAATACCTGACATCCCAACAGAGAATCCAACTCAGAAGAGCCTGGACAGATGTTCTATAGACTCTAAGAGACCACAGCTGCCAGCCCAGACTACTCTAGCCAGCAAAACTCTCAATCACAACAGATTGAGAAAATAAGACATTGCATGATAAAACCAAATTTAAGCAATATCTACTCACTAATCTAGCTCTAGAGAAGATGCTACAAGGAAAAATCCAATCTAAAGTGGTTAACCGCACCCAAGAAAATACAGGAAATAAATAATCAATCTAAAGAGGGGAAACACACAACAACTTCAGAATCACAACCACAACAGCAAAATAACAGCAATGAAAAAACCCTGTTCGTTGATACCTCTTAAGGTCTATAATCTCAATTCTCCAATAAAAGATACAGACTAACAGAATGGATACCAAAAAAAGGATCCATCCTTCTTCTGCATTCAAGATACACACCGTAACACCAAGTATAGATATCACCTCAGGGTAGGCAAATGGACATAAGATGCAAGCTTTGTGACCATTTTAATATCTGACAAAGTAGACTTCAAACCAAAACTAATCAGAAGAGATAGGGAGGGACAGTACATACTCATCAAAGGAAAAACCCATGAAGAGGACATTGTAATTCTTAACTTCTATGCCCCCAATACAAGGACACCCAGGTTCATAAAAGAAACACTAATACAGCTTGACCCTCACACACTGATAGTGAGAGACTTCAATTCCCACTCGTGTCAATAGTTAGACCATTCAGACAAAAACTAAACACAAAACTACTGGAGCTAACAGATGTTATAAATCAATGGACCAAACAGATATTTGCAGAACATTTCACCCAAACACAAAAGAATATATCTTTTTCTCAGCACGTTATGGAACTTTCTCCAAAATTGACCAAATACTCAGACACAAAACAAGTCTCAACAGATAAAGAAAGTGAAATAAAACCCTGCATTCTATCTGACTGCCATAGATTAAAGCTGGATACAACAACAGAAATAGCAGAAAGCTTACAAACTCATGGAAACTGAACAATTTACCACTGAATGAAAATGGATCAAGACAGAAATTAAGGAATTAATTTAAGACTTCTTAGAATTAAATGGAAATGAATTCACAGCATACCCAAACTTATGAGACACAATGAAGATGGTTCTAAGAGTCAAGTTCATAGTCCTAGAAAAAACTGGAACATTGATGACATAATAGCACTCCTGAAAACCCTAAAACAAAAAGAAGAAAACACACTCAAAAGTAGATGTCAAGAAATGACCAAACTATGATTGAAATCAAAGAAGAGAAAAATACTAAGAATCAATGAAACAAAGAGTTGTTTTGTTTTGTTTTGAGAAAATTTTAAGATTGACAAACCTTTTTCCAACTAAACTAAAAGGCTGAGAGAGAAGATTCAAACTAACAAAATTAGAGATGAAAAGGGGGCATAATAACAGACATTGAGGAGATACAGCGAATCATAAGAACATGCGTTCAAAACTGTACTCCACCAAATTAGAAAATCTAAATGAAATGGATAATTACTAAATTTAAGTCATTTTCAGATAAGCAATTTAAAGAGTGATATAACCCCCCCAGTGAAATAGAAGCTTCATATGGAAATAAAAAAAAAAACCCAGGAAAGCTAAAACAACCCTGAATGATGAAAGCACTTTGGGAGGTTCCACCATCCCTGACATCAACTGTGCTCCAGAGCAATAATAGAAACAGTGCAGTGTTCGCACAAAAACAGACATGCTGATCAATGGAATAGAATTAAAGAGTCAGACATAAATCCACATACCTATGGACAACTGATTTCTCATTTTAAAAAACTCCAAAAACACTGGGGAAGGGCAGCATCTTCAGCAACGGTGCTGGTCAGACTGGGAGGGCCACATGTAGAAGAATTCAAACAGACTCATAGCCATCCATGCACAAAACTTAACTCCAAATGGATCAAAGACCTCAGGCATAAAACCAGATACACTGAACCTCATAGGAAAGAACATGGGGAATAGCTTTGAACTCACTGGCACAGGAAAAGACTTCCTGAACAGAACACCATTAGTACAGGCACTAAGATAAAAAATAATCAATAAATGGAACCTTATGAAACTGAAGCTTCTACATGACAAAGGTCACCATCAGTCAGACCAAGTGGTGGCCCACAAAATAGGAAAAGATCTTTATCAAGCACACATCTGAGAGAAGGCTAATACTAAAAGTATGCAAAGAACTCAAAAAGCTAGATATCAAGAACACAAATAACCCAATTAAAATGGGGTACAGGTATAAATTCTTAAAAGAAGAAACTCAAATGGTTGAGAAACATTAATTTTTTATTCAACATCTTCAGCCATTAGGGAGTACAAATCTAAACTACTTTGAGATTCCATCTTACACTTATCAGAATGGCTAAGATCAATAAAACATGTGATAGCCCATGCTAGCAAGGATAGGGAGTAAGAGGAACACTCCCCCAGTGTACAGCCACTATGGAATTCAGTGTGTCAGGTCCTCAGAAAGGTGGGAACAGATCTACCCCAAGACCCAACTGTACCACTCTCAGGCATATACCCAAAGGATACTTCGTCCTGCAATAGAGAATCTTACCCAGTGTTCATTGCTGCTCTATGCATAATATCCAGAAATCAAGAACAACCTAAATGTCTCTCAACAAATGATTAGATTTTTAAAAACTGTGGTACATTTACACAGTGTAATAATTACTTAGGTTTAATAAAAAATGACATCATGATTGACTCAGAAAGACAAATAAGTTTATTTGTTAGCTTATATGTAGATATTAGCTGTTAAGCCAATAATAACAAAGCTACAATCCATAGTCCCAGAGGTTAGTTATAGAGTAAGGAACTAGGGGAAACAGATAGATCTCCCTAGGAAGGGGAAATAGAGTAGATTGTTACAGATGGATAGATGGGGACTGGAAAGAGAGGATAGAGTAGGAAGGTGGGAAGAAGGGAGAAGGGAGGGAATATGGAGAGAGATAGCTAAAATCCAAAGCCATTTGAGGGGTAGTGTGGGAACCTAACACAGTAGAAGCTTCCTAAATATATACATGTAGGAAGGTGATCTAAATGAAGTCACCAAATAATGGGAGAGAGAGTGTGTCCCGAATGGACATGTCTTATCACCAAATGAAGTTTGTAGTGCCAGAAATGGGCTACATTTAACTGAGTTGCTGTCCAAAGGGGTCTCATGGGAATCCACAAATTACCCAGGTCTTTGCTAAGACTATAGGTTGCTCTCCACAAACTGATGGCAAGGTCCTGTTACTGAAGACAACATGAACATTGAACATGGAGAAACTAAACTGGTGCCTACATAGAGCCTTCACCCCCACGCGCTGTTGTCTTTGGTATAAGCAGGTCGTCTGTACACTACCAAAGGAGAAACATAAACACCAGCGCCCAACCATAAACCCTTTGATCTACCGTGGTGCCCAGCCTGCAAGATACACTAATACGATGGTGGCAGAAAGCTTGTGAGAGCAACCAACCAATATCTGGTTTGACTTGAGGCCCATTCCGTGACACTGCTTGAGTAAGCAAGAACCTGAGACTAGGGAGACCATGGACCCAGGATGAAGCAAAATACTACTGTTCTACAAAAATACCACAGTAATAAAATGACCTCAAATTCTGCTATACTCACAGATCAGTGCCTTGCTCAGCCATCATCAGAGAAGCTTCCTCCTGCAAAAGATGGGAACAAAAACAGAGACGCACAGCCAGACAATATGCAGAGTGATAGACCATGGAACACTCAGCCCTGAACAGAATCTTTCCATCAAATCCGTCCCCCCAGAGCTCAGGGAACCCTTCAAAAGAAGAGGCAGAGGTCATAGAGGACACTCAAGAAACAAAGCCCTGCAAATCAGCAGAATTAGGCACACGTGAACTCCCAGAGACTAAGGCAGCAAGCACAGGGCCTACACTGTACGGGGTGCTAGAGCTGAAGGAGGACACACGCCCCATCCCTGACCCAGAAGCCATCTCCAATGACAACAGCCTAGTTTTCTCCAGGGCAGTCTCCCTGGGGAAGCCACCTATTATTAAGGGTAGGCTGCATGCCCAGCAGTAGAGGTCAACAGAAAAGTAACTCAGCAGTATCACTGGAGGCTCCGTATCAAGAGTCTTTAAAATTTTTATCTTTATTTTATTTTATTTTATGTATATTTTTCTTTCCTTTTACCCTATAGGTCTTTTGCATATATATTATGGGTTCCAGTTTAATGTTCTTATGAGATCTGAGTGTGCAAATCAGTGGGTGTCTGCATCGGAATCTGTTTCTTCTTGTGCCTTTTCTCGGGCTCTTTTCTGTCTATTTGCTTTGTCCTATTCTTCCATGCAATTTCTGTTTTATCTCATCACATTTTATTTTATGCTACTCTATTTCATTATTATCCCTTAGAAGCCTGTTGTTTTCTAATGAGAGACAGAAAGGGGGTGGATCTGGATGGGAGGGAGGTGGAGAATAACTGGGAAGAGAAGAGGGAGAAGAGACCATAATCAGGATACAGCATATGAAGAAATTCATTGCAACAAAAGGAGAAATTAAAATAATAGTAATTCTAAAAGAAGGCAGCCTGTAACCCAGGGCTTTCTCCCAGGTTTTTGGCAAGCAGTGTGTTTCGGAGCACTGGGTCACCCTGGCCATGTGAGTGAGGGCCTGCGCCAGCGGGACAGTTTAGGCTAATGCCACACAGACCGCTTTTGCCACTGTTGGGCACTGAGCTCCACACAAGGGCACTCACTGAGTCATGAGCTGGAAATGCTGGCACACAGGGAAGGCTTTGCTCATCTGTTGGCCACATGCCCAGGACATCAGGCTGCTGTCTGAGGGGTATCAGTAAAAGTGGGGCAGGATAACCCCACCTGTCTCTAAACACATCATTCTTTGGTCGTGTCCTTTTGTAACTCGTTACTCAAGTGAGATAATGACAGTGTGCACAGGGTTCTTGACATGATTTACAGGGAACTCTGAGCTCAGTGCCTGGCGCATATTGAGAAGTCGATTAATTTAACTCAAGGGGCCATTATGATCAGTTGTCCCTATGGAGTAATTATTGAAGCAGCTTAGATAAGGGATAGCACATTAAGCCATAAATAGTCATTGATATTCAGTTTAATAATGGATCTTCAGATCTGATGCCGGTAAAAGCAGGGCACGGAGAAATGGGCAGAGCATGAGGAGTTGAAAGAGTCAAAGCCCTGATCAGGGCTGGCAGGGTGGGCATTAGATCCGGGCTAGTGAAGAAGCCTCCAGGGTCCTGTTGGGAAAACAAAATGTGAAGGTGAAGAAAGAGCCCTCCTCAGAACAACTGAGAGCCATGGTTTGCATGGTCTGAACTGAGGTTTAACTCCCTGTGCATCTTTCACAAGTGACTCAGCTTCTTTCCGGGTTAACAAAGTCTCACAGAATGATGAGTGAGATTAGCTCACCCACGAGAACCCTCCGGGAGTTCAATCAGCAGAGCTTTCCTGAAGAAGTCTCTGTGTAGGAACTGTCATGGAGCTCAGCTTAGAAACGTTCTGTAAATGTTCATACTGTCCAAGCTCACATGGTGACTTACAAGTAAACCAGGATTTTAAAAATCTCTCTTAAAAAATCCTATCAATATCCACTGTCAAGGTCCCAGTAAATCTTCCCCATAGTCTCTGCTCTTCAGCAGTTAAGACTCACTGGAGACACTTTGAAAATGATGTTTCTAAGTAAGCATGCTTTGACTGCTAGGCAGAGGGCAAGTCAGGGCCTTGGCATTCAGAGTCTGAAAATATTTATGTTCCACCATTGTGTGGTTTGTTATTGTTCTGGACACATAATTGATTTTGAATTTTTAAATCTTGGCAGAGGAGAATATTAAGTTATACTTAACAAAATTAGAGGTAAATTACCAAGAAGCAGATGGCTATGGCAAAGTTGTTTTTATGTTCCTCTGTTTTCTATGGAAATTAAAAGCTTTCTATCAATATATCTGCCTTAGTAAAACAGTGAGTGTGGAGTTGTGGAGCGCTCCTTTGAAGGAGATGGAAGGAGAGTTAGAAGCTCTCCCAGGAGCAATTAAGTGTTTCAAACGGTGGATACACAGAGGGCGAAGAGAAGATGATGCAGGGGTGGATACACACACAGAGGGCGAAGAGAAGATGATGCAGGGGTGGACACACACACAGAGGGCGAAGAGAAGATGATGCAGGGGTGGATACACAGAGGGCGAAGAGAAGATGATGCGGGGCTAAAGGACTCCGCTTCGCTTCCCAGGACGTTGCCAGAAAGTAAAGATGAAAGAAGCAGCCAGTCAGGGAGAGTTTGCATTTAAATGTGTAACCCTTGGAATTAAGGAGAGCTTCAGACACTGCAGAGCCCTTACCATACACACACTGTGCCTCCAACTCCCCGCGGGCACGAGCTCTAGCAGCGTGCAAGCTGTGTATCCCCGCAGTCCTCACCGAGGAGGCACCCTGCACCTCTGGCTCTCCAGTATGAACTGCAACTGTGCTAGGCTGGTCATGCACTCGTCGTCTCCAAAGTCATGTGATTACAAGATAAATGTGCAGGTGTTCACCAAAGGTCAGGAGCTGTGTCTATGACGGCCTTAGAGTAAGGCTCACGTGTCCCAGGAATACATCTAAGCGACATGCCACCAACAAATTTACTTAGCATGCTTCGAAATGCTTGTTTGACCAGTTCATTGCCTTAGTCACAGGCTTCTGCAGCTACAGGACAACAAATCCATCCAGAAGAGCAGGATGACTCCTGGGTGCTGCAGCAAGCAACGGAAAAGATGGGATTCATAAATACCACACACTGCTATACCCTGGTCCCAGGACAGGCCCGTCCTGCACAAAGACGTTTAAATGTAAAACGTTGTAACCATTCCTGTGAGGACCAAACCCATGTGGGGTGGTGCATCATCTTCTGAACCAGAGCCTGAGCAAAGATACCAGCTCTCTCCTACTGGACCTCGACACAATCTCAGCATTCACATAGACTCCGAGGTATGTAGACTTTATTCAATATGATAAACTTGAAATTATGAAAATGTGTGGCAAGCTTTGTGATTTCGACACCTAAGGCCAAGGCAAATCATATCGATACAGAAGCCATGCCACTATGGATGCCACATGAGGCTTGCTGGCCATGTCAGTCAGCTGTGTTGATGGGATACGAGCAGAGAAATGGACTCACAGTCACTTGACTTTCAGCAAACCCACAATGGGGATAAGACAGCGTTTTAAGCACACGATGCTGGAACAAGCAAACCAGCCTGTGGGAGAGTCTAAGAGCGGTGAATGAGCTTCCGTCCCTCACACCACAAACAAAGGTTCATTCTAGATGAACCACAAATCAAAACAAATGAAAACTGGATTTTCAAAAGAAAACCCGAGATGCTATCTCTGGGCTTTGGAGGAGGTGAACAGTGGATAAAAGCCAAAAACCTATCCCCCCAAAACAATATTGGATGCCACTGCAAACTTCTGTTGATCCCAAGAACTGCTAAGAATACTGTGACACCAGCCAGAGCTGGTGAGTACCACTTGCAGTACATAGGTCTGATAAATAACTTAAAACCAGAGTATGTAGAAAACTCCTGCAATTCAGTTGAGAAACAAAAAACCCTCCAAAATGAGTGATTGCTCCCTTAGCAATGACACCCATGGAAGAGACCCATTACCATATCACAGGGCTCTTGGCGATCACCGGGGAATGGAAGTTAAAGGCATATGAGATACTTTACAAACGGTAACTTACTAAGCTAAAAACGCACAGGAGATGGCTCAGTAGGTGAAGTGCTAGCTGAGCAAAAATGATGGGGCTATGTTTGGCTCCCCAGCTCCTATGTAAAAAGTCGGACATTCTAGTCGGACTGGTAAGCTCCAGGTTCGGTGAGAGACTTGGTCTCAAAAAATGAGGTGGAGGGGATTGAGGAAGACAACAACCTCCACACATGCACATGTATGTGCTCATATATATGACCCCCCCCCCACATACACAAACTGTCAAGGGCTGGTGTTAACAAGAAAGTGAAGTAGTGCTGAGAATGTTGGAGATCCAGGCAGTGTGGAATGTCTGTCCAAGAGGAAGTGATTGAAGCCAGCCCGGGAGAGGCCATGTGAGCTGCAGAGAGCAATGCTGCCCTCAGAGAGCTTCCTGTTCCTAGCTGAGCTCACATCCCAAGCCCCACGACCCGGCTGCAGGGCTCACATCCCAAGCCCCACGACCCGGCTGCAGGGCTCACATCCCAAGCCCCACGACCTGGCTGCAGGGCTCACATCCCAAGCCCCATGACCTGGCTGCAGGGCTCACATCCCAAGCTCCTCAGCCTGGCTGCAGGGCTCACATCCCAAGCTCCTCAGCCTGGCTGCAGGGCTCACATCCCAAGCTCCTCAGCCTGGCTGCAGGGCTCACATCCCAAGCTCCTCAGCCTGGCTGCAGGGCTCACATCCCAAGCTCCTCAGCTTGGCTGCAGGGCTCACATCCCAAGCTCCTCAGCTTGGCTGCAGGGCTCACATCCCAAGCTCCTCAGCTTGGCTGCAGGGCTCACATCCCAAGCTCCTCAGCTTGGCTGCAGGGCTCACATCCCAAGCTCCTCAGCTTGGCTGCAGGGCTCACATCCCAAGCCCCACGACCCGGCTGCAGGGCTCACATCCCAAACCTCCTGGCCCAGCTGCAGGGCTCACATCCCAAGCCTCATGCCTGGCTACAGGGCATGCAACTAGATTTAGTGTTTGCTTTCCCCATTGGGAATTTCCCTTGGTCCCATCCTTTCTTGCAGTCCTGCCATCCCTCTCTCGAGGAGTGGAGATGTTTACTCTGCTGTTACTCTTGGAAGGAAGTACTTTTCTTTTTCCTCTTCAGGGGTTCACAGCTAACAGTCTGCCTTCGGTTTCACAGGAAGCTTTTAGTTTGGACTTTGGAGGACACCTGGAGATGAATTCACTTTGTGCTAAGATGACCAAGAGCCTTTGAGGGCCAGGGGCAGGAAGTGAAAGTTTGAGTTGGAAATGTCTCCTACAGGGCAGATTTGAATACTTTGTCCCCAGAAGATGGTGTGCTTTGGGATTTCCCCAGACTTGCACAGGTGAAACCTAATTTGACGAAGTGGGTTGCTAGAGGCATGGTTTTGGAAGTGAGCCTGGCTCCCCACTCTGCCTTCACTCCCTGATTAATGTCTCCCATGAGGCCTCTTCCTTCACAGATTCCTGCCACCACTGTCTTCTGTCTTTCCATGGCCCTGAATCACTAGAATCGTGTCCTGTAAACCCCACGAAACCACGAGCTAAAGCATTTGTCAGTGTGCTGGCTAATTTTATGTCAACCTGACCCAGCAAAAGTCATCAGAAAGAAGGGAACCTTGGTTAAGAAAATGCCTGTCTGAGTTTGGAACATCCTTGTCCATGCCTCCTGCTGTACCGGGGGCAACAGCTTCTCGAAGTTTTGATCCATGTAAGGAAATGGCTCATTTTCAGAGTATGGTGTATTATCTTCACTGGAGGAGGCTGGATGGTGTTTCAGGCTCTGGTGTTCTAACCTCCTCCCAACAGTCGACAGGCACTGCCCATGTCTCCTAATTTACCAGCTATGAACTTTTCAAGCTTCTTGGGATTTCTTGAGGGGCCCCATGATGTCATCTTTTTATGAGGATGATCAGGTATTCATGTTTACTTTCCCTTCACTTCCTCTTCTGGGTGTATATGCCCAGGTCATCTGTTTCTTTCTGCTGGGAGGGGTTCAGGTTTGTCTGTGTGTCTCTGATGAACAGACATTCCTGAGGGTATCTCACTGCAGATGTATATTCTAGTTTGTAGGCTCCCTTTTCACTTTTTAAAAAGTTATTTTACTTTTACTAATGTGTGTGTGTGTGTGTGTGTGTGTGTGTGTATGTGTGCATGCAACTACACACAGAAAACGGAGTTGCATCCCCTGGAACTGGGATACAGTTTGAGTGTCTCCACATAGGTGGAAATTGAATTCTGGTCCTCTGTAAGAGCATCAAACACTCTTGACATCTGCTACGTCTCCAGCCCCTTCACCTTTTTTAAATTTTAATTTTAATTAATTTATTTATTTTTGGTTGCCTTTTCCAAACAGGAAAGATACTCTCCCTTTTAAGGAACATCATTGACTATAATTGAATGTTTCAATCTTCCATTATAGTTCCTATGCAATATTAGAAACTCACATCAAATGTAGTGGCAGAAGTTGAAAATGATCCAGATTTTCATAGGAGAAATTTACCACACGCTGCAGAGTGTTCATGCACCGCAGCACTGTACCTTTGAGCTTGTCTGCAGCAGGTCCCGTGACCACAGGATACCCACATCCATGCAAACTGAAACTCTGAGCAGCTGGTGGAACAGCGCACGGCCTGAGGGGAGTCCTCTTAGAACATGTCTCAGGTGTCCCGTCCACAGCTTCCTCCAAAGCCCTGGAAGAGATAGGTGTTTGTTCGTGCCAGAGGTTGACCCCCAGGAGGGGCAGGCGTGGCGTGGAGGTGGCGTGGAGGCTCAGTGAGGACCAGCTCTGCCCTCCGGAACAATGAGTGCAGAGTTATTAGTTTTGTCCTTTTCTTTTCTAAAGGTGCATTTTATCTTTATTTATGTACACGTCTGTGTCTGTCATGTGTGCAGGCACCTGTGGAGGTCAGAGGAGTGAGTCAGACCCCAGAAGGTTGTGGGCCAACTGTTATGGGTGGGTGCTCGAACGAAGCTCAGGTCCTCTGCAGGTGCAGCAAACACTCAAGGCTGGCTGCTGAGGCATCTCTCCAGTCCGTCTAGTTTTGTGAGTGTGTGTGTGAGTGTGAGTGTGTGAGTATGAGTGTGGGTGCGCGACTGAATGTGTGTACATGTGTGAGTGTGACTGTGAGTATGAGTGTGTATGTGTGACTGTGAGTGTGTGTGAGTGTGTGGCTGTGAGTGTGTGGCTGTGAGTGTGTGTGTGTGAGTGTGTGTGAGTGTGTGTGAGTGTGTGTGAGTGTGTGGCTGTGAGTGTGTGGCTGTGAGTGTGTGTGAGTGTGTGGCTGTGAGTGTGTGGCTGTGAGTGTGTGTGTGTGAGTGTGTGTGAGTGTGTGGCTGTGAGTGTGTGGCTGTGAGTGTGTGTGTGTGTGAGTGTGTGTGAGTGTGTGGCTGTGAGTGTGTGGCTGTGAGTGTGTGTGAGTGTGTGTGAGTGGGTGGCTGTGAGTGTGTGTGAGTGTGTGTGAGTGTGTGGCTGCGAGTGTGTGGCTGTGAGTGTGTGGCTGTGAGTGTGTGGCTGTGAGTGTGTGTGTGTGAGTGTGTGTGTGTGAGTGTGTGTGTGTGAGTGTGTGTGAGTGTGTGGCTGTGAGTGTGTGGCTGTGAGTGTGTGGCTGTGGCTGTGAGTGTGTGGCTATGAGTGTGTGTGTGTGTGAGTGTGTGGCTGTGAGTGTGTGTGAGTGTGGCTGTGAGTGTGTGGCTGTGAGTGTGTGGCTGTGAGTGTGAGTGTGTGGCTGTGAGTGTGTGTGAGTGTGTGGCTGTGAGTGTGTGGCTGTGAGTGTGTGGCTGTGGGTGTGTGGCTGTGAGTGTGTGGCTGTGAGTGTGTGGCTGTGAGTGTGTGTGAGTGTGTGGCTGTGAGTGTGTGTGTGAGTGTGTGGCTGTGAGTGTGTGACTGTGAGTGTGTGGCTGTGAGTGTGTGTGTGAGTGTGTGGCTGTGAGTGTGTGACTGTGAGTGTGTGTGAGTGTGTGGCTGTGAGTGTGTGTGAGTGTGTGTGAGTGTGTGTGAGTGTGTGTGAGTGTGTGTGAGTGTGTGGCTGTGAGTGTGTGGCTGTGGCTGTGAGTGTGTGTCTGTGAGTGTGTGTCTGTGAGTGTATGGCTGTGGCTGTGAGTGTGTGGCTGTGAGTGTGTGGCTGTGAGTGTGTGGCTGTGAGTGTGTGAGTGTGTGGCTGTGAGTGTGTGTGAGTGTGTGGCTGTGAGGTGTGTGAGTGTGTGGCTGTGAGTGTGTGTGTGAGTGTGTGGCTGTGAGTGTGTGGCTGCGAGTGTGTGGCTGTGAGTGTGTGGCTGTGGCTGTGTGTGTGTGTGAGTGTGTGGCTGTGAGTGTGTGGCTGTGGCTGTGAGAGTGTGTGTGTTAGTGTGTGTGAGTGTGTGGCTGTGAGTGTGTGGCTGTGGCTGTGAGAGTGTGTGTGTGAGTGTGTGGCTGTGAGTGTGTGGCTGTGGCTGTGAGTGTGTGTCTGTGAGTGTGTGTCTGTGAGTGTGTGTCTGTGAGTGTATGGCTGTGGCTGTGAGTGTGTGGCTGTGAGTGTGTGGCTGTGAGTGTGTGGCTGTGAGTGTGTGGCTGTGAGTGTGTGTGTGTGAGTGTGTGTGTGAGTGTGTGGCTGTGAGTGTGTGTGTGTGAGTGTGTGTGTGAGTGTGTGGCTGTGAGTGTGTGGCTGTGAGTGTGTGGCTGTGAGTGTGTGGCTGTGGCTGTGAGTGTGTGGCTGTGAGTGTGTGTGTGTGTGAGTGTATGGCTGTGAGTGTGTGTGAGTGTGGCTGTGAGTGTGTGGCTGTGAGTGTGTGGCTGTGAGTGTGAGTGTGTGGCTGTGAGTGTGTGTGAGTGTGTGGCTGTGAGTGTGTGGCTGTGAGTGTGTGGCTGTGAGTGTGTTTTAGTGTGTGGCTGTGAGTGTGTTTGAGTGTGTGGCTGTGACTGTGTGGCTGTGGCTGTGACTGTGTGGCTGTGAGTGTGTGGCTGTGGCTGTGAGTGTGTGTGTGAGTGTGAGGCTGTGGCTGTGAGTGTGTGTGAGTGTGTGTGAGTGTGTGGCTGTGAGTGTGAGTGTGTGTGAGTGTGTGGCTGTGAGTGTGTGGCTGTGAGTGTGTGTGAGTGTGTGGCTGTGGCTGTGAGTGTGTGTGAGTGTGTGTCTGTGAGTGTGTGTCTGTGAGTGTGTGCCTGTGAGTGTGTGTGAGTGTGTGGCTGTGAGTGTGTGGCTGTGAGTGTGTGGCTGTGAGTGTGTGTGAGTGTGTGGCTGTGAGTGCTTGGCTGTGAGTGTGAGTGTGTGTGAGTGTGTGGCTGTGAGTGTGTGTGAGTGTGTGGCTGTGGCTGTGAGTGTGTGGCTGTGAGTGTGTGGCTGTGAGTGTGAATGTGTGTGAGTGTGTGTGAGTGTGTGGCTGTGAGTGTGTGTGAGTGTGTGGCTGTGAGTGTGTGTGTGTGAGTGTGTGTGTGAGTGTGTGGCTGTGAGTGTGTGGCTGTGAGTGTGTGGCTGTGAGTGTGTGGCTGTGAGTGTGTGTGAGTGTGTGGCTGTGAGTGTGTGTGAGTGTGTGGCTGTGAGTGCTTGGCTGTGAGTGTGAGTGTGTGTGAGTGTGTGGCTGTGAGTGTGTGTGAGTGTGTGGCTGTGGCTGTGAGTGTGTGGCTGTGAGTGTGTGGCTGTGAGTGTGAGTGTGTGTGAGTGTGTGTGAGTGTGTGGCTGTGAGTGTGTGTGAGTGTGTGGCTGTGAGTGTGTGTGTGTGAGTGTGTGTGTGAGTGTGTGGCTGTGAGTGTGTGGCTGTGAGTGTGTGGCTGTGAGTGTGTGGCTGTGAGTGTGTGTGAGTGTGTGGCTGTGAGTGTGTGGCTGTGAGTGTGTGGCTGTGAGTGTGTTTTAGTGTGTGGCTGTGAGTGTGTGTGAGTGTGTGGCTGTGACTGTGTGGCTGTGGCTGTGACTGTGTGGCTGTGAGTGTGTGGCTGTGGCTGTGAGTGTGTGTGTGAGTGTGTGGCTGTGACTGTGTGGCTGTGAGTGTGTGTGAGTGTGTGGCTGTGAGTGTATGGCTGTGAGTGTGTGGCTGTGAGTGTGAGTGTGTGGCTGTGAGTGTGTGGCTGTGAGTGTGTGTGAGTGTGTGGCTGTGAGTGTGTGGCTGTGAGTGTGTATACTTTATTCACATGCTGTAAATAATTTCTTGTATGTAAATGTCTCTATTAAATACTCTGATGTTTCATACTCACTAGGCAGCAGAGAATTAGAAGTCTCTTGGCTCCTGCCCATAACATTACTGTAAAAACAGTTTGTCCCTTCTTGTACACCTCCCTCTTTCTGCTGTGACAAGGGATGAAATAACTGTCCTCTAGGGACAACAAAATCTTTCTAGATATCACCTCTGTGTTTGCAGACATATTTGCTTTTTATTTAAATAACAAACAGCTATATCTATCGGGCATTTCTCCAAAGTTTAAAAAACATAGTAGATCAAGAGAAAGATCAGGTTCCAGCAGTGGAAACACAAAATCAGCCTTCTGTCGTTCTGGGGGTGGGGGTGGGGCTTGCACCAGCAGAGCACCAGGGCTGTGCGTGTTTATCACGCAGGCTTAGAAGCCAGGAAGACGAGTGAGCCAGACAACGAACAGTCTGTCACGAGAGAACGGCCCATTAGTTCTAGCTTCTTATTGGCTAACGCTTATATTAATTTAACCCATTTCTATTAATCTGTATATCGCCACGTGGTTGTGGCTTACTGGCTAAAGTTCCTAGCATCTGTCTCCAGTGGCTCCATGGTTTCTCCCCCCGGAACCCTGCCTTCTTTCTCCTGCTATTGGCTATTCAGTTCTTTATTAGATCAATCAGGTGTTTTAGGCAGGCAAAGTAACCCAGCTTCACAGAGTTAAACCAACGTACCATGAAAGAATGCAACACATCTTTGCATCATTAAACAAATGTAACACATCTTAAACTAATACTCCACAACACCTGGGCAACATGTCTGTGAGGGTGTTTCCAAAGAGGTTTCCTAAGAAGGGAGGACACATCTGGATTGGAGGCAGCAATGCCCCATAGGCTGGGGTCCCAGGCAGATTACAGTGCCAAGCTCCAGCTTCCTGACTGTGGACACAATGTGACCAGCTGCCTCCCATTCCTGCTGCCACAGCTACAGCCACTCTTGAGGATCCTTGAACTGTGAAACTAGTAATAAAGTTTCCTTCTCGAAGCGGCTTTTTTTCCAGGTATTTTGTTACAGCAAGGAGGAAAAGCAGCTTCAAGAAGGTGGTTGTCCCACCATCCCGCAACCTGCTTACGCTTGTTCCCATGGCTCCCAGGAGAGCTCCAAAAGAGGCCAGGCTCCGACGTGACACATTGTCATTTAAGTTGTAATCCAAAGGCCAAAAGAAACCACAGGGTCAGATTTTAGGGATCAGGACATAGGCCTGTGTGGAGATGGGCGGTAGGTACAATTGCTTTTTACAAAACATAGGGAACCCACACAGACCGCAGCCTCTATGCAATTAGTTCAGCACACATTGGAAGGATCGTGACTCTTATTCCAAATATCAAGAGATGCCATCAAGGTCTGAAGGGGAAAGGAGCATTCCTGGTTCAACATAAATTTTAAAGTAACCGTTCCGGCAGACACATCAAATGTAAACCTTAGGAGACAGGACCATGGAAACTAGAAGAAAGACCACTGAGTGGGAGAAAGAACATTCAACACAAACACCCACTCGCACTTCAGAGCCTGGGCCTGCCCCGTGGCAACTCCTGGGTTAGTTTAAGGCTGAGCCAAAGATTGCATGTGAATCAGACAAAGGCATCGATGCTGGCTCTGAGCAGAGGGGAGAGTAGAGCTACCAGCCAGTGACACAGAGAACCCGGAAGGAGATCCTAGGAGCTCTGCAGGACAGAGTTAAGCTTGACGTGTCCACAGACACCCAAGAGGAAGTGCTGACTGCACAGCTGGGCACAGCAGCCTGAACAGGTTTGGAGAGATTATTGTGGGAGTTGTTTGGCCTGCAGCTGGGGCTAAAGGTATCAATGTAACTGGGATCACCAAGAGAGTGGATACAGTTAAAGGAGAAAGGAAAACAAAGGGCTGGGCCTAAAGTCCTCCAGTAACAGGAGAAGAATTCTTCCAGAAACCTGAGATAGATCAGCCCATGGTGCTGAGGGAAAACCAGAGGCCATGGTGTTCTGGAGGCCATGTGTGGAAAGAACAAAAAAGAACAGGGAGACAATTAGTAGTGTCACCACTAAATCCACCTTCTTCATGAGCAGTGCTTGGGTGATGAAGGGCTTGTAGGGGTTTCTCTGGAATAGGGACTCCAAGCTCAATCACACGCATATCAGCAGAAAACATTGTGGTCTTAGTCTGCCCAAGGGGAAGGGTATCCGATCTGTCATGGAGGAGGGCCCTTGAGCCTCCTGTCCCGAGAATTCCCCAGGGCTTCAGATGAGAACATCACCCCTGGGTCCAGGCAGGGAAGCCCCCAAATATCACAGACTGGGAAGTGACTGAGGCTCCGAGGAGCAGCTGCGGTCAGAAGCTACAGTTGGTGGAGAAGAAAACGAAAGGAAGCAGGCAAATGCTGAGCCTGAGAAAGAAAAACTGTGGGTGACTTGAACCAAGACATTTCCTGCCTGATTTGCATGGCTCTGGTCCTGGTGGCCACGCCCTCAGGTCCTCTAACCAGAACTCCACTGCCCTCTGAGTCCCTGCTTCCTCTTTGGTTCCTCGTTCTGCAAAAGTTCCTGGCTCTCCGGAGAGCTAACGGGACCCGGGGCATGGAGAGAAACAACATACACTTATGGCCTAGCACCACCGGGCGCTGCCTCAATTAAAATCCGAGTTTCATGGGATTCTTGGGAGAATTCTATCAATGAGGGTTAGAAAAGTGTCCTTTAGTTTGGAAAATGTCACCTCCGTGTCTTAGCTAGCATTTCTATTGCTGCAATGAAACACCGTGACCAAAAAGCAAATTGGGCAGGAAGGGGTTTACACTTCAGTCCAATCACACTTCAACATTGCTGTTCATCTCTGAAGGATTTCAGGACAGGAAACCAAACAAGGAAGGATCCTGGCTGCAGGAACAGATGAAGACACCATAGAGAGGAGCTGCTTACTGGCTTGCTCAGTCCACTTTACAGAATCAGGACTACCAGCACAGGAATGGCACCACCCACCATGGGCAGGGCCCTCCGGCATTGATTACTAAAAGAGAAAATGTCTTACATCTGGATCTCATGGAGGCATTTCCTCAACTGAGGCTTCTTCCTCTGATGACTCTAGCTTGTGTCAAGTTGACACAAAACCAGCCAGGACACTAAGTGTATGAACATATGGTCCCAGGAACAAGCCTAGAAGATGTTCTTTCCATACAGTGTCAGAGGAGAAAAGAGAGCTGAAATAAAGACTTCATACTGAAGGACTGGGGGAGACTGACCTGATGTAGGTGGGTCTTCTATCTATCTGTTGCTTTCATTGGTTAATTAATAAAGAAAACTGCTTGGCCCAATAGGGCAGAACTTAGATAGGCAGAGAAGACAGAACAGAATGCTGGGAGGAAGAAGGCAGAGAGACAGACGTCATAGCTCTCCTCTCCGAGATGGACGCAGGTTAAGAATCTTTTCGGTAAGCCACCACCTTGTGGTGCTGCACTCATTAATAGAAATGGGTTAATCAAGATATGAGAGTTAGTCAATAAGAGGCTGGAACTAGAGGGCCAGGCAGTGTTTAAAAAAATACAGTCCGTGTAATTATTTCGGGTGTAAAGCTAGCCAGGTGGCAGGACACAGCCCGCCACTCCACACAACACTGACTGAGAGCCAGATGGGAATAATAGCATAACAAACAAAAGGAGAACTCCCACCCCACCCCCAGATGGTGTGACCTGTGCCCCCATAGCAACCTGAAGCTGTGCCCGATGACCTGCCCCCCACCTGAAGCTGTGCCCGATGACCTGCCCCCCACCTGAAGCTGTGCCCGATGACCTGCCCCCCACCTGAAGCTGTGCCCGATGACCTGCCCCCCACCTGAAGCTGTGCCCGATGACCTGCCCCCCACCTGAAGCTGTGCCCGATGACCTGCCCCCCACCTGAAGCTGTGCTAGAATGGCCTGTCCCCCACCTGAAGCTGTGCCGGGATGGCCTGCCCCCCACCTGAAGCTGTGCCGGGATGGCCTGCCCCCCACCTGAAGCTGTGCTGGGATAAGGAAAACATGGTCCGTGTGACAGCAGAATACTATTCAGCCAAGAAAACAATGTGTGACAATGTAAGTTATGCCGAGAGAATTCAGCCAGGCATAAAAACACAAGCCCACAATCATCTGTGGTCTCACAAAAGCTGGGGGTAGAACAGAGGTTATCAGGCTGGACAAAGCAAGGAGGGAGTGGAGGAAGGAGGCCGGTAGACATGTTTAACCTGATTTAGATATCACTTCTTTTGTTTTCCTGTGCTGTCTCTCCTTTGCCCATGATGCCTAAGGGTGGCTTTGCAGGCTGAAGATGAAGATCAAGCAGTTGTCTCTGCTCCTGCCAGCGCTGCTGTTCCTGGGGAAGGGCTCCCAGCTTAAGAGGCAGACTGCGTTGCCTTGTGTGTGACCCTCCCCACCCCCTCTGCCACACCAGAACAGAGTGCACCGTTTCCAATATAAACCGTGCAGCTCAGGCTTCCCACCCTGCAGAGCATCCAATAACTTTTGCAGAGCCATCCCAGCCCAAGGAAAAATAACCCGCTGTGACAGAACAAAGGCAGCTTTAGCTCAGGCCCGTACCCGCCAGTCAGGAGAGGCAGGCAAAGGCACCTCTGGGCAAGCCTGGTCTTTGGAGGGCTGCCAAACTGACTGTCCTGAGTGACAGAGCAAGGGAGGGCCTAGTCAATGAGAAACAGATCTGCCCTAAAAATAATAATGAATGAACAGGCATGGTTACAAAGTCTTGCTTCAGAGCTGGTTTGGCACAGAATCAGGCCTAATGATAGGTTCCGAAGGAAAAATTCATGGTTGGGGTTTGGAATCCTTTGAGCCAACCAGTTATCCACAGACAGGTCCAGGGCACTTCTGTTGGTTTTCCCAGCAGAACTTCCAGGACAGGGCTCTGGCCCAGCAGCTGTCCTCAGAAGTCTCCATAGCCATTGCTGGGGTCACCTATTCCAGAGCAGAGGGACGGAGGAGAACCCGTGAGGGCACTAGTTCCAGGTTGTGCGAGCAGACCCAGAGGCTGTGGTGGAGAGAGCTCAGCTTGGAGAGCTGGGAAGAGGAGCTCAGACGTGGGAGGGTCTCTTTGGCCCTCAGATAGTTATTGAGCACTTCCTGAAAGATGAGCGCTGAGGGCAGAGGGCACGAGACTAGCAGCCGTCATCCTGCCCACGCATGGCTTATCAAAGTGTGCATCTCAGAGTGATTTAAAAATAAGTTTGTGGGGGTGGGAGACAATGGCTGTTGCCAAAGATGCATGGAGACCATTTCGCTCTTGGGTCAAGTCCAGCTGCCTGGAAGCCTGTGCTGGGAAAGTTCATGAAGGTTTGCTGGGGTTTGGGATGAGCATAGTGAGGGCCTGGGTCCTCAGCATTGTCTGTGAGGATGGAAGAAATTGCTGCCTGCTCAGTGCTCTGAATTCCCACCTCATCTGACCTATTTTGCAAATAGGAAAGGTGAGTTCCATGTGGGGAGATGGTAAGGTAGAAGAGAGCCAGCTGTACATAACCACAGTGGAGCCTCTGCTCCCCTCCCTCGGAGACACGGTTTAACAGTATGTTCCAGAAGGAGCAGGCAAGGCACAATCACAAAAGAGCTCAGGAAGAAAGGAGGGGAGGCCTCCTGGAGGTCACAGGGAAGCTCTTTGTTAACGCATTTGCTTTTCATGGAAGTGAGTTCTTATGAGCCCTCTTGTCTTTCCTTGAGCATAGAAAGTCCTGATGAGTTTGTCCTAGAACAGGTCTGGATTGAGCTCAGAAGCAGTCTGACTGGTTTCTTAAGGACTCTATCATAAGCCATAGCTTCTGATGATATGCTTGAGCATGTGTGTGTGCGCGCACACACACACACACACACAGAGCATGTTAGCACCCTGATGTGACTTGGTCAGCCTCTGTGAAATCTAAGATCCCATAGAGATATTATTATCTCTCTATCTCTTTTTAACTGATCAGACCATGTTAACAGCAGGTGCTCGCCAGGCGGTGGTGGCGCTCGCCTTTAACCACAGCACTCAGGAGGCAAAGGCAGTCGGATCTCTATGAGTTTGAAGCCAGCCTGGTCTACAAGAGCTAGTTCCAGGACAGGCTTCAAAGCTACAGAGAAACCCTGTCTCAGAAAAACAAACAAACAGACAAACAAACAAAAAGATGGCAGGTGCTCATAGAATGTTTATATGTGAAGTACATGTATGAACATATATGATATATTTCTGCTTTTAGAGGATTCAGAGATTAAGAGAGTATGCTCTAGTTAGAGAAAGATAAGATGTTCACTCCATCATTGTTATGATTTCTAAGGAGTAAATCACCATCATCATCATCATCACCACCACCACCACCACCATCATCACCATCATCATCACCACCATCATCATCACCATCATCAACATCACCACCACCATCAACATCACCATCATCATCACCATCATCATCATCACCACCACCATCAACATCACCATCATCATCATCACCACCACCACCACCATCACCACCATCATCATCACCATCATCATCATATCATCACCACCACCATCACCACCACCATTACCACCATCATCATCATCACCACCACCATCAACATCACCATCATCATCATCATCACCACCACCACCACCATCACCACCATGATCATCCATCATCATCATATCATCACCACCACCATCACCACCACCATTACCACCATCATCATCACCACCATCAGTAGCAGCACCACCATTGTCATCACCACCATCACCATCATGATCACCATCATCATCACCACCACCATCATCATCACCATCATCATCACCACCATCACCATCACCACCACCATCATCATCACCATCATCATCATCATCACCACCACCATCAACATCACCATCATCATCATCATCACCATCACCATCATCATCACCACCACCACCATCACCACCATGATCATCCATCATTATCATATCATCATCACCACCACCATCACCACCATCATCATCACCACCATCAGCAGCAGCACCACCATTGTCATCACCACCATCACCATCATCACCATCATCATCACCATCATCACCACCACCATCATCATCACCATCATCACCATCATCATTATGATAAATAACTAAACTTTACTGAGGGCTTACCAGGTAGCTGGGAACAAACATGTCAGGAGATTGTTTAACATACTATGCCATAACTCCGGAGTCTAAGATCTCACCTAACACAGGTTGTCAGGGGACAAGGGGCAGTAGTAGGGTCCACATGGACCCAGGTTCATGTTATCGTAGCTGTGCTTTCCCCAAGGACTGCACTTCATGCCTGAGTCCTGTGTATCCATCCAGCTGATCAGAAAAGAAGTTTAGATGACAACAAGGGAGTTCTAAAAAGTGAGACTATACAGAAAAACCCACCTTCGCTCGACCAAAGAGTTACAGAACCTCATCTGGATTCCTGGGAGTTGGGAGATGTCGCTAGTGACCTGACAAGGAAAGGAAAAGAACTTCGCTGTATCTGGGGGCTTCCACCATGGTGTACTAACTCAACTGTTGGGACTACCTGACAGTTTCCAGTTTCGGTTTCCATTTCATACATGAGGAAACTTAGGCTAGGGACTCAAAGTACTTTTCACAATCAAATGCTCAGTGAAGAACAGAATTGGGTATTCCAGACTAAAAGAGTTATGCTTCTTGAGTTGAAGGTCAAGTAGTTTGCCTCTTCTTCCATGTATTGATGACTTTCATGTACCTGTGACATCAAACCTGATAGAAAGGACTTGAGAGAGGGGGTGGTTGTTTGCTTGTTTTGGCTCCTGGATTCTGTTCATTATAGTGGGGAAGACATGATGGAGGGCATCTGTAGAAGGAGTCCATGGCAGTATCCATTCACACAGTAGCAGACAGGAAGCAGAGGGAATACCAACACCTGGAGTGGGGCTATAGCTTAGGTCTGCTAGCTAGCCCACACCACCTAAAGGTTCCAAATTCTCCAAACTAGCACCACCAGCATGAGCCTAAAGACTTTTCAGATCTAAACCACAGCTCTCTTCACCATAGAGGTCCCACACAGCTGGTTTAGGCTTTCCTGGCTCTAAACTTCCGATGCCATTTGTCCAGAATATGGAGTACCTTGTCTCTTTCCCATTGCACTCGTGCTATGTGCTCTTAGCTCCACTTTCCTGGAGAGGAAATGGAGATGGGATGGATTACATAACTTGGACATGCTCGCTTGGCTGATGGAGACACAACAAAAGAAAGGCCAATCTGTATAGTTCTTTAGTGGCTTTGAAAGAATTTGCTCTAACTTGGTCCTATTACCCTTCCCCAAATCTAATTCAACAACCCATTTTCTCTGGAATGCCTAAAGTATTTGCAGGGTCAGTGACCTCAACTTTGAGGTCACCCAGGTCAAACAGGCTCCTTAGTCTCCACATCTGATTTCATTCTCAAGATCTCCAGCACCCTGTATCTTATTAACTATCATTAGATTGGCACAGCTAATGCTCCACGAGGTTCTGCCCAGCCAAAACCATACAGGAAGCAAAGAATCAGATACACAGGTCTGCTGACGCAAGACTAGAGAGAAACCCCAGACTCCAGCAAGGGGTGGGTGGTCTCTCCAGGCCAAATGTGAGCTGTTCCTGACAGCATTGCTGGAGGCAGATGTGTGAGCAGCAGCTAGGACAGGGTTTGTCAGGCTGCTTTCTGTCCTCTCTCATCTCTCCCCAGTGTGTGGCCTGGCTGTACTGTCTCATTGACCCCAACCTTCTCCTTGCCAGACATTGTCTTACAGAGTCTCCCTTTCTAGCGCCTCTCCAGGCGTACAGTAACGTCAGACATCTTACGCTGGTTGGTCTCTGTAGGATGAAAACAGGAAATGAGTCTAACTCAAACCATTGCTCTGAGAAGGAGGAATTCGTGATGACAGCAGCGATGTGATCTGAGGGAAACTGGTGGATAAAAACAGCAAACAGCCGGCTGAGTCCTCGGGGCATTTGACTTCACAGTGTCTCCAGTCATGAAGGCTGTACTTGTCACCGAAGCACACTGTAGAGTCCTTGAGCTATACGATGCCAGCTCCCTTACTTCCAGGGGCCACGGCAGGTTACATTTCCTTCCCATGGTGATGTCTCCCATCCTCCTTCCTTCCTAGGACCCTCACGCCATCACATGCTCTTACAGACCAACCTTCGTGAAATCAGCAGCAGCAGCGATGTTAACAGCAGTGTGAAGAGCCCTTCCTGACACTGATAATCTACTCCCATGACCAACTATGAACGTGAAGAACTAGGAATGAAGAGTCTTCCTGACACTGATAATCTACTCCCATGACCAACTATGAACGTGAAGAACTAGGAATGAAGAGTCTTCCTGACACTGATAATCTACTCCCATGACCAACTATGAACGTGAAGAACTATGAATGAAGAGTCTTCCTGACACTGATAATCTACTCCCATGACCAACTATGAACGTGAAGAACTAGGAATGAAGAGTCTTCCTGACACTGATAATCTACTCCCATGACCAACTATGAACGTGAAGAACTATGAATGTGAAGAGCCCTTCCTGACACTGATAATCTACTCCCATGACCAACTATGAACGTGAAGAACTATGAATGTGAAGAGCCCTTCCTGACAATGATAATCTACTCCCATGACCAACTATGAACGTGAAGAACTATGAATGAAGAGTCTTCCTGACACTGATAATCTACTCCCATGACCAACTATGAACGTGAAGAACTAGGAATGAAGAGTCTTCCTGACACTGATAATCTACTCCCATGACCAACTATGAACGTGAAGAACTATGAATGAAGAGTCTTCCTGACAATGATAATCTACTCCCATGACCAACTATGAACGTGAAGAACTATGAATGAAGAATCTTCCTGACAATGATAATATACTCCCATGACCAACTGCGTCTTCTTACTGCTGTAACAGAAAACCTGAGGCTGGATACATTACAGGAAAAGAGGTGTGTTTGGCTCACGGTTCTAGAAGCTGAGAGTCCAAAGCACTGAGCCCGCTCTGACTTCATCATGCCATAGTGGATTGTACAATGGTGGACCATATGCACAGGAAGGTCACACATGGAATGGGGAGGGCTCAGCCTCACTCTTTCGTGATAACCCTCTCATTAGAACTCTCGGAGGCGCCACAGAAACTATCAGTCTCCTCTGAAGATTAACCTCCCACTATGTTCTCTTCCATTGCCATGCTCAAGAGATACATTCAAACCATACCCAAAGCAAGTACCAGTGAGGTACTGGGGGGTCAGATTGGTTAGCAAGGAACCCAGGACACCCAGGGCTCCAGCCTTCAAGTCTACAGATCCTCTCTGCTAGCCCACATTTGGGTATGTGAAATAGTATAGCTTACGGGTTCTCTTTCTCATCAAAAGTTAGCTCCTGAAGAGCTGCCTTGGTCGATGACTGCTGGTCACGTTGATTCTATAGAGCGCGCGCGCGTGTGTGTGTGTGTGTGTGTGTGTGTGTGTGTGTGTGTGTGTGTATGTATGTGTGCATGGAAGGTGAGCCCTGGCTTCTCTTGTTGTTCTCAATCTGGTCCAAGAACCTGGGCTTTTGTGCTCCCCATGGCTCTCAGCTCAAACTGAGCTTATTCGCCAACTGATTGAGGAGTCTGTCTTCTGTCCTAAGTCCATGGCTATGAACTTGGCTCACCCCCTCTGTTTTCCTGGGCTCTGCCAAGGATCTGTGCTTCTATGTTTATTGGCCTCCCTTGACCTTTCTCCCTTTAATCGCCTAACAGAGACAGAAAATCAGCCTTCATTCACACCGAAACATCTGCAGAATAAAAATACGGTCATAGGTGGCTTCACCAGGTGCTGTATAAACTGACCCTTGTTGGCCTCTGCCCTGCTTCCCAGACCGTGCTCTCTGGTCCGTTCTTTAGCAAACATCAGCCCCTTTCTCCCGCGGTCTTTACCAGGCTGTTCTTCTAGCAGAACCTCAGTCTATCTCATTCTCTCAGGTTCACACCCACCTCCTGGCAAACAACCTCCTTTCTGTCTTCCATCCCCAGCTTGCACCCCCAGCTCAGGGTCCCATGCTCAGTGCCGAGATAACCCTGTGCTTTCCTTTGTGCTGGGAACCTGGCCTTCGAAATGCCTTGGCGATTATGTTTACATGGTGACTTATTGTCTATGTTCTCAATGGACAGCCAGAGCTGCCCTGTGAAGAGTCTGCAGGAACTGGTGTGTGTGTGTGTGTGTGTGTGTGTGTGTGTGTGTGTATGTGTGTGTGTGTGTGTGTGTGTGTGTGTGTGCGTGCAGGCATTGTAAGCATTGCTCTGGAGACCATCAGCTGACACCCCTGGAGCATCACGTCATTTGCATGTGGAAAGCCACCACAGGGAGTATAAAACCACTGTGGCAGAAACCCCCATAGTGGGGGGTCTCCAGTACAAAATGCTCATTGGATGAACGCACAAGAGATGGATGCCAATACAAAGCCCTCTTAAAGGTTAGGGGTAGGGGAGGTGTGTGTTTCACTAGTGACACTTTGAGAACAGATCTGAAGGGCCGCAGTGAGAAAGGGTAAGGCCATTTGCTATTTCTCTTTGTCACGTATGCTTTCCCACTTCCTTCCCCAGAAGTGCCAGAATGGTGCCCCCACTTGTCGCCACCCAAAGCTGTAGTGTCCTCAGAAAAGTAACATCCTAAAGCAATACACACTTGGGATCCCACAGCTTGTGAGAGCCAGGAATGTGGACACAGCTGATCCAGGCCCTCTGCTTAGCCCCAGCCTCAAAGCTCATCAGAGCTCCTTTGTATCAGAGACCTACCTGGGACATGCTCTCATGGAATTGCAGACGCACACAAATGGCCATCGCTTCACCTCTGCTACCGGGAATGGGTTTAAACAAATATAGTAAACCCACAATGGTGAGGATTCAGGGGTAAGGAATGTACAATATAAAGATCATGAACTACTTTAAAGTCTGCCCACTCAACCTCTAAGACAAGGACATTCGAATGGGGACCATTTTCTGACAACATAACTTTCTGGAAAGTTTCATTACCAAACCGAAGACCAAGAGCTGATGGAGGAAGGTCATTGGTTAAGTAATAAAGAAACTGCTTGGCCTCATAGGTTAAAACATAGGTGGGAGGAGTAAACAGAACAGAATGCTGGGAGGAAGAGGAAGTGAGCTCAGACTCGACAGCTCTGCTCTCTGGAGCAGAGAGACGCCATAGCTCAGCTCTCGGGGGCACACGCGATGAAGCTCCGACCCAGGATGGACGTAGGCTAGAATCTCCCTGGTAAGCCACCTCGTGGGCTACAGCAGATTATTAGAAATGGGCTAGTCCAGGTTCGAGAGTTAGCCTAGAAGAGGCTAGATAGAAATGGGCCAAGCAGTGTTTAAATGAATACAGTTTGTGTGTTGTTACTTCGGGAATAAGCTAGCAGGCGGCCGGGGTGCTGGGGACGCAGCCCCGCCGCTCTTATTACTACAAAGAGCCTTTCGAAACTAGGACCCACACATGTGTATGCATTTGTTAGTTCTGTGTTTAGTAACCAGGACACACACACACACACATGTGTATGCATTTGTTAGTTCTGTGTT
The DNA here is from genome assembly GCF_018167655.1 of Microtus oregoni. Lineage (NCBI taxonomy): Eukaryota > Metazoa > Chordata > Mammalia > Rodentia > Cricetidae > Microtus > Microtus oregoni. The sequence continues at coordinate 31,280,195 of NW_024543067.1, forward strand.
TAGTAACTAGGACCCACACACATGTATGCATTTATTAGTTCTGTGTTTAGTAACTAGGACCCACACATGTGTATGCATTTGTTCTGTGTTTAGTAACCACCAGGACCCACACACATATGTGTGCATTTGTTAGGAAAAAGGAATGGAAGTAAACCAAGAGGAGAGGGCCCCTGCTAGCAGGAGCAAGGAAGAAGCATGCATGTGTGCGTGTTGTGGGGACGTGTGGGACTAGCACCAAACTCTGCAAGGGACACCCCACCCTCAACATTTGGGCAATGCCAGGATATGGATGCCCTTACATCTTGGCTCCAATGCCTCTCCAATCTCAAGAGAAGCCTAAAATGGAGGTTCTCCTATAATTGACCTCGGAAGGCTCTAATAGAGGTTCTCCTATAAGTGACCTCAGGAGACTCCAGTTTGGTTTATGATTTGTTGCTGTCAGTATCCTCTGGGGTTCCTTGGAGTATCAAGACCTCCTGTCCAAAGGAGGCCAGAGGACTGGGCCAGCAGGCCCTCAGGCCTGTGCCTTCATCTCCAGGAGACAGAGGGTTCCTTAGAAATCTCCCCTCCCTGAGCAAGAGGGCTGGACTCCATGCCCTCCAGCCATCTGCTGTGTGGCAGCAGGATCTGAGATTGGGGTGACGCACAGGTCATGCAGCAAAGGCTCCCTAGTGCTGTGCTCAGGTCTCAGGAAGCTCTAGGTTGATTCTCTTAAAGAGATCTCTGGGTCCCTCTTTCAGGAAGCCTGCTGCAAAGCTGACGGGTAATGCCAAAGACTAGATAGGCAGAGAGAAGGGCTTTGCTTTTACATTTTTCACTTCTGAGAATGGAATAAATTTTGGGCTCTCACTCCCCTAATACTGGGCTATTTCCAAGGATACCATTTGAATTCCCACCTTTGCCGAATATTCTCACTGCTGATTTGGACCCACCAGAGTTGGTGTGCACGACTCAACTTCTATAGGGACCTTCTAAGGCAGGGCTCCCTCTCCAATAAATCCACATCTCCTCTCCTAAGGCCCAGTCCACAGCACACAGAGAAACGTCACCTGTTAATCAAACGCTCTATATACCAATGAGTTGTGTGAATTAGATAAGACATTGAAACTATGACTCTCGGTTTGTCCATCCTCCTTTACAGGGCTCACACATCCTCTCTGGTCCTTCCAGTCTAGCAGCGGGTGCTAAGGCAACCAGGAGAGCAGACAAAGGGGAGAGTGCTTTTTAGCCTTTTTGAAGAGAACAAGATGTTTTCAAGGTCTTTAGAAGGGCCTATTTTTATACAGATGAGGTCATTCAACTCTCTCTGGAGCCAGCTGCCACCAGGCAAGGGCATTGGATGTCCCCACTGCAATTCCTTCTGACCCTCCACACTCAGTCACTTGGAAAGCCCCTTCTTTGCCAAGCGCTGCCCTTGAAGTAGGTGACTTCAAAGGGGCGACTGGAAAACCTTCAGATCTCTTATCTGAGACACCAGTAAATGGCTCTGACAGCAGGAGCGAAGCCTGAAATAATTGAAGGAGCATAGTCCTTCAGCAGGGCCTTGCTTCAGGACTAACCTCCATTGGTTCTGCCTGGCGTGGTGATGTAGTCGGGACCATCAGGACAGGGCAGGAGTTCTGGGCCTCAGTGTCCCTGTCTCCTTTGTAAGACTTGGAGCAATTAGCCTGTTCTCTCCAACCTTGACCTGTCTTTGCAATGAGAGTCACATTGTAAGGAAAAGGGGGAAATGAGTCAACTGGTAGGAACTGTAAAAAGATGTACAGATGTTAGCTCTGTATTTCAAAGTACCCCATCAGTCACTTTGTGGCTTACAGAGCATGGACTGTTTCCTACAGGCTAGTACGCGTCAGAAGAATTTGGTAAAATTGTGTTGGTTCAATTATATAATCAACTACCTGTCCGATTACGAGGTTCTATGGAGGCACACTGGGAAGCAGCCTGGTGCAAGAGTCGAGGGTTTGTCATCTGAGGTAGTCAGGCTGCATGCGAATCTCAGTTCTATAATCCGCCATCTAGGGCTCTGAGGTGGATGCTTCGCCTTGCACAGCCTCCGTTTCTTAATCTTTAAAGTAACTTAATGTCTTTAAGTACTAATCCCAGAGGTGATGGTATTTGGAGCTGGAGCCGCTGGGAGTACTTAAGGTTAGATGCGGTCCTGAGGATGGGGCCCTCAGGACAGGATCAGGGCCCTTACATGAAGAGATGTCAGGATGCTTGCTCTTGTTCTTCCCCACCTGGTGAGAACACAGCAAGCAGGAAGTAACTACTGCTGCAAGCATAGTGGAATGGGGAGAAGTGATCCTGCGTCTCGTGTGTGTGTGTGTGTGTGTGTGTGTGTGTGTGTGTGTGTAGGAGGGTGTATGTGTGAGAATGAGGTGGGTGATATGCACCAACATTTCTACCTTCTTGCTTTTAATATTGGCTGGAGGGTAATAAGTATATGCAATACTGTTTTGTTTGTTTTGTTTTGTTTTAAACAGAAGATAGCCAACAGCTGACACAATGTTGCACTGCAGCTATAGCCTGGTTCAGTAACTGCTCCCTTCCTGGACCCTGTGAGACCTGCTAAGACACTGAGGGAGTTACAGATACAAGACAGATGCAGTCAGCTGCTGCAGGCAGGTCCAGAGGCAGCTAGGAGCTGACTGCTAAACTCTCAGCTTAGTCAGGGTCCAGATCTGGAGCCAGATCTGCAAGTCAGGGACTCACACAAGCCTGTGAGGTTATTTCCCATACAGACCCTGGCAAATGCCCACCTCAGCTTCCTTATGCTTCGAGGCTGGTTATTAAATACTTATAGCTGGCACTATATTCTCATCATGTCCCACCCCTCACCCCACACCTCCTTCGATTCTTCAGAATAGTAAACCCAGTGAGACCACAGGCCTTTACTGTTTCTGGAGATGCTACAGGAAAGCTAACAGATGTAGCTCATGAATCCAAGAGAAGGAAGGAATGTGTGGACTGGAAATATTCTACCAAAATGAATGGGCATTTCAAAGCAAAAACTCTGGGGAGAGAGTCCTCTGAACAGGAGGACAATATTTTTATTTTCTTACGATAGAATAAAGCAATCCTTTTCTTGACTTACCTTCCAGTTTACTATTGACAAAAAATGCAAAGATATGACATCTAAATTCATTTCAGGAAATTCTTGGTTTTATTTTATTTAGTGTTCTCCTTTTGTTCATTTAAACTAAGAGTTGATTCCTCTCGGGGTGGACCTGACTTTAAGCCACAGAAACCAGAAGGACAGTGATGTTGAAAAGATAAACCATTTCTCACTGTCATGTGACCAGATCTACAGTTGGTCACACGGAAGTGAGAAAAGGTGACGTGAGAGCTCTAACTGCCTCTAGCCCAGGGCGTGCATCCTTATGTTTCTCATGGTCCAAGACACATATCAGCTTTACATACCACACCGTCTGTGCAGAGAGGTGGGAGGTGAAGAAAGAGCTGTTTCTGATCCTTCAGAAATTTTCTGGAAGCTTCTGCTTGGACTCATTAACCACCCTCAGCTGCAAGAGAAGCAGTGAAGCAGGCTTGAAGGCTGAATGTGTTGCTGCCCTACATAAACCAGATCTCAGCTACTAAATGAAAGAAGAGGGCTATTGGCTGGGCACATAGCGATGAGCATCAGTGTGCATGTTCTCTGCCCAAATGCCTGTGTGTGGAGTAGGGAGAAGATGAGAACATGTGTCTGTGTGCAACGTGAGTATGTTTCAACACAGAAATAAGCCCAGATATGCTGTGATCTCAGAGGATGTACAGTCTTGATAGCAAAACACCTGTACACCTGCACACACATGTGTACACACAGTCACATGCACAAGAGTCTATGGGAGAGGAATTAAATCAAAGAATTAAAGGAGAACAAACAAAGAGCCATGGAGTCTGACAATTCAAATTGCTGGTATCTCAGAGCATCTTCTGTGTAACCTCTATACCTGTGGGTTGTTTTCTGCTGTTTAGACATTGTGTGTGTGTGTGTGTGTGTGTGTGTGTGTGAGCTATCAATTTTTGCAAAGGTGGAAGTAAATGGGATATAAAATGAGGAAACCTTTTCTACTTTCTACTCTTCTCCCTCATGCTCTGTCATGTCAAATTAATGAAGAATTATTATAATATGGTTACATGTATGTGTAATATAGATGTATTATTGTTTCTTTCTTTTAAAACAAGAATCTAGGGTTGACACAAAGAGACTAAAAGCCACATTTGAAAATCAGTAAATAGTAGTAAAAAGAAAATTACTGGGCAACAGAGACAACGGAGAAGTTCTTCAGGAGCCAGGATTCCAGAACTTTCTTCCAACCCTATCAGCTGTGGAAATTACCCCATCTGTAGAAGGAACTATGACAACATCTACCTCAGATTGACTAACTGGGTTGTACACATTAAATCTAGACAGGTACCAAGCATACAGTAAGAGACAATGAGTATTTCCTGTGATTGTTGCTATAGGGATGCAAGTTGAAGTCAAGAATGAAACAAGTCAGAAACTGTGTATCAAGCCTCATTAGATCAGACTCATTGTCACCAGAGGCCTCCCTTTGACTAGTGTAAGCTTGAGGAGCGTTGTGCACCTGGTGCAGGAGAATTGTCTGTATTTTGTCAATCATGTTTTAAATAAACACTGGTTGGCCAGGCAGGAAGTATAGGCAGGTCAACCAGACAAGAGGTAGAGGTGGGGCGATGAGAGCAGGAGAATTCTGGGAAGGAGGAAGCCCATTCCTCCCAGTCCTGCCCAGATCATGGAAGAAGGAAGATGTGACCTGCCCTGCTGAAAAAGGTACTGAGCCATGTGGCTAACATAGATAAGAATAATGGGTTAATATAAGTTATAAGAGCTAATAAGAAGACCAAGCTAATGGGCCAATCAGTTATAACCTAATGCAGACTCTCTGTTGATTCTTTTGGGGCTAAAATGGCTGCGGGAACCAGACAGGACAGAAACCCCAACAAGCCAGACCTCATATTACATGTACCCAAAGGGTGGTCATGAAGGTCAGATGGACTGTCTAAGGCAGTGCCTGTCACAGGAAGGCTATTAATTATGGTTTTCTTTCCCAGCACCCTCAGCTCAGCTCAGGAGTCTTTTTAATTAATTAGTTAGTTAGTCTATTAGTTAATTTTGAGAAAGGATAATTCTATTATGTAGCTCTAATTGTCCTGGACCTCACCATGTAAACCATTTGGCCTCTAACTCAGAGACCCACCTGCCTTTGCCTCCTAAGAGCGAGATTAAAGCATGTGCCACCACACCTGGGTTAGGATCTGTCTTTTACGTTCACCCTGGCACTTAGAGATATCTGACGCCATTCTTTCAGTGTAGGTCAACAGCATCAGGCACAGCCCCTAACCCCTCTGCAATCATAGCATCAGGCACAGCCTCTAACCCCTCTGCAACCATAACATCAGGTACAGCCTCTAACTGGGCTCCACAACATCAGACATAGCCTCTCACCGGACTCCATCACCAGCATCAGGCACAGCTCTCACCTGGCTCCATCACCAGCATCAGGCACAGCTCTCACCGGGCTCCATCACCAGCATCAGGCACAGCTCTCACCTGGCTCCATCACCAGCATCAGGCACAGCTCTCACCTGGCTCCATCACCAGCATCAGACACAGCCTCTCACCGGGCTCCATCACCAGCATCAGGCACAGCCTCTCCACTGGCTCCATCACCAGCATCAGGCACAGCTCTCACCTGGCTCCATCACCAGCATCAGGCACAGCTCTCACCGGGCTCCATCACCAGCATCAGACACAGCCTCTCCACTGGCTCCATCACCAGCATCAGGCACAGCTCTCACTTGGCTCCATCACCAGCATCAGACACAGCCTCTCACCGGACTCCATCACCAGCATCAGGCACAGCTCTCACCTGGCTCCATCACCAGCATCAGACACAGCCTCTCACCTGGCTCCATCACCAGCATCAGGCACAGCTCTCACCGGGCTCCATCACCAGCATCAGACACAGCCTCTCCACTGGCTCCATCACCAGCATCAGGCACAGCCTCTAACTGGGCTCCATCAACATCAGGCATAGCCTCTAACCTGGCTCCATCACCAGCATCAGACACAGCCTCTCACTGGACTCCATCACCAGCATCAGGCACAGCTCTCACCTGGCTCCATCACCAGCATCAGGCACAGCTCTCACCTGGCTCCATCACCAGCATCAGGCACAGCTCTCACCTGGCTCCATCACCAGCATCAGGCACAGCTCTCACCGGGCTCCATCACCAGCATCAGGCACAGCTCTCACCTGGCTCCATCACCAGCATCAGGCACAGCTCTCACCTGGCTCCATCACCAGCATCAGGCACAGCTCTCACCTGGCTCCATCACCAGCATCAGGCACAGCTCTCACCTGGCTCCATCACCAGCATCAGACACAGCCTCTCACCGGGCTCCATCACCAGCATCAGGCACAGCCTCTCCACTGGCTCCATCACCAGCATCAGGCACAGCTCTCACCGGGCTCCATCACCAGCATCAGGCACAGCTCTCACCGGGCTCCATCACCAGCATCAGACACAGCCTCTCCACTGGCTCCATCACCAGCATCAGGCACAGCCTCTAACTGGGCTCCATCAACATCAGGCATAGCCTCTAACCTGGCTCCATCACCAGCATCAGACACAGCCTCTCACCGGACTCCATCACCAGCATCAGGCACAGCTCTCACCGGGCTCCATCACCAGCATCAGGTACAGCTCTCACTGGGCTCCATCACCAGCATCAGGCACAGCTTCTCACCTGGCTCCATCACCAGCATCAGGCACAGCTCTCACCTGGCTCCATCACCAGCATCAGGCACAGCTCTCACCTGGCTCCATCACCAGCATCAGACACAGCCTCTCACCTGGCTCCATCACCAGCATCAGGCACAGCTCTCACCTGGCTCCATCACCAGCATCAGACACAGCCTCTCACCGGGCTCCATCACCAGCATCAGGCACAGCTCTCACCGGGCTCCATCACCAGCATCAGGCACAGCTCTCACCGGGCTCCATCACCAGCATCAGGCACAGCTCTCACCTGGCTCCATCACCAGCATCAGACACAGCCTCTCACCGGGTTCTATCACCAGCATCAGGCACAGCTCTCACCGGGCTCCATCACCAGCATCAGGCACAGCCTCTCACCGGGCTCCATCACCAGCATCAGGCACAGCCTCTCACCGGGCTCCATCACCAGCAGTGAAAGGCCTTGATTTGATGGCAACTGAATGAGTGTACATTTGATAAAAAGCAAAGCTCAGTTGGAGGACAACAGATTGAATGAAGAGCAGAAGGTAGGAAGCAGGCTAGCAGGTGGAATTCAGCTTTTTGTTTATCTCAACTCACTAGTCTTTTATAAACCCCAAGAGTTGGACACTTCTGTGCTTATCAGAAGTTGCCTAATCTAGAAAATACTTGCTCCGAGGTTGTTGGTGTCATGCCTAAGCACATGTCAACCAGGGGTTTGGAAAGTGGCCACTTTGAACCTTTTGCTGGAAGACAGTTCTCAACAGTCCCATCATGGGCTTTATAACTTCACTGCTAGGAGCCCATCTAATTTTTTGAGAGAGGTTCAGTGTCTGTAGGTTGTTCTAGTGTGTGTTCCCTCTCAGGCAGAGAGATGGAATCCTCCTCCATCACCCTCCAATACAAGCTGGAAAGCTCCAGACTCTCGGATTTGGGAGAGTCCACTGTGCAGTTACTGACACCTTCTACAGAGCTATGAGCCCTGACAGAAATGTCATCTGTCGCCACAGTGTCATAGCAACCATGACAGTACAGCCAGTCACTGTGGGTTAGCAAGGAGTACAAGGTTTATATACACTATGACATTCAGTCTTCCCAATAGTTAAAGTATGTGATCTTATTGTCATTTTTCAACCAACATAGCTGAGGCTCAGAGAGGTTTGAGCCACCCACCCAATTTCATAGCTAGTTAAATCCCAGAGTGAGGATTTGATCTTGGGTAAAACTTACTGCTCACTAGATGCTGTCTGAATGCTATTGCCAAAACTGGTCACCTTCGATTGGATAGAATGTAAATGAGAAACTTGTTAGCTTGGTATGAAGTTAATTTTCAGAGGAAGGAATGAGGAGAGAGTCAAAATCCAGGGTCTCCATGAGGCTAGTGTGGATGGCAGCTGGACTCAAGCTGAGGACCCTGAGACCAGGGAGCGCATGGAGAGCCATAGGCAATGGTAAGGATAAAAAGGGACAGGTATTTGTTTATATTTGCTATGTCCAAATAGGATCAAACCCTTCACCTTGTGATTCTCTCCAAAATCCCAATTGCAAGGGTCCTCCGATTCCTGCACCAAATATCCCGCGTGCTGAGGAGAACGTGAGATGGAAGGGAAGCATGCTGCTCTCCGCCATGATGCTCTCGGTCAGACTCCTACCAATGCCTGTATAGTCACAACACACAGTCACTGTGGAAACGGAAGGCCTCGAGGAGTCTGTGAAAGACGCTAACGGAGGGTGGGCATGGATCTATCAGGTCTTGCTGCATAAACATAAGGGCCTGAATTTAGTCCCCAAAAGCCACACATAGAACTGTGGTGGCACAGTCTTGCAATTCCAGTGCTGGGGAGGCCGGGACAAGTGTATTCCTGGGACTTGCTAGCCAATCAGCCTACTTGGCAAGCTCTAGGCCAGTGAAAGGCCTTGTTTGAGGAAAAAACATGGTGGATGACTGCTGAAGAACAACAGCCAAGGCTGACCTCTGCCCTCCACATATGTGCTTGTGCCACACCACTAAATAAGCCGACTTTCCTCATATGGAACCAGCTGGGCTAAGTTGAAACCTGAATAAACCTTCCTGTGATCTATTCTGGACTTGCAACCCCCATAGCTGAATGGTTCAGCAATATAACAACCACAAAACATAACTTGATCACAAACCTCACAGCCACCAGGGCAGACAATGTGCAAGTTGTCACACTTCAAAGCTGCTTCCCACTTCATCCTCTCTCCTCAAATTCCATGCACCTGTGCCCTTCCACCCTGGACCTTGCATTGTATTTCACCAAGGAAATCAAAGCAGGCACTAGACAAAGAACTCCCTTTTCTCTCCATCTCCAAATGCCTATCCCGCCTGCACCAGAGTCGCTGTTTCTCCTCATCTGTGGGAGAAGGCACAAGGCCTCTAGTGAGGGTGAGATCTCTGTCTGATCCCAGCCTCCTCTTTCTCCTGGAATTTGTTCCCTTCATCATGCCCGTACTCTCTCTCCTAGCATCCTGATCAGCATGCACGCACATGTCCTTTCTTTGGGAACAGAAGCTCAAAGTCACATCTCTTTCGCACAGCCCCATTGCCCCCGCAGTGGGTCTGTTGACCGCTCCCTCTCAGCCATGCCCCTCTCTGTCCAGTGTGCTACGTCAGAAGTACTTGATGTGGCGGCTGGCTTCTCAAATCATTTCCTTCTCTTGGGTTCTGTGTCTCTGTCCTAAGTGGGAGAATCTCTCCTCGTTCTGCTGTGAGCGATTTGTAAATACTGTGCTATATGGAACGTCTTGTCTCTCTTCTGAATCTTCCTTTATTCTTTGTTGTTGTCATTTCTTTTGAAACAAGTTCTTACATAGCCCAGGTTATCCTCAAACTCAGTATGTAGTTTAGGCTGGTCTTGTATTTATGATCCTCCTGCCTCTATGTCGCATGTCCTTACAAACCCAGCACAGTCCTTGCACATTCTAATAAGATAACCACTAGACAACCGTGGCTGCCAAGCCCTTGAACTCTGTTTCTCCAGATTGGCACATGCTGTATGCATGCAAACACACACACACACACACACACACACACACACATACACACACACACAAACACACACACATACACACACACAAACACACACACACAAACACACACACATACACACACATACACACACATACACACACACAAACACACACACAAACACACACACAAACACACACAAACACACACACATACACACACACATACACACACACATACACACACATACACACACATACACATACACACACACACATACACAAACACATACACAAAAACACAAACACACACACACACACCTGTGTTTTAAAAAAGAAAGTATTTCAAATGATGTTAAACGCAGTGAGGCATTGGTAGAATTCACTGCAGCAGGGAGACATCGGTGGAACTCACTGCAGCAGTGAGGGTCTTCTGTCTACACACTCTGTGCTGCGCCTTAACCACAGCCTGCTTAGAGAGCCGACTGGCCTAGTGTTTCAGGATATGCTTTTGTTGGTACACTAAAAACATTTATACTCTGCATTATTAATATTTTACACTAACTTAATAGAATTCATCAAGTATTTTTATCTCATGAAGTGAGAGATAAAAATCTGCATATTTTTTCTTGAGGACCTTTAGTTAATTTATCTTCCTTGAGCACAATGTTGAAACAATTTACTGCTTGGTTATGGTTTGTGGCCAGTGGCATATTTGCTTATTCAGTCCTCCTTATTATTAAGGATAAACACCAGTATTGATCAGCCCTGTCTGCTGTTTAGGGATGACCACCAGTGTTGATCAGCCTGCCTGCTGTTAATGCTTCTTGATAATGGTCCTACCTTGGGAATTATGAGGAGCTCTTTTCTGCTTACACAACAGAAACAGCTGTTTACTTGTATACTTCTTTAACATCCATACAACATAAAATAGAAGATTATAGTAAACTAGTTATGCATGCACATATTGTCTTGTAAACTGACATCCTTTTCATTTCACTGCCAGTCCTGATGACTTTGGAAATACCCTGATGCAGTCTGGTACAGGTAGGTTATAACTGGGACCTAGCAAATTTGTGATAACAGTTGCAAATTCAAGTGCTCTAACTATGTTTACAGGCCCTTGTGTGTAAAGTGCCGGTATGCAAGCCCTACCTTCCTCACTGCGATTCTTAAAGAAGGGCAGTAAATTGCCCTAACTCTGCAGACACAAAGGCAAAGACTAGAGAGCAATGATGAAATCTATTTCTGCTAAGCTTCCCAATACGGTGCCAGGCCACCATGAGTCCTTTGAACCTAACACCAAGGTTCCAATTGAATGAGCCAGGTTTGTGTTTTTGGGTGGTGGATGGGGAGGTCAATGCTCTGGCCCAGATATCTAGGCTGGACTAATCGGATGGCCATCTGGCCTTTCACTTTTCCAAGGAGGGGGAGTGGGAACAGCAGGAGTCAGGTGTCATGTTACCAAAGAATTACTGTTGTTGTTTGGCAGGAAAGTACACCACACAACAGAGCTCACTTGGGAGATTTATTGCTGGAGAAGGATGCAGAGACCAGCCTCTGTCCTTGGGAGCAGCAGGACAGAGAGAAAGAGAGACAGGAGGGGCCTGCTTTTTATAAAGAGGTATAGCGCATGCACACAAGGAGAACTCTGCATAGCAGTGGCTTGATGACGTATTCTGTCAGGAACCTTAGCACTGGCCAGTGTAGATGCCTGAGTACTAATAAGAGCCTATGCACAAGGAGTGCTGTTAGCGGCCACAGTTGAAGACCCCAAGGGTGGGCCAGTGTAATGCCTGAATGCCAATGTTTCTTCCTTTTGTTTATTACAAAAAGGTGAAAAAAATAGGAAGGTGAAGAGCAGGTGAAGCAGGAATGAGGGTGCTGTGTCCTCAAGACTGCTTCCTGTTGACCCGGGGAACCTGAGAAAGCTGCGGTGCTGGATAAGTCCTGGGATAGCTGGCTGTTTTACTTCGCTGTCCAGGCTCTGTGGAACCATCTGGTGCTCGGAAAGTGCAGGTCTCCAGTTGAAGCAGTCTGGAGCTGGACACCGGGGCTTCCCACTTTGAAGCTGTCCCAGGTGCAGATTTAGAGGACACCTGGACATGGCAAGATGCTGGCAGAGCAGAAGGTAAAGCTAAGTTTGGGGGAAATGTTTCCTTAGGTCCTGGTAATTGAGGAAGGGAGTGGGAAAAGAGGGAGAAACTTAGGCTGTTGATTGACCGGGCTTATCTGAAAGGCATCTGACCTGCTCCAGCTAGACTCAAGTTGACCCCCTGGAGCTGACAGGGTTTCTCCGTAGCTTTTTGGTTCCTGTCCTGACACTAGCTCTTGTAGACCAGGCTGGCCTCAAACTCACAGAGATCCGCCTGTCTCTGCCTCCCGAGTGCTGGGATTAAAGGCGTGCGCCACCACCGCCTGGCTTCACAGGAGATTTTTGAGTTTACAAAAAGATGTAAGTTTTAGACACACTACATTGCTATGGTTTGTAACCTGTACTGAAATTTACACTGTAGAAACAGCAGTAGACTCAGGCCTTTGAGTCATAAGGGACCCAGGAATGAGTCTGGTTGAAAGCATTAACACTCTTTCTTCTATCTGGAAAGCTGTGGCAGGTGTTTTTAGCACAATAAAAGGCACCTTTTAAGTCTATAGTTAGAAACAACCAAAGGGAGTTGAAGCCCCTGAGCTGTGACTATGCTGTTAGTGGTGGTACTCTGCCAGGGCTAGAGTAACAACTTACCAGAATTTTATCACTACTGTAAGACTATGAACTGTGGAGTTTTCATATAACAGCAGCATAGCACGCGCACAAGAAATCCAGAACACGTTTTGTTCTTTTGTCCATCTCAAACCACCCTTTCTTCTCACCACTTAAGCCGTCCTGTCTTCACACAGACAAGCCTTCAGCACTGGTCCTTACCATTGCCACAGCATCACCCTGACATCCACTTCTCATCCAGCTTGCCAGGAAACACAGGTGCTTGACTGCCAAGGTGGCCATCATAGAGTGAGTAACTTTAAAATAAAGGAATAGGAAAAAAGTCACACTGAAGTCTGTCCTGTGAGTCTCTTTTCTGAGTCTAGGGGCACGAATACCTCTGGGGTGCTATTGGTTCTCACCACCCGGGTAGGCTTGCGCCTCCAGCTCTGTGGCTAGCAGCTGGTAGTCCTGTAACAAGAGCTAATTAGTTGTTTGAGTAAAGATTTTGTGAATGTGTCATTGGAGATACATAAAGAAGAAATTGATGAAGCAAGGTGTGATTAGTAGGGACGGGAGAATGAGAAGAGGGTCAGGAAGAAAAGCATTCATTCCATGTGGGGGTTCTCAATCCAGCAGAGTTCAGCATGGCTTGCAGGTAAAGCCTCGTTCTTCTGGAATAGGGACAAGGCAGTTGATCTTGGTGTCCTCTGAAGCTTGAGGGAGCACAGTCCTGTTAGAGTTGGTGTGTATGAGGGAAGATTGTCTTGAGGCTGAGGAGTAAGGGACTTGAGTTGGGATAAGTGAATCCAATGAGGGAGAATCTCGAGCTTAGCAGGGGTCCTGCTAAGGACCTTGAAGGGGTCCTGCCATTTAGGAGAAAGGGTGAGGGGCGTTGGTCTGCAGGAGAGAGAAGGAGCTGACCCCCAATGCTTATTGTGGATGGACAGGGATTGGTGCATGGTCGGGGTAGGGAGTGGTCAGTAAAGTTCCACAGGAGAAAGCAGAGATGGCAGAGAAAGGGCGGGAGCAGGTGATCTGGGAGAGGTGAGGGTTTAGCTAAGAGACCAGTGGTTAGAACCGCCGACATGAGCTCACATGGCGAGATGTCAAGGATTCATTTGGGGAGAGCCTGGAACCTGAGAAGAGCCCGAGGCAGGAGCTTTACCCAGGGGACGTGCAGTTCCTGTGACATTTTGACAAGGGTGTTTTTTAAGGAACTATTAGTTCATTCTATCTTTCCTGAAGACCGGGGATGGCATGGGATGTGGGAATGCCAAGGGATGCTGAGGGCTTTAGATAGAATTTGGGAAATCTGGGAGGTGAATTCAGGACCACTGTCTGACGGAATGACTTCCGGGAGGAGGCTGGAGACTGTCTAGCCCTCACGTTGGTGGTGGGGAATGCCTCCACCAAGACCAGGAGGAACCTAACTCTCTGACTGTGGGCGTGTGGGTAAAGTCAAGCTGCTGGTCAGTCTCCAGAAGGGAGCCTCTGGCCTGGTGGATAGGAAAGGAGGGCTGCAGTCTCTGGAGTTGGGGTCTGACATTTGACAGACTTTACAAGAGGCAGTACTAGTCCTTCAGAAATGCAAATCCTCGGGCAGGCGGGCCTTGACAAAGTGACAAGCTTGGCTATTAGGGTGAAAAAGCTGGTGTAGATAGGACAGAACTTGCCAAGTGTCAGGGAGTGACAGTGAGGGTGTGGGCTGGTGTGCAAGGATGCCCTGCGATGAGGGAGGTGAGTCTGGGCCTTGGAGGGCTGCAGCTTTAGCTGCCTCCTCAGCTCGGTTTTTCCTCTAGAGGTGATGGAGCTGTCGGTCCGGTAGGATTGGTGGTGGACAATTGCTATAGCTGTGGGAGACAGGAGGCTTTTAACGGGGCTATAATTTGACCTAAGCTTGTTATGGGTCTTCCTTTTGTTGGAAGTAGTCTGCGTTCCTTCCAGAAGGCAGTGTGGAATGGGAGGAAATGAGAAGCACATCTGTTGACTGTGTAAACATTTAGGGATCGTCCTTGTGCTAACGGGAAGGCAAGGGTGAGAGCTATTAGTTCAGCCTGTTGATTAGTGGTGTGGGCAGGGAGGGCCTGTACCTCAGCCACCTCAGTGGCTGATATGATGGCATAGCTGCCATCTGCATCCTAGGTATGGGTGCCCTGAGACAATGTGCCTTCCCGTATGTGGGGGGAGTGTGACAGTAGCTTCTCTAGGGTTTCAATCTAAGAGTGAAAGAGGGAGTAGCTGGTGTTTGGTAGGGGAGGAAGATTTGAGACATTGAGGAGTAGGCAAGATTGGGAAGTAAGTATGGCCTCTTCTACTAGTGCCACCCGAAGAAAAAGAACTCCAGGTAGAGTTTGTCGGCCTTTATAAGTGAAGAGATGGGGCAGGTTGTGAGAAGAGAAGATAGTGGTGGGCAACCCAAAAGTTAGCTTTTTTGATTCATGAATGAGAAGCTCAGTAGCTACTAAAGTGCATAGTCAGACTACCCATCCCTGAGGTTTAGTTTTTTTGATAGGTATGCTATGGGTGCAAAGGAAGGTCCCAGTTGGTGGCCTAGGACCCCAAGGGCATATCAGAGAACTGTTACAGGTGAGGGGAAGGGACAGGTTAGGTCTTGGAGATGTAGTAAATAGGGCCAAAAGGAAGGCCTGCTGGAGCTTTAGAAGGGGCTTAGTAACAGGAGTGAGAAGGGTTCATGTGAGAGGCCAAGGGCTGCCTCAGATAAGGAGCAGTCATAAGGAGCAGTCAAGGAGGGAAAAAGGAGGGGATCCAGGAACATAAGAAGACAGCTATTCCTAGGAATGGTAAAATTCTTCTTTAGTAGAGGGAATTGCAAGAGACTGGGTTAGGCATTTTCTATCCAAGGTTAGGGTAATGGCTAGTACCAAGCACATGACCTGAAGAGTAGACAGCTGGATCTCAGCTCTATAGCTCCAGCTAGACAAGAAATGTAGAAGAGCAGAGGTGTTAGTTGGCTAGTTTGTAGGGATGGACTGCAGAGGAGAAGGTCATCCACATACTTTATGAGTTTAGATTTGGGGAGAAGCAAGGGTCTGGCCAAACAGGTGAGGGCTGTCTCGAATCCTGGGGCAGGCCAGTCCAGGTGAAAGCAAAAGTGTTTTGTGACTGGATGCTGAGAGGCGTAGAGAATTGGGAGGTTCCTGGGGGGATGGAGATGTGTACAAGGGTTAGGCACAACAGGGTAGAATAGGACCACTGTAGAATTCATGAACTGGAGGTCTTGAGCCAGATATTAGGCCCCTTGGACTACTTAACTGCAAGTATTAGGGTGATAAAGGAAGATGATGTGGGACAACCTTAGGAGGTGAGAGATGATAGGTTCAAGTCCCCTGAGGCACTGGAGTGAGAGTGGGCACTCGCCTCAAGTCCTATAATTGGGCAATTATGGGGCATGATGGTGGTTAGCAACAGAGGGGTTTGGGTGTCCCAGACTTGGGGGTCACCTGAGAGGCTGCAGAGAAAATGGGTATTGGAACCAGTATGTTGGGTGGAGGAGGAAGAGAGGGGCTGCTGGTGAGACTGGGGTCAGGTGAATTGGGGGGAGCAAAAGAAATAGAGGCTCCCACTGTGGCTAAAAGATCCCTTTCCAGTAAGGGTGCAGGGCAGGTTGGCACAACCAAAACTGAATGAGAGAGAGGAACACCCCTGAAAATGCAACTGAGTGGTGGGGTCTGGTGAGGTTGGTAAGGCTGTCCCCCTGCCTCAACAATAGGGAGACGAGAAGGAGAGGTGGGTACCCAAAACTCCATCAGGACCAAGCAAGTGGCCCCAGTGTCCAAGAGGAAGAAGATGGATTGCCCTGATACTGTAATGACCACCAGGGCTTTCTGTCAGAGATGACAGTGGTGATCTAAGGGAGCTTGGGTCCCTTCAGTCATCAATGGCCAGGTCTAAAACATTACCTGGAGAATGGCCGACAACAGCCCAATGTCCCACTTTGTGGCACCTTGGACATGACCCAATGCATGGATTATGCAGGGATTGGGGCAGGCCCAATCCCAGGAACCCTCCTGACCACATTTGAAGCAAGGACCCAGTGATCCTCAAGCCCTAGGAGGCAAGGGAGCCCAGGCAATTGCCAAAGTCGGTAGAATGGCCTTGGCCAGCATTTGGTGTTTCTGTTGGTATTCTCTGATATTCTTAGCACCTTAAAGGCCAGTGCTAAGACTTCTGCCTATGGGGTTAGGCATCCTCTCTTCAATTGCTTAAGCTTGGCCCTAATGTCACATGTACCTCGTCTTTCCCAGATTATAGACTCTCCCTTTCTACTGTAAACCAAGAATAAAGTGTTTCTTCTGTAAGTGGTGTCTCATCATGGCATTTTATAACAGCAACAAAAAGTAAGGCAGCTTGAGATAATTTCTTTCTTCCTTATTGCTTATGTATTCCCTCCAAAATGTAAGCCTTATTCTTGTATTGACATAAAAAGAAAATATGCATTTAGTTTTCATATGCAAGAGTTTCAAAGACCTGTGGCACCTCTGGAGCAGTGAGTGTCTTTTTACTTGTGAGATTACTAAGAGAGAGGCAGGAGGTCTGATCTTTACACTGCTTCAGGATGGGGTTTGATGTGGGAATGCCCTCTGTGTGCTGTGATTTCCATTAATGACTAAAGAAACTATTGAGGGGGCAGAACTTCAGTAGACGGAGAGGCAGATAATCCATACAGTCTCCTGGAAAACAAAGCCACTTGGTGTGAACATGAAAGATGGATTCTTGATGGCAAGTAGAAGACTTTGCCTTTGTTTACCTGTTGGCTCTGCCACCTTTTGCCTCTACAAATGCTCAGTTAGGGCACTGGTGTTCACAAACCTGCAGTGGCTCCCTCTGGCTCCAGAAAGAAAGCCTAATCCTGTCGTATCTCATTATGTATGCTGAACAAGCTACAGTTCCCCAGGAATGTGGACAGTTGGTAGAGTATGTGGCACTCTTGAGAACTCTGCATCTCCTCACTTGCTGCCATGCCAGCTCAGAGAGAGCAATCCAGTTTTTGGGGTGTTATAACTAGAAAGTTTGTCCAAATACCTCCTTCGTGGCAACTCCCTGGGAAGATGAAAACTGGGTGCACTTTCAAGAAGGAGAAATTGTGTGCTTCCCTCTGCCCTGTCAGATGCCCCTCCACATGCAGAAGACTCTACAGCTTCTTCAACTTGTTCTTCACTCTCTCCTGGGATCCGAGAGTGACACAGGATTCTCTATCAGAATTACACGTATCTGCCTGCACTTGAACTTCAGGTGACCTAGTGTCTCTGCCTGGACCCCCTGACTTCAGAACTAAGAGGATCTTCCAGCACTCAGAGCAGCTCCCATTGAAATACCCACAGGGACAACTGATGGAGAAGTGTCCAGAATTCTAGGAAGTATATGGCATCTGAACCAAAGGCCAAGAATGAAACAGAACCTTTGTTAACAAGAGTCAAGGTTCCAGTCCAGTGGAACTGGGGGAAGGGGAGCAAATCTGAGGATTGAACTGAAAATGAAGTAGGAGAATAAAAATGTAACAAGGAGCTGGGGAGTGTGGCTCAGTTTCAAGAGTGCTTGCTGGGCACAATGAAGCCCTGGGTTCAGTGCCAGCACCAAATAGGCCAGGTATGTGAGACACAGATAAAATCCCATCACTTCGGAGGTAGAGGCAATGGGATGAGAAATTCAAGGTCACCATCCTCAGTCACATAGAGAGAGAGTTCAAGCCAGGGTCTCTGATCCATGAGAACTTGCCTCAGTGAGTGGATGGATGGATGGATGGATGGATGGATGATGGGTGGATGGATGGATGGGTGGGTGGATGGGTGGATGGGTGGGTGATGGGTGGACGGATGGATGGGTGATGGATGGGTGATGGGTAGATGGATGGATGGATGGGTGGGTGGGTGGATGAGTGGGTGATGGGTGGACGGATGGATGGGTGATGGATGGATGGATGGATGGGTGGATGGATGGATGGATGGATGGACAAGAGACAAACATATAACTAGTGAACTAGAGCATGAAGTCAGCAAAGAGAAGAAACGAGAGATGAATAGCTACAGACTTTCTATCTTGTGGAATATGTTTAGCCAGAATGAAGAAAACAGCTTCAAGGCACAACACTAGACTTTCCTTACCGAGGGAGGTGTTCCTTCAGTCTCTGGCATAGCAAATCAAAACAACACTTCCCGGCATTCTTCTACCAAGGGCCATCAGGTGAAAGGTGAAGTGTGAAACCCCACACTGTGGGATTATAAAACTACAGAAAGAGGTGAAAAACACCCAAAAGTCACCGAGGATTTTCAGATCCTACAGGCAGGCAGGACTTGAGTCTTCGACACTGGCAAGTGAAATCTGAGCAGTTCTTCCAGCCAAGGAGTCAGAAATCAGCATGCAAAATCTGTGAGCAGTGTCCCCAGAAGGGGAGCAGATGGAGTGGGACTCTGGGAAGTTATTTTAATTTTTTTCGACAGGTTGGGTACTGGGTCTTCAGAGACTGGAACAAGACTGCGAAGCCCAAAGTTCAGGAAGGCCTTGGTTGGGCCAGGGCATAAGCTCATACATTTGAACACATGGTCCCACCTGGTAGACATATTTTAGGAAACTATGGAAGCTCTGGGGGCAGAGTTGAGACAGTGGGCATTGTGGGTAAGCCATTAGCACCACTCTGACTCCAGACCCAGCTCTTTGATCTATCAACTTGTGAAGAACCTGTGACGTAGCTCTCACTGGCACTGGCGGTGCTATTCCAGTGGCCAAGCCCCCACCATGATGACTGTGCCCCTTGGAACTGTGGGCTAAAGTAAGCGCTTCCTCCTTTGTGTTTTCTTGCCAGATATTCTACCACAGCAATAACAAAAAGTAACTAGTAACTGAAGCTTTATGACAGGATCATTCAAGCTGCAAAGTCTGTCGAGAGTGCGTGAGGAGTGGCTTTAGCTTCACTCCAGTGTGCATTAAAGACTCTGCTTTGTGCTTCGGGCTTTCTTGGAGCGGGGTGGCGGGGGGGATCAAAGCGGCTGTCATTAAAGAGCAACGCTGCTGCGTCCTGAGAGCTCTGGGACCTGTACCCATACCTAAACTCTCTAACCAGACCATTTCTTCACAAACAAGTATTTCTAAAGAACCTATCATGTCCTGGTTGGAGGTAGAACATACAAGCATAATTCTTGACTTTGAGGAACCAACACACACAGGTAAAGAGGAGCCTGGCGTCCTCCTGCTAGGAAGTGACCATTAGTACCCGAGTTCAAAGGAGCCGTGGCAAAGCCTGTTACAGTTTCTGCCATTCTCAAGGACTGGGCCATTAAACCGTGAGCCAAATGAACCCTCCCTTACACAAGCTGCTTTTGTCTGCTTTTCTGGCACAGGAATAAGAAAAGTAACTCAAAGTCTAAGAAGATCACAGCCTTAAAGAGTTAGGAGGATTATAACTGTTTAAAGGCAGAAGACAGTATTGTGATCACCTGTATCCCAGGCAAGCCCCAGGGCAGAGGTGGTAGAAGGCAGGAAACACTGTGCACCCACAGAGTCACTGGCAGGATCATCTGAGGACACACTAGCACTTTGGCTATGTGGGTGAGCCAAAGGGCAGTTAAAACTGGTCTATCCTCTTATCTCCTCTGTCTCCATTTCTACCTCCTTTGAAAAAATGGTTGCTTTCTTGCAGATTCAAATTTCCAGCTTGGTTTTTTATCTTCCTTATCATATCTGTTTTATGCTAACTGCTTACAGCAAGCCATTGGCATTCAGGATGCAACCAGCCACGGTGGAAATAGCCCATCCTGGGAACTGGCTGCCCTGGACAGAGTCTGTGAGTGTGGGAACGTGAAATGAGGGTAGGGTGCTCACTCAGCACTGGAACCCAAAGCAGGTGCAGCAGCCTGGAACTTCCTCAGCCAGACAATTGCCGAGCATGACTCAGCTCCATTAGGGCACACTGATTGCCCAGAGCCTCGCATGCCAGCTGCGCCACTGGGCAGGCTGGTGGGAAATCACCGTCACAGGGTTCCAACCGCCGTCTTTGCCAAAGAACCAATGAAAAGACAAATATAATAGTACTCATAAAATTGTTCCAGGATCTAAATTTTCTGTAAGGGAGGACAGAAAGGGAACGCAGTATGTCCATCAACTTAGAGAAGCCAAAAATGAGGAAGACCCTAAGTGATCCAGAGCATACTAGTATCTGCACTTGGCCATAGTCTGCAATCTTCTTTCCACCCTGTGTACTTAGGCCATCTCCTTAGCATAGCCAGTGTGGTCTGTGCTGGGTTCCCTACTTGTGTAGCCCAAAGGTTAGCTGGAATCTGCTAGACCCTGAAGACCCAGAAAAAGTCAGTCAGGAGCTGGAGAGATGGCTCAGTAGATAACACACTTGCCATGTAACTTTGTCTCCTGGAACCCACACAGAAAGCCAAGTGCGGCAGCTCACACCTGCAATTTCGGAGTTGGGGAAGCGAAGACAGGAGGATTCCTGGTGCTTGCCTGGTTAGCCAGCCTAGGAAAATCTGCTGGGCCTCGAGAGATCACGATGTGGAGACTGATTAAGGATAGATATCGAACATTGACCTCCAACCTCCACACACACAGACACATGTACGTGTGCACTGGCACACAAGTGTGCACCCCACGCACTGCACACATGTACGCAGGAAGGTAATTTTCTCAAAGTAATGTAAAGTATTTTAAAAATCAGAATGACTAGTCCCTATTTTGAGGAAATTCAAAGCATGTCCAAATTTTTAAGTATTTCTGCAGATTCGTGGGGGGATTTGTGTTATTTCCAAGAGCCCTCTTGGTTTCAAACTAGAGTGATTCAGCAACGAAGTGAAGCCTTCATCCTCTTCCTCTACTTAGAAGAGAGAAGCAAAATAAAATAGAGCTCTTAAACACTAGACCTCTGTTGTCATAACAACCGTGGTTCTGAGAAACCATCTGAAAAGCCAGCAACCACGCTTTTGAGTTGAGTGTTAGTCATCTCCCTCCTTCCGTTCAGTTGAGCCTTCACCCTGGCTCCCGGGAGGAGCCCATATGAGCTCCTGACTCTCAGAGCCCAGGACAAAAGGAACCAGCTCAGCCTCCCACCTTCGCTCCTGTGAGGAACCCAAATGAGTCCACATGCGCTCCCAGCTCTCAGAGCCAGGACAGGCGAAACCATTTGCTTTGTCAACAGCACCCCTTGATTGATAAAGAGACATTTGTTGACTTCCCTCAGTAACAGTCATGCAATGGCCCCTCATCCAAGTTCCTGGCTTTATAGCTGAAAACACTAAACCGTCTACAACAAGAAGAGTCTTCCAGTGTTTTGAGGCAGTTGATGTATCAAACCAACCCTGGGGAGAATTTCTTGGTTCCCCACATTCTAGCAGTCTCTGACCTGAGAAGATGTCTGAGAAGAAACTTCAGGCTTTAAGTTTTAGAGAACAGTGGAGTGTTTAGGGGCAGTTTAAGCAATGAAGAGAGGTTTGCCTTCCAGACCTTTAAAAGTCATACCGAGTGAGGGACATCTCCCATAGCACAAAATGGCGACTGTCTTCCAATAATGAGCTGGTGAGGTCATGATCAGCTCCAGCCCAAATATGGACGAAAGCACCAGAAGCTTGCTGTAGCCACACATCACTGGCTTGTCTAAGGGCATGAAGGCATTCGGCTTTTTATGGCATTTCCTTTTGTCTATACTTAACACTTACATATTTGATTTTGAATCAAGGCAACAAGGTTCGTCTTCCCAGAATGAGCAGTCGGTGGTGTTAGTTTTCATCCAAATCTCTCTTGAGATGGATTTGTCCAGTTGACAGCTCCCTGGAAGGCCGTGTCTTACTACAATGGAGCATCATTAAGGACAGCTATCTTTAGCTACTTTCTTCTTTCTGAGATAAAGTACCATGACAAAAGCAACATAATAGAGGAAAAGGTCTTACAGTTACAGAAGGATGCAGTCTACCATGGTGGGGGAGACAGGGCAACAAAGAGTAAATAGGAAGTGGGGCCAGGCCATAAAATTTTAAGACTGTCCCTTGGTGACCTTTGGTGGGATTCTACTTACTAAAGGGTCTCCAAATTCCCCCAGTTCCAACAGCTATTGTTGGGCTCTTCGGTAGTGACAGTGTCTTTAAGTGTTCAAACATGTGAGCCCATGGGACACACACCATTAACCTACAGGAGTGAGTCAGGTTTGGAGAGTTACAGAGGTTTTACAGAGCACTGGGCAGCCAGGTCCTTCTCTGGGTGTTTGAGAGTAGTACATTAGACAGAATTTTCTCAGTGAGTGGCATGGCTTTGGGCCTCCACGAAGAGCAAAGGGGACATATCTGGACTAAGCCTGTTTAACTAGACATACCAGCCCCATAGAGAGAGAAACTGCTTAAAATACAGGTGTAAGCCCCAGGCTAGCCTAGTCCTGGACAATTTCTTCAAGGATATTGCAGAAGCTCTTGAAGGTCTTATGCACATCATGTTTGCTTAGCTAGTCTGAGTTGTGTTTTAGTTACTTTTCTGCTGCTGTGATAAGACACCATGATCAAGGAAGCACAGAATAAAGAGTTTATTGTGTTCCTGAGGGTTAGAGTTCATGACCATCACGGTGGAGAGCAAAACAGCGGCAGGCAAGGTGCTGGAGCAGCAGCTGAGACCTCGTACCTTGAAACACAACTGTGGGGCAGAGATTGGGAATGGCAGGACCTTCTGAGACCTCAGAGCCTACCCACCCCAGTGACAAGAGTCCTCCAACAAGGCCACACTTCCAATTCCTCCCTAAAGGTTTCACCAACTGGGGAACAAACATTCAGGATCCTATGATCCTGTGGGGGTCATTCTCATTCAAATCACAAGCTGCTTCCTGCGGCTTTCCCTGATAGTCTGGAAGAAGATACCCTGGGTGAGTTGGAGGGCGATCCACCAAGAACAGAGGGATTTTGTTTTCCTTTGCAACAACTTTCAAGTTCCTCTGAGTCTCTGTGTACACTGGGTCTACTGGGCAAAGAGATAAGCATCCAGAGGTAGACTCTGCATATAGTTATTGGTATAGACTTTCTCTTGCAAAAATATACACAATTTACTGTTCTTAAACTAATGAAGACACAAATTCAAACTTAAGTTGCGTGTACCTGATGACTTTTTTCAGTCTTTGATTTCTGTCTTAGTTTCTTCCTTTCTGTCTTAGTTTCTTTCCTTCCTCCCTTCCTCCTTTTTGCCTTCATTTCTTTCTTTCCTTCCCCTATGATAAAACACTCCAACACATGCAGTTTTAGTGGAGAAACAGTTTATTCAACCCACAATTCCAGGTTATAGTCCATCACTGTGGGAAAATCAGGCAGGAACTTAAAGCTGTCAGTCAAACCCAGAGGCTAGCTAGAGAAGAAACAGAAATAAATGGATGCGTGCCTACCACTTCAGCTCACCTTCTCTAGGCTACTGTCTTCTAGGACTCAAGCCCAGGGAATGGTGTCACCCACAGTGGGCGGGACTTCCTACATCAGTCAACATAATAAGACAGCTTCCACAGATATGCACACCTACTGGCAACCCTGATCTAGAGACTCTCTCATTGAGGTTTTCTTCGTGGTCAATGTTAGGTGTGTCACACCGACAGCTGAAATTGACTCTCACACTCCTTCTCCCTTATAAATATTTGTGGGATATAATACTAAAATTGTATTTTAGAAGTAGGAATGATGATACCTTCAGTTCTATAATTTTTGCAATTCTTTTTTCATTTGGTTTTTTGAAATAGAGTTTCTTTGTGTTGCCTTGGCTGTCCTGAAACTTGCTCTGTAGGCCAGGCTGACTTCGAACTCAGAGATGTGCCTGCCTCTGCCTCCCAAGTTCTGTAAAAGGTGTCTACCATCATTGCCTGGAAAGTTCTACAATTCTTAAGATAATGATAACATTAATTCAATGTACATTAAACACTCTCATACATTTAGACACAATTTTAGCAAAATTCTAAAAATTAATATTATTATCTCCATTTTTAGATAAGGAAACTGAGATTCTAGACTATTCTTAAAATCAAGCAACCAGTAAATAACATGGTCAGAGTCTGAAGTAAGGTCTAAGACTATGCTCATGAAACAATGCTGGACTACATGCCACACTATACTTAACACAATTGGGAAGCAATAAAGTCATTGTTAAATGGAGCTGAAAATCGGAACTATTTAATAAGTAGGTGAAAAATTATGGTCCTGAAGCTATCAGCTTCCGAAATAACGTAATTCAGTCCTTTTTATTTCTGGTGTGTTTATCTTATTTCTTCAGTCTGAGGAAAATTGCCTGGACCCTGAATCCCCTGGCATACATGATCCAGTATCCTCAAGAGAAAGTTTTTTAAAAAGTATTGCAAACACAGCAATTATTATGGAAATTTTTATTTATTGGAGGTCCCTAACTGCATCCGGGCTTTCCGTGACTGTTAATCCGGCTCATGCTAGAGTACCTCTGATAGGTGAACACAGAAAAAGAACACAGAAAACTACCTGACCGCCATCACCAACAAGGATGGTCCCCACCATCCCCAAGACACACAGCTAATGACATTTTCAACACCTCAGGCCTTTGAGCATCTAAAGCCTTTCTCCTGCCCCATGCCTGCCAAGGCCTGCACCCTAAGCTGCAGGCTCTTCTTCTCTTGCTGCATGTGCTGCAGATATTGCTGCCGTCGTCAGGAACTGAGAACCTGCATGCAGGTCACAGCAGGCAGGCTGCCTTTGAACTTGACTTCTGTGTACCACTGCAGACTCCACAGTTTTCAGGCATTTCAGCTTCCTGATTTCAGGGGCTTAGGAACTCATTTAAGCAGTAGGGAAGAGGCCTCTGGCCGAGGTGGTGTTAGAAGAAGAAAGGGAAGACACTGGTTTGGGGATATTGGGGGATTTCTGCTCCTTGAGATGGTCTAGCTTTTCTCTTACTGTCCACCCACACAGTAGGTCTCCCCCTTCCTGGTACCCTCATAATGCCACCTTGTATTTAATCACTAAAATGCCAGGGGGTGGAGCAGTGGGGTAAAGAATGGGGAAGTAACCTTGGTATAAATGGGGTCCCCTGAAAGCATTTTCATCCACACTAAGGCAAGAGAGGTTTGGATAGAAACTCCACTCAAGTCAGAAGGGAAAGAAGAAAGATCGAAGGGGTGTGAAGAGGAGAAGTAAAGGGGCAGGAGGCCAGAGAAGAAAGAATGAAGCCCTGGTTCCTCTTAGAAAACAAATATTCTGTGTTGATGACCTCTGGGAGAGATTGAAAATGACAAAGATGTAATCCCAAGAGCAATGGACCTGCAATTTAGTACAAAATGATATCACCAAGGCCCTGACAGCCAGTTCCTATTCAGCCACTGTAACCAATGGGACAGGCCACTTCATGTCTGTAAACGTTGGTGTCCGTCTATTACATGAAATGGGAGAACTGGGTTTTATGAGGTCGCAGGATTGTGTGTATAAATGAACTGCCTTTGCAGAAGCAGGGACAAGAAGGTGGAGAGCGTCTTACACTTGCCAGTCTCATGCCACTCTCCAGCCACCATCACACAGGGCTCAAAAGTTCCAGAGAAGGGGTCTGAAAGCTCCTAGTCTGATGGTCTGTGATGGCCTTCCAGATCTGTCCTCTGTGGTCAGCAACCCAGGTCTTAGACTCAATGGAGAGCTCTTGTGAAAAGGTGTGTTCAGAGAAGCCTTTCTCCCAGCCTTGACCCAGCTAGAAACCATCCTGGTGGAGAAAGAAGTGAGGAAATGGACCAGAAGGCAAATGTGTCTGCGTCTGAGATGCTGAAATCCGTGCTCCAATCCAGCCCTTGGTGCCACCATCCAGAAAACACACTGGACATAGTTTGTTCCTCTCTGAGGATACTAATATTATTATTTTATGAGTGCCCTGTAAGTATCTTATAGGGATGAATAAAATGAGCTAACCCCAAGGAAAGCAACACCTGCCAACTGGACTCACCCATTCTGAGCACTGAAATATCACTGGGCTCAGCATGGTTGAGCAGAGAGTATGAATGCTGTGTAGACAGTTCCCATTTCATCCCCCATGGTGTCTCCTCAGTGCCTTCTCTTCCCTTCTGCAATCCTCTCCAAATAAATTCTAAAAAATTCTCAACATGGGGCTGGAGAGATGGCTCAGTGGTTAAGAGCACTGCCTGCTCTTCCAAAGGTCCTGAGTTCAATTCCCAGCAACCACATGGTGGCTCACAACCATCTGTAATGAGGTCTGGTGTCCTCTTCTGGCCTGCAGACATACACACAGACAGAATATTATATACATAATAAATAAATAAATATTTTTAAAAAAATTCTCTAACAAACCTCTCCCGAAGCACATCTCACAGAGAAGCTGAGACTTGTCTCCAGTGGGTCCTCCCCTTGCATCCTGGCGGAAGTCACCACCATGCTGCACTCCCTAGCAACATCAGCTTATAGTGATGCTTCATCCTTGTCTCCTCAGCAAAGCTAAATCACAGCAGTCTGTGCAGGGGAAAATAGAGCGGCTACTCTCTCATTTTCTAGTTGTGAAACTTTAACTTGATTTAAATTATTCTGATCTGCTTCATCCTCTAACTAGGTATTAATACCCACATCACAAGCATGACATGCAAATAAAAAGTAAGGCATATGAAGCATCTAGGACACTGCCTGACCTAGAGCAGTGAAGAGAACCTAGCCTGACCTAGAGCAGCGAAGAGAACCTTTAAGGCCTAAACTCACGGCGGCATTTCAGGAATGCCCTAAGGACACTTGGGGAATGTGCTGGATGGGCTGTTTTTCTCCTGAGAGTTTTTGAGTATGAAGGAAGACTCAGACAGAAGACCCCATGTGATTAGTCAGAAGAACCCAGGAACATAATCATAACAAGACTAGACAGAGGAACACTCTTAAGATTTGGCTAGAGGAAGCAGGTATATCCTGGGGAAAGAGAGCAGCCTTGAACTGCAATAGCACAGGCCCACTGCTCTTAAATGCAAGTGCTTATCATTGATCTGGGAAGTGATGGTGGAACCATGAAGGTTGTGGTTAATGACAAAGTGTAATGTAGGAAGTCCTTCTGTATATGTGTTGCTTTTATTGGTTAATGAATAAAGAATCTGCCTTGGCCTGTGATAGGGTAGAGTAGAACTAGGTGGGGAAAACTAAACTGAATGCTGGGAGAAAGAAGGCAGAATCAAGAGAGGCCATGGACCCACTGCTGGAGACAGATGCAAGCCATCAGCCAAAAACTTGTTGGTAAGCCACAACCATGTGACAATACACAGATTAATGTAGATGGGTTAATTTAAGATATGAGTTAGCCAGAAATACATTTAAGCTATTGGCCAAACAGTATTGCAAATAATATGGTTTCTGTGTGATTATTTCTGGGCTGAGCAGCTGGGAACAACAAGCAGTCTCTTATAACAACAGATGTCTGTCTAAAGTTCAGAAATTGGCTAGGTGTCATCTAATCCAGTACCTCTTTCCTGGTCCCTGAACCCTATATGTCCTTCTATCTCATTGAGTGTACCTACAGCATCCATTGTTTCTAGACATAGCATCTCCTTCCGGTGTCATGAGTGTATATATATCTCCTAATACTACATAGACACTGTCATTATCATAAAGGGTAACACTGTTCCTTTATGAATTTACCAGAGATGAAATTTAGGGCATTATTCCGTCAATCCCTTCGATCACAGGGCCAGAAAGAGCAAAGCCTTGAGGGATTTGGTAGAATAGTATGTGGTCCTGAATTCTCATTACCAACAAAAATGTCAGTACCTGTGAGCTCTGTGGCCCCAGAGATGGGGGTCAGCTGCCCTGCTGGACTCAAGAATCCTAGGATCCTATTTGTTAAAGCATCTCTAGAGAAAAGGTACCCCTCACCAGAAATGGTTTACAGTTACCCCTAAGCCATTTTAAATGATCCCCAGAGGGAACGCACAGAGACCTCAAGGAATGAGGAAATGGAGAAAACCAGATGTGAGTGGCTCAGCCAAAGGATATGCTGCAGGTCTTAGTAGTCTGATGTGGGAGTGTCATATATCAATCTGTTGATTTCATTAGTTAATAAACAAACTGCTTGGCCTCATAGCTTAGAACATAGGTGGGTGGAGTAAGAACAGAATGCTGGGAAGAAGAGGAAGTGAGCTGAGAGACTCGACAGTTCTCCTCTCGGGAGCAGACGCCTCAGAGAGGCGCCATGCCCCGCTCCCGGGCAGACACACATGATGAAGCTCCGACCCAGGATGGACGTAGGCTAGAATCTTCCCGGTAAGACCGGTGCTCACAGATTATTAGAGATGGGTTGATCGGTATATCAGAATTAGCCTGTAAGGGCTAGAGCTAAAGGGCCAAGCAGTGTTTAAATGAATACAGTTTGTGTGTTGTTATTTCAGAGCATAAGCTAGCCATGTGGGCAGCTGGGGTGCTGGGGACGCAGCCCCGCTGCTCTTATTACTCCAGTAGTCAGGTCTGACTTCTGAGTCATTTGTCCTTAGCGCTATCTCAGTAGAAACAGGGAAAATGGCCAGTGAGCTTGTCAGGGACTGCTGAGCCTTGCTCACAACTAAATCATCGCAAATTAAAAAAAATAACGACATACTTTTTTAAACCTATCAGATTGGCAGAAATCTCACTTGATAATGCTGCTGGCAAGGATGATGTGGGCCAAGCGTCATTTTCATACACTTTCTATGAAGCATAACGTGATACAGCCTTCTGGAAGATGAGTCAGTGTTACCTGTGGCAATTAAGCAGGCATGAGCCTATACTTCTAGTAACTTGCTTGTTAATAACAAGCCTACAGTACAGCTGTGCTTGCAGGAGTCTGCCTACATGTATGTGTTGGGATATTCTTGGCCATAGTTTATAGAAGCAACTGGAACGTCTGACAATATGAAACTAGTTAAACACACTGTAGAGCACTCATGACATAAAGCACGTGGATCAAAGAGAAAGGCTGAGGGTCAGGGGAAAGACCATGTGGCTAAAAACAGTGAAGAGGATGGGAAGGTTTACAGAACAAACGCTGGGAGGAAACTGCAGTTCTCCCACAGTACTTAGAGAACCCACATATGTGTGTGAGGACACCAACCAAAGCTGGGGAAAGAACCACCTGGAATGATGAGAGAATACACTACGTACTACTCATGTGGGGCTAGGGACAATGACCTTTCCAACCACAAACTTGACAGGAAATTGTGCAACTCAGTGGATGCACAGTAGAACATTCAGAAGACTCTTGCAGCTGTCAGGGCATTTGTCCAACACTAACGTAGCTCTGGTCCCGCCTAACATTCTGTATAGAAAGATTGTAAGTAACATGATTGTGCCCCACAGCTAACGTGTATCATAAAACTACCAAGATACAAAACACCTGTTAAGGTAAAATTTGCAATGTCTGACATTTATTCACAAAGTGCTGAGGAGTGTGTTTTTGTACAGTGATGAGCATAGCTGCTGAGTACCAAGCTCTCAAGATGCAGGAGACTATAATTCATGAGAAAAATCGATCGACCTTGACAGATGCAGAGCTAAAAGAGACTTTAGAACAAGCAGAACATAGGTGTTAGCCATAATTGCAGCTTGTGAAAGCAAACTAGGCAGAGAAAAGAAATGGGACGGCCTGTACACAGCAAATGAAAGTTTGAACCCATGTGCTGCTTTGGCCAGCTGCTTGGCAGTGTCCTCCAAGCTAGTTCTATATTCACTATGTATTCCAGTTATTGTACTCAAAGATATTTATGCAAGAACAAAGAAATCATGTATCCCTAGGAACTGTTTTACACCCCTGCTTATGGTTACTAATCTGCAAAAACCTAGAGACATATGTGAACAGAGATGAATGATTTGGTGTCCATGCCCTGCTGCGCTGCTGGCAGTGGAAAGGAGTGAGCTACTGATGGGCGCCAACTGCCTCAAGACAATTATTCTAGGTAAAAAACAATCTAAAGAGAAAAAGACACATACTAGATGCTCTTGCATAGGACTAGGGTTCGATTCCAGGCACTCACATTGTTGCTCACAACCACCTTAAACTCCAGTTTCAGGGCGTCCAACACCCTTTTTTGACCTCCATAGGTGTCAGACACACATGTTGTGCACATATATACATGCAGGCAAAATACTCATACACATAAAATAAGATTAAAAACTAAAAAACTAAAAACTATATTTTGATTATATTTATTTAATTATTATGTATGTGTGGAGATCAGAGGACAACTTTTAAAACTCCATTCTCTCTTTCTATCATGTGGTCCGAGCTATTGAACTCTGGCTGTTAGGTTTAGACAAAGGTGCCTTTCCCACTGAGCCATCTCTTGCTCTTCTAGAATTTTATACAAGTTATACCACAACAAAGTGGGTTACAAACAAAAACTAATAATTCTAAACTAGGAACTGAGATAGAAGTCACAGGAGATGCTTTTGTCCTCTTCCAAGGAGGAACCTGGTGTAAATGTTCAGATGCAGAAAAGCCATGTGGGTCTGGAGGCTGACATCAGTGGACCCAGTATTGCAAAACATGGTCATGATTGCTCCAGCTGCAGTGTGGGTATAGGTAATTGGATATTGTCTTCTTTGTATATTGTATTCTTTCATTTTCTGACCAAGGTTGGTAAAATGAACTCATATACATCAATTTTTGTGTCTGTTATTTGGGTTTTCTTGTGTGGTCATACACACTTAGGATTATTACATCACCTTGGAATTGATTCCATTATTGTTCCACATCATACACCCCTCACTTTTGCCTTTAATAGTTTCTTTTGCTTTGAGATCTACTTTATCTAATATATTATAGCCACTTTAAATTTTAATAAATAAAATTTAATATTAGTAACATATCTTTTTCCAGCCTTTAATTTTAAACCTTTCTATGCTATTGCAATTGCAGTGAGTTTCTTGCAGACAGTACATAGTTGATGATTGTTTAAATATTCTCATGTCAATATCTGTTATCATTTAATCAGCATTTGGTATATTTATATTTAAATCATTGATTAAGTTATAGTTAGTTTAGGGCTTATACTCCTTCTGTTTTTCATAGTTTTTTTCTCAGTCTCTCAGTACCTATCTGGTTACTTGAATTTTATTAGAAATATACATCTTATGCTGATTTTAAGTATATTTTTAAATTATCTTGGTAGTTATTGTAGATACTATTATGTATACATATGACTTGTTACAGCTTTATTAGTATTTATATTTTATTGTTTCCAGTAACAGGTTTAAATTTTATGTACACATGAGTGTTGACAGAGGTTTCTGTCCCGACTGGTCCTGCAGCCATTCAGTCCCAAAGAAACACATAGAGGTCTACGTTAATTATAAACTGGTTGGCCTATTATCTCAGGCTTTCTTATGAAACAACTCTTACATCTTCCATTTAACCCAAAATTTTTGTCTGTGTTAGCCTTGTAGCTTTGTAGCCTTGTAGCCTTGTAGACCCAGAATGAATCTATAGCCTCCCATTTTCTGTAGAAACAAAAGCAAAACCTCTTCTCCAAAGTAACATATCTTTTGACTTAAATTTTGAAGTCAAAGCATTTTCAAAATATATATGTCTGATTAATCCAGCAGCATTTATAATCAAATGTCTGTTAGCAGCTGTTGTTCCTTCCTCAGCTGTCAAACAATTCAAGAACAACAAAAAACAAATAGGTGCCAACATGGGTGACTGCATCCATAAAACTTGAGAGAGCAGGGGTTTTTTTTGTTTGTTGTTGGTTTTTTTTTTTTTTTTTTTTTTTTTTTTTGTAAATGGGCTCTGTTTGCTGGTGGTGAGTAGGAGCATTGTGGCTCCTTTGAGAGAAGTCTTCCTGATTAGGCAGTAGACAAAAAAAATGCACCATTTTGAAATGGCTGTTCCTGGTCTGTGCTGCCAGCAGGAACTCTAGCTCTTTCAGGAGGCCAAGCACTTGAATGGGGTTTGTGGGCAGCATGCTGCAAGTGACTTGGTGGTAACATGGGCCAACTGGTTGCCAGAGTTGAGGTGGGGAGTGTGGCTCCCACCCAGCAGTCTCAGAGGCAGTGAATAGAACTCCACCATGTTGGACTGGGTGGAACCAAAAGGCAAAATAGCCTTAGTCCTAGCCATGCCACTTTGCATTTTAAGAAGTGCTCCTGGTCAAAAAGTAATTACAGACACACATGCGATAAAGACAAGTCCAGATGGAAAAATCTCTAAGCGTCACAGTATTGGATAAATGTATGTAGACTTGAGAGAGAATGGAAAAAGAATATAGACAATTATAAAAAGAAGTAAATGGTTTTAAAAATTAAAAGTTTTAAAGAGACAGAGTACAAACAGTCATAGATTAAAGGGGTAAAGAAAAAAGTAAGCCATGTAAAAATAGAATTAACAAAAAGAATCTGGATTATGTATACTATTGTGTTTTCTTTGAAATTTTTGACTGTGAAGGAGCTAAGTACACAGAGACATTAGTTTTAACACATATATGTTTTAAAGGTATCTTAACTTCTAAATTTGTGCCTAAGGATATGTTGCTTTGGAAAAGAGGTTCTACTTTTGTTTCCACAGAAGATGAGAATCTGTGGATTTTTTCCAGACTACTGTGGTTTGATGAACTAAGACCTCCTGAAAGGTTGTCATAAACACCCCCCAAAATTACTTTGCCCAACAAAAAGCAGGAAGCAGTTTGGAGAGAACTATGTCCAAATTGCCTAAATGATTGTTTATACAGGTTTACATTTAAAGGGAGATATGCTATAGAGATTTGCATTGGTATGGATCTTGGTTTATTGATACAGATTTTAGGTCAATTTTGTTATTTGTATATTTCTGCTCTTGAGTAAGACATTGTGTTTGTGCAGCTCATTTAAAAATATAGTGTATGATTAAGAAATACAGGTTAATAGATAGTCATCTATAATAGTCATATTGTAGTCAAGTTAATTGGGTTAGTTAGTTAGTTAGTTAGGTTTTCTAGATGTACAGAGATATATTTCAGATAGATAGGTATTCTTCAAATCTTTCAAAGACTAACAGAATATGGCATTTAAAATGTTTTAAGAATTTAGGACTTTTCATGACAATGAGACACACCTGCTCCTGGCAGCTCCAATCTACTTCAAGGGATGACGGGCATTGAAGAGACTTCTTATGGAGTTTGTTAGCCATTTGAACAGGAAACTGCTCTTGCCTGAACTGCTTGACTAGACTTGCAAGATCCACAGGAAAATGACTTCTGAACTTGCCTAAAGGTGAGACTGTCTTTTTCCGGGGTCCTGATTCATGAATGAGTCTGCCAGACATTCTGCAGGACACAGAAGCAACTAATGAACTTTGCTAATACAAGGCATAAGAGACCTTCAACTTTTCTGCTTCACAGAAAAGACTACCAGATGCTATGGGCCTGTAGGCTGTAGATGGATGCTCCAATGATACAGAAGAATTTTGGGTGACTGACCAGGCAGTGAGATGTCTCTGTCAATTTCAGAAATTTTCTCTGTCAAGTTTTGGGAGTTAGTTACAATGCACTTCCTGGTAACTTAGGTAATATTATATCCTTTTGGATTCTTTGATGGAGTTAAAGAAAAGATAGTTATAATTATAGTTTTCCTAAGTTATGATAAAAGATAGATATAAATATTGTAACTGTAATTCTTGCTTGATACTTGTTTTTGTATATGTAATCTTGCTATGTTAAAGGGGAGGTGATGTATACTATAAATATGTTTTATTGCCATTGGTTAATAAAGAATCTGCTTTCGGCCAATGGCTTCACAGAGTAAAGTCAGGCTGAAAGAGATACAGAGAGAGAGTAGGCAGACTCAGGGGAAGCCAGGTAGCCACCAGCAGGAGACAGATGCCTCTCTGGAGCCCACCAGAATCTTGCCAGTAAGTCACAACCATGTGGTGATGCACAAATTAATATAAATGGGTTGATTTAAGACATAAGAGCTAGCCAGAAATATGCTTAAGCTATTGATTGGTCAAACAGTATTGCAATTAATATAGATTTATGTGTGATTATTTCAGTTCTGGACACCCGGGAATGAACAAGCATCCTCCCCCAACACATAAGTAAATATTCTCCTCATATATCCTTAAAGTTTGTATTTTAGTTTTAAGTGTGTGTGTGAGAGAGAGAGAGAGAGAAAGAGAAAGTAAGTGTGTGTATGTGTGTGTGTGTGTGTGTGTGTGTGTGCGTGTGAGTGTTCATGGAGGACCAAAGAGGGCATCAGATCCTTTGTAATTGGAGCTACAGGGTTGTGAACCATCTGACACAGGTGCTAGAAACCAAACCCCTTCTCTTTAGCTTCTCTCCCCATATTTTAAATAGAATATTATCAACTATTTCCTTAATGTATTGGACTTCAAGACAGATGCTGTTCTTTTGTTCCTGTCATTAGCTGTGACTTGAGAAACTCATGAAGAGAGTGATGGTCTATTAGCTGTCCCCTATATTTACCGATTCTACTACTTTTCTTTCTGAAGTCTTGGGTCATCTGATTGATTTCCTTTCTGCAATTAGAATTTTCTTTAGCCAACACTTAACTCTAAGACTGCTGGAATAATTTTTCTTAGTTTTCCTTTGTCTGAGAATGTCCCCTTTGTAAAGAATAGTTCCACCAGATATAGTGTACGGGGACCAGTGTCACAGTTATCCAGTCTAACTCAGAGACCATGGTGAATTGAGAACAATAAACAGAGTTTTATCATCGAAGGCGGTGGGTGATAAGTAGCTAGGTAATCCACCTGGGATACGATATTAGTGAAACTGTGCAAAGAACTGAATTTTGAGGGGGAAGCCCACTCCTGTTACTTAATAGTTGTGTAAGTTTGAATATTAGTAAGGTATCACCGAGAGCTCCTCAATAGCCCAGGAAAACTGTGAGGACCGAAGATCAGTAAATTGGTTGTGATACGAAGACCCAGAACAGCTCTTTGCCCCAGACATAAGCACGCAAGAACTCCCAGCTCTCTCCCCATACTGTAGGCACATATAGACACTGATGCTTGCTTCTTAGGGTTTGAAAGGTTTTGATGAGATGGTGCATAAGAACACCTTACAGCAACTGACACATGAAAGGAATTCAAATAGTGTTTCCTTCTCCTTCCCCACTTCTTTTTCTATAGGTGTTAACCAGCCACAAAAAGGCCTATTCCACAGAGCTACTCCAAGGACAGGATGTAACTATCTACATGAGAGCTTTTGCACCTTGAGGCAAGCTGTCCCAATGTCAGTTATCTTACAGCATTAGACCTTCCCCCACCCCACCCTTGTTTGCACAAGCATCTCAGAGTACCTGATAAATTGTTGCAATGACAAATGGTTACCTGGGAGCTGAAAACAGAAACAAATAAGCCTGGGGACCAGAACACAAAATGAGTTAAGTATTTAAATGCAACCTACACTTGTTGATGTACTTTTTCTCTGCTCCAGAGATCCCCATTCGTCTGTTCATAGTGAGAAATGTATGTGGGAAGATTCAGGTCTTTGGAGGCTGGCAGAGGAGGGATCAAAACTCTGCAGATGTCTCCTGACTCTCCTCTGACACAGTCACCCCTCACCCTGCAGCGCTTGGGTTTAACCCATACTCTCTGGGAACTATGAAAACTTGGGTCTGATAGGACAGGACAGGACAGGACAGGACAGCTGTCCTGGCAAAAGGAACTTAGGACACTCCTGGCTATGCCCATTCTTGTCCTCTCCAAAGTAGCCATGTAAAAGGAATGAGCAGGAATGAAGAAAGAGGAGCAGTCATCACAGAAGCCACAGAAGCCAGGGGGAGATGATCTCACCTACACAGGGTGATGGGGGGCAGTGCTGAGATAGCTGTGAACAGAGGCTGTGGGTGGGGTGCTTGCGTAGTGCTGCAGCATTCAGGTGCTTCTGGCTTCCAGATGTGTATCTGGAATTTTCTAAGAACCTTGGCCGCCAGCACTAGATTAGATGTGTGGCCCTTTGAAAGGGCTTCTTTATGTTATGATAGATGCGGTGTAAAGAAGGGATTTAGGGGCAGTCTCAGGTCTTTGCCTTCCCTCAAGTATCATGTCTTGAGGGACTTGTTTTGATTTGTAAAAAGGTTGTCAACTTGGTCTTCCTCCCATGCAGATGTATAAGCACACGGGACTTTTAAGAGAGGTGACAGTCATTCAAGCCGGAGAATCTAAGTAACTCTGGGCAACAGAGGACAGAGAGTGTGTCTTAGAACAGAAGCGGGAATGCTCTATGTGTGCTTTGGAAGTGGCAGCTGGACCAGACTTCATGAAGTAGAGAGAAGCATGAGAGTAGGAGAAAATGGGTGCACAGAGCACCCCAGGGACTTATGGGTATCTCATTAGGGACCTGGGATCATCAAACCTCATCAGAGAAGAGCACTGGAGTGTTCAAAATGAGAGAGGAAAAACCCCTTTCCAGAGCCCAAGGACAAGGATGGAAGCTGACAGAGCAAGGGATGCTGCCTAAGCAGCTGTCTCAGTGATTTCAAGAGGAGAGCCTGAATCAGCAAGGCATCAGGAAAGACAGGGCGGATCCAAGCCAGATGCTGGCGGTTAAGACTCAGATAAGAGAACAAAGGCTCCGCTAACAGGTTCAGAAGTAGGTGGCCCGCAGCAGAAATGGCGGGGATTGGACAGAAGTGTGGAAGTCGGTTGGGTGGACTAGGCTGTGTAGGGGGTTCTTAGCTCAGTCACTAGCATTGCCTCTTTCTTCCCAGGGTACACAGACCAGGTGTTTATTCTTCCCAAATCTCTGTTTGTTCTTCTATAAAGCAGAGGTCAGAGTACACACCTCAAAGGGAGCTCATGGGGGATTGTGTGAGAAACAAATATGAATGAGGTAGCTGGGCTGTGGGCCCACCATGGAAACTCAGTTGCCGGGAATTCCCTTTGCCGCCTTTGGCACAGCCCGGGTGTGGGCAGGCACACGGTTCTACCGTAGTGTTTCCTCACCTGCCATGGTTGGTCAGTCACCACACTTAGAGCCTAAGCGTGATGCACTTGCGCATCTGCCTCTTGTTTAAATTGTCCCTGACTGAAAATAGGCAAATCCAATGTCTTTACTAGAGATGTGTAAGACCACTGAGGATGTGAATTTCAGGGTGGAAAATAATGCCTCCTAAACGTTAACTAATTTTTTTTTGACATTAACATGCTCAAATCTGGACTTGCAGTAAGGTGTTTGTGAAGCTGAGAGGGCTTTCTCACGAGCCCCAGAAAGGACCATGAAGTAGGATATAAACCAGTCCTGCTATTAAAACCTCATGAATGCTAACGAAGAAAGCAAGTGCACAATGGGCACCAATTACAATTCGTTTCAATTAAAAAAACTGAGCAGGAGTAGAATGATGAAAATGTGAACGAAGCATCTGAAGCACGTGGGAAAAGCGTGACCATTTTGCTGATGGTGGGAGGAAACCAAGAACTCCTTGATGGGAAAAGACAAATGAGGTACCCTCAAGCTTTTCATCTCCATGAGAGGTGTGGAGATCACGTGACCTTCCAGAGACTGGTTCTGCAAAGAAGACACCTTCTCAGAATAGCTTGTCGATGCCTGAGATGTCTATAGTTAGCCTCCCTTTCCCAAAGAGTTGATCCTTAGCCCCCTCCCGACCCCCGTGGCATCACCGCCTCCAGACCACAAAGTGCTGAGCAGTGCTGACGAAGATTGCTTAGTTTTCTCCTGCCTGTCTCCATCGCCTAGCCTGACCCACTTACCTGAACCACATGGCCTCTCTCTCCTGGGTGTTTGGAAAAGCCAGCATTTCCTGCCTATTCTGCTTCCTGCACTACTCTGCTTCAGGGAACGCTTTTCTGGTATTCTCCGACTCCAACACGACACTGCCTACGCACATGCTCGGCCTCCTAAATTCTACAGAAGAAAAGTTTAAACTCCTCAGCCGAGACTGAATATACTGGCTTTGATCTGCACTTACTACTAAATGTCTTTGTTGTCCTGTATTTAGATCACGGTTTACACAGTTTCCTGAGTGAGACCTATCCCGCTAGTGAGCCCTGGGTTTTTCTTCTGGGCTCATTCACACTCGTGTGCATGCACATGTGCCCGTACACACAAGTGCATCTGCACCCATGTGCACCCACACATCCATGAACACACATACACATACACACAAACACAACACACATACACATACACACAAACACATGTGCCCGTACACACACGTGCATCTGCACCCATGTGCACCCACACATCCATGAACACACACACAAACACAACACACATACACACAAACACAACACACATACACATACACACAAACACATGTGCCCGTACACACACGTGCATCTGCACCCCTGTGCGCTCACACACATCCGTGAACACATACACACACACACACACAACTGAGTCTTGTTTATTTATTTATTTTGTGACACTATGCCACTTTTTACTCAGTTCCATGCACTGGGCAGTCCTGGCATTTGTTCCTGCTCCACCCAGGACCCAGGCAGGCTGCTGGACCAGAAGGGGTAGCCAGACTAAGCTGGGTAGCTCAGCAGGGCTCAGATCCCAAGAAGAGGGCCAGCAAGAGCTGTGTTGATGGCAGTTATATGGTACTGTTAAAATTATGTCAGAGCAGGTTGGTATTTTTAAAAATAAAACTTTCCTGCTCCATGAGGAAAGTTTGTAGATTATAACATGTGTGGTGTGGTGTTAAATATTTATGCTTCAATTCAAATACCCGGAATTTATTGCATTCATTGAAAGGCAGTGATGGAGGAAGGTCATTGGCTAATAAAGGAACTGCCTTGGCCCATTTTATTGGTTAGAAGATAGGTGGGAGGAGTAAACAGAACAGAACGCTGGGAGGAAGAGGAAGTGAGCTCAGACTCCACAGCTCTCCTCTCGGGAGCAGATGCCTCAGAGAGATGCCATGCCCGGCTCCCGGGCAGACACACGCGATGAAGCTCCGACCTAGAATCTTCCCGGTAAGACCGGTGCTCACAGATTATTAGAGATGGGTTGATCGGTATATCAGAATTAGCCAGTAAGGGCTAAAGCTAAAGGGCCAAGCAGTGTTTAAATGAATACAGTTTGTGTGTTGTTATTTCGGGTAAAGCTAGCTGTGCAGGCGTCCGGGGTGTTGGGGATGCAGCCCCGCCGCCCCTATTACTACAAGGCAGCAGAGGTAGCAATTACGAACACAGGCTCTGAGTTGAAACCCCAACTCTGCCTTTTCCTGGTGGTGTGACTTTGGCCAAGTAACTTAATCTCTTTCTTTCCACTTCCTCTTCTATAAAATTGAACTATTGCTAGTTCCCAATTTACAAAATTGATCTGAGAGTTCAATTAGTCACAGCACTTAGAACATTGCCTGGAACAATGGAAGCAACATGGAAGTGTTGGCTGTTTTTAGTGTTTCATGCATTAAAACAAGTTTATTAATCCTCATGCTGAGGTCCAAAGTGGGACGATGGAGAGGAGGAACTCTGACGCTGTTTTATAAATGAGGACTCAGGAGCTCCTGGTTATAGTGGCGGTGCAGAATTAGGAGTCAGAGGAGCTGGTGTCGTTTCACAACCCCCAAAGCAGAAGGAGCATTACCACCACCTTCAACAGAAATTCCTGAGTGCCTGAGGAGGCAAGCCTGTGGACTTGCTTCTTAGCTTCGCCCAAGGTCTACCTGTGCCCCCTGGAAGGAAAGCTACTGTGCCTTGTAATAATGGCCCTAAGCTGCGCACACAACTCCGGTGTTGCTATCAGTAAACGCTACACTTTCCTCTCAGATTCAACTGGCTCTAAGCTCTGAGATGGTGGCATGTGTCTTCTGGCTGCTGGAGACATCAATCACATGAAACTTCTTTCAGTTGTCCCCAGTAAATTGTGTGTGCATGTGTGTGCATGTATGTGTGTGTGTGAATGTGTGTGCACATGCACTTGTGGAAGCTGGAGGCTAATGTTGGATGGCCTCCTTAATCTCTCTCCACCTTATTTCTAGAGACACTATCCCTTACTGAACCCACAGATTAAACGCTTGACTTGACCAACTACTTACCCACCCTGCAAAATCCTCCTTAGCTTCCCCAGTGTTAGGATCACCTGAGTCACTTTCCTTTTCTGATGTGGATGCTGGAGATCTGCCCTTTGGTCCTTTATGCAGCAAGCACTTCACCATCTGAGCTACTCCCTGGGACGCCTCCTGTATGGTTTTAAGTCAGCACCACAAACTATGGGATGGATAGCAGAGAGTCTGCGTTGTTTCCCGGCGATTTCCAGGGCTGCTTATCTCCGAGCTCCTGCCATGCTTGGGATCACAGTTTCCTCTCGGCTCTCTGCCTCACAATAATACAATGTGGTTGGCACTGGAGTAGAAACTTGATCCTCTGATTGGTTCACCTCTGCTAGTTTCAACCAGAAAACATCACAAAATGAAAGTAAATTAAACTGGTTTGGCCTAGTCATGTGTACAGACCTGTCAGGCAGCCTAGCTCCGGACGATCCATTGGAGACAGGTAGTCATTTTGTGTCTGTGTCGCGACCCTGAGAGGGATGCCTTCCAGGTGTGGAGAAGCCATGAAGTGTAAAATACGTTCTCACACCAGAAGATTCCACTTAAATGGATTTTATTTTGTTGGCATTCATCTAGGACGGCTCAAAAGGAGCCTGTGGAGAAGGCACAGGCCTTAGCTGTCCACAGAATGAGTGAAACGCTGAGCACAGCACTGATGTTTACAGATACGCATTGCTACGATGAGCGGATATGTTCATTGTTTCCCTCTGAACCAGGCAAGCAGATGTGAGCCATTCATAAACTGGAGTGTTGGCTCAATGCAAAGCTTGCAACCTGTCCGTCATATAAGCAACCAGCATGCCGGTGCGAAGATAAACCCACGACCTGCGTTCTCACTCGGAACAGAATCACCGCACGTGCCCCCTGGGGACTCACGGTGCTCTACAATAACCTTTGAAATTCAGGTTTGCACGTTCTGCGGGCTGCGCTACTGGAGTGGGGCTGACTCGTTTTAAGTCTTGGGAAAATCTCTGGTTAGACTTGCCTGATGTATTATTAATAACCATAGCTGTTATCATCTACTCACTGTGCAAACACCACACAATGACTTTAAGGGTATAATCCCTTGTAATCTTCACTTTGATTTGAGGTTGGATTCTACTGCCTGGCACCTATGCCTTGTCAAATGTGTCAGCTGGCCACATGATGCAGAGTGGGGGAAGCTTAGCTTTAGCTTGAGACATCTCCATTGTACTCAGGGTATTCCCTCGTGCATAGGGATAGGTAAGTGGGGGTCACCTGGCAGCTGGAGGGACACACCATTGCAAAGGACGAAGCTGTGCAACTCCGTAGCACAGGCAGCCACAGAGATGGGAGAAGCATGACTTGAAAGAAACATGAAGTTTTATGATTTAAAAATAAATGCTAATAATAAATATTTATTAATCTTTAAATCTTTATGGCAAGAGTTGGGCTACTTCTCTCTAACCATGTCATTGCCATTAATTTTATTTTTTATTTACTGCTTCTTCCATGAATTTTTATAGATGACTTTTTTTTATAGAAGATGCTTGCAGGCCAGAGGGAGCTGACTCTCAGTTAAACTTTTTGGTTCTGTTTGTTCTATTTTTCTCTCTTTCTGTTGTTTGACACCCTAAAAATTCTTCCTTGGGAAACATTCCCCTTGTTCTTTACAAACCACCCCACTGTCTTGCTAGCTGTTCTCTTTAATTTTGGAAACTGAGCCATCCAATCATTTCAGGAGACTGAGCCTTGAGCCCTTCCAAATAGAACCCTAAGACGGTTGCTTTGGGTCATATTTCCTTATTGGAAGAGTGGTCTTTAGGGAGTTTCCATTTGGTTCAAGGTGACCTCTAAGTTACCATCTTGTTGAGAGAGAAAAAGGAGCAGTGACAGCTTCTTCCTCCCTGTAGGATTTAAACTGTGACTTATGCAATAAGCACAGGGCACTGGTTCTGCTGGGGTGCCTTCCAGGGCTCGAAGGTTCTGGAGGCTGTGCCTAGCACCTCGGGTCATACAACTGGCTGTTTAGGAAAAGGAAGAAGTTAGTGGACAGATGTCTTGGGGACTTAGGAAGATAGTTGTAGAAATGGTAATATTTAAAGTGGATCTTAACTAGTATTGAGATAGAAACAGAGTTTACCATTTGCAAGAGAGATAGAAAAATAAATTTATCTCCCTCAAATCTTATCAGATATCCTTTCAATACAATGACTGTTTCAAATTGTAATTTCATGACATTCTAATAAAAATACCATAATTTAAAAACAACAGCAAACATAAAGAAAGAGGATGGGGCCTAGCTTACTGGGACAGACAGGATATGATGACAAGGGAACGTGGTGGCTTTGGTCCCGCATCATCGCAGCTTTGCCTGTCCTGGTATGCAGGGTCCCAAACCACCATGGAAGGGAAATAATGATGGGAATACATTTTTCAGTGTGTAGTTTTTGTATGTCTGATCTCTGAACACATTTCATACCTCTTCACGGTGACCCTAGGTGGTAAGCTCTGGTGGGTTCTTTGTCTTATAATTGAGTAACTGTGCTGCAGAAA
This sequence comes from Microtus oregoni, assembly GCF_018167655.1. Lineage (NCBI taxonomy): Eukaryota > Metazoa > Chordata > Mammalia > Rodentia > Cricetidae > Microtus > Microtus oregoni. The sequence goes on from NW_024543067.1 coordinate 31,323,122, forward strand.
GCACTGGCTGAGGTTACAGACTGAGAGGCAGAACTGGGTCTGTTCTCCATTACTATCTAGAACCTGGATGCTTGTCCTTGCTGCCTCCATTATACAGCAAAAGGGGAAACAGCTTATAGAGAGAGACTTAGCCCGTTGTCAGCTCAGGGAAGCTTTCTGGTCCACACTGCCTGTTGTTAGGCCAGCAGCAAATGCCCTGGATCCCATACATCCTGTCTCCACCCATGTTAACCTCCAGGGCAAGTGTCTAGGTCCTACAGAGAGACACAAGAGAAAAAATTCCAGGAGCAGGGTAAACTGTGGTCTGTGGGCACGTAGGTTTCATAGGGAAATTCCAGTCATCTGGTTTCTGGAGAGACTTACTGAAGATAAGTTAGTCAAAATGCCAGCAAACCCAACACTGCCCTCAACTACTGCAGAAGAAGCAAAAGCCATGCTGGTGACTTGCAGGTGGCTTCCTTGGATGAAAGGAAGACTACAGTGCTTTCTCTGGCCGAATAGGTCACCGCAGTGGTGGGTGTTAGGATTCAAGCATTATGCTGGCCCCTGTCACCTGGCAGGATGCACCCAGGCAGTACCCTGGCCAGCCCAGGGTCCTATAGCTACTACCTCACTATGTAATTACGCAGGTGCAAAGGTCACGTTAAGAGACAAGCTCAGCCCATTTCCCTTGCTCTTCTAAAGTAGAAGCAATGAGGTAGACACACCTATTATGGCTTGGGTGTACAATGTCTCCCACAGGCTCATATATGTGAATATTGGGTACCCAGCTGATTAAGGCCTTGTTGTAGGATATGAGTGACTGGGGACAGGTCTTAAAATTTCATAGTCCAGCCCTATTTCTGATCTTCTGTGTTTCATGTTTGTCAAGATATGAAGAGGTAAAGAGTTTCAAAAGTTTGTTCCCACTGCCATGCAGTGATCTGCCTGCCACCTTGATGGACTGTATCCCTTCAAACCTTAAACCAAAGTAAATAAATATCCCCACCCCACGCCATTTAAGTTGCTTGTTGGGTAGTTGGCTCAGCAACTAGAGAAGTAAAAATGAGCCAAGCACAGATAAGGATCTCACTTCACCCCCATGACAGGCAGCAAAGCGACCCTTGTCAGCTTCTAAGAAGTCCCCATAGTAGGTTGTCTATCACTGGCCACATCTCAAGACTTACCCCGCTCTCATCTGTGACCAGGCTCACATATTTTGTCCCTTTGTATTCAAAGACCTGAGTGAGACCCAAAGGAAGCAAATTCTCCAAGACCACCGCTAATTAGTGGCAGTCAACTGCTAGTAATACCTGTTTACTAAAAGCGTACACGTTCTCTGACCAAAACTGTGTAACCCTTCCAAGGCTCCATGTTCCCTCTAGAGAGGACATGAATGTGTGTCTATATAGAAATCAAATGCACTTCCGGAGCTGGGGTTTGTTCCGGCCACCCTTCTTTTCCCCACAAACCCATCTCTAACTGACCCCCAAGCCTACTGGCACCTCTTCAAACGTATCCACTTCTCCCCCAGCCCCATCATCTGCTGCTTAGATAACCAGAAGAGGCAAGACTACGCCTTGGTAGCAATTTCACCCCAAGATGTCAGTGTCCTGACGTGACGGAAGTTCCTCTTACTTACATCATGGGTCAGGCAGGCCTTCCCATCTTTGAACTTTTCCAGCTGGTCCTCAGGTTTACCAAGGCCTCTACCAGCAAACAAGGGGTCGACAGAGGATCTTCATCTCTAACTGAAGCGGTGTCTGTCCATTCCACTTTCCACCATTGGCAATAACTAGCTGCACACACCAACCTGACTATGGGTTCTCCTGGGCATGTCACCTTCTTGCCAGCTATAGCAAAATACCTGACAGGCACCCCTAAAGGAGGAAGGTGTTACTTTGGTTCATGGCTTGTGGAAAACGTTACTCCTCTCAGAGTGGGGACAAAGCAGAGGGATCAGGGGAGGGGCTGGGGTCAGGAATAATATTCATTTGAAAGCAGTCCCCAGGAACATACTCCCCCCACTAGACCCTGTCTCTGAAACTTTCCACCTCCTCCTCAGATCTGGCCACCAGCTGGGACCAAGACTTAAACATGTGAGGCTCCCAAGGGCATTTCTTATTCAAATGGCAACACTGGGAGACAAAGAGGGCAGTCGGAGTACCCAGCACCCTAGCCTGGCACCCATGATGGAACTAACACAGGAGCCTCTACCAGCTGCTCCAACACTCGTGGCCACCACTCAACTCTTCTTTCCAGAAATATCTTTGCTGAGGACCTGAAAGGCCGTTTTTAGGATGTATCCTTAGGATGCCCACTTGGCCTGGTCTGGCTTCATCATCCCTCTCACCACCCATGGCTTTCTTCAGCACAGCCCCACAAGTCTTCCTGTTCCTCTGGCCGGGCTCCCTCCTCCTTTGACAGGCCAGGCTATAAAGGCAGGTCTCACCTTAAAGTCTGAAAAAGTCATACATTAATCTCAGATTTTTGAATAATGTAATTTCAGTTTACTACTGGCTCAGCAAACTAGTGGTCCAACAGACAGGAACAAAAGCCAACTAGAGGAGGATGGACAGATGCTGTAGCCTGTGACCTATCCGGCTTCCTGGAGGAGGCGTGGCCATGCTGCTACTCCTCAGGAAGACAGCAACCACACACACTGGGGCCCTGGGCAATGCTTCATTGGATTCTGTGTTGCCAAGTGTCCTGACATCTCACCTCATGACCTTTGCACATCCTGTTTCTTTCCAGAATATTCCTCACTCTACCATACAGGTCTTATTTCTCCTCTGTGTGTGACATTCCCTTCCTAACATGTCAGACTTGCCATTTCATAGTTATCTGTGAGTTTTCACTCTTGCCCATCATTTCCACTAAGTTTTAAATACTGGAGAGGTTTGTTCATATCCGTATAGACCTTAGTGTTCCCAAAACATGGCAGAAGAGAGTGGTGTTCTGCTTTTCCCTTTAGTTTTTCCTTCTTTGAATTCATGATGCATAAAAATGACATTCTAAAATTAATATCTTGTCACTCCTCTGCTGAAAAGCTGTGAGTATCCTCATCACCCAGGAGATGGCAAATGTCCATGTCCTGTTTGCATCCGTGGATGGCAAACTTCAAGGTCATCCCGCAGAAGTGACTTGCAGCCATCAGTCCCTTATTGACTTCTGAGACTGGGATTCACACACAATTTATGCAGAAGAAATACTCACATGCTGGAGCCCCTTACATTAGCTCTCATCTCCAGTCCCATGCTGGCATCCCACTTCCCTCTGGCAAGAATTCACTTGCCCCTCCTCTCTGACTCATCCAATAAGATTTACCTCATTTCCTGAGCTCTTGAGAAAGCCTTCTCACTCTGCAAAGCCAGAGAAGCCAGGTGTTTCCTTGAGTCTTCCCAAGATCTCATCATCAGCAGACAACTTTTCAGCACTGTTTTCTCACATGAAATATCTTTAAAGACTTATTTTATTCGTGTGTGTGTGTGTGAGAGAGAGAGAGAGAGAGAGAGAGAGAGAGAGAGAGAGAGAGGTGCACACGTGTGAAGATGCCTCTCAGAGGCCGGAAACTGACATTGGATTTGATTTCCTGGAGCTGTAGTTGCAAAGGGTTATCAGCCATTTGATGTCAGTGCTGGGAATTGAACTCTGGTCCTTGGAGCTGTCTTTCCAACCCCAACATAGAATTACAAATGCCTGCATGTGGTGCCATCAGCTTTCGCACCCACATACGCAATCATATCCTTGAGGACAGAGAAATGCATCACTTTTCTTTGTGTACATACTCAAAAGCCCACGGAATAAAATAGACATTTCTGAGAGTCAGCTCTCACCTTCTGCCATGTGGGCTCTGGGGACTGAACTTGGGCCGTCAGGCTTGGTGGCAAACACCTTTACCAGCAGAACAACTCACCAATCCACAAAAACAAAACCAAAATAGAGCTAATAAAAAGGGGTCAGATTCAGAGTGGGACCTGGCTCTGAATCTCAGCTGTACAATTCATTCAGGCTTTCTTCTCGGCTTCCTCTTCTAACCGCCGGAGCGCTGACTCCGGGATGTGTGGGTCCTCCACACTCTGCTGTTATGGCGTGTGATGGGAAAGCTCAGCAGCTCCTTCATGTGAAAGGTGGGTGCACAGCCTCCACCTTTATCCGACCGGTGGGTAAAAGAGACTGGATAGAAGAGAAACACAACTTCCTGAAGGAGAGACTGGCAGTGCCCACATCAGTGAATGTCAGAACCCTGTCCAGCCAGCCCAAGGGACCCTCATATCCCCACCTTCCCAGAACTGGGATTATCTGTGCTTGCTTCCATGCCTGGCTATTGACTGTGTTCCAGGGATCAGAACTGGGGTCCTCATGTTTATGTGATAAACACTTTACCACATTTACTTTCTGTTCTAATGGTGTTCTTAGGGACCCTGAAGCTCTCAGGAGGGTTAAAACACAGGGAGTTAAAGACACAGATGTGGGGGAGAAAGTTCTGCCTTGGAAAAACTGTGCTGATTTAACTTAGAAGGGAAACCTTGCACCCGAGAACCAAAAAAGAGAGGAAGCTGGTCTGGATTCCTGGCCTCTTGCAGCTGTGAAGGTTTGCAGAGGGAGGAACAGGGGTCCCAAAGGTTGGGTGAGAAAGACTGCAGAACATTCTTAGTCAAGCTGAGTCTGAGGACCAAGCTGCTTGATAAGGCATGAAATTAGCATTGCGTCTCAGGGAGCCACCAGAGATAGCACAGGAGGCGCTCAGGGAGGGTAGGCTGGCAAGCGTGGGGTTGTGCTAAGGATGACACCTTTCTCCGTAGCTATGGGGAGGCTTTCTGACTGGCAGGAGGTAACAACGAGCATGGGAAGAGGAAGCAACAGACTTTCTGTCGCTGTGAGACTGGCCAGGCAGGGGAGGTGTCTATGTGGAGGGGATGCGCTGAGAGTGAAGGCATCCTTGACAGTCTTGGGGGACAGGGGGAACATTATAAATTAAACTTTAAAAGCCAACCTGAGGAGCAGCCCATTCACAGTCAATAAAATTCATACTACCAATATAATATAGACCAGCCACAATCAATTTAACAAGAGAGACAGAGGGTCAATAATCAACAAAACTAGGAGATCTTGATAGATATGGAACAAGTGAAAATTTTGCCATGTTCTTAATAGAATTACATATTTATCTCTACTGCAATCATCCTCACAAAACAAATGCAAATCCAGCGAGAATCCACGTTTGGTAAATGTACAAAGTAAGTTTAAGTTTCTCATGGGGGAAAAATGTCAGGACAGATAGGAAGAAAAATGGAGATGGGGAGGGGACTGAAGAGGGAGGGGAGAGAGGAGGAAGAAAGGAAGAGGGAAAAGGGAGATGAGGAGGAGGGGAGGGGATCATGTTACTGCCTTACCAGACAACCACATACTTCATAAAACCCCTACAGAAAATACTAAGTCATTGGCTCAGACGAGTGAAGTAGAAGGAAGAGTTGTGGGGGGTGGGAGAAATACATGACAATGGATGCTCTAATCCAGCAGGGAGAGGAGGGTTTGCTGACCTGCTCCTGCTGACTGCTGGAGATCTATCTAGAAGAAATCAGAGATGCTTAGTCTTCAATGTTCACAAAAGATAACTTCAAATTCAACAAAGAATTCATTGAAAAAAAAGCTGCATAGTAGAAATAAATTTAGGAAATTCTACAATGTTAAGGGGAGATTATTATTTTTTAAAAATAACTTGAAGATACAAAATTTAGAGTAAAACAACAACATATTTAACTACCTTTTAAATCTGTTTATTATATTTACCTCTGTGTGTATGTGAGCATGCGTGCATGCATGTGTACGTGTGTGTGCATGTGTGCTGTGTGTGTGTGCATGCGCATGCGTGCATGCATGTGTACGTGTGTACATGTGTGCGTGGGCAGGGTTGATACAGACGTCTCATTTAGAGCTGAACACTCAGAAGTCACTTATCCAAAGGGCTCTGACCAGTTGTGAGCCTCTGAATTAACTGCTGTCCACTCCATGTGTGTGCATGCATGTCTACATTAGTAAATAATCCGGAAGGTGTTCCCTCAGGAGATAAGACATGAGGAGACGGTGGGAAAACATCGTGAACTTGGGTTATGTATGTTTTTGTATCAGTGTGCCAGGTGGGATGTTTATATGGTACACCCTTGTTTAAACACAGTAAAGAAAATAACCTATGACATGTGCAGCTGCCATCCTCACCACCACCACCACCAAATAAAACAAATTAAACAGGTTAACAGTAAGGCCAGCTGGGGCCACAGAACTAAACCCTGTTTCCAAAAGAAATGGGAAAAATAAAAGATAATTCTTTCAAAGAAAATGCCACCTCACGGGCTGGCCACACTTGAGTTTGAAGTCAGATACCCTGTTCTCTTAGAAGAACTAGGAAGCTGGTGGGAGAGGAAGGGAGAGAAACGATGGGTCCCTGCTCCGTCTTGTGTAAGGCGACTCTTTCTTCCTCTAGGGAATTCTAGGAGCACAGGCTTTCTGCTAAAGCTTCTCTGGGTGTCCAGCCTTCCCCTTGGGATCTGGGGTTCTGCAGCCACCATCTCAGGTGGTCTAATGAGGTCATGGACACACACACTTGGGAACACATCTGCCGCCAGTGCTGAAACGTAGATTGCATAATAGACTTCATTCAATGATGGCTCAGGCAAACAGAATTAGGGTTGTGTCAACATAGTTTAGCCAAACTTTACCACCCATGAGCTAGCCAGTGTCTGGGGAATTTGGCCAGTGTGGACTTGGGCAAAAAAAATAAATAAATAAAATATAAAATAAAAAATAATTTGCCCTAGGCTATAGCCAAACCCTTCTCAGCCTTGGGTACATTTACATAGAATATGCTTTAAATGAGGAACACACTCTTGGGCCCTGCTTTGAATTATTTACATTTGTTCAACTCCAAAAGCAAAGCAGAGCCCCGGGGCTGCAGACCCAGGAACATTATCTTCCCAGTGAATAATGAAGCATCTTGATTTCATTACTGCTCCCAGTGGTCCAGAAGCCGAGCCGAGCTCTGGAGACAATGCAGACCCAGTCTAACTCGAAGAGACGTAGTTGAGCTGCTGTGGCTGCTGTCCGCTGTGGAATTCCTGAGTTTGGAGGTGTTTTGCTAGTCCTTTCTCGGGCGCTAAGGAAAATACACATCCTGAAAGACGCTGCATGACTTCAGAAGCCCACGACTCTGGGGACGTAGTTGGTTAGCTCTGTCTCCCATCTTCCCTCCTGGCAGCACTGAGGAGGAAGAGCAAGTCTCTTTTTAAAAGAATTTCCTCTCTCCATCTCTCTCTCCTTCTTCATGTGTGTAAGGTGTATGTATGTTGATGTACATGAGCGCGGTGAGTACCTGCCACAGCGCACACGTGTGTGATAACCGCGGGTGTTGGTCTTTGCCTTCCACCCTGTTCAAGGCTGTTCTCTGCAGCATCACCAGGCTCACTGGTCCTTTGGCTTCTGCAGATTCCCTCCTCTCTGCCTCACACCCCTCCGCCAATAGGTACACTGCTGTGTCCAGCTTCTCATGGGTTCTGAAGATCTGAACTCAGGTCCTCACATTTGCAAAGCTTTGCCCACTGAACCCTCTCACCGGCCCAGAACAAGCCTTTTGTTTCAGCCTCATCTCCAGACTTCATCTGAGTGAGGAATCCTTGCCTGTGAGCGAACCTATAAAACTCTTTTCACAGAGAATTACATTTGAGAATCAAAGAGAGAATCCTTTTTAAACACAGGGACCTGTATTATGCATCTCTCTCTCTCTCTCTCTCTCTCTCTCTCTCTCTCTCTTTCCCTTTGGGGTTTCATTGTGTAGCTTTTGATGCTTGTCCTGGAACTAGCTCTTGGAACAGCCAACAGGCTGGCCTTGAACTCTCAGAGATCCACCTGCCTCTGCCTCCCGAGTGCTGGGGTTAAGGGTGTGCGCCACCTTTCTTAGAGACAGCAGATGATTAATAGCAAAATCCTGAGTTACTTGAGGGACAGACGGACGGATGGACTTCTGAGTATCTACTTTCTCAGTATCTACACATGAAATTCTGCTGGGCTCTGACCTTCCCCTTGTAGAACCAATCATGTGGCAAGAAGCTGCTGCCTAAGATGTGAGCATGGCCAGCTACATGAACTGACGCTCATGAAAAGAGGAGCCACAGCCGCAAGAGTCAGGCTACTTTCAAAGGACAGGGCCACCAGAGATCACGGATGAGAAGAGGACATTCATATTTACCTTTTATAAGCTGGGCGTGGTGGCACACGCCTTTAATCCCAGCACTTGGGAGGCAGAGGTAGGCAGATCTTGAGGCCATCCTGGTCTACAAGAAAAAAAAAATCAAACCTTCTCACAAATAGAGTCAGATACCTTAAAAAATGTAGTTATATTTGATTGTTAGAATTTTTAGTAAAGATTACCAAGAAAATAGCTCAGAGCACCTCTAGCAAGGGAGTCTAGGTAGAAAGGATGGGTTAGGCTCTGGGAGGAAAGACACAGCTAAGCAGGCTCTTGCTGGCCTCACCCCTTCTGCTTGGCAACAAGAATCAACTGAGAGGTAGCCATGTCCCCCGCAGAAGGCTTGGGAGCCCGACAGCACAGGCCAGAATGTCAGGGAATGGCCACATGCAGACAAGGTTTATACTAAAATCTCGAAACAGCGACCAGTGGATTCTCAGAAGTCTTGAGCTTCTGTCTGGTTCTAAAAATATGCAGATCTACACATTCAAAGAATGAACGGGGCGATATTAACTAGGAAAGCAAGAGAAAACAATTTTGTCATAGGCAGTCATGAAACCTGATCACTAAAAATAGAACATTATGGAACGATGTGAAAAGACCCCAGGTCATCAGGAATATATGTAGAGCCTCTGACCCCCCTGAGCTGGCCCTACAGCCTCGTCTCCCACAGCCAAAAGCACCCTGTCCTCTCGGTGACACTTGTAAGTACTCTGAGAGCAGGACCTCGTCTACTCTGAATCCATACCTGCGGCTGGTTTTAGATCTGTTCCTCAGAGTGGTTCATAAATGTTTGAACGAGACAGCTCAAGAAGTGTGCAAACGGATTCCATGTTGTGCCTGCCACGGCAGCATGCCTGTAGTTGCTTCTACAAGGAGAGCTGCTCTGAATCAAACATATAAAAGAAGCCATCCTCCATGCTCAAATGTATGATGCCCACAGCCTCACCAAACAGGAATGTCATTCTCCACACGAGGGTTTCAGGTGTCCAGTCCTGGCAGGTTTGTGAGGATGAGATGCCACTCAAAGGTATCAAGTTCTGGTCCTCAGGCTTTAACCTCTAAGCCCCCAGCCAGCAGGTTGCTTGTGATAGTTAATGACATCTTGTCAACTCTGGAATCATGAAGAAGGCAAACCTCTGAGTATGTTTGTTGAGGGAGTGTCCAGAGAAGTTTAACTGAAGAGAAAAGTCCAAAGCTGAAGGTGGGAGGCACCCAGAGTCTCTCTCACCTCTGTCTGTGAACACATGTGACCAGCCTCTTTCCTCACACTCATGCGGCCTTACCTTCCCAGCATGTTTTCCCTGCCACAAGGAACCAGAATAAACCTTCCTTCCTCCCTCCAAGCTGCTTTAGTGAGGTATCTCGTCCCAGCCATAGAAGAGTAAAAGTTTTCCCTCTTTGACCTGGTAATGAGAGCTGGGTAAGCAACCTCCGCTCCATTTTGATCTAAACACAAATAAGTTTACTAACTGCAAGAATCAGTTTGTCTTTGGTGTCCTAAGGCATCCACTCAAGTCATTTTATAAGATTCTCTTTCTGTCTATTATTTCCTTATTTGATCTGAAGTGTTAAAGGGTCAAATATGTCAAGTGGCATTGACTTCAGAGTTCAATCCCTTAGAACCTGGCCCAGGATAGAAAATGGTCCCTGAGGGTGTGCCAGGCCCTGGGAGAAAGAAGACACCAGAGAGCAGTTTTGGCACCTCTTTGTTGGAAATGCTAATACCATGAGTCAGGGGGAAGGAATTGCCATGGCAAGAAGGTTTCTGACCTGTCCAGATTACATTGGTGTCTTTTTCTTTAAACTCTGTCAGATTGAAATGTAAACAGTGTCTTCACTTCTAGCGAGAAAGGAGGGCCCACGTGGAGCCTCTTGGTCTCTGGATTTGCCCGAGCTTGTGGGCACTGCTTTTTCAAATAGCTCCTGTATTTGTCTGCAGGACAGATAATTAAAACAGCAGGGCATTTTGCCTGCAGGCTTGTGAGCCTGGCCTCACTGGGTATGGTTTCCAGATCCTTCTGGCAGGAACCTGTCTGGAAGCAGCAAAATTCTTTGGCCACACTGCTTGATTTTTCCATTGGCTCTGCGCATCTGGCCTTTCTCCTTACCACCAATTCCCAGCCATCATCGGTTGGATAAGGAGTTCTTCTTAGGATGCCAGTGCTCCATTGAGGCCAGGAGAGCGTGAGCCAAGCCTGAGCCTGCTGCATCTCTCCACGGCCTTCTTTCTATAGACCCAGAAATGAACTCCTGAAAACAGGCACACTCTACAGTACTGTTTCTCAAACAAAGAGGAGAGTAGGAGACCTGGGCACTGTGAAGAGGACCAATAGCCCCATGGTGACAAACTCCACAATACACAGACAGGAAAGCTGGATGAAGGAGGAGGAGACGTTAGGAAAATGACACTGGCCTTCATGCCAATCATGAGAACTAACAAAAGAAGGTTTATCCTTGCACAGAGAATGTTAACAGGCATCCTTCAGGGACTACTCACCACTCCCAGGAGGGGTGTCAGAAGGGCCTTTTCCTAACAATGGCACCTGGGGGGCATTGGTTCCCTTGCTAGACAACAACTGAATAGAGCTTTTAAACCACAACTCTGTTTCTCCTTCCCAAATCTAGGGCTTAGAGCAAGGGGCAGGCTGCCTCATGCAAACCTGCACTTGTGACTTAATACAGGCAGCTCTGTTGTGACTCGAGGGAGGGGACAACCTTGCAAAAAGGAGTGAGGATTCTCAACCGCGGGAAGAAGCAGGCTGGGCCAAGCTCAGCAAGTTGCTTCGGGTCACGTAGTTAGAAGTGGAGCTGGAATCTGATCTCCAGTCTGCCTGACGCCAAAGAGCAGAGCAAGACCAGCCTTGCAGTCCTGGCAACAGCCTGTGTCTGCTGCCCTGCTCCTACTAGGGATGAAAATACCCTGCCAAGCCAAGTGCCTGCGCTGGAATTCCAGTTATGCCACCTCCTAACTTTGTGACTTTGTCCAAGTCAGGTTACCGCTCTGACCTGTAAAATGAAGAAGCCAGAATTGAAATCTAGATAACATTGCAAAACATGTACGCACAGTGTGTGTGTATGTTTGAATCTTTGCACAAAGCATGGAGTGTCACAAGGGACAGGGAAGCGCCACCCACAGGCAGAGAGTAGAGCAACATGCATGGCGGCCTAAGGGCGGTTGACCTTGGAATTGGCAAATGTTAGCTGGAATGAATCTGATGAGCTGCCAAGGGTATCCATCCCCAGACCACCCTGGCCTCAACGCCAATAGACTGGGTGCAGGCAGCTGTGAACCCTAGGCGGACAGTGTTTCCTATAATAGGTGCTTAGCGCCAGAGTAGGCATTCAGGCTTTGCTGCCCAGAGAACACAGAACGGAAGCCCTGGCTGTGTCCGCCACGCCCCCTTCCCAGGAGCCCCGCGTTTTTCCTGTTCCTTATACCCCCCTTGTTTACACTTCCACTCCCTTATCTCCTTGTTTTCCCTCAAAATCAACCTCAAAGTTGACTCTTTCAAAATTACTGATCATAATGAGAATAACTCGTTTCTTTAACACAATGTCTCCTGAGTACCTACGGTGTGCTGGGCAATTTAGAAAAAAAGGGCAGGCTTGTGAGCTAAGACCCTGAAGAGAATTAGCCACAGATCGGGAGACACGCTGTCCCCCTGCTGTGGGGCATCTCTGCTAGGTAATGAACGATCCTTCCCCGTGTTTCCATATTGTACATCTGGGACTGACTGACTTCCTGGCCTTACTTTAGTCATCGACATTTTCAACTCTTCTTAAATCTAAATTAATTCCTTCTGAACTCTATTGTCCTAGCTCATCTTAAGATGGAAGCACCTGGGGATTCTCAAACTACTGTTTTTAATCGCCTCCCTCTCTACATCATTGCAGGCAGCACCTCAGCTTCAGCAGCAGCATTAAGGCCAATGAAGCCACACCTCTCCCAATACTGTGTGGCAACAGTCTGGCATTTGGACAACTTCCAGTCCTCCACTTCTTTGGATAAACTCCAAACAGCGAACTGGAAGTCCAGTGGTGGGGATTTTTCCCAGAAAAGTCTTCTCAAGTACTCTCGAAGTTCATGTTGTGTGGGGCACAAAGCTCAGGGGTGTGCTGTGAGTTTAGCAGCAGCAAGATGCTTTCCCTTGCATCTTGCTAAGTAGGAACTGCATGGGGAGGCAAGTGTGTGAGGTGCCTGGCCACTCTGTATCTTGCAGTCAGGAAGTAAAGAAAGAGCAGGGAGTGGAGTCGGATTATCAAATCTCAACACCTACCCCCATGACTGCTTTCTCCACCAAGGTTCTACTGCCGGAAGGTCCCACAGCCTTCCCCAAACAGCTTCCGGCTGAGGACCAGTGTTCAGACACGTGAGCTGTTGAGGAAGCAGGCATTTCCCTTGTAAACCACAGTGCCTGTGTTCTAGAGAGAGGTAGGAATAAGCCATATGACCCTGTATGCATTTGGCCTAACCACTGCAGTTCTAGGCACTGTGAGGAGAAATAGAACTGTCAGATGTGATTGGCAAGCCAAGCTGCAAAGAGGCTACCAAAGATACCTAGGTGTGTATACTAAATAAGACATTGACATGGTTGGAACCCTAAAACCCAAGCCGGTGGGACAAGATGGCAGGAAAAGAAGGTGGCTCCATGAGACAGAGCTTTTCTTTACAATCTCTCTAAATCCCCAAATATTCAGAGGTGAGTGGGATCTGAACTGGGGCACAGAAGATCCAGTTTGGCTAAGTGGATGCTAGGAGATGGCTCAGTGGTAAAGGCACATGATGCCAAGGCTGAAGACCTGAGTTTGATCCCTCACGGTGGAAGGCGGGAACAGACTCCCACCTCTCTACCTGCATGACACGGCACAGAAAATGCATAAACATGGAACAAATAAGTGGCTATATAATCTCGGGTAAATTGCTTCAACTCTCTGGATTCCATTCTTTCAGTTCTAAATTCTAATAATCTGAGATGAAATCTGGCAATGCTGCCAATCATCTCCAGCCTGCTGTAAGTCACAGAGACTTCTCCTTGCCGGTCCTTTCCAAAGGAATTATTCCCTCTGTCGCATTAGTGCCATCAGGGGTTGTGACCATCCACCCAGCTCTGTTCTGTGCCAGTTTTATCCTGCTGGGAATCTTCAGATCAACATTTGGCAAGATGAAGCTGTCTCTTGTGTTTCAGAGGAATAAGAGGGAGAGAAAGGACTTCTTCGGAGGAAGACTCTCACGCATATGGGAAAGCACACTCCATGTTTACCATCTGTTCCTCTAACGTGAAAATACAGGGAAGCTGATATTCATTGGTAGAGGAATGCTAGATCTCCATGAGCATAAAAATCCCAGGGATTCAACAACAACTCTCACTGATGCTGGACAGAATTTATGAAGTGAGCTAGGCTCTCTCACCGTGCAAGGCTTTCTGTAGCAGTGTTAGACAAAGGTCTGGAGGAGTGTTCATTAGCATTGCGTGTCAACAAATAGCTAAAAGAAAGAAGAAAAGAAACTCATGTATAATGTGGTAACAAGAGCAAGGGCTTTGAAAAAGGAACACGGCTTTGAAACAGCTTTCAAATTCTGGGTTAAACACGGTTCATGGAGCAATTTTTGGATGCTGGGTTCTATTGCTGCACCTTTGTGAAGTTGCTTTCACTATGTTACACTATTTAACAGTCACGGGAATCAAAATTTCAGCTTCATTTTAAACTTGAGGAATTTAAAACTAAAAGAATCTCTGTTCTTTTGAAAATACTACATTATAAATGCACACTGCAACCTAAAGAGGTCTTGATTTTCAACCAACCTCTCTGTCTTTCCTGTGACTCTTGCTCCATTGTTGTCTCCCCATTCCTACCCTCACCCTGGCGGTGATGGTGTTTGTCTTTAATCCCAGCGCTCAGGAGGCAGGTGGATCTCTGTGAGTTCAAGGTTGATCTACAGAGCAAGTGCCAGGATAGCCAGGGATACACAGAGTAATCCTGTTTTGCTTTAGCATGGCTGTGTCCACACCCACTTGTCCTTCCTGTGACTTGTTCTGGACATGGCTGTGTTCACACCTCCACTGAACTAGACCTTCCCCTGTCCTTCCAATCCCACGTGGACAACTTTCTAGACTTTTCATTACACTTCTGATAAAACACCTCAAGAGCTAGAAGCCTTTATTTAAAAAAAAAAAAAACAAGAATTATGAAGTTCCTAAATTTCTTGTGGTGGAATTTCAACTTCACTTTTTCCAGGTGTGATTCATTTACTCATTCATCCATTTCTGATCCCAAATCATTTCATTTATAAACTGATTTTTGAAAGGTTCATACAAGAGCACTTACTATCTTTACATCAGCTCCATCTCCCTCCTGCCCCTCCTGTTTCCCACACATGGTCCCTCATCTCTGTTCTGTCTCCCACATACATCAAGCTCAAGTTCAGTCTCCCCAGAGGTGAGCTTTAAATGTACCCAGCATGTTTATGATCAACTATATCTAGACTTGTTGGTTCCAGTCTGGTCCAGAACCAACAAGTATGCTAGAGGCAGGTAGGAGTCAACTGGTGTACATTCAAGGGGACACACTTAAAACAGTGTGAACCAAACAGATAGATGCCCTCAAGTGTCAATACTGTAGCTTATTCAACATGCAAGGATAAACCATGCATGACACGCCATCTCTTTTGCCTAAAGCCCCACCCATGACTTTGTCCCTCACTGCCCTCCTCTGACACCTTCTCCAGGATCCACCGGACTCTCCAAGGCCAGTTCTAACATCTGCAAGTGTTTGCACCATCCTCACTGCCCATGTCGTCGATGGTTTCCTGCATTGCCAGTTAGCTCATCCACTTTTACTTTTCAAAGATACCCTTTCCGTGTCTTTGGTCCCACCGTCCATCACCCCAACAGGGGTGAAGCCAGAACAAACATCCCAAACTTACTTTCCTCTCACTATGGTCACCTGCCAAAACAAACAGGAAGACAGAGGGCAAAGTGAGTTCATGGGTAGAGCTCACTCGGGTCAGCTCTCAAGGCTGACAGAAAAGGGTGGGGCTCAGTTATGAAGGGAAGACAGGCCTCTCTTTCCTACTTCTTAATTTATAGACCCTGATCATACAGCCGGTCAGAACCCAAAAAAAGGCCATAAAAGAAAGATTCTACTGGAAATCAGCCTGATTTTAAAACTACTGTTTGGGTGGAAGCGTCACCCCAGCCCTTGGTATCCAAATATCTAAAGAGTCTGGAAGGTTTGGGTGGAAGTTCCATCCCAAGCCCCCTCTTCTGGGAGTTGCCTCAGACCAGACTCCACCTCCGATAAAGCCTGCCAGACAATGGCCCTTCCCCATAGAAGCTCAAAAGCACTCACTCCCAGAGGGTATTTAAATTGTACCCCAGAGAACAAACATGTGGTTTTCCGGTCTTCCTTCCCTGTCTCCACCCAGGAGTGTTGGTAACCTTTAAACCTATGCTTTTTCTAATTCAGTTTGATTTGGTCTGATTTGGATTATTGCATTGGCTGAGAGGTTTATCAGGGCACAGAAACTTTTCAACTACTTGAGGACAACAGACAGGGTATGCACACTCTAGCATCCGTCTAAAACCCATCGTGGTAAGGAAGGCATGCTGCCAGAGCTTGAGGAAGCTAGGCACATGGCATCTGCACCCAGGAAACAGAGAGGTGGATGCTATGCTCAGGTCACATTTCCCTCTTTATTATTTAGATCAGGACCCCAGCCCAGGGACCAGAGCAACTCACACTCAGGCTGAGTCTTTCCTCCTTAATTAATCCTCCCTGGCAATGCCCTCACAGACATGTTCAGATGTTTGTTTCCTGGGTGAATTGAATTTCTATAAAGCTGTCAGTCAAGACTAACTACAGAATGGAATAAACCATGCAGACTACATGAGGATCAGGAGACCCGAGGTGCAGTCCTGACTCTGATGCTTACTTCTGCTTCGGTTACTTTGGACAAGACCTTCCTCGTGCCTGGAGCCCAATTCCCTTCCCCTGTGAAACTCCAATTGCCTTGTCCCACCCTGTCTTCCAGTGTCACTTGCTGCAGAGGATGGACAAATGTCACCTTGCAGATGCACCGCAGTCTCCTGCCTGGGTCTTCACTTGAATCCGGAGGCAAAAGAAGGTGAGGTAGTTTTCAGGTCAGAAATCAGGTTTCTTCCTGCCAATTCTTCACTCACTACGGTACAGTGTTTCGTATTGCCAAGCTTTATTGCCTTACTTAATTTATTTTTAATTTTTATTTATCAAAAATAATTCAAATAAACCACAAATAGAAGAATATACTGTTTTAGAGGAGGGCTGCTAGTTAGTCCCTGGCTACTTAGCCCCAAAATAATCACAAAGAAACTGTATTAATTAAATCACTGCTTGATCCATTAGCTCTAGCTTCTTATTGGATAACTCTTACACCTTCATTTAATCCATTTCTATTAACCTGTGTATTGCCACGTGGCTGTGGTTTACCAGCTAAAGTTCCATTCATGTTGTTTCTGGTGGAGGCTACTTGACTTCTCTCTAGCTCTGCCCTTCTTTCTCCCAGCATTCAGTTTAGTTTTCTCCACCTAGCTCTGTTCCCCTACAGCTCTGCTATAGGCCCAAAGCAGTTCCTTTATAACCAATGATATTCATAGCATACAGAGAGGAATCCCACATCACCTCCCCTTTTCTGTTTAAATAAAAAGGATGGTTTTAACTTTAACATAGTAAAATTACATATAACAAAACAGTTATCAAGCAAGAATTGCAGTTACAATATTTATATTTACCTTTTATCATAACTAAAAAAACTATAATAACTATCTGTTCTTCAATTCCATCAAAGACTTCAGAAGGATATAATATTACCTAAATAAACGGGAAGTGCATTGTAAAGTAAGCAACTTCCAAAACTCTTGAACTGACAGAGGTTTCTTGCTGCCTGGACAGTCACCCAAAGTTCTTCTGTACCATTGGGTCATCCATCTTCAGCCTACAGGCCCATGTTATCCATCAGACTTTTCTACAAAGCAGGAAATTTCAAAAACAGTTTTGCCTATATTGGCAGTTTGTCAGTCATTTTCTTTTATGTCCTGCAGAATGTCTAGCAGACTCTTTCATGAAGCAGGAACCCCAAAGAATCATCTCACCTTTAGGCAAGTTCAGCAGCCATTTCTCTGAGGGTCTTGCATGTCCAGTTCATCAAGCAGTCCAGGCAAGAGCAGTTTCTTGCCCAAATGGCTAACCAGCTCTATAAGGAGCCTCTTTGGTGCCCATCTTCCTCTTAAAGTAGGTTGGTGCTGCCTGGAGCAGAAGCATCTCACTGTCATGAAAAGTCGTATTTTAAACGACATATTCTGTAGTCTTTGAAAGGTTGGAAGAATGCCTAGCCATCTGAAATACATCTCTGTACATCTAGAAAAATCTAACTAACATGACTACAAGCTTGACTATTATAGATGATTTTCTAGTAACCAATATTTCTTAATTATACATTACATTTTCAAATAGGCCGCACAAACACAATACCTTAATCAAGAGCAGAAATACATAGATAACAAAATTGATCTTAAATTTGTATCAATAAACCAAGATCCATACCCATGCAAATCTCTATAGCATATCCCCCTTTAAATATAAACAGACATTTATGAACATTATTTGGGAATATGAGCATAGTTCTCTAGAATACTTCCTGCTGATTAGGGGCACTGTTAATCAGGTCTTTCATGTTGTATCCTGTGTGCTAGGTTTGTCTCAGTCAGCAGTTGGGTGAAGTAATTTTTTGAGGGGTATTTAAGGTGAACTTTCAAGGGATCTTGGTCCATCAAACAATATTAGTTAGGAAGCACTCCACAGGTTTTCATCCTCTGTGGAAATAAAAGATGAACCTCTTTTCCTAAGCAACGTATCCTTAGACTAAAATTCTGAAGTCAAGATACCTTTAAAGTATATATGTTGGTTCACAGTCAAAAAATTCAAAGACAATGCAATAATATACATAATACAGACTCTCTGTGTATAATCCATCCCAAGCCTACCTACATTTTTTTAAACACACTGTGTCTCATTTAGAGGTCTTTTATGTCTAAATCTGTACTATTGTGTATCTGTAATTCTTTACTGTCCAGGAGAGCTTCTTAAAATGCTAAGTGCTTCTTAAAAACTTAAGCTGCATCATTGCTAGGGGTAATATGGTACTGTCTGCTTGCCCCACCCAGCTCAGCATGGTGGAACTGCTTGTTGCCTCTGAGAGCCACGCACACTGCCCCATCTATAGGCACACAGCCAGTCCATGTTTCCACCAAACAAGCTGTAACACATTGTTCACAAAACTTATTCAAATGCTTGGTCTCCTAAGAGAGCCAGAGATTGTGCTGGCAACAAGGTCCAGAAAGCTGGCATTTCAAAATGGCATGGTTTTTTTT
This sequence comes from Microtus oregoni, assembly GCF_018167655.1. Taxonomy (NCBI): domain Eukaryota; kingdom Metazoa; phylum Chordata; class Mammalia; order Rodentia; family Cricetidae; genus Microtus; species Microtus oregoni. The sequence goes on from NW_024543067.1 coordinate 31,341,752, forward strand.
TCACTACTGCTGAGTCAGGAAAATCTCTCTTAAAGGAACTGTGGCACACTGCCAGCAAACAGCAAGAAGCTGTGTTAAACTCTGTATTTTTGTGTCTAGAATTCCTTTACAAGCTCTCTCGGGTTTTTAAGTGGATTTTAGTTGGCCATGTGGGTGCCAATTTGTTGTTGAAGAAGGGCCACTAGTTAGTTCCTGGCCACTTTGCCCCAAAATAATCATACAGAAACTGTATTAATTAAATCACTGCTAGATCCATTAGCTCTAGCTTCTTATTGGCTAACTTTTACATTTTAATTTAACCCATTTCTATTAATCTGTGTATTCCCATGTGGCTATGTCTCACCAGCTAAAGTTCCATCTGTGTCTGTCTCTGGTGGAGGCTACATGGCTTCTTTCTGGCTCTGCCCTTCTTTCTCCCAGCATTCAGTTTAGTTTTCCCTACCTAACTCTGTTCCCCTATAGCTCTGCTATAGACCCAAAGCAGTTCTTTTATAACCAATGATATTTACAGCATACAGAGGGGAATTCCACATCAAATATACAAGGCAATTTAAACAAAATGATTCACAATTATGTGTCAGGCTTTAAGATCTGTTATCACAGTGTCTCCTTTTGTACCCAGGCTGGCCTCAAACTCACTGTGTAGCCCAGGCTGCCCTCAAACTGATGATGACTCTTTGGCCTCAGCTGACTAAATACTGGGGTCACAGACACTAGCCATATCATGAAGTTGAATCACTTCTGATATTCATAGCAGCAGTGTGAGACAGGTTTTGTTATAGCTCTGTTTGTCACCAAAGAGACAGACAAAAGAATGCAGCTTACTGTTGACTGATGTTCACACCATGACCTGCTCACCTCAGGCTGAGCACAAAGTCTATTGTCTTTCCTCACCTACTCTGGGCACAGCACTCAGTTTAGACGCTCTTAATGGGCATTTGGTCCTATACTTTTGCCTTGCCTGTCTGCACCCAGTAGTGACCCTCATGAAAGATGTCTCAATCCCACACCTGCTTTCTGCTACTGTCCCCAAAGGAACACCTAAGTCCCTCACTCCAGCCCACTAACTGTGCTGGTGATCTAAGTGACAGCAGACTGTATTGATTGCTGGGCCAGGGTACCAGCTGGCACATCTCGGAATGGCATCAGCAGGTTTTTAAGAGGCAATCCCTCCGAAAGCTGCAGTCCTCTGAGCGTAGATTGGAAAACAGAGGAAAGCCTGGAAAGTCATAACTCCTTTATAAAAAGGCAAAGCAGTGGCAAAGCCTCTGACAGCTGCTTCTCCTTCGAAATCCTTCTTTGTCTGAAAACAGCACTAACACAGAAACATTGCCAGGGTGACAGATATAAACTAAGAAAAAGAAAAGATGAAGTGGCTAAGGACAGAAGATACTAAGAAAATGGGTTGGATGGCTTTAAGGAAACTTCTGGAAAACTAATCTGGCGGCAATGTACCGGGAACAGCTCTGGTGCCACGGCTCAATGCCAGCATCAGCCACTCTGGACCCTGATGGCATAAGAGTTGCACAGGTCAAGCTCAAGACCTTGATCTCTTTCACCAGCCATCCACATGTCAGTTAGCACCGTTGCCTATGCAACCAAGAGTGTTCTATGACAACTGGTGACATTTGCCTGGGTGACAGTAGTTCCCTCCCCTCCCACGTGCCCCATTTCTAGGCATCTTTAAAAAATTCCCACACACTGCCAACCAATCTGCCAGCCTCAGTATGCACAGTTCTCAGTGCCAAAGTTCCTCTGCTGCTGGTTCCTCTTCCTTTGCCACTGTCCACAAAGTCTACAGATTATGCCTGCACATCTTAACAAAGCCGGAAGCCATGCCAAGCCATTGTACTTTGAGCTTCCCCACCACGGCATGCTACACATTGTTGCCCAAATTTTGTGCCTGCTTTGTGTGGGCCCTCAAGGCCTGCCCAAAGTAGCAGCCCTTAGGTCTATGTCCATCTGGAAGCCAAAGTACTGAGGTCCAGCAATTGTGACTGCTGAATGACACAGCACTGCAGACCTTTCCAAAAGAGGAAGATTGCATTCCTTGATCTCTTTAACCAAACATGGTTCTCTATGACTGAATGCTTGTGTGACACACACATACAATAAAAGAAGGGTTACTTGTAGCAGTGGTTCTCAACCTGTGGGCTGTGACCCCTTTGGCAAACCTCTATTTCTATCTAATTACATATTACTAATGTAAAAAAAAATATTTACATTACTTTCATAGCAGCAGCAAAATTACAGTTATGAAGTAGCAATGAAAATAATTTTATGGTTGGGGGTCACCACAACATGAGGTTTATTAAAGGGTTGCAGCATTAGGAAGGCTGAAAACCACTGGCTTCTAGGATAGGGGTTGTGTAGTCCAATAAAGGCCTCTGTGTGCTGGAAGGCTGAGAACCTAGTATCTGCTCAGCTCTAGGCAATTCCAACCTGGCACTGAAGGCCTGGAAAACTCAAGGACACTTTCTGGGCTTCAGCCTATATTGGAAAAACAAAGAAGCTGGAGTCTGAAGTGTAGTGGCATTTCAATTGTGTTTTAATAAATAAAGCCTGTCTGAAGATCTGAGAGTAAAACAGTCCCACTGGTCAGTCTTACAGACCAGATAATGTTAACACACACCTTGAATCCCAGTAGCCATACTAGTTGCCATAGAAACCAGGCAGTGCATGCCTTTAATCATGGCGGTGCACACCTTTAATCCCAGCCCTAGAGAGGATTATAAAATGGGAGGAGATAGCTTTCAGACACAGTCTCATTCTGAGATTCCTGGAGGCAGGATCACCATTTCAGATTGAGGTCGAGGTAAGAGCCAGTGGCTGGCTGCTTTGCTTTTCGGGTCTTCAGGTTGAACACCAGTTTCTCTCCCTGCGTTTTTATTAATTGAGCATCACTGAAGTTAGCAGGGCATGGCAGTGGTAGACTGCCACTATAGACACCCTTGTTCAGGAAGGTGTTCAGATAACTTGTTTGTTTGTTTGTTTGATTTTCCCCAGACATATTTCTATCTATTTCCAGTGGTACCACCACTGGAAAGTACCATCGACTATGAGGATGGACCTTGTCCTCTCAGCTAATCTGCAGGAATCCCTCACACATATAATCAGGGGTGTATCCCCTAGGTGACTCTAAACCACTGTCAAGTTGACTAGGGGTGTATCCCCTAGGTGATTCTAAATCACTGTCAAGTTGACTAGGGGTGTATCTCCTAGGCGATTCTAAACCACTAAAGTCAGCTAGGGTGTATCTCCTAGGCGATTCTAGACCACAGTCAAGCCGACTATCTAAACCAACCATCTCACCCTACATTAAGTAGTTGTCACCTGTCATTTATTTGTGACAATTATGTGTCCATTCTTGACCAGTGTTACCTTTAGAGCTGTAAAAGCTACAACAGTAAATTTTCAGGTTTTTACTTACTCTGAATATCCAGTGGCTGCACCCAACATTTCTACTGGAAACATCAGTAGTTCATGACAGTTAGTGACACTGCTGAATATTTGCTCTCTGCAGAGAGAAGGGAAGGTGAGCTCTGACTTATGGATGCCTCTCGGGCAATTCTAGCAAGAAAACAGCTTCTGTCCAGTCTGGACACCTCCTCCAATCCTCAGAGCACTAAGACTCGTGTTTTCTCAAGTCAAAAGATCGATTTCAATGAGATACAATAAGTTCTCCATGAATGGAAAGTAAGCAAAGCCAACAAGCAGAGAGGGCTGGCCCAGCACACGTCCCCTTTGCTATCAACACATTCACTCATTTGAGAAAACCCTGCCTGGTCTCATCGGAAGCAGGGGACAGTGGCACCCAAGCTCGGCCAGTGCTACACGTGGTGTCCACCCCATCTGTGCTTAGAGGCACCATGAGGAAAGGGCAGACACTATCACAAATGCCTCTCTTGTCACAAAAAATATCATTTTAGATGACCAGCGATCTCAAGAATTCCAATTCTGGCCATTGTTTCCTGACTCTGAAGTGATCCTGTGGAGATTTCCAGCCTTGGCGGCCCCCCTTCTCATAAGACAGTGCGTGGTCACTCACGACACTCAGAGAAGGGGCTGCTCTATCAACCAAGCAATGACCTCACCCAGAGTGACTACGCAGAAATATGCGTTTGTCTGTGAACTGGGAAAATACCATCTCCTTCTCAGGTCCTTCTTGGTGTCTGACCTCACACCCTACATCATGGAACAAGTCTTGCCTGAAGCACAGCCCCCATCTAGACCAGCACAGTCTTCAAATTTATAAGAAATGTCATCACTTACACTTTCTTTAAGGCCTTCGCTAGATTACCAAGGGCCTTTGCTGCTGTATTACCAAGAAGAGGGGTTAGAAGCAATTCTTCCTGCACTCAGAAAATTAAAACATGTTGGGAAGGGAGTAAGCTTCAGACTTGGGACAGTGTTGGATTCCATATAGGCCGCTCGAGCTGAGCATGGTCTGCTTGATTTCCCTGGCACTCGCCAACTGGTACTTGTATTACAGAGTTCTAGAAGTTGAATAGAAATAATGCTTGCACAGTTGCCAGGCACTGTGACTGACACAGCAAGGATTCAAATATAACATAGAGACCAGAGGAAGGGTGGCAGAAGGTGGTTCTTCTGGGCACTGATGGTTGGCTTCAACTGGAAAAAAAACGACATCTAGGCTGACCTGGGGTGTTATCAAGGAGCACTCTCATGGTATCTCACAGCTGTCTATAACTCCAGTTCTAGGGGATCTGACACCCTCATACAGACATACATGCATGCAAAATACCAATGCACTATTAATTAAATAAATTTAAAATGGACTAAAAGATAACCGAATAAGATCAGAGGGAATGATAAAAAGAAAAAAACAGTTGGCACATAGAAAGTGTACCATAAGTGGTATATCTTATATAAAAAGGAAAGAGCACCCAACCAACCCCCCCCTCCCTGCCACCAACACATACACCAATGATGGTACTACTGGGTATGATGGAGATACTGCAAAGGAGCAAGGAAAGTCACAGCTGTGGTGGCCGATAGAACTGAAGAAACTTAGAAGAGTGAGTACATACCATATTGGTATTTTTGGGTCTGGGTTATCTCACTCAGGATAGTGTTTTCTATTTCCATCTATTTGCATACAAAATTCAATATGTCATTGTTTTTTACCGCTGAGTAGTACTCTAATGTGTAGATGTGCCACACTTTCTTTATCCCTTCTTCCATTGAGGGGCATCTAGGTTGTTTCCAGGTTCTGGCTATTACAAATAATGCTACTATGAACATAGTTAAACAAATGCTTTTGTAGTATGATTGGGCATCTATTGGGTATATTCCCAAGAGTGGTATTGCTGAATCCTGAGGTAGGTTGACTCCCAATTTTCTGAGAAACTGCCACACTGTTTTCCAAAGTGGTTGCACAGGATTGCATTCCCACCAGCAATGGATGAGGGTACCCCTTACTCCACATCCTCTCCAGCAAAGGCTATCATTGGTGTTTTTGATTTTAGCCATTCTGACAGGTGTAAGATGGTATCTCAAAGTTGTTTTGGTTTGCATTTCCCTGATAGCTAAGGAAGTTGAACATGACCTTAAGTATCCTTTGGCCGTTTGAACTTCTTCTGTTGAGAATTCTCTGTTCAGTTCAGTACCTCATTTTTTTTATTTGGGTTATTTAGAATTTTAATGTCTAATTTTTTGAGTTCTTTATATATTTTGGAGACCAGTCTGATGTGGGTACCCTGCCCTTTATTAGGACTGGAGGGGGAGAGGGAAAGGTGAGTGGGGGAATGGGAGGGAAATGGGAGGAGGGGAAGATGTGGAAATTTTGAATGGTATTTATACAGCAATAAAAAAAAGAAACTTAGAAGAGGCTAGCTAGGTAGGGTGTGGCATTATCCAGGTTCCCAGGGAGGGTAAATCTGCCCATCCAGACTAGAAAATACAAACCACTGAACCCAGGCGAGCTGACCTTGCTGCCTTCAGAGCGAAAATGCCAACTATGAGCCAGAAGAAAAGCCACAGACAAAAGCCTACTTTTTTGAGAGTAAGTGGGGGAACAGAAGCTGCGAGGGCACACGAGCCAGGCAGCTGCCAGGCAGCAGCTTCTACAGGAGTTAGGACAGGCCAGAGGCCACAGTGCCCTGTGGGTGTTGCATGCTCTAGCTGTTGACAGCTTAACACAGACAGACAGTCGGGGAACAGGCTTAGCAAGAGTGTGTCAGCATGTCTCTAAACACAGTGACCAGTCTGCATCATCAGAAATGGTTGGGAAAGCCAGAATGACAGGGACTAGGGTTCAGCACCTGTTACATAGACCAAAAGCTGGACTTCCCAGGGCTGATTGTGGGAGGCCCTGAAGGGCTCAAAAGGAGAAATAGAAGAAGAAAACACAGTTGGGCAAAACTGAGGGGTGTGTGTGTGCGCGCGCTCACGAGTGTTTCTCAATGAGTTTAATTAGGGTTGCTTCCAAGAGCATGACTGAGAAGTCATTCACAGGAATATGGAACTCTCACCTGTGGCTGTACCACTGAAGAAAAACCCTCCCTTGGCAATCCTTAACAATATACAGATTATTAGAGAGAGATGGAGGGTCCTGAGCCTTCCCCTGAACTATGTCTTTCTGACCTGCCATCTGGTGATTACCCAGCAGGGAAGCCTGCCATGCAGCCAGGGAGGATTCACTCTCTCGGCCGCTCAACATTTCTTTATTGAGGAATTACTATATGCACCCGAAAACACCACACTAAAACAGCACACACAGTCCTCTTCCTTACACAGCTTCTATTCCTTTAGAAGAAGTCCAGGAAGTCACCAGGCTTAGATAAAATCATTTCAGGTGCGGAACTTGAAGAACGTGGGAGAAAATGACAGGAATGGGTGCTAGGAAACTTTTTCAGACAGCACAGTCCAGAAGGGTCACCTGAACAGTTGCGCGTGAGAGTCAGGCTCCGGGCAGACCTGAGTAGGGACATGTTGGTGTTACAGCTTTCCCTCAAGTTCCCAAAGCCAATGTCAGGAAGCCAAGCAGGAGGCACGTGCCGTTGACAGTTCTCCCCTTCTTAAGTCTTCCCACGACTGAAACTGTTCTGGAAACTGCTTTCCCATTTGTCTGGATTATATATAATGGTCAATATATAGAAACAACCCAAATATTCATTGAAAAACAGGTGAAGAGGGAAAATGTGGCATTAAATTTTTATCTTTATATGTTTTTCTGCTGAAAATGTAGTTAAAGCAATGCTGTGACCTTAAACACAGATGCAGAACTACATCTCATTTGTGTAAGTGCTCTTACCACCAAACCATGCTGAACCTTTGGATAAGCTAGTACATTTATTTACATAATGGGATCATTGATGTCAATGGTCTCAATGTGCCCAAACCCAGCAGACTGCACACAGTATGCGTGTCTGTTGTTTATGGGTTCTACATCAAGAAGGCTGTTTTTAAAAACTGAGTTTGGAAATGGTATTACGTATGTGTGCACATATATACCACCCGTGGGTGTTTGTCCCAATAAATGTATACCTAGAGGCACATGAGCTCACAAACCAGAGAAAAAGAAGTCTCGTTAGCTGTGATGAGACGAAAGCAAGCTGCTTCCCGGTGGAGTTCACTTCCTCACACTCAGAGAAGAGCAGGCTGGCTGCTTTCTTAAAGGCAAAGACTGGTTCCCAGGTCATCATGACCTTCTTAAGTCACCAGAGGCACAGGAGGGACCTCAAGAGATGATGGCCAACAGGTGAAGCGGCCAAGAAGATGCCAGAAGAGCTCCAATCTATAGGCAGGAGGAGAGGGGTGTGGCTAGTGCCGGAGTGGCCCAGCAGGAGCAACTGCCTGGCCAAATGGATTAAGGATTAAATCTGGTTTGTAGACTATTCCTGACTCTGTGTGTGCTTACTACTCCAAGGCTCCTTGGAGTAGAAGACATAGCCAAGACTCGGGAGAAAGGTGATGAGCTCACAGCAAAGAGAATAAAAATATCTTTCTTCCAAAGACTCTGTGATCTTTCTGAACAACAGTTCCCCTTCGTTTTGTGCAGTGACGGCAAGCTATGTCCAAGGAGGCATGAAAATGCCTGCTTCAGCACAGCTGGGCCTTGGTGCTTCAGCCAGGATACACCAAGAAAGCACCTGTCTTTTAGCGAGGAGGTGGATTTTGAGCAGAGGTCTTCAGGAGTCATCTTCCAGAATGATCTGGTCCAGACTGGGATCAAGCAGGGAACCGGACAGAATAAATTTGCTCAAAGGCATCTTGCCAGAGCCCTGCTTCTGTAACAGTGTTTCGGTAACTGCTCCGATGGTGGCTCTCGCTCCTCATCTAGCCAGGGAGGGTGCCATTGCCTGGAAGTACTGCAGTTTGTGGGGACTCGGACCTGCTAGAGTTACAGGGAACCAGCTTGGGCACCTGGCTGTCTCTGGCCTAGGATTCTTCCCTTGCAAAGCTCTTGGCTCAAGCCAGGAAAGAACACTACCACATTTTTCTTGGCTTTTTATAGGGTGTTGATCCAAGGATCTGTTTTTACATTTGAATGTGGCAGTTAACTGTAGTATAATAGATTGCAGACCTTAGAGAAAAATCGCTGTGAGGCTTCACTTCAGCAGAGAGCAAGGGGGCTGGCTGCAGAGAACTGCACCGTCAGCAGGTTCAAGCCGGGCACCCGGCCACCACTGCCTTTATTTCTAAAGGAGTCATTGACCTTCCACAGGCTGTATTAGAGCGGGGTGGGGGGGAGAATGCTGCCAGGCACAACGGGGTTGGAAAAGATTCTTTGGGGGTGGAGAAGTTTTGAGTTTTTTTAGTCTGTTTACTGTCATGGAAATTCTGCGTGTGACTTAGAAGCTCCCTGGCTCTGAGCCAGGTTTGGGAGGATAAAAGCAGGGACTCAACTGGGAAGGGACCAGAGTGGAAAAGCAGCTGTCTTGGCTCAGTCTGTAAAGGGATGCAAAGGACCAGAACCCGCTGTGAAGACAGGGGATGGAGGAAGACCCTAAAGTTAGGAGGAAGGAGCCTGTGCCATTGTCAGGGTTTGGTCAACCTGCTGAGAAACTGTCAGAAGCTGTTCTGAATGGGGGAGGGCTCACGAGACACACCACTCATTCATTCATTCATTCATTCATTCATTCTGCAAGCGGTCCCTAGGGCACACTTTCTTACGGAGGTGACAGTTCCCCGTGTTATTCCATGGGACTGACAGCTCAGCAAATGCAGCAGCTCTGAATGTTGTAGGCAGGGAGACCAGAGCTACTCTGGGAAGTGAGGAGACAGGCCTAACAGTCTCAGTTCACATGGCCCCCACAGAGCACCCAGATCCATTAGCACAGCCAGGAGTAGAAGTGTCGCTAATCTTGTGCTCAGAAAGCCAAGTGACTTAGCGTCTTCTCTGGAATTGCTGTAAGCACAAATGACGCATAGATTGAGATTGTGAGGGTCCCTTCTCTTGTGAGTATTTGCTTTCTTAGAAGCTTACATTAAGACCTCTGAAAAAGCAGGGGTGCCTTGGTATAGGCTTTTAGGAGTAAGCAGGAGGAGAAGGGAGGTGCCAAAGACTGCCTTCCTAGAAACACAGATGTCGCTTGGGTAGGCAGGCTGCTAGCCCTGCCTGGGTGCATTCTGGAACTGAGATGGAGGTGGAAACCATCTGGCAGGGTAGAAAAGAGAAAGCCCATGGCCAGCAGCCACCACAGCCTTGCTTCCCTGGCCGGCCCAGGCTCCCACAAGCACAGACTTGTTTTCTGTTAAGCTCTCTGGAGTGTATGTGTGTGAGTGTGTATTTTTATTTTTTACAGCCTGAAGAGAAAACGCACATGGCAACTCGGTGCACTAAAGAGGTCAGAGAACAGATGCAAAGTGGAGGAGTTAGCTAGGGAGCTGTCCTGGCTGGCTGCCAGAGCCACTATTATTATTATTTTTTTCTGGTCAATAATCACAGTGCCTGACGATGATGAATACCTTTGGAGTGGGGCTGGGGGTTGGGAGTCCAGCTCCTTGGGCAGAGTAAACAGGACTGTGGGGGGTGAATGTGGCCCACCCTGGTGTACGGGCAGACCAATGACACCATGCTGCTGTCCTGTTTCAGCAAAGGCCGACAATCTGAAGATGGCCCCAACGTGACCGTCTCACCTCACCTCTCCACAGCTCAGAGGACGCTCCAGGAGAAAGACAGCTTTTCTGTTTGTGTCCCGTGACTTCAGCTTTCCCCAGACCTAATATCACCTCTCATGGAGACTCTGAAAACATCAGGCAGATTGAGTTTTATGTACCCCAGCATAAATATCTTTCCAACTTTTATTTTTGCCTCTTATTGAGTTAAAGATACTAGAAACAGTTCTTACAGGGGGTTTTGTTATTTTTCAGTGTGTACTGAGTCAGACATGGTCTGCGGTGAAGTTGGGCTTGGTGCTGTCCGTGAAGATATGCTGTGCGAAGCAATGAGAACAAGGGAACAATGCCAACGCTGCCCAGCTTCCCTGAGCACACGAATGAACAGCAGCAGCACTCACCACGTGCAAACACTTCATGCTGCTTACAAAGCCCGCTCCTCTCTTAAAAGCTAATTCTTGAAGAACTTATTAATACATGTGTTTAGCCCGGTTTTCCTACTCTGTTCATAACAGATTCATCAAAATCCTTTTTTTTTGCATATAATTTCCCAAAGTTAGGTTGAAATCATAATATCACTGCAGGTTAGAATTTTCTAAAAGCAATCAAACTGCAAAATGAAAGGATGGGACAGAGGAGAGTGGAAGGCTGGAAAGACGGCTCAGCAGTTAAGAACACTGGCTGTTCTTGCGGACGCCTGGGTTTGGTTCCCAGTACCCACACAGCCGTTCACAAGTGACCAACTGTAACTCCAGTTCTGTGGGATCTGACACCCTCTCCTGACTTTTGTGGACACACAGCACATACATGGTTCACAAACATACATGCAGGAAAAACATTCACACATAAAATAAAAGAAATAAACCTTTTTGTAAAACCCTATGTAGGAGAACATGTAGAAGGAGATGTAGGTGGGTTTCACACGGTCTGCAAGATCTGGGTCCTTCACTCCCTCAGGGAGTGATCTCAGTCTCAGGAGGCTCCCTGGAACCTGTAAGAATTATCATTTGCTCAAGAATTTTTCTCCAACCGAAACAGAATTCCTACCATGGCCGTCTGTGTTGAGGCCCTAGACCATGTCACCTCCTGCATCAGCATCCTCTGGAAGGTCTTCCATCCTTCCTCCCCTGTGGCTTGGTCAGTCACCTGCTTCAGTCTGACTTTAGGGTCTACCACCTCAGGAGTGGTCACCAGGACTTGAAATAATCAAACTGGGTAGAAGATAGATCCACTGTGTAAACTCAGCTTAGAGTTTTGACCAGCCTAGGCTGGCTTTGATACTTGATGTCCCTCTACCTACGGTGACTGGCTCCATTCCTGCTCCAGCAGTTTCGCCAACACACACCCTCCGGAGCCAAGATTACCAGGGAGAAGCAGGGCTACAGCCTCCTTCTCTGCTTTCACAGAAGTCCCTCCTCTCCCCTGGAGGTAAAGTAACAGCTGCTAAATATCTGACTTCAAGTCTGGTTAACTTCAGAGCCACACAGCCTAACTTCTGCGAGGCAGAGTTAATACTGTTTAAGGACTGACGCTCTCTGTGGCTGGAAAATAGTCCATTCTAAAGAAAAACCATCGACGGTTTTCCTTACTCAAATTAAACACTCTCCACGCCCTGTCGCTCCATTTGAATCAGAAACAGCCTTTATTTTATAGAATGAGCAACAGTCTCCTTATTTTCTCCCTTAGCTTGTCAATAGACTCAAATATTTTCCATTTGTCCAATTTTGTCTTTGATATCTCCGTAAATTTTCCATAGTTTCTTTTAAATGCCTTTTTATTGTATTTTAAAAAATCAGAACATTTAAAAAGTCATGCTACCACCACTCTTTAGTTTATAAAATCGGAACTGATAATAGAAATTATATTAGGGCATAAAATATAAACAGGACTCCACCCTTGTAAGGTTTCAGAGAGTCCCAAGACATTAATTCTTGATAAAAGTGATGCACCCTTCCTGCCAGAGTGTCCCTGGGCTTACACAAAGAAATGTAAATATTTTTAAGTCAAAAATTAAAAATTCTTCTCTGCCTCTTACAGTGTTTATGCTGAGTTTTGCACCCTCAAAGTTTGTATCCGGAAGAACTAACACCCAATACTAAGATTTTGGAAATCTGTCTCTGAAGAGGTAATTAAGTTTCAGTGGATCTTCACTCAGTATGATGCATGTTGGACAGGAAATCTGGATGCAGATGTATACACACACACACACACACACACACACACACACACACACACAGAGTCAGCCCCTTCCCTCACAATGGAGTCTCCTGGGCAATAGCACAGCCTTAAAAACCTCTGTTTTATACAACACAAAGCAACTTAGAACAGGGCGTAGCCTGACCTCAGCAATTGTTCAGGGATATGCAAATTAAAACTACATGAGATTCTACCTCATCCCAGTCAGAATGGGCAGCACCAAGAACACTGACAACAACAGGGGACCTCTAGCTCACGGCTGGCAGGAATGCAAACCGGTGCAAGTTCTTATGGAAACTAGCAGTACGTTTGTAAGTAGAAATCAAACTAGAACATGACCCAGCCGTACCACCCCTGGACATACACCCAAAGGCTTCCACAGCCTACCGCAGAGATGTGTGCACACCATGTTTACTGCTGCTTGATTCGCACCAGCGAGGAGATGGGGTCAGCCTAGGCGTCCATTAACAGAGGCACGGGCAATGAAAATACAGCACACATACACAATGGGACTGCATTCAGCTACCCTGGAAAGGAAACGGAAAAGGGAGAATGTAGTGCAAGTGGAAAGTATAATATTGATGTGGCTCACACTCAGAAAGACAAGAACCACATTCTCTCTCCTGTGCAGATTCTCGTTTGGCATGTGTATGGAATGACAGTAGATGTGGGCAAAGCCGAAAAGACCAAGAGAGGATGGAAAGAGACGCTGAAGCAGGGAACAGGGCAAATGGACACATGACGTCAAGGTGGGAAGGAGATTGTGGGGAGAGGGGAAATGAGTGGGAAAAAAATCAACTAAAATTAATTCTGCTTGAAACATTACAATGAAAATACTTTGAATATGTAAATGTTTTAATTTTTTAAAAAAGAAGGGTCGTTATAGAAGGTGGGGCAAGAAACTTGGGTGAGCGTGAAAGGGCTTATGTTTGGCTGGCTGACCCCTGACAACAGGGTCTCCCAGCTTCTGCTTAGAGACAGTCACCCCAAAGCAGGAAAGGAGAGTAGGAGGAGCAGTAATAGCATACCCAGGAGAGCACGGCAGAGCAGGGCTGATCCTCTCAGCTCCCGAGACTGAAGTGGGAAGCTCACTTTAAAAAAAAAAAAAAAAAAATCAGTTCCCACACCCTTCAGTCAATGAGGGAGGATATCTGGTCATCTTCAGCACTGGTTTCCTCTGGGCAGCAGCCCACAGACCTTTTCCTCTCTCTTTCCCTGCCCACCCTTCTTCTACCATGTCCAGAGCAGCTCGGAAGAGATGCCAATCTCCGAGTGCTTTGTAGTCTGTTCACACTGTTCATCCCGCAGTTTCAAAGCCCAGCACAGACGCTGACTTGTCCTCAGACACCCTGGCAGCGGCAGGTAGAGGGCACATGCTATTATCATCTTGTTTTATAGAAGTAAACCAGGCTTGGAGCCATGAACTGTCCTGTTGGAGGCCTTGTGGAGAATAATTGTATGTTCAGGGGACCTACATCCGGTTGTCAAGCATATAATATTACGGTTGAAATGCCTCAAATATCAGCCTTCCTCTTCCTTCTTCTCTTGGAGTCTGAGGTCCCTTACAATTTTATAAATGGCTCCTGCAATCTACTAAGAACAAAACTCTCTTCAGGAACCAAGGTGATAGCTCAGTTGGCAGCATGCTTGTTGTGCAAGCATGGCGACCTGCGCTCAGTCTCCCAGGACCCATGTGAAAAATAGCTGGGTCTCATGGCCCATGGCTGTAATCCCAGGGGCACAGAGGTAGAAGCAAGTGGGTCCCAGGTGCTTGTGAGCCATCCAGGGCAGCCTTCTTGGTGAGTCCCAGGCCAATGAGACACTGTTTCTCACGAGCACACCAGTTATGCTGTGTACAGGGTACTAACAAATCTCACACAGGAGAAAGAAAATTCAAATAGATGCTGTGTACTTTGTGGAAAGCACACAACACACATCCAACGTTTTTCAGAAATAAGATAGTTGACATGTTAATCAACAGCAGCTCTCGGCCAACACCATCACTGCAGGTTAAACGCCTGCAGATGAAGAGCCAACTGGCCCTCGGCAACCCTAGAGGAGAGGAGAGCAGGGCGGCTCAGAGAGCGGAAGCCAGCTGAGGGTGTGTTTCTCTAGGGGAGGTTGTTCTCAGACCATTAGCTAGCACACCTGCTACTGCTGGTAGGGGAGGGGCCAAACTGTCAAGCAGGCAGGCTACCCTGCTCTCAGCCAGTGTCACCTCATCCCTGAAGCAAGGGCCTCCTGGAAGCAAATCCATAACTTCCCGCAACCTCCCCACTCTGGCTCCTGTGTGTCCTGAGCCTGGAGAATGTGTTTCTCAGGGGACTGTAAACAGACAGCCTTTTAAGATTCGAAGCTGCCATGCGTGGGTAGACAGGGCACACTGGGGACAGGAATTACTCCCGACACGGGAAGGAACATGCAATCTGTGCTTTTCACTTAAGCAAGCCTAGGTGAGCATTTTCCTTCCTGAGTAAGAAAGACTGGTGCCAGGTCCCCTACGATACACAAGTCCACAAATGCCCAAGGGGTTTACACGAAGAGGTAATTGCAGCTATATAAAACCTATAGTGCTAGCTAGGCAGGTCCAACCTGCAGCCCTATAGGGTACTGACTCCAGGACAGAGATGAATGTAGCCTTGTACACTTGTAGATGGCAAGGTCTTGTACCAATACCCAAGGTGGGCCACCCCGAAAGCATGTCCTCTTGTACACTATCATTCTAGGCGGCTTGTGACACCCAAGACCATGGGGCAAACAGTTGTCACGTTGTCTATGGAGGAATGACCAGAGCCTGTGCACATTCACAACAGATGCAGTTTTCAGGTAGTTTTGATCTGCACTCAGCTGGATTTACAAATGAGGATCCCAGAGATGTGGAGGGCTGCCTGCATTGAGGGGAGGTAGAAGGCTTTAGACCCCACTTGAACCAAGAACCGTCCCAACTGTTCCACAGGAGCAAGGCCAAGCCAGGACCTGAGGAGCATGGTTCATGGCGCTTACAGAAGGAGCCTGGATTTGAGGATAGAACACACATTAAATGGAGGCCTTGAAAAATCATAAAAGCTTTAAGGGCATGAGTTTCATTACCTTTGTGGAAAAGCTGCTTAGATGTCCCTCTGTAGTTCCCTCTCTGACTCTTGTTCCTCTGATTTGGGAGGTATTCATAGAACTGGGCTTTATTTCCTTGAACATTCTTCGCATTTGTCCCAGGAGACTCCCCAGGAGCACCAAGAAGCGCTGCTGGCACTGGGAGGGGCCCCAAGCAGAACAGAGACTTATGGAAATTCACCCAGTCCCATTGTTTCTGCCAGACAGCCTAGGGGATGGCCTAGGGGATGCTGGGCTTGGTTTAGGGACTCACAGTCACTTTAAAGATCACATCAACACCCCAATCCATAGTTCCTAAGAATGGCACCTTATCTGGAGACAGGCTTTTTACAAACATAATCATATAAAATACGGCCACTGTTCTAATATATTGGTGCCTTATAAGAAAGAGAATCAGAAACCAACAGACAAAGTGAAGAATGAACACCACATGGGCTTGAAGTCCCGAATCAGTGTGATGTTTCTACCAACCAAGAGATGCCAATGACTGACAGGAAGCTAGCGGCAGTTAGCTTTCTGGAGAAGCCCTAACATCTTCCCTTCAGAATCCGTGTCTCCAAGACCAGGACAACTCTACATGTATTAAGTCACCCATTTTCTGGTACTCTGTCACAGTTGCTCCAGTATATGAATATAACCATCTTGGGTACCACTTTCCTCATTGTGAATAGTCAAAAATGAAGACCAAAGAGAAACCCTGGTCACTGAGGCTGCGAGACAGCCGTGGAGAAAGTAGGCCTTTAGGGTGTTTTTCTCTGTGCTAGAGTC
Source organism: Microtus oregoni (assembly GCF_018167655.1). NCBI lineage: Eukaryota > Metazoa > Chordata > Mammalia > Rodentia > Cricetidae > Microtus > Microtus oregoni. The sequence continues at coordinate 31,357,910 of NW_024543067.1, forward strand.
TTTCTGTGAGCATGGCTGTCAGCTCACAGGGCCTTTAAAAGCAAACAAAAACACGATGGGTGCTACCATTGATTTGCTGAACTCATCAGTCAAACATGAAAGCTGGAGGAGACCTTTGGAGAGAAAATGTCAAGAATCTCTCTTGAATGTACTAGAATGTGTGAGCTGTTCACCTGCCCTCGAAGCCTTCATTCCAGGTCAGGAGTGCTCCACTCAAGAAAGACCAGCGTGTGTTGAGCATTAAGGAGTATACCCATGCTGGGCCAGCAGGCTGGCCCACAGGACAAAGCCAGGCTGCTGGGGAACTGGAGCTTGGTGAGGAAACATGGAGGTGACAGACTCAGGGAAAGCAAAGGCAATATTGAGATGTTCCAACCACAGCTGCATGAGCTCCTGAGTGGGAGACTCCTTAGGGAACATCTCAGAGGAGCTGGTATTTGAGCTGGGCTGTGAAGGATGGGTAAGAGTTTTCGCCGGAGAGACAAAAAGAACAAACCATGGCAAGTCTCTGGGGTGAACAGATCACAGTGATCAGAATGGAGCGAGCCCTTTAGAACGTGTAGATCAGGTTTGTGAGATGGAGCAGATGCGACGGAACTTTGGCCTCTTCTCTGTCTTCTCTTGTGCTCTCTGACCAGCACACAGCACCAGGAAACCTGGGCATCACCCAGAACACAGAAAAAGTCCCCGATGAGTTGTGCTGGTTCCTCCATTGGAACCAAATATTGTGAAAACATGCTCAGGAAGGAACTGGAACGAAAGCAGGAAGAGCCTGGGCTGGAGGGCAAGGCCTATGCTGTTCTCTTCAGTCCGACTCCCGACATACTGAGCACCTGATGGCACCCTGCCTGGCTTCCCCTCCACTGTTCTTCAGTGTCTCAAGCCACTGGACGCACCAGCATGGAAAATGTCTCCTGTAGGGACTTCCTGTTTCAGCCGCTAACCTGTTTCCATGCAGGCCATCAGTCAATAGACATATCAGGCACCGTGAGGATGGAGGCATCAGGAGCTAATGGCACCTTTTCTCCCGGGAACAGGGGACAGGCTAAGAGCACAGCAGTAGCAGCTGAGGACCTGGTTCCCAGGCCCAGATGTCCAATTTTCAAGCCGGGTGACCTCAAGAATATTGTGGTGGCGCAAGCCTTTAATCCCAGCACTTGGGAGGCAGAGGCAGGCAGATCTCTGTAAGTTCGAGACCAGCCTGGTCTACAAGAGCTAGTTCCAGGACAGGCTCCAAAACCACAGAGAAACCCTGTCTCGAAAACCCAAAAAAAAAAAAAAGAATATTGTTAGCTGTCTATGATCTTTGCTTTCCTCATGTTCAAAACTGGGTTTGTGGCACTGTCCTCTTAGAAGAAAACAGAAGGAAACGCTGAGTGTGGGAGTCCCTTCTCATCAGAGGAGCCCTGAACAAGTCTTACTTGCTGCTGTGTCTGAACCAGTTAGGTGAGTAGACGCGTATATTCATTAGAAGTCTCTCTATCAAGTTCCAGGAAGCCAAGAAAGCTGGTAACAGCAACAAGGCAGTTTATTGTCTCATTTAACCTGAGATGATCCTGGGGAGGCCTCAAGATGGAGGGATGAGCTGGGCCCAGGTACCTGGGTCTGAGGCTCTCTCTACAGCCCTTGTGTGTGTCACTTCCCCTGGCATGGTGACTTTGTGAACCTGGGGGAGTAGTCTGAAGTCAATGGATGAGGACACACTGCCACTGCAGGGGCCGTCCGATGCCGCCACTGTCTTTCCTGCTCTGTCACACACTGGACCCAGCTCTGGGAAGAGAAGGCTGTTTCTCTTGCTGTGGCTGTCCTACCTTCAGCATATTCCCCGGCATGCCAGGGACCCAGCACATCTCAAAAACACATGTGGGTTTATTAGGAGAATGATACAGATGAGCACCAAGGCTCTGCTCTCTCAAAGAAAGGCCAGAAGACAAAAATTTTAAAAAGGGACATGAGTTGGGGTGTATCCATGCGAGGGGAACCACATATGATAAGGGGAAACTTTGTGCTGATTCATACCTCAGTGTGAATGACCTCACAGAACAGTGCCCCAAGGGGAAGACACCCATTCCACAAGACCACAGGCTTCACAGTTCTCTGTCTCTGCAAAATACAGAACAGACAAATTTATACTGGCAGAAAGCAACTTAGCAGATCCCAGGTGCTGGAATGGGTAGTCAGGGAGACATGGACCGCCCTACTTCCTGGGTGATAAATATGTTCTAAATTAGGCCCTTGCAGGGGTCATGCAGCTCTGCACATACTGTGAAAACCACCAATTTGTATAATTTAAGTGGATTTCATAATCTAGGATATGTGCTATCCATCTTAGAAACATAAGATAAACTATTAAAGGCTGTGTTAAAAATGCATGCAGGAGGTGGTGTGGTGGCAAAGGCCTGTCATCCCAGCATTGCAGAGCCTAAGGCAGAAGGATTCTGCAAATGTGAACCCAGTGTAGTCTACATACCAAGCTCGGGCCAGTAGAGACACGGGAGAGAGAGGGTGGAACAGAGGAACAGAAGGACGACTAACTCCGGAGATGTTAGAGAAGTCATCCAGGCTGGCAAAGTCCATAGATGCCGAGATCCAGGCAACAGAAGGACGAGGACTCTAAAGGGGAAATCACTCAAGGCAGAGAGGAAGGCTAGCCCAAGGCCCTAGAGCAGAAAGCTGCTCCTTGAATGCCAAGAAGCCAAGCAGTTTGGAGCAGGTCTGGACACATATCCAAAATCAGTGGATTTCATTCTAAGCACAGAGCAGTCTCTGGAGAATGTAAGGCAGTGGGCAACATGACCTCTGCTATGTTCTGAACATCATGCCAGCTAACACAGGGAGAATGGATTAGAAGAGGCCCATACTTGATGTTTTTTCATTAAAGACAAAACATTGAGAAGGAAGAAAAATAAATAGTGTCAAATCCCTGCCTTTACAGAGTGAACAGCGTGGTAGAAAGAAAAAAAAGCCCATAATCTCAGAAAAACCCAGCAGAGGCAAAACCAGGAAGGTAGGGAGGTTTACCAGGACTCAAGAAGATGCAGCGTTAGCTTGGAAGAAGAATAAATAAGATGATATTTAGCAGAAGAAAGAGGAAGAGTGGTATCCCAGCGGTCAAAGCAGCATCTGCAAGACCTGGAAGTGAGAAAGAAAGTGCAGGAGCATATGAAAAAATACCTTGCAGGAGATAGAGACAGGAATATCAGGAGTTCGACGGGGAAGCTGGCAGGGAGGAGGGGGCTATCTGGAACAGAAGGGAAGGGGAAAGACCACAGTGTGGCAGCTAGCTTTTTTAAGGGTCTGAATGGGGATCTAATGACAGAGAACCAGAGCACAGGCAGACAAGACAAATCCACACACAGAAGAGGAAGGGGAAGCTGTCCAGGAAGAAGAAACGTCTACTCTCAGTACATGCCATCGTGATTGTCAAAAACAGGCTCATCTCTGAAATGGGTGTTTAAAGACACCAATGGACCGGTCACTGGTAGCACATGCCTTTAATCTCAGCACTGGAGAGGCAAAGGCAGGCGGATCTCTGTGAGTTCAAGACCAGCCTGGTCAACAGAGTGAGTTCCAGGACATCCAAGGCTACATCGAGAAACCCTGTGTCAAAAAACCAGAGAGAAAACCAGAGAGAGAGAGAGAGAGAGAGAGAGAGAGAGAGAGAGAGAGAAGAAACACTAACTAATAGAGGGGTCAAGCAGAAAGCTCCTGTGGCTACAGAAGGGAGGCCGACAATTCCCAGAAGGCTGTTCCCACACAGGGGTCCAAGCACCTAGGATTGGCCCAAAGGAGACATTAAAGTCCACCCCAGGATAAGATGAGATGCATAAAGGACTCATAGTAAGTAGCATATCCTGTGTGAGCACAACCAGTAGGGACACAGTTCACAGAAAGACTGACCTAAAGGAGCAAGGATGGAAGAGCACATTGGTGAAGACGTTTGGTCCTGGGGACTACAGCTATGGGTGAGCTCCACCTCTTTCTTTCTCTGCCCACTGTCATTTTCCATGTTGTGGGAAGGGTATTGTTCCAGGGAAAGCTCAAAGGTTTTGGCATCTGGCCACTCACTATCCCCACGATCAGCCAGAGACCACCCACCAGGACCCACGCTTTGTACTCAAGGCTTTGCCTATATTAAATTCTAATCTTTACAACAACCCTCCCAGCTCCATATGCAAAACATGAAACTCAGGAAGGAAGAGGAACCTGGCCAAGCCCAGACCTCCTCCTCCTCCTTTCCATCAAGACAGACAGCTACGCTCACTGTGCCTGGATCTCCTACCAAATGTCAGCCCCAGAACAGAGTGTCATGGCTCTTTAGGTTTCTCCATCGGTAAACTGGAAATGTTTTTAAATAAAAGTAAAGACAAGTAAATTACAGGGACATAGATGTGCCAACAGCTCACGAACCTCCGAGGTGAAATGGGTGGGAGGAATTTTGAGGTCAGGAGCTGGGAGTTCAGCTTCTTGGAACCGTTGGGACTCTGTTGTCTGCCCTTGGTCATGCTGTTTGGCACGAGAACAGAGGAAACTCAATGCTCTCCAGAAATGCATGGTTGGTTTAGGTTCTTCTAGGATGCTATTGCCTGCCCCAGAATGAACGGCCAATGATGAGACAAGACCGTAGTTCTTTTCTCAACTATCCTGGACACTTTGCAGCTTAGAGTCTGGGCAGCAGAGCAGTCTTAAAGGAGCCTTGGGTCAAAAGAGAATCCACAAAGTGGCTGTGGTCACTCTGTGCAGTGAGCACTTGCCTTTGAGGCAGCTCCCTGTCCTGGCAGAGATTGAAATGCACAGGAAGGTTCTGGAGAGAAGCCTTCTTGATTGTCCATAGCCTACCTGAAGTATCCCAAATGCTCACTGTGAAGTCTATACATTACAACAACCTTAAAGCCCATGGTAGTGTCCTGCACAGAATACAGCCTCATTAAATTATGGCTTTAATTGCTGTTTTTACATTTTTTAATGATGAGCTTACATCACCTTTTATGAATCAGAAAAAAAATAATTTTTAAAATTTGCTTATATTTCCCCGAGCTCATAACTGTAATGGCATTTCATTTGTATTTTAATAAATAGAGCTTGCCTGAAGATCAGAAAAGTAGAACAGCCACACTTTCCAATCTTACACACCAAACAATCATGTGATAATATGGAATGGTTGTTAACAATCATAGTGACCAGTGTGTGATGGTTGTTAACAATCATAGTGACCAATGTGAAATGGTTGTTAACAATCATGTGATAATGTGGGATGGTTGTTAACAATCATAGTGACCAGTGTGGGATGGTTGTTAACAATCATAGTGACCAGTGTGGGATGGTTGTTAACAATCATGTGATAATGTGGAATGGTTGTTAACAATCATAGTGTCCAATGTGGAATGGTTGTTAACAATCATGTGATAATGTGGAATGCTTGTTAACAATCATAGTGACCAGTGTGGGATGGTTGTTAACAGTCATAGTGACCAGTGTGGGATGGTTGTTAACAATCATGTGATAATGTGGAATGGTTGTTAACAATCATAGTGTCCAATGTGGAATGGTTGTTAACAATCATGTGATAATGTGGAATGCTTGTTAACAATCATAGTGACCAGTGTAGGATGGTTGTTAACAATCATAGTGACCAGTGTGGGATGGTTGTTAACAATCATAGTGACCAGTGTGGGATGGTTGTTAACAATCATAGTGACCAGTGTGGGATGGTTGTTAACAAGCATAGGGACCAGTGTGGGATGGTTGTTAACAAGCATAGTGACCAGTGTGGGATGGTTGTTAACAATCATGTGATAGTGTGGAATGGTTGTTAACAATCATAGTGACCAGTGTGGGATGGTTGTTAACAATCATAGTGACCAGTGTGGGATGGTAGTTAACAAGCATAGTGACCAGTGTGGGATGGTTGTTAACAAGCATAGTGACCAGTGTGGGATGGTTGTTAACAAGCATAGTGACCAGTGTGGAATGGTTGTTAACAATCATAGTGACCAGTGTGGGATGGTTGTTAACAAGAGCAGGAGACAGAAGGAAGGGGATTGTTCAGTCAGTATCAAGCTCCAGTTCAGGAGCATGTATTAAAAGCCACAGTTCTCCAAAGAAACAATACTAAAAGGAGATGCATGTGTATATTATGTATGTGTATACACACACACACACACACACACACACACACACACCATTTCTCTATTATAATGCATGAAATAACTTTTTTCAAGAAAAAGTTACTTTGAGAAAATCCCAATCCTTCAGTCACATTTCTGTTTGTATGATGGAGACTGACTTGTGTAATTACAAAGGTTAAGAAGTCCCATAAGCTCTTTGATGCTATGAGATCCAAGAATGTCACTGGTGCAATTCTAGTCTGAATCCAAAGGCCTGAGAAACAGGGGAGCTGATATCTTGAAGTCCAATCCAAAGATGGAAGTCCAATGTCCCAGATGGAGCAGGGAGGCAGGAAGAGAGGCCCATTCTCTCCTTGCTCTGTTAAGGACATTGGTGGACTGGATGAGCTCCCTCACACTAGTGAGGAAGTACGGTCAATTGAATCCACAGACTCAAATCCTAGTGCCATGTGGATACACCCTCACAGACACTCCCCATGACATAGGAAAGTTGACAAATTAAACGAATCATCACAGAAGATGGACTGTCCCAGAGATTGCCTCACAGCACTGAGAATGTACTTAAAGCTACTGAGCTATATTCTTAAAAAGAGTTAAGGTTTTTTTTTTAAGTTAATATACACAACTGCCAATCAATTGTGTCCACAACTCTCCACTAACTCCTCAAGACATGTGTAAAAGTAAACTGAAACCAATTTTTGAGAGTGGTGTCAAAACAGGGAAGCCACTAAACACTGAGACAGAAGGTGTCTATTGAAGGTGGAGGAAGGAGAAGTGGGGAGGGGGTTGTTCTTCCTCAGGTGACAGGCGGAGCTTGGGTGCACCAACAGCAGTCAACTGTGGGTGAGAGCTGTGGAGTGTCCCTCTGCCTGTGCTGTCCCTCCTGTACCCCAGCTGCTGGCTGGCTGGAGTCCTCAGCAGCCCCTCTAGCTCCTCAAGCACATGCATCAGAATGTCAGCCCACATCCATTGACACTACCTGAAGCAGATGGGACACGGTTCTGCCCTGAACATCATTCATGTGCCACCTGCCGCCTGAACCAATTTAGTCTGGGAAAAATTGACCTCCACTCTGTGAGTCCTAGTTGAGAGCCCTGATGTAGAAAAGACTAAAATGCACCAGAGGAAGAAAATGTTTTAGGAGAAGAAAGTGAAAGGTTCACTAGCAGTTGCTCACTGTCAGTAAGGGAAGCCCTCCCTGGACAGAGATAGGAGATGCCTCATCACCTGACAAGATGCCTAAACTAAGCAGAAGATGGCACAGGCTCTAGGTATTGTTAATCAGAAGTTCATCATGGGGGCTTCCATCTTCTCTAACACTGAGGCATTGCCTGTACCTTCAGGCTGCTGGCAAAATGGCAGCAGGGTTGAGGGGAAGATGAGCAGGCCTCCTCTTCCTGTTTCTCTGTCTCAGTGTAGGAGACGTTTTCCTTCTCATCTCATGGGCCAGCAAGACAGCTACCAGTTCATGGCTCACTCATTTATTACAAAAGGATCTTTATCCCAAACAGCCAACTCAAATTTTGGGGGAGACCATAGTATCCACTGAAGAATGAAAATAGCCCCATATGCATTGAAAGTCACCCCTGTGCTTCTCAGAACAGAACCAGAGGCCTCCCTCTGAAGCCTGTAACCTCCCACTTTCAGTTGTAACTCCCAGTACTCTCTGTTTTTATCACTTATTGGGGCCTTGAGTCTCAGGGCTCAAAATTGGATGTCTATGCCAGGCGAGGATCTGAGGGTAAAAAATTAACTCAAGGATGTTACCTCTGCATCTTCTTTATTTTTCGTGCGAGGGGAAAAATGAAGTGACAGGGGCGCGGAGGAGAGGAAGAGTGAAAAAGCTCCATGAGCTTTCTAGTTTTTACAGCCAACGCTGAAAAATTCCATAGGCAAGGACAATGATAATATGCTTATCAGAATCACAAAGAGGGCAGGTAGAACCTGACAAAGCAGCACTCCAAAACAGGTGGCCCAACTATTCAAGGGGAAGTACCTGACATTTCAAACTGTTAGATAAAGTTACTAACCATCCCTGAATCCTGGATTCCCCCATTCTCCTCATCCAATCTCTTTTGTGATAACCAGCTCTGGGGATGCCCAGATTTGTTTGTTAGCAATGGTGGGACATGCTACCTTCCTGCTCAGTGCCTGTCTTCTATAGATATTTCCATGTGGTCTGTTAGCAGGTAATTTTATGAAATTAGCTCTATGTAAATTTGACTGTTAGAACAAAGAGTGAAAGCCATTACTCCAAAGCCTCATGGTGTAGGGGAACAGAACAAGGTCACTCTGTTGCCCATGCCAAAGAAGTTATACTGCTGAGATTTTGGGGAATGAATCCCATTTCGAAGGGAAAAATCATGGCGTCACAAGGTTTCCACAGATATGACAGTAACTTTTCCAAAAGACAAGTGTTCCCGCAGCTCTGCAAGATGGGTGCCCCATAAGTTGTCCACTTGTGGGTCTGCCTTTATGAATCTGTCAGCTGTGCATTTACTGTATGGTCTTGTGGGCTCCAACAATCACTCATCTAGATAGAGGCAGAGTGAGGATGTTGGGGCTATATGGTTAGACATGATGTGAGATATATATTCTTCATTGCTTCTTGAGACTCCTATGTGTCATTGATGCAGGGTGGGGACATATGGGCTATATGATTAGACATGGTGGCACATACATATTCCACATCACTCCTCAAGACTCCTGTGTGTCATTAGCCACTCATGGGAAGCTCGCTAAGTCCTGCAGGTTTCTTAGCCATGGTTCTAACCATGTATATTTTTCCCAGATGACTTAAGGTGTCCTGTAGATACTATCCACACATTGAGGGAGGCTCTGTGCCTCTTGGAAACAGACAATAGTAGACTCCTCTCTGTTGCTTACATCTCAGCTTGAGATGGTGTTGTTTCTGGAGATCCTGGGCCCAGCAGATGGGAGGGAAGCACTTGCACTATCATGACCTTGTGGCTTGTTTCCCCCAGACACCTGAGGTCAGAAACTACGGCCCACTCATGTCTATATGTTCAACACTCTGACAGTAGCCAGCACAGAGAAGGGCAGACTGACTATTTCTTAGCAGAATCCGAAGGCAAAGGAATGAACTAGAATGAGCCAAGTCAGACAAAACTGGCTTTGGTCTTGCTAATCCACTATGTTCTGTATAATCACAAAGCACCTCTCCTAGAGGGCTGCACAGCTGACATTCTCCAGAAACTCCAGTCACACAAGGAAGCCTTTGTTCCTCTGCAGCCACAGCCTCCCTGGTGGGTGGAGTCTCTAGTCTCAGTCCTGTCTGAGTACCTGGAGCGAGGAGTGTTCTGCCTCCAGATTGGACCCTTGGGGCTGCCGCATGACCCTCACGCCACCTCTATAAATGGAAGATGGTAATCACCTTCTGGGTCTGTAAAAGTTCTGGAGGTGGAGAGAAGAAAGGTCTACCCTAAACACAAAGTAAGATTATAACCAGCCCATGTGGCACTTTGTAGAGGCACACACGTCGGGGGCCCCAAGGCAAAGATGATAAGAGAGGTCACCAAGGCCACTTGCTTCCCCTCTCGGTTACTGGGGTTGCATAAACCAGGGCCAGACAGCAGCAAGCAATGAAGCAAACATGCGCACTTGGTCACCCATCCAAGAAGCATTGCCTAACCTCCCTTCCTCTGAATAGGAAAGATATTGGGCTCAGATGTCCACTCCCCTTCTCAAAGACAAGTGTCTCAGGGAAAATTGTGCCATTCCTAGCTCTAGACAGTGATTCTGATTTGTTTATAAGTCAAGCCCAGTAGCCTCACTCCCCTTGGCAAGGCTTTGTTTAGAAATGGCTGTGTTGTTGGTGATGATGGAGGCTCACCTTTCAAATCTAACACTTAGGAAGCAGATACAGGCAGATTACCATGAGGTTGAAACTAGCCTGGTCTACAGAGCTAATTCCTGGACAGCTAGGGTACACAAAGAGACCTTATCTTGGAAGGAAGGAAGGAAGGAAGGAAGGAAGGAAGGAAGGAAGGTTATTTACTTCTGATCTATTTAATATGTGGTTGAAATTTGCCAAGAGGCAGCTGGGACATTTTTCTTTATATATGTAGAGCGCGCGCGCGCGCACACACACACACACACACACACACACACTGAAAAAATCTTTTTTTCTTCCTCTGACAGATGATGGCTCTGGAATGCTGGCTGGTAGGTAATTCAGCAGCCATTTCAGCACTATTCTGAGGAGAAAGCCAGTATTAAGAGGGCAGGGAAGAGAAGGAAGGAAATGGAGGCCTTTGAAGATGTTGTCACGCTCCTGTCATGCCGTAACTGAAGCCCACTCCAGCTCACCATGTATGGACAAACACTTCTACCATATTTGCAGTTGTGGTTTGGTTACATGTTTTGGCCAAAAGCGTTCTGACTCATATAAACGCACAGGACCTACAGTCCAATCTGTGTGATCTGTGTCTGATTACTTTGGCTATTCTTCCCCATGTGGGGTTAGGGACATCAGTGGGAACTACCCTGGCTCTAGCTTTTATGTCTCCAACAAAGCCTTTAAACCACAGGCCCCAAGGCCTGTCCAACATGAAGCAGCTATTCCTCCTGTCCAAAAGGGAATGGAGGTAAGAAGTCTGACTGCTCGTGTCCCCTTTACCTTGGAATGTAGGCCAGCAGCTCATTCTTTTGAAGCTGACTGCGGGCATGGAAGTGGTCAGTGATTGCTGTTATGTCACTAATCCACAAGGACACTAAGGTAAGCTAGGCCAGAGAGTGGTTCACTAGGGTGACCATGTGGACTAGTTTACAGTTGATGTTATTGTATTTGCTTCTGAAATATATATAATGAATTAATCTTTTAAACTTCTTATTACATTTTTACGTATATATGAAGGTGTGCAGAGATACTATGGTTCATGTGCACAGGTCAAAGGACAACTTGTGGGAATTAGCTCTCTTCTTTCATGGTGTGGGTACCGGGACTAACTCAGTTCCTCAGGCTTGGAAGCAAGCACCTGCTCAGCTGTCTCAGTCTCTGAACATTGCTCTTGACTCCTACTGATTGTTCTCCTGTCAACTTGACAGGCTCTGGACCACCTAGGAGACACACCTCAGGGAATACCCATTACCATGAAGAACTAACCTAGACAGGAAGATCCCTCTCTGTGCGGGGGAAACCTTCCAGGGTGGCCCAAACAGAAAAGGACCGAGGAGAAAGAAAGCAATGCTGCCTTCACTTGCTCCCAAGCAAGTTCATCTATGGCCATCACCACCACCAGAGCTGCCAGCCAATCTTAGCTGACATGAGACTCCAATGTCTGCAGTCCTGCAATAGGAAATGAAGACCAGCCATTCTCCAAGACTGCTGGGGCATCCAACCTCACAGCCTGGGTAGCTAACTGAGTTCTCAGTCTATTTTGCATGCATATTGCCATCATTGAACTACTGAATGCTTATTTTATAAGTCAATTCCCCTTTATAATAGATATACCAATCTTCCAGTCCTGATCATCTAGAAAATCCTGCCTAAGATACTAGGTTAGGTAAAGATGGATTGCCAAGATCTCCACTGCTTCCTCTCGTGTCTTTAAAAATTTCAAAAGTATAAGGATTTTTACTCCATGATGAACTAAAAGTCCCATTCTTATTTTTTAAAGCGTGCGTGTGTGTTGTGTGTGGATATTCCCACGTGTGTAGGCGTGCATGCTCATGGAGTCACATGTGGAAGGCATCTGGGTTCCTGAGCTGTCACTCATTGCTGTAGCCCTTGAGGCAGGGTCTCTCACCTGGAGACCTCTGGATGCCACTGTGACCAGGTTAAGAAGTCCTAGTCCTATGAACTTCCTTGTGGTTCAGGACAACCATCCTGTCATGGAGTTTCTCTTTAAGGCTCCCTGCTAACCTCATCAGCATTGGCAACCCCACCAGTCTTGTCCAGGCTCTCCAAAGCCACAGGACAACCTTTGGCTTTTAATGTTTCTCTTCCATCTGTAGAAACCTCTCCAAGTCACCTTATCAGGTGGGTTTAGGGTTAGTTAACAGTTTCAATTGTCATGGATCAAAATTCATATGACTCCAGTGTTCCTTTCTATCCCACACCCATTATTTTCATGTGTGTGACTGTGCTTTATGCTAGCAGCTAACATTTTTGTCTCTGCATAAGGGAAATTCCCCATCCCTGACTCCACATACCGTAGCACACAGCGTCTAACCATAGGGAGGAACTGCGTTGTTGAACTTAGCTCCTACAAGAAAGGTGTGACTGAGTAGCTTGTGGTCATGCCAGATTTCCATGTAAACCAACTGCCAATCACGTCATGCAGAGTCTTCCATGGGAAGGAATACATAATGCTCACTTTCCTTTTACTTTAGAGAAGATCTCATACTTTAGCTCAGTCAGCTCCACAGGTATTTCTGCTAAGTGCAATGCCAACATTAACAAATCTACTTCTCCCACTCCCTACCTCTGCTGGGTTTGACACACAAGAGATGGTCCTGAGAAACACCTAACTGTAAAGCACAGAGTGCTTCTAAAAGTCCCATTCATCTTTGGTGGCGCTGGGGCTATGAATCCCAGCTGGCAAGTTTGAAGTCAAAAGCTGACCCCCAAGTAATACCCCCTAGACAACACTCAACAAAACTGCCGTCTCTATTGGCAGGCTGATTGGATTTAGAATTCTGTAGGAAAAACACTTCTTGACCTGAATGTGGAAGGATTCCCAGGGGTTAACGGCAGAGTGAAGACCTACCCTGAGAGCGGCTTGCACACCCACTGACGGAAAAGGTGAGATAGAGAGAAGCTGATGTACCCAGCATTCCCTCCTCTCTGCTTCTCAGTCTGCTGAACCACAAAGAAGCAGCTCTGCACACTGGCCAGCATCACATCTTCCCCATTGTGGCATTCTGTCCGAGAGCCTAAAGGAACCTCTCCTTTCTTAATTTCCTGCCTGCCAGGTGTATTAGAAAACTAATATGTATTAGAAACGGGCATGCATGAGAAAAGTACAAACGTATTAGAAAAGCAGCTGACCCAGGACCGAGCCACTGGTCACACTGTGGGGTGGAGCCCTGACTAATGCAGCCGTCATCTTGGTTCCCACTGGAAGGGTGGCTTTGGTGTAGTAGCCTGGCACTCTCTCCTCGCTGCCCCTCATGCTGCTGTGTTAAGTGAAGGGAAGGCCCTCTGGAAGCCATTAAGAGAAAGCCTACCTGACTACCCCATGGGACATTTCAGAAGATGGGACATTTGCTGATAAGTAAATTATATTGTCCCCAGGTTAGTGACCAGTTTCCTACAGATAATGGTCTATGTAGCTGATAAGCTCCTGACCTCCAGACTGTCTGGTTACTTCATGGATGTCATTATGCCTTGGCTCAGGTGAGCTTTGGGATTTTTGAGTTTCCTCTGAGTGGTATCCAAATCCAAATCCCCATAGCCCTGGCCCCCAGACCCAAATGATTGACAATTCCTTCTTTCCTAGATTCTATCCATATATTTCTAAGTAAGACTCAACTTCTAATCCCTCACTGAGTGTAACAGTGATTTCCTAAGTCATCTCATCTTGCCTCTAGGTCAAGGATGCATAGCTGAGCAATTAATTAATTAAGAAATTAATTGATTAAGAACTTTATTAAGAAAACAGCACAGTGTGCTTATGAGACTGAGAGTCCTTACTTTTGGTGAATATTTAAAACGATTTCCTGCCCTGGATCTCAAGCCCACTAGAGTCTCAAACTGTTCTGTTTTCCACCATTCAAGGTGTCAATCCTTACTCTTTGTTGGCATTTTTCAATCTTCTATCTATCTATCTATCTATCTATCTATTTATTTATTCTTTGATAATTTTATACAAGAATGCAATGTTCTTAAATCTTATCCACTCTCTTTTCCTGCCTCAGACTCCTGCTTGATATTCCCCACCTTCCCTTACTGACTTTTCTTTTTTTTTTTTTCAACTATAAAACCCACAGAGTCCCATACTGAGTCCTCTATACCTATATGCACATGGATGTAGCACACACGAGCCATCCAGCCCTATTGGGGCATCTATGCTCCTCATATAGACAGGGTTCAGGGGATATTATCATGGAAGAACAAAAGGAAAGATCGTAGTAGAGCCAGAGATGGGAGGGCTGCTGAAAAAGTGTCTTCCAGACATGACAGGAAGCTGCACTCCTGAATTTATACTTGCTGTGGTTGCCCGCAGAAGACCAACCCTGGATCAAGATCATCAACACTTTAGCCCAGTGAGTGTGTGAGCATGTGCACACTCGTGTGCTCCTGAGGCTCCACCCTTAGCAGAACCTCACTCCTCTCTCTCAGAAGTCAACGTCTTCATGTATAAAATTGGAACAATACATTCTAAATAGCTTTTTGAACAAAGGCACAACATGAGGGATGCTGTACCTCACAGGGAAAGCTGCACTGACCTGAAAGGAAGTTCCCCTCCCCCCTCCCTCATTCCCTCATACTAAACATCTCCTTTTCCGGGTCGGTCTATCACCTGACAGAAGATTAAACAGGAACTTCAGGCCCTGTCTCTGTGGAAATGACAAATTTGGTGCCTGGAGGAAGCTGGTCCTGGGATTAAACCCAGGGCACTCCCAGGCCTTGCAGATGCCAAGGCGTCAGTGTTTCCTTGCTTGTCTGTGCGCCAGCTAAGCTCCTACAGTCAGAGAAACTCTCCAGTAGCAAAGGCCACTCATGCTGTCCTTTTAGACAGCGTTTCTGGAGCTCAGTGCTGAACTAGACTTGACTCTGTCAAATGCCTTCCATTAGATCCCACACTTTTGGGCTATCAGGCCGCACCAGACCCTGTGGCCACTAAGAGGCCCCTTTCTGCTGTAATAGGTAAGCATGCCTGCTAAGGATGAAAGTTAAAGATAAATGGTAGCCAGTCCCAAGGAAAACAGCTGTTGGGGCAGACATAATGACTGCCTTCAATACTTGGTCTTGAGGTGAAAAACAAGACAGAAGAAAACAAAATCCCCCTGTCTTGGGATTCTCACACAGCTCTGCAAATGGCCCATTCCCAGAAGGTTCCAGAACTGTCTGTCTACATGCTCTGTGAGGGAAACGGCCCAACCTCCACACAGAGCACAGGAAGGGGTGGGAAGAGGAAGGGATCGAGTTGTGTTTTGTGACAACCATGGATTTTCATCGCTCCCTCTGACTTTCATCAAAACAAGTTGTTTACGAAGATTAATGCTGGGTATGAGACAAGGCCTCGTCTACCTGTGGGTTCCGAGACTAGGGCATGCTCTGCTCAAATTACGTTGCCTCCACGGGGCAGCTCCAAGGTGCCCTTGTGAGCAGCCTTCTGCTGATTCCAAGAGAGATGACTTGAAAACAGATTAGTGAAAACCACAGACATTATAAATCACTGTTCAGCTTCAGAAGATGAATGGAGAAAAAGCTTTGATCTGTGATTCAGAGCTGAGTTGAGGTATTTACAGAGAAACACGTCTGCAGGGAGAAGAGAGGAAGAGAGGCAGAGAAAAGAGCCTTCAGGAATCTGAAAGACTGTGTTCTGGTTCCTGTGACCTAGATAATACTGAGGCACAGGCAGAGCACACAGGGGCTTTCTGGTGACATCACTAAGTCTGTGCAGGCTGGGGAGGGAGAGAGCTTACACAATAAGACATCTGGTCTGATGAAATCATTTAGCACCTAGCTTTTTTCTTACTTGACCATCCAATAATGTAGGCTGTGGAGAAGTAAATAACTCCACACCACAGCTTCCTGCAAGGCCGCATTGTTCTTCCTGCATCCCCCCGGGGGCATTTCATGGCCTCTACCGACCACGGTCCCCTAGTCCAGCTTTTACTCCGTGTCTCTCCTACTGTTTTTCTCCCATTGAGGACAGCCTGTCCTGGCAGCACCAGTGTGTTCCCCGGACACCAGAGCGGGTTCCTTCAGCTTAGCCTCCTGCAGTCCCACCTTGTCTGACTTAGATTCAGTGATGGCATGAACTATTAAAACGGGGGGGGGGGGGGGGACTTGTACAGATGAGAGAATGAGCCTTCTAAGCTTACACATGTGTAAACTGAGGCTTTGAGAGAGCATGTCTTCTCCCCAGGGCCATGCAGCTGTTGCTGTGTTCTCTCCTGGGAAAGAACAGTACGCTGTGGCAGAATGGACATGGCAGAGGGCTGTCTAAATGAAGGGGATTTAGCATCCTCCCCAGAAAATTCTAATACCTGCCACTCAAGGGGAAAAGGGATGCTCAGGCCCCTTTGGGGTTCCCCTCCCTGGAGTGGAAACAAAATGACACAGAATCAGCCCATAAGTGTCAATCAGGTGATGCATATAATGGGCATATCTGGTACTGGTGCAGTTACTGTGTGCCACACACTGATTGTATGTTTTAATCCACTGACCTCGCTCAGCTCCACTAAGAGCTGTTATTCCGAGTGCAGTATTCCTACTAACATGGAAGGAAACTTAGATTTGGAGCTGCGAAAGCACTTCTCCCAAGACCACACACACAAGAGGGCAGAGAGGCAGGTCAGTATCTCAGACAGCCTTTCCCGAGTGCAGCATCCTAGACGACAACCCATCACCAAGAGATCGCCAGTCTTCCCCCTTCCTGGGGTGTTTCTAAGCCAGGTGCACAGCGTCCACTCTCAGATTCCTCTCTGCATGTCTTGGTTTGTTTCTCACCAGCCTGGTTTTCTTCCCATCCCATCTACCCTCACCCCAAAGGCCTTTCCTCCCATCCACTCTGTTATCTCCTGGCTCATCTTTCCCTCCCACACCACACTTCTAGACTCTTCTTTTTCTGTTCCCCCCTTCTGCTTTTGCCTCCTCATCATCCTCTTCTATCCTTCCTTCCCCTGCACTCCTGGATCCCCCGTCACACCCCTCCGTCCTGTCTTTCCCCTTCTCCACCCCTAGCAAACCTCTGTAACCTCTTAGCTCCAGTGAGCTCTCCTGGTTTCCCATGTTTTTACTAATGTAGCTCTGACTTGATCCTGGGTCTCTTCACAGGCAAGGGCAGCTACAATTAAGGGAACGGGGGAACTAAACGGTCCTTCCCTTTTTATAAGTGTGTATAGACTTGTATCTGTGTGTACACATGTAAGGTAACTTTGGGAGTCTCGGAAGGCTTAGCACCTGCATCTGCCAGTCAGGAATAGGCACTGCAAGGTCGCTTGGAACTATATCTTGAAAGATAAAAAAGCCAGGTGGGGAGAGCAGGGAAGGGTGAGCCGACAACATGGGGCCAGAGGCAGAAAAGGTGGACATGGTCAAAGAACAGGTGTCAGCCTCGCCTCTGGGTGAGGCCAGCAAAGAAAGGCAAGGACAGGAAAGAAATGCAGGGCTGGTATCTGGGGTCCCCTCTTACAGGTTCCACACCACCTTCCTGGGCCTCCTTCAGCAATCTTCAAGGCTGCTGCTGCTGCCCGTGAGCATGTCTGAGGCCTTCACAAGCTAATCGCTCCCCTATAGCTCTTCCCCATCTTATGACCACATTCTCGAGACTTCATTCACTCAGTGACCTTGGCACAACCTTGCCCCAAGACCGCTGCATGAGTCATCAGCCCACCACAGAGCCTGCCAGCCATTCCGAGGTCAAACCTAGCTGAGCACACCAGAAAGAGTCTTGAGGCCTAAACACTAGACAAGTATTTAATTACGGGTGCACCGTTTAATTACTTGGTCCAGCTTGATATGACTTAATTTATAAATATAATTTACTGCTCCTTTGTTTCTTTCTCAAGCTATTTAGCTCATTAATAGCGCTGACTCGAAGAGCTCTTCAGTCCCTTCTTGCTGGGCTCCGAGCCAGTGGCTTACCCGAGTAATGCAAAGGAGGCTGGGAGTGGAAGTCTGCCCCTGCGAGATGCATTTAATCGCTGGCTTTGTGAAAAATCCCTGCTGCAGATTGATCATAGAAGGCACACTGGCCTGGATTTAATTCACTCTTGGCTTTGAATCCAGTACGGATGGTATCCATCAGTACTCTCCCTCAGCAACCAGGACAGAACACCTGCCCTTCTGCCTACCCTACACCTCTGCAGCAAGCAGTCTCTCCTTCTACCAAAGGCTCTCTGCAGCACCTGCTGGGCCTTCCCTTGGGCCTCTCCAAATAGCACTTGGGCAGTCAGCATTCTGCGCTGACTCCGTACCTGCTGGGTGTGAGAAAGCCATGAAAGCTGAGCAGGGCGAAGCAGTGACCGTTCCTGTGTGTCCCCCGCACACCCAGCACCTCGCTAAGATTTTGCAAGCTTTGCATTTCATCTTCTGAGCAGCTCAGACTGTTAAATGGAGGTTTTCAAGTCAGGCTGCACAAAGGAGCCACCTGGGGGCTTTGACACTTGAGCCCACCCTTCAGTGTTCCTCACCTAATGTGGTCTGGGCTATGGCCTGGCCATTAGTTTTCTTTTTCAAAACAAACAAAAACCGCTTCAGACAATCCAAACATGCAGCCGTGCTTAGGAAACACTGACTGGAGCAATTTCATTAAGATTACATCCACGGGGTGAGGCAGGCAGGCAGGTTGGCCTCACAAGCCTGACTCAGAACTCCATCCGTTCACTCTGTGGGATGAAACTGATGACCCATGACTCCCATCCTCCACCCCGCAAAGGCAAAACATTCCTAAGTTTAAAGAACAAGGAACTCAACAGAAGTAACTTCTGGGTTTTTCTGATTTGCACACCACGCAGAAGTGGTTGCAGTGGCTTCTAGGCACAAAAACAAAACAAAACAAAGAAAACCAAAATACATGAGCCAACGTGCAGAGGCTAAGGAGGGGAAGGAACAAGTGACTCTGGCCATTGGAGTGGCCTGGAGGAGCGAGACAGGAGACCGTGTAAGGGACAGTGCTGCCAGCACCGCTTCAGAGTAAGCATGGAGTGTGAGCTGGCATCATAGAGCAGACAAAGGAGCAAGGCCTGTGCAGCCCAGCAACCAGTATACCTGGGACGCCTTCCAGGAAGCTGTGCACAGCCTCGATTCCAGAAGTTAAACCTCATTCTGTGGCTAACAGGGAGCCAGTGCCGATTTTAAAATGGACAAGGCAGACTGGGATAGGATCAAGGTTGAGTGTTTTTAAAATAATTCTTGGCATTGTCTTAACGGCTTTGCAGAGAAAAAGCGTTTTCTTGGGGAGTTTTCTGCTGATCCTTCATGATGAGCTATGGTGAGCTATGTGGATGATTACCATATTGTGAGTTCTCTGCCTCTTTGTCTGTCTTACCCTTCCTCCCTCACCCCTCCCCTTTTCTTCCTCTCCCTCTCTCTATTCTAGTCTCCGGTTCAGGCTTGGCACTTGGGTGATGTGTTGGTTTAATCTTCATTGCCAATTTAACTTGTAGCCCCCTACAAGGCACACCCCAGGGTTTGCTGTGACGGTGTTTCTAGAAATGTTTAAAGTGAGGAAAGAAGAACCACCCTGGATTTGAGCAGCGCCATCCCAGGAATTCTAGCCTGAATAAGAAAGAAGAAAGGAGGAAGGGCATAAGCCCTATGGTCAACTCTCTCTGCTTCCTGACTTAGGGCACAATGTGGCCAACTGCTTCATGCTTCTGCCACTGTATCTTCCCCGTCATGAGGAAACTGTGTGACCCAAAATACACCCTTCCCTCTTTCACCCTTGAGTGTGTTTGTCAGTATTTCACTACAAACAATTAAAATAATTAACACAGAAGGTATCCGGCTTGAAACGTCTTCTGAGCCCCTCTAAACACTGTTCAGGGTGCAGTCATCAGGGGCCGGACAGGAAATGCTGCTAAAGGGTATGTGTTAGGAAGAGAACGTATGTGAGAGCCAGAGGCCCACTGCAGACAGCAGCGCTGGAGCATCACAGGAGGCTCTGGTCAGAAGGAACTGGCTGCAGGGTCAGTTCCGTTTTGCACAAGGGTGACTTATGATATAACACAAGGTCTGATACATTGCTGTCCCACAGCAACGTCTGTTTGTCCTAGTCCCTGCTTGACAGTGTAATTCGCATTGATTCAAACCAAACAATGAGGACCACATTGATTATTCTAGCTTACACACATTATATTCGCCTTTCTTTATGTCTGGACTTTCAAGCCCGCATCTCCCGTCACCTGTGCCCTTTCCTCAGCTGCTATGCCATCTCCAGACAGGAGCAATCCCAGCCACTGCTCAACTAGAGCCTCTTGGGTTTGAGTCTGTGCAAGCTGTTTTGCACGCATTGCCTCGTTAGGTTTTCTAAACTGGGGCTGCCAATCTGACCCTGGGCCTGGTTTTGTGTAGCACTCAGCCTGTTAGGTTATACATTTCTAAAGGTTTATAAACAACAGAAAGACAAGCAACACCCACAAAAACTCCACATGCCTTGGGACCTACGATCTTTCCTGCCAGTCTTTTTCAGGAGAAGTTTGTCCCAATAGCAGACGTGCCAAGGCCTGAGAAGTGGGTGTGAGAAAGGAAAGTGATTGAAGCAACCACACAGTCCTCTTTTTCTAAGTCTAGATTCTACAATTCTGTTGCTCCAGAATAGATCAAAATCCTCCTCTCTATTCAATGTGTACCCAACCAAACCTAACCCTATCCCAGCTCTTTCCTGTGGCATGGTGAGGGTGTGGCATGCTTTCTCTGTCATCTACATCCCTGTCAAGTTCTGCTCCACATTCTCTTGTGTCTCAACAGGGTTTCCTCTCCCACACCTGCCATAGAATTTTGCAGAAGGCTTGGGGCCCGAGCAGAACTGCAGTCCACAGGAGAGCTGGCTGGGGAGGACATGGGATTCGTTGTCTTCGAGGACCCCAACATGACGGAGGGGGAAGGTTTTCTCTCTAAAGAGAGCTGGCCAGAGAGTCAAAGTGCACAGATCTGAGTAGTCTTCTTGGCTTGGGGCCCGAGTAGAACTGCAGTCCACAGGAGAGCTGATGGAGGTGGAAGGTTCTCTCTCTGAAGTTAGCGTGGATCTGAGTGGCCTTCTTGTCAGTGTGAACAACACCTGATTGATGCACAGGGGGGAATTAAGCTGCTAACCCCTCCCCGAGAGAGGTGCCTGTAGCTGGCACTGTCTTTCTGTCTAGCTGGGGAGCCGAGCAGCCTGCTGTCAGGTTCAGTTCATGGACATATACACCTCAGTGGGCAACGGATACTCCAAAATCGTGAGCTGTTTCAGCGAGTTCAGTGGCTTCTGGGGGTGCTGGCCTAGAGAGGAGGTGCATGGGGATGGAAGTCACATTTGTCCAGTTCTGCATTGTCAGTACTGACAGGATACCCCAAGTCAGCACACCACTCACACAGTTCCTGATGCTAGGTATCTTCCCAAGATGGGCTCATCCGTGTGATAATTATGAAATGCCTCCACAGGAGCCATCTTTCTCAGTCCTTGCCATTTGTGCAGGAATACACAGTGACTGGGGAGCTGTAGACAGAGAAAGAGCCACCAGGGCTGGGTAAGAAAAGAATGCATTGAGCAATGGAAGAGAGGGAGTGGGCTCATTGAGACACCAGAACTCCCCTGATGAGCCAGGGTTGAAGCCGAGACTGGAAAAGTTGATCATGAGGTCCAACAGTGTTGGGCTCATGATGCCCAACACATGGCACCCACAATAGAGAGCAGGAGCCCAATGGGGAGCTGGAACAGGAAAGACTGGTGGGCTAATACAGGCCAGCGTCACAGAGCAAGAAGAAGCAGGACTTAGTCCTAGATAGCCGTGGAGGCACGTGAGCTGGACTCCTGATCTGTCTCCTCCTGTCCTTGCTTCTACATCAGAGCTGGTGGCTGTCATTTAGCTTCATAAACCTGACTTACAACCTCTATGATGAGATGAAACTAGACAGCAAGGGTCCAAAGCAAATACATAGATCTAATCTGTCAGTGCAAAGGTGCGCGTGTGTGTCCGTGCTTGCGTGCGTGCATGTGTGTGCGTGTGTGTGTGTGCGTGTGTGCATGTGCGTGTGTGTGTGTGTGTGTGTGTTATGGGGCTCTAACCTAGGGCCTAGAACCCATTTGCCAGGAATTCTGCCACTACACAGTGGATCTGGCCCTCTTGCAGGGCTTACCCACAGAACGTACAGGCAGAAATTCCCTCCAGACCTCAAGGGTCTTACTGTGGTGAGTTATCAGTTTTGCTGGTTAAGTGATAATTATAGTTTATTTTGTTTTATTTTGAGACCGGATCCCACTGTGTAGCCTTGGTTAGCCTGGAGATCACTATGTAGACCAAACTGTCCTCAAATTCTGCCTTTGCCAGGGTCAGGCAACGGGCAACTTCTCCTTTCCACACCCCATATGATAAAAAACGTGATTTGGATTTTGAGATGATCCTAAACAAGAAATGATTGTGTGCATGGTTTGGGTATAGGAAACTCACTTGAGCCCATTTGTGAGCGCCTACAGCATGATTAGGAAGGTTGGGAGGCTGGTAGAGCCATTCTCGTGATTGCTGAAAATATTCAGTTCCAGGCGGCTCCCCTTCTGCCTATCCCCCATGAAGCAAGTTCTCAGGAGACCCTCTGCTTTCTCTGCCCAGCTGGTGTGTGCTTTCTCTGGAAATGAAAACTCATTTTAATATTAGCTTAAGCAAGGCATAATTAAGAACACAAATCTGCTTCAAGGAAACAATACAATTCATTCAGGAGCCAAGATTCGACAACTTGTGGATTATGTGTCGCTGTTTTTTTTTCTCGTCCTCACTGCTCTGCCTGGTGGTCTCTGAGCGCTGTCTGCATGCACGTTTCCCTCTGTAACTGGCCGCCTGCTCGGAGACTCTCCCGGGCCAGTTCTCTCCTTCTGTAATAAGTGTGAAAACTCATCTTCTGTTTGTAAAGGTGAAGGGGCGGGGCAGAGATGAGGTCCTTCTAGGTGCCTCCTATAGTGGGGCAGAATAGAACACCCTTCACCCTGGCCTGAGTCACGGGAAGGTGTTTTTGGACTGCATACTGTTTCTGCTTTTCCACATGAAGCTCTCCTGGAGCTTTGTCCTCACGCCTGGCCCTCTGCCCTCTGCAGCAGATTCGTGTTGCCTTCCCCTTTTGTCGACATAGCAAAGCTAAAGCAGAAGTAGCCACCCACCTCGGAACTGCCAGCTTCTTGTCTTTGGAGGACTTTGTAATCCACACAAAAGTAGTCATGTCAAGTGATCCCTTATGTAACCCAGTCTGTTTGTGTGGGTGTGTGTAAGAGAGAGAGAGAGAGAAAGAGAGAGAGAGAGAGAGAGAGAGAGAGAAGCTGAAAATCAAAAACGAGTTCAGAATGCATTGCTTTCAGACAGGGCCCAGCTGTGGCCAAGTGTTAGGCAAGCAGAGGTCTTTGGCTGGGTTCTGTGTTATTTAACACTATCTAGGTAGTGGAGCTGACATGACTTAGCTCCCCGCTGTTGTCCTGGCTTCATCTCAGGCTACCTACCACTGCCTTCTCTGTACTTCTGCCTCACAGGTTCAGTGAAGTCCTAGAAGTTCATGCTCCCCACTTCCCCCAGTGCAGCTCTTCGCAAATGCTTTCCGTTCAACCTGGAATGATCTGCCACATCAGAAGCCAGTCTTTTCTTTTCCTTCATGCCTCAAGTTCATTTCTTATAAAATGTGGCCATGGGCCTTGATCCTTATACAGTTGTGTGGGCTTCCAACTGTGCAAACAGTTTTTACTCTACAGTAAAAGCTCTCCAGGCAAGTCTGTGCTAGGCACTAGGGTAGAGGGAGAAGCAGTAGGAAAGGGTTTTAAGGGATCATCAAGGGAGAAGCCGTAACAGAGTTTAAGGACTCATCAAGGGAGCAGTAGTAAAGAGTTTGTTGAAGATCTCCAATGCCCCATCTACAACCACTTGTAAACAAATAGAGTCCAGGGGCTCACTCTACCCTGCTGATGACCCTATTCACAAACCAGTAAACAATCGACTCTTTATGCCGCCGTGTACAGGATTCTAACTGCTTTTACATCTTAAGTTTCTTGCAGAGAAGATCTAGCTTAATTCTTCTTCTGTTTCCCCCCCTGAGACAGGGTCTTGTGCAACCCAGGCCAGTCTTGGTCTTGTGATTCTCCTGCCTCAACCTCCCAAATGCTGAAATTATAGCTGTGTGCCACCAAGCCCAGCTTCAATTTTAAAACCTATTTGTGAAGCCTCGCATAAATACACAGGAACTATGCAAAGCAAACCTCTGACTAAGGCCTCCGGGGTAACTTCCACATGAGTCATTTAATGGCATGGTTTTTAAATATTGTCATCCAAGTTCTTCATTTCTCAAGAAGTGGCACAATGTCTGCCACAGCATGAACACTCAATAAACATCTGCCCAGTGGATGGATAGATAGATAGATAGATAGATAGATAGATAGATAGACAAATGATAGATAGATGATAGATAGATAGATAGATAGATAGATAGATAGATGATAGATAGATAGACAGACAGATAGATAGACAGATGATAGATAGATGATAGCTGGATAGATAGATAGATAGATAGATAGATAGATAGACAGATGATAGATAGATGACAGCTGAATAGATAGATGATAGATAGATAGATAGATAGATAGACAGATGATAGATAGATAGATAGACAGACAGATAGATAGACAGATAATAGATAGATAGATAGATAGATAGATAGATAATAGATAGATAGACAGACAGATATACAGATGATAGATAGATTGATAGACAGATAATAGATAAAAGGATAGATGAATACATAAATCGATGAATGAATAGATAAATAGATGGTTAGGCAAGACAGAGACAATGGTGATTCCAAGCCCTGTCCTCCAGGAACTGCAAGATGGTAGAAGGAGAATTCTAGCTTATTCTCAATACCCCAACTCTTTTCTTTCTTCCTTCCTTCCTTTCTCCCCACTTCCCTTCTTTTTTCCTTCCTTCCTTTCTTCCTTCCTTTCTTCCTTCCTTCCTTCCTTCCTTCCTTCTTCCTTCCTCCCTTATTAAAGATCTTTAAGAACGACACACTGCTAATAATTTTAGATAGCATTTATGAGAGAAAATAATCCTGGGAAACGTGTAAGCAGGAGCTCGCTCTTGAATAAATTTGGAAAACAACAACAAGAACAACAAACAAAACCAGGAATGACAGCTCAGATGACCAGTCTATCTCTGGAGGTCTTCACAGGAGGGAGGTTAAAGACATCCATTCTTTTATATGTCTGTAATTTGCTCAGTCAGTGGCAACTTCTGTAAGTCATGAGGGCAAAGCTGGTTAACTCAATATAAGTGGTAGATATTTTAGATTAAAAACAAAAGGGTTAATCAGCCTGGAGTGCAGAGAGAGGATCTAAAAAAAGTGGCAGTTGCTATGGATGGATGAACAGTGTTCCAGGAATAATGAGGATGGAACTATCAGTTCCATCTCTGAAGATGGAGGAAAGGAGTTGTTGATCACCAGGCTCATCCTTCAAAATGGTCTGCTTTGCAATGAGAAGGCTAGACAGACCTTCCGATTAGCAGCAAGAGTATGAAGGGTCGCATATGTAAGTCAGATGAAGAAGTGATCAGGGTAGTATGGAAAGATGATGTTCCTTTAAATCCTACTCACACCCCAAACCAAAATAGACAAGCATTAGCATCCTGTAATTGAGAAAGAGAACACTGGAAGATGCATCACATATTCAGCAAACTCTTGAACAATTCATTTATAAATGACTACATTGACAGCTAAAATGGTAGTCATTGATGTTAGACTTAAAGTTCACATACACTCCCCCTTTCTCAAAGTGCCTCATTAAAACTGAAACAAAGGATGGATTCCTAAGGAAATAGAGCATCTAGTCTGCACTAGACCTCAGGTAGTTCCTGAGCCCACACAGGAATGGGTCATGGGGTGGGAATCACGTAAAGACCTTCAAAAGAAAGGCAGACCTGCTTGGGAGTGAAGCAAACACTCTCTTCCACCAAAGTAAAGCGACTCAAGTCCTCAAGTCACTCTCTGGTGGATGTCTTACACAGAGCCTCACACAGCTCTTTAACCCAAAGATCTACCCAGGCACAGAGCAACACACAGAGAGATTAGGAGACAAGAGAAAGGAGAGTGCATGGCCTTTCATTTCCTCATCTCTCGTTACACAGAGTCAATATTTCTTTCCAGAAGAAAGAGAGGTGCAAATACGTTTATCCTTACAAATGGCAATCCATTGACTGAAATGCCAGACCCATCTCCTCCCCATCTTCATCATACACAAGACTCACTAGAAGAAGATGATGGTGGAAATCTTTGCTGAAATAGTGGTAGTCGTTTGTTAGAGGAGGGGAAGAAAGAAGGGGAGGCTATTTCAAGAGCCCACATGGAGCAGTTGAGCAGCCTCTAGTCTGAGCCCCTATGCAACCCATGCACTTCTCTAGGTACCACTATGTTTGTGCTGTCTGTGTGGGGTATGTTGGTGATGGGAATCAAACCCTGTACCTCTGCAGGAGCAATATATGCTTCTTCTGCCCCAAGTTGTTTTAAATAAGGACTGTGTCTTTTGAATAAAAATAGATCATATTAACTCCACAAGAAAAATATCTGATATTTCAGACATGTAAAATGATGGATTAACTGGTAGCTAATGGCAGGAGGACCTGAACATCACCCACCCCACCCCACCCCTAGAAGAAATCTTACCAAAAGAGGCGGGGAGGGTGACGAAACAAGATATACTAAATGCAAGAGCTTCAGGGAAAGGGCAGGGCAGGGAAGATGAAGACAGGGAATGAAGAGCTGTCACAGACTGCAAAGGCAGAGGTCTTTGTGAGGAACATGAGAACAAGCTAGCCAATCAAAACAACTCCCAGCCACCAGGCTCTGTGAGAACTGAGCCTGCAGAAGGGAGACTTTCTGGTAAGGACGATGCTTATCTCTCCCTCTGAAACTTGATCTTGGGGTACGTTCATTAATCAGAGGACACTTGGAGCCAGCTCACAGAGAGGAAGGACAGTACCCTAGATTTGAGAGTACCCCACACCAGTATCAAAATAGATCTCTGTCCTTTTCCATAGCCCATTCCCAGGGCCATCCCCGAAGAACAAGGGCATTCCTTCCATGCGGGCTGATATTCACACGAATGGCAATGGGCAATGGAGAATGTTCACTCAGCAAATAAAGTAGATTAGACCTAGGTGAATTGAAAGATTCCATTTCCCCTGCATAACTGAGGAGAAATGAATTAAGATTCATGAGCCTACCATATGTGTTTGGGTCACATTTAGGCTGCAAAAGTCTTTCGAAATATGACCACTGGAATATGTGATTTGGAAATATCAGGGGTTAAGGGAAACTTGGTTAAGAGAGGTGAAAAATAATGTCAGAGAGGTCCTGGAGTGAGATTTTTAATACCTTTTTTATACCATGTCAAAACTTCTGAGGTACATAAAGATAGGGAAGGAGCGAAGAGCAGAGCTGTGGAGAGGAGCACGGGTTTAGAGAAGGGAGTGATGTAATAAGATGGAGCTGCAAGGAGGAGCGCGGGTTTAGAGAAGGGAGTGATGTAATAAGATGGAGCTGCAAGGAGGAGCGCGGGTTTAGAGAAGGGAGTGATGATGTGATAAGACCTGGGCTTCTAAAGAGGATTCTGAGCCTGGTGAGATGGTTCATAAAGGTGCCTGACAGCAAGTCTGATGTCCTGAGTTTCACATCTCAAAGCCTCAAAGTGGAAGGAAAAACCGACTCCTTCAAGTTGTCCTTTTAAATCCATACTAACGGCAGACCACGCCTTCCATGAATAAATAGATTTAATTTTGAGAAATTAAAGCAAGAGAGATAATCATACAATGTCTGAGCAGCAGAAATGAAGCGAAAGCTCAGTAGACAGGGAACGCAGGAAGGAGGCTGCTGTGAGCACCCAGACACCATTGCCCCCGACTAGATCAGTGCCAAAGAGAACGTGGCTTTCTGTGCACTACACCAAGTACCTCCTGTCCCACCTCTTTTCTTACCTTTCTTCACAGACACCACCCAGCTTTGCCAATGCAACCTGGGGGCATATCTCTGTAATCATGGCCACAGGCCCGAGACTCCACGCATCTTGACCAGAGTGTCTCCCAGTGAGATGCGGGGATCTTTCCTGCACACCTAGGAAGTGTGAGGATGCTACAGGGATAAAGTATCAATGGTGGTGTCCAGGAGCCCTGTGAACCAACAGTTCTGTGCATTTCACAAAGCTCCCTTTGGCACCACACTGCTCACCCTGCCACAGTTCCCTGTCCTACTGTCAAATCACTGGGACTTACTTTTCTCAGGCTCTTTGGGTAGAAATTAGGCTAAGGCAGTGATCAAAGAACCTGGAAATTCACATGGGATCAAAGAAAGGGGAAAGTTCTGAAATGGCTGGGGTTTCCATTGTAGGTGACAGAACTGGTAAGTGCTGAGGCTGCAGGAATTGTGTCCATCCCCATCACATGCACAAGTGCACACACAGTGCACACTATTTCCACTAACTTACGTGAGGCCTTGGGTCATGGATCTGTCCTGTGAGCATCCAGCTGCACCATGGGTTGATGATTAAAGACTGTTTGCTTTCTCTCCTTTGTCCTCCCTCCTCTTCCTTCTCCTCCTCCATCTCCTGCCCTGTTTCCTTCCCTCCTCTCTTTTTCACTCACATCACACACTCCATTTGCATGTTCCAAGGTAAAATTCTAACTAAGCTGAATACACAGAAAGAATAAATAACATTTTATTAAAGATAGGAAGGCAGGAATAAAGTTAGTCCCTCACTTACAGAGCAATTTGCTAGCATCTTCTAGTAATTTGCTCCTGCCCTGGGGTCTGCTAGGGACTGGCTGCATATGTAGTTTCTTGTGTAACAGGATGACTCAACTCTCTTTTCCCCGGGGATGCGGAGGAGGCCCCGTGCAGGTGGAGCTTGGAGGCAGCCTGCACCTTCCTTCCTGGGAGCTTTCGTCCGTGTGCAGCATGGTACTGAAGCGATGGGTGCCACACAATATTGATTATGCACGTAGGCGAGCCTTGTCATCATAAGACTGCTTTTCGTGATAAAGTCACGGCGACAAGAAAAGAAAACATTAGCATGCAAACCAACTCAAGAGCTATTTCTTGTGTTAATGAGATGTCCCCTGACTCCACACGTTTCCAGCCCAGCAAAGCTGAAAATGTTTTAAGATGGAGACCCCGCACCTGCACGGCTCCTTTCCACGTGGTTAACATTGACTCCCGGCTGGACAGGATCTGGAATTAAAATGAAGACAAGGCTCTGGGCACCCCACAGAGAACTTTCCTGATGTGACATCCCGTTCTAACTGTGGGTGTTACCATTCCTTGGGCTTGGATCCCGGACTAAGAAGGAGAAGGCCAGCTGAGTATCAACATTCACCTTCCTCTGCTTCCTGACCCCAGTTGTTATGCGACCAGCTGCCTCGCCTTCCCGCCACCATGCCTTCCTTGTTACCTCAAACTATGAGCCAAAACGAGCTCTTCTTTCCTTCCATAAGTTGCTTTTGCCAGGTGTTTCGCCACAGTAATGAGAAAAGTACTGAATCCAGCGTCTCAGACTACGGCAGCTGGAGCAGAGCAGACAAAAGCAGAGGCCAGTCTCTCCCTGTACAGGTCTCTGTGCCCTTGCAAATGGTCAGAAAGGCAAGCACTGCTCTGTCCCAGACCCTGCTGCACGGTCACCACCACACAGGGTCACAGATCTATTTCCTGCCTTACAATCTACAGAGCAGAAGAAACTGCTATGTTAAGAAACGTAATTGTTTAGAATGAAGAAAGAAGTCTTATCATTGCAGCAAAAGATGGTTGTTTTTTATTTCCTTCTCAGGCAGACATCTCCTCTGAGATCTGCCTCGCTCTCAGCTAAATCAGGCGAGAGTTGACTTCCTGTCCTGCTGTCCCAGACCCCTTACTGTCATCCACATTTGATTAGAAATATCTGTAGACTCAGAAAAGGAGTGTGAACGTTAATACTCTTTAGAAATTCTGTGCTTTGTGTCCAGGGTCATCGTCCCGAAGTCTCGCTTGGAGACTTGGGGTGGAGAAGGTTGGAAACCAGCCAAGGAGCTGGATAAGTGCAGCTGAATGAGGTGCCATTTTTTCCACAGTGCCACAGAGACTGTTTATGCTTTGTCATGACTAGACAACCCAAATACTGCCAGGCCTGCATCGGCAGTTGGGTCTGGATTCTGTCATTGTTAGTCCCTCTGGTATTCAAAGATGCTGGCTCAGGGGAGCCAGCACAGTTCAGTTCTCAGATGCATCTGAAATCCTTTAAGCCCTTTGTTGGAGGCCTTGCAAAACCACAGTGGGGATGAGGCTTTTTTCCCTTCGGTGGTTGCATCACAGCTACCAAGACAGCACAAACGGCTCTTTCTCCGGAGAGACTTCGGCATCTGTGGTCCAAAGGTTAAGCATGCTGGGGCCTGGCTTGTTGAATTGTATTTCATTAGAGAGTCCCACAGAGAGCCAGCTGAGCCCTGTGGCTCACTGGGGAGTAGGAAGCAATCTCTTGCTATTTTTTTCTCCTGGGAAGGCAAGCAGCATACGGTGTTCTGCCTGTGGGATTGGAACGACAGGTTCTTCACAGCAGAGCCCCTCCAAGTCTCTGCTTTTGGCCTGCAGGCTCTTCCTCAGCAACTCTGTCTTTGCTTGGGAGGGAAATGCTTGGAACTGAGGAGAATTTAGCTGCTTTGATTCCTTGATGCTTTGACTCAAGGTCTCTGGAAGAGTTATTGTGACTCTCGACATAGTTTTAAATGTTTCTCCCTCACTCCTATATGCAAACATCCCTCTGTTTCTCCTTACCTTCTTCTGAAATGCTTATTAATAACTGTGGAACCAGTTATTAATTTATATGGTAGAAGAGTAAGCTAAAACAAAGACAAATTATTTGGTGGTGATAGCGGCAATGGTGGTGATGATGGTGGCGATTGTGGTGGCAATGACAAGGACAATACTAACAAGAATTTGTTCGGATATTTTTATGTGTCATGCACACTGTGAGGTACTTTCCATGAAGTCTCTTGCTTAGTTCTCTGTCTCCCTCCAATGTTTACACAGACAGGTATTCTTACTAGCCCCATTTTGCAGAGGAGAAAATTGAGGCCTCATTTACTGGAAACATGATTCTAACAAAAAGAACCACTAGTTAATCACAGTGTGGTGTTAGCAGTGGATACGGCAGTTCCATGACAATCTCAGAATTCTGTTCTAGAGGAAGATAATTGGTCATCGTTCTTCAGAGGAACAAGTCCTGAGACAAGAAGGATAAGGCTATAACTGTTGAAAGTTTTACATATCAGACATTGTGCTTGGAGCTTCACACAGATTACCTCACACACAAACCTACATGGTCATAAATAACAGAACAGCTTGAGCATCACAAACATAAACATCCCAAATGCAAGAGGTTCTGCTAGCTGAAACAGTCTGCATGCTGGCATAATGCCACAAGTGGAAAATTCCACCTCTAACTTCATGAGACAGGCCACAGTAAAAATAAAGGCACATTGAAAATGCTGCAGATTGGGCTGAACATCGTGACATTTGTACAAAGATCATCCCAAGTTCAAGATCAGCTGGTTACACAAAAGAGAAAAAGAATGAGAGGGAGAGAGAGAGAGAGAGAGAGAGAGAGAGAGAGAGAGAGAGAAAGAAGAGAGGAGACAAGACCAAGGTAATAGTAAAATTTAACATTTTTCCTTTAGGCTCTATAAGGTATAAAGAAACAGGTGACTGTCATATTTCATCTTAAGTCTTACCAGATCACTGTATACATGCAAATGTTTGATAATTCAAAGCAATGCAAAACCTTTTAAACCCCAGAAAATAATATTGCAGATTGTTTGTAAAGCCACCGTACACGAGAAGACAGAAGGTAAACTTGGACATTAATGTGCCCTGGCTCGTCCAGCCAGTCTATGGCAAGCTGAAAATCAGAGCAAAAGCTATGGATTTCAAAAGCCACAGTACTTTCCCAAGACAGGGTTTCTCTGTGTAATAGTTCTGGTTGTCCTAGAACTTGCTTTGTAGACCAGGCTGGCCTCGAACTCACAGAGATCTGCCTGCCTCTGCCTCCCAAGTGCTGGGATTAAATGCATGCACCGCCACTGCCTGGCTCAAATTTTTCCTTGCTGTTTTCTTAGAAGAAATGCCCAGGGAGAGAATCACACGCTTGACAGTTTCTGTATTTATCAGTGTGTGACTGGCAGGACATCATTTCTCCACACACATGTAACTTTGTGTGTTGGATACCTCGTGTAAGTCCAACTTCAGAAACATGCCTCTGTTGAGACCTGCTGCATGCCAGACTCTCCATGGGAGGCTGGGATATAACACTTGTTTGTCTCTGAGGACCCCACAGCCTCACAAGGAAGAAGGCTTTCAGATGCATGTCTTGCTAGGATGCAGTGAGTCCGTGAGAGGCCTGCACACCATTTCCCTCTAGAGATGCTGGTACAGCTGCACTATGAAGGGACGCTGGTGTCCTCTAGGTACTCTTTACGTACAGTTCACTTTGTACAGCTATAATGTTAGAGGGGGATGATGTTGCTAGAAGCTTGCAAAACGGAAAAGCAATCAACTGTAGCAAATAAAACAGCCACAGGTCAGTCAACCAATTCCTGATCAGTCAGCTAGAACTTCCTACTCGGAAAGTTTCCCGGGTCGTCCCCTTTGGCAGAACAGAGCTCTTCGGGCCACGGCTCCTGTGCCACGGTGCTGCCCTCCACACAGCCTCCCTTGTCCCCTACCCAGGGCAGCAGGCTCATGTGCTCCCCTTCCAGCCCTAGGTGGCTTGACACGTTGTCCAGGGACAACAAGTCTCTCCCACAGGGTGTTGTGCTATGAGACTTGAAGATAGCCTTTGCTTATCCCTACAGATTAGTAGCTTTCCTGGGCTGAACCATGAGAAAGTCAGAAAATGCTGGAAAACCAAAATAGGAAAGGGAAGAAGGAAGCAGACAAACAAAAAGTTGAGACAAGGTCTCACAGCCCCAGGTATTAAAAGAACACCCTTGACACTCAACTGCCTTCAAATTCAGGGGAACAAATATCCTTTCTGCCTGGCGTCCCCCATTCATCTTACTAAATTCTTTTAGAAGTGCTCATTTTGAGGAGTTTCTACTTCCTGAAGAAAGATCTTTGGCTAGGCAGCTTCCAGATCCTTCTTAACTACCACAGAGTCATCTTTAGGATCCCAGCAAAAGGAACCGAAAAACAGCAGATGTGTTAGCCTTCCGCTGCTGCCTCCCTTTTCGCTCCACGCTCCCTAAGCTCCAGAGACTCACTGCCTACTTGTCTACGTGTTGGGTGCCAGTCAGCCTTTGACCTTCATGGGCGCTGCCTCCAGATGGCTTCTGTGGCCAATGGCTGCAGACGCGCCTGCCTTCTCGACAGGTGTCAGCAGCAGGCCTCTTTGTCCTTGTCCTTTCTTCTCTGTGGAAGACCCTTTTAGTACAAACAGCTCACCTGTCAGAATAGGCCATGCTCATGCTCCAAGGCAAGAGACTTTCATTTCCTCATCTTCAAACCCTATCAGAATTTAGCAGAAATAGACACTGAAAATGCAGTTATGTGGCTGGAGAGACTGCTCCTCAGGTAAGGGTGCTCCAGGCTCCGGATAGCCTGAGTTTTCTCCCTGGAACTCACATGACGGAAGTAGACATGGTACTCTCACAGCTGTCCTTTGACCTCTGTAGGCAGGCTGTGGCTTGTGTGTGTCCCACCTTCACAAAATAAATAAATGTAAAACATTTAAAAAATGTAGATATAAAATTAACAAATAAGAGCAGATGCATTCAAATTACTAGAAAGCACAATTTAAATAGATCAACACCGAAGTTCTGACGGCAAAATGATGAGCAGAGGCTTAGATCACATCAGACATGTGCATGTCTGGAAAGCAGTGTATGTGCCATGGGGTCTGTCACTAAAAATTCCTGTGTGACCTATGGAATATGTGTCATATACTGTATCAAGACATACAGTGCCTTGCATCTTCAGTGGTAGATTGTTATCATCTTACCATGTACTTTTCACCATAGGACATGGTAGATAATTATTACTTGTGTATGTTTATTGTCTCTCTCCATGAGAATATAAGGGGATGGCCTTCCTCTTGCTTGCTGAGGCATCCTGTGCTCCTGTAGAAGTGATGGACACATAGACGTGATGTATAGTCAACTAACTGCCATTGGAGGAATGGCTGAAGGAGAAGCAGGGGAAATGCACAGTGGACACGGTGAGCATCCAGTGCCTTGAGCACAGAAGACTTCTTGGGTTTACTGTCCAGATCCTTGACAACGGGCCAGAGTATTCGTCCCAGCGCTGAATTGCTTGCTGGCTGCCAGAAGCCCAAAGCTGCTCCCTCTCCTGAGAGCCACCATCAGAGGGCAGAGACATCTCTCCCTGAAATAGCAAGAGGTTGCATATTATCCCTAGAGGAGGCCAATAGCCAAAGGATGATTAATAGGGAGAAGAAACTGTCATGGTATTGTTTGCCATCTAGAGTTTCCCCATAGATCTAAGTGACTACATCTGCGTTCCTGACATTCTGTCTCGCTCACTCCTTGGCCATTTTATTTGGGAGCACTCTCCAAAAGAAATCCTGGTATAAAAATCTTGCCACGCCCCTTATGTATCAAGAAGCAAATTGAGACATGGGGGCCTATTTATTATCTATTACCTATTGTTTGATATCCTTTTTTTGTTTTCTTTTTTGAGACAGAGTTTCTTGTGTAGCTCTGGCCATCCTGGAACTCCCTCTGGGAACCAGGCTGGCCTCTAACTCAGAGATCCACCTGCCTGCCTCGGCTTCCCCAGTCTTGGCATTAAAAGCATATGCCACCACCGCCCAGCATTGACATTGTAGTAATAAGGGCTGCGGGGCTGTGTCCCCAGCACCCCGGCTGCCCACATGGCTAGCTTATGCTCCAAAATAACAACGCACAAACTGTATTCATTTAAACACTGCTTGGCCCTTTAGCTCTAGCCCTTACTGGCTAATTCTGATATCCCGATCAACCCATCTCTAATAGTCTGTGAGAACCGGTCTTACAGGGAAGATTCTAGCCTAGTCCATCCTGGGTCGGAGCTTCATGGCGTGTCTGCCCGGGAGCAGGGCATGGTGTCTCTCTCAGGCGTCTGCTCCCGAGAGGAGAGCTGTGGAGTCTGACCTCACTTCCTCTTCCTCCCAGCATTCTGTTCTGTTTACTCCACCCACAGGGCCAAGCAGTTTCTTTATTGCTTAACCAATGAAATCAACAGATTGATATATGACACTTCCACATCACTCTTTATCCTTTTGTAAATTTGATGTAATCTTACCTTCATAACCTGTTTGTAAAACAGTTTTCACTGGTTTACTCATGCAATTCAGGTTAAACCACAATTAGTGTATTCTACGTGGTCATGGCAGGATCTGAACAGCAGCTGACCAACTCCTGTCTCAGGATTCATATTGCTCTTCAATCCTACATTGTTATCATAATCTGAAATGCCCAGATGGGCCCTTGTTTACAGACTTGGTTTCCTGCATGTGACACTAATTTGAAAAGTGTAAAAAGTTTAGGTATTGGGCTCTGGTGGCAGAAGTAGGGCAGTGGGCAGGCCTTTGAGGATTAAGGCAACCCCTAGCCCCTCCCCATTCTCTATGCTTCTTTTTCATGAACACCACTTCCACAGGTTCCTTCTCCCATGCCTTCCTTACCATGATGACTGAAATCTCTCTGAAACCGTGAGCCAATGGAAATCTTCCCCCCTTTAATGTGCTTCTGTCATACATTTTGGTCACAGTGGTAACAAAATAACTGACACAGAAAACACCCCAAAATATTTTAATGGCAAAACCATGTTTTGTATCTGGCCCCCAGCTAAACAAGACGTGTAATTAATCTCAACTACATAATCCCTAAACTGAAGAATAATTAAGTCACTTTCCTTTGCCAAATTGGCTCTTCCTGCATGTTCTGATGAGTCTGGCTTCCAAGTAGATGTGGGGTGCTTTTCACTGCCATCTGGGTCTTAAGTAAGTTCTCAGCATCATGGGGAGACAGGTAGACCTAGCCTGTTGATTGATGAGGACATCCAGAGATGTTAAGGGCTATTTCCCAAGGCAACATAACACTTTTTCATCTGGCTTGAGTATTTCGATTTCCTTAGGCAAGCCATTCCTGTGAGTGAAGGGCCACTGGAAGAAACTGCTTTTGACTTTAGTATCTCCATCTGTGTCTGATTCTATTGGCCACGAATGGGACAAAGACCATGTTGCTATCTCCTTCAGTGACTACTTCTAAGTGGAACTTGGATCAGGTGACATATAGAGTTGAAATCTATAATCTGTCGAAAATTGGGAGGAGTGGACTGCTCATTTCTTTTGGAGATATGTTATCACATCATAAGGGACATTTCGGTTTCTAAATATTTAAGCCTTTTCTCCTGGTCCAAGTGAGCAGAAGCTGTCAGTAGAGAGATGTACTCCAAAGCAAGCATAAATGAGAGACAGTGCCTCAACACGGGGCCACCAGAGAGAGAAGAACACTGGGCTGTGGCTCGGGTTGCTAGTTCCTGCAGAGGCATTAGCAGCAAGGATACGGCTTAGAGTATTCACTGCTATGTGCTTTCTGTCACTGCTGCTTCTTTCCTTTCC
The DNA here is from genome assembly GCF_018167655.1 of Microtus oregoni. NCBI lineage: Eukaryota > Metazoa > Chordata > Mammalia > Rodentia > Cricetidae > Microtus > Microtus oregoni. The sequence goes on from NW_024543067.1 coordinate 31,394,538, forward strand.
AAACAATGTCCCCAACTTTCACGTCCCATCTAGATTTCATTTGATCTTGAAAACGGTGGAGTTTGTACCAAAGAAGAAAATAGAAAAAGTTTATTTCATTAAGTCTGAAGTATGAAAAACAAAATTTGCAATGTCATCCCTACATTAAAATAAAATTAAAATCTATTACTGCAGTCTCCAGATGGCTGTACTGTCTTGCTTACTTTAGACGAGGAGCTCCCAACCTTCCTAATGCTGTGACCCTTTAATGCAGTTCCTCATGTTGTGGTCACCCCGACCATAAAATTATTTTCATTTCCACTTCGTAACTGTAATTTTTCTACTGTTATGAATCTGAATGTAAATATTTTTGAAGATAGAGGCTTTCCAGAGGGGTCATGACCCACAGATTGAAAACTGCTGCTTGGACAATTCTGTACTCTAGAGCAGAACTTCACAAAATAAAGATTTTCAAGCATTTTCATTACAGTAGAGAATACTTGGCTATCAATGCCTTGAACACCATTTTTTTGTGGTAGTTCTGGGAGTTGAGCCCAGGGCCTTGTGTCTGCTAAGCATACCCTTGAGTAATGGTTACAATGTACAATTCAAGGACTGCATCATGGAGTGGAGAGACCAGTTCACAAACAGACTATTGCACATTCTGCTACGTCTTAGCTTCTGTGTCCTCAGAATTATATATTAAGAAACTAGAACCAAACAATCCTTAGTGTTTCTTCTAGTTCTGTAATTCACATTTATGAAAAGCTTTGGAGAAAGATCTCAGAGATCCCATAGCAAATATTTCACGGATAATTTCTTTCTAGAATGTTGTTGTATGGTGAAATGTAACTTTTTCCCCTAGAATATTTATCATGTTGAGGTCTGGGACACAGCTCAGTGGTAGGGCACTTGCCTGGCATGTGCAAAGTCCTAAATTCAACTCTTAAAAAAAAATAAAACAGCAAAACTATAATAAAAACCAATAGACCAAAACAACAACAAAACTCAACAGATCATATTGAGAAATTCTTTTACAATAATTTCTTTTAAATGTTTAAGCCTCATACGTGGTCAAAGAAATTATAATTGATCCAGTGAAATGAAATTATGTTAGGAAAACATAATGATTCTGGAGAAGAACCTGAAATTGAAATGGTTGGGCAGACAACATAAACCTGATAGATCAGAAGTCAAGATCAGCCAGTTCAGGGAGCCTGGATGCTGTAAGTTCCGAGAGAGAGGGAACGGGGTGAGGGGGGGGGGGCTGTGCAGCCCAACAGGGAGAACTCTGTGTCTGAAGTTACATAACAGGGAGTGAGAGCTCAAAGACCAGAATCACGGGGAGATGGGACATTTTTTTCTTTGGGGGCAAGACATAGCTTATTTGTTCTTTCTCTTTGTGTCCCTCCTTGTTTAGGCGGCTGTGCCTCTAGAAATAAAGTTGATAACACAATGGCTGCCTCAACCAAGATGCTAGCAAATCCTTCTGAGACTTGCTGTCCATCAGAGCTCTTTGGGAGACTGGGGTGAGTTAGGGATGCTGAAGGAGGGTGTGGTGCAATCATCTTTGTTCTTAGATTTCTCCTGACTGTGTATGGAGGGAAAATAAGCCACACCACTTCCTTTACACTCTTATGCCAAGCTGAACCAGGATAGGATACCTGGCACCAGGGCACAGGCTATGGGAAAAGAAGATAAGACCAACCATGACCTCACCCCCACAGAGAACTTGACAGAAGTACTAGCACAATCCTCTCCTCCCTTCCAGAAGCATCTCTTCCATTTTCCCAAAGAAAGCTACCTAGAATACTGCTATGTTTAAGGACCATAGTCATTCACTTCCATAAGGTTCTGGGAGGAGACACTTTGATCTTGTCTGTCCTTCAAATATTCAAGAAATTGCTTATTCAGAAACATAGCAACATAGAAGATGCTCAGGAAGCAAAGCTCTCTATATCCATTGATTAGAGATAGATATTCTGGTTTATATGTTTAGTGCAATCTCTAGTTGTCCTATGGAAAAGTGAACATCACTGGGTTAAGACTAATAGTAAAGAACCTAGTTGGAGTACTTCTGAGGAACCCATAGGAGAGGTGGCAGTTGCTTGAACTTCTAACAGTATGTTTTGGTTGGCCAGACATATGGACTAGTTTGGAGTTAGTGGATTAGTACTGACCCATGGGGCTATAGGTAGAAATAACATGGCTCACTTCTCACTAGTGCTGATGTGACGTGACTCTTTCAGTGTCCTACCGTCTTACTAGTTCCTGGGCCTGGTGACACCCCACACTGTAGAAGCCTTTCAATGAGGAGTTCCTGAGGAAGATGGGGGAGCCCTTCATGTTTAAGGCACAGAGGTGGGAGCATGTTTTACTGCAGGTCAGGGCAACAGATTCTAACAACCAGACACTAACTGTGAAGATGCACAGTCGGGTTTAGGAAGCAGTGCAGAGATGGAACTCAGGAGTTTCTGATGGGCTGAAGATAAACGTCATTGAGAGGATTATTAACAAGGAGCCAGAGATTTGCAATGGCTGTTGGCACTCATCAGCTACAGCTCTTGCTTCCACTGAGTTCATTATGCTCTCTAAATCCATACAACAAACCGCTTCAGAAATGTCCTCCAGGAAAGAGCGGTGAGTGACTTGCTGTACTTGGGACGGAAGGCTCTCCTGACTCATCCAACAGTGTTTTGACAGTCTGTGACAGGCTAGAGAGACACATGATTAGAAATTTTATTCTATTATGGAGCTAGTGATTAATAAAAACTTAGAGAGAGAAATTGGGGCTCAACCTGAAGATCAGAAAAGCAAAGCAGCCAACCACTGGCTCTTACCTTGACCTCAATCCAAAAATGGCGATCCTACCTTCAGGAATCTCAGAATGAGACTCTATCTATGAGCTGTCTCCTCCCATCCCATAATCCTTTCTACAGCTGGAAGTAAGGTATGCACCACTGGGATTAGGTCATGCACCGCCTGGTTTCTATGGCCACTAGTGTGGCTACTGGGATTAAAGGTGTGTGTCACCACTGCCTGGTCTGTAAGGCTGATCCGTGGGGCTGTGATCCTCTCTGATCTTCAGGCAAGCTTTATTTATTAAAATACAAATGAAATAAATGCCACTACACTAGTGAGCTAGAATGAAAGCAGTACAACCATTTTCATCTGCTCCAGCCTCTCAGATAGAGTGAAACCCAGGGCCTTTCTCTGCCATCACCAACAACAACGTCTGGAAAGACAGAGGACTGAGGAGAGCAACAAATCTTTTATGAGAAACAGAAATGAAAAGGAAAGAGCTACTCTCAGATAATGGCTACCGGTGGCGTAGTTGTGCAAAACAGTTTACCCTAACACTAGTGACTGGTCACACTGGCTCTAAAACAGATGTCAAAGTCCCTTGCTGAGTTCTTGTTCTCAACATCACTGTTGCCCTGACACAAATCCTGTTGTTAGACCAGTCATGACCACTTTGCCTCAGCCACTAGATTTTTTTTCCGATTTATTTTTCTGATTATTTTATTTATTACTTTTATTGATAATCCCACTGTATAGCCCAGGCTGTCCTAGAGCTCACTAGATGTATAGGCTGGCCTAGAAATCTTGGCAATCCTGCTTCTACCTCATCCTTTCAGGCACTAGAATTAGAGATAAATGTCATAACATCCAGTTTAAGTAAGCTATTGTAAATCAGGAATAATTAGGATTTATTTTTATTATTATTTAAAGAGCTAAATAATGTAACACACATAAAACTTCTGCCAACCTATATAACTTGAGTCTAATATGCAGAATTGTTATTCTTTTTGACCAAGCCTCAAGGTTTTTTCTTTAACGTTGAGTCCACATGCAATCGCAATGAGACTACGGAGGAAGTTTACGTCTAAATCCAAACCACAACACAATGGCATTTTCAAGATGTCAGTGGCCATGAACCTTACACATCAACTCGTGTGGGAGAATAAGACGCTTTACTGTGAGCTTTATTTGAACTAATGAAATTATCAGAGCATGTGCTCATTAACCAAATGTTTGTTAAGCAGTTTATGGCTCTAATCATATAGACTAAGCTCAGCTCTATTGTCCCCACCCCAAACATACCCCACCTCTCTGGGGGTAAAATGGGGAAAATTGTATCCAGACCTAGTTTCCACTCACCCCAACATAAATTTCCCGATTGGATTGTAACAATGGGATCAGAGCCTGACAGCCGAGCACCAAGACACAAATGTAATGAAAGAAGAATGGACCAGAAGGAAGCTCAGAGCAGCCTCGTGGTCAAGCAGGACAGGAAGAAAGGCTGGACAGCCATCACTACAGGCTGTAACTCCAGCACAGGCCTGCCCTGAAAGAGAACATGCTGTCTCGTTGGCAGTTGGAGATCCTTGATTCTTTTTCTTTGGGACACTCTGAGATAAACATATCAGCCCTTCCCACAGCCCTTACATGTAGTTAACAGCCAATTCAGTCCTAGTTTTTAGATCAGAATTGTCTCTCTTTCCAGTCTACACAGTACAGCACAGCTGGAAAACAGAGCAGCACTACAAGGAACCTGGGAAGACTGGCCACAGGCTGGACCAGACTCCAGATCTGCCTGAGAGAGAACACTTCATTCTCAGGGCCCATTTTTGGGAACTCACCAAATATTTCCTGGTAATTCATTACGATGGCAGTCTTAAGAAAGGCTTATTATAGCCGGGCAGTGGTGGCACATGCCTTTAATCCCAGAACTCGGGAGGCAGAGGCAGGCAGATCTCTGTGAGTTCAAGGCAAGCCTGGTCTACAAGAGCTAGTTCCAGGACAGGAACCAAAAGCTACGGAGAAACCGTGTCTCGAAAAATCAAAAAAAAAAAAATGTTTATTATCCCTTACAGTGTGCCAGGTCTTAGGTGTTAGGAATCAGGCCCACAAAAATTCTTTTAGTCCATCTTCCTGTAAGTGCTTTGAGTATAGTGAGAAAGACAGGCACAAACTCCACATGGACAGAACATGGGAGGAACTTTCCACACCATGGCATCTCTGGGAGGACACTGCACTGAATTCTAAAGGTACAGAGAAGGCTAATTTTCGAGATATATAGGAGACCGATGTGATGTTCTTCTCCTAAGACTGTAGCATTCTGGAAACTGAGATGGGAGGACTGTGAATTCAAGGCTAGCCTAAGCTACAAAGTAAGACTCTGGCAAAAACCAAAAAACCAAAACAAAACAAATAAAAAAGTTATTACTTACAAAAGACAGAGAAAAAGAGAGAGAATGTCTGTCTGTCTGTGTGTGTGTGTGTGTGTGTGTGTGTGTGTGTGCATGTGTGTTTGAACAAATAAAAAAAGGCAAGAAAAAGCATTTCAGACACAAGCACAGGCCTGGCCAAAGACAAAGGAGGAGCCTTATCTTTGGGAACAACGGTGACCCCAGCATGGGTTGTGTTTGCCATGTGAGGATGGAATAAGACTCATGTATAAAAATCCTAATCCCTGGAACACTTAAGAGGTAGGGAATCGATTTGGCAGTCCAGTATTGCTGGAGAAGTAGGGAAAGAGCCAGGGAAGAGCACTATGGGATATAACCGGCGGTGAGATTTGGACCCACCGAATACCCAGACTTTAGAGGCAAGAAAAAATGAGTCACGGAGAGATGATCACCAAGGAAGAAGTAATATAATATTGATAGTTTTAAGTATATGGTCTATAACAACAAAAATGCAACTAAATAACCCAAAAGTAACATGTATTCCATTTAATGCCATGAAGAGAATGCAAGTTTTCCATAAGCCTACTCTGGTGTGGGAGCCATGCAGCAATGGGGTGAGCTGCAGCTGACTTGTGTTTCTGTAGCAAGGAGTGAGCTGAAGATGGTCTCAGACAAGAGAGGGCAGCTTGAAACTAAAATCAGAGGGCTCTGTAGGCCGAAGGGTAAGAATGAGTAGAAATGAAATCTAGGGAGAAGATAAAAGAGGAAATGCAAAGAGCAGAGAGAACATCCTCGGACAGCGTGGCCGAGAAAATGCAAAGAGCAGAGAGAACACACTCGGACAGCGTGGGCTGCTTGTACGTTCTAACCGTGTCCACTGTAAGTGCATTGACTCAAGGCCCAGTAGAAGCACAAAGGAACAGGCATAATCAATTCTGTATGTAAAACAAATCAAGAGAGAACATTTACACTTTGTGCCTTTTGTGACCCCTCCGTTTTCTTTCTCTACTGGTTTATTTCATTGATAAATCTGCCAGCCGATTCCATGGCCCAGTAACTAAGAAAGACCCAGTGGATGGCAGGGTTCTTCAGTTCCTAAGCTTAAATGAGAAAGACTGAGAAGAGATGAAAACAAATATCTAGGTCCAGGCAGGAAGTCGAAGCAGTTGAGGCTGTGGAAGCATAGATGAAGGCATGTGCTAAGTATTCAGAGACTAGAGTCAAGCAAAGAGGCAGGGATGAGGCGGCCATCCAGAAAAGCTACTGCCAACAGAATGAAGTGCTGAGCACAGACAAGGGCAGGCTGCCTGCTGCCATCCAGGCCCGGCTACACCAGAGTTCATAGCATCAGCAAGCATGACTCCCTTCCATCAGGTTTGCCAGTTCTGTATGGTACTCCTTCACCAAAAGCAGCCCAAAGTTACTGAATACACACCAAAACAACACCACAGCACTCTGGGAGCTCCTTTGTCACATGACAATGCCACACAGCTGTTTCAGTTCCCACCCCCACCCTGAACAGACAGGAGCACTTTCCTTCCCTTCCTCCCAGCAGACACATATCCCTTCTACCTTCATTAAGGTTTTTCTCTGGAGTCAGAAAATGGTCCATCTGTCAGACCGGCAACACCAAGCATGGCCTTTGCCACTCTATAGGTGTAAATTGTTTACTGACTGGCATCTGTTTGGCATTGTAGAGACATGCCAGTAGCCACCCTCTGTGTTTATATTGTTGGTCCAACAGACTGCTTCCATACCATGCCACTGCAATGCTGAAAACATTACATATGGCTTCTGTCATTCATGTGACAAGTATTTATTGGGCAGTGACCATGTGCCAGATGCTGGTCAGCACAGGGACAGAGTGTGAGCAGAACAACATGGTTTTAGCATTCAAGTTTCGAGCATCCACTTCTGAAATGGAGGAGAAAAGGGGGAAGAGAGACAAAGTTTAATTTCTTCTTCTTCTTCTTCTTCTTCTTCTTCTTCTTCTTCTTCTTCTTCTTCCTCTTTCTTTTCTTCCTCCTCCTCTTCCTCTTTCTCTTCCCCCTCCTCCTCTTCTTCCTCCTCCTTCTTGGTGATGGAAAGATGACAAGAAAAGAAGCATGTGGGAGTAGAGAAATCACGTGCAAACATAAGACTGCATGCATGTAACCTGGAGCCTGGAGCTTCCCATGTTCCTAGACCTGGAAGTCAGTGCTGCAGCCCTGCCATGGAGAGAACAGGAACAGAGCGTGTAAGGTTTGTAGGCGCATTGAAGACATGTGTCTCTCCTCCACAGGGCATTTTAGTCAGTGTAGTGATATACAGATGGCCATTCCTGAATATCTGAGTATGTAGCCGATTGTAGAAATGAAATATATCCAACCGAGGTATCTCAGAGGCCAAGTCAGAGATCTGTTTCCCGTGATGCTTTGCTCAGTCTTGTCCCAAGCGTAAACACTTATGAGCATGGTCTGCATTGTGAGGCATTTCCCCTCCATCCTCACAAAACATTTCAGTCACTTAAGCTGTGGTCCATTTTCTGTTTGGTTATTCAATCTTGAGGCAAAATGATAACATACAAGACTGGGAAGATGGAGCTAAGAGATCTTACCTTGTACTACCAACATCTTCAGGTGAGACCTTAGGCTTCAGCATCAAAACAGAAGAGCATGAAGACATCTCTTTATTTGCGCTCTAGGTTTGCTTGGAGTCAGCTCTGTTCTTTGGACCTCATCACAAACTGGAGTCTCAGACATATTCACTATGCTTGACTTCCTTGTTTCCTGCTCCATTCCCTGGCCTCAAGAATCTCAGTACCCACATGACCCCTCCCTTCTCATTCCTCAGACCCAAAGGTAGCTGCAGATTGAGCTGATTGGTAGGGCTGCCTCTGAGCAAGGCACCCTGCTGGGTGTGGCAGAAGAAGTGTAAGAGCTTAGCTCATGCATCTGGAATTCGTCTTGTGTCTGCTAAGTGCAAATCTTCAGGCTTAATGATTAATTGGAATGACACCAGAGGCCTGTGCAAGACGGGTGATGGGTGCTCAGGAATGGCTGCATCTCGCTGAGACTAGAAGCCTTCCTTGTCCTGGAACCTAGGCCATGAAGTTGGAAAGTCCACCCTTTGCCAGGGAGACTCTGAGCTTTCCCGTCACGTGCCTATGGAAGAGAAAAGCTGTTTACCTTCTTGGGAGGAAAGGGGGCGGACGTTATCTTTAGCCTTAAACTCTGCTCCATGCTCCACCGGCTTGCTTACCTCTGACTCCAGCCTGCTGTGCATCCCCAGACTCCCGTACCCAGCCCTTTAACTCAATCCTTTGGAGGAACTGTCCTCCTAGCTCCTTATAGCTTCAAGACTAAAGCCCTTAAGTTAAAAACAAGTCTTTCTACTACTGCAGTGACATGTAATTAACTCATCTAATAGATCAGCTTTGAGTCCAAGTTCTGGATTTTACCTCTTAAGCAAATAAATCCACAAGGTGTGTTGTGTAGTGGACTACAAGAACTTTCCTCACTGGGATCATAAAAACTGGACTGAATGAGACAATGCCCAGTGTCTCATACACGGAGTTGTTGACTTTTGTCATTGCCCTTCGCTAATCTGAGAAGAGCTGAGGTTAAATCACTGGATGATCCAGCATTTCTCTGTTGCAGCTGAGCCCCACTGCCGCTGAGCCCTACCGCAGCTGAGCCCCCCTGCCCCTGAAAGCCACTGCAGCTGAGCCCCACTGCAGCCGAGCCCCACCGTGGCTGAACCCCTCTGTGGCCGAGCCCCATGCAGCCAAGCCCCACTGCAGCTGAGCCCCACGCTGTTTGGTGGTGCATAACTCGGCTGGTAATTTGCTCACTGGCTCTACCCACCAAGGTTGGGAGCAGGGGACAAGGTGACTGCCACTCATTAGACTTTGCTGTGTTGTGCAGCTTATTCTTCTGAACTGATTCATGTGATGGAAATATTTTTTTTTAGAGTCAAATGCAGATTCCCAAGCTAATAACAGCCCAGAGTGTTCGAGTCCTCATTTCTTAGAAACCGATGCAATCTTTCCACAGGGTTGATGGCAACATGATGCTCACCCTCCTGCTTTCTGTGTTTGTTACCACCTGTCCTAATACTGCCAATATACAATCTTCTCGTGGGGCGTTCAGGTGCCCCCGCCTCAGACCCTCACTTCAGTGACTCAGAGCTAAGGTTCAAAGCTGATAAGGTTCTGAGCTCTGTACAGAGAGCGCAAACAGGCCTGTATTCAAAGTTCCTGTCCGTTAGTGAAACTGACCTCCTTATCGCTGCACGACTCTGCTTCTTAATTTCCTGCTTTGAGACATCGCTCCCTTTGTTTACTTCTGGAAGAGCCCTCCCCCACTCTTTACCCTCCCTCCTGCTGACCTCCATTATCTCGTTTTGTCAATATTTTTCCATCTTCATAAGTTCAGCTCAAACACATCCTCCTTGCAGCTCCTGTCTTCCCTATCGCTCCTTCCTCCTCTGAGTCTCAGGTTATCTTAGGCAAAGTTCACTTGGGGTGTCATTTCCAAACTACACATTTCTTCCTCGAGCTTTGGTGCCATGCTAGGGAGTCACGTCTCTGGAATTCGGTTTGGAGTCCTACAGGACACCTCAGGGATAGCTGAAGGTTGACTTGATCCAAGCACTCATCAGCTCTCCACCATGGGCTAGCAGAGTGTCCAGGTGCCAGGGATATGCAGGTGATTAACTAGACAAAATCTTTGTCCTCGAAGACACCATGTCTTATACAAATAAAATTTCAGAAGTATTTAAAAAGCAGAGGTGCAGAATGCTAGCACAGAAGGGGCGTGTATTCCAGACTGCTACCCCCTTGTTATTCTGGTCAAGTGATGCCTATGTAAGTTCCTTCCATCCAGTGTTTAACCGGGATAGTTGCCTTTGATCATGACAACAGTGCTAACAGGTCAGAACTGTTGCTGCATTTGAGGAAGCTACGGCTCAGTGAAGGCCAATACTCTATAGAAGCCTATAGACTGAGCCCATGGGGAGGCAGGGTCTGCTTTACTCTGAGACATTCTATCCACCAGCAATGTCAGCAATGATATCATCCCCACCACAGGACTGTAAGGCAAGAGTCTCCATGCTGACAAAAGCCATGTGACCCATGGGGTGTGATGTAGGAGTGTCTTCTTTCTATGTGTTGCTTTCATTGGTTAATTAATAAAGAAACTGCTTGGCTGGCCTGATAGGTCAGAACATAGGTGGGTGGAGTAGGCAGAACAGAATGCTGGGAAGAAGGGAAGTGAGTCAGATGCCATGACTCTCCTCTCCAAGATGGACACAGGTTAGAATCTTCCCGGTAAGCCACCACTTTGTGGTGCTACACAGATTATTAGAAATGGGTTAATCAAGATGTGAGAGTTAGCTAATAAGAGGCTACAGTGTGGGCCAGGCAGTGTTTAAAAGAATACAGTTTTCGTGTAATTATTTTGGGGCATAAGCTAGCCAGGCGGCCAGGAGCTGGGCAGCAGGGCCGCAGCCTGCCACTCCTATCACTACAGGGGTGCATTTGCCTGTTTTCCACTTGGAAGTTTCCCAGGAACTTGTCTTTGCTGCTAAAACTCTACACACCACGTAAGACCTTTTCAGCTGAAAACGTTTACTCCTCAAAGTCCACAAGTTCTGCCTCACTTTTCACTAGCTGCCCCTTTGTCTAGAGAGTGGTACATGAGTGACTGCCACGAATTTAGATTTCCGTGTCACCTTCAGGACAGAGCTGCCTCTTGACAGGGTCATCACACCCCATATTCCTAATAAGACCAAAGTCCCCACGCTTCCACAGGCAGATTTGCTAGATAGCTTTTATCTTCTAAAGCTCGTACTCTCAGCAAAAGGTGTGACTTTTATTCCAGATCATCTGTGGAGCAACAATGGTCTATAAAAGAAGGTATGCAGAGGGAGCTGTGCTTTCCTGACTACCATGCATCTGAAACAGACTCCTCACACAGTAAATGTTGGCTAAGTAAAGTATATTCATAAGTTATTTATTTTTGAAATCATGTTAAAAGTACTATAAGATGAACTATGGATGTGGTAAAAAGAAAATTGACTTCATGTTAAAAACTAAATTTGATTCCTGATTCCCCTGAGGTGCATGTGTGCCATGATACAGCATGAGGAAGTGGTTTCTCCACTAAAAGGCGGGAATGTTGTTGGACAATCGTGAAGAAATCATGAACTACATCAGGTGTGTAGCAGAGAGCTGGTGCAGGGTGGGGCCCCTACTAAGTCCACTAGAAATTTCACATTTTTTCTGTTTGTTTATGAACCATAGCTTAGAAAAATCAGATTATACCTTGGCATACTTGTACCCTTGTTTGCAAGTTCCTATTGCTGGGCTCAGGACGGGGCTGGGGTGCGGTGTCTTACATTGACTATTTGCTGTGTTTTAGGGGGTTCACCCAGCACCTATGAGCATGTTCAGCACTAGAGGGTCATAACCAAGAGGGTTCCAAGACCCAGAAACACCAGTTAGCCCAAGCATATGTGTCCTTCCCAACTCCCAGGGCCTGTGGCTCTTCAATCTGCTTTGTGCTACAGGGTTCTCTCGTTCTAAGCAGAGTCAGGGATGGAAATCCCAAGACCAGAAGGGAGGGTTGCTCAAAGTGTGAGAAGGTAACACCAGCTCTCTCTCTTTGCCATCCACTTCCATAGAAGGTACCACCCAGGGTACCCCCGAAGCCTTTGTCTCAGCCCCTGCTCTGTTGCCAGGCCTGTAGCAGGGTGTCAACCAATGCTGCTTCCTCTCCTGTGAGAGGCCAGCATATGCAGCTACTGTCTTTAGGCAAAACCTCAGCATGAGTCAAAGAAAAAAGAGAGTATGAAGAGCAGCGGCCTGGCCACCGCCATGTGCTGTCACCTGAAGAATAGCCCCTCACCGGTGCTCTTGCTGGACACCACCCAAGGGTTAATGCTCTCTTTCTATTCTCTAATGAGTTGTGTGAGAAAGAGGCCATTGTCCTCCAACTCCAGGATGGAGAGATAGAGATAGAGAGAGAGAGAGAGAGAGAGAGAGAGAGTCAGAAAGTTGTCCAAGACCACACAGCCTGTGATTGGTGAAATATATGGGTGTCGATTGATTGATTGATTGATTTTGCAGATTAGTTTTTACGACATTAGCTCTTCATCTGTGAAACACCTTCTTTAAGATCTTTTCTCTGTTCTGTCTACCTTACTTTAATCCATTTTAAAAATTAATGTTCAAAAATATTTCAAGTCCTACATCTAGTTCTAATAAGGAGTTGTATTGATTCAACTATTCAAGTTTATTTATTTATTTATTAGTTTTCCGAGACACGGTTTCTCTGTAGCTTTGGAGCCTGTCCTGGAACTAGCTCTTGTAGATCAGGCTGGCCTTGAACAGTCCTGGGATTAAAGGCGTGCGCCACCACCACCAGGGCTCAAGTTCAGTTATGGATGATATCATGAAGACTAGAATGTGAAATTCCAGGTTTATTCTGACACATAATAACCATGGGGTAAGAGTAGGGACAGTAGCTGCAGAAAAGTGGCGGGTTCCTTCTTTGCAGAACAGTGCCTGGATCACTTCTTAGGAGCTGAAGGATGTGACCTGGACCCCAAATGTCCACTAGTGCTCAAAGACATTTGCCTTTCACAGATGCATGGTGCCCAAGCTCTTCCCATTGTGTTTAGGTTAACAGAACCCATGTGTGAACTGAACCTCTTAGTATTTGAGACTTTAAAGACCAAAGAATGCCGAGTGCCTCAGGCCTGGGCTCACTTGAAAAGCTGCAACAGTCAGAGTCCCCCTAACTTTCCCCTCCTCCTCGGGGTCACAGCTTCTGTAAGTCAGCCTCACTCAGAGACATCCAAATAATTCAGACACCTTCTGCCCAGGCTTTTCTCTTCACTCGCCGAGGGTGGGCAGAGGGTTGTTTTCCAAAGTTCACCAGCAATGCAGTGCCTGGTTAGAAGATACAGGTCTTGTCCTGTGTTTCAGGCAGGATTCTGGGGTCAGCTCCTTTCCCTGTAGATACGGGTCTTGTCCTGTGTGTCAGGCGGGATTCTGGGGTCAGCTCCTTAGCCTGTAGATACAGGTCTTGTTACTGTGTGTCAGGCGAGATTCTAGGGTCGGCTCCTTACCCTCTTGTAACAAACGCAATCCAACCACTGATTCTGTGGCTGTTCCCACCTTACAGATGGGAAAGCTGAGGTGTCAATGCGGTCACACAGCTGCCACGTCTCAGAGCCCAGTTTTTTTTTTTAATATTTATTTATTTATTATGTATACAATATTCTGTCTGTGTGTATGTCTGCAGGCCAGAAGAGGGCACCAGACCTCATTACAGATGGTTGTGAGCCACCATGTGGTTGCTGGGAATTGAACTCAGGACCTTTGGAAGAGCAGGCAATGCTCTTAACCACTGAGCCATCTCTCCAGCCCCATCAGAGTTTTTAACCTGCAGAGTCACACGAGTGTGCATCTTACCCATCCTCCACCAGCTCCTTGCTTCCCACACTGACTTGTTACCTTAAAAGCAGCAAAAAGAATGAAACGTAGTGTGATTCTAAACATTAATGCAAACCAGAAATGGTTTTACTTATTGCAAATAATTTGGACCAACATATCGTCACAATTATAATGGTCCAAATTTTGTGGGCTTTGATTTGAAAAGATATACTGCTAAGCTGCCTCAAGATCATGCAAGAACTGCTTTCTAGTCTAAAATCATTTATGAAAGGACCATTATTCACATTTATAGTTGTATTTCCTAGTTAATTCAGCTCCCCTATGTGTTGGTCTCTTCCATGTACACACTGGGGATCTTGGTATAGTTAGTTTAATATCTTGATATCTGTTTATGTTGTCCCATTTTATTAAAAACCTTTCTAGGCCTCATTTTAAGCAGAAAACTGCCCCCGTCCATTCTGGAATTTTATTTAACCAAATCTCCAAGAATTCCTATTGTTTCTGCTCTCCTTGTCAAGTTAAATACTCCAATGAGCATCCATGTATGTATTTTGATTGATTTACTTTCCCAAGCTTTGTTAGGTTTGTATCAGATTTGGTTAGTGAAGGAGTCCTTAAGTACTAAGTATCTAAAGGTGCCCACCACTGCGGAAGGATTGAGGATACTCTTGCATCCATGTATATGAAGGGACGGATATGGCTAAAAATCTCACTGGCATCGAGGCTACCCAGCAAGATACCATCATGAGCTGTTAACGCTGCATCTCACTCAATTCCACATGAATTAAGGATTGTATTTCTCAACTTGAAAAATAGAAAAAAATCATAGCCATTGCTTTCATATTTTCTGCTGAGGTCAGACATTTGTTCTATATTTATTATAAATAAATGTGTAATTTTATCAAGACTTCATCTAACTGAAAGATTTTTTTCTCATTTTGTATTTCTTTATTGCTTGAGAAAATGAACATCTAAAGTATTCCCTAAAAAACCTTGATATTGACTTTTAGTTCCCATAGAAGTCAAGGTCAGGCGTTTTTAATTCTGCAGCTCTCAGAAATCTAGATTGTTATGGAAAATCAAAATGAGCTCACTGTCTACTCTGAGAGCGTGGGTTGATCTGGGAAGGGATACTAAACAAAATGAAGCAGAAAGCATTCTGCTGGTGTCCTGATACAAAGAAGTCTAGTGTATGTATCAACCATTGTTGGAGGAGTTCCTTCTACAAACACGGTGAGGATCCAAGTATGCTGCTTGTGCTCCTTACAAATAAAGCCCAAGGGTTCAGGTCAACTCCGGTGGTTATAGGAGAACGTGGATATCAAGAGGCAGAGATTACTGATTGTCCTCAGAGCCCGCAGTCACACTCTCTGTCCCCGCCCACGTTTTATTTGCCACGCCTACATTGTTTCTTTCTACTTTCTGCCTCCCTTCTCCATGGAAACTGGGACTTTGTCCTGTGCTACTGTATCCACAGAACCCTGACTGTATTTGTCATATGCTGGGTACTAAATAAATGCTGTTTGCTTAAGTAACTGCTCAACAGGATGAAATGGCCTGGGAAAGCACTGTGTTTTGCACTATGTTCAAGCAAAAAAGGTCTTGTCCAGCAGACTTCAAGCCCTATCTTTCTCCGTGTGACTTTGGGCACATCACCTACCAGTTTTTCCTTCCAATTTCCATACTGAAAAATTAGGTTGAATTTACTTAAATGAGAAATGCCTGGAAGGAGAGAGAGACTTTATACACAGCAAGTGACCAGGACTACAGCATTCTTACAATTCGGTAGGTAATTACTATTCAGAGGGTGGCTTTGGGCCCAGCTGCTGAAGCCCTGCCCTGGGAGGCATTTGATCAGAAGGCCTGTCTGTCGAGGACCACAAGCATCTCGACCTTTTCACCCATCCCATTTGTTAGTTTGCCTGTTTAACAAAGGAGCATTAACTAAGCAACTTAAAACAGCCTGGATGCATCGTCTCATATTTTGGAGAACAGACATCCAAAGCGAAGGACCAGGCGTGACCCAGCTCACCCTGAAGCTCTAGGGAAACTCTGCTTGGCCTCTTCGGTGCCTAGTTAGTCACCAAGTTTTGGAGGCCTTGGTTTGCAGCCTGACTGGAGCAATCCCTCTGCAGTATCCCTTGATCACACTGGATAAGAAGTCTGCCCAACTCCAGCTTCACCTTCGCATGCAACATTGCAATAAGGAGCCGACCCGACCCACGGATGTAGCCCAGGCCATCATACCCATACATTCCCACATAAAACGACACCCTCTTGACTGGCTTCCGTTGGCTTAAATATAGGCCAAGATCTGTAAGGGAATGAACGGCCTATTGATTCAAAATCAGGCCGATCTCTGCTCCTAGGCGAGGCTGTAGCTGCAGTCTTTGTCGTCTCTACTTGAGCTAGTGGTGCAGGGGAGATAGCATGGCACTGCAACAGGAAAATCTCAGCTTTCTTGTTTCCCTGTCAGCGTCCCTGGCCTGCCCTCGGGAGGTACGCTGCCGTACAGCTCTGCGCATGCTCAGGTTGTCTCTGCCTAGAGGGAAGAAGGAGGCCGCCTTCACGCTGTGGGAAGCTACAACGCCGTCCAGTGCATTATCTTAGTCAGCAAAGGCATCTCTGCAGGAAAGAGGCCAGGCAGAAGTAGTCAGAGCTGCCATTTCCCGTGGTCTTCTTAATTTCTGACTAATGAGGAACCAGAGTCCAAAATAGCTGGTTTGAGCTCACCCAGGAAGTGCACCCACACCCCACTTCCTTCTACTTCTCTTGCACTGCAACTGCTGGGCCCTCTAACCTGCCCCCGGGGGTTTTTCACCTTCACACAGTCTGCCGGTCCACCCTAGTTAACAGCTTTCCTAAAGCCCTCTGCACGCGGTGCGTTTGTCCTTGAGGATGTCCAGATGGAGACAGGGAACGCTGACGTTGTTCCAGGTATTTCATCTGTTATATCTCTCTTGAAAAGACCCACAAATGGAGCTGGAGAATTTTAGGAGCCCCCTGGCACTGTCCTCAAAGTTTTCAGAACACTGAGACTTAGATCACGCCTTCACTTAGTCTCTGAGTCAGCCCAACAGAAAACAACTGAAACTTACTTTTGCCCTTACAGTGAGGATTGGCTAAGCAAATGAATGCTGAAGTGTAAACAAGGCTTCTCCAGTCTGCCCAGGAACCTGCAGGGCACACCACACCGGCCTTTCAGCCTCAGAAGCAAGCCTTTTTTTTATGCTAATTCCAAATCCCGCAGCATTTGTGAAGTGGGTCTCTCAGGGACGTCTACTTGCCAACAAGTTGTTTATTTCCAGTTTAAAGGGAGGAGGGCTATGAATTATTGAGTAGCCCTCTCCCAACTCCTGTGTGTTCAGCCAGCGAGCCTCTGTGCAAATGGTTGTTTATCTTCATAGCCATCCTTGGGTCTGAGCATCGCCCAGTCTGCCCCGTGGGCTGGAGCGGCAGAGCTGCTAAGTAATTAAAATGGGCAGCCAGCGCAGGACAGGCACCTGTGTCCGTAGGTACCACCCTCTGGCCACGCGCTCGCTCTGCTTCTCTCTAGGTTCTCCAATTCCATCATCGCAGTAGTGTGGAGTGGGATGTCCCTAAATAGAGCAAATTAACACAATTTTATAAATCTTGTTTTCATTTCAGTAATGAGAAAAGGGAGGCATTCAGCCAAGACACAAACTATCAAAAGAGAAGGGCTGTGTCACATGTAGACAGCTCAGCCCATGGTGCTTCCTGAAGCCTACCAACAACTCTGGGAGAAGACGGGAAATCAGCATTTCCTTGTCAGATACTTCTTTCCTTGGCAAAGAAGTGTTTTCACCACTCATGGAAGAGAAAGCTCATGCAGACAAGGTGTGTACCCGGGAGATATTGACAGTGTTGAAGACACGTGGACTTAGCCCTTCACCTGCACCCTTTCTGATGCTGTTGTCACTGTCTACCAAGCTCTGAAGACTGAAAAACTGCTTGGAAACAAACTTCGTGTTTTCAGGAATTCTGCATGCCAGCCTCACCTGGGAGGCAGTCTGCAGGCCACATCACAATTTCTCCTGTAAACTTGTTTTAATGCACACAGAGAGGACGTTTTAGCGAATTAGAAAGTTGGGTTTGGCCAGGCGGTGGTGGTGCACGCCTTTAATCCCAGCACTCGGGAGGCAGAGACAGGCGGATCTCTGTGAATTCGAGACCAGCCTGATCTACAAGAGCTAGTTCCAGGACCGGCTCCAAAAACCACAGAGAAACCCTGTCTCGAAAAACCAAAAAAAAAAAAAAAAAAAGAAAAGAAAGAAAGAAAGTTGGGCTTTTGACCCAGAGATGAAATGGCTGTTGATTTTCAGGCTGCTTGCCATTAGAAGACCTGAAACGTCACAGGCAAGTTCAAACTCTCTGAAGTTTACCGAGCATGCTCTGAACTTTACATAATGGCCTCCCTGCCATTAGCTTAGCTTCCCAGCGGCAGTCATGGCATGAAACAAACCAGGTTTCAAACGACCACAAGGCACCAGGTATAAGTCAAGCCTTTAAAATAGTCACTAATCCTGACTTTTTCATGGTCCCCAAAATTCTTGCAGAAACACACCGATGTGACTCTTAGGAGTTGCAGGACCGGCTCTGGAAGCGAACAGCCTCAACGCCTGCGCTCACAGCGCTCTTTCAGCTAAGGAGCCACCCAGTCTAGGCTTCAAGTGCAGAGGAACTGCAAACAACCCCGGCACTTCAGAGCTGAGCTTGCTCTTGCTAGGAGACTGCTAAGCAAAATCCCAGCTCGCGCTGATTCATTCTGCTTACTGATTGGTTGTTTTCCCTGGCCGCTGACGTCATCCTGTTGCTGGGTGGGAAACTTCTGCACTACAGTCCTCCGTACTGACTTCAGATTCTCGTGAAAGGGACATTGTACTCCACAGCGAAATCAGATTGTGGCTCAAATGGAATTAGAGAGTCTTTTGGGGTGATTGCTTCAGTCATCATACAGCCCTCCACCCCATAAATTGGCAAATGCTTTTATGTGGCACTTTCCCCTTCAAGCCGCCCAACCCCCTCTAGAATTGCCGAAGAAACCTATCCTTTTTTGCTTTGTAGATGGAAGATGTTTTCACATCTCCTAGACTGGGCTAGCTTTCTGATGGCTTTGTATCTGTGTCTATGGACAGGATTCAAGGGTGTTCTCATTTGCTACACCGGTTGTGGAGGAGGGGTTTTTGTAATAAGCAGCTTTCTCATCCTCATGTAGCCAAGCATTCGGTGAGGCAAAGAGGAACTGGGTAGTGCTGGCATTCTCTAGATGAAATGTCTGAGCTCTCTCCTGCAGCCCTGTGAATCAGGGACTGTTACCTCTCCCATTATATAGATAAGGCATCCTTTGCTAGCTGTGGCATGGAGCTCACAGAGGGCCAGGCTGTGACTCCACCCTTGGTTTTCTGACCCGAATTCTGAATACTTTTCCTCTTGGACAGAACAACTTTCAGGGCTGACAGCAAAATGATTTTGCAAAGACTAGTTTGACGTAAATAGATAACCCAGCAAAGCATCAATCCCCAGTCCGGTCCCTCTGCGCAGAGCCTGTGCTTCTGGGGAGCTCTTAGCACAACCTCAGGAGATGCTCCTAGATACACATTTATTATAGAAACCTCTAGGCTTTTACAGCTCTTACTTAAGGCAGATCTGAGGGGAGAAAATAAAAGCCTAATAATTTCGATGCACATTTGCATGTGTTACATAAGGCTTCTATAAGGGTGAGATTATTCCGTTGCAGGCTTATTTTCGGTCTTAATGGAATGACTCTGACAGAGCAGAAATAGCAGGCTTCAGAACCAGCTCCATAACTCAGTTGTCAGAGCAGACAGGAGACACCTCCTGGACCCTGCAGAGAAAGGGTTGCTCTTCTATGCCCCTGATGGGGTGGAGGACGGCCTTCTGTTTGACTATCATACTGCCCAGTCTCAGAAGTCACCTCCTTCACCTCATCCTCAGCTGTACACCCCTCTTTTCTTCAACCTCTACTGCACGTGTGAAATAGTTCAGCTTTCCTAAGTTATTTTTACATAGGAAAAAGAAGATCTTGCACAGAAACCTCGGATTCACTGAGTGGAAACCACCACATCTGACCCACTCAGTTGTAACTAAGGTTGCCTTAGTTTGAAACTAGGCAGAGGCCTAGAGGACACTTGAACCAAGGCTATGAGACGAACGGCTGGAGAGGGAACATGGGTAGGAGGGACACAAAGAGTGGGTGGCTGTTATTTTAGGTTTCATTTGGGTTTTTGTTTTGTTTTTCTCGCTTGACCTTGGGCTATAACCCTAAACCCAGCCTCCTGAGGGTGGGGTGCCGGGGGTGTATCCATTAGGCTCTGCTGAACTTCTGACACTTCTTTCACTTTCCCAAGGGTGCCTTGTGTCATGTAACGTTGTAGGGACCCATGCATCTCAGGTCTTCCTGACTGGTGTGTAGCGCATCACTCTCGGTTTCAGCAGAACGTGTCACCTGAAACTAGATTTTGTTTTTCATAATGCCCAGATCGTCAGACTTTTACTGAATCTGTTTTCCTGTTGCTTTCTGGTAACAAGCAATTTGTCCTATGAAAACACATGATTTTTGTCTCAGCTCTCTCTGCCATTTCTGAGGACACACACACCTGTGTACTTGCTGTCACTTTGGCAGCTCTTTAAAAATGACACAGAGTTAGCATTCCACAGAGGTTCAAGGAAAATCCCCATGTCATATACCTAGTCACTAGCTGCCAACCTCACTAAATTTATTATGAATATTTTACTGATGAAGAAATACATAAATGCAGATTTAAAAGTTAATGTACTATTCATGCAGTCCCAGAGTGCTGGAGATAGAAGTCAAATCAAACTGCCTTACCCAGCCCTCCCTCCCCCTGACTTCTGTTCTCCTGTGCCCAGAAAGTAACCTAGTTAATGAAATCCATAAGCAGCCTTCATAGGCAGAGCCAGGTGAGCTCTGAGGCCACGTCTGGCATAGCTTGCAGTCTTTGGGCTCCGGTAGAGCTGTCAGCACTGGGCCTAGAGTTCAGGACCTAGAACTGGGCCTCGTTCACTCTTCACCCCTGTAACATACCAGCACCCCAAGAGTAGGGATGGTAACCAAAGTCAATGTGGCAATGATTTCCCCGCTAATTCACTTTAAAAATAAATTCAGGAGAGCAATGGGTCTGTCTCTCATTGGTGAATCTGAATACGCTAATAACTGGGACAGTCACATCACAGACCTAGAATGCACATTACAGAAAGGTCTCAAAAAGCCAGGGATGGCAGTGCATGCCTGTAATCGCAGCACTGCAGGGGCTTCTGAAGGAGAACTGCAATGGATTTGATGTCAGCCTGGGCTACACACTGAGTTTCAGGGGAGTTGGGTTGCTTAGTAAGACTCTATTTTAACAGCTACAACAGCAAAGTCTCAGGAAAGGTTACAAGCGCTCAAGAAACTTAACTGTAGTAAGAAAAACTCAGGCAGGGCTCAGTGTAGGAACCTGGGGAGCCACAGTTTAATTGCAGAAAACAGTGAAATATGCCAACAGACAGTGAAAAAATACAAACATTTAAAATGATTACAAATAGTTTTTCTTTTAAATTTAGCAATTGGCTTTCCAATAGCACACAGGGACGTTTGCCAATTTCTGTATCAATTAATGGGAGCTCTATCTGTAAGTTGAAGGCACTGTGACACACTTTGCCTATAAAATTAAAAATGGTGATTTATATGAATTCTGCCTCCTTTTTCTTCAGATTTATAAGAAATTGTTTATTGTTATTATTGTTGTGTATATGTGTTTATGGGTGTAAATGTGCCAAGGCGCATGAGTTGCAGTCAGCAAGGCATATGTGTTATGGTCAAATAACAACTTTCGGGAGTTGGTTCTCTTCAGGGGTCCGGAGATTGAAGCTGGGCCACCAACCAGGCTTGCATATCAACCACCTTTATAGGGAGCCATGTCACCAACAAGTATTCTTGGATTTATTGCATCACTTGTAGAGCCTCTGGATCTACTGAAGAGACTAAGAGTTTCTGAGAACCATGAGGAAGAGCACGCAGCACTGTAGGATAACTCCAAGGAATGAATGGTAACCCTGCCGCTCAGTAACCCAGACAAAGCTAAACCAGTCACAGACCTGGAAATTATCTGCCAGGGTTTTACATTTCCACTTTCAAAATTAACCAAACACCCTGGCTGTTTTGCATACTTCCTGCAAGTCTAAAAACAGTATGGGTTAGGTTGTGGAGAAAATGGTTGTTGAATGTCCACCCAAGGCCGTGCATTGGGCTCCAACTGAGAATATGGTAGTGAGTAAAACAGCAGCGCTTTATGGGTCATCCGTCTATAACAAAATTAAAGTGTAATATCAGAGCTAGTGTGAACCCTGAACTTGCAGGTCTGTGGGCATCTTAAACAGAGCATCAGGCTGAGAAGGTGCCTGAAATCAGAAAGATGTAGAAGTCTGTATGAAGAACGCAAACAACTGCCAATCAAAACCAGTGCCGGGAAAACTGGATCTGAAGTAGTCCACACGAGACAGCAAGGAACCAACTGGAAATGACCCCCGCTCTATGAATAAACTTCTGTGATGAAGCCAGATGTCACCTAATACCTCAAGGGTACGGAGTGCGTCTCGGTATTTTAATTCCTCTCCCTTGTCTAGGACAAGGTCTCATATAAAGAATTCCCAATCTTTCTGACACCAGTCAAAATAAAGGCACCTAAAATAATGGCTCCAGCAACGAAGAAGACGCTGTGTTTAGAGCCATTATTGGAGCCTGGGTCACTTCTCTTCTTGCGTGTGGTTTTCCCAGATTGTTCAGGCCTTTCTCTTGCCATTTCCTTCTGAATGTAAAAATCAAAAGGCTGGATTTGATAACTCTACAATCCCCACACGAACTCATGGCCAACTTTTCATGCTCTCTCCATACATGCTCTAACTCTTGCCATTGCTTCCAGACCCTGGTGTCTCCTTTACTCTGTACTCTTTACATGGGAGATTTTACACACACTTCCCATATGCTTTAGGGGAGCCCCTTTGGACCCCACAGTCCAGGCAGAGCCCTGCTATTGGATGCCTGCTGATTCCCAATACTAATCCCAGCCATCACTCAAGGACACCTATGCAATTGTTACACCATTTCTGTGCTTGAGAGACTTCTGTAAGGACGGGAGTTCCAGCTGTCTCGTTCCTCCTCCCTGTAGACTGAGGCCGAGGTGAGTGTTCATTCCTAAGCTTTACTAGTTCCTGGAGAAACGGGCATTTTATGAACCTACAGACTGACTCAGTGGGGCTGGGGGGACCTGAGGCCCTTATGGGTCCCCTCATCTACTCTGAGCAGCAAAGGCCTATAGCATAGCCACCGCACGTCTTCAACGCCTTGAAGAAGCCCTTCTTCCTACCCAGCCATCTACCTGTCTCCACTGCCTTAACCATGCCCTTCTTCCTACCCATCCAGCCGCTGCCTTAGTAGGGTCCCACGATACTCTTCAACCAAACCATTTAGTCTCTAGCTGGTCTCCCAGTCTTGGTTTTCTAGAGGTCCAAAATGGTCAAACCAGCTTCCCTAAATGTAAAGCTGATTGCGCTACCCCCACCTCCTGTGAAAACTTTTGAGACTCCTTGTGATCTTACAGGAAAATGACCTATCTTTCTAGTGTGAGCCTCAGGGCTTTCTCAAGCTCTACCTGATGCTTTCTTGGCTTTTCCTCATGCTTCACTCCTGCGCTGGCAAAGCCTTTTTGGGTTCATGGTATGAACTGTTCTTTTTACACTTCTGACACTTGTCAGAAGCCCCCCCCCCCACGTCTACCCTGGCTCCCCTCCTGCACGAAGGCACTTTGGTGGTTGCCCTCTCCAAGGGTTCTGTGCTAGCTCCTGTGTCACCAGCTTATTCCCACAGCAGCCTGGCCCTGTGGGAACAGGGCTCAGAGCACAGTGACTTTCATCTTTGTCAGCTTTAGGCCTACATGACTGACAGCTAAGAATAATGTAACACAAGTGACTCAATGTCATTGTGCACCCTGCTCCAGCTGAACAGCTAAAAGGGATAATATGCACAGTGGAGTCCTCTGCAGAAGGAATGGCCCAGAATCCCTTCCAGATGAGGAGCAGCTCAAAGAATGGTCTAAATATGTAGTTGGAGAAAAGCGCCACTTATATGCAGTAAGTGCCCAACAAATACTGAATACAAGAAGGAGTAAGTGAGCCATAACCACTGTGTCCGTATAGAGCTGTCAGGTTGGAAAGAGAGTACGTGACGTGAGCTATCTGTGCTCCAGTAGGTTTCAGCCCAATAACACGATGGATTCCTAGGAAGACTATGACTTATCAAATGCTATTTCCTTTGTGAGTCTTCTAAATGGTCTCTTTCTTAGAAAATTATAAAGCCACGTGGTCTTGGGATTAGCATTTTTTTTTTCTGTAACAACTAACATTGAAAAATGAAGCCAATTTATCAACTCTACTGGTGTCTCCGGGACCCCTTCTCCCTTTTTTTGTCTCTGCCCACAGCACCTCCTCCTGTGTGGCTTCAGTGGAAAGGTCTCACAGCAACAGCACCCACCTCCGACCTCCTAGGGCAGGTTGTTCACAAACTGTGGTCTGCAACCCTTTTGGGGTCCAAGGACCCCTTCACAGGGGCCACCCATGGCCATCGGAGAACACTGGTATTTACATTACAATTTATAACAGTAGCAAAATTACAATTATGAAAAAGCAATGGAAATAATTTTATGGTTGCAGGTGACCACAACATGAGGAGTTGCTTCAAAGGCTTGCAGCACTAGGAAGCTGAGAAGCACTGCCCCAGAGGCCCCTGAGCAGCTGGAGTACAGGGGTAGGGCTGTGCAGGAATTCACTACACACTACCACTCACTCCTAACTCCAAGTTCCAGTCAACACTGAGGGCAACACACGGTAAAGCAGTCTGCCACCATGGGTACCAAAAATACCCAGGCAACGGAGCCCCTTTTCACTAAGAAATGGTGTTTCCACACCGTGGCTGTGGCACAAATGAAAACTCCACTGAGCTGATTATTCTGTCCCAAAAGTTTTCCCCTACTGAATACAGGATGATGAAGAAAACTGTCCTCACAGACCATCTAAACTCGTGGAGAAGGAAGTTCTATAAAGATCACAGTGTGGGCCGGGCGATGGTGGCGCACGCCTTTAATCCCAGCACTCGGGAGGCAGAGGCAGGCGGATCTCTGTGAGTTCGAGGCCAGCCTGGTCTACAAGAGCTAGTTCCAGGACAGGAACCAAAAGCTACGGAGAAACCCTGTCTCGAAAAATCAAAAAAAAAAAAAAAAAGATCACAGTGTGGGCGGCAGGTCTGTCAGAAAACATCCTGCATCCATTCCATGCTGCATGGAGACACAAGAAGACAGGCTCAACGGCTAGGAGACACGCCGAGTTTCTTTGCTCCCTGGACCCACTCCTCTCCGTGTAGATTTTCTGCCGCACTGTTGTGCTCCCTCTCCGTGTAGATTCGCTGCCGCACTCTTGTGCTCCCTCTCCGTGCAGATTCGCTGCCGCACTCTTGTGCTCCCTCTCCGTGTAGATTCGCTGCCGCACTCTTGTGCTCCCTCTCCGTGCAGATTCGCTGCCGCACTGTTGTGCTGAAGTCACCTCTTCTTTTTCTCTGCACACCAGAAGTACGAGCTTCTTGCTTTGGAGTTCGTGCTTACAGACCCAGAAAGACTCACAAATGTGCCACTGCAGGCACAAGCGATTTAAGTATCAGAACCTTCAGAAGCATGAGAAACACCAGACAGCTTCGGATAAATTGAGTGGCTCCTGCCGGTGCTGGGGCTGTTAAGGAAGAGAAGCAAACATAAGACTGGCAAAGTCACATCGTCCACACAGTTTGAGCCCTTAGGTCACGCTATGTCCTTGGTTTCACTCATTCTTCTCAGATCGGGGCTCTGAACTATTCCAGCCCCACAGAGCAGAATATTCTTTCCATCTACGAGAGGAGTGTCCGTGACTTGCCTTTCAGGACCCGAGGTCAGGGAGAGGGTGGTACCCATTCCTCTGGGTGAGACTCAGGATTTTCTGCCTTGTCTTTTAGCCTCCATCAAACGAGAGTTTGGGTTGTTTCATTTCCAAGTAATGCAGCGGGAGCTGCGTGACAAAGCTCTCCAGATTCTGGTGTTTGTTTTGTACTTTGTCCTTTTTTCCAATTGATCATAAAAATGTTGTTTGATAAGTAGCATACTGTGGTCACTGTATCTGAGCACCTAGGAACTGGCTCTGGATGACTCTGTTCTGCCCAGGGAAAGCACAGGTGCGCTGCCCTCAGGTATCCCCTACCCTCAGGTGTCCCAAGAGGCATAGGTTCCATTGTAATTGCTGGCCCAATTGTGGGCCCAGCTGGACTGACATTTTAATTTCTCCCTCTTTTGTGGCTTCCATTATCCTGAGGGCCAAGGTATAAACGTGTCTGGAATCACAATTTGTGGGAGGTTAGTACAGTTTTGGAGTGGGGCCAGAACCATTCAGGGCTTGGGATGGATTTCCTGGAGATGGTCCATACGCAAGGCTTGTCCATTTGTGCCGTTTAGAATAGACAGTTACCATAAAGGTCTGCTTCCCGCAGCCAGCCACACAATGGGAAAAGCCTGAGTGAGCAGTCTGGAGAGGAGCACCTAGGCTTCAGGGCTGGGGAAGGCTGCTGGAGCACAGGGAGGGCAGCATGCTTAGGAAGCAGTTACTACCTCAGGGATGACCCAAGGGTCCTGATGGGTGCAACTACACAGGCTCTGTCTGCCCAAAAGATAGCTGTGTAATGAAAAGAACACAACGAACCAAAAACCTAAGGTCTGCTGGTTTTGTATTTCAGCTCCAATGCTCCTCATTTGTGTGACTGAGAAATCTTACTAACTCCTCAGAAAAGCAATGATGTCATGAATCTAGGGATAAAGAAGCTAATGTGTCAAAGATTTAGCAGAAGGCCTGATACAGAAAGTAAGTATATAGACTCAATTAAAAATATTACAGCTGGGTGATAGTGGTGCACACCTTTAATCCCAGCACTTGGGAGGTAGAAGCAGGCAGATCTCTGAGCTCAAGACCAAAATGGTCTACAGAGTGAGTTCCAGGATAGTCAGGGCTACACAGAGAAACCCTGTCTTGACCACCTCATATATTCATGTGTGTGTGTGTACACATATATGTACACATATATATTACAATTAGAGGGTTTGGGAGCTTGCATTCTCTTGGGAATCAATGAAAATGGGACCCATGCTCCTCAACGAGAACAGAACTCATACACAAAAGCACCGGTTTAGGGACTTAAAGATATGAGGCACAACCACAGGTTTCATGTTCAGAAACTTGGTTCTAGAGCTAGCCCTGGTTATGGAATAATATTTTAACTAAGCAAAGATGTGCTCCATTTGTTTACACTGAGGAATATTACCTTAACTGTGTAAAGATTATTACATTTGTTTCTGCTGCCTTTGTTAATGATGTAAGGATTGCTACATTTGTTTCTGCTGTGTTTAATTATGTAAAACTGTGTTGCATTTGTTTTTCCTTGTCTGCCTAAGATCCCTGATTGGTCTAATAAAAAGATGGATGGCCAGTAGTGCTAGGCAGAAGAGGGATAGGCAGGGTTGCTGGGCAGACAGAATAAATAGAAGAGAAGGAAGAAAGAGAGAGACACATCCAAGGCTAGAAGCCAGGCAGCCACCAGCCAGCTAAATGGAGTAGGACATACAGAAAGAAAAGGTTAAAACGACCCAAGGCAAAATGTAAATAAAGAGAAACAGGATAAGTTGTAAAAGTTAACCTGAAATGAGCCCAAGCTAGGCTGAGCATTCATAATTAATAATAAGTCTCCATGTCATGACTTGGGAGCTGGTTGGTGGCCTAAAAGAAAAAGCCTGGTACAGGCCCTATTCATAAGAGAAAAGACTAATGTCCTTGGTTTTATTGATTGCCTACAATTTTGATTACTTACCATCATAATCTCATAAGATATTTAATTTGACAATAATTATGTATTTTCTCTAATGTAAATCCTCTCCCTTTCTTTTAAATATCTTTTAGGAGAAACTGCTGAAATCCTAAGAAAATACTTGGTGTTCAGGTAAACATAGAACTCTTTACCAATTTCACATTTCTGTGATAGTTTTTAAAAATAAATTTTCTTTATCTAGTCCCCTTTATGCTACAGATACTCCTGATATTTTAGTAAAATGATAATTTGTTCCTAATCCCACTCTGAGACACACTTACAATCCTCAGAAATGCATAGTCACACAATTCCCCTCTGTGCAAATGAAAATCTCCTTCACACCCATTTGCTACTGAGCAAGTTAACGCGAGAGCTTTGTTGAAGTGCCACTAATGACATTGTCTGGTCAGAATATCAACCAACAGACTGATTTGAATATCTAGAAGAGGCTCCAGGCCACTGCATATGGTATACCTGAAAGAGCAGAACCTGCACAGAGGGGGAGCCTCATGGAGCTTACAGTCAGCAACAGAAGGGTCTTTCAGAACAATATGGCTATGAGCAGTGCTGAGTAGATGCACATACACGCCAGGGTAAAGCGCGAGCATCAAGCCATATGGACACCACTAGTGTTCGTACTGCCACTCTTCAAGGACACTTGCATCTATTCACCGATTCAGTATGGATAACATAAGCTATGGAATGGAGTGTCTAGGCAAATCCCGCTGACCATTCCCCTGAGGAGGAGGTGGAAAGCGGCCATGCCCTCTAAGTCATTTCTAGGAGCTACACTGAAAAGAAAAATCTCTTTAAGCTCTTCTACTTTGCTACCAGGATAATGTGGGTGGCTTTGAGAAAGACCTAAATGATAAAGCAAAGTTACTGGGGTTTGGTGGTTTGCTATAGTGAGAAGTTAGCAGGAAATACAGCAACTGATGTCAAATGCCACAGATTAATACAACGGATAGGAGCCTGGAACATGAATAATGGGAGGCAGATCAGAGGAGTGACAGGGTGAAAGGCAAGAGACACTAGACACCTTGTAATTGCATGCTGCTGACAGTGCTCAGGGCAGCAGCAAAGTGGCATCAGCAGGACAGCTCGCTTGTCACTGGGACCCACAGGTCTGAGGAAGTCACCTCTCACTTCAGAATAGGGCAGGGTCATGCTGCCGAAACCTTGCTCAGGGATGTTGAGAAGGCACTGAACAACAGGCAAAGAAATACAGCAGAGGGGCTGACTGAAGTTCCTAAATCTAAGCGAAGAGGAATCAGCCTAAATGAGTTAAAACCATTAACCCTCAAGAGCAGCCATTTGCTTTTGACCCACCCGTGAGGCAGTCATCTTGTTCCATGTACTCATAAGTCATGGGCCACCAGAGTTTCATTTGGCAAGTTAATTGCTTATCTCTATTCCCAGTGCATGCTGTCATAAACAGCGGAGTAAATATCCTGTAGCCTAGGCTCTTAGCTTTGTAAACAACCAGGAAACAAATAAGGCATTTGGCTGATGACCAATGCAGGCTGATGATAACCCTTTCTAAGCGGAAGGCAGTCATGACCTGCTGCACTTGGGATGGGCTTTTCCTGCTCTGCCCATTGTATAACTCAAAGGTGTCTCTCAGTCCCACAGTTAGGTTCCTACTTGAGTCACAAGGAACATTCTGAGCACATTACCTTTTTATTTTGTTCATGCCACAAAAAAGGTAGCTGTTTCCTGCAGAGTAAAACTGGAATCATTAGCTATAACTAGTAGGCAACATGCTTGAATTACCCCCAAAGCACTCCAGTCTAGGTTTCTGGCTGTTCAATGGGAATAATAATCCCTTTCCATTTACTGTCAGACTATAATTCTTTAGTTAAAAGCTTAAAGAAGGATTGCTATCTCTAGCATAAATGTACACACATCTATGTCATATACACTAACCCGAAAAATTGTCTGCAAAGCCAAATTGCAGACATCATCTTTCTTCCTCCTCAGAGACTGAAATGAAACACATCCCTGGCACTTAGTTTTGCAAGTGTGGGTTTTCTTCTTTCTTTGCACACAATGCTGAAGTCTCTGTCTTATAGAACATGACCGGGTAGAGTGACAGAGGCAAAAAATGTGCTTAGCAAACACAAGTACCATAGCAACACTTCATGATAAGCCATGTGTTTATCACTAAAAGCACTTCAGACTCTTTAAATGAAGACAAATTGTCCCAGCAAACTGAATGGGAGGCCAGATCATTAAAATTCAAGTAAAGTTCAATTGCTAGTGAAAAGGTGTATTACTATTACATGAGACTTTGTCTACCTTCAAGCTTTTCTTTTAAATTATGTATTTTCCTTAATTATTCTTTGATAATTTCATACATGTATATAATGTATCTTGATCATATCCAACCTGAAGTCTTCGGCCCTGTGCCACCATTCCCTCATTTAAAAAATAACCCATTGTGTCCAGTTAGTGCTGTTTGCATGCACACAGTGTGAGGCTCCCTACCAGAGCACAGGCAACGTATCAGAAAATGGCTCCCTCCCCCACAGCTGTCATTGCCAGGGCTGGAGCCTCATCAGCCCCTTTTCTGTCCACGTTAGAATGCTCACCGACCTGATCTTCTGCAGATAAGTACAGCGACTGTGGGGTCACGGGAGCAGCAGGTGTGCCACAGTCGAAGGTGACATGTTACAGCGTGTCCCCCCCCTCTCCCAGCTCTTATATTCTTTCTTCCCCTTCTTCGGTGATGACTCTCTGAACTTTTGTTGGAAGAGTTAATAAAAATGTCCCTTTTAGGGCCGAGCACCCAACAGTCCCTTCTCTCAGCACTCTAAAGCATTTTAAAATAACAAAACTAGTAGACACTTGTTGAGTGCTCGGAATAGGAGAAACTGGTCTGTACACTTTAGGCATTTTTAAAAATTTCATTCTTACAAACTCTATAAACACTACAGGATGAAGTTTAAAGAGCTACTAAACAACAATTAGGTTATATAGTATTAGAGAAGGTATAAAGAGCGAAAGAATTTCCAGTTTTACCCTGATAGGCATCCTAGGCAATCTCCTTCAGGTGATCACTGAAGCCATTCTGTGGAACAAAGAGTGTTTCCACGTGATCCTAGAACTGGGCATTTCAGTCCCCACACACTTGAGACTCTCTAGGTGTCGTAAATGAGAACCATCTCACCGCCAGTGACCTCCATCCTAGGATTGCCAGGGAAACCTTTTTTTTTTTTTTTTTTGCTTCACCTGATCCATAAAGAAAACCACCACCGGGTGAAGGATTCCTTTATTTTCCAAAGGCTTAACAAAGCTTGAGAACTATTCTACAGAAGGCAGTGAGACAGCTGTGAGGCTTGGTGGGCCGACAAGGAGCCCAGCGGAAATTAGCAGAGAGACTGAGGCTCCCCAGCAGGGATGAGGAATGTGACTCAGGAAGAAAAGCAGAAAATCCCAGCTCAAAGGGTTGAAGCTTTCTTTCCACAGAATGCCTCTTCTTTCTTTCCGGGCCAGCATCCTCGCACTTATCTCTACTGCTCCAATACAGGCCTAGTCTGTACTCAGTGTGTGACATTCTCTCCCACTCTGACTTCACTGATAACCAGCGTAGTGTCTCCGGGTCCCAAGGCTGAGTTTCCAAGTGTGGAATCTGACTGGTTCAGATTATCACTTAACCACTCCATAGCTGTAGAAACAGGAACACTCCACTCAGGAAAATTGAGTCTAATAAAAACAACTCCACATTTGTATTTGCAATGCAGAATGACCTCCTGGGACCTTCACACCCCGTGGGACTATCACAGCACTGATTAACCTGCATCCTGACACCGCTGTGCTCTCGATTACTTTGTCTTTTTTTTTTTTTTTGACTACTAAAATTTCAGAAAATTTTGGAGAAGTTTAACCAATTTTTGTTTGTTTTTACTTTTTTTTTTTTAAATCTTGGGACTCATAAACTCTAGGAAATCATTGGGCTGGATCCACAGGCATCAAGTCTGGATGAAGGATACTGAGTGGGAAGGGTAACAGCTTTTGTCTCTATATTTTCTTCGTAGGCAGTTGACAGAAGAGACGTGAGAACCACTTTAACCTTGATCCTGGAGAAAGAGATACTATGGGCAATAATACTGATCAGTGCTCTAAGGAGCTTTTTAAGGGACAGAAATAGGTTCTAAGGAGTTTGAGGGTTTACACACACACTTTCTTAATGAAAGTTTAAGAAGTTTTCAGTGTGTAAAACTAATGTGGGGCTTTCTGGCCCACTAAGTTCTTGTTCTTTCTTTTGGAATGTCTTACAACCTTTTACTGGCGAGAACTAAGAGTATAGTTCCTATGTCGGGGAGTTTGACATGGGAAAGAAGGAAGATTAATCTAGCTAATCTTGTTTTCTCAAAAGAAACACAGGTATAGTTACTCAAAAAGTTAGTAGTGTCAAGAAATTTGACTGGGTAAAAGAAATTCCCTCACGCATAAAAAGGGCCCAGAAATGGAGACAGCCAGACCCGAGGGCCGCTCCAAAACCACGGTGCTCTTTTTCCATGCATTGCTCACCCTCCTGCCACAATCAGTGATCTTAGCTTGCACATGGTTCATAACATCCTCTCAGGATCTGGCAATGGCTTAGCTTGGTGTTCTAATGACAAATTTCCAAGTAAAGAATCTGATTGGCTGAGATGATCATTTTTAGAACACTTTATAAAGATGGACAGCCAAGTTACAAAATGTTTGACTGGCTTTGAGTCAAGATTCTATTCTACAATGGACAGATCTCAAATAAGAAGGGATCACATGGCAGAGCGCTGAGAACAGCTGTGTAGAAAAAGGCTACCAGCACAAAGAGCTCCTTAGAAGAGGTTATGAATGGATAAACTGGTATAAACATCGCAGGTTGCGGGCAGACTATCTGGAAACAGTTCATTCATCTTGGTAGTTAGCTGTACTAATTGCAAAAGCTCTGGTACTGCCTTGATACAGTGAGACCAGCAACATCACCTTTCCCAGCTCTGTCATCTGACGTTCACCTCTGCATCTCCATGTCCAGCTGTGTGCGCTCAAGTCACCAAACATTCAAACATTTGGAATTTTATCCTTACACGCAAACAAAAGTATTTTCCTTACCCAGAGACCATCTAGTTGCTTTATTTTAGAGCAAAATATCAATGGGGAATAGATACTAAAATATAGGCCAGCAAAGTGTCTCAGTGGGCAAAGACATCCGCCATCAACCATGACTACTTAGCTGATTCCTGGAACACACACGGAAGCAAGCAAGAACTAACTCCTACAAGTTGTCCTTTCATCTCCACCAAGTGCTGTGGCACGCATGCGCCCACAAACATTCGCTACAAATAAATGTCAAAATATTTTGGATTAATTTTAAAGTTATTAGAATAGGGAATGGTGAGTACTTCTTTGCCCAATCTCAATGTTTATTTCAAAAATGTCACAGGGGAACCCAAATATATTTGGTGAATATATTACAGATCTAAGACAATCCACTTAGTAGTTTGATAGCATAACACAAAATTTATCCAACTAATACTTACAACATTGACTGGCTGAATACAGTAATGTCAAGGTTGGAATCATGTAACACTGTAAATATACGTTCAAATTACAATTCTTCCTTGAAACAACTAAGTAACACTCACTAGACCTCTATTGCTATAAATCATATGCAAAATGGACACAATACAACCAGTTCATTGAGGGTTTACAAATATTAATCAATATTTGTATGCAAGTTACTGCATAATGATTGGCATATAGTAAGTTCTCAGCATATGGTGGTAGTTGCTCCTATTACTATATAGATAATGATGAACGCATTATATTATAAGGTTTGGGGACTACAGAGCAGTGGTAGGATTATATCTTCAAGTACCTTACATTCTTAATGCATAAGAACATACTAGTCAGGCCGTGGTGCTGCATGCCTTAAATCCCAGCACTTGAGAGGCAGAGACAGGTGGATCTCTGTGAGTTTGAGGCCAACCTGGTCTACAAGAGCTAGTTCCAGGAGAGTCAGGACTGTTGCACAGAGAAACCATGTCTCAAAAAACAACAACAAAAAAACAAACAAACAAAAAAACAAAAAAAAGGACATACTAGAAGTGGTATGCACATATAACTGCGGGTGGAACTTGGCAGTGTAAGGGTGTAAATATGAGATGATAAAGTTAACTAAAAGTCTTTCATCGGGAAGGGAGGAAAGGTCCTGTCGAATGCTTGTTTAAGGGCTAGGACTCAGGAAATAACTGGGGATTTCACACTATGTGGAAGTTTGGTGGCTGCAAAATCAGGGCTCACGGGAGTTTTGTAAGTGGAACTTAACTCTTTGGAATGGGAAAGTGAACCATTAAAATGAGAACTGCGTGAGGAAAAGGCTTCCCACACGGGGTACGAGAGCATCACTCGTGGGCATGAGAAAAGGCAGCCACTACGTGGATTTATTTTTCACTTTAACTAGGAGACGTAAACCAAGTGACCAACCCTGCTGTTGATTTCTTGTCTTGTTTTTCCTAGCACAGCAACCACTAGTGTTACTTATTTAAGGTTTATTTTTTTCTTGGCTCTGTTGTAAACTGTGACTTTTCTACTCTTCATGTCAGGTCTATGATGAAGCAAGTGCCTGTGCACGGGAGGCACTATGCATAAATGCAAGAAAGCATTAAGTAATGAACACGAAACCAGGATGCAAGCCCGCCGTGATACTGCTCTGCATCATCCTTGAGTCCTTGTACATCAACTCCATGTTCTTGCTGATGTCGTAACTGCACAATATGCAGGAATTCTTCCTCAAATGTCCCCAGAACTACTACGGAAGGGCATCTAGTTAGAGGTATATATGTCCAAAAGGTCTCTCTGAGCTCTTTGTAATAATCTTTTCCCCTCTAGCCTCCATTTGCCATTTCTCTTCTCTAGTCATGCCGAGATTATGCCGTAGCCACACCACTAGATCACAAAACTGTCCCATCAGTTTTATTACCAGGACTTACTATTTGGTAAGGGTTAAATAACAAAGAGTGGGAATAGAGGGAAATTTAGGTCATATGTTCTTCACAGCACATGCTTCCAAACTTGAAGTCTTCTAGCATCTCATAAATAGCTACTGTGGGTCCAAGCTTGCATTCATATTTGTATGCATTCCCTTAGATCGGCATTACATCTGAAGCGCTGCATGGTTGCATCATTCATTATGGAAATTATCTCCTTGCTAACAAGGTCAGTGAGTGGACTTTATGCTTGCATGCGAAGATGCTTACAGCTTCGAGACTATTTGAAAAATTTTATTGGTAAAACAATATGTCCACTTGATTTCAGTTAGCAAGCTCTGGTGCATTTCATTGTTTCCATGGGAAAAGCTTTGGAATACCTCTTAGATTTTCAAGTGCTAGAAATACCCAGCGGAGCAAAACTTTCCCACGAGATGGATGTCGAGAGTCTAGGCATATCACAGCTACGCTCAGAAGATCTGAAAAGTGCAGTGAAAGTCATTATGCCCTTCCAAGGCCCCTCCAAACTTACTTCCATGTGCTGATTCCTGAAAAGTCTTTATAAAATGCGACACTATTCTAAGATCTCTAGGTCTTAGATAACACTTCCGTGTTCATATTGGCCAGCCCCTACTTATAAACTGCTTTATTCTCGCATGGATGCCCCAGTTATAACACTTAGCCAGTGTACGTCATGGTCATCTTTACAGAAAAAGATATAAATACTTTTGCTGTAGATGGCATTACGGATGGAATTTGTCATCTCTATTACATTCGCTCCTCTTGGGGCAGTGAATTTGGAGTCTCAGGAAGACGAGAAGAGTGACAGAAAATGTCCCCAGGACACAAAGAAAAACTAACACAACTTCCAAGTATGCTTGAGAGGCTAAGAAAATCCACACTTTAGGACTTATCACTAATACTGGGCCATCTCTGGCCCCAGGAGAGCTTCAGGCCATATATTAACATAGTTCTATTTTAATTAAATTTCAAAATAAGTATTTTTATCCACTACTGGCAAAGACTATATATAGTCTTTCGTTTTTCCAATTCACTCCTTCCCACTCCTACGTGCTGGAGGCTCTGGATAGCAGTGCATCGTTGTCTTTCCTGCTAAGAAGGCTGAGACGAGAAGAATTCTCTAGTCTGGACAATATTGGCAGTCTTCATGGAGTCAGTGGTTTCTGTATATAGTGATAATGTCTACAATGATTCACTATTATTAATTTTGTATTTGTAGCATTATTTTTTTTCTTAAAGACAGTCCTTTATAGTACATGCTTCAAGTCTTTACAAAGCTGGAATCTGGTCTTTGTTTAACTTAATCACCACATACACTTTGTGGGATTGGAAAGCTGAGACCTCATATCATCTAGTTCATGGTAGTACTGTACTAAGTCCCGTGTTTCTTCACTTTTTGTACACTGCTATCTACACTGCCCCCATTTTATCTTACATTCAAGACCAAATGTCAAAAAACAAAGATCTTCATTGACAGAAGTCACTTTTATATTACAGTATTTATTATAAGCTAGGAATAATTTTCAAGTGCTTACATAGACTCAGACCATGATCACAGTATATGGAGAGCATAACACCTTCATATTGCCCCAGCAGCGACTGCTGCTGTACTGCTTGGCTCACCACAGGCAGTAGTTCATGCCATCTCTAAAGCCACCCTTGAGAACAGGTAACATAATTATCCCCTGTTACACTTGAAGAAACTGAGGAATAAAGAGATTTGGTGTCTAGCCCAATGCCATGTATCTAGGAAAGGCCAAAGTCAACAGTCAAATTCAACCCATTGGTACCCAGTGGTTTTAGCCCACCAAAGAAAACTTTCAGTGGATGGACCAGTTCTGCCTCTGTGGTCTTTTGCCCTGTCATTATTTCCATGTCCATCTCCTGTGGTCTCCTTATTCTAAAGCAACAATTAAAAGGGAATGGAAGCCACATTAGGGTAAGGAGTGGGGTTGATGGCTAAACAATAGTGGCTGTTGTTACACAATTGTCCTTCCCATGGGGGGGGGGGTGGGGGACACAGACAGGCAGACCACACACATACTCATCAGGATATGTCACACTGTCATACATTTGACCCCTTTTCTCCACTTTTGCTGGAGCTGGGAGATAACATTTACTTTTAATCCACACTATAGAATAAAGTTAAGTGTAAAAATAAACAGATGAATCATTTCGATGCTGGAGAAAATTTATATAGGTGGCAATTCTACAAAGGTTGGGAAAATAATACAAATAAAACAGCAAAACAAGTAATCAATAATGCATGGCAGAGACTGCATCAGACAGTGGTGCAGCTCAGCAGAACGTTAGGGTGTAAGGAAGAAAGCCCAGCATGATCAGACCTCACAAAGTCTAAAAAAATCTGATATTTCTGGTACAAGAAATTCCTGAATAAGAAAAGTTAAAAAAAAATCACTTTTTAAAAAACATGGAATCAAATGACATTGGGCAGCAAAACAAACTGATACCATATTTGTGTGTTTTTTACTTGTAATCAGCCTTACAATGGGGTAGAAGACCCAGTGTGGCAGGTTAGGGGAAGGCTAGCAGATATTCATAACAGTGGTTGTGTTGGTGGATGACTGAGGGGATACAATGTGACTAAGCCCTGGCCTTTCTATAGGTGACTCTATTTCTGTTCCTCACAGTTGTACTGCTATTGGGCACAGGGTGGGGATGGGAACATCACAGGAATGGAACAGCTCTGAGAGAGCAATCAACTCACAGCTGCTTGCAGTGCAGATTCCCCTGCAAGAAACAAATCACAGAATCTGCAAATGTGTAAATACTACAGGCTTTCTTTGCAGACCAAATGCCTTGGATGAGGGAGGGTGTGTGTGTGTGTGTGCGTGTGTGTGAGTGTGTGTGTGTGTGTGTGTGTGTGTGTATAAGAGAGAGACAGACACACACACACAGATCTCAAACCAGGAACAGAATTTTAAAGATGTCTTTAGTAGTTATTTTTGCTACTGAATCCTTGCTTAGCAATCGCATTGGGCATGATAGTTAGGTCAATGAATGAGAGTCTCTAGATAAGTCCAAAATTCACCTCATGTCACTAACTGGGTTCTTCCTTTCAAGAAAGCTGAACATAAAACATTTCTCTCAGTGCTTCCTACATACCTAATTTGTGTCAAGAGCATTAATTCTATAAAAGTAGCCCCAACCAATAACCAGGGATCATGGGATCTAAATAAGGGATCATGGCAGATAGATGTGGGCCCAACCTTTCTGCTCCACAGCACTTGCTTTTCTGGGACATTCTATTCACAAATACTTACTGGAACCTTTTATAAGATCTCACCACTGTTAGTAAACATGAGAAAGGCCTGCCCTGAAAGAATGTTTGAAAGGAAGAATGCAAACTCTTTCCTCTAGAGGATTTTCTGAGCATTTAGCTGTGAGCACGGGTAAGAGTTAGGGAGGTCATGGACTCTGTCCATGCCCTCCAGGGGTTCAACGTCTGGTGAGAAAGCCTTTTGCATCATTCCAGCAGGGAGTTTGATGATAAGGAAGAGGCCTAGAGGGGGACCATGGATACTTGGACAAGCATCTGAGTTCATCAGGAAATCTTTCAACAGAGAAAAAGCAAAGACTCCTCAGAGGGAGAGGGAGGGCTTCCCTGTTTAGAGATAAACAGTAGGTGGGATACTGGGGGACTCACACCAGGGAGGACAGGGCAGACCTGCATATTCAAATGGCTGCTCTCACTTGCTCTTCTCCAAACCTTCCCACAAAATACACTCAGCAAGTGTTCACGAGCCTTAAAATACATCTGTATTCTTGTACTCTGAAAATCTCTACCTAGCAATGAGAGATGCTAGCAAAAACTTAAATCTGAGGAAGTTTAGTACAACATTACAGCAGTCAGAAACAAGGTAAGAAAGTTCAGTCATAGGGTTACAGCAAAGTAGTTAAGGTGCATCCAAGCCCCATAACTTAATGTATACCTTGTAAAAAAAAAATCACATTTGGAAGAATATTTCAAAATCAGCAAAATGATTATGGCATGGATTTCAAATCATGTTAACATCTTTAAGAAAGTATCACCCTCAGTTTTTAATGGAAAAATTCAATAGGGTGATGCCTCAGTAGGTGAAAGCACCTGCCCCCACCTCGTGACTGGGTTTGAGCCCTGGACGCACATGGCAGAAGGAGAGCACTGACTCCTACAGTCGTCCTCTGACAGCCATGCCTGCGCACTCGACTGCACATACATGAGCACACAATAAAAAATAAAGTAAAAAGCAAATAATTCTCCACATTGGCAGCAAGTTTCACCTATGTCTGATTTTTTTTTTATACTTCTTACCTATTTTAGACATCAGACAACAAAGGATTGTTGAATAAAATGAAAACAACCAGCTTTCATTTCTTCCTCTCTAAGCGATGAGTAGGATCTTGGATTGGTTGATCACTCTAAGTCTCATTCTCTTTAGTCAAGCCAGCTGATACACTAAGGAAGCCCCCAGCGTGTAAAGAACTGAACAGAAAAAAAGGGCTTCTAGACGAAGCTGGATTCTACAGGAGAGAGAACAAGTGTGATGGAAGCTGAGTGCTGGGAATGACGTGATGACACTGAGCACTTCAGGAGGGGACACACATATATACATCATGGCTCAATATAAGAAATCTCTCTCTCTCTCTCTCTCTCTCTCTCTCTCTCTCTCTCTCTCTCTCTCTCACACACACACACACACACACACACACACACACACACCAAACAAACAAACAAACAAAAGCCAGGCAAGCATGGTGGCACACACCTTCAATCCCAACATTTAAGAATCAGAGGAAGGCAGATCTCTGAGTTAGTTTGAGGCCAGCCTGACCTACATAGTGAGTTGTGTGTGGGAGTGTTATATAGCAGGACCCTGTCAGCGAAGGTGGGGGGATGAAGAGAGGGAGAGAGATCCAGGTAGGAATACAGCCCAAGAAACTCAGCAAAATGGGAACACATAATGTATGTGTTTCATTTTTTCAGAAAAACCGTGCCTTACTGACTTTCTGCCTAGAATTCTTGTTTCTCTGCAATGAAGGGCACTCAGTAATCTTGTCTTTCATTGAGTTTTCTTTCTTTCACGGTTTCTTTTAACTGAATGTTTAGCATTTTACCCAAACCACTGCTATTTTCTAGGCTATGTAGGTCTACCTAGCATCAAGCCACCCTTTGCTAGTTATCAGTAGCTAAACAGACCTTCACACTTACCTAACCATATCACTAGACCCTTGGGGTTTTCCAGTCTATTTAAACCCTATGCGGGCAGATCTCCATTTCCTTTGTTCTTTGCGTGGGCTTGTTTAAGGTGTAGGTCTCTAAAGGGGATGGAAGGGAGACAGATGTTGAGAATGGAAGAGATTGGCAGTTTGAACAGCAGTTTGGTCTAATGGCTTTGTTATGCTAAACGTGCGAGCTCCTCCAAGTGCGCCTTCCGGATTTTGCATCATACTACGTTAAATTCCTAACGCAGGGTAGTGTGTTAAATAATATAAGAAACGTAAACCATGGGTCAGTTCTTTTTAGTCATCTCCACAGACACTTTCTGTGAACTGCAGGCCTTCACAAATCCTGCCACACTCGAAACCTTCAGAAAAGGAGAAGCCGAGAATACAGATTAGGTTCCAAGAGAGAAAACAGGTGATGTCATAGCACGCAGTGCGGTGTGGTCACCGCCAAGGCCGGTTGGGGAACTGCAGTTCCTGGGCGCCTAGTGCTCTGCGCCAGTGGCAGAGGCACCCTGTCACGGGCCCGGCAACATCGGTGAGCACCAGCACCAATCAGGTGCTCGCTCTGCACTGTCTTTGTTCTCACTGGGGAGCAGGCTGCCGGAGTCTGGTCGGCAATCCTCTTTGCATGGTTGGTTCCTCGGGGTACCTGCTCCCTGACTCGCCTGGGTTGGGCATCCGGCCAGCAGAGCATTCTGCAGTGACTGCTGTCTTCTGTCTCCAGAACATAAAAGCTAAACCCTGGCCATCGTTGTCAGCGTTGGGAGACGAAGGTCCAGTCGTTTGAAATGGCAATTCGTACTCAGAACCTACCTTCCCAAGCAGGGATTGTTGTCTGCACGTCTTTAACTAGAATTTTAATGTGTGTGTGTGTGTGTGTGTGTACCTCTGACCTGTTCATGATAGATAAAAGAACTTTCTTTGCTGTGAGAATAATCGTCAGGAGAGAGGGAAAACCCTCTAAACCAAAGATGTGTCTCTCGGTCCCCAACTCCCTTAGCTGTAGAGAACTCAGACCTCTATCCCTGCAGCCTCAGGTAGCTGGATGGTCTTTCGCACAAGACTCAGAGTGAAGCATGAAGTTCTTTGAGATCTCTGGGTGCAAAGTGGTGCAAGACCGCAGTCTTCCTCACAGTTATTCTTAGATTTCGACCGAGAGAAAGCCAAACCACTGCCCCGGAGGAAGGAACGTTCTAGCTAGCGTTCCAGTCCACCACCGAGAGAGCAGGAAACATTTAGCTCGGTCTCAGATCCTCTAGCGAGCTCTAGCTTCCAGCTATTTAATCTCACTCCATTCTGCCCCGACCTCGCTGGGGGTGGGGGGTGGAGGGGAGTGGCTTGTCTTGAGGGCGGCGCTAGAGTCCCGGACTCATTTGCATACACCACACCCTCCGCTTCTCACTGGCGGTCTGGAGCCCCTCCCACCCCGCTGCCTAACTAACCAGCGGTCACCCTTCAGCGCTGAGCCTCGGAGATAAACTTAACTTGCCCGGAGATTCGAGCTGCTCTCGCCTTCCGCGATTGGCCGACGCCACTCATTGGCGGCGGGTGCGGGAGGGGGCGTGGCCAGCGCGGTCTGATTGGCGGGAGGGGGCGGCTCCCGGCGCGGCAGCCCTGAAGGCGGCGGGCCGCGGGGGCGGGGTTGCACTGAGGCGCTGAGACGGCCGTGGCTGCTCGTCCTGGCCGGCGGGGCGGGGGTCTGG
This sequence comes from Microtus oregoni, assembly GCF_018167655.1. Classification (NCBI taxonomy): domain Eukaryota; kingdom Metazoa; phylum Chordata; class Mammalia; order Rodentia; family Cricetidae; genus Microtus; species Microtus oregoni. The sequence goes on from NW_024543067.1 coordinate 31,436,048, forward strand.
CGATGGGGGCGGGAGGAACAACGGGCCGGTGAGTGCCGCGGCCGCAGTCCCCGCCGAGCTCGCGCGGGCAGCCGCTGCGCCTTAGCCGCCGCCCGACCCCCTGAGGAGAGGACGTTGAGGCGGCCCACCGCTAGCAGTCGCGGTGACAGCCCGGCGTCGGCGCGATGAACCGCGGTGGCGGCAGCGCGTCGGCCTCGGCCAACTACCTGCTCTGCACCAACTGCCGGAAAGTGCTGCGGAAGGTACGGCGCGTCCGCGTCCGGCGGCGGTGGGGCGCTCCCCGGGGCCGGGGTCCGGCCGGAGCTCCAGGGGGGCGAGACGCGAAGGGTCCCCCCCACGGGGTCCCCGCGCCCGGCCTGCCCCGAGGCTGAAGGGATGCTGGGATGCTGGGAGGGACCGGCTCGGCTAGGGATGGAGGCTGGCCTGAAATCACTGCAGTCTGTCTGGTCTGCAGGAGCCTCTCCGCCGAGGCTGCCTCTAGGGTTATTTCTTTGACTGGCTCGCTGCTGCCAGGCCAGCCGTGCCCCGGCACCCACTCTTGGTATTTTCTTGGTGGGTCCCGAAAGGCCCCGTGTCGGCATCTTGAACTTTATGCCCATGGGAAACGCTGTTGGATCTTCCAGTGCTTTCTGCTGGGGTTGGTGGAGGTGGAGGCTGAAGTAGTCGTGGTGTCGCCCTCCGTAACATCCCCCACCGCGGTGTGGATCCAGAAAATCCGACCCAGAATCGGCTTACTGCTTTCCAGGATGACTGATAGAAAGTTTTCTCCAGTATTGTTTAGCTTACTTGGCTTAATCGCTCCGTGGGGGATGGGGATGTAGAGAAAGAAAGGATGACAAAATGTCCCTGTAGGCGCAGAAGAGTTTTTAACAGATCTGAGCAGCCTCCTTGAATAATATATCCCGTTTCTCCTCCACACTCTATTTTTACATTGCATGAAGTGAGATCATTAGGTGAGGTGGCTCTGTTTGTCCAGCACCAATGAATTAAAATTGCTGAGCTGTGCATATCTGAGAGCTAAAATGAATACAGTGCCGTTTTCGTCAATTTCCCTGTCTAAAGTCACTTTAGGATTGTTCTTTATGTATTAAGAAAAACAAGCGAGCAAGCACATAAATAAGCAAGCTCAAATATTTGCGCTCTTTGTCCAAAAACTGTTTTTCTTCCTCTGTGGGTCAGGCCAAGTGCCAATCAAAGTTGTTTTTCAAGCCTCTTTTCCCTGCAGTGGAGCGGGTTTTTTTTTTCTTCCCTCCTTTCTCCTATTTTATTTGAGAGCATCAGGAAAGCAAAGGGATTGCGGGTTTGAAGTTAATCAAACAATTAAATACGCCTTAAATTGTGTTTATTGGATATGTTTCTCTTAAAACAGATTTTTATTAAATGTGCATGTTGAGTATGTGCAGTTATTTTTTTCGCCATAAACTCCTGGATCAAATTACAGTTGATACTTGCTCAGCTCATTGTGGGGCAGCTTGTGAGAAATGTAATGGATCAGAAGCTCGGTTCAGTGCAGTTGGATGTTAACTCCTTCATTGCTGGACCAGATGGCATCTGAATTTAGCTTTTAAAAAATATTGTTTCTTAATTTTTAAACAGAAACTGCCTTTGTCAATAAAAACAATGCCAGTGAGACCTTTTAATTCAGTTTACTCTCAGTTAAAATGAGAGGAAATTATATATTTTTAACTGAGTGTGGGGAAAGGTGCTATAATTGACTTGCTTAAGTGATATAATTCTGTTTCAATCAAAGCACATTAACACTTTAATAAATTTTTAAATAGTTAATAGCAAATTGACTAATAGGATACTTGGAATAGATATTTGGCTTCATACTTTTTTAATTTTTCTTTTGAAAAAGCTTTGATTATGGATCCATAACACTAGCACTAAGGACATGTTTATGATTATCTTCTAGTTATTAAGGCACTAGTATTTCTGTTTACCTAGGAAGGTCACCCCCACTTCTAGTCATAACTAGAAAAAAAGAGAAGCATGTGCAAACTGGGCACACACATTTTCACATTTTATAATTGTGGTGCCCACCTTAGCCAGTACTCAGTTTTCAGTAACTACAAGGTGTTTAATTTTGACTCATATAGTAGCACGAAATGAGTTTAGATGGGAAAAGAATTGTTTTTGCCAGTTAAGACATGACCTGGCAATGTTTGAAGCTTTTTAAGATTGCTGTTCTTATGGATTCTAGAAAGAAATCAGTATCTAGCACTAAATGCTTCATCATTCTAAAAATGCCACATTCTGATAATGAGTTGATTTTATTTTTGATAGAGTATATGATTTTGCAAAGTTAATCTAGAGCTCTCACAGCCTGATGCTTTACATTTTCTTGTGTCCATTTAATAGTGTACAGTAATAAACAAGTGAGTGACAGCCCTATGGGTTGTAACTGAGTGACCCTTTGCTATTAGAACCGACATTAAGGATGGGAGAAGGCTTTACCTGTATATATGGCAGAAGACTTTTTTTGTCTGCAGGCAGCCTAATTTATGTGATATGTGTGATGGATTCTGAGGAAACTTCAAGAGGAACTGAATTAGCTGTCAAAGGATAGAATTTGTTTCAGTTCAGTGTCTGAACAGTGAGTTGTGTATTGTATGAGAATCTCATTCTTAGAAGAATCCTCACAGTTTATGTTCACCATTTTGCAAAATAAAGAGAGTTGTTGATGTATCTGATTTGGTAACTTGAGTCAGAGAAGACCAGAGGGGAGAGCAAGAGCATCATATCCATAGGTCTAGATCGGCCTGATCTAGACCATACACAGCACCTGCTCTGTCACCATACACAGTGAGCACACCTGCTCTGTCACCATACACAGCACCTGCTCTGTCACCATACACAGTGAGCACACCTGCTCTGTCACCATACACAGTGAGCACACCTGCTCTGTCACCATACACAGTGAGCACACCTGCTCTGTCACCATACCCAGTGAGTGCACCTGCTCTGTCACCATACACAGCACCTGCTCTGTCACCATACACAGTGAGCACACCTGCTCTGTCACCATACACAGTGAGCACACCTGCTCTGTCACCATACACAGTGAGCACACCTGCTCTGTCACCATACACAACACCTGCTCTGTCACCATACACAGCACCTGCTCTGTCACCATACACAGTGAGCACACCTGCTCTGTCACCATACACAGTGAGCACACCTGCTCTGTCACCATACACAGCACCTGCTCTGTCACCATACACAGCACCTGCTCTGTCACCATACACAGTGAGCACACCTGCTCTGTCACCATACACAGTGAGCACACCTGCTCTGTCACCATACACAGTGAGCACACCTGCTCTGTCACCATACACAACACCTGCTCTGTCACCATACACAGCACCTGCTCTGTCACCATACACAGTGAGCACACCTGCTCTGTCACCATACACAGTGAGCGCACCTGCTCTGTCACCATACACAGTGAGCACACCTGCTCTGTCACCATACACAGCACCTGCTCTGTCACCATACACAGTGAGCACACCTGCTCTGTCACCATACACAGTGAGCACACCTGCTCTGTCACCATACACAGTGAGCGCACCTGCTCTGTCACCATACACAGTGAGCACACCTGCTCTGTCACCATACACAGCACCTGCTCTGTCACCATACACAGCACCTGCTCTGTCACCATACACAGCACCTGCTCTGTCACCATACACAGCACCTGCTCTGTCACCATACACAGTGAGCACACCTGCTCTGTCACCATACACAGCACCTGCTCTGTCACCATACACAGTGAGCGCACCTGCTTTGTCACCATACACAGCACCTGCTCTGTCACCATACACAGTGAGCACACCTGCTTTGTCACCATACACAGTGAGCACACCTGCTCTGTCACCATACACAGCACCTGCTCTGTCACCATACACAGTGAGCGCACCTGCTCTGTCACCATACACAGCACCTGCTCTGTCACCATACACAGCACCTGCTCTGTCACCATACACAGTGAGCACACCTGCTTTGTCACCATACACAGCACCTGCTCTGTCACCATACACAGTGAGCACACCTGCTCTGTCACCATACACAGTGAGCACACCTGCTCTGTCACCATACACAGTGAGCACACCTGCTCTGTCACCATACACAGCACCTGCTCTGTCACCATACACAGTGAGCACACCTGCTCTGTCACCATACACAGTGAGCACACCTGCTCTGTCACCATACACAGTGAGCGCACCTGCTCTGTCACCATACACAGTGAGCACACCTGCTCTGTCACTATACACAGCACCTGCTCTGTCACCATACCCAGTGAGTGCACCTGCTCTGTCACCATACACAGCACCTGCTCTGTCACCATACACAGTGAGCACACCTGCTCTGTCACCATACACAACACCTGCTCTGTCACCATACACAGCCCCTGCTCTGTCACCATACACAGCACCTGCTCTGTCACCATACACAGTGAGCACACCTGCTCTGTCACCATACACAGCACCTGCTCTGTCACCATACATAACTGAGAGCACTTTGTAGTGAGAAGAGAACTATTTACTTTTAGGAACATAGCAAGACCTGAATTGTAAAGTATTTCTACTTTAAGAAATTTGAGTGACAACTGCAGGATCTGATCTTTAATTTCAAGCATGAAGTGGTGAAGCCCATTAAGGAAGGTAGGTGACTGTCAGCCCATTCACCTGCCACCTTAGAATTAAGGTGGTGTACTACACATACTTTGTGTGTTGAACTATTACTACTATTAGATAAATAGAATTTCTTATATAAATTAAAGGATTTACATGTTTATTTCTTTCCTTTTTAACAAAACAGCCTCTCACTGTGTAGCCTGGGCTATCCTCAGTGTAGTTCAGGCTAGCCTTGAACTCTTGATTCTCCTGCTTTAGTCCCCCAAGTGCTGAGATGACAAGTGTGCAACACTATGCTGAGAAGTTTCAATTCCTTAACATGATTCTAAGTAGTTTTAGTGATACATCTTATTGTGGCTGTAGTATTTTTTCACTTATGCAGTTTGATATTCTTACAACTTCTTGATGTTTTTATAAACAAAGACACTATCAAATAAAGTGAAAAATGTTAATTTGACCCATATGATCCTCATTTAATATAATCAAAATGGTCAGTATTAGAAATTTTATCTAGTTCACCCAATGGAACTGATTTGCTTACATGATGGACAGGTAGCTACCTTCTACCTTTGCCTAAGTGAGCTTTCTCGGGTTTTATATTTTTGATTGTGAGATGGTTTTTTAATTAATGCTGTCTTAGATCAAATAGTAAGTTTATGATAGCAAACCTAGATGCAGTTCTCTTCAATCTTCTCTCTATGGAGTGCTAAGATGCTTTAGGGTATTAAAACACTTGAGTTGGATTAAATATTTAGCTATGTATTCAATTATTTTTAATGTAATTAAAAATATAAGTACTTATAAAATGTACTCATAATTTTAACACATTTGAATCTGTCATAATTATCTTGTTACAAGATGTTGCTAATGATCATAATGGCTATACTGGTGGTGATGATAGTGGTGGTTATATTATACATTGAACTTTTTATTACACTATTGATTAGGAAGATTGTCATTGTTTGTGAAGGTAGTAGACTTTATAAAATCTTTTTTTCATGTATTTTACATATTTGTTTCTGGGACCACAAACTTAGTAATATAAATAATTATTAATTTGTAACAAAATACTAATTTAAATTATTGCTTTGTATATTTAATGCTTCATAGTTCAAGATCAGTGTAAGAATTAATTGGTAAAATGACTTCTGCTGCTTCCCATAATTTATAAGATGATTACAGTTTGATCTTTGGGTAAGTTAACTAACTTCCTTGAAACCCAGTTTTTTTCCTGTAGACTATACATGGTTTCTACCTGTCTCGTGGTGGCTTTGTGGCTTAAAGAGTGTGTGTAAGCATTATGCAAACCCTCAAATGTCATTATACAAGAATGCAAAGCCCAGTCTGCATGTTTTCCTTTGTGTGTTAGGATTATAGCTACTAATACACCCTAAGTAATTTGGTTTGTAATCATTTTCCATAGGAATTTTAATGATTGCTAGTATAAGAGAGGCCATGATAATATTTTTATTGAGAATAACCCTTATGCATATTTTTGGTTTCACTTTTTCATTTGTATCCTCCTCTCTTTGAACATACCCTCCTTTAAAGAATAATGTGATATATTGCTTTTGGATTTTCTAGTAATTAATTAAATCCCCTCGACAAGGGAAATGGGTATTTGCTTGAAGAGAGCATGGGTTAACAGAGAAGACCTAGGATAAAGCAAGGGCATCAGTTACTCAGTTTAGGAGAAGAGTTATAAAGCAGTAGTCTCCTAAAATCAGCACCTGAGTTTTCCACTTTTTCCTTTGAAGACAGTGACCTTGATAGTTTATAGAGTGCCTTTGCATCTTCTTGGGTCTCTCCCCAAACTGAGAAGGTTTAGGTGGCAGAGTCTACCATACAGCTAATAAGAAGTACCCTTAAGTTGGGCTCTGTTGCTTGATGAACTTTTTCATTCTTCCCTGCAGTGCTGAAACTGCCAGGGAATATCTCCATTCCACACGCAGCCTCTGTGCAATGCTCCAAGGGTGCAGCAGCTCAAGGGGAAACAGCACAGGGAGTCAGCTACACCTCCCAGCTCTTGAATGCTTGCAGGCCCCTCACTCCTCACCCTGGCACTGGCTTGGGGAGTATGTCTAGGACATACTAGACATAATCAAAAACTGTGTTTTTGAACTTTTTTGAGGCTCTAATCTCAAGAAACTGTTCTTATTTTCTTTCTTTAGTGTGTATAAAAGCAGTGTGGGCATAATTGTGCCGATCCTTTAGCATAAATCAAGGAAATGGTCCCACTCAACATGGGGGAGTGAGATCAGTCTCATTTAGGAATGCTGTTGGAGAAGCAGTAAACCTTACTCTTTGAATCGTCACCCTCGAGGACCTGTCCTTTCACACGTGTGAGGCAGTTGGAAGGTGCACAGCACTCTGTGCAGCAAGCTGCCTCGCCTGTGTAAACCTGTGCAATAGTTTTAGTAGCACACTCAATCGGACAGTTTTTTATATAACCCATTTTACTCAGAAGAGCACTGACAGACATTTGCTTCCTCAGATTTGAGTATTTATGTAAACACAGATATTAAACAAATTTTTGTAAAATTATATTTCTTCTATTAAATTGTTTCTTGTATCTATGTTCTGTTATTGAGACGGGCTCAGTATATAGCCCTAGCTGGCATGGAATTCAGTATGTATACCAGGCTGGCTTGGAGCCCCAGAGATCTGCCTGCTTCTACTTCCCTAGACCTGGGATTGAAGGCTTACACCATCATACCTGGTGCAAGCTTCTCACCTTTTAAACTCTCTCCTCATCAAGTGAAAGATTATATTAATGGATGTGATTTTTGATACCACATATGTGCACCAACATTTGGAAGATACACATAACCCAGTGAACCAGTTTGTGGAAGCTGCAAGTTGTTATACCCTGCTTCCTCTGCCCCCTCCCCCAACCCACTGCCTTTCAGCCAAGAACCAAATCATTACAGTGGGTTTGGCCAATGATTGTCTTAACACTGGCAATGAATATTGTCAGTTATTTTCTTTGAATTTTCAGGATTGTGTTACTCATTTTTGAGGTGTTTATCAAGATCACATAGAGATAAAATATCTGTTCAAAATGTAAGATGGATAGGTAGGCTTTAATATAATATAAAATGTTAAGTTCATGTATATGGTTTCAGAAAGGATATTTAAAGGTTTTGATGTGATGTCTAAGAAAAGTATTCATAATTGTCTCCTTTTTTAACCACATATCTGATTTTCTTTAAGTATTCTTCAGTCAAAACATCACAGCTTATGAATGCAGAAAGCCCAGCTATCTTATGATAGGCATTGAAGAGATTTGCAAAAATGTAAATGAACCTCACTGTTTTTTTGTGGAAAATAAAGTTCCATAAAGATATATGATTTATGATAACATGTAATAGACTTTGAGGGCTGGTTTTTCGAAACAGGGTTTTTCTGTGAAACAGTCCTGGCTATCCTAGAACTCTGTAGAGCAGGCTAGTATTGAACTCACAGAGATCTGCCTGCCTCTTCCTCCCAGGTGCTGGAATTAAAGGTGAGCACCACCTTCACCCAACCATGTAGTAGACTTTTATTTTAGGTGAATTAAACCTTTAAACTCTTCCTAGCTTTAATTTCTATTACAGTAACTATTGACAGTTATAATCTGCATATGAACAAACTGCTCTGGTGTTTGCAATGTTTTCTGAGTGTGAAGGGCTTCTATGAGGGGACATCTAAAAACTGTTATGTTGGAGTTACGGACTGTAGAGTATGGTACAAGGAGAAGGAGTTCAATGGAGAAAATAAAAAGCAAGTCCTGATAGCATTGGCAGAAGATACGTATAAGGCCACCCAGTCACCTGTGCTGTGTGGGGATGCTTATAGATACTGCCTGGCATCTCTTTGTTGATGCTCTAGAAGCATTTCTCTTAGCATGGTAAGACTTTGATCAACTGCAGATGATCGTTTTGTGATTTTCATGGGCATCCCTTTAGGTGGTAAAAATTAGGTAAAAGGGCAAAATTTTGGTTCTGAAGGAGTATTCTCTCTGCTGTGTGAAGCAACTGAAGAAAGGTCTGGTCCAAGGCTATGTCCATTGCACTCTAATTGACTGGCGTTTGGCTGAAAAGGAGAGGAAGACCCTGAGTAGCAGGGTTAGCTTGCATGGCTTGGAAGCAATAGAGGACAAAGGGAGTATCAGACCAAAGAGAAGTGTCAAGCCGAGGCTCTGGTCATAGCATTCTATGACAAAGGAAAAAAGGACACTGGTGTGGATGGGATATAGACAGCTCTGCAGTCAGGGCTCCTGGCTGTTTTCTTCACAGGAGAGTTGTCTATGTGTGTGTCAGGGAAAGGATGCAGAGGCAGTGTGTTGAGTGCATGGAAGCTCGGTAACTTTCAGCTGCCTAGCCTATGATCTCTAGGGTACAGGACCGGGATCTAGGGATCTATTTACTTTCTGTGGTTAACTAAGACCTGAAAGTAGCAAGCAGCGTCTGGCCTATCTTAGATATCATTGCGATAAGTGTGAGAAGGAAAGTATAATTTGCTATTAATCTTCCCACCCTTTTCCTTTTCTGTTGCCTGGACTTCAGGCTGTGCAGCTATTGCGTCAGTTGCCCTTCCTATTCTTCATTAGCACAAAGTTATATGGATTTTTGTCTTACCAGATGGTCTCTTATTTGGAATCTGGTTCATGAGGTTTTTTGTTTTGGTTTTGTTTTTTCTCAAATGATGAGACTTCTATTTAAACACATAGGTATTGGCAGTGTATTCATATTGGATGCAGTGCAGTAGAATCAATGTAGTATAATACAGTCACACCATTTTGAAATGTATCGAGTCCTTTCCAACTTGATTCTGCTGTCATTATAAGGAACACTGTCAGAAATACAGCAATGAAGATTATTTGAAAAATAAAGTGTACTGGTTGTTTTACTGTTTTGCTATTTTATTGTTTTTGTGGCCACAAAACTGTTTCAACTAACTATCCTACTAGTCTTTGGACAGTGTTGTCGTAGAGTAAGAATGTTTACTGAGAGAGTGTGCCGACACCGGCCTCAGCTGCTAGTCATGCTTAGAAATATAAAATAGCTGTTGCTTTGGTGTGAACTGTTAGAATTTGCTCTTAGACTTCTTAGAATTTGCCAGTATTCTGCAAGGAATGATTGTTTTAGACGAGTAGTTAAGGGCATATCTTCAATTTCCAAAATGTTTTGTGGGTATCTCTGAAGGTTCCCATTCGGTAAAGGGTTTGCTTGACCTTTCCTTTTTCTGCTCCAAGCCCTTTCCTTTACAAGGCTCCCACGCCAGTTGCAGGCACGTTGGTCATCAAGCACTCTTATAGCAACCATGGAACAGAATGTTTTGTAGCTTCTGACTACCCCATAACTGGCCTTTACCTTTAAGATCCACCCAAGAATGACTCATTCATTGCTCTGTAAGCCAGAATATTGGTTGCCACCAAGGAGAAGACATAGATATTACAGATAAGAAAATTGCAGGATATTTTGTCCTTATTTGGAACTCAATCATGGGTTGAAAACACTCACATTCTACCCTGAAACTTCTGATAAGCTGTGACAGGTACTTTACCTTATTCATCTTAAAGAATAAAGCTCATATATGAATAAGCATGACCAGCATTTAAAAATGCCTAGCCTCGGACTGGATTATTTCTTATACCAGGTACTTCTTAGCCAGAATAAGATACATATTTTCACCTTATTTTCTACAAATCAACAAGTTATAATAGAGGAATGCATCTGAATATCATATTTCATCCTTGCCTTTTCTTGTACAACAGCTAAAGCAGGGCAGTTGAAGAAATGAATTTCATTATTGTAATTACAGATGTGTGTACAATATTTAGAAAGCTCCCTACAGGGTAAGCAAAAATGGATTTTTAGATCATTATAATTATCTGAGACTGTGACACAATTTCAAGTTTATTTTATATAATATCAGTAACAAGGCATCTTTCGTTATTTGCTCTCTGTGTTGCCAGTCCCCACTAGGTATTGAGTTCTATGTATGTTCACATTGGCACAGTAAACCCATGAAGAATCAATCTCTCTCTCTCTCTCTCTCTCTCTCTCTCTCTCTGTCTCTCTCTCATTTACTTGCATGTTTTTATATGTACATATATGTGTGGTATACTCATCTGTGCATGTGTGTGGAGGACATAGAATATCTTCTCAGTTGCTTTCCACCTTATTTTTTGTCTCTCACTGACCCAGAAGCTCACCAATGCAGATAGAGTAGCTGGCCAACATGGCTCCTGGATCCTCCTAGCTCCCCTCCCCCTTTTAGCACTGGGTTACAGGTCTTCTTGACCAGCTTTCTACATAGGTGCTAGGGACACAGACTCAGAACCTAATACTTATACAGCAAGCACTTTATCCACTGAACCCAGCTCTCAGTTTTTAACAGTGAAGAAGCTGGGACTCAGAGGGCTTTGGGAACTAGTTGTGGGTCATAGTACCAACAAACTAACAGGATTTGAAACTAGTTTGAGATCCAAAGTATGGCACAGTATACAGCTATAAACATTGCGTGACTGTATATTTCAACATTTTCTTAATATGAAGAACTCCTCAAGTCTTCTGAAGTAAAACTGACTGTATTGAATAGGAACGTAAAGTCTCCAGAGATTAACAGGTGTGATCTCAAAGTTAGATGTTTTCTACTCTTTTCCTTCTTAATGATTTTAAATGAAGTTATTAATAATCTGGGTCATTCCTGTTAATGTGATTAATCACAAGATTGATTCAGACAGATGTAGGTTGTTTTTTCTTTCTCTTGTAGCTACTACAGTTGAACCTAAAATTAGGATTGTGCACATGGGAAAGAGACAGAGTTGAAGTGCTCATTACAGTTTTCATCTATTAGTTTTTACTTTTATCTTTTCAAACCCCCAATTATGTGGCCAGTCTTTCCTGATCTCAGAATGCCTTTTTCAAACTGCCCAGCACACTTGAACCCTCTTCCTGCCAACGAGCCAATCATGACTTAATCTCACGGTATCACCCAGGACTAGTACAGTATTTTTGAAAAAGGATTGTCTAGGACTATTTCAGTTATTGTGTTTCTTGAATTGGACTCCCAAGAAATATCCTCACTTTTTGGTAAATTCTTTGCCATTCTTTCTGAAGCTAAGAAGTGATGTGAGTGCTCATTTCTACTGTTCAGGTCAGCGTTCACATTGAGCATTAGTTGAAGGTGGTAAGAAGCCTGCACTGCTGGTGTCCCCAGTTCCCTGCATCTGCTGCTGTGCTGTCCTCAGCACGGTTTCATTCTTTACCTAGGTTTGTTTGGAGAAAGGGATTCCTGGAAAGGGTAGGTCTGCTGTAGTAGATCAGAACTCCCAAATAATAACACCGAGACTTATTAATTATGAACGATCGACCTTAACTTAGGCTTGTTCCACTAGCTCTTATAACTTAAATTAACCAGTTTCTTTTAATCTATGTTCTGTCACATGGCTTACCTCCATCCTGGTCATGCTGCTTCCTCAGCGTCTTGCTGGTGACTTCTCGCCAGAGTTCTCTCTCTGCCCTGAAGTCCTACCTATACCTCCTGCCTAGCTATTGGCTATTAAACTTTTTATTACACCAATCACAGCAATACATATTCAGTGTACAAATATCACACAACGAAGAGTTCCCCCACAGAAATACCTGAGATGCCTCTGTGGTAGATTGCTGTGGATATTGTAGGTCTGTAGAGGTGCTAACTGACGAGCCTGCAAATCTGGCCACTAGGTATTATTTCCAGGAGAAAGGAAGTCCTGAGATCAAAGCAACAACTTCTTTACAAATGTCTTTCCTAACTGACATTTTAGAAGGGTACTGATTTGGGCATACACGCAAGGAAAATAATTTCTCATCCGAACTTTTCTATAATTTAGTCGAAACTGGTGAAATCTCAGTTGTATTGTAGCCTACCTATTTATATTGTGGTGTTGTTATTTAAATACGTTATGTTTGGTATATATTTTTAAATACGTTATGTTAGTACTATATAATAATATAGATATTAAATGTTGCTATAAGATATAGGTTTTAAGATTATTTAGGCTAAGTTGTTGATACTTGGAAATTATTTTAGCTTGGCCAGGTATGAGTCAGTAGTAGATTACTTGTCAAGCATGTTTAAAGCTCTGGATTTATTCACCAATAATACTTAAAAGAAATCACTGTAAACTATGAATTTCATTTAATTATGTTGGAAACCTGTTTAGTAGTTGGCTCTCTTTAAAATGAGGGAGATGTATGTTTAGGTAAATAAAAACTGTAGATTTTTTAGTAACAGTATGTTTCTGTGTTAAATACTTTTTCTTTTAAATGGTCTTCACATTCTCAGAAAAGAAATATTGTCTGTTGATATCTATTCAGTACTATGTATCTTCCATTAATTTATTTATTTCTTCACACATTAAATCCTTCTACCTGGTAGGTGCCAAAAGATCAGGAAATGAGAAGACCGTCACTTGTACCTAAGCGGTGGGTGATTGACAGTGTGCCTTTGGGTCTTGGGAAGGTCTTCATAGTTGGGGTTATGTTCCTCATGTATAGTACAAAGAAGGTTTGCATGCTTTTTGTAATGACTTGGGCAATATTTTAGGATTCATTTCATAATCAGAAACATAGTGTCTTTAGCCACAATAAATAGTGTGAAATGTTTGTCTTTTTCTGTCCTTGACTTGGCTCACTGCCTACCTTCCTTAACCAACACTGACAAAAGCACCCATGTAATGAGTCTTGTAAGTGAAATGCCTGCATCCATCAGAGCTGGCAAGGGTAGCACCTGATGCAGGCTGCGTGAGTGTTGGCCTGGGGGATATAGTGAAGGAGGATATTCACTAGAAGCTAATCCTTCTAAGGAGTGTTCCAAGTATTCCTGATGAGGATGAGCTTTTAAAATGAGGCACTAAGCATTTAATCAGTGACTATTATATGGTGCTGTGTATCTGGGTCACCGATGTGTAAGTGCATCTGGATGTGATGGGAGAAATCTACTGCCACTCAGAGCACTGACAGCCACTCAGAGCACTGACAGCCACTCAGAGCACTGACAGCCACTCAGAGCACTGACAGCCACTCAGAGCACTGACAGCCACTCAGAGCACTGACAGCCACTCAGCATGCACATTTCAAGCCTATTTGATGAGAATTCTCACTGAATGCTGAGTTGACAATCCTGCACTTAGGTCTAGAGGAAGTACTTTGACAAGCTCTTGCCATGATGCCCATGTAGAACTTCAATACACACAACCCATACGTCAGTAAATAGAATAAGAAATTTTACTGATATTTATATTCTGAAATATTCACTAACTAATGTGTAAGTTTTAAAAAGAAAACAACTTGTTGATACATAAGCAGCCACATGTGATGGAAAATACTTTACTTCTGACTGGCACTGAACTTTTAAAGGCAAGCACACACATGACATTTGTGTTTTGTACCTTGCTTCCTTTACTGATTATTCACTAATACGGTGGTTCTATTTTCCTTTCTTTACTAACTAATGTCTTCACGAGAGGTATTGCAGAATGCCTCCCTGTGATAGGTGTGCATTACTCATCCTTCACAGAGGCCTGGAGCCCACGTCACTCTTCTTCCTCATAGTCATTTCATGCACTTATCATTCATGGATGATTGACTATAAACAAAGGTATACTGTGCGGTCCATTGGAGATCAGTCAGTCCAAGGTGGAGTTCTAAGATAAAGATGTAAGGCTCACAGGAGGCAGATGCTTGCCTTTTTTGGAATATAAATAATGTATAATAGGCTTTCAGTCATTTCTAAGAGAAATTTACATACAGGTAGTAAGTTCCTCTCAGTCCCTAGCAATAGGACTTGTTTCTTGAAATCGGTGAATGCATAGGATGCAAGTTCTCTAGCACCACTCAAGGTCTGGGTTCTACGTATCTGTAGAACTAATAACAAGTTCCGAAGTGACTGGGTCTTGACAAAAACAAATGCCCTTTCTAAATTACTATGATTGACTCCCCCTGCTCCCACACACTGAAACTTGCTTTTCTTTTTAAAAGTTCATTTTGGAAAGATTGAAGAAATTAAGATGAGGTGGTTCTAAACTGATCCTAGTTATAGAAACGCATGGTCATTAATCTAGACCAGTGTATGAGTGTTTTGCCTGCATGTATATATGTTCATCATGTGTGGGCAGTGCCCTGCTGGAGAATTCCAGAGGGGAGTCAGATCTCCTAGAACTAGAGTTGTGAGCCACCATGTGGGTGCTTGGAATTGATCCTGGTTCCTCTGAAAGAACAGCAAATGTTCTTAAATGCTAAGTCCGAAGACTGATATTTAAATTTTCACAATGAAAATAATTTTTCCCTTAAAGAGAATTAGGACAAATATCCTTTAAAAAGACCAAGGATTGATGTATTTGTTTTATTGTTTTGAGTCCTTAAGAGAAGAGTTAAGCATTTATATAAATTATAGGTATGTTTTCATTTATGGTTGCTTACCTGCCTTGTGTAAGTATCAGATGATGACATTAGGAAAGCTGTAAATGAAGAACAGATCCAGGATACAAACCTATATGTTACATGCATGTGCACACACATATATACATACATACAAATTCTCATATACACGTGCATGCACATGCCACTAAGTGGAAACTAGCTCTTTGCAAAGCACAGATTGCTTCAGTCAGTTACAGTCTTATCTACAGCAGCAATCACAACTAATTTTATTCTGTTTGGTTGATTCTAATTTTGTGGTGGTGGGTGTTTTCCTTGTGTTGTCTCTAGTGCTAAACTTGAGCCTGTTGTTGATTTTAAGCAAGAGGAGGCTCATTACATGGTTCCCTGCCACACCCCCAGATGCCCAGGTGTTGACTGCTGAAGAAACAATTGCAGTTACCTAATTCAAAACCGTGGGGAGAGTTGCTTTTCTGTTAACCATTTTCTGTATTCTGTGAGGAAAGGACTAATAGAGTGCCTTAAATAGAACTGTCTCCATGGCAATGGGCACTCAGCTTTTGACTTGGAGTCTCATAAAAAAGGAAATTTAAAAGCATATTTTCATGGTCTGAAATAGCAATATGGCATCAGTAAAGCATGGGAGTGCTTCCCGTCAGCCACTGCACCATTGACTCCACCAGAAGAAGGTGCCTTTCTTTGAATTGCACTTGATCTTAGCATTTTTAGTCTGTAAAACTCCTCTTAATTAAGGGGTAACAGTACTGATCTTCAAATTGACAGCAAACTCTGGAATCTTTTACAAGCTTAGGACTGGGACCAGGGCCTGAGAAAAAGGTATTATTTATCTCTGATTGTATTCTTGCAAAGAAAGAAATACTGACCCAGTGATGGGTTATTCTTGATTATGCTTAAACAGAATTATCTCTAAAATAGTGGAAGCAATGAGAATATTTAAAGTTTAATAAAAATGTATTTCTGGTCACTACAATTTGTGATCTCAGATCAGTTTTCTTGTTTAAAAGACAGCTGGCAACCTGGCCCTCCAGTTCCTGCTTCTTCCCACACCCATAGAAGAGACAGCATCATTTGACTAGCTGCTGGGCCTCCTCACTGTAATTGAAGGCCAGTAAAGATGCATCCACAGTAGAGTCTAGGATGGAAAAGGCTAGCTTCTTCTAAGTATGTGAAGTTTTAGTTTTTAAGAAGACAGACACATGTAACAAGATGGAGCGGGCTTGTTGGGGTTTCTGTCTTACCCAATTCCAACAGCCGGGAAGTCCCAGAGAAAATCACACAGAGGTCTCCATAAGATTATATATTGATTGGCCCATTAGCTCAGGCTTTGTATTAGCTCTTATAACTTATATTAACCCATTATTCTTATCTATGTTAGCTACATGGCTCGGTACCTTTTTCAGCAGTGCAAGTCACATTCTGCTTCTTCAGTGTCTATATAGGACTGTGGAGAAAGCTTTCTTCCCAGAATTCTCCTGCTCTCATTGCCCAACCTCTACTTCCTTTCTGATTGTCCCGACTATACTTTCTGCCTAGCTACAGATCAATCAGAGTTTATTTAAAACATAATCTACAGAATACAGAATTGTCCCACACCAGACACAGAAGAAGGAATGTTTAAACTGACAAGATTAATTCAAGATACTGAAATTAAAGATTATTTTAACAATGCTTATTCTTGTTTTATAGTTTGTTTTTATTACTAAGCATGAATTGATAAAAATGTTAAAGCTGTTAGTGCACATGTGAGGCAAACACTCTACAACTGAATCTATTCCCAACACCCCGCACTTGGGTTTATAGGTGATCAGGTTATTTGTTTATTACTATTAACAGTGGCCACAGAACAGATGAAACTCCAAATGTTCAAACATATTACTGTGTGGAACAGAAGAGTAGTTAAATATGGAATTCTTGTGGACTTCCTACGTGTATTTCTCTGGAAAAGCATGGTCTTCTAGAATGAGGGAAATTATTATTTCTTGTTAGAAATGGTCTGACTGAAATTTGAATGTACCATTCTGAGGTCCCAGTTTCTTGAGGCAGCATTAGAGCTATCTTCACATCCTATCTCATTTGTTCTGTGTAAGTACTTTATGAAGCTGAGATGCCTTGCCCAGTTCATGAGAGAATGTTTTCCTACTGGCCCAACACTGCACCGGTACTATGGTACCATGCAAGTTCCCTTCCGAGGAAAATGTAGATAAGGGAACAGTTTTATTTTAAAGTTATTATTTATAATAAAAAATACAGCTATCTTGTTTTCTAAATTAGAAAAGGCATATCTTTTCTAGGAAAAATACTTGCCAGCTTTTGTACAGAAGGGTTTCATTGCCATATAGCCTTGAGAATTGATATTTCATGATTGTCCAGGAGAGAATTAATTCAGAGCTGATGGAACTGAGTGATCCCTTGTACCTACAGCATTCTCATGTAACTCCTGCATGTCTTTCCTAGGAAATCAAATAGCGTTCAAATATAAGAGGTCCGTATTTACATGTGCACTTTGAAATCTAAGTGTCTTGGTGTGTTAATTCTTTGAAAATATTTGCTAACTAACTCTATTAAATATATGTGTCTATCCAAACTACAACTTAAAATGATTTTCCTCATGTTATGGGTAGGTATGCCGTGGTAATTTGACTTCTGTTCTCCTTCACAAGGTAAAGTCACCATTGGAGTGATCAGTAAATTCTATGTTGATTGATCTGGAAGTGCACTGTCATGTGGAACTGACCTCCAAGGTCTTGTTTCCACGTAGGTAACTGCTGAAAAGTCTCAAAGCTACTCCCACAGTGATGTGTACATTGTAGGGAAATGATAGTTTGGGGTACCTGGGAACTCAAATGCTTTGCCTTAGAAAGTAAAATTAATCTGAGAAGCCAACAGGAACTGCCAGGATGCCCTGCAGCCTCGGCCTTTGCCTATTTGGATGCTTCTCTGGGGACTAACCATGGCTAGAGAATGTGGGAGCAGTCCCTAAGTGTGAAAACCAGGATATTGAACCAGCAGTAGTCCATTAGCTTATGACATCCTGACCTGTCAGCCCACCCATGTGCTGTGACAGTGATAAATGAGCTTGGCACATTGGGGATCACATAGTTCATCTTTTATCAGACAGTGTCGTAGTCTGGGGAGATGTCTTTCTTGGGCAGGAACAGCTATACTTGAAAGTCTGTCAGTATCCTGGGAACTCGCTAACAAAAGTTATGAAAAGTTAAAATACAGCACTGAGATGGTTCAGTTGGAAAAGTACTCTCTGTGAGCATGAGAACCTGAGTTTGAGCTCCACAACCAGGTAAAAAGCCAAGATGGTGGCACACATGTCAGTACTGAGGACATAGACAGGAACACCTCTCGAGCTCAATACCCAGCCACCTTGCTATTTGCCAAGCTCCGATCTAGAGAGACTCTGTCTCAACAACAAAGTGGACATGATGGAGAGATGACCCAGTGGGTAAAAACACTTGTTGCTCTTGCAGAAGAACTAGGTCTGATTCCCAGCTCCCATCCAGCATAGCACAGCCACCTGCAACTCGAGTTCTGGGGAATCTAATGTTTTCTTTGACCTCCATGGGCACCAGGCATACACATGTGCACATGCATACTTGCAGGCAAACATTCATACACATAAAAATAAATAAATCTTCAAGAGGATAGCTCCTGAGGAATGACACCCAGAGTTTAACCATATGCACACACATATCCCACACAAACCTGCAGTATATCCAGATCAAGTAATCCTTAATGCTGAAGCTAAAATTCCATACTGTGTTTTTAATGGAAATATCTGAGGACAGAAAATCTATATATTGTTTTGTAAGAACTTTTAAAATCATTCATAATAATAGATCATAAAGATTATTAAAAAGGGGCTGGAAAGGTGGTTCAGTGGCTAAGAGCACTGCTTTTCCAGAGGTCCTGAGTTCAATTCCCAGCACTCACACTGTGGCTCACAACCATCTATAATGGAGATCTGATGCCCTCTTCTGGCATGTAGGAAGAACACGGTATACATAATGAGTAAAGTCTTTTTTAAAAGATTATTTTTAAAAACTCATTTATATAACTTTATTATTTCTTGATTCGTAAAGAAAAGAAAAATATAGAGAAGAAAATCATTAAGTACTATAACAACACATGGACTTAATTTTCTGAAAGTATGGTTTGATGTGTGTGTGTGCGCGTGTGTGCATGTGCATGCATGTGTTTCTGTGGGTGTGCAGGTGAGAGCAGATGGATGTGCTATTGTTCACTTGATCCACTGTCTGGCTTGAATACGAAATGTTTTTCTGGCTGGGTCACTCATAGAGAACAAAGAATGTAGAACACTGAAAAGAACTTTCAGCGTATTTAAAGTCATTCTATACTAAAAATGCAAGTCATATAGCACATAGTTTTGTTTATAGCCTTGGCTTTATAACATTTTATCAAAAGAATCCAAAGCCTAATAGCTTATCAGCATATTAATTAAGGAAAATCATTATTTGTCAATTTATTGCTGTTACATTTGTTTATGGTGGATATCACGTGGGAATCAGAGGACAGCTTTGGGGAGTCGGTTCTCGCCTTCTACCAAGTGGTTCTTAGGGATCAAACTCAGGTGATCAACCCTAGCGGCAAGCACCTTTACCTACTGAGCCATCTAGCTACCCCAAATATTTATTATAAGCACCAAAACTTATTTAAAATTAACAAGAATAACAGGAAAAACATTTATAGTGGTCTGCTAATTTTGTTTCTGAAAATGTTCTACCATCATTCAAACCATATCACAGCATAACCATGCCACATAAATGCAAATGGGCTTTTATGATTGTTTCTCGTTTCTACAAGGGAAGACCCATGTCTCCTCCAGCAACCAGGTCTTTTAGTGATTAAAGGGGTCAAGAGCTCAGGCCTTGCAGTTCTGGGAGTATTCCTCTGGGCAATATCTTGTCCTGGCCCCTTCCTGTATTCCCTTTGATCTGCCTTCTGCCACCACGATACAAATGCTCTAAAACACATTCTCCACCATGAAGGACTGAACCATCAGAACCATGGGCCAAAACAAACCTGTTCTCCTTTAAGCTGTCGTTTTGATTCATGTTCCTGTTGCTGAGATAAAACACCCGACAGAAACAGCTAGGGTAGAAAGGCTTGAGCTAAGCTCACAGTTCCGGGTTACAGTTCATCATTGTGAGGAAGTCAAGATAGGAACCCAGAAAGGCAAAGTTGGTCACATATATAAATCAATAAACGTAAGAGACCATTATGGAAAAAGCTTAAAGACAGAAACAACATAACCATAGGGTTTGCTGAGATGAAGCACTATGATGTGGAGGAAAGGGTTTATTTGGCTTACACCTCAGCATCGCCGTCGGTCATTGAAGAAAGTCAGGACAGGAACGTGGAGGGTAAAGCTGATGCAGAGGCCATGGAGAGGAGCTGCTTACTGGATTGCTCTCCATGTCTTGCTCAGCCTGCTTTCTTACAGAACCCAGGACCACCTACCCAGGGATGACTCCACCCACAATGACCTGCACACCTCCCATAACCCACTCCCATTAATCACTACTTAAGAAAATGCCTGACAGATGTCTACTGCTCAATCATATGGAGGCATTTTTTCTATTGAGGCTTTCTACTGTCAGATGACTCCAGCTTGTGTCAAGTTGACAAAAAATTTGCCAGCTCAATCATCTAGATTGATGCTGGAAAGGCATTCGACAAAATTCAGTATGCCTTCATGAGAAAAGGCCTGGAGACTTTAGGAATTGATGAAACATACTTCCAAATAATAAAGGCTGCATACCAACAGTATATTGAATGGAGAGAGACTATATGGCAGGGCCAGATACCCCTTCTTTGTTGAACTTTTTACAGTGTTTTCCTGTCACTCATGTTTTTAAATTGTTTTAAAGTTTAATTTTACAAAAGGAAATTAATACTTCATTAGGAAATCTAAGACTTTGATATAAAAGCAATAAATATTCATTACTCTTAAGTTTCTTAGTACTTGGTTTTAATATGAATGTTCAAAATAGTTTTGGATGGTTTGTTGTGGGTAGTTTTCATTTGTTAATTTGTTTGTTTTTTTTCCACGTGGCTTAAGAAGTTTTGACAAATGTATACTACAGGAAAGAAAATGAGCTGTATTGGCAGTGTTCATTTCAGTCAGTGGTTGTCAAAATGTGTTCTATGGACCTTGTCTGGCACCTTATGCACAAATCAGAATGCATCATGTGAAATCCTTTCCCAGGCTCTAACCCAGTGAGTTTACCTGATAGTCCCTTCTGTGCACCCTCACAACCCCAAAGATCTGGCCCGGGTTCCACATCCAATAACTTGGTCTAGTCTGGCCACTCCTGCCTGTGCGGCTCCCAATTTTCCAGGACTTGCCCCACCCACCTCCAATCTGCAGGTCCCTCAGGTGCCATATTTAAATCTCTGTCCAGCCAGGTTCCGTATATCTTGCACCGAAGTCTGTGTGGGTGAGTTTACCTCATCCTCCCTTCTAAAACTGCACCCCCACACACCCCAAGATCTCCGAACCCAGGCTGAGGCTAGGATGTACATCCCCCATGACAGCCCCATCCCCTATGTTCATTTGACTTAATTCCATATCTAACCTTCAGCTGGAACCCAGCTGGCAACATCCTTTCTTTTGCTGTGTCAACCTACTCTGTCCATATCAGACACAGAACTAACAAAAGAGGTCCACGTATCTCATCACAAAGATGCAAATAAGATGAAAGATCGAGGCAGTACCTCCCCTCCTAATCGTCCAGGTTATGGACTTGTTCGCCAGTGAGAATGACTTAGATGAACCCCAGAACACAGAATTTAAAAAGAACAATCATGAATTTCATCAAAGGATTCAAATAAAAGTTTAAAAAAGACACAAAGAAACAAGACAGCAAATTTAAAGAAAATGAACATAAAGAGAATAAATTTCTGAGTGGTGTACTGGAAAATACAGACATAAAGCTGATGGGAACAACAAAACAATCCAGAAAATACAGACATAAGGCTGCTGGGAAAAACAAAACAATCCAGAAAATACAGACATAAGGCTGCTGGGAACAACAAAACAATTCAGTAAATACAGACATAAGGCTGCTGGGAAAAACAAAACAATCCAGAAAATACAGACATAAGGCTGCTGGGAAAAACAAAACAATCCAGAAAATACAGACATAAGGCTGCTGGGAAAAACAAAACAATCCAGAAAATACAGACATAAGGCTGCTGGGAAAAACAAAACAATCCAGAAAATACAGACATAAGGCTGCTGGGAACAACAAAACAATCCAGAAAATACAGACATAAGGCTGCCGGGAACAACAAAATAATCCAGAAAATACAGACATAAGGCTGCCGGGAACAACAAAACAATCCAGAAAATACAGACATAAGGCTGCTGGGAACAACAAAACAATCCAGAAAATACAGACATAAGACTGCTGGGAACAACAAAACAATCCAGAAAATATAGACATAAGGCTGCTGGGAACAACAAAAACAATACAGGATTTGGAAACAAATTCAGTAAAGAGATAAGCATAAAAGATGACTCAAGCTGAAATTGAAATGGAATTGAAAAACCCAATAATCACAAGAAAACTCAAGAGAAAGCCATACAAGAAGAATGAATCAAACAAAAAGTAGACTATTAGGTCTCAAAGATTCAGTAGAGGCTCTAGAGAAAATAAGCAAAGAGGATGAAAAATTCTAAGACTGCAGGAAATAGGCATGTGGGAAATGTGGGACACCATGAAAAGACCAACTACAGGATACATGTGGGAGGAGAGCCCAGGAAAGGGCACGGCCAAGTCTCCAATGGATGATAGACTGGAATGCATCACCCCTGCCATAACTACTGTGTTCCTTAACGCTCCGTGCTCACAAGATGCGGTTTACTTAAGAAAGTCCTTGGTGTAACAGAAAACATGCTGTGTTCAGTCAAGTCTTCATTGGTGAATGGTTTAATAATTTGTGTTTCAAAAGCAGTCCTATGATGGAGTGTGAGCCACTTCTGTAAACTGCTGGGCACCATCATTGTGGCCATTTGAAGTTGGGTATTTTGGCATACAGCTTCACAGAAACTGAACAAAGACAGACTCTCACTTGAAGGAAAACATCTAGCAGGATTTCCTGCTGATAACAAAGCCTTGGGAAGAAAAGCATTTTGGAAAATGCATATCTTGCCATGAGCTTGACTACCTTGACACTTAAAGACTCACCAGATATGATATTATAGTAGCAAATTTTATTTTTAATACTGTATTAAATGTATCAACATCTGCAACTTACAATGCTCTGAACCAATATTTTATACATGATGAGAGATTAGTATTATAAAATCAAGCACGGGTAAAACGAGTCAAAACTACCTGGTGAACCAGTGGATTTTAATGTAACTGCGTAAGAAGTTTGATACAATTTCAGATTTTACGTGGTAATATGCTTGTCTAAAAGCTCTGTCGTGAAACCTGAGAGTATGATAAAAGAATGACTAATGCTATGTTTAGAGGGCCACTAAGATATTCTGGGCTGGAGAGATAACTTAGTATGGTGCAGAATTTAGTCCCCAGAACCCACCTGAAAGCCTGGGCATGATGCATGTACACTAGTAGTCTCAGCACTGGGGAGGCAGGGGAAGCCTGGGGCTCACTGGCTAGTCTATCACACTTGGCCAGTTCCAGGACAGTGACAGACCCTGCCTCCAAAAACAAGGTGAACCACACCGGGGAATGGCATCCAAGGTTAACCTTTGGCCTCCACACACACACATGCTCATGCACACCCCCATGCATGTAAATAAATATAAATGTAAGATTGTTCTGCCTCCCAGGCACATATTTCTGAGCCCAGATTCTCTTTGTGATTTTCCTTCACCACAACCTATAGCAACAGATGAAATGCTGGCGTATACATGGGAATCCAGCTGTGCTTAATTAAGTCAAATATTTGCACAAATATAAGATAAACGCTTCAATTTTTTCTATATTATAATTTTCAAACAATTCCTTTTGTTGCTATGTAATGGGTCTGTTTTTCTTATTTTTACTGTTTCTTTTTTAGTTGAGTGAGGGTTGCTAGAGCTTGAATCCAGAGCCTGGAAGATTCTAACTACATCCTCTCCCACAGAGTTGTGCCATTAGCCTCTATTCTTATTTTTCAGTGAATTAATGAATTAGATGCTTTTCAAGTTTTCTTCGATTTGGTTTCTAATATAGTTATTGATATGATAACTAAGAAAAAAGGTTTGAGATTCATATTTTTAAAAGAATAAAGAGGTGCTGATATCTAAAAGGTTCTGAGCAATTTTTTAATTAATTAATTTATTTATTTATTAAAGATTTCTGCCTCCTCCCCGCCACCACCTCCCATTTCCCTCCCCCTCCCCCAATCAACTCCCCCTCCCTTATCAGCCCCAAGAGCAGTCAGGGTTCCCTGCCTTGTGGGAAGTCCAAGGACCTCCCACCTCTTTCCAGGTCTAGTCAGGTGAGCATCCAAACTGCCTAGGCTCCCACAGAGCTAGTACGTGCAGTAGGATCAAAACCCAGTACCATTGTTCTTGAGTTCTCAGTAGTCCTCATTGTCCACTATGTTCAGCGAGTTCGGTTTTGTCCCATGTTTTTTCATACCCAGTCCAGCTGGCCTTGGTGAGTTCCCGGTAGAGCGTCCCCATTGTCTCTGAGCAATTTTTTAAAAAGGTGCTTATTTTAGTGTGTGTGTGTGTGTGTGTGTGTGTGTGTGTGTATGTATGTGTGTGTGTGCGCGTGCACACGTGTGCTTGCGTACATGCTTGCGTGCATGGCACAGTGCATGTGTGGAGGTCAGAGGACAACTTGCAGAAGTCAGTTCTCCTGTGATTGTGCTATCTGGGCTCAAACTTGAACTCAGGCCATCAGGTTCGGCAGCAAGTACCTTCTGCTAAGTCATCTCCCTGGGTCCAGGTATGGGTTTAATTCAGGTTACAATGCATTGTAAGTTTACTCACACATATTAAGGCATAATCTTGTAGTTCACAATCAGTGGAACTGACAAACTTGAACAGAGGTGAAGCCCATGGGGTTTTACTATATAGACCAGTTCTATTTCTATTCCAGGTAAAAATTAAGAGATGTTTCCTTCAAACTAGGAGTAGAATTTTCTGTTCTTTCAATTTTTTTCTTAAAACCAAAGTTTAACAGAATTTGATGTAAAGTCAAAATTTTAGCTTGTTGTAGTTGTGTTCCTGGGACACTGTGTGAAAGTCATTTTTTCATTTTAAGTGAAGATGAGTCCCTGCTGCTTCTCTGAGGACTCTATGTATAAAGAACTACGGTTTTCGTTAGCTAAATGCTTACACATTTTTGTGAATCTGTGGGGGATCAAATGTGCCTAGTTTAGTACCTTGATTTTTTTAAGCCAAGCAAGTGGTCTGTGTCATTAAAAAAAGACCTGGAAATTGTCCTGTTCCCACTAGAGTAATGAAAGCTCTTTGACTTTGTCTTGACAAACTGCTGTACAAACACTTAATACGTAGCTCCATCTCCCTGGTGCCAAGACTACTATTGCTCTTGTTCCTATGTTTCTCTAGAAGGACTAGTTAGGTCCTGAATACTGGAATGCCCCATTGCTATAATCTTCGATTATGGGAATTTTTACTTTCTAGAACTCCCAATTTTAAATCCTCTTAATCTAATTAGGATGTGATTTTAATAGGGAAATCTTTCTAGGATTTAAGGTGAGGTCCTTGTTATATAGTCTAACAGCCTAAATGTTTTTTTATAGAAATTCAGGCCTTCCTAATACTTCTGTGGAACTGGACCTTATAATTAGGGGTAGGAATGTGCATTGTCTGTAAGTAGGGAAACATTGAGTTAGGTGGCTGTTATGGGCTTATATTATCTCAGGTACAAAGACCTATAGTTTGCTCCTTATTTCCTTGGACTGTAGCCAAAAATTTTAATAGTATGTTCAACAAGTATCTTTGTACCTTTTATCTCTTAAAAGGAGGTTTTTTTCTGCCCAAATTGGTGTCACAGCATGCAAACTATTTATTACTGGTCTCTAAGAACTTAGGGCAATTTATGGCAAATTGTAGATCTTGTTTGTTTTAATGTAAGAAAACAAGTGAATGAGGATCCAAATGATACATGGAGACTAGTGGATTGATGCACAGCCCTGCACTTAATTTATTAGTTTAAGCAACTGATGTTTCTAGAATGTCAGCTTCCTCAGATAACGACATGCTCTTACAAGGTGCAAGGAAGAGAAGGAGGCTGGAAGAGCCTCTGGCTGGCCACCACCCACTCCTTAATTCAAACCCAGTAAATCTGTGAGGACCTTTTACTTCCTTCATTGTGCTGTGATGCTGGAGTTGCTGATGTGGGTCCTATAGAGTTGTAAAGAAGTGACAAGAGTGTGGTTGCCTTAGTATCTCTGAGGAAGGGAAACAGTACAACTGTGAATCTTCAGAATATATTTGAATTTATAGATAAGCTTGAAAGTTAGCAAGAGTAGGGAGCAAGACCTACTTTAGGTGTTTAAGAAGGGTAGACAGTAAAGAGTGGAGTAAGGGGAGAGAGAGAGACTGTCAGCAGCACCCCTCTGACTGAAATCCGCTCAACATCTCTCTAGTTTACAGAACATGTGGTTTTCATGGTGCTACCCTGTGACCTCTCACAGAAGGTATGAAGGAAGTCACCTCTCCCGTGAAGTGAAGGAAGTCCCACTTCTCGCCTTGAGTGGGTTTCTGGGGTTACCTCTGCTCTCAGTAACTAAATAGTGCAATGCTCATATTTTTACCACAAAATGTTTTTTTTTTTTTTAATCAGTCTGGAAGTACAGGATTTAGATACTTCAGAAAGTCTGTTCAGAAGCTTGTGATCCATAGTCAACGTGGTGGTTTGAAAGAAAATGGCCCCCATAGGCCTATAGGGAAGAGCACTATTAGAAGGTGTGGCCTTGCTGAAGTAGGTGTGAGTGACCTTGTTGGAGGAAGTGTGTCGCAGGGGACAGGCATTGAGGTCTCAGATGCTCAAGCCAGGCCCAAATGTGGCTCTCTCTCTGCTGTCTGCCAGTTCAGATACAGAACTCTCAGTTCCTTCTCCAGCACCATCTGCCTGCATGCAGCCATGCTTCCTACCATCATAATAATGGACTAAACCTCTGAAACTGTAAGCCAGCCCCAATTAAATGTTTTCCTTTATAAATGTTTTCCTTTAAATGTTTGTCATGGTCAGGGTGTCATTTCACAGCAGTAGAAACCCTAAGACAGTCCATATCTAGGCATTTCTTGACTTTTAATAAGCTGCACTTGTAAGTTGCAAATTTTTTACATCAGAAGTATGTTGAATACACACCCTACTTAGCCTCACCTTACTTACCTTAAATATGCACAGATGCATTTTTATATAAATTTGTTTATTTATTTATTTATTTTACATCCCACCTGTGGTTTCCCCTCTCTTCTCTCCTCCCAGCACTGCCCCCTCCCCCACTGCTCAGATACTTAATGTTAGCCTCCAGTTGGGCAAAGTCTTCTGTTATATAGAGTCTATATTTTTAAAAAGTGCCAAATATCTTGTGTCATTTAGTAAATACTGTATGAAATGCTAAAGGTAGAACCCAGAATAGTTCTTAATAAAATTAATGAATATTGTTAGTTAAATTCAAGTACAGTATCTACTAACTGCATTTCATTTTTAAGCAGAAATATTGGTCAGTTAAGGGTCATCCTATTACTGACTTTGGGACTCACTGTGTAGGCCAAGTTGGCCTTGAACTTGGAGTCCTTTTGCTCAGTCTCTGAGAGGTGGGATTCCAGGTATGTATCACCACACTCCATGTTCTGCATATCTAGTGAGTGAAATGTAAGGGCTGGTGTTGCTTGGTTGGGGAGAACTCGTTTAGCTGCAGCTCACCTCAGTGTGCATAGTTTATTATTAGCCTCACTTTGCTCTGTGTCTGTGTTTTGATTCTTCAGTCCTGACATGAAGACTGCTAGTGAATTTGAGCTAATTCATTACAAAGAGTTCCACTAATTTCTGTCATGTGCCAGTGCTCAGAGATAAGCAGAGTACTGTTGCAGCCTGCAAGGGGACTGGTGGCTTAGGGAAGGGGAAGGTAAAGAAATTGTGGTACGGTTGGTGAATGCAGGGTTTTTGAGTACAGATGTTTTAAGATTTCTACTTAAGAATGGAAATCTGTATACACTGTTAAAAACAGGCTCAATTTTGTCCTGTAACAGGATCTTTATGATATTGCTTTCATAGCCCTGGAATTTGAAACATGGCCAGAGAAGACTTGAAAGTCTTGGCTTCTATTTTAGTCAGTGTTCTATTGTGTGAAGAGAGAGCATAACCAAGGCAACTCTTATAAAGTAAAGCATTTAATTAGGGCTGGCTTACAGTTTCAGAGGATTCGTCCATTAGCATGGTGGAGGGTGGTAGCACCCAGGCAAACATGTTGCTGGAGCAGGAACCAAGAACTCTACGTCCAAATCTCCAGGAAGCAGGAAGAGAGAGAGCTACTGTGTCTGGCTTGGGTTTCTAAAGCCTCAAAGCCTAACCCAGTCACACACTTTCTCTAACAAGGCTAGCTCTCCTAATTCTAATTAGTGTCACTCCCTGATGACTAAGCATTCAAATATAAGCCTATGGGGGCCATTCTTCTTCAAACCACTCCATTCTACTCCCTGGCCCCATAGGCTTGTAGCCATATCATAATGCAAAAATGCATTCAGTCCAACTATAAAAGTCCCCATAGTCTATAACAGTCTTAACAGTGTTTAAACATCCAAAGTCTGTCCTGAGACTCTGACAATCTCTTAATTGTAACTCCTGTAAAACCAGAATCAAAAATATATCACAAACGTCAAACATGCAGTGGCACAGAATGTACATTACCATTCCACACAGGAGTATAGTGAGGAAATACTGGACCAAAACAAAACTGGAAACCAGCTCTGCAAACTCCAGACTCCGCCTCTCGTGTCTGATGTCAAAGCACTCTTCGGATCTCCACAGCTTTCAGCTCTGTTATAAGTAACACTCTTCTTTCTCTTGAGCTGGTTCTACACCCTGTTAGTAGCTCTCATTGGTGGGTATCCCATGACTATGGCATCTCCAACATCTTGGAATTTCCAACAAAATCCTGGTTTCACCTTCACAACTTCCCTCAGTGGCCTCCCTAGGCATCCATGCAGGGACTCCCCTGAGGCATACCTGCCCTCAGTGCTTTCCTTAGCTGTTGGGGGACATTCCACAACCCCTTTCTTGTATCCTTGACTTTAAGCCAGAATCATGCACCTTGCTAGGGGCTGAAATTGGACCCCTCATTTAAATACATTATTCATCAGCTTTCTGTTTTCAATAGTTTCCTTCACTGCTTAAACTTTTCTTTAATTCTTTTCACAAGTTGAAAGCTTAGCTGGATAGGGACTTGCCCTGAGGCCATCGGTCCCTTTATTCCATTAACAGTAGGCTTTTCTTTAAACTTTTTGTTTTTTAGCTCCTTGAGTATAACATTTAGCTCCATTCTAGTTTCTGGTGCTCCTTTTCTCCTCACACTTTACATTTTCTATTTTTCCTTGCTCATCCTGCTTCTTTTTCATTATAGACCTGCATGACAGAGTCAGTACCAGGCTGTCTTGAAATCTTTGTTAGTGCCATTATTAATCCAACACTCTTCAACTTAACTTCAGGCAGACATTTTGGACAAGATCAGAAAATAGCCACATTCTTCAAAATTTCACATTGTCTCTAGGACACTTATTAATATTCTTTTACTCTGTAACTTCTTTTTTTAAAAAAATTATTTATATTAGGTATATAGTGTTCTGCCTGCATGTATGCCTGTATGCCAGACTCTGTAAGTAGTGCCATTTCCTGATAACTAAGATCTTATTGTAGATATTGTAAGCTACCATGTGGTTTCTGGGACTTGAACTTATGACCTCTGAGAGAGCAGCCAGTGCCTTTAACCTCTAAACTATCTCTCCAGTCCCTATTCTGTAACTTCTTCAGCTGGGCCCCCACAGTTCAAATTGTCCTCCGTGCTGTCTTCCATGCTCCTACTAGTATGCCCATTAATCCCTGCTTAAAGCATTCAGCTGCTTTCATAATCCAGATTCCCAAAGACTAAATTATGCCAACAAGAATGTGGTCAGGCTTGCCACAACAATTCCCTGCTCCCTGGTACCAATTTCTGCCTTAGTTAATATTCTATTGCTCATTCAAATGTACGAGCCTTTGAGGGCCATTCTTATTCAAACCACCACACTTCTGTAGCTCAATTGCAAGTGGTACTCTTTTTTTTTTTGTGATTTAACCTCATGGAGTTTATTTATCATATAAATGAGTACCATTTAAAGAGGGAAAATCAGTTAAAGATTTTCATTCATTGCACAGAAGCTTATTAAAAATTTATATATGCCAAGTATAGTGCTTGGATCTTCAAGAAGTCAAGCATGATAAGAAAGGAGGCTAATTACCTTTAAAAAAATTAACTTTCTTAAAGCCAATTAGCCAAATGATCTAGAGGATGTATTTGTATGCCACAAAACTGGAAAATGCAAGTGGTACTCTTACATGGTTTTCTAGAACAAGATGAATTCCCACAGTGAGGGGAGCTTGGGTGCTCTTTATGGTGTTTGCGAACTTCCACACAGTACAGTGTGCAGGCCAGCTCCTGATGCTCTGCATGTCCCTGAAATACTAGCGCAGAATAAGAGGAGTGGGGGCATGTATAAAAAAGATCCTGTGCTGTTGCTGTCCTCATTCCAGATCTTTCTCACTAAGTGGCTATAGATCTTAGACATTATAGTATTGTAAATGCAAATATATATTTTAATCAACCCTGGGAGGGGTGTGACTTTTTAAAAGTCTAAATATTTTTCTTCTCAAAATAGTAGGAGCATACTCAAAGTTGGGAATGACACTTTTGTGCCAAGTGCTTTAACCACTAAGTCATCTAAAGCAGTTTCTCTGTGTTTCTTTCTCCATGACCATTCCTTTTGAAATATACAATGTCATTAGAATCTGTGCAGACGTCATATAGCTGCAATCTCCTACCAAGGTTTTCAAACAGAAGCATCTACATCGTTTCCTGCATCATTGTGACTGTGGTCTAACCCTAGTCTTTCTTCAGTGATCTTGCTAAAACGGAGCACCTATGATTAGTGTGAGGACAGAAAACAACTGAAATGCACTGCTTGCATCTTCAGCAACAACCAGATTTCCTGTATTCACAGAAAAGATTGTTTAGGGTGCGTGTAGTCATTAAGATGTTTTTGTTGTTGTTGTACATTAAAAATGTTGAAACTGTTAAACTGTCATCTGAGGCTATCTTTGAAAGCTGTGGGATTAGATTTCACTTTTCCAGAATAGTTTTACACATTAAGCAGATGGCACTTATAAAGAGATATAGAGTCTTTATAAAATTAATCATATATGTACTATTCATAATCTTTATGGAGTAATTGCAGGAACAGCTTTACATGAGTAGGTGTATGTGCATAGTTTTGCATTTTCTAATGGCACAAACTGAAGAAAAAATAAATAAAAACATTGAATTTAATCATTTAAATATATTAGCATCTTAGAATGTAGCAATCAATTTTCTCCTTGGCAGTCAGTTTTTTAGGGCAAGAGGTGTGTCCATTTGTATATGTATTCCTTTTATTGGTTAATTAATTAAGCTGCTTTGGCCTGCAGCAGGGCAGAATAGACTAAGATGGGAATTCCAAGAAGATAGAGGAGGAAAGAAGGTGGAGTTAGGGAGACACCATGTATCTGCCAAAGGAGACAGGTGCCCAGGAACCTTACCAGTAAACCATGAACATAGTGGTAAAATGCAAAGTAATAAATGGGCTAATTCAAGATGTAAGAGTTAGTTAATAAGAAGCTTGAGCTAGTAGGCCAAACAGCATTGTAATTAATATAGTTTCTGTGTGATAATTATCTGGTCTGGGTGGCCAGAAAATGAACAAGCAGCCCTCACCTACAAAATGGCACACCAGTGTGGGTTGACTACATCCACATAAAACCTGAGAGAGCTTGGAAAGGAATTCTAGACACACACACACACACACACACACACAAAAAAAAAAAAAAAAGAGAGAGAGAGAGAGAGTGAGTTAAGCACAGCTCCATGGTAGCACCATTTTCTTAGGTGGGCTCTGTTTGCCAGAAGCAAGCAGAGGCACATTCCTTTAAGAGAAGGCTTCCTGACTCAGCGGTAACAGCAAAAACTGCATGGTTCCTTTAAGAAGGCTTCCCGGTTTATACTAGCTACACAAACAGCTCTCTGGTTCATTCAGGAGGCTGAGTACTTGAATGGGATTTGTGGACAGTGTGCTGCAAGTTATTTGGTGGCAGCATGGACCAACTGCTTACCAGAGCTGAGGTGGTGAATGCAGCTCCCACTCGGCGGTCCCAGAGCTTGTGGTAAACATACTCTACCATACTGAAAGGCTGAGAGAGGCAGAGCCAGCATCCAGTGCCACTGAAACCAAGCTGTTTACTCATTTAAAAGCACTCTTGGTCAGAAAATAATTACAGATATGCAATAAAGACAAACTCAGACAGAAATAAACCTCTGAACCGGTCACAATGTATTTATAAATGTACATAGACTTGGGAGAGAAAGAAAAAAGAGTATAGACAGTTATAAAAAAGGAAGTAAACATCTTTAAAGAGACAGTAAAAGTAATATATAAAAGAGTACAGACAGTCGTAGATTAGAGGAGTAAAAAAAATAACAATGTAAAGATGGAAAATACACAGAGAATCTGGATTATGTATATTATTGTGTTTTCTTTAAATTTTTGACTGTAAATGAGCTAAGTGCAGAGAGACATTTCATTGTATGGGCTGCTAAGCTAAACCAACATATATATTTTGAAGGTATCTTGACTTCAAAATTTGAGTCTAAAGATACGTTGCTTTGGAAAAAAGGTTCTGTTTTGGTTTCCACAGAGGTTAGAAAGCTGTGGATTCCTTACCAGCTATTATGGTTTGATCAAACAAGACCCCTGAAGCAGTGTACCAGATGGTCCAACATCCATGACAGCTTCAAGACTGCTGGCTGAGATGGACCTATCACACAGGATATTCCATAAAAGACCTGATTAACAGCATCCCAGTCAGCAGGAAGTAGTCTAGAGGACAATGCCCAAATTCTCTAAATGGTTGCTTATAAATGTTTATTTACATTTAAAGGGGATATGCCATATAGATGAATACTTTGCATTGGTATGGATCTTGGTTTATTGATACAAATTTAAGGTCAATTTTGTTATATGTATATTTCTGCTCATGATTAAGGTATTGTGTTTGTGCAGCTCATTAAAAATGTATAATTAATAAATACAGGTTAATAGATAATCTATAATAGTCAAGCTTGTAGTCATGTTAGTTAGATTTTTCTAGATGATATATCTAGAGATATATTTCAGATGT
Organism: Microtus oregoni; assembly: GCF_018167655.1. NCBI lineage: Eukaryota > Metazoa > Chordata > Mammalia > Rodentia > Cricetidae > Microtus > Microtus oregoni. Next base: position 31,469,549 of record NW_024543067.1, read on the forward strand.
ATAGGTATTCTTCAAACCTTTCAAAGACTAACAGGAAAAAAAATTAAAAAAAGACTAACAGAATATGGCATTCAAAATATTTTAAGAACTTAGGACTTTTCATGACAATGAGACATCTCTGCTCCTAGTAGCACCAATTATTTCAAGAGGAAGATGGACATTGAAGAGTCTCCTTATGGAGTTTGTTAGCAATTTGGGCAGGAAACTGTTCTTGCTTGAACGCTTGATGAGATTCTGTATGAACTGGATATGCAGGAACCACAGAAAAATGACTGCTGAACTTGCTTAAAGGTGAGATGGTCCTTCAGGGTTCCTGCTTTATAAAAGTCACTGCCAGACATTCTGCAGTACACAGAAGAAAGTGACTGATGAACTTTGCCAGTACAAGACATGAGAGATCTTCAGATTTCTTGCTTCATGGAAAAGTCTGCCAGATACTATGGGCCTGTGAACTGAAGATGGGTGGTCAATGTTACAGAAGAACTTTGGGTGACTGTCCAGGCAGCAAGATGTCTCTGTCAATTCTAGAGTTTTGCAAGTTGCTTACAATGCACTTTCTGTTTACTTAGGTAATATTATATTCTGGAGTCATTGTTGGAGTTGAAGAACAGATAGTTATAGTTATACTTTTCCTTATTTATGATAAAAGATAGATTGGACATAAAACGTTCGACTCACAAAGATAGGATAAATGATATTTTCCTTAATTTGCCAAATGTAAATTGACTAAATATTATAAGTATAATTCTTGCTTGGTAACTGTTTTGTTATATGCAATCTTGCTATGTTAAAGTTAAAACCTTTTTTTATTTGAACAGAAAAGGGGAAATGGTGTGGGAAGTCCTTCTGTATATGTGTTGCTTTTATTGGTTAATGAATAAAGATTCTATTTTGGCCTGTGATAGGGTAGAGTAGAACTAGGTGAGGGAAACTAAACTGAATGCTGGGAAAAAGAAGGCAGAGTCGGGGAGACACCATGTAGCTGGCAAAGGAGATAGATGCCCCTGAACCTTAACTGGTAAACCATGAGCCTCATGGTAAAATATAAAATAATAGGAATGGGTTAATTTAAGATTTAAGAGTTAGAAACATGACCAAGCTATTGGCTAAACAATGTGGTAATTAATATAGTTTCTGTGTGATTATTTGCATCTGGGTGAGCAGGAAACAAACAAGTCTATCCACCTATAAGCAAGTAGTTTGCTGATTAATTTTAAAGACTCATAATTTTAAGAGTCCTAAACTTGCAGGTGTCTTAATTTTCTATTAGGATTAATTTATATAAGGTGATCTAGTAAAGTGCTTAGCTCTTAAGTGTCAAAATAGCTAATTTTCTAAATATATCTCAACTTCATCCTTTCAAGGTTTTGTTTGCCAACAGGTAATTGCTTAATAGACATAATTTCAGCTGATTTCTGTCTAGTAGATCCTCTCTGCTTGCACTGTCCAGAAGGGACCATACCTGCTAGCAGCACTTTTGAGATGACAGCCCTGGTAATGCCCCTCAAAGCATGCAGTATAAAGTATAGAGCAGGCATAAAGTATAGCTCCCATTTTATGGCCAATGCTTTCTTGATTGAAATGGTTGAATCTAATAGATTAAATAAGAACATTTTGACTGTTGTCTAGAATATTTGAAAACAAGCCACAAGTTAGATTCCTTTTGTTTTAAGCACTTTATATACCTTTATACTCCCTTTTGTTTTCTAGCACCAGAATCAGCATTATAGATAATTTCTCTTTATTTTTAGTGGTTTTAAAGTTATTAACAAATGAGAAATGGTATCTTCCAGCTTTTCTAGCTAGTTAATTTCTTGGTTTTACATTTTTCCCAGTTACATCTTGTTTTTCCCCCTCTACTAGTACATGTTGTGCTGGGTTCAGTCCTATGAAAACAGCCGTTTTCCACCTTTCTATTGCCCCCAAATCAGGGCAATGCTGGGAAGTACTGCCTACTGCACCACAGAACCTTTGATGCTGATGGAATGGTCTAGAATCACATGCTTGGAACCCACTTGCCATGTTGCTCTTGAATCTTGAGCATGTAGGTAGGCAGTTGAGGCTTTAAATCTACCACTTAATATCAATCAACTTAAAATCCATCAGCCCATGAAGCTAATGGTCACCGTGATGGACAGCAGCTAAGAAACATTCTAGGCTGTTTGCTTCCTGTGACTTGCACAAAAGCTAAACAAGATTCTTGATGTAAGTGTCATGGTACAATTCACTAGTATGATAAAAGGCTTTTAAGTCCAAGAACAAATCATTACCTTAATCACAGATAGTTAAAGAAAAGGACCCAGGACAGTTTTGTCCTCAAAATTAATGTAACTGGGCCCATGAGATGGCTCAGCTGGTAAGGTTCTTGCTACCAAGTCCAACAACCTGAGTCTCGTCCAGGCGCTCACATAGTGGGAGAGAACTGACCCCCAAGTGTTATCCTCTGATCTCTGCATATATACCATGATGTGCGTACCTCTGTCACACATATGAATAAATAGAAAAATGTAATAAAAGTTTGAATTTAGGACAGCCACAGGTTATTTGATATAGAATGACACAGGTTTTCATGTAGCTTTCTTTTTCTCTCATGGGAGAAAATGGGCAGAAGGAAACTATGGTGCCTCGTTTTCTACCAAGCTTTGTATGTCAGCTGGAAGTGATGCCAGGGCCTCTCCACAAGGGCAAGAGCTACAGCCGAGAGCTGACATCTTCCTTAGCATGAGCAAAAACCGATGACTGAGAGACATTTAGAGGACTGACTGTCTACATGAAGTACAACCCTCTGAGTGAGCAGGGTCACTGCTGCTATGGTGCCCTGAAGACCTGCCAGTATTAAGTCTTTGGAATAAAATGACTTTCAATATGTGAGTTTTTACATGTGTCTAGCCTACAGCTTAGGGCCTCATGTGATTAAAGACAGCTATGAAACAGAAAATTGTAAACTCAGGTAAAACATTAGTTTTTTCTTTGTCACTCAGGCATGCAGTTTCATAATGGACTTACTAAATGACAAAGTCATTTTGTAGTATGAAAGACTGAACGTATATGACAATGTCCCAGGATGCCCCAGTGCCAACTTAAGGACTTCAGAGAACTTACTCCTCACTTAGAGAAGATACAGAGTCACGTCTTTTGTTCTTTTTCGTTTAAAGCCCCTGTCATTGAGCTCCCCCAATCCTCCAGTGTTAAAGTTATGGTCGCATTTGTTTGTGTGAAAGCCATGGACGAGAATGTTCACTTGAGAGAAGAATTCTTTGTGGTGTGAAAAGGTGTCCTTGTGGGCCGTGGAGTTCATGTGGAAGCTGAGTGAGAGGAGAGCTGAGAGCTACTGTGAACTGAACAGGCTATGAGAAGGCCTCAGGGGGAGTTTGCTTGTAAGAGAGTCTGGTAGTAGATGGTAGCTTGGCTGTGTTGGAGGCTTAGAGTTTCAGTTTCTCAGGACTTAGCTCACAGGGCTGCCATTGCACTGCTGCTCACTCACAGTTTGATAGCACCTGCCAGTTACAGGTAGATCCCATGTGGTGTTGATTTTAAAGAGGGGCAGTAGTGTTCAGCACACTCTCAGAATCAAGACACAGCCTCAGAGCCGAGGGAAGAAGGGAGAGCAGGACTGGCCATTCCTGTGCAGTGATTCCAAAACTGGCTAGCCTGGCAGCTTTGTGAGATGTGGCTGTCAGGCACTAGAAGTGTGACCAGTGTAGATGGAAATTGCTTTAAACTTATTTTAAATTTAACTAAATGTGGCCAGTGCCTATCATATGAGCACCAAGGCTGGGCTTTTAGAATGACTAGCCTAAAGAATAAAGTAGAAAGCTGTTTTTTGGTATTTCGGATACCCAAGAAAAAGCCAAGGAAAGGTGAAACGTTGACTAGAACTCTACTGTATAGTTGAAAGCAGATCTCTTGGCCATTTTGGTTTTTTTATTTCTCTTATATTTGATCTTACCTTAAAGCATACAGTGATAAAAATGGACTGGTAGAATTTTTTTTTTTTTTTTGAGAGTAAAATGAGCTCAGAGTGAAATTGAGGATCTGCCTTGGCCATTTTTCTAATTGGTTTTCAGCCTTTTAGAAATGTGTACAGCAGCCATTTGCTGCAGCAGAGAAACCCCAGGAAGGCTGTCCCATGCAGAAGCGGACGGAGTGGTAACTTCAAAGCCGTACCAGTTAGAGAGCGCAGCTGAGGGAGGGCCATGACTCACACTTGTGACTGTAGTCTAAAGAGGAGGCAGAGGCTGGCAGATGGCTGCAGGTTCAACCTGGTCCGCACTGTGGAGTTCCAGGCCAGCTAGAGGGACATAGCAAGACCTGTCTCAAGCAAAACCATGCATATATACAAAGTACACATGTACCTATAGGTATATTTACATATGTATACATTGTTACATACTATATATGTGTAATAGCTACACACATGCATATTTATGTATGTACTTATGTATGTGTATTTCTGAGAAAAGGAAAAAGAAAATGCTGTTAGCTCTCCATTCAATTTATTGAAAAGACAGTGCCTTCAGGTAAAACTATGCCACCTCTCTCATGGGCTGTCTCCAGACCTCTACTAACTTCCTCTCTATGGCCCAGATACAGTGTCACCCCCAGAGTGACATTGCAAACACAGATCTGATCCTCATCTTTGTTTATGAACTTGGTACTCAAATAAGCATACAATAAAACAACCCAAGAACATTTCTACTTTTGAAATGAGTGTGTTACGTGGACATTTCTCAGGGGATAAAAATGGGCATCTTTGTTTTCTGTAGCAGTATGTAACTCTTTTAAGGTTAATTCTAGTTGAAACCCCAGGAGTTCATCTTGCAGCAGAAACTATGCCAGATCTTATGGCCTATGCCACAGGTCTCTTGCTCTAAGGATGTTCGTGCCAGCATTACTCAGGAGTGAAGTGCACATCCTGCATGTACCTGGAACAGTGAGGTTGATGATGGCTGCTAACACTCTCGTCTCAGCCGCTGTGTGCGCCTGCCAGTGCGAGACAAATGGTGTGTGTAGCTGCATGTATGTCTGCCTTCTTAGTAGTAGTTTAAAAATGATACTGTGTTGAGTTGCATGCAGGATCCTGTAGTTACCTTACAATAAAAACACAGGTTATATTTAAATGTTATCTGTTGCAGAAAGTACTTTTGTAAACAAAGTAAAAGTTTTAAAAATTTAAAGGTGAATTAGGTTTATTAATGTACTAACTCATAATTTTTATAAATACATTATAACCGCAGTACCTCATGCTGTCTCCAGAAACCCCTTAGATACTTCCATGTAAGGGTATGCATATTTTTTGTACCCTCTTTCTCTGAATTTTGTGTATTTTCTTATTTTACAGTGTTCATTTATCACCATACTTACATTTTTTTCTCTTCAAACTTGGTTTTCTCCCTTATATCAGCTTCTTAGGTGCTTTGTTTATTGGAAATGGCTAGTTATCCAGGAAGTTGCTTTCCCCATTATAGTTCATGAAGGTCTACAGACAGTGGGCTGCATTAGGTTTTGTGTTTCTAGAGACAAGATGGCTATATAACCTAGGCTAGTCTCAAACAGGTGTCACTACCACAATGTCTTGACATTTTATCCGTCATCATTTGCAGAGGGGAGCTAGGGGAACATAGATCTTCTATTTTGTATTCTGGTTTTTTTTTTTTTTTTAGACAAATTAGATTGTAGTCAGTGTAGACAGAAATACCAGTATGAGAAATTTTGAGTTAATCCAGTTCATGTGCCATCCTCCATGTCATTGAGCAATTGCCTGGGAATTACGGCATTGCTTTGTGATCTAGATGTGTAGCTTGTTTGGAAACTTAAGCAGCTTACAGTTGTCATGTGACGTATACATTTTGCTAGAACACTGACAGTTGATGGAGAGTGTGTGCAACACTCAGAAGGGTTGGGGCTAAGTCTGTTTTCTTACTCCTCTCCTCGGCCTATCACAATATCTAATTAGGCTCTCAAAGAAATCACTGTTGAATACCCAACTGCCTACTTTTGCCAATTTGTTTTAAAACTGCTTCTTAATGAAGTAAGGGATTAAAGGATTTAAATAACTATTTGTGTTTGGTAAGCTCTTTTATTTGTAAGGAACAAAAAAGACTAAAGTTACCCCCTAACAAGGGGAGGGAGGAAGGGAGAGAATGAATATAAATGACCTTGTTTAAGCTTTACTTTTTCCAGAAATTTATAGCAACACCACTGGTTTCTCTGTTGATACTCACCCAGGGCTTCCCTTTTCTTTCCTCTTGCATCTGCATTTGAGTGACATTTAGTTTCTCCTGGATCTCTGATTGCATCATGTTCATGTAACTCTACAGTATAGTCCTGAGAAGTTGTTAATGTATGCTAATTAGTCTTACTTGGGTTTGGACAGAGCACTTATACCCAGGTATCTACCCATGGACTACCAGTCAGTTTCCATTTGTCTGGCTCTTACTGTAGGCTCATTTAGAAGAGGTTCTGTTACTTTCAGGGAAGGAGCCACCTGAGTTACTTTCTTAGCGTCGAGTTTCCTCAGGAGGGTTCGTGGCATTGAAAGCTCAATAAACTTTTCTAGTAGGCACAAGGCCTGTATTCTTTATTATTCCTGCTCAGTCTTTGTAACCTTTATGCTGTCACCCATAGTTTTATGTGGTGACTTCAGAGGGCTGCTTCTTAACTCAGAGTGTTACCTTTATCGTAGACAATCACGTAGCCATTTCCCCAAGTGTTGTAGATAAGGAATTCAAGAGACCTCTTTGTTCTCTGCACCCAGGCTTGCTCGTGGAGAAGGGAGCAAACTCATTAGAATCTTCATGATAAATCATAAAGAGACTTAAGTGGGACAAAAATAGTAATATTCCTCAGCAATGTCGTACTACTGTAGCAGTGTAAGGACAGGTATGAATTTAATATAGGGGTTAATAGCTTTCAATTGTAAATGATCTCTGATGACTGAGTCTCCCCCAGCACTGTGGTTGGTAGAAGTCTGTCCTTTTATCTCACATCTGCACAACCAGTGCTGCTCTGGATTTTCTTTGACCTGACCCCAAACTTCTTCGGGGTTATGTAATTCTGTTTACTTACTCATTTATTGTAGTGCATTGGCTGTCATTATCTACCAATCAAATTTTCTGGGAAAGTTATCATAACACATTGAACTTTTCTTTTACAAACAGGATAAAAGAATCAGAGTGTCTCAACCCCTAACAAGAGGACCAAGTGCCTTTATTCCAGAGAAGGAAGTAAGTTCTTTTTGTGCTTAATACATTATCTAGTCTGAAACTCACTAAAACTGCATCCATATTTTCATGCAAAAGTAGATGTGTTTTGCTCTTTAATGTGTTATCATGTCAGAAAAATGTGTTGTTTTTTTTTTAGATTCACTAAGAAAATCTTAAAGTTTTCATGTTTAAAGAGACCAGCATTTCACAGTAGTACTTTTATCGTGTAATTGGGACAGAAAGATACTTGGAAATGAAATCTACCTTTAAAAGATAGACAATGACTTCATTACTGGTAGTTACTCTTTTTTTCTCATTTATAAGATTGATTGACAGGATGCCACAAATGCTCTAACAACTGTGTATCTTTGGTAGGGTTTGGTGACAAGGCAGAGAGATTAACAGTGGTACAGAGTAAGGTTTGCACTTGTTTTGTTGGTAGGCATCTTTGTGGATGATGAAAGTGAGGTCGGGGTCTTGGTGATGCCTCTTGGCTGTCATCAGGCTGAGAACCACTGTAAGGTGTAAGGACTTACTTGTCTGCTTGTGGGTGCCCAGTGCACATGGATGCAGTCGTCTCCTCGCTGCTGTTCTCTGGTGTGCAGAGCTGTCTTTGTCTGTGGATGTCTAGGGTGGTGTCTTCACTTCACTTGCTGTTCCTGCTTCAACGACCTTCTCATTGAGTCAAAAAGTAAAGTCACCGTGCTGCATCTCTAGCTCTCAGAGGTGACAGCTCTGAGAAGCGCTGCTGTGCATGTGCCTGCGTGCACAGCTCAGGGCTGCACTGTGAGATGGTGGCCTGATGCATGTGCACTACCTTCCGGAGCATCCTTAGGATGTGGAGCAGCATATGAATCTAGTGATATATTGTAAACACCCTGTGAGAACTCAAAAACTTATAGAGAAAGCAAATCAAAAATAGAATATTCTGGCCCTATTTATATTTGGGTTTGGAGGCTATTATTTCTTAACTATTAGCTCAGTCCCTCTAGTTGACCCAACAGGGAAACAGCAAATGAGAGTACCCGGGGTTCCATAACGAGCTGAGGTAAAGTTGCCTTTTGTATTTATGCCAGTGTAACTAGCATTTCTTCACAGCTTCACTTTTAGATATACTCCATTTAAGTATTTATCCACAAACACTTCCTTTGTATAATGTGCACTCCCCCAGGGGAAAAAGGAGCTGTGAAGCCAGCTCTGAAGAGAGCAGTGAGTCTTTAAAGGCCGTCACTTTGGACTTCACAGACCTAGTCAAACCCTTTGCTATGAACTAGATGTACAACATTGAGTTACATCCAGAATCTGCTTCCTTATCTCTAAAACTGAGAAGTATGTTCATCTTACATCTAAAAGTATAGCTCAAAAATACAAATGGGAACTTAGCCAGTGGTGGGGTCACCTGGTGTCCATCCAGTCTCACAGAGCTGCATCTTTTCACAAGATTAACAAGCTCTTCACACTGCCACACCCAATTGGGTGTGTGACACCAACCTGGCATGGAGTATATGGCTGTATATTATCATCTATTTTGTGGAAGTTCTTTGGTCCCGCGATGGAGGATGTAAGTTCTATTTTCATGCCTTGTTTTTAGTAATTACTACATTAGGCTTAGACTAGCAATGATGGAATCTAGTGTCCGTATTAATTTTCAACTAATATTTTTCCACAAGTCATTATATGTGCCTGTATCTCTAAAACAAATTTCATAAAGATGTTAAAAATGTTGACCAGCAAAAACAACAAAGGATCAGATATTTGTCCAAAATAATGCAAGTAATTTTCTTTGTCAGTTGATGAGAGTAGGCTGCAAATACATGTGGCCAAATGCTCCTGGATTTGCCTTGCTACATTTGTGTAACAATGGCCAGGCAACGGGCTCTGGAGTCTGTCTGCTTGCCTGCAAAGACAGATGGAGGCTTCTTCCCTCAGCTTTATAGCTGCGTGTTTAATGTTTGATAACTTACCATTTGTTGTTTAATAAATTGTGGCACCAAAGCCAAAACTGAATGGTGCTTTCTCTTTTTAAATTTCTGTTTCTAGTATGAGCAGCTGCATAATTTCAGGGTCTGTTAGCATCAAATGAATATGTATTTTCCCAGTAGAGGCAGGGTCCGCAGAAAGCAAAGCTCCCTCCATCACAGTAGTCACTGCAGTCTCTGCTTGTTAATAGGTTGTCCAAGCAAACACGGTGGACGAACGGACAAACTTTCTCGTGGAAGAGTACTCTACGTCTGGTCGCCTGGACAACATCACACAGGTGATGAGCTTGCACACTCAGTACCTGGAATCTTTCCTGCGGAGCCAGTTCTACATGCTGCGCATGGATGGCCCCCTTCCCCTTCCAGACAGGCACTACATTGCCATCATGGTAGGTGCTTACTTCCCGCTACTCCCTACTGTTATTAACTAGGTTCCACATACTCTGTGTCCCTTCTAAGGTATGTGTTTGGGGGAGAGGTGTGAGTGAGTGTGCCTGTTAAGAGACTGTATGTGAATGTGTGGAATGTGTGTGTGCGCACGTGTGAATGTTTGGGGGTGTGTGGGTTAATGCGTATATGAGTGTGTGTGAGAGACTGTATGTATGTATGGGATGTGTGTGTGATTGTATACATATATGGTTGTGTGTGTATCCGTTGAGGGGTGTGTATGTATGTGTGTGTGTATGTGAGTGTGCATATATGTATGTTTGTATGTGCATGTGTGTGAAGCTGAGTATAGTTACATGGGGCATAACTGAAGAAGCCTCTGGCTTTTTGAATACCATATCCCTTGGATACATTCAGAGTTGCTTTAAGTCACTTAATATGTTGAGTGTTTCTTGCTTAACCTTCAGTGGAATTACTTTGATGTTTAGTTTCTTGTGATTAAAGATGGATTTGGGGTCCAGTTTTGCTGTTATTCTTGGGGTCGTTTTCTGCATAAGCTGATTGCAGGCATTTTCCTTAGTTATCTTATACATGAAGATGATCGTTGGTGTGGGGTAGGAGAAAAGTTCTAGTTGCCACTAGTGACAGATCTGTATAAGAGAAGACTTACTGAGTGGATCGCAGCACTTCTAAGTAGTCAATGTTATCTGCAAGTCGAGGGCTGGGGCAGGGAGCTGTGATGGTGGTCCTAGAGCAGTAGGAGGAGAGCTGTGCTCTACCTAGCCAGCCAGTGGGGAAGAGAGTGGGGGCATGAGCCCATGCTGCTGTGCGTGGAAAGACAAAGGCAGCAGCCAGCAGAGCTGCCCTGCCCAGGTGAGAGTCACTGAGCTGAACAAAAACAGCATTCTGTGCTTTCTGACATGAACTTGATGAACTGTGACTTTAATACAAGCTTTCGATGACAGCAAGGCTGAACGCAGACTGAGAATGCTCACTCTCTAAGACAGAGCTGAGATACAGAGACTGGAAAGAATAAAGTAGTTTTTACGAGCAGCAGCCGTCCTTCACATGAGTGTCCCATTGACAGCACTCAGCTGACACTGACTACATAAAGAGAGGATCCATGATGGCGGTGTCTAGGCCCGTCCCTGAGGTCAGATGTGATTGCTTCATTCATCCTACGGGAGACGAGAGAAGTCCTCATATAAGCCAGATTCCTGATTAGGATACACATTCATAGAAGCTCCTGAACTTTAGATGGAGCGTACTGGGTCTTCCCCATAGCAGACTTGCCCCGTGCCTGTGCGTTTCCTGAAAATAGCTAGTGTAGCTGCTGCTCTGTGTCCACCAAACTCAGGAGGAAGTCGTTGACTTCTTGTGACAAGTATTTGCTTTGAAAACTGCATATCCGCCTCATGTATCGATTCAAGAATCTGCAACAACAGTGTGGTAAACAGTTCTGAGGGAAGATTTTGTGAGAAAAGAGCTACTGAGTAAAAACTGTATTGGCTCCATCTGAATTACTCACTGTGGAAAGACCTGCTCACAACTGTTCTCAGGAAGCTTGTTTCTGTGCTTTAGGCTGCAGCCAGACACCAGTGTTCCTACCTGATAAACATGCATGTGGATGAATTTTTAAAGACTGGAGGGGTTGCTGAGTGGCTGAATGGCTTAGAATATGTACCACAACGACTGAGAAATCTTAATGAAATTAACAAGCTGCTGGCACACCGGCCCTGGCTGATCACGAAAGAGCACATTCAGGTATTGGGTGTTTCTATACAGGTTCTGAGTTACGCTTGAAGTTTGAGAGTTTATTCATAGCCTCTTTTTCATTATACATGTGTGTGTGTGTGTATAAGGACTTAATTCTAAACACCTATATATTAATAACTTGAGAAACAAGAGATGCTGTATTATACACTTACAGAAAAGAATCAGAAATTCAGTGGGTTTCATTTAAGTGCAAATGAAAATTGATCCTTCATAAGCATTGCTCATTGGCCTGAACTTGTGCTTTGGTGTCTGACTGAGAAAAGTTGGCTTCCATTGTCCAGGAGATAATAGATCCAAATCCACTAGTGTCAAGGATGTCCTGCTTCTGACTGTATTGTCAGTGATATGTGCTTTTAGTTAGTAAATTCCGTAAAGTTGGAAGATCTCTGAATTCTAAGTCCTTCAGTAGTTTTAACATTTCATAATTTAAGACCCATAAAGAAATGGTTTTTATAAATCAAAAGTGACTTCCAGCTGGTGTGGGATTTACTGACCAGATAAGAAATAGACATCTCTATCAAGACACTTAGTTACTTCCCCAGACACAGTGCTGTCCAGCAGAGTTCAGTCCAGAAGCCTTACCTTCGTCTCAGACACTTGCTTACAAATACACGTGTAATGTGCTAATACATAGAAATGCCTTTTAAACCACTGTCCGGTTTTTAAAGCGAGCACTCTGTTTCTATTATTTAATATTAGATTTTGGCAACTTTTGAACTCTGTGGAGCATAGCGCGGTTCTAGGTCTGTTCTGATCTCATAGTGTGTTAGTACATCAGAGAATTGATAAGATGGAGATTAGAAAGGGAGGACATAAGTGACAGTCGAGGTGAAGGACTAAAGAAAGAGGACTGGGCACAGGCAGGACAAGCCAACATTTCAAAGACAAGTGGACGGTGAGGACCACTTCAAGGCTTGACAGGAGCTGGAGCATAAAGGAGCTATTCATTGTAGCAGGTAACTGAAGAAAAAACAAAAGAATAACCTGACATCAATTCAGAAATGAAATCCTTAGGTGCATTACATTGTACCTGTGTTTTAAAAATAGTGTAACAGTGTAGCCTCGGGAAAAATGGACATGTCAAAATGTCTGATTTGAAAAGCAGAAAAATATATGTCTAAGGCTGTAGTCATATAAAGATGATTTTTTTTAATAGAGAAAAGAACAGCATTACCTGTGTGAATGAATATTGAACTGATGGAAAGGAGTCTCCGGGAAGTATTGGTGAAATTCACCCTTGACAGTTAATCCTGCCAAAAGCAACCTATGAGAGAAAAGATTTATTGTAAATTACAATTCCAAATTGCAGTCCATTAATCACTGCAGGGAAGTGAAGACAGGAGCTTGAAGCAGCATGCACATCCACATGTCAGGAGCAGAGAGAGAATGTATGCATGCATTTGAACTGCTCAGCTAGCTTTCCTCTACTTTTATCTACTTCAGGACCTGGTCCACTTTTAGAGTGGGTCTTCAAGAAATATAATCAGGAAAATTACTCAGTGTTAGTGACTGGCTTGTAGTTGTCTGCAGACACAGTCAGGTTGGTAGCCAATATTGGACATTACTTGGTATTGTTGTTTTTAATGGGTTTAATTGTGGCTGTAAATAGAGGCCAAATGAACTAGCATATGAACAAGTGTACTGACATGTCATAAGGTTCTTACTTCAGTGAACAGTCACTTTCTGTCCTATGGAATGGGGAGGTGGACGTCTCTACCAAATGCTGTCTAGAGGGAAATCAACAGCTATCCTGTTCAACCAGATTTTCACATGACTTTGGGACAGAGTATCTAAAATGCCTGAAAATTAATAGCTTTGGTAGAAAATGTCAAAGTCCCTTCCAGCTTTAATGTTTCTTGATTATCTTAACATCTTATTAATGTTTTTAAAGTGCTGCAGTACAGTATTTATTATAGGCGATGCTACCACATGTTGCGAGGCTTTGGTAGTTTGCACATGACATCGTGTGACCAAAGGCCTATCTAATATGTGAGACATTCTAAAAGGAGTTTTAGTTAACACGGCTACAAGTGAGCGTGTGAGAATGTCGCTTCCTCTGGTTTTCATGTTGACCCACATTCTCATTTCAGAAACTTGTCAAAACTGGAGAAAACAATTGGTCCCTGCCTGAGCTAGTGCATGCCGTGGTCCTTCTGGCTCACTATCATGCTCTGGCCAGCTTTGTTTTTGGTAGTGGCATCAACCCAGAGAGAGAGCCGGGAATCTCCAACAATTTCAGACTAATCTCAGTGAACAGCTTCTGTGTGTGTGATCTGGCTAATGACAACAGCATCGACAACGCATCCCTGGCGGGCAACAACTTTGGGGTTTGTACTCAACTGCTTCTCTGTAGCTGGAGCCTGCTTGTTCATTTCCCAGACACCCAGACCTGAGTAATCACACAGAAACTGTATTTGTTACAACACTGGCATATTAGCTCAGGCTTCTCATCAACTAACTCCTACATGTTAAATGAACCCATTTCTATTAATCTGTATATCTCTACGAAGCTGTGGCTTATTGGGAAGTTTCTGGCAGTGACATCTTTCTCCTTCGGCAGCTACATGGCTTCTCCCTGACTGTGCCCACTTCCCTCCACATCTCTGATTCTCCCACCTAGCTCCAATCTGCCCTGCCATAGGCTGAAGCAGCCTCCCCATCAACCAGGGGCAGGGGAGTCCCACATCACTTCTCTTGGAAACTTCTTACTGATATTATCCAGAGAGAGTTCACTGTGACCAGAGAGGATATTACCTACTTGAAAGATGCTGTTAGCATTGTAAAAGTTTCATCAGTACCTAAAGTTTTGACTATTATTTTTAACTTTAAGTCTTTATTATATAATACCTTTGCCCACCCACACCTGAACTTTTAAGCTGTTATTACTCTGAAGACACTGTAACCAAGAAGACTCTAAGCTTTCTTCTTTAAACATATACCCTTGTTTACAGAGTTCACCTTTCAGTTGAAAACCATACTGAAATTTATCATTAAACTATTTTTCTCTTCTTAAATGTCCTTCTGAATGTCTTCACTGCCCAGGTGACTTCTTGGCCTCAATTTCTTGCAATACATGATATTTGTACCCTTCTTTGGATTTCCTACACCGTTCTTGGCACCTTAAGGAAAGTGATGTTAGAATAACAAAAACTGAGCATTGATACAGTCAGTATCACAGGCCTTTAAAGTCAGACCCATGTACAACATCTGTCTGTAAGATGCTGGAAAACAAAGGAAAATAGATCTTAGAAGGCAGAAAGGAGAAATTTTGAGACTGCATATACCAAACATTAGAATTCTGTATTTCAATACACCACACACACACACACACACACACACACACACACACCTATAATTTTTTATTTATAACTGAAGCAGACTCATACATCTGAAAATATTTGAGTATGTCATATAATTGCTGTGGAGTTAGTGAAAAACTCAAGTTCTTTTTTAAATAGCTTCAATGAAATGTCGATTATATATCACTCAATTTGTCCATTAAAAGGGTACAACCAAATAGTTGTAAGGATGATCACAGAGTTTGGCAACAATAAATTTTAGGATGTTACTGCAGTATAAAAAGCAACTCCGTAGCCAGTAGCATCATACACACACATCCTCTTCCATGCGTAGCCCATGGCAGTCACTCATCTGCCTTCTATCTCTATATACTTGCCTACCCTAGCCATATTTAAAACATTCCTGTCAATTAAAAGTTCATATCATTTGGCTAGCATCTCTCCTGCAGCCTAAATAACTGTCCTGTGTGCATGCTGTAGTAGAGTTGGAGAAGGAGGGGCTTCCTGGAGCAGTTTGTAGTGCCATAGCACCAACATTGTCTTGTTTTTCCAGATTGTGGACTCACTGGGTGAGCTAGAAGCCTTAATGGAAAGGATGAAAAGGCTTCAGGAAGACAGGGAAGATGGAGAGACGACTCAGGAAGAAATGACCACGCGTTTTGAGAAAGAAACGAAAGAAAGTCTCTTTGTGGTCCCTGGAGAGACTTTCCATTCATTTCCTCACTCAGGTGTGTTCTTGCTCTAGGCTAGTTGTTCAGAGACTATTAGCCACCAGCCTTTAGTATTTTCCATACAACTACATAAGGAGGAGTCACTCCATGAATGCCTGCTTCAGCAACAGTGGGGTGCATTCTGAGAAACCTGCAGTTATGCAGACAGTATGTAGTGCACTTTCACACACTTAGATGGTACTCCTTCTAAACATGAAGAGTGTATAGCTATTGCCAGCAGAACATGGCATGATATTCAAAAGTACATGTTTGATAAGATGTGTTCAACAATAACATGAGAAGCACAGATAGCAAATACATAAATCTGTGGCTCTATTTTGTGTTATATCATGGTATCTGCTATGTGACTGGCAGGGCACCAGGTCTGTTCATAGTGTTGTCACCTCAATGTGAAATGCTTGAGACTGCAGTATGTTATCTGTAGTGTCATAGGCTGTAGGAATTTTCTAGATCCAGCGTCATCTTGAGGAACCACCTTCATATATGCATTCAGTCTTTGACTAAATAAAGTGTTGTTACACAGCACATGGCTATCACTAATCCTGAGACAGATATGTAGGGCTGTTGTCCTGATTCTGTCCTGGACATATACAAAGCAGGTCAGTTGCTGAGATCAGCAGTACTTGCCACCAAACCCGACAGTCTGAGTTTGACTCTGAGACCTCATGGTGAAAGACTGGAACTTACTCCTGCAGGCTCTCCTCTAACTTCCACACATGCTCCACGGCCTGCAAACACCTACACACATACACAGTTATATAAATAAATATAAAACTGAATTTTTCTTAAGGAATTTTGGAATAGTAAGGCAACTTTCCAATTGTATCTTTAAAGGTATAGAGCAGTGTATAGTAACTATGACCTCAGCAGCATAGACGATAGACACAAATGGGAGCCCTCACAGGTGTCGTCTAAGCTCTGAGAATTGTGCTGCTGTGACGTGTGTGTTTTCCCCACATGTATATATGTATGTCACATGTGTGCCTGGTGCCCATGGAGGTCGCTGATCCCCTGGGACTGGAGTAGTGAATGGTTGTGACCCACATGTCAGTGCTGGGGTTCAAGCCAAGCTCCTCCTCAAGAGTAGCCAGTGTTCTTAAATGAGAGCCACCTTTCAGTCCCCTGATCCTGTCCACCCTCAGCCGTGCCCGCAGACCAAACACCTTTGCACAGCACGCAAGAGCACAGAAGAGACCAGGAGGGAGCCTTAAGCTTGAGCACAGGGTGTGACATTATCAGTGTCTCACAGGGAGCTTGAGTCAGAAACTAAGAAATGAATTGGGTGCACTGCAGTTAACTAAATTCCAGACATTAACAAAGAAATGAAAAATGCAGAGAAAAGAAGTGGGGGGAAAAGGAGAGTAATGCAGTGGGTGTGCTAATACTGCAGTGGGGGAACATTCCTGGTGTGCTAATACTGCAGTGGGGGAACATTCCTGGTGTGTTAATGCTGCAGTGGGAGCCTTGCTGGTGTGCTAATGCTGCAGTGGGAGCCTTGCTGGTGTGTTAATACTGCAGTGGGGGAACATTCCTGGTGTGTTAATACTGCAGTGGGAGCCTTGCTGGTGTGTTAATACTGCAGTGGGGGAACATTCCTGGTGTGTTAATGCTGCAGTGGGAGCCTTGCTGGTGTGTTAATACTGCAGTGGGGGAACATTCCTGGTGTGTTAATGCTGCAGTGGGGGAACATTCCTGGTGTGTTAATACTGCAGTGGGAGCCTTGCTGGTGCGTTAATACTGCAGTGGGGGAACATTCCTGGTGTGTTAATGCTGCAGTGGGAGCCTTGCTGGTGTGTTAATACTGCAGTGGGGGAACATTCCTGGTGTGTTAATACTGCAGTGGGGGAACATTCCTGGTGTGTTAATGCTGCAGTGGGAGCCTTGCTGGTGTGTTAATGCTGCAGTGGGAGCCTTGCTGGTGTGTTAATGCTGCAGTGGGGAGCCTTGCTGGTGTGTTAATGCTGCAGTGGGAGCCTTGCTGGTGTGTTAATGCTGCAGTGGGGAGCCTTGCTGGTGTGTTAATGCTGCAGTGGGGAGTTTGTTGGTCTGTTATAATACTACAGTGGGGGAGCCTGCTGGTGTGTTAATACTGCAGCGGGAGAATGTTTATGGTGTGTTAATACTGCAGTAGGGAACCTTGCTGGTAGAGCACTGTTTGAAAAGACAGACAGTGCTATTAGAGTTAATATCTATGTACTCTAATATTTCTATTTCTTTATGATCACCGGAGTTTGTAAGATATAAATACTTTACTTCTTTATGTTGTTTTGAAATAATAGAAATATCTTTTAGGTTGCAAGTAGACTTGTCCTTTTTTTTTCTTTTCAAGACAGGCTTTCTCTGCATGACCCTGAATTCGCTCTATAGACCAAGCTAACCTTGAACTCAGAAACCTGCATTTGGAGTGCTGGGGTTAAAGGTGTATGCCACCACACCTGGCTCCAAGTAGACTTCGTGAACCCTTACACAGACCACTTGAAAATAATTTTTAACTAAAAAGTCTTGAACCTATTAGCATTTTTAACTAAAATAAAAGCAAAACAAACAAACAAAAAACCCAAGAAAATTATGTGTGTGTATGTGTATATATAAAATGCTGTTTCCTTTTAGAACACACTTAAATATTTGTTTAGATAAAATCCGAAATAATTTCAGGCTGTTGATCACTAGAGTAGTATTTTTAATCCTTCAAGGTAAATCTAGAAAGAATAGTGTCAGTCAGTTCTTTGTGACTCTTACACACACAAAAATGGTCAGTCCAGCTAGTGCAGAGCTGCTGGATTAGGCATCAGCCTGTGATTGGCCAGACCATTAGACATCAGCCTGTGATTGCCTGGCTTATTAGACATCAGCCTGTGATTGCCTGGCTTATTAGACATCAGCCTGTGATTGGATGGGCTATTAGACATCAGCCTGTGATTAGCTGGACTATTAGACATCAGCCTGTGATTGCCTGGCCTATTAGACATCAGCCTGTGACTGGCTGGCCCCATTGCTTTAGATCTGTGGTAACACAAACCCAGGAAGACACCAAGGTCCTACAGTCACTTTTGAGGGAACCCTAACCACCTAAACACCTCACAGGAGGCTCCACCTCCTACAGGTCCAGCCTGTCCCATGTGGACATTGGAAGAACACTTAAGACCCAAGTGGAGTAAACTGTAAACAGTCAAGGTACCTTCGTACATCCTTTTATATGGACAGATTGCTGAGAAAACAGTTCTTGTCTGCTGCTAATTCTAAGTTATAAGGTTTTTCCTCGGGCCCACTTTGATATGGTTAGTTAACTATTTTGAAATTAGAATGTTTAAAATTGTAATTTAAAATTAGAATGTTTAAAATGAGCAAAACAATGACTAGTATCAAAGACAAAGGGAGTCCTGTGACAGACAAGTCCAGTGTTAGCCTTTGCAAATGAATCCAGTGGCCCAGGGGCTAGGGAAGCTGACAGTTCAGTGCCACAGATATTCTTGGTTGGATTTTGTCATTTGTTTATGGTGTGATGGGTGGATGAAAGAGAAGCATGACTTCTTTGAGTCAAGAGCTGGTGCTTTGAAAACCATTGCTGTACTAACATTCTTTGAATGGAGCCTGGACTGTAGGCAAATCAGAGGTTAGGAGTTCATATTACAAATAAAGGTCATCATACAGGGTTTTCATCGTAGAGGAAAACTACTTAAAAGCTTTAGATGGCACTGGGACAGAGCTCCTGGGTGGAGTATTTGCCCCACCCCCACCCCGTATACACAAGGCCTAGCACTAGAGAAAGTGGAGAAAGAAGAAAAGATAAGAAAGGAAAGCTACAGATCAGAACTGACTAATAGTTATTTCTTAAGTGGATTTTTCTTTTTAATATAACGAATTAAGGAAAACTGTGGCTGCTGGGGTTGTGGCATCACCTGCCATGCAAGAAGTGCTCAGCAGGTGTCAGTTTCCTCTTGGCCTGAGTAAGGGTGAGAATTCAGTGCCATGTGTTCAACGTTATGTAGTCTGGGAATCTGATCTTCTCTGCTGTTCTCACGCATCCTGAAATGAGCCAATGGCCCCAACTTAAAGATAAAAAGGAGACTTTTTCTTATTAGAATTTTTATGTATAGTCTTTCAGAAGAATTTGTATGATTGTTTCTCAAACTCCTAAAAATTTACCCAGATGAGAATTAGTTTTTTATTAAAGACCAAACTAATTTAACACAAATTAGTTACAAAGAACTCAATCATCACATAGAAACTACTTTTTTATTTTGAGAACGATGTGTTCATTTATGGAATAAAGAAAAAAGTTTGGGTAATCCCTATTAAATAGTTGAAATCATGAAGAGGGTGGAGTAATTACAAAGACACTAACTAATCTAAAACACAGTGAGTTGGAAGAAAATTGTTTTCAGCTTAAAATAATATGCACTAAGCATTTATAGTTTCTCAGTAGTGGGTTTTCACCAGTGAGCATGCTGAACCTATTGTAGATAGTAATGTTGCCTCCCTGACGTCCCTGCATTCTGGGGCAGTGCCCTGACCACAGCGAGCATGCTGAACCTATTGTGGATGGCAGTGTTGCCTCCCTGGCATCCCTGCACTCTGGGACATGGCCCTGACCACAGCTTCAGCACCATGGGAGTGTTCTGCTCCCATGTGCATGCTCAGGCTTGGGAGGGGGTATTCACCAACTGCACAGAGAAGCTAGCCAGACACCCAGAGGCCACTTCTCTTGGGACTCCATGCCTCATGTCTTGACTGGCTTGCCTCCTGGAAGCTAACAGCGAACTAGAGTGAAGGGATTTTTGCTGTTAAATATAATCAGATATAATTTTAAAGATCTGTCTTCAAACTCAGTCATTGTTTCTCTTGTCTCTTCTCTTTCCCCATATCCCATGTTATCCCCTTGAAGAGATCAAACAGGCTTTAAATCTTAGATTCATAAGCCTTATCTTTTATTTCTAAATTAGTAAATATGACATAGTGATCTTTTGCTGTAGTTGCTTAAATATTTCAATTTAGTTGGTTTTCTTCCTGCATACTATAATTAAATCCTATTACCCAATATTTGGTAAGGAAATTGTACTTAGAACTTCACTAACCAGTATTTTATGTTCTATATGCCAAGTAGTCAACACTGTCACTTTTGAAAACCTAAAAAATGGAGGGAACTGGGGTTCAGACTCATTATCTTAGCTGTGTAAGTATCCTGAATGCCGTTATTGCCCCTTAGATTTCGAAGACGACATGATCATAACAGCTGATGTTTCGCGATACATTGAAGACCCAGGTTTTGGGTATGAGGACTTCGCCAGGCGAGGAGAAGAGCATTTGCCAACATTCAGAGCCCAGGTACACAGAGCTTTTAACGTAAAGAAACTAGAGAATTCTGCCCTTCCAAGGGGTAACTGTTGAAATATAAATAAAGCGTCTTCTAAAGTAGCCAACAGGCCTTTTGATAGGATCTTCCACCCAGTCTATCTGATGTTCCCATAGGAAGGTAATTATTTCAACATATTCGCCTTAGGAAGTCACTAGGAAACAGTTTGCTTAGTTTAGTTGCCTGCGTTATGCAGGATAGTTACGTATCTGTGTGTCATTCTTGGAGGGGCAGGGAAGAAACCAAACAATTGATGACATTTATTTTTTTTTAAATATTTATTTATTATGTATACAATATTCTGTCTGAATGTATGCCTGCAGGCCAGAAAAGGGCACAAGACTCCATTACAGAAGGTTGTGAGCCACCATGTGATTGCTGGGAATTGAACTCAGGACCTTTGGAGAGCAGGCAATGCTCTTAACCTCTGAGCCATCTTATAATAAGGCATTTTGAAATTTGACCACACCAGTCCTCCCACAGTACAATGGGACTCTGTGGGGACAGGAGATAAATTCAGACTCCTTTATGCGTGAGTAAATTTGATGGCATAGCAATAGCCAAGAACTTCTGGGTCCTTTCAGAGTGCCTGTCCAGAGGAGGTGGCCAGAGTTCATCACAAACCTGCCAAGCCCTAGACCCTGGGAGACAATACCCTGTCTCTGCGCTCCACAGCCTGACCAGAAGCATGCTTGGTAAAGCTGCCATCCTAGAACTCAGTCAGAAATACCCCACGCTAGCTTTCTTCAATAGTTTTATTCATTTTAAAAATTAACAGAGAATGCCCATTTTGTAAGTGGACACTTTTTCTGCATCCAGGACTACACCTGGGAAAATCACGGCTTCTCGCTGGTGAACAGGCTTTACTCTGATATCGGGCACCTCCTGGATGAGAAGTTTCGAATGGTCTACAATCTCACCTACAACACAATGGCCACTCATGAGGATGTGGACACAACTACGCTACGCAGAGCATTGTTCAACTATGTTCACTGTATGTTTGGAATCAGGTATGTTCACTGTGCAGACAGTCTTACACATTTCTGAGTGGAAATTCAAGCATTTTTTTATTTTTAGCCTGTTTGGGAGTGCATCTTTCTGGGGTGGGGAATGCTGCTTGATTTAAAAATTAATTTCATCTCAGAGATTATTTTCTTCATTTAAAGTGTTTGGAACTTAGCGAGATGACTTGGTTGGTAAAACTTGCCATAAATATGAGCATTAAGACCTGGATTCAATCCCCAGCACTTACTTAAATGCCCACTTGAACCCCAGCCCTTGGAAGGTGGGGACAGGTCCTGAGGCCTCACTGATTAGCCAGCCTTGCCTAATTGGCAAGCTCCAGGTCCTAGTAAGAGATCCTGTCTCAAAAACTACGGTGGACAGCATCTGAAGACTAAGGCTTGGCCTCTGGCTTCCACATATGTGCTTCACATGTACATGAACACGTGAGTAAATTACAGATAAATAAAAAGTGTGTTGTGAATCTTGATAATGGCGCAAGCAGAGCAGTAAGACTTTGTTTACTAAGGCAGGGGAGTAAACAGAATGAGATGCAGGTTTGAGAATCCTTCCTGATAGGTCAGTGTGAGGAGAAAAAAGTGTCTATTCAGATAGCAATAACAAATTCAGGTCTATATGGTTGCTGTGACTTGCCTTATGAAGGAATTAGGGCACTCTGTAATTTCAATGCTGGGCTGCTCCCAAAAGCACCAAGGTGAAGTGGAGGGGTCACAAGTTAATTAACAGCCTTTAAGCTGAAGAAGTAGCTGGAGAGGATGGTAAGACCTGGAGGGAAGGAGATGGAGCGGTCTACTCGGGAAAGCTGCTTGAGCTGGGCTCTGTAGACTTCCTTATGACATTGATTTGCCAAGAGAAGTTAGGCAGTCATGAGCGAGCACATCCCCACCCCCTGAAAAAAGAGCATTACAGATTGAAACTGGGATTCAGTTTCAGTTTGTTAAGCAGTCTTTTCTGTAGTTTTAACCAAAACACCACAAAATTCCCAACAAATCAACTAATAAAGAGCACTACCGGGTCAGTATTCCTAACCTGCTCTGCCTGTACAAGGCCTGGCTTTGATCTCCATCCTTGCAAAAGAGAAAGTTAAAAAAATGCCCAACCCTAAACATGATCACTTGCTCACATAACTTTGGATTTCGGACTATTTAGAATTTTGGTTTTAAGACTTTTCTGTTCCATCGGTCTAAAGTGTTGCCTGACTCAGGGTCTCACCCTCTGACTGAGAACACCGACCAGCTTTTACTGGCTGGCCTTACTCTTGCTCATTCAATACCTTCTACTATTTTCTAACCTGCCTGCCCCGCTGAAAATTACAGTCCAATACTCCAGTGCTGTATATCCATTTTTCTTTCCTTTTTTGCCTCTTTAGTGTTTCAAGACAGGGTTTCTCTCTGATGTCCTTGAACTCACTCTGTAGGCCAGGCTGACCGTGAACTCAGAGATCTACCTGGCTCTGCCTCTGGAGTGCTGGAATTAATTGTGTGCGCCACCACAATCCTGCCCATTTGTTTTTCTATGTAGTTACCACCACCTCAAAACTGTATGTTTGCTTTGTAGTGTTTTCTTTTACATCTTAATAGAGTTTAAGCTCTGTGACACTAGGGGTGGATGTTTTTCCCTCTTGTTTACTACAGAATCTCAGTAATGAGAAGGGTGTGTGACAAGCAGACATTCAGTAAATACTCCCTATGACTTACTTAATGGACTTTGCTTATGACATCATTGAATAGCAAGGCCTAAGCAGTGAGCTTGGGTTTCACATCACAGTACTGTCACTCACAGGTATGATGACTATGATTATGGGGAAGTTAACCAGTTACTTGAACGGAGCCTGAAGGTTTACATCAAGACGGTGACCTGTTACCCTGAGAGAACCACAAAGCGCATGTATGACAGCTACTGGCGGCAGTTCACACACTCAGAGAAGGTCAGTGTCATCACCAAGCAGACCTCAAAGACATTATGTTCAGCATGACAGTTTCAATCACGAAACAAGAAGGGTGGTGAATTGAGCTAGCTATTTTTTTCATGTTTTATTAATCTAAAATATGTTGACTGTTGACTACATTTTAGATGTGTGCTCTTATCTGGGAAGGTGTACATCTGAGTCAGTGTTCTATTGCTGTGATAACACATGATGGAAAGCATCTTTGGGAAGAAGGTTTATCTTAGCTTTACAGCTCTGAGGTCACACAGGTCAGAGCAGGACCTGCCCAAGGGTGGCACCACCCACAGTGAGCTGGACCATCCCACATCTATTATCAACCAAGATGCCCTACAGACTTACCCACAGGCCAATCCTATGAAGGCATTTTCTCAAGATTCCTTCTTCCCAGATGAACCTAACTTCTGTCAAGTTGACATAAAAAAGTAGCCAACATTTTAGCATCAGCCTTTGAAAGATTGGATCTAAATACCAATAAATCTACCATTCTATTAAAAAAAAAAACACTAAGAAGCAGTACTGGGTAGAATTGTACCCAGCCCGGAAGGCACTGCCATTTAGAAACTCTTAGTAGCCACCAGGTTACTATTCGAACCAAAGATCCTCTTTGTAATTTAGTATTTTGCCATTATAGTGAAGGACATGTGAGCCAAATATATTTTTACATACGAATATCTGTGGAGGGAGTAATATGAATTATTATTTAGATTAGAACCTAGTAAGAATTAAGAATCTTTACCAACAGTATAGCATCAGATCTGACTTTAGGTCCTAAGGCTTTAAAACATTGAATGAATCTGTCTCCTTTATACTACTGTGTTCAAGCTGAATGTGAAAAACTCATTCTGGGGTCCTAACGCTCCCCAGTGATCTGTATGGCTTTGGCAAAGTGTGTTATGGCTCCACTTTTAATAATTTTTGAAGTCTTAAGGTTAGTCATATTACCCACTTCATCTTCAGCCTTGATACATCCTTATGCTGTTTTTATATTTGCAATAGATTTTCTCCCTTTCTAGAAATCGTATATTGTCATCAGGAGAGTATGCCCAACGTCATGTTTAAGTGATAGGAAGATGTGGAGTAACTCAGCTCTAGAGCAGCCATGCTCAGATGATAGGAAGATGTGGAGTAACTCAGCTCTAGAGCAGCAATGCTCAGAAGATAGGAAGGTGTGGAGTAACTCAACATTAGAGCATTTCCTTGTAATCAATTTAGAAAGTGTAGAGGTTTTACATCAGCCTTTCAGCTGAGAGGTTTTCCCCAGAGAGGAGCCCTGAGATTTTACCAGAATGTTTGCAAGTGTAGGCATCTGGTGAGATCAGATAGTCACACAAACCAAGGTGAGCTTCAGCTTCACTGTAGGGCTTAAAGTTAAACCTGGAAGTATATTTTTAACCTTAATTCTTAATTTAAAATTTTAAATGCTAGGAATGTGTTTTTAATTTTATTTTAAATTTACATTTACTATCCACAAAAGCAAGTTTGAGTGTTCATCATATACATGTGCATACCCAGGCCTGTGTGTGGTATCCGAATACATAGAACCTATGCAAATGTGGTACCTGAAAACCTCTCCGCATTCTTCTCCTGTGTTGTGTAGTCACTGAGCCAGTGCCGTTTGGTTTCCAGGTCCATGTGAATCTACTGCTGATGGAAGCCCGGATGCAAGCTGAGCTGCTTTACGCTCTGCGTGCCATAACTCGGCACCTGACCTGAAGCCCCACCGGGAAGGCGTCAGCATGTGTCAGGGCCTCTCACACAGGACTCGTATCAGAACTTTTTGTGACGCAGCCTCAGCAGTTATTCAGTTTCCTAGTGTCAAAGTTTAGCTGTCGAGGTTTATTGTTTCTGTTTTTGTTTTGTTATTGTTGTTAGGGTTTGATTTTGGGGGGGGAGTTGTTTGTTTTGTTTGTTTGTTTTTATTTTTTTCTGGCTGTAATGTGCAATGGTGTGTTTTATATTTCTCTATGCTTAACATTGCTAACAGTTGCAAAAGTAACCCTGACGAGCACTACTTCACATTGCTTAGAGCTGGATTTGGGATCTGACATAAATCATGACCTGGTTTGTTACGGCTTCACTCAGTGCTCTGGAGTTCGTGTGTATGTGTATCACTTGTCTACTTAAAGAGCGTAAGGAAATGTGCTTGCAGTCTGCTATCAACATCCTCTACCGGAAACTGCCCACGTGTGTCCTCAGTCTGGGAAGGCTTGTGCTATTGAACCAAGCTGCTCCTGGAACACAACTTGTGCCCCAGGAGATGATCAGGCACTGTTCTGTTTTGGTTTATCTGATTTTTTTTTCTTACACTGCTATTGACAATAACGTGAAATGTGATACAGACATTGTCCATAACTTAATGTGAAATTAATTATGATGAATTCTATAGCATGCTACTGAAATGCCAAATTCAGCTACTTTCTTTGTCTTCTAAAGCAGAGGCCTCATTTTCCCACATGGCTGTCTGTGTGGCAGTGGACTTAGGCACAGTTCCTTGAGTACTGCACCATGGTCCTCTGTCACCTCTAGTAGCTGGTGCCTGCAGTGCTGCTTACAGCTCGCACACAAATCCCAGCACACAACACTGACCAAATGTTTCTTTGCACATGCTCCTTTGCTGAAAGTTAAGGAAGGTTAGTTAATACACCCCTATTTTTCCCTGCTACAGCTTTGGAAACTATTTTACATGATTTTCGTCTTATAATACATTAAGTAATTTGTTATTCAAAGGAAAAAATGTGTTTCTGTGCTTTAATGTGATTGAGCAACAACAAAACAGTGCAATGTTTTTAAAAAATCAACTCAGCTTCCCCTATCATGTCACTACAGAAGTGTCCTTTTAAACAGAGCCATAAAGAAATGACCTTCAGATGTCTTTATTGTGCCAGATGTTTTCCAGTTTTACCTTGCTGAGGTTGAACTGTGATTTCACTGAGCCAAAGCATTCGTTCATTCCCCGAGAAAAATGTGTTTGGACAACTGGCTACACACACACACACACACACACACACACACACACTGTCATAGGGGAGAAAAGAGGCAGCCAAAAAGTCACATTTTTGCGTCAGTTTGTGTTGTTTGATTAGACTGTCTTCAGAGAGCACAGCCCTGTGTGTTTCTAGCTTTAATTTGTATTGTGTTCTTGACCAGTGAAGTGCCTAGAGAGCTGCTATAGCACCAGAGGACACACCTGCACGGTTAGCGCCTTCGCTTGGTGAAAGGTGACGTGCATTTTACACATACATGCTAACCTAAAACATAGCTTTCTCTAGTGAGTCATCCATGAACTCCCACAGAGCGCTCACTAAGGCTTTCCCTGTTGTGTGGGTGTACTTTTCCTCTTATGACAGAACTGTGGGCCGACGTTCCGTAGGCTATCCTCTGCCTGCTGTCCTTTTCTGGGATGTTAGCTCCTTTACTTAGCGTTCTGTCCTGGGGAGGAGAGCAATGATGGCTGTAGACCTGTAGCATGGGTAGTTCTTCATTTTTAGACTCCAGGATCTTGCTTAACATCCTCCATGTGAGGAAAAAGTCACTAAGATTTGAAGACAGTGTGGTTCCTTTAGAGTACTCAGAGAGCTTGTGCCAGGGTTCTGTATTGTGTTTGTTGTGTGGACTGTGTTCATTCCTTCTTTAGGTGTGTATGAACCACTAGAACAGTACACAGAAGAATGGCAGACACAGACAGTGGCATCAATGCCCATGAGCTTTTCCAGCTTCAAGGCTTTCACATTTAGGATAGAGTTTATTATTGCGTTTTTTCGCATGTTAGAAAACAGTTTCACTTCATAGCCTCATTCTTTTGTTCAGATGAACTGAATGACAGGATGAAAATAGTTTTCCTGTATTTACTAAGAGGAGGAATTCTCACAGAACCCTGAATAAGCTTTAGACCAAAAGGGAAGAAAAGGGTTAAGTAAAGTGGCCACTTACTTTTTGCTTTTGGTTTTGTGTTGCCCCAGAAATGTAAGTAGAGATTGGACTATGGAAATATTAGTGCCTTTAATAGATTTCTCATCTAGTAAAACTTCCTTTTAGTTCAGCAGACCAATCAACAATCAGGAAAATAAGTTGACTTGGAACCGTAAATAAAAACACAGCAATGTATTTATGAGCCTCAGTGAACCAGCCTCAAAAAGTTGGTTTGTGAAGGTGGCCCCACCTCCATGCTACAGCATGCACCCCACATTCCTGGTGAAGATGCTGCAGTGAGAGGGGGCTGTCAACCGCTTTATCTAGCGCAAACTTGAAATTCCGATGCGGTTTTCCAGGGTGGCATTTTTTTCAGAGTATTGAATTTACAATGTAGTAATTTATAGTATAGCTTTTTATACTGAAATGTGATATTTTTCAAAGGAGCCATCTGACTCAATTGGTGTAATAACAGAGCCTGTGATAAGCTGAGCTGCACCGGGGCTCACATTGTGCCAAACATAAGCGTGCGCGTGTGTGTGGAGAACACGTCTGGTTGTGAAGTCCTCAACTCCTTGCTCCTTGTATTAAAATCAGCCTGACAACCATGATGGGCATTCTGGAATAATGCCGTTCAGTTCAGAATCTCACATTTGCCAGCAGCTGCTAATTTTCAGTTTCTCAGATCACTGTCAGAAACATCAAGGAAATCAGGCTTGGTTGCACAGACCTGTAATCCCAGTACATGGAAGATGTACAAGGGGGTGGTGGTTTGGGGATCAGCCTGGGCTATATTGTGACACCTTGTCTCAAAAATTAAAAAGAAGATAGAAATATGTGCATACCCTCACACATGAAAGTGGGCCTGCTCTTTAACCCACGGGACTGTGGGAATGGCCCAGGTGCCCTGGGGCTGCCTCTCACATGGCTTCCTCGGGCACATTCCTGCTACTCTGATGGAAAATGGCTTTTGGAGATGGACTACTTTTTAAAACAAGTTCCTTGTCTCAATCCAATGAGTTATTTGTTGTCCCCACCCCCGCCTTAGGGTGCTCTGTAAATCAGGGGTAGCTAACATGGAATCCAGGGTGTAGCCTTGGGCTTTTGAACCAGTTTTAAACCCAATATAGCACAGCTGTACAGGGCTATTTTTAAAAGAGAAAACTCAAGATTTATATAAAAGTCATATAAAATTTGAACCAGAGCCCTATTTTGTTTGTGTTGTATCTATTAAAAATTTACATAATTCTAAGATCTAACAGATATCATCCAGGGAATTACTTTCTCTCCCACCTCAGAAAGCTTTGCTAATCCAAAATCATAGAATTTTATGCCTCACCAAAGTGAATTTACCAGCAAACAGTTATAGATTACTTCTTAAAATAGTCAACACTTTCGTTGGCAAGTATGTGCCTGTATGATGGCAAGGCTCCTTTAAACTGTAAGACAAGAACAAAGAACAAATCCAGTGGACCATACAGATGGTATGTGCTGCAATGGGCAAATGAGGTTTTTAACTTTGCGTTGTCTCATTCTCTGTGAAACAGAACGTTTTGCATGGGATAAAAGGCATGCAAGATGATCCACATATGCAGTGCATACACTTTCTTAGTGGTACCTCACCAGCAAGCAGAAAGGTCTGGAGGGGGTGCGGTTGGAACCAGTTCGAGGTGGCCATCACCCTGCACTGGTCCCGACTGTCCCTGTGCCTCTGGAGACTCAGATGCAGATTCAGTCTTTCCCCAAAGCAGGCCATAATGTAAGTATATCCTGTCAGTCCACAGTGTGAACCCCACACATCTGCATCTTACATCACTGCTAATTTGGCCACCAACAGCACCTGCTTAGGGAAGGCCAAGACCGGAAAAGGCCGGTATGAAGTGGGTCTGGAGTGGAAGTGTGCACCAAGGCTGAGCCCTGTGAGGAAGAAAACATTTTACAGGAACAGTTGGAACACAGAGCTGAGATTCTGGCTGTCCTTGGCACAGGTACCTGCTATATAGGTAAAAACTCTCACCAGCCTCCATCCACCCTTTCCTGCTTTTCTCTTCCTCCAAGTGCCTCATTCACCATCCCCAAGCCTGTCTGGGTCTTAATGCCTTTCCCAGTCACCAGCCACCTGCTGAGCGTCACCACTGCGTCTTTCTGAGTATGTCTTCCCCCATCATGAAGAATATGGCTTTTCCCCAACCCCCTTCCACCCTCTCCACCATCCATCTATATTTTTGCCTTGGACACCTTGGCAGATATATACAGCATCCAGTGTGTTCTGTCTACCCACTGCTGTTCATACCCTCTTCCTAGCTGCCAAGATACCTTGCTCTCCTCTACCTCAGCCCCAAAGAGCCTATAAATTCAGAGCACCCAGCCTTCTCATGGGTTCATTTTCTGTTGTTCAATAATACTACTCCATATTTTAAATAAATCACAAAACGTTTGCCTTCTATCAAAGTAGGAACCTTTATATTTATACATGATAAAGAAATTAATCTATTTCTACCATGCAGAATTTAACATTTAGCAAGAATTCAAAGTGACTGAATTACTAGCCTAACTTGGTCTGTATTAGGGAGTGAATACTGGTAATAGTCCCCGTTGCTTAAATGCAGAGTTAAATTCTCCAACAGTCCAGAGTAACCTGTAAGTCTTCAATGGGACAGGAAATCCCTGGCAGACAAATTTGGATCATATTAGCCTATTTGCTGTGTAATGTAGATTAAAAAACAAAACAAATCCCACAAAACTGAGTACATGAGCATTTCACTCAATTAACTAAGCTTCTAACCCCATTCTTCCCTGGGTGAGAGAAGAAGGAAGTGTGTTGGCTTGAGGCTTGTTCCTGCCGCTGCTCTTTGTGTGAGTCCAGATAGCATCATTAAGGAGCAGAGGTGGTATTGCTGCTGCTTCACCCACAGCCAGGCTCCTAAGAGGAGACACATGTTCACACATAGACGACTGTCTGACCCAAAGGTGAACTACCCTGTTTGGGGTGTAGATCAGATCTCTGATAATCTTCAGGTGTTCCCATCCCAGGCGTGAGCACCCACATGCAAGGCCCGATTAATGTGTTTAAGGACCCAAGAGTAAAGTTTGCTCTTAGTTAGGCAATGACCTGGTGACTTAAAATGATATGTCAAGATGTGTTCATTTAGCTTTACTAAATTAGGACTGCACTGCCATTAGTACAGAACTGGAAGGGTAAGGGAGCGTCTGCTTCTGAATGCATGTGGAAACCGTTGAGGTGATCCAGCCTGTGCCACAAAGTAGCCCATAGAACGAGCACCCCACTTTATAGTTCACAGGACCCCAAACATTAAAAATTGAAATATCATAAATATAATTTTGGTATGTAAAATTTTGCTAAAGCTGTGTATTTCTTACTCCAAGTAACCTCTTAAAATGAATGTATCGTTTCTATGGAAAGAATGTTAGAGTCTGTGGTCTTTAGTGTTAAAATGTTGCTCATGGGTATCGCTGAGTTAAATGTACACATTATATCCAGAAGAAACCTGATTTCTTAATTGATCTTTACAAACCTTAACTGGGCTCTCCTGAGTCTGATAGAAGAACAAAAGGTAGGATGAAGGAAATGTATCAGATGAGTGGCCAAAGATTTGCCTTTTCAAAGCAGAGGCATCTCTTTCCTGAATCTCCCTGGTTTCCCAAAATAAAAGCCGAGTTAAATGGTACCCTGTCCACCAAGGAAAGTGATCCCTATGTCACAGCCAGTGCAGACATTGCTTTTATATTGGATGTCTCTGCAGAGAGAGAAATTAGCATTTATTTTCTTCCTCTATCTCGTCACATTTACTCTTTCAACCCAAAACAAGATGGATGGGAAAACAAGTGCCAGGCCACTTGGCATCTCCTTACTCATTGACCAGGGATACCCGAACCCTGTCGGGCCACCCTGGAAACATGGCCTCGCCACTTGGCTTACCTCCTTCAAACCTGAAAGAAGTGTTCCTCTCGTGGAAGAATTGGATGTAGCTTTTAACTATGAAATAGGAGTTGAACTTGAAAATTCTTCTGAGTCCTGATTGTGCAGGCCAGCTGCATAATGAATGTATACATGAAGACTGTGGCTGAATGCATGAGTCAGATGCCAAGTTCATGACTTTCCACGTAGACATCTTCTCCTTAAGGTGTGAGTGATGTATGTAGCATGCTGTGAAGCACCTGTTCTAGTTCATAATTCATCAGTATTAATACAGAGTTACCCTTGCGTCCCTTGGTACTTTATATTCGATGTAATCAGAAGCTGTGATGTTTCACCTTCGTAGTCCTGTGCTTTGTTGCTGTAATTTTCCTTATGAAGCACTTGACTTTGGACTCATGTAAGGTGGATGAACATGATCTTGAAGACTGCTACACACACACACATACACACACACACATCAGTCTCTTACTCTGTATGGTTTTAAGTTAGGATAAGCTTCTCTCTAATTTTTTATTGATGCAGTTTGCAGTTTAGGGTCTACAAGTTCACTGTCAAGTGGCAGCATCCTCTTTATAGTTTCAGCTCTGAAAATAGCAAGCTTTCTCAACGGCCACTTCACCCTTTTATCCTGCAGAACAGACCCTGCGTGGATGCAGACGATGGTGGTTACTGATAATGCCCTCCACATGCATAGACAGTTCTGGCGATGACAGAACCCAGGAGAGCTTCTATGTATAAGTAGGCTTGATGTTTGTTCTTATGTTGCTGACTTGACAGTTCTGACTAGAGCTGACCCAAACGGGCCAGCTTGTGTGTGATACCTTTGTGCTTTAACGCTTCTCTTCTCGTTCTGCTGTTGTTGGTTTTGTTTTTTGAGGGATGGGTAATATTATTTGAACAGATAAAGAAGGAACGGTTAGTGAATCAAGACAAACACATCTGAAATAAAGGAACTGTGTATTAACCTGTTAACAATTCATAACTGCACTTTTTATGACATTTTGAAAATCTATTTATAGGTACAGAACAATGGGTTTTGTTAAACTGTATCACGTTTATACCTGCAGAATTTATTTCATTGTTATTAGTAGGAATTTTATTGGTTCAATAAAATTGGCAAAACTGATCCCACCTTCTTTCATTACTTACAGTGAAGAATATTCTCGCCTCAATTTGCATCTGCCTGGTGACTGAAGCATGCGCTCTGGGAATTGTGAGGTTGTTGGGAATCACTGTCCTCCCCAGCAGTTTCGAGTCTTGCTTTTTTTATCTCTTGATCGGGAGCATAAGTTGTTCAGAACGTAGAGCTACTGTTACTTTTAAAGGGTGGACTCAGAAAGGGCAAGTCAGTGTCACTAGTGTGTCCTATTGCCAGTATCGTTAGAATGGGGAAGCAGTGCTGAACACGAGGCCAGAACTAGTTAAAACCTAAGTTGTCATATTCTGGTATCTTCGGGGTATCGGGAGTAATCTAATCTCTATGGGTTCTGATTTTCACACACAGCATGAGAGAAGTACCTATCTGAAACATTTTTTGGTGAATCAAGTGGTATGCACTGGTTTCTTTGCATATCCAGCTCAGAAGTGAACTTGAACATATAGTCAGAAAGTCCAGAGAAGGGTTTTTATTAACTGAGGTCAAGTAGGAAGGAGAACGGATGGAAGGAATTGGTGCCTGTAATGCTGAGTGGTGATGAGGATCCTGGCACACAGGAAAATGGGGGAGGGCATGGGCAGGCTTTCCAATGGCAGTCCTAGGAATCCATCCCAAAGACAAAATGCCTCGTTGCCACATATTCCAATTCTAAGAGGGGATCAACAGACCCAGCTCCTTGCTGGTTGGAATCTTCTTTCCAGGGAAAGAAAGGGCAGGCAACTGAGACCAGCCCTTCTGAAACAGAGTATCCCTGCCTCAAAGTTCATACTCTCAAGAATTTTATAAGGTTACAAACTGCTCATCTCCCACATTTCCCTATATCTGTCTCCCACCCTTGCAGAGTTCCCCGCTAAAATAAAACTAAAAACAAACAAAAAGCACTTTTCACTTCTGTCTTTCTGCCTGTCTTAGTGACAGCGGGAGCTGGAGTGTGTTACACAGTAGACCCTTTTCTCCAATCAGCCTTGCTAAGTCACTGGTCTGGTTCAAGGCCCCTAGTCTCTGGTACCCCGTCATCACTGGACCCTCACCAAAACTCTTGGATATCCTTCAGCCACCCCAAGTTGCGGAGATGCTGCCTGTATTGTTCCACAGGACCAGTTCCTCCACGAGCTCCGGCAGGTCCTAGATGGGGTAGATGTTAGAGTGGGCCAACCCAAGGTCCTGGATGTGAACCAAGGTGGTTCAGGGAACTGGGGTCTCACCTCAGGTGAGAGGTTGAGCCAGGTGAGGGGTGGAGCCAGCTCTCCCCTGTGGGTCAGGGCAATTCTCTTGCTGTACGTCCAAGGGTGGGACCGGCTCAGCATGGCCCTCTGATGTCATCATAAATGGTTTCTAAGGCCCCCTGAGGTAACACGGGCCGCAGATATCAACACAGACCCCAGCTGCAGCAGGACCACAGACACAGACATGGCCCTCAGCAACTTGACCCAGATGACACCATGGCTGTGGGTGGCAGCACAGGTACCGAGATCAGCATGGCTCTGGTGGCAGCACAGTCCCTGGACACAAATAAGGCCACAGGATGTGGCCCACACCCCGGGCTTCAGACATGGTCCTCGACAACAGCCAAGTCTGAATGTCACCACTGCTACAGGGAGCCATGCAGGCCAGTCAAAAAGGCATGGTCCCAGTGGCAGTGTGGCCCTCGGACACAAACGTGGCTCCAGGTGGAATCCCAGACCTCAGGCATCCTCATGGCCTTCAATGGTAACAGGAACCAATAAACAAAGACCCTGGCTGCGATAGGACCACTGGACCTAGACACTTTCTGACATTTTTATACTGAAGTTCACCACCTTCATTCAGCCCAGGCTTCTTGATCAGAGGCATAAATGACTATTGCCATATGCTATCTATATGACATTTTACTTAGATGTAAAAGGATAATATATACTCTAAACACATAACTTTCTTCTCTGGCTAACTTGATATTTTTAATTAAAAAAATTTTTTCTAGTCATAAATGGGCCATATTATTTAATAGGTGGTCCCTAAGAGGTGAGGTTCATTGATCCATTTTCACCTAAGGATATAGACTGCAAGACTCAGGAAATTCTTAAACTTCTGCATTTTGCTGGTGGTGGCTTTTCTTCTATATATTAAAGTTATAAATCAAGCTGTAACTTCTAATGTAAGGTTCTCTTTCTGTAGGGAGAAAGCCCATCTCAGAACATGTCTCTTTTCCCAGAATTTCTCACATTTGATGTGGCTCAAACTATGGGGATTCCATAAAACACCACTTATATTGATATCTTGGAATCTAAGATGACTTTAAGGCACTTGGGCAAAGATATCAAGTAGACTAGTCAAGGCTTTGTGTATGGGGTTTAGGGAAACAGTAAGAGATGCAGGATGGTTGAGGGCCAGGACAAGTGGAAAGAACCGAGGAATGGAAGCAGGGAAAAGGGCTGCTTACCATACCTGTCCTCATGCTGCTTGCAACAGGGAATGGAGCACATGTGGTCCTCACATCTAACTTGTGGTGGAGGGAACAGAAATGGAGGACAAAAAGCAAAAAGGCCACAAAGTTACCTAACTACATGTTGGAGCAAAGGAAAAGACAAAAAATAAGAGTAAATGTTAAGGCATACCAGGACGAGTGAGTGCCAGGTGCCCGTGGTAGTGCTATAGGTTCTGTAGTAGTGCCTTAGCTGTGCTATAAGTTCTGTGGTATTGTCTCGGCTGTGCTATAGGTTCTGTGGTAGTATCTCAGCCCTGCTATAGGTTCTGTGTAGTGTCTCAGCTCTGCTGTAGGCTCTGTGTAGTGTCTCAGCTCTGCTATCGGTTCTGTGGTAGTATCTCAGCTCTGCTGTAGGTTCTGTGTAGTGTCTCAGCTCTGCTATAGGTTCTGTGTAGTGTCTCAGCTCTGCTATAGGTTCTGTGTAGTGTCTCAGCTCTGCTGTAGGTTCTGTAGTAGTGTCTCAGCTCTGCTATTGGTTCTGTGTAGTGTCTCAGCTCTGCTATAGGTTCTGTAGTAGTGTCTCAGCTCTGCTATTGGTTCTGTGTAGTGTCTCAGCTCTGCTATAGGTTCTGTGGTAGTGTCTCAACTCTGCTATCAGTTCTGTATAGTGTCTCAGTTCCACTATAGGTTCTGTGTAGAATCTCATCTCTGCTATAGGTTCTGTGTAGTGTCTCAGCTCTGCTATAGGTTCTATGTAGTGTCTTGGCTGTGCTATAGGTTCTGTGTAGTGCCTTGGTTGTGCTATAAGTTCTGTGTAGTGTCTCAGCTCTGCTATAGGTTCTGTGTAGTGTCTCAGTTCTACTATAGGTTCTGTGTAGTGTCTCAGCTCCTAGCACTAAAAAGTGATGGAGATGGGAATCCCTTTTTCATGTTGCCTACCTGCCCACTGCAAGATCTTCCCTCCCCAGTTCAGAATGCCTAAGTGCCTTGACCAGTGAGCATCTCCCAAAAATATCAAAACAGATGAAGAATCCACTAGAAACAACAAAAGGGGGGGTCTACCAATATGATGGGTGAAGGAGTCATCACAGACCCTGGCCCAGTTGTGAGACAGGTAAGAGGACTTTCATTTCCTGGGCAGCAGGTGAGATGTTAAGCATGATTAAAATCAACTGTTATAGGTAGTTCTTATGTTTCTGGTGTAAGCTCCTTCTGCTCATGTGCCTGTGAATAAGCAGTGGTATTGGGGAAGGGGCAATTTGACTATGATCACCAGCTATTGGATTCTCACTTCTTTCCTGTGCTGTCTTAAGAAAAGCACTACCATAATGTCTAACCATCAGTGGGACTATTTTTATACCAATACCAGCAGCCAGAACTCTCCATGACTTTCTCAAATGATCACAAGGATTCCAGTAGGTCACCTGGCTTCTGAAAGCAGCTCCTGCCAGGCCAGGTTGAAACAGTTTGTACCCACATTTCTATAATTGCAAGCCTAGCTGAGACATTTTCTTCCTGGGAGAGGGTGAAGGGACAAAGATGATTGGTGCCAAGGAGTGAGGTTGTGATGGCCCAAAACCACAGCATTAATGACTGCTTGGTGCTAAGAGGTAAGGCTATAGTTGACCCAAACAAGTGGCACTGTTTGGTTCGAAAACCCCTTGAGACATTTTCCTATGCTACCTGCTTAGGTGTTACAGCGTGAGGCCTAGAAAAGGATGGGCTCTCTCTTGCTCTCCCCCCACCCCCACTCACACCTTGTGCAGATTTAGTGGGCTGGTAGCAGAGGCGAGGCACCATAGATGGGGCGGCAGCGGTGGACTTGAGAGCTCATGAAAGAGGCAGACTCAGCTGCTGGAGCTCCTAACCAGCCTAGCTTACATCCAATAGTAACACCGCTTGACAGCTGACCCTCCTGCAGTAGGTGGCCATCCTGCTGTGCACCCTGCCTGTCCACTGGTGACCCTGTCTGCTTGCCCGAGTCCCACCTCGTGGCCAACAGTCCCACTGGTGCTAACACTGGAGCCCAGGTCCTGAGCAGTCAGCTGGTTGTTCCAGCTCCTAGGGGGCAGCAGGTGCCCAGCTCTCAAGCACAGTCCTGGGCAGGCCAGCACCTCAGCTAATCCGGGCAGCCTTGATGATAGCAATTCCAGAGCAGCCAGAATGGGAAAAGAAGAGCAGTGGAGGCCCTGAGAGAACAGAGCACTGAAAACAGACTGAGGCGCAAGAGAGCAGACCATGCAGGCTCTGCCTACCAGGAAGAGCCGGACACTGTAACGCTGGCCACTGCCAGGAGCCCAAGGCTGATACTGAGACCCACAACGAGGCCACGTTGTTCGTAGGACTAAAGGTCCTAATATCCACAGGGACTATAATAATGGACGGTCACCTGCCAATGCCCTCCCCACTGGCTGCCACCGCTCACTGCTATCAGACCAGCATTGAACAACCATCTTGCTCACTGTGAATTTCACCCAGGTAGAGCAGAACTCTCAGCCTGCTGATTGCTAGCAGCTGGATACTTCCCCAGACCTGGAGCCTACACAAAGTGGTCCATGATTTGGCCCCTAAGGGAACAAAGCCCTTGGTTAAAGCAAAATTACCCAGTCAGTATGGGGTCTCTCTCAGCCATGCCAAGCCAACACCAAATCAAAGATAACAGTGGTTGCCATGGTGATTTCTATGCTCAGAACACTAGGCAGTCAGAAGGTCACACTTACTGGGGCCCAGCCTAACAGGTTTGTTGTCTGAAACACATCCCAGGCTAAATCTTAATGTTGATTCAGCAAGGTGCATGTCACCTGCATTCTAGATTTCTTTTATTCCTGAGAAGGGTACCTGATGATGACTCAACCCAGTCTAAACTGGGTCCGTGGGAGGCAGGGCTGAGGGAGCAGGCAAGGCACAGACCCCACCTCGAGCTCCTGCTCTACCAGCTGGCTCAGTGATCCTTGGCAAATTAGGTTTATTTTTTAATTCCTTAAAATGCTTTGTCTTCCTTCTTCACCTTTATAGGGGCGATGAAAAGGAGGGCCCTGGCCTACACAGACCCAGTACAGGATCCCATTCCTCCACCCTGCACCCCTCCACCCTGCACCCCTCCACCCTGCACCCCTCCACCCTGCATCCCTCCACCCTGCACCCCTCCACCCTGCACCCCTCCACCCTGCACCCCTCCACCCTGCACCCCTCCACCCTGTACCCCTCCACTCTGCACCCCTCCACCCTGCACCCCTCCACCCTGCACCCCTCCACCCTGTACTCCTCCATCCTGCACCCCTCCACCCTGTACTCCTCCATCCTGCATCCCTCCACCCTGCACCCCTCCACCCTGTACTCCTCCATCCTGCATCCCTCCACCCTGCACCCTTCCACCCTGCACCCCTCCACCCTGCACCCCTCCACCCTGTACTCCTCCATCCTGCATCCCTCCACCCTGCACCCCTCCACCCTGTACTCCTCCATCCTGCATCCCTCCACCCTGCACCCCTCCACCCTGTACTCCTCCATCCTGCATCCCTCCACCCTGCACCCCTCCACCCTGCACCCCTCCACCCTGCACCCCTCCACCCTGCACCCCTCCATCCTGCACCTTTGCATCCTTGCCCGCAGCTGCCGTCTCTCTGACCACACAACCCGTACCCCGGCTTCCCCCAAACCTCCCAAGTCTACTCAACTCCCACTCGTCTTTCAGGGTGCAAAGCAAATGTCACCTCCTCTTTGAAGCCCCTGCACCCCACCTTATCCAGGAGCTGCTCCTTTCTCAATACCTACACCCTTCCTCCACCTCCTACAGATGCACGATAAACACTACCAGGCTCCAGGGCCCCGCCAAAGCATTAAAAACAGGCTTGGAAGGGAGCACAGTCTTAGAATACAGGACAGAAGATACAGGGAAACAGAGAGACCAGCTCAATGGCACACAAGCTAGGCCCCTGACCCAGGAGAGTACTCTGAACCACTGAGCCACTGCACTGTGCTGCTACCTTCAGTGCCCCTGACACTCATGCCCATCTCCTCCCTTGGGTGAGACGTCCAGGGACTATCTTTAGCCACTTCCATATTTTACTCGTTTTCTGCAGCTCCTCTCCTAGCCCCTGGCACACAGGTGTATGCCAATTTCTGCCCCCCAGACACTAACACGGGATGATTGAAAGAAAACCCTTAACCCAGTAGAACCCCTCCCCGGCCACATGCTGGTCTCCTTTCTGACCACGACTGCCAGTCCCTCCACTGCAGTCCTGTCCACGATGCCTGATATGGTCTCTTGGAAGTTGGAGGAGCATAAGGAGCTCCTTCTAGACCAGCCAGAATATCACTGGGCAGACCAACAGATCCGAGAAGGTGATACATTTAAAGCCTTCAGTCAGCAAAACGGGAGGTTACCTGGCCTATGCCTGTCTCTTTTGCCAAGTCTCGTGTCTAATTTTCATTTTCCCAGGATTCTAACAAATATGAACAGTCTCGGAGACACTGATGGCAGACTTTAACGTGGAATTCTTTTCAAAGCTCCGGGTCTAGCATACAGCAACATAAACCCAAGAGGAACGAAGCCATAGAAAGAACCGTCTTTCAAGGTTGGGCTCTACATGAAACATCATTTAAGCCAGCACTTAAACAACAGGCTGAAAGCCCTGACCTGGAAACTAGAGTAGGGAGGGGACAGGTGTGACCCAGAAGTGTTGGGGCTGGAGGCAGCCCTGGTCGTCAGCTCTGCCAGCAGTCTGCAGATGATGCATGCATGCATGAGTGTTCAGACCCAGGGTAAATTTTTACTAAGCATTGTTTGCAACAATGCTCGCTGTGGCATCTGAAAGCGCAGAAGACAGGGTCACGGCTAATCTTAAGTAACTCTGTTACTGGGGACATAATAGACATAAAGAGCATGGGACATGGTCAGATCCCTGTGGCACTGTCTGCTTTTAGGTCTGCCGGAAAGAAAGACTCGATGACCACCGGAACTGCCCTTAAACAGACAGGACATTTTGGTCATGTAAGGGAAGCATGAAGAGGGGCATGGTTGTCCTCCGTGGCATGGGTGGAAGATGGCTGTGAGGGCTGAACCTGGTCAGCCGGGAGAGAAAAGCCAGAGCCGGGTCCGAGCTGGACAGTAGTGAGAGAAAGGAGCAAAGAGCCCAAACAAGGGCTGTCAAGTTCAAGCTTCCAATGGAAAACTTGACACTCTGACAAACTGTAGGTGTGCAGGTTGGATGCGGAGTGGAGTGTGTGTGGGAAGAGGCTGTGTGTGTGTGTGTGTGTGTGTGTGTGTGTGTCTGCTTTAGTGCAGAGTCATTATATAGGTTTTAAATCCACATGTGACTCTCTGGGATGGGGAAAGCATTTGCTCTGCCTCCCTTCCCTGTAAACACACTTCACCTCCTCTTACCCACTCTCATCTTGGTTTTAGCTACTTACAAGTCTGAGTTCCTGACCCCAGGCAGAGAGACAAGAGGAACCACTGGACGGATTTAGAATACTGGAAGAGAGTTTTAGAACCGTCATTTCCAGAGGAGGCTCCCAAGTAAAACTGCAGGACACCCAGGGACAGCGGAATTCCATTTGAACAATTTTTAAAGCGTAAGTAAGTATGGACCACACAATATGGGTTGTTGCTTTTTTTTTTTTTTGTCAAAGTTTTAATTAAAAGGAGCACCTATTTCCCCCTTTGCTAACTCTGATGAACTCTCCCGTGTGGGCTATGACAAACAAAAGGGACGATATGAAGAACGGCATCAGTGCAGATCGCGAGCAGCCACTCAGCCATGAGGATAGCGCCACCGGTTTCCACAGAGTAGGCGGGTGGGCACTGTGAGCGCCGTTTTCCACGGAGTAGGCCGGTGGGCGCTGTGAGCGCCGTTTTCCACGGAGTAGGCGGGTGGGCGCTGTGAGCGCCGTTTTCCACGGAGTAGGCGGGTGGGCGCTGTAAGCGCCGTTTTCCATGGAGTAGGCCTGTGGGCGCTGTGAGAGGTTCTCAAGGATCAACACCTAGAGCAGGCAGCTGACCAGGCTTGTGTGGCGAAGAAGTAGCCCTAGACACCGAGAGGCAACTCCTGTTCTCCCAGGACTGCATGGTGGACGAGTCTTTAACACGTGGCTTGTGAGCGTACCAGTGATCCCAGGCCACCCCACCTGCCACCCCTGCTGGGGAAGCCATGACTCTGTACTGCCCACCTGGGGTTTGAACCAGAGGGTGATAGGATGCCAGCTTTGCCACTCCCACCCCTTGGCTTGCATTGCTTGGACTTGTACAACCCCACTTTCTCTACTACCCAGACTACCCAGCTTTTCTACCCAAACACAAGGCATTTTGTGACCTGCTCTCCTTCCCCCCCCCCAAAGTTCCTGTCAGTTTTCTTTCTTCTTTTATTGTTTTTATTGCGCTATATATTTTTCTCCACTCCCCTTTCTCCTTCCCCTCTCCTTTTCTGCCTTCTCCCATGACCCCCATGCTCCCAATTCACTCAGGAGATCTTGTCTTTTTCTCTTTCCTATTCACCTGCCACACCTGTGGAGCTCTATTCAACTGCCACTTTCCAGGAGAGCTTGACACTCAGGATCTGACCACAGGCCCAGCAAGACCTCCTCAATGGCACATAGTAGGTACTCCATAATTATGTGTCGAATGATGAAACGATCCTATGGGCCTTTAATTGTCGAGAAGAAGCACTCTAAGAGGACTCATGTGCACAGAGGCCATCCAGGTCTCCTGCCCACAGCCGCTGCTATTACTGCAGCACACAGCAAAGGCCTGTGCATACAGGAGGCCACTCACACCCAGACACACACTCAGAGACACACACAGACACATACCCACACTGACACACACACACACGCACACACACACACACACACACA
Organism: Microtus oregoni; assembly: GCF_018167655.1. Lineage (NCBI taxonomy): Eukaryota > Metazoa > Chordata > Mammalia > Rodentia > Cricetidae > Microtus > Microtus oregoni. Next base: position 31,511,514 of record NW_024543067.1, read on the forward strand.
CACACCCTTTATCTGTCCCTCTTGCCTCATGTTGGAGGCTTCTCAGCTACTTAAAATGTAAACAGCTCTCCAAAGGAAGGAGGAATAAAAGAACAGTCCCCTCCACACTGCCAGTTTACGTGGGCGTTTCTAGTGACAAGGCCAGAAACTTCCTCTTGAAGAGCCTAGCTGGTTAGAACCACGGAAGGAGGCCCCAGTGCCTAGGGGCACGCTCAGAAACCTGGAATAAGCATGCCCTCTGCCGGTAAAACTGGGAAGTGCAAGCGTGGCGAGAACAACTACGTAAATTCGGGCTGCTCCCGAGTGGGGTGGGATTGCTCAGGGGCTCCACAGTAAAGCGGGCACTGTGGCATTCAGTGTGCCATCTGGCTGCCCTGAGAGACATTATCAGGCTGTCAGAGTCGGGTGTAACTCCACCTTTGCCGCACCTAACTCCGGATCTGAGAGCACCGCCTTCCAGCAGCTTCTGCTCTTGCCCCACCCCCCTTTCTGTCAGGCACACCTGTGGACCCCCGGTGGCACTTTTTAGATGCAAATTAGCAAGAGGCCCTTGGCTTGGTTTCACCACCAGCCTTCTCATCCCAGTCAGGCTACCAAGGCGAGGACCCTCGAGGTGGGCAAGCACGCACCGGGCGAGGCTGGATGGCACCTTGAGACCCAGACCAGTATCTCTCCCCAGGGTGGACTCTGGGAGGCCAGGGGATCCTGAAGAGCTAGAGCTGCAGTTCCCTCCCCTACTCTCCAAGGCTCAGATGTGAGAGGACCTAGGCCAGCTTTCCCACTGGCCCTTCTTATCTCTTTCCATCTCACACTCCAGAGCTGGAAAGGAGAGGGGAAGGGACACTGGGACTTCATAGCTCTGCCCTCCCAGGACGGGGCGGGAGCCAGGCATGGCCCGTCAGTCACAGCCGGGAACACACACATTGCCTAGATCTGCAGTGGCCTGTGGGTGTCCCTCTTGTTTCCCAAGAGTAGGGAACAACCCAGGGAGACCCAGGTATACTGTGCATGTCCCATCAGGGCTGCTCTCCGCTCCAAGACCTCCTGGGGACCCAGAGATGCTGTTCCAGGGTCACCTACGTCTACATGAGTCCCCATGTAGACGTGGTGTGAGCGCAATGCAGTCTGTGTGTATCGTTTGCCACTGCAGGCTTTTAGGTCCAAACACAGTTCACTGTTAGGCCCTGCACAGGGTGCAGCCACCCACCCAAGGGTGCGCTTGCATCTGCCAGGCAGGCAGGCAGGCCATCAGAGTTTCACTCCGTCTCATCTCTGGTTTCTGAATTCGCAGGTATCCACATCTCCACTGTATGTTAAGATCGCCAGCCAAGTCAGAACCTATGCCTGGGAAAACAAACTGTTGCTGACCTTCCCTTCCCCCCCCCCTGCAGAATTTGACAAAGGTATTATTTGCGGGCAGCCATTGTGAGTCAGGATGAAGGGTGTCTCTCAGGCAGCCTGGTGTTGTCATCTCTGCCTACAAGGAAAATAATGTTCTTTTGTGGCCACATTCAGCTCGCTGGTCTTGATCCGCTGCACCCCGGACTCCCATTTCTTCTAGGATGCCAAAGAAAGTGCAAGCCCTGCTCTTTGGGAGGTTTCTGCCCGGAGAGAAAACAGGCCTTCCTTATCACACCAGGAAAGGTGGGATAGGGCTGCGCCTGCCTGCGCAGTGAGCACTCGCCAGCCTTTGACTCTGATTCCTTGCTGACAGTGGGCCCCCAGGCAGGCTCTGGATGGGGATGGGGCTGCACCTGCGCAGTGAGCACTCGCCAGCCATTGACTCTGACTCCTTGCTGACAGTGGGCCCCCAGGCAGGCTCTGGATGGGGATGGGGCTGCGCCTGCGCAGTGAGCACTCGCCAGCCTTTGACTCTGACTCCTTACTGACAGTGGCCCCCAGGCAGGCTCTGGACTTTGGGCAAAGCCTGCTGCCAATGCATGACAGAGGAGTCACAAACACAGTGCTGTCTGGCTTGAGGAAATTAGCTAGGGATGACAACGGTTTAGATAAATACAGCTAATGGTGAAGTAGATATGCAGCCATGCAGACAGAGATGAGACAAGTATGTAGATAATATATCGTTATAACTAGAGAACTATGGAGATATATAGGTGCATGCATCATCCTCCATACCCAGAGTAGAGGATACTGTCCCCTTTCCACCCCAGTCTTCCAAAAGCCCCGACAGGTGCTCCTTCTATGTGCCACAGAAATGGCATCTCCCCGCTCCCCATCAGTCAATGGCCACTGTCGATATGCTGGGTTTCCTTGCTAAGGCCTCACCCCAGATAAAACTCCCTAGTTCCTCTTAGACACCCGTGTGGTGCTGAACTTCAACTCTTTGCATAAGAGGCCCAGAAACACTTGGCCTGGAATTCTCATGACTACCAGTGACAACATTAGGATCCCCCGAGGAGACAGGAAGGTAGACTGGGGACCGAAGGGCAGAGGAGTCAGGGAGTCTGAGTCAGTGCAGGGGGGGGGGGGGTGGCAGTGTGTCCTGGCCACACTTTGGAGCTTGACACTCTTTTGTGATGTCTTCCCTCCTCTCCTCCTGTCAACTTTCTTCTTCTCATTCTTCCTAATGCTATAACCTTTTAGTACTGTTCCACGTGTTGTGGTGACAACCATAAAATTGCTTTTGTTGCTACTTCATAATTGTAAGTTTGCTACTGTTATGAATCATGAGGTAAATGTCTACTTTCCGATGGTCTTCGAGGACCCTGTGTGACCCACAGGTTGAGAACCACTGGTTTAGAGCTTTTGCTTCTCAAATTCTTATAGAAGCTAAGAATTTAGAGCCCTAGAGTCAACAAATTCAAAAAGCTCCTGCCCGCCCTGAGGGGCCCACACACAGGTCATAAGGGACCACTTACAACACTCCTTCCTGCTCTGTTTGAGCTAGGAGACCTGGCCTTCCCCTTTGAGTACAGTCTGGGAATCGGGGTCATGAATACTGCTGTTCACATGTCACAGGCTGGGACTGGCTGCAATCCCCTCCCAGAATGTCCCACCTTCCCTGGCTGCACTATCTACACAGCGGCCATTTGCCCTGTTTCCTCCTGGGACATGGGTGCTAACAGTGCAGGCCCCTGACACTGCCGAGACAGCTCAGAAGGGCTGTCCCAGCTTCAGAGCCCCTGGGTCTGCTAAATTCTCTAGGCTATGGCACAGCCTACCTTCATGTCTGCCTGCGGCTTCCCCTTTCCAAGGCTTTGGCCCCGAGAACTCTGTTTGGTCTTGTTGTTCTCCCAGTGTTCGGGGCTGATTGGTTCCCTCTCCTGAGCGCTCTGAAAGCTTCCTTCTAGTGTCTTCTATTATTCATTTCCCACTTCTAAATGGGAAGCTTACACACAAAGCAGCAAGTGCCCACCATCAACCCTTCTAAATTTCCTTTGCCACCAACGGGCGAGGGCTTCTGAGGGTGCATTTCTGTATGGTGGGCAAACATCCAAAGCCCTGAGCAAGTGAGCGCCCAGCCCCTCCTTCTGTGATGCTCCTGAACACACCACAAATCCTACTCCATTCAGATTTCTACTTTAGAAAGGTTTCTTTTTAAAAAAATATTTATTTATTTATTTAAATATTTATTATGTATACAATATTCTATCTGTGTGTATGCCTACAGGCCAGAAGAGGGCACCAGACCTCATTACAGATGGTTGTGAGCCACCATGTGGTTGCTGGGAATTGAACTCAGAATTGGAAGAGCAGGCAATGCTCTTAACCTCTGAGCCATCTCTCCAGCCCTGAAAGGTTTCTTTTTCCATATACATTTCTTCTCATGTTCATGAATATCCCTGAAAAGAACGCCTTCTTTGTTCCTAGGGTTTGGGGCCTCTGCCCTTCATAAAGACCAGAGCTCTGACTTAGTTGACTTTAGACAAACATGCCATCATCTCATCCTGAGGTCTCCTTCCCTGCCCAATGAGACATCAGTAGTGACTGCCTGGGACTGACCACTTCTCCATGGATCTCCTTCATCCCAGTGGCTCCTCAGAAAGGATCCATCGCCAGAGACTGTTTGCACTCTGTAGAATATTCTTCTGGGATATCCAGAACAAGGTAAGCCACCTTGGATCTTTCAGAATGTTCTCTTCTCTGGTAACCCAGGCACCAAACTGTGAGAAACTGTTGCTCTCAGAGATGCTGTGTGGGGTGCCATGGTTAATAGTGCCAGTGGGCAGCTGGTGGCAGATGCCAGCCAAGCAAGTGGACCATCTTACTGCTTCCTGATGCCTTCAGATGACTACAGTGCCAGCTGCCACTACACTGCAATACTGCAATTCCATAAGACCCAGCCTGAAATTTAAATGAGATGATTTGTGCAATGGATTAACAAAGGGCTCTGTGAGCAATTACTAACCTTTAAAAAGCATTCTGCACCTGGCGGTGGCAGCGCACACCTTTAATCCCAGCACTCTGGAGGCAGAGGCAGGTGGATCTCTTTGAGTTCCAAGCCAGCCTGGTCTACAAGAGCTAGTTCAGGATAGCCAGGACTGTTATACAGAGAAACCCTGCCTCAAAAAATAAAACAAAACAACCACAACAAAATGCAATCTGCTTACAATTAACAGACTGTTTGTATTGTGAGGGGAACTCAGTCTTTTTAATTGTCTTCAAAGATACATTGCCCTTTATAATAAATACCACCAAAGCTTTTCTAGGCAGGGAGGGGCAGGAAAGATAGAATTAGGAAGAAAACTGTGGGCAGAGCACAGAGCATTTCCTTGGGAATGTAGGGGAGGGGCTAAGAATTTAGAGGTGAATGGTTGCCTTAGAAATACCCAGAACTCTTGCAGAAATAGGAATCAATGTGTGCTTTGGGGCAGGAAGGATGAGATACAGAAAATTCCAGAAGCTGTAGGACAAACCCCAGAAGAGAGGGACTTTTGTAGTCTGGGCAGCGAGCGGTCGGTGAATGCAGAGCTGAGCACGTGTGTGGATGGGAGCATCCAGGACATTATCCTCAGAGGGTAAAAGTAGATCCTAGGTAGAGGAGACTATAGATGCCAGGGGTGGCAGGAGCATCTTCAGAGAGCATAACTTCATCCTCACCCAGCATGGCTTCTGAGTCCCAGACAGATGTTACTGGAAACTGAGCCCTAACTCGGAGGAGGGTGTCTCAGCGAGAGTGAGCGTGACTGTGTGGTGTTCTATGTTGATTTTGACACGGCTTTCTCCAGATCTGAGAAACCAACTGTGGGCCCTAGCGAGATCCTGGGAGAAAGGGGGCTGATCAGAGGAAGGTTCACACTGAACACAGAAAAGGTTCACCTGATGGTATTTCCGTCTTTTAAATCGAGAATCAGAACTGCCCACAGACCAAGACAGCATCCGCATCTGAGTACATTGTGCCCTCTCGTCATAGAGAAAGCAGAAATTATTGCAATTACTTCCTTCCGTTCCACCCCAGGAGAGCATCCTCAAGGAGGTTTGGAAACTTCTCAGTGTATTCAGTTCCCAGAGACAGAGTAGTAGAGGAAGCCAGATGGAGACTGGGAGGGTAGTTGACACAGACTAGGTAAGGGACAGGGGATAAATCACGATTTGGTGGCTCTGGGCTAAGATAATTGCATGCAGATCTGTAAATAGTCAAGCAAATTCCCCAGACTTCCTTGGTCCTGCACAGCATGCCCTGGCCTCCCTGTGGCCTTTCAGCTCCCTTTTCTGCTATAGATCTTGGTCGTGTATCTTATGCCCACATAGAATAGAGCAGAGTGGTGTGGGGAGCCAGCTCTCCGTCCCAGGAACAACACACCTGCTTGGAAGCACAGAGCAGGCTGGGGTGGAGTAAGTTGAGGGTGTGACTACTTCTGTCCAAAGCTGCTTTCAGAGGATCACACTAGCAGTGAAAACCCTTAGAAATCAGCAAACATCACGTCAAGGAACTCTTCCCTGGCCCCAGGAGGCCAGGTGTGCAGCGTGTATTAACACCGCTGGGTGTGACTGCACTCTATCCGCCAACCTGGTTTCTCTCCGGTGTACCCAGCATGGAATGTTCTTCTACTCACACTTAGAGACAGATTTCCTGGTCTTAGAAGGCCTCTCACTTTGTCCAGCTCTCATAACCAAGGGTTTTCCTTGAGTCAGAAAGGGTTTGGGTTCATAGGATGCTGGCTTAAGGTAGGTGCCTCCCAACTCTCAGGAACACATCCCCGAACACCTTTTACCCACTGAACAGACATCTCCTTGTGTGAGGAAACTGTTTCCAGCTTGGGGGAAGATTTCACAAGGTTTCTGTTGGTATGGACACGCCGTTTAGCTCTCCTTGGACTGTTTGCTTTTGTAACTTACAGGAAGAGCCAAGTAGTGAGATTTCCCAAAATGCTGCAAACTGCCAGCATGTTATCTGGGAACAAGAGTGTGAACAGTTTCTGACACACCTTCAGGCTAATCTTTACTCCACACATCTGCAGAGAAAATGGCAACCGTGTGGCTGGGGAGCTCTGCTGCTTAACCCTGTCTTCTGGTTTGCAGACACAGCAGCAGCAATCCCTGCAGAAGGCAGTTACTCACTGGGAAACTCAATCTGGGGGCCCAGTAGCATGCTCCCAACTCTGCTTCTCTTCTGGATGCAATGACAGTTGACACCTGGGGATCTACACTCTGACAACGCGTTCTGGGGTCCTCCAGCAGCACCACCAGGAGCTACTGTCTAGTGCTCATAACTGCCTGGGCTGGTCCAGGGTTTGACTGCTGCCAGGCATGAGGCCCCTTCTCTCTTCTCCCCTGTGGCTCCTCAGGCTCGGGCACTTGCTTCCCATGCACCTCTTCCTGTTAGATGACTCACAGTATCTTTACGTCCATTTCCATTATCCCAGGGATTCAGCTGTCTTACCCAGAAAGCAAATGGGTCCTGGGTGTGTGAGATATTCCACTCCAGAGGCAAAATGCATTGGGTTTCATGAAATAAGGACATAGGGCCAGAGAGGTGGCTCAGAGGGAGAAAGACACTTGCCTCCAGAGTTCGGCTGTGGAGGTTCGGAAAGTCTACCTCATTCTTTCCCCAGGCCAAACAGCCTTCTGTGCATGAATTCATAGGATCTTATCTAAGAGGCTGACAAATACAGAGTGTCTATGTACAGTGAGGACCACCCCTTTCTGGAAGCAAAGATGCTGCCATCTGCACGGTTCCCTCTCACCTAAGTAAAATTCAGAGAAGCCACATCTGTCAAAATATGGACCCCATGAGACAGAGGCCTGAGGGAAAATATCTGTCTAAGTCAGAGACCAGAAAGCCTCATGTGTCCCCTCCTAAACAGGTTTCTGTTTCCTTAAACATTTTACAGACTCCGGCCTGGTCTTTCAGATTCATGGACACCAAGGAGGCCTTCTGGTTTTCTTGGCTTTCATTCATGACACTGACACCTATACTGTCCTTTGACTTTTATTCTGACACTGATGCCTATACTGTCCTTTGACTTTTATTCTGACACTGATGCCTATCCTGTCTTTTGACTTTTATTCTGACACTGATGCCTATACTGTCCTTTGACTTTTATTCTGACACTGATGCCTATCCTGTCTTTTGACTTTTATTCTGACACTGATGCCTATCCTGTCTTTTGACTTTTATTCTGACACTGACGCCTATACTGTCTTTTGACTTTTATTCTGACACTGATGCCTACTTTAACTTTTTGATTTTATTCATGACACTGACTGCTGTCCTATACTTTGACTTTGGATCTTTCGGCTTTGATCTGGAACCATCATGATCTTTATAGAAAGTCAAGTTCACCCAGAATTGTGGGCACAGTGCCAACAACAGCAGCACAGCTGGCATTTGCTGCACAGCCAGCGTAGTGATAGATACTTTATTCATTACCTACTTTCTCTAAGGTGTCTGTGATAGACTGGCCAGGTGAATCCTCAGTTAGCCCCGTCTTCCAGAGAGAAGTAGAGGTAAGTTAGGCACTTGGACTTTGTCATCTGGACTAAAGAGCAATACTGGCCTCCAGGAGCGACCTCCTCACCTCCAGGGGGCATTTCAGTTGAAACCCTGGACTGACACAGGGGTCATGAGTGCTTCCTTGGTTTGCATTGTGTCCCTTAGGCATCATATGATGATCTTGGGAGATGCCAACACAGACAGCCAATGAGAACTCAGAGAACTCACACTAGAGGCCAACAGCCCCACTCCATGCTCAGAGTGCAGCCTTGTGTAAAACGTGTGAGGTATGCCAAAGTGACAAAGCACTCAGCACAGGGCGCACATGAAGTTCTACCCTTTCACTGTAGGGGGCGCCACCGAGGCCCACCACTCTCTCTCCAGGCTGTCTGCCCTGAACTGTGTGAATTTCCTGATGAATAAACAAATAGGATCATTTCTATAATTTTCTGTGTGACTCAGATTCTGGAGGCAAATAGGCCTTCGGTGTGCACTGATGAGGGAGATAAGCGGTGGCTGGACGCCGTTTCACTCAGCCGAGCTTCTGATTTCTCACACACAACTCAAAATTTTTAATGAACAAAAGCAAACGGAAAACTGCTTGAGTTGATATGAAGAAGAAGAAAATAAAGGGCCCAGGAAGATGGCAGAGTGCCTGCTGCAAAAGCTGGAGGACTTGAGTTCAGATCCCCAGCACCCCACACACCTGTAACACCAGACCTGGACTTGCCAGTGAGCTCCAGGTTCCATGAGAGACTGAACTCACCGACTCAATAAAACAAGGCAGAGAGCAAGAGGAAGGCACCTGGCCTCAACCTCAGGCCTCCACACATGTACACGTGTGTACACACCAGATACAGAGAAGGAAATGAGCACGTAACTCAGTAGTAACTCAGTAGTAGGGCACTCTCCTCGCATGAGCTTGGTTTACTCTCTGGCCTCACAGAGGAAAAGGAGTGAAGGAAGTAATCCCAGAGAACCCTAAACCTCATCCCGAGCATTCAGATGCCCTCCATGAACCCCACGAAACCACTGCGCTGTCAACAATGACTTTATTGAGCATCTACAGGGCGCAGAGCATTGTACATAGCTTGATGTGACCAAACCCTCTGCAACAGCGTCCTTCATTCCCCATCCTGCAGGTTTTCTTCCTGTGCTCCAGGGAGCAGGGCAAATATCCTCAGCTTGGTGCTTGTTATGATAGGTCACAGCATGGGCTGTACCACCTGTTGTCCCCACCATCCTGGAAACTCCTTGTGGATGGAGCTTTTTCCACCCCTGCAACCTTGATGACAGAATGCACGTTTGCTAGGTGGCTGGGTGAATGAAGACCAAGGATCCTTCCATTCCCAAGTTTGCATTGGGTGGAGAAGGCACAAAGGCAGAGGGTGCATCCGCGAACACGGCCGGCACAGACAGAAGTACAGCTCCGTGAGCGAGAGTCAGCCACCATCCCCCTCCGTGAGCGAGAGTCAGCCACCATCCCCCAAGGGCCTGAGAACAGAATGAAGCCACAGCCCAAGCTCCAAACTGAAGGCAGGGCTCAACCTCCTAAACTCCCACCCCAGAACCCCACGGAACCTCCTGGGAATGAACCAGAAGCCTAGTGACTTGGAGGACTTCAGAGCCACGTGCAGCTTGTTCCAGTAACTCCCAGGCCCTACCAACAAGAAACTGCAGAATGAAGGGTCTCAGTCCTCTAACCCGAAGGATATATGTTTGTCTTCTTATCCTTTCCCATATTAAAAAAAAAAGCCACACAAAAATAAATAACCAGACATCTGAATACTGGGAGGGGGCAGTTCCAATGGTTCCCTGAAAGGGGCTCAGATGCCATGGGTGCCCTGCTAGGGCCTCTCAGAATGCAAATATTCACTAAAAGGGAAAGAGGGTCACATGAGATGCAGTCTCACATGGATTCCTGGCATTCCATTAACCTGCCAAATTCAACTGATGATGCAGAGCCTGGAGTCTTTGGCAGGTGATAAAATCCTACTTACACTCAGGGGGCACACCTGTGTGATGGGGCGTCTTAGCTCGTCACAACCTGCTTCCAGCTGACCCTGCTAACAAAACCAAGTCTACAGTCTCCTTGTGCCTCTGAGAACTAAAACAAAAAACAATGAGGGTTTATCCAGATTGCTTCTCTGGCAACTTCTGAGAGTCCCTTTTTTGACCCACCAGTGCCAACACAAGCCCTCGCACTCCCATTTACACAGAGAAAACTCCTGGCAAATGCTGCTCTGAGTCTTTCAACAGTGGGCATCTACCCAAGTGAGGTCCGTGGTCCAGACTCCAAATTACGGTCGCATGAAGTTTGCAGGCTGCTAGTCCTCTCTGGCGAGACTCAAATCAACTGCAAAACTTGGTTCTTGCTACACCCAGGTTCTCATATGCCACTGCTTGCTGGGGACAGCTGATGTACTGTTCCCTTTTTGCTCTCTTTCTAGACTCTTAGCCCTTACAACTAACTTCCGGCCAACCAGTACATCCCCCAGTTAAGTCCACACTCGGCCCTTTTCTTCTTCACAACTCTCTGGAACACTCAGGAAAATACTAGACAATTCATTCCCACCGTGGGAATGCTTGGTTCCCACAAAGCCGGTTTGGTTCCCTTTGTTATAATTTTTAGACAAGATTTAAAATTACAAGTGATTGATCAAATCGGGAATAAGCTCTCAAATTTAGCTAGCATTAATGGAGGGCTTATATTTTTTTTAGCCTCAAATACACTATAAAAATAGTGTTCTAAGAGACAAGGATTTTTAAATATGTACATACAATATAGTTCTGCCTGAGATGGCCAGAATATTTTTCATCTTGTCTATTACCTAGATAGTTGTAACAATCATTTCAGGAGAGAAGTCAGAGGGCCTTACGGTATCGAGTACTCATTTGATGCATTAGATGTCGCAAAATATGAAGTTTCATATTATTAGATTAACATGCAAATCTTTGTGTTTAACATTGTGAACCAGAAATTTAATGTAAGTCGATGAAGCCTCCCTAAGAATGCCCTTGGACACAGCGCCTACTTACTGCTGTCTCCTTTCCATTCTACACCTGGAGAGACCTGACTTAGCCTAATCAGGGTTGTATTCAAATTTTATTATGCCATATTAGGCATAAGAATTGTGATTTAGCAGAACTCAACTTTGGGAGAAAATGAAAATCAAACAAACCCTCGAGATCAAGTAAAGGTCAAACTCGCAGCAGAGGCTGCTTCTGTAGGGAGCAGTCACTGGCGCATGGCCAGGGTTGGTTGGGTCGGGGAGGAAGAGAAGGAAATGCAAAGAGACTGGACAACAATGTTTGGATCATTTGCCTTAAATCTCTAAGAGCATTTGGAGGCACAAGATTCTTTCCCCACTTCTCACAACTTTTAATGCCATCTTTTCCCCGCTTGTGTTTAGTTTCCTAACAAGCCTGGGTCAGCCCAGGTGTTGAACTGAGTCAGAGCACAGGGCTGAAGTTAGCATGTTCAGGGAACGCTTGCATGAATAATTGCAGTGCGCAGTAGACCATGACCCCCGAACCTACCCTGAACATTGCTCTTAGATCAAATTTAAATTGTGCCAAACTCCTTTGCAGAAAAATACAACCCATCCCCCCAGGTGAACATAACACCATAGCTGACAGAACGGAAACCTGCTGTAAAAACAGACCAGTCTAGCTCCCTATTGAAAAATAATGAAATTTACCACAATGGACACTAGGATGTGTTTGGGTTATAAAACTCCCCAGAATTGTCAAAAGTAACCTTGTAGCCAACCCGCTTGAAGATACTAAAAACAACCTGGAACAGGCCACCCATGGTGCCAAAAGCAGTGCCAAAGAGGAGGGAGAGAATGCCACCCAGGCCCACAGCAATGTCCCTGCACACGACAGGAATGGCCCCCACGGTGTACACAGGGAAAGTGGCCACATCCACGAGCACTCGGAGAGGGATGCTCAGAGCTCGGCAGACAGTCTTCAGCAGACAGCAGAGGATCCGCAGAAGGGCCCTGATGACTTTGGCCACCACCTTGAGCACTTTCCAGGGAATGCCCACCAACTCTTGTCCAATGGTCACAAGATAGGACACGGTGGCTGAGCCCAGACGGTACAGACAACTCTCAATGCCATTGATCACCTGCTTGGCCACAAACCAAAGGAGATGGAGTACATTCCTTAAGACTGTCATCACTAGGTAATAAATTAACTGGAAAAGTTTGATGAATGGGGTCAAAAGGAAACCAAGAACTTTCCCCAGAAAGCTGCCTCCTCCCTCTGGTGCTTCTGGGGACAGCAGGGCAGACCTCTGGCTTTGGGCCCTGGCGAGGGGACTTGTGCTCTCTTGAGACTGCAGAGACCGCTCCTCATCTTGGACTTGGTTGACCACTTCCAGAATCTTCTTCATCTTCTCTGTGTCTTGCTCCAACTCCCCACAGTTGTCCCGGAACAGCTGAGGTTTTTGAGGAAGCAGCTTCTCAAGGTCTCTCACCATAATATCTTCTATGATATCACTAGCCTGGGTGTGCTTGGTGAAGCCCATGGCCCAGCCTCCTCCAGGGATGTCACAGCAGGCTGCCAGCCAGACAAATTCTGGGATAGTCACTCTGCCCTTAACTCTGTAGTCTGAGGGGACAGCACCTGTGATGATGTACAGGTCTTTGCCATCACCACAGTGTGGGATCAAGGCTCGGTCCATGAGGCTGTCAAGATTCATGTGCCACCGTTCCCGGAAAGACTGGGTCATTGGGACTGAATTTGTGAGTGGGAATGTGGACATCTTGAGGTCACTGCTAAGGAGGAATGGGTACAGCTGTCCGATTTCATAGTTAGAGTCGAGATAGTCTGCATTCAAGGCTTGCTTGCTTCCCAGATTGTTCACGGAGGTGACAGCGTCAGCCTCTTCAATTACCTCCTCAAGGGAGCTGTCAGGGTCATCAATCTGAAAGAAGAAGACAACAGTGCTGAGACCGGTCCCTGCTCACAGTACCTGAGCCACTGGCTGAAGCTCCAGGGAGATCCTACCCTCTGCCGTGTCCAGCCCTTGAGTTCTCGCTCATGACATGGTTCGTACACACACACACACACACACACACACACACACACACACACACACTTCATTCTCAGATCCCTCCATGCTGGTATTTGAAGGCATCCTCAAATAGGATACGTCCTGCTCATGTTCTATCCTTGCTCCTTACACAGTCATGATGGCTTCTCTCAATGCATGCAGGCACACATGGGGAGGTATGCACAAGCATTCACATGCATGCATTCACGTGCATGTGACATCAGAGAACAACCTTCCTAAAGAGCCATCTGCCTTTAAAGAAAAGTTATTCACTTACAAAGAATTCGGTTTCATTGTGGCATTTTTCAAACAAAATTTGGTTCTGCTGTTCCTCTTCCAGGCCTGGGTTTTGTTGGTTGGTTGGTTTGGTTTTTAAAAACTTAAACAAAACAATTGATTGCATGGTGTGTGTTTTGTGGGAAGGTGTGTGCAGGTGTGTGCAGGTGTGTGCAGATGAACAAAGGCCAGAGGAAGGCATCAGATCTCCCTTCAGACTCCAGGAGCCGAATTTTCAGGGAGCTATTCTGTGCCCATTAGAGGGCTCTCGGGAAAAGAAGCAAGTGCTCTAACCACTGAGTGACCCCTTCAGTAAGCCTTGGTTTTTTTGAGTCAGGGCTTCTCGTTAACCTGGAGTTCACTGATTACGCTAGGCTGACTGGCCATTGAGCTGTGGGACTTTGCTTGTCCCCATCTCCCTTGCTCTGTGACCCTCAGGCCAAGCTGTCACACCTGGTATCTTTTATATGGGCTTGGGGATCAAATTCGGGTCCTTGTACTCATTCTGCTCAGTTCTAGCTCAGTCATCTCCCCAGACCTGACTTTTCTTTCTGCTTTTCATTTGCCGAGATTGAGCCCAAAAGATCAACCATGGGTCCTTTCAACTCCTATCCTGTGTTATTCTTTTTGAATTCCTTCCACTTTCAGGTTAACTGATCTTTGAAGTAATTGTTCCACAAAGATTACTATGATTAACAAGCCAATCAATATATGTGTTATATTTCAATTACAATATATAGTTGTATCTTTTCTTCTTATACAAAATACTTTTGTAGTTCAACAGGATAATATATACACACATAGTGAACACATATACATACAGATAGATGACAAATAGATACAAATATAAATGATAGATAGATAATACATAGATAGACAGACAATAGTCACTTTGCTAATCCAAAGGACAAAAGAATGCTGGGTTAAGGAATACATTTTTCTTGCCCAAAGTAGACTGTGCTTTTGTTGGAGGACCCAGCCCAAGGTCTTGTGGACTTTTTGCTTACCTTTAGGCCCAGAGAATATCATAGTGACAGTGCTTATAACAATGGGGGCTTGAACAAAAATTGAAAATGTAAAGTAAATAATAATATATCCCTTAAACATCTCAAACCCTTTGAAAAGAGCTTGCAGCTCTTGGAGTTTGTGGCGTGGAAGCACGTGCTGTGGTAGTGAAAGCAAAGGCAAAGGTCAGGCTAGAGAGACGGCTGAGCGTGCAGCAAAGGCTCCTCTGCAGAGACTTAGCTCCCGGCACCCACATGTTGGCTCAGTCCATCTGTAACTCCAGGGGATCCCATGCCTTCTTCTGAACTCTGAGGGCACCAGGCATGCACGTGGTACACATAGATACATGCAGAAAAACACTCTTACATACACACAAAAAAGAATAAATAAATTTTAAAAAGTCATAATTTTGCTTAAAAGCACAAAACTACCCACTTTAAAAAATATCCAAAACATTTTGGAACAAGGTATGTGTCCTCAGCCCCAGTTCTTTGGTTCCTGGAGAGTTGACAGTTTCTTCTATCACCCCTACCCACAAATCAAAACAAATCTCTCCTTGCTAACTGACGGACCTCCTAAACCACCCTCAAACCTCTAGTACAGTCAAGGCCAGGGGCCTTTGTTGCCTTCCCATCTAAGTCAAGCTGATGTGTGTTTGGCCAGCTCTGCTGTGGCCTTTCACAGCGTGGCCTTCAGATGTGTGTGTTCGCACGGGGCAACTGATGGTGAGGACCAATCAGGCTGGCAAGAAGCAGGTAGATCTGATGGAGCCTCCTGGAGCTCTCTGTAGGCTGACCCTACCAGGTCACTCCATCCTCCCCTAGCCTAAGAAGCAATGCGTCTAGATGCTCCCTCCCCACCCCATCCCTGGTAGGAAGAAGATAAGGAACTCATTCATTTTGCAAGGCCTTTGTCTCCATTTTCTTACAGCTGAAAGATATACCCCAGGAAACAGTAGCTTCGCTGCTGAATCAGGAGATCAAGACACAGCCAAGCCAGGCTCTCTCGGGCTGGGTGGAAGGCCACAGACTTTAAGATGCCTCCCCATACTCATTCTCTAGGACGTCCCATCTGCACTGACGATCTGCCATATCTTTAGCTTAAGGGGAAGTCTGGAGATGACTCCTGGTTACCCGTTGGCAGAGCACGGACAGCATGCTGGTGTCTTCAATGCAAGAGCCACCCAGGGATAGACCTCAGGCCTAGGACATGCCCAGAGAAGTGGGCTTCTTAGATGATGAAGAAGAAAGAGGTTAAAGAGGGGGGAGAGGAGGATGAAGAGTAGAGAGGTACAGGTCCTTGTGCTGACAGGCTACGTGCTTACCACTGAGCGATTCCCGCAGCCCCTAGTTGTTCGTTTCTGCTAATTGACTTTAGGTAAACTCAAGTGCTTTGTAGCATCGACGGGTGGATGGGTCTACGGGCCCAGTGAGTTTGTGGTAAGCAACACCTAGTCGCCTTTGCCAGGACCCTACAGACTTCACTGACCCTGGACTAGCTTTGTGATGATTTCCTCAGTTCTGGGTGTCTCATGAAGAAAGGAGAACAACGAAGTTGCTGGAAAGGAAGGGTGCTGGCTCTAGGCTGCTCCCTCAGGAGTCTGCTCCTCTCTGGGCCTCTCCCAACCTCCTGGGCCATTCCTTGCACAGCCTCCCCTTGGCACCTCCAGTCTTGCTGGACTTAGCAGGACAGCAGCCCCCTCTCAGCTCCCCGTTGTCCCCGGAGAGCCCTGTTCTGCTTCCAGGTCACCAGCACATAGGCCTTCCTCTCCTGTCCCCAGTGGCTCCAGTGGCTTCCTGCGCATCACTTTCTCCACCTTTAACGTATTTTTGACACCTAAGAACTTCATTTTTTTTTTGCTAAAATATGAATTTAAATTTTTTAAATTATGCATCTTATGCAAAGTTTATATGTGTTTTCAGTAGGAGAAATCCATGCTGGCCTTTGTCTCTTCCTATTTTGCTGGGCTTCCAACATCCCCAAATGTATCTGAGCTGGGTGTGGAGGGTCACACCTTTAATCCCAGCACTCAGAGGCAGAGGCAGGCAGATCTCTGAGTCCAAGGCTAGTCTAGGCTGCAAAATGATTTCCAAGTCAGAGCTACCTAAAGAGACGCTGTATAAAAGCAGTGAGAAGTAACTGCTTGGCTTAAAGCTCTCTTCTCAGGCCAGACTCCTTGGCAGTCTGGAAGGAGTATGAGCTCCTCTGCAGGTGTGGAGGGACACGGGTGGAAACCCACCGGTTCCAATTTGCTTTCTGTTGCTGTCACAAACACTGTGGCCTAAAGCAACTTGGGGGAAGAAAAGGCTGATTTAATCCAACACTGCCAAGTCTCAGCTTGTCCTGGACGAAAGTCAGGACAGGAATATCAGGCAGGAGTTGAGACGGAAGCCAGGGAGGAAGGCTGCTTACTAATTCCAGCTCCAGACTACTCAGGAGTCCTGTATAGCCCAGGGATGGTGCCACCTACAGTGGGCTGGGCCCTCCTGTCAAGACAACCCCACAGACATGCCTAGGCCAACCTATTCAGGCTGTTCCTCAGCTGAGGTTTCTCCTCTCTGATGACTGGGGCGAAGGAGGACACCATCACCAACAGAGGGGTATGGGAACTCCAGATCTTTCCCAAGTCACACTGGGCAGTTTTGGAAACACGTGTTTGTTTTTCTACTAATTCTTTTGCATTAGCTATTACTCAAAATTAAAAATAGTTCAGACTGATTCAAACATTCTTAATATATTCTCTGACCTGCTGTCACCCGAAGGGCAGACGTATTTTCCACCTCTACGGAGAGTTTAATGATCTGCTTACTGCAAGTGCAGGAAATGGATGACAACATAGCTCCCTGAAGACAAGGCTAGACCTATGACATAAGAGGCAGTTTCGGATTAGGGCTGGTTTCCAGGTTACACCCACCGCCTGACTCGCCCCAGGTTCACTCTGGTTCCCTGGGGGCATCTCTGTAGAGAGCGGAACATAAAAACCTCCCTGGCTAATCTGCCTCCCAACTGACCTTACCCCTCTGGACTGCTGATGTAATTTGATGCTGTGCCTGTATTTAATGGAATGTTTTTCCCTAAGATCGATATATTAAATAGGTTTTAGAAGAAGAAACTGTCTCCATTTTACTAGTCTCTGCCTCATAACCGTATAATACATTTTTTATCAAATTTAGTACAAGAGAAAAGAACACTTCTCTCAGCAAGCAGAAGTCTTCCCTTAACAGATAGTAAAAGCTACCTGTGGTATGTCTTCTTTGTTTCAGGATTAAATAGTATACCAATTTGTGATATATTCATGTTAGAAAAACAAAGGGTGGGAGAAGGATGGCACCTGTCTGTTAAATAATCAGGGCTTATCAGGGCTGCACTGTGTGCAAGCCACTGTAGAAGGGACATTGCCACTGGGGATAATAATTATAGTCATGACTCACTGACCTGTTAGAGTGTTGTAGACGATTCTAAGAGCTTTCATGTAGTAAATCGGTAAGTCCCTCACCTAAATCACAGATACGTGTTACTTTTATCATCTTTTGATGGAAACATCTGAGGTGTTGGTGAGAGAGAAGATTGTCCAGGACTGATAGCACAGTTGGTATGTGTGGGGGTGGGGTGAGGCGGGGGATCAGGGTGTGACCTTGGGAAGTCCCGCCCCAGAGCCCAAGTTCCCACTCTCTACTTTCTAGGCCTCCCAATAGTCCTCCCAGAGGGATGTCAGATCTATTTAAGGAGAGGAGATGCAGATGCTTGCAGCCTTAAGAGAGTCCAGAGAAAACAGAGCCGCACAGTTTGTAACAGATGCTAGACAAGAGGGAGACAGACAGAGAGTAATCAAGAAGGCAAGGCCTGAAAGCAGGAAGACTGTTTTTTGTTTTGTTTTGTTTTTTTTAGCAGAAACAAAATATAAAGTGGGAGTTGGAGACACAGGACCACAAACCAGTGAAACCAAAGGTCAACAAAGACTTAGTACAATTTCCTTACGTTTGGGGCAGAAACAAGCAGCCTGGGAACCGAATTCTGAGGAGGAAAAAGTACAAAGCTTATTAGAAGGAGGGAACGGGAATCAGAGGAATCTGGGGAACACGGATGCTGCCATTCTCTCCCCAGCACTCTGAGGTAGGCACGGTGATAGCTGGGAAAACTGAAACCCCGAGAGTGGCAGGTACAAAGTCATTCAATCGGAATGTGGACAAGCCAAGGACCAAGCCCAGTTTACCCAGCTCCAATGCTCCCAATGGCATGCCAGGAGCGGCTCCAAACCTTTCAGGCAAGGAAGGAGAGCCACAGTGCAGCCTCTGTGAAGACAAGAAGGGACAAGATTCACTTGGAAGACAGAGACAGAGCTGTAAGGAGAATCAGTTACCAAGTGTCATGTCCAAAGCAAAGAAAGGGGAAGCTAGGCCTGGGCGAGAACCAGTGTGAAAGCAGGAAGATATGGGGGGGGGGGCAAGGGCCACAGTGACTGGAGATCAGTCCTGAGGGCTCAGGAATGAGGACGGGGGGCGGGGGGGAGAATACAGGTGAGAGGGACTACGGACGCTGACTTCAGTCTGAGGACCCTGTAAGTCAAGGCTAGAAGGGTGTCATCAAATGGTAGGATGAGGGTTTCCTAAAGGGACAGGTGAAGGTGGACTTCTGCCCCAGGACAAGCGAAATTGGGAGGTTAGAGCCACTTGGGTCCCATCTTAGGGCTGGTCCCAAACAGCCAGAGAGCAACGAGCAAGGAACGTTGAGTTTATATAGCCTAGACGCTAAGAATCAGTAGGCTTCAAAATCCATGCAAACCTCTAGGGCCGGAGCCACGTAGAGTTAGCACACAGAGGGTCACTCAGGGGGTCAGGGAAGGGAGCTGCCCTCTGGTAGGGTGAGCCTTAGGAGCAGACGGCAGAGCCGTGGGGCTCGAATCGATGACAGTGCTCTCCAGCCAGCTCCACTCCTGTATTCTCCTGCTCATCTTACAGATGGGCCCATGCTGCCTTGCATGGCTCAGACATGAAGCAGGCACAAAGGTCTCTGTGGAGCCAGGTGCCCAGCTAAGCCTTCCCAAACCAGCCAAGGGACTGTACCTGAAGACAAAGAAATGAGAGCGGTCCTTACAGTCAGAAGAGGGTGACATTCTGTACCCAAATGAGCTGTGCAGAGTGCTAGGGGTCGCTGAGAGAGGGAAGGGTGGCAGCTTTTAATGTGTTACTAGGATCAGCTTCAAAGAGCATGGGCAGTGCATACACATGCATATGTACACACTCACGCTGCACACACGTGTACACACACATGTGTGCACATTCCTCTGCCCCATACACATGGGCACATGCACATACATGCACACCAGGGTATTTGAAAGTCAAGAAGAAAGTCAGAGAGGGGAGCTGAGAGTTGGTTCCTGGGCGTTGGGCCTGGCATTTTTACATGCTGGTAGTTTGGTCTACTCTCTAACTTTTGTCTGTCTACGTCATCATGAAGAGTCTTTCTGTATAGCAGGTCCAGGGGAGCAGGATATCATGTGGTATTGAGGCAACAAAAGGAATGAAGAACCAAGAGGGTGGTATGAGGAGCCAGCCCAGGCTGAGGGAAAGCTCTCCTGAGAGGAGGGAGGATGTGGATGGCCCATGGGGGATGTCAGCATCACCACCGCAACACCTAGGACAGAACATGAGGAGAACTTCAGGTCATTGGCCTGGGGAAGAAAGGCTGTACCCGTCTCAGGTGGCAGAGGCAAGCACGGTCCACTGTGACGGAAGCTGGCATGCGTGGCGGCAGAGATCAGGGGCACACAATACGAGGCTGGGCAGCTTTAGCATTCATTTACTGTAAATGAAAAGAAGTTGTGTCTGGCGATGAAGAACAACAAAAAAAATAAGCACAAAAAACAACAAACAAGAGAAACAACCTTCTGGAAAGAGTTTCTGTGTCTGGAGAGACTGATGGACAAATTGTAATTTCTTTTCTGCGTAAAGATTGGATTTTTTTAGGTTCAAAGGCCAATTACTTTATCTTGGACTTGTGCTAGCCTCCTAAAACAGCCATTCCTTGTCCCGCTCTGTATCTGAACTAACATCTCATGATAATAAATAAAAACCTCTTAGACGATATTATAATAGCAGAACACTAGCTTCCACCAATCAAAGAACTAAACATGTCGTCAGACAGCATCTTGGATCTGGAGAAAAGCTTCCTTCATCTTGATGCACCTGCCTCTTTGGTGGACCCAGCAATTATTTTAAACTTGCCTTGATTCATGACTTTTTGTCCTCTGGAACTGTAAACCCTGTGAGAATGCTCTAGGTTGGAACACGGAATTTTGAGTAACCTAAAATCTGTGTTCTCAGGCCATGGTCACTCAGAACGGCTCTAGAATAAACTATCTCTTATTCCCTTTAAGATGAGAGCTGTGAGCCAGGCATGGTGGTGCATGCCTTTAGTTCTAGCACTTGGGAGGCAGAGGCAGGCGGATCTCTGAATTCAAAGCCAGCCAGGTCTACAGAGAGAGTTCCAGGACAGCCAGAGCTACACAGAGAAACCCTGTCTTGAAAATCCATAAAAAGTATAGAGAGGGTGTGAGAGAGAGAGCACTGTGGTTCTTGCAATGACGCCAGCCGCTGGGCTGAATCTGTCTGTCCTGCTGAACTGAAGGGTCCAGGCTTGTGCCTGCCTCTGCTCCACACCTGGCACAGTGGCCTGCCCGTAGGATACATCCAGGACTCCTCACAATGTGTAAAAGACGCTGGAGAGAGAACAGACTGTCCTTTCTTATTGCAGCCTCACAGACTTCCACAAGGAAAACGCAGTGATGATGAGGAGCCATCAAAGCGGTTATTAAACTTGGCAGGGGTTGCCATGGCCAGGGTGGGGTTTCCTTCCCCTGGAGAATTTTAAGCCACAACTAGATAACCACTCACGGGGATGAGTCAGTCAGCTGGGAGATGGCCCAGTGAGCATCAGTTGAACTGGATCCAGAGTCTTTCTACGACTTGTTTTATTTTTTATTTTTTTAGAAGATTTAAATAATAGAACAGGCTGAATGGTGTGTGTTCTGAATTTGCTTCTGCAGAGTGAGGATGATGTATGATGTATACACACACACACACACACACACACACACACACAGAGAGAGAGAGAGAGAGAGAGAGAGAGAGAGAGAGAGAGAGAGCCCATTGCCACTGGGATGAAGTCCCTCTTTTATCAGAACAGGTAAGAACCTTGAGCTAGACCAGTCAGATGATCTTATCAGGGCTGTCTGGAGCAGAAAGGTCCCGTGTGATCACACTCTAGAATTAAGTGTCCCTCAAAACCTCTCACCGTGGACAACAAGGAGCTGCCTCACAACAATAACAAAACAACAACAAAACCTAAAACCACCAACAAAGGAGATCCAGGGAGACAAAACAGCAGTTTTAGGACACTGGGGGTGGGACAGACAGGAACTGTCTAGCTCTCAGAAGAAAAGAAATTACTGACCCACCCATAAAGACACGAGCCTAACTCCCTATTAGGCATCTGCAGTTCCATATCCCCCTGAGGACAGAAGCAGCTGCAGAGGAATTAGAAGGATGCTAACGTTCTTTCTTTGGCATTTTTTAGACCTTTGGGTCTAAAAAAATAATGCAGAGGTCTCCATTTCCTGTGCTGAGTGGTGTCTGGCTGAAGGGCCCCTGGCTTGCCTTCCAGTGAATCACCTTCCTCTGGCCTCCCAGGCCCCACACGCACCTTCCTGCTCTGGCTTCCAACACCCAGCCAGGCTGGGCACACCCATGAGTAAGTGCTGCCTGACCTGCAGGCGTGCAAGGTTCTCCGTCTCATCCACTGACTTAGAACTAGGTGGGGGAAGCAGTCCCTTCCACTTCTGACTTTTTCTTTAAAAAGAAATCAAAGTAAAAAAAAGAAATTAAAACAGAAGACACCAATTCCAAGTTGTCAGGAAGTGTTGAGAGGGAAGCCGCAAGAGGAGACTGGCACCAGGGCAAGCCAGCTCTCTGGGGACTACCCTGGCTGCCCCTGCTCTTACTGCGGTCCCCATTCGACCTCCTGGATTCTTCTCAGGCCTTTCCAGGTTGCGGAACCCTGTCAGGTTACAAACCCAGTTGTCTTGGGTTTCCTTCTTTTCCACTGGGCACTGTTTTCTTTTGCAGAGCGGCTGCGTTTGGCATTCACATGTGGCACCGAACTCAGAGTATCAGCTAAAGGGAAGATCCCCATTTCTAACTTCCCACCTTCTGAATTCAGACACTGAAATCTCAGGACGGACTGCACATCAAAATACCAGACGCAAAGACGGTTCCTTGAGCCTTGCCCAGGCCTGCTATGCAGGATGACGGAGGGAGGGCAGAGAAGCCCTCCTTTGGATGCCTTTAGCTGGCCAGCTGATTCCAGTGCGGTTCCACACTGGGTCGCTATCAAGCAAGTCTCTGGCGGAATTAAGCCCTGCATCCACAGCCACCAAAGGAAACCAGTGAAGCTTCCTTAAGTCATTAGATCCTCAAATTCAGTTTATATCACAAACACATCTGTCCTTGCTAAAAGGCAGATTTCCGTGTTTAATCCACAGAGCCCTCTGTGGAAGAAGAGAACCTGATATCCCAAAGTTCCTCTAACTGCCACATGCATGTTGTGACATGCACGCCATGGCAGGTACACGCCAACACCCACACCCACCAAACATACACACAAACACACACAGAAGGAAGGTGAAAACAAGGTTAAGGATTGCAGTCATCTGATTTCCAGAAGTTTCCTGGCCCTGGTTCCTTTGAGACTTGAGTAGTTTGTCTCTTTCCCGGTGTCTGTGAGTCTTCTAGTGTGTTCTCATGCCACACCCACACACCCACATCTGACCCAAAGTAGATAAGTCTACAGCTCTTACATCAGTCGGGCTAAATATTGGGGTTCCTCTCACTGTGAGAACCCAGTAGCCCAGGACCGATAAAGGACAGGGACCTTGTAGACAATGTAAGCTTCCAGATGCCAGGATTGAAACTGGGAAAAGTTTAGAGATAAGTTGCATTAGTCCTTGCAGCTGGCAGCTCTGGGGACAGCAGCAAGGAGCCGGGTCAATAGAACTACACCCGAGGGATGCTGCTGTCAATTCAGTCACGAGCCACTCATATCACAAACTGGGAAAGTTTATATGGAAGGCATCTCCATAGATTGTTATGATGATGATGATGATGCAGAGCCCAAACCAGTAAGACCTTGCCTAACATATATGAAGCTCTGGCTTCCACCCTAGCACAGAAACAAAGGAAAGGAGCATGGGACGGAAACAGAAACTGAGAAGAAACACGGACATCTACCTTACAGGCTGAGCAACTTTGAGCAATGGTGACTCTCTCTCCTCTTCTATAAGTCAAACAGCAATAATTCTATTTGCAGAAGCATGGGGAAGGGAAACAGGGTGGAGCTATTTCTTGTCCCCGTGTGAGAGGCATGTTTGTGATGACCGTGTGAGATGCATGTTTGTGATGACCGTGTGACAGGCATGTTTGTGATGACCATGTGACAGGCTTGTTTGTGATGACCGTGTGACAGGCATGTTTGTGATGACCGTGTGACAGGCATGTTTGTGATGACCATGTGACAGGCATGTTTGTGATGACCATGTGACAGGCATGTTTGTGATGACCGTGTGACAGGCATGTTTGTGATGACCGTGTGACAGGCATGTTTGTGATGACCATGTGACAGGCATGTTTGTGATGACCATGTGACAGGCATGTTTGTGATGACCGTGTGAGATGCATGTTTGTGATGACCATGTGACAGGCATGTTTGTGATGACCGTGTGACAGGCATGTTTGTGATGACCATGTGACAGGCATGTTTGTGATGACCATGTGACAGGCATGTTTGGGATGACCGTGTGACAGGCATGTTTGTGAGACATCATAGAACTTTGTTTGCTAAAATGGAGAGTATGAAACAGTGCATGCATCTTTAGGTGGGATAGAAATTTCTGGACTGTTTACATACACTTATCTACACATGCACAATCTATGATTGGTTATCTCTGAGAAATGGGATCCATTTCTTTTGAATACTCAAAATAAAACAAATCTCAAAATAAAATTTGATAATGAGCATATGTTACTTTTGTGTACACTGAAAAAATATAAATAGTATAAATAACAACTACAGTGATCACCACAGCAAAAGGCCTCACTGGAATCACCCTCAGATCCACCTATGGCTGCTGGGCCACATAAGAATTAGGATGGCATAGCTTTCAAACACCACAACCACTCATTCCACACGTGCTAAGTGCTCAGCATTTGGTGACATTTGTCGACATTTGTTATTCATCTGTGCTAGACCAGGCACTGTGCTAGACCAGGCACTGTGCTAGACCAGGGACTGGGAATCTGCATCCCATGAGCCAATCCCAGCTTCCACACTTGCATCAATAGGGTCATCACTTGTAGCTGTTTTGTTAAAATACAAAGAGTCGAATAATTGCAGCAGAGACATCTGACCCACACCACCTAAGCAGAGACATCTGACCCACACCACCTAAGCTATTCCTCATTTGGCCGTCACAGAAGAAGGCTGCTGCCCCAGTGTTAGGCAATGTGATCCAGTGAGTAGCAACCACCGCTCTGGCCTGACTCAATGGGCCTTGGAGTTGAGTCATGTGGTACTCAGTCACAGAAACAGCTGTGTGGTTATAATACACAGGCAAAGACATGTGTGTGGGTGACATTATTTTTGATGTGGTGGTGTGAATGAGAATGGTCCCATAGGCACACATGTTTGAGCGTTTGTTCCCCAGTTGGTGGAACTGTTTGGGAAGGATTAGAAGCTGTGGAATCTTGTTGGAGGACGTGTGTCACTTGGGGCTCTGGAGTTTTGAAATACTCATGCCATGCTCTGTGTGATCTCTCTCTGGCCCCTGCTTGTGGATGAAGATGTGAGCGTTCAACCGCATCTCCAGGCCCTTTCATCACACCTTCAATCCACTGTCATGGACTCTAGCCTTCTGGAGTTATAAGCCAAATTAAACTCTTTCGTTTATAAGCTGCCTTATATGATGTTTCATCCCAGCAATAGAAACCCTAACTAAGACACATAGGCAGTTGTCCTAGTTGGGAATATTACAGAAAGCCAAAAGCAAAACATAAGGATTGCAGTGTGTACCAAAACCGTGTGATGGGACAGATGATGGACATTAAAATAATAATCAGAATGAAGCCCCAGCCTCCAACACTGAAGGCATAGTAAGGCATGTGAGCCCAGATAAGGTGGGAGGAGAGCAGTGGCGGGCCAAACAACTCTCCTGGCTGTGATAAGGAGCTATCTTTATCAGAGAGAAATGGGGCATCCTGAGGAAAGAGGTGAATATTCTCTTAGAATTTCTCTAGCTTCAGGGCAGTGCACAGGAGGGCCACAGTGGAGCCAGGAAGGATGAACTGACCTTAGCCATCGGGGGCTGAGTTGCAAATTTTCAAGGCTAGGGTCATGAACCTCAGATGACAAACGTCACTGAGGTGAAGTTGATGCAATTCAGGCACAGAAAGAAAAGCCCCCAGCTATCTCAAACTGTCCTCATCCCTGAAATAGGTAGAGCTGAGGCTAGGTTTCCATGATGACAGACACAGCCCAGAAATCCAAGGATGGGGACAAAACAAGTTGATGGCTCAGAAAGCTAGTCTTCCTTGTCCCATGCTTCCACTTGCCTTGACCCAATGGTGGCTACGCAGTTTTTCAGGAATGTACACGGAGCTGCAATGGTGATCTTTAACCGACAATCTCGAATCACCTGGAAAGGGTATCCGTGGGGATGAACTGTGCATGTCTATGGGACATTGACTTAATTAAGTTAATTAATGTAGAAAGGCCCAGGCCACTGTAGATGGCACCATTCCCTAGACAGGAGGGTTGGAACTGTATCAAGGTGGGGAAGTAAAGCTGAGGACACACGATCAGGCAAGCCAGCATAAGTGTATTCACTTCTCTCTGCTCTTGGCCATGGATGTGTTATGACTAGCTGTCTCAAGTTTCTACCATGATTTCTACATAATGATGACCTATGCCCTGGGGTTGTGAGCTTAAATTAACCTCTTTCTCCCTTAAATTGCTTTTTATCATGAACCAGACAGAGGCCATTTCCTTAGAGGGCCCTGTTCAGTTATGCGTACCGATCCATCCAACCAGCAATCGCATTTGGTTCTATTCCTTTCCTTTATAATGAATGTTAAGATGATGTCAAGCAGGGTTCCTGGACCCTCCATTGCCCCCTCAAAAATCCACAGGACAGCATACTGGCCAAGTTGTGATGAAGTCTGGACAAAAGGATCGAGAAGGGCTCTCAGAAAGATGAAGTCAGTCTGCTTCCTACAGTCATAAAAGGCATTCTGCACAGTGGCAGAGGCAGGATGCCCTGAGCTGAGCCCAACTCAACTGCGAGACAGATAGAAGCCATCACAAGGGGACAAGAGACAATAAGACCCCAGCCCTAAACCTGCCACCTGCTAAAAGCATGCATTTGATATTTTCAACAGAAAATCCCAGATGAGGCACAAAGTCAGTGTATTTACTGCCCAGAAGCCCTTTCTGACTAAACTAAGTTAAAACTCAGGCCCTGCCCTGCCAAACAACAAAGACAAGAGAAAATGGTGGTGAAAAGCGCAGTGACTCCTTTCTCTGCTTGATCTCAGTTGATAATTGATAGCGAAAAGACTACCTCTAGCTTTGGTTGGCACTGGAAATACCCCAACGGGCTCGTGTTCTGAACGTTTTCCCCCAATGGAAAGCAGTAATTTTGAAGGCTCTGGACATTTAGGAGGTGGGGCCTCGCTGGTAGAAGCAGCTCATTAGGGGCTTTGAAGGTTCCAGCTCTGCACCTAGGCACAGCCACGCTGGGCTTGGTCCCTGGCTGTGTGAATACATGTCTATATCTCGATGCTCCAACCAGAAGTCATAGAGCCCTCCATCATGCCTTGCCCATGACAGTGGACTAAAGTCTCCTGAAACCATGAAACAAAACAAACTCCTCCTGCCTTAAGTCATCTTTGTCGGGTATGTGTTTTACAGTGGTTGCCTGGGTTACTTAACAGGAACCCAAAGCCTGCTCTGCTAAAGAAGCCGACTCTAGTACCTGAAGGCATCTCGTGGATGACTGAAAATGGACAAAAGGTGTGGCCCCTGACTTCAATTGTGTCTTCCCCTTTGCTGCCTACCCTCTGAATCATGGAGACAAACTGATAACTCGAAACTGTTTTCTCTGAGACTATAGGCATGATTAACTTGGCCCAGTGCCCCTGGGCAGGTGAGTGTGTCTGCTCTTCTTCCTTGTACTTTCTTGCCTGCTTAAGCACTCGGCCTTATAAAGTCCAAACTAAAGCACAGGACCAAGACCTTAGGGAAAAGAATGACGCCGGCAGCAAGAGCAAGTCTCGGTTCCTAGATGACCTTATCAGCCATGAGCCCACTAAGCACAAAGCCAGAATGTTTATGCAGAAGAAGGAAACGCCATTGGAAGCTATGCCCTTGACTGAGAAGAGTCACCAAACGTCAGCCTTCCCGCCTCATCACACAGAAGCCAGCCACTCCCTCTGTTAAGTCGGGCAGCCCAGTGGTGCCCTTCATCTCTCAAGCTGAGCTGCCCACCAGAGCTTTGCCTGTCTTCTGTGCATACGTGGCTCTGGCTCCTTTCTGTTCCTTTCATATTGTGAGAAGATGCTGTCCTCTATCACCTCTTTCAGTCCCTGAAGTGGGCTCACTCCATTACTGACTTAGCTAGGCTCCTGTGGCTTTACCTACCTGAAAAGCTAGGCTTCCTGCAGGGAAAACCTTTGAAGGGAAACCGTAAAGGTGTCTCGTGTTTGGAATGTTCAAAGCTAAGCCTCAAATGCACACACACACACACACACACACACACACACACACACACGAGAGAGAGAGACAGAGAGAGAGAGAGAATTTTATTGAGGCATGACTGACATACCAAGAAGCAAACATGTGTAATGTGTACAAGTTTGAGGTGTTTTGGTGCATGTGACCACGGCAATGCAACACGCAAAGGTGGCAGGCATATCTAACACCTTGCAAGGTTTCTCTATGCCAGCGTGTTTTCGCTGGGGTGCATACATGTGCATGCGTGTGTGTGGAATAGGAGAGCCTGACATGAGCTCTGCCCTCTTTTAATCGTTAGCGTTAATTATAAACTTGACAAAATAGAGAATCTCTCCGGAGACGTGCCTCTGAGAATTGTCTGTGGAGGATTATCTTGATTATGCTAAGGTGGGAAGACACGCCCACTGTGGGCAGTACCGCTCCCTAGCCTGGGAGTCTCAGTATGTGTAAGAGTGGAGGCGACAAGCTGGACACTGGCACACGTGGATCAGTTCAGTGCTCTCTGTCCTTGTGGGTGACGTGATCAGCTGCTTCAAGCTCTTGACACCCTAACTTCCCTATAATGATAGACTGTGACCCAGGATTTTAAACCAAATAAACTCTTTGTCACTTATGGCTTTTAGCAACGTGTTCTCCTAACAGCGCTTTCGGTGTGATGAACAGCATCACCAAATGTAAGTGCGCACTGTGCAGACTTCTAGGAGATACCATCCAGTGTCACTAAGCAGCACTCACAAGGCACCCCACCTCTAGTAGCCACCACAGTGTTCTTGCCCTTTTAAGCAACACCAGCTCTGATCTGTTCCCAAACTAGCTCTCCCAGGACTGTTCTCCCATTCACAGGACTTCTGCGGCCTCGTTCACAACTCCACCCATCCTCTTACCCCAAAGATCCCTAGTCCTGTCTTCAAAATCACTGAGAACCAGAGTCATGTCACAAGGGCCCCACACACTGACCAAGCCATCACTGTGTCTTTCTGAATGATGCTCCTAACTAATCTCCATGTCTGCGGTTGAGTCCACACGCCTGTTCTCACGGCAGCACCAGAACCATTCTACATGTGAGTTGGATTGTGGTGTCAGCCTCTGCTTTCAATTTCACACCATGGAAAATCCACTCTTCCCAAAAAGCCCACCAGGACCCGAGTTTCCCAGGATTTCCACTTATTCCCTATGGTGCTTCCCACCGCCATGCTGGCCTCTTGCTTCCTCCTCGTACAAAGACCACACCTACCAGAGGGCCTTTGCGCTTACAGCTGTTTGCCAGGAAGGTTCTTGCCCTAGATATCGGCTCCAATGGCTTCTTCCCTCCCTTCAGGCTTGTACCCAAAAGTTACAATCTTAACGATGTCGTCGTAAGAAAACCCTCTCAAAGCTCACCTTTTCTTGATATGTTAATTTATTTTCCACCTTAGCACTTAGAACTCTCGTCCTGCAATGTTTCTTTCACGGGTTCGTTTTACTCATCTGTACTCTCTGCCAGGTACCCGGCCGTAAGACAGCAGGCAATGGTGTCTATTTGGTTCATCGATCTTCTCTTAGCAGTGAAGCATAGCTGATGCTCAGTACTCTGTAGTTAGAAAAGAGCCCTAGGCTTGCTGACAGCGCTGTGTGTCTCTGCTAACAGAGGGCAGTCACAGCTCAGGACAATCTGGAATCAACGCATAAGTTAACTAAAACATGATATTTAATGTAATTTATATTCTTAAATAATGCCTTCAGAATGACTCCTTTGGGGTAGGCTACACCTCTGTCCGGTACACAGTCAATAAATCACAACAGGAGCACAGGAGTGCTGAGTGGGCTTTCCACACATGGTTCACTGCAAAAATCAGTTTCTTCTTCCCATCCTTCCTTCCTTTTTTGTTTTATTTCTTCAGACAGGGCCTCGTGGAGCCCAGGCGGGTCATAAGTTCACTATGTAGTTCAGGATGACCTTGTATAAGGTTGATGCTCTTGCCTCCACCTCCTGACAGCTAGGATTACAGGCAAGCACCACCATGCCCAGCTATTTCTTTCCTTTCTGTGAACAAATAGACACAGAATCAAGAGACCCAGGCTGAGTATTGTGGATGAAAAGGAAGGTAACCGCACAATAGCTAAGAATGCATCTCGAATGCGAGAAATTCCAGTTCCCCTGGACTGCGGTACTTCTCACAGAGAGAAGTCTCCCCAGAAGGGCTGCACTGCCTCGGTTTAAGCAGTTTAAAGAGGAGGAGTTAGAAGCCCAGAGATGAAAAGGTTTATGTCTCAAGAAAAGCTCTATCCAATCATCAGGAGCTAAAATCTAAGCTATGAGCAATATGAAGCTGAGATCTTAAGAGCCATGCGTTTGTGGCAAAGCCACAAGCCGACCAAAGAACTGGTTCAATGCAATAAAACAGCGTATCTAGTCAGTCAGCTTGGACTCTGGAGAAATCTTTTGAAAAAGTTCATACATTATATTCTGATCACATTTTTCCCATTCCCAAACTCCTCCGAGATTTTTCTCACCTACTCACCCTAGATGGCATGTGTGGAGGTCAGAGGGTGAGTGTGTGGAATCTTCCACCATGTGGGGTCCAAGGACCAAGCTCAGGCCTGCAGGCTTGCCAGCAGGTGCCCTTACCTGCTGAACCATCTTGTCAGTTCAGCTGGAAACTCGTCTCGAAAGCGGCAAGAGAGAGAAGAATGCAGCTAAAGGGTTTGGATGATCAGCATTAAAGAGGGTGCAGGCAGCCTGGGCTCTCTGGTCTACCAGCTGAGAGACCTAGGATGAGTTAATTAGTCACTTTGAACGGGAGCTTCTTAAACTATAAAATATGGGTCACCAGGTCTAGAGATATTACATGATTTTAAAACAGTTTGATGGTGAAGTAAGGGCCCTACTATGGAGAGGTACCACTATGCAGCTGTGTTCCCGAGAGAGGGCAAGCCCTTAGCATGATCTCAAGAATGGCCTGAAGATGAATGGGATGCTGGATCCACAGATGAAGAAAGGGCCAGGGAAGGAAAGGGCTCCTGTGCTCTGAGGGAGCTGCAGATGACTGACACGGAAGCCCTCCCAAGTCCTGCACTTCCAGCCTCACCAGGCTCTCACACGCCCTTGCCCACTGTTTGTGACACACTTGTTGGTTGCTCAGCACCAGAAAGGGTGGAGGAGTCTCTGATACCTGTCTGTTGTTGCTGGTTTGCTGTCACTTTATTGCATCCATGCATGCATGCATCCATCATGCACCCATCCGTCCATCACGCACCCATCCGTCCATCACGCACCCATCCGTCCATCACGCACCCATCCATCCATCATGTCCCCATCTATACAGAAACACATCCATCCATCATGCACCCATCCATCAATGCACACATCCATCCAATTTTCCATTCCTTCAAGTTCTCTCTATACATGTTCTGAGCACTAGCATGAGTGTAGGATTTGGTGTATTTGAAAATATTCACAGTTGAAGGGTCTGTGTGGTAGTGCAAAAGGTACCCACCTAGCCTGTGTGTGTGCATTTGTGATCACCCAGCACCCTTTAGACCCCAACAAAGTGTACACACTAATACTAACTGCGTGCTTGCTATGCTGGCTTGATTACAATCCCACTCTGCGACGGTGTCACAATCGCCTATAATAAACAAACGCCTCTGATAAACAAACGGGAAAAGCAGGCTGGCAGACACAAGGTCATAAGGCTTGTACAAGGCAGGCCAGGAATGAACCAAGCCTTTGATCAGGAAGTAAAACTCAGAACTGCCCTGAGGACTGCACCCTGTACAGGGAGACTTCAGTGTGCGGTGGCTGAGATTACAATAAACTAAACAGTGTGTCCAACTGCTTCTGGGTGTGTCGGCAGGAAGCAACTGCCATAAACTAAAATCTGAGGACTCAGGGCTTTAACCGAGACGGCTTCATCTGAGCATATTCACCGAAATGTGAGATACAACCTTCTACGGCCTCTGGAAATGTCCCCATCACTGCAGAGCCTCCGGAGCTGAAACAGGATTTCTGCAGCTCATGTATGCTCTCGATGGTGGAAAAGAGAAAGAGTAGAAACTAAGATTTTCCTATGAAAGAGACATGAGAATGCCCATGTGTATAAAAAGAACAGCACACTAAAAGCAAAGGGTCCTGTTTTTAGATCCAAGCTGTGTGAACTCAGACACCAGTTAACCTCTCTGGGTCAATTTCCTTGTGTCAGCAATGAAGAGACAGTGATGGATATCTTAATGTATCTTTTTAAGATTAATGAGTGCTGTCTCGAAACAACAACAACACTACAAAAGATTAATGGATGTACACTGCCATCACTGGCTATAATGTAAAGGCCATTCCCTTTATGTTCCTGTTTATAAAATAAGGTCTTTCATGCCAGATTTGGGTATGAGTGTACTTCGGAAATCATGGTTATCATATACAGAAGTATTCCGTTTGCCATTGAGACTAACACTGCTCTCAGGTTCTGGAGTCCCAGTTGAAATGTACCCAGGTAGGATGGTCATGGGGAGCTGTGTTCCCCTCTGCCTCTCACCATCTGTCGTGTTAGGTTTACAGGGGAGCCTCTCCCCACAGGTCACAGGCTTTCTCTGCTTCCCTCTACACTGCTTTCTGTTCCTCAAAGCGTTCAAACACCGGGCTGCAGGGCTGGGGACCCTGGGGCCTTCGAGCACAGATGGAAGTAGAATCACTGCAGCGTCCCAAAGCCCCAAGCTAGTGCTGGATGGAGGCCAGAGAGGGCGCCACCTGTAAATGCGGGGACAGCAAGGGGCTGCTTGCCAGCAATAAGGATGGGTTTCCAACCTAGGGAAACACCCCACCCAAAACATCCCCGAAGAGCCCCTCACCACTGCACCTGCGTGATCCTCCGGCTCATTTGATCCATCACTGATTAAATTCTTTCTATGTGTTAAGCTCTGCATTTGCAGGAATGAATAACCTATGCCCTACATCCTCAGTCAGAATTCTAGGGCTCAAGCAGGGGAGACAGACAGACAATAGAAACAGACAATTACAAAACACTGCAGTAAGTACAAAATGACGAAAACAAAACTGGGCATGGTGGTGTATGCCTTTATTCCCAGCTTTCAGGAGACAGCAATAGGAAGATCCCTGAGTTTGAGACTATGGTTTAAGCAAAGTGAGTTCCAAGACAGCCATGGCTACACAAAGAAACTCTTGTCTTGGAAGATGGAGGAGGAGGAAGAGAAATCAGCAATGGTGGCCAGAGCCTGTAATCGCCATACTAGAGAGGTGGAGGCAGGAAGATGGAGAACTTGAGGACAGCCTGGGCTATACAGAAGGACCCTCTGGACAATGAGGATGTGGAAGCTAGTACAGGAGAGCATAGAAGTGTGGTCATGCCTGACTCAGGAGCGGCCTAGTCAGATGGGGGAGATGTTCCAGCAAAGATGTAAGGAGGGAGCTCAGAGTTAGTGGGAGCTGTATGAGAAGGCATTCCAGGGGACCACAGGTACGGCAGGCCTGACAGCATTCCTGTGGGTGTGGAGACAGGAGGGATAGAACTTGACTTGGAACTAGCATTCGACACCCAAAGGGTCTTGCGAATGGAAACGCCCAGCCTGCTGCTTGAGCTTTGTCCCCGAGATGTTGAGGAGAAACACCTCAAAGGTTCTAAGCACCAGTGACTACATTTCTGCATCTTCTATTCAGAGACCGTCTTTGGGGGTGATTGCAGGACATCCAAGAGCTGCCCGGTTGCTCAGCTTGGCTGGTGCCACCCTGCTTGACTCATTGGCATAGGCCAGTGCTGAATTGCCTGCCTCCTGTCTCTAGACCTCCTGGTCATGCTGACCTCATAAGGTGATACGGACACAAAAGGTCTTAGCCAAAGGAACTTCTTGGAAGCAGCTAGAAGTACACCCTGAGCCATGAGCAGGACCTGCAATGGGGCACTGGCTGAGAGGCAGGTCTTGGAACAGAAGCAGGGCAGCCTGCTGCAGTGACCCAGAGGCACCTGCACTTCTGCCTCCTCCCTCCTCCTTTCCTTCCCTTCAGTGTTCTTTGGCCCCCTCACTGACTTCAAGGTAGGACACTGTGGAGCCCACCATCTTACAGGGAAAAGCAGCCTCGGTTCTCAGCTTTGGCCACTCTCCAACAGAGTCGGGGTTGAACTTTGTTTGTTTATTTGTTTGTTTGTTCTAAGTCTCCTGTAGTCCAGGCTGGCCTAGAACTCACTCCATGGCCTGAGAATGACCTTGAACTTCTGACCTGAACACTGAAATTGTATGCATGAGCCCCATTCTATGCAGTGTTGGGAATAAAACACAGGGCTAAGTGAATGCCAGGCAAACACTCTACCCACTGAGCCACAGTTCAACCCTCTGGAACTTTCCAGAAGTCAGGGCCCCTCACAGCTCCAGCTGCCATTGGAAGCTATTCTCTCAGCTCTCTACCTGGATCTCAGCCTCACCCGATTACTCCACCCAGGGTCTCCACAGCCTCATTGTCAAACCCTGTTCCCTTATGACTCCTTAATAACAGGTCCCTAGCTCTGCCTAAGTCTCCCTGATGAGTCCTTGCCCCGGCCCCTCCCTCCCATGACTCCTCTTTATTCTGAGTCCTTGGTTCCAGGGCTTAGGATACAGCTTTAGCTTACTTGCCCCAATAATTCCCAAGCCATGATCCAAGAACCAGCCACGCCCACCTCACACAATGCCAGGCTGGTATTTTCTTCTTCCTCCTCCCTCTCCCTCTCCTTCCTGAACATACCTAATCCTTCCAGTCTCCGCACAAAGGCCAAGCAGACCCTGCAGTTTTCCCCTATCACCTTACTGATGGATTAAATCCTCCGGAACTCTGTTTACCTCGGTTAAATGATGTGTTTTTGTGAACAGTACAAGAGCAGCTAGTACTTATATGCCCCGCACCCCTGGGGAACTGAACACAGAAAAGCTCACTTAGCCCCTCTCCCTCGCCCCCATCATCCTGTTATTATCATTCTGCGGTCCTTGTCAGTCAACAGCGAGTCTAGAGGAAGCAGGCTTTGAATGCACACAATGGGCAGCAAGTGGTCATCAGGTGTATTCAGAATTCTCATGGCTTCACCGTCTGTATGCTCATCCCCTCCAGATGCTAACGAGCTTCTTGGTGAGAATGGACTAGGTTGCTGCTTTCTTCCCAGGCCGGGGGAACATAAAGAACTCGGGTTCTAGGGGTACACTAGGGGGATGCAATTTTAAATCAGCACCTCTATTCACATGTCAGTAACTCTTTTCACTGGCCTGGCCTCACAGGTCTGGAGATAAGCAAACTGCTGGAAAGATGGAAGGAGGTAATATTGGTGCAGACTGCCTGAAACCTTCCTGGCCAGGATGTGGTAGCTGGAACTTTGATGGAGAAACAACCCACACCTTGAGGCGGAGTCACCTGAAACCCTGAAGCTTTGTAAGGGTGGCCATCAGGAACCAAAGGCTGTGGGCAGGCAAACCTGGAAGGCTGGGAGGAGATCAGAGAGAGGCAGGACAAGGTGTTGCAGCAGAGCCCTGGCAGAGGAGAGGCAGTCAGCAGGTTCTGCAGGGCCCATAGAAGCCTTTCTGAGCCTTGATCCCTGCCTTCAGACAGACCCAACACTGTGAAAGGTCACATAATTGCCAATGGTCTGATAATCTGCAGTTATGAAGAGTCAGGACAAACTAGTTTGTGCCTCCTCCGTGGTTACTACCCCACTGAGCTTTTCAAAGCCCAGCGCTCTCACAAGCTTTCCTCTAGCAGAAGGGGCAGTGGCTTTCTAGCCTAAAGACCAGCTCATCTTACCAGCTTGGGGCGTGGGGGGTCTTCTGCAAGCTCCTAGGCCTGTAAAATGGGGTGATCCTGCCCATCGCCCCGAATAAATGCTGTTGAGAGGACAAGGGCGCGCGATCTGCCCGGATCCCCGAGGGCTGTCTCCTAGTTCATCTCATCTACTACCCAGGAAACCAACCAGACACTGCAGGAGTCTGCGCCCACAAGGAGGGAGGGCCATCTCCCCAAGGGACCTCCCGCCCCTGCGGCTTAAGTGGCGACTCCCACCGGCAGCTGCCTGGGAGGGGGCGATCTGAACCTCGGGTCCTCTGTCCCGCCCGGCTCCCACCCCCATCCCCCCCCTACCCCGGGGCCGAACCCTGCTTACCTGCGGCTCCAGCAGCCCGCGTTGCTCAGCATTGAGAGGCGCGGGGCGCGCAGCGCGGAACGCGGAAAACACGGGGATGCGGTTGCCGGGGCTGTATAGGGTGGCAAAGCGCTCGGAACCCGCGAAGCGCTGACAGATCCTCACGTGCGCCTCGGTCTCCAGCCCGGCGGGCGGCGTCTCCGCATAGAAGAAGCGGTCGCACTCACCGAAGCCTGCTTGATGCGGGGTCAGCAGCCTGGCCTGCAGCAGCCCCGCCAGGGCCAGGAGACCGCCCAGCGCGAGCCAGCGCGCACAGCCCATGGCGGCCTCTGCGCGGCCGGCCGGGCGCCGCAGGAGCAGGGAAGTCCGCGCTGCCGCTCAGCCGGGGCGGCTCCGGGCCAAGGCCGCGCCCCTTCTCCGCCTCCACCCCCGAAGATGGCTGCAGCGTTCCGCCCGGCTTTCTGCGGCTGCACCCGAGCGGGGAGACTGGTCCCCTACCGCGTTGCTGTTGGGTGCCAGACCTACCTGCCCCCTCCGCGGTGGTCTGGCCCAGTCCAAGGGCGGGTCCCCCGGGCTGGGGCTGAGAAGCCAGGGCTTGCTCGCACTAGGGCCCTCCGGGATGCACAGGGGCGGGAGATGCCCGCAGAACAAGGCTCTTTAGAGCCTTCCGCATCAGACCCTGGGTGGTGGTGGAAACGGGTTTAATCCCAGCAACTGGGAGGCAGAGACAGGAGGATCTCTGTGAGTTTGAGGCCAGCCTCGTCTACATAGTTAGTTCCAGAAAAGCCAAAGCTGTTCCACAGAGAAATCCTGTCTCGAAAAAAGCAAAAACAAAAAAAGGAAAGGAAAGAAACACGGTTAAAATCAGTCGTGGTGACAGAGGCAAGGGGATCCATAATTCAAAGTTAAACAGGGCTCTATAAGACCCTGCTTCAAGTAAATAAATAAATAATCCCCGTTAAAGGAAGTTCCTCGGCTGACAGCACAGCCCTGCTGTGGTTTTCTTGGCGCTGGGGCTGAACATCAAACTGAAACTCAGAAAGGAAAGAGACCGCAACACCCTTTATTCTTCGCACCGTTTATATGTCTGCGTTCACTCCCGCCTCGGATTAGCACAGTGAGAGCAAACAAGAGCAGGGTGTCTGCGGGGTGAGTACGGCCCAGAGGGAACCCAGCTTGTTATCAATTCAGAAGGCGCACCATTAAAAGAATCCCTGAAAACCCACCGTTAATTCACCGCATGACTCCTACAAGACTTGTTTAAATGTTTTCTCTGGGCCACTAATGGATTATAACCCGAAGTTTGGAAAGAATACTATATATTAGGCTAATGATCCAAGCACTAGAGAGAAAAACCAGGAGAAATGAGAATTTAAGAGCAGCCTGGGCTACATAGCAAGACCTATGTCAAAAACGTCAAACTAAACAAACAAAAACTATTGTCTAAACTTGGGTCTTTCGGTCATAAGTCTGGGAGAGACTGGGGTGCTCCAGAAGGGATGAAAGCAAGCAGGCTGTGGAGATGGTTTAGTGGCCATGGTGATGGCCACGGTGACTAGACTAGGGGGTGCAGGATCAGATACAAGGGCTATCTGAGAGTCTATTTGCGTGCAATGCACAGAGCTGGAGGCAAAAAGCAGACCATGGTGTCACAGATTTGTAATCTCATGCTGGGGAGACAGAGGAAGGTGGGTTCTTGGGGCTTGGAGGGCAGCCTTGCTTACGTGGTGAGTTTCAGGCCAGTGAGAGCGAAGTGAACAGCTCCTAACTGGGTGGGAGGCTCAAAGCTGATTCAAATACTGATTGCTCATTCCAGGGAAGACTGGCTTAGCAGCATCCAGGAATGCTCGGGAATGCCAGCTTGTCTCTGTACTGTTTCACTCTGAGTCTCTTTCCTTCTCCACGGACTGCTGACAGAGGAGGAGCCTGAGTTCTAGGTCTCTCTCCTCACAGCCAGACAGCCCCAACACCTGTCCAGAGCGTCCAGCTGCGGCCTGAGGAAGAGACGGTGGCTGAGGTGAAATACAGTGGCATCGACGTACACGTCTGTGGTTTGGAAATGGGAGCCTCCCTTGCCCCCGTACTGTGACAATGGCGTCCTACAAACGACCTCACTGAATGAGCCAGGCTCTCAGCACCCAGCTCCATCTACTCTCCTTTGCAGATGCGGCGACTTCCTGCCCCTCTACTCCCACATTCTCCAATCACTCTTCCTACGCCTGCGGATTAAGACCAGCGGGCTGCTGGTTCCACCGCCACTGCCCCTCTTTCTTAGGTTCCCTTCCTCTTACCGCTCCCACCTTGCACCCAGAGAGCTGTTCAGTTTCCTGCAGCTCCGCAAACAGGTCACATTCCTCTGGACCTTGAGCCTCAGCTGAGGGAAGTACTTCTCTCTCCCCTTTGCTTGCTTTCCCCTTAGTCTGCCCTACCCACCTCATACCCTCAAGCCATTCACCTCCCCACAAGCTCACACCTACCCCACCACCCACACACAGCTTGAGGTTAAAAGGCCCTTCTGATTGCACCTGTTAAGCCCAGCACTGCCTCTTGACCTGTGACCCTTCCGATGGTCCTGCTAAGCCCAGCACTGCCCCCTTGACCTGTGACCCTTCCGATGGTCCTGTTAAGCCCAGCACCTTCAGATGTGAACTCTGTAACTGTTTTAAAGTCAAATTCCAACGTAGGGAGGACGAAGAAAGAAAGGAAGGGAGTAAGGATGGGGGGGCAGAGAAGAAAGACCTTTTCCTACTACTCTTCATTTGGGCTTTATTGCTTCTGTCCATTGCTCCGAGAATGCCTCTTTTCCCATTTATTTTATGTGTGTGAGCGTTGGTCTGAGTGTGGTCTGTGACCACTTGTACACCTATTGCCAGTGGAGGCCATCAGAGGCTGTTGGATCTTAGAGCTGGCGTTAGAGACAATTGTGAACCACCATGGAACGCTGAGAGATGCACCTGGGCCTCAGACTCAGAACATTTCTTCCTTCCTTCCTTCCTTCCTCTCTCTCTCTCTCTCTCTCTCTCTCTCCTTGATTCACTTTATTTTTTTTTTTTGTATGAAAACCCTTCTGTGGTGGCCACAGCTGGAGCTGGGGCCTCTAAACAGACACTCTGGTGTGGGTATTCACAAGATGCTCAGTGAATTCCTGAAAAGGAGATGTAGAGAATGCAGGGACAAACCGATGAGTACTCCTGAGCACTTCTGTATGTTGCGAAGACGATCTCTCCAGAAGTCGGGATTCAGGTAGCTGTAGATCTTGTAGATGGCATCAAAGGTGGACTTGGCAAGTTGCCCAGGGTGACAGTACAGCCCCAGGCTGATGTGTAGTGGTCATCAATACCGGCCATCGTCAGTAGCTTCTTGGGTACAGGGGCAGAGGCAA
This sequence comes from Microtus oregoni, assembly GCF_018167655.1. Classification (NCBI taxonomy): domain Eukaryota; kingdom Metazoa; phylum Chordata; class Mammalia; order Rodentia; family Cricetidae; genus Microtus; species Microtus oregoni. The sequence goes on from NW_024543067.1 coordinate 31,551,062, forward strand.
TGCCAGTGTCTCTGGGGGCAGGGATGAGGCTGATTGGTAGAGGTCATCAATACTGGCCATTGTCAGTAGCTTCTTGGGTACAAGGGCAGAGGCAATGCCAGTGTCTCTGGGGACAGGGATGGATGCACCGGCACAGAGCACCTGTCACCTTGCATGGAGCAGTGAGGGTCTGCCAATCTTGTTCCCCCAGCAGCCTCTCCACACAGGCACAGTGGAAAGCTTGGCTGAGACGATGGGCCCTCGGAAGGCAGTGGCTACCTCCTTGGAGCACTTAACACCAAGATCAACACGACCATCGTAGTCCCCGTTAGTGACAAAAGCCTTGAACCTGTTCCACTGTTTCTGCACTGGCGTGATCTTCAGAACCCCATCCTTTAGGGATGCACCCAGGAAAAAGTCAATAATCTTAGATTCCTTAGTGGGCAGAGGGAGTGAGCAGATCTCCGAGGACTTGATCATCATTGCCTGATTACCAGGCGGCCCAGCTTGGTGACTCTTTGTCTTCAGCTTTACTTCCAGGAGCCCTGTGGCCTTGACTAGGACCATGGCCCCTAATCCTGGCCACCTTGTGCTATGGGCCCTCCTGTCATTCACTATTTGAATGAAGAAGAAGCCAGAAAGTTTCTTATCTGCCCAACACAGCCGGTGAGTACACTAGCCGCTGGGTATTGAGAGGAAGCAGAGCTTCACCTGATTCCAACGCTCCCCTGTAAACTCGCTCCAGCGCCTTTCAGGGCCAGGTGGGCACCCCAAAGAGAAAGCAGAAGTCAGGGATGTCCCAGAAGCTTCTGCCTGAGACCAGGAAGAGCAAGACACAGGCTTCACAAAAGCCACAAAGCTCTGAACAAGATCAGGGGACCTCCATGCCACAGGAGCTGAAACGGGACAAGAAACACAGACAAGCAAACCTAGGCACAAAATATTTGGGTTGAGAAACTATTACATGCATGGGGCAGGTGGCATTTAGGCAGACAGTTCAGGAAGGTGGAAACCAGTATAAAGGAGACATGTTATAACATGGCTGTAACTAGAAGAGCCAGTCATTTCTAGGCCCCTGAGGCTGTGTATTTGACTCTCCTGTCTGCAGAGTCTCTAGCATTAAAGAGAATCAACACACAATAAGGAAGTTAACCTAATTTGGGTTGGAAGATGCCTGGGAGCTAAGGAGTTCTCTTTTGGGTTAAAATTCATTCTTTGTCTTCCTGATAATGGTGACCCTAGAAGCTTGGTTGGATCATCCCATTAGGTGGGAGAGTTAGCTGAACAAGGCTGTAAGAGATGCTTCAACAACAGGGCAGAGCACAGAACGCTGCTCACCTGTGCACAGAGCTGACATATTTTCTATGTATCGAACTCTGAATAATGTTCAAAGGGAGTACTGGTAGTCAATGAGCGCAGAGACTCGGGCTTACGGGATAGAAAAGTTATTGAGATGTTTCAGAAAAACATATACTTCACACTTGAAAACAATGAAGACGGTAGATTCTTTATTTTTATCATACTAAAAAGTTGAAACAGAACAGTATTAGGCAGCTTCAGCTCTCACAGGAGGGGTGCAGTTATGTGTACACAGCCCCCACTCTTCTAATTTTCCCTTCTCCAGGAGGCTACAGTCAAAGAAACCGCCATTAAATGGCTGAACACTTCAGGGATGCTGAGCTAAATCTTTTAAAAGTAAATAGTATTAGCACTGGGAGATGGAAAATTGCTGGCCTCACAAGCAGGAAGACCTAAATTCACTTCCTAGAACACACACACAAATGATCTGTTTGGAGGCATGCTTATAAGCCCAGCGCCATGAAGCAAAACAAAGGGGTTCTGGGGCTGGCTGGTCTAGCCTAATCAGCGAACACCAGGCCAGGGAGAGATCTGATTTCAGGTTGTCTTCCAGCCTCCTCATGCACCTTCACATATATGCACATGCTCTCATAAGCATAAAAAATCAGAGAAGATTTAGCCGGGCAATGGTGGCACACGCCTTTAATCCCAGCACTAGGAAGGCAGAGGCAGGTGGATCTCTGTGAGTTTGAGGCAAACCTGGTCTACAAGAGATAGTCCCAGGACAGGTTCCCAAAGCTACAGAGAAACCCTATCTTAAAAAAACAAAAACAAAAACAAACAAGCAAACAAACAAACAAAATCAGATAAGTTTTAAAGCCCCTGCAGTAAATTCAGCAAGTAAATACTGCAGAAAAACCATCAGTAGGGTTTTCTTCCTGCTGCTGTGTGGCTCCAGCCCTTTCCTAGCCTCTCCTAGTACAATACATGACAGAAGTTTTGAGCAATAATGCAACAGGAAGACCCAAGGCCGTGTCTTCAGATTGGGGTAAATGTCTTGGTTTTGTTCTTCTACCTGAAGACTGCTAATATCACTCAGTCCCTGGAAGCCATCTGCTCGGGCAGAAAGAGGCTGGTGTCCTGCCTCTGCATCCTTCTACCCCACCCCATTCAAATGAAGTAGAGGTTTTCTCCTCTGAATACCGGTGGGAACATGGGAAAATTTCACTCATTCAGTGCCAGGCTCAGTACTAATCACTGCAGACACAGTGAATAAAATGTGGAGCCTATAAGGCACTTTCTGGGGCTTTCGTTTAATTTTAGAAAGACTAACTAACCTCAGTTTATAAGTGCCTAGCTGGAAGATTTACGCTGATTATTTAACTCCAAATCAAGACAGAACTGTTGATGGGGCTGGAGAGATGACCCAACAGTGAAAGGCACTGACTGTTCTTTCAGAGGACCTGGGTTCAAGTCCCGGAGCCCACAAGGCTAATCACAACCATCTGTAACTCCGGTCCTTGGAATTCTGATGCTGTCTTCTGCAAACTCGTGGTGCACAGACAGATATGCAATCTAAATATCCATACACATAAAAACAAACCAATATTTTTAAGGATAGACTCATTAGTAGGGTGTGGGAGGTGTACTTATGGTTCCAGCACTCAGGAAAGATGGTCAAGAGGAAGGAGAATCAAAGTCCAGTCCCCTTCCACCTCAATCCCCAGATCCACTTGTTGGACCACATACTGGGCACCACGGTGCTGGTACCTGAGTGGGAAATAAGAGCATTGTGGGAAGAAGGCAGAAGAAAAGAAAGTCCTAAGTGTTCGTGCTTAGACCCTAAATGTTCATAGCCTGCAAATTCCTCTGACCTATTAAAAGGACTTCTTGAGGAAAACGAAAAGGGTGGCAGACAGAGTCATGCCATGGAGCAAGACCAGTGATGCAGGCGTGACTAGACACTGACATTTCCACCACAGACCTAAGTACACACGTGAACTTCTGGACAACTGGCCCTTTATAGTTCTGGTCCCTTCTCCCAAGAGCCCTACCTATGTTCCCAATGCCATCCACACTAGAAATCCGTTCCCCAGTCTTACAGGAGTCTGCCCCTCATCTTGCCCAGTTCAGCACAAGGCCTGTTCCCAGCAGTAAGAGACTTCTGTTAAAGTTGCCAGGCGTTTGAACCCTTTGTTTTGGGTTTTTAATTTGTGCTGCATGTACCCAGCACCCAACAATGAGGGCATCTGTTACCAATCTATTATTAGCACCAATGCCAGCCGCATCATCGTGTACAAAGAGAGTATTGAGGGAGAAACATTTGGTCACTTGCAGATACATAGCAGCCTGAAACAAGTAGCTTTGTCCAGTGCTAGGACCCCAGGTGACACAGGGGCAGGGAGGGTCTGGGGTGGGAGAAAAGGCAGAAGAGAGACGAGTGTAACTCCCCTTCTTCCTTTCTGCTGTCTCTAGAGACACATTCTGTACATCCTAAAGTCTGGCTTTATATCAGGGAGGGAGGACCAGAGCGATTCTAGAAGGACATGCGGGCCTCTTGAATTGGGAGCAGAATCAGATGCACATGTTTGGGGGCTTGGCATATGAAAGGTGTGCTTTGGTTTAGGATCTACCAAGCCAGCCATCACAGACCAAGTTAAGTGATTGCAATGCTTTTGACCACACGGCTCAAAGTGCTCCAGGAATCTTCTCTTTTCGACCAGCCCAAGTAGAGCAAAATCACTCAGGTTAGTTGCAGGGGCTCTTGGGGGATTTTTCCAACTAGAATGGGCTGTATACAGAACACCCAGCTTGTCTCAGAGGTCAGTGGACCAACTCTGGCCTCTGAAAATATGTGGGCTCTTAAGATGTTTAATTAACCCCTGACGTTGAAAAACCCCAATCTTTTCATAAACTCCCGAGTTTCTGCCTCTCCTAAAACTCAGAAGATGACAACTACACGGCCACCATTCTATAACACCTGTCAGATGTCCCCTCTCTGGGCCCTCTGACACATGAGCAGGCACAGAAGAAGCAAGGGAAGACCCTTAGTTGAGGAAATACAACAGCAGCTTTGAATGAGAGAGAGAGAATGAACAATTCAGAGAGAGAGAGAGAGAGAGAGAGAGAGACAGAGACAGAGACAGAGAGAGAGACAGAGAGAGACACAGAGAGAGACACAGAGAGAGAGAGACAGAGAGAGAGAGAGAGAGAGAGAGAGAGAGAGAGAGAGAGAGAGAGAGAGAGGAACTGCACCACAGCTTGGGCAATGCTGTAAAAACCAAGCAAGGCTGAAGCCTTGCTGTGTGTCTTGTTGGCTGGGATGGTGTGGGTGGGGAGAGAAGAATGTGCTCTCCAGTCTCCCATACCACGTCTTTGTTTTGGGAGCTTCACAACCAGCAAAGTAGAATCTCAAAGGCACTTGAAGAAACAAAACTCCCATGGACCCTTGCAGCCAAACTCCTCACTGGTCCTAAGCCATATGGAGGATCATAACCTTGACCAGGAATTTACAAGGTAGTGTCACCCACGTACATTTTAAAGTTTTGTACTCCAGACAATTAAAATATTTGGAGTTGGGGCAACAAACCAGAGACATGGGTAAAATTCAAACCCAACCTCAGTGGAAGCAAGATGGAATCTCTGTCCTAATAGAATACCTAGCTTTCACTAGGGCAGGCTCTCAGACTTGACCCTGCCCTGGTCTCAGCTGGGTACACACACAAGATCAAGAAAGGCTATGTTTGGAGGAGGACTGGGGAGAGGGTGTGGTCCCAGAGCCTTTGTGTGTTCAAGGTCCCTAGCACAGCAAGAAATCAGCAGGTTGAAAGGGGAGCCATTAGGATGCCTGACCACACTCAACATGACAAAGCTTCAAGTTTGTCAGGAGGGAGCGAGGTATCAAGCCTACCTGCAACCTCTATGTCTTCAAATAACAGAGTAGCACTGGCAGGACTGCCAAGAGGGCCTGGAGGGGAAGAGCACTTGCCATCAAAGCCTACCCGAGTTAGAAACCATAGAGGAAGAAGAGAATGGGTTCTCCATAGCTGTTGTCTGATCTCCACATGCCTGCCACACACACACATCAAACACACATACAAACAAATAAATAATGAGAACAGGAATTATCAATAAAAATAAACAATGGATGATAGAGGGGTGGGACATGACAGAGCTCTCCTTTAATCCCACCGCTTGGAGGAAGAGGCAAGCTAATCTCTGAGAATTACAGGTCAACCGGAGCTACGTAGTAAGAACCAGTCTCAATAATAATAATAGTAATAGTAATTAAGAATAATAATTCATAATAATAGCTAATGTGCTAACTGGACACGATGGCGCGTCTATGCATTCATCATCTATCATTGAAAGACCCTCAGAGAGGATCTTCCCTCTGGTGAAGACCCCGGAACGCAGAAAACACTTCGAGATCACAGGCTGCAATCAGCATGAGGTTTATTAGGTAAACACAGGTACCTGCGGGCAGCAAAGTCTTTCGGAGGACTTGCGCACCTGCAGACTGAGAGAAGGTCTTTTTATAGGAAAGAGGGCGGCAAAAGCAGGTTACAGAAGCAGATGCATGGTCATTGGTCGGTTGGAATGAGGCAAGGGGCATGAATGGTCTTTCCTTTCCCAGCACAGATGCATGGCAACAGATATCCTGTTCCTATTTTACAGATACCCTGTTTTGCAGACATCTTATTTTATAGATATCCTGCCTTGCAGAGGTCCTATTCTACAGATATCCTGCCTTGCAGATATCCTATTTTACAGATATCCCGCCTTGCAGATGTCCTATTTTACAGATATCCTGTTTCCGCAGATATCCTATTTTACAGATATCCTGCCTTGCAGATGTCCTATTTTACAGATATCCTGTTTCCGCAGATATCCTATTTTGCAGGTATCCTGCTTTGCAGACAGGGGCCCTGACCTCACTCTGCACTTACATTTGTTTGTCAAAGTCTTGCAAAATGACGTTACAGCAGCTAAGCTGGGGCCTTTCATAGGGGGGACTGTTCCTTTTGTAAACTGCTAATATTCTAAGTTTGGCACATGTGCTGACTACAGGTATCCTGTTCTCCTAAGCAGACGGGATGTTCTCATGAGAGCCGGCTAGCTGCAGGTCCTGAGGGGGTCCTGAGGGTCTCAAGCAAACAGGATGTTCTCATGAGAGCCATCTAGCTGCTGGTCCTGAAAATCTTTCAAACAAACAGAACATGCTCACGGGAGCATGGTAGCTGCAGGTTTTGAGGGGGGTCTGTAGGGTCTTTCAATGATGAGGTAGAACTCTAGCATGATGACACTGAGAGTCACTCCTGTGAAGTAAGCAAGCTCAGTAAGCTCACTGGTGTTGGCTAGGCCTGGGTAGAACCCTTCTGGTATCAGTGGTCTAAGCGGGGTGAACAGACCACTGTTCGCGTCTCTTCAGGAAAAGTTCTTACAGCAGAACACCAGTCACAAGGTGGACACAAAGTCCACCTCGTGGAGGCCTGGACCTAGACGGTCAAGATGGTGCTGGAGCCAAGATACTCCCTTCGAAGCCATGCAGGCCTCACCTCTGAAAAGACCACTCGACTGTGACCGGGTGGATGGATTAGGTCATCTGTGGTGCTAGAGAGCTCACAATCCGAGCCTCTCAAGCCCCTAAACACTGCAGACCCCCTACGCCGCTGAGGGCGCTTGTTTTAACTTCCTTAATCTTCAGAGCCCTCGTCACCGTAAACAAAGCTTCGTTTCCAGTTTACGGAAGAGGAAGGTTCTGAGGCTGCACAGCCCAGTCCCTAAGTACAGAGAAGCTGTTTAAAATGCCACGTGCATGCTGTGAAGCTCAGTGCTCCAGTCTCTCTGGAAGTGATGTCTCCATTGGCCTTGCCTTACAGACTGACCTGGTGAGAGACGAAATGAGTGACGAGCACAAAGTCACAGCTGAGGTTCTTGGCACACTGCAGCCCCTCATGGCGTAGTCGCTCTGTCCCCTGGCCCCTTTCTCTCATCAGTCTTGACTTGCCATGGCATCCAGTAGAAAATTTAGATGGCACCTCGCTGGGTGTTGTCTGGATAGCATAACCCATAATCTCTGACTTTTTGGTTCTGCAGGCTGGGGCGTCCTCCGCCAGGGTACCAGCATGATCAAGGTCTTGGTAAAAGCAATTAACAGATGATATTCTCCTCCCTCCCCTTTCCTTCCTCTCTTCCTTCCTCCTTTCTTCCAAATATTTTTCTTGCTTTATTTTATTCTAAAATATTTAAATTTAAAAAGAATTGGAATAATAATACAAATCATTCCTGTGTGTTATTTATCAGGGTTTGTGTTTTGAGACACTTCACTTTGTAGTCTTAGATGACATGGAATTCATAGTGTAGATGAGGCTGGCTGTGAACTCACAGAGGTCTATCTGGCTCTGCCTCTTGTATATGCCTGGCTGAAGCCACAGATCTTTAGGGACCTAAAGCCACCAGCTTGGGGAGACCCCAGACATAGCAGTGGCTTCTTAGGAGTTTTGTAGCAAATAATAAAGCTACCCTCTTGCTCGTCTGTGTCCACATCTAAGGGACTCTACCTTCCTGCTCATCTGTGTCCACATCTGAGGGACTCTAGTGTTCCAGCTGAGCCCCAGGCACAGTGCCCAGCATATAAGGAGTGATTAAGGACGTGGGAAGTTTGCTATTGGAACACGAGAAACAGTTTATTATAATACAAGTTACTTAAATGATTAAGACCATTGTGTCTTTTTGATGTGCGTGGGTATTTTGCTGGCATGTCTGTGTACTCTGTACCCTCCTAGGTCCTGCAGAGGCAGGAAGGAGTGGCAGACCCCCTGGGACTGGGTTTACAGATGGTGTGAACCACCTGACCTGTGAGCTGAGGTCTCTGGAGGGGCAGTGAATGCTCTTGGCTTCCTGAGGTGTCTTATTTTAAAAGCTAGTTCATGTGGCACCTTTGTCTTCGCTGTTCCTTATGAGGCTGGTCTTGTTTGCATTTGTATCGTTAGTTTCCGGTTGCTTCTTCCGTCAACCATCCTGGGTTTTCACCATGCATAAAAAAGTGAGAAAGATAATAATATGCTATACCTAAGAAATGAGGTAAACTGTGACTGCGATAAGGCAGTGGTCCTCAACTTTCCCAATGCTACAACCTTTAATACAGCTCCTCATGTTATGGTGACCCCCAAACATAAAATTATTTTCATTGCTACTTCATAACTGTAATTTTGCTACTGTTATGAACCATAAGGCAATATCTGTGTTTTCTGGCGGTCTTAGGCAATCCCTGTGCAAAGTCATTTACCCCCAAAGAAGTCAGGACCCAAAGGTTGAGAACCACTGCAATAGGGTCGTTAGTTATTGTAAGATTAGTCAAGATGATATCACCCCGAGAACCAGGTAAACATATTTGCATTTAAGAAGTTTCTTGGGTGGGAGAAGTGAATGCAGACGACCCCTGATGTCCATAAAACAGGACCTGAGGTCTTGGCAAAGTCTTCGCTCCAGAGTTTTCTTGAGTCTCCTTATCTAGAGCCAGGTTTTTTTGTGCGCAGCCACACACTCCAATACACAGGATTCCTCACCAGGCACTTCCAGCCGGTTCCCGCCAGGCTCCCCAGGATATACATGTCTCTTTTTCTTCATTCTACCTTCATGCTCTTCATCATTCAAATATGAGCCCACCCTTTAATCCCAGCGCTCAGGAGGCAGAAGCAGGCGGATCTCTGTGAGCTACAGAGAAACCCTGTCTCGAAAAACTTAAAAAAAAAAAGAACAACAATCAAATATGAGCCCCACTAAGACTTCACGGTGCAGACTGCATGTCCCTTATTTGGGGTTTTTGATAAGTCCCTGAAGCGGCAAATGTGGTAGACATAGGAAGTACCCAATGCTCAGAAGCTCACTGATCGCCAAGGCCCATAGCGCCTGCTCCTGGTTGCATGGCTGCCTGCTACTTTCAAAGCTTCTGAGGCACTGCGTCCCCCAAGTACATCACCATCTCCTCCACCCATTTAGGTGAACAGTGTGGTTCCACATGCTCGTGTGTTCTGTGGACCTGGCTGAGGCCCTGGTGTGAGCCACACTCCTGACTGCCCAGCCCACACCAGGCTCCAGCTTCATCTCTATGACATGTTCCTACTGCTGCCCATTTGTATGTGTATTTCTCCATAAATATGCTCACTCCCATGTCTGGGTGGCTCATTTGAAGACTACATCCGAAAGGGCATCCTACAAAACCAGCAGACCCTCTCATTCTCAAACCTGACTGTGCTTTGGCGGGGGGTGGGGGGGTGGGGGGGGGTGGGGGGGGTGGGGGGTGGGGGGGTGGGGGGGGTGGGGGGGTGGGGGGGGTGGGGGGGGGTGGGGGGGTGGGGGGGGGGTCTTCATATACCACTCTTTATAGTGAGGTCACAAGTTCCAAGAGGGTTAACATTGTCTACATCACCATTGTGTCATTGATTCTAAGAGCATCACCTGGTACCCAGCAGGTAATCAATGAACATTTGTCGGATGGGTGGATGGATGGATGGATGGATGGATAAATAATTCAGGCATGAAATATTGATGTCTACAAGGAAAGCTGCTCTCCGAGGTTCACAGGACTAGATGTGGAGTAGAAGACCCTGGGTAATTATGGTGCAAAGACCCAAGGCCAAAGGAAACTCCAAATGCCCAAACTCAAAAAGGCAGCACAAATCTCCAGAAATGAGCTCAGCTGTACCATCGGGGGATTTCTGGCAGTTAGATGAAAGTCAGCATTCCTGGGGAACCTGTGACGCTGGTTCCCCCCTAACAAAAGAAGTCATTATGTCTACATTTGCAGAAGAGACTTTTATCTACCTGAGGTGCGATGCTCCTGTGTCAGAAGTACTTGCTATATATTTCAAAGTTTATGCTAGTGTGCTAGCCCCCCTCATTTCCTCTCCTACCCTAGATGGGCTTGCCTCTCCTGTCTGCTCCTTCCCCTTGTAACCTGCTGTTCAACTGTGCGCTCTTCCCGCTTCTGTGTGTCCTTGTGTTCTCTAGTCTGGATCCCCTGCAGCCCTCCTCTCTCCCAGATAGCCTGGCCATGTTCAGTTTACCTCTTTCCCTCTCTGCTCTGGACTCTACCAGATGCCTCTGACTGCTTTCTCTCTCTCTCTCTCTCTCTCTCTCTCTCTCATCTACAGCAAAATCCTTCCCCTTAGCCATGCCATGGAGCAATTATGTCAGCAGTTTGTACAAATCCTGATTGCCAAGATACTAGAGGAAAGACTTTTAAAATGCAGAGACCCAGCCACCCAGTCTCTTTTCACCATAGCAGAACCCCTGCTGAGGTTAGCGAGGGCTGCTCCAGGGACTCACCCTGGAGCCTCTACAGCAATGAACAGTGAGAGAGTCAGGTGCAGCAGTTTGACACTGGTAAGCAGAGAGACCCGAGACCACTGCAGCAGGCGCCATTCCTCCAAACCATTGGTGCCAACTCCCGTGGTTTCTTTTTCACCTACCACCGGAGCAGGTTCCTGGCAACTGCTTGTGGGTTTCTATTTAAAGCAGAGATAGGTAATGAAAACATTGGGAAGACAAACTTTTGATCCCATATATGGCTGCATTCCAATAAAATAAATATTGTAGTACAATTATCTCAAAATATCTGGAAACAACTGCTTAAATATACAAAAATTTTAGCTAGCATCATGGTTGATCATGATAAATAATTCAGTGTACTGGGTAGACAAAAATCAGAGCTGAAAAATATTTAATAAATCTTAGAGAAGTCTCAAGACATGAGCTCCAACCTCTCCAGGCACACATCCCGCCAGTTTTTAATGTTACAAGTTTGCTTACGAGTAATACTAACAGCAGGCAACATTTATTAGATGAAATCGTATGCTCTGTCCTAAAGTTGCAGGCCAGTTCCAGCTCAGGTGCACTATGACCAACATCTCACGGTGCCCAAAGAAGGAAGCAGAGAGCCAGAGGACAGAGGCAGTTCACTGAAAGATTGCTCAATAAATCCATGTAATGTGCTCTGAAGAAAGGTTAGGTCTTTTGGCTCCTGCATGCTTATGCAATCCTGACCTCGCTCTGGCAATATCACAACCAGGTCAAGTACGACAGAGAATGGAATTTGCAAATAAGCTCGTATGACCCTTTGTATAAATAAATATGTGGTTAGATCAGTTGAGAAGAGAACAGTGCAAGTAATGGAGGGAAAAGTGTTGAACAGCTTTTAGTTTTCTTTTTGTTTTAACAAAGCTAACTATACCTTTTCCATATATACCAGTAACTTAATTCCTTGATATTTAGACATATAAGCTGTAGGCTTTCTTCTACACAAAGTGCTACTTATGGATGTTTGTAGCATTTATATTCATAATTTCCCAAACTTGGAAGCAACCAGGATATCCTTCAGTAATGCAAACAGACAAGCAATGGTACATCTATAGAATGAACTAGAATTCCATAATAAAAAGCAGTGAACTATTAAACCACAAGACATGGAGTAAACTCAGTTCGGCATTGCCATGTGAGAGAAGCCAGCCTAGAAAATCTGGCTACTGTAAGACTCCAGCTATTTTTCTATTCCAGAAAAAGCAAAAGGATCAAAGTCTATGATTATGAAGGGGTGGGTGGGTGGAGCACAGAGGAGTTGCAGGCAGTAAAACTGTTGTTCATGATGAAGTGTCTAAACCCATAAACTATGCGGTACCTAGAGTGGACCCTAAGATGAGCTACACCCTTGGGCAATAGTGGAGGGAGTGTTGGTGTAGTTTAACAAAGCACCAGCCTGGCAGGGGAGGTTGCAACGGGGCTGTAAAGAGTGGAATTTGATATCTTAACTTTACTTTCTGCTGAACTATTGAGCTCCTCGAAAAATAAAGTTTATTCGTTTAAAAAAAAACTGAAAGAAAGAACCAGGTAATCATGTGGGTTGGTGAGGAGGAATGGTAGCCCTAGGAAAGCCAGAGCAGTGTGTCCCTGGCTTTGAGCTTGACCTGGAGTTTACAGATCCCCGGAAGCCATTCCTATCCATCTACTGACTTTCTCCCTGTGCCTGTCCCATTCACACCACACAGAGTCCATTTTTTGAGTGTGAGCGTTTTCCCCCATATATGTTCATGCATCATGTCTATGCCTGGTGCCCTTGGAAGTCATATAAAAATACCAGAAAAGGGTTGTAGAGACAGATGACTCAGTAGTTGTGAGCACTTTCAGAGGACCTGGGTTTAATTCCCAGTACTTAGTGGTTCTGTAACTCTAGGCAATATGGCACCGTCATGGGAAAACACCAATGCCTGTGAAATAAAAACGAAAAATAAGCCAGTAAAATATTTTTTTAAGTATCAGATCATTTGGAACTAGAGTTATAGATGGTTGTGGGGCACCATGGGAGCCAAACCCAAGTTCTCTGCAAGAGCAAGGAGTGCCCTTGACCACTGAGTCATCTCTCCAGCCCTTCCCACAAAAATCTTGTGTTGATTTTGGTTCAGGGAAAATGAGCGGGTTTTTCTTTACACAAAGACTCTGGAAGGTGACAAAGTCCAAGATGAGTGCCTTTGTGTGCCTCTTCCCAGGTGTCCTTTCTAATTGCTGGAGAGTATGGCATGGGGTCCCCAGCAGGCAGGAGAATGGCTTCAGTGGGCAGGCAGAAAGTTTAGACTGCATAAGCCACATGGGCATTTACCTTCTTCACTATTACAAGAGAGCAGTGGGCTGTGGAGGGCAGGGACCATTACTGCTGCAGAGCGCCTTTCCGAGATTTCCCATCCCAGGGTATTAGGCCCTTTGCCATGTAGGAGCAGAGACACATTTGCCTGGGAGCCACCCTCTCTTTGATGAGGAGGCGGAAAGCCCTGTAGCTCTGAAGCCATGCCAGGGAAGTTCGCCTCACAGCTGGCAACAATGGAGGGTGTAGCAGACACTCCACGACTTGCCAAGAGCTCACTGTAGTCACCACCTCTGTTTAGTCGTGGGCGGCAGAGGGAAGAGCAAAGCTCAGCACAAACAACCGGCTGCTTCAGGGTCCCTGATAGTGACCATCGGAATAGATCTATGGATACACCCAGTGCTGGTGTCTCTCACACCTACAACAGCCTCACTAGATGACAAGCACATCATTCATCGTGGGTCACTCTTCATGGGTCTGAGCCGGGTTTTTAACAGACTTCCCACCACACAGGACACTGGTGTGTCTTGTGGATAATGTCGTCTGATACAACTGGAAGAATAGAAAGTAGAAACTTTCTTAGGAACTTGATAGCACACGTGTGTAGCAGAAGATGAAAAAGAAGACTGAAGACAGGCTCTCCCTAACTCCATAAAGCTCTTTCTGTGCAATGGTCTGGCCTCCAGTGGTAGATATTTAAAGTGGGGACTCCCTAGTCAAGGATAAATTGATAAATTCTGGGGCTTTAAATACTAGGAAAGAGGTACACAGCTTCATGGGCCTCTTTAGAATTTCAGATAATAGGGAAGAAATAAAATATGAGGTAATGAGCCACGAGCCTCGTGATAAAATATAAAATAATAGAAATGGGCTAATTTAAGTTGTAAGAGCTAGGTAATAAGTCTGAACTAATAAGCCAAACAGTTTGTAAGTAATATTAAGCTTCAGAGTGTTTATTCGGGAACTGGCAGGTAGAAGAGAAACCTCTAGTTACAAAAGGCTTTCCAGGTCAAGGGTGTAGTAAAAAAAAGTTTGGCCATGTTCCTTCAAAACCAGGTGATCTGATTGTGCCAAAGTCTATGTGATAGGTTAAGTGCCCTGCAGCAAGGACTTGCAATCAGGCTGGCACACTGGAAGCATCTAAGGCCATCACATCTAGGTCCTTTACAGTGAGTGCAATGCTGGTGCCTAGGCAACACTTCAAGGCTCTGCTTTCACTGGCTGAGAGCCATTACCCTCTAGAGACCAGCCATTGCCCAAGTCCAGTGTCCACTAACCTCACCTGAAGGATTTGTTAAACTAGATTTCTGGGACCAGTAATATGGCTCAGTTAGTAAAGGCCTTGCAATGATGTGGGAGGGTCTTCTGTTTTGTGTTGATTTAATTGGTTAATAAAGAAACTGCCTTGGCCATTTGATAGGCCAGCCCTTAGGTGGGTGGAGTAGACAGAACAGAATTCTGGGAGGAAGAGGGAAGTGAGGCAATCGCCATGCCTCTCCTCTCTGGGTCAGATGCCATGGAGCCAGCCACCAGGTCAGACATGCTGACTCATTCCCAGTAAGCCACCACCTCGTGGTGCTACATAGATTATTAGAAATGAGTTAATCAAGATGTGAGAGTTAGCCAATAAGAGGCTAGAGCTAATGGGCCAGGCAGTGTTTAAAAGAATACAATTGATGTGTTGTTATTTCGGGTGTGAAGCTAACCATGAAGAAGACGGGCGGGACGAAAAACAGGCCTGCTCGCCACATCATTACATTGCAACCCTCTTGGATCCCTCTTAAAGGTGATAGAAAAGAAGAAACTTCACAAAGCTGACCTCTGACCTCCATTCCCACGCTGTGGCACCCACATGCACACATACACACACACAGTAATAGTAATAAATAAAATGAAGGAAAGCTTCCAAGGCCTACTCTAGAGTTGTTAATTCAATATGTCTGTGACGTGAGAATTTTCATGAGTAGCTCTTTGAGTCAACCCTCTGATGATACTGATTCCGGTGGGGAGGAAGCCACACCCCCAGAGTCACTGATGCTGACCCCGTTGAGCCCCAGAAGAGAACCTGGTGCTGTTCTCTCCATCTCGGCTACTCGACAGTTCCCAGCTCATGGTCATACAAGTTTCCACCGGAAATCAAGTTTTGAATAAATGTCACCTCATCAACAGCTGCTCTGCTCCCAGGGCTGAGTGGGCCAAGAAGCATAAACAGTGATGGTTGAGGCTTGGGTCTCAATGCAAAGAGGAAGAGCAGTGGAGACTGACGGCCATGGGTTGAAGGTGACGGGAGAAAACGGAAGGAGAGGCCTGCGCTTGCTGTGGTACCGCCCAGTAACCAGGAGAAGCAAATGCTGACCTTCCAGAGAAGGCCACTGGGCTAAGTACCAGGAGCCTAGTCTGATGACCTTGAATGGAGTGGTCCTCACCTGCTCAGTTGTCTGAGATGGATACGTCAGCAATCCACTCAAGGTCCTTCATGGAGACAGGGTCTCACTATCTAGCCTAGCCTGGAAATTGCTATACAGCCAAGGCTGTTCTTGCGCTCCTCTTCTCTGCCTCCCAAATTCTGCGATTATAGCCATGTGCCACAATATCTGGTAACCCTAAGCATTTCTTTTCTTGATCATGGTAGTGGTTACAAGGTATTTTATTTAATAACTACACATACTTTTCTGTGTACAGACACACACACACACACACAATTGTATGGGCACATAAATTGAAAATTAATGAATAAAGTTATATTATCAGGAAAACACAAATTTATGAGAATATATTAAAGCAGTTGCAGAAAAATTAAGAAGGCATTCTTTTAAAAAGTTTGCATGAACCGGGTGGTAGTGGCACATGCCTTTAATCTCAACACTTGGGAAGCAGAGACAGGCAGATCTCTGTGAGTGTAAGGCCAGCCTGGTCTACAAGAGCTAGTTCCAGAACAGCCAAGGATATTAAACAGAGATACCCTGTCTCAAAAAAAAAGTTTGTATGTGTCTTCATGTACGTCTATGTGTGTGGGCTACCCATAAAGGCCAGAAGAAGATGCTGGATCTCCTGGAGTTGAAGGCAGTGGTTAGCAGCCTGACATGGATGCTATGAACCGGCTCAGATCCTCAGCATGAGCAGCCATCTCTCTAGCTCCTGAACAGGCATTCTTGATTTGGGTAAAAACAAATAAACAAACAAATAAATATAAAATCTAGACTTTGAAGGAGATTTCAGCTCACAGTAGCTTGGTTTCTACACAAGATCTGCCCCAAATCAAGTCAATCAAAATTCCAGCATGAGCCGGGCGGTGGTGGCACATGCTTTTAATCTCAGCATTCAGGAGACAGAGGCAGTTTGATCTCTATGAGTCTGAGGCCAGCCTGGTCTACAGAGCAAGTTCCAGGACAGTCAGGGCTGCACAGAGAAAACCTGTCTTCAAAGAACCAAAACTCAACCAACCAAACAAAAAAATCCAGCATGGATCAGGGAGGGGTCCCTGAGAGCCCACCCCATGCCCTATGGGGGTAGCTACTGGCAGGTGATAGCTGCTGAGGGAAGGGAAGCAGTCCCTCTCCTGGGGGACTATCAACCTGGGGAGGCTGTTAATAAGTTGCAAAAGCTTTCCTCCCCTCCCTATAATTTGTACTTCTTCCCTCTCTCAGTAAACACTGCCATTCCTGGAGCAAATGCTGAGGCTTTATGTTTTGTTCTATTGCATGGGGTCTCTTACCATGTGGCAGAAGGAAGATGGCTGCCCCCACCCCAACCCTGAGTCCTGGGTGTGAGCCATCACCTCCAGTTTCTGCAGTGCTGGGATTCAAACCCAGGGCTTTGGACAGTCTGGGCCAACACTCTACGGCCTAAGCTTCAGGCCTAGCTCAAGTCATTAGTTTTATTCTTTTATTCACTGTACTCCCCTCTTCTATCTTTTGACACCTACCACCACCCACATTTCCTGAATATTTCTATTTATTACAGTCTTTAGTGCCACCAGCTATGTCTGAGCAATTGTCTCTTTTCTGGATTACACCATGACGCTTACAGCTTCAATTCTCCACTGTCTGCAATTCATCTAGCCACCATAGCGATTATTATAACCTGTGAGACAAACTGACCCTCCCAGAACTTGGGAGGCAGAGACAGGGAGATTGGCAGCTTTGCTATATTGAGGATTTGAGGCCAGCTGGGAATGAGTGAAGCTCTGTCTAATCTTTAAAAACTGGATAAACAAATAAAAACAAACAAAAACCATAAAATGCAAAGTAGTTGATGACTCTCTTTTACATCCGTCTGCAAAAGTCAATGCTTTACCGTCCATGGCCCCTGCAGGTCAAGCGTAGGTGGTCTTCCACAAGCTGAAGAATGGGGAGGGCGTGTTGACTCACTAGGTGACAGTGGTTTTCAGGTTTCAAACATTTTATTATACGAGTTAAAAACAAAGCATGATTAATAAGAGCTCAGAGACTGATATTTGGGTTCAACCGAAAAGCAAAACACCAACCCCTGGCTCTTGGCTCGACCTCAGTCTGAAATGACTATTTTGCCTTTAGCAATCCTCAGAATGAGACCATGAGAGCTGTCTCCTGTTTTATATTCCTCTCTAGGGCTGGGGTTAAGCGTGTGCACCACTATCATCCAGTTTCTATGGCAACTAGTGTGGCTACTGGGATTTAAGGGGTGTGTTACCACTGCCTGGTCTGTAAAGCAGACCAGTGGGGGTGTTTTACTCTCTGATCTTCAGGCAGGCTTTATTTATTAAAATACAAATGAAATAAATACCACTGCAAGTTAGATTTCACTGCTCACTTCAGACTCTAGTTATGCATGTCTGGTGGTTATTTATCCCCCCCCCAGATTGACAGATTTCCACATTTGAAGGGATCCCTTTTCTTAAGACTTCATCTCTTAAGAACGAGTCGCACTTTTGGGGCTCCCTCACCTTTGGGCACCCTCTCCAGGCATTTATTAATTTGATTTACTGCCCATCGCCACCTACTGGACATCAGAGGACATTACATCATGGACATCCTGATTTTCCTGTGTGGGCCTTTGGATTCCATGGGCATTCATATTTGTGAAACTGTATTTACATTTTTTCATGACACGACAATACACCATTTTGAATTATTTAGAACCAAACTCTATGTCCTGAGATCTTTTCTGGAATTTCTTGAGAATTTGTGTAAAAACACTATCACACAAAAGGTATTGGGAAATATTGGAACCTCAAATTTCTAACTTGAATTACTTAATCAAGTGAGATTATAAAACATCCTCAAGTTTTCCAGTTCATTTAAGAACATAATCCTAGACTAAGCAGTTTCCTTTTCCCTTTTTTTTCTTTCTTTTTTGTTTTTAGGTGTTTTTTTTTTTGTCTTTGGTTTTGTTTTTTGAGACAGCGTGTCTCTTTACAGCCCTGACTGATGGCATAAGATACAAAATAATCCCACACTAGTTCAGAATTACATATAATAAAGGGTTATTTATTTAGGGGGGACTTACAGATCACTTTCCTAGATCACAATCCTCTGCACAACAGGCAACAGGAATAGAGGCTAGCAGCTGGAAGTGAGAGCCATAAGCAAGAAGGCACAAGCTTTACAGCTGCCTTTGCAGTATAAGAGACCACGCCCAGTGGGCTGGTATCTTAAAGGCTGTTGGCTGAAAGAGTGGAAGGAGCTCCCACAGCACCTGGCTGTCCTGGAACTGTCTCTATAGACCAGGCTGGCCTCAAATTCAGAGATCCATCTTGAGTCCTGGGATTAAAGGTGTGTGCCACCACCACCCACCTTTCACAGCAGTTCCTAAACAAAGGAAATAGGATATTTCTTATTGATAAGACAGCACATTTAGATATTTGTATTACACACAACATATGTAAAAGGGAGATACGATTAAAAGGATAATTTTAGCCCTGCATGGTTACATCCACCTGTAACCCAGTACCTGGAGGGTGAAGGCAGAAGGAGCTGGAATGCCAGGTTACCTCTGCTGCAAAATGAGTATGAGGCTAGTATGGACAACACGAAATCCAACCAAGAAAAAATATTTTTTTTCAGTATTCTCCAATATAAACCAGTATCACAAAGTCAGTCATTGACCCTAAATCGTTCTTTCTTCCTTGCTAATAATGTTTGTAAAAACAGTCCTTCCTGTGCCATCTCTGTAAATAGAAAAGAAGGAAGGAAGGAAGGAAAAAAAGAAAGAAAGACAGAAGAAAGGAAGAAAAATAAGTCATGGAGACAGAAGAAGGGGCAGCCTGGTCCATCTAGCATGATGCAGTCTAGAACCAACAAAAGCAAAACCCAACTCAAGACACAAGATTGAAGGGATAGCCGGGCGGTAGTGGCACACACCTTTAATCCCAGCACTCAGGAGGCAGAGGCAGGCGGATCAAGGCCAGCCTAGTCTACAAGAGCTAGTTCCAGGACAGGCACCAAAACTACAGAGAAACCTTGTCTTGAAAATCCAAAAAAAAAAAAAAAAAGATTGAGGGGATAAACAGATTATTTCCCATTAATGTGCAATCCTAGTCATGGAGACAGATCCCCAAAGCCAGAAACACATTTTCTACCTTGGAATCAACCTTAAAAAGAGGCAGCATGGTTATCTCTCAGAAATCTAACTCATCCAGTACCATCTCTTAATGCTTAACACTTAGCACTGAGCCTTAGATTGTCCTACCAACTTGCTAAGGGACCTGCTGCCACACCCTAAATTGGGGATGAGCTGTATTGAAGTAAAGGAAGACAGCAGGTAAAGGTGATATCAGGATTAAAACTGCAGCTTCCTGGACCCAGAGTGTCTTCATGAGGGCTTCTCTTGCTACAATGAAACACCATGACCGAAAGGCAAGCTGGGAGAAAAGGGCTTCTGTGGCTGGCACTTCTGTTTCCTTCTAAAAATCCTTCAATGGAAAACACTCGGCTGCCCAGGACTAACACACACAGCCCATTTCAGGCTTTTGAAATTTCTCCTTTACTTGTACGAAATGTTTAAAGTTTTGTTGCTGTTGTTGTTGTATTGTTTGTTTGTCTTCTGTTTGATTTAGGGGCAGGGACAGGACTCAGAGGGTGGAGATTCTTGCAGCCTGAGGAACTGACTTTGATCTCTGGGACCCAAGAGGTGGTTGGAGAAAACTGACTCCTGGAAGTTCCCCTCTGATCCCATATAAGTGTAGGTGCATGTCCATGCCCACACTCACATACAATGAAAACAAATGTAGAAAGAAAGACTTAGTAAAAAAGAATTTATTCGCCAGGCAGTGGTGGCGCACACCTTTAATCCCAGCACTCGGGAGGCAGAGGCAGGCGGATCTCTGTGAGTTCAAGGCCAGCCTGGTCTAAAAGAGTTAGTTCCAGGACTGGCTCCAAAGCTACAGAGAAACCCTCCCTGTCTTGGAAAACAAAACAAAACAAAACAATAAAAACAAATGTAGGAAGAAAAATATAGTTAAAAAAAAATATTAGCCAGGTGGTGCTGGTGCTCACTTTTATTCCCAGCACTTGGGAGGCAGAAGCAGGCAGATATCAGTGAGTTTGAAGCCCACGTGATGTACAAGTAAGTTCCAGAACAGCAGGACTGTTACACAGAGAAACCATGTCTCAAAAAAAAAAACAACAAAATAAATAAAAATAAAAAAATAAAAAGATGTGCTGATTGCTTTCTTTTCCCCCTGTCACCGACAACAATATTGTTGACGGTAACTGAAAAAATGTAGATTTACAATTTGGAGGTTTAGGTATTATTTTCTTTTAGTATTTTTTTTCTTTTTTCTTCCTTCTTTCCTTCGTTCTTTTCTTTCTTTCTTTCTCTCTTACTTTTTTTTTAAAAGAAAGAATTTCACTTGTAAGTCTCAGCTGATCTGAAACTCCCTATGTAGAGTTTCCCAAGCTAGCCTCAAACTCATGTCTTTGCCTCCTGCTTTCAGGGATTTAAAGGTGTGTGCTAACACAACCAGTCTACTGCAACTCTTTCATACAAATATGTGTTTATTGTGTGAAATGGGTCTTCTGTACCTCAGGCTGGCCCCTTGAACTCCCAGTCCTCCTCCCTCCAATGCTCAAGTGCTGGAAACATGCCTGGGCTTCCATGACAACCACTATTGCACACATATCTGATTTTTAAACACATTTTCTTATGCTCGTGTGTTCAGTGTGTGTTGTATGTTTGGGAGTGTGTGAGCCAGGGTGAAAGTGTGGATGTCAGAAGATAGTTGTTGGTGTTGGTTCTCCCCATGTCCCATGTGGGTCTTAGGGATTCCACTCAGTTGAAAAAATCTTGGTGGCAAGCATCCTTGCCCACTTAACCATCTCATTGGTCCAGTGCCATCTCATTTCATTGTGAGGCAAATTCACGTGGATGTCATGAGACACCACCATGTGCTCTGCTTCTTTCTCCTAGGCCTGAGCACAAATGAGCTTCGCTCTATTCCCAGAAGAACAATCTCCAAGCCAGTGTTTTTCAGAGGGGTCACATATCAGATATTTACAATCTCAATCATAACTGTAGCATTCATTACAGTTATGAAGTAGCAAAGAAAATGGTTTTATGGCTGGGGTCCCCACAACCTGGGGAAGTGTACTACAGGGTCATGGCATGAGGAAGGTTGAAACCACAGGTCCAAGGTCCATGTCGGGCTCTGGTCCTCGCTGGTTCTGCAGATAGAAAAAGGTGCTCTCTCCCTGTCCTCTACAGTTGTGCCTCAGAAGGCCCACGGTGCTGTGCAGCCTTCCAGGGTGATGTGGTCCAGGTTTGTCCTCATTCACATGTCTGATATGAACATCTGTGGAAGTCAACAAGACGGACCAGCATTAAAAGCACCTTCTCACAAATCTGAAGAACTATCAGTCCTCAGAAATACTGGTGAAGGGAGAAGCAACTCCCCAGTTATGACACACAGAAAACTCACACACACCTACACACACCCACACACCTACACAACACACACACACACACAGAAAGACATACATAAACACACACAAGTAACGAATGCAACAAAAATCACAGGATACAGGTTTCGTTTATTTCTCTGTTTACTTATTTGAGTGCTGTTTGGTATGATTTTGCTTAGATTTACATATACCAGAAGAAAACATTTCAGAAGAGCATATAAATATACCTTACGGTTATCATATATTTATTTTTAACTGTGTATATGATGTGGGTATATGCCTGTGAGTATGCCCCAGAAGATGGAGCTACAGTCTCTTGTGATTTTATGTGTTTGTATATTTCTAAATATACATATACACAGGGTTTCTCTGTGTAAGTGCTTAGGCTGTCCTGAAACTACCTCGGTAGCTTCATGCTGGCCTTGAAACCCGAGACCTGTGCAACACCACATTTAACAGTGTGTGTGTGTGGTTTATGTGCTTGTGTTCATTGTGGAACTTCTATCATGGGTGCTGGGATTGCGGGATTCCAGGTTGTATTCTCTGAAGGATGAGTTAGTAAGCAGCCAGACAACAGGGAAGACTCCTGCAGGTAGGCCTCTCCACCTCCATTGCCTCCCACTGGACTCTGTAACCCACAAGGCCCACTTGGCCACCCAAATCCACCAAACCCATTATCCTCCCATTCTTGGCCAACCTTCCCTGCAACGTAACAGCCCCTAGAGGCACAGAACCTATGCCAGTTGGAAGAACAGTTCCACTCTGCTGCCTACTCCCACCCACCCCATCCTCCTCCCTGTGAGCAGCCCTCTCCAGCAGCATCTGAAGATGCTATAAGCATAAGCACAACCCACACCAGTCAGATGAGCAGGCACAGGCAAAACCTATACCAGTCGGAAGAGCAGACTCCATAGACAAAGGTAAAGCCCATACCAGCCAGAAGAACTGGATGATATAGGGGATCACCACACTTGACCAAAGAACCATCCAATCACCAGAACCCTTGACCACTCAGGTCAAAAGACAGTAAAAGAAACAATAAAGGAACCAAGACCGACCCAGTGAAGACATCACAAGAATCAACACTTGTACCTATAATTATCCCAAATTCAGATGGGTAAAAGGCAGTGTAAGAATATATTCAACAACATAAAGAGCAATATGGCACCACCAGAACCTAGTGGTTCTACAGCAGCAAGACCAGATAGCTCAACACAGATGACACAGAAAAAAATAACCAACCTTAAAAATAGCTTTATGAAGATGTTAGAGGAAGTGAAATGTTCCCTTAAAGAAATTGAGAAAAAAACAAATAAAACTTGGAAGAAATCAAAACATCCCTTAAAGAAAGACAAGGAAAGACAGCCAAGCAAAGGAAACAGTTCAAGACTTGAAAACTGAAATAGAGGCAATGAAGAAAACACAAATGAGGGAATTCTGGAAATGAAAAATCTGGGTAAATAAACAGGAACTACAGATGTAAGAATAAACAAGAGAATACAGAAGATGGAAGAGAGACCCACTGCAGGGTAAAAGTGCCAACCAAAAACAAAACGAAACAAAACAACAACAACAACAACAAATGCTGACTCTGAAACCAAAGCCATAATTCACACTTTAACCCTAGAACAAGAGTCAGTGGACAAAATATGCTTTAGCCTCAAAAATAGAGCAAAAAACAAGAATAGAAGGCCCCAGTGAAAGAAACACAGTCTGGCCCTGAAAACCAGAGCCAACTCTATTCTGACCAACTGAAATACAAAACCAACTAATCCCTGATCTGGAAACCAATCAATCTCTGAGCATCTTGAACCTGAACCCAGAGTAAGAGAAATACATCTTGGATCTGAGACCTGAGCCAGGGAAAGAAACACTGTATCCCTGAAATCCCTGAACACAGAACCAAAGAGACACACCCTGACTCTGAAGCCAGAGTCAAAGAAACACACCTTGGCCCTAGAACCAGAACCAGTGAAAGAAATACGTATTAGACCTGAAAATAAAGCAAAAACTAAAAAGGGCAAGTGAAACACACACAATTTGGCCTGAACCCAACTCTACCCCTGACAAACTAAACTAACCAATCCATAAGCAGGAAACTAGTCAATCTCTGAGCAGAATTTTTTTTTCCCTGGAGAAACTCTGACCCTAAGTTACCCTATATAATCCCCTCTGCCTGTTCAGTCTGTGACGGTCCTTTCTCACCCTGGCAGAGGCAGCCATTCTCCTGCATTCCTTCCCAAATAAATCTCTTTCTCAAAAGAGTCTTGGGTGAAGCTCTTCGTTTGCCAGAGCAAAACAGAGGATCTAGCTGAGACATGCCTCAGTAGACTGAGCAGAAAGTCTGCTGAGACCTTCCATTAGGGAGACTGAGCAAGGCGGAGTAGAGAAAAGTACCTACTCACGAGAGCCGGAGGAGATGCTACATTTCTGCCACTGCTTCTGCTTTACCAGACTGTATAGGGAGAAGTAACATCTTGGGCCACATCAGAAGAAGGGGATAGCTCTGCTAGGACGTTCCCTTAGGGGAACAGAGGAGACCTCAGCTTGAGTGCTCTATCTAGGAGAGGAGCAGGATTGCTATATTCTGCGGGGAGACCCTCTCACTGCACCCCAGCTTCAGGTATCACCTGAGTTCCTGAGAAGTCAGGAAACCTTTTCCTCCAGCCTCCAGAGCTACCCCTCCATAGTTGTCCCATTGTGACTCTAGGTGAAGCCTGGCTTCCCCAAAAGTCAGGATATCATTCCCTCCAGAACTGAGCTGTCCTATTGAGGCTCCAGCTTCCACAACTGTCTTGTTACAGCTCTACCCTCCAGAGATGACCTACAGTGGCTCTATACTCCAGAGATGACCTATAGTGGCTCTATCCTACAGAGATGAACCTACAGTGGCTCTCCCCTCCAGAGATAACCTATAGTGGCTTTACACTCCAGAGATGACCTACAGTGGCTCTATCCTACAGAGATGACCTACAGTGGCTCTACCCTCCAGAGATGACCTACAGTGGCTCTACACTCCAGAGATGACCTACAGTGGCTCTACCCTCCAGAGATGACCTACAGTGGCTCTATCCTACAGAGATGACCTACAGTGGCTCTACCCTCCAGAGATGACCTACAGTGGCTCTACACTCCAGAGATGACCTACAGTGGCTCTATCCTACAGAGATGACCTACAGTGGCTCTATCCTACAGAGACGACCTACAGTGGCTCTACCCTCCAGAGATGACCTACAGTGGCTCTATCCTACAGAGATGACCTACAGTGGCTCTATCCTACAGAGATGACCTACAGTGGCTCTACCCTCCAGAGATGACCTACAGTGGCTCTATCCTACAGAGATGACCTACAGTGGCTCTACACTCCAGAGATGACCTATAGTTGCACTACCCTCCAGAACTGTCCTATTGCAGCTCTAGGAATAGGGTGTCTTACTGAGAAGTCAGGACACCTTTGTAATTCTAGAGCCGTGACACTAACAATCTCAGGTGTTGAAGATACGATAGAGGAAATAGATTGCTCTGTCAAAGAAAACATTAAATTCCACAAAATATTAACAGAAAACACCCAGGAAATTGGGGACACTATGAAAGGACCAAACATAAGAATAATTGGCATAGAAAAGAATTTCAGTTCAAAGGCACAGAAAATATATTCAAAAATTATAAAAAAATATTCCCAGCTTAAAGTAGGACTTGCCTATGAAGATACAAGAAATTTACAGAATACCAAGTACACTGGACCAAAAAAAATCCTCTTGCCCCATAATAATCAAAAAAACTATTCCGACCTGCCCAGCCGGTCCTAAGTTACTCCAGGATCTTGAAGAGGCACTATCTGAAAGTCATGGGAGGAAAGAGAAAGGGACGCCAAGCAGTATTCTTTTGACAAGGCATCCGTTTATTGAAGCAAGTATCATGTCTTAAATACTCCTCAGTAAGGAGCTTGGGCAGGAGGAACTGACGAAAGTGGGAAGAATAAAGGGGGAAGGGGGAAGGGAAGGAGGGACTTGGTAGCTAGGCAACTAAGCGGGGCAGTTTGGCAGCTAAGCAGGGCAGCTGCAAGGTCAGTGGCTAGAACACCTGCTGTTAGTGATAAGCAGCAAGCAATGAAGACACTCTGTGGTGCTTTCCAGAGCTTGAGTCTCCACGGTTAGCACGTAAAGTTTTGGCTAACTTTAAGTTTTCTGTCTCAAGATTTTTACTTCAAAGCCCTGTGAGATGTGCGAAAGGAGAAGCCTGAAATGGTTCCTGACACTATTCACACATAAAAAGAACATTAAGAGCGGCAAATGAAAACGGCCAAATAACATATAAAGGCAGACCTATTAGAATTATACATCACTTCTCAACGGAGACTCTAAAAGACAGAAGATGCAGGACAGATGTTTTGCAGACACTAAGAAACCACAAATGCCAGCCCAGACGACTATACACAGCAAAACTTATAATCACAAGAGATGATGAAACAAGGTATTCCAAGACAAAATGAGAATTAAACAGTACTTATCCACAAATCTGGCCTTACTAGAATGAAAACTCCAACCCAAAAAACTGCACCCACAAAAATACAGGCAATACATGATGTCATACTTAAAAATCCCAAAGAAGGGAAACACACATACTAACACTACCACCAAAACCAAAAAATATCACAGGAATTAACAATCATTTGTTATTAATATCTCTTAATATCCATGGACTCAAACTGCCTATAAAATGACACAGTCTAGTAGAATAGATACAAAAACATCCTTCTGCTGCATACAAGAAACACACCTCAACTTCAAAAGCAGACATTACCTCCAAGTAAAGGATTGTGAATATATTTTCTAATCAAATGGATCTAAGAAGCAAGTTGGTGTAGCTATCCTAATATCTAACAAAATAGACTTAACACTAAAATTAATTAAAAGAAATGAAGAAGGATTTTTATATTCATCACAAGAAAAATCTATCAAGATGAAGACTGAATTCTAAACATTTGTACCGCAAATACAAGGGCATCCACGTGTGTAAAAGAAACATTACTAAAGCTTAAATTACACATCAAAACCAACACACTAATAGTAGGAGACTTCATCACCCACTCTAGCCAATGGACAATTCTGTCAGACAGAGATTAACAGATAAGCAAACTAACAGATGTTATGACTCAAATAGACTTAACAGATATCTACAGAACATTCCACCGAACACAAAAGAATATACCTTCTTCTCAGCAATGGAACTTTCTCTAAAATTGACCACATACTGAGTAACAAAGCAAATCTCAACAGATACAAGAAAATTGGAATAACCTGCTGTATCTCATTGGATTACTACGGCCTAAAGTTAGAGCACAAAATCAACACAAATGACAGAAAGCCTACAAACTCATAGAAACTAAACAATACTCAGCTGAATCACAACTGGGTCAATGAAGAAATAAAGAGAGAAATTAAAAGTTTTCTAAAATTCAATGAAAATGAATAAACGACATACCCAAATTTATGAGACACTATGAAAGCAGTGCTAAGAGGAAAGTTCATAGACTAAATGCCTACCTAAAGAATTGGAGAATTCTCACAAAACGACTCAACATCACACCTGAAATCTCTAAAACAAAAAGAAGCAAGATCACTCAGGAGGAGGATGTGGCAGGAAATAATCAAACTCCCAGCTCAAATCAATAACATAGAAACAAAGAGAATACCAGGAATTTAAGTAACAATGAGTTGGTTCTTTGGGAAAATCAACAAGATAGATAAACCCTTATCCAAACTAACCAAAAGCCAGAGAGAGAACATCCAAATTAACAAAATCAGAAATGGAAAGGGGAACATAACAACAAACCAAGAAAACCAGAGAATCATTAGGTCATACTACAAAAACCTGTACTCGACAAAATGGAAAATTTAAAAGAAATGTACAATTTTCTGGATAGGTACCACATTCCAAAATTAAATCAAGACCAGATAAACAATTTAAATAAACCTATAACCACTAATGAAATATAAGAAGTCATTAAAAGTCTCCCAACTAAAAATGTTCAAGACCAGGTGGTTTCAATTTGAAAGAAGAGATAATACCAATACTCCTCAAATTTTACCACATAATAGAAATAGAAGGAACAGTGCCAAACTCATTTTTATGAAGCTACAAGTACCCTGATACCCAAACCACACATAGGTACAACAAAGAAAAAGAATATGGACCAATCTTCCTCATGGACATTGATGCAAAAATACTCAATGAAGTACTGTCAAAATTAATCCAAAAGCACTTTACAAAAACCCACTGTGGTCAGATAGGCTTCATCCCAGAGATGCAGTAATGATTCAACATAGGAAAACCTGTCAATTTAATCTACCATATAATCAAACTGAAAGAAAAAACACCACATGATCATCTCATAATTACTGGAAAAGCTTTAACAAAATCCAATGCCCATTCATAATAAAAGTCTTGGATGTTCAGTGATATAAACATGCTTAATTATAATAAAAGCAGTTTACATCAAGAGGACAGCCAACTTCAAATTAAAAAGAGAGAAACTCAAAGCAATTCCACTAAAATCAGGAACAAGACAAGGCTGTCTACTCTCATCATATTAATTCAACATAATACTCAAAGTTCCAGCTAGAGCAATAAGACAAGAAAAACAGATTAAGGCAATACAAATTGGGGGGGAAAAGTTAACTTCCGCTATTGGCAGATGTAATGACAGTATATGTAAGTAGCCTTATGTATACAAATTTTTCTACTAGGGAACTCCTACAGCTGAAAAATCTTTCAATAATGTGGTTGGATGCAAGATTAACTAAAGAAAATCAGTAACCCTCCTATATAGAAATGATAAACAGGCTGAGAAAGAAATCAGAGAAACAACATCCTTTACAATAGCCATAAATAATATGAACTGGCCTACCCTTGGAATCAGATTGGTGACTATGCTAATTATCATCATAAAATTTTCATCCAAAACTGATGAAAGCAGATACAGAGATCCACAGCTAAACACTGGGGATTCTCCAGGAGTCCAGTTGAAGACAGGAAGGACAGGTTATATGAACAAAAGGGATCAAGATAATGGTGGGGAAACCCACAGACACGGATGACCCAAGCTTCTGGGAGCTCACAAGCTCTAGACCAACAGCAAGGGAGCCTGCATGGGAGCAACCAAGACCCTGTGCTGTTGTAATATGAGCGGTGGGCTGTATTTTTGGCACCCTGCAGTCTGCATGGCTAGCTTATGCCCTGAAATAATTACACGGAAACTGTATTCTTTTAAACACTGCTTGGCCCAATAGTTTTAACCTCCTACTGGCTAGCTCATACATATTGATCTAACCCATTTCTAATATTCTGTGTAGAACCATGAGCTGGCTTACCAGGGAAGATCTTAACCTGTGTCTGTCTGGAGTGGGACAATCACGGCAACTGCCTGACTCGGCTTCTTTCTCCCAGCATTCTGTTCTGTTTTCTCCACCTACCTAATTTTCTGTCCTATCAAAGGCCAAGCAGTTTTCTTTATTAGTTAACCGATGAAAGCAACAGAGAAGATACAAGACCGACCTCCATCACTGTGCATGTGGGTGACAGTTGTGTAGCTTGATTTCTCTCTATAGCCCCTAGGAGGTGGACCAGGACTTGTCCCTGGTGCATGAGATGGCTTTTGGAACATATTCCCTATGTTGGGATGCCATGTTAACAATTGATTTCAATATAGAAAATTTGTATATAATAATACAAAACTCCAATCCAATGTGAAACATTAAAACTTGTAGTTGCTTTTTATAAGTAGATTCAATAATCTACCATTTCATATTATCACATCTATATCCTCCCTTTTTTTCTTTTCAGAGAGGATTAAAATCCACCCTTTTATCCTATCATATCTATATCCTCATTTCTTTTCAAAATAAGAATCTTGAATATATTCTCTTTGTTTAGCTTTTTCCTGACCATTACCCATAACAACTTGCAATCAATACTCTAAACAAAGACACACATCCATAATCCATTTAACAAATCACCCATCCCACACTTGAGAGTATGGATGTTGTAATCTCAAATTTACTTCCTGCTCTCTGTGGGTGACTGTATCTTTAGGCGATCCTTAAAAGAAAACTTTGAGTTAATTATCAAGTCCTGGGAGACCTAGCTGTTCCTTTCGTTTCTAGTCTCTGTGTAATGGGAATGTGCAGGGTTTTCTCAAGTCCTGGCTAGAGCAGTATGTAAGGCTGGATCATCTCAGCTAGTCACCTCGAAATTAATCTGTGCACTTTGTAGTCCAAAGCTGATCATTAGGTGGTGTTTTCAGAGTAGTTGTCTTATCATAACCCTGGAGGAGTCATTGTTGTGGGCCTCATCCTCCTTATGTAGACATCAATGACCATTGTTATGGATGCTCATGGTTCACTGTGGAGAACTCAAAGAGATTCAAATCTGAAATGATGTACAAAAAGGTAGATGCATCATTTTTCTAGAATTAGTTATTATTCTACATGATCATTAATATCATGATAAATAGTTTAAAGTATGCATATTATATATACAGATTATCCCTCTGCATTAAAATTCCTGTAGGGGATTGTTGGAGGGTTATATGACCAGAATGCAGTTAAGATTCATATCTATACAATCTACATGTGTCTTCTGTAATTTCTCTTCCATAAAGGTAAAATTCTCTCTCAGCTTCAGCTGGTCATTCCCTGGGACTATTTAAATCCTTGTCACCATCTAAGGTTTTGTTTTAATTAATCGGTTAATCAGGTTTTATCCCAACAATGGTACATAGCTGGGAAAGGTCTCCTCGCAATCTTTGAAAGTCATCAAAAGTCTGTAATTGATCTCTCCTAATTTGGGGATCTAATTTTCTGTAACCCATTTTATAACCTACATAATTAATAAAATCTCTTCTTTGTATATTTTTTCAGGAGCAATTTGTAATCACCAGGAAGGCAATTTTTTCTTTACTTCTTCAAACAGTCTTTCTAAAGTATCAACATTTGATTCAGATAGCAAAATGTCAACCACGTAATGGTAAACTACAGATTCAGGAAATTGCTTATGTATCAATTCCAATGCCTGACTTACAAAAATGTTGGCACAGGGTGGGGCTATTTAGCATTCCCCATGGAATAATCTTCCAATTAATATCATTTAGCTGGCTGAGTATTATTTGTAGGTACTTTGAAGTCAAATTTTTCTCTTTTTCTTGTAAAGGTATAGTGAAGAAACAATCATTTAAATTGGTAACTATAAGAGGCCATCCTTTCAACAATAGAAAAGGCAAAGGAATGCCAGACTATAGGGAGCTCAGTGATTGAATCCCCATATTAACAGCACTTAAATCTGTTGTCATTTTCCATTTTAAACAACAAATACAAGAGCATTCCTGGGGTTGGTTGATTCTTCAATACATTGAACGACTCGTTGCTCCTGTGCCAGCAGTTCTAAAGCCTGCAGTTTCTTTCTTGCTAGAGGCCATTGATTAACTCATCCAGGTTTGTGTGTCAACCATTTCAAAGTTAGGGATATTGGTGCCTTTGAAATATCAGCAGCTGTTGTGCCCTGTTATTGTACAACCTGAATGGTTTGTGACTCTTTTCTATAAAACCTTTTACCATTTCCTCGGGAGCATATGTTAATCTATGGTTTATTTCTAAGATTGGGGGAATGTTAATCTGTGCATTCCATTGCTGTAACAAATGTACCCACAAACTCATTGCTATGTTAACAACATATTGTTTTAATACCTCTCTGTCCTACTAGCCCTATACATTTGACCCATCTCACACTCTGCTTTACCCAAGAAAAAGTTGCAATCCTTAATAACTGAACACTCACATGCTAGATTGGCCAATTTGAATGCCAAGCTTCTGATGAAATTAGTGTTACATCCGAACCTGTGTCTACCACTCCTTCAATGACAAAGGCATTTATTCATATTTTTAATTTTGGTCTTTGTTTATTTCTAGATGTTTGCCAAAATACTCATATTATGGTTTCTTTTGAATTTTTTTATTCTCTCTTCTATAGCTGTTCTATTACCCACAACAGTATGGTTTCTTACCATAGGCATTAGTTCCTTTAATTGCTCTGGGAAGGAGTTACCTCTACAATGGCAGGAAATGACTGAACTGTATTTGGCATAAGGGCTTGAAAGTGGCCACTCAGAAAGTTTCCCAATGGCAAATAATTACCATGAATATTCACCATTGACCTACATTCATTAATGCCTGCCTTTGCCACACCTTCCATATAATCTAGAAGTGAGGGGTGTTTCCGAATGGATTAGTCTTAGAAAAAAGCATTCTTTCTAGGAACACCCTGCCTATAATCTTTTTTAGAGTGACCTTGTTTACAACAAATATAACATTTGACATTTTGATTTTTCCTCAAACCTCTGAAATCACCCCTCCTATCCATGCATCATCATGTTCATGAGATTATATAGTAATTGTATCTCAGATTCGTTTTTCCAAAGGTGCTGACCTTCCATTTAATGGACTAATTTTGCTTTTGTCCAGAGAATTGACATTCACAAAAGTCAGAGATTCCATTATTTGTCTGACTTCTGAATTTGGTATCATTCTATTTACTGCTGAAGTCAGTCTTTGTAAGAAATCCATAAAGGCTTCCTTTAGCCCCTTCATAACTTTAGTAAATAACTCAATTTTCTTTCTTATTTCTCCAATTCTCTCACAAGAATCAAAACAACTGTACAGCACAAATCCATTGTGTGATTATCATATGCAGCCTACCTTTCTATAGTACGTTCTTTCCTTCTCCAAGGATGAGATGTTGGGAGATTTCCCTACCTTTAGCTTTAGTCCATTGTTCAATAATCTTAGCATGATCTTTGAACCATGCACTGTTCCAGGAGCTCCTCTCGCTCCTTCAGCCAATAGCCACTGAGATACCAGCCCATTGTGGCGTGGTCTCTCTCCCTTTAAAAAAGCGGCCACTTCCCTCTCCTCTCTGTCTTCCTTCCTGCTGCGATTCCGGCTACTAGACTCCCTTCCTGATTGCGCAGAGGGCTGTTGTCTGGAACGGTGATCTGTAAGTGTTTTCCCCTTTAAATAAATAACCATTCTATTAATCATAATTCCAAACTGGTGTGGGATTGTTGTGACTTACGCCTTCGCCTTCATCTGGCTCCCAACGTTTGGTTTTAGCCCCCCCCTCTGTTGCCTGCCGCCAGATCGGCTTGGCATGAGCCCTCCTTCCTCCCTCCCTCAGCCTCGCTGCCTGTGCCTTTCGGCCTGTGCCTTGTGCATGGACCCAGCTTTTCTTGCTGCAGTTCTTTGTATTTTCCCGTAAGACACTTCAGATTGACTTCAAGTCCCCACGCACCCTATTGTTTGCCTCCCCACGTGGATTTAAACTCCACAGGCCCGCGTAGTCTCTGCCGCATGGTTTGCTCTTTTCTGAGTCATTTTTTAATCTCCCTTGCAAGTGCAGTGCTTGAGTGGCGCGAACCAGAGCACAAGCAGTTGCTGAAGCTGCAACCCCTTGGGGCAACCCTTTCACGTGGAGGCACAAGTGGCTTCCAGGTTGCTCTTCTCTACCCCTGGATTCTGGGTTTCTGGTTCTCTATGGTATTGATTTAATTACATTTACTTTGTTGAGAAACTCGCATTTTCCAGTTTTTAATGTCTACTAAGGCTGAAACAGGACCCTGTTTTCGTCGGACTTGGCAACATCGCCACCTGCTGGATAATAGGTAATATGGCAGTTTTCGTTTCTAACACAAATTTTACTGCTTTGTTTTTACTAATACAATGGATTAGTAAATTTGTATTTACTAATACAATGGATTACATCATACAAGGTTTATATGATTATGGGGATACCTTAATTTGCTTGTTACTAGGTTTCAGTTTTCTTTTCCATATTCTATCATTAAGGAAGAATATGGTACCCTAACAACGATAGAATCTTTACAAAGTAATAATGAACAGAAGAATATGGCACTCCTAAGAACGATAGAATCTTTACAAACTAATAATGAACAGAAGAATATGGCACTCCTAAGAATGATAGAATCTTTACAAACTAATAATGAACAACTAATTGACAGGATTAAAATTATTGAAAATCAGAGGTTATCTGAACAAGTGGATACTATGATAGACAAAACTGACTCCATATCCAAGGGTACTAGAAAGTTACCTGAAAGGGTTCAGGCTGTTGAATTTGACGTTCAGACTTTATCACAAAGTTTTGATAAGGTAACAGACAGAATGTACCTCCAAGATGGGAATCTTCATGATATACAAGAAAAGTTTGAGGAGGACATGTTTTCTTTGAAGGAAAAAATTAAAGCTTTCGAATCACAGGTGCAGAATGGGGACCAAAAAAATTGATACATCAGTGAAATCACTGGAAACATATACAGGTCAGGAGATTCAGGATTTAAGAGAGACAATGATAAAAAGATTTGAAAAGATTGAAGAAATTATTGGAGCTGTTGAACAGAGTAAGGAGGCACAAGGACAGGATACAATGCCTCCACCAGCTATTAGAACTGGCTTACCCAGGGTTTTAGCGACATACCCTATACTCAATACTGACAAAGCGTCAACTTCTAAAAGCTCAAAGGGAGTCAAAGAAGCTAGATGGATGTCAATAGCAATGAATGATCTGAAAGAAATTAAGCAAGCTATTGTTAATTTTGGCTTGCACTCTGCATATGTTAAGGAAATGATAAGGACTTGGACTTCTAATGCTAGAGCTACCCTCTTATGATTTCCATCAGTTAGTGTCTGCAGTTTTAGATAATGGACCTTCCTTGATGTTTGGAATCTATTTCAGAGAAGAATCGAAACATATGGAACAGCAAGGAAGAGCAAATGGTGTGGAGGTTTCCCAAGATCAAATTCTTGGTGCAGGAGATCCACAGGTCCAAGCTCTTTATGACGAAGAAGTACTGTGTCTATGTCACTAAGCAGCTTTAAATGCTTGGAATAGGATACAAGATCCAGCAAAAAGGGTTGAATCAGATACCAGGATTAGGCAGGGACAGAGAGAACCCTTTACTGACTTTTTGCAAAGATTAATTAAGGCTCTGGATATAGGGGTAACAGACCCAGAAGCTAGACGAATACTTCTTGAATCTCTAGCTTTCGAAAATGCAAACATAGAATGTAAAAAGATAATTGAGCCTTTAAAGTCTAGATCAGCACCTATGGATAAATGGATTCAGCATACAATGAATGTTGAGATGTTTAGCTATAATGATGAATCTTGGGTAGGAGAAGTGATTCCAAAGCAATGAGGAGACATCAAACTGCCAGGTGTTTTAATTGTGGCAAATTAGGACATTTGTAAAGGGATTGCAGGCAAAGAATTTTTACTAATAATATCTCTTCTGGGAATGACAAAAATAGGAGACCTCAGCCTTCAGGTATATGTAGGAGATGTGGTAAAGGCCGGCATTGGTCCAATGAATGCAGGTCAACAACAGACAAACAGAGCAACCTGACATCATCAGGAAACTCCTTGAGGGGCCTCTCACAGACCCCCAAGCCAAGAGGGGCCCAGTCATTCCCAGTCACAGAAGAGAATGTGCCTCACCAAGAAAATTAAAAGCTCCAATTTCTGCTGTAAAAAGTAATACTGGTCTAAATGATGAATTATACGTGTTGGATGAGTCAAAAAACCCAGTAGGACAGAGTAAACATATATTTTGGCAGACTTCTATTAATGATCAAAGACCAAAGCTAAGAGTCTGTATAAATGGCACTTTTATTGAAGGCTTATTAGACAGAGGTGCGGATGTAAGTATCATTACTCCAGAATGTTGGCATCAGAATTGGCCTCTTCAAGAGGTAGATGTTAGTTCCTGGGAATTGGAACCCTATCTCATGTAAAACAAAGCACAAGATGGGTTGAATGCATAGGGCCCGAAGGGCAAATAGGAAGACTAAGGCCATATATAGCCAATATTGCAATAAATTTATGGGGCCATGACCTGCTACAGCAATGGAATACCCAGATTAACATTCCTATAGTTCCAGGAACTCATAATTCTGGGAAAGATATGATGAGGTATTATGGGAAAAGGTCACCAGCCATTCAGGCTGTACAAGAACATACAGCAAATACCAAACCTTTAGAGGTAACAACAGCCCTACCTTTAAAATGGCTATATGGAGAAGCCAATATGGATCAAACAGTGGCCTCTAGCTGAAGATAAATCACAGGCATTGGAACAGCTGGTGCAAGAGCAACTAGATGCTCAACATATTGAACAATCAACCAGCCCTTGGAATTCTCCTGTGTTTGTTGTAAAAAAGGAATCTGGTAAATGGAGAATGGTGACAGATTTAAGAGCTGTCAACAAGGTAATTCAACCTATGGGCCCACTACAATCTGGAATTCCTTTGCCTTCTCTGTTACCAAAAGGATGGCCTCTTATACCTATTGATTTGAAAGATTGTTTTTTCACTATACCGTTACAAGAAAAGGATAGAGAAAAATTTGCCTTCACAGTGCCTACTTATAATAATTCTCAGCCTAATAGCAGATATCAATGGACTGTACTCCCACAAGGTATGCTCAATAGTCCTACATTGTGCCAATATTTTGTAAGTAAGCCATTGGAAATAATTCGTAAACAATTCCCCAAGTCCATAATTTATCATTACATGGATGACATCTTGTTATCTGATTCAAATAAAGATACTTTAGAAAGGATATTTGAAGAAGTAAAGAAATTCTTGCCTAGGTGGGGATTACA
This sequence comes from Microtus oregoni, assembly GCF_018167655.1. NCBI lineage: Eukaryota > Metazoa > Chordata > Mammalia > Rodentia > Cricetidae > Microtus > Microtus oregoni. Next base: position 31,587,588 of record NW_024543067.1, read on the forward strand.
AATTGCCCCTGAAAAGATTCAAAGAGGAAACTCTATTAATTACCTAGGTTACAGAATAGGGTTAGAGAAAATTAAAACGCAAAAGGCACAAATTAGGAGAGACTGGTTAAAGACTCATAATGACTTCCAAAGATTGTTAGGAGACATTTCCAGTCTACGACCAGCTGTTGGAATAACACCTGATCTAATAGTTCATTTAAACAAAACCTTAGATGGTGATAAAGATTTGAATAGTCCAAGAAAACTGACAGCCGAAGCAGAAAAGGAACTGACAATGATTGAGGAAAAATTACAGGAGGCACATGTGGATAGGGTGAACCCAAATCTTAGCTGCATCCTAGTCATATTGCCATCCAGAATTTCTCCTACAGGGATTCTAATGCAGAGGGAAGATATGATTTTAGAGTGGATATTTATACCTAATAAACCAAGTAAAAAATTAAAAACTTATGTGGAAAAAGTCTCTGAATTAATTATAAAAGGTAAGCCGAGACTTCGTCAACTAGCAGGTATAGACCCAGCAGAAATTATAGTGCCTTTTACTACTGAAGAAATAAAAAAGTTATGGGAAGACAATGAACCATGGCAAAGAGCTTATGCTAATTGTTTGGGAGAAATTAATAGCAACTATCCGAAAAGTGGTAGACTTAACCTCATAAAGATAACTTCTTGGATTATTCCTAGAATTGTACGTGATGCTCCAATAACTAGAGCCTGTACGTTCTATACTGATGCAAATGAATCAGGGAAAGCAGGTTACAAGTCAGATTAATTGAGTAAGGTGGAACAAAGCCCTTATAATTCTGTCCAGAAGGCAGAATTATATGCCATTCTTATGGTGCTAACGGATTTTAAAGAACCTCTTAATATAGTTACAGATTCACAATATGCAGAAAGAGTTATCTTGCATATTGAAACCACTGAATTTATACCAGATGACACAGAGTTGACTTCATTGTTTATCCAGGTACAAGACATAATCAGGAACAGGCTTTGTCCAATGTACATAACACACATTCAGTCCCATACAGGTCTGCCTGGTTCTCTAGCATAAGGCAACGCTGAGATTGATTAATTATTGATTGGAAGCCCGTTGCAGGCCTCAGAATTTCATAAGAAGCATCATTTCATTAGTAAAGGCCTAAAGAAAGAATTTTCCATTACATGGCAACAAGCTAAGGACATTATAAAGAGATGACCTACTTGTTCTTTCTATAATCAAACACCGTTGCCTGTAGGGAGTAACCCAAAGGGTATTAAGAGAAATGAAATCTGGCAGATGGATGTGTTTCACTTTATGGAATTTGTTAAATTAAAATATGTACACCACACCATAGACACGTAATCAGGTTTTCAATGGGCTACTGCCCTGAGCTCAGAAAAGGCTGATTCACTAATCACACATTTATTGGAAGTTATGGCCATCATGGGTATATCTGCACAAATAAAGACAGATAATGGTCCAGCATATGTATCTAAGAAAATGAAACGCTTTTTTGATTATTATAATATAAAACACATTATAGGTATACCAAATAATCCTACAGGCCAGGCAGTTATAGAAAGATCAAATCGTACTATAAAGGATATGCTGAACAAACAGAAAGGGACTGAAAATTCCCCCAGAAATAGATTACATAATGCTTTATTAACCTTGAATTTTCTTAACGCTAATGAGAAAGGAACGACAGCAGCAGAAAGACATTGGATAATGGAAAAGTCTGCTGAACTAAATCAACCGATTTATTTCAAAGATGTGCTGACCTCTCAATGGAAGCCAGGAGATGTGCTACATTGGGGAAGGGGTTTTGCTCTTGTTTCCACAGGAGAAGAAAAAATTGTGGATACCATCAAAATTAATAAAGGTTCGATTTGAAGAGGAGAAAGCTCTTGGAAAGGAGAAATGACAACTCATCCACAATGATGATATTCATACAGGTGGTAAGAAAAACATATAAAATGGGGGCAGGGTTCTGTTCTTATCTCCACAGAAAAACACTCATCTTTGAAAAATTCAAGGGACCTTGGATGTTTGGATACTGACAGATGGAAAAATACCTGTCCTGTAGGAAATATCAAGAAAACTGAATAGGTTGTGTAAGTAAAATATATTAAACCATATTTCTAAATTTATAGAGCTGGTTTTGAAGTTGGACTCTGGCTCAGTCCCTCTCCAATTCCAAGCCTGTTAGTAAGAGAAAAACCCAGAGTTTCTGGAGTTTCTGTCTCATGTCAAGAGCCATGATATGGGACAGAAAGAAATATGAGTTTAGAAAACATCTTTGCTTTTCTTCATATCTATCATACTTTTCATTGAATATATCTATCATGCCTTTCAGTGAATATATACATATATGTCTATATGATTAATGTTTAAGTTTTTCACAATGAACAATGAGTTTTTCCTGAAGTGACATTTGAAGTTTCCAGGAAGAAGATGGGGCCCCATAACAACAACTCCACCTGGTTGATATGACGTCACAATACTGATAGCACTACTACAAGACCTGTTTTGGGTACCAGCTGCACAAGACATTTCCAACTTGGTTAGCTGAAATGGTGCACATCTTATACAACATTTTGGCCAGACCTGCACAAAATACTCAGAGACTATTTGCAATTTTCAAAGACATTGATCTTGAAATTTAACCATCATTTTACTTTCACAGGATCCCCCAGAAAGAATGTCGCCCCCATGACAGCTGGAAGTAATTCTAGAGGACGATGTCCCCTCTCCCAGTAAAGTTTGCCCTTGAGTTAGGGACATCGTTTAGGGGTTGATTATAATTAGTATATGGTTGAGGGTTGGGGGAGGAATTTTATAAGCTCAGGGATCATTTTGGAAAAAAAAAGAGGGATGATGGGATAATAGATTTGTAATTGTGAGTTACTGTTTTTAGACAAATATATTTCTATCGATTCTTGTATATTGATACAAAGTTAAATTATATTGACTATTGTATGCATGCATGTTTCTGCCTCTGTTTAAAGCATTTTTTATGTATTGACATATATTGTATTGATATATATATTGTATATATTTACCATATTGCAGTGTACATTTCTACCTCTGATTAAGATACTTATATATTGTTTGTGTATTGATATATATTTACCATACTGCAATGTATATTTGAACATTGTTTATATTTGGAGGTCATTGTCCTCATTTTTTACACAGTTGTTTATTGTCTTAGTCTTTAAGTTAGACAGGTATTGAGAATTATATAGATCAATAGTATTCTAAGTTTGTCATTTATAATTAGACTAATCAGGTTCTTTAGATACATAGAGATTATATTCAGTATGGATAGAAAATCTTCAACATCTTCAAAGAGCTGTAGAAAATGGCCTTTTATCTAACTCAGAGTTTTGTGGTAGTGAGACACAATTGCTCCTGGCAACACCACTCTATTCCCGAGAGAACGTTGAGCACCAAAGACACTCCACCTGGAGCCTTTCTTTTTGGCAGAACTGGCCTTTGGGCAAAAAATGCCCATACCTCAACCACTGACAGAGATACAGAGCGTGCATCAATGGATAAAACAGGACTGTCATATCCTGCCAAGACAGGGTAAGATAGTTTTGAAAAGTTGCTTGCCTTTGAAAATGGTATGTCAGTTATGTTAGGCCTTAGCCAAAGTTGGTTGCTTCAACGCTGCAAACGTGACTTTGGGTGATTGCCCAGGTAGCTAGTTGTCTCTGTGATTTGTTGCATGTTTTGGAAGTTGTTTGATTGCACTTCCTAATTACTCAGGTAACATTATTTCCCTTCTCAGATCTTCGATGGGGTTGAAGACTATATAAATGTAGTTACTTTCCACTCCTGACTTGGCCAAGCTATTTATTATACAAGACCTAAGCTAGTTAGAATAGGATATTTGTGCTTATTTTATATAATTTCTCAGTAGGTTTAGAACTCTCTTACTTAAACAAAAGGGGGAGGTGTTGCGGGAGGTCCTTCTGCTCCTCCAGCCAATAGCCGCTGAGATACCAGCCCATTGGAGCATGGTCTCTCTCCCTTTAAAAAAGCAGCCACTTCCCTTCTCGCTCTCTCTTACTTTCTGCTCCGCTTCTGGCAACTAGACTCCCTTCAAGGTTGTGCAGAGGGCTGTTGTCTGGGATGGTGATCTGTAAGTTTTTTCCCCTTTAAATAAAAAACCATTCTATTAATCTTAATTCTAAACAGGTGTGGGATTGTTTTTGACTTACGCCTTCGCCTTCAGTGCATATGACATATAAAGCAGAGGATAACCAAGTAACAATCCACAGGCCCAGGGTAGTTAAAAGAAGGAGGACCCTAAGAGGGATGCATTGGTCACTCTGGGAAGGGGAAATAGATGAGATATCAATAGAAACTGGGGGTGTATGCGGGGGTAGAAGAGAAGGGATTGGGGATAGGAATTTGAAGAATCAGGATGGTTGAGTTAGGGGAGGGACGGAGAGGGAAAGCAATGAAAGAGATATATTGATAGAGGGGGCCATTATGGGGTTAGGCAGAAAACTGGTACCAGGGAAACTTCTAGGAATCCACAAGGATGACTCCAGTTAAGACTCCTAGCAATAGTGGAGAGGGTGCCTGAACTGGCCTTCCCTTGTAATCATATTGGTGACTACGCTAATTGTCATCATAGAACCTTCATCCAGTAACTGATGAAAGCAGATACAGAGAACCACAGCTAAGCACTGGGTTGGGTTCCAGGAGTCCAGCTGAAGAGAGGGAGACCGGATTATATGGTAAAGAAGGGTCAAGATAATGATGGAGAAACCCACAGACATTGCTGATCCAAGCTCCTGGGAGCTCACACACTTTAGACCAAGAGCTAGCGAGCCTGCATGGGACCAACCTAGACTTTGTGCATGTGGGTGACAGTTGTGTAGCTTGATTTCTTTGTACAGCCCCTAGGAGGTGGGCCAGGACTTGTCCCTGGTGCATGAGCTGGCTTTTGGAACCATTCCCTATGAAGGGATGCCATGCTCAGCCTTGATGCAGGGGAGTGCCTCAACTTCATATGTCATACAACAGGGGGCTTTACTCTTTCTAAATGGAGATAGAAGAGGAGTGGATGGGGGTCAGACAGAGAGGAGATTGTGGGGGAGGGGGGGAAAGAAGAGAGGGGAAACTGTGCTTGGTAGGTAAAATAAATTTAAAAACTTACTATAAAAAGTGAGTCAGCAACCACTACAAAAGGTTTAGTCAGTAAATGTTCTTAAATATTGGGCAGATATCCAGCCCCAAACTTCAAATTTCAAAACATGCTCCAATATTTCAGTTCATTGCTTTATATACATGTATTAAGGCAAAAGTTGATTAAAGAACTCTCATTAAAAATTATCCCTGAGCTACAACAGGCTCAACAAATAAAAAGTTCAGATGGGCAGTGATGTTCAGGGTCTGAGGTAGGCCGGAATTGCGGATAGCCCTGGGAGTAACTCCTGGGCTCACTCAGGGAATGTGGCACGGTCTCAAGGAAGTCCTGGTGACTGACTCAAGGCCCCCCTGGAAAATGGAAATGAATCCAGCATAGACCTCAAAATCAACCAACGGTGGTCCAAATCACTACAGCATTAATAATAAAAACCCAGAGAGGGAAATCGAAAACTCGATAAGAAACCAACCACTAGAGAAGTCTTACATCTACCAAGGCTGCGTGACTGAAAACTAAACAGACTAAAACTCTTTCTCTTCTCCCATTTTACATTTTCTCCAGTGCAGGGATTAAAGGTTTATGTCTCATTAGTGCTGGGATTAAAGGTTTATGTCTCATTAGTGCTGGGATTAAAGGTATGAGGCACCACCACCTGGATTTGTTTCTGCATAGACTTTGTGGAGCTCAGGATGGGCTTGAACTCAAAGAGCTCCACCTGTCTCTGTCTCCCAAATCCAGAGATTAAAGGTGTGTGCTACCAAGGCCTAACCTCTAGTGGTTTAGCTTTGGCTTTCTGATCTTTAAGCAAGCTTTGTTCATTAAAACATAAAAATATCACTATATTTTCCCTTTTTTGTCTAAAATAAAAAAGAAGGCTATAACTAGTATATGAAAAACTATGTACAGTAAGTGCAATAACTGTTTACAATATAAACAGGCAATGAGTATATCAACAATGTCTAGCCCATTTGTATTTAACAAATTCAAAGAAATTACTCCATATCTAGACTATCTTGGTGGTTGTAGTTCTTGTAGTTAATTTACTTTCTACCATAACTCTCTTTCTGCATCTATTAAAAAAGGGAAACTATAAATATTAACTCCAGTGTTCAACTCCCTCAGACAACCAAAAAAGAAGTAACATTAAGCAGGAAGTGCAAGCGACTTCCATAAAATGTGAGGAATGACAGAAACAGCTGGCTGGCTGGACAGTCACCCAAAGTTCCTCTGCAACATTGGGGCAACTCCATCTTCAGCCTACAGGCCCAACATATACAATAGACCTTCCTGTGAAGCAGGACATTCTGAAGCACTCTCCCTCTTTGTCTTGGAAATGATTGGCAGTCACTTTCTTTTGTGTCCTCTTTGTTCAATTAGGACAGCATACTACCAAAAGCCAAGACAAGGATGTTTTCTTGTGCAGTGGCTTGCTTTTGCTACAAAAAAAAAAAAAAACCAACAACAACAAAAAAAAACAACAACAAACAACAGAAAACCTCTATGTTGTGTTTCTTTGAAACCCATTATCTTCTTGAATAGACTGGTACTGCCAGGAGTAGGCATGTCTCATATTGAAAAAAATAGAAGGACCTAGGGCATTAAAACATCTTAAATGCAATATTCTGTAGATCTCTGAAATGTTTGAAGATGACATGCTGATCTAAAATGTATCTCTTTTAACCTTGAAAACACACCTAATATGACTACAAGTTCAATTATACTTGATTATTGAATATTAACTTGTATTTCCTTATTATTCTAAAAAGTTGGTAATAACAATATTCAAGGACCAGAAATTTGCATTACACTATTAAATGAGTTATATAGGTACAATACCTTGAATGAGAGTTTTAATCGGTGTATAGTATGTTTTAAAAATTAATCTCAATATACAAAATTTGTAAATAATATTACAAAAATCCAATACAATGTCCAACATTTAAAACTAGTAGGTGCTTTTTAGAAGTAGATTCAATAATCTACCTTTTCATATATTTATACCTATATTATCATATCTATATTATCCTTTTTTCTTTTCAGAGTGCTGAATACTGAATGAACATCTGGAAACACTTATCCTGCATGCAGATATTCTGAATGGTATATTTGTCTGGGCGGGGGGAGATAAGCAAACTCGACAGTTCGCGGGGGCGGGGGGGGGGGGCTTGAAGTATTTTATTGAGCTGCTTGGGGATGTGAAACCAGTGTCAGTGTCTCTTGGTTGGGGGTTAGAAAAAAGGACTTAGTCCCTTTCACCCGTACCATACCAGGAGAATCTGAAATCACCTTGACTGAGGAGGGAAAAAGAGCTAACTGGTTAACAGGACTAATCTCCAAAATATATAAAGAACTCAAGATTACACATTAAAATTCAAAATAAACCAATTAAAAAATGGGCTACGGAACTAAATAGAGTAGTCTCAACAGAAAAATCACAAATGGCCAAAAGATACATAAGGAAATGTTCAACATCATTAGCCATCAGGAAATTGAAAATCAAAACAACTCTGAGATACCATCTTACACCAGTCGGAATGGCTAAAATCAAAATCAATAATGATACCTTATTCTGGAGAGGATGCGGAATAAGGGAAACATTCATGCATTGCTGATGGGAATGAACCAATTTTGAACAACCACTGGAAATCAGTATGGTAGTTTCTCAGAAAATTGGGAATCAACCTACCTCAGGATCCAGCATTACTACTGTTGGGCATATACCTAAGAAATGCTCAATCATACTACAAAAGCATTTGTTCAACTATGTTCATAGCAGCATTATTTGTAATAGCCAGAACATGGAAACAGCTTAAATGCCCCTCAACCAAAGAACATGTGGTACATTTACACATTGGAGTACCACTCAGCAGTAAGAAACAAGGACATCTTGAATTTTGCATGCAAATGGATGGAATTTGAAACATTATCCTGGGTGAGATAATCCAGACCCAAAAAGACGAGTACGATACGTAGTCACTCATAAGTGGATACTCGCTATAAACAAAGAACATTGAGCCTATAGTTCATGATCCTAGAGAAGCTAAGTAATTAGGTGAACCCAAAGAAAAATGTATATAGATCCACCTGGAAATTGGAAACAAACAAGATTGCCTGACAAAATTGGGAGCATGGTGGTCAGCGGAGAAGGGAGGGTGGAAGGGGAGAGGAGGAGAAAAGAGGATTGAGGAGAACCTGAGGGAATGGGATAGTCGAAATGGAGGAAAGACAGAGATGAGAGCAAGGAAAGAGTTGTCTTGATTGAGGGAGCCATTATAGGATTAGCAGAAACCTGGCTCTAGAGAAATTCCAAGGAATTCCCAAAAATGACCTCCAACTAAGACCCTAAGAAATAGAGAAGAGGGGGCCCGAACTTGACTTGCCCTGTAGTCAGGCTAATAAATATCTTAAATATCACCATAGAACCTTCATCCAGAAACTGATGGAAACAGAGGCAGAGATCTACATGGGAGCACTGGGCTGAGCTGCCAAAGTCCAGTTGAAGAGTGGGAGGAATGAGAATATAAGCAAAGAAGTCAAGACCATGATGGTTGCACACACTGAAACCGTCTACCTGAGCTAATGGAACTCACCAACTCCAGCTGACCTAGGAAAGAACAAGCATAGGTCCACACTAGTCCCTCTGTATGTGGTTCTCAGTTGCATTGGCTGGGGCAGATTGAGAGGCCACTGACAGTGGCACCAGAATGTATCTCTATTGCATGTAGTGGCTTTTTGGGAACCTATTCTCTTTGGATGGATACCTTGCTCAACCTAGATATAGTAGGGAGGGCCTTGGACCTTCCACAAAGCAATGTGCCTTACCTTCTCTGATGATTGGATAGGGGTAAAGAGGGAGGGAGTCTGGAGAGAATGGGAGGAGGGGAGGGAGACGGACCTTGGATTGGTATTTTTTAACAACCTAATTAATAAAAATAAATAATAAAAAAATAAAAATTTTTATTTACTTAAAAAAAAAGAAAAACTATATATCATTATAAGTGAAAGTGGAAGCTGTTAACAACATATTGGTTGGTGTCCCGAACCAATATGAAAAAGAGGTCACCATGACAGCAAGTCACAGAAGAACAAGAAGTACACATCCTGTGACATCCAGGGAGTCTGGAGGGCTGCACCACTGTCAGCAGGGAGGTCAGTTGTCACAGTGGGAGGAATTATCAGTTCTTTTGAGATCTGAGCCTTCCTGTATGGAGCCCAAGCTGTCTCCAAGCTCAGGAGAGGTGCGGCCCCCTGGTGTTCATCATGCTGTTGGGACAGAGTGAATAGATGGGGGCACAGGTCCCACTCCCTGGCCTGGGAAGCTAAAATCTTCCCTTTCCCTCCTGCATGGAGATTGTTTGGGGGCCACTATTAAGCTTCTGGCCATGGAAAATGACCTGTTACTCCCCTTTACAACTCTACACCCAGTGTCTTTCTTCTGGAATTCTAGAGAGCCCTTTTGATGGTTGACTTCTCTTTTCCACTCTGACAGAGTTTCCCAGTCAGGTATCCCAAGCTCGGCTCAAATTTGTTACATGAGCCACGGCGCAACCTCGAACTCCTGCTTCTAACTCATCAGAGATTGAATGGCAGAAAAGGAACCACACCTGGTTTATGGTTCTAGGGTTCAAACCCAGGCTCTGTACAAGCAATGGGCATCCTCAAACCACGCTGCAGTTTATTTCACCTCAGCATTTGCGAACATCTTCTTTTCCCTGTGATACCAATCCATCCCTTTCCCTATGCAAAGCTGTTCATCTATATATTCATTTCAACAGGACACTCTTCTTTTCTGTCTTTTCCCTTTACCTCATACTATTTTACACTCTCTGCTAATTTCGTAATGTTGGGATTTATTAAAACCGTTTCCGATATTCTGCCTCCTGCACTCTTGTGTTTGATTGTTTCCAAACAAAGTGCTTACACTGTTGGGTTTTAGTTGTTGTGGGGTAGCCACCAGGGAAGACCACAGGGACATGGGGATAATGCAATAAAAAGTTTTCATTGGCCACTTGGCTACTACATTGAGTATTCAGAATCCCAGGAGAGCCACGAGCCTTTTCTTAGGGTGAGGTTTCAAGCACAAAAAGCCTCTTCTGAGTTGACATACTTCAGTTAACAAGATCTTTTTTTTTTTTTTTTTTTTTTTTTGGTTTTTCAAGACAGGGTTTCTCTGTGGTTTGGGAAACTGTCCTGGAACTAGCACTTGTAGACCAGGCTGGTCTCAAACTCACAGAGATCAGCCTGCCTCTGCTCCCGAGTGCTGGGATTAAAGGCGTGTGCCACCACCGCCCGGCAATAAGATCTTTATGCCAAGCACAACTACAGAAATCAAAAAGCAAGATTAGTTAGTTTATTTAGAGCCCGTCTAGAACTTATGGACTGTGAGGACTTAGGTCTTTGTTCTCATTTCGATAGGTGGTAATGTCTACTCGCTGGGTTTACAGCCTGACTGGTGCTTCCATCCTTGAGTCAGCTGTGCTACAATCTGGAAGTTGTTTAATTCTCCACTGCACTTAGTGAATCAAGGGGCTCAAGTGTGAGGATCACAGTGTCGTGAGGAGCTGCAGTTTTCCCTAGGCCCCACTAACTGTGCTAAACTGAGGCATAATTTGCCATATGGATTAGTATGCGGGCCAGAACGTTAATCCAATCAAGTGAGAATTAGTGGCTCAGTCGGAGCCAATAGCAGAGCAGTCAAGGGACCAAAAGAACAGAGACCACTATCAATCACCTGATTTAAGTCTTTGTTTTGTTTTCTTTTTCAAGTTTTTATTCAGCCATGGAGAGGTGTTTTCTCATTATTCATGCTAAATTAGCATAGAAACCACAGGTGTCTCCCAAAGAGGCCCATAGACCCTTTTCTCAGAACAGTAGGTCTAATTACTCTCCAATTCTGCAGGACCAGTTCAGCAAGGAATTCTACTGCTGTTTTAATTAAGAACCAGAAACTTCTAATACCTCTCAAGCCTGATCAACTTGTCTACTGAGTTTGGAAAGCATCAGAAGAGGCACGCTGAGTCAAACCTTGTACCTGCCCACCAGGTGGTCTTATAGGTCTAGGAATATCGCTATTAGATGCGTTAATGTGCCATGAAGATTTCTAGATTACCTGCTAATCAAGGAAGTGCCTATATTAAAGGCATTGGATATTAGACAAGTTTCAGTCCCTCGAAGCTCTCTAACATTAACTTGGATTGTCCCCATCAGTAGGAGGATTCTCAATGAATGGGGTGACCGTCTCTCATCCCTATGGAGTATGGGAGCCTGTGAGTCTCAGCATGTCCAGCCATCCTGGCCAGTGGTTTCTTGAGAGCATGAGATGCTTCAGAATTTGCTGAAATGCTCATTTATTCAATGAGTCACTCCAAAGGGAATACTGAAATAAAATTAAGCTAAACAACTTTGGCTAGGAAGGTCAATGTCAGAATTTAAAGCCAAATCAAAACATTGGTCAAAAGAAGCAGACATTGGATCCCCACATGGGTAAAGCACACCTTAGAATAATGGAATCTGAGCTGGGCGTGGTATTCGTCGCCTTTAATCCCATCACTTCAGAGGAGAGGCGGGCGGAGCTCTGTGAGCTCTAGGCCCAATGACTTTTTACCTGTTGGTTGTTACTCACGCCTTTAATCCCAGCATTTGGGAGGCAGAAGTGAGCAGATCTCTGGGATCAAAGCTAACCTTGTCTATAGGGTGAGATCCAGAACAGCCATAGTTACACATAGTGACACAGGCTAAAATTATTGGACAATGGACTAAAGCTAGAGATAGGGAAATATCCCAACATTTAATTATTGGAGAAGAAGACTAAGCTACCACAGAAAGACAAGCTCAATACTGTGCTCAATACTGATCCTCTGACCTTTAAAATTTTTGTCCTTCAATTTTAATAAAAGTTTGATAACTTTTTATGCATACAAAAGGACATTTTTTCCTGATTTTTAGAGACAAAGTTTATCTGTGTAACTATGGCTGTCCCAGATCTCACCCTGCAGACCAGGCTGGCCTTGATCTCAGAGATCTGCTCACTTTCACCTCCCAAATCCTGGGATTAAAGACTTGAGCCACAACCACCTGGCAAAAAGACATTTTAATTATTTGTTTTGTGGTGATTTCAGGTTAACGACTTATCATTGTGTGGTTAGTCACTCTTTGGGGACATTGCTCAGTTTCTTGTCTGGATCCAGTTCTGGGGTTGCAGTTTAACCACAAAACAAAGCATTGTCCAGCAAGACCACAGACCTGTGTGCTTCTCTCTGTTTCTCACTCTTGCTAAGCTCTGCCATGTGTTTTTACTTAGCTTTGAGAAATTTAAAATATTCTTAGTGATTCTGAGAAGAGTTGCCATTAGCACGTTGCAGTTACTGCTTTCTGTCTTTAGCATATTCTATTTTGCCATGTCTCACCTTGGCATGCTCCACCTTCAAACGGAGTTGGGCGGGGCTAAAGGAGGGGTGTGGCCAATAATAGGTATGACCCTTAGCAGGTGGGCAAGCACTGTGTACCTCCCATCTTCCTAGGTATAAAAGAAAAGAGCTGAGGCGCCAACATCAAAGCCAGTGGAGTCTCACAGAAGGAAGCTACTATCTGGTCAGCTCTGTGTTCAGCCAAGCCTCCATTCGGTGCCTTGGGGTAAGTAGTCTGTGTCTGTTCAACAACTTTCGGGTGTTCGTCCTGTGAAATTGGCGAGTACCAAAGGTTCATATGGTAGCGTTTCAGCGTTTTCTGTGATTCATTGGTGTCCCTCCTCATGTCGATGGCATTTAGGTTTCATTATTGTGGGGCGACATTAATCTGGGCTGTCCCTAGTCACAATGAGTTTTGCCAGTCAAGGGGTTGACTTGACAGCCCAGTTAGTTCTTATCCCACATATAATGCCGACCGAAGGAAGGTGGCGGGTCTGAGCTTAACTAGCCATCCTGGCTCACTTCTCTCTGGGATTGTTAAAGGCCACAATCTGTCTAAAGAAATTTTCAGATTTTTAATTTTTAAACTTTATGGCCATTGGGATTACATTTTCCTATTGCGTATCTTTTGGGGGAGGAGGCCAATATGTTTCCTTTGGGGGTGGCGGTGTCACAGTCCTCCAAAGTGTTAGGCAGTGATTGGTCAGAGGGAACCCTGGCGTCTGGAACATCTCAAAGTACACATCCCAGGATCTTTTTCACCACCATATTCTCCCCAACTCTAAAGGGATCTGAGACCCCTGGTGCTCGAGGTCTGGTCTCTGAGGATCTTTCTGAGGCCTCCAGAGATATTTGGAAGTAACCAGCGGAGAAGGCTGCTGGGACATGGGTTTACGCGAACCGAAGAAAGTCTTTATTAGACTCCAATGGCTACACTGGTGCCAGGGATACAAATGTAGATAGATGCCAGCCTTTCTTAGGGTGAATTTGGAGAGACAAAAACCATGTTCTGGGCTGACATACCACAGTTAGGAAGAACAGTTAGCCCGAAGTTGAACTCCAGAACTTAAAAAAAAGAAAAAAGAAAAAAAATGCAAGCTTAGTACATTCAAAGATGTTCCCAAAATGATGGCCATTGTTGTGGTTTGGGTAGGAGGTGCTGTGTGGGTGCTACATTCTCACAGCCTGAGTGGTACTTCCAGCATGGAGTCAGTCATGCTAAGGTGAGGCCTGTGTCCTGCTCATCTTTTCAGAGAAGTCAGGTTTCCTCTCTGCTCACCAGTAGTGAGGTTAGGATTTTCTGTTCTGAAGGTTGATTTGAAATCATAGTTTGTCATTTGCATTGTTTTTCTTAGATTTTTAATTCATAAAGTTCCTTGAATTAATGAGTAAACAACCTATTACCCATGTACTCAGGATGACTTTGAGTTCAGTTTGGATCTAAGAACAACCTCGAACTCCAGAGTTTCTTGTCTCCATCCCGCAAGTGCCAGGGTTAAGGTGAATGTCACCATGCCACGCTTACTGTAAAACCTGGTTTTCCCACCTGAGTTCAAATAGTGTGTCTCTTTACCAGTCTTTTGATTTGAACTTGAATTGTCTTCAGCTTGGTATTTTTTTCTTTTAATTTTTTTGATTTTATTGAGCTCTACATTTTTCTCTGCTCTTCTCCCTTCCTCTCCCCTCCACTTCAAGCCTTTCCCAAGGTCCCCATGCTCCCAATTTACTTAGGAGATTTTGTCTTTTTCTACTACCCATGTAGATTAGATTCATTTATTTCTCTTTCAGGGTCCTCAGTGTTGTCTAGGTTCTCTGGGACTGTAATTTTTTGGCTGGTTTTCTTTTATTTATGTTTAAAAACCACTTATGAATGAGTACATGTGATAATTGTCTTTCTGGGTTTGAGTGAGGTCTTGGTTACCTCACTCAAAACAATGTTTTCTAGCTCCATCCATTTGTCTACAAATTTCAAGATGTCATTATTTTTTTTTCTGCTGTGTGGTAGTCCATAGTGTAAATGAATCACATTTTCCTTCTCCAGTTATGAACGCACTATTTGTTAAATATGCTTTTTTTTTCTATTTGATATTTTTTTTTTACCAAAGGACAGACGTGAGAGTGGAGAAAACGCTCAAGGAAGACAGGGAGACAAGAGAAGACAGACAGACAGACAGACAGTCTGACTGATCCTTCCGGAAAAGCCCAAGATCTTGGCTAGAGTAGCCATGTCTTCTGAGCACCGAGGCCCCCAGAGCACAGGCAGCACCATCATGACGTTTTGCCCAACCATGAGCGAATTTTCAGATTTCCGCAAGTATATAGCCTACATGGAATCCCAGGGGGCACACCGAGCTGGACTGGCCAAGGTCATCCCACCCAAGGAGTGGAGAGCCCGGCAGTCCTATGAGGACGTCAGTGACATGGTAATAGGCACTCCCCTGCAGCAAGTGGTGTCTGGCCAGGCAGGTGTGTTCACTCAATTCCATAAGAAGAGGAAAGCCATGACAGTGGGGCAGTACCGTGACCTGGCCAACAGCAAAAAATACCGGACCCCGCCACATGTGAATTTTGAAGATCTGGAGAGAAAATACTGGAAGAATCGGTACTTTGGGTCGCCAATTTACGGTGCAGATGTCAGCGGCTCCCTGTTTGACGAGAACACTCAACATTGGAACGTGGGACACCTGGGAAGCCTTTTGGACCTCTTGAAGCAGGAATGCGGCATTGTGATTGAGGGCGTCAACACGCCCTACCTGTACTTTGGCATGTGGAAGACCACCTTCGCGTGGCATACGGAGGACATGGACCTGTACAGCATCAACTACCTGCACTTTGGGCAGCCCAAGACGTGGTATGCGGTGCCCCCCGAGCATGGCCGGCGCCTGGAGCACCTGGCCAGACAGCTGTTCCCGGGCAGCTCCCAGGGCTGCCAGGCCTTCATGAGGCACAAGGTGGCACTCATCTCCCCCACTGTGCTCAAGGAGAATGGCATCCCGTTTGCACGCATGACGCAGGAGGCTGGGGAGTTCATGGTCACCTTTCCCTATGGCTACCACGCTGGCTTCAATCACGGCTTCAACTGCGCAGAGGCCATCAATTTCGCCACCCCGAGGTGGATCGACTATGGGAAGGTGGCGACTCAGTGCAGCTGTGGGGAGGCCAGGGTGAGCTTCCCAATGGATATCTTTGTGTGCACCTTGCAGCCTGAGAGATCTGAGCTGATGAGATCTGAGCGTCAGGAAACTGTGGACTCCCTGGAGGTCACCTCACGCCCCAGGCAGGATCTGACCCTTGGGACCTGCACACAGGTTCAGGGGACATCTACTTTGATCTGGAGGCGTTCTCATCTGGGACCGCTCAAGAGGCTGGTAGGCAGAGCCCGCAACCGCTGTCCTTACACTAAGGTGCGCTCTAGGTCCCCATGCCTTTCAGTGCCTCAAATCCATTGTGACGGTGAGAAGATGGGCCAAGCAAGCTACTGCGGCCTCTGTGATCCCCGTGGATGCTGCTGATGCGAAAGCCGCGGACCATTCCCGACATTCAAAGGCCTGTGGGATCTTGGCTCGGAGCCCCAAATGTCCCTGCCACTCACGAAGATGGATTTGAAATAAGCAGACACAGGTTCACAGGTCTCCTGAGGCCACCAGCAGAAATTTTTAGTTATTTGACAATTGAGCCTTCATGTGACCATTGGTTTGAACCTCCCACAAGTTGGATTCCACAGGAAGAGAAAACAGTTTCAGGGGCACCCAGTATGGTTCCGAACATGTGTGCCTGTGCCTGTGACGGGCTCATATGACACTATCTTCAGAGCACTGTGGTCATATCTGCATCAGAACATCTGGAAGGACCTGCAAGTGACCCCCAGATGAGCTGTTGACTGTTGACTAGGTTCTGGCCTAGAAGCAGGGCGGGCGGGAAGAGAGACAGATGGAGGCTGTTCCCTCCTGTATTTTCCAGGCATTTACTTGTAATTCTGCTGTTCTGGGCTAATTGTCTCATGGTCTCAGGGGCTGCTAGAGAGACTGCAGTGTGGGAGGTTAGCACAAGGGGAGGGGCTCCATCCCTGGGGGTTTTAAGTGATGTGTTGTCCAGACCAGGTTGACTTGGCTCCTTCTTGTTTGTCACTCCCTACCTGTGCTCTGTAAGCAGGCCCAATAAAGATGTTAGTTGTCCCGACTGAAGTGTGCTGGATCCTTTGGCTTGTGTTTGGGATGCTATAATGGAGGGTGGAGGTTATGTCTCCCCAGGGCAGGATTTCTTCTTCCCTGCCCCCCCCCCCAGCTCCAGGGTGCTGTGAACTTCACTTGGACCAGCACTGGGTGGAGCTGAGACTCTGAGACTCACTCCCAGTACCACCTGTGTGGGGGTTTTGTTCCTTCTCCCTGTTGGCTCAGTTGGAGAGGGGTGAGGGAGACAGAGTCAGATGAGTTTCCCCGTGAACAGAGTCCAGAGACTAGTTTAGGGGTGCAGAGTTGATGTATTGTGTATCTTCAGTAGTTTACATGCATGCGTTACCCAATCAGCAAAGGTCTTGGCAGGTTGTGGTTTCACCAGCCTGAATGACACACAGTCCGTCTATGTGTACAGAAGACTGTACTCCAAGCAGTGTACCTGTAACAGAGGGCGGGGCGCAGGCAACACCCTAGGCTTTGGCTCCAAATTAGGGGGCCTCCAGTTAGCTATGACTCCATTATGAGTTCAGGATCAGAGTCACACCAAGATCAGTAGTCTTCCTGGACAATGCTTTGTTTTTGGTTACACTATCACCCCAGAACCGCATACAGACAAGAAACTGAGCAATGCCCCCAAAGAGTGAATAACCATACAATGATAACTCTTTAAACTGAAACCATCACAAAACGAATAATTAAAATGACTTTTTTTTTTCAGGTGGTGTGGCTTGTGCCTTTAATCCCAGCACTTGGGAGGCAGAAATGGACCAATCTCTGATTTCTAGGCCAGCCTGGTCTACAGAGTGTCTTCTAGGACAGGCATAGTTACACGTATAAACCTTGTCTCAAAGTCATCAGGAAAAAACTCTTTTCATATGTGTAAAATATTCTCAAATTTATATGATACTGAGGCACAAAAATTTTATATGTCAGAGGATTGGTATTTAGCACATTTTGGCCACTAGTTTTGGCCACAATGAATTAAATTTAAAGGTAACATTAAGAATGGTAAAGCAATCAGGGCTTAGTCTCACATACCTTTAATCCCAACACTTGGAAGTCAGAGATTGAGTCAGGAGGAACTCTGTGAGTTTTAGGCCACCCAGAATTTGATACAGAAATTCCCTTTCTCAAAAAAGCAAAAACAAACAATCAGCCAACCAAACAAACAAACAAACAGAAAAAGGAAAGCAATCCTATATGGTTTGACACTTGGTTTGTCCTTCTGGTCAATTTTGGAAAATTCCTTCTGGAAAATGACTGGTGGTTTCTAAGATTCATTGCTGGCCTGAAACTATAGTGATGTTTATACATTGTAGCTGTCTGGACATTCATCTAATACATGTTCTTGCCCTAACCATGACTTGTTCCCATCATCTTGGTAAGGAAGGGTTTCCTCTCTGTGCTTGTCCCTACTGGTGTTAGGCTTCTGGTGAGATTGTTTCATTTTACTCCTCTGTGTTTTGTTTCTCTAATTTTATATTGGTATTAATTCACTGAGTTCCTCAAGTTAAGTGACTAACCATTTCTTGTAGTTCAGAGGGGACCTGGAACACATTCAGAGGATAGACGGACCTTGAACTCCTCATGCTCCAGCCTCTTCCTCCAAGTCATTAAGTTTCACGAGAATTCAATCTTCTTCTTTGTTTTTTCTTTCCCTCCAGAACTGAGATGTTCTAAGAATGATGGGGATAGAAACGAAGAATTTCCGATCAAAGGCACAGAAAAGATATTGAAAGAAATCATAGAAGAAAATATTCCCAACCAAAAGTAGGACATGCCTATGAAGATGCAAGAAATGTACAGAATTCCAAGTACACTGGAGGGAAAAAAAATGCTGAAAGACACTGTCTCGTGAGAATTAAAATCCTTATCCTTTTACATCAACTGTGGTGTTAGAGTGGTCTCTTGGGGTGACTCTTCCTCAGTGATTGAACTTCAGGGTGCATCAGAACCTATTCCCTATGATGGGATGCCATGCTCAGCCTTGATGAAGGGGAGAGGACCTTGGTCCTGCCTCAACTTCATATGCCATGCCACTGGAGGCTTTACCCTTTTTAAATGGAGATGGAAGAGGAGTGGATGGGGGTCAGACAGAAAGGAGGTGGTCAGGGGTAGAGGAGAGCAGGAAAGGGAAACTATGCTTGGTAGGTAAAATAAATATTTAAAACTTAATCTAAAAAATGAGTCAGCAACAACTACAAAAGGTCTAGTTAGTAAATGTTCTTAAATATTGGGCAGTTATCCAGCCCCAAACTTCAAATTTCAATTCCTGATCCAATCTTTCAGTCCATGGCTTTACATACATACATTAAGGCAGTAGTTGATTAAAGAACAGCCATTAAAAATTCTCCCTGAGTCACAACTGTCTCAACAAATGGAACGTTCAGATGGTCAGTGATGTTCAGGGTCTGTGAGGTGGGCCAGGGATGAGGAGAGCCCTGGGAGTAATTCCTGGGCTCACTCAGGGAATGTAGCACGGTCTCAAGATGTAGTGACTGGATCAAGGCCCTCTGGAAATTGGGAGTGAAACCAACACAGACCTCAACATCAACCAACAGTTGTTCTAATCACTGCAGCATGAATAATAAAAACCCAGAGAGAGAAATTGAAAACCCAGTAAGAAACCAACCAAACCACTAGAGAATCCTTACATCTACCAAGGCTGCGTGACTGAAAACTAAACAGATTAAAACATTCTCTCGTTCCATTTTACATTTCCTCCAGTGCAGGGATTAAAGGTTTATGTCTCATTAGTGCAGGGATTAAAGGTTTATGTCTCATTAGTGCTGGGATTAAAGGTGTGAGGCACCACCACTTGGATTTGTTTCTGCGTGAACTTTGTGGAGCCCAGGATGGCCTTGAACTCAAAGAGCTCCACCTGTCTCTGTCTCCCAAATCCAGAGATTAAAGGTGTGTGGCACCAAGGCCTAACCTCTAAATAAATAAAATATCACTGCATTCCCCCTTTTTTTGTCTAAAGTAAAAAAGGCTATAACTAATATATGAAAAACTATGTACAGTAAGTGCAATAAACTATTTGCAATATAAACAGGCAATGAGTATGTCAACAATGTCTAGCCCATTTACATTTAACATATTCAGAGAAATTACTCCATATGTAGACTCTCTTGGTGGTAGTAGTCTTGTAGTTAATTTATTTACTATCATAACTCTCTTTTTATATCTGGTAAACAAGAGAACCTATAAATTCCTAGTCTTCAGCTCCCTCAGAAAACCAAAAAGGAAGCAACATTAAGCAGGAAGTGCCAGCAAGTGACTTCTATAAGATGTGAGTAATGACAGAAACAGCTGGCTCACTAGAAGTTACCCAAAGTTCCTCTGCAACATTGGGGCAACTCCATCTTCATCCTACAGGCCTAACATATCCAATAGACCTTTCTGTGAAGCAAGACATTCTGAAGCACCGGCCCTCTTTTTCTTGGGAATGATTGGCAGTCACTTTCTTTTTGTCCTGTTTGTTCAATTAGGACAGCATACTATCACCAGCCAAGACAAGGACGTTTTCTTGTGCAGTGTCTTACTTTTGCTACAAAGAAAAAGTCCATGTTGGATTTCTTTGATTCCCCTGTCTTCTCTGAATAAATTGTTGCTGCCAGGAATAGGCATGTCGCATTTTCAAAAAATAGAGGAACCTAGGTTATTAAAACATCTTAAATGCCATATTCTGTAGATCTCTGAAATGTTTGAAGATGACCTGTCTATCTAAAATGTATGTTTGTTTGACCTTGAAAACATACCTAATGTGACTAAAAGTTCAATTATACTAGGTTATTGAATATTAACCTGTATTTCCTTGTTATTCTAAAAAGTTATTAATAATAAGTTTTAAGTACTAAAGTTTGCATTACATTGTTAACTGAATCATATACATATAATACCTTGAACACGAGTAGAAATGTATGTTCAGCATGTTTTTAAAGATTAATTTCAATAATACAAAATTTGTATATATTAATACAAAAATCCAATCCAATGTGAAACATTAAAACTAGTAGTTGCTTTTTAAAAGTAGATTCAATAATCTACCATTTCATATTATCATATCTCTATCCTCTCTTTTTTCTTCTCAGAGTGGATTCAAGAATCTACCCTTTTATCCTATCATATCTATATCCTCTTATTTCTTTTCAAAATAATAATCTTGAATATATTCTCCTTTGTTTAGCTTTTTCCTGACCATTATCCATAACAACTTGCAACCAACACCCTGAACAATTACACACATCCATAATTCATTTAACAAACAAAAAAAAATCACCCATCTCATACTTGAGAATGTGGGCGTTGTAATCTTAAATTTACTTCCTGCTCTCTGTGGATGACTGTATCTTTAGGGGATCCTTAAAAATATTTTGAGCTAATTGTCAAGTCCTGGGAGACCTAGCTGTTCCATTTTTTTTTCTAGTGTCTGTGTAATGGGAATGTGCAGGGTCGTCTCAAATCCTGTCTAGAGCAGGTTAGGCTGGATCATCTCAGCTAGTCACCTCGAAATTAACCTGTGCAGTTTGTAGTCCAAAGCTGATCATTAGGTGGTGTTTTCAGATTAGTGGTCTTATCATAACCCTGGAGGAGTTATTGTTGTGAGCCCCATCCTCCTTATGGAGACTTCAAAGACTGCTGTTATGGGTGCTCATGGTTCACTGTGGAGAACTCAAAGAGATTCAAATCTGAAATGATGTACAAAAAGGTAGATGAAACCTTTTTTCTACAATTAGTACTCTATATCCATTAATATCGTGATAAATAGTTTAATATATGCATTTTATAAATACAGATTATCCCTCTGCATTAAAATTATTGCAGGGGCATGTTGGAGGGTTATATGACCATTATGTAGTTAAGATTCAGATCTATACAATCCACATGTGTCTTCTTTAAAATTCTCTTAGCTTCAACAGGTAATTCCCTGGGACTATTTAAATCCTTGTCACCATCTAAGGTTTTGTTGAAATTAGTCAGTTTATCCCAACAGTGTGCTATAGCTGGGAAACATCTCCTAGCAATCTTTGAACGTCATTAGGAGTCTGCAATCGATCTCTTCTAATTTAGGGGTCTAATTTTCTGTACTCAATTTATATCCTACATACTTAATAAAATCTCTTCTTTGTATATTTTTTCAAGAGCAA
Organism: Microtus oregoni; assembly: GCF_018167655.1. Taxonomy (NCBI): domain Eukaryota; kingdom Metazoa; phylum Chordata; class Mammalia; order Rodentia; family Cricetidae; genus Microtus; species Microtus oregoni. Next base: position 31,609,469 of record NW_024543067.1, read on the forward strand.
TTTGTATTCACCAGCAAGGCAATATTTTCTTTACTTCTTCAAACATTCTTTCTAAAGTATCAACATTTGATTCAGTTAGCAAAATGTTAACCATGTAATGGTAAATTATAGTTTCAGGAAATTGCTTATGTATCATTTCCAATGCCTGACTTACAAAAATGTTGGCACAGGGTGGAGCTATTTAACATTCATCCTACCCTCCCAACCAAAAATAGCCCAGGGCTGGATGGTGTTTTAAATGACCTGTTGCCAGTGAGAAGAAAACACAAGACTGGAACAAACCCACTTGGTAGTTTATTAGAGAGGGAAAGTGCACACAGGCCTGGGGAAAATGGTGTACAGAGAGAGAGAGGGAGAACAGGAGAAAGGGAGAGAGAGGGAGGTTGCCTCTCTGAGCGTGGGGGACAGAGAGACAGCAAAGATGTTGCATCCAGTTTTAAAGGCTACTTAGCACATGCGCAAAGGGGAAAGACGTGTCTACATCATACACTGATGACGGGAAACCCACTCATGGCACATGTGCACAAGAGGTTTGCGTGGCTACATCACACACTGATGACAGGCGAGCCAGAAGTGCAGCTTATGGGTGGCTGAATAATTACATTCCACCCTTTTGTTTATTATGAAAATTTGAGGGCGGTTGAGGATCTTAATGGGTGGGAATGGGGCATCCATAAGGTCTCTCATGACTGCTTCATGCTGACTTTGTGGGCGTCGAGGAGTTGGGATGTTTGACCACATCCTGGGGTGGCTGATTACTGCTGTATTTTCTGGGCTCTGAGGAACTGGTTGACTGGCACCTTGGACCTCACAAAATGCTGGATTATGTTTGGAAAAAGTTTAGATCCAAAGATTAACAGAGGAGAGTCCCAAGAAGGAAGAAAGAGGGTTTTTTTCCTCCAGGGATTCCCAAGACCAGGAATGACAAGGAAAGAATTAAACGATACTTATTCTAGGTGAATCTGGTCCGTTTAGGTGGGTCCAGTTGGCTCCCTGGATATAACATCCAGGAGACACTGCTGCAGTCAGTGATAAGTCCTGTTATGTTAAAGTTTGTTTTGTGAGTTTTTTGGAGTTTGGGGCTACAAACTCATTATTGTTTCTTACTGCCTGGGCTTTGACGGTCCTTTTGCCTCTGGCTCTATGTTTAATGATGGTTCCTGTAACAACAACTGAGTGCTTAACTGGAAATTTAAGTATGGCATTGAAAGCATAGAAGAGAAAGAAGAAAAGGGAGAGTATGTGGAGTTTTTGGCACAAGAGAGGTGAATATGGATGAGACTTTTATTTTTTTGGAACTGGAGAAAGAGTAGCTGATCCTGCTGTTTCCTGGAACTTAAGGGAAGAGGGTCCTGTTTGAGTTACTCTATATGAGGGGGTATCTTGAGCTGCAAGAGTAAAGGGTTTAAGACGCAACTGGTAAATTCAATAAGGAAATCCCTCAAGCTTGGCAGCTGTGGGAGTTACAAGAATTACTTTAAAGGGTCCCTGCCATTTAGGAGAAAGGGGTGAGGGGCATTGGTCTGGGGGAGAAAATAATACCTGATCCCCTATTTTAATTGACAGTGGGCATGCATGAACACATGACTGAGGTAATGAGCAGTCAGTGAAATCCCATAATATGGAGCATAGATGGGAAAACAGTGATGTAAGGAAGTGATCAGGAAGGGGAGAGGATTTAGGTGAGAGGCCGGGGGTTAAAATTGGCTGCCCATACATGAGTTCAAAGGGTGAGATATAAAGGGGGGCTTTGGGGAGAGCCTGCCATCCCCGGGAGGCACCAGAGCCCAACTGCACTCGCAGCCTGCTAGACGTCCTGATTAATCTGCCCAGGCAGAGCTGGAAATGATGGCAAAGCTTGCCCGAGATGCAAGGCTGGTGGTCCGAGCCAAGCAAGTATATGGATGACAGTTTTGTGACTGAAGGTAAGACGAAGGCAGGGGCAGCAGTGGTGCATGGGAAGCGAAGCAGGTGGTCAGAACCCTAAAAAAGAGACCCTGACAAAATTGGCCCTAGAGATAGACTGGAATGACTGGACGGCCCTCCCTCCCTTTGTTCTGTTCCAGGTTTGAAACACCCGGGGGTGATTTAAACTCACTCCTCATGTAAGGCAGGTGAGATACCTAATCCTGATGCTGTTCTTCCCAGACGGTCATCTGTCCATCTGAAGGCCCTCCAGATCTCCAAGCACAGACGTGGAAGCCCCTGGCTGCCGCCTACCCGCCCAAACACTCAAAAGTCTTGCACCCATTCCAGGTTGGCTATTCGGTGTACGTCAGGACATCAGTCCCAGAACCTTAAACCTCGCTGGAAGGGACCTTACACCGTGCTCCTTACAACACCCACCGCCCTCAAAGTGGACGGCACTGTGGCCTGATTCCACATGTCTCCCATTAAGCTGGCACCTCTGCAGGACGACCCAGAACCCTCCCAATGGAAGCTTCAGCACACCCAAAATCCTCTAAAGCTAAGACTGGTCAAATCAGCCTAATTCTGTCAGGACTGCCAGCACTCGCCCTGATGCCCCTGACTGTCCATGGTAACCCCCATGCGCCCCCAATGACTCACATGGTAGGTCCTGACAAGGGGGAAAAGCAATTATTTTTATCGTGAAAGCTGGGTATGCGAAACCACAGGGGACACCTATTGAAAACTCTCCTCATCCTGGGACTACATCTTTCTTAGGGCCCAACCAAGTCCATTTCCTTGCTCCCACCCTAAGAACCTCTCTGCTTCGTTTGCTTCTCTGCCAGCACCTACTAAGACAGTACTGACCCAATCTTGCTGGCCATGCCTGTCAACAGGACTCCCCCATTGTGATGAAACAGCCTCATCTGGCAGCTTCAATAACATCACCTCTCATTAGTCCTGTAGTTGGGAGCTAACTGAGGCCCACGTCTATGGGCGAGAGCATAGCAACTGTGCCCGCTGCCCCTGCCCCGGCAGGAAAGGACAGGTCTGTGCGGCAGCTACAGAGGCTCCTGCCCCCTGGCTGCAGAGTTCATGTGTGCCCTGGCCCTGGCGTCTCCCCGGTGCCCGGTGGACAAAGCTGGCTGAGGCCTTGAGGCCTGGCCGCCTGCGCCTTCCCCACTGCAGCCCCTCCTGCTCATGCCCTCCCTGTGCCTGGCTGCCACACGCCTGCATGGGTCGCTGGCTGAATGGATGCGTCTGGGGCACGCCGTACCCGTGGCCGCACTCAGAATGTCCAGGGCCGTCTGTCACTGAGTGCTGGGCATGTGGCTGCACTGGCAAGCCAGGCAACAGAAAAAGTTAACCTTAACAAGAGTACCAGAAAAAGGCCTATGTTTAGGGGCTCCACCCTCTCAATATCAACACCTGTGTAACCTAACTCTCCCTAGTCCCAGGATGACAGGAAACTGGTACCTGGTACCCTGTATCAACCTAAAAGACATCTCTAAGAATCTCAGAATTGGGATTCGGCCAAATAAGAAAAACTCTGAGGCTTTTCAGTCTTAGTGCTTTCCCCCCTCCCCTGCGAACTAGAAATCTAACAATTACCCACACCAATACTGAAATGTTGGGAACATTCCATCTCCCTGAGTCTTTGTGAATGTTCTCCAGATAGAACTCAGTTATTGAAATTGGGGCAAGATAACTCTTAAGATGTTGACTCAGTTCCTGAAGTTTTGACTCGGTCCCTGGGAAGGGGTCAAAGTAACCCTCAAATGTTTCCTCTTACCTCACCTGATCTGGCAACTGCCCTCCAGCCCTGGCTAAGACCAATTATTGTTAATAGCCCTTTGAATAAGCCGATCTTCATAGTTGGAAGACAACCCACGAGTTCACCCCTTGACTCTATGGCTTTTGTTTTAAAATTAGCCTGTACCAGCTATGCAGGGTCCTTGGCTTGAATGCTGAGTGACCCTGTCATGACAGAATTAAAATCCTCATGCTTTTACATCAACTGTGATACGAGGGTGTCTCTTGGAGTGACTCCTCCTTGGTGGGAGCGACTCCTCCTTGTTGATTGGACGTCAGGGTCCAACACAAAGCTGCTCATCTTTATATTCAGTTCAACAGGACACTCTTCTTCTCTCTCTTTTCCCTTTACCTCATACTATTTTACACTCTCTGATAATTTCACGATATTGGGATTTATTAAAACCATTTCCAATATTCTGCCTCCTGCACTCTTGTCTTTGATTGTTTCCAAACAAAGTGCTTACACTGTTGGGTTATAGTTGTTGTGGGGTAGCCACCAGGAGAGACCACAGGGACAAGGGGATAATGCAATAAAAAGTTTTCATTGGCCGCTTGGCTACTACATTTAGTGTTCAGAATCCTAGGAGAGCCACGAGCCTTTTCTGGGAGGAGCTTTTAAGCACAAAAGCATTTTCTGAGTTGACATACTTGAGTTAACAAGATCTTTTAGCCAAGCACAACTACAGAATTCAAAAAGCAAGATTAGTTAGTTTATTTAGAGCCCATCTAGAACATATGGACTGTGAGGACTTAGGTCTTTGTTTTCATTTTGATAGGTGGTAATGTCTACTCGCTGGGTTTACAGCCTGACTGGTGCTTCCATCCTTGAGTCAGCTGTGCAAAGATCTGGAAGTTGTTTAATTCTCCACTGCACTTAGTGAATCAAGAAGATGAAGTCTGCGAACTGTGACTTAAAGAGCTGCAGTTGGCCCTAAGCCCCACTTACTGTGCTAAACTGAGGCATTATTTGCCATATGGATTAGGATGTGGGTGCCAATATTTATCCAATACAGTGAGAATTAGAGGTCCAGTGAGCCCCAATATCAGAGCAGTCAAGGGACTAAAAGAATAGAGACTGTTATCAATCATCTGATTAATGTCTTTTTCTTGTTTTCTTTTTGAAGTTTTTTTTTTTTCAGCCATGGCAAGGTGTTTTCTCATTATTCATGATGGATTAGCATAGAAACCACAGGTGTCTCCCAAAGAGGCTCATAGAACCTCTTCTTCTGGGCAATAAGTCTAATTTCTCCAATTTCTGCAGGACCAGTTCAGGAAGGGAATCTACTGCTGTTTTAATTCAGAAGCAAAGACTTCTAATACCTCTCAATCCTGATCAACCTGTCTACTGAGTTTGGAAAGCATCAGAAGAGGCACGCTGAGTCAAACCTTTTACCTGCCCACCAAGTGGTCTCAGAGGCCTGGAATATCGCTATTGTTCAGATGAGTTAATGCGCCAAGCAGATTCACAGAATACCTGCTAATCAGGAAAGTGGCTGGATTAAAGGTGTTGGATATTAGACAAGTTTCAGCCCATTGAAGCTCTCTAATATTAGCTTGGACTTTCCCCAGTCACCACGAGGTTTGTCAATCGATGAAGTGACAGTCTGGTTAGTTCTCATCCCTATGGAGTATGGGAGCCTGTGAGTCTCAGCATGACCAGCCATCCTGGCCAGTGGTTTCTTGAGAGCGCGAGATGCTTCAGAATTTGCTGAAATGCTACTGTATGTTCAGAAATCTTTCTTCTTAAAGTCTACGAAGATATAGAATTGTTGAGTCATTTTTTCAATGAGTCATTCTGTTGGACCTAGAGTCCAGCTATTGAGGAGGTGTTGCCCCAAAAGACCATTTCTCACACCACAGCTGATGTAAAAGCATGAGGATTTTTATTAATTCTCTCCTGACAGGGTATTTCTGCATTAGAGGCCAGAAAGATGTCCCAAATATCTGGTGCAGGCTATTTTGAAAGGAAAAAAAACACAGAAGCAAGGGGTGTCTGGGGGTAGTTCTTTGACTATTATGATTGGCTTATTCAAAAGGACTGCTACCAATAATTGGCTAGAGAGTAGTTGCCAGATCAGATGAGGTAAGGGGGAAACATCTGAGGGTCACTTTGCCCCTTTCCCAGGGCCTGAGTCAAAACAGCAGTAACTGAGTCAACACCTAAGGGTTATCTTGCCCTATTCAGGGTGATAGAAAGTTCCCAACAACTCAGTACATGCGTGTGTAGCTGTTAGGTCCTTGGTTGTCAAGGGGGAGGGGAGCATTACTGCTGAGACTGAGAGGGCTCTGAATTATCCTCAGAATTGTCTTAAAGTTTAACAACTCCAAAGGGAATAATGAAAAAAAATAAAGCTAAACATTTTGGGCTGGCATTGTCAATGTCAGAATTCAAAGCCAAATCAAAACATAGGTCAAAAGAAACAGACATTTGAACCTTAGTGCAAAGCACACTTTAGAATAATGGAATCTTTGGCGGTGGAGGTGCACGCCTTTAATCCCAACACTAGAGAGGCAGAGGCAAGCAGATCTCTGTGAGTTCAAGCCAGCCTGGTCTACAAGAGCTAGTTGTTCCAGGACAGGCTCCAAAGCCACAGAGAAACCCTGTCTTGAAAAACCAAAAAAAAAAAAAAAAAAAAAAAAAAATAATGCAATCTTAGCTGAGCATGGTAGCAGGCACCTTTAATCTTTAATTCAAGCACTCCAGAGGCAGAGGCTCAGTGAGGTCTAGGCCAACCTGCTTTACAAGAGAATTCCAGCATAAAGAAACCCTGTTTTGAATAATTCAAAAAAGAAAAAAAACAAAGAAAAATTTGAATTTTGGTGAAACTTAATGACTTGGGAGGAGGAGGCTGGAGCATGAGGAGTTCAAGGTCGTCTATCCAATGAACGTGTTCCAGGTCCCCTCTGACACACAAGAAATGGTTAGTCATTTAACTCGAGGAACTTGGTGAATTAATACCAAAGTAAAATTAGGGAAACAAAGCACAAAAGATGAAAATGAAACAATCCAAACAGAAGCCTAGTAGGGCCCAGCATAGAGAGGAAAACCCTTTGTTAGGAAGATGATAGGAACAAGTCAGTTAGGGCAAGACGGCCTTAAATCAACGTCCAGTAAGTTACAATATATCTTATGAACTACCAGTCATTTTCCAGAAGTAATTTTCCAAAACTGACCCAACAGAGAAACCAAGTGACCTACCATACAGGATTCCTTTCCCTTTTTTGTTTAATTGGTTCTTCTTTGGTTTTTTGAGACAGGGGATTTCTGTGTAACAGCCCCGGGTGGCCTTGAATTCACACAGCTCCTCCTGACTTAATCTCTGCCTCCAAGTGTGGGGATTAAAGGTGTGTGACAAAAGCCCTGATTGCTTTACCATTCTTAATGTTACCTTTCAGCTTTTTTCATTGTGGTCAAAACTGTGCTAAATATTGATCTTCTGATATTTAAAATTTTTGTGCCTCGGTATTGATCAAAATTCGGGAATATTTTTTACATATGAAAATATTTTTTTCTGATTTTTTTTAGGACAAGATTTATCCGTGTAACTAAGAATGTCCTGGAACATATCCTGTAACCAGGCTGGGCTTCGTGTCAGAGGTCTACCCACTTTTGCCTCCCAAGTGCTGGGATTAAAGGCACAAGCCACACCACCTGAAAAAAAAGTCATTTTAATTATTCGTTTTGTGATGGTTTCTGTTTAAAGAATTATCATTGTATGGTTATTCACTCTTTGGGGGCATTGCTCAGTTTCTTGTCTGTATGCGGTTCTGGGGTGATAGTGTAACCAAAAACAAAGCATTGTCCAGGAAGACTACTGATCTTGGTGTGACTCTGATCCTGAACTCATAATGGAGTCATAGCTAACTGGAGGCCCCCTAATTTGGAGCGAAAGCCTAGGGTTTTGCCTGCGCCCCGCCCTCTATTACAGGTACACTGCTTGGAATACAGTCTTCTGTACACATAGACGGACTGTGTGTCATTCAGGCTGGTGAAACCACAACCTGCCAAGACCTTTGCTGATTGGGTCACGCATGCATGTAAACTACTGAAGATACACAATACATCAACTCTGCACCCCTAAACTAGTCTCTGGACTCTGTTCACGGGGAAACTCATCTGACTCTGTCTCCCTCACCCCTCTCCAACTGAGCCAACAGGGAGAAGGAACAAAACCCCCACACAGGTGGTACTGGGAGTGAGTCTCAGAGTCTCAGCTCCACCCAGTGCTGGTCCAAGTGAAGTTCACAGCACCCTGGAGCTGGGGGGGGGGGGCAGGGAAGAAGAAATCCTGCCCTGGGGAGACATAACCTCCACCCTCCATTATAGCATCCCAAACACAAGCCAAAGGATCCAGCACACTTCAGTCGGGACAACTAACATCTTTATTGGGCCTGCTTACAGAGCACAGGTAGGGAGTGACAAACAAGAAGGAGCCAAGTCAACCTGGTCTGGACAACACATCACTTAAAACCCCCAGGGATGGAGCCCCTCCCCTTGTGCTAACCTCCCACACTGCAGTCTCTCTAGCAGCCCCTGAGACCATGAGACAATTAGCCCAGAACAGCAGAATTACAAGTAAATGCCTGGAAAATACAGGAGGGAACAGCCTCCATCTGTCTCTCTTCCCGCCCGCCCTGCTTCTAGGCCAGAACCTAGTCAACAGTCAACAGCTCATCTGGGGGTCACTTGCAGGTCCTTCCAGATGTTCTGATGCAGATATGACCACAGTGCTCTGAAGATAGTGTCATATGAGCCCGTCACAGGCACAGGCACACATGTTCGGAACCATACTGGGTGCCCCTGAAACTGTTTTCTCTTCCTGTGGAATCCAACTTGTGGGAGGTTCAAACCAATGGTCACATGAAGGCTCAATTGTCAAATAACTAAAAATTTCTGCTGGTGGCCTCAGGAGACCTGTGAACCTGTGTCTGCTTATTTCAAATCCATCTTCGTGAGTGGCGGGGACATTTGGGGCTCCGAGCCAAGATCCCACAGGCCTTTGAATGTCGGGGAATGGTCCGCGGCTTTCGCATCAGCAGCATCCACGGGGATCACAGAGGCCGCAGTAGCTTGCTTGGCCCATCTTCTCACCGTCACAATGGATTTGAGGCACTGAAAGGCATGGGGACCTAGAGCGCACCTTAGTGTAAGGACAGCGGTTGCGGGCTCTGCCTACCAGCCTCTTGAGCGGTCCCAGATGAGAACGCCTCCAGATCAAAGTAGATGTCCCCTGAACCTGTGTGCAGGTCCCAAGGGTCAGATCCTGCCTGGGGCGTGAGGTGACCTCCAGGGAGTCCACAGTTTCCTGACGCTCAGATCTCATCAGCTCAGATCTCTCAGGCTGCAAGGTGCACACAAAGATATCCATTGGGAAGCTCACCCTGGCCTCCCCACAGCTGCACTGAGTCGCCACCTTCCCATAGTCGATCCACCTCGGGGTGGCGAAATTGATGGCCTCTGCGCAGTTGAAGCCGTGATTGAAGCCAGCGTGGTAGCCATAGGGAAAGGTGACCATGAACTCCCCAGCCTCCTGCGTCATGCGTGCAAACGGGATGCCATTCTCCTTGAGCACAGTGGGGGAGATGAGTGCCACCTTGTGCCTCATGAAGGCCTGGCAGCCCTGGGAGCTGCCCGGGAACAGCTGTCTGGCCAGGTGCTCCAGGCGCCGGCCATGCTCGGGGGGCACCGCATACCACGTCTTGGGCTGCCCAAAGTGCAGGTAGTTGATGCTGTACAGGTCCATGTCCTCCGTATGCCACGCGAAGGTGGTCTTCCACATGCCAAAGTACAGGTAGGGCGTGTTGACGCCCTCAATCACAATGCCGCATTCCTGCTTCAAGAGGTCCAAAAGGCTTCCCAGGTGTCCCACGTTCCAATGTTGAGTGTTCTCGTCAAACAGGGAGCCGCTGACATCTGCACCGTAAATTGGCGACCCAAAGTACCGATTCTTCCAGTATTTTCTCTCCAGATCTTCAAAATTCACATGTGGCGGGGTCCGGTATTTTTTGCTGTTGGCCAGGTCACGGTACTGCCCCACTGTCATGGCTTTCCTCTTCTTATGGAATTGAGTGAACACACCTGCCTGGCCAGACACCACTTGCTGCAGGGGAGTGCCTATTACCATGTCACTGACGTCCTCATAGGACTGCCGGGCTCTCCACTCCTTGGGTGGGATGACCTTGGCCAGTCCAGCTCGGTGTGCCCCCTGGGATTCCATGTAGGCTATATACTTGCGGAAATCTGAAAATTCGCTCATGGTTGGGCAAAACGTCATGATGGTGCTGCCTGTGCTCTGGGGGCCTCGGTGCTCAGAAGACATGGCTACTCTAGCCAAGATCTTGGGCTTTTCCGGAAGGATCAGTCAGACTGTCTGTCTGTCTGTCTGTCTTCTCTTGTCTCCCTGTCTTCCTTGAGCGTTTTCTCCACTCTCACGTCTGCCCTTTGGTAAAAAAAAAAATATCAAATATAAAAAAAAGCATATTTAACAGATAGTGCTGGCATAAATAGATAAGGAAAATGTGATTCATTTACACTATGGACTACCACACAGCAGAAAAAAAAAATAACGACATCTTGAAATTTGCAGACAAATGGATGGAGCTAGAAAACATTGTTTTGAGTGAGGTAACCAAGACCTCACTCAAACCCAGAAAGACAATTATCACATGTACTCATTCATAAGTGGTTTTTAAAAAATAAATCAAAGAAAACCAGCCAAAAAATTACAGTCCCAGAGAACCTAGACAACACTGAGGACCCTGAAAGAGAAATAAATGAATCTAATCTACATGGGTAGTAGAAAAAGACAAAATCTCCTAAGTAAATTGGGAGCATGGGGACCTTGGGAAAGGCTTGAAGTGGAGGGGAGAGGAAGGGAGAAGAGCAGAGAAAAATGTAGAGCTCAATAAAATCAAAAAAATTAAAAGAAAAAAATACCAAGCTGAAGACAATTCAAGTTCAAATCAAAAGACTGGTAAAGAGACACACTATTTGAACTCAGGTGGGAAAACCAGGTTTTACAGTAAGCGTGGCATGGTGACATTCACCTTAACCCTGGCACTTGTGGGATGGAGACAAGAAACTCTGGAGTTCGAGGTTGTTCTTAGATCCAAACTGAACTCAAAGTCATCCTGAGTACATGGGTAATAGGTTGTTTACTCATTAATTCAAGGAACTTTATGAATTAAAAATCTAAGAAAAACAATGCAAATGACAAACTATGATTTCAAATCAACCTTCAGAACAGAAAATCCTAACCTCACTACTGGTGAGCAGAGAGGAAACCTGACTTCTCTGAAAAGATGAGCAGGACACAGGCCTCACCTTAGCATGACTGACTCCATGCTGGAAGTACCACTCAGGCTGTGAGAATGTAGCACCCACACAGCACCTCCTACCCAAACCACAACAATGGCCATCATTTTGGGAACTTCTTTGAATGTACTAAGCTTGCATTTTTTCTTTCTTTTTTTTTTTTTTTTTAAGTTCTGGAGTTCAACTTCGGGCTAACTGTTCTTCCTAACTGTGGTATGTCAGCCCAGAACATGGTTTTTGTCTCTCCAAATTCACCCTAAGAAAGGCTGGCATCTATCTACATTTGTATCCCTGGCACCAGTGTAGCCATTGGAGTCTAATAAAGACTTTCTTCGGTTCGCGTAAACCCATGTCCCAAGCAGTCTTCTCCGCTGGTTACTTCCAAATATCTCTGGAGGCCTCAGAAAGATCCTCAGAGACCAGACCTCGAGCACCAGGGGTCTCAGATCCCTTTAGAGTTGGCAAGAATATGGTGGTCAAAAAGATCCTGGGATTTGGTTCTTCCTACTCTTAAACACAAAGATGGTGTGCCACGGGATCAAAATGGATAACTGTAAAAGATTTCAAGTCACACAGCTGGCTCTCTGGGTAAAGCCAAGAGAGTTTTAACCAGAAGATAAACCTAAAACAAAAACAAAACAAAAAAAAAAAAAAGATCCTGGGATGTGTACTTTGAGATGTTCCAGACGCCAGGGTTCCCTCTGACCAATCACTGCCTAACACTTTGGAGGACTGTGACACCGCCACCCCCAAAGGAAGCATATTGGCCTCCTCCCCAAAAGATACGCAATAGGAAAATGTAATCCCAATGGCCATAAAGTTTAAAAATTAAAAATCTGAAAATTTCTTTAGACAGATTGTGGCCTTTAACAATCCCAGAGAGAAGTGAGCCAGGATGGCTAGTTAAGCTCAGACCCGCCACCTTCCTTCGGTCGGCATTATATGTGGGATAAGAACTAACTGGGCTGTCAAGTCAACCCCTTGACTAGCAAAACTCATTGTGACTAGGGACAGCCCAGATTAATGTCGCCCCACAATAATGAAACCTAAATGCCATCGACATGAGGAGGGGACACCAATGAATCACAGAAAACGCTGAAACGCTACCATATGAACCTTTGGTACTCGCCAATTTCACAGGACGAACACCCGAAAGTTGTTGAACAGACACAGACTACTTACCCCAAGGCACCGAATGGAGGCTTGGCTGAACACAGAGCTGACCAGATAGTAGCTTCCTTCTGTGAGACTCCACTGGCTTTGATGTTGGCGCCTCAGCTCTTTTCTTTTATACCTAGGAAGATGGGAGGTACACAGTGCTTGCCCACCTGCTAAGGGTCATACCTATTATTGGCCACACCCCTCCTTTAGCCCCGCCCAACTCCTTTTGAAGGTGGAGCATGCCAAGGTGAGACATGGCAAAATAGAATATGCTAAAGACAGAAAGCAGTAACTGCAACGTGCTAATGGCAACTCTTCTCAGAATCACTAAGAATATTTTAAATTTCTCAAAACTAAGTAAAAACACATGGCAGAGCTTAGCAAGAGTGAGAAACAGAGAGAAGCACACAGGTCTGTGGTCTTGCTGGCCAATGCTTTGTTTTGTGGTTAAACTGCAACCCTAGAACTGAATCCAGACAAGAAACTGAGCAATGTCCCCAAAGAGTGACTAACCAGACAATGATAAGTCGTTAACCTGAAACCACCACAAAACAAATAATTAAAATGTCTTTTTGCCAGGTGGTTGTGGCTCAAGTCTTTAATCCCAGGATTTGGGAGGTGAAAGTGAGCAGATCTCTGAGATCAAGGCCAGCCTGGTCTGCAGGGTGAGATCTGGGACAGCCATAGTTACACAGATAAACTTTGTCTCTAAAAATCAGGAAAAAATGTCCTTTTGTATGCATAAAAAGTTATCAAACTTTTATTAAAATTGAAGGACAAAAATTTTAAAGGTCAGAGGATCAGTATTGAGCACAGTATTGAGCTTGTCTTTCTGTGGTAGCTTAGTCTTCTTCTCCAATAATTAAATGTTGGGATATTTCCCTATCTCTAGCTTTAGTCCATTGTTCAATAATTTTAGCCTGTGTCACTATGTGTAACTATGGCTGTTCTGGATCTCACCCTATAGACAAGGTTAGCTTTGATCCCAGAGATCTGCTCACTTCTGCCTCCCAAATGCTGGGATTAAAGGCGTGAGTAACAACCAACAGGTAAAAAGTCATTGGGCCTAGAGCTCACAGAGCTCCGCCCGCCTCTCCTCTGAAGTGATGGGATTAAAGGCGACGAATACCACGCCCAGCTCAGATTCCATTATTCTAAGGTGTGCTTTACCCATGTGGGGATCCAATGTCTGCTTCTTTTGACCAATGTTTTGATTTGGCTTTAAATTCTGACATTGACCTTCCTAGCCAAAGTTGTTTAGCTTAATTTTATTTCAGTATTCCCTTTGGAGTGACTCATTGAATAAATGAGCATTTCAGCAAATTCTGAAGCATCTCACGCTCTCAAGAAACCACTGGCCAGGATGGCTGGACATGCTGAGACTCACAGGCTCCCATACTCCATAGGGATGAGAGACGGTCACCCCATTCATTGAGAATCCTCCTACTGATGGGGACAATCCAAGTTAATGTTAGAGAGCTTCGAGGGACTGAAACTTGTCTAATATCCAATGCCTTTAATATAGGCACTTCCTTGATTAGCAGGTAATCTGGAAATCTTCATGGCACATTAACGCATCTAATAGCGATATTCCTAGACCTCTAAGACCACCTGGTGGGCAGGTACAAGGTTTGACTCAGCGTGCCTCTTCTGATGCTTTCCAAACTCAGTAGACAAGTTGATCAGGCTTGAGAGGTATTAGAAGTCTCTGGTTCTGAATTAAAACAGCAGGAGATTCCCTTGCTGAACTGGTCCTGCAGAATTGGAGTGTAATTAGACCTACTGTTCTGAGAAAAGGGTCTATGGGCCTCTTTGGGAGACACCTGTGGTTTCTATGCTAATTTAGCATGAATAATGAGAAAACACCTCGCCATGGCTGAATAAAAACTTGAAAAAGAAAACAAAACAAAGACTTAAATCAGGTGATTGATAGTGGTCTCTGTTCTTTTGGTCCCTTGACTGCTCTGCTATTGGCTCCGACTGAGCCACTAATTCTCACTTGATTGGATTAACGTTCTGGCCCGCATACTAATCCATATGGCAAATTATGCCTCAGTTTAGCACAGTTAGTGGGGCCTAGGGAAAACTGCAGCTCCTCACGACACTGTGATCCTCACACTTGAGCCCCTTGATTCACTAAGTGCAGTGGAGAATTAAACAACTTCCAGATCTTAGCACAGCTGACTCAAGGATGGAAGCACCAGTCAGGCTGTAAACCCAGCGAGTAGACATTACCACCTATCGAAATGAGAACAAAGACCTAAGTCCTCACAGTCCATAAGTTCTAGACGGGCTCTAAATAAACTAACTAATCTTGCTTTTTGATTTCTGTAGTTGTGCTTGGCATAAAGATCTTGTTGCCGGGCGGTGGTGGCACACGCCTTTAATCCCAGCACTGGGGGGCAGAGGCAGGCAGATCTCTGTGAGTTTGAGACCAGCCTGGTCTACAAGAGCTAGTTCCAGGACAGTTTCCCAAACCACAGAGAAACCCTGTCTTGAAAAACCAAAAAAAAAAAAAAAAAAAAAAAAGATCTTGTTAACTGAAGTATGTCAACTCAGAAGAGGCTTTTTGTGCTTGAAACCTCACCCTAAGAAAAGGCTCGTGGCTCTCCTGGGATTCTGAATACTCAATGTAGTAGCCAAGTGGCCAATGAAAACTTTTTATTGCCTTATCCCCATGTCCCTGTGGTCTTCCCTGGTGGCTACCCCACAACAACTAAAACCCAACAGTGTAAATAAGCACTTTGTTTGGAAACAATCAAACACAAGAGTGCAGGAGGCAGAATATTGGAAACGGTTTTAATAAATCCCAATGTCGTGAAATTAGCAGAGAGTGTAAAATAGTATGAGGTAAAGGGAAAAGACAGAAAAGAAGAGTGTCCTGTCGAACTGAATATAAAGATCCGCAGCTTTGCATAGGGAGAGGGATGGATTGGTATCACAGGGAAAAGAAGATGTTTGCAAATGCTGAGGTGAAATATACTGCAGCGTGGTTTGAGGATGCCCATCGGTTGTACAGAGCTTGGGTTTGAACCCTAGAACCATAAACCAGGTGTGGTTCCTTTTCTGCCATTCAATCTCTGATGAGTTAGAAGCAGGAGTTCGAGGTTGCACCGTGGCTCATGTAACAAATTTGAGCCGAGCTTTGGATACCTTACTGGGAAACTCTGTCAGAGTGGAAAAGAGAAGTCAACCATCAAAAGGGCTCTCTAGAATTCCAGAAGAAAGACACTGGGTGTAGAGTTGTAAAGGGGAGTTAGCAGGTCATTTTCCATGGCCAGAAGCTTAATAGTGGCCCCCAAACAATCTCCATGCAGGAGGGAAAGGGAAGATTTTAGCTTCCCAGGCCAGGGAGTGGGACCTGTGCACCCATCTGTTCACTCTGTCCCAACAGCACGACGAACACCAGGGGGCCGCACCTCTCCTGAGCTTGGAGACAGCTTGGGCTCCATACAGGAAGGCTCAGATCTCAAAAGAACTGATAATTCCTCCCACTGTGACAACTGACCCCCTGCTGACAATGGTGCAGCCCTCCAGACCCACTGGATGTCACAGGATGTGTACTTCTTGTTCGTCTATGACCCACAAGCAAGACTTGCTGTCATGTTGACCTCTTTTTCATATTGGTTCGGGACAACAACCAATATGTTAACAGCTTCCACTTTCACTTATAATGATATATACTTTTTCTTTTTTTTAAGTAAGTAAAAATTTTTATTTTTATTTTTTATTTTTATTAATTAGGTTGTTAAAAAATACCAATCCAAGGTCTGTCTCTCTCCCCTACTCCCATTCTCTCCAGACTCCCTCCCACTTTATCCCTATCCAATCATCAGAGAGGGTAAGGCACATTGCTTTGTGGAAGGTCCAAGGCCCTCCCTACTATATCTAGGTTGAGCAAGGTATCCATCCAAAGAGAATAGGTTCCCAAAAAGCCACTACATGCAATAGAGATACATTCTGGTGCCCCTGTCAGTGGCCTCTCAATCTGCCCCAGCCAATGCAACTGTCAACCACATACAGAGGGACTAGTGTGGACCTATCCTTGTTCTTTCCTAGGTCGGCTGGAGTTGGTGAGTTCCATTAGCTCAGGTAGACGGTTTCAGTGGGTGCAACCATCATGGTCTTGACTTCTTTGCTTATATTCTCATTTCTCCCATTCTTCAACTGGACTTTGGCAGCTCAGCCCAGTGCTCCCATGTAGATCTCTGCCTCTGTTTCCATCAGTTGCTGGATGAAGGTTCTATGGTGATATTTAAGATATTTATTAGCCTGACTACAGGGCAAGTCAAGTTCGGGCCCCCTCTTCTCTATTTCTTAGGGTCTTAGTTGGAGGTCATTCTTGGGAATTCCTTGGAATTTCTCTAGAGCCAGGTTTCTGCTAATCCTATAATGGCTCCCTCAATCAAGACAACTCTTTCCTTGCTCTCATCTCTGTCTTTCCTCCATTTCGACTATCCCATTCCCTCAGGTTCTCCTCAATCCTCTTTTCTCCTCCTCTCCCCTTCCACCCCCCCCTTCTCCGCTGACCACCATGCTCCCAATTTTGTCAGGCAATCTTGTTTGTTTCCAATTTCCAGGTGGATCTATATACATTTTTCTTTTGGTTCACCTAATTATTTAGCTTCTCTAGGATCATGAACTATAGGCTCAATGTTCTTTGTTTATAGCGAGTATCCACTTATGAGTGACTACGTATCGTACTCGTCTTTTTGGGTCTGGATTATCTCACTCAGGATAATGTTTCAAATTCCATCCATTTGCATGCAAAATTCAAGACGTCCTTGTTTTTTACTGCTGAGTGGTACTCTAATGTGTAAATGTATCACATTTTCTTTATCCATTCTTTGGTTGAGGGGCATTTAAGCTGTTTCCAGGTTCTGGCTATTACAAATAATGCTGCGATAAACATAGTTGAACAAATGCTTTTGTAGTATGATTGAGCATTTCTTAGGTATATGCCCAACAGTAGTAATGCTGGATCCTCAGGTAGGTTGATTTCCAATTTTCTGAGAAACTACCATACTGATTTCCAGTGGTTGTTCAAAATTGGTTCATTCCCATCAGCAATGCATGAATGTTTCTTTTATTCCACATCTTCTCCAGAATAAGGTATCATTATTGATTTTGATTTTAGCCATTCCGACTGGTGTAAGATGGTATCTCAGAGTTGTTTTGATTTTCATTTTCCTGATGGCTAATGATGTCAAACATTTCCTTATGTATCTTTTGGCCATTTGTGATTTTTCTGTTGAGATTACACTATTTAGTTCTGTACCCCATTTTTTAATTGGTTTATTTTGAATTTTAATGTGTAATCTTGAGTTCTTTATATATTTTGGAGATTAGTCCTGTTAACCAGTTAGCTCTTTTTCCCTCCTCAGTCAAGGTGATTTCAGATTCTCCTGGTATGGTACGGGTGAAAGGGACTAAGTCCTTTTTGCTAACCCCCAACCAGAAGACATTGACACTGGTTTCATATCCCCAAGCAGCACAATAAAATACTTCAAGCCCCCCCACACTGTCGAGTTTGCTTACCTCCCCCCGCCCCGACAAATATACCATTCAGAATATCTGCATGCAGGATAAGTGTTTCCAGATGTTCATTCAGTATTCAGCACTCCTAAAAAAAAAGGGATATTATAGATATGATAATATAGATATGAATATATGAAAAGGTAGATTATTGAATCTACTTCTAAAAAGCACATACTAGTTTTAAATGTTGATCATTGGATCGGATTTTTGTAATATTATTTACAAATTTTGTATATTGAGATTAATTTTTAAAACATACTATACACCGATTAAAACTCTCATTCAAGGTATTGTACCTATATAACTCATTTAATAGTGTAATGCAAATTTCTCGCCCTTGAATATTATTATTACCAACTTTTTAGAATAATAAGGAAATACAAGTTAATATTCAATAACCTAGTATAATCGAACTTGTAGTCATATTAGGTGTGTTTTCAAGGTTAAAAAAGATACATTTTAGATCGGCATGTCATCTTCAAACATTTCAGAGATCTACAGAATATGGCATTTAAGATGTTTTAATGCCCTAGGTCCTTCTATTTTTTTTTAATATGAGACATGCCTACTCCTGTCAGTACCAGTCTATTCAAGAAGATAATGGGTTTCAAAGAAACACAACATAGAGCTGTTTTTTTTTTTTTTGGTTTTTTTTTTATTTAGCAAAAGCAAGCCACTGCACAAGAAAACGTCCTTGTCTTGGCTGGTGATAGTATGCTGTCCTAATTGAACAAAGAGGACACAAAGAAAGTGACTGCCAATCATTTCCAAGACAAAGAAGGAGAGTGCTTCAGAATGTTCTGCTTCACAGAAAGGTCTATTGGATATGTTGGGCCTGTAGACTTGAAGATGGAGTTGCCTCAGTGTTGCAGAGGAACTTTGGGTGACTGTCCAGCCAGCCAGCTGTTTCTGTCATTCCTCACATTTTATGGAAGTCGCTTGCACTTCCTGCTTAATGTTACTTCCTTTTTGGTTGTCTGAGGGAGTTGAACACTGGAGTTGATATTTATAGTTTCCCTTATTTAACAGATAGAGAAAGAGAATTATGGTAGAAAGTAAATTAACTATAAGAACTACAACCACCAAGATAGTCTAGATATGGAGCCATTTCTTTGAATTTGTTAAATGCAAATGGGCTAGACATTGTTGATATACTCATTGCCTGTATATATTGTAAATAGTTATTGCACTTACTGTACATAGTTTTTCATATACTAGTTATAGCCTTCTTTTTTATTTTAGACAAAAAAAGGGAAAATATAGTGATATTTTTTATGTTTTAATGAACAAAACTTGCTTAAAGATCAGAAAGCCAAAGCTAAACCACTAGAGGTTAGGCCTTGGTAGCACACACCTCTAATCTCTGGATTTGGGAGACAGAGACAGGTGGAGCTCTTTGAGTTCAAGCCCATCCTGAGCTCCACAAAGTCTATGCAGAAACAAATCCAGGTGGTGGTGCCTCACACCTTTAATCCCAGCACTAATGAGCCATAAACCTTTAATCCCTGCACTGGAGGAAATGTAAAATGGGAGAAGAGAAAGAGTTTTAGTCTGTTTAGTTTTCAGTCACGCAGCCTTGGTAGATGTAAGACTTCTCTAGTGGTTGGTTTCTTATCGAGTTTTCGATTTCCCTCTCTGGGTTTTTATTATTAATGCTGTAGTGATTTGGACCACCGTTGGTTGATTTTGAGGTCTATGCTGGATTCATTTCCATTTTCCAGGGGGGCCTTGAGTCAGTCACCAGGACTTCCTTGAGACCGTGCCACATTCCCTGAGTGAGCCCAGGAGATACTCCCAGGGCTATCCGCAATTCCGGCCTACCTCAGACCCTGAACATCACTGCCCATCTGAACTTTTTATTTGTTGAGCCTGTTGTAGCTCAGGGATAATTTTTAATGAGAGTTCTTTAATCAACTTTTGCCTTAATACATGTATATAAAGCAATGAACTGAAATATTGGAGCATGTTTTGAAATTTGAAGTTTGGGGCTGGATATCTGCCCAATATTTAAGAACATTTACTGACTAAACCTTTTGTAGTGGTTGCTGACTCACTTTTTATAGTAAGTTTTTAAATTTATTTTACCTACCAAGCACAGTTTCCCCTCTCTTCTTTCCCCCCCTCCCCCACAATCTCCTCTCTGTCTGACCCCCATCCACTCCTCTTCTATCTCCATTTAGAAAGAGTAAAGCCCCCTGTTGTATGACATATGAAGTTGAGGCAGGACCAAGGTCCACTCCCCTGCATCAAGGCTGAGCATGGCATCCCATCATAGGGAATGGTTCCAAAAGCCAGCTCATGCACCAGGGACAAGTCCTGGCCCACCTCCTAGGGGCTGTACAAAGAAATCAAGCTACACAACTGTCACCCACATGCACAAAGTCTAGGTTGGTCCCATGCAGGCTCGCTAGCTCTTGGTCTAAAGTGTGTGAGCTCCCAGGAGCTTGGATCAGCAATGTCTGTGGGTTTCTCCATCATTATCTTGACCCTTCTTTACCATATAATCCGGTCTCCCTCTCTTCAGCTGGACTCCTGGAACCCAACCCAGTGCTTAGCTGTGGTTCTCTGTATCTGCTTTCATCAGTTACTGGATGAAGGTTCTATGATGACAATTAGCGTAGTCACCAATATGATTACAAGGGAAGGCCAGTTCAGGCACCCTCTCCACTATTGCTAGGAGTCTTAACTGGAGTCATCCTTGTGGATTCCTAGAAGTTTCCCTGGTACCAGTTTTCTGCCTAACCCCATAATGGCCCCCTCTATCAATATATCTCTTTCATTGCTTTCCCTCTCCGTCCCTCCCCTAACTCAACCATCCTGATTCTTC
Source organism: Microtus oregoni (assembly GCF_018167655.1). Lineage (NCBI taxonomy): Eukaryota > Metazoa > Chordata > Mammalia > Rodentia > Cricetidae > Microtus > Microtus oregoni. The sequence goes on from NW_024543067.1 coordinate 31,630,033, forward strand.
AAATTCCTATCCCCAATCCCTTCTCTTCTACCCCCGCATGCACCCCCAGTTTCCATTGATATCTCATCTATTTCCCCTTCCAGAGTGACCAATGCATCCCTCTTAGGGTCCTCCTTCTTTCCTCACTACCCTGGGCCTGTGGATTGGTTACCTGGTTATCCTCTGCTTTATATCTCATATGCACTTATGTGTACATACCATTTTGGTCTTTCTCAGTCTGAGTTACTGCACTCCGGACTCTTTTTTTCTAGTTCCATCTATTTCTCTGCAAATTTCATGATGTCATTGTTTTTTTTTAACTGATGAGTAATTCTCCATTGTGTAAATGTTCCACATTTTCTTTATCCATTCTTCCGTTGAAGCACATCTAGGTTGTTTCCAAGTTCTGGGTATTATAGATAATACTGTTATGAACATAGTTGAGCAAGTGACCTTGTGGTATGATTGAGCATCCTTTGGATATATACCCAAGAGCAGTATCACTGGGTCTTGAGGTAGATTGATTCCCCATTTTCTAAAAAATTGCCATACTGATTACCAACGTGGCTGTACAAGTTTGCACTCCCACCAGCAATGGAGTGTTCCCCTTACTCCACATCCTCTCCAATATAGACTGTCAATAACCTTTTTTCTTGGCCATCTGACAGGTGTAAGATGGTATCTCAGAGTCACTTTGATTTTCATGTCCTCAAGCTATGATCTTGAACAGTTCTTTAAGTGTATCTTGGTCATTCAAGATTCTTCTGTTGAGAATTCTCTGTTTAAATCTGTACCCCATTTTTTAATTGGATTATTTGGTATTTTGATGTCTAACTTCTTGATTTCTTTATATACTTTAAAGATCAGTCCTCTGTCAGATGTGGGGTTGGTAAAGCTCTTTTCCCACTCTATATGGTGCTGTTTTGTTTTATTGACAGTGTCCTTTGCCTTGCAGAAGTTTTTCAGTTTCAAGAGTTCCCATTGATTGTCATTATCAGTGTCTATGCTGCTGGTGTTATATTCAGGAAGTGCTCTCCTGTACCAATTTGTTAAAGCTATTTCCTACTTTCTCTTGTATCAGGTCTATGTAACCTGATTTATGTTGAGGTCTTTCTCTATTTGGACTTGAGTTTTGTTCAATGTGGTAGATATTTGATCTATTTGCATTCTTCTACATGTTGACATCAGTAATGTCAGTACCATTTGTTGAAGATGCTTTCTTTTTTCCATTGTACATTTTTGGCTTCTTTATCAAAAATCAGGTGTTCATACATGTGTGGATATATGTCAGAGTCTTTGATAGGATTCCATTGATCACATGTCTATTTTTATGCCAATGCCAATTTTCTTTATTACTCAGTTATGTAGTAAAGCTTAAAGTAGAAATCGGGGATGGTGATGCTTCATAAGTTCCTTTATTGCACACGATTGTTTTAGCTATCATGGGTTTTTTGTTTTTTCATATTCAAGTTTAGTATTGTTCTTTTGAAGTCTGTGAGTAATTGTGTTGGCATTTCAATAGGGAATGCATGGAATCTGTAGATTGCTTTTGGTAAGACTGCCATTTTTACTATGCAAATCCTACCTATCCAAGAGCATGGGAGATCATTCCATTTTCTGATATTTTCTTCAACTTCTTTCTTCAAAGTCTTAAAGTTCTTATCATACAGGTCTTTCACTTGATTGAATAAAGTTACCCCAAGACATTTCATATTATTTATGGCTATTGTAAAGGACGTTGTTTCTCTTATTTCTTTCTCAGCCTGTTTATCATTTTTTATAGAAGGGTTACTGATTTTCTTTAGTTAATCTTGTATCCAACCACATTATTAAAGGATTTTATCAGCTGTAGGAGTTCCCTGATAGAATTTTTGTATACATAAGGTCACTTAGAAATACTGTCATAACATCTGCCAATAAGGAAAGTTGACTTTTTCTTTCCAATCTGTATTGCTTTGTTCTCTTTTTCTTGTTTTATTTCTCTAGCTGGAACTTCTAGTACTATATTGAATTGACATGATGAGAGTAGACACCCTTGCCTTGTTCCTGATTTTAGTGGAACCACTTTGAGTTTCTTTCCATTTAATTTGATGTTGGCTGGCACCTTGCTGTATACTGCTTTTATTATGTCTAAGTATATTTCTTATATCCCTGACCTCCCAAGACTTTTATTATGAATGGCCATTGGATTTTGTCAAAGGCTTTTCTAGCATCGAATGAGATGATTACATGATGTTTTTCTTTCTGTTTTATTATATGGTGGATTAAATTAACAGAATTTCATGTGTTGAATCAATCCTGCATTTCTGGGATGAAGCATATCTGACGACAGCAGATTTTTTAGTGCTTTTGGAATCATTTTGACAGTATTTTATTGAGTATTATTGCATCAATGTCCATGAGGAAGATTGGTACATAATTCCCTTTGTTGTATCTTTGTGTCTTTTGGTATTAGGGTAACTGTAGCTTCATAAAATGAGTTTGGCACTGTTCCTTCTATTTCTATCATGTGGAAAAATTTGAGGAGTATTGGTATTATGTGTTCTTTCAAATTCAAACCATCTTGTCCTGGACATTTTAGTTGGGAGACTTTTGATGACTTACTATATTTCATTAGTGGTTATAGGTTTATTTAAATTGTTTATCTGGTCTTGATTTTATTTTGGTATATGGTACCTATCCAGAAAATTGTCCATTTCTTTTAAATTTTCCAATTTTGTGGAGTACAGGCTTTTGTAGTATGACCTAATGATTCTCTGGTTTTCTCAGTGTCTGTTGTTATGGTCCCCTTTCCATTTCTGGTTTTGTTAATTTGGATCTTCTCTCTCTAGCTTTTGGTTAGTTTGGATAAGGGTTTATCTATCTTGTTGATTTTCCCAAAGAACCAACTCTTTGTTTCTTTAGTTACTTGTCGTCTCTTTGTTTCTATTTTATTGATTTCAGCTGGGAGTTTGACTATTTCCTGCCACATCCTCCTCCTGGGTGAGCTTGATTGTTTTTGTTTTAGACATTTCAGGTATGTTGTTGAGTCCTTTTGTGAGATTTCTCCAAATTCTTTATGTAGGCATTTAGTGCTATGAACCTTCCTCTTAGCACTGCTTTCATAGTGTCTCATAAATTTGGGTATGAATTTCATTGAATTCTAGAAAGCATTTAATTTCTCTCTTTATTTCTTCCTTGACCCAGTTGTGATTCAGCTGAGTATTGTTTAGTTTCTATGAGTTTGTAGGCTTTCTGTCATTTGTGTTGACCCAGTTGTGATTCAGCTGAGTATTGTTTAGTTTCTATGAGTTTGTAGGCTTTCTGTCATTTGTGTTGATTTTGTGTTCTAACTTTAAGCCAGAGTGATCCAATGAGATACAGGAGGTTATTCTAAATTTCTTGTATATGTTGAGGTTTGCTTTGTGAAAGATTATGTGGTCAATTTTAGAGAAGGTTCCATGTGGTACTGAGAATAAGGTATATTCTTTTATGTTTGGGTGGAATTTCTGTATATGTCTGTAACATGAGGGCCTGTTTTGTTGGGGTTTCTGTCCTGCCCAGTTCCCACTGCCAGCAAGTCCCAAAGAAAATCACACAGACGTCTCCATAAGATTATAAACTGATTGGCCCATTAAATTAGGCTATGTATTAGCTCTTATAACATATACCAGCCCATTATTCTAGTATATGTTAGCCACATGGCTTGGTACCTTTTTCAGCGGGGTAGGTCACATCTTGCTTCTACCATTGTCTGAGCAGGACTGTGAAAAAGCTTCCTTCTTCCCAGAATACTCCTGTTCTCATTGCCCCACCTCTAATTCCTGTCTGGCTACAGGCTAATCAGCATTTATGTAAAACATAATTGACAGAGTATAGAACTGTCTCACACCAGATGTCTGTTAAGTCTATTTGAGTCATGACATCTGTTTGTTCCCTTATCTATTAGTCTCTGTCTGGCAGACCTGTCCATTGGCATGAGTGGGGTGATGATGTCTCCTACTATTAGTGTATGGGTTTTGATGTGTAATTTAAGCTTTAGTAATATTTCTTTTACACACGTGGATGTCTTTATATTTGAGGTATAAATCTTTAGAATTCAGTCTTCATCTTGATGAAATTTTTTTGATAAATATAAAATGTCCTTCTCCATTTCTTTTGATTTATTTTAGTTTGAAGTCTATTTTGTAAGATATTAGGATAGCTACTTGAGCTTGCCTCTTAGATCCATTTGATTGGAAAATTTTTTCCCAATTCTTTACTCTGAGGTAATGTCTGATTTTGAAGTTGAGGTGTGTTTCTTGTATGCAGCAGAAGGATGTTTTTGTATCCATTCTGTTAGACTGTGTGTTTTTATAGGCAACTTGAGTCCACTAATATTAAGAGATATTAATGGCCAATGATTGTTAATTCCAGTAATTTTGGGGTGGGGGGGTTTGGTGGTGGTGGTAGTGTGTGTTTCCCTTCTTTGGGATTTGTAGGTATGACAAGTATTGCCTGTATTTTTGTGGGTGCAGCTCACTTCCTTGGGTTGGAGTTTTTCTTCTAGTACTTTCTGTAAGGCTGGATTTATGGAGAAGTATTGTTTAAATCTCGTTTTGTCATGGAATATCTTGTTTCCTCATCTATGGTGATTGTAAATTTTTCTTTGTATAATCATCTGGGCTGGCATCTGTGGTCTCTTAGTGTCTGCAAATCATCTTTCCTGTATCTTCTGTCTTTCAGAGTCTCCATTGAAAAGTCAGGTATAATTCTAATAGGTCTACCTTTAAATGTCACTTGGTCTTTTTCCTTTGCAGCTCTTAATATTGTTTATTCTGTATGTACAGTTTTTTTATTATTATGTGGCAGGGAGATTTTGGTTTTGGTCCAGTATACTTGGTATTCTGTAAATTTCTTGTGCCTTCATAGGCATGCCCTACTTTAGGCTGGGAATATTTTCTTCTATGATTTTTTGAATAACTTTTCTGTGCTTTTGAGCTGAAATTCTTCTTTTCTATCCCTATTATTCTTACGTTTGGTCTTTTCATGGTGTCCCAGATTTCCTGATTGTTTTGTCTTAAATTTTGTAGAATTTAATGTTTTCCTCTATCGTATCTTCAACACCTGAGATTGTTAGTATTGCGACTCTGGAGGCTGCAAAGGTGTCCTGACTTCTCAGGAAGACAGGCTATACCTAGAACCACACTAGGATAGCTCTGTAGGATAGAGCCACTGTAGGTCATCTCTGGAGGGTAGAGCCACTATAGGACATCTCTGGAGTATAGAGCCACTATAGGTCATCTCTGGAGTATAGAGCCACTATAGGTCATCTCTGGAGGGTAGAGCCACTATAGGTCATCTCTGGAGGGTAGAGCAACTATAGGTCATCTCTGGAGGATAGAGCAACTATAGGTCATCTCTGGAGTATAGAGCCACTATAGGTCATCTCTGGAGGGTAGAGCCACTATAGGTCATCTCTGGAGTATAGAGCCACTATAGGTCATCTCTGGAGTATAGAGCCACTATAGGTCATCTCTGGAGTATAGAGCCACTATAGGTCATCTCTGGAGTACAGAGCCACTATAGGTCATCTCTGGAGGGTAGAGCTGCAACAGGACAGTTGTGGATGCTGGAGCCTCAGTAGGACAGCTCAGTTCTGAACAAAAAGATATCCTGACTTTTGGGGAAGCCAGGCTACACCTAGAGTCACAATGGGGTAGAGCTGCAATGGGATAGCTCTGGAGGCTGGAGGAAAAGGTTTCCGGACTTGTCAGGAAGTCAGGTGATACCCGAAGCTGGGGTGCAGTGGGAGAGGTCTAAACACAGAATATAGCAATCCTGCCCCTCTCCCAGAGAGAGCAGTTACAACTGAGCTCTGCTCTGTTCCCATAAGGGAACGGCCTATCAAGGTCCTTCTGTTCTGCTCTGGCAAACAAAGAGCTTCACCCAAGACTCTTTTGAGAAAGAGATTTATTTGGGAAGGAATGCAGGAGAATGGCTGCCTCTGCCAGGGTGGGAAAGGACTGTCCCAGACTGAACAGGCAGAGGGGATTCTATGGGGTTTCTTAGGGGCAGAGTTTCTCCAGGGGAAAAAAAATTCTGCTCAGAGATTGGCTAGTTTTCCTGCTCAGGGACTGCTGAGTTTAGTTTGTCAGGAGTAGAGTGGGTTCTGGTTGTAGGGCTAAACTGTGTTTCTTTCACTTGCCCTTTTTAGTTTTGGGTTTTTTTTGTTGTTGTTGTTTGTTTTTTTTTGGGGGGGGGGTTGGTTTTTTTTTTTTTTTTATTTATTTTTAGGGCTAAGATGTATTTCTTTCACTGGTTCTGGTTCTGGGGCCAAGGTGTGTTTCTTTGACTCTGGTTTCAGAGGCAGGGTGTTTCTCTTGGTTCTGTGTTCAGGGATTTCAGTTTCTTTCCCTGGCTCAGGTCTCAGATCCAGGGTTTCTTTTACTGGCTCTGGGTTCAGGGTCAGAGTGCTCAGAGACTGATTAGTTTCCTGCTCAGGGACTGATTGGATTGCCTGCTCAGGGATTGGTTGGTTTTCTGTCTCAGTTGGTCAGGAGCAGATTTGCCCCTGGTTTTCAGGGCCAAACTGCGTTTCTCCCACTAGTCCCTTTTATTTAGTTTTTTTTTTTTTGCTCTATTTTTCAGGGCTGTGGCATATTTCTTCCACTGACGCTGGTTCTAGAGTAAAAGTGTGGATTTGGGCTCTGGTTTCAGAGTCAGTGTGTTTTTCTTTGGCTGACTCTTTGACCCTACAGAGGTTCTCTCATGCATCTCTTGTATTCTGTTGTTTATGCTTGCATCTGTAGTTCCTGTTCATTTCCCCAGTGTCCACTTCCAGAATTCCCTCGTGTTTTTTTCATTGCCTCTATTTCAGTTTTCAAGTCTTGAACTGTTTCCTTCACTTGTTTGTCCTTGGATTTCTTTAAGGGATGTTTTGATTTCTTCCAAGTTTGATTTGTCTTTTTCTCAATTTCTTTAAGAAACTTTTCACTTTCTCTTTAAGGGCCTCTAACATCTTCATAAAGCTATTTTTAAGGTTTTTTTCTGTGTCATCTGTGTTGAGCTGTCTGGTCTTGCTGCTGTAGAACCACTAGGTTCTGGTGGTGCCATATTGCTCTTTATGTTGTTGAATATATTCTTACACTGCCACTTACCCTTCTGAATTTGGGATAATTATAGGTACAAGTGTTGATTCTTGTGTTGTCTTCACTGAATCAGTCTTGGTTCCTTTATTGTTTCCTATACTGTCTTTTGACCTGAATGGTCAAGGGTTCTGGTGATCGGATGGTTCTTTGGTCAAGTGTGGTGATCCCCTATATCATCCAGTTCTTCTGGATGGTACGGGCTTTACCTTTGTCTGTGGAGTCTGTTCTTCCGACTGGTATAGGTTTTGCCTGTTCCTGCTCTTCTGACTGGTGTGGGTTGTGCTTATATTTATAGGGTCTTCGGATGCTGCTGGAGAGGGCTGCTCACAGGGAGGAGGATGGGGTAGGTGGGAGTGGGCAGCAGAGTGGAACTGTTCTTCCAACTGGTTTAGATGGTACTTGTGCCCATAGGAGCTGCTGTTCTTCCAACTGGCATAGGTTCTGTGCCTCTAGGGGCTGTTACATTGCAGGAAAGGTTGGCCAAGAATGGGAGGATGATGGGTTTGGTGGATTTGTGTGACCGAGTGGGTCTTGTAGATTGCAGAGTCCAATGGGAGGCAATGGGAGAGGCCTACCTGCAGGAGTCTTCCCTGTTGTCTGGCTGCTTACTAACTCATCCTTCAGAGAATACAACCTGGAATCCCGTGATCCCAGCACCCATGATAGAAGTTCCACAATGAACACATGCATATAAACCCCCCCACACACACAGTTAGGTATGGTGTTGCACAGGTCTCAGGTTTCAAGGCCAGCATGAAGCCTGGTCTACATAGGGAGTTTTAGGACAGCCTAAGAACTTACACAGAGAAACCCTGTCTTTAGAAATAAGTGAACATATAAAATCACAAGAGACTGTAGCTCCATCTTCTGGGGCATTACTCACAGGCATATACCCTCATCATATACACAGTTAAAAATAAATATATGATAATCGTAAGGTATATTTATATGTTCTGAAATGTTTTCTTCTAGTATATGTAAATCTAAGCAAAATCACACCAAACAACACTCAAATAAGTAAACAAACGAAATCTGGATCCAGTGATTTTTGTTACATTCGTCGTGTGTGTGTGTGTCTGTCTGTGTGTAGGTATGTCTGTGTATGTATGTTGCGTGTATGTGTCTCTGTGTGTGTAGGTGTGTAGTTGTGTGTGTCTATGTGTGTAGGTATATCTGTGTGTAGGTGTGTGTAGGTGTGTCTGAGTACAGGTGTTTATGTATTGTCTGTGTAGGTGTGTGTATGTGTGTATGTGGGGGTGTGTGTCCCTGTGTATGTGTCTCTGTGTGTGTGTCTGTATATGTAGGTGTGTCTTTGTGTGTATGTGTGTGTCTGTGTGTGTAGGTGTGTGCGTAGGTGTGTCTGTATGTGTAGGTGTGTCTGTGTGTGTAGGTATGTCTCTGTGTGTGTGTCTATGTGTAGGTGTGTGTGTCGGTGTGTCTGTGTATGTAGGTATGGGGGGCATGTGTAGTTGTGTGTTTTCCGTGGGTCCCAGTTTAGGAAGTCACTTCTCCCTCCACCAGTGTTTCTGAGGACTGATAGTTCTTCAGACTTGTGAGCAGCTGCTCTTACCTGCTGGTCCATCTTGTTGACTTCCACAGATGTTCATATCAGACATGTGAATGAGGACAAACCTGGACCACATCACCCTGGAAGGCTGCACAGCACCAAGAGCCTTCTGAGGCCCAACTGTAGAGGACAGGGTGAGAGCACCTTTTTCTATCTGCAGAACCAGCGAGGGCTAGAGCCCGACATGGACCTTGGACCCGTGGTTTCAACCTTCCTCATGCCATGACCCTGTAGTACACTTCCCCAGGTTGTGGGGACCCCAGCCATAAAACCATTTTCTTTGCTACTTCATAACTGTAATGAATGCTACTGTTATGATTGAGATTGTAAATATCTGATATGTGACCCCTCTGAAAAACACTGGCTTGGAGATTGTTCTTCTGGGAATAGAGCGAAGCTCATTTGTGCTCAGGCCTAGGAGAAAGAAGCAGAGCACATGGTGGTGTCTCATGACATCCACGTGAATTTGCCTCACAATGAAATGAGATGGCACTGGACCAATGAGATGGTTAAGTGGACAAGGATGCTTGCCACCAAGATTTTTTCAACTGAGTGGAATCCCTAAGACCCACATGGGACATGGGGAGAACCAACACCAACAACTATCTTCTGACATCCACACTTTCACCCTGGCTCACACACTTCCAAACATACAACACACACTGAACACACGAGTATATGAATATGTGGATAGGCTTGGGTGCAAATGGGAAGTGTGCTATGTGAGAAACACACAGAACATGTGAGCTGCAGAATGACTTATTCTTCCAGACTAGACATGATTATGGCTGTCTGGAAACAGAAAAAGTGTCCTCATCCCAAAGATCCCACTGCCTGAAACTACAATGTTAAAAATCAAGTCTAATTCAACAATTTGGCTGCTTTGCCTTTATTTGTGAACACTGGGTAAGATACATTCTTTATACACCAACTTTGAGAAGTCATCTGTGACTCTCAAATGGCAGGTGTGTGTGGACGCGCACGTGTGTGTGTGTGTGTGTGTGTGTGTGTGTGTGTGAGAGAGAGAGAGAGAGAGAGAGAGAGAGAGAGAGAGAGAGAGAGAGAGAGACTACTAATCTAGTGGTAAAATGACATTTTCAAGAAATGGAAGAGAGGGAGAGAAACTTGAATTTTCAGCTTCCTCTACACTTGGCCCAGAGGACGGGAGGTCAGTGTTGAGCAGCCTGAGCTGCACTTAGCTCTCAGAAACAGGAAGTGACTGGCCAATGAAACCTCACTGGAAGCGGGGGAGTTACCAGTATCCAGAGGCTTGCCACGTTCTGGAAAGAGGAAGGTGCTCAAGCAGCTCTTTCCAGCGTGGCCACTGTCCTACCAACTCTATCAGAACTCTGAGGCGTTGGTCTTAGACAGCTTCCTGAGTGCGGGGCAGTAAGCTGTAAGGCAGGACATCCGTTTAGGGGTCAGAGATCAATGCACCTTCAGAAGCTGTCACAGGATGCAGTGTGGCTGACCTCACAGGTACAGGTCAGGCTATCAAAACTCAGTTCTTAGACTATGTCAGAAGCTCTGTGTCTGCTCTGCCTGCTGGCTGGCGCCTCTTGACTGGAGCCTCATTGGTGGACTCCTGCACTCCTAGTTCACAATGGCGTCGACCAAGACCACATCTTCCAGTTGACTTGTAGTGACGAGAAGAAGATGGACCCAGGGTAGGTGGTGGGACAGGGGCTCGATCAGGCTTCTGGACCTCACCAACTGCGGCATCTGACGGTTGCCTGTAGATGCAAGCAATCTTACTGCCAGTGGCTCTAGGCAGAAGAGAGTGTGAGACCTGGTGAAGCTGGAGGTGCCTCTGTCCCTGAGGTTTTCTTGGTGCTTTGGTCACCCGCCTGTTGGTGAGCTCCTGACTGGCAGAACCAGTCTCTGTATGGTCCACAACTGCCTGATCTTGGCCACGTTTCCACAGCTCATATCGCTCAGGCTGCAGGATCCGCACAAAGACATCCATGGAGAAGCTCACCCTGGCCTCCCCACAGCTGCACTGAGTCGCCACCTTCCCATAGTCGATCCACCTCGGGGTGGCGAAATTGATGGCCTCTGCGCAGTTGAAGCCGTGATTGAAGCCAGCGTGGTAGCCATAGGGAAAGGTGACCATGAACTCCCCAGCCTCCTGGGTCATGCGTGCAAACGGGATGCCATTCTCCTTGAGCACAGTGGGGGAGATGAGTGCCACCTTGTGCCTCATGAAGGCCTGGCAGCCCTGGGAGCTGCCCGGGAACAGCTGTCTGGCCAGGTGCTCCAGGCGCCGGCCATGCTCGGGGGGCACCGCATACCACGTCTTGGGCTGCCCAAAGTGCAGGTAGTTGATGCTGTACAGGTCCATGTCCTCCGTATGCCACGCGAAGGAGGTCTTCCACATGCCAAAGTACAGGTAGGGCGTGTTGACGCCCTCAATCACAATGCCGCATTCTTGTTCTAACAGGTCCTGAATTGTTCCCAGGTGTCCCACGTTCCAGTTTTGAGTTTTCCCATCAAACAGGGAGCCGCTGACATCTGCACCGTAAATTGGTGACTCGTAGAGGCGATTCTTCCAGTATTTTCTCTCCAAATCTTCAAAATTCAGGTGTAGCGGGGTCCGGTATTTTTTGCTGTTGGCCAGGTCACGGTACTGTCTCACTGTCATGGCTTTCTTCTTCTTGTGATATTGAGTGAAGACACCTGCGCGGCCAGACACCACTTGCTGCAGGGGAGTGCCTATTACCATGTCACTGACGTCCTCATAGGACTGCCGGGCTTTCCATTCTTTGGGCGGAATGACTTTGGCCAGTCCAGCTCGGTGTGCCCCCTGGGATTCCATGTAAGCGATGTATTTGTCAAAATCATTAAACTCTTCTTTGCTGGGACGAAATATCATTATGCTGCAGCTCGGATTCTGAGCACAACTGGACTTAGACTTCATAGCTTCAATTTGAACAGCAAACTCTAATATACACACAGGATTGAGGGGGCAAGATTCTTTTAAACAATGAATTACTGTGGGTAAGCTGCAGCAAAACTCCACTTGGCTTCTGAGACTGTGCCAGGAGCAGCCTGCCTTAGGCGTGCTGACACACTAAGAGCCGGCGCTCCAGGCGGCGTCAGCTCACTCCACCCTCTGAGGGGTCGCAACCTCTGCCGTGTTCCTCTTGTTGTCTACGGGATTGCTGGTGCAGCAGAATGTTGTCCTCGGGGAAGTGAGTAAAACAAACTCTGCAGGAATAAAGTTTGAGATGTTTAGTAAAGGCCCCGGGAAACTGAAAGGAAGCACTCAATTTCCCAGCCATTCAGAAGCTGGCCCTTTGCGCTCTGCCAGTACAGTGCTGATGAAGGTGTGGCTGGGAAGCAGATCGTGGGCGATTCTCGTCCCCACCCAGGGAAATGATGCAGTCAGTCTACACATCTCTGTGACAGTGTTTCTAGAACTGAACATGGGCGTGTGCTATGTATGATCCAATCATACAGTTGCAGAAAATGCTCATGCCTAGACAGTGAGTGCTGGTAATACTGTTTCTGATGAGCACTCTCTGCAAACAGCAAACTCCCACTGACTTTGGAGAGGACCCTGTTAGAAGTCTGTACAACAGAAGTCACCAAGCAGGAAGATGAGTGCTTTATATGGAACCAATGTTCTAAAGCTGATTTCAGGATTTTCTAATCGAAAAGGATGCCTATTACATGATCCATCCATGTAAGATTGGGATGAAACAAAGAAATTTATGTTCAAAGTCAGTCTGCATAGTCCGCAGAGTGAGAAATAGAGATGGTTGCGGGTGAGAGCTTAAGGTGGGATCTGCAGCTGCCAATCTGCTCTGACCCCACATGCTGCCTACCGCCTACCAGAATAGCTAGCTCATTGTGACCAGTTCTCCAGCTTGGAGATCGTTTTTTAAAAAAAATATTTATTTATTTACTTATTATGTATACAATATTCTGTCTGCATGTATGCAGGCCAGAAGAGGGCACCAGACCTCATTACAGATGGTTGTGAGCCACCATGTGGTTGCCGGGAATTGAACTCAGGACCTTTGGAAGAGCAGGCAATGCTCTTAACCGCTGAGCCATCTCTCCAGGCCCCCAGCTTGGAGATCTTACAAATGTCTCTCCACTCACTAAAATGGTTCAGGAAATAAACACCAAAGCCAAGGAAATGGGGATAATTGGGTTAGAAGGAAAAGAGTGATTAAAATGAATCAAACAATTAAAATGAAAATCTAGGGAATTCGAATTTGAAGAGCTTGTTAAGAAAAAGGTAAGCTGGACAGTGGTGGCGCATGTCTTTCATCCCAGCACTCGGGAAGCAGAGGCAGGTGGAGCTCTGTGAGTTCAAAACCAGCTTGGTCTACAAGAACTAGTCCCAGGACAGGCTCCAAAGCTACAGAGAAACCCTGCCTTGAAAAAAAAAAAAGAAAGAAAGAAAAGAAAAGAAAAAGGAAAAGAAAAGAAAAAAGTAAATACGGGTTATGAGTTTCCTTAACTAACATTGTTTGATTTGATGGTCACGAAGATGTTTTGTACACCTGGTTTTCCACAGACCAATGCAGGATGCAGAGCTACGAGTAAGAGCTGTCCAAATGTCTGAGAAAAGCAAGTGGTGGAGCTCAGTCAGGCCAGAGTTTCTCCGTGGTTGTATAGCAGAGAGAGGGTCAGAGAGTGTTGGTGTCCAGATGGAAGTCGAAGCACATGATAGATCACTTCATCTCTTCTATATAAGAAGAAAGTGAGAACACGGAGGCAGTCCAGGAGAAGGAGACACTATCTCATTCTCGGGCTATTCCCCATCAGGTCAAGCATTTCTGCCACAGTCCTGGGAAAGGAGAGGTGCAGAACATGAGATTCTGAAAATGGTTTCTAAACTAACCACATTGTTTTGTATCTGTCTTGAGGTCTCCCCTAGTTTTTACTTTGCGTTGTTACTGTTTCTTTCCTCTCCCACTCTCACCCCCCAAACCCTTCTTCACTCTTCTCTTCTACCCCTTCCTAACCCCATCTTCCTTCTTTCTCAACGGAATACTCTTCTCCTCTCCTGCAGCTCTCTTTAGGAATTATCACCTTGACCTAAATCGGCTGTGACCGCTGTTGTAAAAGTTTCATATCCTTCCAGCTCATAGCTGCTCTGTGGAGCTGACCCTGCCAGCATTCCTGCTTTCTGAAGACTGTGATGTGGAGATGCTAAGAAACCCATTAGCTCGTGTCCTCAGTTTCAAGTTCCTTCCCGTCCTGTTGTCTTCCACCCAGTATACTAGGAGCGTCACCGTGTGTCATATTTCTCGCGGATCTTAGGAATTTATTGTAGGCCCTTGGAATACTTTTATTAGAGATAGAATTAAACGAGGCCCCTTGGCCCACAGCATCCTGCTCCTTCCTCTTGGTTGCAGCCTGTCTCTCCTGCTATCCTCCCAGAAGCGGCTACTCCTTTCCTGAGCTGGTCTCTGCACCTCAACTCCTTACCTCTCTAACTCCCGTTCATCTCAGGACTTCAATCAGTTAAGCAAACACTATCACCATTTTCTTTATTAAGGTACGAGTCATCAGCCTCTTTCATGGGCAATGTCATTTCCCTTTCACCTTTCTCCATATTACAATGTGTCAAAACTTCAAAGTTTGCATTCAAGAGTTTGGCCTCCCCCACCAGATGGCGCTCTAGGGGCTACACCTTATTCATGTGGGCGTTTTGTGGACTACCTCTCCTTTCTCCTACTCCTTGACCTCCGGGCACTATCCCTCTTCTCTGGATTTCCTTTTGCTCCTCGGATTTTCTTTCTCTCCTCTGACCCCTCTCCACACACACACTCAACCACCACGCACCACAAAAGGGCAATCTTTTCTCAAAGCTCAACTCTCATTCTTCTCAACTTTCTTCCTGCCGTGCTGTTGGCATTGGTTGGCGCTGGTCTGTCTGTCCCTTTTGTGTAACTCATTGCCACAGGCCCCTTACTAGTCACACTCTCACCTTGCTTCTCCTCCTTCCACTGAGGCCCTGAGGACAGGTGAGTCACTTCCCCTGAGACTCATTCTGGCGGATGTCTTCATTTACACCAAAGGTAACACGGCTGTGCTATCACCGCTGACTATTTCACCTCATTTTCCAGATGTCAAAGGCATCAACAGAGTCTACTTTGAGACCGAGACCAGCTTCACCCTCAGGAAATTTTTTTGTGCTCTTACCCTCCCCACAAGGAAGCTCGGGATGCCTCCTACTTTGCTCTCCTGCTGACAGCACTCCCCAAGTCAGTTCAACCAGACTTGATGGTTAACTACTACCAACACTCCATGCAGGCATCACGTGACAATCTCCCACCTACTACCCATCCCCCATGCATCATGTGACAATCTCTCACCTACTACCCATACTCCAGGCATCATGTGACAATCTCCCACCTACTACCCATACTCCATGCATCATGTGACAATCTCCCACCTACTACCCATACTCCATGCATCATGTGACAATCTCCCACCTACTACCCATCCCCCATGCATCATGTGACAATCTCCCACCTACTACCCATACTCCATGCATCATGTGACCATCTCCCACCTACTACCCATACTCCATGCATCATGTGACAATCTCCCACCTACTACCCATCCCCCATGCATCATGTGACCATCTCTCACCTACTACCCATCCCCCATGCATCATGTGACAATCTCTCACCTACTACCCATCCCCCATGCATCATGTGACAATCTCCCACCTACTACCCATACTCCATGCATCATGTGACAATCTCCCATCTTACTCCAAAGTTTTCATCTTAAAAGTCATCTATGTGACTAGAGATTGTTCCATGGGTAAAGTCCTTGCTGTGCAAACAGAATCGTGATCCTCTGTACCCATGCACAAGTCAGACATGGTGCTTTGTCTACAACCCTAGAGCTGAGGAGGGGCAGAGACACGCAGGTGGTGGGAGGGCTAGTCTAATCTAAACAACCAACTCTGGGTCAGTGAGAGACTCTCTCTCAAAAAACAAGATGGAGAGACAGCTGAGATGAACTTCTGACCTTCCACATAGGCACATAAGAACAAGTGCACACTCATATGTGTGCGCTCACATGTGCACACCCAGGCATTCAACAGACATACATGCACGCACACACACACACACACACACACACACAATTCAAAGATTTTATAAATTACTTTGATATATATACATACATATACACACAATCAGTTTTAAATTTATAGGCAAATATTTCATCAGTCTGAAAACATGGTCTGAAAAGGTGAGGTAATTTGAAAGGAGACTTAAATACCACACTGAGGATCTTTTCTCTAAGATATAATTAAAATGTTTGGTAGTAACACGAGTACCAATATCTAACTGAATTTTGAATTGAATATGCTTTAAGCTAGGCTTGTAGAGTTTTCTAAACTACATTTATGAGGGTTCTAGAAAGAGTAAGGCAATGTGTCCCTGTATATAGTCTTAAAATTCTGTATATCCCAAGGCAATAATCTGCTTTTGCAAGTTTAGTCTATGCTCACGAAAGAATTGCCTAGAATCTGCCAACGATAGTTACAGCAATCCTTCGGTACCAAATCTAAAATGGTCCCCTTTACAATGAACCTGGCCTCTGGCTTCTCTGAAGTAGAGCCCACAGGACCAGTAGAGAACACCTGTCACAGCAAACTATCTGGTCCATGCAGTCATGGTTACAGTCTTCACCAAAGAGACTGGATGGTTCTGACACCTGAAGGAAAGTATTTTATTTCATCCGTGTTAAAAACATAATTGACATCTTAACTTTAGGATTTCTGGAAATTAAAAAGTCATTTCTCCACATTTTTTGAAACAATGCCTTCAGTCAGCCAGATTGCTCAGAGGGCAAGGCACCTGCTGCACAGACCTGTGCTCCATCTCCAGGACCCACCTGGTGAAGGGGAGAGCCCAAAGTTGTCCCCTAGTCGCCACACATGCACACTATGGCAATCTTCCCTGGAACCCTCCACACTAAATAAACTTAAGTAAAAAACAATGGTGCCTACATTGTGGTGGGGGTGGGTGGATGGGTGTTTTAAAGGAGAGAAGATAGAAAATGAAGTATTGATAACCTGTTCTGCTACAGTCATAGCACTGATTGTAGGAGGAAAACCTTTGTCTTTCATGTTCTTTACTTGTCCCACATCTATTGCTTTAAATGGGATTACTGGATTGCTGGTACTATGCCTCAGATAGTAGCCACCGTTTCTTTAGACAGCATCACCTTTCTTGACCGTCTACTTATTCCATAGCTGAAAACGTTATGTAGAAATGAATGACTCATCTCTTCTCTCACTGGACAGTTATTTATTCACAATCCACAATTATTACCAATCACAAGCAAATATTAAACTCAGTTCCAAGTACCTGAAACAGCATATCCAGTAAAATATTGAAGCTCCCCAGGGCACATATTTGTCAATGAAATGACATCCTTGTAGCATTATTTTTAAGATTTTTAGCACATAGTGCCAAAGCTTTTCTGTAAGAAATGATTATTCCCCAATGTTGCAAATTTTTTTTGCAAATTTATTTTTTAAGTCTTTCACTACTTGGTGAAATGTAACAAGTTATAATTTATGTTTCTTGGATCACCCTGGAGATAAAAACTTTTCACTAATGTTGACCTTTGGATCTCATCTTATTACCTCATTCTTTTGTCCATTTTTTGCTAACAGTGGTGCTAGCAGACCTATTTATATGAACATTTTACATATAACTTAAACATGCTCACTTTACGGCCTTTGTTAGATGTATTAACAGTTCTGCCTATTTGGCATATTTCTTATATTTCTTTAATTCCAATGAAGTTAAAATAATGAGTGTATATTTAATATTTTATATTGTATATACTGCCCCATGTAAACACATGGAAGCATTGCCTTAATTTTTTTCTTTTTATGTGATACTAATTCTCTCCTGGGGCTTAATCCTTAAGACTGTTTTGTGGGTCCTGGTATAGCTGACTCTGTGTTCTTTATGGATGAGCCATCTGTGCTGCTGTAGTGGTTTCATTTAGTCTGGCTCTCCCCTTTGCTCCAGAGGAGATTCTCTCCCAATGTCCTTAAACTTGACTAGCCTGACAACCCAGGTTATCTTAATGAAGTTTTCGAGTTTCTTCTCTGATGACTTGGCCTGCTTTCCTCCTCTGGGAAGAAAAGCTAACTGACGCAGGAATGCCTGTGGGCTGAGCCCTGGGATATCTGCTAATTGACGCAGGAGTGCCTGTGGGCTGAGCCCTGGGATGTCTTTTTATTTCTCCCAGTTCTCTAGTTTTCTTTAATTGCTATACTGCATCTTCTGAGATTTTTTTCTTATCTTCTTATAGTTTTCTTTTGTTGAACTTTTGATTTGCAATAGGTCATTCCTGTCGTCTTGGTTTTTATTGCTTCTGTGAATTCCCTTTTCATATTGATCTTGCTTTGCAGACACGTTTATCTCTTAAAAACGCTAAAATATCAATGGTTTATAGAGTTTTGCTCCTTGATACAGTCTCTTTGAAGAGGGTGCTTGTATCTTGGTTTTGGTTTCTTACATGCATATTTAAATCGTTATCAAGGCTGATCTCCAAAATATACAAAGAACTCAAGAAACTAGATATCCAGATAGCAAATAATCCAATTTTTAAAATGGGGTACAGATCTAAAAAGAGATTTCTCAACAGAGGAATCTCTAATGGCCGAAAGGCACTTACGAAACTGCTCAACATCCTTAGCCATCAGGGAAATGCAAGTCAAAATGACTTTGAGATACCCTCTTACACCAGTCAGAATGGCTAAGATCAAAAACACTAATGATAGCGTACGCTGGAGAGGATGCAGAGTAAGGGGAACACTCCTCCATTGCTGGCGGGAGTGCAAACTTTTACAGCCACTTTGGAAATCAGTATGGCAGTTTCTCAAAAAACTGGGAGTTAATCTACCTCAAGACCCAGCAATACCACTCTTAAGCCTTCACACAAAGGATGCAGATCCATATACCACAAAGACATTTGCTCAACTATGTTCATAGCAGCATTATTCATAATAGCTGGAACCTAGAAACAACCTAGATGCCCCTCAACCAAAGAATGGATAAAGAAAATGTGGTACATTGGTACAATGGAGTACTACTCAGCAATAAAAAAAAAAAACCAATGACATCTTGAAACTTGCAGGCAAATGGGTAGAACTAGAAAAAAGCATCCTGAGTGAGGTAACCCAGACACAGAATGAAAAACATGGTATGTACTCACTCATAAGTGGATATTAGACATAAAACAAATAATAACCAGCCTATAGTTCACAACCCCAGAGAAGTTAGGTAACAAAGAGAACCCTAAGGGAGACTACATGGCTTCCCCACTGCAAGGAAAAGTAAACAAGATCTCCTTAGTAAATTGACAGTATGGGGGAGAGGAAGGGGGTAGAAGGTGGGGAGAGGTGAAGGGCAGTGGGAGGAGAACATTTAGATTTTAGAAGATCAAGTTGGGAAAATGACAGAGAGGGAGAGCAAAGGAAGCAATACCTTGAAAGAGAACCATGGTGGGGTTAGCTAGAAACCAGGCACTAGGAAAACTCCCAGGAAACCACAAGGATGACCCAGCTGAGAATCTAAGTAATAGTGGAGAAGGCACCTTAACTGCCCTTTCCCTGCAATCAGATTGATAACTACCTTATCATTATAGAACATTCAACAAGCAGATGCAGATGGAAGCAGATGGAGAGATTCATAGCTAAGCACTGGCCAAATTCCTGGAGTCGTTACAGAGGGAGGAGCGATATGAGCAAAGGGGCAAAAACCATGATGGGGATACCCATAGAAACAGCTAACCCCTCTGAATGTGGGTGGCAGTTATGTGGCATGGGTAGTTTGTGGGGCCACTAGCAATGGAACCAATATTTATCCCTTGTGCATGATCTGGCTCTTTGGTGCCTATTTCCTATGGAAGGCTACCTTGCTCAGTCTAGAGATATAGGGAGGAGGGCCTTGGTCCTGCCTCAAGTGATGTGACAGACTTTGTTGACTCCCCGTGGGAGGCCTCATTCTCTCTGAAGAGTGGATGGGGGTGGGGTGGGGGGAATGTGGGTGAAGCAGGAGGACTGGAGGGAGAGGGGACTGGGATTGGTATGTAAAATAAGATTTAAAAAAAAAAAAAGTATTCTGAAAAAAAAAAAGTCGTCCTCAAACACCTCGCAGTCCTTGGTTAGTTCCAGGGCAGGAAAGCTGCCTGGAAACTTGGGGGCACGTGGACTCATTCCCAACAGTTCTTGCCTGCTTGTTTCCTCTAGGCTGACCATATTCAGCAATGAAGGGTCTCCCAACTTCTCTCCTGGAGGCAACAGGTCTAGCATCTTCCATTATCTGACTTGTAGAAATTCCCCTAACTTTGCATACTCCAGTTCAGAAACTAGCTTTTCTCCTGCGTAGAACATAAGCTGTAGCCTTCTGCTCTGACTGACAATGTCCTAGATCGCAGAGAAAAAGTCTCATTTTTAGAGGTGCCTTCTACAATGGCATAGTAATGCCCTCAGGTCCTGTAAAGAGAGCTGTGTTGCTTGACTCTCCTGATAATTGAGGTGAGGACTCTTCCGTAGGATTTTTTACAAATCAGCATGTATTTCTCCATCTCATTTCAAATGTCCACATGTTGTCACTATTGGCTATCTTATCTGTTTTATGTTTTAGTTCCTTTGTAAATTTGTCAAAATATAAATCCTGTTATTGTCAGTTCGAGGTGGTTCGGTATAATAAAAAAAAAATGATGGCACTTAAATTCCTGTCTTCATGGCTCCCCAACCCAGATGCACTGATGTATGCGTCTCTGTCCATAAACCTTGGTGATCCATCCCTCATAAGTTGCCAGGAAAGGGAAAGGGGAAAGGTGGCTGGCTCTTCCCATATGCTTGTGCCCCTGAACGCCACTTTTTCTGCTGCCATTCAAGTCAAGAATGTACAGGAAGTATGGGTAAAAGACATATACATAGCAGGAAGAATCAGTAGAGGTTATATCGTGACATAAATCCTGAAGACAAGGAACTGGCCTTTAAATTCAGCAGTGTAAGCGTCACATTATGACTTCAGTGTAACCTATGATAAGCTGGGCATGGTATTACTAACTTCATCTTAGTTACTTTCTGGGGCATGCGAACTGAGGTGCTAACAGTTGTACCAACTACAAAGATCCCTCCTTACAAAGATACAGCACTCAATGAAGAAATTACTTTGAATTATAAATTTTAGATACACTCCCCAAATGAGTCTGCAAATCTTATACAACACAATCTCCCTTTACCTTAAACTACAGTGAATTTTACAGCCTCCAACTGAGATAACCCTCATCCATACATATCCTTTCCTTCATTCCTGTTCCCAGAAGCCAATTTCTTGTGTAGTTTAGCTATTTCTTCTGCTTTTCTTGTGCTTTTCAACTTTTCAATTTTAGTTATTATGAACACATACAATAAAAGCTTTAAGATCTACTTTGTGATGTATTTTCCCAACTCACATAGATTATTCCTTCCCCCTCTTAGCTCTATCAAACTTTCAGGTTAAAGTACTGAATCTTCAGCACATAAAATTAGCCACAGCTGATTTGTGCATTGAACAATGACGTCACTACTGCTTGTTTATAAAAATTTAATATTTTCTCCTTTCTTTGTTTTATACACACTCATTCTGATTCATTTCTAGAAATTTAAATCAAAATGCACAAAGAAAACTTGTTACTGAAGCAAATTTCTCTCTTCCTGGAGGCCCATGTTTGCTTGAAGCTGACACTTCCATCCTCTGCATCCAGGGATTACCACTCCACTGGCAGATCCCTCAGGCTCCTTCTTTGTGTGCACACTTGCTTCAACAGGGGTCATCCACGGAGTCACGTCCTGAGAGACTCATTAGAGATGAAGGATCTCCAGAAAAGGTTTGAAACCTGCATCCGGGAAGAATACCCAACAATCTGTACTGGGTATTCATAAATTCTTCTCTTACCAAAGGCACCAAAGATGCTGAGCAAAAGTCATTTTCCACTAGAATTCATGTCGTCATTGCCTCTGCAAACCTACCCCATCTATCACAAAGATATGTGGCAAAATGCATCTAGAAGGTCTTGCTAAGTCAATGTCTACCATCTTTGCGGCAATAGATGCAGTGTATGGAATTCCAGACTCAGCTCTAGTCAGGCAGGGATCGTGTCAAAAGTTTCTTAACTATTAAACAAGAACTTTAAAGTTATTGGGCAGCTATAAATAACACTCCTGTTTGCTAGAGTTTGGATATGTAAAAATATCTTTGCTCTATGCTCTTGCTTTCCTTTCAGAATTCTGAAGGCATTTTATTGACTTCTCAAAATACAAAACCAACCGGTAATCCTTTTATAAATTCTGTTCCAATCCTCTGCTCACTTTTAGAATGTTCCTCTGGTCATTTTCTGCTCTAGGCATGCCTTACACAAATTATGGAATTATTATGTTCTGCTTTGCTGTGAAACAAAAGCCTTGTCATTTCTTTCATGTGCTCTCTCCCACTCCGTTTCTCCTTTTCATCTTCGCCTAAGCCATCATTTGGACCCCACACCTCATGACTGAGCCCCTAATTTTATTACCTGTCTCTTTTCAACATCTTGTTTTTTTGTTATTAGCCAATCTCCTATCATTTTCCAGTTCGTGAATGCTCACTGTAGATAATTGCTGCAGGCTTTCTCTTCTCTTTGAGAGATTGGTTTGCTTTTGGGTTTCATTTGCTCTCTGCGCTGCATTTTTTCTCTGGTTTCCCTGTATCAAGTTTAAGAAGCAGGCACCAAGTAACTGCTGTGTTTGCTATGAGTGCTCTAGTAAAACCTAGTCATTTCCTTTAGAGACGGGGACACTGGAGATATCTAAAGGTGAGTCTAATGAAAAGACTTGAAATTTATACTTTTTTTGAGACAGGGCAGGGTCTGTTTACATAGCCCTGGCTGACCTAGAACTCAGAAATCCACACACCTCTGCCTCCCAAGTACTGGGGTTAAAGGTGTACCACCATGCTTAGCTAAACATTCTTAAATTAGTAACTGGGGCCAGGAATTTGTGCTATTCAAGAGTTTTTTGTTTGGAGTTTTTGTTTTGTTTTCTTTCAAGACAGGGTTTCTCTGGATGTCCTGGAACTTGCTCTGTAGATGAGGTTGGTCTCAAACTCAAAAGATCCACCTGCTTCTGCCTCCCAAGTGTTAGGAATAAAAGCATGTGCCATCATGCCCAGCTACACATAACTGGAGCACAAGAGTTTGTGGTGTCTGAGGGGCTTTTTGTTTGTCTTGTTTTGTTTTGGAGACAGGATTTCTCTGTGTAGCCCTGGCTGTCCTGGAATTTTCTCTGTACACAAGGCTGGCTTCAAACCCAGAGATCCACCTGGCTCTACCTCCTGAGTGCTGGGTTTAGAGGCATGCACCATCATGCACAGATTTTTTTAATGGAAATACACACACACACACACACACACACACACACACGTGTAGTAGTTGAGGTTATAATCTCAACATTCCAAAAGAGGCAAGAGGACCATGATATTGAGGGTAACTCAGGCTAAGTGGTGAGTTCCAGGACAGGCAGGGCTACACTGTGGAGCCTTTTCTGAAACAAATAGAAATCAGATAATCTATTACAAAATCCTACAATCCAGCTTGTAAGAATTGATAACTTCACCTTTTGCATTTGCTTCAGGCATTTTTTTATATTGAGACAGAATTTACACATTTAAACATACACTTCAATGCTGGGCAGCTGATGTGTTTTTACATGTAGTGCTATACAATAACCCCTGTAAATTAATTGTAAGACATGTCTATCACCCAAAAAGTATGTGTTTCCATCTTCAATCATTGCCCATTCCCACCCACAACAAAGCAACTCTTCTCAATTTGCCTACTCCTGATACTTAATGTAAGCAAAATCTAGAATATGTGGTCTTTTGTGCCTGGCTTCTTCCACACAGCAAATTCTTGAATTTGTGTTACATTACATACCAATATTTTGCTTCTTTTTATGACCAAATAATATTTTGCAGTGTACAGATAGTTATCCATTCACGTTTGACATAAATCTGGGTTGTTCTCACTCTGAGGCTACTAACAATGCTGTTATGAACATTCTTGGACAGTTCTGTCTTGATACCTAAAATTGTTGGACCAATCAACAGCTCTATTTAATATTTTGAAAAGTTGTTACACTGTTTTCCAGAAACGGTATTTTTTCTTCCACCAATTATGAGGATGTCAATTATGCAGACCGCCTCTCCAAGAGTGCAGACAGCTTCTCTAAGAGTTACTGTCTTCTCTTTCAGAGAAATTCCAGGAGTGATCATCCTGGTTTTAACATTCACTGTTAAAAACTGTTTTAACAGTAACTCAATAGTGCCTACTGAGGATCTTATCAAAAGCTTCCTGACCATTCTGCATGCTTTTGGAGAAATATCTGTTCAAACCTTTTGCTTTATTTTATTCCTGAATTGAAAGAGGTCTTCTTTATTGTGAGATGTTTTTTAAAATGCACACGTTTGGATATTTTCATTTGGGTTGGTGTTTTGAGACAGGGCCTGGCAATGTGGCTGTCTGCCAGCTGCTGGGAATACAGGAATGTGCTACAATGACCAGCACAATCTGACAATTTAATCAAGTCCAATCTACCAATGTTCTGTATTGTAGCCTGCCGTTGGTGCTGTGTCTGAGGCACTCATTACTGCCCAGTATGCGGTTATGAAGCATCTGCTGTACTGTCTACTAAGGTTTTGTTGTTTTGGTTGGTCTTTTAAAGTCTATGGTCTCAATTGAAATTGATTTTTGTGTAGGAATCAAAATTCATTCTTTTGTACTTGGATATCCAGTTGTTCTGGCACCATTTTGTTTTTTTAAGATTATTGGTTTTTCTCCTTGAATTGTCCTGACAGTTTTGTTGGCAGTCTGACTGGAAGGGCTTTTTGGGACCTGTGTTCCACTACATCTCTGCACACCTGTGTCAGTGTCACCAACAGAACAGGTCATTTTGCTTTCTCCTTTCCTCCAGGTGCACTTGCTAGGCAGCTTTTTGGATTGTTGACAATTTGATTGATTCACCTTATTATTGTTGACTTACTAATATTTCCCAAGTTTCATTTCTGTGAATTATGACAGATTTTTTAAGTCAGTTGTCCAGTAGCAAACACCTTACTTCTAAGCCACAAACTCCATTAAAATTATAAGCCACACATATTTTGAAAAAAAATAAATGCAATTAAATTTTTTCCATTATTAATTACTCCCTTTTATGTCTTGTTTAAGAGATCTGTCTTCTTGAGACCACAATGTACCTTTTTATATATTTATTTTTCCCAATGACAATTAGAAGAGAAAATACAGCTGGAAGTAAATTTGGACAGCAATAGCCAATAGAAGACAATCCAGAATCTGAAATTCTCTCTACATGGTCAGATGCTAATACAATTAATTGTAACTTTGAGGTTTAAAATATAGCATAAATGACTGAGATTTCATTAAAGAGCACTTTTCCACTGTAAGAAATTGTTGCTTCTCTCATGGGCTTCTTTCTAGTTTTCTGATGTCTCTGTTCTTCGGTTCCTATGTAGATATACAGAAATCAAAAACCTGAAGCTAATATCCACTAATGAGGACATATAATGTTTGCCTTTCTGAACCCGGGACACTTCACTTATTATTTTTCAGTTCTCACCATTTTCCTGCCGATTACTTAACTCCATTTTTCTTTATGGTTGAAATCCCATTGTGCATATGTCCCGCATTCTTATTCTTAATTCATCTATTGATGAACATGTCGACTGATTTGTTTTCCTAGCAATTCCTTTATCTAGCAGCCATGAACAAGATGAACAATTATCTTTTTTGTAGGATATTCCATCTTTTTGGTGTCTAGAGATGGACTAGCTGTCATGTGGAAGCTCTATTTTTATGTTTCTGAGGGAAAATCATGCTGATTTCCATAGTACCTGTATCAGTTTGTCCTCCCATCATGGTGAATGAGGCCCCTCTTTCTCCAAATGCTCGCCAGTATCTGTCATTTTCTTGATAGCTAGCATGACAGGGGTAAGATGGAATCTGAGTGGCTTTAATTTGCATTTCCCAGATGACCAAGTACTTCTGTTGTGTGCTCTGGCAAAAATTTGCTCCCATTCTGTATGCAGTTCACTAATTTTGCTGTAGAGAACCCTTTCAGTTTCTCAAGTCCCATTTGCTGCTAATTGCCTCTATTTCCTGAGCTACTGTTTCCTATTCAGAAACTCATTACCTATTATTACTTATTTTTTTCTAGTCTTCTTAGTTTCTGGGGTCTTTGCATTGAAATCCTCTTACAGCTGATTTCTATGGATGATGCGAGAGAAGGGTTTATTTCACTCTTCTGCATGTGGAAACCAGTTTTCCCAACACTTTGCTGAAGATACTGTCTTTTCTCCAATGACTAGTTCAGCACTTTAGTCAAAAAATCAGGGGGCTTAGCAGTATGGATTTATGTCAAAGGTTTTTGTTGTTTCTTTCCTGGATCCACTGGTTTACATGTCCATTTTTGTGCTGGCACTTTCTTTTCCTTTCTCCTTCCCCCATCCACAGTAATACACTGTGTTTAGGGAGAACAAATGTGCATTTTTGGTTGTAATATTTTCTTTTGCTTTGTTTTTATAGGTACCATTTCTAAATTTTCCACCCACTCCTTTATTTGTACATACCTATGTGACTACCCTGTTTTAACTTCTATACCATTCGACACTGATAGTTGGCATGCAACTATCTCACCTTCCATACTCATCCCCTTTGTAGAATTTGACTCCATTCGTAGTTACACTTGAGCATTCTTTCCAGAGTAAATTCCTATTCATGTGAACTAGGATTACACCAAAATAACCAAACAAACTGCAGCCAGACTTCATGTTCGTTAACTGAGCATTCTTGCCTATTACACAATCTTGACATACAGCAATCATATTTTAAGCATGAAGATAATGTATCTGTTTCCTTATATTCTATGATGCCTTAGGATTTGGTGTGTGTGTGTGTGTGTGTGTGTGTGTGTAATAGAAACTTTTCTCATTATTTCTTGATTTTACTTTCCTTCTTAAATATTTTTATTAGTTCTGTTTTGATTGTTCACTGAGTCTAGAATATTTCATATATATTACCGTATTTTAGCCGGGCGGTGGTGGCACACGCCTTTAATCCCAGCACTTGGGAGGCAGAGGCAGGCGGATCTCTGTGAGTTCGAGACCAGCCTGGTCTACAAGAGCTAGTTCCAGGACAGGCTCCAAAACCACAGAGAAACCCTGTCTCGAAAAACCCAAAAAAAATAAAAATAAATAAATAAATAATATATTACCGTATTTTTATTGCTCATAGTTATTATTCTCCTTTGTTTGGAACTTGACACAAACCAAATTCTTGACAACTAGACACATCCTTTAGTAAAATGTTAAGTGTTGCCTGACTTATTAAAAATTCTATACTCATTGCAGATTGTAGTAAGAGTTGCTTTAGACTTTAATACTATTGTATCCCATAATTTATCGCCTAATCTAAGACCCTTTTAAATATAAAGGGACCCAGAAATGACAGTATAAACCAAATCTTACTGATATATCAAGTTAAAAAGCAACAGAAACACAGAACTGTATTTTCCCAAACTGCAAAATACATTTATCAAGTACTAAAAATACTTTTAAAAAATGACAATAGAGTATGGCTGCAAGTTTTTACAAGTGGCAAAAATTAAAAATATTCAGAATATGTTCTATAAGTACAAAATAATTAAGTGTCAGATGTTAATGACAAAAATACTAGAAATTCCCAAATTCATAAAATTGAAAATATTTTTAAATTAACCCTTAAAAAGAATGAAAAAGTTAAACGAGGAAATCCATTTTACATAAATGAGAATAAAAATACCACCTTTCAAATCTGTGGTATGCTAACAAGTAATATTCAAGAACATTTGAAAATCTTAAATAGTTAAGGCAGGAGGCTAGAAAATTAGATGAACTACGTAGGCAACTATCTGGAAATAAATTTTCAAAAAAAATTTAAAAGAACTAAAAATAATACCAGGAATTGATGAAATACAAAACCAATAAATAACAGAGTACAGAGAAACACAAGCTTTTGAGAATTTTAATATACTTAAAAAAAAACTCCAGTGAGAATGATGAAGAAGAAAAGTAAAAGACACAGATCACTAGCTCTAGTAAGATGGAGGTCAGCGCTGTGAGAGACGTGAAAGTAAAACAAAGAGGAGACAAAATAAAACAAGAGTATGGACAATTTTACACTAACACATTTTTCAAATTAAGGGGATAGATTGCTAGAAAAATATTAACAGACACAAGAGAAAATTAACTATATTCATAACCATCAAAGAAATTGAAGTATCAGCCAAACTCTTAGAAAGAAACTTCCAAACTCAAGATAGCTCTACTGGGGAATTTTACCAACCATTTAAAAAACGCAATTCCAATCTTGGGCAAATTTTTCCAGAGAACAGAAAGTATGCTTCCTAATTTGTATTATGAAACAAATCCTGAGGACATTAGGAGAAAGGAAAACAGTTAATATTCCTTTTGGACACTGACACGAAAATCCTAAATAAAGTATGAACTCACTGACCCTAAGACTATGTGCACTGTGGTCCAGATGGCTTAGTCCATAAATAAATGATTAGGTAAAACCTAAAATAAATCTGTTGAACACATAGTAACATATTAAAAAGAAATCTCAAACGCAGAAGTATTTAGTAAAACTCATCATTCTAAACATGGTGTTTACATTCATAGTGTCGCCGTCAGGCTTTCAGCAGAGGAGCTTCTTTCTGAAGCATCCAGCGGTAACTGCAGACTCGTGACTAGTCAAAGTGCTGAAAATAAATGTCTGTTCAACACTCAGCCCTAAGTGGGACACCTCTATCACCCCCTTAAGGTTCAGAGAACACGGTGGAAGTGGCAGGGAGAACAGAAATGCCTAAGGAAGGGCAGTGTTGGAGAATAATCTTCAGGCAGAAACATGGCCTCTGCACTCTTGAACTCAAAAGCTCTGGTTGCCTGTGCTTGACCTACACAAGACTGGGTTTGTCAACATCCTGCCAGAGAAGAAGGAAGGACTAACAGGACCCCACCCTTTTCTGCAGATCTGTGGTAATTAATGACTTCCAGGGTGAGGGAAGAACAGCCACCAGAAAGATGCCCGTGCTCCTGTAAGCAACCCTAAGGGAACTCACTGAATCACAAAAATAGGGAAATAAGTAGATGTAAAAGTAGAAAAGGGATTAGTTGGGAAGAGGAAGTGGGATCAGTAGGAGGGAAAGACATATGAATATGATCAAAATACATTATATACAAATATAAAATGTCATAATAAAAATCAGGTGTAATATATAATTTTTAATGTATTATTTTTCAGCAATCTCAAATATTAAGAAAATCCCATAAAATACATCATTACAAACCTTCAGCAAAATTACACATAAAAGTAGTAAAAGTCTTATCTTGCAGATCAAGAAAAAAACAGGGACACCTGAGATCACAATCTTTATTCAACATTGTCCTGGAAGTTCTAACCAACACAAGGCAAGGGAAAAGAGAAGGCAGAATGGAAAGAGACTGAAAAAGAAGAAACACATTATCATATTGACAGATGGTATGTGTGTAAAAATATTCAGAGTAAACCACTTGAATTAATAGAAGAATTTGGCAAGTTCTCTAAATTTCAAATAGATATATGCAAAAATCAACTATATTTACATATACCAGTTACAAATGATCCAAGTTTAAGAATGATATCATTGACAATAACATTAGTTATTAATGACACCTAAAGCCAGCAAGAGCTTGTGAGATTTCTGAAGCAGTAATATGAATATACACAGAAAAGCAGTATACTGACATGCTTTAGAAAACAAAGATGATCTAAAGAAATGAGAAGATATACTTTGTGCCTAAATCTAAAGACTGACTCATTATAAACACCACTTTTTAAATTTGCAAATGCAATGTTATTCCAGTTAAAACCTCAAGTGTATAGAACTTGACATTTGGCCCCTGAATATACAAAGGGCAAAGAGATCTTGGAAGAGAGGAAGAGGTAACAAGAATTGTTCAACTAGATGTCAAGATACCACTATTACATTACAGACAAAATGAATGCCTGGCTGTCTAAGAAAGATCTATGAAGCCTTTAGAAGATACCCACAAAGAGTATCAATATGATTTCAAAGAAAAATCATTCTCAACTAAAATATAGCATGCACTTACCAAAAAAAAAAAAAAGATTGATTGAACTCCCCCAAATGGAAGATTTCCATCTATAAAAGTCAGTATCAAATATTTCCAAATGAGATGTCTGAAGTTATATGTACAGTTTAAGAAGCAGCAGTTACTACCTCAAGTGTTAAGAACTCAGAAATCTGTAAGGAAAAGACAATTCAATAGAAGAATCCCTCACAAAGAAGTCAAAGTAGATAATAAACATGAATTAGACATCAAGGAAACACGGTCAAGATGTCAATGACAGGTCACTACCGCACTGCCAGGTCTGATGAAACTGAGATATTGTACAGTATCAGGCATGATGAGATTCCCCAAGGAGAGCTCTCCCCCTGCGGATGTGGTTCATAGGAAATGCACTCTACTCCTCTGCACATTTGCAACAATAGCTGTAGTACTTTTATTTGTAAAGATCACTGTAACAGAAACATAACTGTTAGATTTATAGAGTACATTTTTACAGTCAAATTCCAAACAGCTACACACCACATACATTAAGTGGAAGGGCAAAAGAAAAACAAAAAGATTTGTTTATATAAACATTTAAATCTACATAAGTTCAAAGCTGACAAGATTGACTTTCACTTAGAAATTCATTCATGGGCATTTAGTAAATATATTTGGAGGCTGGAGAGCTGATTCGGTAAGACTGTTTGCTGAACAAACATGGAGACCAAAACCCTAATCCTTGGCTTACACATAAGGAGGTGGTCACGTGCATGAATTTTCTTTCTTACAAAAAAATTTCACCTTTTTTGAGCTATCAGGTTCATAGATGATGGGTTTATTAGATGTAGGGGAATGATTCAACTAGTCGAAATGGAGAGGCATTTGATAACAATTATAACTGGATTGGAGGGGACTAACTAGAATTTTGATGGTATATATAGAGGAGACTGACCATCACATGAGTTTACATTAAGAGACTATCTCCTGAAAGGAATTGTTTTCTCTGGGTCGTGTAAGTCCTGAAATCAAGACTTGGGTAACAGATGAGAAGTGGCCTTTTTCTAGGGATTAGTGCACTAGTAGACTGTCCAATTGTTCATGTCACAGATGCCACAAAAAGACAGACACATATGAAACAAACAACTCTTACACCAGACAGGATTTCTTCCTGGTAAGCTTTATTCATTCATCTGTTCACTCACTTCATTTGGAAAACTCTCACTGGGCAAACGATAAAGTCCTTGTTTTAAATGGCTGGTCTAGACCACTGAGCATGACCTTATGGAACTTACATTCTACATGTTCTGCATGGAGATGGAGCAGCAGTGATTTTAACAATACAAAACCACACACATGCTCTGTAAAAAGAAAAGAAGAGCAGACTATGGGAGACAAGAGTGCAGGACATTAGATGAAAAAAAGAACAGCTACCATCTTAACTGGGATGTCATAGCTGGCTGGTCTCACTTGAGTGAGAAAGACCCTTCATGGACACTAAGAAAAGGCCCTATAGCAGAAGTAACTGTGACTAAGCAAGAAGGTATGCAAGCCAGAAAGGCATAAGCAAGGAACTTTGGAGCCCACTGTAGGAATATTTTGGCTTTTCCAGGGAGGGTATTGGGAAGCCAATGTCCCTCTACTGTCTGTGTGTCCTTTTTCTTCTCAATCTCATTCAAATATTTTTTAATAAATTGCTGAGAACACAATATTGTAATGTTATCATTGAAAACTGAGTATTTTGTGTTTCTTTTAAAAAAAGATCTTATTATGTTTTTAATTTTGTACATCTATGTGTGAGTATGCGTGTGTATGTGTGTGTGTATGCCTACTGAAGCCAGAAAAAGGTGATGGAAGCCCTGGAGCTGGAGTGCCCTGCCAGACACTGATGCTGAGAACTGAACTTGGGTACTCTACAAGAGCAGTAACTGCTCTTAACCCCAGAATCACCTCTCCAGCTTTACTTTCTATAGTGACTAAATCTCTTCTGCAGTTTTTATTCAGTTGTTTGTATTTCTTTTTCACATTATGTGTATCAGTCATAGTGGAGCTAAGTATATGTTAAAGACTTTACAAAACTTACTTTCTAATCTGACATTCAGTTACTGACTTCATTCACATCTCCTAATAACTTACTTATGTAGTCCTGTCTCTCCTGCAACTAACTATGTAGACCAGACTGACCTCAAATTCCAAGATCCTTCAGCCTCTGCTTCCAAGGTGCTGAAATTAAAACACATGTGTTATCCAGACCTAGCTCATGACAAAAATATGTTTAGACAGGGTTCTTGACTCAGTCTCAGATCACTGGGATCACAGGTATGGGTCACCATATCCAGCTTAAATTTAATCTTAAAGATCAAAGTGATTTTTGAATTTATTCTAAAGCCATGTAATGTTCTGCCTTCATCAAACTGTGCTACTAAACAGCAGGTACTATACACTCTGAAATGTCCTTCTGAGGTTTCTTTTATCCCTTTGGAGACCGTTTTCTGTAACCTTTGAAGCTGGAATTCATATATTGTCTCCTCCATGAAAAGTTAATTTTGCAATCATAAGTATTGCATAGAACATATTAGCACACTAAAGCACTACCCTTGCTCTATTAAAAATGAAGGTGCATATAAACCTGGTGTGATCTATAAGACATGAGATGGGACATGTGTCTCTAAGGTTTGGGAACAGGACTGAGTTCCAGGAACTAGAGAGGATAACCTCATCTCTAGTGACACACGAGAAAGTAACCTGTTAGATAAGTCAAGCAAGTAATCTTTCTAGAGAGAATCCTATCTTTCCAAATTCAAAGATCTTCTGTTAGAGGACCTGGAAGATGGTTCTGTTGGTAAAGTGCTTGTTGTACAAGTATGAAGACCTGAGTTTTGATTCCCAACAAAAGCTAGGTGTGGCAGAAAATACCTGTCAGCCCAGGGATGGAAAGGCAAAGACAGGAGGATCTCCAGGGCTTCTGGCTAGTCAATCCAACCAATCCAACAGTGTGAGGTTAGTGAGAGGCTATTTCAAAAGCAAAGGTGAAGCGCAATAGAGGAAGACACCGACATGAACCTCCTACCTTCAGACACACACACATGAACTGCACATCCATGGCATCTTCTACTCTAAAGAAAGAGGATGTAGACGGAGAAGGGAATGTGAAAAATATTGCCAAGGAACAAAGTGAGCAAGCAGGGGATAAGATGATTGTAGGCAGAATGGGGGGGGGGGGGATTACTTTTCTGTGGTAATCAATTTCAAATAAAAGCACAGAGGAGGCTGAGGCGGAGAACTGCCGTGAGGTTACTAAGCTAATCTGGGCTACACTATAAACTAGAGCAGACAGAAAGAGCTTAGTAAGTTTATGATAAATGTGAGATAAGCTGGCAGGGCCACCTCTAAGGGACTTTCTTGATCATATTATTTGAAGTAGGATGGAATCTTCTAGTGGTAGTCAGACAAAAGAAGGCCCAAAGGAAAAGTCTTAGGTTTTGCCTGCTTGTCTTCCATCATGGTATCCAGTTATCTCCCTGTTCTAGGCTGTTGTCCAGTTATCTCCCTGTTCTCGGGTTGTTGTCCAGTTATCTCCCTGTTCTAAGCTGTTGTCCAGTTATCTCCCTGTTCTAGGCTGTTGTCCAGTTAAGCTCCCCTGTTGCTACCATCGCTTGTGACATCAGAATTCAGTTTCTTCAGTCTTCCAATGTGGACTGAAGACCAGTGGCTCTCAAGGAATGCTTCAGGCATTCAGAACCAGAGTGGGACTGTTTCTGAGACTGCATGTAGCCTTGTGGACTGTACGGCTACTCAGTGTGGATACCTATACTGCATCACTAAGTCAATCTAGCAAACTCCCTTTTCATCTATGTTCACTCTGTTAGCGCTGTTCCTCTGGAGAACCCTGGCTCATGCAGACATCTTTCCAACTTCATTTCTTTTTCCTAAGTGTTTTCACTCTTGAATTTAAAAGCTTTATGCTATCATTTTCATAGTATCAGGACCTATAAGTTAATATTTTTTTGGTTTTACCTTTCTTACTAATAATTCCAGACTATTTAAATCAAATGCTTTTAATTTTGTGAACTAATTTTTCTTGTGCTAAACTATAATGGAATCATCAAATGTTTAATTAAAATATCAAAATTTAAATAGACTTGTTGAGAGGTTGATAAAGGCAGATGGAATATAAAAACTGTCACCATCTTGTCATTGAAATTTCATTCCTCTAGTTTATAACATGCATGCCATCCATTCATTCAGCCAGTACTCACTCAGCACCTACTATGTACCACGCATGTTCTATATGCTGAGGACACCAGTGAATAAGCAGGGTTCCTGCTTTTCTGAAATTTAGATTCTAATACTGTTAGACAATATTGGTAACAGACAATATTGATTTGGCCAGCCTGCTTGCTGAGATAGTTCTAAGCACTGTACAGTTATGTAATCACCATAGCAAGAGAAAGAATGACCCCTACTTTTGGACAAGGGATGGAGGGCATGAAAGGGAAAATAATTTGCCCAACTGTACACAGCTAGGGTGGGCAGAACTGGAGTTGAAGCCAGAAGAGTCGTTAGTTGGTCTCAATATTGTGGCTCAGACCAAAAAGATGAAGGTGTATAGGTAATGAAACAAACAGGAAACCTGCTGGTGTTCAGTATTGCGGAAGTACAGAACTGGGTGCTATAAATTTATGCATGGGAGGAATGGGGGCACAGTATGCATGCCAAAGGAAACCCTGCTGAGAAAGCAGCGGTCAGCTAAGACCTGGAAAAATGGCATTACAGCTGTCTTGGGGCAGAGGTGAAGAACACAGTGCAAGATTTTAACAAACACAAGGATGCAGACCTGAACTCAGGAGGCTAAGGCAGGACAGTCAGTGCAGAACACATAGAATTTAGGTTCAAAGTCAGCTTGGCCTACATAGCAAGACCTTACCTCAAAACTCAAAATAAACACTGGGGCCCTACCTTGCTCTGAGAAACAGAAATGTCCAGTTGAGTGTATCTAGGACATGGTGTACCCATGACTGTCTGAAGCCAGGAAGGTAGGCAGGAGATAGACCTGCTCAAAGCAGCCTCAGCATCAAGTAAAGATAAGTGGCTGTTTTATCCTAAGTGCCCAAAACACGATCGTTCTGTGCAAAACCACAGGAAAGTTCACTTGAAGGTAATTACAATCCAAGAGGAAAATGACAGTGGCCTGAATGAGTGTGGCTACAGGGAAATGAACGTCAGGATAATTTTCACACTACTGGATAAGAATGACAAGTGGGCAGGATGTAAAGAGTCAAGGAAGTGGATGTTGGACTTCGGGTTTGAGCCGCTAATATGATGCAGTGTCCTTAGGCTATGTGAGGCTGAGGGAGGTATATGCCTTCTCTAAGAAAAAAGAAGCCTTTCACCGTCTGCTTCACAGGGGAGGGGGGAGGCTGTCTTGTCCAATTCTATTTCTTTATTTAAAAGTTCCAAAGGAAAGATTGGAGGGCACCGAAATGTCCAGTTTTGGGAGAGCCTTCCACTTGGGACAAACTGGAGAACTGAATCCGAATTTATTTATTGAGCATCTACCGTCTCCCAAGATCTCAATGATGGGACACCAAGACAACGCTGGGAAGCCATCTTAATTCCATCCCACGCTCCTCCTGGATGTTAGGCCCACTGTTCTCTAAATGCTCACTGTCGTCAACGCTCATGGCATGTCCCGTTACAGAACACCAATTAATGCATATCTCTCTCTCTCTCTCTCTCTATATATATATATATATATATATTATATATAATTAATATATTTTAATTAATATATATTAATATAAATATATATATTTAACAAGCAATGCGACTATAGCCCCTGCCTATCTATCATCTATCTATCTATCTATCTATCTATCTATCCAAACTGCGACTATAAGCCCTGCCTATTTATCTATCTACCTACCTACCTATCATCTTTATCTTAACAAGCAATGAGACTATAACCCCTGCCTATCTATCTATCTATCTATCTATCTATCTATCATCTTTATCTTAACAAGCAGTGCGACTGTAAGCCTGCCTCCAAGGCTAATGGTTTCGCAGGGAGGTACCTTTGGAAAGCTCGTGGCTGCCCCCGTACTTATTTGCGCGTTCTTCATGTCCACTTAAGTGACAACTCTAGTCCCTAGGCTGCGGGGTCTACAGAGGCAGGAGCCGTTGGGCCAGCTGGCGCGCTCTCCTCAGCTCTCACGCCTGCGAGACGCAGGCCAATCCCCGGCGCCTTCCGTCCTCGCAGCACCGCGGCGAAGGAGTCTGGGAAGGGGTCGGGGAAGGAAAAGACGCGAGAGAGATTAAGTAATTGGCTCTCAAAGACACAACAGGACTTCTACGTTCGGCTCCGAAGCGCAGCTTTCAAACGCCCGCCCCCTGAGCCGCCTTGGCTCCGCCCCTCAACGACGTCACACAAACCTCCTCCCGGGTCTCCGCAGATTGGTCGGGGCCTCAGCCTTTGATAAACGGTTAAAAACACTCGACATTTGCTTCCGGGTGTGGAGTGCGAGCTTCCGACGCAGCCGTTGGAGGCGCGAAGATTTTGCTTCCGGGTCTTACTGCGCCCCAGGCGTAGAACCGGAAGCCTCGCATTCTGCTTCCGGTCTTGGGCTGGCGTCTCCGGCGCGGAGGTTTCTGGGAGCCTGGAGTTGCAATGGTTCGTGGGTGAACATCTGAGGGTGCTGCGTCGGTCCCTGCCAAGGTAAGCCGCTGGGGCAGGGAGGTCTGTGGTCCTTGTGCGGACGGCGCCGGCAAGCCGGGATCGCCGTGACGACGGCCGCTGTGCCGCCCGCGGTGCCTGGGTGGCGGGCGGGAGCTGCGGCCGAGCCCGGAGCGGTCACCGGCCGGAGGGCGGGACGGGGCTGTCTGAGCGTGCTGCCTTAGCTCGCGGAGGCTCAGTAGCCCCGAGGTTAGGCTGGAATTCTTAGTTGACAGCTCAAAACTGAAAGTGCCACAGGATTCTCTTGCTGCTGCAGCGACGCAGTCTCATGTAGCCCAGACTAACTTGTGTTGAAGCAAACTGCTTAAGCAATTTTGGGGAGAGTTTTGAGATTTTTCTCAAGGATAGTAATTTATGAATGATCTCTAAAACGAGAGTTCTACAGAATATAACATAAACTCTCTTTTGTCAGAGAATAAAAGATGACAACAGCAGCCAGACCGACTTTTGAACCGGCCAGAGGTGGAAGAGGAAAAGGAGAAGGGGATTTGAGCCAGCTCTCAAAGCAATATTCAAGCAGAGACCTTCCCTCCCATACAAAGATAAAATACAGGTAATAAGACTGCCATTTGTCTTGTTCACGGAATGACTTATGATTACGTCTAGATTATTGTATTTAAATTACCTATCTTTAAAGAAATGGAATTCAAAGGAGTTTGCAATAAAATTATGCAGTGTAGTTTTCAAGTGTTAGCAGATAAAGCGATCATTCATGACGAGCCCCTCAGAAGACTGGGCTGTACTGAATATGGGCGTGTTCTGTGACAGCCCCTGAGCTGGTCAATGGTTTACATTTCAAGTAGTCTCCAGCCATATTGTCGGGAAATGCGTGCTTCAGTTTGTTCTTTTGTTGGTGCTGACAACATCACAAGTGTCTCTGAGTAGTAACCTTCAGATTAAAATATTATCTAGTCCTCTTCCATTTTGTGCTTGAGACACGGTTGCATTCTGAGTTGTCTTAAATTGCTGTGGCCATATAGGTTCTTTTCCTTGACAAGTGAGAATAACATTTTTAACCCAGTTCTTTTTCCACTTAAGACAAACTACACAAGATGCTCCTGAAGAGGTTCGCAACCGTGACTTTAGGAGAGAATTGGAGGAGAGAGAGAGAGCTGCTGCAAGGGAAAAAAATAGGGACCGTCCGACCCGAGGTACCTACCCTGTCGCAAGTGTTGTTTTCAAATTTGTGTGGTGGAAATGGTTTGTTGTATCTTAGTAATTGGAAATAACAGTTTTGTGCACTGTACCTCTTTGATACATGATTAGAGATGAGAGCCAGGCAGTGGTGGCACACACCTTTAATCCCAGCACTAGGGAGGCAGAGGCAGGCAAATCTCTGTGAGTTCGAGACCAGCCTGGTCTACAGAGCTAGTTCCGGGACAGGCTCCAAAGCTGCAGAGAAACCCTGTCTCAAAAAACCAGGAAAAAAAATGATTAGCAATGATAATGAGGTTCATTCTAGTCGCATCTTCTCATGCTTGGTACTAGAAGAAATGGTGACCTGGAGGTGTTTAAAAGCTGTCGTCTCAGTTCCTGTCATTAGACTTTGGCTTGGACTTTCTAGCAGCTGGAACCCAGGCCTTCTGTTAGAGCTGTCCTGTTTTATTTGCTACCTCATGTAATCGGAGAGTAATGAGAGAAGCGTCAGTTACCCTTCTTGTGTTTTTGGTGTGTGTGAACATTGGCTAAATTTCCTGAGATGCCATGATTCTCATAACTCACTAATTCATTTAAGTTTACCAGCAAATATTTATCCAAGGCTTATTTGCCAGTCACTGGGCGATTCCCCGCTGTCACTGTGCTTTGTATGCATCCTTTTTGTTTTAAAATACAGTACTAGTTTCATTAACTAAATGTTTGTTTTCTTCAGAGCATACAACTTCCTCTTCCGTGTCCAAGAAGCCCCGCTTAGACCAGATCCCCGCTGCCAACCTTGATGCCGATGACCCTCTCACGGATGTATGTGGTGGTGCTTTGGGGTTCTGTTTGGTTTGGTTTTTGTGTTTTTGTTTGTTTGTTTGTTTGTTTTTGCCTCCTAAGTGCTGGAAATGGACCACTGCCACTGGTCCTAGTTCTTGAAAATTTTTTTAATATTTTGACATTGTGAAGTGATCTATGTTTGTTTTTACCTAATGTTACCGACATATATTGTTGACCTCGACTTTAAACTTAGTAATTGTCCAAAGTATTCTGTGTCAAAGACTTTTACTACAGGTCTAGTTTGGAGGGTTGCATGAAAGCAGTCTGTGAGAGAGGGTGTGTTCACCTGGGACTGAATTGAGTTGTGGCGAAGGTTAAACTGCCTTGCTGTAACGCACAGGACTCTCAGAGACTGAGTGCCCTAGGAGCAGCACCTTTGACCTTTCTACCCAGTCGATATGATGCCCTTTTCAGACACATAATGCCTGTGGGCCTCTTAGTGAACAGGGAGCGTGAACATTCAGTGGTACCCTGCAGCCTTTTTATGTTAAATGTAGCTCAGGCTGGCCTGGTAATGACAGCCTTCCAGTCTCATGCTTCAACCTCCTAAGTGCTGGGTTTACAAATGTCGTCTACTACACCTAACTCCCCACTTCACTTGGCCATTTTCTATGTAACTGAACATAATGTGAGACCTTTCTTAAGTATCTAATTGCATACATATGTCAGCAATCATTATATTATTATAATTTATGAGTTATTCTGATAAATAAGAAGCCTTACATTAAGTGAAATTGTGTTATTCATTCAAAATATATTCTTTTGGAATTTGAGCACCCTTATGCTGGCTTAGTCATTTTGTGCTATGTGAACTCTTCTAAGGTGAGACACTGTACACTGTACTGTGTTTCATTCTGAAGCATTACTTCTTTTGGAATGTTTTCATATGAAAATCCTTTTTTGCCTGGTGGTGGTGGTACACACCTTTAATCCTAGCACTCAGGAGGTAGAGGCATGCAGATCTCTATGAGTTTAAGGTCAGTCCGGTCTACAAAGCAAGTTCCAAGACAGCTGTCGCACAGAGAAACCCTGTCTTGACACCACCCCCAAAAAATTCTTTTTGACCATCTAAATATGAAAGGTATTTTATCAAAGGTTGCCATTTTAGTTAGTATTTATAATTTTTTGTCAGGTTTTATTTCTGTTTTATTGGTTGTTGGTTTTACTATGATATTTCAGTGCGTCCACTTTCTGTGAGAAGGTGAATGATGTGTCCCGGGCCTTGCTTTGTCACAGGAGGACGATGAGGATTTTGAAGAGGAGAGCGACGACGATGACACTGCGGCTCTTCTGGCAGAGCTGGAGAAAATCAAGAAGGAAAGAGCTGAGGAGCAGGCCAGGAAGGTAGTGCTTGACACTCAGTTTCTCCGCCCACGTCCTAAACCAGAACCTTTAACTCTGCTGCTGTCGTTTATTAGAGAGCAGCGTGTCTAAATATCGTAATACCTATGGATCTGTCTTTTTAAAATGACATTCTACGTCCCCTAA
Source organism: Microtus oregoni (assembly GCF_018167655.1). Taxonomy (NCBI): domain Eukaryota; kingdom Metazoa; phylum Chordata; class Mammalia; order Rodentia; family Cricetidae; genus Microtus; species Microtus oregoni. The sequence continues at coordinate 31,670,083 of NW_024543067.1, forward strand.
TTATGTTGACAGCTCCTTTCAGATAGTTTACAAATGAGTAATGTTCAGCTTTTAACAAACAAGGGCGCCTTAGTCTTCTAATTATATGTAAGATTGTCTGAAGCACTTGTTCCCCACCTTCCTAATGCTGCCACCCTTTACTACAGTTCCTCATGTTACAGTGACCCCAACCTTACATTATTTCATTGTTACTTCATAACTGTAATGTTGCTGCTGTTAGGAATCGAATGTAAGCATCCTCGTGTGGCTGTGCCACAGTCACAGCCCAGATGTGGTCACAATACCTGTAAATAAGGTTCCCGTGTTCCCAAAAATCGAACCTCAAGCCCAGGGGAGGGAGTGTGGATTTGATGCACAGGCTGTCTGACCATTAGACCACAAAGTAGGGAAGGGGTTGCCCTTTGTTCCCAGTGCTCTGTGTTAACTGTAAGTTTGTGTACATTATATGCTTACTCCTGGTTTTGTGACATCTTTAGAAGACAACTGTTTTTATCTGTGATTTATTTTGCTAGATTTGAGGATAACTTTCAAGCGTCAGGTTTCTCCTTCCCTGATGGGGAACTGAGGGTTGAGCTTAGGTTGCCAGGCTTGTGACAAGCACCTTCACTGCTGAGTCATCTCAGTGGTTCCCTCCCCACCCCAATAAGCATGTGGTTTTTAGAAAGCTTTCTGGTCTTAATTGTAATAAACCTTGACTTTAAGGTTTCTGCAGTGACCTAAAAGATTTTTCCCACAAGTGACATTCTCTCACCTGCCAGTTACTTTCCTGGTACAAGTGAAACCTGTCGTTCACATTTGCATATTAAAGTGGAGTACCAGGAAGCTGTGGGAGCACTAGGTTCACTAGAGTGACTTGGAGAGAGTCTCCTTCTTACCTGTTAGGTCGTCTGTTTCTGTCCCCAAAGCACAGCAGAGTAGTTTAAGTTATCTTAACAGATAGCTACGAAAGTTACAGGTAAGAATTTTAGAAATTTTGCATTTCTGTTTCTTAAAATAGGGTGATCTGAATCTGAAGAAATTAATGCTAAAATAAAAGTGAGAAAAATAATCTAGATATGGTGGCTCATACCTGTAGTCCCAACACTTAAGTGGCTAAGGCAGGAAAATCACAAGTTGAAGACCAAACTCAGCAAGTAATGAAAGCTTGTGTCTTTAAAACAAAATGGAACGTGGTGAGATGGCTCAGCAGGAACCCACGTTCTGAGAAAACAGATTCCTGCAAGTTTTCTCCTGACCGCTATTGCACTGTGGTGCCCATATACATGTATGCACGTTAAATAAATATGAAAATGCTTTCTAAAAAATAGTTGTAACAAGAAAATATATAAAGATATAATAGATCACTAACAGTAAAGCATAAGAACAAAAGGTGTTTTATGTAAACTAATAGATGTACATGTTATGTTTTGCATACTTTGTCTTGTCTTAGGAATTACTCCTCAATAATCAGTTCTAGAGATGAAAGCTTATACTGTTAGTAATGTAAAATTAAATTCAAACTTAAATTAACATTAAGTATATTGTCTGTAGCCCTTTAAAAAGGGAGGTGATAGCCTTGCTAAACTGTTCTTTGATAGTATGTTCTTAAATTATAAATATTTATTAATATTCTCTTAAACTTAATCTGAATGTAACTAAATAAAACATTTACATCTGCATCTCAGCTTCTCACAATTTAGAGAGACTAATGACTGTTGGCAAGATTGAGATATTTATAATAAAAATTTCATAGTATTTACTTTTTATAAATAAGATTTTTCTGGTGTTTATCAAGAATCAAAGAGGAGTGAGTCAGTTGGTAAAGTACTTTCCTACCGTGTACCAAGCCCTGGGTCCCATCCCTAACACCAAGAAGCTGGGCATGGTGTGCACACCTGTCATGTGAGGTGGATCACAAAGTCAAGGTCGTCATCTGCTACCTAGCAAGTTCCATGCTAGCTTGGGCTACAGGATAGATAACCTGTCTCCAGAAAGAGACAGGAAGGAAGGAGAAAGAAAACTGTCTTCTCTCCCTGTACGGTCTGACAGATGTTCATCTGTGAACTAACCTAACACAGCTGACCTGGAGTTAGTAACTGTATCTTCCTCCATCATTGGCAGGAACAAGAACAAAAAGCAGAAGAAGAGAGAATTCGCATGGAAAATATTCTGAGTGGAAACCCTCTCCTTAATCTCACTGGCCCGTCCCAGCCTCAGGCCAACTTCAAGGTTAAAAGAAGGTACTAAAAGTAGTGGGTTGGCCAGGTAGTTGGAGCGCATGCTTTTAATCCAAGCAGGAGGCAGAGGGAGGCAGATTTCTGTGAGTTTGAGGCTAGCTAGCTTGGTCTACAGAGTGAGTTCCGGAACATCCAGGGCTGCACAAACTCCGTCTTAAAAAAACCATGGGGGACGGGGGTGGGGGGAGGATAATGAGTTGAGCTACATGTATGGTCCATGATTTGTGTTATATGTGTTATATAAGGCTTCTAAGACCCCCACTTCCTATTTCTAACCTCAGTCAGATTTTAGAATAATGGAAGAAGGAAAGGGGACAGGGTGGCATCTTTTTAATGCATACATAATAAGTCTTTGCTTTGACCTTAGCTATAAAGCCTATATGTGAGATGGAGTGGAAGGGTCCTCAAGACCACCCCTCCCAGTACAATTCTAAGATTCAGGGGGCTTGTCACGGCCATATTGTTGGTTGATATTGTAAGATATACCCAGATCATGCAATTGTGAATCTTCACAGGTATACATCCGGGTCATAAGTGGAAAGACATAGGCTTTCTGAACTCCTATGCCCTGTAAGAGGTTACCAAACAGTGAAACTGAAAGTTTAGACTCGATGCTCCAGATTATTGGGACTTGTCCTGCAGGAACTTGTACTGGATGGAAGTCAAGTTAGTTGTGCACTGTAGGCACAGTGATGGTGAGAGATGAGGCGGGTCCAGTGCTGTAGGCACAGTGATGGTGAGAGATGAGGCGGGTCCAGTGCTGGCCAAGGCCAAGTTTAGAGGCAGGCTCGTGAATGCCCTCTGTACTGTGTGCAGGAGGGCACTAGAGAGCTGAAGGGTGTATGATGTGATACAGATGAGGATGCATAGGGAAGTAGAGTGAGCACTTGCAGGAGCTATGGTGTGGGGGGAGGATATGTTCTCTGTGTCAGGATGAGGAGTCCTGTTGCCTTTCCTTCTCCCTCCCCTGCTGCTGTCACAGTGTTCCTTCTGCTCATGCACAGAGCTCCGTCTTCCAAGCTCACTTCTCATCCCAGCACCGTGATTCTTATAAAGTCATAGTGATAGCTGCCTTTTTCTAAACTCGTTGGCTTCTTTACTTGATCACAGTGAAAGTACGGTGACATAAAGCTAAAAATTTAACAGATTCTTGAAGACAACAGTACAGTCAAGGGCAGGTTTGCTGGCAACTAGCTGTTTATCAGAGACCAGACTTCAAGCATTTGGCCTGCAGTTGCAAGACAGGAATGAGGAGGAGTGTGGCTTATGCCAAGCATGAGAAAGGAAACTTGTTTCGGGCATCGTAGATCTGGAGTGGTCTGTACTTCTCTAAATCCATCTATCCTGTGTGTTTCTACAGTTGGCTCAGGTTGGTAGTAATGCATCTGGGAGTTGTCAGCATGGGCAGAAGGAAGTGAGAATTGTTTTGGTACCTGGAGTGGTGCGCAGTATAAGTTCATAGTAAATTCTTAATAATAGTATTTGAATTTAAATCCTAGGCTAAGCTTAGCCAGAGAGGAAGGAGTACAGCCAGGATACTGACATTAGTGCTGTGGGATCAATGAATGTTGGTCTAGGGATACTGAATACTGCTGTGAGTGCTAGCAACACGGGGACCAAAACTCTTCGGGAATGAGTTAAGAGGAAAAACACTATCAATTGTATATTGACTATGAAGCAATCTGGCTTACTCTTCCGAAGACTTTGTGGATGCAGGAGCAAACATCCCAGTTACACTAAGCTGCTCAGCTTCTCATGTGCATTAGTGCACATAGTCTGTGCACGTTTTCCTTGTGCAGGTAGTTTCTCCTGGTGAACGTGCAGCATTACACACAAGCACATTATGTAGGCTGTGTCTTCTGCGCATTTGTGCGTGTCTTTGTCATGTGTAAGAGCTTAGGTTATGGGAAGTGCTGCTCTGTAGTTATGCCCTCTACTCCCATAGCACCAACCCATGGTTGGTGTGTTTACTGCTTTCTGAAATCCAACCACGTTCTGCTCCGAGCATTTCAGCAGATATTTCTTCATTATTATTAGAGACTTAGGCCAGTCTTTGAATATTAATTGTTATATTCCTGTCATTTCCACTTTTGTTGCATTATGATGTATGATCAGCATAATGGATATAGTTGATTAAAAGTATATACAAAACCATACAAAGCACCAGTAAACAGATCACTTACTGTCTAGTGATGTCTGGGTCAGGACTGTGGTCCTGCCTCTTGCTTTTAGACCTGAAAAATATCACACCTTTCCCTGAGCACAGTATGTGTGTCTGCTTCCACCAGAGGAGTGGTGTGTGCTCTGAGTATGGGTGAGTATGGCTGACCTCCTACTGTGACGACCTCCCCCCACAGGCGCGCTTGTTCGTTTGCTGTCGGTGGCAGCTTGTTAGAGTGTCTGTGCTGATCCAGCTTTCCAGCCTCCGTGGTTTTCTTGTCTCCTGATGCAGTTGTAAGGGGTTTATTTTCTTTTCTCCCCTTTAGGTGGGACGATGACGTCGTTTTTAAGAACTGTGCAAAAGGAATAGATGATCAGAAGAAAGACAAAAGATTTGTAAACGACACACTGCGATCTGAGTTTCACAAGAAGTTCATGGAGAAATATATTAAGTAGTACAGTTTTATGTGCTTAAAGTCTGAAATGTTAAGGATCAGTTTGACTTTGGGGGTTTTGTTCTTTCCAGTTTTAACTTTCTCAATTTCTTTCCCCTAGTGTTGTACTTTATCTGATAACGGATTTAGAAATGGCTCTAACCAGTGTCCAGTTTCTTAAATGTTTCCGGTATCATTTTCTTTCTGATATGGGGAGTAGGGAATCTGCTTGGAATAAATATTTTTAACCTAAGTAAACCATTGTCCCCAACTTTATGCTATAATTTGTGCAGCTTATAAAAAGTTGCATGATTTCTTTTCAAAATGAAAGGTACCTTTGTATGTTGTTTGTATTGCGTTAAAATTTCCCTTTATCTCACATTGATTTGAGGTCCGTTGGTAGATGACAGCACTGTGGTTTGTAAATGTGGAGGGGAGTAAGGGGGCTCCACTTCAGAGAACATGTCACCATTAGTCACCCTGTGTGGTCAGACACGCCTGCCATGTCAATCCTGCAAACTGGTGTGCATTCCCAGGCAGTGCGTGTATTCATGTATGTCCTTTGGTGCTTGTCGCTGAGATGAACAGTTCCACATCAGTACAGAGCGACTCTTTGAATGGCTTATTACTATGGAACGTACTTCTGTGTGAAGCCAGAGGGAGAAATAACGGTGTAAAAAGTGTTATTTGAGATACAGCTTTAAATATGCCACTTTGATAGAAAATTGGGGACCACAAATTGAGTCTTTAACAATGGAAACTTTTTTTCTTTTTAATGTTATTTTGCTGTGTAGGTTCACTTCAAAACTGCATTCCTGTTCTCAGCTCTCAAGTTTACAGTGTCAGCTCCCAGGCACAGCTCAGACTCTTCAGAAACAGTTGGCATGTCTCACATCCTCTTGTCATTTAGTCATTTTCTTTAAAAAAAAAAAAAAAAAAAAAAACCAAAACATTTATTTGGGGGTTTGAGTTAATTTATTGATAATTTCACTCATTAGTTAATAGGGTTTGTTGCTCTTGCAGAGGGCATTCAATATTTGTAACAACCATCTCGGGATCTCATACCCTCTTCTGGCCTGCATACCCTACACACAGGCACATACAGAAAAAGATGCAAATTCATCCAGTGTAGAGATGACACAGTTGTATGTTGCCTGAATTGAGAATAAAGCTGGGAATGAAACTAGGTCTTTATCTTGCAGCAGCATCCTTTGCCGTTTTTGTGAACGGTAGATCTCCTTTTCCCTATTGGTTGTAAGGCTGTGGTTGTCTTCCTAGCCCTGTTCTTAGCTCCGAAACTGTTTTCATGCAAGCTCTTTTAGGAATTTCTCATCTCATTTTGTAGAATGCACTGTTCTCTCCTGGCCTGGGTCTCAGAGCACTGTAAGGGGGAAGAAGGGTATCTGCCAGGTTTCCTCTCCCTCATCCTATGATCAAATGCCTTCCCTTTTCACAAAGGAGGGAGGTGATAGAGGTGGTTAGCTAATCAGAAGCAGTGGCTCAGAGCACACTAAGTGTGTGAGTGGCAGGGTGGAGGAAGGTTCTGCGTCAGCACTCACAGCTTGAAAGTCTCCCAGTCCTGTGCCTCTTCCCAAAGGTTGTTAAATAAGCACTGGGGGCCGAGTCTCTCCTTGAATCATGACTTCTGAGAAGGGAACAGGAAAGATGCCAGTGACAGTGACTGCCTGCATTTCATGTCGCCTGGCTAAGCCCTCAGTGAATGACCACCAGTGGAAGATGGATGAAAATAATCCCACTCACTAGCTATAGAAAATGTAAGCCACATAGGCATAACTTTAACAAAAGCCATGGCGCACTAAAAAGACCTTCCTAAATTGGAGGACTCATTACTTTAAAGTTAGTTCCACAGCCAAGAGAAATCACAATTCCAGTACATTCACACCTTTATTTTTTTTTTATTTTTTAAATTTATTTATTTATTAAGGATTTCTGCCTCGTCCCCACAACCGCTTCCCATTTCCCTCCCCCTCCCCCGATCAAGTCCCCCCCCCTCATCTGCTCGAAGAGCAATCAGGGTTCCCTGACCTGTGGGAAGCCCAAGGACTGCCCACCTCCATCGAGGTCTCGTAAGGTGAGCACCCAAACTGCCTAGGCTCCCACAAAGCCAGTACGTGCAGTAGGATCAAAAACCCACTGCAATTGTTCTTGAATTCTCAGTATTCCTCATTGAGCACTGGACATTCACACCTTTAAAAAGCATTGAAGCTGGGGGCTGGAGAGATGGCTCAGAGGTTAAGAGCACTGGCTGCTCTCTTGAGTTCAATTCCCAGCAACCACATGGTGGCTCACAGCCATCTGTAATGAGATCTGGCGCCCTCTTCTGGCCTGCAGGCATATAGACAGAATATTGTATGCATAATAAATAACTTTGAAAAAAGTATTGAAGCCAGGCATGGTGGTGCACACCTTTTATCCCAGCAGTTGGGAGGCAAAGGCAGGTGGATCTTTGAGTTTGAGGACAGCCTGGTCTATAAACAAGTTCCAGGATAGCCAGGGCTATTACATAGATAAACCCTGTCTCAAAACATCCCCCTAAAAAATATCTGATCAAATTATTTTAAATGTTCCATTAGAACAAATTTGTGATAGTGCAGTATGTCCTTAATTCCGAAGGCAGGTGGGATCTCTGAGTTCTAGGCCAGTCTGGTCTGTATATTGAGTTCCAAGTCAGTTGGGGCTACATAGTGAGACCGTCTTTAAAAAAAAAAAAAATGTTTATAAGGATGTGTCCAGAGAAATAACAGGAAGCAATAATAAGAATTTTACCTAAGTTTTTAAACCTGTGTGTGTGCACACAGCTTTACTTTTGAGGGCATGAGCAGGCATTTGGGTGTTGGCCCTCACCTGCCTTGAGGTAGAGTCTTTCTTGCTGCTATGTGGTATATTCCAGGCTAGCTGTCTTCTAAGCTTCCAGGACCCCACTCCCCACCCCGCCCCTGCCTCCCATCTGTGAAGGGATTATAGAGCATTACCACTGCATCCAGCTTTTCATGGGACTCAGGGATTCAAGCTCAGACTGCCGGGCACACACAGCACTTTTAGCCCCTGAACCATTTCCCTGGCCCTTCCCTACCAATTTTCAAATGGACCATAAATATGCAAATATGAGTTTGTTTCTGCTGCAAACTGGAGAACGCAGACATAGACTGTCATTGGTTTCCACACAACATACACTGTAACAGTATATATGCGTCTTTTGTAAGATGGTGTGGGCATCTGTCCTGTTCCTCTAGTATGCTCTTCCAACCCTTCAAAAGAGAAAGAAACACCTGTTCGGCATTTCAGGTAAGTCAATATGGTAAAATCCTGTGTGCTTGATCTCGATATCAAGGCAGATAGATGATCACAGACTAGTCTGAGTCAAAATAGACATCAAATGCTGATCCCTAAAACGCTTCCACAGGTCCCTCCCTTCAGAGGGTGTGAGGTCTTTGTGTCACATATAGGGAAACAGAATGTTAATCATTAGGCTTGCCTATTAGACAGAAGGGATATGTATACCTATTGTCCATCCAGAAGGTTGGGTGTGAATGTTGTTTTAGTCTGGTGACCACACTAGATCCTAGGCCCTTAAGCTACAGAACCCATCTCACGATAGAGGCCACATGTACTTTGCAAGACAGTTTCGATGTAGTGATGTCTTAAACGTTGTTCACATGGAACTGATGCAACTGTTAGCAGGAAACTTTTTTCCAAAATTGTGCTTTGAACCAGTACCAGCTAACTAGGTTGTGCTGACCCAGATTTCCCTCTTGCCTCTCTCAGATTGTCTCTCTGCTGCATTCGCCTTTGGAGGGACCCACACGCTCCATGTGCAGAGTTCATCCTCCTTGGCTGCATGGTGGCTTCTCCATGCCCCGTCCCTCAGCATACAGAGGCACTACAGTCACTTGTGCCCCGTGAACAGGCGGGCTTACTGCTATCACACGATCTCTGGGAAAGGGCACTGAGAAGACTCCCAGAGCCTGGGACTCGGGGAGAGGATACTTGTACCTTGAAGTCAGACTATCATGAGTTCCTGGCCTTCCTTCCAGTGACCTGAGTGTCTTCCATATTGATAACCATTTTCAGAAGCCTACGCACAAAGTTCCCTCCCTTGTTAGGGAAATAGGCCTCAGATATTTGGTTCCTTCCACTTGTGTTCTACATTAAATTACTCGTGGATTTACCTTGTCTAGATGTGAACTCAGATATTCGTGCATAGATGCATAAAAGATGCTCAAAAATGCTTAACAAGAGAGGAGGAGCCTAGCCCTGCTGCAGCTTCATGTACCGTGACTGACTGATATACACAGGAGGCCTGCACTTTCTCAAGGGAAGGGAGAGAGTGGATGTGAGATAGCGGGCAGATGGGGAAAGACAGGAGAGGAGAGATGGATGGAAATTGGCTCAGGCTAGGAAAAAATAAGTGATTGAAAGTCTGGTTGCAACTGTCCCTTGAGAAGTCCACACTAATCCTACCAAGCGTCAGCAGATGCCTGTAAGGTGTGGCCCTGTGTCGCTATCCAGGTGACAGTTACCACAGAAGACTGTAAGTCCAGGGAAAGCTCCCCCGTGAGATGCTAGGTTCAGGCAGAATGACCCGATAGCAGGCCCTAGGGGCTCCTGACTAAACCAACAGGCCCACGGCAGATACCCAGCATTTCCCTCTGGCTCTGTGGTCCCCTGACCCTGCCTGAGCTTCTCCAGAGAGTCAAGACCATGGGGTTAAGGGAGCAGATAGTGACCCAGACCTGAGGGACAGGGAAGGAATTTCTTGCTGTCCTGTCTCGGAGGTGTCCCCTTTCCTGACTGAGGCCTGAAATAGTGGAAATTTGTCAAACAGAAGCAAGAGAAATGGTTTCCATAAAGAAGGGGGAAATCAATCCCTGGGGAATTTCCGGGTCTCAGACATGCCCAGTTCTTGTGGCTGTCTTGGGATGAAGTGAGCCCACAAAGCAGTACCCCAGGGAACTTCAGGACAGAGGTCAGGAGGGTTACATCTCTCTGGGTCCACAACCCCAAGAGCTGGGTGTCCCGGGCCACAGTGAGGCTGCCCTTCCGTGAAATCGATGCCCAAATCCAGTCTGTCGCCCCCTCTTGACCACTGTTTCATTTTGTTTCTTTTCTCTTTCATTTATATGTTCTATTTTCTTCTCATTTTACTTGTACGATTCAATTCCTCTATGGTGCTCTCATCTCTGCTTGCCCCTTGTTAGGTTCTGTATTTTATTTATTTTGTGTCTGGGTGTTTCCCCTGCATGTATGTCTGCCAGAAGAGGGCGCCAGTGCCCTGGAGCTAGAGTTAGAGATCAATGGTGGGGGATGGGGGTACTGAAAGAATCTCAAATGCTCTTAGCCACTGAGTTCTGGATTTTTTTTCCTAATGCCCTCCAAAGTTTATTAGCTAGCTTATTATTTATTTATTCATTTATTTTTCTCTCATACATTACATCCCAACCAGTTTCCTTCCCTCCACTCCTCTCAGTTTGTGTGTATGTGTATATATATATATATATTTTTTTTTTTTTCATTTTTATTACTTTTATTTTGAGGTACTGAGGATTGACCTACAGCCTTGCGCATACTGGGTAAAACTTAGCCCTTCATTTTCTCCTGGCTCACAGTCACTCACACTTCACTTACACACCCTCCAGACCCGAGTAACCCCTTTCTTCCCACTGCTAGTGCGTGTTTGGTTTATGTCCTATCACACGAAACTAGGAGGGTTTTAAGGCCAGAGAAACTGTTTCCCCTGATGTGTTGTTAGAACTTAGCTTAAAGTAGGGCCCAAAGGATGAAGAGTGTACACTTACCCTTAATTTATTTGTTTGTTTGTTCATTTATTTTTAAGAGAGGCTCTTCCATGCCAGCAAGACGGCTCATTTGATAAAGGCACTTGCTGAGCAAGTCTGGTCCCAAATTCAATTTCCATAACCTGTCTAAAGATAGAAAGGGAACCACACTCCATAGAGTTGCCCTTTGACCTCTGCATCTGCACCACGGCACACATCCTCCATCACACACATCCAATCGTGCACATTTTAAAGTGCTAGGATCTTCACTGGCAGAGAGCAGGTCTGTTGTCACTGTCCAATCACGCTTGACCAGCCTTTGCAGAGTCCCATGGCCTGGCTGAGAAGAGGGGCAAGTGGCAACATCTCCACAGTTCCTGCTAACTGGGGCACACGTTAGTGAGCTCCTGAGACATCTAGAGCCTCCTTTAAACCCAGAGTCCCAAGGCATTAAAGCTGCTTATTTGAGAGGTTATGGGTTTATATTTCAGAGGCTTTTCCAGCCCCCGTTTACCAAGGGATCATGAGTTGACTCTCGAACTGGAAAGAACATGGAGACATGAGCCCATGGTTTCCACCAACCCAGGGTAACTTAATACCATTCATAACCGTCACATGAGCGTCAAAGTTAGGTGGACTCTCTCAGACTTGAGAGCCCTACTAGGCTGTGCTTGCTGCTACCCAGGCTCTCCTATTGGTCCCCACAACAAGCTCCTACACACAATGCAAATAAAGTCATTGCCACTTCTTAGGGATCTACTGTGTGCCAGGTACTATGGCAGATTGCCTTCCTAAGTTCAGTTCTCCCACTAGCCGGCTGAGCCATGCCACACCTGGGGGGGGGGGGGGGGGCAGCAGTAGCAGCAGCAGCAGCAGCCCAGGCATCCTGACCTTGACTTTGCTGCTGTACCTTGTGTGAGAACTCACCTGAAGTGACCAACACGGGGGACATCCCAAGTCCTAGGTCAGACTCAGGATCAGACCAGAATCCCCCTGCACTCGCCAGAATCTAGGTTCCTCTGGCCTAGCATCTCCCCAGAAGATGACAGTCCTCAACTGTATGGAGCCAGGGCCACAGTCCTCTGTGGAAGGAGTGAGCCTGGAAATGACCTCATTTCCATACTCACCATGTCTCCACAAGACACCAGGGCTGTGGCCTCTGCCTTTGTAGCTGCAGAGTGTCCTGGCTGTTCTGTGGAGTCTGAAGAGGATCAAAGGAGGTTGGCCCAGTGCAGTGGCTTGAAAGCATCACCTAGAGACACCGGCCCCCAGGCGTGTTCTTGATAGGGGCAGCGCTCAGAGGAAAGCCAGGTTTCTTTGCTTTTGAAAGTTTGAAGGTAAATGTTAGAGAAGGAGCCAGCTGTGCTCTTCAGTCCCTGTGGCTTAGATGGCTTTAATTCAGGAGCTCTGAAAGCAAAGAGTGATATTTAGAAGCACAGTTCCCAGAAATAGGCCGGGAGAAGAAGCTGGAGCTACCTGGGGAGGGCACTGGGGTCAGAGAATCAGTCCCAACCCTCCCCCACCATCAGCAGTGTCTCCTCCAAGGTTCAGGGAAAGTTTCCCATCCCTGGACTTCATTGGTGCCCCACTTCCTCCCACGGGGGTAACAGCGCCCCTGCAATAGAGTACTTGAATTTGTTGAGGAAGAAGGTTGAGGAGGGGGCGTGTGTGGTTGGGGAGATGAGGGAGTTCTGATTTGCTGCGATAATGTGCTATGAGGTCTAGGACTGAGGGCTTGGTATATTTTATATGATATGCCGTTCACAAGAGTCCAAATGGAATGCTCTGTTTCTCTGCCAGAAACAAGGAGACAGGCTCAGATTTGGGAGGGTGCCTCTTGAGAAGGGTCCGTATCTGTGATATAGTGGTCCTGACTACAAAGCAGGGTCCTGTGTGAGGCCAGCAAACCATTCTCCGATTTCTCCCAGGAGGCCTTGCATGTCCATCTAAGAGACTTGGAATATGATGGTGCCCTAATACAACACTGTGTTCCACCACAGGAGCCCAGCTGGGCTTTCACCACCGCTAAGAAACTGAACACAGCCCTGTACACCTCGCGTCCCCTCAGCGCGGGGCAGCTAACTCCTTCTGGTAATGGTTTTAGTGTCACCTTTATTCCATCGCAACTCTTCTCTAAGAATGCAGTAGGCATCACACTGGACAAACGTCCCATGTGCACATTTGCTGTTTAAGTTCAGGGTCACCCCAAATACCCTTCAATTCAGGCTGATACTGTAGAAGGTCGTCAGAACCTAGAACCCAGAGTCGATAAACCTTCTCTCTTCTGCAATGTGTATCTGACCAAGCACAAAGAGCCATTTAGCTGAGCTCGCTGTTGGCTCACTGTCCCATTGTTCAGGATCCCAGAGAGACTCTGCAAGGCACTCAGCATCTTGAGAGGTCGATAAAGACTGCCCCACGCTCTGGGTTTGTTGTTTGGTCTGTTGATTTTGCTAATGAATAATTTACTTAAACTGTATGTTTGTCTTCCTCAAGCCAATTAGACACGGAGCTGAATACTCCTCATTTAGCGCACTGGCTGAGATGTGCCCTTACTGAAAAAGCAATTCCAAGAAGGGTGGTGGTACAGTCTGCCTTTAAGCCTAGCACTCGGAAGGCAGGGACAGACAGTTCTCTGAGGCCAGCCTGTTCTACAGAGTGAGTTCCAGGACAGCTAGAGCTGTACAGAGAAACCGTGTCTCAAAAAAACCCCCAAAAAACCCAAAAACAAACAAAAGAAAAAAAGAAGAAGAAGGAGAAGAAGGAGGAGGAGAAGAAAAGAAAAAGCAATTCCAGCTACAAACTACTCACCTATTACCCACTGACTCTTCTACATACAAACAAATCCACATCACTTCCTGAGACGATGTGGTCCTCAGGGCTGTGCCTTTTCCTCTTTAACCTGAATGAAGCAGGCACTGTTACTCCTTTGGCTTTTGGCTTTGACAGAGGTCAGAGATGATGAATGAGCCAACAAAGCAGACACACAGTAATTACCATGACAACGACGAAGAAGAAGGGGGTGTGGTGAGTAGTGTTCCCAGCAGGGATGTTAGCAGCTTGGATTCTCCAGAGAGGCAGGACCAATACACACATTCACTGGATTCATTTACCGAGCTGGCTTGTGGAACTACAGAGTTTGAGAAACTCATGAGGGTTGTTTGCCCTGCTGGAGACCCATTGAGTGCTTGCTGACAGTTTCAGTATGCTCCAAAGGCTGGAGGGCCAGAAATGCGGATGCTGTAGGCTTCAGTTCAAGACTGAGATTGAAAAAGAAAAGAATGATGTCACAGATTAACAATAGGCAGAGAGATAGCAGTCTTCCTTGCCTAGTCTTTCCTGGATGAGTTGGGGCCAGCCACAATCGGGAGGTCATTTGCACTACAAATCAAAAATTATTATCATCCCGAAAGACAGACATTCTCAATATAATGTTTCACCAGATATCCTGGTGTTCTTTGTCCTAGGAGACATACAGCATGAGGTACTACATCTGAAGGGAGCTGAGTGATAAGAATCCAGCCCTGAGAAACTCCAGGAAGGGGGCCCCCAGCAGGAAGAGCAGAAATATGAAGTTCTGCCGGTTTGTGAAGGAGGACTGGAGCCAGGAAGCCTGAACTGCCAGAGCCATGGGGAGGAGGTATGAGAAGAAACTGGAAAAGAGGACAAAGACCAGGTCACATCCATGTTTCCATCCTTGCCTAGAATGTCCTCCTCCTTTTGTGGGCTCTGTAGCCCAGGCTGGTCTTGAACTTGACTCTGGTTCTTGCCTCATCCTCTCACATAGGATTATAGACCTGCGTTATCAGAGCTGGCATTAACTGTCCTGTTTCCTACAGACTACAGTGCTGGGCAATTGATTGACTCCCCAGAAATCTTTAACTTACCTGTTCCCCAACATAGAAATGATGGAATATAAGGACTCCAACCCATAACTCTCACCTGAGGTGATTCTCCTAGGAATCAGAAGAAGTCTGCAGCTGATCCCAAGTCTCCCACACCTGTCGGGAACAGTCAGGAGATCCCATCTTCAAGTCCCATAGGTTAGTGGGCCAGAGAGAGGGACGGAAACAGCTGCAAACACAGAAGGGAGACGGGTGGCTCTCGAGGACATGGGGGAAGCAATAACCAGGCACGGTGGCATCAGTGCCTGAGAATCACAACTGAGTGCACTTCGTGAATCAACTGCTGCCTCCAGTCTGCCCGGCTTGAGTCCTGTCCTGACTTCCTCTAATGAAGAACCGTGACGTGGAAGGGTAAGCCAAAAACCTTTTCCTCCCCAGGTGGCTTTGCTCAAGTCATTTTGTCACAGAAATAGTGACCCTAAGTCACCACCCCATCCAATCCCAAACTCCAATGCTGTCAATCATCTACTTTTCCTTTAATAGACTCAGGTGGATCACAACCACTATGACATTTTATTTAAAAACCCCTACCCTCACCCCCATATGAAGAGGGAATTGATTCTTTCCTTAAGACCTTAAACAAGGTTTGACTCCTGGCTTTTCAAGGTGGGAGCTTAAGCAAGTTGCCCTGGGTTTCAGTTTCAACATTTTGAAATATAACTTGTTATAACAGCAAGCCCATGTGGTGGTTGTGGACACCACACATGTTACATGTTGGGAGGTAATGCCAACTTTCCCTTGTGTTCTAGACTACCCTTTTGAAGATGAGTACATAGTGAACAACCTCAAAGACAGAGCTGGCGTCTTCCCCAGGAGCTAAGGGCAAGGATGTTAGTGCCTGTTGTAATAGATGGGTTTCTGCTGCTGAGATCTCTTGGCTCATGGCTCGTTAAGAGAGACTCTGGGAATCAGAGCTTGGGAACTGGTATAGGAATCTGAAGCCCTAGACACTGCTGTTGCTGGGCAAAATGAATTGTGCTTCATGTTGGTCTTCTATAGAGAGCCGTGCCACTGTGGCGAGTAGGTTGTGAATTTGTAAGTAGGCTGAACAGCAGACTTCTCACTGGCTGCAGGAGCACTCACCAGACATGATTTTCCCTCTTGGAGAGCTCTCATTTCCCAAAACATCACCCTGGCTAGCAGAAGCCCAGGCCTAGGAAGCCCCCGCTCTGGCTGACAGCCAGTAACTAAGAAAAGTAGAAACCCAACAGCCAGCCTTCCTGGTCTGGTATTGGAATATCTACATTAACAACTGGCTGTAAAGGATCGTTATGAGCTAAATATGAGTGACCATGACCCGAAAAGTTTTAGTCAAGTTACCCTGAATGTGAGGTGATCCACTGTGAAATTGCAGGAACCCCCTCTCATAGCCACAGAACACAAAAACACCATGAGTTGGTGAGTTTAAAAATTCTGCTTCCAGAGACATCAGGGCTACATCAAGACAGGAACATCTCTTGTGCAAGATTGGGATGTGCCCCATCCCATTCTGGTGGAGGCGAAGTGCAGGCCTAGCACACATTCTGAGAGTTTTCTGTAGAAGTAATGAGGATGTGGTCAGACCCACATGGACAGTGTGGAGGGGGACTAGGAGAGCTCGCTGCCTGCCACACCATCTTCCACAGTTCCAGCCCCCATGCTATTCAGTATAGTTGTGGCTTCTTCTCGGGGGCAGGGGAAATGCCATCCCCCAGGCTCTTCAATACAGATGTGGCTTCTTCTCAGGGGCAGGGGAAATGCCTTGGTGGTCCTTATGACCTGGGGCCCTCCACCTAGGCATTGGGTTCAGGAAACACTCCTCAGGAATACATTCTTACCCATCCCGTTTCCTTTCTCTAATTGGCTCTCCAACCACTCTCCCTCTAGACTTCACCCAAGGAATCTCCCTCATCGAATGACACGACACAAACCCCTGTGTTGGGCTGTGCATCTTGGAACCTGGCCTAGGAAACACACAACATTCTTTCTTCCCAGAGTGGTTCAGGGCTGTCTCTGAGGGTACTACAGCCTGTCTGAGATGTGTACATGTTTCTGCGACACTCCCCTGGCCAGCAGTCAGAAGCTGCTGCCACAGGATGTCCAGCATTCTTAGGAATAAGTTAGGATATAAACCAACAGCCCTGTGATAGTTATATTTAAATATCACCATGACTGTATTGGGGAGATTGGGAAAGCACACAGCTGTGTCCGTGAAGGCGTCTCCAGAGAGGGTCAGTTAGGGGAGAGAAGTCACTCTGAATGCAGGTGGCAGCAACCCCTAAGCGAGGGACCTGGGTGGGACAAAAAGAGAGCCCAGGAATGCAGCTCTCGGTGCATTCTGTTTCCTGTCATCCATGAGCTGAATGGTCTCTGCCCCCTGTTCCTGTACCATGCTCCACCTCACCACAGACTCACAACCCAGGAGGCCAAGGACTACAGACTGAAACTTTGAAAACTATGACACAAAGTAAATAATTCCTCCTGCTAGGCTGTGGTATCAGGCATCTTTTCACCCAAACAAGAGAAAGGTAACCTGAGGCTGGATTACTCAGCCTGTGACATTCCAGTCACTGGGCCAACAGGACCATTTAAATAAAGTGATACATGTCCTTCAGGCAAGTACCCACTCCAGCTCCAGTCCACACAGTGCATCTGGGGAGTCCCAAGTTCCTGCCCTAACAGTCCCTGATGTTGTATTAGCCTGTCACCAACCTGCAGTGTAGGTCAGTCTTCCTACAGGGAAAATGTTCAGATTGCATGTTGGTCCATCTGGGGGATAGATACCCTTTGGTGCAGCCTTGGGGTTTGTTTGCCCTCCACCTGGTTGTCTCTGCAGAAGAAGGTGGAAAGATCTCCCATGCCTATAGTAGGATTAACATAGTAAAAATGGTAATCTTACCAAAAGCAATCCATATATTCAATGCAATCTCTATCAAAATTCCAACACAGTTCTTCACAGATCTTCAAAAGAAAATTTTCAGCTTCCCGTGGAAGCACAAAAAAGCCAGGATAGCTAAAACAATCTTAAATAATAAAAAAAAAACTGTGGGTGGCATCACCATCCCCGACCCCAAGCTGTACAGAGGTATAGTTATCATAGCTATTTGAAGTTGTACATAGCTATATAAAGCAGCATGGTATTTGCAAGAAAACAGATACATTGATCAGTAGATTTGAATTGAAGATCCAAATATAAAGCTATACACTTATGGGCACCTGATATTTGATAAAGAAGCCATAAACACACAATAGAAAAAATACAGCATCTTTGTTGGGCGAGGCAGCTTGTTGGTTCCCAGCTTAGACCTGAAATAATCACATAGAAACTGTATTAATTAAATCACTTCTTGGCCCATTAGCTCTAGCTTCTTATTTGCTAACTCTAACATCTTAATTTAACCTATCTCCATTAATCTGTGTATCACCACGAGGTTGTGGCCTACCAGCAAAGTTCAGCACATCTATCTCCAGCCATGGATCCAAGGCATCTCTCTCTCCACCTTCCTTCTCCCAGCATTCAGTCCAGTTTTCCCACCTACCTAAGTTCTGCCCTATCAACAGGCCAAGACAGTTTCTTTACTCATTAACCAATAAAAGCAACACATAGACAGAAGGACTTCCCACACCATTTCCCCTTTTCTGTTTAAACAAAAAGGAAGGCTTTAACACAGTAAAATTACGCATATAACAAAGCAGTTACCTACTTTATCTTTTATCATAACAAAGGAAAACTATAATAATAGCTATCTATTCTTCAACTCCATCAAAGACTCCAGAAGGATAAATATTACCTAAGTAAACAGGTAAACAGTTGCGTTGTAAGCAACTTCCAAAACTCTATAATTGACAGAGACATCTCACTGCCTGGACACATCTTCAACAAATGGTGCTGGAAAAATTGAGTAGCTGCATGTAGAAGAATCCAAACAGGTCCACATTTATCATTCTGCATAAAGATCAACTCCAAAGTGATCAAAGACCTCAACATAAAAGCAGATACACTGAACCTCATAGAAGAGAAAATGGAGAATAGCTGTGAACTCATTGCCATAGAAAAAGACTTTCTGAACAGAACACCATTATAACAGGCACTAAGATCAACAATTAATAAAAGGGACCTCAAGAAACCGAAAAACTTCTACGTGACAAAGGCTACCATCACTGGGACAAAGAAGCAGTCTACAGAATGGGAAATGCTTTTTACCAACTCCACATCTGATAGAGGGTTTATATCCAAAATACATAAAGAACTATAATTCATGATCCTAGAGAAGCTAAATAAGAAGGTGAACCCAAAGAAAAACATATAGGCATTCTCCTGAATATTAACCTTCATCGGGCGATGAAACGAGACAGAGACAGAGACCCACATTAGAGCACCAGACTGAAATCTCAAGGTCCAAATCAGGAGCAGAAGGAGAGAGAGCACGAGCAAGGAACTCAGGACCGCGAGGGGTGCACCCACACACTGAGACAGTGGAGATGTTCTATCGGGAACTCACCAAGGCCAGCTGGCCTGGGTATGAAAAAGCATGGGATAAAACTGGACTCGCTGAACATAGCAGACAATGAGGACTACTGAGAACTCAGGAACAATGGCAATGGGTTTTTGATCCTACTGCACGTACTGGCTTTGTGGGAGCCTAGGCAGTTTTACTAGACCTGGATGGAGGTGGGTGGTCCTTGGACTTCCCACAGGGCAGGGAACCCTGATTGCTCTTCTGGCTGATGAGGGAGGGAGACTTGATCAGGGGAGGGGGAGGGAAATGGGAGGCGGTGGCCGGGAGGAGGCAGAAATCTTTAATAAATAAATAAATAAATAAATAAATAAATAGAAGAACTAAAAAAGTTAGATAACAATAAATCAAATAATCCAACTTTTCAAAAGTGGGGGTACATATCTACACAGAGAATTCTCCTAGAGGAAATCCACATGGCTGAGAAACAAAGAAATGTTCAACATCCTTAGCCATCACAAAAATGCAAATCAAAACTTAGAGATTTCATCTTACAACTGTCAGAATGGCTAAGAGCAATAAAAGAAGTGACAGCTCATGCTGGTGAGGATGTGGAGTAAGGGGAGGATTCCTCCAATGCTGCTGGGAGTGCAAAATTGTACAGCCATTATGGATATAGTATGGTAGTTCCTCGGGAAGAATGGAATCAATCTCCCTCAAGATATAGCTATACCATTCTTGGGCATATGCCCAAAGGATTCTCTGTCAACCATGTTCACTGATGTTCTATTCATAATAGCCAGAAACTTGAAACAATCTAGATGTCTCTCCATAGAAGAATGGATTAAAAAATGTGGTACATTTACACAGTGAAGTATTACTCAGCCATTAAATAATGGCATCATGAAAATTGCTGATAAATAGATAGAACTAGGGGAAAAATCATCCTGAGTAAGGTATTCCAGACCCAGAAAGACAAATATGGTATGTACTCACTTATATATTAATATTGGCTGTGAAGTCAATGACAACTAAGTATAATCTGTAGACCCACAGAAGATATGTATAGAATAAGGGCTTAGAGGGTACAGATAGATCTTGTTAGGAAAGAGAACTAGAATAGATAGTTTTGAATGAATAGAGGGCTGGAAGTAGAGGATCAAGTGGGGAGGGGAAGGGGATTATGTGAGGGAATATGGAGAGAGAGCTAAAATTATGGGATAATTGGGGGTAGAATGGAATACGGTAGAAGCCTCCTTAAATTTATACATACACGAAAGTGATCTAAATGCAATTACCAAGTAGTAGGGGAGACAGAGTCCCATCTGGTCATAACTTATAACCAAATGAAACTTCCAGTACTGGGAATTAGGTTACAACTCATTGAGTTGTTGGGAAAGGGAGTTCCACTGGGAATCTCCAAACAACCTAGACTGTTGCCAAGACAACAGGTTGCTCTCCATAAACTGACAGCAAGTCCCCATTGCTGAAGACAACACCTACACAACCCTTTGAACATGGAGAAGTCAAGCCAGTACCTACACAGAGACTTCACTCCTAGGTGCTAATATCTTTGGTACAGGAAGGTACTCTGCATGCTACTAAAAGAGAAATGTAGATATCACGTCATACATTAACCCTTTGATCTATAATGGTGTCCTGCATGCGAGGTGTACCAGAGCAACGGTGGCACAAAGCTTGTGTAGGTAACCAACCAATGTCTGATTTGACTTAAGGCCCACTCCACAAGAGGGAACCTATGCCAGACACTGCTTGGATGGCCAAGAACCTGGTGCTGGAGAATTGTCTGTATTCTGTCAATCATGTTTTAGCTAACATAGATAAGAATAATGAGTTAATATAAGTTATGAGAGCTAATACAAAGCCTGAGCTAAGGGGCCAATCAGTTTATAAATAATGCAGACTCTCTGTGTGATTTCTTTGGGGCTTAATGGCTATGGGAACCAGGCAGGACAGAAACCCCAGCAAGTTGGCCCTCGTGTTACAAGAACCAGAGACTAAATAGCCCAGGAACCTCGGGGTATGATGGCTAAGGAAATTCCATTTGTACCAAGCATGCACTTTAGTAGCCATGGCCTCTGACCTGAATTCTGAAAAGCTCTGGCCCCTTACCCCCTCCCCTAAACTGTGTAACTCTTGTGAAATGATTAGCTGATTGCTCTGGCTCCATTAAACACACTTATTGCTGTGGGCAAAATGAAGGGCTGTTTCTCATGGAGCTGGAGGAGTGGGATCATTTCTTATATAACTGTAAGTTTCAAAGACATTAAGTAATTATGGTGTTTGCCTTTAAAAACCTTTCCCCTATCTGCTTCCTCTCGGCACATTTCTCTTCTGGCTTAGAGGTGGCTGTCCTGCTAGCAGAATTAATAAATTTGGCTGCTTATAATCCATATTGCACCTGTGGTTTTTTTCCTGGTCTTGAACTCCATAACAGGGTAAAACCAAATACTAATTATATAAAACAAAACAAAAAACTGGTAAGATCTAATGATGCTCTGCTATGCTTAGAGATCAGTGCCTTGCTCAGCTATCATCAGAGAGGCTTTCTTCTGCAGCAGATTGGAGCAAATACAGCCATACAATATGCAGGGAGTAAAAGACCTTAGAACACTCAGTCATAAATAGAATATCTCCATCAAATCCCTCTGCTCTGGGCTCAAGGAACCACAAGAAAGAAGAGGTGGAAACAATGTATGAGCCAGAGGGAATAGAGAACACCAAGAAAACAAGGCCCTCCAAATCAACATGATCAAAGCTCATATTAACTCATAGAAACTGAGGAAATGTACCCAGGGCCTGCACTGGTCTGCACCAGGTCATCTGTGCATATACTATGGCTTCCAACTTAGGGTTTTTATGGGATTCCTGACTGTGAATGAGTGGGTCTCTGATTCTTGTGCCTTTCCTTGGCCTCTTTTCCTTGTTTGTTCTACCTAACTCTGATAGGATAGTTTCATTTTATGTTATCATTTACTTTGTTATATTTTATTATTTTCTCTTAGAAGCCTGTTCTTTTCTAATGAGAGACAAAAAGGGAGTGGATCCAGAATGGTAGGGGAGGTGGGGAAGAACTGGAGGAGTAGAGAGAGGGGAAACTAATTAGGATATATTATGTGAGATAATAATATTTTTAATAAAATGGAAACATTAAAAAAACAGCAACAACAAAACTCTGTTTTGGCTATGCTACCTACTAACCCCTTAATGATGGCCATAGTTAGTTATCTCAGCCAGATAAGGGAGGGGTGTCTAATAGTACTTACTTTGAATAGATTCAAAGAAATAACACATGCAAAGCTCCAGTGCCTAAATAGGTAAAAAAAACTGAACATATCAAGTACCCTGATCACTTCATCACCATCATCATCATCACTGACATCATCATTATCCTCAACACCATCATCATCACCATCACCATCATGACCACCACCACCATCATCATCACCATCATGACCACCACCACCATCACCATCATCATCACCATCCTCAACACCATCATCATCACCACCATCATCACCATCATCATCACCATCCTCAACACCATCATCATCACCATCATCATCACCATCATCACCACCATCATCATTAACATCATCATCACCATCCTCAACACCATCATCATTACCATCATCATCACCATCATCATCACCATCATCATTACCACCATCATCACCATCCTCAACACCATCATCATTACCATCATCATCACCATCATCATCACCATCATGACCACCACCACCATCATCACCATCCTCAACACCATCATCATTACCATCATCATCACCATCATCACCACCATCATCATTAACATCATCATCACCATCCTCAACACCATCATCATCACCATCATCATCACCATCATCATCACCATCATCATTACCATCATCATCACCATCATCATCACCATCATCATCACCATCATCATCACCATCATCATCACCACCATCATCACCATCCTCAACACCATCATCATCACCATCATCATCACCATCCTCAACACCATCATCATTACCATCATCATCACCATCATCATCACCATCATCATTACCACCATCATCACCATCCTCAACACCATCATCATTACCATCATCATCACCATCATGACCACCACCACCATCATCACCATCCTCAACACCATCATCACTACCATCATCATTACCATCATTATCACCATCATCATCACCATCATCATCACCATCATCATCACCATCCTCAACACCATCATCATCACCATCATGACCACCACCACCATCATTACCACCAACATCACCATCCTCAACACCATCATCATCACCATCATCATCACCATCATCATCACCATTATCACCACCATTATAACCATCATCATTGCCATCATCACCATCCTCAACAGCATCATCATCACCATACTTAGCACCATCACCATCATCAACACTGTCATCACCATCATTATCATCACCACCTGTAGTGAGCCGGACAGGATCGCCATTACAAGATGGCACCGACATCCTGTCTTGTTGGAAATAAACAACTCCATATTTGGCTATGCCTTTGAGAGCTGCGCGTCCCCTGCTTCCTGCATGCGCAGGATGGATGAGAATCCTTGAGCCTATCCCTATGCAGTCTGGTGTCAGCTGTTGGTGGCAGCCAATCACAGGGTGACCCGTGTGCCATTTCCCTATTTAAGCAGCTGCCCAAGAGCCCTTCACCCCCTTCGTTTCATGCTGTCTCTTCCCTTAGCTCCCTGCCCCTTCGCTCCCTGTCCCTTCGCTTCATGCTCTCCCTGCCCTTCCCTTCCTGCCCCTTGTTTTCCTGCCCCCCTTGTTTCATGCTCCCCATCAATCAAGGGTACTCCAGTAAAGCGTGATCTGAGTGGAATCCTGATGTGGTGGTTATTCTTTCTCGCCGGTCGAAAGGTCCGCCACAACCACCACCATCAGCAGCAGCATGCTCCAATCCCACACAGCGTTCAGGACGCATCTTCACTCTGGTGGGTCAATCTGACCTCCACCAGGATCTCCAAAAGCAGATGGGACAGAGGTCTTCATCTCAACTCATCAATGAAGAAGCGTACTTAGAAGACCACTTCACTGGAGGTGACTCAATTGAAAACAAGCTTAGGCCTTTCCTCCCTAGATCTTAGGTTCATCTCCCTGCTTCATGACAAGCCCCCTATGCTGTCACTGTGCCTTAAACTCTGTGTGGATAGGAGGGATCCTAGAATGTTCCCCTGAGAAGGGTCACGGAAGAGAGAGGCTAACTTCTTTCCTTGTCTTCTCCTCTCTGTGTTGTAGGCTCTGATACCCACAGCACAAAGATATGGGACTAAAATCTCATTCATTCACTGGGAGACATCTGCAGACTTTTTCCCCATTTGCCCAGTGGAAGGAGATCATTGTGTGTCAGTCTGTGTCCTGCCTGTTCTAAGGGCTGGAGCTGTTAGACATAGGGACATCTCTATGTGTGATAATGGGCATACACCACCTCTCCTGGTTCCACTCCTGACCTCACTTGTAGAAAGCAAAGAGCTGCAAGCTTGTCCTTCTAAAATATGAGTGTTGCTGACAGGCTCTGGCTCTCTTGGAACCCCCTTCTCTGTAGAGCAGGAATAGAGGTTTCTGCTCAGTCCGCTACCCTGGGTTTGCAGTGAGGGGTAAGTGAATGAAAGTGTGGGAGAACTTTGGACCAGAGGCAGCTTGTTCATGTTTATTGCCTTTATTTCACTCTGTTCCTAATAGGCTATAAATCCCCAGTGTTCTGTGTTTCTGTGCAAGATGTAGGGCTCTGGGTAAGGAAGGGCCAATGATGAGAATGATGTAAAGAAAATGAGGCCAAGGTCACAGCCATAATTGGATCAGGCTTTGGCTTACTTTCCCAGGAATAGGACTCGTTTAAGTGTTATTCTATTGCCATAAAAAGACACCATGTCCAAGGGAACTCCTATAAAGGAAATCATTTAATTAGGGACTTGATTATAGTTTTAGAGCATTAGTCCATGACCATCATGGGGGGAGTCATGTCAACATGAAGGCAAACAGAACAGGGTGCTAGAGAAGTAGCTGAAAGCTACATCCACAGGCAGCAGAGAGAGAGAGAGAGGCAGAGAGAGAGAGAGAGAGAGAGAGAGAGAGAGACTGGGCCTGGTGTGATACATTACCTCCAACAAGGCCACACCTCCTAGTCCTTCTAATCCCTTCAGACAGTTCCACTTTCTGGTGACTAAGCGTTCAAAAACATGAGCCTATGGGGGCCATTCTTACTTAAACCCCCACAGGACTTAAGACATGGAGAGTTAGAGGTGACTACCCAGACATCCCGAGCAGGAAGCCCCCAGAGTAACCTGAGCACACCATCCCAGACAGAGGGCCCTCTCTCTTCTGCATGGAATTTTCTACAGAAAGATGCTCTTTAGGGTGCAGCCAGATGAGTTTTTCTGTTCTGGGCTGGGCCTCCAGATTTCTCTCTGAAGTGACCCGGAATGGGTAGACAGGCTCCACCATACAACAGCCTTCAAATACTGCAATGTGTATACACTGGTGTGGGCCACATGCAGCTTGTATGGGCTGTTTACATGGTGTACTAATCACTAATTGCTATACATTCAGCTGTGACAAAAATCCCTAACGAAGCCACTTAAGGGAAGAAGGGCTTACTTTGCCTCATGGTTTGAGGAGATCAAGTCTCAAAGCCACTTCTCCCATCCTGCAGCAGCCTCTTCTCCCACCCTGCAACAGCTGCTTCTCCCATCCTGCAACAGCTGCTTCTCCCATCCTGCAACAGCTGCTTCTCCCATCCTACAGCAGCCTCTTCTCCCATCCTGCTGCTTCTCCCATCCTGCAGCAGCTTCTCCCATCCTGCAGCAGGTGCTTCTCCCATCCTACAGCAGCCTCCTCTCCCATCCTGCAACAGCTTCTCCCATCCTACAGCAGCCTCTTCTCCCATCCTGCAGCAGCTTCTCCCATCCTACAGCAGCCTCTTCTCCCATCCTGCAGCAGCTTCTCCCATCCTACATCAGCCTCCTCTCCCATCCTGCAGCAGCTTCTCCCATCTTGCAGCAGGTGCTTCTCCCATCCTACAGCAGCCTCTTCTCCCATCCTGCAGCAGCTTCTCCCATCCTACAGCAGCCTCTTCTCCCATCCTGCAGCAGCTTCTCCCATCTTGCAGCAGGTGCTTCTCCCATCCTACAGCAGCCTCTTCTCCCATCCTACAGCAACTGCTTCTCCCATCCTGCAGTAGCTTCTCCCATCCTGCAACAGCTGCTTCTCCCATCCTACAGCAGCCTCTTCTCCCATCCTGCAACAGCTGCTTCTTCCATCCTGCTGCAACCGCTTCTCCCATCCTGCTGCTTCTCCAATCCTGCAGCAGGGGCTTCTCCAATCCTGCAGCAGCGGCTTATCCCATCCTGAAGCAGGGGTTTCTCCCATCCTGCAGCCGCTTCTCCCATCCTGCAGCAGCTGCTTCTCCCATCCTGCATCTGCTTCTCCCATCCTGTGATTCTTTGTCGCTGGTCCCAGATCTGACAAACCCTCCTCTACCACCCCTACTCTTCCATCTCTTCAAGGCACCGTGGCTATACTTTTAAAAGTATATTCTCAGTTTTAAAGGATATGTGTTGAAATAGGGGTATAAAATGATGTGGCATCTGGGCCTTGCTTCAAAATAATAGGAGAAAGAAAAATGGAGGAGGAACTTTCCAGGAACTCTTCGTGCTGATGGGTTTCTATTTCTCCCAAGGGAATAAAAGCTGACATTGCGCAGCCTTGCTGACGTGCAGGGCTCTGCTGCCTCTACTTCATGTCCAACAGGAATCCCGGACCGTCTACTCTCCACCCGTGAGGAGGCAGACATTCTTGGGAAGCTTCCTTTCCTCAGGACATTCTTTGAACCTATCATCTGCTAATAGGGCTATCCGCTTCCAGCACTCAGATACACACTGTCCTCACCTCCCAACCTACCCTTCACACAGAGGCCACAAATGATGTCCCAAACATCCCTAAATGCATCTTCAGACCAAGATGATCAAATGCAAACTCTTTTTCGAGGCCCATGACCCTGCAAGGCTCTGCCCCTATGCCTTTCCACTCCCATCTCTGCACCTTTGCCTTATTGTTTATTCTAGCTCAGCTCTTTCTGGCCCCGCCCCCACACCCTGCATCCTCCATGCTTCCACACCCACTGCTTCCCATTATACACCTGTGATGGTCTTCACTGTCACCATGGAAACCTACCTGTAGAGAGTGTCTGAAGTTTCCAGAGATATTTGATTGAGAAGGAAAGACTCTGAGTGTGGGTGACACTCTCCCCTTCTGACGGAATAAAAAAGAGATTTGGCAGTTCTACTTACCAGTACCTTCCACATTGCCCTGATGTCTGGGCATGAAATATGAAAGAGTGAAGGGGTCATGGAGACATGCACTAAAGCCCCAGAAAGCTGCTGGAGCTAGGCAGTGTGTGGCAGGTTGGGACTCCCTGTGAGGAAGCCATGAGAGGCCATCGCATGGAGCTTGGCCGTGGAAGTCCCAGGATGCCATCAATGTCAGGACTGTGGGACAACTGAGGAACACAACAGTCAAGATGAGGAGCCAGCCTAAGAGAGAGTTCGTGTGCTGCAGGCAGAACTGAAAGCCAAGGCCACCTAAGCCCATCAGAGTAGGATGCTTCCATCATGAGGTCCAGATGCCAGACAAGGGGCTGTGACATTTGGTGTCTGCCCCCCCGGCTGGATTTTGATCTTGCTTTGCCTTTGCCTACTCTCCTCCCATCCCCACTTTGGGGATGGGGATGTTTGTTCTGTGCCATTGAATAAAGAAACTAGGTGACTTGCTTTTTTTTACTTGGGCTCAAATCAGACATTTAAACAGTGTTGGGTCTGTGAAGGACTATGGAGATTGACTGAATGCATTTTGCATTACGAGAAGAAAGTGAGACCTTAAAGGCCAGGACGGGGTGTGATGGCCTAGGTGATATGCTTCCGTGTCTAGATGACAGTGGAACTGTGATGGTTAATTTTGTCATTTTGGCTGTATTTAGAATCGCCATGGATCCAACCCTTTGGGTGTGTCCATGAGGATGGTTTTACGTGAATCTGGGTGTCATCATTCTGTCATCTGGGTCCTGGACTAAATGAAAAGGAAGCAGAGTTCATCTCCCTGTCTCTTGACTGCAGATACAATGTGACCAGACACCTAGTGCTCTGTCACTGTGACTGCTTTGGGGACTCTACCCTCGATCCACAAGCTCCAAAGACCCTTCCTTCCTTATGGTGCTTTGCTGGGTGTTGTTGCAACAAGAGAGGCAACCAATGTGCTGCCTTCCTGCCTTCTTGAATTTGCTTTTCAAGTTTTGATTTAGACACTTTTGCGCTCTAGAAGCCTCTGTCTGAGGCAGCCACACTGCTGTCTCCTTCAAGAGGGACCTGATTGAGAGGAGCATATCGCAGACGCTTCCCGATCTTCAGCTCCACACAGAAACAGGGAGGTACACAGTCAGTTCCGGGCTGACTAGAAAACTCCCAGCATGCACTGCTCTCCAGCACCCACACTGGTTTGCCCAAGGCTTTGATAGGACCACAGTCTGCTTCTCTTTCTTCCACTGCTGACTCCTCCACCCCAACTCACCTCCCAAACTCTCGCAGCATCTACTTCCCAAAAGACCAACTGGAAGGGATCCTCATGCCATCTACTTCTGTGACGTGTGAGGTGTGTGTGTGTCCTAGCTAGGCTCCCAGGTTCTGTACTCATTTCCATCCCCTCCTGCGGCACAATCTGAACCCCTGCTGATTCTGTGTTGTTGATATATCACATTTTGGTATGTTCAAGTTCAGGAGCCAGCCAACTCTTGACATCCGGTATATAACTGAGGTTGAATTCACTAGCAGATCTTCAGTGAGCCTGGGGCAGGAAGTCATTGTTTATAGTATTCACAATGAATGAACACACCACCTCATTTTCCTCTTTTACCCCCCTGCCAAGTTTGATCTGAGAAGTCATGATTCATGAAATGAATGCAGCCACTCTAGGAGACATAAAAGGCCTTAGAGAGACAGCATCATGTTCAACAGGATCGTGCTACTATGAGGTGGGCACAAGACAGGCTGTGTAGGCTAGGAGTGGGGTAAGCCATGTAGATAAGGGAGGCTGCGAAGGCCTGGGAAATGCCATGGAGTAGAAAGCACAGGTATGAAGTGGGCACTGCAGGGACAAGATGGGCAGTGTCGACATTGAGCAGTGGTCAGTAAATAGCTGTTATCTGGCCAAGACATTTGAGACATCTTTCTATAGACATACATCTGAAGGGAGATTAAGACACTGAGAGCCTTAAAAATCTGCTTTATAAAGATTCATGAATATGTGTGCATGTGTGTGTGCTTATGTGCATGTGTGTGTGTGCACGTGTGTGTGCATGTGTGTGTGTGCATTGTACGTGTGTGTGTGCGTGTGCACGTGTGTGTGTATAGGTGTGTGGTGCCTGTGGAGGCCAAAGGACGAAGCTGGATCCCCTGCAGTTGGAGCTGGAGGTGCCAGGAACCACACTGTGGTCTTCAATAACAGCCGTGCTCTTAACTTTCTCTCCAGCTCTGAAAATGTTCTTAAAACTGGCACCCGGGATGGGGACAGAGTGTATATATATATATATAGTAAGCTTTCTGGTATTCATGTCCTTTGATGCCCAAGGGCCTCTCTGTGACCATTTTAGATCCGTTTTCCATCAGTAATTTGCACCCAGAGACTCCTAGGATGAGCTCTTTACGAGAACAGAGACTAGGAAGTCAGCTCAGTTTCCATCTTTGCACAGTTCCTCTTGCTATGTCTCTGCTCTCCAGCATGCAGACTTACCCGATTTCTGTAGAGAAAACGTAATACTGAAGACAATAGGCACATCTTGAGTCCTCAGCCAGACCCCGCCTCTCCTGAGAACGTGAGAGCTATGTGAGCAGCCCCAGAATCAACTATCTTCAATCAGACATGAAAACTGAAACTCGGCACTAAGTCATGTAAATCCCAGAATCCCAGGTTGAGATCCAAGGGAATGAGACAGTCATTTCCCTGTTTGGCCACTAAGGGGCGCCACCATCATCCCAGCAACAGCTCTGAGAGGTGTTCATTTCCTGGGTGTCAAGACTTCCGAACACTCTGTTAAAATGTCAAAAGGTAGAGCAGATAGCTAGCTTCTATTTCCCCTCTACTGAAGGAATGTTAGTGGCACACAAGCTTCTCAAAGTTCATTATAAAAGCAATGCTTTTGAGTTTTCTAATAAAGACTTTATTCACTATTTTACATTTAGCTCATCACGAGAAGGTCGTTCCAAGAACTGAAAGTACTCTACACATATTTATTTGGGAAAGAAATTAACACAAAGAAGCCTGTCAACCTGTGTCACGTGTCACTCATTTTGTGACCAGTCACTAGGGCTGAACGGCTTTGCTCTGGATTCTTGGTGCCCAGGGCACACACAGGAATGGTCCCTTCTTTCTCCACAGCGGAGCTGTGGCAGTCTCTGGAAGCACCGCACCTGCCGTGCGGCAAACGGGGCTCTACAGGGTGCTATGTGACTGCGGCGTCTTCACGAGTAGTGAACGATGTCGGTATATGCAAGTTTGCTGAGGATTTCTAAGGGTGCCAGAGTCAAAGCCTTCAGCATCCCTCTGTCTCTGAACAGACGTGGCACCCACACTCAACGCTGCCACGTGAACCTGGAGACCCCCTGCCAGCCTTGCCTTTCTTACCTTGTCCCCGCGTACCAGCCTCCTCCTTTGTTTGTTTGTTTGTTTATCTATTTTTTGAGACAGGGTCTTTCTCTGTAGCGCTGACTGTCCTAGACAGGTTAGCCTCGGACTCACAGAGATTCACCTGCCACTACTTCCCAAGTGCTCAGGTTACTGGCAGGTGCCACGACGCCCAGCGCTAGCCTTCCTGGCAGCAGCTTGAGGTTTAGTGTCTGTCGGGAGTGGAGCGTGGTCAAGACCTTGGTGCGGTGCTCTCGCTCTGGCTGGGACTGAGCATCTTCATCTCATCAGATCACTTATTGTGATGGAGTGTAGCCCAGAGCTGCTTTCTGGAAAGATCTATTTTGATGTTTCTTTCATTTCTAAAAATTTGCTTTCTTTTATTATTATTTTTATGTGTATGGGTGTTTTCCCGCGTGTGTGTTTTTGTACCATGTCCACGCAGTGCTTGAGGAAGCCAGAAAAGGGCATTGGATCACCTGGAGCTGGAGTTACAGACAGTTGTGAGCTGCTATGTGGACACTGGGAATCCAACCTAGGTCCTCTGGAAGAGCAACAAGTGCTCTTGACTGCTGAGTCATCTCTCCAGTCCCTAAATGGTTGTTTTTAATTTTAGGCTTATGGGTGTTTGGCCTGAATGCATGTCTGTGCAGGATATGTGCTCAGTTCTCACAGACTGGAAGAGGGAGGGAGTCGGGTGCCGGGAGTCAGGGAGTCTGGAGCTACAGACCTCTGTAAGCCACCATGTGGGTGCTGGGAATCCAAACAGTGTTCTCCGCAAGAATAGCAAGTACTCTTGAGCCATCTCTCCAGCCTCTACTTTGATTTTTCAAAAGGAGCTTGAATTAATAAAGGCTTTTAATTTTTGACTCTGCCTCTATGGTGTTTTAACATCTTATATGAAGGAGACCTACCAGGTAGAGGTCTACCCATGTAGAAAACCTCCATAGTTTCCCCCGTTCTTTCTTATCCCCTTCTCTCTCCATGAGAGAGCAGGCAGGAACTGATGGAGAGTTAGG
Organism: Microtus oregoni; assembly: GCF_018167655.1. Lineage (NCBI taxonomy): Eukaryota > Metazoa > Chordata > Mammalia > Rodentia > Cricetidae > Microtus > Microtus oregoni. The sequence goes on from NW_024543067.1 coordinate 31,701,777, forward strand.
ATGAGCTCACTGGTTCCCTCGTCCTTTAAGCTAGAATTGACGTCTTTCTAATCAGGGTCAAGGGAAATCTGGAAGTCACCAGGGGATTTCCATTTTCATCATCTCTCAGCAGGAGGAGCTCTTCTCCTTGAACTTGAGTACCATGTCTTTCCTGGTTTCTGGTCCAAATCTTGTAATGGGATCTGGGGTAGGAGGTGGGAGTCACATGGGGCAGGAGGAAGATGTGAAAGGAAAAGAATGTTGTCTCCATTCTAGTGGAGCTGCCTCGGAGAGCCGAGTGACTTGCCCAAGCCCACTCAGCTAGCGAGCAGCCTGTGCAGCATAGCACGACCATGTTTGGTGAGCAGATCACACACTGCCCAAGTGCAAATGGTGACATGGACCTAACTGCTCCCTAGGTGTGTATGTGGGCAGTTTGCCAGCAAGCGACAGTCAAGTGTCTGGAAGGAAGAGTGTCCTTCTCTAATTTACAGTAGCTATCGGGAGCTTTGGATTGTTCCAGAAGCCCACTGTGTTTAGAAGCAACCTCTTCAACACATTTGTTCAGGCTAATTCAGGGTCCCCTAAGCACCTCTGACTCTGATTCAGGGAGGGACAGTGGTCAGAGGTCAGAGAACAGCCCTGAGGTCTCTCACTTTTCTTGATCCTCAGTCCTCTCCCTCATTTGCAAATGGAAGAGGGCACTCTGTTGGAAATGAAATAACACCACATTGGTGGGATCTCAGGAAGTTTAGCCACCATATTGGTCTTGGCTGTCAGGTCAGAGGTCAAAGATCAGAGACTGCATCCAGAGAGCTGGGCTGGAGTTCTCCGAGGGGGTGACAGCTGGAGCAGAGCAGCTTAGCAGTCCTGGTTGTCCATGGCAACCCAGGACCAGTAAGCAGTGTTCTCTCCAGGCCAGTCTAGGCATGGCCCCTGCATTCTCTTCATGGTTGCTGAGCACCTCGGCAAGTTCCCACTAGACACTTCAAGGAATGCAAGTTCCCAGCTACCCTTTCCTGGGGCATTCCTCAAGCTTGCCTTTGAGGGATGCGATAGTGTCAAATGTGACTGCTTACTATGGAGGTGGTGGATTCTTGGCTTGGGGGACCTCATCTGGAATACAAAGCCACTGTGTGACTTGTAGGGATAGAAAGAACTCCTTGTCTCTGCCCCAGGGATGTTGGATCCTCTCTGAGCATCCACACAGCAGTAACAGACTGACTGACCTCCTTAAAAGTCAGTTTAAAATGCAGACACGGGGCACTGGGGGCCCCTCAGCCAAGAGGAGAACCTGTGGGTATTTGTCCTTTGAAAGGCTTTTATTTGGAAGATGTGTCTATCAACTCCTTAGGAGAGAGGTGAGAAAATGAATCCACTGAAATCAATCAAATGTCTATGCTCGATCTGAAATCCATCAGCTAATCGATCAACTGTCTATGCCCAATCTGAAATCCATCAGCCCCTGCCAGTGCACTCAAGCCCCTTTGCCTTCGACGCACATTTGCCTGGGCTTTGTGAGCACAGGCAAGGACCAGGTATTACTGGCTTTGCCCTACAGGGTGCCACTGGCCTTGGGGAGAGGGAGGATAGGAGCCAGTGCAGAGTGAGCTTAGCAGGTAGCCTGGACTCTCCCCAATGGCTCACATTTCAGGGAATTTCAATTTGGTTTAGTTGTTTTATGTCAATGATCTTCAGAGTTGTTAGAGACTTACCAAACACAGAATCACAAATGTCGAGGGTCTTCCGTTTCCATGTGAGTATCTCAAGCCTTTCAGAAAAGAGCTAAAGATTAAAAACAAGGAAGGAAGGTCAGAGGCTCTCTGGGGAGAGACCTGCAGGGTCAAAGGAGGAAGACAACAGGTTTCACAGAAGGAAGGGATGGGCTCCTCAAAAATCCTGTTTCAACAGGAGCACTGTGAAGCCGCTTCCAGAAATGTGCCGTGGGAAGGCCTTCCTGTCACCCAGATCTTGGGTGGGTTTAAACTCAGAGCTCTGTTTCAGGTCTATACAGACTACAGACCTGTCACACCTCCCTGCTGGGAACTTCCAGGAGAAGGGATTGACATTCTCACTTGATAGGGCAGGCACTGATACCCAGAAAGGATGAGTGACAGCCCCAAGTTCACACACCCTTTCATTGAGGCTAGGGGAGGCTCCAATCAACAAGAAACAGCTTTCTTTTCTTTTCTTTCTTTTTTTAATTTTTTATTGATATATATTTTTTTCTCCACCCCCTCCCTTCTTCCCTCAACTTCTACCCTCTTCCATGATCCCCACGCTCCCAGTTTACTCAGGAGATCTTGTCTTTTTCTACTTCCCATTTACATTAGATCTATGTATGTTTCTCTTAGGGTTCTCTTTGTTGTCTAGGTTCTCTGAAATTGTGAATTATAGGCTAGTTTTCTTTGCTTTATGACTAAAAGCCACTTATGAGTGAGTATGTACATATGATATTTGTCTTTCTGGGTCTGAGTTACCTCACTCAATATGATGTTTCTAGATTCACCCATTTGCCCACAATTTTCAAGGTATCATTATTTTTTTCTTCTGTGTAGTATTCCATTGTGTAAATGTACCACATTTTCCTTATCCATTCTTCGGTCACGGGGCATTTAGGTTATTTCCAGGTTATGGCTATGACAAACAATGCTGCTATGAACATAGTTGAGAACATAACCTTGTGGTACAATTGAGCATTCTTTGGGTATATACCCAAAAGTGGTACAGCTGGATCTTTTTTTTAAATTAATTTATTTATTTATTATGTATACAATGTCTGCATGTATGCCTGCCCGCCAGAAGAGGGCACCAGATCTCATAGATGGTTGTGAGCCATCATGTGGTTGCTGGGAATTGAACTCAGGACCTCTGGAAGAGCAGCCAGTGCTCTTAACCTCTGAGCCATCTCTCCAGCCTCCCAGCTGGGTCTTGAAGTAGGTTATTTTCTAATTTTCTGAGAAATTGCCATACTGAAATCCAAGTGGCTGTACCAGCTTGCATTCCCACCACCAATGCAGGAGTGTTCCCTTTACCCCACATCCTCCTCAGCGTAAGTTGTCATCAGTGTTTTTAATCTTGGCCATTCTCACATGTATAAGATAAAATCTCAGAGTTGTTTTATTTTGCATTTCTCTGATGACTAAAAATGTTGAACATTTCCTTAAGTGTCTTTCAGCCATTTTAGATTCCTCTGTTGAGAGTTCCCTGTTTAGGTCTGTACTCCATTTTTTTTATCGGATTATTTGTTCTTTTGATGTCCAATTTCTTGAGTACTTTGTATATTTTGGAAATTAGCCCTCTTGCCTGATGTGGGGTTGGTGAAGATATTTTCCTATTCTGTAGACTGCCGTTTTATCTTGTTGACCATGTCCTTTGCTTTACAGAAGCTTCTCAGTTTCAGGAGGTCCCATTTATTGATTGTTTCTCTCAGTGTCTGTGCTATTTATTTATGTTATTTTATATTTTATTATATATAAGTAATATATATATATATCATATAACTTATATTTAGTAAGTAGTCTCCTGTGCCCATGCATTCAAGTGTACTTTCCATTTTCTCTTCTATGAGGTTCAGTGTGGTTGGTTTTTGTTGAGGTCTTTGATCCATTTGAACTTGAGTTTTGTGCATGGTGATAGATATGGACCTATTTTCATTCTCCTACATGTTGATATCTAGTTATGCCAGCACCATTTGTTGAATAGGCTTTCTTTTTTCCATTTTATATTTTTTGCTTTTTCAAACATCAGGTGTTCGTAGGTGTTGATTGATATCTGAGTCTTCGATTCGGTTCCATTGGTCCTCTTGTCTGTTTTTATGCCAATTCCAGGCTGTTTCAGTACAGCCTGTAGTAGAGTTTGAAGTTCAGGAATGTGATGCCTCCAGAAGTTCCTTTATTGTACAGTATTGTTTTGGCTATCCTGGGTTTTTTGCTTTTTCATATGAAGTTGATTATTGTTCTTTCAAGGTCTGTGAAGAAATTTTCAGGAATTTTGATGGGCATTGCATTGAATCTGTAGATTGCTTTTGGTGAGATTGCCATTTTTACTATGTTAATTCTACCTACCCAAGAGCATGGGAGATCTTTCCATTTTCTGGTGTCTTCTTTAAAGTTCTTGTCGTACAGGTCTTCCACTTGTTTGGTTATAGTTACTTCAAGATATTTTATGTTATTTGTGGCTATTGTGAAGGGTGATGTTTCTGATTTCTTTCTCAGCCCATTTATCATCTGTGTAAAGGAGGGCTACTGATTTTTTCGAGTTAATCTTGTATCCTGCTACATTACTGAAGATGTTTATGACTTGTATAAGTTCCTTGGTAGAATTTTTGGGGTCGCTTATGTAAACTATCATATCATCAGCAAATAGTGAGAGTTTGATTTTTTTCTTTTCCAATTTGTATCCCCTTGATCTCCTTTTGTTGTCTTATTGCTCTAGCTAGGACCTTAAGTACTATATTAAATAGATATGGAGAGAGTGGAAAACCTTGTCTTGTTCCTGATTTCAGTGGAATCGCTTTGAGTTTCTCTCCATTTAGTTTGATGTTGGCTGTTGGCTTGCTATATATTGCCTTTATTATGTTTAGGCATGTTCCTTGTATCCTTGATTTCTCCAAGACTTTTATCATGAAGGATATTGTATTTTGTCGAAGATTTTTTCAGCATCTAATGAGATGATCATGTTTTTTTTTTTTCAGATTGTTTATATGGTGGATTACATTGACAGATTTTCATATGTTGAACCATCCCCGCATCTCTGGGATGAAGCTGACTTAATCATGGTGGATGATATTTCTAATGTATTCTTGGATTTGGTTTGCCAGTATTTTATTGAGTATCTTTGCATCAGTGTTCATGTGTGAGATTGGTCTGTAATTCTCTTTCTTAGTAATGTCTTTGTGTGGTTTGGGTATGAGGGTAATTGTAGCCTCATAAAGATGTTTGGCAATGTTCCTTCTGTTTCTATTGTGTGGAACAATTTGAGGAGTACTGGAATTAGTTTTTCTTTGAAAGTCTTGTAGAATTCTGCACTGAAACCATCTGGCCCTGGGCTTTTTTTTTTTTTCGGTTGGAAGACTTTTAATGACTGTTTCTATTTCTTTAGCAGTTATAGGTCTATTTAATTTGTTTATCTGGTCTTGATTTAATTTTTGGTAAGTGTTATTTATCTAGAAAATTGTACATTTTCTTTAAGTTTTCCAGTTTTGAGTACAGGTTTTCAAAAAATGATCTAATGATTCTTTGGATTTCCTCAGTGTCTGTTGTTATGTCCCCCTTTTCATTTCTGATTTTGTTAATTTGGATATTCTTTCTCTGCCTTTTGGTTAGTTTGGATAAAGGTTTGTCTATTTTGCTGATTTTCTCAAAGAACCAACTCTTTGTCTTGCTGTTGCAGGGCCCCGAGTTTTTATTGGTGTCGTGTTGCTCTTTGTGGTGTTGCGTGTGTTCTTACCTTGTCTACCTGTCTTTTCCTCTGTTTGGTGTAGTTGGGGCTGTGTCTCTGGTGATCAGTCTTCCAGGTGCCAGTGGATCCAAGAATCAGATGGTTGCTCTTCGTGCTGCAGTTGGGGCCATAGTTCCAGCCATCCTAGAGGTTACTAAGTGTTCCCGGAGGTCGCTCTGCAATTCCAGGGTTTTTTTTTTTTTTTTTTTTGAGCCTGCTCCCATGGAGGTTGCTTATTTGGGGCTGCTCCAGCTGTGGTGGCTGCCCTGGGCTTGCTCCAGCGGAGGCTCAGGCCTGCTCCTTTGGAGCTTGCTGATTGGCAGAGGTCTCTGGCTAGGCTCTCTGCAGTGGCTCCTTTGTATATCCGTTTGATTATTTTGACATGGTGCCTACCCGGATATTCTCAACCTCAGTCTGAAATGATGATCCTGCCTCCCAGAATCTCAGAATGAGACTGTGTCAAGAAACAGCTTTCTATACTTGTGACCTCAGACTTGGATGTTACAATGGAAGCGTTGGCTTTGGGAATCACCTGACCCTCCTCTCAGATGACCGTTACTTACATGTGTCCCTTGGTAATCTGCTGAGCCTCTGACTCCCACTGTGTTTGTTGGGAGGATTAATATGCTTCACACAGAGAGACCAGAATGCCCAGAGGCCCTCTGCTTCTTCCAGGATTGCCTAGGTGATCCGAAAAGCCTGCATCCACCCAGGATCTGAAACATGCTGGGCGTGGGATCCAGTTTCCTCATGAACAGGTCTTGAACTGGCTTTTTTACAAGTGACTTCTAAAGCTAAATATTTGTAAAAACAAAACAACAACCACTCGGAGAGAACCTCGACAAGGGAAAGCGGCGACAAGGGTGATGAATGTGAACTTCCTCTCTGAATGCAGCTGTGCTGGACCAGAGCCTAGCAGAATTATATTCTGTAGGCCAAAGGGCGGGCCATGACATGGAAAATCAGCCCCTGAGAGAGCTGCCAGAGGCTTTCTGGGGAGGAATGAGCTGCACAGGCTCGGCTGCACCACGGAAGTTGGGGGAATTGCAGTCTAAGCTGCAACAAGAGCTGCCCAACAGTGCGTGGACAGGAGAGCCACAGTGTCAGGATGGCATGGAGGGTCCAGACCCCTTGATCCCAGTGAAGGACCAGAGTCAGCACCTCTGTTGGAATAAACTCCTGTGGGAAGCTTTGCCTTGTGGGGGTAGGATAGCTGCTGGCCAGAGTCCGCAGAGCTAGCACCCGGTCTTCCTGAGATTTTAGCCACCTTGTTCTGTCCTCAGCATATTACACAACAGATGCCCAGGGGCTCAGTTTTGGCCATACAGTCTTCCAGGTCCTATCCGCTGCCTGATGGAGGAGGAAACCAGGTCTTCTTGCAGGAGACCCTCTCTTGCACAGTAAGGAGCCCTCTCAACTCCCTAAGCCCTGGGGACCTCCACAGAACTGAAACTGGCCATCGTCAACAGCATTCCTTATGGAAACTGCATCCTCAGCCTTTCAGGCCCTCTAAGTGCATGACGGTGAGCATGCAACCTGTGGGTTCTTGTGCCTCTTCACAGATGCAGCTGTGCTTGTAGAACAAGGCTTCTTCCTACGATACAGTCTGAAAAGATGCTCCTGTCACCCTTACCACCACAGTGTCTGAACAGCTCAACATAAGAAACAGATCTGTATGTGCTGTCTGGGAAAGCCCTGATGAGGTATTTAATACAAACCACATTGTTTGACTAACATGATCTATTGCTTCCGATTACAGAGCCCTATATATGACTACTTGTTTGTATCTATCTGCAGAAAAATCTAGGAGGAAGTCCTCCAAGCTGTTAATAATGGCTGCTTACAGGGAGACGTTTTCTTGTACATTTCCATACTCTTTTTGTTGTCTTCATAACAATTATACATAACATAAACATTCTGAGTAAGAATTCCTCCAGGGCTCCAGTTTCCATGACATAGGTACTGAGCACATGCAGTGAGCAGTTAGCTCAGCTTCTAATGAGTGTCTTCTCTGAGTCCAGTCCAGGATCCCTAGCCCAGAAAAATCAGCTGGCAGATGCTCTGTCAGTAGTTGACACGAGGCCGTTTGGGGCCAGGCTGGCGCAGCTGCTGTGAAGCTGGCGTCTACAATGGACCAGTGGGTCCTGCACCCTACAACTCATCCCTCGTGAGATCCCCAGGGCTGTCCTATGTCAGAACTGCACTAGGTACCAGGGCCACAGCACTGGGGAAAAAGACACCGTGTCTGCTCCGTGCCATGCAACAACTTTCTCAGGGTGACCGGGTCTCATCTGTAAAAAGCACACATTTGTTTGAAAGGCTTTCATTTGAGAGGTGAGTGTTGAGAAGCCCGGTTCACACGGGACTGGCCAGAACTGGCTCTACGGAGTTACTTCACTATGCCCGGTCTCAGCTACACAGAAACTGCTGCAGCCATGGTCTGAGTGGGCCACGGACTGTATGCGCTGGTGGCAGATGTTGGCATCACTCATGGCACTAATTTTATGGACATATATACAAGAGCTGACCATAGATTTTCACCCAGATGCCACAGGAAAGCGTGGAGGTCGTGTGCTGTACTGTGAGGGGTCTCGGAGAGGACAAGGCACGGAGCTGTGGGAGTGAAGCTGGGCTGCCGTGGAGACTCCAGGAAGCCAGAGAGGCCGGAACATGGAACATCTTGCTGAGGAAAGGTACCCGCAATGAGCAGAGTGAACCCAAGGGTAGCCATGTGGATTGAAGCCCTAAGGTCATTGCAATGACGCTGCCTCATTTCTGTGGAGGTCACATCCCATAAGTACAAGCCCCAGATGCTGGGTGATGGAGGAAGGTCATTGGCTAATAAAGGAACTGCCCTGGCCCATTTTATTGGTTAGAGGATAGGTGGGAGGAGTAAACAGAACAGAACGCTGGGAGGAAGAGGAAGTGAGCTCAGAGACTCCACAGCTCTCTCGGGAGCAGACGCCTCAGAGAGAGACGCCATGCCCCGCTCCCGGGATGAAGCTCCGACCCAGGATGGACTAGGCTAGAATCTCCCCGGTAAGCACACCTTGGGGTGCTACACACAGATGATTAGAAATGGGCTAAATTAATATGTGAGAATTAGCCTAGAAGAGAATGGGCCAAGCAGTGATTAAATGAATACAGTTTCCGTGTAATTATTTCGGGCATAAGCTAGCGGAGCAGGCGGCTGGGGTGTTGGGGATGCAGCCCCGCCGCGCCCCAATTACTACAGATTTGCGCCCAGATGGGTGGACAACTAAACCCATTTAAAAAACCTGAAAAGGCTTAAAAATAAGGGAGAGAGAGTTTAACACAGATTTTTGCTGTTTGTTGGTGGCGTGCTGTAGAGAGATTTCCTGATTCGGCAACAGTAGCAGAAAAAATGCTGTGTCATTTTAAAGCGCGACTTCCTGGGGCTGTGTCACCATTGAGATCTCTGTCTGGCTCCTGCGGGAGACAGAGCTTTTGAATAGAGCATTTGGAGTAAAGTGCTACGATTTGTTTGACGGCAACTAGACTCGCTGTGTTCTCGGGTCTGCTCTGCTTGTTAGAGGCAAGCAAGCGCCTCATCTAAGAGAGGCTTCCTGACTCAGCTTTAGCTACAGAACCCTGCAGCTCATTAAGAGGTCCTGCCACGAAACACTTAAACAGTGTTGACGAAAAGCTGAACGCATGCTTTTCGGTTTTCAGCCATAGCAGGAAAAAAGCTGCGCCATTTAAAAATGCCAGCTTTCTGGGCTGTCCTGCCAGGGCAAACTCTGACTCTTTTACGCAGGCGGTTTATGCGGTTTGCAAGCACAGGCTGCTGAAGCTCGCTTGCTGGCTACAGCCAGTACCTTAGCCATGAGGCTGGAAAGCTAAGGAATGGGCTGGATCCAGCCGGCAAAGCCACGCCTTTAATCCTACTGATATTGCTTGGTAAATTAAAGACTCATGTGGTCAGAAAAAGAGAGATAGATATACAGTAAAGAGAGATTCAAAGACAGAGAAAATTTCTAAATGGTTTGAAGTGTGTTAAAAGTATATGCAAACTAAAATTTAAAGTTCTTAAAGTAAAAAAAAAAAAAAGGAAGAGAGTTGTTGTGTGTGGTAGCACACGCCTTTAATCCCAGTGCCTAGAAGGCAGAGACAAACAGATCTCTGTGAGTTCAAGGTGTAGTAGTGTACACCTTTAATCCCAAATGCCTGGGAGGCAGAGACAGGCGGATCTCTGAGAGTTCAAAGACAGCCTGGTCTACAGAGTTACTTCAGGTCAAAGATACAGAGAACCTGTCTCAAAAAGCAAAGAGTTAAAAGTAAAAATAAACAAAATAGAGGTTAAAACAAAGCTGCACAAAGATGGAAAATACACAGAGAATTTTGATACTGTATGCTATTATGCTCTCTTTGAATTGTTTGAATGCTGAGGAAAGAGCAAAAGCTACTAAAAGATATTTGTTTATAAATGCTGCTGAACTAATCCAACATAGATATTTGGAATTTGGATCTAAGGATATGATACTTTGGAAAAGAGTTTCTTATTTTGTTTTCACAGAGGATGAGACACTGTTCATTTCTTCTATTCCGATTTGGTATGATGGACCACGCCCTCCTGAAGGGTTGCAGTGAACATCTTCAGAAAATTGCTTCGCTCAACCATCAACTGAGATGAAACTAGCACACAGGTTATACCATGAAAGACCTAATTAACAACGCCCCCATTCAGCAGGAAGCAGTTTGGAGAGAAAAAACTGCGCCCATGTTCCCAAATATGGTTTATAAACGTCCTTTTACATTTAAAGGGGGATATGATATAGATATGAATAATTTACATTAGTATAGATTTTGCTTTATTGATAGAGATTTAAGGTCAATTTTGTTATATGTATAAGTGTTTCTGATTTTGATTAAGGTATTGTGATAGTGTAGTTCATTTAAATATGTACTGTATAATTAAGAAGTATAGGTTGTTGATGGATAATCATCGATAATAGTAAAGTTTGTAGTCATGTTAGTTAGATTTTCTAGATATATAGAGATATATTTTAGATAGGCATTCTTCATATTTTTCAAAGATTATAGAATATGGCATTTTAAATGTTTTAATAACTGAGGACTTTTCATGACAATGAAACACTCTGCTCCTGGCAGCACCAATGTACTTCAAGAGGAAGATGGGCATCGAAGAGGCACCTTATGGAGTTTGATAGCCATTTGGGCAAGAAACTGCTCTTGCCTGGACTATTGCATAAACTGGACACAGAGAACCCGCAGAGAGAAGACTACTGAACTTGCCTAAGGTGAGATGATCTTTCGGGGTTCCTGATTCATGAAAGAGTCTGCGAGACATTCTGCAGGACACAACAGATAGTGACTGAACTGACTTTGAATTTTCCTGCTTTATGGAAATGTCTGCTGGATACCATGGGCCTGAAGGCTGAAGATGGATGCCTCAACGGTACAAAAGAACTTTGGGTGACTGTCCAGGCAGCGAGATGTCTTTGTCATTTCTAGAATTTGAAGTTTCTTAGTTCTTGTTTACTTAGGTAATATTATATCTTTCGGGAGTCTTTGATGGAGTTAAGAATAGTTAGTTATAGTTATAGTTTTCCTTAGTTATGATAAAGATTATTGTAACTTTTACTTGATAACTGTTTTGTTATATGTAATTTTGCTATGTTAAAGCCTTTTTTTTTTTGTTTAAACCGAAAAAGGGGAAATGATGGAGGAAGGTCATTGGCTAATAAAGGAACTGCCCTGGCCCATTTTATTGGTTAGAGGATAGGTGGGAGGAGTAAACAGAACAGAACGCTGGGAGGAAGAGGAAGTGAGCTCAGAGACTCCACAGCTCTCTCGGGAGCAGACGCCTCAGAGAGAGACGCCATGCCCCGCTCCCAGGATGAAGCTCCGACCCAGGATGGACTAGGCTAGAATCTCCCCGGTAAGCGCACCTTGGGGTGCTACACACAGATGATTAGAAATGGGCTAAATTAATATGTGAGAATTAGCCTAGAAGAGAATGGGCCAAGCAGTGATTAAATGAATACAGTTTCCGTGTAATTATTTCGGGCATAAGCTAGCGGAGCAGGCGGCTGGGGTGTTGGGGACGCAGCCCCGCCGCGCCCCAATTACTACAGCTGGGCATTGAGTTATAGGATTGAAAGTCTTGCTGGGTTTGGTTTTGCTTTGGTCTATCTCCTTTTTATACGCCCCCACTGCCAACTCCCTCCTTTTGGAATGGAAACCTTTATCAAGTGCCATTTTGTGCTGGAAGTATGCGAATGGGCTTTCCTTTATTTGTTTGGTTTTAGTTTATTTTGGTTTTTTTTTTTTGTTTTTTGTTTTTGTTTTTGAGACAGGGTTTCTCTGTGTAGCCCTGGGTGTCCTGGAACTCACTCTGTAGATCAGGCTGACCTCAAACTCACAGAGATCCGCCTGCCTCTGCCTCCCTGGCATCAAAGGTGTGTACAACCACTGCCCGACTGCAAATTGATTTTTTAATTTGTACAGCCTTGCAGTTAAGAATCTTAGGCTCTGGCCTTTCAATAGTACTGTAAACGCTGAGAAGTTGAAGCTTCCTGGAGACAGCCTGTGCTATGCCTGGTGGGACCCCGAGAGCAGAAGTGGATGCTATAGTTTGTATATGTAATGTCACCCAAAGGCGTGCTGAAGGCTTGGGTCCAGCTGATGATATTCTTGGAGGTGGAGCATCAGTTATGATATGAGCAGAGCTGGAAGCAGGTCATTGGGAACACGCCTTAAGTGGTGTGGTTTGTTCTTGCCCCTTCCTTCTGCTCTCTTTGCTGATCCCGCCTGCCAGGAGTTGCCAGCTTTGTTCCCTGGTTTGCCACAGGCCCATCGTGATGGTGCCAAACAATTATAGAGTAAAACCTCCAAAACAACAAATCAAAAGAAATGCTTCCTTCTTTAAGTTGAATTCTTTGGGCATTTTAACACACTGGTAGAAACCTAATGCAGACGTCAAAGGGGGGAGACACTTGTTGCAATCTTTCTAACTTTAGAACATTAAGACTGCCTGCTGTGGTCTGGGAATAGCTGTGTGGCATTCCTGGCATTTGCTCAATGGTACAAAGACTTTCAGTGTTTACTATGTTTTTCTCTGTGCCATTTCACTATCAATTGGGACATCAAAATGGAAATTGAAATGTTTTTAATGGTAGTCAGAAAAGGGAATAAAAAAACCCACTTTCCTGTGAAATAGCCATTTCCCAAACATCTAGCCAGGAGTAATTGCTCCAGATCTCACTGGAAGATTCCATCCCAAACCGCTGCCAGGCAAATCTTTCTCACCTACTTAGTATCCTTACTTGCCTCCAGCTCCAGCCCACTCTGGCCCACAGCCACGTTCATTTCGTTCTCTCCTCAGTTTGGTTTTGTTTGTATGGAAGGCGTCCGTGGCTGGAGCTAGAGAGCCATGATTTGCTCATAGGCTGAGATCGTCCTTTTTGTTTCTAGTCCTTCCTGCCTAGGTCCTGAGCACCCACAATGACTCATTAGCTCCACACAGCATTTCTTAGAAGAGGCACAATATGTCCCAAACCTCTGTTCCCAGGAGCCAGAGTTACAGGGCACTGTGAACCCCCGATGTGGGTGACAGGGACTGAACTCAGGTCCTCTGGAGGAACGGTAGACACTCTAATCACTGAGCAGTCTCTCTAGTCTGTGTGTTTTCTTTACACACAAAAAGCACACTGTTTATATAAACAGTGTGAAGAGCAACTGTGGGGGAGGGGCCTAGGTTGACAGTAACGCAGAGACGATGTGTCAGGATTGATGACGTCGTTTTGGGCTGATCTTTTCCACACCTACCTATTCACACGGGCAATATCCAGATAGATTCTACTCAGAGGGTGCGGTGGTCTGTACTGGGGTGCTGCTCTGGCTGAGGAATGCACACGTGGGTCCCTCTGCACCAATACTGGGCTTTCCTCTCCAGACTCCTGGGGAGACTGAATCCAGCAGTCTCTCAGAGAGGTCCTGGCCAGTTCCTGCACCTGGCCTCCCGGCTCTCAGATTGCGGCTAACCTGAGAACCGCTCTTTGCTGCACCTGCCAATAAGACACGAGTTTATCTGCGTTCCTAAGAGGCTCTGCAATGGCACTCTGTCCGAAACTCCATTTGTGGGATTACTGTGCTCTCCTTGCTTTCCCTCAACAACTTAGCAAACCTAATACCTAGCCCTGGAGAAGCAGCTCTTTTAAAAGCTCCTCTGTCCCGTTTTATGTGACTGAATTCCTAATAAGAATGTGAAATGGTCCTCAGAGTGTATATCTGGGTAGTAGGCGGGACATACAAAAAGCGAGGCAGACAGCGGCTTGAGCCCTGTGCCTCTAGGGATCCACAAATGCTATGTAGACAAGCTTGCCAGCTGTGTCGGAAGACCAGAGCTGAAATCTCTGCCCTCTGCTCTTGCTCGTGCCTCAGTTTCCCGATCTTTACAGACAGTGACTGGACTACTGTGAGGACTGAAGGGAACCACACTGTGTTCATGGGGGTTGTTCCCTGCCATGCTGGGATCTGGGATGGAGACAGATTCCCACTCCAGAGGGTATGGCCCCTTTCCAGTCACCGACCCGCCAGAAGTGCCTTTGCCTGCCGTGTGGACTCTCATGGGTTTATCCTGTTCAGTGTTAGTCACTGAGGTTCCCTGCCAGAATTCTAACTTATCAATCACATGACTATCACATGAACCCACCCCCAACCCCCCACCCCACCAATTCTCTTGTGACAAAGCGGCTACCATCTTCCCTGTGCACCTTGGGGCAGGGCACAGAGCATGTCTGACTATGGTCTGCTCCCTGGCATCTGGGCTGCTTGAGTGGATGCCCAAGGCAGAGCTGGTTCCCAAAGTGAGTTCTCAGAGGGTGCCTGGATATGTGTGGAGAGGACCCCACACACACCCCAACCCAGCCTTCCACATCTCTGCTTCCCTCCTTATTCATCTTCCAAGCAGGGAATGTGGGCTGCCAACTCCAGCAGCGGTGCCATAACTCAATACCTCCGTGAAGAGTCTGTGTCTGTGTGGGCTGAGGGTCGCTGGAGCAGCCGCAGGCGGGGCTCTGGCTAGCACGGAGAGGCTCTCCCACGTGCAGGGTGTCAACATGAGACACCTGTGCTTCACTTATGTCCTCCGAAAGGAAACATACAAGCAAGGAAAGAAGAGCCACCTTCTGTCCACCCATTTATTATTTACAATATTAAGGCACGAAGTTTAAGCAGCAAAGAACAGGAGAATCTTTGGCTGACCAACAGTATCCACAGCCACAGCTGAGCGGGGACTCCCCACTCTGCACATGAACCCGTCTGGACGGATCTGGACGCCGCCTCTCAATATAATCCGGTCACACAAAGATGCCAAAGATAAACGTGGACACCAGGGCCTGCTGGGCAGTGCGGCACATGCCCCCAGAACAGGGGAGGGACACACACAAGGCAAGCGGGAAGGACAGTGGCCTCAGGGCACTCGGTCAGGCTGCAGCTGGTGCCTGTGCTGGCCCTGTTTCACAGAGCTTGACACCGATTCTGTCAGTAGCTCAGTGAGGAGGAGGCACCACCGGCCCTCCTAGAAAACATTCAAATACAAGTATTGTGGATAAGTCTGTCCCGTCTGCTTGGTAATAAATACTCACATGTGTGTGCGTGAGAACAGGCAGAGTCACGAGTAAACACAGCACGGGTGGCGGAACTGGAGCAGCTGAGTCTAGAAGCTGTTGGCTATGCACTGCCTCGGAGGGAGGGCAAAGCGCACACCTCAGTCACAGCACACACGACAATAGCATGCACTTAGATCTCCATTTTACAGAACCCCTACTGGGTGTTCACACTAATGAATATGTACTTAGGGCTGTAGCATACGCAGTGGGCTGGAAACGCATGAGGCCTGGCAAGAGAAAAGGTCTTGAAAACAAGGCCCTAGGGGTCATGTGTACAAATGACTCTTCTACATGTCTTGATAGTCTTCTAAAAGTGTGTGTGTGTGTGTGTGTGTGTCAGAGAACCACCTGCAGGAGCTGGTTCCCTCCTCCTGCCACGTGAGTCCTGGGGAATCTTGGCTTTGGTGGCAATCCCTTTTCCATTGAGTCATCTTGCTGACCCTGGAACTCTTATTTTGATTAATTGCCCTCTGTGGTTCTTTTACGTGTTCTGTGGACGACTTGGGATTATTTCCAAAACTTAAATCCATTCTCAAAAGACAAGGACCTCTCACCTCACAGGGAATCGGTGGAATGTGCCAGGCCCTGGAGGCCATGCCGCTAGAACAGTCAACAGCATTTGACCTGGGGAGCCCTGCAGCCCTCCCAAGAAGAAAGCTCATGGGAAACAGTAGGGCTTTCTGGATATTAAGAAAAGAATTCCACCTTATATGTATGACCTTACATATACATATACATATTGTAATATATCATTAAGTTACTAAACAAGAAAGGGCTATACTACTGAGAAGAGGAAAAAACACTGCTGGTTGTCTGGCTTCGGAAATTTGTCTGAAGCCTATTTCCCATGGGTCCACCCCACGAGCAAATGCCTTAAACAATCCTCACATTAACCAAAGACAGCAAGAACACATTAACTATTAGAAAGAGTGGATAAGAGCCGACGTGTATACTTAGAGACTGGCTGCCTCAGCTGTCAGGGAAGTTACTGGATTTCTCTGGCTTCACCATTTAAGAACATTGTCAGACCTTGCTTCCAATGGCCACGAGACTCCTTTGCCTAAAAGGGATGTGTGACCACCCGGAGAACACAGGGAAAGACTGCACCCACTCGCGCAGACGAGGCCTCACGCTTGGAGAGCGAGCCCTCCCACTCAGCACAGCTCTCTGCAGCCCACACAGGAGAGACCTGCCTGGATGTCCCCTGTTGTCACTGTCATCTTCACTGTCTCCGGGACTTCAGCCTCATCTGACCATTCACGCAAGTCTCTGGGACTTGACAGGTTGCAGAGAGGGGAGGATTCAGCTCATCAGCTCTTGGAAGGAGGAGCTTCAGCCACATTCAGTACGTGCAGGTGGCTAAGGCCAAGCAGGGGACAGCAAATAGGACACTTGCCTCTCTGCAGGGGACACCGGAGCTTCTTTCCTGAGGGTAGAACACTGGATTCTCTGTTCTGAGGCCAGAACTCACTTGGAGCAACTTTCTTGAAATCTACTCAAAACAAAAGGTCAGGCTACACGGGCTCCAAAGAAAGAGGCCTCTGCAGGACTGATTTTACCAATCCCTTCCCCATTCCTAAGGAAAGCTGAGGGCAGAATAGGCAGCCCCACCCTGGAGGCACAGTGGAGACTTGCCGGACACTACAGCCGATAGCACCACCTTCTGGGAAACAGAGAACAATGCCAAGTGTTCAGCTCACTCTTAATTCTTTGGAAATTACTGTGTTTTTCCTGGCAGCTTAGTGCTATGGACCTCCAGACAGGAAGAGTTCTTACATACAGAATCATCTATTTAATGAAACCACAGTGGCAGAGACCTGATCAATACCCCTCACTTCCCACACGATACCTGGAGACACGCAGACGTCACCGTCACCGCAATGCCCTCTCCAGGACAAAGCAGGATGCTGCCAAGTCATCACCAAAACAATAGCCTTTGCCCTTTACCCTGAGACAAGTCTCAGGTTCTACGACCAGACGCCCCTGGGAGACCTGAAGGCTAGACCGCTGCTCTGTGAAGGTTGTGCTTTTGACAGAACGTGAAGACTTCTGTCCCCATCTGAGAATCCTGGGTTTGATAGCAACAGGTGGTTTGGGCTTAGTCCTGTTCTCAGGCCCCAAGAGGTGTGACAGTGTCCCTGTGTGCATACAAGTATCACACATGGGGCCACAAAGCATGAGGCACAGCTCCGCATATCATGCTCAAGACTGCGCAGACCGCGGTTGAGACTCCTACGTCTCTAAAGCCTCGCATCTGCTTGAAAGGTTGGAGATGAGCTGTAAGCCTCTTGGGTCCAGTTTCTGCGTCTGTGTGTGCAACCAGAAGCGTCAACCTGGTCTTGTGCCCCTGGTGCTTTAGGGACCAGTTACAGGCACTGTTTCTGGTCCTTGCACGCTGTTCTCAGGGTCAAGCGAGATCAGCTCCTATGAACACCTCAGAGCTTGCAATGGCTGTGAGTACTATAGCTCCTCTGTCCTGTAGGTTTCAAAGAATTACGCAATGGAAAACTGAAGGCCTCGGCCTTAAAGCCATAGCCTCTCTCTCAACATGGAGTCTTGGAAAAAGCCACAGTACTTGTGGAGTTGAAGCCCCAAACTGTCCGTGTCCCTTTTGTGTTTTGAAAACTGAAATGTTGACAGTTGGCTGGAACAGAGGTCATCCACCCAAGTATGCGGTATGCCTGGAACACTCAGACTAGACTTTGAGTAAACTGGGCCATGCTTCACCCCTATGCTGGGAGACAGCCTAATATTAGGGGGTTTAGACATAGTACAGGGCTGAAGACCTCCCTAACTTTCCTTTCTGCTTTGTCTCCAGCATTGATTGGAAACATGCTCTTAAGAGAGTTAGTTGCCATTAACTCCACGCCCTATCTAAAACGGTCCCTATTCCCACGGGCATCCATCCTCTGGTCCCTCTCAGCTGACAAACTCCCCTACACTGTCTCTCACCCCTCCCCATAGCACACAGGGCAAGCTCAGCACCCAGGCTGCCAGAGATGTGAGACTGCAGAGGAAAGGAGAGGGTAACAGCTCTAAGCCTGGTGCCCACTGCCCAGCAGAGCGTGGGTCCTTTGTCCTGTCAGATGGCTCAGGTATTGGACAAGACCACTGGCATCTCCTCTGCTCTCCTCTTCTGTTCTGAGCTGTTCTCCAGGCTACACTTCTCACAATCCATGCACCACCTCAGCCTGGGAGGTCATCATTTCACCCAGGTTTTGCCCTGGGGACAAGTCCTGGAACAAATGGCCCGAGCAGAGCTCCCCATGCACACAGTCCTTCAGTGCTGCGGTTAAGAATCACAGACATACCGCTTTTCTTTCTTCCCTTGAGGGAGAAGTAGTGATGAGGAAATGGACTTGGAAAACAAATCCTCCTGAGCTTGGGGATAGTCCGGGAGCCTGAAGGGCCATTTGTGCCCCGGACAGCTTCTCCTGTGCTCTGCAGGCAGCCAGTGTCCACAACAATGCACATGAGACCTGACAGTGGTAGCATCCTCAGGGGCCAGGCCCTCACTCACGGTGGCTCATTTCCATGACTCTGCTGCCTCACCTAGGTAAGCTGTGTCCCTTGTAAGACACTGGCCACACTGCACATCAACTAATCTTGGATTACACAGCAAGTTCACAGGAAAGAAAAATGATAGCAGAAGCTGTTTGCTTACCAACAGCAACCAAGGAAGAGCAATGAACAGACCCAAAAGCCTCAAACATGAGAAAGTGGCCCAGGTGGCCTGGTGAGATCTTGGGAGCTGCCTGGAAAACCGTGTGTAAGCCACCATTGGGTACCCGCAGCACCAGTTCATACTGAAGTCTTCCCAAAGGGGCCGTGGGGTGGAACTGTCAAGCTTCTTTCAAGAGAGGGGATGGGAGTGAAAAATCCAAGCAGAGGCATGATGTGACGTCAGTGGCTCATGGACTCCTGCTTTGCCTCATCCAGGCCTCCCTGGCTCACAGTGAGATTAACAGCCGCACTTTAGCTAAGCAAAGAAGGGGGTGGGGCAACCAGGGTGCCAGCATGAGGTGGACACCACAGCAAAGACGACAGTCTCCTAAGTCCCACATGTGAGGAAATCTGCTATGTCTCAGTAAACAGAAAAAAATACAACAAAAGAAAGTAAGGAAGTAGAGCAGAGACAAACAAGTTCCTAGAAATTAGGGTGGGTGAGGACCACGGTCACCACACTCCCATCCTGTCAGAAATACCACTCAATCCAGACAAGCAAAACTTCACACTTAGATCACAAACCAAACAGCCAAGTAGGTGACAAAACTTGCCTGTGGAATTCCCCATTACCCTGGATGCATCTTCAAAGGGCAGGCACACACACACACAATACACACACACACACACAATACACACACGCACGCACACACATGCACACACGTGTGTGAGACCCCATGATGGCACAGAAACACCACATTATGCCAAGATGGGTGTTCAGGATTTCTAGCAGATTCTTCTTGGAACAAACCTGCTAAGAGGCAAAGGGAATGGGGGTGATTCCAAGGAAGGCCCAACTCTTCTTCATCTGTTTATAAGCCAAGAATGGGGGAACGTACGGAGCCTCCCCAAGACATACAACTTCTCTACAATGAAAAATCCCACTCCTATTTCTTCTCAACTCTGCTTCCAAGTCTGCACGCATCTTCCTTCCCCCTCTCTGCAGTCCTGTGAGCCGGCTGTTTGTAACATTATGAAGTGTTCACACCTGTCCTGGTTTTCCATCTAGATCTTCTCGTCTTCCAGCCATCTTTCCTGACAGCAAGCTGGTGTGAAACTCCACAGGACGAGGCTAGATGAGCACTTCCATCATCTCCCCATCCGGGAATTCAGGCTTGTGCAACAAGCTGCTAACACGGCCTCTGTGGTCTGTCGACTTCCCGTGACCAGGAGAGCTCTCTGCCAAAGAGAGGGCAAATATCAGCAGCTGGCACTCCAGGAGCCCGCGATCCAGGAGCCTGTGCTGTGGTTTCCCAAGCACTCTCTCTGATGGGAGTATTTCTACTGTCAGGACCCTCCCAGGAGTCTCGTGCACCTTGGTGTATTCATGGGAGGCTGAGACTATCTCAGTGGGAAGTGCAGAATGACTGGTGGGGGGGATCCTAGAGAGGACAGTGTCTTAGGATTCTGAACTGAGTAGAAGTTAGGAAATGAGGAAGCTGCTGAAGACCCAAATTCCCCTAATTCCTGTCTGCTCAGATGTGAACAAGCAGCCTCACACCTCAGTCCTGCTACGCTGTTCCTACCACGATGGACTGTCCCCCAAACCTTGAACCCAAAGCCTCACACCTCAGTCCTGCCACGCTGTTCCTACCACAATGGACTGTCCCCCAAACCTTGAACCCAAAGCCTCACACCTCAGTCCTGCCACGCTGTTCCTACCACGATGGACTGTCCCCCAAACCCTGAACCCAAAGCCTCACACCTCAGTCCTGCCACGCTGTTCCTACCACGATGGACTGTCCCCCAAACCCTGAACCCACAGCCTCACACCTCAGTCCTGCCACGCTGTTCCTACCACGATGGACTGTCCCCCAAACCCTGAACCCACAGCCTCACACCTCAGTCCTGCCACGCTGTTCCTACCACGATGGACTGTCCCCCAAACCTTGAACCCAAAGCCTCACACCTCAGTCCTGCCACGCTGTTCCTACCACGATGGACTGTCCCCCAAACCCTGAACCCACAGCCTCACACCTCAGTCCTGCCACGCTGTTCCTACCACGATGGACTGTCCCCCAAACCCTGAACCCACAGCCTCACACCTCAGTCCTGCCACGATGTTCCTACCACGATGGACTGTCCCCTCCCCCCAATCATGAACCCACGGCAAATCCTCCCTCCCCCAGGTGACTTCTATCAGATATTTGCCTGCCCCCTGGGGAAGGGCAGAACACGCATATCGCCAGGTCACTCGAGCTGGCTATTTCCTTTCTTCAGTAACGAACTAAGCAGACCTAGACACATGTGAGCCCCACGACAACAAAGAGCACACTCAGTCTGTGTGTCACTGTGGCAACCACTACCGAAACATAGGAGCCAACGGGGCTTCCTGATCTGTAGCTCCCCTACAGATTCCTCCCCCTTCCCGTTTAGTCCCACAGTCCCACGGGGTCTCCAAGTGTGGGAGAGGTAGGGGCCACATACCCAGTTTCTCCATGGTTCCTTTGGCAGCTGGATGCTTCAGTAGGGGGCTGTTGGAAGGGGCAGTGCTCAGGCGGCCACGGCTAGGGAGAGAAGCCGTGTTGGGCCAGAAGAGATCAGTGCTCTTGTCGGTCTGCGTGCTACTGTCCTTGCTGCCTGTCTTGGCGTGGGTGCTGCTGGCCGATGCGGTGGAAGCCGGCGGGGACAGTGCAGAGGCCGGTGTGGTGGGCAGCAGCGGGGCAGACGCCTGTCCCTGGTGCTCCTTCCCCAGCAGGAATCCTGAAGGCAGAAGAAGCGATTTTTCAAGGAAAATCTGTTTCCCTCTACTTCCTTTTATAAGAAAACTTATCTTTTTCTTTCCAGGCCGGGGATGACTTCATTTATTCAATGATTTATTCTCTAAGCCCTAATAAACACTTGTGTGCATGCTTGATGTAATGAGAAATACTCCTATATTATGTCACCAGTCCCATGTCATTAAATTCCCTGTGGGGTTGGTAATTGTATTCTAAAGTCAAACAACTGAAAACCATGGTTGGACTGGTGGGGTAGCTCA
Source organism: Microtus oregoni (assembly GCF_018167655.1). Lineage (NCBI taxonomy): Eukaryota > Metazoa > Chordata > Mammalia > Rodentia > Cricetidae > Microtus > Microtus oregoni. Next base: position 31,723,557 of record NW_024543067.1, read on the forward strand.
GGGGGTAAAAAGACCCATGCCACTCAGCCCTGCCAACCTGAATCCCATCTCCTCACTGCCCAGACGAAGAGGTGGGAGAAGAGGTGGGATGGAGAAATCTCTCCTGGGAGCTGCTCAACCATTAGGAAGGCGGACAACCTTGTCTCTGTCGTCTCTTCAAGTCATCATACATGAAATGGGAAGACCTGAGGTCCATGTTGGTGGCCTCCACCCGAACCCTCAGAGTCACTCCTGATTCTGTGGCTGGCATGTGGGCACCAGTTACACTGACAAGGAGGTAAACTGGTGTGGACAGCAGGGCCAAGGTGCTCAAGGTGCCTGCAACTCAGGCACCAGCAGTGAGACCTGGATGCATGTCACAGGTCTCTCTTGGGAAGTTTCCATCAGATCTGCCTCTCACTGGGTTTGGAGCTAAGTGTCCTTGTGATGGTCTTTATCATAGTTGCTGTCCCCACAAATCCTCTCTGATGAGCTGAAGTTGTAGTGGCCACCAGTAGAGGGGCTTCAGACAGATATTCTGGCTGAGAGTCTTTGACCCTACCCCCCAACTCTGTGGGTTCATGTGGAGGCTCTCAGACACTGTAGGACAAATCAGCTGGATCCCTCTGAGGTCCTGTATGGGAGAAAACTGACTCTGGGCAGAGCATATGAAAACACATGCTGAGCAAGAGACAGGGGTAAAGAAGGGGCCCCCAGAGTTGCCAGCAAGCAGAGGGGAAGGAACAGAGGACTTGGGAGCATCCTCTCCAAGCTCACTGGCCCAGCCTGTGAAGCGTCCTGTCTACTCCAGATACTGCTCCATCTAAGACCCACTCCAGGATAACTCCCAGCCTCCTGCCTGTACCACACAGGAAGAGTGGTCCTCTGGGCACACTCTCCCCATTCTCTCCGCGAGCCTTTGCATGTTGCACAGGTGTGGATACACTGTGGCCCAGGACGGGGTGGAAGTCTGGGGTGTGGTAGTCTGAATTCAGATGGCTCCCATAATCTCATAGGGAGTGGCACTATTAGGAGGCGTGGTTTTGTTGGGTGACCATGGCCTTGTTGGAGGAAGTGTGTCACTGTGGAGGCCAGCTTTGAGTTTCCTATACTCGGAATACTCCCCAGTGTGTCAGTCAACTTCCTGTTGCCTGTGAGATGTAGCACTCCTGACTCCAGCACCCCATCTGCCTGCACGCTGCCATGCTCCCCACCATGATGATGATGGTCTGAACCTCTGCAACTGTAAGCAAGTCACCCCAATTAAATGTTTTCCTTGTAAGAATTTTCTCGGTCACGCTTTCTCTTCACAGCAATAGAAACCTCACTGAGACAGAGGGGCTCTAGGCGTGTCCTGCTAGGACATTTTTTGTTCTTCCTGTCAACAATATTGACAAGCATCAAGCCAAGCCCAGTAGCTCACAAACCTTTAGAATCTGCACAGTACTGTCATGTACCTGGCTTAGCTTGTGCAACCCAACATGACTGGCTTTACTCCCCATTTGAAGAATGTTCAAATTGAGATGAGGTGGGGGCTGGAGAGATGGCTCAGGGGTTAAGAGCACTGGCTCTCTTCCAGAGTCCTGAGTTCAATTCCCAGCAACCACACAGTGGCTCACACTCACCTATAATGAGATCTGGTGCCCTCTTCAGGCATGCAGACAGAATACCATATACATAATTAATAAATAAAATACTTTTAAAAATTGTAATAAGGTAACATCCTGAATCCCAACAGTGATAGGACTCCTGTAGTCCTGCTCTCTGGGTCCCCATCTCACCTATACTCCCCTTCCAGGTCTTCTCTTCCTTCTTCTCTTCCACCAGCTGGCTGCTGGTGAGTGAAGTCTGGCGGGAATGTGTCCCAGTGGCTGCAGCAATGGATGGGACAGAGCGGGCAGGCCGCAGGCTGGAAGAGTCTGTCTTCCCAGCATCCTTACGGGATCGTTGCTGAAGGACCTTTATCATGGCATCCTTCTCTATGATTTTAGCATGGAGGTTTTTTATTCTGTAAAACCAAACCAAAGAATAGCAGGGGTGTGATTAAAATGCCACTTAGTTATGAACTCTGGGACACTTGTCTCGGGGCACTCACAGTAATTCCGGGACACAGACGCGGGTGCACCAGAAGCTGTCTGTGAAGCTGTGCCCTCCACGGGAGAGCAAAGCAGTGCACCCTTTGCAGGGCCCTGGGACATTGGGAACTTCCGGGAGGGCTGTGAAAATGACTGCACTCACCTGCTGGGGAATTGGAGGCCTAAGTTGCTTGTGGATTGCACTTAGGGGGAAAAGAATGGAGATGGGAATGCCAGAGGAGCACGGAAGCCTCGGCCCTAAACAAGGCGTGTAACTGTAACTTACAGAGAGAAAACTCCCTGTAACTGCAGTGAAAAGGGAAAGAAATGGCAAGGTTCACGGAGGGAAGAAGACTTTCCCCCACCATCGGCAGACGACGGTAAGCAGTAAGCCTTGAGCTTTTTCACTAACTCTGATAGATACTCACTGAGCCTATTTATGGCTCCGTCAGAAAGCCCTGTTTTCACTCTGGCACAGAGCCTCAGGACTGGATTCTAGGCACTAAGGTGACATCAATTCCCTGGAAACTGTGTCCACTAGAGGAGCGCACCCTGACTGTTGAAAGTTCTTTGTCTTTGGTGGAAATAGGTTATTTTGGCTTCAAATTTCTGGACCTTGGGGGGTGGAATTTCTTTCTCATTCCAGGCTTACAGTAATGTGGAGATTATAGAAACAAATGCCCGGAACTAACAGGGACATCTAAATTCTTCAGGTATTAGATAACTGCCGTCTTCACTTGTCTCCCTACAGAACTGTTGTGTGGAGCCCCTTGCTTTCGCATTGAGACAACCAACCTCCTTCTCTCCAGGACAAGAGTCTCTGGGGTCCTTAGGCTCATGCAAGTGAGAACAGAGGACAGAGCGCCTGTGTGGAGGGGCTGGGCAGGGAGTGCAGCACCAGCTGCTGTCTCACTCAGATCTGGGGGCCATGCATGGCTGTCCTTACGTGTACTCCATGTCCTGACATCTCCTGTTGGCCTGCACCACCTCCTCGTCCTCTGGCCAGATGTGGGCCTCCAGAGAGCTCTCGCCATAGCTGCCGTTCCTCGAGTGGTTGATGATGGTGGTGTCCCTAGGAACACAAGACACAGTTGAGTCTCCAGCCCTTGCCTTTGGTCTTCCATGCACACACAGACTGGACAGACACATGTACTCCACCTTTTAGAGGACACCAGAGGTCCTCCACCATCCCACCTTGGGGGTCAGTCTCGACGGAGGCCAGAATGGGGAACCACAAACACTTCCGGAAACCCCCCTCAAAAGCCCTCTGTCGGCCACACTGTCCTAAGAACTAAGACAGCGTCTAAGGGCTGCGCTCGCTGACCTTGATTATTGCAGCTCTAACCCCTCATCAAACACACTGCCTTCTGCGGCAGGTGGAGGCACAGGGCTCCCAATGGGCTGGAGGACAGCGAAGAAGTGACTGACTGCACAGAGCTCATCTCCAAATGGATCCTCAAGCCCTACACCCAGGGATCAAGGAATGTCACGGAAAGGGGCAGAAAGACTTGCTGTGAAGCAGTGTCTTCTGGACACATCAGGACAGTGACACCAAGAGCTCTCAATGGCTATGGTTGCCTGCACACATCCAGCACAAGACCATGCCAGTCCACAGTCCAGCCCGGATGGGGAAGAAGAGTCATGGCTGCTGAGAGAGAAAGTCCGTTTTCTTTAGGGACAAACTTCCTGCTTGGTTGTCTATGCCCCAGTGCTCAGTCCTACATGTGCATACAGGCAACACTAATTGGACTCAGGAGGTGTGGTGTGTGTGTGTGCTTGTGTGTGTGCGCACGCACGTGTGTTAGTGTGTGCGTGCATATGTGTGCAAAGAAGAGGACATGAATCCGAGGGAGGCACATGGAGAAGGGAGGGTCCTGGAAGGAGTTGGAGATGCTGAAGGATGGATAAGATTAAAATACAATCTACTGGGGCCAGGCATGGTGGTGCATGCCTTTAATCCTAGCACTTAGAAGGCAGAGGCAGGAGGATCTCTGCAAGTTCCAGTCAGCCTGGTCTACAGAGAGAGTTCCAGGGCAGCCAGGACTGTTACACAAAAAAATTCTGTCTCAAAAAAACCAAATCAATCAAACACACAAAAAGCATTATACTAAGGTAAAATCATGTACATAAAGTGCTAAATAAACAAATAAAAGACAGTATCTCATGAAAACAATATTGAAAAATGAAAATACCCTGCTTCTTCTATTATCAAGGCCATTTGCTAATCTGTTGACGCTGAGTGTGTGAGGGCAAGCCTACAGATTGGGTGTGCCGACACACGCAGACTATCACTGCTGCATTTGCTGCTGCCTTTAAACTTTCTCGTCCTAGCTCACTCTCCCAATCACAGCTAAAGTTCTGCCTCTAGGCGTCACCCATGTAGCTGCTGGGTTAGTGTTTTGCAGAGGGGAGGTTGGTAGCTACTCAGTATAAAAGCCTTTTACCCTTCATAATGTCAGCAAGCACTTAATTTCATGCAGGGAACAACAGAGCACGGCTCACATGGTGTCCATTTCTACAGCATGTTCACAGAGAGTAAAACTAGGATCGGGTGACTTCTAGGACACCATTAGTGGACGGAAAGGGACCCAAGCCCAGAGATGACTCCAGAGCTCTTAGCCAGACCCAGCATGGAGCCAAGTTCCACGTGTCTTTAAGAAGGTCTCAGAAAAGATGCATCATGATAAAACAAACACGAAAGGGCAGGGGTGAGAACATGATGCAGAAAAGTAAACACTGTGGCTGTGGATTTATCAGAAAAGCAAACCACGGGGAAAGCAGGCAGAATGCTTTTAACCACCACATGGAACCATAAACTCCGCAGGGCTTGAAACAACTACACAGGGACGAAGAGCTAGAAACACTTCCCATCAAGTTACTTTGGAAACATTTCTAGGGCGCCAGAGGCAAATTTAAAAATTCATGTTCACGCTGCTGGGTAAGCTGACAAGCACTGTGGTCAAAACCAACATAGAGAGCCAGCATCTAGAAACGCAAGCATTCATGATCTCCGAAGGGACACTACTCTGCTTTGAAATTTGTGAAGTTTTAAAACCTTGCCCACACATCAAACAAAACAAAACAAAGCAAAAAGCCTCCTCTCCAAAATTTGAGCCAGTGCTGTCAGGATGACCTGTGCAGAGCAACAGCCATTAAAGGACAGCTGGGCCTGCTTGTCAACGACCACCCATCTCCACATCAGCCAGGCTTGCTGAGAGTCCCTGAAAGGGGGGTAAGGGTCATGAGATCTGCAACCAAATGCCATTCTTCTTAAACTGTTGTCTGCAATTCTGCCCTAACTGCACATGGCGCAGGGCCTTGGGAAGGGCTGGAGGATATAGGACGGGGAAAACCAAGACAGGGGGCTGCATCTCTTTACCCTCTGCGGAATCATCATCCTACTGGGTGAAGATTTTCCAGTGTTGCAGCTCTGGGGTCCTCTACACTCCTGCAAGTAACCCCTCTGCCTCTCTCCAAGTGAGCCCAATAAACTCTTAGGCTCTCCACGGTGGCCTTGGTGGAGTGCTATGGTTTGTCCACGAAACCTTCTGAGGAGGGCTAAACACTGCTCACATTCCCCCAGGGAAAGAATTTTAGCACCGGACAGCAAAAACAGTTGTCATATAAAGACCATATTGCTTGTTTAAAAATCTGCTTATAAATGCGACACACACAGCTGACCTAAGACTGGGACTTAGTGGCTGCAAACAGTCTCTTTTGTCCATTTGTCTGCACCCAGTTGGCATGGAGACAAGCGCTCAAGATTTCATCTTTTCTCAAAATAGCTTGTGTTATCCTTTTTCCCTTGTACAATCAAGAAAGCTATGCTGGAATTACCAAGTTGGTTTTTCGTTTACTTTTTATTCTGTTTTTATAGGACTTACTTTGTGTTTTCTTGTGTGTGTGCTCTCTTGCACACACAGATACACAGTGTATGGGTGTCCACAGATGCCAGAAGAGGGGGTAGGATGCCCCGGAGCTGGCGTTTGGGGCAGACCGGTGTGGAGCCTGTTTCTATCTACGAGAACTTGTGTAGTTTGGGGCAGATGGGCTATTAATGAGAACCTGTGTGTCTTCAGGCCGCAGTCAGCTTTAAAACTTACCTTGGATGGGGCAGATGCTTGGTGATTGACATGTAAGCATGAGTTGAGTTTGAATCCCCAGAACCCGTGTAAGTTTTAGGCTTATAGGACAGGACTGTAATCCCAGTCCCCACAGCAAGCTGAGGGGCAGAGGTGGGAGACTCCCTGAGAGCTCCTGGGCTGGCTAGACTGGTGTATTCCAAGAAAGATGATTCTGTCAGTCAAGGCAGAAGGTGAGCACCAGCGCTGTTCTCTGACACCCTTTCTACGTGTTCCAGCACGTGTGTGCCTATACTTACATACACACACATACAAGTGTTTAAGTAAGCCAGACACGTGTTAGGAAAGAGGTGATGGAGGAAGGTCATTGGCTAATAAAGGAACTGCCCTGGCCCATTTTATTGGTTAGAGGATAGGTGGGAGGAGTAGACAGAACAGAACGCTGGGAGGAAGAGGAAGTGAGGTCAGAGACTCGAAAGCTCTCTCTCAGGAGCAGACGCCTGAGAGAGACGCCATGCCCCGCTCCCGGCATGAAGCTCCGACCCAGGATGGACTAGGCTAGAATCTTCCCGGTAAGACCGGTTCTCACAGATTATTAGAGATGGGTTGATCGGGATGTGAGAATTAGCCTGTAAGTGCTAGAGCTAAAGGGCCAAGCAGTGCTTAAAAGAATACAGTGTCTGTGTAATTATTTTGGGGCATAAGCTAGCCGAGCAGGCGGCCGGGGTGCTGGGAACGCAGCCCCGCCGCCCCTTATTACTACAAAGAGGGTATAATAATAGCTTTTCTACTTTTTAATTCTGTCATGGATTTTTTTTTTTTTTGGTTTGGGTGGTGGGTACATGTATAAAATATATTTGATATTGAAAGCATAAAATCTAATAATAAGCCTTACAGTTTTCCATCCTGAAAACCAATTCTAATTTTATAAAAGTTCACTGAATTGTATGGACTTTGGGTCTGGTAATTTTTCTGTGTGGTGTTTTTATTTGCAAGTTTTTTTTTTAAAAAAATAATAAAATGTATGAAAATTTTTAAAAAGGCAGATCTTGTTCCTTGTGATAGGCCTCTCTGGACCTCCTTGGGCCCCCTGAACTTTTTATTTGCTTTTGAGACAAAGTTTAACTGTAGCTCAGGCTGTCCTTGAATCACTCATTCTTCTGACCCAGCCTTCTGAGTGCTGAGATTCCACCGTTAGCCCTGTCTGCAGTCCTACCTGCCTGTGGTCCTGCGCGGTGGGACCACCTCTCACCTCTCAGCTGAGATTCCATCGTTAGCCCTGTCTGCAGCCCTGAGCCATGGGACCACCTCTCACCTCTCAGCCGTGGCAGCGGCAGCAGCACTCATGGCAAAGTGCCGTATGGTGCTTTCTTCCAGGTATTTCTGCTCCCATTTGGTCATGTCGGCCTCCAGGGCTAGAATCCGCTCCTCCTTCTCCCGTACAAGTTCCATGAGGGCAGGGGCATTATATTCTGGGAGACTGGCTGGCTGGCCATTTCCATGTTTCTGGAGAAGTAAAAACACCATCATGAGGCTCCAAATGGGCCACAAGACATCACACCAACCTGGCCTTCCACTCCCTGAAGGGGGACACACAGGTCTTCAATCCTGCAGAGTCTACACATCAACATCAGTCAGGTCCATGTTCTCTCTTTCCAACATGAACCACCTCAATTCAGTGGGTCCTAACCCCCATGCCACCTCCATATCCCTTTATTTCATCTAATGCCCACATTGCTCTATAGAACACGTACTATTTCAGTTTTACATGCAGAGACTAAGTCCTTGAGAGACCATGTCCATGATTTGATGTTTTTAGCTAATGCAGAACAGAGCTGCGATTCAAATCCAGGTCTGACTCCATATCTCAATGTAGGCCATGTAGTTAATATATACAAATTCAAGAACTGGATTCAGTCCTGGCCTCAGGGCTACTCCTCCAGAATTCTGAGGAGCGGCTCCAGACTGCCCCCTTGGACATCAGAGGATAAAAGCAGAAAGGCACGGAAGTAGAATGAGATGCCCAAACATGCAGTTTCTAGCTGCCAGACCGTCACCTGGGAGATACGGGGTGACATGTGAGAAGGTGGGTGATCTTTAGTAAGAGGAAATAAGGTGGATGCTATCTGGATGTCTCTGGGACTGAGAAGAGTCACACTTTAGACTTCCTCCTTAACTCAGGTTTACCTAACCCATCTTTCCCTCTTCATCTCTTCAATCTGACACTGTCATCTGTTTTGGGGTAACAGAACTTCAGAGAGAGAGAAAGAAGGTTGGGATGAAAACTATGTTTGTTAAAACAAAGGGGGGGGGATAATAACAGTGCATAAAGAGTGAACACTTGTGAGCTATTATTTATGGATAATTTACATTGGTATAGTTTTTGTATATTGATATAAGTTCAAATTATATTTGTTATTTTTGTTTACATTATTTGTACATCTATGCTAAATTATTCTGTCAGATTGTATATATGCATGTTTCTACCTCTGTTTAGGACATTTTGTATATTGAAACAACTTTTAGGATACATTTTCATATTGCATTATATATTACTCCTACTTCTGATCAAGATACTTATAAATTGTTTACATTTTGAGGTCATTGTCCTCATTTGTTGCACATTTTTTACAGATTATTTGATATTCTGACATAAAGTTTAGTTTTTAAGTTATACAGGTATTAAATATTATAGCTCAATAGTTGTTCATGTTTGTTGTACATATAGTCAGATCAATTAGGCTCTTTAGATACATAGAGATTGTATTCTATCTAGATAGGTAATCTTCAACCACCTCAAGGATCAGTAGAACATGGTATTTGAATAACTTAGGGTTCTGTTGATATAGACATAATTGTTCCTGACAGCATCAACCTACTCCTGAGACAATGTTGAGCACCAAAACCACTCTACTCAGAGTTTGTTTTCTTCTTGGCATCATTGGCCTTTGGGCAAGTAACTGCTCATACCTCAACCACAGACAAAGTACATGGTATCCGGAAATGGACAAGCAGCACACAAGGAAAAAGACTGTCAAATCTTGCCAAGACAGGTTAAGACAGTTCTAGTAAATTTCCTGTCTCTAAAAATGGTCTGTCAATTATGCTAGGCCTTAGCCAAAGTTGGTTGCTTCAACCTTGCAAAATGAGACTTTGGGTGATTGCTCAGGTAGCTAATTGTCTCTGTCATATATTGCTCCCTGCCTACTCAAATAATATTGTCTTCCTTCTCAAGCCTTCAATTGGGTTAAAGAGTAGATAGCTGTAGTTACTATACTCTTATGATCTAGCCAAGCCATTTCCTATACAAGACTTAGACTCCATAGGATAGAATGTTTATTAAAACATTTAGCATATGTTCCTTACTTAATATTGTTTATGCTGCTTGTAATTCTAATTATACTTAATATCTGTTCCTAGTGTATATAGTTTTGCATTGGGTATGGAACTCTCTTATTTAGACAAAAGGGGGAGGTGCTGTGGAAGCATATTCCACTCCTTCAGTCAATAGACTTTAAGATACCAGCCCACTTGGACATGGTCTCTGATACTCTAAAAGCAGTTGTAAAGCTTGCACTTGTTCTCTTGCTTCTGGCTCCCGCTTCTGGGTGCTAGACTCTGTTCCTGTTCATGCAGAGGACTGTTATCTAGGACAGCGATCTGTAAATTTTTCCCTTAAATAAATAACCCTTTTATTATTCATAATTCTAAACTGGTGTGGGATTATTTTGTGATTTCCGTCTTCAATCCTGTCACTGCTGTTCTCTAGATGAACCTGGGCTCTCATAGCACCCGCCCCTGCCCCATGCATACCAAGAGCACTGTTCATATGCTTGGGGAGGCATGGGGGTTAGAAGGCATGGCAATGGGTATGCATAGGGTATGCATAGGAGTGTGCTTGCACAGGGGATGAACATGTGGGGGAGGGAAGCATGGGTGTGTGTGTGAGGATGAGTATGTGTGACATGCAGGGATGCATTGAACAGAGGTGAACATGTGCAGGGAGTAACCACGTGTGCTAGGGTGACCAATACGTGGGTAGGGATGAGTGTACATAGAAGGTGACTATGTATGCTGGCAAACATGTTGGGGGGTGAGTCTGTACAGAAACAAGCATGTTGTATAGGGTGTGTATGAGGAATGTGTGGGTATAAACATATGATCGCAGCATATCCGTATGAGTCTAGACTCACATTCCTTCTTTATTTACAGTTGTGGAACATTCCTTTACATTGTGTGAATAAACGTCACTATGATCGGTTTAATAAAGAGCTACATAGCCAATAGTTAGGCAGAGAATGCTGGGAAGAAGGGCAGAGCCACCAGGAGTCACCAGCAGATGCAAAGGAAGCAGGAGTAGTAACTAATCATGAGACACATGGCAGCGTGTAAATTAATAGAAATGAGCTAAGTTACCAGAGCTAGCTAAAAATAAGCCTAAGCTATGCGCCAAGCTTTCATAACAATAATAAGTCTCTGTGCTGGTTTTTGTGAGCTGGCATCCCCCCCCCCACCGCCATTTACAGTTGAGTCTGGTTTCACAGCACCTAAAGTAAAAGACCCACAGATAGGCCATCTACCAGGGGTAGATAGCATACTAGCACAGTAACTGGAAAGAACACTTCTGGCTGTAGTCAAACTCACTTTGTTAGCCAGAGAGCACACCAGCTTTGTGCTCAGTGGGACTATGGGAGTCTCAGCAGCTGAGCAACAGAGACTGGCTGATGGAGAAGAGGCCCTGCCCTGTGCATGGTGAGCACCCAGTCTAAGGACCAGGAGCCCAGAGGAAAAGAGGCCTTTCCTTACAAACCAGAACCTGCCATGGAGACAATCGGGAGGCCAGGGATGAATTCATTTTCTAGAAAATGCTAGCAGCACTGCCCTCCTCAGCCAAGGGCACACTTCCAGAGGGACCTGCACGGACCTGGCCTGCACTGGGGCTAAGCTGACCGGAGGGCATGCTTTCAACCACTCGGCCCTATCCAGTAGGCAATTCCATAGAGCCTGCCTCGCAAATACCCCAGGCAGCTTCAGGGAGGGCTTCCCAGCTCCCTAGAAAAACAGGGGTCTTAGCTAGGGCTTCTACTGTTACAACAAAACACTAGACCAAAAAAGCAAGTTGGGAAGCAAAGGGTTTATTTGGCTTCCACTTCCACATTGCTCTTCACTATCAAAGGAAGTCAGGACAGGAGCCTGGAGGCAGGAGCTGATGCAGAGGCCATGGAGGGGAGCTGCTTACTGGCTTGCTGTCCCTGGCTTGCTGTCTGCTTTCTTATAGAACCCAGGACCACCAGCCTGGGGATGGCACCACCCACCATGGCTGGGCCCTCTCCCACTGATCACTAATTGAGAAAATGCCTGACAGCTGGATCTCAGGAAGCTAAGGGTCCTTCCTGTCTGGTAACTCCAGTTTGGGTGAAGTTGACACACGACCAGCATACTGGACAAGCCCCAGCACATCTGAGGCTGGAGCCTCTGGCTTGCCTGACTTGGCGTTTCCCGCAGGAATTCTCTTTGCTGAGACATGTATGGACCCTGAGTTGGTGCCCTCTCAGGGCTTCCTCACAGCTGAGCTTCAGACCAGCAGTCTCCGGCAGAGCAGGTGTAGTACGGTAGCTTATGGCCAGTCTTACTACAGGGAGCCCTAAACACCTTCCCCAACTGAACTCGGTAACCAATGTGACCCCTGCCTTCCCCAACTGAACTCAGTAACCAATGTGACCCCTGCTTTCCTCAGGTGAACTCAGTGACCAACGTGACCCCTGCTTTCCTCAGCTGAACTCAGTGACCAACGTGACCCCTGCCTTCCTCAGCTGAACTCAGTGACCAGTGTGACCCCTGCAGCTGCTCTTCTCTACCACAGGCTCCCCTAACCTGAACTTCTCCCCAGGTGCTGGTTCTCCACTGGCTACAAAAGAAAGCCACTCTCTCCGTTTGGCCAAGTGCCTTCCACGGCTGGGCATCACCTCATCAGAATTCACCCCACAGACACTCCTCCAGAGCAGCACCCAGCTGCCCTGGCTTCGCAACACTTTCAAGGCCCTGTTTTCACCTGTCCTCTTCCTCTGCCTCTGTATTCTCGTCCTGCATGCCCATTAAATCAACGTCCCCCATGTAAGTTCACCTAAAGTGCAGTCCCCTCTTTCTAGGCTCAAGTCAGAGACCACAGAGGTCATGTAGGTGAAGATTCCCTTGGACGGCCCTCAAGGGGCTCCTAGGTGGATCTATAAGCTGCCATGCCATCTGATTGTCGCTCACCTGCTGGGTCCGCAGAGCATCCAACTCCCTTTCCAGCCAGGTCCGCAGCCTGCGTTCCATCTGCTCCCGCTTCTCGCATGCAGACTGCAGCTGGGTCAGGGCCTGCTGCAGCTTCTCCACCTTCTCCACATAGGCTTGCTTCTCTCGTAGCTGAGGGAGAGAGCGAAACAGTACAGAATGGACACCAGTCAGCACTGCAGTTGGAGACCCCAGCTAAACTGTGATGTGTCACCCCCATTCCGACCCTCAGGAGCCTGTGGCAGGTATAGCAAGATGGCCAGGAGGTAGGGATGGAAAGTCCCTGGACAGCCTGCTTTGGGCCTTGTAAGCAGCTCTGCATTCTCTGCCTCATTACTGGTTTTAATCATAGCACCTACAGCCACTGGAAACAAGATCAGCAATACTTAGTCTCTAAAGTTAAATGGAAAATCATAAATCAGATGTTATTTACATTATCACAACTGTATCTTCTACTTATACATAGATCCGTGAAAAAAAAAAAAGCCTGGAAAAGAGCCTTAAAGTATTTGTCACGTTTATCTGTATGGCAGAAAGGTCATATCTGCAAGAATAACAAATTTATTATTTTCTAGTTTTCTCTAGTATATAAGAGTTATTTCAATAAGTAATACATGATAAGTATAATTAATAAAACAATACATTATATAATGAGCATGCTACAATTATTTCTACAATGGAGGAAATACACACACACACATATAATTTGTATGTATGCATACACACATATGTGCCCTTTGTACGTTTGCTAGTGAATGGAGTAACTTTCTCCTCTGCAGCTGAATAGCTTCCTACAGGGAGGGAAGGGCACAGTGAACACCCGAGGCCACGACTGAAGTAGGAACGAATGTGAAATGATTGTATAAACACACCATCAGGCAGGTTTTAGTGTCAGCACCCACAGGGCCAATCCTAACCCTCAATACTGGGTGCTCTCTCTGCTCTGGGAGTCTGGCTCACATTCAGAAATCCAGGTGTTTCCTAGCTTCCTGGGAGCCAACTTGAGCCAAGAAATCATACCAAAACATTTACTGGATCCAGTGCTCTGCAAGAAGACAGCGATGTTGTTTTCCTGTCTCTTTATGAGTGACTCAGCCCCACACTGAAGCACAGTCACACAGGCAGGCAGCGACGCGCCTGGTCTGGCAGCCTGTTGCTGGGGGAGGCTCTGCCGTGAGCCATGCCTGCTTCTGCTCAGCCTTATCAGAGCCACTGGATTAATAAAGCCCTTCCGATTGCACCAGGAAGGGACAGCTACAACCGACTTTAGGGTAATTTTCTTTCATGGAGCTTGACTGTTACTTTAGCAGGCTTCTGAGAGACTGCAGGCAAGTTCCTGGGTTAGCGGCCGTGCTGGAGCAAATGCTGTGGTATTCCACCATGCACACCTACTGACTATACAGCCAGCATGAGATTTGTCTAGGCGTCTGTTAGCCAGAGTGAGCAGTGTGTCTCCAGGGCCTGGGACAGACAGCTCCCGCCAGATCAGCTCCCAGCCAGTTCCTCAGTGTTAATGTTAAGTGAAGGCGTATATCCCTGAGCATCTGCAAGATCCTCCAACGTGTGGCTCTGCCCCTCTATTGGTTTCAGCCTGAAGGCTGGCAAGGAGGATTTCCCGATGAGGATGATTTGTGACAGCCATGCTGCCAGCTGGAGTTTTCAGAGCACTAGGGTACCAGGCACTGTGTTCTGTAGGCTGTCTCTCAGTTACTCCCGCCATGCTCTACACCACCTCCTCGCTCTATACCATACTATATACTATACTATATACTATCCTGGGTGGATGGGAACACCGAGGGCAAATGGGCACCATGATGGGTCATGGTCACGTAGCTGCAATGTCAGGGAGCTTGTACACTCGACTCTCACTAGCCTGGCTCCACATCCGTACTGTAAGAGCAGGTAAAGTAGTACAAAGGGAGCAGTAGGTACAAGATCCTGGGATGAACAAAACCCTTCCAAAGAAACCTGTGTAAGAACAGAGTGGGAATGACAACAAGACCCAAGCCATTTTAGAAAGAGCTTTGTCCACCAGCCAGACATATAAAAATGAGGCCAAGAGGAGACCATGGCAGAGCTTAGGAATCAGTCACATTTCAGCAGCCCATAAATGACTTTCACTTCTGCGAGGTCTATGAACACTAAATGAAGGGCTGACAAGATGGCTCAGCAGGTGCTTGCTGTGCAAGAATATCAACCTGCATGCTATGACACAGGTCCTCCTCTGATGTAGGCAGGTCTTTATCTATCTGTTGCTTTCATTGGTTAATTAATAAAGAAAACTGCTTGGCCTGATAGGTCAGAACATAGGTAGGTGGGGAAGACAGAACAGAATGCTCGGAGAAAGAGAGCAGAGTCAGGAAGACACCATGAGCTCCGGCCCAAGATGGATGTAGGCTAGAATCTTTTCTGGTAAGCTACCAACTTGTGGTGCTACACAGATTATTAGAAATGGGTTAATCAAGATGTGAGAATTAGCCATTAAGAGGCTGGAACTAATGGGCCGAGCAGTGTTTAAATGAATACAGTTTGTGTGTTGTTATTTCCAGGGCTAAGCCAGGTGGCCGGGAGCTGGGTGGCAGGAACGCAGCCCGCTGTTCCTTCTACACTCTTCCACATACATGCTATGACATGGGTCCTCCTCCACATGCATGCTATGGCACGGGTCCTCCTCCACATGCATGTTATGACATGAGTCCTCCTCCACATGCATGCTATGACACAGGTCCTCCTCCACATGCATGCTATGACACGTGTCCTCCTCCACATGCATGCTATGACACGAGTCCTCCTCCACATACATGATATGACACGTGTCCTCCTCCACATGCATGCTATGACACATGTCCTCCTCCACATACATGCTATGACACGAGTCCTCCTCCACATACATGATATGACACGTGTCCTCCTCCACATGCATGCTATGACACATGTCCTTTTCCACATGCATGCTATGACACGGATCCTCCTCCACATATATGCTATGACACGTGTCCTTTTCCACATGCATGCTATGACACGGATCCTCCTCCACTTGCATGCTATGACATGAATCCTTCTCCATATTCATGCTATGACACATGTCCTCCTCCACATTCCATGCACACACAATAATAATATCTTTTAAAAGGGAATAAACAAAAGAGCTTACAAAATTGAATTTCCTTAGTTCCACGCATGGAGACAAGCCCTCAAGAGTGATTTTACTGAGGACAATAATACAGAGGTCCAGGCCTCCCTCGCTCAGAGTAGACCCACTGTCAAAGGTCAAAGGGCACTTTCTACAATGACACAGTAGATCTCTTGGCTGCCACTCAGGATTCTCCTGCTGGTATTAAAATCTGAGCTTTCACATGGGACTTGTAGGGTTAAAATGAACCTAAGGGGTACAGCCCTCGCTGCCTTCTATTCCAAGCACCAGGCTAAGTACTGGTCTGATCTCTTGCTGTCCTCCAGACTTGCTGGCATCTACTTACCAAGATGATGTCTGCTTAGGGTGACCATCACAGAGGTGGCAGCCACCGCTGCAGGGAGCCACAAGGTGCAGGCCTGTAGGTAACCCCTCTGCTCCTCCTGCCTCAGTTTACAGCCTAGACTCCCTAGCTTACACCTTACACATGATCTTCGGATTCCTCTCTTGGGGTAAAAGGGACAGTCAATGCAATGACAACGCTAAGCTGAAGAGCTGGTTTCACCCAGACTGCTAAACCAGCATTTCCTGGGTTCAGGGTGTAGGGTATGGCACCAGCCCAACCCACCTGACTAATCCTTGGCCTTAGAATTGGGAGCACAAAGACCCAGCCATGGCAGCTTTACCAGCACCAGTAGCTTCTGGTCATGCCAATCATTTGCAGCCCTGGGCACTTGGCTACCAACAGGGTAGGTGTGGGTCCTTGTTTGGATCATGTTCTTACTACCTGCCTCTCAGATTCTGCCTGCCTCTGTGATGGAAAACCCTTTACTCATTTGCACCTGGGGGGTTCCTCACAACTCTCCCTTCTCTCCTCTGTCCCTTTCCCATGCTGCTCTCACCTCTTCCTCCAGCTTGATGACTCTGGCCTGGGCATTGCTCAAAGCCTGGTCCAGGATCTCAATATGCCTCCGATGGTCCTCGCTTGCATTCCGCACTGCTGCCAACTCCATTTCCAACTTTTCCTTTTCCTTCAAGAATTCTTTGTCTGCAAGGGGGAAAAAACAGAACAAGCTCCGTCAGAAAGTGCTCAGCCCCAGGCTCATTGCCAGTCTACATCTGGAAGGACTGAAAATAAAAACCATACAAATAGCAGTGAGTTGCTACTGCTGCTGCTGCTGGACAGCGATGAAGGGCGAGTGAAGGAATGACTTCCTCAAACCCACCCTTGACTCTGCTCGGATGTGCATCCAGTGATGAGGTGCTGGGTCACATCAGTGGGACAATGCATGCTAAGCATGCACAAGATGCTGGGTTTGATCCCAGCATAACAAGAAGGAAGTGGAAAGTGCATGCAGGAGCCAGGAGCCCCACCAGCCCAGGGATGGCACCACATACAATGAGCCAGACCCTTCTACATCAATCACTAAGAAAATTCCCTACGGGTTTGTCTACCAATCTTATGACAGCATCTTCTCAGTTGAGGCTCCTGCCTCTCCAGTGATGCTGTCTTGTGTAAAGTTGACATAAACCAGTGAGCACACCTCTCTTCCATAAGCCCAGATGAGGCGGCAAATACACAGCATCAATATGAACAACACACTCTTCATTAAACAGGAGCTAAAGGGTCAAAGGGTCACCGCTCTTTCTGTAAGCCTAAAGCCCACAGCAATCATCTCCTGCAGGACTGCAAAGGAATGTCAGGAAAAGCCTGGCTAGCATCAGTGAGCCCTGGCCAAAGGTGGAATTTAAATAAAGGGAGGGGGAGGGGGCTTGAAACTGATCCAGTCAAGAGTCAGCTTGGGAGCTAGAAAGGAAGTTAGGCCAAACTACCAAAAATCACAAAGTTTGGCAAATTTCTCTGTCTTCAGAATTTAGGGCTCTGACAAACCCATACATCAGGATACTATTATGAGAACATGCAGGACTACTTCTTGAATATGCTAATTTTTGTTGTTTGGGATTGTCTTTATTTAAGCTGTGAGCACTTAGTCATGATGTTGCTAAGAATTATGACATATACCAGAATACAATCATCTAAACAGCTTTTTAAAATATGACAGTTGGAGTTTTACATTTCTGGCTCATGCAATGAGTTTGCAAAAATTCAAACCTTGGCTGATGGTTTTTCCAAAACCATTTGATGCTATCATTTGCCTCTGGCAAAATTAATAAAATATGTTCCCAATAAATCTGGAGGATCACAAAGACACTGGCCCTGCTCCTAAATTAAACGGACTCAGAGGCTTCTGCAACGCCAAGCGTAAGTAAGGGGAGTGCGGTGATTCACATGGAGGGTGTGCAGGAAGACAGCAGCCTGGCTGAACCCCTGAACTCCCAGAGCACAGCCCAGAAGCTACTATCACCCTTGCCTCAGTCTCCTGTATTTTAAAGATAAAAACCTTTCAACACATAGACTCACTCTGGGACATGTACTGGCCCTCTGCAGCTTTGTCTTCGTGCCCGTCATAGTCCCTGCTGGACAGCTGCCTGTTGGCTGTCTCCAGTCGATCTACAAACAAAGCAGAGATGAGCCTAAGTCACCACACAACAAAGAAACATGGTCAGTCCCAAAATCTGCAGATGAGGAGGGAGATGATCAGGTAGAGGCCCAGACTGAGCGGTCTGGGGGTTTTCTCCAAGCTCTCGTGAGAAAAACCTTGTGGGGCTGAAAATGAGCTCAGTCAGCAGAGTTCATTCTGCACATCATAAGGACTGGAGTTTTCACTAATGCGAAAGCTGCATCTGGCGGCATGCATCTGTCATCCAGCTCTGGGAACTGGAGACAGAGATCCCTAGGGCTTGATGGTCAGCCAGCCTAGTTATATCAGCCAGCCGCCAGTTCAGTGAGACCCCCACTCTCCAGGGGAAAAAAAGGCAGGGTGAGGCTAGCCAGATAGCTTGGCAGGTAAACAGGCTAACAATGAAGCCCAGACTACCTGCCTTAATTCCCAGACCCACAAAAAAGCCAGATGCAGGAGTTGCATCTCTAGCCCCAGTCCTCTTGTGGAGAGTCAGGAGAATCACCTACAAGCTCATCAGCCAGTTAACCTGGAGCATAAAGTATGGCAGAAACAGCAAGAGTAACCATGCCTCAGCATGGTAGAGAAAATCAACTCTCCTCTGAAATAAACACACAGACACAGAGCCACACACGCACACCCCTCCCCCCCCCCACACGCACACACGAGCACACACAACAAAATTAAAATTAAGGTGGAGAGTGGCCATGGAAGACACCCAGCCTTGGCGGCATTAGACCAGGTTGCACCTCGGAGATCTCTGTTGAAGTCGTGAAGTCTCCGGATCTCGCCTTCCAGCTTGTTTCTCATTGCCTTGTCGAGAGACTCACGCTTGCTGGTGGACTTGACCAAGCTCTCGTAGGCTTCTGAGATCCTCTGCAGCTCTTTTTCAAACTGCAAGACAGACTTAGCATTAAAGTGGCATTTGTGACAGGGCCTGTGTGATGCTGGCTGCCCAGCATCCTGTATATGAGGCTGCATCGTGGACGCCTGTCTGTACCTCAGGTTTCATATCTACTCCATTTCACTTCTCGTACTGCCCTGTAAGACTTACAGTGATCCTATACAGATGGTCTGTCAAATCTGGCCAAACTGTCTAACTTAACCCAGTGAAGTCTCTTGGTACTGACAAGAGTCAGGGGTGAATCTAAACATAACCAAAACATCCCTTTTAAAATATTTATTTGGTTATTATTATTATTATTATTATTATTAGTGTGTGTGTGTGTCCAAGGAGTCCAGAAGATGGTGTTGGATCCCCTGAAGATGGAATTCCAGGCAAATGTGAACCACACAATAAGAGTACTGAGAATTCAGGTCCTCTGCAAGAACAACAAGCACTCTGAACCACTGAGTCATATCTCCAGCCCCCTAAATAGCTTATTTTTGTATCACTTACAATGATTAATGAAGTTCCAATTCCACATAAGGAAGGTGTTAAAGTGGGGTAAAACAAGCATTCTGACCAAAACCCAGACCTGCAGACTCTAAGCACATTGTTCTTTCTGGAGACCCTGCCCCTGCCTCTATGTTGAGTGTTGTCTGTGAAACAGTGCTACGGAGAACAAATGGCCTTGAGGCTAACTGTAAACAGATGTGCAGTGGAAACCTCTCCATGCGAAGGCATGATGGGGGATGGGATTGCAACTGTAGGTGCAACTTTATTTGTTCATATTTTACCAGGTCAAGAAAGCTAACCATGGAGCCTCCAACTACTGTGAAGACAGATCCAACAAGTATGTCACTGTCACAACAGGAGTCTAGCATAGTAGCATCTCCAAGTGGAAACCAACAACTCCTATCAGTGCTGTGTAGCAGAGCAGACGAGATCACCGTCTCAGCCTAGGTGCCTATCCAACAACAAATGGGGAAAGAAAGTGGACTGAACACCCAGGGAAGCTTTCTCAGCTATAAAGAAAGATGAAGGTACGGCATTTGCAGAGAAATGGCGTAAGTGACCAGGCCATACTCAGAACCACAGGATGCTTTTCTCTCACAACTGATTCTAGTTCTGTTTTGTTTAAATCTAGGTGTATAGAGCATGAAACTTGAAGGGGCTATGTGAAGAAAGAAAGGGACACAGAGCAGGGAGACAGGACTGTGTAACGGGGTACAAGGGCTGTATGCAAACTCATATGCCAAGGCTTAGCGTGTGAAAATGTCAGGGTGGAACCCACTACTTTGTAAGCCAACTACAGAAGTTAGATGACTGGAGTGATACAAAAAAGTGGGGGTGGGGGGCTGAAAGAGACCACGTGGAAAGGCAGGCAACAGCTGAACCTTAACCATGGGTAGCAAAGCACTGTGCCATCGGTCACCTTTGTCACCAGAAGGCCAGAGGAAGTTTTCAGTCCCTCCATGGAATAGACATGTCCTCTAAGGAGGGTGGAGCTGAGAGATGAGGTCCTTTTGCCTCCTTCTACCGGAGTTGGCTCTTTCCTTTGTCCCACTCTTGAACAATGCCTTTCTGCTTTTTCCAGAGCTACCATGAGTGGTGGTGTGTCGTAAACCGTGTTCACAGTACGGCTGCATTCAAAACAGGAAGGGCCAAGACAGGCCCTCAGAATAATAAGATCTCTATGAACATCGTTGTGCTCAGAACGAAACCCAAGCATCCCATGGTGTCCTGACAATAACAGCCCATCATTCACCTCTCTCCTTCCACGGCCCATCAGATTACCTCCCCACGTCACGTACCTTGTGAAGCTTGTCGGCGTTGTCATAGCAGCCCTGAAGCTCCTGGTGAAGCACGCGGTTCTCCTCCGTGAGGATCTCCACCATCTGTTGGGCTCGCTCCACGATTGCAAAGGCATCTGGTCCAAGCGGCTGGCTGGGGGAGGCGGGGGGAGGCTGTGGAGCAGCAGCCAGGCTCATCGGAAGGGGAAGAGGCAGGGAGACAGAGTGCAGCGGTCCGCTGACAGAGGAAGTCTGAGAGGACATGGGGCTGTGCTGCTGCACCGTGGATGGAAAGGGAAGCTGGCATGGCCGGCTGTGGGAAAGAGAGGACCAGTCATCAGACTCCAGAGTTAGTATGGGAGAGGAGGGAAGGTCCCCAGCACAGGCATCGTCGGTGCTTCCTTTGGCCGGTCTCGCCGGTGCACTTCCCCACACTCAACTCGGCAGTAAGTTCAGGCATTTACCGTATTCTTCTCACCAGCTTTGGCTACTGGGCAAACAGTGGACAAGCCGACGGGCAAGCCGTGCTAGAATTAGACAAAGCTGAGTGTAGCCTCCAAAGAATAGAACTCTGGAGAAGCTACTTCTATGTAAGAGGTCAGGGAGAGAGTCTCACAGGCAGAAGTTTGGGCTGAAGTCTGTAAGGCAGCCAAGAGGGAGCAGTGACTTGGATGGAAGGGTGAGATGGGAGAGAGTTGGGCTTCAGCTAGAACTGGCCAGTGCACAAGACCTATGGCAGAAACCAGCAGCAGCCAGCATCACCGAGTAGAAGGAACCAGCAACAGCCAGCATCACCGAGTAGAAGGAACCAGCAGCAGCCAGCATCACTGAGTAGAAGGACGCAACCCTTGCAAAGCACCGCCAGCCAGCGAACAGCAGTGCTAGCCTGGACGGCAGGCCTGGGCGAGCCACAGCCGCACCTCCATAAGAGGCTAGTGGGGCTACCTTGCTGCATAAGGGGCTAGTGGGGGCTACCTTGCTAGGAGTGTTGCACAGAGAACTCAGTCACAGGGCAAAGCCCTGGAAAGGAGGTCTGGGTAAGGCCCAGCAGAGAAGTTCTGTGTCTATGAAGGATGAAGAGATAAGAAGGGCGGAAGATAAAAATATTACCTCTAGATTTGTGGCTTAACAAGAAATGGGAAGTGCTACTAATTAATCAAATGGGACAGTGTAGGCAAAGATCTGTGCTCCGATGACTCTGTTCTGAGGTCTAAACATCCAGACTTCAAATCTAGTCTGATGACCAAAAGCACCCAATAGTATCCTTTAAAGGCTGAGCTCCCGGTGTTTGGCTTCAATGTGAAACAACGAATTTCCAGCTCCTGTTTCCATCTCCCCCAAATTCTGCCTTCGCTATTCTGCTACCCTGTGTCACGAGCCCCACACAGCAACCTCATGGAAATACACACATAAGCCCTCATGGGAACACGTGGCATATAAGTCTCGTCTCGTTCTCCCATCCCTACTGCCTCTCTTTTCCAGAGACAGGAATTTAACCTTCACGTTAATCTCTACTTCCAGGTCTGGGAACTGGAGGGGAGGTGACGAGACTTGAGTGACAGCAGGACAGTTGTGTGTACTGGCATAGGCCCATAAGCCCAGTACTTGGGAGGCAGAGGCAGGGAGACGACCACAAGTTTCAGGAAAGCCTGTGTAGGGTAAAAGGGACAACTGGAGCAGGAAACCAACCAATCACTAAGCACCCTGACTCTGAACCTACACCAGACAAAGAAACGCACCTTGTATTTGAGACCTGAGCCAGGAAAAAAACATCTTTATCCCTAAATCCAGGACTAAAGACATGTGCCCTGACTCTGAAACTAGTGTCAAAGAAACACACTTTGTCTCTAGAAGTATGCCCTGATCCTAAGATTAGAGTCAAAAAGCGAAAAAGGACCAGTGAAAGAAACAGTTTGGCTATGAAGGCAGAGCCATCTCTGTCCCTGACCAGCTAAACTGACCAATCCCTGAGCAGGGAAAAACTAACCAATCCCCTGTCTCCCTGGGAAAACTCCGCCCCTAAGAGGCTCTATAGAAGCCTCTCCACCCCTTCAGATAAGAGCTGCCATTAATCCTTCCCTGGCAGAGGTAGCCACTCTCCTGGATTCCTCCTTCCCAAATAAATCTCTTTCTCAAAAGATTCTTGGGTGATGACCTTCATTTGCAGGTACAGAGCAGAAGAACCTGGCTGGGATGTCCCTTAGAAGACTGAGCTGAGAAAGTTTGCTGAGGCCTAGGGGGTATCAGCAAGGCAGAGCACAATAGAATAACCTTGCTAGGAAGCTCCTTAAGGGGAGCTGAGCAAGGCCAGCAAAGGAAAAGTAACAACTTTTCACTGCTGGAGGTGACTGTTACATTTCTTCAGGGGGCTTCCCCTTAGCAGAGTGTTAGCAGAAGAAACATCTTGGGCCTGAGAAGAGGCAGATAGCTCTGCTAGGACGCTCCTGTAAGGGAACAGAGCAGAGCTCAGCTGCAGCTGCTCTCCAGGAGAAGGGCAGGATCCCTGTATCCTGCGGGGAGACCCTACCCTGCCATACCCCAGCTTCAGGTAGCCTGGCTTCCCAAACAGGGATAGTCAGAACACCTTTCTTCCAGGCCTGAGCTGTCCCATTGCAGCTCCAGCCTCTAGAGCTGTCCTATTGCAGCTCTAAGTATATCCTGGCTTCCCGATAAGTCAGGATATCCCAACACCACTACTGTACCACATTCCCCTACAGCCTAGGCTACATATGGTGAGTTACAGGCTAGCCTAACCTACTGCACATCCACTGTTGCTCTAATCTCCCTCTACCCCTCGATGACCTGTTATGGCCAGCCTTATGCTATTTATTCTCACAAATTTATACGTTAATATTACTCATTGTTTCATGCCTATGACCTTTCTTCTACCTAATCATCGGTGTGCAACTGAGGACAGAAGCTTATAACTCATAGTGACTTAACATGCAGTAATTTCGGTTCATTGATTTAATCCCCAACTCTGAGACCAAGTTGATTCCTATCTGCTTGGCTGCTTTTCAAAGAAGAGACAACCCTCCAACACTATGTGATGAAGGGGATAACCCCCGCCAATCACAGTTACTTAGACTCTGGGATCATGAAGATCCCCACATAGTAACAGGGACTCTGCCTTCTCCTGTGTGGGGAGGTCACAAAACTGAAATAATAGTGTTACTCGGTTTAAAGAAACAGGTCGACAGTAACATGTTCCTCTCAACATGGAACAGTATTCAGAAGCATATTAGACAAGTTTTTATATTCTGCCAGCAAACAGCTGTGTCATGAATAGCACTGATTTAATCTGTTTCTCCCCAACCTGGGCATCCACTGTCCCTACACCAGGTGCGCCATTATTCTGTTTTGTTGGTATGCGAATTAAAGCTCCCAGGATTACAGGGGAACCATGGTGCTGACATTCTGACAAAGCTAAAAACACTTCCCAAGGCACACACACCACCACACCAGGGCCCCCTGTCAAAACCACAGAATGGAGGCAAGAAAGCAGAGCAGCTCTAGGGAACTGCCGGGACACACCAGGACACAGCTCAGGTCTCTCTCTGCTTGTCCAAACAGAAAGAGGTCTCTGAGCACTTACAAGAGCTCTGGGTAAAGGCATCAGAATGTAGACTTGAATGAGAAGGAAAACATCTCAATGGTTTTTATACTAATTATTTGCTGAAAGATAATATTTTAGATACCTGGACTTTGATATATCTAAGTGCTGTGTACATGTTTGTGTTTGTGGATGTGTGCACGAAGATTTGGGTACAGTTCTGTCTGTAGGCCAGAGGTCAAGACCGGGTGTCACTCCTGAACCACTCTCTGTCTTCATTTCTTGAGACAGGGTCTCTCACTGAACCTGAAATCCATCGATTCAGCTGGGCTAGCTGCTTCAAGAATCCTCCTGTCTCTGTCTTCCCAGGACTGGGCTTACAGGCAGGTGACATCATGCCATGTTCTAGGGATCCAAACTCAATGTTTTGAGTTGGATAGCAGGCATTTTACTGGGTCATGCCCTTAGCACAAAAAATGTCTTTTAAATGTTTTAAGTGAATTAACAAATAGATTTCTAAATAAATTTCATCTGTATCTTTTAATTTTTTTTAAAGGATGGCAAGGTGGTTCAAAGTGATTAAGAGCATATTCTGTTCTTGCATAGGACCAGAGTTGGGTCCCCAGCACCCACACTGGGTGGCTCACAACTGCATGTAACTCCAGTTCCAGGGGATCTGGCATCATCTTCTAGTCTCTGAGGTGGGCAACCACCACATGTGGCAAACACACGTGCATGCACGCACACATGCACACACACACACAGTTTAAAAAAAATAGAAAGGTGTTAAAAAATAATTTTCCAAAGCAGAATGTATGAAGACTTCCAACTGAAGAGACAACCAGCCTCCAAATTACAGATCTTAGCTTCTCAAAATAGATTAGTTCAATTAAACACAGTACATTTCAACCATGAGGAGAAATAAGATGGGTACTCTAAAGTTTTAGATAATCCAGTATGTTATAAACTAGTATAAATTCAAATTAATCAGGGTTTAAAATAAAAAAAATCTATTATGAAAGGGGATGCTGAAAAGTCTTACATTATATACATATCCATACACATTTTTATTATGTGTACATGCCTATGCATTACATGTGTGTATATATGCATGTATATGTTCTACATGTGCATGAATGTGCTGTGTATGTATGTATGTATATGTACGTGTAGTGTGTAGTGTGATTGCATGTATGTGTATTCCATCAGAGCACATGTTCAGAATTCAGAGGATAATCTGAAGATACAGCTCTGACCTTCCACCAAGTGGATCCTTGAAATCAAATTCAGGTCAGTAGGCTTGGTGTCTGGTGTCTTTCCCTGTCAAGCCATGTCACTGGCCTTGCCCAGGACTTCTACAGGGCCAAACTGCACATATACAAAGCAGTCTCCCTTGGAAACCAGTTCCAGAACTCAGTGGTATCAGAGAATGCTGACACCGGAGCATGAGTGGGCAGAATGGGACGCGCATGCTACATTCTGTGCACGGAACTCGGGGTGTAGCGACAGGTCAGCCGTTACAGAAAACTGTCTGACCAACCTTTGTGAAATACAATAGAAAGTGAAAATTAGTGGGTAGA
Source organism: Microtus oregoni (assembly GCF_018167655.1). Classification (NCBI taxonomy): domain Eukaryota; kingdom Metazoa; phylum Chordata; class Mammalia; order Rodentia; family Cricetidae; genus Microtus; species Microtus oregoni. Next base: position 31,749,433 of record NW_024543067.1, read on the forward strand.
CAGATGACAAATGTGGTTACGTAATTTACAAAAGAGAAAGTGTAAACATTCAAATACATAATTCCCAACATAAACAGTTAACAGAAAACTGAAACAAGTTTTGAATGTATCTATTAATAAGTCTGTCCAAGCTTTTATGCAACATTTTAAAAAATTTTTCAAGAGTACTCTTGGGACTCTTGTTGGGTTTTGTTTGTTATGAGACAGAATCCTACTGCATAATCCAATAGACAGTAAAAGTGATTGTCTCCAATTAGTGGAACTATGGCTCTTTATTTTATTTTTTTGCTATTCTTTTTCATTGGATAAATATAGCTAGATCTACAAAAAATCATATTAAAGTTCATCTTCATTGTCAACCCAACTGGATTTGGAGTCACCTAGGAGATACACCTTTGCAGGTGTCTGTGGGGATGTTTCCAGAGGAATCTAACTAAGGAGAGATCCACCTGAATGTAGGCAGCACTATGCACAGACTAGGGGCCCAGAAAAAGGGATAAAGAAGCCCGCTAGGCACCTGTGCTCATCTCTCTGTTTCCTGACTGCATACACACTGTGACCGCCCACACACTCTGGAAAACACGCCTCCTCCACTGTGATGAACTACAGTCCTTCCTGAACCAGGAGCCAAAAATAAGCCCTTCCTTTCCTCCATTTCCTTTTCTGTTATCTGGCCAAGGAGAGGTGAAAACAACTGATAAATTATTCCCTAAGCAATAAGTGTAGATTACATAAAAATTAGAAAATATAAACAAAATAATTAGCATCGTTATTTTAGCAATTAAAAAGAAACAATGGGATAAAATAATAAAAAAAACCACAAAAACAATTCCCACTTTTAAAGAACCTTGCAGCTTGCAGTGTTTTCTCAAAACTTTCTGATTAAGCAACATAGTGAACAGAGTTTAACACTGGCTGTGTTTGATAGAAAAACGGAAAAGACCAATGTTTTCTCTTTGGGAGAAAAACTGCAGGAAACACACATACATTTCTACAATAAACATTATGTTTATGTAAAGAAGCAACTCAGTTGTAGGGAAAATTGTCTCTAGCAGGGCATGACGTACACCCCTAATCACAGCCACATAACCAGCTGATTGGGGCAGGATTGCTTGAGCCTAGGAGTTCAAGGCCAAGCTGGGCAACAGGACAAGACGCACTCCAAATACAAACAAGAAAGATAGGAAGCTGAGGCTGTGAAAAGTGAAGGAGCCGAAGTCCCCACCTGCAGCCTCTGCTCCTGCGGACAGCCATAGGTCTCATCAGTGATCAAATGAAGGCTTTGAGTCTTTACTAAACTCAGAATCCCTGCTATGTGGGTGGGTATCACAGCCCTCTGTTTAAAGAAGTTACCCCTTTTATGCCTTCCAGCTGGGGCTGTGTCGGGTTTCCTGGGAAAGTGACCTGAACTTGACCCTGGCTTCTTTAAATTCCCACACCGCAGAGCTACTTCTCAGGACACAAGAGGCATACACTTGGTGTATCCAGCCAGAATTCAGCCTAAATGCTGTAGACATCACTAAATTCTTTTTTTTTTTCTTTTAAAGAAAGGGTGTGATGTAATTAACCCTGGCTAACCTCAAACTTGCCACGTAGCCAAGAATGACTTTGGCTCAATTACCGACCTTCCTGCCCCCACCTCGTAAGTGCTAGCATTACAGGTGTGCACCCCGAGGTGCCTGACACCTCTGACAGGAAGTTTGACCTACACAGTGGAACCTAAATGAAGCTGCAAGGCCTCATTTTCACTGAGGGAAACGTAAGCTTTCACTGAGGAACCAAGGGATCCGTCTGATTTACCTTGGATGCCAGGCATTGGCTCATTTTCATGACTGTATAAACTACAAATCCCAATTCACCACTTCAGAAACACACTGCCCAAATCCCACTCCCTTTCCAGCTACTTCTGACTCATGATAAGAGGGGCTGCCCACCTTCCTGTGACCCATCTCTTGGCAAACATGGCACTGGCCCATAGGCAGACCTGCTATTTCCAGGTGCCTCTGTATTGGCTCCTGCTAAACCCTGCTTACACCACTACAATTGTTCCTTTGTCACCCGCGGTTCTGAGGGTGCTTCCCGCTTGCCTCCCTCTCCCCCATGGAATGCCATTTGCCATGTACCCAGAGGATGTCTTAGTTACAGCTACTGCTGTTCTGTTGGAACGCCATGACCAAAAGCAACTTGGGGAAGAAAGGGTTTATTTCACTCACAGCTCCATGTAACAGCTTATCAAAAGCAGTGAGGGCAGGAACCTGGAGGCAGGAGCTGACACAGAGGCCGTGGAGGGAGCTGCTTACTGGCTTGCTCCCCATGGCTTGCTCAGTCTGCTTTCTTACACAACCTGGGACCACCAGCTTAGGGGTGGCACCACCCACAATGGACTGGGCCCTCCCCCATCAATCACCAATTAAGAGACTGAACGTGCTACAGGCATTTTCCTAATGGAGGTTTCCTCCTCTCAGATGGCTTTAGCTTGTATCAAGTTGACATAAAACTACCAGCACAATGACCCTGTATGTTACTTTACCCACTCCCCCACCACGCACACACCCCAGGACATGTCTAGGGAAGACACGCTCAGGGCATCTTGATAGAGAATACGGTCGCAGTACAATTTGGTTCAACGACAGCTTTCCCCAGTCAGCACGAACACTCACCGCCCATTCACTGAACTGAACAAGGAGGAAGGAGAGGGTGATGCCGTGTTTCTGACAAGAAGCAAGAAGCCAGCCCTCTGCAAGGAAGGCCACAGCTCCTGGCTTCTCAGAGCTGTCAGAAGGCTTGGGCCAAACCCCTCCATCCCCTACTTTACCGGTTATCTACCTACTAAAAAACAAGTCAACACATTCCCAGAAGACCAGCAAACTGGCCGTGGTCTTTCCTTTGTTTCTGGGAAGCTAGAAAGCTAAGCCCCTCTGTTGAATGACATGGCTGAGCCACAATGAAGGGCAAAGACATGTCCAGGCTCAGCAGGCCGGAAGAAAGGCTTTCAGAGTCCTGTCACCAACAGCTGCTCGCCTCTCCCAAAGGTGGGTCTTGATAAAACAGACAATACTATAAAGCCAGCAACGACCACATCCCACCACACACCTCACCTCATTGGGAGCAAGCTGCAGACACTGCTGCCCTGTTTGCCCAATCTGGGTCCGGTGGGCAGACCAACACAAAGTCAAGCTTATTCAGAACAGAGACTTCACTTTCCTTTCTTCTTTCTTTTCTGTTGGGAGCTGTGAACCCCCAGATCCCGAATTTCTGGTAAACAACATGTTATGCTTGCAGCTGCTCTGAGCACGAGACCCTCAGGCGTTCCTGATGGCAGGAGAGTGGTGTCTGGTGGGCTTGGCTGGGGCGTGGCTATCAGTTAAGGATCCCTATATAAGCTGCCCTGAACACAATAAAGGGGCATTCTGGCATCAAGGATAACCTGTGTCTCTGTCTGTGTGTCTTTGTGTGTTTAAATCTCCAGGCCCTTGCCCGGCTCGCGAATGGTCCTGTAGTGCAGGCGCCGCAATACAGGCATAGTACCGTAGTACACGTAGTAGTATGGACGGCACGCTTTTCTCTATAACTTGGCTGTGTAGTTCCTGAGTGTAATTTTGGAGCTTACATCATTTCACACCAAAAAGTTAGACACTCCTAGAAGTTCCCAGCCTGAAGCTCCCAGCAAAGTTAAGTTGGCTCCCATTGTCTCCCAGGATATCCGGGAGGGGAGAGGAGTCTGATGAGACTCAATAAATTAATTACAAGCTCATCAGGTATGTCATTTCAAACAAACATTAGTGTTCCATTGTGTGTAGAGACACCGCGCATTAAATGGGGTGGAGGAGTGGGGTGTCGTGTGCAGTAAGGGGCCCTGGGCTTGATACGGCTCCTGCACCACCAATCTGCTGGCCATTGTTGTCACTGGAACCTCCCTCTTCAGGTCAGGGTTTACTTACATAACGATAGGCTTTATAACTGAATTCCCTTTCTTTTCTGTAAGATTTACTGATGTGTTTTGTCTGCATGTGTGTCTGGAGCAAGTGCATACAAGTGCCCATGACTAAAAGGAGGTGCTAGATTCCCTGGAACTGGAGATACAGACAGTTGTGAGCAACCATGAGGGTGCTAGACACTGAACCCGGGTCCCCTGCAAGAGCAGCCAGTGCTCTTGGCCACTGAGCCATCTCCCCACCCCCTAGTCCCCATTTCTTAACAGTGTTGTAAAGGCCAAGGACTATAAGCCATGCTAGGTGTCTGCACCGGTAAACCATGGGGACACTCTGCCTTTGGGCCACCGTGCTCCACCGTGCTCCACAGTGCTCCACAATGCTCCACAGTCTACCAAGTGCTCCACCGAGTGCGGCACCAAGGTGACAGAGTGCCACACATTGTAATGGAAAATCGAAACAGAGAAAACATGTTTTAGTTATGTTATACATGATTCTGATTAAAGTATACAAATCATAAATCATAGGAATAAAAACCATTTTATTACATCTAGCTTGTAAATCCCATGTTTTACAATGTTAGTGGTTTATTGGGAAATATGAGATTAATATATAATTTTTAGCAACTCTAGTTTTCTTTTCCTTTTCTTTCTCTTCCTTCTTCCTTCTTTTTTCTTCCTTCCTTCTTTCCTCTGTCCTTCCTTCCTTTTTAAGCATAGACAGATTTCTTAGGAAAACAAAGCCACATCTTGACTAATATACTCCGCACTGCTCTGGTAGAAACCCCAGCCATGCCTGGAATCCGTTCATGCCTTCACTTCCATTAGCACACACTACAAAAGCCAAGTCACCACGAGTGAGTCAGAATTAATAACTAAATGTTTGCTTTGGGGGCGGAGGGAGTCACCGTCCTCACAAGAACAGACCTGGTCTCATCTTGCCCTCAGTGTGACCCACTTTCATTGCCAGGAGAAGGAAAAGCAAACTGGAGCCTGAGGAGGAACAGAGCCACATCCTGGAAGCAGCCCCTGACCCTGGTACTCTGTCTTAGCGCTTTCTTTCTCAGCCACGTAGCTCATTCACAGAAAGGACCACATGCTGCAGGTCGGCAATGCTGGGGCCAGTGACTGCTCTTAGCAGTTTACCCAGGACGTAAAGGATATGGCATCAAGCACCAGGAGCCGCCCTTTAGTGCAGCAGGACAGATGAGGAGCCCCATGAGGGACCGGGAGGTAGACACTGCTCCCAAGTTCTAGCACACACTCTTCAGACCTGTCTATAGGCAAGAAAGAGCCCGTCTCAAAAAACATAATGGGTTGGGCTAGGTATCCATTATATCCCAAGAAGGGCTTCTTGCAGCATCAGGCAGGAAGATGGCCGAGGGACCTCAGCCAGGACCCATCCTGGTCCAGAACTCTATATTGGGTATATAGCATGCAGCTTCCTAAGTCATCACCATTAGTGACCAGCACCAGAAAAGGACTGGTCCATGAGATTCTCAGGAGCGTAGCTTGTCTCTTGGGTCATGCATCATGCCACACAACACAGGCCCAGGTTCAAAGCCTGGAGATCAGGCTCTGCAAAACATGTCTGGAGCAGGCTGTGTGAAGACAAGCTTGTTTACCTAGCTGGCCAAAGGCTGGACTGCTGAGCCAGGCTGGCTCGCTGCGGCTGTGCCCCACAGCCGGTCTCCTTGGCCAGTCCACTATGTCTTCTCAGATACTTTGATGTGGCATGCAAATTTCACTCTAATCCCTCGGGCATTTCTTGTTTCTGAGCTCAAAACTTTAAGACAAATGGGATTCTCCTCGAGTCACCAGGGTTGCCTCCAGGAAGTGCCTTACTCCCACGGACCCACCTCAAGAAACAAGGAGGGTCCCGGTTATGTGCCACCAGAAATGGTTCTGTAAGGGCTCTGGCTGTGCTGTAGACCAGGGTTCAATTCCCAGCTCCCACATGGTGGCTCTGGCTGTGCTGTAGACCAGGGTTCAATTCCCAGCACCCACATGGTGGCTCACGACTGTTCATAACTCCAGTTCCAGAGACCCTGACACCCTCTTTGGCCTCCAGGGCCATCGGAAACTCAAGCAGTGCAGACGTACAGGCAGGCAAAGCACCACGCACATAAATAAAACAAAACCATAAAAACTGCAGGCCAGCGAGGGAGAAGGGAAGTTCATCTGGAAAGATTTCCATTATTATCAAGACCTTCCAGAGGCTGAGAGAAATGTCTGGGTTGATCTATGAAATGACAAAGTGATAAACACCGGAGAACTGATGGCTTTTGAGGGGGAAGTTCTCCTTCAGTATAAAAACAACTCCGGGGCTCCATCGTAGACAGGCTACGCCATGTTAGGAAGAATGCGTGTGCTCTCTGCTCATGAAGGCTCAGGCTGGCCAGGCTGCGTCACAGCTAGCGTTCCACGCTGCGATGGCTCATCTGCATTTAGACTGGACTCGGACTCACCTAGGAGATGCACCTCTAGGTGTGTCTGTGTGAGGGTTTCCAGAGAACTGAGAGGGCAGACACATCGAATGTGAGGAGCACCGCATTCCAGACTAAATAAAAAGGGTTCTAAGTAGAAAATCATCCGAGTGCTGCCACCCCCAGGGTCTCTGCACTCTGGTCCACAACCCTGCCCTGCCCCAACTCCATTGCACCTTCCCATCCATGACAGACACCATGCTCTCAAACCACGGGGCCAAAGTAAATTCTTCCTCCTACATGTTGCCTTTCGCCAGGTATTTGGTTACAGTAACAGAAAGATAACAATCAAATCCATCTCAAATCAAATGACCCAGCCCCTTCCAGAAGATGCAGAGCCAGGTGGACCCTGTACCCAGCCACTGGGGTCACATCGGGGACGCTAGCTTATTCAGTTTGACACAGACAAACCCACTAGGATGATGACACGTCCAATAATAGCGGCGGCACCTGTCTTCTTAGAGGCTCTGCTCTTCCTGCACAAGCCCAGCACCCTCCACTGCTGGCCACTCCCACATTCTCCCCAGAGGCTACATACCCTGCTCCTCTGAGGCCTAACCCATCAGAGTCTTCTCAGTTCTAGTTCCCCTGACTCTCTTAGCAGACACCGCTGCCCTCCTCCTGCCGTCTCTGCTCCTGGGCACCCTTCCTGTGAAGGCCTCATGGGCACCGTCCCCCAGTCTCACCAGCCTGCACCATCACTGAAGCTAGTCACTAAATACCAACACGTATCTCTGATTGAGAACACCACACTTTTCACTGCCTCCAGACCAACACTATACTCCTTAACATAATGTCCAGAGATCCCCGACCAAATACACTCTCTGTCACATCTCGCTATATCTATCCACTGGGTTCTCCACCATTCCCACGGCTTTCCTGCCTCTAGAGGTGTCCTTTCTACCTCGACCTACAGCTTGCATTAATCCTTTGAGACCCCAGTCAGTGTTGCCTCCTCTGGGAAGCGTCCTTCATCCTCTGGTTTGAGTCATTCTACCCCATGTAATTGGGCAGCGCTTTCTGCATATCTCCACACTGAACACCACATGGAGTGGCAGGCGTGTGTTCCGATACTGGTTTCCCCAAAGACGAGGCTTCAAGGACCTCTGGGGAAGGGATTATATTTGTATGTGTGGACCAAGGCTGCACAGAGGGCTCGCACAGGAAGAACTGCTCAACCTGACTGGCAATCTGAAGGCATGCTCACACTAAAAGGCAGGAAAATGAAACACAGTGAAAGAGCAAGAAGCTGGATGCAGGCTGCTGTGCCCTGCTCCTTCAGCTGCATGTTCTCAACACCTTCAGACCTTTGCGCCCAGCTTCACGTCTACTGAGTGAGGAGGGGGGACTAAAGGACCCCACGGTCTGGCTAATGCCTCCACCCCGCATCCAGAGTTTGTTTTCTCCTGTGTGGTGTGTGTGAGTGTGTGTGGTATGTGAGTGTGTGTGATGTGTGTGGTGTGTGTGAGTATGTGTGATATGTGTGGGTGTGTGTGGTCTGCGTGTGTGTGTGATGTGTGTGGTGTGTGTGATGTGTGTGAGTGTGTGGTGTGTGTGATATGTGTGTGAGGGTGTAGTGTGTGTGATATGTGTGTGTGTGTGTGGTGTGTGTGATGTGTGAGTGTGTATGATATGTTTGGGTGTGTGTAGTCTGCGTGTGAGTATGTGTAATGTGTGTGGTATGTGTGGTGTGTGTGGTGTGTGTGGTATGTGAGTGTGTGTGATGTGTGTGGTGTGTATGTGTGATATGTGTGGGTGTGTGTGGTCTGCGTGTGTGTGTGATGTGTGTGGTGTGTGTGATGTGTGTGTGTGTGTGGTGTGTGTGATGTGTGAGTGTATGATATGTTTGGGTGTGTGTAGTCTGCGTGTATGTGTAATGTGTGTGGTATGTGTGGTGTGTGTGGTGTGTGTGGTATGTGAGTGTGTGTGATGTGTGTGGTGTGTATGTGTGATATGTGTGGGTGTGTGTGGTCTGCGTGTGTGTGTGATGTGTGTGGTGTGTGTGATGTGTGTGTGTGTGTGGTGTGTGTGATGTGTGAGTGTATGATATGTTTGGGTGTGTGTAGTCTGCGTGTATGTGTAATGTGTGTGGTATGTGTGGTGTGTGTGGTGTGTGTGGTATGTGAGTGTGTGTGATGTGTGTGGTGTGTATGTGTGATATGTGTGGGTGTGTGTGGTCTGCGTGTGTGTGTGATGTGTGTGGTGTGTGTGATGTGTGTGTGTGTGTGGTGTGTGTAATGTGTGAGTGTGTGTGATATGTTTGGGTGTGTGTAGTCTGCGTGTGAGTATGTGTAATGTGTGTGGTATGTGTGGTGTGTGTGTGGTGTGTGTGTGGTGTGTGTGGTGTGTGTGTGGTGTGTGTGGTGTGTATGCGTGAGTGGTGTGTGTGTGGTGTGTGTGTGTGGTATATGTGGAGTGTGTAAGTGTCCATGAAGACCCTGACTGAATAAACAAAGGAAGGGAAAGAGAGGTAGGAAGGGAATGGGGGGATGGGTCTATATTTAATAAAACAAAAAAAACCTAAAGAACAATTTCATGGCTGGAGAGATGGCTCAGTCAGTCCAGTGCTTGCTTTCCAAGCACAGGGGCAGCAGTTCAGGACCCAGAACCCACGGCAGAGACGGCAGAGACAGCAGAGATCCTGAACTCCCTGACCAGCCAGCCTAGCCTAACTGGGGAGTGCTGGGTAGACTCTGTCTAAAATACAGCAAAAAAGTGGATGGTACCAGAACAATAGCACTCAAGACAGCCCACTGTTTCCTGTGGTCTCCACATGTACCTATGTATATATAACCACACACACACACAGTAATAACATTCCTCAAGAATCGAGACTCTAACTCATCCCCAGCCGCCCACTGCTAAGAAGGGAAGACGTTCCTAGTGTCCGCCTTCCGCGTATCCGAGCCCTCAAATGTCTCATTAAATACTATGGACGAGCAAAGGTTTTGATAAAAAGCCAAGATGTCTCACAAAGTCTAAACGACAAATGCATGGCTGAGCTTTAATAGTTACCTGGTGACCCCGTACTCTGGGGGTGGCTGATACCTCAGGACGGCCACTTCTGTTCTCGCGGCCTGAGGTGCAGGGTAGGGTTTGACCATCTCATGGAGTACTCCAGGGTACTGGTCACTGTAGTACAGTCCGTGGTCTTGGTTCTTGCTGACTGGGGGCATCATTGGCTTCGTCTTGAAGGGGTATTCAGGTGGAGGACCACGAGGGTCCAGCGCTTTACAGGCGGGCTGGGCTGGGGATGGCCCTCCTCCAGCTTTAAAGGCCTTTCCGTTGCCTGAGCTGGGGAGGTGCTGCTTAGCTCCATTCCTCTCCAGTGACAGCTGCATGATCCTCTCGCTGAGGGATCGGACATGGCCCTGCTTGAGTTCTTTCAGGGCCTCATCCTTGTGTGCCTGTCCGCTGTCGGCCCGGTTCACTGTGGGCCTCCCCTCTGTGCGGGACTTCTGACTGGTACCTCCGGCCATGTAGTAAGTGTGGCCAAGGGGCCCCTGTGCTTGCTGCTGCTGCTGCTGCTGTTGCTGCTGTTGCTGCTGTTGCTGCTGCTGCTGTCCCCTGAAGAACTGAGACTGGGCCTTGGCTTCCTCGTATGTGGGCAACTCCTCGTCGTTCTGTTGAGGCTGAGTGGAGCGGACCTGCTTCTCCATCACCGTATTGTCCCCCTGGTGCTCTTGACCCTGCGGCTCCTGGCGGGCTGACTGGAAGACCATTTGTGGGTCTTCTTGAGGGAGGGTTTCCGTGGAAGAAAAGTTGTTGGTGGCGTGGGCTGGCCCTGCACTCCCCGTGGCCTGGTGCTGAATGGCCAGCAGGTTCATGTTCTCAGTCGGGGTGCCATAGCGCAGCTGCTCCTGGATCAGCCGCTGTAACACTGTTCCAGCGGCCACATCCTCAGAACCTCTCATCTCCACCTCGGGGGGCCTCAGGAAGTTCGGGGAGTGGAAGTTGGAGAGAGGGTCCTCCGCTGAAAGACAAACAGGAATGGAGCTAACAGGCCGTCTCTAGGAGACACCAACTGACATTCTAACCAGAGTGTTCTTTAAAGACCCGATTCCGAAGGTGCCAGCACCTCTACCCTGCAATGCATCAAGGGACTGTTTCTCAGATTTCCTGAGACTCTGCTCGCCCCCACCGCCACCCCAATCCCTTTTCTGTCTCCTCTGTGATCAGATCTCCCTTTCTCTTCTTAACAGTCCTACTGTGGCAGAAACTGACCTAAGTCTTCCCATCATAAAAACAAAAGCCTCTTCATCACAAAGAAAGCACCCACAGCCCTGTGCCAGCCAGGTAGCTGTGATGAGTCTCTATCGCTGCTTTCCTCTCTCAGGGCTGTCTCAGGAGGGAACCCGCATTGGCTTCCCATCTTCCAGACACAGTACACACTCTGCTCTGAGTTACACATGTAACCTTTCTAGAACGTTCAGTCTGGTTGTTTCCCCTCTGTTTAAAATATTCTTCTGGTCTAGCATTCAGGCCACTGCCCCAGCACCCTCATTCCTGGCCCCATTTATGCTACCTGCCTCTTCTAGTCTGTGTTTCCCCCATGCTCTTTCTGAGTCTCTTTTTTCCTCGACTGAACAAAATGTCCACTCTTGTTTTCAGCTCCTGCGTCACCATCCCATCTCTGCAAGGGTAGCTGATGGCACTTCATAGCCATCTACTTCCAACACACCTCCCTTCCCTGCCCCAGCTCCTGTATCCTGTGTTTTGTTCATTTCTTGATTATTATTAAGAAATCTCACATTGGATGAACTAAGAATGAAGAAACAAGCCCTAGTTTCTGTCCCAACCTGCTCCCTGTCCAGCCCTTTCACACACTCCCCACCCTGGTGCAGACTCTGCTAACCAGTTGCTGGGAGATTCCAAACAGCCCCCGAAGCCTCCTGCTTCTGACCTCTGCCTCCGAGCCCATTTCCCTCCCTGTACAGAGACCAGTGTGGTCTATACAATCAGTTCCAGGCTAGCCAGGGCTTCGCAGAGACAGGCAAAGAAACCCAACAGTAACAACTGTAATGTAGATTTCACTGACTGTCTCATTGTCCTGAGACTGTGTCCTTTTCCTGTCCAGAACACCGTTAAGTGTTAGAGTTAGGGGAATAAGGGAATGAGCATTTATCCCCAAAGTCACAGATCTGCAAGATTTAAAGGTTTAGATAAAACTAAGATAAACATACAATTCCAGTAGAAAATCTTATTTATGTGGATGAATAATAAATGGAGGGGGTCTCAATAGGCAGGAAAACTACTAACTTCTTTCTCCATTGGAAAGGGGGCATATTTGTTGGGACCCTGGGACCCTTCCTGAGATGGCCTCGCCTCTCTCCATCTCCCAGAGATACCGCCTAGGAAGCTGTTTAAAAGGGGGGGGGGGTCCCTTATTTATTAAGGTTTTGAACTTATTTTGAAGTTCTGACTTATTTGCAAAAGCAAGAAAATGAAAGCAGAGAAGAGGGGGAAAGAGGCAAAGGATTTGAGCCAGGCAGGGAAAAACATTTACAATTGGAGCAGAGAATAACTGGGTATAGGTGATGCAATTCTGAAACCTATGTACGAAGACTTGAGGGCATCTGCGTGCATGGAGGCCGCAACGGCATGTGTTGCTCTCAGGGGCCGCCCTCCTCATTTTTCTTAACAGAACAACCTTTATTCGTTCTCTGAAAATCCTGTAAATGGTGTATCTTGATCCTACCTACTACTCCCCCAGGTCCCATCGCTTCATGCCTGCCCCCACCGTCCTCTCTTTTTCTTCCTTCCTTCCTTCCTTCCTTCCTCCCTCCCTCCCTCCCTTCCTTTCTTTCTTCATTCCTTTCTTTTTACTTTCTAACTTTTTGTAACCCACTGGATTCAGTGCTGCCACTGGGATCCTGGCTGACACAGCTGGATTGGTCCTATGCAGGCCCACAGCTGCTGTGAGTTCAACACGCCACAGCCGTGTCGTGAAAACAGCCTTTCCCGGCACGCTTCCCATTCCCCAGCTCTTACGTCGGTCCTCTCTTCCACCATAGCCTCTGAGACTTGCGGTGGGGGAGAAGGCCCCTTGGTCTTTTGGCACAGTCTCTCACTGGGACCTGTCTCTCTCCAGCTCACCAGAACCGGGCTGACAAGCACGCCCCACGCCCAGCTTCTTTACATTCCGGGATCCAACTCAGACGCTAGTGCACGGGTAACAAGCAGTGAGCTATTCTTCAAGCCCCACATGGCATTATTAACATGGTACAACATGAATGAAATCTGGCATGAGACAGCTCAGTGTGGCGACTTTAGGCCAGGGAATAAAGAAACGCCTGAAGACATTAGCCCCTCCTTCACCTTCAAGGATGTGTTCCAACCCTCAGGGGAATCCTGAAACCAAGGACGCTGCCAAATTCAGGAAATGTCACACGCCCGGAGTGTGAGTGTGTGTGTGTGTGTGTGTGTGTGTGTGTGTAAAATTAACACAAATTATGCGTAACAAGAAATTATCAGTGATAGCCAATAGTAAAATCGATCTGTTATGACAACATTCTGCCATAACAGTATTTTAGACTTATGAATTTATGGAAATACTTCTAGCATTTTCCATTAATATTTTCAGATTGCCTTGACCTTGAGTCAATGTAAGTGGAAATTGAAAAGTAGTGGGAATTGAAGCCACAGGCACAGGGGTTACTTATTGCAGAAGAGCCGAAAATGAGAAACTCTGATCCGTCACGCTCCTAACAAACCGACGGCTACAGACTTACCGTTTTTCCCCCTCAGGCCTCCGCTTGCCTCCACTGTCAGAGTAGATGCCTCATGCCTCCCTGAATAGAGCTGCAAGTCTGGGTAGAAGTAGGCAGGCTCTTCTAGAATCTGCACGGGGCTGCTGGGGCTGTAGCAGACGCGGGGAGGAGCTGAGAGAGAGAGAGAATGATGTGTGTGTTAGTGCCAACCACGTGCCCCTCCTTCCTGCGTGACTCACGTCCCCCACATGGCAACTGGCAGGGAGTCTGCCTGTTTCATTCATAAAATTCCAAAGGTACTTCCCACAACTGTCACAAACCCGGCCACTCACCAGGCTGACCCACGGGTCTCATGACCTGCTGAGTGAAGGCGCGAAACTGTCACCCAGGAGCAGTGCCCACGGTCCTCCGTGGAACTGCAGAGGCATTGGCTTTGAACTGGCCAAGGTAGAGGACAGAAAGGAGGGAGTGGAGCATTCCAGAAGAGGAAAGGTGAGAAGAGCAGCTGTCTCTCCAAAAATACATGGTAGAAGAGATGGCCACTCTGCCAGGCCATGTGTCAGCAAGAGAATGTCCCAGGCTGAGACACAGTGTGCCCTGGTTCCTTGTGAAGTCTCAGTCTCACGTTCCAGTAGACCCAGGGGCTTAGACCTGGGCCTCAGCCAAACAATGACCATCAGCTCCTTTATGTGTTATACTCGCACACACACACACACACACACACACACACGCACACACGCACACACGCGCACGCGCGCACACGCACAGATGTTCAGTTAAACTCAATGCTGTACTTGGACCCACAGCTACCAAACCTGAGATTCCACTTCAGGGATCCTGACAACACACTTGCCAGTGTGAGACTCTGGCAGATCAGGCCACTTTCCCTTCCTGCTCTGATACCTCTGTGTAGACCCCAAGATCAAAGCTCTGCGATTTTCCCCCATCTTCCTCTGGGAGATTCATGTTATTATTTCTTATTAAAATCCCTTCCTGCTTGCCTAAAAGAAAATTCCATTTTGGAAAGAAAATTTCAGCCATGGTTTTAAACCAGGCATCTGAAATTTCTCCTAAGTTTTGCACAAAACCAGAGCTACTAGTGACTCATGACATTAAGGGCCCAAACCAGAGGACCTGAGTTTGATCCCCAGAATCTACATCCTCTGACATACACACATACACACACACACACACACACACACACACACACACACACACACCAAGGATGCTGTGTCCAGCTGTGACTACATGTCTGCAGTCACTCAAAGATGCCTTTCACATACACTTGGGCTCATACATTCACTAACATTCTCACAGTTGCCAGGATTCTGGGTGCAGACAAAAGGCAAGAGGGTCCACAGATTAGAGAACAGGCCCTGCAGATGAACAGCAAGAGAAAATGGGGTTGCCTCAGCACTGACACTCCCAATAGAAACCAGAGTCAACATAGCATCAGGGAAAGTCAGGCAGCAAATGACTACAAGGTCCTGGGGTTCTGTCACATGTATCCCCATCCTTCTTGTCCATTTCAGTTCACTGTCTTGCACAGGAGACGTCTCTAGCAAAAAATCCATTCTGTTTGCTTAAGCAGACTGCCAGACCAAGAATATTGCAGCGAGAACCTGGAAGCAGATGCACAGCCTGAGCAGAATACTGTTTTCTTTGCTGGCACTTCCTTACGGGGAGCAGGAGCTGCAAGAAGCCACAAAAGCCTTCCAGATGCCACTACCACCCAGAAGGCCCCTGTATGGCCTGGCTCAGACCCCAGGACCGACATCCCTGCCAGAGTAGGGAGAGCAAGGGCCTCTCATGACTGCTGGCTCAGCAGTGTGTGTACAACGTGGCTGTGTGGAAGGGCATCAGAAGGACAAGGCCCTGATTTAAGGGGGTGGCTTAGAGTTTCCTACCTTCTTGTACCCCGGACCCTCTGCTGAGGGTTTTGGAGAGAGAGAGACAAAGCACTGGAAAGGGGCACCGGGATTCTGGAGAGGGGGACTAGGGAGGCCCATGAAGCTCCCTGTGCTCCCGACTGGAAGAAAGGCAGCAAAGGCTGATGCTCTTTAGTTCTGTGGAGTTTAATGCTCCCCACACCAACAAGGCCCATTTCACCAAGAGCCATTCCTTTGCCTAATGAAACCCACAAGCCACAGAATCCTGCCGCCACCCCCCTCCAGAGCTCAAGTGCTTCTGTATTGCTTTGGTGGCACTGGAAACATATGTCCCTCCACAGTTCTAGACTGTCCCTTTCTTTGTGCCTGTCTTCCAGGCCTGCTGGTGATGTGACCTGACCAAGACTTTTTCTCTCACTAACAGTAGAGATGATAAAGAATCTCAGTGTTGAAGAAAAATGAATTAGGGTTAAAATGAAACCATCTTCTTAAGGGGGGAAAGAGGCAGGGCAGGGGACTGTAAGCAGCATCTCAACTCTGTTCCCATGGTAACTGGTGAACTCCTCAGAGGTAGATCCAGCATCTATCACCATGCTAAATGAGCAGACTCAGATGGCTCCTTAAGCACCAGTCACGTTCCTGTCACCTAACACAGAAACACACAGACATACACAGATACACACACATACACATAGACACACAGAGGCACACACACATAAAGATACACACAGACACACACAGACACATACAGATACACAAACACACATACACAAACATACACATACAGACACATAGACACGACACACACAGACACACAGTCACATACAGATATACACACACAGACACGCACATACAGACACACAGATACATACAGACACACACATACACACACAGATACACACACACAGACACACATACACACTCAGACAGGCACACACACATACACACACAGATACACACACACAGACACACATACACACTCAGACAGACACACACACATACGGAGGGGGGAAAGTGATGTGGGATGTCCTTCTGTATATGTGTTGCTTTTATTGGTTGATGAATAAAACTCTTTTGGCCAATGGCTTAGGAGAGTAAAGTCAGGCAGGAAATCTGAACAGAGATATATAGAGAGTAGGCAGAGTCAAAGAGATGCCATGTAGTTGCCAAAGCAGAAAGACGCCAGAATCTTACCGGTTAGCCACAGCCTAGTAGCGTTACACAGATTAATAGAAATGGGTTAATTTAAGATATAAAAGCTGGTTAGGAATATGCCTGAGTCATTGGCCAAACAATATTGTAATTAATATAGTTTCTGTGTGATTATCTGGGTCTGGGCGGCCAGGAAACATAAGTGTAGGAGGGAACTCCTGTCTGCAGGAGGGAACAGTGAGACTTCCCTGTTGTTATTAAGTTCCTTTCCATATATTACTACTTTTGAACATAATCTTCTGGTCCATCACTCTGAGGTCAGACTTTGTTTGGTTTCCAGGGCTGTCGATCATTAGGCTCCTCCTCTGGCTGTCCCTCAGCATCCATGCATCCTGTGAACATGTCCCCTTCATCCTCCCAGTACTACCCCTGACTTCACACACTCCCTTCAACTGCTTTAAATTCTCAGTAAACTTTTATGTAGGTTTACCTACTCTGGAGTGCCTCCCCTCCCCTGCGCATATCCCACTTCCCTCCTCTGCACACACACCTCCATCAGCCACCACAGCAGTATAGACTTGGAGGACACAAAACTTACCACTTAACCCCAGAGCCCAGGACTGGGCAATAGAGTTGTTTAAGGTAGGTGCTGCTATCGCCCTTGTGAGATGGCCAAGACTCTGAAGACAGGCTGTGTATTTATGGGTTTCTGTCAGTAGCACACAGTTAGGCGTGTTCTCTGACCTCACAGAGAATAAGCAGGGTCCTCTGGGACACTCTCAGCACCACACAGCTGAAATAAAGTACTACCGATCCCTCTATGAGTAGCCTTAGAGTGTCCCAGATAACTCTCTGCACCCTCGGCAAGAAATGCAGGGGTGCTTTCTGTCCCCTCTGCAGCTAATACTGGTGCTCTGGAAGTGGCAGGCCACAGGCCCATTCCTCAAAGACGCCACTGACAGCAAGACAACTCCAGATGTCACCAACATGTCAAACTTCCTGCTACATACCATCAAAGCTTCCCATCCACAACTGCTTCACCGCCAGCTCATCTCACCTCCTCTAACTTTACAAGAGACTTTTCAACCACCACAACCAACTCTGCAGCTTCTACCTCACTGTCTGCAGTGCTACGGAGTTTGCCGAGTGTGCCAAACGCTCACAGTTCAACCCAACGACCTGGCACCTGGTTCAGGCTTTCCTGAGGTGTGGAATACCCCACTCAAGGAGATGCGTGCCTGGACACATGGGCTGAAAGGGAACCGGAAAGCCCAAGAACACAGCTGGAAAACAAGGGATGAGCCAACTCATACGATAGGCACCTGTGACAAGATGAGACTTGTAAAGGCAACCTTCTCATCTTACACACCTGACACAACACACACTGCAAACAATACACACCTGAGCATAACACACACCTGCAAACAATACATAGCTGCACACAACTCACACATGCACACAACACACATGCTCACAACACACACCTGCAAACAATGCACACCTGCGCACAACACACACATGTACACAACACACATGCTCACAACACGCCTGCTCACAACACACACCTGAAAACAATACATATCTGCGCATAACACACACATACTCACAACACACCTGCTCACAACATAGACCTTTGCACAACACACCTGAAAACAATACACACCTTGCACAACACACTTATACACAACCTGTGTACAACATAGACCTGCACACAATATATCTGTTCATAACACTCATGTGCACAACACACACCTGCCCACAACATACCTGCTCAAAACATGTATCTGTGCACAAACATATACCTGTGAACAACACACCTGTGCATAACATACAACCTGCTCACAATACATACTTTCCTAAGAGGAAATGTACAAGGGATAGGGTTTTCCCACTCTTTGTCCCTAAAAAATCATGATTGAAAACACAGGCTTTAGTGTGAGAGGTTATGAATGCGGCTTCCAACATTCTCAGCCCCATACACGATGATCTCCCAGTCCCACATCAAACTTGAACCCCATTCCATGGACCAAGCTGCCTGCTCCAGAAAACACGTGAGACCAATACTCTGCTGCCTGTAATTAGACTCCCTCAAGTGAAATGTGTGACAAATATCTTTACACTTGTCTAAAGTTTAACTTGGCTGTGTTTACTTGAAAATGTCTCTGAGTTCTTATCAGTGTGAGTCAGACTGCTGCACAGGTTCACGAACAGCACGGTGGGACCTGTAAACAGAGGAGTAAGCAAGCCAGCCTGTGCCCTGAAGACACCAGATCTGCTTCCAGAGAACAACGCACACAGCTGCCCACATCTGCTGGAGAACCCGTGTCTGACAAGGGAGCGTGAGGCTTTGGAGCTCCAGGAGTCACCACGGTGCACAAGCAGACGGCTGTCATACAGAGTCCTGATGACAAAGGGAAATGCAGAGCATGGGACTGAGTCACACCAAAGTGTCTCCAGGGCAGCTTGTCTGAGGTCAGAGAGAAGGGGAGCCTCAGCAGCAGACCCTACTCTGAGCATCTGCGGTGTGTTCTCATAGTACTAGGGCATTATTTTCACAACATACAGAACTGGGAGGCCACTACTGCAGCCTGCAACTGGGAGCAACTTTCCGGGCTGGAGAGATGGCTCAGTGGTTAAGAGCATGTGCTGCTCTCACAGAGGCCCTGGGTTTAATTCTCAGCACCCACATGGCGGCTCACAAGTGTCTGCAATTCCAGCTCCAGATGACTCATTGCCCTCTTCTGGCCTCTGTGGGTATTGCACACACATGGTATACATTCTGACATACGCTTACACACATACAATAAATGCATATTGGATTTAAAAAAGAATTTTTCCTTTGAAAGCAGCTCATAAATGTCCCTCATCTCAGGTGCATAGGTACTTTGCTCCACTTCCGGCAGAGGCAGTTTCTCCTGGATGCGGGACTCTAAATAGTACTCAGATTTGAGATCTGACTATAACAATCATTTGTATTGCTTCAACTAGATTGTTATTAACAGGAAAAGGCCCTTAAGTTTCATTTTCTATTGTGTGTGCAGAATAAACCAACCACTGGCACAGCCGAGTGTGGCATGCTGACCCCTGCAGTGTCACTACTGCTTTGCTTCTGCACCGGGACAAATGTCGACATGCAGACCAAAGCACAAGTGGGCAGGATTACTAGGGCAGGGTGCTTAGACTCAGGAATCTCCCCGCTTCCACAGAGAACTCCTGGAGAACCACTGTTCTGTATCACACACTATGGGACACGTCTGCAAGAGGTGAAAAGGAAGATGAGCATGCTAAAAACAGGTTCTAATTAGAAGTGAGTTACCTCCCAGCCCAGGCAAAGGGGGAGGCCTCGCACCTCCAGGTGAACCCTGGGAAAGGCAGACGGCGGACGGACAGCTGAACTCTGTCAGAAGAGGGGAACCCTGTGATTCAGGACAGCCCTGTGGGAAGGCTGTGGGCAGAAATGTGAGCCAACCAGGATGACCTCACAGGGTGGAGGAGGGGCTCCATGACACACTCGGATCTTGGGAAGTGGAAAAGACACTGTGGTGACTCATCCAACAAGAAGCCAGGACAGACAGGGGGAAGGACACTAAGACCGAGTGACTGAAGAGGACTGAGAACGACCCTGCCACATACAGAAAAAATGAAGACAGGAGGAAACGGCCAAGAGTACGCATGCTTTGGGCTTTGTTTTGGAGATTTGCTTGGCGTCACAGTCCCTTCATTGGCTGACTAGAAGGATCAGACATAAGATTTTACCTTATGGTGGGTAATCACAGCTGCTACTTAGGCCGGTGTGTCCACCAACTGAGACACGGGCTGTGCAGTGTTCCCATGCAGAGTGGGTGCTCAGACAAAGTTATCTATTTTATGAAAATAGAGAAATTTAACAGCAAAATTCATGTTCACAAGGTTCAGTGAGGTGAATGCCGGCCACACACGTGTGAGGACCTTAGTTAGGATACCAGCCTCCAGGTGAAGAACCGGATGTGGTGATCCATATAAACCCCAGCACTGGGGAAGAGGCAGGCAGATCCCTGGAGCTCCTGATGAACAGACAGCCTGACAATTCAGTGAGAGACCCCGCCTCAAAAAGTACAACGAAGAGCTGTTGATGAGAGCATTCTATGTCAACCCATGGTCATGGTCTATACAAACACAACCACGCATGCACGCATGTGCACCTGCATACACACCCATGTGAACTCATACAAAGATGATAAGTTAGTGAAGTCTGTAAGCTCAGCAGATCCAAGGCTTTCAGGCCGCACTGAGGTCAGAGTCTTCAGCTACCTAACAATCCACACTGTAACTACTTTCGCTTCTCCAAGCACTTGGGACTAGGAGGGAAGGCTACATTGACCGTTTCCCTGAAACCATGCCTCTGTAGTCCTGCTGGCAAAGACCAAAATAAAGGAATATCTGGCACCCTCCAAAGACTCTTCCAAGTCCCCAAATTATGTGGCCACTGTGTCACGCAAGTCCAGAGCCCAGGGGTATGCAAAGGCATTAGAAGCCAGGCTCTAATGTTCACAGCCCCTCACAGCTTGGCGATAGCAAAGGCGCCAGGCGGGGTGGCACAGATTGACCTTCTGCACTGGAAACAAACAAACAACCCTCTCCTGAACCTTTATAGTTTTCTATTCACAAGTGGCCTACCGGGAGAAAGGCCAAGGGAAAATCTGTTCTCTGCAACCCCTGAGGAGGGGACTCCGGCCCTTTCCCTGACAGCATCGGGGAAACTAAGTGTGCAATGCTGAAAACAGTTTCTAGCATCACAACACTGGTGACAATTAACTTTCAGCCCCCAAACAGTATGTCCTACAATGGTCTAGCCAAGATGAGAAACAAGATACAAAAATTGGGCTGGGGAGACAGCTCAGTCTGTTTTTCTAGTATCTTCCTACACTAAATTCCTGTTAGAAAATCAGTTCCAGTGGCCAGAGATGGCTTACTCAGTAAAATACTTGCCACGCAAGCATGAAGGTACCAGGCAGTCATGCACATGCGTGCAGTAGTGCACACATACTCTGTCAGTGCTGGAGAGGCTACGGGAAGCCACCAAGGGCTCTGGCCAAGGACGCTCCAGGTTCAGTGAGAGACCTTGTCTCAAAACATATGTAGAGAAAACTGGGTGCTATAGCTCAGTGGAGAACACCTGGCCAGCATACATGAAGTCCTCAGTTCAATCCCTGGTGGCAGAGAAAATACAAATAAATAATAAGTGGAGAATGACTAATGACATCATCTGACAGTTGGCTTTCGGTCTCAACATGCACACACATACGTATGTGTGAATGTCAATCTACATACATGCACACACATGCAAACACAAGTATATAAACATAAAAAATATAGGTTCCATGGGAGCAGAGAACATATAGCTGGTATTCATCTGGGATTTGGTACAGACAGACCTTAAACATCGAGAAGATACTATGTCTGTAGTACCTGTTCTTGTTTCGTTTCTATTGCTATGATAAAAATATCCCTACAACAAACATCTTGGAGGAGGAAGGGATTTATTGGATTACAGTTCTCAGTTACAGCCCATAATGAAGAGAAGTCACAGCAGCAGAACCTGAGGCCGATGGTCACACCATATTTAGAGTCAAGAGCATGGGACAACAAACACACCAATGCCGTCTGCTGGCTCCTCACTTAGCTTTCTTCACTCTTAAAGAGGGCCGGCCTAAGGGATGGGGCCACCCACAGTGGGCTGCGTCAGTCAACAACCAAGACAATGTCCCACAGGCAACCTTGTCCCAATAATTCTTCATTGTGATTCTAGGTTGTGTCATGTTGATAGTTCACAGAAATCATCTCAGTGCCCTCCTAGGCAAGCTGTCCACTCGAGTCTCTCTACCTCAGATTTGCTGTGTTAATAGTCGATGCACTCATTCAATAGTGCCTCAAAGCCCACTTCCGGGGCTATGAGACCTCAAGGTCCCCTTCCAGGGCTATGACACCTCAAGGCCCACTTCCAGCTATTTGCTTCCTTTAGGGAGGTTCCACCTCCTAAGTGTTCCCAGTCCTTTCATGTTCTAGGCCCTTTTCAAACATCTACACCAGCTCGGGACCCAAGTCTCAAAAACCCCTGAGGGGGCATTTCACATTCCAACTTTTGTAATCTTTTTGCTTAATTTGTCTAAAAACAGGAAATCAGAAATCACCTCAGTGCTGCCCAGCAGATGCCGTCTCCATAAAATAAAGCTGAAGATACTTCTAGCAGACTTGCAACAAAAAACCCACTGACCCTGGGCTGCAGAGAGGGCTCAGTCAGTAAGGACCAGAGCTCACATCCCCACCATCCACATAAAACGTGACCCAGGGGGGTGGGGTGGGGTGGGGGAGGGCTGAGATCCCTGCTGGGAAGGAGGAGAGCCCATTGGTCAGCCATTCCATCCATTCCCATTCAGTGAGAGTCTGAAAACGGGTGAAGGGCAATGGTGGGGGGACTCGGCCTTGCCCTCTGACACCCACAGCCACGAGTGGGTGTGAGCACATACCAACCACCTCAGCACTGCAAACCTGTTCATTTTATAACCAGCCTTAATTAATAAAACCCCTGCTTTGTGCTCCTGAGCTAACACAATGATGTAAGTCACTGAGTAAATGACACCAGGATATAAATGTGTGTGTTTATTTCATTTCCCCCTCCAAACTCCTAGAATTTACTTTGGAGAAAAATGTAAGAAGCTTCACAATTTTGGGAAATCTCATTTTTTTTTTAACTCAGAACTAAGAAAATATGTATTTCAGAGTAGAGCATTCAGACGTATTCTTAGCTTCCTGCTCTATACTTCCAAGGGTCATGTGTAAATCTATTTACGTAATTCTGAAACAGCACAGCCCTGGACTGTCTATCCTTAATTCTCCAGTGCCCATAATTCCCCATAGTGCTACAAAAGTCATTCCCAGTATGTCTGTCTTTAAATTTTTCAACTTTCCCGTGCATCTCCAGAATGAGCAATGAAAATAATATCAGAGCTACTTGGGGCTGGGGGGTGGGGGCGTGCCCAGGGAAACAGTATCAGAGATACTCACGGGAGGAGGGGCATTCCCAGGGAAACAGACCTTACCAGAGAAGTACCCCTTCCACAAAGCCCCCAGATGGAGGAGACTGGATAGCAGGAACCATAGTTCCAAAGCCTTTCAGGAAGGAAGAGCCTTGCCTCTCACCGGCCTTCCTGCCCCCATTCCTGAGCCACAGGACCCAAGGCTGCCCTAATGGTAGAGGGACAGCAGCAGCCAAGCAGGAGGTGGCTCCTTCCTTGCTGGCTCCTGGCAAAACAAGCCTGTAAAACAAGCTGCCTACCATCCTTGTCATCCTGGGTCTGCTCTGGGATGATGCAGGAAGAGGGGAAGAAACAGAGAAAGAGCACCACAGCCCTGAAGGCCTGTCATGCGGTGCCTGCAGCAAAGGAGAGCCGGGGAGACAGGCTAGCAGAGGGAGAGAAAGTCTGTAAAGAGCCAGGGAGACAGGCTAGCAGAGCGAGAGGAAGTGTGTAAAGAGTGTCTTGTTTCAGGGGTCATCTGCAAAGACCTGGGGATAAGTGGTTAGCAAGAAGAGGAACTTGACAGCCTACAGAACACTTTCAAAGAACATCACAGTTAGCATGACACTGTGAGAAGGATGTGAGCAAGCCCAAACAATGCGGAGAGGAACTGGGCTAGCCCCCGACTCTGCATGACCAAAGCTGGTTCAACAGTGAGACTGACCAAGGTGGGGTGGCCAAGCTGGCTTTGTCAGCATTGCTTAGGAGGGCCTCCATGCCAGTTCTACCCAGCCCTTCTGTTTGTTCGTCTCTAGCAGCAGCCATGGGAGAATCCATGAGCTGAGCATTCCTAGAAACAGAAGGGACCTTTTGGTAAGAGCCTAGCACATCAGATACCGAGCCTTCCAAATGAGGAAAACAGTGGCCTGGGGAGGCATCTACAGACAGCAGTCACCCTTGGGATGCTCTTCCACCTGGCCACCGCTGACTTCCCAGAGGGAGCTCAGCCTTCCCTTCATAAATATCCTTCTGTCTGTCACCAGGAAGCCAACCTCACTGTGAACCAGCACCGGGCAGAAATTCCTGTAACAGTAGAGATAATTGCCGTAGCCTGGATTGTGACCAGCAGAGCAGAAGACCTGGACTTCTGCTTCTCACTGATTTAAGTAGCCATTGGCTTAAGGGGGCTGGAAGTGTTCATGAAGACTGGAGGTCTACGTCTTTAACAGGGAAAATAATAAACTGATACGGTACAGATCTCATTTTCCTAAACTGGCGGGAAAAACCACATGGAATCCTGTTTCTGCCCTGTGAGGAAACGGAGCGTCTACCCACTCCAGCCAGCATCTCTGGCTGCTCTAGCCATCTGTCACCGTGCCTCCACAACATCTTGGTTTAGAAGCCCGAAAACACCCCAGTCAACTGCTCACTCCCTGCCAGAACCTTCTCCATGAGTCTATGAAGCCTTAATCGAGTGGTCCTTGGCAGCACAGAGGTGATTGGTTGCCTTCTTAGTGTCTGGAGAGACAGCCACTGCAGGCGCAAAGACATATCCAGGGCGCACCAGGCCATTCTTTAAAGGAGCCGGAGAGACGGCTGAACAGTTAGGAGCACTCTCTGCTTTTCTAGAGAACCCGAGTTCAGTTCTCAGCACCCACATCAGCACGTTTACAACCCCTGCAACTCCAGCCCGAGGATGCAAGGCTGGCCTCGAACTCACAGAGATCTGCCTGCCTCTGCCTCCCAAGTGCTGGGATTAATGGTGTTCACCACCATCACAGAACTTTCATACTTGTTATCCCACTTAAACTCCACATTAACTTTAGAATATAAATATTTAGCAAATCCATTTATTTTACAGAGGCCAACTGACTTTTCTCAGGCAATATGACCTGTCTCCAATGGCACAGACCCAGACCTGGCACGTCCTCTGAGTTACAAGAGACAGGTGGGGGGGGGGAAGGGTGTGGGACAGCATATGACCTGAGAGCACGGAGGAGAAAATACAGCAACACCCACCACTCACCTCAGAAACCAGCCCCTTCCAAGTGTACCCCTTCAAACAGACAAACTCCATCCCAAAGAGGGCGCTTCAGGCCAGGCCCAACGTTTAGGGCCCTGCTCTCTGATACTAGAGCACAAAGTCCTAGGCCTTTCTGTAACCGACTGAGGCAGAACAACTTCTGAGGCTTCCACTGGACTCTGCTACCACCCTCAGGGTGACAATTACTGCCCATTTCCCCCCTGGAAACAGAATAAGGAGGTCACAGAGGAAAGGGAAGCACAGCTGTGGGTCGGGTCGGGAGGTTCATGTCGCCGCCGCTGAGTCCTGGCTGCCTCCAGCCTTGGGGCAGCGACCACACATCCTGCCACCTGCTGAGGTCAGCACAGAAAGGACATCTTTCTCTACTCGCTCATTGTCCCAACAGAGGAAAAGGCCTGTGCTACAGTCGAACTAGGCTGTGAATACAGCGCCCCCGCTTCCAATACACAGATCAGTCGTAGGTGATGCATGGAGGAGCGCCCCAAGCTGAAAAAGGGGGAACTTCTGTCAGCTACACATGAGAACACGCACTGTGAAGCAGTTAGCTTTCCTACCGTTTCTGTAAATTTATTATTGCATTTATTTTATTTGTGGGGAGGGGAGGCACATGCCGCCAAGTTTGTGTGGAGGTCAAAGGACAACTTTAGGGAACTCGTTCCCTCCTTTCCCTTCATGTGTGGCCCCAGGATTGAGCTCGGGTCATCAGGCAGGGTGGTAGTGTCCTCACCAAGTGAGCCACCTCATCAGCCTTCCGGCTGGTTTAATAACAACGGTAGCATGCCTACCACAGGCCTCCAATGTGTCTGCACTGTGCTGAGTTCGACCTATGTCTTATTTCGTTTAGCTCTCACGCAACTCTGAGGCAAGGGATCTGGCTTCATCCCTCATCCCACTCCACCTCGGAGGCTTCGGTGGGCACACAGTGAGGAGACTGTGGAGGTCAAGATTGTTCTTAATCTTTTCTTGTTTTTAAATGCATCCTAACTCAGTCCAGCCAGCCTTTTGACAGTCTCTGTGTTGCTGAATTATAAGCACTAAGCTTTCCACCTGTGTTCTAAGCCATTGCTTCATGTGCTGTTTAAAACAATTCTCCACCAGCAGGCCCTGGTGCATGTGACTCGTGCACCTGGGCCTGGGCATAGAGATTGCTGTGCACTGGAGACCAGATCCCATATTGCAGCCTTCACACGTGCGTGGTTCCGGTCATGAAACCAGAAGAGGACCACCAAGGGGGAGGGGTCCTTAAGGAAGTGGGAAGGGAAGAAAGACTGCAATGGCGACGTGGAGCTTTTCTGGAGAAGGAGTGGATGGGAGGCAAGAGTGCGGGGGAGGGCCAACAAAACAAAGTGTGTGAAAGCCAGGACAAAAACCACAATTTCATGCTTAGTTACTAAAAATGGGGTTCAGGGTGTAAGAGTGTTTGCTGCCAACATTGACAAACTGAATTCGATCCCCAGAACACACATAGTAAAGGGGCGAACCAACTCCCACAAGTTGCCCTCTGACCTCCACGTGCACACTCACATGCGTGCGCACACACACACACACACACACATACACACTCACACACACATACACACTCTCACACACACATACACACTCTCACACACACATACACACATACACACTCACACACACATACACACTCTCACACACACATACACACTCACACACACACATACACACTCTCACACACACACATACACACTCACACACACACATACACACTCTCACACACACACACACACCTCACACACACATACACACTCACACACACACACACATACACACACATACACACTCACACACACATACACACTCACACACACATACACACTCACACACATACACACTCTCACACACATACACACTCACACACACATACACACACATACACACTCACACACACATACACACTCTCTCACACACATACACACTCACACACATACATACACTCTCTCTCACACACACACACTCACACACATACACACTCACACACACATACACACACATACACACTCACACACACATACACACTCTCTCACACACATACACACTCACACACATACATACACTCTCTCTCACACACACACTCACACACATACACACTCACACACACATACACACTCTCACACATACACACTCACACACACATACACACTCTCTCACACACATACACACTCACACACATACATACACTCTCTCTCACACACACACACTCACACACATACACACTCACACACACATACACACTCACACACACACATACACACTCTCACACACACATACACACTCTCACACATACACACTCACACACACATACATACACTCTCTCTCACACACACATACACTCACATACATACATAATAAGTAAATTCTTTCCTAAAAATGTATAAATGAATAAAGGTCAACACTAAGACTCGCAGATGCTAAAAGACATTATTTACAATTTAAACATAAAATGTAAACATTGTAGAAGCAAGCATAGGACGACAGACTTTGGGACACAGGGCTAGGCAAGACATTCTCAGGAGGAATGGACACCAAAAGCACCATGTATAAAGACAAAAAAAAAAAAATCAGTTAATTGGACTTTACCAAAATTACAGACTTAGTTTTTCAAAATGGTTCCAGAAAGAGAGTAAAGGACAAAAGCCCACTGTGGGAAGAAGATGCATGCCACAACCCTGCACACCGAGGACGCTCAGAACAGGGGATAAAATAAACCACCCAGTTAGGGCAGTGAAGTAATGGACTTCTCCCCCAAACAGAGCATGCAGACAGAGCACTTGCAGAGAGCATGCGCAGGCCTGTGGGCCTTAGGGAAGAACAAACTTAAACCACAATGAGCTTACAGCACTCATTAAAACACCCATTGGGACAGCTAACATAGAAATCAGTGCTATCAGATGCTGGTCAGGATACAGAAAAGCCGGGTGTTTACACTGCAAGGAGGAATCTAATGAAATTGCTACTCTGGAGAAGCATTTAGCAATTATTTTATTAACAGCACACAGTTACCATCTAATCTAGCCTCCTGGGTATTTATCTGAAATAGTGAAAAAATATATCCACACACACACACCCCTGTTTGTGAACATCCACAGAAACCTCCTCGGTAATAAACACTGAAAGCAACCCAGGTGTCTTTCACAGATGAGTGGTCAAACCACATCCAGCCCTTGGAGTACTACTCAGCAATGAAAATGAACCGATCATGGATACCAGCAAAACTCTGAGTGGATCTCATGAAACAGCACAGACAAAGGAGCTGATCTCAAGGGTTCCATGTTGCTTACATAAAACATAATACAACAGAATTGTGGAGAGTTATGACTAGGTGAGGTATCGTTGCGATTCAGGAACAGAGAGTAAGAAGGAAAGAGTGGGTGTCACCAAAATGGGGGAGCAAGGAAAAGCCCCAAGAGTCGGAATTGCTCTGCATCTTGACCACGGAGCTGGACTCACAGTGCGTGGGAGGTGCACACTCAGCAAACGTGTGTGCTTGAAACCTGAAGAGCCCAGTTTGGGCTCTTAGGATCACACTCATGTCACCTTGGTTCTGCTAGGATCCCATGACCATGTAAGGGTCACCACAGAGGAGACAGGGTACCCTAGACCTCACTACTATACTTGCAATCTCCTGGGAAGCCACGATCATTTCAAATGGAAAGTGGAGGCTGAGGACTCTACTAACATTTAAAAGACAGAAGTGGAGGAAACAGAGCTGCAGCGCTGCCAGTGAGACCCCAGACACAAACAGGACAACATTTGAAAGCTGCACCCAGAGACTTGACAGGGTCGTGTTCCCAATGCCTACTTCCTCCTAGAAAGAAAAGGGGAAAAATAAAACCGACAAACAAACCTGATGTTGAGCCCCTTGATAGGCTGGGAGTTCCGCCCTGAGTCTGGGATGAATGCACCCTAGGGTTTCACAAGTGACAGAAGGGCTCAACCAGACCCAGCACAACATCCAAGAGCACCAGCGACTTCCTTTCAGAGAAGCAGTGCCCTGACCCACCCACCTCGGCCAGGTGTACACAGAACCACTCCTCCAAAACAAAGCAAGGGCAAACCAACAGAACTTCAAACAAAATCCCTCGGCAAACAAATATAAAACCTCAATAACCTCAGACAATTCCTAGCAAACTTTGTAATCAAATACATCCTCTGGCCTGACCTCCTCCCTCACCTCTTGCTTTTCAAGGATTCTGTCACCTACTGAATTCAGATACCCTCCAATGGTAACAAAAACATTCAAAATACTACAAAATCCCTGGCCTGCGTTTCCATATGCGTAGGGTCACACATATGCGCAGGGACACAGCTGGAAAGGAGTGCTACGTGAGAAAATGTTGGTAAATACTAGAAATGCTTGCAGTTCTTACGACTCCAACACATGGGTGTGAACCGCAGAACCTGACAGTCACTGGATATTTTCAGTTCCGGGTGTTGCTGTGCACTTTCAGAAAACACACGCGCACCTGGAGGATGCTCTCCCAGCAGCGCTCCTGCCTCGGTTAATTCGGCGCACCATTCTTGGGGTCACGCATCTGGGTGGTGTCGGACGTCAGAAAGCATAGTGCTACACAGAGACGCTCCAGACACACACGCTGGCTGGCAGGGAGCAGGCACTCTCCACACTCATCAGCCGAGCACCTTCCCGGGAAGCCGCTCACAGTTCTCCATTTGTGTGCTGCTGTCCATAAAAGATGCACTCTTCACGCTACAGTCTGTGCATGCTCTCGGTCCACTGGAGCCCCCCAGCCCACACCTTCTCAACAGAACCTTGAATACCTAGACATGAGGGCATTCTTCACAGCAGCTTCTCACTTACTTGTCACCTGGATGAGTTTCCCTCATCAAGAAAAAAATGTGGCATGCAAGACAAAGCAAAAATGAGCTCACTTAACAACTAAACATCACCTGCGCACACACACCAGGAACCCACCAAGTAAGAGGTCTTTAGAACACTCTATTCTATGCCTGCTCCTTGCATGACCACACACACACACACACACACACACACACACATCAGGACTCACCACGTAAGAAATCTTTAGAACACTCTATTCTATGTCCTGCTCCTTACATGACCACACACACACACACACACACACACACACGCACGCACACACCAGGAACCCCACCAAGTAAGAGGTCTTTAGAACACTCTATTCTATGCCCTGCTCTTTTTCGTTCTGCTCAAATGTCTGCCTCCTGATCCTTTGCTTTTTTCCCACAGTTCAACTTAAGTACTGTTCTCTCGTTATTCTGATAAAAAGCCATCTTAGAGAGAAACTATGTAATGTTCAGAGCACAGTCCTAGTACGTACTTTTTCTGTTTCTCTGGAGCCGTCAAGAACTTGAGCCCCAGAGAACCTTAAGCACCAGTGTTGGACTGGGCAACGCCAACCTGGGCCCCATATGGTAGGCCGCCAGGAAGAATCTTAGGCAGTCTGGCAGGATCCACAGGCTAGTTTTGGAAGCAGGAAGGCAGGAGCGTTCCATCGTCAAGCCCTGACATTTCACTCCCCGAAAAGGAGTTTCCTGGGTTGTAGCTGTTTAAGATACCCTAGTCTGCTGTGCTCACTCCTGGAGAACAAGCTGACACTGCTGAGGCAGTGGATTTTTGCTGTATAAACCTTCCACCACCACCAAGGCCTTTTAGAAGCAAAACCCACCAAACTTTTAATAGTCTTCAGAGGAGGAAGCTAGAACCATGTGGAAAGGAGCAGGAAGCAGAGGGACCAAATTCCACCCAAAATGTAAGCACCAAGGCCCTTGGGATCAAGATCTGTGTCCTGAAGCCGCAGTCCAGATAATAGAGACAATACACCCACGACAAAGGCAGAAAAGCAAATATTTAAAAAAAAAAAAATGGGAAGGGGGGAAAGGCCTGGGATTTTTGGAGAAGGGAACTCATCCCCCAGAGTGGTTCCCTAGGAGGCAGTACCAGCGGTTCCTCTGGGCTGTCAAGAGCCGTCGTGGACCTGGGTGCAGCTCTCCGGCCTGCCACAAATGTCACGTTCCAAGAAAGTTCCACCAACTCCCCCTTGGAAAGTTTACATTTCCTCCCAGAAACAGATTCTTTTCAAGGCAGTGCCAACAGGCCAGGGAAAGCCGGATCCAACCCCCGATTTGTGTAAGAAACTTGTTTGGGAAGAACAAAGAAGACGCAGGGGCGGAGGGGGCCTCGAGCCTCCCGGCCAGGGCGCGTCCTGGGGTCCGGGCTGGGCACCCCGTGCGCCTTTGTCTGC
Organism: Microtus oregoni; assembly: GCF_018167655.1. Lineage (NCBI taxonomy): Eukaryota > Metazoa > Chordata > Mammalia > Rodentia > Cricetidae > Microtus > Microtus oregoni. Next base: position 31,780,900 of record NW_024543067.1, read on the forward strand.
GCCGGGACAGCAGCATCCGCCAACCCTCCTGCCCCACCGGCGACTGAGACCCGCCAACCACACGGGAAAAGTCAGTACCGCGTCGGGGGCCCATGCGAGACCCAGAGTCCCCGGTCTCCCGTAGGGATCCTCCCGTGGGTACTGGGCACTTGGAGGGTGGCACGGGACTGGATTCTGCTTTGTGTCTTATTGAACCTTCTGGATCCCTCACGGGACACTCGGAGGCCCCGGCGCCGACCTGGCCGCCCAAGTCCCCACATCTGGAGCAGAGCTGATGTCAGCCTGGAATCCTAGGAAGAACCACAGAGACCTCTCGGCCCAGTCCAGAGGAGCCCTCCCTGAACCCCCGGCTTGAGCAGGTTACCTCTCAACACAGGCTCGCAAGGTCCCCGACGCGACTTTGCCCTCCGCATGGGGCGATCATGGGGCGATCCCGGCAGGGGAATGGCGGCAGGGGGATGACTGGTGGCTGGGCGGCGCGGCGAGGGGCGCCCCAGCACTCAGGAAGTAGAGAGATGCCCAGCTCCCCCTCCAGTCCCACCCACCCCACCCTGCCGCCCGGTCCCTGAGCGCCCCGCGCTCCCGGCCGCCCGAGCTGCCCGGGAGGGTCGCTAGTCCGGTCCCTGTAACCTTACACTCCACCCCGCCCAGGCCCTGGCCGCGGGGCCCTAGAGCCCGTCCCCAGCTTCCCGTCGCCCCTCCCGGGACCTCAACAACTGCCGGGGTTCAGGCTGACGTGTCTCCCTTAGACCCTTGTTTTGTCCTCGGCTGCCTCTGAATTCCTGATACACTCACCATTTCTGTCTGAATGCTTTAGACTCCATCCCTGGGATCTGCCTCGGAACTCCTGACTAGGTTCGGTATAGGGTCAACTTTTCTCCCACGCGGAATTTCCAGGTGAAAGTGGCCTTATTTTTCTCAGCGTTCCCTAAGCCCTAGTGCTTTCATTAGGTAGGGAGATCGGGATAGGAGGGGCTATGATAAGCCCCTCTGAGCAGCAAAGTGGCCTAAACAGACCTTACTGACAGCCTTAAACGTTCACTAGGTTCCTAGGACCTTACATCCTGTGGCCACAACCCCCAGGCCCTTACCTGTTCAACCAGAAGTAAAGAATTTTAAGTGTTAGGACATTGTTTGTGACTCTGTCCCACCTCTGAAATCAGGCTTTCTTTACTAAGTAACACTGCACACCCAGCCCACTGTACTGGATTATAGTCCTTGCCTTCTGAAGCCATGTTCTGGGACCTTTCTGGTCTTCTGAGAGGTGGGGCTACAGACCAAGCTCTTAGAGGGTTAGGGCAAATCCGGGCTTCTGTTTGTCTCCTCTCTCTCTCCCTTCTTCCCAGGCCATCAGAGGTTCCTGTCTGCATTCGCCAACTCCCTAATTCAGCTGCTCACATTTTTTACTCTCTGGGCTTCATCAGATTTCATGACAGCCTTCAGATTTGGTAACATCGGCTCAGCAGACAGAGGGCCCAAATGTAATTGGCAGAGTTATTTCCCAAGCAGAGGCTCCACTTAAAGTCACCTGCCCTTGTAAGACACACAAAGTCAAGATATGTGCACAGAAAAGGCAGGGCTGTGGATCCTCACTTGTTAAGTTTGGACTGGAGAGTCTGGTCCAGAAAGAGTGCAGGGGGGAAGAGTGGAGATCAGATCAGATGAGCAGGAAAAAGAGGCACTGGCTGGCAAGGGCAGTGGAGCCCAGAAAGAGCTGGCAGGGTTCGCGTGCTTGGCGAGAAAGTAGAAATGGGGGAAAGAGTTTTAACTACAAAGGAAGAGGCAACACGCTTGCGGAAGATGAGCAAAGTCACAGAAGTGTAGGCCTGGGACAAAATGAAGAAACTGCATTGACTCCCTCGTGGGTTTTTGATCCTACTGCACGTACTGGCTTTGTGGGAGCCTAGGCAGTTTGGATGCTCACCTTAGGAGACCTGGATAGAGGTGGGCAGTCCTTGGGCTTCCCACAGGTCAGGGAACCCTGATTGCTCTTGCAGATGAGGGAGGGGGACTTGATCGGGGGAGGGGGAGGGAAATGGGAAGCAGTTGCGGGGACGAGGCAGAAATCCTTAATAAATAAATAAATTTAAAAAATAAAAAAAAAAAAACAACTTGCTGAGTCAAAAAAAAAAAAAGAAACTGCACCACACCTTGGTTTGGCTGTTGAGGAGACTCCTGTCAGGCTGTGAAATGACTTCCCTAATGTCACAGAACAAGTTCAGTAGCAAAGCCGGGGTGGAACCCCACACCCCACATGTGCTTCCTTGATGAGATTTCCCTCTGTATACTGTGGTTACCATTGATTAATAAAGAAACTGCTTTGGACCTATAGCAAGGCAAAACTTAGTTGGTGGGGGGACACGACTCACACAACACGACACTAAACTGAATGCTGGGAGGAAGAGGGTGGAGTCAAGGAGAAGACATGGGGCCACCTCCAGAGAGAGATGCGCTGAAACATTGCTGGTAGGCCATGATCTCGAGGTGATGCATAGATTAATGGAGATGTGTTAAATTAAGCTATAAGAGTTAGCCGACAGGAAGTGAGAGCTAATGGGCCAAGCAGTGATTTAATAATATAGTTTCTGTGTGATTATATTGGGACCGGAAGGGACAGAAACCTCCATACAACACTCCCTACCACACGGTGTCAATGTTGAGTGCCGGCTTAGGAGCTGAGGCTGTGCCTTACAGTCAATGAGGGAACAGTTGCTTCAGTGATTTATCTGGACCTTGACAAGTTATAAAGAAAAAGTAGTGAACAGAAATGGAGGGGAAGAGGCTAGTTTACACATTCTAATTCCCCTGCTGAGTTCTGTCCTTGGAGGGAGCAAAACTGACCAGTTACATGCACCAGCTCTAGGATACAAACACCTTCATGGGCGACATGACAGTCCAACTGACTGGTATCCTACTGACCTTGGACAAGACACCTAATCACTCTCTTTTTTAATACATAATTAATTTTTATTTTGTGTTCAATGGCATTTTGTCTGCAGATATGTCTGTTTGAGGCTGCCAGAAGCCATGGAACTTGAGTTACAGACAGCTGTGGCTGCCATGGAGGTGCTGAGAATTGAACCCAGGGCCCTCTGGAGTGCGAAGGAGACAAGGCATGCAAATCAGTTCACATGGAAAGCATGCTTCCAAGTGAAACAAGGGCTGGGAGAGGCTGGAGAAAGAAAAGGGCTGAGAAGTGCCAAGGCTACTCCGTCACCAGCTCCAGAGCTCTCTAGGGCACAGTCTGCAAGCTGAGAATCTTGGGAGTTCGTAGGAGAGTCTGACCCACACTCTGCACTCCTCGATTGACCCCAAGTAGCCACACACGTGGCAGCCTAGACAGAAAGCCCTGCTGGAGGCCAGCTTCCCTAACCCTGTCTTAGCCCTCTCAGCTGCTAGTAGTCTGTACCTCGAATGTAGAAAATGAGTGACCTCCTGTCTCTGAATCGACTGCTCAGAAACTGTGGGCTGAAAGAAAAGGTGCCAGCTCCAACAAAGCTTTCTCTAACAGATCACATATAATAATAATAATAATAATAATAATAATAATAACAATAAATAATGGTGGTACACACCAATAATACCAGCTCTAGAGGGGCAGAGGCAGGAGAAACGCATCAAGTTCTGGTCCCACAAAGAGGATGTCAGGTCAGTCATGTTGACGAGTAAGATTTTGCCTAAAATAATGTCTTAACTAGCAAGCAAAGCAGTGGTTCATACCTGTGCTTCTGGGGGAGGGGGTGTACATACTCACACTAAATGTCAACATCCATTCTACAGTGACTCACTCTTTCTTGTGCTAACTGCTAGGGAAGGTGATGGGGACAATTGAGTGTCCTTCGGGGACCAAACAGGATGGGTATTGGATATTGCCAATAGGATAGCAGCAGCCTGAGGGTAAGGCCTGAGCACTAGCCTAGGTTCTTCCCCTTCTAGACGGGGAGGGTTAGACCACAAACCACAGTTTCTTCTGCCTCAACCTTTGAAGCTTGTTTTGCGGGCTGAGATAACAGACCAGTATCTGCAGCTTAGGAAGTCAGCGAGGGTCTTCCCTTTTTCTTCCAGAATTTCAAAATACCAAGGGCTTTCAAAGCTTTATTAGCATCAAACACCCTCCATCCACATGTACTAAGCTCCTATCTGAACACACATCTAAGTTTTTATTAGCCTGGGCTTTGCTCGATGGACACTAAGTGGCCAAAGAGGGAAAGAGAAGGCTAACGACAGAAGAGTCTGCAGACAAAGCCATGCAGGGACTCACGTAGCCTCCTCTGAGATGGGCACTACAATCTGTAGGGCACAATGAATGACTATTTAAAGAACAAACCAATGGAAGGTTTCAATCAGGCAGCCTTGACTAAAATGACTTGTTTTGCTTCTAGAAAGATTGCTTTAAAGTTCCAGTTTTCCAGTATTTTCCAAAGTGTGATTTCTGAGCCATAGCATGTAGGAATTTGAATTCCCATAGCCTATCTCCAAATTCAGAACATCTCAGCATAGATGTCGGAGTTCACAAAGAGTCCCTCCTAGGTTTACTGGGGTAGTGGGGCTCTCAAATTTCTTTCAGAAGTACTGGCTATACCAAACTCAATTTGCTAAAGGTAAGGAGTGGTGGCTGACACGCAGAGGCCACAAAGAGGGGGGCTACTGAGGCACAAGTGGATTGCACTCAGCACTGAAAGGGACCCAAGGACAGACAAGGGGGTGTCTGGTATTGCTGCTGTTTGAGGGTAGGTTTTGTTTTGTTTTAAGCAGGGTCCTTGCAAGATAGCTCTGATGTCCTGGTGTCCACAATGCTGAACTCATGGTCATACTGCCATTCCAAGTGTTGAAAATGTGGTGATCTTTTGTTTGTGCTATAACAAATGAAGCTTGCCTGAAGATCAGAGTGTGGAGTGAGTCACTAATTAGTGATAGAAGCCAGGCAATGGTGGCACACACCTTTTAATCCCTGCACTTGGGAGGCAGATGCAGATGGATCTCTGTGAGTTCAAGGTTGCCCTGGGCTACACAGATTGATCGAGTCTCAAAGAGAAACAGAGCCAGACAGTGGAGGCTCACCTTTAATTCCAGTACTTGGGAGTCCATGCCTCTAATCCCAACAGTAAGGACGTGGAGACAGGAAGGGGTATGGCTGGGGAGGAGGAGACAGGAGTTCATTGCATTCAGTCTGAGGACTTGTAGAGACAGGACACCCTATTCAGTCTGAGGATTTTGTAGAGGTAAGAACTAGTGACTGGCTGATCTGTTTCTTTGATCTTTCAGCATTTACTCTTATATCTGACTTGGGGTTTTGATTATTAAAGCTAATTAGAATTCATGCTACAGGAACTATAGGCATACCCCACTACACCCGACTGAAATAGGCTATTCTAGACAAAGCCATGGACACAAGAAAGGAAAGCACTGCTCCTCAGCATCTCCCCTTTTAATTCTTTCATAAACATCCAATGGTCACATCCACACTGGATTCGATAGACCCAGGTCCAGTAGCATCCTCTTATTTGTTTTTTGTTTTTGGCGGTTTTTTGTTGTTGTTTGGTTGGTTTTTCAAGACAGGGTCTCTCTGTGTGGCCCTGGCTGTCCTGAAACTCACTCTGTAGACCAGGCTGGCCTAGAATTCACAGGTATCTGACTTCCTCCTTCCGAGTGCTGGCATCAGAGGTGTGTGCCACCACTGCCTGGCTGCATCCTTTTATCTGTAAATTCATTTTCTGTAGTTTCAGTTTACCTAGTCAACTGCAGTCCAAAACTACTGCATGGAAAATTCTAGGAAAAAATTTTCATATGCTTTCTGAGTACCCTTGTGGTGCTGTGATAGCTCACTGTCTTCCTTTGCACTGTATTTATGCAGGAGGCATTGCCCTACCATCAGCAATTACAATAGAAGGCACTCTGAACCAGGGAGAACAATGGATTGTATAAGTGCCCTAGTTTATTCAGCTATTATTGTTAATTTCTTAATAAGTTTATTATATAATTTAAATTTGTCATGTGTATGTATGTGTAGGCGAAAGCATACGGCATATAGACACATGAATTACTTTTCTCATTTTCATAACCAAAGATCTGACAAGACATAATTAAAGACAGAAAATATTCATTTTATGTCATACCATTGCTAGGTGGGGAAGGCATGGGGGCAGGAACGTGAGGCTGCTTGGTCACATCTGGGCAGATCAGGAAGGAGAGAAAGGGGTGTTCAGCTTTTCCTGGTTTTGTCTTTTCCTGTTTTATTTAGAGAGAACTCTAGTCCATAGAATGGCGCTACCCACATTCCAGGTGGGTCCTCCACACTCAGGTGTTCTCGGGGAAAGCCCTGACAAACACAGGCAAAGGTATTCTTCATCAATGCCCCACGTGTTTCTCAATCCAATCAGACCAACAATGGAAACGGCCACAGTAGGAGGTTGGCACCCACAGGCAGGCACCCACAGGCAGGCTTGGTGCATGCCTTTGGATAAGGGCGTATTCTCCACAGAAGAAGAGATTCTTTCCAAGCTTTTCATTCTCTTGTGTATTTTGTAAAGATAGCAGTTGGTCTTCCCTCCCCAACTTGTCTCCAAACATACCATCACATTCTTGAGTAAGCCTTACATCACGCATGCCGCCTCTCAAGAGGCAGGCATATGCCCTGCCCCCAACTTGGGAAGTGTTGAGAGCTAGCTCCATGATCCAGGGACCAACGTCTATAGGGTGCGGGTGATGAGAGAGGAGGAAGAGGCGAGAGAATCTTGCCAGGGCCAGATTCATCACCGTGGAAGAGGAAAAGCAAAAGGGAAGGAGCGTGGTGAGGAAAATGGAAAGACGTCCAGGGTGAGACACCCCTGAGTCTGGGAAACTGTGTCCGAGGACAAGGCAGCCGCTCCTAAGAAAACTGTAACACAACAGGATCAAGTCCTAGTTCACTTTCTGCTGCTGTGATGAACTCCGTGAGCACGAGCAGCTGGGAGAAGAAAGGGTTCATTCCACCTTAGAGCTTGCAGTCCATCATGAATGGAAGTCATGGCAGGAACCTGGAGGCAGGAGCTGATGGAGAAGCCATGGAGGAACACGCTGACTGGCTGCTCCCCATAGCTTGTTCAGCCTGCTTTGTTATACATTCCAGGACCACCTGTCCAGAGGTGACACCACCCACAGCTGGGCTCGGCCTCCCACATCAATCCTTAAACAAGATGCCCCTCAGACATGCTCACGGGCTTGTCTGACGGAGACAATTTCCTAACTGAGGATTTCACTTCCCAGATGACTGGCGCTTGTGCCAAGCTGACAGAAAATCAACCAGCACAGAATCCATCAGCTGGAAGTCTGCTCCATTTGAAACTCACTGGAGGACTTAGGGACAGACGGAAGGCCAGGCTCTGAACTACCTAAATTGCCACAGGTAATTTGGCTCAGTGACTAAATTATGGGTCTGAGGCCTGTTTGTCGGGATGCTTTCGGTTTCACACCCTCAGTGACACACTGGTCTCTTGCCTCATCAGGGGGTGTTGTTATGTAACATACGAGTAGCCTGTAATTGGAGCTATTAAAAGGTGAGAGACAGAGAAGATAAGACCATGGCCAGAGAATGCATCTACCACAAAAAACGTGGGAAAGAGTGTGGGGGGGTGTTAATTCTAAAAACTGGCTACAAACTCTAGAGGATGCTGAACAAGCTCTGGATATGAGCTTGGCACAGTAACTATTCAAATAATCAAGCTACTCTGGTTGTTATTGAGACTCTTACTACAGAAACCTCAGAACCACTGGGAGCTGGTGATAGTTCTCACTGATTATGGCTTGATTTCTCTGGGTTAGGGTTTCTCAGCAGAGGCACTGACTGACTGGCTGAAAGCTTTTGTTGTGAGATACTGTTCTATGCATTGTAGTTGGAGAGTCAGTAGCAGTCACCTCTTGATGCCTGGTCAAGAAAACAGGACTGGAGAAATGAGTTGGCATTTAAGGTCACTGGATGCTCTTGCTCAGGCCAAGGTTCAGTACCCAGCACCCACATCGTGGCTTACAACAGTCTGTAAGTCCAGTTCCAGGGAATCCACCCTCTTCTGGATCCTGCAGGCCCTGAACACCCACGGTGTACATACATACATGCAGAAAAAAAAAAAACCTTAAAAAGAAAGAAGGAAGGAAGGAGGGAAGGAAGAAAGGAAGGAAAGGAAAGATAAAAAAGCTCTCTAGACATAGCTAACTATACCGTAGGGTACTAAGTTGTCCTTGGCTGAGAATTGCTGACTTGGTTAATTAATTGGCATTGCTTAATAGAGAAGGAAGCCCCTAGGCCTCTCTCTCTATTGATTCTTCCTAGACAGAAAGCAATCTCAGCTGTGTTTGCCCTGTGATTATATCTCACACAAAGAAAACAATTTATTGCCGTCTTCCTAGTGGTGATACACATTTGTATATATAAAACTGAAAGCACACTGGGTTTCTAAGAACATCAAGCCACTGTTAAAAGCAAGGATTTGAACCTTTCATGGTGGTACAGGCCCGCAATCCCAAGAACGAAAATTCTAGGCCAGGGCGACCTAACACAACCAGCAAGAGTTTTCACAGTAAGAGACAACTTGGATCACAATGTTCATGCTGAGGGCTTACAGGGGATTAGGCTCAGCTTGGGTGTTTCATTCTGAAAACCTATCTTTTTAACCTAGAGCCAGAGAACAATGGAAGGAACCTGGCCTCTCTGCGACCTGCACAGTTTATCTCTTTTGGAATGGGGACTGCAGGTCGGCGGCAGCTTTTTCACCATGAAAGCCGTGACAGAGACAGGGTGGTGGGAAGGCCCCACTGTTCTAATGGTTCCATGACTGGGAAGTTCAGTTTAGAAGGGGGTGAGTCATTTTACAGCATAAATCTGGAGGAAATGTTACAGTTGACGTGATAAATGTTCTAAGTTATCCATCTAGCAATCAAAGTGCGTGTGTCTGTGATAGAGCCAGCATCATTCTAAGAGCAACGGAGGCTTGAGAACAGATGGTAGGGACAGGAACGATTCCACGAAACTGGGGAACATGAATTCCTGCACAGAGCAATTCACAGACTGGGCAAGGGAGTCTGGGAACACAGATTCAGTTGAAACAGAAACCAGGAAAGATCCATGATACTGCATGCTGGGACGTCCCTGGTGAACCTCAGTAGCCTGGGAGCCATCTGTGAGGCTTGTGAATGCAGACTGCTGGGCCTGTCCTAGCTTTTGACTCAGTAGGTCTGGGTGGGCCTCAAATTTGCGTTTCTGACAAGTTTCCCAATGATGCTGAGGCTGTCTGTCAAGGTATCACACAGGACGAGAGCCGCTGTCTTGGGACACTGGGTCCCTCTTGTCTGGCTCTCAGAATCCCAGTCTAAATGAGGATTCAGAAAGATGATTTTGGGAACAAAATGAGCAAATCCCAACTTCTTCCTTGAGCTAGCACACACACCGTCTCCCCCAGGCTCTGTGACTGTATACGTGATCAGTGCACGCTACCCAGCAGGGCTGGTTATCTATGAAGATGAGGATTATGCAGACAGGAAAGAGGCAGGTAAACTCTTCTGGGTAGCATGGGACAGAGCAGGTTTACTCACGGTTACATCCCTCCTAGCACACCTCTCCAGACAGTCTCCAGGACTCCAGATCTTACCGCCTAGAGCAAAGGCCTCTGCAACAGATCCTCAGGTGGTGAGTGATGAGCCCCCAAGGTAAACACAGTCTCTTCCTCTTATTCCGGGAAGAAGCAAGCTCTGTGTTCCCACAACCACAGCACACTCTCTCTGCATATTTTAAAACAGACTTCCCACTCAGACGGTCCCGGAATAGGCTTCCTCACCCCATCATTTATTAGTTATTTGAGGATGACCTTAAGTTACACAAAACTCAGGGTTTTCTCTCTTTATTAGTGTGGTGACCTGCATATTGCCTCGAGGGGCTTTGGGAGATTCAGGATCACGAGCAAAGCTGACCACACATTCAGTTCACAGCTCCTCTCCTAATACTAGCTGTTGTTATTAACCTGTTCTTTTATCAAGTGGCCATTGTACCGGTGTTTAAATTGTTGCTAAGGCAGACAGCGGGTAGTTACAGCTTCCTTTTTATACTTCTCGAGTTTCGGGAACTTGTAAAAAGTATAAAAGACGGCCATGTTGATTTGAGCTATTCACCGCCCTCATTCCCATAATTTAGGAAAATATCCTAAGATATCCTAAAAGACAAACCTGGGGACCAGTGGGCTAAATTAGCCATTTTAGGTGAACAATAAATCAGAATTGGCTTGTTGGTTGATAGCAACTTAGACAGGGGTTGAGACAAAAGGGTCTGATATCCACTAACTGAGCCATGTATAAGTCAAGCCGTGCATGAAGCTGTGTGTTCAGTGCAGAGGCCAGGTTCCAGGGCAACATTCCTAAACAAGGCACTCAGAAGATGCTGGGAAGGGTGGCAGTGGAGCCGGCCCCCGGACACCCCTAGCCCGGAGAAGGGAAATTGGGACATGGGATGATGCCTGGCTCTGAATATCTGAAGAGCCAAGACTTCTCGGCATTTGCTCCACAGAGCCCTGATGCAGTATGTCACACACAGTAATTGGCCGTCCATTCGTGAATCACAAGTTCAATGTCAAATAACCAGTATTGTAAATAAATGAACTAGGACATCATTAAAAAAATCCATCTGAAAAGTGGGCAATTAGTAGGGCTAGAGAGATGCTTCACAGTTAACGTGTTCTGCTCCTGTGCAGGATCAACACGGGGTAGCCTCAAACAGCATGTCAATCCAGCTTCAGCGCTCTGGCATTCTCTTCTGGCCTCAACGGGCACCTGAACTCATCTGTACCATCCCTGCCACACATATACATATAATTTAAAATAAAACATGTTTTAAAAGCTAATTTCTATTCCATTGAATTTCTGTTTAATTAGAGGTCAAATGGAAAATGTATCCTTGTGTGTGTGTGTGTTTGTGTGTGTGTGTGTTTGTGTGTGTTTATATACACAAACCTGAAGACCAATGGGCTAGGTTAGCTATTTTAGATGAACTAATAATCAGAATTAATTCATGGAGAGAAAGAGAAAGAAAGCTATAGAAGACAAAAGGCGGATAACTGGGTAAAGGAAACAGGAAATGAAGTTTTAAGCCTCTAAGACCTTGCTACTAACCATCACTGTACAACAGACCGGGTTTTCTCTGGAGGCAAGAACCCATTCCCTATCACACGACATCCTGTCAGATGTCCTGATGGTGCTAAGTGTGAGGTAAGGAGGATGTCCTGGGGCTCACTCCCGTGGGGGCATTAAGATGCTCTGACTTCTCCAAAATGAAACAGCTCAGCCTTGGTTTTTGTTAAAAGAATAGGGAAAAAAATCAAAATCTTAATATTGAAGAAGAGAGATAATCAGTTCAGAGGGCTTGTGAAAGTCCATCTTTACTGTCAACTGAGACCCGCTTAGAAGACACTTCTGGGAAGATCTGGGGGTGTTCCCAGCGAGGACTAACTGAGGAGCTCTATCCTACGGGGTTCTCGGACCGGATAAGGGGGAAAGAGGAGGCCATCTAAGCATCCACATTCACCATTCTGTCCCGGCTGCAACGCAGCAGCTGCCTCTTTCCCATCGCCATGCCTGCCCACCATGATGGACCACACCTAGAACTGGAAGCCAGAACCAGTTCTTCCTAAGCTGCTTTTACCACGTGTTTCATCACAGCAGTCAGAAAAGTCCCACTGCAGGATTCTCCTGTGTTTGCACAAATGTGGTACATGTCAAACCCCTGGACCAGTCCTGGTTTCTGCAGGGAGAGGTTGGTTTATAGCTTCAGTTTTCTTACTGAGGTGATAAATACCCCACTGAAAATCAAGTTTGACTACTGTAGGCCCCCAAAAGTGAGCCAGGTGGGCATCTAATCCAGAGATACGGCACCGAATCATCTCTGCCACATCTACCAACAGAGAGAAAATCCAATGCAAAGAGCAGGGCAGACCCAGGGGGGGTCCCATAGCCAGGACAGCAGGGTAAGGCTGGAGATGACTGGGGCTTGGATTCCAGATAAGCAACAGAAGTGTTTAGACAGCCTGGCCCAAATATTCAGGGGGCTTATCATACCTACAATAAAGAAATAAATGTGCTGTGCTTTTATTTTCGATGTCTGCCAAACCCTACTCAGCATGAGTATATCCTTAAACCTTATTAAGGGTCAGGATAAAGAGTTGTTGGCAGCCTATTCATGGGCCATGAACTCCAGTCAACGTGACCAGTAGTATGAATAGGTGGACCATGACATCATAGGAGAGCCCAGTACAGGAATACCTCTTAGTGAGCAGTGGAGGTTCAGCCAAGACGCTGACAACCGTGAACCAGCAACAGCGTTGGTAACGGAGGGGAAAGAGGGAATCAGTCGTTAGCAAACATGTGGTGATGACTTTGTCCCACTGACCTTGCCGAGTCTAACTTCAGTGCTTTTCAGAGGGTGACAAACATTCTGCCAGGCATCAGGCCCCAGCGTTTAGGAAGGCACACAGTGGGGTCCCTATGTAGTTCCCTGCTGATCGATCGCACCGCCACCACTCTGAACTCAGTCCTTGAACTGCGATGAGAGCTCAAAGGGCAAGCGTGTCAGCTGCTCTAGGGTCTCATCCGCAAAGCCTAGTGCCCCCCCCCCCAGCTCTGTGACTGTGTCCTGACAGCCCCCACACACCGCCAGGCTAAAAAGCACAACCACAACCTCTTAGCCCTCACCATCTTGACGAACCCCTCCCAGCAGTCCTATAAAGTGGGCACAGCCACGCATCTCAGAAAAGAGGGGTTCTCTCCCAGAAGTATCTTGTTGGACACTTCCGTCAGCATGTGACAACAGGCTGCACACATACACCTAGACTACCTGGCGAGGCCTGTTGTTCACCCATTAGACCCCGCTACTGCATGTGACCATGTGGAACACGCTGAGCAACTGTAAACACAACCTTGAGTATTTGGGGAGCTAAGGGTGGCATAGGAGCATCATTTCTGCTCCTAGTCTACATGGAATAGGAGCCTGTTTCTTTAGCTAAACAGTACGAGTTTGGGTGCCGTGGTTGTGTTTTTCCTGTTTCCTTTCTATTTCTCTCCATTCGGTGTCACTAGATGAATAGAATAGAGGAGAACCAGCGTGGACTTCAAAGAAGAAAGGATTATGGGAGTGGTGGAAAGAAAAGGGAAAAAAGGCAATAGTGAGACAAGCCTGTAGATGCATCTCTGTAAGTTCAAGACCTGCCTTGTCTACACAGAAAGCCTGAGGCCAGCCAGAGCTACACAGTGAGACTTTGTCTCAAGATAGATAGATAGATTATAAAAATTTTCACAATAGATTAATCCATTTAATTTAACTTAAAAACAGTGGGCTGAGAAAATGAGAACAGTGTGTATAAAATGTGGGCTGTAGTGTAGGTGTGCTCATTCATCCAGACTTACTGACGCCCCTGGGCTGAGGACACACAGAGAAACCTTGCCTCAGCTTGGGTCCCTGCGGTTAACCCACACCAGGGTCTGTCTGACAGGAACCTGGCACTGTCTGCCTCCTCCATCTCCACAGTGAACCATCAGTTTGTGGCCTCCCTTTGAGGCCACAAACAGCTTGGAGACTTCAAGGGGGAAACTTGCATTTAAGGAGAAAGTTTGGCTGGGGATGTCGCTCAGTTGGGAGAGTGCTCCCTCAGCACTCAAGAACACGTGTGGGATCTCCACCACCGAGTAAAAGCATCATGGCAGCACACACAGGCAATCCCAGAACTCAGAAGAAAAGGGGCGCAAAGATGTGGATGTCAGAGCATCCTCAGGTCTTTCCATGACCTCAGATTAGGATGTCAGAGCATTCTCAGGTCCCCTCCATGACCTCAGATGAAGATGTCAGAGCATCCTCAGGTCCCCTCCATGACCTCAGATGAAGATGCCAGAGCATTCTCAGGACCCTCCATGACCTCAGATGAAGATGTCAGAGCATTCTCAGGTCCCTCTATGACCTCAGATGAAGATGTCAGAGCATTCTCAGGACCCTCCATGACCTCAGATGAGGATGGCAGAGCATCCTCAGGTCCCTCCATGACCTCAGATGAGGATGTCAGAGCATCCTCAGGACCCCTCCATGACCTCAGATGAGGATGTCAGAGCATCCTCAGTTCTCCTCCATGACCTCTGCTTCAGATGAGGATGTCAGAGCATCCTCAGGTCCCCTCCACAACCTCTGCTTCAGCTCTTACCTAGTTTCTGTCCTTCACTGACTGCCACCTGGGGAGTGAGAGCTGAAATAAGCCCGGTCTCCCCAAACTACTTTTGGCTGTGGTGTTTTATCACAGCAGTAGAAACCCTAACTAAATATTTAGTTTTCACAGTGAGTTTGAGGCCAGATTTGGCTACCTGAGATCTGGTTTCAAAAAAGAATCTAAGCAAATTGACTAGTCAATAGTAGAGCTTTCTCATTTCCTGAAGGTCTTGAAAAAAAGAACAGAGGACTCCTGGCAGATATACACATGTGTGTGTACGTGTGTGTGTGTGTGTGTGTGTGTGTGCGCGCGCGCGCACGTGTATGTGTGCATGCGTGTATGTGTGTGTGCATGTGTACAGGCATGGTAGAGCACACCTGAAGTTTCAGCACTTGGGAGGCCAACACAGGAGGATCAAGACCATTCTTAACTACAAAGCCAATGTGAGGCTTGACAATGGTATCGCACACGAACACCGGTTCTCAGCAGCAGACCATATGGAAGCCTGCCTTATCCCCAAACCAAGCCAATACTCTTCTCCTCAGCCCCACAGCAGTCTTTGTGCTACGCCTAAGACTCCTTCCCCTACCTCAGCAAGAACCAGAAGCTGCCAGAAAATTACTTCCTGTGAAGGTGCAGCCTGGACGTAGGAATGGGAGCCACTCTGTCCAGCATTTCAATAGCTTTAAAGAGAAGAGAAAATGGCGTTTCTGCCAGGGGGCCAGCAAGCCTGCCCACAGTGGGCCGAGAGCTCACAGGTTACAGGGAGAAGAGAATTAAGGAGAAATAAATATTCGGATACATCTGGTGTTGAAACAAACGCGTGCCTGTGCTCTGGGGATGGATGCTCATCTCTAGAAATCCTGCAAGGCTGCGCTGCAGCCGACAGCGAGAGACAGCCATGCCAGCCCTGAACATCTGTTTCCCCCATTTTGCCAAGGAACATTCTTTTTTAAATCTCCTTTTATAATTTGACCTGCTCTGCTGGCAGGGGGCCCTAGGAAGGCTTCCAACTAAGGATGGGAAAAAGAAAGAAGGAGCAAGAGGAAGTGAGAGGGGACATGCTTGAGCAGACAGAGGCTAAACCCAAAGACATAGGGGAAGGAAAATGAGGAAAGGAAAAAGAAAAGGGGGCTGAAAGGGGGCAGAGGGAGAGAGGACAGGAAGAAAGAGGAGGAGGGAAGGCAGGGAGGAGAAGAAGGAGGGAGAGAGGAAGGAAAGGAGGCAGGAGAGGAGGGAAGGGAAACAGGCAGGCAGGCAACATGGGACAGCAAGTGAGCTTAAGACATCCACCTGACAAGTCAGGGCAAGGGGTGTGAGAGACACACACGGGGCATTACCTGGAAAGAACCTCAGCAAGAGTGTGTCCAGAAACTGTGACCATAGCACCCCAGAAAAGACCACTCCTTGGGCCCCAGAGTGCTTAAAAACAGGTGCAATGGTCCCTTTCCATGGAGGCACACTCCTGTTTAACATCCAGGGACCACTGGCCAGGTCGGATTCATTCCTACTAGAAACATCCACCAGGCATAGCAAAGGCTCTTTCCTTCCCTCCGTAGGCTCCTCCCATTATCCATATTTTCTCCTTTTCAGCCATTGTTTCTCCGAACCCAGACTGTCACCTCCTAGACAAATCAGAGCATCACTTTGTGACCAAATCTGGGGAGGGGGCAGTGATTCCCTTAGCCATGCTGAGCTCTGCCCTGACTCCACCACCTTCCCACACAGCCAGCCCTCCACACCCCCCCCCGACTCCCCCACCTCATCCCCCACCCTCCTTGCTCTGGTTCACAAAGGTTTGGCTTCCTTTGCATGTGCATCAGCATCACCAGGAACCAGACACACAGAGGGATTTCCAGCTCCAGGGCCTTAGGCTGCATCGCAGGAATCTCAGAGAAGTTTCTGCGGCTGTTGCTTTCAACCGTATCATAGGAAATCCCTCTGGAGCACACTGATTATTATTAGATGGCCTAAAACGTCGGGCTTTGGACATTACTATCTACTCAACAAATGAGTCTTAAACAGCCACATATGGCCAGGTCCTTGCTAGATATAGCACCCCCCGCCAATATTTGGGGGGAGTATTTTCAGGACTAGCACCCCAAATCCATGATGCTTAAGTCTCAAGTCCCTCAAGTAAAATGGTGTGATTTTGCATATGACCCACACGTGTCCTTTGTAAACTTTGAATCATGTGTAGGTTGCTCGCAGCAGCTAACACAGGCAAGCACTGTTAAACAGGGTTACAGTGTGCTATTTCAGGAATAATGAGAAGTGCGCATATGTTCAGTAAAGACATGGTAAAATAAAATTATGTCCACAGGTGGTTAAGTCCATAGATGTAGAATCAATGAGTAGAGAGGCTATGTGTGTGTATGTGTGCATGTGTGTGTGCGTATGTGTGTGTGCATGTGTGTGTGCACATGTGTGTGCATGTGTGCGTGTGTGTGCGTATGTGTGTGCGTGTGTGCATGTGAGTGCGTGTGTGTGCATGTGTGTGCGTGTGTGTGCATGTGTGCGCATGTGTGTGTGCATGTGTGTGCATGTGTGTGTGCATGTGTGTGCGTGCATGCATGTGCACATGTGTGAGTGCAGGAGTGTGTGTGTCGTCGTCTTCGTCATCATCATTTTATCCAAGTCTCAAGTGAATCTCCCTGGAACAATAAGATGTATTCTCCCCAGGAAACAGATTGGTTGTAGAACCAGGGATTATATGTCTAATCTTCTTACTAGCTCAGTAGCCTCTGGCAGATAAATCCATCCCTCTGAGTCTCTGTCTTCTTCTCTATAAAATGCAAATATCCTAGTGGGCTTTCCTGAGTTGTCTGAGAATGAAAAGGGCTGCAGTGCCCAGAAAGAGAAGCCAGCAGAGACTTCTGCTCGGGGTAGGCAGCAGTAATCATGTGAGGGCCTCTCTGATTGTTCTGTTGCAGCCAGGAGGCTGGACCACACCCTGTCGTAGGGCGAGGTTTCCTGCGAAGGGAACTGAATTTTCCACTGTCAATCATTTGAGAAAAAATTCATCTGGAGTAAATCTCCCTGCCACACCCCCCCACCACCACCACCAAGCTCCCTCTGATGCCTCCAAGAAGAACAGCTAGACCGACTGGCTTCCATGGGGTGGAGATAGCTGGGCTGGATCCCGGGGTGGAGTCAGAGGAGAGCTCATGCTAGGCAGATGGCCAAATGGATCTCACATCCCAGAATGAGTTGGGTTTCTGCAGTTATCAGAAGGACCAGACCCTTTCTGAAATGGCAAGAGGACACAGGGCACCAAATCTTCATGCCTGCAACCAGCAGAATACAGGACAATGGGAACCAGGCAGGCACTGAGCAAACCAAGGCCAAGCCTCTAAATTTATATGTAAGCAAGGACAGTAAAGGCCATGGCCAGCATCAAGCGGCCACCATTTTTTTTTCTTTTCTTTTTTTTTTTTTTTTTTTTGCAGAAGAGAGGTCATGGACTGTTTATCATGGTGTTTACTGGATCCAGTATGCCACACCAGCTTCCTGATCTCTGGACATGATAGCCAGCATCCCCCCCCACTGAGGATTCCAGGACATTGAACTGGATGGTAATTTGAAAGAAAGCCATGGATGCTTAAGTTAAGTGGCCTGATCAATCCTTGGAAATTGTTATATTGGGGATACCAGTGTAGGGGTGTGGCTTAAGTCCCACTCTGGTGGGCTGGTACGGTTCCTTACATGAAGTCCTAGCATAGAGTAAGTGCTGGAAAAGCCTGGTTCTCTTAAATCTTTGTTCATCTCATTCATATAATGGGAGCGACCAAACCAGATCTGTGATGTATTTTCTCCCAGACCCGATCTATGTAAGATTTCTTGAGTCTTGCACAGAACGGGGAAGATGTGGCAAGCTGCAATATTGTTTAAGTGCATATGTAAAATGTAAAAAAATTAAATGTTTACAAATTTTAGATCATGCTGGAAGGTGTCCAAACACCTGCCTAGGGCCAGGAAGATGCCTAAGGTGAGCTGCTGTTACCAGCTGCTGAGTTCAGATGTAGCTCACCACTACGGCCTGAGGTCAGCACCATTATTATCCTACTGCATCAACCAAGGTTCAAGAGGAGTGGCTGACGGGAGTTTGGAGATGGGACTGCTTAGCAAACTGTAATGCTCAAAGCTAAGGAAAAGCAGAGAATGAATCACCCAATGCTCGTCCCAGGCGGGGATGCTATGGTCCCTGTGACTGCTAATTTGAAGTGTTATCTTGATTGGATTAAGAGACACTCACTAATGTCCCCAGTCCCATCCCATATGCATCCAGAACCTCCCATTAGCCCAGTTCGGGTGGAAGCCTAGAAATAAATTGCAAAGCGACATCCTCCAAGGCACAGAACAGAGTGGAAAAGGCTGATGAGGAGGTCTGGAAATATGTCTGGAAACAGTTGACACATGACTTTACCAGTTATGAATGTGGGTGCTGGTGAACCCGCTCAAGACTAGAAGGTGAGCTAGAAGTAAGCTAATATCCAAACCTACATGGTGTGTCTCTGGCCTGTCCTCTCAGCCTCCAAGACACACTGCCTGTGACTTGTAAGGACCACTATTACCCAGTACACCTCGCTCTCTCTCTCTACTCACCCCAACCCCTCTGGTAAGAGACTCTTCCCCTCCTCATCTAGTCCGTTTGCAGCCTGCTTGGAGCTGGTGGTGGCAACGGGACTGAGATTCAGGGTGCAGGGTAGAGAGGAAGGCTGTGCACGACTATTGGGCTATGCTTTGTACTTTCCGTCTCTCCTCCCTGTGGAATGTGGATGTGCTGTGGAATCTGACCAGCTCCTTCTGACTACTACATGGACCTTCCCTAGAGGATCCCGAGAATGGAGAAACTGTCCCACAGTTATCTACTGCGGATGCTTGCTGGGAAAGGGAAATTAGCCTAGACCCCGTTTGAGCATTTGCATGTTGGCCTTCGTTAAAGCAGCCCAAGTAACAAAGACGCCAAGCTCGTCCATGGCCAAAGTAAGACTCGGGTCACAGCGTGAACAACGAGGGAAGCAGGGCTGCTGGAGATGATCATCTGTGTATCAGTTCCCGTCCTTCCTGCACCGAAGGAGACTGTACTGCCGAGCCCTCCCTTCCAGGGAAACAACAGCGGGTTCTCAGCTGGATACGCGAGAAAGAGTACTTCTCTCTTCAGACAGGATGTCAAGGGTGAGCGGACTATTTTCCAAGCACCCCGGCTCACTTCTCTGTTAACTGAAGTCAGAAAGTCTAATGGACTTTATAAACCCTGAGACTTCGGTTTCCCACGGTGACACGGAGGGAGGAAAACAGCCCCGATTCTCAAGGGCTGTGTGGAATGGAGCCTTCTAACATCCCAAAGTTGGCTCAGTCACAAGCCAGAAACAGGACTTTGCTGTGTTACACCACTGACATTCAGGTTTAGCCTATCCGGAGTCAAACACACAGACTTGTATACAGCGCTCCAATTCCTCCCTTGTTTGAGAAAGATGCTAGGATGGGTGAACAATGAAGTTACTATTTTAAGGAAGTCATACAAATGTTATCTTTCGTTTCCTTTGAACTGGTCCCACACATCCTGCCCAGATAAGACAGGCAAGAATAGCATGAGAAAACCCTTTCTCATGATACACTGGCCCACAGGGGAGTTAATGCTGATGGTTCCCAAGAAGGCTGTTCTTAGGAACCTTGCCTCTGCTCTCCCAGGGTGATTCACAGGGTCTGAGAAGACAACAGCCAAGAGACTCACTCAGGGTGCCAGAGCAAGAAGCCGCTGCACAGGACAAGCAATCAGGAAACAGAATGGGGACAGTTTGCTCTGGGTGCCAGTGGGTTTCTTCCCAATGTCCATTTTTTCTAAAATAACTATGTATTCCTGTATACTAAGACATTAAAGTTCTAAAATGTCAGGATTTTGTTTGTTTTGTTTTTCAAGACAGGGTTTCTCCTTGTAACCCTGGGTGTCCTGGAATTCACTATGTAGATCAGGCTAAACCTCGAACTCAGATTATCCTGCCTCTGCCTCCCCAAGTGCTGGGACTGAAGTCCTACACTATCATGCCCACCTGGCTAAAGTGTCAACTTTAAAGATACAGAATGAACTGAATGATTGCAAGGAACACATAGAAGATAGAGGATCACAGAACAAGACCTTAGTCTTCTCTGTAACTCCATAGTTTGAGGATGAGAGTGTAGTCCATCATGGTTGGAAGACATGCTGGCTGAAGCTGTTTGCTCACATCTCAGCTGAGGGGAAGCAGAAAAGGGCTCACCAGGCTTTCTCCCTTTGATTCAACCAGGGACCCCATGCACAGGTTGTGCCATCACCTTCAGGGCAAGTCTTCTCCTTGCTATCATCCCTAAAGATGCAAAAATGCTCTCACAGACACGCCCAAAGGTACGCCTTGTAACACCCTAAGCATCCCTTAACCGAATCAAGTGGACAACAAAAACGAAGAGCCACATGACCCGGTCACCACCCTCAGTGGTATCCCATGACACGTTTGCATCCAGTAGAAATCAATCTTAGAGCTCTAGAACTACCAGAAAAGGAAGTCCCACCAGGGTAACTCGTTCTCCCTGTGCCTACTCAATAAATAGTTATTAAAGATTTATGTATGCCCAGCACTGTTGTAAAGACAAAGGGAAAACCACAGTCTGTGAAGTGATAGTAGCTTTGCCTGCACACTGGACTGTGTGGTTCAACAAAACAAGAACAGCAGAGAAAAACGACATTGATTCTTGGGTCTCCCCTCCAAGGTTTGTGCTGCAGAAATTCAAGATTATGAACTCGTCTCAGGATTTGAAAAGACTTTGATGCTAATGTTCAGCCAAAGCTGAGAACTCTCATGTGGTGATTTGAATAGGAAAGGCTCCCCTAGGTTCATATATAGGAATGGTTAGTTCCAGGCTGGTGGAACTGTTTGGGAAGGATTAGAAGGTAGGGCCTTGCTGAAGAAAGGTGTGTCACCGGAAGTAGACTCTGAGAACATATCATTTCCATCTCAATCTCTGAGTCTTCTCTGTCTGTCTGTCTCTTCTCTCTCTCTTTTTCACTCTCTCTGCCTCCTGATTGTGGATCAGATGAAAGCCCTCAGCTACTGCTTCAACACCATGTCTACCTGCCTGCTTCCGGTCCCCCTGGCATCATGGCTATGGACTCACCATCTGAAACTGTAAGAGCCAATAAACTTTCTTTTCTTAGTTACCACTGTCATGGTGCTTCTTCACAGCAAAAACAAAAAACAAACAAAAAACAAAACAAAACAAAAAACCTAAGACACCCTAGGAGTGCATGGCACATGGAAACAGAGTTGAAAATGAACTAAAGTTCCAGGGGACAAAGGAGGAGGAAGAGGGAACAAAGGGGTTTAGGGAACTGGCCAGTACAACTAGAGCGTTATAGTAGATGGGATGGTGCATATCTGAGCAATCTTCCTGTGTCAGACCAAGGGCCTAGTTTACAGTAGAGCCAATTACAGGTAGTTAAGCAAAGTGCTTTCTGTCCTTCACTGCCTAAACTTGGCTGTCCTGAAGCTTGCTCTGTAGACCAGGCTGGCAGTATCAAACTCAGAGATCTGCCAGCCTTGGTCTTCCCTGTGCTGGGATTAAAGGTGCATCACCCCACACCTGACTGTAATCTCTTCTTTAGTTCCTTTTCACAAATTGGAAGCTAAAATGGCTGGGATCTTGCCCTGAGGTCACCACTGCCTAGATTCCATTTCTTAATCCATTTATATCCTGGAACATAGGATTTAGCTCCATTCCACTTCCTGGTGCTCTTTTCCTCCTCAAAATTTACATTTTGTAATTTATCCTGCACAGCTTGCTCCTTTTCATTATAAATCTCTCTAAGCAAACACTAGCAACCATATGACAGAGTCTATAATCCTAGCGTACTTTAAGATTTCTCCTGCCAACAGAATTA
Organism: Microtus oregoni; assembly: GCF_018167655.1. Classification (NCBI taxonomy): domain Eukaryota; kingdom Metazoa; phylum Chordata; class Mammalia; order Rodentia; family Cricetidae; genus Microtus; species Microtus oregoni. The sequence continues at coordinate 31,803,019 of NW_024543067.1, forward strand.
ATTCAACACTCTTCACATTAGCCTCAGGCAGACTCTTCGGACAAGGGCAAAGGCAGTCACATTCTTCACCAAAATATCACAAGAATGATCTCTAGGCAACATACTAAAATTCTTCTCCTCTGAAACCTCTTGATCCAGGCACCCACAGTTCAACAAGTCATATTCAGTACTACTGTCTTCCATGCTCCTCCTAGTATGGACCATGGCAGCACTTAAAATATTCAACTGTTTTTCTAATCCACAGTTCCAAAGTCCAAATTCTTTCAAACAAAAGCATGGTCAGGCCTATCACATCAATACCCCAGTCTCTGGTACCAACTTCTCTCTTAGGGTTTTTATTGCTGTGAAGAGACACCATGACCATGACAACCCTTATAAAGAAAACATTTAATTGGGGTAGCTCACAGTTTCAGGGATTCAGTCCATTATTATCATGACAATATGGTGGCATGCAGTCAAACATGCTGACAGTGATACATCTTGCAGGCAACAGGAAGTCATCTGACTGTCACACTGAGGGAAGCTTGAGCAAGAGAGACCTCAAAAAGCCTGCCCCCACAGTGACACTTCCTCCAACAAGGACACACCTCTTAATAGTGCCACTCCCTTTGGGGGCCATTTTTTTTCAAACCACCACACAGGTACAGAGTTCTTAGAACCCTTGGAATGTCCCCAAGAGGTGACAAAATCCTTTTATATGTCTATTCTAATTTGATAACTGGAAGCTGATTGTTAACAGAATAATCCTATCTTTAGCAGTTGGGAACTTTGGATTGGATGCAGCTCTTTTCAGTCCCCGGTGTTCAACCTGACCTCTGGGAAGGGCCAAAGACTGCATCAGTCTCCAAGGTGGTTCCCAGTTAGTAGCACTACTGAGGGAGGTTATGGAACCTTTAACACGTAGAGCCTTGCTGAAGGAAATATGTCACTGGGGTGGCCCTTGAGGATGCCTAGTTCTGCCCTATTTCTAGCTAGCTCTCTGCTTCATACATGTGGGTGGAAATGTGACCCCTGAGATTCCTACTCTAGCCACCTTCTGTCATGCCTCCCCCACCATAAGGCCTCCCCCCTTAGAATCATAAGCCCAGATGAACCCTTCCCTCTGTGAGTTGCCTTCATCATGGTGTTTTAGCACAGAAATGAAATAGAAATTAATATAATCACAATGGCTGAAGATTATCTCTATCATACCTACACAAGATAGAGCCTCTCTAAACACTGAACAAAATTTGGAGAGATTTTGGGTTGGGGATCATACCCCCATGGTAGGAAGCAGTATACCCCAACTCTACATGACAGATGGTCCTATGCATAGGACTGCTCCATATCTTGCCCTGTGTGGCTCTTCATTTGAATCTTCACTCATATCCTTTATAATATCCTAGCAAATAAAACCAAAGCATTTTCTGGAGTTCCACTGACTACTATTGAACTTGAGTGTAAGCAGGCTTTCTCTGGGTCACCAACCAGCTCCCAAATCATGACACAGAGACCTATTTAGTTATGAATGTTCTGTCTTATTCTTGTCCCACTAGCTCTTATAACTTAAATTAACCTGTTTCTCTTTATCTATGTTTTGCTCAGGGCTCTCTCTCCTTTCTTTTATTTCTTTCTTTCTGTACTGCTCCATCCACAGTGTCCTCTGGCTGGTAGCTGATTGGTAGCTGCCTGGCGGGTCCCGGGCATCTTGCTCTCTTTCTCTCTTGTTCTTGTCTTTCTCCTTTCAAGCCTAGATTTCTCCTCCTACTTATTCTCTCTGCCCACCAGCCCCACCTATCTCTCTGCTGCCTAGCTATTGGCCATTCAGCTTGTTGTTAGACCAATCAGGTGCCTTAGGCAGGCAAAGTAACACAACTTTACATCTTAAACAAGTGCAGCATAAACAAACGGAACACATCTTTGCTTAGTTAAAGTAATAGTCCACTTCAATGCAGGAAAATGTTATAGAAATCTTCAATTTGTAGTTAAATAATTCCACTTCGAAGTGTAAAGTCACTGCTTGTAACTAGCATCAAAGATGAAGCAGCCTCGTGTGGCTGAATCCATGCCATGCACTAAGTCTGATAAGACATGGTGGGATCTAATTAGCTGCTAGAACAGCTATGTGAGATCCGCATAGGACAGGACCACTACTCGGTTGTAGGAAGCTTACAACACGGTGGTGTCAACACGGTGGTGGGTAGGGAAATCATTTCTTCCAGCTTCTTTCTACCTCTTGGTATGACCTAGCCAGGCCTAAACCTCTGCACCCAAGCTCCAGAAACTACAACTACTTGGTGAACTCACCAAGAAGGGTGTCTTCCCTGCTGTGCCTACACCAGGTGCGAGACACTCTCACGCCTCTTTTTCCCAAAGGAGAAGCAGGAACTCCCTTTGACCTGAATCCTGTGAAAGAACTCATCCAGGCTCTCTCATCCAGAGAGCAGCTCTGTCAGGGAGAACAAACGCCTGGGGGATGTCGGGAATGCACTAGCCTGAAGCATAAGCAAGTCCAACAAACACCTTCAGCTTCCGGCCCCTCACGGCACCTTAGGAAACAGGAAGCAGAAGACTCAAGAGAGCATAATCAGAACCTATATATTTCTGTTGTTTACAAACTGCCCAACCTACAGATGGTTCTTGTTACTATGGTTGTTTGCAGCCCAAACAGAAGAGTCCCCTTACCTCTGCCTGAGAAAACTGGCTTGCCTCAGGAGAGCTGAAGAACAAAGGTTATTCTCTCACTCGAAATTAAAGAGAAGAAAGGTCATTTTCTCATGTACTGCCCATTTGGGGAGCTGCCTCTGTTAATAGTGCCTCAGCAGAGAAACGCAGCCTGTTAATCCCAGAGGGAGATGTGGAGATGAGAGGGGACGCAACACCTAGGCCTCCAGAGACATACATTGTCGTTCAGCAGAGACTACTCGCAGCCAGACAAGCAAATTCCTCTGAGCAAGCAGTGCCCAGCTTACCAGTGCTCCTGCCCAGCTCCCGCACAAGGGGTGGAACTGTATCTGCCATACTGTGACAGGGCACATGGAGATGTCAGGGTGGAAGGGTACTAGTGGAACACAAGACCCAGTCCCTTCTCGCTAATAAGCCGCTTCTGGAAAGTGCTGTGCATGGCACTGCATTTAAAGAGGATTCACCACTGGGCCTGGAAGAGCAGCTTTGCTCAAGTGTTGGGTGGGAGATTCTGTCGACAGAGATGAAGCAGTCTCACAACCTGTGTGAACCAGTTGTCCACACAGACAAAGCTCTCTCCCCTGTCTCAGGATGCAGCCTTGGAAGTCAGACTGTTTGTTTGTATGATTGTTTTGTTTTGTTTATTTTTTTTTTACTTTTACTTTTTCTTATTCTGGAAATGGGGTCTCGCTCTATAGTACAGATTAGCCTCACAGTCACAGCAATCCTCCTGTCTCAGCCTCCCAAGTGGTGGAGTTTCAGGCATGAGTCACCACGTCTACTTTCTGACCTATTTTGAGTGCTTGGCTCCAAGGAGGGGACACAAGTAGCTGCTAGGATGGAATTTCCCTTCCAGGGCTGTGGTGTATCATAGACGAGGCAGGCGACAGCAACAGCCAGTCTCTGGCTCTGAGGACAAACACTGCTGTGGGCAATCTCTTCGCCGTTATTGCTGCCTTACATCATCCCCTCAAATCTTATTTCAAGGCAGGGCTCTGCAGCTGGTAAGAGCCTTGGCAAACCAAACTGCTAGTAGCTGAAGAAACACTGAGAATAGAGAAGGGAAAGGAGCCCATTACTGGCCACCAAGTGAGGGTGGACACAGGGATGCAAGACTGTCCTCCGTCCGCACAGGGAAGTCTGTCTGTCCCTATTCACTAAAGACCACAGGCACAGAGGATACAATGTTCAATTCCCAATGCCTAGAGACTCAGTGAGAAATGAACATTAGGGAGGCCCCTAAGACCTGTAATTTAATGACTCTGCAGCTGCTTCCAGAGAAAGAAGACCCTTAACAGGGTCCTTCTCCTACTGGTACTCTGCAAGACAGAGGCAGACACCAGCAACATGGTGAAGGAATTCAGGATGATCACAGAAGCCAGGTTTGGAAGTTCGTGGTGCTGCAAGTAGCAACTGACCTGGGCACACGGCACACACACCACACACACAGACACACACTCACACACAGAGACACACACACAGACACACAAGCACACCCTTTGTTTTAGAAGTTTGTTGTGCTTCAAGTAGCAATTGACCTGGGCACACGGCACACACCACACACATACACACACACCCCTAAAATGCTCCAACCAAGCAAAGGCTGGTGGCCAATCCCAGAGAATGGAGCCTGCACCCAGGTATGGCTCCTGGACTTTTCCATGAACCTTCCACAAAATTCCCTCAGGACCTTCGCGGTTCTACGGCGGAATTCCAGCAGTGAGAAAAAAAAAAGAGAGAAAATGACTTACCTAATTCCTCCAGGCTGTAAGGTGCGGGATTGGCATCCACAAAATCACTGTCTGGGGGAAGAAGGAAAGAAGAAAATAAAAATTGAGTCTGCAACCATGCAGGACCAATAAATCAGGCATCCTGAAGAGCTCAGTTCCTTTAGATAAGAGCGGGACTCTCTCTCTTTCCAGCGATTAGACTCTGCGAACCTGGATCCACGCGGGGTTTGAACTGCCTCATCCACTGAATGTGAGGACTTGCTGAAGAAACTTGGGGAGCGATTTGGTCTAGGCGCTGTCATCCAGAAGCTCGCAGGTGCGCACCGACTTTCCTGGTTGGGATCGCGCAGTCCCTGGGGGATGGGGCTGAGACCCCATCGTCTTCCCCTTATCCCCTGGGGCGCATCGCTGGTTCCAGCTGGCCCGGCGCGGACACCTCAACTCTGAGAAACCCCAAAGTTTTCCTAGATCGCGGAGGCTCGTGGACACGCAGCGGCTGAGACCAGAGCTCCATGAGCCCACCCGGTCCCAGGGCAGGCATGCATCCCCGCCCGTTGCTAGGCAACCTTGGCCATCACGAGGTATGCGCGCGCGCACGTGCACGCGCTGACTCCCCACTCCCCGTCAGAGAATGTGTTCCCGCACCCTAACCCTTTTGCCCATTTGTTAAAATTTTGAGCCTTGCCAGGTCTGAAAGGATCCACTGCTCCTCTGCATTGGGTGTGCCCTTCTCCAAGTGCCGTGGCTTCAAAGAGAATTTTCAGAACTGGGCACTGTCTTGGCCGCGGGGCGTTCTATGCCTTCTGCCCTTCCTTCTTTTTAATCTGAATTCTAACTGTAGCCTGAGCATTAACCTCTCCGAAAAAGAAGAAGAAGAAGAGGAAGAGGAAGAAGAAGAAGAAGAAGAAGAAGAAGAAGAAGAAGAAGAAGAAGAAGAAGAGCCCCTTTGGTTTAAATAGGCTAAGTAACTTGGTCCCCATTTCACCACTTTATGGACAGGGAAGCAGTACCTGAGTAGTCAGGGCACACCGAGATAGACTTCCCTGTTGTGATAGGCAGAGAAAGTAGTCAGCCTTTCTCTAGTGTACCTTGACTGGTTTCAAGCACAGAATGGAGACACGGACGTTTCCATCTGAGTGTAACTAGTATCTGATAGCTTCCGACAGGGGAATCTTTTTGTCTGGATCACTGAGCAATGTGGGTACACCCTGTGTATTTTCCCGGAGTGATGGTGATGGCTCTGCCAGGTACGACTGATGTTTGGGATCAGAGGGGTGAAAGAGAAGGGAGGAGAGAGAGATCCTGGCTCTCTCTTCCTTAAAGGACTGGGGCGGTTGGCAGTTCGGAGCTTCTGGGGCCTTCTATGGCTCAAAGTGGCTAGGGTTGTGGCTGCAGACTACTGCAGCCCTGTGTCTTGGTCAAAGTGTTACCCTGTAAACATGTAGCCCTCGGTTTCCATGCTCAGCTTTTAGTTACATAACACTGTGGAAGACTAGAAAGAAGCACCAGCCTGCATTTCTCATGGAGCCCCAAGGAGAGGTTGTCCTTCCCTGCCCAGGCAGCCGTTCTTGAACCAACACTCCATCCTCTTATGACTGTTGTCTTATGAAAGACGGAAGTTCCAAACTCAAGAACTGAATATATAGGAATGCATGTTTACACACCACTTCACTCCTTACGCGCGCGTGCGCGCACACACCCCCCCCCACACACACACGCACGCACACACACCAAGATCTTTCCATTACTCCCAGCAGCAATAAGATTGATTTTGTTTTATCTTCAGTCTCCTCTCTGAAGGTATCTTTGAATTCCTTGCTGTCTGACCCAGACCATATTCCTGTTTCTCCCATTCCTTTTAGCGACACACAGACCTTCGTGTCCTTCTGTCTCCTGAAGGTATTGCCATCTGGCTTGCTGGTACTTTCCTCGGTCACACTGCTGTGATTATTCTGGACTTTTTCATTTGTACATAGCAGATTCTTCTGCTCCTCCGTCTCCTCAGCTCTTTGACATCTCTCACATCCTTTCCCAGTCCCCTACTGTCATAACAACACCATCCTTAAGATCAAGGCTGGTACTGTGCTCTTCAACACCTCCTACCTCTCCAGTCTGCCCCTTTATTTAACCCGAAGTCTCCTTGACTCTAGCAGAATTTAAATGAACCATTCCAGCTTCTTCCCTGCCCTGCACTTGGCTCATGAACTCCCTTCCATCTTGCCCTCCTAGTTTCAGGACGATTGCTATCATTTCTCATTTATTTGTCTCCTTGTAACAAATAAAGTCTGATGGTTCATTTTCAAAGGTGCCTCAAGCCAGTTATGTCCAGTTACAAATGAACAAATTACTAGAGGCCTATTAATGTGTACCACGTCAGCTATTCCTATATACACAAATTTTGCTCCTCCTACCAACAAACCCAAACTGTAAGTTTAGAATAGAAAGTGAACAGTCGAGTTAGGCTAATAACCTAAAGGGGTGTCAAGGCCATGTGCCCAATGAGCTTTGAAATAAACAGGGTTGAGATGTTGAGATGGTCCTACAGATGGCTTTGTTGAGAAACAGACAAATGTAAGTGACAGAGAAACCCAAGACCTGGATGACATGTAATATCATCCCCTCCTGATTACACAGCCAAAGAGAAGAGGAGGAAGAGTCTTACGGAACTGGGGTTTAAAATCTGTTTTCCCGCTCAATCAGCATGCCTGCCATATGGGGCGGGTGCAGGACCCCAAAATGCAGTGAGCTAGCTGGCTCCGGGGCTCTAAGGAAGTGGGATCTCCATTTCTCATACCCTCAAATCAACACTTCTTCTGTTCTCTAGCCCAGCAATCACGCCGCATATCCCTGCTGCATTTCCTCCCTGCGCTCCTCATCTAAGAAGGAACCACCTGTCCTGATCCAAGGCCAGTTCCATTTGTGAAGCAGCCCTGATGGACATGGCTTCCCTTCCCCACCTGAACTGATGCTTGCCTTTGTCTCTTCCGTCGAGGCTACAGACACGCCAGTTCCTATATTAACTCCCATCTTCTTCAACTTCCCCCTTCCTCCTCCCCCCCGCAGCTGCTTTTCACAACAGAATTCATCTAAAGAATAGTCTGTATCAGTCTGACTCTCTCTTCCTTTTACTCTCGGAGGCAAGCCAACAAACTTGTCTGTATGCTGAAATGTCCTCTTTAGCCAAGGTAGAGTCCAGTCTCACCCTTGCCAATTCCACAGCCAGTTCCTCCTACTGAGGGCTTCAAGGCCGCTCAGACCTGAGTCTAACACCAGCTGAACCATTTGCTGGCAATTTCAGCCAGCCTTTATTTTCTATAAAAATGGAGATTATATTGTCATCTAATAACTGCTTGTTGCCAGAGTACAAGGTCATTCATTAATTCAAGAAGAGAGATGGCCTGTTGTAGAGACTGAAAAGTTGTGGGTTATTGTTGGGTCTGGTATGCCTTTAGAGCTCATGCCAGTGGGCTCTTTTGTTTACTTACAAATTTTAGTTATGGAAAGAAAAACACTCACCATAAAATATACTCTATTAAGGAGGAATGGGTGTTCATTGTTTCTAGCACTTGGCTTGTGCTGCACTAACTGGACTGAGAAAGCTGGTTGTTCTCTCTGAATAGTGCTATGGTTTAAACATGATACCCTAAAACCTGTGTACAGGAATTGTGACTCCCAAGTTCTTGTGTTCATGCATAAGACCTTGAAGAAGTGATTAGGATTTGATGAACTTGTAAATGGACCTCCCTTGGTGGCATTAGTGGCTTCCTAAGAGGAGGAACTAAATTTGAGCTGGTACTCATGCTTTGGCCCTATGTGGTACCTTCCAGTAGGTTCAGGATGCCGCAAGAAGATCCTCATCAGATCCTAAGCACATGCCAGCAACACATGCTTGGGCCAGCCTCCAAAACCACGAGGCAAGAACATTTTTATTATGCACCGCCAGTCTCCAGTGCTTTGTTACAGCAAAGGGAACTGATGAGGACAGTGTAACGAATGTTCTACAGGGTGGTCAGAATACAGAGCCTGACACGCTGTTTGGCTGAACTGCTCTAAACCGCAGAGGACTCGATCTGTCACAAACCAAGGACTTTCCTCCCAGCACTTCAGTCACTGGCATTTCCCAGTCGCCTGGGAGCTAAGGAGAACACATATTTTTCAGTTTCAATATTTGCTACTAAAAAACTTTTCTGGAATATGACTCCAATTTTCCATCTTATGAAGTAAAGTGAACAATTTTTTTCTTATTTTATTTAGGTGATTGAATGTTGTACATGCCAGGCATGGTAGCAAATGCCTGTAATACCAGCACTCTGGAGGCCAAGGCAGGAGGATAGGAGCTACAGGCCAGTCTGGACAAAGAAGACAGACTGTCTCTAACAAACAAAGAAGATGTACGTTGGGAGTGTGCCCTGTTTCAAGAGCTGCAGATTCAGAGCAAACCCGTGCCAGCCCTTCTGTTGTTTCCTTCCTTCCACCCTTCTTTCCTTTTCTTTTTCCATTTCCGTGTGTGTGTGTGTGTGTGTGTGTGTGTGTGTGAGAGAGAGAGAGAGAGAGAGAGAGAGAGAGAGAGAGAGAGAGTGAGTGAGTTAGCCCAAGGCTACATGGGCAATCATCCTCCATCACTCCTCCAAAACTGTATTCAGTGAGGCAAAGTCTCTTAGTCAGACCCATTGACAATGATCACTCTTACTAGCTGGCTTGCTCTGGAAACTCATCCTCGACTTCTGAGTCTGGAATCACTGTCAGTTTGCCATGCCCATTCAGCATTTAGGGAGGTTCTAGGAAACTGAACTCTGACCCTCGCAGCTGATTGGCAAGCAATTAACCACTTCCTATCACTTCCTAAAAATGGTTTCCACCGCAGAGGACCTTCCTGGCTCCCGTGGTCACATGCCAAGTACTTACTCTAGAAAAGCATGGTTTGGGAGCATCACTGAGTTATAACAGACACTGCACATTCAGTAGCTGTCCGTTATGAAGGGGAAACTCGCTCAGGAATGACAGCTGCCTTTCAAAGGCTCAACTTCCCTGCAGATAGTACTTCCTCACTAGATTGTTGGGAGAAGCAGAGCGGGTGTGTTGTCTGGCACCCAGGTGCTGACTAAACCTGCATTCTCCCCTGCAGGGGTTCCTAACAGTTCAGAGTGCTACCTTTCTATGTCCCTGCTGGAGAGTGACCTCCTGCTGCACCGGCCCCTGTAGACAGTAAGAGGGAGTCTCTGTTGCCATTTCAAGGGCAGCAATATTAAAAAGCTAGACACAAAAGGAGAAAGCAGCAAAGAGAAACACTCTCGGTGGCACAGGTAAGCTTTTCCATAGAAGTAGAATAAACAGAATGAGGGCTTCTTGTGATGCTCTCACTGTCGCCCTGATGCACAGCAAATCCAGGGCTTTTGGAAGGTAGCTTTGGACCCCACCTCCTAGCGTAATACTAGTTATTTTCCTAGGCTTTGAAATACTTGTAAATAGACAAGACCATGCCATTTGATCGAGGTCAAGGAAAGAGACATTCAGTACATACAGGCACAAACATTGGAAGCCTACTTCCCATCTGCCCGAACCTCCAGCCTCAACCTGAACTGCAACCTCCCCCCCCCCACCCCCACCCGGCTTTTCATTCCTCCACCCTGGTTGTTATCTTTTGAACATAATTAAAAGTATGCGTGAACTGCGTGTGGTGGCTTGAGCTTGTAACTCATGCCTGCCTCAGATAGGAGGATCCCAGGCTGAAGGCCTACCTGAGCTACACAGTGAGTCAGATGTCAGTCTGAGATAATCTAACAAGACCATTTCAAAGAACAGGCAAACGTAATGTGTGTGTAAATTGTTAAAAATAAGCTAGGTATAATTAACACAAGAAGCTAAGTTGTGCTTCCATACATAAAATAAAGAATACTTTTAAAATCAAAGGCAACATATTTCTAAATTAAATTTTGCTTCAGTCTCAATTGTTAGCTAAGGTTAGCTATTTCCTGTTTAAACAGCAGGCAAATGTATTGAAAACTCACAGAAAAGAACATATGCCCACTTTTCAAATGCTGTACAATTTTAAATGAAATTTAGATGTTTAAAGGAGTGCACCTCAGAGATCTGGAACATACCATGAGAGCCTTATTTCTCACTATTGAGGCATGCTTACATGGCTACACTGGGTCTCCCTTCACTTCTAGAGCTAAGAACACATTCCAAATGCTTTCTAGAATGGCCGTGAGTGTTCCTAGCAAAATGCCCAGTTCCACTGTCCCCGGCGATCCCAGCAGGAGTGTGCCCTGAGTAGTGTAGGAAGGTTGCCAACCCCGGCTGAGCCTCTGCTGCTGAGGGAAGCCTGTCCGGAGGCCCTGCGTGAAGGAAGGGCAAAAACAGTTTGTATGAGCGGCTTTTAATCTGAGAACTCACCAAGAGCACCCCATCATTTACACAGAGGAGAAAAGGCAGTAGTATCTTACAGTAATCCTCTAAGATGGGCAGTGGTGAGGGGTGGGGGTCACTGTTCAATGCCATCTTTTGTCAGTTTGACAGAAGGTAGTGTCATCTGGGAAGAGGGAACCTCAACTGGGAAAAACCTTCCTGCATCTTATTGGCATATAGGCACATCTGTGGGGCCTCTTCTTGATTAACAATTGAGGCAGGAGAGCTCAGCCCACTGTGGGCGGTGCCATCCCTTGGCAGGTGGGCCTGGTTTATATAAAAAGCAGACTGGGCAAACAGAGGAGAGCAAGCTAGTAAGAAGTATTCCTCCATGGTCTCTGCTTCAGTTCCTGTTTCCAGGTTCCTGCCTTGCGTTTGTGCCATGACTTCCTCTCAGTGATGAACTATAGATTGTAGGCAGAAACCCCACCCCACCTACAACTTGCTCTTGGCCATGGTCTTTATCACCGCAACAGAAAGCTCTAGGACACAAGATGTGCTACAAATTATTCTGGCACAGAAAAGAGCTACATGCTGGGTGTGCAGGCTCTTGCTTGTGCTCCCAACATCTGAGCGACTAAAGCAGGAAGATTGCTGTGAATTCGCCACCAGCTGGAAAGCAGCCTGGCCTACAGAGTAAGACACTGTCCCTATGGAGGAATCCTCCCAACAAGTCAGGCTGGACGGTGGGCGGAGCTCACTAGTATCTGAACAGCCTTCCCAGCCCCTTGCCTGGGGAGATCGCCAGTGAAGGACAGAAGAAGCCAAGCCCTCCTGCTGCTGCCTCCCCTCAAGGCACCCACTTTGCCTGTCTTTTCTGCAGGTATCCATCTGTTTGCAGTTAAGCACAGGGTATAGTGGAGAAGCAGCTGTGGTCTTCCTACTTTCTCTCCCTGGAACAAGGGAAGACGATGTCCGGGTGGTGGCTTCAGCAGTGCAGCTGCTGGTCTGTCACCTTGTCCCCATCCACACCTTCAGAGACAGGCACAAACCCAAGCACAAACCCACCCAGAACCTTTGTGCTGCGCCTCCTTGTTGTATTGGTTTATACCAAAAGGCCGCTTGCGACTACTTGGTTACTGATCAGCTGCTGGGCTGAACCAGCCTGGGTGTCATTCCTCCTCCTCTTAGGGTTTAATACTCCTTCCTTTTAGCATGATTTTGCTTCATGATGCTTGATAAAAAGGAGGAAGAAAATGGTTGGTTTCCCTCCCCTTAAATAAAAGTCAAACCTCAGCTAATGGCTTTAAGTTTTTTTGTAAATCTGAGAAGAAATAAGTGAGCAGCATAGGTTGAGAGGTAGTTCTGCATCTGAAGAGAACAACTGTTATCCTTGGCAGAAACTACAGGGATGCATCCTAGAAAACGCTAAGTAAGGTCTCCAAAATTCCAACTGTTAGCACAAGAGATACTGCTAACAAAAGCAAGATTCTTTTTGAAGCATACAAGCTTGGATGTGTCCAGTCCCTTCCTCCTGCACTCCCGTGGCCGAGAATGGCAAAAAGATGAAAGCTCCGCCCTCAGCACCGCATCAAAGGAAGTAAGAGCAGACTAGGCCAAGATGCCCCTTGAAGATGTACGCAGGCACAAACCGATTCCAGAAATACACACAGAAAGAGGGCCCTGCAGCAGAAACTCGCAGGCTCCCGCTAACTCTCAGCTGGACCCACTGAAATCAGATAGACTAACCCAGACTGGGTCTAGGGGCAAAGGTATTTTCTGTAACTGAAATCCGCAGCACGGGAAGAGTGGCATGAAGGCCAATATGCAGCGAGCACTCTGGTTACAACTCCCACCCCAGTATCCTGCTCTCCTAGAGATACCCCGAGTCTTCCTGAGCTGCTGGGGTGCCTCTGTCACACTGACATGGCTTCCCTAAGGGGTCAACCACCTCAGCAATCAGTTCCGTGTTCCTGGGGCGGAGACAGGCAGAGGCCCACACTCTAGCCTGTCTTTGCCCCAAAAGTTCTGTGCCCTTCTCTGTAAACTGGAAAAGAGGACACATTCGAACAGGACATCATGAGTAACAGTACTTCTATGTCCCAGCCCATGGGGATACAAGATACAAAGCATCAATAGTCACAGACAGTAGGGCTTCCGGAGACTGTGAGCTTTGAAACCAGCAGAGAAATTACAGACATGGCAGAGTTCTGGACTATAAAGACACGAGCCTAGCAGTGCATAGCACACATGGCATTCAGAAAATAGCCCCCTTCCTTTCGTCTCCACCAAGATTTGGCTTCCCCCTGGCCCCGACACTAAGGGAAATCCTGTTTTGATGACCACAGCTGAGACCTTAACCACTGACCTTCTGTGATTTGCTTGCCTAATGCTGACAGGGTTCCCAGTCTCTGCCTCTGCCCTAGGAAGGAATGCAGGTAGGGGGTAGGGGAAGTCCCCTGCCTCCACCCCAGACAGCTGAGAGAGTGCAGCCCAAAGAGGAAGTGCTTTGTGAGTGCCCAGAAAGGCCAGTTTACCCTGCTCCAAATTCTAAACCACTAGGCAGTTGTGGTAGACTGTAGCCCAGGCCAGACCAAACTGTCAGGTGACCCTTGGGAACAGGGGATTGGCCAAACACCGTACTCCTCCTTGTGTCTTGTGTGCCAGCAACTACATACAGTTTCATCCAGAAATATGCCAGGTGGTAAACATGTTTGAAAATCCTAAGTCCTTTCAAGGTCCAAGCCCTTTGAAGTATTTGAAAGTGTGTAGGAAGTAAGAACAGGAGAGGGACTTTCCTTCGGAAACTCCGAATCCCTCCCGCCAACACCACACACACACACAGCTTGGACCGAGGGCCTTCCTAGCCAACTTCCTGACAACTGCCCAGAGAAGCTCTGAGGATAACGCAGGCACAGCTGTGTTTGGACCTGCCGGAAGGTCTGTGACTCAGGGTGACTGAGCCTCACTGGCAGAGACGGAATTTTGAAGACTCTGTGAAGCCAAGGACAGGGCCCGAAGACCTTGACACTTCAACGTTCCTTGGAACCTCCCTAGAAAGTCAAATCCTGCCATGGGGATCAGGCCTCCAACATGCCAGTAGGCAGTGGCTGGAGGTGGGATAGAGAGTGGTGTCCTCAGAGACAAGCAGGTGAGCCACGCCCTGGGATGCCTAAACAGAGACAGATGCGGGCACGGGCGAACATCTGAGTGTTTCAACATCAATGTTTTCTGCCTCTACTTCTTTTGTCGATGAAGCAATTAAGTTCCTAGCCATCCAAGTCAGCACTGGACCCCGAGAGTCTCAGATTCCATAGGCAGAGAGAGAGGTGTTGGGCAGTGCCTGGACAGGCCTGTGAGCCTGGGGTGGTGCACATCCAGGCTGCAGGCTCAGCTCTGCCACTTACAGCTGAGTGAACCTGGGCAAGTCCTCAACATTCCAGGCCTTGTTTCCTCATTGAGCAGCTGAAATGATTTTTATTTCAATAAGAATTGTTTGAGATAGTCTATATCCATCCAAAAAGGCCTCAGCCGAGTGTCAGGAAATAACATATAACTAATAATTTTTATAATTTATTCAGCTTAGACTTAGCTCTGTCATGGAGAGGCTAGTACAATTGCTTTCTCATCCCGTTTTCTCATCCCGTTTCCGGTCTTCACCACGCTCTATTCAGTCCCTTGAGGACGTGCCCCTTTTCTGAATCTCTGACCAGGTCCTCTGGAGATCACCCCAATACAAGATTCCCATAAATTCCAGCCAGGCTGACCCCTTGTCGCTAGGCTGTGTCCTCCAATATCATCCCACTTCATCTGTCCCAGATGTCTCCATCACTACAGACTGATGACCTGAACTGAGACTTGAGTTCTCAACGAAGATGTCGCTAAGTACCATCAGTACCAGATGCTCAGCACATACCTGAGAGCTGGACTTCCCCTGCGGGCAACCTCAGCACCAGCTCTACTTCCCTTCTTACAGCCAGCCTTGCCCCAAGGAATGTAGATCTGTGGCAGTGAGATCACAGTAAGCGAGGCCACACCCATGTTACCATGGTCACTGAGCCTTCCCATTCTAAAATTCTATAGATGATGATTCTATTGCATGATTACAAAGGCACCCATAAGTCCCACTGGCTTCTGCTCTCCCCTCTGCCTTCCAGGCCACTGGCTGAGATGCTGTTCATACGATGAGAGTGAGGTGAAGGGGTAGGAGGATGGCAGAAGCGGAAGGGCTCTCTCTCACAAAGGCAGAGATACTCGTGGGGCACAGGCCTATCCATCACACGTCCATTCATCAGCCATCCGGGAATCACCTACTGTGTAGGCATTGTGTGTGTGTGTGTGTGTGTGTGTGTGTGTGTGTGTGTGTATGTATGTGTGTTATGGGATGCACCAGTCTTTTCTCCCTCAGACCATAAGATGTTCCTTTCAGAGCAATAGGGTTGCAACCCCATTGGGGTCTCATATCAGATATCCTGCATCAGATATTTGTGTTATGATTCATAACTAACAAAATTATAGTTATGAAGTAGTATCGAAATAATTTTACAGTTCGGGGCCATCACAACATGAGGAACTGTATTAAGGATCATAGCATTAGGAAGATTGAGAACCACTGCCCTAGAGGCCTTCCCTCTGGTTCATTTGGTAGAGGTACTATTGTATAATAATACAGAAACCCTGTCCGTGCTCACTGGTGTAAGTTACTCCATCTCAGAGAAGGGACATGTCAGAATGATGTTTAATGATCCAATTCTGTCTGGATACACACACACACACACACACACACACACACACACACAACCTCCACCTTCTCTCAGCTTTTCACTGCTTGATGTCTGCTCTACTCTCTGTGATATCTCATATATATACACATCAGGAGGCATGTTCTTAAAAACAAAAGGCATGGCCCTCATATATCTCAGGTATCTTGGAGCTTTCTGCCGTAAAACTCTAGCAGCTTGGGGACATGAAAGGGTGACAAATTCAACAGAGGACCACAGCTCCGTGTCAGCTGTCTGCTGCTTCCATCTGTTTGCTCCACTCCAGAGAAGTCTCATCACTGCCATCATTTAAGGCTGGGCCCCACCAACTCAATAATTGGACAGAGAAAGAACGGTAGGGGAGCTACCCTACACTGCTAGCCTTGGCTACTCTGTCCTCTGCCTCAGGGACTGTAGGCCCCTCAGAGGACAAAGAGAAAGAACAGTAGGGGGGCTACCCTACACTGCTAGCCTTGGCTACTCTGTCCTCTGCCTCAGGGACTGTAGGCCCCTCAGAGGACTCTTCAGAGTGAGAGCCCAGTGCCTGGCATGCAGTGAGAGCTCAGGAAATGACAACCCACTGACTGTCACTGTTGGTCCCCATCCAGACTCTGCAAGAGTTCTTAGTCCTAGTCTCCCCCAGGGCAATGGTGTTTCTTATAGTAACATAGGTAACAATGAATGCTTCTGGGATCTCAACATAGGTCTGTTTGACTTCCAAGTCCCAGCTCAGTAGGCTCCACCCAGCAGCCCTTGAATAGCCAACCATTCTGAGCAAACAGGGAGCGCAGACAGGCTGGCACAGCGAGGGGCGAGAATAAGAGAGACCGTGTGAATCAGGACCGTGAAGAGTGGCCATACCCGCTCTGGTGTTGGGGAAATGCTGAGCCCCAGTGTGTGACAGCCAGCTTCCTTCCTCCAAAGACCAGTTTTCACCGAGGTCCATGCTTCCGCCTAGTTCCTCCTGCATGCAGCTCTCAGAACAAATGCCTGAAAGACAGAAAGAAAAGGGGTGTGGATTACTACTAATGCCCTCCTTGAGGGCTGAGGCCTTCTCCTTCAAACATAACCAATTTCCAGTCCATTCTATGATTTTGCCTTGCAGGCTTATTGTGGAGATATTGGCATGGACTGAGGGTGAGATTGCCAAAGTCCCGAAGCCACATTCCTCTGTCCACTTGGTTAAGGAATGTTCCTGAAGCAGCTCTCGCCACTTGGGCAGAGAACTTCCTTTTGACTTTCATGTATTTATTATAGACTCCTAGAATTTCAGGGAAAGCAATGGGGAGAGGGGGAGGAAGAAGAGAGGAGGTGAAGGAGAAAAAAAGATGGAGGAAGGGTGGGGGGAAGAGAGAATATAGTCAGGTGTGTGTGTGTGTGTGTGTGTGTGTGTGTGTGTGTGTGTGTGTGTGAAAAACACACCAAAATTCTTCAAATGGCCATTATGATAGATTTTCTTTTGTAAATTCTTGCAGTTCCTTGGAGGCCTCCATAGTAAGAAAGAGAACCGCAGTAAAGGTCACGTTAAAGGGAGACTCCAGAAGCACAAAGGACCCTGGGGACCAACTTCCCAAAGGCTTGTGTCCCAAGGCCTCCTGATTTTCATGAGAAGGTCCAACTACCACACTGGCTGCCCTTGAGAAGGCATGCTGGGAAATAAACTGCATCTTGGTTGATGACAAGCCATGGCCAGACTTTTCCCCAGATTACAAAGCAATCTTCCTAACACTGTGCTCGGAGCAGGGCTTCAAATGGAAGTGGTTTTTGAATAATTGAATATGACTGAGTTGCTCATCTGTGAATGTGGCAAGAGAGAGACCTCCACTGTGGCAGAAACGCTGAAGCCTAATTGGATGGGCACAGCTGATGAGCCACTGTAATCAGAGCAGAGGGCTCCATTCGGTCTCTAAACCTCTGGAATGCTGTTCAGAGCGGCCCTGTGGGCCCCGTGCAGCCTGCAGGGCTGTAGACAGAGCAGAATTGTGGATCTTTGATGTGGTGCTCCTGGCAGTTGTATCAAGCAAAGCCTCTGATGAAGTACTGAGGGGGATAAAAATTGTTACGCATTCACCAGGAGGCTCGCCAGAAACCTGTGTTCAGCCACGTGGGTTTAGTGCCTTGAGGTTTTGGAAGAGAATTTCAAACAAGAATGAATAAGACACGTGAAGTACCGGACTTCAGAATCCAGGTCTGAGCCTGACTCTGACATCGACTTTGAACAAATGTCTTTACCCAGGCTAAGGTTTTCCATTCTGACTGAAAGAACTCAGAACTGATGCTGTTAGAGGCTGGTCCAGGTGCCCAGAGTTTGTAGGCTAGAATAGTTTGCTTTTACTTATGTACTGATTTGAATGGTAACGCCCCTCATGGGCTCATAAATTTGAATGCTTGGTCCCCAGTTGGTAGAACTGTTTGAGAAGGATATAGGAGGTGTGGCCTTGCTGGAGGATGTGTATGACTGGGTGTGGGCTTTGAAGTTTCAAAAGCCCATGCCACCCAGTCATATATCCACATCACACACACACACACACACACACTATATATATATATATATATATATATATATATATATATATATATATATATATGCCTTCAGCTTGTGAATGAGATGTAGATTCTCAGCTACTGCTCCAGGATCTAGCTTGCTTGCCACCATGCTACCCACCAAGTTTATCATGGACTGTCTTTGGAACCAGAACCCCAATAAACTCTTTCTTTTGTAAGTTGTCTTGGTCATGCTATCTCTTCACAGCAATTGAAAAGCAAGACACATGGGCAACCTCTCTCCTGTGTCAGAGGTTGAGGAAGCTGCATTATTTGTTCATTGGCTAACTGAGCGTGTAATAGCCAACTGAGCGAGAGATTGCCTACTATTGAACAAGAGACATTCTCCATGCAAACTAAGAATGTAAGCCAAGTTAGGCGACATAAGCCTATCTCAGCAATTGGAAAATGAAGATGGAGGATAAAAGGTTCCAGGTCATTGTCAGCGACATAGAAAGTTCCAGACCAGCCTGGACTGCATGAGGTATCACCTCAAACAAGTCAAAACTAAAAACTAAAAATATTTTTCTGTAATAAATCTAATCCTGGGTCATGTTTACAATAGCACCATTTAATGGTCTCAAATAAATATATAATATTTATGTCTTTATTGATCATTAAATAATATTGATAATACTAATATATCCTGAAAAAGATTGGGGGTTTTTCGGGTGGGTTCTGTGTAACACCCCTGGCTGTCCTGGAACTAGATATTATACTGAAAAAGATTTTATTTACAATAGACTAGAAATTCCAAATCACCTTCTAATTAATCTTTGCAGTACCCTTGAGGAGCTGAAAATTCCAAGAACTTTATTTGACTTTTAATTGCAGATCAGTAAATAGTGTTTCAAGTCAGTTTCTCATCCTATTGCCCCACTAATGCAGCCATCCCTGACGTCCAGAGGTTAGATTTGCAGGATGCTGTGTTCTCAGACTCAACCTCATGAATTTAAGCTTAGCCACCTGAACCTTTTAGGTATTTCTGTAGGCCCCACTGTTGTCTATGATACCCGAATTTCACACCTTGGCTAGGGAAAGCAAGGCATCAAATAAGAAGTGAAATTGTGTGACTCAAACATTACGAGGAAGGTTTCGGATTGGTCACATCTATTACTGAAACCAGCAGTATCCCTTGAGTCCCAGCAAACCCTGGGGTTTCTCGTAAAACTCTAGAGTTTAGAAAATAGTTTCCAGGGCTCTGTCCATGTAAAGCAACTCATCTAGTGTTTTTCCTAAGCGTTTAACTTTTTCCCAAGTAAAGTCTCAAAGACTGTGGTAAAATTTAAGAAAGTCATAGGAGGGGGATGGAGAGATGGCTCAGTGGTTAAGAGCACTGGCTGCTCTTCCAAAGGTCCTGAGTTCAATTCCCAGCAACCACATGGTGGCTCACAGCCATCTGTAATGAGATCTGGCACCCTCCTCTGGCATGTGGGCATACATGGAGGCTGAATGTGGTATACATAATAAATAAATAAATAAATAAATAAATAAATAAACAAATAAATAAATAGAAAGTCATAAGAATTTAGTGGCCGAACAATTGCTGCAGCTATGAGAGCAGGGAGCGGGGATGACGTGGCAGCACAAGACAGAGCATGCAGTAAGATGCAGCCTTAGAACTCAGCTGCTTTCTGAACAGTCGTCTTTACAGAGATGAACCATCCGCACACACGAACAGGGGCTGAGATACCAGATGCTGTGAGGACGCACTTACTACTTAAGTGTTGGTTGAGTAAACAGAGGAATAAGTGATAATGGCAAGCGAGTGGGGATCCCAGCAGGGCATTGCATCTCCTAAACTCCCAGGGCAGATATGTTCATTCTGATAAGGTGTGGTGAGCCAGTGAGTAGACGGGGTCTTCGGATGTGTGGGAATTTAGCGCCATCACCCAGCTCACTTGAAACTGACATCCTCTTTTCTTGCCCGTGTGCCTCCTCAGCAAGGCATCCACCCAGCTACCCAGGCCAGAAGCCCAGCCACCACGAGTCTCACGGCAAAATATAAAATAATAGAAATGGGTTAATTTAAGATGTAAGAGCTAGCTAGAAATATGTTTAAGCTATTGGCCAAAAAGTATTGCAATTAATACAGTTTTCTGTGTGATTCTTTTGGGTCTGGGCAGCCAGGAAATGAACAAGCAAGCCTCTGCCTACAGCACACCATATCTACCTTCTCTTCGGCCTAGTCCTGAGCCCTATCTGATTTAACTAGCTGAGATTCCCCAACCCATGATCCTACTTCATCTGCTGTGGGCTTGGTATGTCTGATACCTGTGTACACACCAACCTCCCAAACACAGCTGAGTCACACCTGAGGTCCTAGTCACCAGGGCCATTTCTGCTGCCATGAACTTGACCTAGAAATACAATGCAGAAGGCCTACCTGCACTTTGGTTATCTACTCTGCCATCCTGTGGCTCCATCTCTTAGGGAATTTATAAAGTACCATGCCTGGAGACTCAGGTGGAGAAGCAGGAAGTATATTCTGTGACTAAGAGAATTAAACACCCATTGGTTCCAAGAAATGTAGACAGAACCATGTCAACCAAGACTGCTTGCTAATAATTTGAGCCATAAATTAAAACACATACAAATGTGTACATGCACACATAAATGCACGCGCATAAATTCACCTATTCATTGGATAAATATTTACATAATGCTCCTATATCTTAGCCACTAGAATAAACACTTGGAGTCAAGAAGGATAGATTGTGTCCCTTTCTTCAAAGACTTTTCAAAGTTGTTGGGAAAACACATCTGGACAGATCAGTACAGAACAATGCACCAAGTGGGAATACGGAGGCACACACAGGGGGACACAGGGTTTGCAAACAGTAGGAACAGAAGTGGGAAGACAACATGGAGCTCTTACTCTCACCCTTGCCTTCATCACGATTCCCTAGTAAATGCCATTCAACCTGAGCTGGAACCTACTAGGGATACAGTGCTCCCTTGCGACCCAGCTATCACAGAAATACAGTGCTCCCTTGCTCCTCAGATAACAAAGGGATACAGTGCACCTTGCAACCCAGCTAAGCCACTGCATCTATGAACACCTGACAAGCAATTCATATTTAGATTTTCAACAAAATACTGATAATACCCTACACTCTGACTGTTCCAGTACCTCCCGGATCTTGTTCTGTTTTTAAAAGGCTATCCATAGGTAAGATGGACATCTCTCCATGAATAACAAGATCTCACCCAGTTCTAGTATTCTCCATGCTTATAAAGCTAGGCCTGCTTTTTCGATGAGTCAGGAGTAAGAAGAGCAGCTTAGGCACAGGTGGTGACATAAACGTACGTGGTCCCACCCAGCAGCTAAATGAAACAACTAATTGAAGCAGGAAAGGAAAGAGACCACAGTATGGGTGGCCTCCTTGATGGCTGAGTTCTCAACTACCTAAGATCCAAGTTTAGATGCCAGGGGGAAAAAGTCCAAGGTGACCTGGACCACAGCTGAATTGTGGGTACTCTCCTCTTTGGGCAGCCTCAAGAGTTTATTCTGGTGAATCTCAACATCTTAACTTAGAAGATCCTTTTCTCTCTAGCTCAGAATAACAAAAAATGTAGAATAAATATTTGGAGTCTTATTATTCAAAAAATATAATTCGGCAGCACTTAAACTTTGGGAAAAACCATGTGAACGTATATTGTGAATGACAGGCTGGGAAACACTGAGAAAGATTGAACTGTCTTCCATCCGCAATGCTTGGTGACTGAGAGCTGGGCTCCCTATTCCCTGGGCTTCTTATTTGTTTCTGAGAATTCTCCAAACACCATAGAATTGGATATTCTCAATAACTTGAAAAACATTTCTGACTAGCTTATGCAAATGGGTAGGATGTTTTCAGAGCTCCAGTGGAATTTATTGATGTTAATATTTTGAGTATGCCACTAAATAATTTATAACACTCTCTAAGGAGCTGTGGTAGCAAGCAGATTTTTAGGAAGCCTAATGAAATTAAAAAGTTATGTCTGGCAGCAGTGGTGCAGGCCTTTAATCCCAGCACTCGGGAGGCAGAGGCAGGCAAATCTTTGTTAGTTCAAGGCCAGACTGGTCTATAAGACTTAGTTCCAAGACAGGTTCCAAAGCTATAGAGAAACCCTGTGTTTAATTTTAAAAAAAGTTATGAGGTGTTGAACTCAGAATTTTCATCTCTAAAGCAGTCCATGGAGGACAAACGTGGAAGCCTCCATCACAGCACCTTCCCATGCAGACTGCTTCCAGGTTCCTTGCTTTCCAGAACTCCCTATGCTCTTTAGCACAGTCCTTTGCCAATGGAGAATCTCACACACACACACACACACACACTCTCTCTCTCTCTCTCTCACACACACACGTATACTCACACACATACACACACATGTATACACACACACTCACACACACTCACACACACGTATACACTCACACACACACTCACACACACATATACACACACGTACACAAGGTGATGTTATCACACTAACGTCACCTCCTCAGGACAAAGTCTTATCTTCTCTACCCTTTCCCTCTCACAGGGAGCATAGTGACCAAGCTGGCTCAGGAAATGCTGCTGAGTAGAGGCAGGCATACTATACTGTCAGCTGAGAAACTCAACTGTTCACATAACATGTTAGGGAGCATTGTTTTCAAGTGTGTCATTTTGGTTTACATTGTGTTTGTTTAACTCTGTGAAACTGTCTTACTGTGCCTGTCTAAAACATCTGATGGTCCTAATAAAGAGATGAGTGGCCAACAGTGAGGCAGAAGCAAGGAAGGTGGGGCTGGCAGGCAGAGAGAATAAATAGGAGGAAGAGGAGCAAGAGAACAAGGAGAGGAGGACGTTAGTGGTCAACCATCCAGCTGTAAAGAAAGAAGTAAAGAAAGGTATACAGAAAGAGAGAAAGATAAAAGCCCCAGAGGCAAAAGGTAGCCAGGACAATTTAAGTTAAGAGAATATGGCAAGAAACAAGCCAAGATAAGGCCAGACATTCATAACTAAGAATAAGCCTCTATATGTGATTTATTTGGGAGCTGGTGGCGGGCCCCTCAAAACTCCAAATGAGTAAAACATCACTCAACAATAGCACAGTTAGAACAGCAATAATAGCAAAATCTCTGCCATCAAATTCTCTCGTCCTGGTAGTTCTATGTCCAGCTACAAATTGATAACAAAGAGAAGGGAAAAGTGTTTGAAGAGACTGTGTTCTCACAGTGTTTTCTCATTGTATTGACCCAGCAGGAGACTCTGCCCTGAACTCAGTTCTTCCAATGTGTAGAAGGTTCACAGTGCCTCTTCCATCCTGAACACAGTTTGGGGGAAACTAGATGCCAGCAAAAGAACACACAAAGCAATACGCAAATGCACAGCAACTCATCTTGGCAAATTTGCTCGGAGCCATCACTTGCTATTCGGCACTGAAATTCAGGTTGGCTCTTCAAGCTGTGAGGTGCAAGTCCATGGGAGGCAGGGTAAATGGTGGTTAGCAGCAAGGATTTGGGGATGGCTCTGAAGCTAAATCACAGTCATCACCCACTAGCAGTAGTCTTGAGCAGGATAACCTAACCAAGCCCAACTTTTTTTTTTTCATTTGTAACATGAGATCATATGTAACATATGATCGTCAAGTCATTGTAGGACTCAAATGAGAAATGTCTGTAATGTACCCACTACAAATGCTGACCACATTAAAAAAAAAGAAAAAAGAAAAGAAATCGTTCACTAAAGGTAGCCACTGCT
Source organism: Microtus oregoni (assembly GCF_018167655.1). Classification (NCBI taxonomy): domain Eukaryota; kingdom Metazoa; phylum Chordata; class Mammalia; order Rodentia; family Cricetidae; genus Microtus; species Microtus oregoni. The sequence goes on from NW_024543067.1 coordinate 31,826,797, forward strand.
CTTGGTTGCCATTGGTAACACTTAAGTGTGCCTTGGTCCTTTTTGTTCCACGGGGAGTCAGCATGAACTGGGAACAGTCTTTGAAGGCAACCATTTACCTCGGTAGAAGGGCTGATGGCTGGAGTACTCGTCTCTGGAAGAAAATCCGTGGAAAAAGTGGGTAAGAGTGCAGCTGTCCCGTGTGCCAGTTCTAGACGGGGAGGAGGAAAGCAAGCCAGGAAAGAGCAGCGGAGGCAAAGGGGTAGCGCAGTGCCGCAAGGGCTTGCAGGGCAGAGCCATAAACAGCATCACCGGACACGGGGAGCTGGAGACCACTGCAGAGGATTAACTGTCTCATTAGAGAAGGCCCGGGGCTGAAATCTGGAGACAAACAGCCAGGGCTCTGATTACAAACCAAGAATAGAGTGTTAGCAGATCTTCCAGCGTGAGGCTGTGGCTCATTCTCAAACAATGACAGGCATATCTGAGTTGGAGGGGAAAATAAGTTACCATTCAAAACAGCACTAGGAGGGACATATGTTATTTTGAATTTTCTAATCTCTGCGTGCTTTAGCCATCTTGGCTGAATACAACAGAATGCCACAGACTTAACATTTAAGCGACAGCAATCTATGTCTAGCTCTTGTGGAGGGTGGGGCATTCTAGAGCCAGGTGCCAACTGCCTAATTCTCTGCACAGAGGAGGCCCTTTTCCACTTGCTCCGTGTGCCCTCACAAGGTAGAGAGGGAGAAGGAATCTTCTGCCTGTCCCCTTGTCCCTTTTCTTACAAGGGTCCTTACTATCGTGACACCTCACTCTATGATCTCACATAAATCCAAAGGCCCCACCTCTAACCACCACCACCAGGAGGTCTAGACCCTTACCATGTGAACTGGAGTTAGGAGGAAAGCAAACACTCAACATGCAAGTATTCATTTTAAAAAGTAATACAGGGGAATTTTTTCATTTTTCCATTTCCGTGTGTGTGTGTGTGTGTGTGTGTGTGTGTGTGTGTGTGTGTTTGCATGTGTGTGGGGGTGCATGTGTACATGTGTCTACCTGCACACAGAAGTCAATGGTTGTCAGGGGAACAGGGTCTCTCCACCAGAACCAGAGCTTGTAAGCATGGCTCTCCTCTCTAGCAGCTTGCTCTAAGGCCCCCATCTCCACTGTCAGCTGGAGTTACAAGCAGGCTGTCACTCATCATTTTGTGTGTGTTCTGGAGATGCGAACTCTGATCTCCACACTCCTGTAACCAACACTCTCACTACTAGGCAATCTCCCCAGCCCCATCATTTCAGTAATATATTTTATTTACTCTACATAGTCAAAATAGTATTTCTCTATGTGATCAATAGAAGACAATATTAATGTAAATGCTAGGTTGTCTGTCACACAAGATTTGAAGTCCAATGTACATTTTCATAGCACATTGAACTAAATTATGTTTCAAGGCTGACTAGCTACACAAAACCAATATTCAACACCAAGGGCAAAACGAACACCATCTCCCTGCTCTTCCCTGCTGACGAGACCTTTGAGAAGTCTAGATTCTTGCAGTCAGAACAGGACTTTGGAGATGTCTGGATATGAGGACACCCCATCTTCCTGCCAGCCTTTCTTCCCTCAGCATCTCACTCCACTCTAGGGAGCTCCATACTGCACTACATCCATCCTGTAGGTCACAGCCTATGCACGATGCAAGCTCTATCTGCTCTCCACGCTCAAGAACACACCTCTCAGCTCATTTTCTTACTTCAAGCTCATGGTGGCTTTGTTGCCCTCTCCTGCTGCTGCTCCCCCCTTCCCTCTGGCCCTATCAACCGCAGGGACACATACCTTCACAAACTAATAGACGTGCCTATGGTTACCTAGTGTGGAAAACCTCACCCAACCAGAGGTGGACCCACTGTGAGGTAGGCCAAGCAGATATGTCAAGAACACTCTCTCAGGATGGAAAAATCACCGGGAGAGATGCACAGAGTGGAGCAGAGAAGGGAAGAGCTATCTGCACTGACCTTCCAGCCCCACCTTGGGTTTCCGCAGGCAGGAGCACTAGAAACCAGACAGAGAATTCTTCAGCCTCTTCCCCAGACCAGGCGTCCAGCTTTCACTAGAACAAAGTGGCTCCCCACATAACAGATGTTTGAAAATTTGCTCTATGCGGAGCTCAGAGCAATGAATTCCTACCTCCTGTTGCCAGTCACAGCATGGGAACAGCTGTCCAGACAATACTAATATTTGGTGCAATTTCTCACGGTCATGGCTAGGATAGGTTCTTTGTAGCCTCTTATGTAGAGGAAGCTTGGTGACAAAAGGCCAGCTTCAGAAGTGAAGATTTGCACACAAATTGAACTCTGTTTGCCCACACCTTCCCCTTGTGCAGAGAAGGGAGAGCTCACTCTGGAGTGTGGTATCAGATCATTATATGCCGGGAACGTCTCACCATGGTGGCCTTCTGGGGACCCTGCGATGCCTTTCATCCCCTGCAGCAGACATTCTCATCTTCCGTTATGCATCAGAACTTTCTAGAGGACTTTTAAAGTATGCTAATGGGCTGAATCCAGAGCAACTTCTGGGGGTGGTCCCTAGGCCTCCATGTCTCCCAAAAGCTCCCCAAGCTATTCTAATATGGAAGACCCGAGTACAGAATAAGACCCCCTACAGGCCTATATTTTGAGCAGACACTATTTTCTGTTATGAAAGAAATGCACATGAAATGTTTGTTTGTTGGCTTTCATGAACACAGGCAGTGAGTGTGGCCCAAAGGAGCAGTTTCCCTCACCACTAACACCCCAACAGTCTCTCCCCAGATGTAACCGTTGTTGTGTCTTGTGTGGCCCAAAGGAGCAGTCTCCCTCACCACTAACACCCCAACAGTCTCTCCCCAGATGTAACTGTTGTTGTGTCTTGTTTTCATTTCCAATGGTTTCCTTTGCATGTGCAGATGTGGACACGCACATAACATTGATAATAACATTCACTGTGAAGCTAAAAGAAAGCAGTGTGCTCTTGTAGCTGAAATAAACTATTGGTCAAAAAACTTTGATGCAAGCTAGGCATAGCATCATAGACTTCTAATCTCAGCACTTGGGAGGCGGAGGCAGGCAGATCTCCGTGAGTTCGAGGGCAGCCTGGTCCACAGAGTGAGACTCGGACTAAAATAACAAAACTGATGTTGTTGTTTGATATACACAAAACTAACATTCCAAATGCATAGGGAAAGGCCAGGTGGATAAGTCTACCCTATGGAATGAGATTACAGAGTGCGTGGCTCTTAGGTGTGGATACTCAACCTTCTTCCTAAGTAAAGTGGCGGGAATATTTGGATAGCCCTCAAAATATAGTTAACAAAATACAAGTTATACTGAAGAATTGCAGTCATTAAAGTATATGAGTGCTGTAAGACTGTAAGAATCAGCTGGAAATCATGCTGATTTATAAATTATAAAGCAGTTTATAAATAGAGTCCAATTATAGAGGAAAGGCACACCCATACTAAACTCACACAAAGGAAGGGCCAGGAGGAGCCACAGACTTTGAGTTCAGACCCTTGCAGAGAAGAAAGGGAAATTTCATACCAGGTTGTTTATTTGTTTGTTTGTAAGACTTTCTTTATGTACCCAAGGCAGGCCCCCAACTTTCAGCAACTCCAAGTGCCAGGATTCCAGGCATGCCACCAAGCTCTGCCCAACTTACTTTTGCCAAAGTGCAAAACGAACTCAATGAAAGAGGTTTAGCCCTTAAAAAAAAAATGGTGCTAAGGAATTTTGACAGATTTACACTTTTCCTCCAAATTAGCTTTAATTTAACCTGATATTTCATAAAAACCAAAGCAAAGTAGATAAAAATGTAAATGCAATATATAAAGCTACAACTCTTTTAGAAAAATTGAGGAGAATCTTCAAGAATTATGGTTCGGTAAAAGGTTAAATCTTACAATATGAACATCAGAGGAAAATGTGAGAGGCTGGGATGTGACATGTTTGAGGGGTATTTGATAAAAATGAAAACAATGACAAAGTGAACTTTACCAAAATTAAATACTCGTTTTATAAAAGATTATAGAGTTGGGGAATGTATCTGCAAATACATGATAAAGGGCTTGTTTCTAGACTACATATATATATATATATATATATACATATACACATGTATGTATGCAGTAAGATTGTGGAGTTGTTAAAGAGGCAAACTACACAAATACACATTCACTGAAAGTCCATACTGACAGCAAATAGCCAAATTAAAACCCACTAAGCAAGCACAGAATAAAACCACAGTAAGAGATCATGAGTAAAATTTAAAAAAATAGTGATAATGCAAATGTAGGCAAAGATATAGATTCCATTATCATACATGGCTAATGGCAATATAATAACCCTTTCTCCTGAAAAGATAGTTTGGAGCTCAGTTTCCCACCAGAATCAGATGTGCCACTTTCATCATTTATGGCAGAGAAGCGACATTTCCCCTTATGCAAACACTTGTAAGTGATGCTAGCAGCAGCTTTATTTGGTGTTAGGGTTTGTATGTCAAGTGTCCCCCATAGGCTCACGCATTTGAGCACGTGGTCCCCAGCTCATGGAGCCATTTTAAAACGTTGTAGGACCTTTAGGAGGGGTGAATGTCACTAGGGGAAGTGGCTCCCTGTGGAAAGGCTTCTGGACTTTATTGCCCCACCCACTTCCTGTCTCCTCTCTGCTTCCTGACTACAGCTGTGAAGTGACCTCTGCTTCAAGCCTGTGCCACACCTTTCCAGCCATGAGGGACTGTGTCTGCAAACAGTAACCAAAGTGCTTCACGCTGAGTGCTTGGTTGAACCAGTGAGGAAAGTAACTAATGCATTTGTAAGAAACAAAAGATAGGAACAGCTTTCAACTTCTCCAGTGGGCAGGAGGGCAAATAAGCAGCCTGCTACAGTGTAGCAGCTGTGCCCTGCAGTGCCTCTCCCTAAAGAAAGGATCAACAGGGATGAGTGCAGAAATTTGATGGTCCTCAAGCTTACACTCCACCTGGGCAAAACCAGCACTACATGAACTCCTTCATAGCACACTTACCAAACAGCATGATAGAGACATCAGGGCTTCGAGGAGCTGGAAACAGGAGGAGAAACAGGTCTGCCTTATGCCACAGCTTCATATCTTATTGAGGTGGTAGTTACATGAAGCTCATGAAACAAAATCGCACACAATTACACACACACACTCACACAATGGAGTGCAAGCAGTTGTTGAAATCAGAATGACAGTGGACTGTACCAGCATCAGTGACCTAGTTCTGATACAGCGCTGCGATTATGCAGACGGTTAACTCTGAGTGAGGCTTGGTGACGTAGACCACAGACTTCTAGGCCTATAAATATTTCATAATAAAAGATGTAAAATACATGAGCCAGCCATTCTTTAATGGTCAGAATGTCTGTAGCATGCTTGGTCTAGAACTCTTGTGTGACCAGTCCTAATGAAACCTGCCTGCCATGAATTAATCAATAGATTAAATTTTCATAGATTAAAATTTGTTATTCACAAGGTATAAATAAAGAAGGTGGCCTGGACATTTACCTCGTGCCCTCCAGAGTGGTGTTGTCCTTACTCTGGCTGTCTCATCAAAGCGGAAGCTGGGAGCTGGAAAACTGAAATTTTCTGGAGCACCTGGACTCAGGATTCCTGTTAAAGTCACCCACCCTCAAGGTCTCCCCAAATAGAACTCTGTGCGTGCACGTGTGTGCACGAGTATTTGTGTGTGTGCATGTGAAGGACAGGGTTGAGGCTGGTGTCTTCCTCTCCCACTGAATGCAGAGCTCACTAGTCCATCTAGATTGGTTGACTGGTAAGCCTCAGGGGTCCTTCTGCCTTCCCATCCCCAGATCTGGGATTTCAGGCACACACTACCACACCATGCTTTTATGTGAGTGCTGGGGTTTGAACTTAGGTCCTCATAGTGTTAGTCCTTTACTAATGAAACCACCTCCTTAGCCCCAGAATTTAAAAAATAACAATGACTCAAATGAGTGAGCTTTGAACTACTCAATGTCAGCTACAGGGGTAAGAAGAGGGTTAGAAGATGGCTAGTAAGACATCAATGTTACATGGACTCACATCGCCCAGCAAGATTTGGTACTTTTAGAAACACATTTGGGATGGTAAGAGGAAAAATCTGGGTATGAGGATGGATACTCACGAGGCAAGTATTCAGTTGAATGTAAATATTAATTGAAGGCTCATTTTAGGCACTGTGACCATGACTATAATGCCCTGGGTTTATCAGAGATACTATGATTTGGGGGTGATGGCAGCACTCTTATATGTACCATAGCAACATAATCATTGTTACAGTTACAAGTGTTTACTCATGTAACATGTATGTGTGGGGACCTGTGCAACTGTTAGTTACCCTACAAGCATCATCCTATTAATTTTCACAAGCTCATGGTGCAATGACATCATCATCAAGACTTGAAAGATGAGGGAAAGAAGGCAAGAAATGCCTCCATACTGTCATGGATCAGCCAAGCAGAAAGAGCAGAGTCTTGACTCTGACTCTTGCCATCGGACTTCAAAATCACTGCTGGTTAGCTACTGACCTTTGTGTCTTCTTTAAGACTTGTTTATAATCCTTCTCTTTACTGTTTTTTCTAGGGGTGTCATTTTCTATTGGAATACTCCCTAACTTCATTTTCTCTCCACTGTACCTGCTTCCCCTAAAAAAAAAAAAAAAAAAAAAAATGCATCTGAGGATGAGATGGGGTCTAAAGGACAAGGCAAGACAGAGCTTCCGTAATCTTCACTTTAAGAGAGTTGGGTGTGTAGGAGATGGACAGAGAAGCTATGACATGTGACCTGTGTCAGGGAGCTTCCTTAATAATTTTGTCCCAATGATAAAACTTGTTAGCAAAGTTACTGACTTTCTCAAACTTTTGTCAAACAAGAATTGTTGACTTAGTAAAGTTTTCCTACAAAAATAGACACGAATAATGACCTTGGGTTTTTGAACCAAAGAGACCTTGGAATGGGTTCTTCTGTCCCTTCCACCAGCTTAGGAGCTCTACCCAGACTGGTGTCCGAGTAAATGAGGCTAACACTCCACTCAAGCTACCTAATGCTGCTGCGTAAACCACCCCCAAGCTTGAACAACACAAATTATTATCTCCCGGGTTCTACGGGTAGCTGGACTGTCCAGGGTGGTCCTCAGCCCCACTGTGTGGGTCCTCCACACAGCAGGATGATACTCAGCCCTACTGTGTGGGTCCTCCCCACACTAATCCTCTGACCACAGTGGATCCACAGTCACCGAAGGCTCCTATTCCTACTTAGCTGGGTGAATGGAAAATTCTAGAGCTACCTCAGCTTCTTTACCACAGCCTCTCCATACCTGTGGGAAATTTGGGCTTTCCAGGCCATGGTGGTGTGAAAGCAGTGGTCTTCATGGACCTGGACTAGCTTGTGTCAGCTTGTGCCAGCTCCTAAGAGCTGATCTCTGTACCTTTCACCAGTGTTCAGGATGCCACTTAGGTAGCTTGCAATGGCCACCCAAGGAGTGTTGGCGCCATCAAAACCGGCAAACATAAGATTCAAGTTGGGTATTTATTTCCCAGAAGCCAGTTCAGCAGCACGTGACTTATCATGGTGGCTGACATCCCCCTGAGTTAGATGTGAACAAGTACAGACAGAGCTGCAAACTATCCTAGGTCTGGTTGTCCCTAGATATCACATTCTTCTTATCTTATTAGTCAAGCAGCTTCCCAAGGCTAGCTCAGGTCCAGTGAGAAAAATTTCCATCAATCTTTCACGGAAAAGGCAACAAAGAACCCACTCAGAGAAGACATCCAGAGGTTTGATCAATGAACAAGTGAATGAGCTTGCCTTAAAGTACGGACACAGTTATCCTTAAGTCACTAAGAGCATAAAGATTTCTGGAAGGGTGATTCTCCAATATCAGAGAATCCTATATGATTTTTAATTTCTAAGAATTCTGAACATAAAAGTGCTAGATATGAATGTGTCCCTCTGTCGTCAGGCACATAGGCACCGCCCACTCAAGCCCCTCCTACATTCTCAGTGGCTACTGTGTCTGTTACAGCTTCTGCTTGCTTGCTGTCCTCAGTGTTCTGTGCTATTTGTCGGGTCCTGTCAAAGTGTTCCTCTATGTTTGTTGCTGTGCCTCCTTCCTGTTGTGCCACATACAGGTAAATATCATACACACACACACACACACACACACACACACACACACACTGCTATAGTGAAAGATTACAAACCTTCAGAGAAAAGGTAAAGAGAAAAATAGCCAGCAGTTCTTAACTGCCCAGCATGGCCAAGACCAGGCCAAGAGTGCATAGGCCCAACCTAGACAGGTTTCACAGGCCTGTAATCCCAGCTACTTGGGAAATTGATGCAGGGAGATCCTATCTGGGCTACAGTAAGTTCAAATTCAGTTTGGGCAACTTAATGAGACCTTCCTCAAAATAAAAAGTAATACCGGAAGTCAGGACGCTGAGGCAGAAGGCTCTCTGTGAGTTTGAGGCCAGTCTGAGATACACAGCAAATGCCAGGGACGGCAGGGTTACATAGCAAAAATAATCATTTTAAAAAGCTGGTCTTGGTTTCCCTCAGGACTGGGCCAAGTACTTGTGTGGGGGAGTCCTATGGCAAGAGATACAAGGTCTGCAGGTCAGTATTCTCTGAACAGTGGCTCAGCTTTCTTTCCCAAATTCCATTCATTGTCTGTTGTCGTCTCCGTGACAACCTAGAGATGCCTTTATCAAACCTTCCAAAGGTGGAAGATCTCTATGAGTCAATCAGTGACAGTGTAACTCAGGGACAGTTTTGCAGGAAGATTTTCCTGGTCTTTGGAATCACTGTATTCACTCGCGCACGCATGCACGCTCACACACACACACCCCATGCCCCTTTCCTTAGAACTTGCACAGACAGGCACTTGGCTATGTTTGCTCACTTCTGCTAAGCATGCAGCCGCACAGCCGTTGTTTACCTGAGGTACCTGCATGTCAGGGCAGGGATCCTGGGCCCCTTTGTCTCCTGCTACATGCCTGAGGAAGAAGGAAAGCATTCAAGCCAGCTAAAGAACAAACCGAGGCTTGCCACATAGCTGCTGTCCTTCTGCACCCCAACTCTGTAGGGGTTGGCTCAAGTCAGTGGTCCAAAAGGCAAAGGAAGGATGGAGGCTGCCAGCCCAACCCAGGCCACTTCTAGCTACCTCATCAGTTAAATCATAACTTGTAGAGAGGCACCCAAGTCAAGCCCCAGTCTCAGCGCGCTGTCCATTACAAGGCTCAGAGTTGAACCGCCCAGCCAGTATCGGCTACACTACTGGTGGCGATCAAGGACCCCCCCCAACACCCCCGTCAAACCAGTGTCTCCTGACCTTACTCCATTATCCCCAGGGATGCCCTCCAAAGTCCCTTGAACCCACTGTCCCGGGGTGGAAACTTACTAAACAAAAGCGTGCTTGCTTACCTGAGAGAAGGTTCTGGTGACCAGCCGTGGAAAAAACACTAAGTTCTAACAGCAGTGACAGGGACTAACAAATAAGTCAGCTCAGTTTTAAAAGGAGAGAGGTGACTTCATCCCTGGTGCAGTAGAGTTTAAAAAGAGCAACGAGTGCTCGCTGACTGAGCCAACTCTGCCTCCCTCATCCGCAGCGACTCCATCCAGAGCCACAGTCATTGCCCAGACACGCTCAGCCCGCACAAGGTGGAGCGCTGGAATCCTGGCTTTGTTGTTTCCAAGCCTCTCAAGGTCCTGAAGCACCAATCAGTAGCCTCAGCCTCGCAGGTCGCGGAGGAAAGTCAGGCACTTTCTTCCCTGAGCCATGTCATTATCTCCCAAGAATCCAGCTCTAAAATACCAGCACTCTAGGGAAAGAAAACAGGTAGTTAGCTATCTAAGAGGCAAAAAAAAAAAAAAAACCTGGGAAAGTGTTGGGGAGGAGTGAAGGAGTCCTGTCTTGCTGAGGAGTTCTCGGAGCTCCTGGGTATGAGAACCCACAAAGGTGGCAAACTTTGACTGGACTTTGCAGGGGGAAAGTATTCATTTAAGCAAAGAGGCCCATCTAACGGAGAAGGCTGGGTTTGTTTTTCTTTTACTCACACAACCGCGTGTTTGGTCATTTGTCATATTAACAAATCCGTCCTAAATGTGCCCACATTCTACCGGAAGGGAAAGGACATTTACATAAGGAAATCTGAGGTTTGTGTGCTGAATAGAGGCTGCAGCAATTGGGGTTCTAACATGGGAGTCGGGTCAAGCTGAGTTGTGGCTAAGTGGGCCAGGAGGCACCTGTTGATGCCAACACCATGGTCTAGCTGGGGTGCCGAGTGGTGATGGCACTCAGTGGTGATGGCACAGAGGGTTGAGCTGAGCAGCTGACGGCCTCTTTACCTCTGTGTCACGGGAACTTAAGGGGAATCTAGGGCACTGGACATGTATTCGATTTCTTGCTGAGCTATTCCGAGGCTTTGCCATCTCTCTGTGCCAAGTGTCACTGCAGAGAAAACAAGAAAATATCTCTATCCAATCAAATATTGCATTTGAATTTAACAGTAAAAGTGGGAGTTTTTGAATTCTGAAGGGACTTGGAAGGCTTCTATTTAGGGTCCAGATAATGTCCAAACAGAAGAGGGTTGGAATTTTATCAATGATAAGATTTTGTGAGGCAGGAACCGTTTTGTTCAGTTCATCATAGCCTCAGAGTTTAGTTGGGAGAGAGGTATCAGCTCAGTCCTTTCCATGTTTCTAGAATAAACCTGCTGGGAACGCTTAAAGTCACCATCCTGTCACTAAGGCCATTCTAGAGGACAGATGCCGGTGTTGTGGTATGCAGGAGACCCTGGTCCTCAGTGTTGTCTCAGCTTTCAGGCTCCCTACCAAATCCAGCGGATTGAAGGAAGTCAGTTTCTGGACCAGGACCTCCTTTCAGACCTCATGTCCTGACACTTACGGGACCTGGAACCAGGACACGGTCCTCAAGGGTAGACAACCTGCTGGTTGCCTTTGTGGTCTATTAAAATTTTCAAACGTGATGGAAGGGTGAGCTGGCCCTACAGTGAGCATGCGCAGACAGCTGGTCCTACACCGAGCATGCGCAGACTTGCCCTGAGTAGTTTCAGTGATCAGTAATGTCTCTGCTTTGGTCCTTTGAGGCTCCTAACTGTCTCAAACATTTCCCTTGACACTTATGAGTGAAATTATTTTTAAATTATAATTTACAAGTTCTTTCCTGATAATATATAAAAACACAAACGACCAGTATGCTAATCTTGGGTCTGGCAACTTTGCTAAATTCATGTCTGGAATGTCTGAGTATGCAATCACTTCATCTGACGTCATTTATGCCTTTCCGAACAGCAAATGTCCTTTTGATTTATTAACGACTGAGGTCCTGCTGTCCAATATTGAAAAAATATGTTGATAGTTGGTGTCCTTGCCTTGCTCCCAATTTTAGGGAAAGAGTATTCAGTATTTCACAAGTATGATGTGGGCTGAAGGTCTTTTGCAAGTAATTTGCCAAAATTGAGGTTGCTGCCTTCTACTTTGGGCCTGCTACAAGCATTCATTACAAATGGGCACTGAGCTTCGCGGAATCTATAAAATAACTATTTGATTTTCGACCCTTACTCTAAAAGGTTATTAAAATTAGTGTTTGAATATGAAACCTCTAAATTCTAATATTGATACTTTGTATTTTCTTTTCTCTTCTTCTTGACTGGTTGTCCAAAGATATATATCTATTTTATTGACATTTTAAAGTTCTAACTTTTAGATTGGATATAATCTCAGTACTAAGGAAACTGAGGCAGGAGAATTATAAATTCAGAGAGAGTTTGAACTATATGGTAAGACCTGGTCTCAGATAAAGAAACAAAACCTAGATTTCACCTTAAGTGATTTAAAAATAGATATATTTTCTTCCTTCTGCTTACTTTGGATTTATGTTGCCTGACTTTCTCCTTTTAGTGGGTTCTTAAAATCTTAAGTCTTTGGTTTCACACTCTTCCATTGTAGCTTATTCTGAATCTAAAGGTGTCCCCTGACTAACCCTTGCTTTAACTGGAGCCAAAATTTCAAAACATTATATTTTGCTCTTTTGGTTCAAAATGTTTTCTGAGTGTACTTGTTTCTCTTTATTACAATGGGCTGTTTAAAGAGATACTATTCAATTTATTTTTCCTAATATCTTCTTTCTTTCTTACAGGTATCAGACAATAGATGTGCCTCTGTGCCTTTTAAAATCCATCTTCACATCGTCCTTGTGTTGAACATGTTTAATCTATTAATGTTTAGTGTGATTTACCTGTACGGTTCTGCCTTACAGAACCCTAAGCCAGGGTTTCTGACTTCTGCCCCTTCTTTGTGGGGATGCTCTTTGAATTCTTCACTTAACTTGAGAATTTGAGAAGATCATCTTCAACCAGAGAGGTGTCAACGGGCATGTGCTGTCATTCAACACATGTCCTGCCTGTTTGGAAACCAAGTGATTGTGCAACAACATTAGTACTCCCCTGTTGAACTGTCTGCCCAGGGGAGTTGGCCAAGAAAGTGTACAACATGGTTCTTTTGTTTTAAACAAGGTCTTATATAATCCAGGATAGCCTAAACTCAATATATAACGAAGGATGGCCTTGAACTTCTGTCCTGCCTCCGCATTCCTGAAAGCACCACTGAGTGGGGGTTGTTTGTTTTTATTTTGTTTTTTGTTTGTTTGTTTGTTTAATGTAACATAAATCTTGATCCAAGCTACACAATGGAAACCAATTTCCTCACTGAAACATAACAAAAAAAAAAAACCCTCATGATGTTTATGAAATATTTGTTCTTAGGCACAGCCCAAGACAATTAACTCAGAATTGCTGGGAGCTAATACCTAAGCAATGTTTTTCTTTTAGAAAGCTTTTAAGTGTGTGTGTGTGTGTGTGTGTGTGTGTGTTACATACCAAGGCACATGATGGAGGCTAGAGGACATACATGTAGGAGCTGATTCTCCCCTTCAATCTCGTGGGAATTTGGAATCAAACTCAGGTCTCCAGTCTTAGCCTGAAGTATCTTTACCCCTGAAACATCTTCCTGGCCCCCAACATATTTCTCGGGGTTCTCTAGATAACTAGAATAGGACCCAGGATGATAAAGTCAATGGGGAGATGCTTTTGGCCCACCTCATGGGGTTTAGTGAAACTGAAAACACCCTGTCCGGCCACTTCTAGGGACAGGACCAAGGCAAGTGCTAGACCTTGTGTCACACACGCTTAGGCTGGCGTCTGTGCTTGGCCATTCACTGGCTGTGTGACCCTGACACACGTCTACTTCCACGTGGTCAACAATAAAAGAGACAAACGGCAGAAGAGGTCAGTGATCTGTGATGGGATACTGTATGGAAACAACACAGTGGCCACCGCAGCCCCCTATCTGCTCCCTTCCCACCCTGCACCTACCCTCTCCCAGAGCTACAGAAACTGCTGTGGGCAGGTCTGGCTAGTTTCTAGCTATCTCTCCTTGACCCTGGCCACGTCAGCCTGGATTAGTGGTCGTGGTTCCTGGACCCAGCATTCTGGTTCCAGTTTCTGAACTTGATCTGGCTCTTCTTTTAGGGCCAATTTTCCATCACCTGTTTCTACCACTCAGCACCACTGATTCCCGGGCAGCGGGTGCTGCTGCAGCGGCTGGCTCTCAACTGCAGCCGCTCTAGCAGAGTCTCAGGCTAGCAGGGAATACAGCTAATTTTAGATTGTCCTGGATTCACATCCGCGGAGCGGCAAGGCCAGGCGGTTCCACTTGCCTCCACAGAATCTCCTGAGTGGGAAGGCCTATGGATCTACCTCATGTCAAGAACATGAGATGCATGTAGCTGTGTGCCTCAAAAATCGATTTGAATTAGCTATGCTAAAGCACTTACTGACCTGGGACAGGTTGTCTCCTGCCTACCCTGGGATGGGAACAATCAAGTGTGATCAGGAACAGAAGGAAAAGCCTGGTGTGTTTAGTGGATGGAGAAGCAATGTGACAAGAACCATCCCTGAGGAGTGGCAAGGCTGTCCCTGCTTCCGGACCAGGCTCCACACAAAGCAGGTGTCTGATGATGACTTCACACGCAAATGTGGGGTGAGACACTTCCTGGAGAAGCTGAGCGCTGCTCCAAGAGCATCAGAGGGCACAGTGCTGCCCAGGAGATACGATGCACTGTACGGAATTCTTGGAGCCGGGGTTATGGTTCAGGAAGTAAAGTGTCTGCCACAAAAGCACGAGGGACTGACTTTAGATCACTAGCACCCACGTAAAACGAAGGCGCAGTGGTTCTTACCTGTAACCCCAGCACTGGGATGAAAGGTGAGAGACTGCCAGGCTAGCCAGTAAGTGAACTCCGGGTTTAGTGAGAATGGTAGAGGAAGATACCCAATGCCAACCCTGGGCTTCTACATAAACATGCATGCACACGTGCACAAAGCACACATACACATAAAGCATATGTACATATAAGCATGTACTAACCACATATACATGCAAACACACACACATATATCCCATACCTACACCACACAGACACACATATATACAAACACACACATGCACAAAACACACACACATTTATCACACATGCGCACATACAAACATACATATATGCCAAACATACAGAACACATGCACACATGTATACAAGCATACACAAAACACACACATACCATACATATACACAAACATGCATGTATACCATACATACACATGAACCATACATACTATACATACACCACTCACATACACCGATGAAAACACATATATACACAAACACACACATATACCATACATATACACACATATATACATATGCCATTTATATACCATACATATATACATACATCACACATAAACTCATATACACATACATACACAACCATACATACTTATACATAAACATACATCTTTATCACCACTTCAAGGCCCAGGCAACATGGCATCAGACAGAGCTGGAAGACAGAGAACTATGAAAAGTTGTCATCTGGGTATGGTACGGCCGCTGTGTAATAATGAACACACGGGTGTGGCTTCATGTACAAGACCTGTAGGCAAAGTTATATGAAAATGGGAGTCCTAGCTGGGAGGTTCAGCAGGAGTGGGAGGAGATAAGAGAGGATAATGGGAGAGAACAGGATCACAATATGTTGTGTATATGTATGGGATTGTCCAAAATAGGAAGGAAAAGAAAGATGAATGAATGAATGAATGAAAGTTGGTTTCAAGATGCAGAGAAAGACAAAGGAGGAACGTATAAAGGTCAAGGCTCTGGAAGGGGTCCAGACGGATTCTCCAAGCAGCACTGGAAGTCATGTGACCTTTGATCGATAGTTTCCCTCTGTATGGATTAAATATTCCTCAACAACCTAAGAGCCTATTTTAGAGGACAGATGCTGGACATTATAGTAAGCGGTGCACACAGGTTTCTTACAGCTTCTGGGAATGAGCGTCATCGAGCAGAGCACTGTGGGGGCCAGCCATGATAAGCTAAATATTGACAGGTCACCCCAAGGAAGTTCTTTATTTCCAACCATTATCACCTGCCAGAGCAGAACTTGGCCATTGATAAATTTAATAAGAGGCTGGAGTCTCAGTAGTTTACCCTGAGACAATGCCTGGCTGCAGGAGGAACCACAAGCAGAGATTACCCAACCCCCACCCAAGAACAGGCCATTCAAAAGAAATGCCTGGCATTCCAACCTTTGTAGATAGGTTCACCTGCCAGCGCACATTCACCAGGACACCCCTAGACAGATGTCAGCCAATTAGAGGTCCTGAACCTCAGAAACCCTCACCCCCACCTTTACTACTATAAAAACCCAATTCTAATTGAGCTCGGGGCTCTCCAGTTAATCCAATACGTTGGACATGCGGAGGGACCGAATTTGCAAACTTGATTAAAATGAAGACTCTTGGCTTTTACATTCGGGACTCTTGGTTTCCTTGTTGGCTTTTGTGGGGCTTCATAGATTTGGGCACAACAAGCACCAGATGGAAGAAAGGACAAGCTCCTCAAACACACCAGGCAGAAGGATCAGCAAATGAGCAATTGCAGGCAGAAGAGGCAGGTCTAAAAACAAGAAAGAGACCTGGGTGGCAGAAGGCAGTGAGCCAAGAGCAGGGTCTGCCCTAAGAGAGAAAGGCTGCTTTGGGCAAGGCCTGGAGGAATTTTATGTTAGGACTGAGTGGGCAGGGTCTGCTCCTATGGTGAAAGGATGACTAAGGAGTAGGTGCCACTGGGGCACCCATGAGATCTTTAGGATGTAGCCATTGCCCTAGTGTTAGTGGCATTGTTCTGAAACCCTTGTAGAAGAACTTTTTCCTGGGCTGGGCATGGAGTCCCAGGGCAGAAGACTTTCCAAGAACAGTTTGTTTTCAAACTCTAATACTGCTCCTTGACCCCAAACAAAACAAAACTTCCTTCTAAGTCTGACATATGCTGCACCCTGGAGTCTGTTTCCACGGAAGGCTCTGCCTTTGTGGATGACAGCTCAGACTGTTCCGACCTCTCTAGAGTGGGTTCCCATTAAAGCGCTTATCAGTCGCTTTTGTGTTCACTTGAGTAAGACTAAGACGTGTTCTGGGAATCTAGCCCCACCCCCACCTTCTCAGAGCGAAATGTCTCTGTGTTTACTCCGTGGTTTGATGAGATAATCCTTCCAGTCTCTCCGCTGAATAATCTCACATTATCTTTTTCTGTGAGGCTTCCCTCACCAAAGGCGAACAAAGAGACCTGGTCACTTGTAGTAAGATTTTAATGAGACATCGGGGGTGTGCTTTCAACTGAATTTCTGCAACATTTACCTTGACATTTCTGAGGTCAGTGGCCAGTGAACATGCTCAGCTGTCCTTGAGTTTCTGTGAGCCCAATGTCCTTTATGTTTCTCTTCTGTTGTGTTCGAATCTCTGACCCAGCACGTGACCCTAACTGGGGAACTTACCCTAAAATCCAACTGCCACCAGACTTCAGGATAGGGGCAAGAGAAAGTCTATGCTGGGTTGACTCGTGTCACGTGGAAACCATACCCTACAGCCCAGACACTGTATCTCCGAATGTGGCTTTATTTGGAGACAGGCTCGTCATTACAATGAGCTCACTAGGGTGGGTCCTAATCTGATTTGACTAGAGTCCCAGTAAAAGTGGGAAATTTGGAGCCAGACACCCACACAGGAAGACAGCATGTGATGGTAAAGACAAAAATCAGAGTGGCAGTCTGCTCCCACGCTATGAAAAAGATTGTCACAAATCGCCAGAAGATGGAGAGGCAACATGTCCCATAGAAGGACATGGTGCTCGCCAACTTTCAGGCCCTGCTGCGGAAAATTATTTTAAGGTGTGTTCCTTTCACTTATCCTGAGGAACATTTGTTTAGTGGTGTAAAGGTGTGTTGCTTTTGTTTACACTGCATTTGTTTAACTCTGTAAAGTCATATTACTGTGCCTGTCTTAAACACCCAATGGTCTATAAAATGCTGATCCACCAAGAGAGAGGCAGGAGAGAGAGATAGGTGGGACTGGCAAGCAGAGAGAACAGATAAAAGAGAAATCTGGAGATTGGGAGGAGAACGAGAGAGGGAGGAGGAGGAGGTCTTCAGGGCCAGTCACCAAACCACAGTCAGACACAGAGTAAGAAGGAAAGGAAAGGTCTGCAGGAATAGAGAAAGATAAAAACCCCAAGGCCAAAGATAGATGGGATAATTTAGGAAAGGCTGGCAAGAAACAAGCCAATCTAAGGCCGGGCATTCATAACTAAGAATATGCCTCTGTGTGTAATTTATTTGGGAGCTGGGTGGTGGGCCCCTCAAAAAGCCTAAAGAGTAAAACAACCAACAACAGCCCCAAACCATAAGGCAGCAGTTTTCTATAGTCAAGGCCACCTTGCTTGTGTTAACTTTTTACAGAAGCCCTAGGAAGGTGGTTGTGCTGGCTAGTTTTATGTAAATTTAACACAAGCTAGAGCTATCACAGAGAAGGAAGCCTCAATTGAGAAAATGCCTCCTTAACTTCAGGCTGCAGGTAAGTCTGTAGGGCATTTTCTCTAAATTAGTGATTGATGGGGAAGGCCCAGCCCATTTTTGGTGGAGCCCTGCCTAGGCTGATGGTCCTGTGTTCTATAAGAAAACAGATTGAGCAAGTCATGGGGAACAAGCCAGTAAGCAACACCCCTCCATGGCCTCTGCATCAGTTCCTACCTCCAGATTCCTGCTCTGTTTGAGTTCCTGTTCTGCCTTTTTTTGATGATGAACAGTGATGTGGATGTGTAAGCTGAATAAACCCCAGTTGACAGAGGTTTCTATCTCACCCAAAAAGCACACAGAGATCTACATTAATTATAAACTAGTTGGCCCACTAGCTCAGACTTCTTATTAACTCTTATAACTTATATTAGCCCATAATTCTTGTCTGTGTTAGCCACGTGGCTTGGTACCTTCATCAACAAGGCATTCTCGTCTTGCTTCCTCTGTGTTTGGGTCACAAGTACAGACTGAGCTTTCCTCTTCCCAGACTTCTCCTGCTCTCATTGCCCCACCTCTAGTTCCTGCCTGGCTACTGGCCAATCAGTGTTTTATTAAAATACAAGTGACAGGGTACATGCATTGTCCCACAGCACTTCCACCCCCCTTTTCTTCAAAACAAGAACTCTGAATGGAGTCTCCTTTGTTTAGCTTTTCTACTGACCATTATCCAAAACTTGTAACCAGCATTCCAAACAAAGGCAAACATCCATAATTTTTTTTTGGGGGGGGGAATGTAGGCATAGTTTTCCAGGATACTTCCTGCTGACTGGGGGTGATGATAATCTCATGGGGACCTAAAAACATTTAGAATTATAATCAAGTCCTGACTAGTCCTGTGAGGCTTGATCACCTGAAGCAGCAGTCTTGAATCTGTTCTGGATATAGAACTCAGACACTTGTACCATTCACTCTTATTGAAGATTTCTCAGGGAGTCTTCCCTGATCAAACCTGAGTTTTCTTAGCCGAGAATGAATCTGCAGCCTCTCATTTCCTGTGAAAACAAAAACAAAACCTCTTATCCAAAGTAACATATCTTTTTACTTCAATTTTGAAGTCAAGGCATTTTCAAAATACCTATTTAGATTAATCCAGCAGCATTTATAATCAAATATCATTTAGCAGCTGTTGTTCCTTCCTCAGCCATCAAACAATTCAAAGACAACATAATAATATACAGTATCCAGACTCTCTGTATATTTCCCATCTTTACATGACTTTATTTTAAACTCTATTTCTTTTATTTTTAATTTTTGGGGTTTTTTTGGGGACATGGTTTCTCTACACAAGTTCTGTCCTGGAACTCACTCTGTAGACCAGGCTGTCCTTGAACTCACAGAGATCTACCTGCCTCTGCCTCCCAAGTATTGGGATTAAGGGTGTGTGCCACCACACCCAACCACTCTCTTTCTTTCTTTTTTGTTTTAAGGACTGTATCCTTTTTCTTTTCTTTCCCAAGCCTACATATATTTTTAAACACACTGTAAATTGTTTAGAGGCTTTTTCGTCTAAACTATCTTTACTGTATCTCTCTTTTTCTGGCCACATGAGTCTTTAATTTGCTAAGCCATATGGCTAAGATTGATTGCTGGATCCACCCCATTCCTTAGCTTTCTGAGAGTCTAGCATCATGGAAGAGATACAGGCCAGAGTCATTGTTAATTGCCACAACTCTATGGAGTTTCAAGGTCCCTGCCACCACCAAGAAACTTGCTATGGCCTACCCATAAACACCATTTCAGTGTTTGGTGGTAGGGCCTCTTAAAAGAGCTGCAAGGTTTTTGCTTCTAAAGCTGAGTCAGGAAGCCTCTTTTAAATGGGGTGTACTTGCTTCTAACAGAGCCCACCTGAGAAAATGCTACCAAGAAGTCATGCTTAACTCCGTTCTTCTTTGTCTAGAATTATTTCCTGATCTCTCTCAGGTTTTACGTGGATTTAACAGTCCACACTGGCGCCAAACCCCTTCCTCCCCAACTTGCTTTTTGTCATAGCAATAGAAACCCTAATAAGATAGTGATTCAAAACCTCTACAGGGGACACTACAGCTGTGAATGAAACATGTCGTGGTTCCCAAAGGTATGTTAGAAGCTCTGGCCCCTGATGTGGGAGTCCCATCTGTGTGCTGTGATTACCATTAATGAATAAAGAAACTGCCTTGGACCTAGGTAGGCAGGGAAACCTAGGCTGAAGGCTCGGAGAAAGAAGGGTGGAGTTGGAGAGGCTCCATGGAACCACCATTGGAGATAGACGTGCTGAAATTTTTCTGGTAGGCCACGACCTCGTGGTAATATATAGATTAATAGAAATGGGTTAAATTAATATGTAAGAGTTAGCCAATAAGAAGCTAGAACGAATGGGTCAAGCATGATTTGATTAATACAGTTTCTGTGTGATTATTTCGGGTCTAATATAGCTGGGTGGCTGGGAACCAAACCAACAAACAGCCTCCTCCAACAGGCCCCCAAAAAGGGAACTTTCTAGTGTGAGCTATCTTCCCTTGCAGGTGAATTACTACTGTCATTTCAAGGATCGGTTTTTGTGACAGTCTTGGTTGTCAATATGACACATCTGGAAAGAGGGAATCCTTAGAAAACGCCTCCATCAGATTATCCTGTGGGCATGTCTGTGGGGCATTGCTAGTTGATGGAAGAGGGATCAGCCTATGGGAGGTACCTCACCTGAGCATGTTATGGGAAGCAAGGCAGTAAGAAGTGTTCCTCCGTGGCCTCTGCTTCAGTTTCCTGCCTTTGGGTTCCTGCCTGAGCTCCTGCTCTGATTTCCCTCAATGATGGCCTATAAACTATAAGCTGAACCATTTCCTCTCCAACTTCCTTTTGGTTGGTGTTTTACCACAGTGAAAGAAACCTAACTGGGACTGTTCTTGGCAAAAGAGAAAGTTGAGTTCTCTCTTTCTCCCCCTCCCTCCATCTTTCTTCCCTTCCCCTATCCCCTCCCTCTTTCCCTTCTATACACACTCTATACACACTCGCAACCCCTTCAATGAGGTCAGATGTCAGTGAGCATGTTCAGTCTTCCTTGAGTTTGTGTGAGCCCAACATCCTTCATCCTTAGACGTCCCAGCATGGAACCAACAAGAAGGCCCTAGTGAGACATACTACTAAAGCTATGAGACCATCTTTCATCCAGAGAGACCCATTAGACTTTAATCAATGAGAACAGGCAGAATGGATTGAAAAGACAAATGAGAGGACTTAGCAAAGATAGAAGAGGCTAGAGTCAGTACGGGAGCAGAGAGGCCTTGGAATTTTCAACCCCTCTTAGCTGTGAGGTGACTCTCACCTTCTAGGGCATGCTGACCTTCTGATATAAGGGTTCTCTCATCATGGGGCTGTGGGGTAATGAGAACAGAAGCAGGGATTCCCTGTGGGCAGAGCCACATTGACATGAAGAGAGTCTTTGACAACTAGCATGCAAGATGAGAATTACATGAAATTCAAAATTCCCTAGAAAAGTTTTTACAGGGGTGTTGGTTTCAAAACCAAAATGCTATTCTTTGGTGATCTGGCAATGACTTCTAGCTGTACAGCAATGAAGCAAGAGGAGACAGCTGGCCTTTAGGAGTTGACAACACTGTCCTCTCTGCTTATCCCCAGTCACTTTCAGTACAGGGTGCCCAGAAGTTGCCTAAGGGGACAACAGGCTCACACCCCCCAGGGCACACCCAGTCAGAAGCATGTCTGTATTTAACTAGGTATAAGTGGTTGTCCATTCTAGCTCCAAATACACGTGATGGGACTTGCTTCAGACTCAGCCTTTGATAGAAGTTTGGGTTCTATTTGTTGTTGTAATTTGGGGGCCTGAGTTTCTTAAGGCTATGTTTCTGATAGTTCAGCTGGTTCTGAATTCCCTATGTAGTGAGTCAAAGGCTAGTGTTCAATGTCTTCACCTACCATGTGCTGAGAATGCACATGTGAGCTGCCATACCTAGGCTCTTCTGTTTGGTTCTTGTTTTGAGGATGGTTTTGGTTTTTTTTTGTTTGTTTTTTTTTTAATTTATTTATTTATTAAAGATTTCTGCCTTCTCCCCGCCACCGCCTCCCATTTCCCTCCCCCTCCCCCAATTAAGTCCCCCTCCCTCATCAGCCCAAAGAGCAATCAGGGTTCCCTGCCCTGTGGGAAGTCCAAGGACTACCCACCTCCGTCCAGGTCTAGTGAGGTGGGCATCCAGACTGCCTAGGCTCCCACAAAGCCAGTACGTGCAGTAGGATCAAAACCCAGTGCCATTGTCCTTGAGTTCTCAGTAGTCCTCATTGTCCACTATGTTCAGCGAGTCTGGTTTTATCCCATGTTTTTTCAGACCCAGGCCAGCTGGCCTTGGTGAGTACCCGATAGAACATCCCCATTGTCTCAGTGTGTGGGTGCACCCCTCACGGTCCTGAGTTCCTTGCTCGTGCTCTCTCTCCTTCTGCTCCTGATTTGGACCTTGAGATTTCAGTCCGGTGCTCTAATGTGGGTCTCTGTCTCGTTTCATCTCCTGATGAAGGTTAATATTCAGGAGGATGCCTATATGTTTTTCTTTGGATTCACCTTCTTATTTAGCTTCTCTAGGATCACTAATTATAGGCTCAATGTCCTTTATTTATGGCTAGAAACCAAATATGAGTGAGTACATCCCATGTTTTGAGGATGGTTTTGATATGTAGCTCTCTGGCTTGCTATACTTTGCTGTGTAGACCAGGCTAACCTCAATTTTATGATGATTCTCCAGGCTCTGCCTTTTAAGTGTTAGGTTTACAGATGTGAGCCAACATGTCATGCCTAAGGTGAATTTTCCTCAACCTAAAACTATCTAGAAATGTTTTTAAATGAAAGCCCAGCTTCACCTTCAGCTGCATCCCACAAATTATCAACAGAGCCAGCCTCCCACTGAAGACCAAACAGCAACGGGAAAGGTGGGCTTGAAACCAGCTGGGTGGTAGAGCGTTGCCTTGGCAACCAGGACTGGAGAGAGCAAGGGAAGATTCTGAGGGAAGAAGATATTCATGAGGTGAGCTGTACACCAAAGCTTTGCCCTCGGGTTGTTTGCCAGCTCATAGTTAGCTCAGGAGAGAACCCAAGCCACCACTCAGAAAGCAGGGGCTGAGTAGAGGTTTGGGCCTTAGTGAAAGTCAGGGCTGCCCTGGAAGTCAGCAGTAGAGGGGTGACGAGCACAGGAGAGTGGCATTGTGAGATGTTTTCCTCTCAAAGCCTTTGTCTAGATACAAGTGGCATGGCATCTCACTGGTAAGGAAAGCAGAAGGCATCAGGAAAGGGCTGGGGACTTAGAACTTCCCCAGGGCCACCACATGTGGCATACACAATCTGAGCATCAGGTTTCTGTCACCACAGAAGAGTCATACCTTAGAAACACAGTGGACCCAGAACTACAGAGCTAGCACAGCATACTTGACTACCCCGCCTCCCATGGGTTAGCCTATGAGTCAGAGCTGGCCAGGGTTGCCATCAGACCTCTGGTTACAAAGTCAACAAGGTGTCTGAAGTATGTCTCGTGTGCCAAGCCATCTCTCGATCCCCATAAACAAATCTTATTTTTCAAAAAGGCAGAAGTTGCCAGCAGCAAAGATAGTAGCATACTTAGAATACAGTGGCTAGAATTCAAGCTCTTCAGTCTGGAAAGCGCTTCCGGGGAGGCCCCGGGGACAAGGTGTAGAGAAGGACCTCTTGACCAAACAGACGGATTCCACATCGTGTTACTTTTCTCATGGTTGTGACCAGACAAGAAGCCTGTGAGAGAGGCGGAGAGGCTTTGTCCTGGTTTCCACGGTTGGGTTGCCTGCAAGAGCAAGTCAGTGGTCACATGGTATCTGAATTCAGGAACCAAATAGCAAACAGGAAGTGCCCCCTATGAGGACTCAAGCCACCCTCACCCTGCCACCCACTTCCTCCAACTAGGCTCCTCCTTCTAAAGATTCCACAACTTTATCCTTCCAAAGCAACACCACCAGTCCCTTGGGGACTTAGCGTTTAAGGCATGAGCCATTGGGAGTGGTTCGCATTCAAACCACAGCATAAGCCATGTTCCTACTGCAGCAGGGTACTGAAACCATCCACAGGAGAGGCAGTGCTACCAGGAAGCACATCCTTCCATCAGTTTCAGAAACAAATGCAGCTGTCGTAGAGGATGATGGATAACTGATGGATAGCAAAGCTAATATTGTATATTAAAATTGTTTGAATTAGTGAAGATCCCCTTGCCAAAAGGAAATACAGAAAAGACATTTGATAATTACTTGTGAATGGTGAGTTATACTCAGCCAGTGGCTAAGAAGAGAGAGGGGAAGTCATGACTGACTCAGAGATTTCTGGTTTGGGCAACTGAGTTAATTTACTTCAGCACTGAGCTTTGTCTGCCTGCCTTCCAGAGTGTAGGCTTCTTAGCTGAGCAATCCAGAGCCCCAGGAATTTCCTGAACACCTGCTACATGCCCGCACGTTCTGCTCCTCACTGAGGTGAGTGCTGTTTCCTTTATGATTTAAGAGGCACTTCAGATCCCACACTAGGAAATGGAGGAGTTACGACGTGAGTCTAAGTGGGTTTCTTATTCTAGACCAGAAAATCTCTTTGTTTTAATTAATTTTTTGGCCAGAATACAGAGAGAATCATTCCAAACATATATGTCATTACATCTAATTCTTATTCACGCTCTCTACAATGCCCCTTCCCGCCAAAGCCACTCCTGATGTCCCTGGAGACTTTCATATCACATATATTCCACTAATCCTTCTCAGCTTCCCCTTCCCCTTCCTGCAGACTTCTTCTCCTCAGGACTGGGAAGATGGCTCAGTGGTTAAACACTTGCCATGTAGGGGTGAGAACGGGAGTTCAGATGCCCAGAATCCTCATGAATGCTACGTGGGAGTGGTGGCCTGCCTGTAATTCCAGCCTCAGAAGGTAGAAATATGGGATGCTCAGAGCAAGCTAGCTAGTGACACTAGCCATATCGGTGAGGTCAGCGCTTGCTGAGGAGACTCTGCCCCAGTGAATAGGTAGAGGAGGGACACAAGGCCCTTGGCACAGCCTTGGACCTCCACACATGTGCACACACAGAAAGTTAAATCTAGATTTAGACCTGGAAATCTCGTGAGCATTTTTAGGAGACTGTGCTTGGTGTTGAATTTAAAGCAGCTTTGTATTGTTTCTCAAATTCAGCCAGACCAGATGGCTCAAAAGAACTATGCCAAGAGATGGAATTTACCTATTCATTCGGGTGCCATCATCCTGAGTGCCTTCTGCATGAGATGGGATTTACCTATACTTTCAAGTCCCATCATCCTGAGTGCCTTCTGCACGAGATGGGATTTACCTATACTTTCAAGTCCCATCATCCTGAGTGCCTTCTGCTCCGGTGGCTGAACTGGGCTTGGTTCTGCAATTAGAAGCCTGGACACAGGACCTGTCTTAGTCCCTCCAGTCTGGTTCCGCAGGGCTGAGAACCATGAGCTCTTCTCTCAGGCAGTGCTCCTGCTGAGCACTGGGACTCCCAATAAGAATAAATAGTGACAGTGGGATACCCTATGTTCTTTTTTGGGAACCAGGAGCTCTGCTGGGGTTCTTCTACTTGCTGCTCCCAGAAGCAAGCAGGGAATTTACAGTACTGTGCCCCTTACCTTACCTTCTTCTGAGAGTCAGGGATATTTAAATCAGCTCATCCCGTCTCTTGAGGATTATTTCCGCCAATGGGTCTTCTGTCCCAAACCAGCCAAAGCACAGATTGTGATAACAATCACCAACAGAATCTTAATTCAGAATTTACAAAATATTAGGCTTGTGTTCTTTCTACTCCACTGTAGGCCATGGGGGTATTCATTTCACATCAGAGAAGATGGACAGGGCTGCGTGGTTAAACTGGTCAGGAGCTGTCCCAAGGCCACTGCTGTCGTCCACAGAATCCTTCAGACCTCACACACACACACACACACACACACACACACACACACACACACGAAGGCAGGGTGAGTTGAGCCAAACAGGGACCAGGGTGGGGGATGACTCTCGGGGCAGAGATGGGAAGGAGCTGGGGCTGAGAGTTGAGTGGGGAAAGGGGATTTCTCAGAAGGAAGCTGCCAGAGTCCTTCCCTCCCTGTCGTGGTAGGGGTTCATTTAAGAACCACAGCGGACCTGCCTGGATCTGTTTGCACATGCCTTCCCTGGTCTTCTGAGGACAGAATGTCTGGGTACCATGCCCACGGCTGCTGGGACAGGTCCAAGCCCTACCTGGTTATCCTGGAAGAAGACTGTCAATCATCCTCCAATACCATGTGGGCCAGCTTTCTTCAAAACCGCCTCCAGAGAGGGTCTGGAATGGTGCCTCCTTGTTTGTCTGGCTCTCAGGACTCTGTTCACAAATTTGAATAGAGTCCAAGGCAGGCGGGCAAAGCTCTTTCTTTCTTCTTACAAGAGGATGATGGCCCCCACTTTCCTGCACATGTGTGTGTATAAGGCATATATATTCTTTTGAGAGATGCCTGGGTTTGTCTTCCAGTTCTTATAGGTCTGCATTTCTACCAAAGCTGGCTATCATCATGGGATTAGACCCATGCCTCAGAGCTTGTCTGTGATCCCAGCATTCCAGAACATGAAAAGAAAGCAGGAAGGAAGGAAAAGAGTGAAGGAGTTGGAACACCCAACTGGTTGGTCACATTACCTCAGAAATTTAAGGGACAGAAATATCGTCATGGGGGAGAAATCTGGGATTGATCAGGAACCAGTATTTCCACATTTTTTAGTTTGTTTTTGGAAGCTACAAATGGGGACATTAATACCTGTTGGCCTGACTCATAGGGCTGTTGCGAAGATGGCAGATGAAGCAAGATGAAGCGCCTTGCAGCTGGGACCTGAGCATCAGTGGTTCTCACGAGGAGAGCCGCATCCCGATTCTGCATGAGTCTGGGAAAGGAAGAGGAGAAGCCATGTGTTGAGCTCCAAGAGGAAGCTCAAAAGAGGAAGGCAGGGGACTTGGAAGTGTATCTCAGCTATTTTGCTGTTCTCTGAATTGGAGTGACATGGACAACGATCACATCTGCAGTCATGGTGGGTGGGCCTCATGGCAGTAGTTCCTGGAGCCAAGACTGCTAAACTACAGCAGCCCTAAATTCCAGACCTCAGGAGATCCTGTCTCTCTATATGTATCAGACACCTGACTAGGGAAGGTGTGTGTGTGTGTGTGTGTGTGTGTGTGTGTGTGTGTGTGTCTATATGCGAGTGTCTGTGAGCATGTGTGTGTGTGTGGTGGGTAGACCTCATGGTGGTAGTTCCTGGAGCCAAGACTGCTAAACTACAGCAGCACTAAATCCCAGGCTTCGTGAGATCCTGTCTCTCCGTATGTATCAGACACCTGGCTAGGGAAGGTTTGTGTGTGTGTGTGTGTGTGTGTGTGTGTGTGTATATCTATATGTGAGTGTGTGTAAGTATATATGTGAGTGTATGTGAGTGTATGTGTGTGTGAGTATGAGAGTGTTCATGTGTTTATGTGTATGTGAGTGTACATGTGTGTACAAGTGTGAATGTATGTGTGTGAGTGTGTATGTATGTGTGTGTTTATATGTGTGTCTGTCTGCTTATGTTCGGAACACCTGTATATGCACACATGTGAGGGTCAGAGGTCAATACTGGATTCTCCTGCTGTAGCTCCCCACTTAACCTGCAGTTCTCACCAGTTGTCCAGCAAAGCCTTGCTCTCCAGTGCTGGTATTTGATGTGAGATTTCCCTCTGTGTGCTGTGTTTAACATTAATTAATAAAGAAACTGCTTTGGACCTATAGCAGGGCAGAACTTACGTAGGCGGAGAAGATGGAACTGAATGCTGGGAGGAAGAAAGGCAGAGTTGAAGAGACACCATGGAGTGTGGCGGACCTCTCGACCGGCGAGAAAGAACAACCACCACATCAGGATTCCACTCAGATCACACTTTACTGGAGTACCCTTGATTGATGGGGAGCATGAAACAAAAGGGGCAGGAAACTAGGGGCAGGAAGGGAAGGGTAGGAAGCAAAGGGGCAGGGAGCAATGGGGCAGGGAGCTAGGGGAGAGACAGCATGAAACGAAGGGATGAAGGGCTCTTAGGCAGCTGCTTAAATAGGGAATTGGCACATGGGTCGCCCTGTGATTGGCTGCCACCAACAGCTGACACCAGACCGCATTGGGATAGGCTCAAGGATCCTCATCCACCGCGCATGCGGAAAGCGGGGGACGCGTAGCTCTCAAAGGCATAGCCAAATATGGAGTTGTTTATTTCCAACAAGACAGGATGACAGTGCCATCTTGTAATGGCGATCCTGTCCGGCTCACTACAATGAAGCCACTCGAGATAGATGTTCTAAATTTTGCTGATAGGCCGCAACCTCGTGGTTATATACAGATGAATGGAAATTGGTTAAATTAAGATGTTAGAGTTAACCAATAAGAAGCTAGAGCTAGCCGGGCGGTGGTGGCGCACGCCTTTAATCCCAGCACTTGGGAGGCAGAGGCAGGCGGATCTCTGTGAGTTCGAGACCAGCCTGGTCTACAAGAGCTAGTTCCAGGACAGGCTCCAAAACCACAGAGAAACCCTGTCTCGCAAAACCAAAAAAAAAAAAAACAAAAAAAAAAACAAAAGAAGC
The DNA here is from genome assembly GCF_018167655.1 of Microtus oregoni. NCBI lineage: Eukaryota > Metazoa > Chordata > Mammalia > Rodentia > Cricetidae > Microtus > Microtus oregoni. The sequence continues at coordinate 31,855,435 of NW_024543067.1, forward strand.
TAGAGCTAATGGGCCAAGCAGTGATTTAAATAATACAGTTTCTGTGTGATTATTTTGGTTTTGGGCAGCCAGAACAAACAAGCGGCCGCCTCCTACAAATTGGCGCCAATGTGGCCAACTAAATCCATGTAAAACCTGAGAGGGCTTGAAAAGGAATTCTAGACAAAAAAAATTACAGAGTTTAATACAGCTTCTTGCTGTTTGCATGCCACAGCTCCTTTAAGAGCAGTTTTCCAGACTCAGCAGCAACAGCAGAAAAAAAAAGCTGCATAGTTTTAAAATGCTGGCTTTCTGGCTATGCTGCCAGGGTGACCTCTGGCTCTTGCAGGAGACAGAGCATTTGGATGGGGTTTGTGAGCAGACTACTGCAGCTTGCTTAATGGCTGTGTGTCTGAAATTGGGGCAGTTCAACTCTCAGAGGTGAAAGCTGCTCTGCCATGCTGAACTGGGTGAGGCAAGAAGAAAGTACCATATTTATTATAGTAATGGTTCTGCCTAAGTTTTAGACTGGGCAGGCAAGCAGGAACTGCCATATTTCCTCTAGCAATGGCGCAGCTTAAGTTTTTAAGAAGCGCTTAGCATTTTAATAGTGCTTCTGGGCAATAAAGAATTACAGGTACACAGTAGGACAAATTTAGACATAAAAAACCTCAAAATGGGTCACAGTGTTGGATAATGTACATAGACTTGGGAGAGAGAAGAAAAAGAGTATAGAAAGTTGGAAAAGAAGTAAATGGTTTTTTAAAAGGGGGTAAAGTCCTTAAAGAGACAGAGTACAGACAGTCATAGATCAAAGGAGTAAAGATAATAAAATAAATATTAAAAAGTAATAGAGTAAAAACAAGCCACGTAAAGATGAAATACACACAGGGAGTCTGGATTATGTATATTATTGTGTTTTCTTTGAATTTTTTGAATGTGAAGGACCTAAGTACAGAGAGACATTTCATTGTATGTGTTGCTAAGCTAAACCAGCATGTATATTGTAAAGGTTTCTTGACTTCAGAATTTGGGTCTAAGTATATTTTGCTTTGGAAAAGAGGTTCTTCTCTTGTTTCCATAGAAGATGAGAACCTGTGGAATACTTCCAGACCAATATGGTTTTATGGAACAAGTCTCCCTGAAAGGTGGCTCTAAACACCACCACAAAGAAAATACTTCGCCCAACCCAGCACACAGGATACACCATGAAAGACCTGATTAACAGCACCCCCATTCAGCAGAAAGCAGTATGGAAAAACCACACCCATATTCCCAAATATTGTTTATAAATGTTCTTTTACATTTAAAGGGTGATATGCTATAGAGATTTACATTGGTATGGATCTTGGTTTGTATGCTATAGAGATTTGCATTGGTATGAATCTTGGCTTATTGATACAAATTTTAGGTAAATTTTGTTATACTGTATATGTATATTTCTGCCCTTGATCAGGATACTGTGTTTGTGTAGTTAACTTTAAAAATGTAATGTATAATTAAGAAATATAGGTTAATAGATAATCATCTATAATAGTCAAGCTTGTAGTCATGTATATTAGATTTTCTAGATGTATAGAGATATATTTCAGTTAGATGGGTATTCTTCAAATCTTTTACAGACCTTCAGAATATGGCATTTAAAATGTTTAAGAACTTAGGACTTTTCATGACAATGAGACACATCTGCTCCTGGCAGCACCAATTACTTCAAGAGGAAGCTAGGCATCGCAGAGGCTCCACATGGAGTTTGTTAGCCATTTGGGCAAGAAACTGCTCTGGCCTGGACTGCTTGCTTAACAGGACATGACCCACAGAGAAATGACTGCTAAACTTGCCTAAAATTGAGATGATCCTTTGAGGTTCCTGCTTTATGAAAGAGTCTGTGAGACATTCTTCAGGACACAGAAAAAAGTGACTGAACTGTCTTTGAAATTTCCTGCTTCATGGAAAAGTCTGCTGGATACTATGGGCCTGTGGGCTGAAGATGGATGCCCCAATGGTACAGAAGAACTTTGGGTGACTGTCCAGGCAGTGAGATGTCTTTGTCAATTCTAGAGTTTTGGAAGTTTCTTAAATGTACTTTCTGTTTACTTAGGTAATATTATATCCTTCTGGAGTCTTTGATGGAGTTGAAGAATAGATAGGAAGTAGATATGAATATTGTAACTGTAATTCTTATTTGATACCTGTTTTGTTATATGTAATTTTACTATGTTAAAGTTAAAGCCCTCCTTTTTATTTAAACAGAAAAAGGGAGGTGATGTGGGATTTCCCTCTGTGTCCTGTGATTACCATTAATGAATAAAGAAACTACTTTGGACCTATAGTAGGGCAGAACTTAGGTAGGCGGAGAAGATGGAACTGAATGCTGGGAGGAAGAAAGGCAGAGTCAGAGAGAAGCCATGGAGCCACTGGAAATAGATGTGTTGAAACTTTGCTGGTAGGCCACGACCTCGTGATGATGCACAGATAAATGGAGATGGGTTAAATTAAGATGTTAGAGTTAGCCAATAAGAAGCTAGAGCTAATGGGACAAGCAGTGATTTAAATAATACAGTTTCTGTGTGGTTATTTTGGTTCTGGGAAGTCAGGACAAACAAGTGGCTTCCTCCTACAGGGATTGCAGATGCTGCTATGGTCAGCTTTTACATGCTAGGGGTCCAAACTCTGACCCTCATTTTGGCTCAGCTACTTTAATCATGGAGCCAATTCTCTGTGGAGAGAAATTTTGACTGGCAGAGATAGAAGGAAGTTGAGATTATTTTAGAGAATGGGCCTCCTCAGAGAGGGTCAGTGTGGTCGTTTGAATGTAATTGGCCCCGTAGGATTATAGAGAACGGCACTCTCAGAAGGCATGGCTTTGTTGGAGGAAGTGTGTCACTGTGGGAGCCTGCTTTGTGGCCTCATACATGCTCAAGCCACACCCAGTGTCTCGGTTCACTTTCTCTTGCCTTCAGATCAAGATGTAGCTTCTCTACTCTCCGCTCCTTCTGTAGCGCATGTCTACCTTCACACCACCACATCCCATGACGATAACACACTAAACCTCTGAACTGTAAGCCACCCGATTAAATGTGTTCTTTTCTAAGAGTTGCCGTGTTAGTGGTGTCCCTTCACAGGAATAGAACCCTAAACAGGAAGATGGTGAATGCAGAGTGGCAGGAACTTCAGGACATCTAAGAACCACAGCATGGGCACTGAAGCAGAAAGCAGGGGAGCACAGCTCACTCACTCATTCATTGGTAGCTCCTTCAGACAGTGGACGCTGATTGGTTAGCTCCAGACTGATAGGAATGAGAATGACGGCAGAAATGGGGTTGCTGAAAAGCCAGCTCCTTGGACCTGTCTGAGCATCCACGCAAAGCCAGAGGGTTCACTAAAGGAAAGGGCAAGCTAGGGTTCCGTTTCTAAAGCCTGCTCTGCTGTGATAGAGAAGGTAAGCAGGGCTTTTAGCAGGGAACACGAGGCCTTAGAGAGCACAGGGGCAACTGGGCTGAGAGGGAGCTAACGTGGATGGCTGAGTCCATTGGTGAATTCGTACCTGGATGAGCTCTTCTGTTGTGGAGCGGTAAGAGGAAGCAGATTGCTGGGTGTGTGTCCCGGGGCACTTCCTTTTCCCTCTCTCTGTTTCCTGGTTGCCGCAGGGTCAGCAGCTTTGGTGATCCATGTCCTCCTTTTTCTCACCATAGGCCAGTAGCAATGGCACCAGCTGACCCTGCACAGAAGCCTCTGAAAGCAGACAAGCCTCTGAGTCCAAATAAACCATCCTCCTTCCATGGTGCTGCTTGGGATAACTTGCTGCATCCACAGGACCGGCCGACATCACACACAAGACTCTTATCTAGAGCTAGAACAAGGATGGCCAACCAGGTGAAGGACAGAAAAGCATGCTCCCGCACCCAACAGTTAGACAAGCTTTCCAACCTCCCTTTGTAATCTTTTCCTCCTTCCCCCTTTTTATTTTCCTTCCTAGACCCTCCTATTTCCCCTCTGCTTTCTCAATGTCAGTCTTCCTTGTCTGCAGTTGAGGCTGGGGGCGGGGCGGGCAGAGATCTTCAGAAAGCAAGACTTTGACTATTCCAGATTATTCATGTTCCTGTTTACAAGGACAGAATCTGGGAAAAGCTGGACTCCACTTCGTGCGAGCCCAGACACATGCAGGGAGACTGAGAATCCATGCTCTGGAGAGAGAAGTGTGTGTGGTTAGCGCCCAGCTGTGCTCTTGCTACTTCGCAGCAAACTCTTAGGTGCCTGCCCTAAGAATGTTGTGTTTAACTAAATCTCTAGAGAATGTTGAAATTTCAGAAGGTCGTTGGTTCGTTCCTCTGGCCTCTGGGCCGGACTGTATCTTACCCACTCCTGGGGGTTAGGTGGATTCTAACAGATTCTAGAAATAGCGAGGGAGGAGCCGCCACTGCACAGATCATCACTGTCACTATCGGTACTGGAATGCGCACATGAAGCGCTCTCTCTCGGTCTCTGGCAAACAGAGGCTTGTGACTTCAAGAACATCCCACCCTCGCTGAGGGGTCGACACTGCACCTACAGTGGACGTGCAGGATAGGAGGTTGGTTCTGAAGCAGAGGTGGGGGCACTTGGGTTCCCTCTGGAGAAATGAGCCAGTGGATAGGCTGAGGTTGATCACAGAATAGCACCCAGGAGGACTCTGAGGCAAGAGTTGCCTATGTGTGTAGGATTTAAGACAGAAGTACCCTGCTGCGAAATCATGTTAAGTTTGTCCCTGCATCCTGAGACTGAGAAGCTTCTATAAAGCAAAGGACACTGTCGCTAAGACACAAAGGCAATCCACTGACTGGGAGAAGATCCTCACCAACCCCGCAACTGACAAAGGTCTGATCTCCAAAATATATAAAGAACTAAAGAAACTAGACCGTAAAAGGCTAATCAACCCAATTATAAAATGGGGCACTGAGCTGAACAGAGAATTCTCAACAGAAGAAGTTCAAATGGCCAAAAGACACTTAAGGTCATGTTCAACTTCCTTAGCGATCAGGGAAATGCAAATCAAGACAACTTTAAGATACCATCTTACACCTGTCAGAATGGCTAAAATCAAAAACACCAATGACAGCCTTTGCTGGAGAGGTTGTGGAGAAAGGGGTACACTCATCCATTGCTGGTGGGAATGCAAACTTGTGCAACCACTTTGGAAAGCAGTGTGGCGGTTTCTCAGAAAATTCGGGATCAACTTACCCCTGGACCCAGCAATACCATTCTTGGGAATATACCCAAGAGAGGCCTTATCATACAACAAAAGTATATGCTCTACGATGTTCATAGCAGCATTGTTTGTAATAGCCAGAACCTGGAAACAACCTAGATGCCCTTCAATGGAAGAACGGATGAAGAAAGTATGGAATATATACATATTAGAGTACTACTCAGCAGTAAAAAACAAGGACTTCTTGAATTTTGCATGCAAATAGATGGAAATAGAAAACACTATCCTGAGTGAGGTAAGCCAGACACAAAAAAAAGGAACATGGAATGTACTCACTCATATTTGGTTTCTAGCCATAAACAAAGGACATTGAGCCTATAATTAGTGATCCTAGAGAAGCTAAATAAGGAGAACCCAAAGAAAAACATATAGGCATCCTCCTGAATATTAACCTTCATCAGGAGATGAAAGGAGACAGAGACAGAGACCCACATTGGAGCACCAGACAGAAATCTCAAGGTCCAAATCTGGAGAAGAAGGAGAGAGAGCACGAGCAAGGAACTCAGGACCGCGAGGGGTGCACCCACACACTGAGACAATGGGGATGTTCTATCGGGTACTCACCAAGGCCAGCTGGCCTGGGTCTGAAAAAGCCTGGGATAAAACCGGATTCTCTGAACATAGGGGACAATGAGGACTACTGAGAACTCAAGAACAATGGCAATGGGTTTTTGCTCCTACTGCACGTACTGGCTTTGTGGGAGCCTAGGCAGTTTAGATGCTCACCTTACTAGACCTGGATCGAGGTGGGTGGTCCTTGGACTTCCCACAGGGCAGGGAACCCTGATTGCTCTTTGGGCTGACGAGGGAGGGGGAGGGAAATGGGAGGCAGTGGTGGGGAGGAGACAGAAATCTGTAATAAATAAATAAATTTAAAAAAAAAAGTTTGTCCCTGCATGGCTTCCATCAGCCAAGAAAGGATCCAATTTAAAAACAAACAGTCAAAAACCTACCCCCTGAGGTGAAAAGTATCTAATGGCTGTCCATTGTCACTCTAGCTGGGTCTTCTGTGTACACTGGTAGCTAGGCTTTTCTCAGGAAGTCTGTCTAATTAACACATCAAGAGAGAATATTTGTTCTGGTTCACAATTTTACTGTTTCCAATCCACGATCTAGCAAACTCTGCGCTTTGGGCGTCATGTGGTCATGTCAGGTGGCCACGACGGGAATCACAGGGCAGAACAGCTGCTCACCTCACAGCCGGGAAGTCAAAGAGCAAAGGGGCCAGGATCCCAGTGTTTCCCTCAGCGGCACAGTCCTATGAACTCACAGGTCTCTCCAAAAGAGTTCACCTCGTCCCCTAGTGCTGCCCTGGCACCACGTCCTTTAGAAGGGGCCATCCTTGTCTTGGTTTGGCTTTTTGAGACAGGAGCTTATGGAAGCCAGGCTTCGCTCAGTCACCTATGTAGCAGAAGATTGCTTAGATTTCAGGCATCTGTCTCTGCCTACTGAGAGCTGAGATAGCAGGTATGTGCTACCATGTTTAAGCGGTTCTAGGGTGGGACAAAGTCCAGGGCTTTACGTATGACAGGTGTCCTAGTTACTGTTCTAGTGCTGTTCATAGACACCATGACCAAGGCAACTTATTAAAAAAAAAAAACTTGTAGCCATATAGTGGCAGTATGCGCCTTTAAACCCAGAACTCGGGAGGCAGAGGCAGGCAGATCTCTATGAGTTTGAGACCAGCCTGGTCTGCAAGAGCTAGTTCCAGGACAGCTAGGGCTGTTACACAGAGAAAACTTGTCTTAAAACAAACAAAAAAAGAAAACCCTTTTAAATGGGGACTTAACAGTTTCAGGTTAGTCCATTATCATGACGGAGAGTAAGGTAGGAAGAGTTGACAGCCCACATCTGACCTGCCAGATGGAGAGGGAGAAACTAGGCCTGGTATGTGCCTTTGAAACCTCAAAGTTCAACCCCAGTGACACACTCACTCCTACAAGGCCACACCTTCTCATCCTTCCCAAACCATCCGCCAATGGGGAACCAAGCTTCAGCTATGATTCTATAGGGACCATTCTCTTTCTGCCAGCTGAGTTCTAGCCTCAGGCCCCTGGAACAAATCTTTAACACACGGGCTTTGGGGGAAATGGTCAACATTCAGACTATAAAAAGTGGTTTTTCACAGGTTTGATATCTTTGCCCCATCAAAAGCCAAGAGCTGTGAACTGTGAGAGCAATTGTCAAAGTCCCTGTTGTAGGGCCGAAAGGAAGAGACAGACACTGAGAATCAGGACACAGCAGCAGCAGGCATGAATCTGGGCAGCACAGTCCCCTCCCAGCTTCAACCCTTTCCACTCTTTGGGAGGGAAAGCTATGCTCTGTGGGCAAGCAGCGCAGACTTGAGACGTGACTTCTGGGCCAGTATATGCCCAGAAACAGATATCAGGGCCAAAGTGCAGTATACATGGTTCCTAAGTGTGACCTTCAGGGATGTGTCTCAGCTCCCAGGGTAAGACATTTGCTGTCATCTCATAAACAGGGTTGGGTTGACTGTTCCCTTTCCATCCACCCACCTTGTAGCCACTAAAACTGCCATCCCAGGAGCCATTGCCAGTTCAGTCCTGTTTGACATTTTACTATGTAAAAGGACTATACTGGCCCCACGCAAGGGGATTGCTTCATGCGTCCATAAGCACAACTGACATCTGCTCCTAATAGCCCTTCCCAAATGCCATTCTGGGGTGTAGTGCTCTTACCCTTCGCAGAAGTCATATTGTCCCCTTAGAGTGCATGTCACTGCCAAGTCTTTGTCTCTTGTTTTCTTTTGTTTGTTTTCTGAAGTGAGTGTCTCATGGGCCAGAGAAGAAGAGAGCCTGCTGGACTCGGGGATCATTGATCTCCATTCATTTCATGGCCATTGCTTCAAGCAGTAAGAAAGTGAGTTAAGCCTGAGGTGTCCATGCCTAGGCTCCCTGGCCTCTAACTGTGGGGACAGTCTAAGAAGCTGGAACAGACTGTAAGAACTCCTTCTCAAACACGCTTCTGTGTTTCCCTTGGATCCTGGAGGTATTCCCTGCTAAGGACAGCTCAAGTAGGGCTCTTTGTACCAGCGTACTTCCTATGGGGAAGTGGTCTCTATAGAAGTTGAGCATTGGGAACGGCAGTCGAATTGCAGGGCCTTACTGGGGAGATCTTGACCTGGAGTCTCCCTTGTTGACATAGAACTTTACCAGGGAGAGATGAAAGAACACAGGGTGTGTGGAGCAGGCTCCCCCACCAACACCTGCTCTTTAACCCAGCTCAACAGACAGAAGGCGGAAGAGAGGTGGGCTGGGACGTTTCTATGGATTTTGTGTGTGTGTGTGTGTGTGTGTGTGTGTGTGTGTGTGTGTGTGTGTGTGTGTGTGAAAGAGACAGACAGACAGATAGACAGACAGAGAGTACAAACCCAAGAACTGCTGAAGAGATGTGAGCACAGCTTGTCTGTTTTAGCTGGACCCACCCCTTCAGCTTTGGCTGGTTGGCTGGTTTGCTGGTATCACAGGCTTCTTTAATCAGTAAGACTCACACACCACCCAGCCCCCAGAAGAGCAGCAGTGCTGGGCCCAAGGGAGGAGGAAGGAATTCCAGCTGAACTGTGGTAATATCATTTTGAATGGCACCTGAGGGTTGCTCTGCGGGTTGTGACTTAGCAAGGGGACTTTTCCAAGGTGGAAGGAGCTCGGCTTCTGCTAGAGCTAGATCACTGATGATTGGCCGGCCTGTTTTCTTTTTCTATGGAGCATTTGTGGGGATGGTGGTCCTTTTCTAAGAATCCACTCTTGCTCAGTCCAAAGAGCAGTGCCGACAGGAGAGATCAGGTGCACATGGATAGAGTGAGGGAAGAGAAGAACCAGAGCCTAGCACAGCATGCCAGGAGCGAGCATGGAGACTCCTAGACCATAGGGAGGCCAGGGCCGCAGGCTGGGAACCCAAAATGTCTTACTCTAGAGTGAGGGAATGGGGAACCAGAGCTTAGCCCACCATGCCAGGAATGAGCATGGAGACTCCTAGACCGTAGGGAGACCAGGGCTGCAGGCTGGGGACCAAAAATGTCTTACTCTAGAGTGAGGAAAGGGGGACCAGACCCTAGCATGCCATGCCAGGAATGAGCATGGAGACTCCTAGACCATAGGGAGGCCAGGGCCGCAGGCTGGGGGCCAAAAATGTCTTACTCTAATATACCTGACACATTTTCTCCACAGAACACAAAGAACTTATCCCCATTTGAAGGTAGGAGCAAAGAGTGACAACCCTGAAATAGATATCTAGTTTGAGCAAGAATCAAAACTGACTAAAAGTGGGCTCATGGGGCAACAGTGGGAGGCACTGGGGATGCCATATGTCCACTGCTCTGTAGCAAGAAAGGTTCGCGGTACTTCTCCCGGGGCCTGGGGGAAGGGCGCTGTTCAGAATTCCCAACTGCGTGTTATTAAAATGTTTCTCCCACCCATGTTCCCTGAGTTCTGCAAATTTCTGCTATTCTCCCTTCAAACCTAGCTCATCCATTTTCACCTCCTTGCTGCCACAGCTCGTTCTCACCCCTCAACACGGTCTCAGGGCAGAGAGTGGTCTCTACCTGTGGGCCTATCATTGTTCACACCCCATCCACTTCACCAGACCAAGATCTTCATAGTTGCTCCATGGTCCCTAAGACCATGTAGAACAGATATTCAGAGAGCACCATTGGCCTTGAATTCAAAGCTGGTGGAGCCCTTGGTCTCTCGAGGTGGGCTCATCAGACTGCGCTTCTCTGCCAGTTATTTCAAAAGCAAACGCTGGTTGTTGGAAACGCGCCAATTTATTTATTTTAGAAAGGCAATGGATAACTTCACAGGTGTACATCAGAGCATAACCCTATATATCCCAAAGTGGCCATGTTGGGTTCTGACCTAGTTCAAAACAACCTGAATACTCTAAAATAAACCAAAAAGGGTTATTTTTATTTTTCCTTTTGTGTATGGGAGGCACCTACATGTGAGTGAACAAGCCCTTGTGTGCAAAGTGTCTGTGGAAGCCTAAGCTTTTTGTAGGCTATTGTCCTCAGTGCTCTGCTACCTTAGTCTGAAGAGGGTCGCTCAGTCAAACCCTGTTGTAATAGGAGCAACGGGGCTGCGTCCCCAGCACCCCGGCCGCCCGCAAGGCTAGCTTTACCCGAAATAATTACACGGACACTGTATTCTTTTAAACACTGCTTGGCCCTTTAGCTCTAGCCCTTACTGGCTAATTCTGATATCCCGATCAACCCATCTCTAATAATCTGTGAGCACCGGTCTTACCAGGAAGATTCTAGCCTACATCCATCCTGGGTTGGAGCTTCATCGCGTGTGTCTGCCCGGGAGTGGGGCATGGCGTCTCTTCTGAGGCGTCTGCTCCCAAGAGGAGAGCTGTCGAGTCTGAGCTCACTTCCTCTTCCTCCCAGCATTCTGTTCTGCTTACTCCACCCACCTATGTTCTAACCTATGAGGGCCAGCCAAGCAGTTTCTTTATTTTTTTAACCAATGACCTTCCTCCATCAAAACCCAGAGTTCATCGATGTGGCTGGTCTTGGTAGCCAGCCTGCTCTGGGGATCCCCTCTGATTACAGGCCTTTCTGGAGTTTATGTGGGACTCTGGGAATCAGAACTCTGGTTCTTACATTTCACTGCATGAGCACTTTCACCTCTGACCTATCTGCCTAGCCTCTTACTTATTTACTTCTCCCTGAACAAAATTTGAAAATTGTGTTCAGACATTGGAAGAATGGCCCTTAGCATGTGGACCCTGCCAAATGTCCTTTCCCTGTCCCCCAGCTGGATGGTACTTCCTGTTGATGAGAACACCCACCCTCTCATTCTTCATTCAAACTGACAAGACATAGAGCTCAAAGACGTTTTCCCAGCTCTCTGCCATGTCTCCCCTGCGGGCCTGTGGTTTGTGTGCTATGTTCCTGAGGTTCCATATCCCTTCACAAAATAAGCAGATGGCTGATACTTCATAACACACACACACACAGAGGGGAGGGGATGAGGGGGACTTTCTTGTGTCTTGAGCACCTGACACAGACAGGAGTACCATTCTCCTTATTGCCAATGAGAAAAACTTTTTATTTCAACACCAAGGAACCGAAACATTGGCTAGGCCCATTTTCCCCTTGTGTTCGAGTATCCAGACTGCCTCAGGGACCTCTCTGCTTCAGGATATGGCCTGTGAAAAGGGGCCTTTACACAGCCTTTTGTCCATGTGATAGGACAACAAGCCTCATGAAGGGTGACAGATGGACAGAGAAGCCCTTGTGTTTCTTCTGAACCTCTCTTCAACAACACAAACTAAATGTCACCTCCCTCTGTCTTCTCCAGCTGCGATGACACTTTCAGGCCCCCATTTCCTTTCCTTTTTATTTTATTTGTTTATATTGTGTGTATGAGTTCTCTGCATGTACACCTGCAGGCCGGAATAGAGAATCAGATCCTATTGTAGATGGTTATGAACCACTATGTGGGTGCTGGGAATTGAACTCAAAACCTCTGGAAGAGCTGGCAGTGCTCTTAATCCCTGAGCCATCTTTCAGACCCCCACACACCCCAGTTTCTTATCAACTTCCCCTCTCCAGAATTTTGAAGAAAGAATGAGGACTTAAGTATTTCCTTTGTTCAGAACATGCTTTTGGGTTTCAGAAACTTCCAGAAGATCTTGAGTTTAACATGAAAAAAGCAACATGGTTGCCTCATGTCATACATGTTGACCTTTGCTACAGACTTTCAGGTTATTCAGCTTCCTCCTGAGGATTTCAATGTCTTCCTCTAAGAGCCTGACCCTCAAATGAAGCACTGTGCCTGCCTGGCTGCTGTGTGGAGCCATAACAACAGATCTCTGCAAAACTCTTCTCAGGCTGCTGACTGGACTGCCCTTGTGTTCCAGAGGCAGTGAACAAGGACCTGGCATTGTCTTTGTTGGAAGGAAAATAATGCTTGAACCATTTATGCTGGAACATAAAGAAAACCTGTAGAGGGGAATCCCCACCTGTCTCTGCCACTGCCATGTTGGTTAGGCCCAACTTGTTCCTACATCTCCATTCCCACTGGGTTCTCACTTACCTTCTCCTGGATAACCATGGTGGTCTGATTTCTCTCCTACATCTCCATCCCCACTGGGTTCTCACTTACCTTATCCTGGGTGACCACGGTGGTCTAATTTCTCTCTGCATCTCTACTTTTCCCCCCCTTTATCCCACCCTGTCCCTGTTTCCAACCCAGCAGTCCTATTACTATTCTCCTACTGCAGATCTGAAAGTGAGAGCCTCCAATGATGGCTCTTAGGTTCCCATCCTTCTCTGCATCATGCAGAATTCTGATCAGAACTTGAAGGTCCCAGACCCTCCATAGTTTACCATGTTTCTCTTTCCCTTTTTCACCCAATAGTTATAGAACCAGACTTTTCCTTTGCACAATGACACCAAGCTATTCCCTGAATCTGGAATATTCCCTCTTTCCAGTCTCTGGGATTACATGCATGGGCTTTTAGACCTAGGAGACTTTCCCAGCTTCAGATTTGGGCAGGTCTTTCAGTGTAGCTCTTGTAGAGCTTTGTACAGTTCCTGCACAATCTGTGGTTATCCATCCGATGGGTGGTTTAGGGCATGCCTGCGTGTTCACCGACATGTCTCTGTGACACAGTACAGTACCCGGCTCCTGCACAATCTGTGGTTATCCATCCGATGGGTGGTTTAGGGCATGCCTGCATGTTCACCAACATGTCCCTGTGATACAGTACAGTACCTGGCACTAGGAAGACCCCGGCACATCTTGAGGAAAGCCATGAATGTGAGCCAAGAATGGTTGTGAGTAGGGTCCTGGCTTCTTTCCCCAGTCCTTCACTTCTAAGATGTGTGGTCTTGGTGACCTTGTCTTGATCTCAGTTTTCTCACCTAACAAGGTGGGCAATGGAGCTGGGTTGTAGCTCAGTAGGCAGAGCACTCGCCTGGCACAATGAGACTGCAGAAGGATCGGCAGTGTCCACCACAGCAGAAGGGGAAGGGATTACTCAGCAGTGAACACTGGGCATGAAAACCACAGAGCCTGGGGGCTGAGGATGCAGTTCTGTTGGTAAAGCGCTTGTTGAACAAACACAAGGATCTGGGTGTGAATGCCCAGCACCAAAGCCAGGCAGCAGTAGGAGAGATTTGAACATGGCTTCTGGCCTCTACACACATGTGCGTGTACACACAAGTGTGTGTGCACACAGACATACAGACACAGGGAGAGACAGAGACAGAGAGAGATACAGAGAGGATCACAGAGGTTTGAGATGAAGAGATGGTTCAGTGGTCAGTGGTTAAGAGCACTTCCTGCTCTGGCAGAGGATCTGAGTTCAGTTCCCAGCACCCCACACCTGGGGACCAAAACCAGACTTCAGCTCAAAGGGATCCAATTCAACTGGCCTCAACAGGAACACATTCATGAACACACACCCACACAAAGACGCACAAACATATACACATAATTTTAAAATAGTAAAAATAAATTTTTTAAAAGAAACCACAGAGGCTGTTTAAGAATTGTGCACACCCTCAGACTGTCTCTCTCCCTCACTGCATACCCTCACGCTGTCTCTCAGTCTCTCTTCCCATGTTTTGCTCTCCTGTGCTTGTCTCCTCTGCAACAGAGATCATTTTGGTTCAGTTCATGCTAGCAAATCAGGAGAATTTCCCTTAAGGAAACAAAGATGTCCTGTAGGTTTGTTCTACATACACACCCTGGCCACAAGAGTTAGGATGTCCTTCTACCATCCCAGAGAGCCACACCCAGCTTCTCCGGTGCTAGAGTGTGTTCCACTCAACCCACCGCTTGCTCATCTCCTTTTTGCTGGCAGAATCAGGCCCTGTTTGTCTCTTCTCTCTCTCTCTTGGACCCACTGCTCATGTCTATGTGGCCATCTGTGGCTAGAGTAGACAGACACAGGTCATAATCATTGTTGGTTGTACTCCCTCCTATAGTGGCCATGTAAGGAGAGAAGCTTGGGGAGGGGGCTCAGAAAAGGAGGGCATCCCAAGTGATTCTGGACCATGATAAAAGTACTGTCATCAATGGCCAGTGGTCATGTCCCAGTTCACCGGTGGCATTGTTTAAGAGCAAAGCCATTTGGTAGGTAAGGAAGAAGCAGAGCAGGACATGGTTTATGGGGTCCCTCAGGTCATGCCGTGTGCCGTAGGCACCAGGGACTTGACTTCAGTCAGAATCGACCCTTGTCAAAAGGAGGTTAATACTCTGTGCCCATAGTCCACCACTAAGAACAAAGCTGACTCCACAGAAGGCTTCAGTAGCTACAGGAAGGCAGGCCAGGCTCCGAGAGATCTGGTCAGAGACAGCCCCAGCAGCATCTTAAAAAACTGTTCCAGGAATTGCAGGGGGGAAGGAAGAGGGGCTACTTGGAGCAAGCGCAGAAAGTAAGGAGCGTTGGCCACGTGATCGTAAGCCCTGACGGAGGGAGGAATGCTCCAGCACAGACTGTACAGCTCACACTTTAATCGGAGCAGAGAAAGACGCAGAAGCTAAGGGGCGGGGCCGTGTTCTGAGGCACTCTTACCAATTCCTACTTAAGAAGAGCCGGTATGGGACTCTCCTGTGTCTTACACAGTTGCTTTATGTGCTTATGACCTGGGTGTGGCTCTCACCCAGAGTGCGGGTGCCCCGCCAACAAACTCCCCTGTGAACTTCGTGGAGTTCAGAGATTATTCCCACATTCGCATCGTGGGGAATTGTAACCCTGGATCAGGTTCTGAAGTTCCCAGGACTCTGGGTCACCTCTCCTCAAACATTGTTGCGTCACTGTGGCTCGTGTGTATGAGGACACTCAAGACTAGTTCATGTTAGAACCTCGGGGTCATGGGCAACTGTGACCAAGCACTGGTCATCACTGGTCATCACTCCACTGGTACCAGAATGATTAAGGGCTCAGACACGCTCCCCAGGGGCGGGAGAGAGGGCTCGGTGGCTAAGAACACAAGTCGCTGTTGCAGAGCTTGAGTTTGACTGGGCACCCCACAACCACCTGTACCCCCAGTTCTGAGGGATCCAGTAGCCTCTTTGGGCCCCCAAAGAACTTCCACACATGCGCACACACATACATACATACACATCATCAGAACTGAAATAATAGCAGCGTTGAACTTGGGGCAACACCGCCCTTGCGCGGATGTACTGACAAACGCCTGGGCTGACCTCCTTATGAGCAGCCTTTCCCCTTGGGGTTTGTTAGGTATTTCCTGCTCCAGCTTCTCAAAGCTTCCCCGTATTTTCTCCTAGCTGTCAAGCTTTGTCATGCTTGAGTTCAGCCTAATGAACCTTCCCTTTTCTTTTTAGCTCCAGGTAAGAATCTTTTATGTTTCCCAGTTAGGAAGCTCAGCTCTCTTAACTCAGCTTCCTGGTATGTGGCACCAGAACCACTCAGAGACAAGGGTGACGTGTTTTGAGAATTTTGAAACTGCTCATGAGTAGCTCAGGCTAAAACACACTGTTCAGTTTAATCAAGTCTATAACAAACTTTGGCATCTGGTAAGATACATAGTTCTTTCTTGATATTCTCAGCGTCATAGTGACTATTTTTGGACTTTTATTCTCCCACGTGGATTCTAAAGTAAATGTATGAAGTTTTATATTAGGATTTGAATTGGAATTGCACAGGTTGATATTTTGAGGACAAATCTTTGCCATATTGATTCTTCTCTCAGGGGCCCAGTTCATTAAGATCAACTTAGCAAAACTTCAATGACACTGACATTTTCCCAGTCAAAAAGGTCACAAATCTTTTGCTCTGTGTACTTAGGCATTTGATTATTTTCAGTGAGAGTTTTTTCCAGTTAGTGTAAATATTGGCTTGTAAGAATAGCACTGGTTGCAATTATGGTTCATCTATAGAAAATGCTAGTTCTGTAGGTCTGCCTAGACTTTATAATAGACCACTATACTAAGAAGAACTTTTCAGGTCTCCCTCCTCCTCTTCCTTCTTCCTTTTCTTCCTCTCTCTCTCTCTCTCTCTATCTCATTTCTGATTTTGTGTTTTTGAAGACAGAGTCTCATGTAGCTTAGGCTGACCTCAAACTCCCCATGTAGCTAAGACTGGCCTTGAACTCCAGATCTTTTCACCTCTGTTTCCAAATATTGGGACTGTAGGCCTGTGTCCCGCACCAGCTTCCTGTTCCTAACTTGGAAGGCAAAGCCACTGTTATATCCATATAGTGCACTAAATACTTCACACAGTGTGGGAGTTTTAGATGCTTTTTGTGTGGTCAAGAATTTTCTGTTTTTCTTGCTTCAGTGTTTGTTGTCTTTTTAAACCACAAACCAGGGCTAAGTACTCCTGAGCTCTTGTTCAATGCCCACGGCTCTCAACTATGGACTATGCCTTTTAATCTGCTATTTGATAAATAACACGATTGTCTTCTTCCCCCAAAGCTAAGTCTTCTATGCATTCCTGGGGCAAATCAAGCTTGGCCTTATTTTTAAAATGTTTCCTCTGTACTAATCTGGATTTGCAAAGATTTCAGATTTGTTGCCTTCTAGATGGGGTGGCCTATCCTGTCTTTGAATAGCTTAGGAATGAAGTTATATTGTCTCATAAAGTGAATGGAATGGCTGTGTCCCTGGCTATTATCTGGAACAATGCGTGTCAGATGGGACGATCTGTTCTCTGAGTGTGGCAATCCTTCCTGCTGCTCTCCTTTTTGGGGAAGATGCTTTTGTGACCGACGCTGCTTGTTCTTTTTCTGTTTTCATCACACTGGCAAAGTTAATACACCAAATGCCAGCTTCTCCTCTAAGCTACAGTGTTCCCAGCTGGTGTTTACTTAGCCAACACAGCCGTCTGTTGGGCCTTTGCAATTCTTCCCATCTTATATACAAGGAGAGATGGTGAAGAGGGGTCAGGTTGCCTGTCCAGCTCATTGTAAGTAGCAGAACCAAAACTAAACCCAGTCAGTCTGCATTCCGACCTCAGAACTCACGCTGCCTTTTCCTACTCTTTGTTCTGCCAAAAACTTGCTTTTTTGATGGGGCGGGGGGTAGTGGTAAATCTAGACAGGGTTTTTCTGTGGAATAGCCCTGGCTGTCCTGGAACTAGCTCTTGTAGACCAGGCTGTCCTCAAACTCACAGAGATTCACCTGCCTCTGCCTCCCGAGTGCTAGGATTAAAGGCATGTGCCACCACTGCCCAGATGCTACAACTTTGCTAATTCATATATTCTTAAAAATTATTTAACAATGTTTCAAATTTCAGAGTTTCACTTTTTGACACAAATTTTTCATTTTTTTTGTGCCTCCTTTTGCTTATTTATCTACGTTACTCTTATGTTGTGTACTTGTGAGTGAGGACTGGGGGTAGCACACACGTGGAAGTCAGGGGACAGCTCTGGAGTTGGTCCTCTCCTTTCAACTTTAGGTGTGTTCTGGGGATCAGAACTAGGTCTTCAGGCTTGTGTGGCAAGCACCTTCCCCTGCTGAGCCATCTTGCCTGCCCCAAGCCTGCTTTTTAAATCTATGAGTTTTGCTAAAACCTTGTTCTCCTAGCCCAGTCCTCCCCCAGTCTAAGTGGTAAAGCGTTGGAGGTTGAGAGAATGACTGGGAGCCAAATGGACTAAAACGAATGCCCCGAGCTGAGTCTGCAGGGCTCCGCGCTATGCTGCACCGTGTTGTTCGCTGCACCGTGTTGTTTGGAAGTTTCCACGGCGGAAAGTAAACAAAAGGATAGGACTTCATTTCCTGCTCCTGCTGGATTTTAAAATCTGATTCTTTTCAGCAGCGTGACTTTATCTTTAGTCTCTAATTTTTTCTTAAGTTTTCATAGTGGTTCCCCCCTTTCCCATTAAACGCTTAGGTTAAGGGCCGCACTGGTCCAGTGGTCTAGACTCCCCAAGCTGTTTCCAGTACCGCCATAAGAAAACAGCTGAGGTACTTAATGTTCAGTTTTACTTTTTAGTATGCACATCTAAGGCCACAAACTCCCTGGAAATATCAAGTTCACTGTATATTACAAACCTTCCGGTACGTAGTACCTTTTTTAATTTTTAAGAAATTCCCAGTCTAATGTTTTTTAAGGCACATGCGGCCTATGGCTGTCTGCACGAACGTCTTACAATATCAGTTATTTGTAAATAGTGGAGATTGACTTTGCGCCTCTCATTAAATCACATCTCACAACTTCTTTAAACATTATCTCTGTGGGAGCAGTGAGAGCTCAGTGTCTAAAGCACTGGCTGCTAAGCCTGAGTTCAATCCCCAGGACCCAGGGAGGAGGGAGAGAACCTGCTCCCACAAGTTGTCTTCCAACCTCCACAGACACAGTGCTGGCGCCCTCCCAACACACACACAAGAAAGAAAGAGAGAATTTCAATAATTATTCTTGTTATTACATCTACATAGAATTCGTTTTCTGTTTGGTGTTTTGTTTCTTTGTTTTTGTTATTTTTGGTACAAGGTCTCCCTCTGGTCCATGATGACCTTGAACTCTTGATTCTCCTGCCTCTGCTTTTTAGTACTGGGATATGTACCATTTTGCTCAAAACGTCTGTCTTTTTTATCAGTGTTTAAGAAATTCCTGTTAAGGTCTCCTTGCTTTGCAATGAAGTAAGGGAACATAAGATTGTTATGTAACACTGTTTCTTATATTTACATTTCAGGTTGCAGTCATGTTGACATTCAAGTCACTGTCGTGCACATGTGCTTGCTCATGTTTACACATCAGGTCAATGTCATATGTGTGTGCTTGCTCATGTTTACATCAGGTCAATGTCATATGTGTGTGCTTGCTCATGTTTACACATCAGGTCACTGTATATGTGTGTGCTTGCTCATGTTTACATCAGGTCACTGTATATGTGTGTGCTTGCTCATGTTTACATCAGGTCAATGTCATATGTGTGTGCTTGCTCATGTTTACATCAGGTCACTGTATATGTGTGTGCTTGCTCATGTTTACATCAGGTCACTGTCGTGCATGTGTGCTTGCTCATGTTTACATCAGGTCAATGTCATATGTGTGTGCTTGCTCATGTTTACATCAGGTCACTGTCGTGCATGTGTGCTTGCTCATGTTTACATCAGGTCACTGTATATGTGTGTGCTTGCTCATGTTTACATCAGGTCACTGTATATGTGTGTGCTTGCTCATGTTTACATCAGGTCAATGTCATATGTGTGTGCTTGCTCATGTTTACATGAGGTCACTGTATATGTGTGTGCTTGCTCATGTTTACATCAGGTCACTGTATATGTGTGTGCTTGCTCATGTTTACATCAGGTCACTGTATATGTGTGTGCTTGCTCATGTTTACATCAGGTCACTGTCGTGCACGTGTGCTTGCTCATGTTTACATCAGGTCACTGTCATATGTGTGTGCTTGCTCATGTTTACATCAGGTCACTGTCATATGTGTGTGCTTGCTCATGTTTACATCAGGTCACTGTATATGTGTGTGCTTGCTCATGTTTACATCAGGTCACTGTCATATGTGTGTGCTTGCTCATGTTTACATCAGGTCACTGTCATATGTGTGTGCTTGCTCATGACTGTTACATCTTGACTGTAGATTTTTAGAAATATATGATATCCTTACTTTTTTAGTTTTTGTTTTACTTTGATATTGATATACCTATCATGCATTTATTTCAGGTACTAATACAAAGTATGTGTTTCCTTATTTTCAGATTTATTTTTCTGTGTATGAGTGAATGCTTATATGAGTTTGTGTGTGCCACATAAGTGTAGAAGCCAGCAGAGGCCAGAAGGAGGCATCAAATCCCCTGGAATTGGAGTTACAGACAGTTGTAACCATGTGGTACCATGCGGGTGCTGAAAACCAAATCCAGGTTCTCTGCAAGAGCAGTAGACATCTTTCATCTTAGACACTTTCTATTTTCCAGTTAAATGTGCTTCCTAGAGGCAATATACAGCTCAGTTATGTAGATAAATAACTTTTATTTATCTTTTATAATGCCACCTTAATGGTGTCCTTCAGTGTCTTTTCCTACCTTACATGGTATTTTGTATTTATGTTCATTTTCCTTTCTCCTTTACTCTGTTTCTGGCCCCAACTACATAGGCTGTAACCTGCTAACTGAAACAAGCCGAGCATTAGCCCAAATCTGTCTCCATTCTTTGGGTTCCTATACAATGAACCACAATCTGTGTTTTTGTAAAAGCAGAGTTTTAGCCAATTACAGACTTCTGTACTTCAGCCAATTGCAGACAGACACTGATCAGGGTCATAAACGAACAGCCAATAGGGTGGTTTCTCTGCTGTGACCCTAGTTTGCCCACCAGGGCTAGCTGCTGAGGGGAGGTCTCACCATGTAAGGATGTAATAATGCTTCCTTCTCTCCTTTTCCCTCCCACTAAGTTCAGCTCCAAAGTCTCCTTTAAAAGATGATCACAGGGCCCTGGGGATATATCAGAAGTTGAGGGTGCTGGCTGCTCTTGCTGGGGACATGGGTTCAATCACCTGCACCATAGGGCTGCTCACACCATCCAGTACCCTCTTCTGGCTTCCTCGGGTGACAGGTATGCATGGGAACGCACAGATGGATATGCAGGAAAACACCTACACACATTAAAATCGATTTAAAGATAATCACACACAGTTAAAGCTTTCATCTTCTAATCAAGGATAGCATTACTATTTCTGGCCTCCTTCATAACAAGACCAGACTTCCCTCCAAATGTGCTTTAATGTTGCCCGCATTGACAGCTAACCATTGGTTTATAGCCGATACAGTTTGGCTTTACAGAGCCACACCAACCCCTTTGCTCAGCTTGTTTCTCCAGAGGGCTTATCATCTATCTTGCAGAAGGACACGCTCTAGAAGACCTTTCTACAGCCACGCACTGGGCCTTTATTATACTTGAAGTCTTAAATTGCTCATTCTTGAAAGACGAATTAGCTTCTCCCAGAATACCCGCTAGCTGCGTTAGCCATTTCTCTTTAGGCTTTAGAGATCTCGTCTTACTTTCCCCCTTCACCACACAGAGTGTGGCTGCTTCTCTGTAGGTGCTGCCTGTCTGTTTCTGTCCTGAAGTGTTGACAATTTCCTCCACACTTGGTACTATGCAGTCTGAGGATAATGCGCTAGGTGCATGAGGGGCCTCTGCTAGGTTGAGAAGGCCCTCGGAGGTTGGTGTGCTTAACTGCTTGGTTTCCAGTTGGGGAAATAGGAAGGATTAGGAGGCATGGTGCTGTAGGAGTAGGTATGTCACTGGTGCAGGCTCTGAGCCATTCCCAGTTAGCCCCCCCTCTTCTTTCTCCTTCCTATTTGTGGATCGAGATGCCTTCACCCTGCCATCATGAACTCTAACCTCTGAAATGGTAAGCCAATTAAAACCGTTCTTACTAAGCTGTCCTGGTCATGGTGTCTGATCACAGTGACAAGGAAGAGACAAAGCCAAGGCTGTGTTTTCTTTCCCAGTGAGCACACACGGCCACTTCTGGGCATGTCTCTCTGCATGTGTTCCTGCTCACACCCCTCTCTGAGTTCTCTGTGGTGTGTGTGGTAGTGACTGACACTGTCTCTGCATGGCACTGCCAGGGGTGGCTCAAGCTTGGTTTTTCCCTATTTACCCTGCTTTCAAGTTCTAGTTTTCATAGACTTAACGGGATTTGTGATCATCTGAATATAGAAATTTGAGTGTGTGCCGTTTAAAAAGCATCCTAACACTGGAAAGCACATAGTAGATTGAAACAAAGAGTTATGGTCTTCATAAAGGCTTCATAGAAGGGGACTCTTAAGAAAAACAAAAACATAAATGACATATAAACATTTTCAATTTATTTTTACTTCCTAATCTGATAAATACAAATACAAGCATGAAAGTAACGCCGCCATCAGCAAAAGGAGCCCTCTTTGGTTCGGTGGGATGGGTTAGTTTTCCTACAGTGCCACCCTGAGGGTACAATCCAGAGACATTTGGGGGAGAAATTGGCAATGTATATTAGCAGCTTTTAATGTATTAGAAATTTTTGGAGCTAGAGAGACGGCTCGGTATTGAGAACACTGGCTGCTCTTGCAGAGGATCTGGGTTCAATTCCCAGCACCCACATAGTGGCTCACAACTCTCTGTAAGTCCAGGTCCAGGAGATCCAGAGTCCAGTGCCTTCTCCTGGCCTCCTGGGCATTGTACACACCTGGCACACACACATACATACACACGCATGTAAAACAACCCACATAAAATAAAGTTAATAACAAAGATTAACTTCTTTAAGTGTTAGAACATTTGATTCGGCAATTTTTCCTACCCTCAGGAAACTGCCCCAAAACACATGGGGAGAACACTTGCACACTGCGTTTTCACAGCAGGGAACAGTGTACAATACGATGAAAACAGGGACAGGTGTTTCTTACAGCCACACAGTGAACTATTAGTCACTAAAACATGCCTACAGAAAATGTATATTCAAATAGAAAAATATACAGACTGTAACCTTATGTGGAAAACAAAACTGCCTGTGTGGGTCAGCTAAGTAGCTCAATTGAAGCAAACCCAAGTGTTGACCAAGTTTACCTCTGGCTGGTGATTTTTTTCTACTTTTTTGTATTTTCCATGTATTTTAGCATGTACATCTATAATTTTTACAATTTAAAATTAATGGTTACACAAAACAAAAAACACATTTCAATACACAGTCCACTGGAAGGCTCTTTATTTTCTGTTTTATTTATCTCCTTATCCTGTCTTCACTGGAAACGAGTCTTCCCTGCATCCTTCCAGGAGCAGCTGCTGGGTTATTCTTGGTCAGTGGGCACTGGGCCAAAGTGCCAAGCTCAGGTTAACGTGAGCACTGAAACCCTGAATTTGACAACAAGCCCCAAGAGCAGTTGGCACTTAGTGTTTGAGATCTTGGAGCCTACTTGGAAGGCTTATGAGAAAATTTTCCCATGGGTAATTGCTAAATTAAAACCCGGCACTGAAAAGGTTATGAAGTCCCACAGTCCACAGTTTCTTTTAGATTTCATGTTTTGATTGGTAGACATTTTGAGACTAAATGTAATTTTTATTAAAAAAAAAAAAAAAAGGTTGGCTTCATGAAGAGAATTGGGTCAGCTCAGATCTCCCAAACAGCAGACACCAAGAGAAACAGATGTCAGTGGCCTGAAACAGCAAGTTGAGTACGCCTTGTTAGGGTTTGAACGTGAACTGCCCTCCACCAGCGGCTCCATCTCTCAGTCCCAGCTGGTGGAGCCACAGGGTAGTGGAACCTTCCGGAGGCGGGGCCTAGCTGGAGGAAGTGCGTCGCTGAAGAGGCGGGCCTTCCTGTTTGGTCTCTGCTTCTGAGCCACCTGCGGCTCCTTCAAACTCTGAGCCAAAAGAAAACCTTTTTTCCTTAAGTTGCTTATTGTTAAGAATTTGGTCACAGCAATGAGAAAAGGAACTAAGGAATATCTAGGAAAGAATGTGATGCTTTAAGGAGAATCATAAGATTCTAAGTCTAGCACAGTGCCTCACATACAAATCTGTTGACCAAACTGTTGTTCCCTGTCCTCTCATCTGAGCTGATAATGTGGTCCTCTTTAGTAAAGCCGGCTACATTGGATTTCACATTTATCATCCTTATAATAACTACGAAACGGGTGTAGGAAGTTTTACAAGATCTCCTGAGGCTCACGATGGTTAGGTCGCAGAGCTACTAAGTGGTAGTTCTAGGACTCAAACTCAGGGCTGGACACACGTGTCCTCTCTCTTTATATCTGGTAGCCTTAATGAGAAGCTAACTAATGTAGGCGACAGGAGGCAGTCAAATAGCAGGAGAGCCCGAGCGGAGCTTAATTTTGTAGACCAACTGTCATTAACCCTGGCAGCATACGGAAACGTGGTATTTTTAAATATCAAACCTGGTATTATTTAGACACCCAGGCTTCATCTGTGAAATCTGTGTGTGTGTGTGCGTGTGTGTGTGTGTGTGTGCGCGCGCGCGCGTGTGTTTGGAGTAGGAAGCATGTAGCTAAGTGATAGAATGTTTAGATAACACATTTGAGACCCTGGGTTCAACCCCAACAACACTGAAGGAACATCAAAAAGCTGTTCCTGTGGTTTTTGTCTCCCATAGTGCAGTCTGCTTCTCATGGTGTAGGCAAACAGGGTAAGAGAGCCCCCAGAAGAGAAGCCTACATATCCCCTGGCCTGTTGGAATCTGAATTCAAAGGAGGATTTCTTAATCCCATGTGGCCTGACCTCTCAACACAGCAATGGAAGACTTGGCTCAAAGGGCAGTGTGCGTGCGCCCTCTGGTGGATGCAAGCAAAAAGGCGCCCATGGCAATGGCTATAGACACCAGCATTGGTGATTCAAAGTGCTGCAGGCAGATTAATTCAAGAAATGTATCTGATGTGGCGGGGGGGGGGGGGGGGGGCTCTAGATCACTTTTGCTTGCTCATTTTTGTCAACTTGACACTAACTAGAATCACCTGGGAATCAGAAACCTCAATTAAGGAATCAACTCATCCGATTGGCCCGTGGGCATGTCTATGGGGGGCATTTACTTGATTAATGATTGAGAGTGACAAGCCACAATGCCGTGATGCCCCTAGGTAGGTGGTCCTGGGTTGCATGAAAAAAGCAAGCTGAGCAAGCCAGGAGAACAGGCCAACAAGCAACATTCCTTCGTGTTTTCTGCCTCTGTTCCGTTCAATTCCTGCCTTGATTTCCCTCAGTGATGGACTGTGATGGGGGACCTCATGAGTTCTTCCTTCCCCCAAGTTGCTTTTGCTGGTGGTGTTTATCACAGCAACAGCAAACTAAGACATCTGTTAAAGTCTGAAGGAAGGAGGCGGATGATGCTGAGCCCCTGTAGGTGACACCTCCCCACACAAGGTACTCCCTCTGTGTAGTCTGGGGTGGGGGAGGGCGCTCTTCCATTTTACAGGTTTCACTACGGCGGGAGAGTTTTGTGATCCTCCCCCAGGTGTCCTGAGACAAGCAAGAGGACAGGTCCCATATACCTGCTCATCTCCTCAACTCTGCTGAACCTTATAACTAATCCTTAACTTCATCAGCCGCTAAGTGGTTGTTACAGCTTCATCACACAGCCATAGTATTAAATGTGAATGTCAAGCTTGCCGCTGGTCACAACAGAGCTCCCCACAGGCAGGATGTTTTTGGCCACGCGTGCTAGTGCACACCTGAGGAGGCTGAGGCAGGGGTCCTGCTGCAAGTTTCAGGCCAGCCCGGACTACATGACAAGACTGTCTCAAGACAGGAGGAGTGCTGGTGAGCAGGGAGAGAAGCAGGAAGGTGGAGAGGAGACAGAGCAACAAAAATGTCTTCAGTGCAATGTGACAAGACTGCTCCTGGTGTCCCTCAGGCGCCTGGCTTCTAAAGCCTCAAGATCTGACTCTCTCCCCCACCACACCCCACTGCAGCCTTCTTCCTGTTTCCATCAACACTCTCATTGCTGGGGCATTCCCCTATAGACAGTAATCAGGGCTGGTAGGGGGAGGACTCCTGCAAGGAGGAGTGCTGGTGAGCAGGGAGGACTCCAGCAGGGAAGGAATGCTGATGAGCAGGGAGGACTCCAGCAGAGGAGGAGTGATGGTGAGCAGGGAGGACTCCAGCAAGGAGGAGTGCTGGTGAGCAGGGAGGACTCCAGCAGGGAAAGAGTGCTGGTGAGCAGGGAGGACTCCAGCAGAGGAGTGCTGGTGAGCAGGAAGGACTCCAGCAAGGAGGAGTGCTGGTGAGCAGGGAGGACTCCAGCAGAGGAGTGCTGGTGAGCAGGGAGGACTCCAGCAGAGGAGTGCTGGTGAGCAGGGAGCACTCCAGCAGAGAAGTGCTGGTGAGCAGGGAGGACTCCAGCAGGGGAGGAGTGCTGGTGAGCAGGGAGCACTCCAGCAGAGGAGTGTTGGTGAGCAGGGAGGACTCCAGCAGGGAAAGAGTGCTGGTGAGCAGGGAGCACTGCAGCAGAGTGCTGGTGAGCAGGGAGCACTACAGCAGAGGAGTGCTGGTGAGCAGGAAGGACTCCAGCAAGGAGGAGTGCTGGTGAGCAGGGAGGACTCCAGCAGAGGAGTGCTGGTGAGCAGGGAGGACTCCAGCAGAGGAGTGCTGGTGAGCAGGGAGGACTCCAGCAGAGGAGGAGTGCTGGTGAGCAGGGAGGACTCCAGCAGAGGAGGAGTGCTGGTGAGCAGGTAGCACTCCAGCAGAGGAGTGCTGGTGAGCAGGGAGGACTCCAGCAGAGGAGGAGTGCTGGTGATCAGGGAGGACTCCAGCAGAGGAGGAGTGCTGGTGAGCAGGTAGCACTCCAGCAGAGGAGGAGTGCTTGTCAGCAGGAAGGACTCCACCAGGGGCAAAGTGCTGGTGAGCAGGGAGGACTCAGCTGGGTAGCCGTGGTGCACCCCTTTAACCCCAGCACTTGGGAGGCAGAGAGGAAAGGGATGGGTAGTAGCTGCAGAGGAAGATGGTTTCTGTTTTAGGACATATGAGAGAAAGGCCTGTTTATATGTCAGTGGTCAGGGAGGAAAAACTGGTGATCTGCAAACAGAGATGCCACCTTTTGTGGCTGGCAGGGGTGGTTCTGGAGCAAAGGTACAAAGTCATCCACTATGGGCTTCTTAGTGACAGGGAGGCCACAGCACAAGAGCCCTGGTGTGCAGGTGGATGCAGCTGCACCTGGTCAGGTCCTCTCCTGGGGCTTCTGCCTTCCCTGAGTGGGAAGTCAGGCTGGGCTCCAACACAGGGAACTG
Organism: Microtus oregoni; assembly: GCF_018167655.1. Classification (NCBI taxonomy): domain Eukaryota; kingdom Metazoa; phylum Chordata; class Mammalia; order Rodentia; family Cricetidae; genus Microtus; species Microtus oregoni. The sequence continues at coordinate 31,882,339 of NW_024543067.1, forward strand.
CTGCTGGGCCAATGAGATCCTGTCACAGACCAAGCGCTGGGTCCTGTTTCAGAGGCAGAAAATTCATTGACAGAGGGTCCAGTGGGCGTGTCCATGGCACAGCTACTTTAACTCCAGGTTCAAGTCTCTCAACTTCCCAGTAACACCAAACGCAGACATGATGCTCATATCGTCTTTATTTAAACCACTCTACAGACTACGCCACAATATTTAGAAAACTCTGAGAACCCCAGGAAGTTAGAAGTCCCTTAGCTACCATCAAAAGACCAAGCAAACATTGTTTTAAAATTTAGTTAACTGTGGTGATAAATTCTAAATGCCACAGTAGTGAGAATTCACTTAAGCATCCGGAAAAAAAAAAAAGCAACAAGACAGTAAACAAGGACAAAGTTCAAGGACATAGATGGATGGAAAAAAGCCATAAGAAACCCATTACTTAAAATTAGGTTCAACCCTCTTTAGGCAGCAAGAGCCCTGAGCTTTAGGCAGATTTGTACAAAACACAGAAACTTCCCCCCCTCCCCCACGTCTCCATCGAGCCCTGCTATTGGCCCAGTGCTTACAGGTAGAAGAGATTATTGGCTAATTCCAAACTTGGTTCCTTATGAATGCTTTGTGCCACCAGGAAGGTCAGCTTGTGTGCGTACTGGCAGGGTGCAGGGACACTGATTAAGCCCTGGGGAGGAAAGGAAGTGACAGCATTGTAGAGATAAACCTGTTTGTCCTTCAAAGTGATTTTTTTTTTAATTAGTCTCCTTTTCACCTACTGGTTACTTACCCAATAGAGTGTGTCCGAGATAAATGATAATAAACTTAGCCAACAGAAGGCAGCCCCGCCCACTGGAAACTTCAGCTTGCTGGCAAGATGGGTTGGTGGGGGGCGGGGGTTTGCCTCAGTAGTGGGAGCCGGGAGATACACGTGCCCACCTAAGCTTTCTGTGATCTCGTGTTCTAGAGGGGCTCAGAGCAAGCCTGGGCCTAATGCATAGGCATACAGGCAGACCATGACTTTTAACCTCACCAGGGACAGTCATGCTGGCTTCACGTCTCTCGTGTGTAGCACGAACTGACAAAACTGCTATCCCCAGTCTTGCCTGGGGTAGTGAGTGGGATTAAAGTCCTGTGGGGACCAAACCTGGGGCTGTTGAGATGCCTCCTGCGGTTCTACTTCCTTGACTGAGTGGGCTCCTCCAACCCTGAATTTAAGGACTCCTGTGTCCACTCCTCCCTGTGAAGTCAGGAGTAGGGAGCAGGAGGGAGGGAAAGGACATGGCAAGTCCCAGGCCCTAATCTTTAGCATCACCCTCACTTCAGTGAACAGCTGTTACTCACCTGCCAGTTGTAGTAGAGATGGCATAGTTTGAAGGTCAGTCTCTGCATGTGGTCAGGCTTCAAGCCATTGTCGTCATAGATGACGTTATAGTAAGTGGGACTAACAGTCCCCCGGTTAGTAGTCTGGCTGACCAAGTAGAAGTCATACCTGCAGAGAAACGGGGGAGTGGAAAGGGGTCACAAAGCAGGGTCAAACTGAAACAATGTCAGTCTGGGGGCGGGAGGTTCATTAGAGAGCCAAGCACTTGCTGTGTGTGCAAGCCTGACACCCTGAGCTGGGTCCTGTAGCACATATGTCTACACAAAGTCAGATGTGGCTGTATGCCTGTCGTCAGTCTCAGCACTGAGGAAGGAGGGACGGCCCAGCCAACCCCTCATCTCCAGATGCAGTGAGAGACCCTGTCTCAACCAAGAAGGTGGGGTGCAATCCAAGACATCTGCTATCAAACTCTGGCCTCCACACGAGCGTGCACACCTGTGCACACACTCAGACACCCACGTACAGATACACACACACACAGTTTCCCAGTGACACTTGCCACTCAGTGCGTGTTGCTTCCGAGTCCACAACAGTGCCAAGCGGGGGGTTCTTCACGGTGCGGTCTGTCTCGGAGAAGAACCGCAGCAGGCATCTCTTCCTCACCACAACCACTGAGAGTCTGCTGCTGCCGCCGCCGCTGCTGCTGCCGCCGCCGCTGCTGCTGCTGATGCTGTTGGTGCTGCTGCTACAACCGAAAAGGTGGAAATAAGGGCACTGAGACCCAGCCAAACAGTTCTGGGTCTTTCTGGTCAGTTTGTAAGAGAAACAAAAGGAAATTCATTCTAAAAACACCACAAAACAAAATAAAAGTCACCGACGAATCCTCATTCTCTAGACAGACATACAATTATTCTCAGTTAGGGTCTATCTGGATTGGTAACAAAAAAGAAACTGTCAGTTTGGCTGTAGCTGTGGGTGGCATTGTCAGTATGCTGTCTGGCTTTCCCACCGCTGTACCAGGAACAGCCCGAGCCTCGGCCATTCCTCTGTGGCTGGCGACCATGGGGCTTTGGCTAACCATGATGGGAGTGTGTCCATACCCAGATTGCCTGGGAATAAGACAATCCCTAAGAATTTTAAGACCCAGTTTGAGAGCATTGTCCTGGCTCTTTCCCATTCTAGGATTTTCCTTGCATCCTCCCTCCCACAAAAAACACTGAAGAAAACTGCTCACGACAACACGAGATCTAGCAGTAAAAAATGACCAGGGCAGCTCATGATCAAGACAGTCCGGCTTCTGCCTGCAGAGACTTCCCTCGCCCCTGTTCATGACTTATCTGGGTACTGGTGGTTGCATCAGAACCTCTGTCTCTGTGTTAATTTCAGACTCAAATTTTAAATCACAGCTCCCCGTCCCCAGTGGAGGATTAATACATACACAGCATCTTTGATACCCTGACCCCCTGATACTCTTGGAAACACTCTGCAGCTGCTTACCTCACGGTGCCTGACTCAAGCCCCCCAAAAACTTACAGCACCGGGATATTAGTATTAGACTACACTCCAGTCTCAGAAAAACCCATCCATGTAGGTACGGCACAGAAACACAACAAAACTTCACTGCCTAAAAAGTAAGTCATATTGACAAAGCACTCGTTCAGCATCATGGCCATACACGTTGTGAGTGTCAGAGAGGGAACAGAATACCTGGATCATGGCCGGACATGTTGTCAGGGGCAGAGAGAGACGGGGAACAGAATACCTGGATCGTGGCCGTACACATCGTGAGTGTTAGAGAGAGGGAACAGAATACCTGGCACCTGAGCCACACTCAGCCACACTGCTCAGCAGCTGCGGGATTTCATATTCCAGCACCGCCTTCAGCTGCCCGTTCCCTACGCCATCTCGGTACACGATTATCCGCGAAGGCAAATCATGGTTGTGCTTGTACCACTTGTTGAGAGCTCCTGGAGAGTGTTAATGAGAAGAGAGTCATCTGTCAGGGCTACCAAAAATAACATCACGTTTAAGTAACTTTGCTTTTTCAGACCACGGTAAAATGAGAAGACTTAGTTTTGGGTTGTATCTGCAATAACATAAAAATGGCTAACAAGACTATTCCTTTATCTCTGCTATCTGAGCAATCACAAGGGTTTCTGTGGCATAATACACTCTTAAATTTAACATATTTCTTTAGCCAAATTTGAATACTGAAGTGAGAAAACAAAATTTAATTCACGCAGTGGACAAATGCCTAAAACCAAATTAACACTAATTCAACTTTAAGTCTTTGAATCTGCTCGAGACAAGCTGGATTTGTTGGTATCGTCTTCTTCCCTAATGAGAATAAATATGAAAACACAAGGAAGTGACTCCGGAATTCTCTCAAAGCCGCTCTTCACGCCGACTCCCGATCCAAGTCTCACAGATGGGACGGAGTCTGAACCATCTCCACCCACTCTAACCATAACCTGCTGCGGAGTAGGCACCAGATGGCAACTCCTCACGAGAGAGGCTCTCGGTGGAACGGCTAAACATGGGCCAAGTTTCTAAATGAGGAGAAAGTCATAGGATGCGGTAATTCCTTTTTGTGTGTAGAGGGCATAATCTGTTTCAGGAGCCTTTACTGCCTAGGAAAGGGGTTTGGTTTGACAGAAGATAATCACACTTCCAAGAGCAAGCCCAACAAGGATCATCAAGTTCACTTAAAAGACATCCCAACCCCTCAGGTTTCGAGACTGAAAACCATAGATGAGAACAAAGCAGAGACACATATACACATATTGCTCAATGGTAAAGGCCAAAGTGGCTGGGGCTGGAAGAGGACACAGCCCCTCACTTCCTGTCTTCCCTGTCTTCCTCCAGTATACCACACTTCTTCGAGCACATCTATCCTCAGGGCGAAAGGCTGGTTTTCCTGTGCAGAATTAATGTTGCCTCCTACCCTCATTTTTCCAGTACAGGCCTCACTCAGCCTCAAACTGTTGGCTAGGGTCACCTGCGTAACCACACGCTCTTGGCTTGGGGTGCTGTGCTCAGCACACACAGCAACACAAACACTACACTATCTGTCAGCACACAGATGTGGGGTCTCCAACTGGGTGAGAGCTGAAGGTCCGGGCATTTGCTGCCAGCAGTCTGTGGATTTGGGGTGTCCCCAGAGCCCACCCCATCAGATACCAGTCATGCAGACTTTTAAGCAATCTGCAATGTCGGCTGCCCTTCTCTGGAGAACACATCGGGAAAACCACCTGAAATAAACAAAATGCAAACGTGAAACATAACGTCCAGACCCCGCTACAACACACCCGTGAAGTCATAGACAGACGCCGGCCGCAAACACTAGGCTCCCATCTCTGCATGCTGTCTACTACAACCATACTAAATGGTCCTCTTCCTAGCCTACAGCCATCCTTCAGTGCTGCCATCTGCATTCAAACCCTGACCAGGAACTCACTCCAACAGCTACCTGTTGACAAATCCAAACCTGAACTTCTCCACCTGCGGCAGGAGAGTTTAAAGGGCAGTCCTTAGCACCTCCTAAAGACAACAACGGTCTGGAGGCAGGCAGTGCAGACACAGGCTCACACCTGCACGGCAAACTGTGTGCTAATTTAGCGCATCGTCTGCTCAAAAATATTTAGAGATTCCTCAAGCTTGAACCCAGTCCTAGCGATGACTCTTCAGAATTACCATCTCAACAAGTCAGCGGGTGATTTTGACAGTGGTTAATTAGAGGTACATGGGAAATGAAAGTCAAGACTTAGTGTGTCAGGACGTGGATATGAAGGGTCCCCTCAAAAGGCTTGAGTGCTGGAGGCCTGCTCTTCAGCTTGTGGCACTAGGGAGAAGTGACTCTACCAGAGGGTATGGCATCGGATTGACCCACAGAACCAAGCTGAACCAACAGGTAAGTGTGCTCTGAGGAAGGAGGCTTTGCTGGATGCAGGTCACTGAGGACACACCTCTGAAGGGTACGTCTGTCTCTCTCGACCCAATCTCTAATGCATCTTGCTGTCTCTGCTTCCTGCTGCCCTGAGGTGAGCAGCTGTGCTGAGCGTAGACCCAGATGTTCAACCTCATCTCAGACCCAGAGGATGGGGCCGGGAGACTGCCTGACACCTCTGCACAAGCAGAATCGGGTTTTCCTCCTCTAAGAGCTGTTCTCAGACTCCTCACACCAACAGGAAGTGATTAATACGTTTTGCCATCATTGTCCCAGTTCCCTATCTGTAATTAAGGTAACACAATTACAAATGCGTCTCAATCTCGAGTGACATCAAGATGGCAGAGCCGGTGCTCTCTCAGATCCGCGTGAGAAATGACTGACGCTCTTACAGGAATCACACACCACCTGCAATGGGTTGTGTCCGTGCAAGCAAAGTATGTACTCTTCCTGTATCTTACAAGTGCAGCTCCACACCTACCACTAATTTAATGGAGTAAATCAAACTGAGACCAGGAAACAAAGACTTTGCAAGCAGCTGCTACGGCCTCAAAATATATTATTTAATTAAAAATCCTGAAGTAATTCTAGGACTACAATGTAACAAGAGCCAGAAGCCTGTTCTAGGCTTTTCTACCTTTGTCCCGCCTTTAACAGCCTTTTGCATGACCCACACATGGAGCATGTCCAAGTGCTGACAAGGAAGAGAACTGCATGTACAGAAGCATGCACTTCAGGTTGCAATGCTGATGCTCTAATGTGACAGAGCCCCACAGAAACCTTACGAACTAGTCAGTCACTCTCGCCATCTTATGGGTAACTACGGGGCTTGTACGTAACTAGACCATTGGGCCTCAGCTGCAGAGTGAAAAGCAGACCAGGCAGAACTGAAAGCAGTCTGTTTTCAATTCTAAGGTGTTTTATAGAGTGCACGAGCGCTCCTCACCCACACTCAGAACAACAGGCACAAGGCTTCCCAGCATTCAGGATCCAGAGATGTGGCTGGAGTACAAACAATAACTCACCCCAGCGAACGTGCAGAATGGCTTTAAACCGAGGCTCCATTTTACTCTACTAGTGCCGTGTAATTCATTAATTTAACTATCTGCATTTAAAATAGGAGTAAATGATAAAGACTGGTATGTATGTCATAAGTTCGTCAAAATGTATTAAAAATCTGGTGGAGGAGCAGGTGAGGTGGCTCAGAAGGTAAAGGCACTCAACACCAAGCCTGACGACCTGAGTTCAATCCCAGGCCCCAGATGGCACAAGGAGAGAACCAACTACTGTCTTCTCCTACAGTTGTCTTCTGACCCCCACACACCATGGCATTTGTGTTTCCATATACATGCATAAATTAATAAAATATTTTAAAATGTAACAGAACAATCATGGGGTGAACTGATAAAGTATATTAAAAATATAATTAAATATCTATACCAATGGTTCTCAACCTTCCTAATGCTGAGGCCCTTCAATACAGTTCCTTATGTTGTAGTGACCCCAACCATAAAATTATACTACTTCATAACTGTAATTTTGCTACTATTATTAATTGTAATGTAGATATCTGATATGCGACTCCTGTGTAACGGTTTCTTGGGGTTGCAACCCACAGGCTGAGAACCACTGGCCTATGCTATTAATATGTGCTACTTTAAACTTCAAAGCACATTCTAACAATAATTTTAGCATATATATACACACATATACACATACACATATATACACATAAATATTGGAGAATTTCATGGTCTGTTCCTAGATGAAGGTAATTGTATTTCTCCAGGGTAAGCCACTGAGAGGTTATCCAGCCCCAAGCTGTCATCCCTAAACACATATTCACATAAGCAGTCCCAAAGGGACTCAGAGGGTCAGGAGGAGCTTATGGTACCTGGTGATCCTGGAGTTAATGCTGGCTACAAACCCGACAACTGCCACATCCTTATTGAGAGCATCTCTGCAGATATCAACACCCACTACCATCAGGGACTTCAACTGTTAAATGAAGGCAGTCGTGATTTAATGGCATGAGCATTTAAACAATCTCTCCAGTTAGCACATTATTCACATTAAGTTGTACGCCCAAGAAACCAAGCTCCAGATGGGACAGTTAATTAAACCTGACACCAAAGAAAGAAAGATGGAGGAACATCATGATAGATACTTCGCTGAAGGGCCTAATTGGCCATCTGCCTTCTGGGAGTGGGTGAGGGGCAGAGGGGGGCAAGGAAGGTGACAGTTCCTCCATTCTCTACCTATTCAGGAAGATCTGAAGATGAACCCCACTCCTGTTTTCCCAACTGCTGGCTGAGGCTCCTCGCTTAGCTATGACCACATTTGCGACGGCTGAGGAGGTACGAGGGACAGGCAGCATTGCTACTTCCCATTTGCTCACTCATGAGGCATCTGGTAAGTATCCACCACAGTGTGGGCAGTTCAGAGAGCAGGCTGTGTTTTCTCCGGGTACAAGGCCACTCTGAAAAGGCACACTGTACTAGACACACATCCAGAGAGCAGGCTATGTTCTCTCTGAGAAGGCACACTCCGCTGAACACATGTCAAAGTAGAGACTATGGGACAGGACTTAAAATGGCAGCCAGGAGAACCCAAACTAATCCTCCCCCAGGTCTGTGACACCTGAGAGTCTCTCCCATGAAGTTAGTCGGCAGCTAAACTGAAGCTCCTTGAGAGGAGGGGTGTGCCTCATCCCCTTTTGGAACTGCTCTGCCAAGGCTTGTGCAATGCCTATCCCAGGGGGAGCTCAACCACACACATCAGAAAGAGTGGACCACAGGGGATCACAGGTTTACATGCCCATTGTATTAACAGCCAGAAGCAATTTGGATCCAACCAAAAGTATGTTGGCTGCCTGCACATACCACAGCACTAAATTCTCTAAGGAAACTGGGCATCTTCAGGAGATCTGAGAACTAGCCCTCTGCCCCCAAGCTATCAACGGGTAACTGAGACACTGGGATCACAGGATACTATCGCTAATAGGATCTGGAAAGGACTGGCCATGAAAAAGGAAACTGTGCCTGTCCTCACCGGAATCTCCACGGCCCACAGCTCGCCACCAAGTTTGCAGGTCATCTGCAAGGCAATCTTGGTGGCCACACTCATCATCATTCCTTGCTTAGTCAGGGTCCGGGAGAGCACACACTGGCTTGGGATCGGGCAGTCAGAGCTCAGGTATTTTTTAATGGAGTCATAGTAGTTCTTCTGATTAGAAGGCAGAATGCACATCACCTAAAAGCAAAAGGACACCAGATCAAACCCAGCCGCTTACACTTCTGAACAGCTTATGGGCAACATGTAAGTGGAGGTTCTGCAAACATCCTGGAAGCTGTTTAAACATTCTCTGTCTCTGAACAGGTCTGGCAGGAGAGTCAGGACAAAAGCATGAATTCTCTAGATACCGTGTGCCCTATGTGCCCAAGAAGCAAAAGCAAACATGGCTGTGGATCCCTTAAGTTGGCATGGAGCCATTGATAAGTGAATCTGTACCACTTGAAATGCCATTTCACTTGGCCAGTTTTCACTCTGGCAAAGGCAGCTAACTACACGGCATTCAAGCTGTGGATACAGCCATGCTTCCTCCTCATCCTCTCCTGAACTCAATAGTCTCCTCAGACCCCTTTCTTGCATGCTCTTTCTCCAAAGGTTAGCTGGCCACCCTGTGGTTCTTGTTTTTAGGACATTTGTATCAAGAACAGTCAAGAGTAAAGGGCATCCTGTAACAGACACTCAAAAGGTTACAAAAAAAAAAAAAAAAAAAAAAAAAAAAAAAAAAAAAAAAAAACGACAGGAAATGCCAGGAACTCTGGGTTCTGGGAAAAATCATAAATTTTTGTGCAAAGAAAGGTTTGCACTTTTCTGCACAGTTTTACATTCATTGAATTTAATGTTCTTAGAGTGAGAATTATCTTCATTTAATATACTATCCATTGAAGTGTGTGTGTGTGTGTGTGTGTGTGTAGCAGACAGAGATAACCACAGCAGTCTGCAGGGAAACTGAACAGTTATGCAGGCAATTTCATGGCTCAGCTGTGGGGGCCCAGGCCTGAGAGATGAATAAACTACAAATTTTATTGTAAATAGAAAGCTTTCTACTAACAGGGAGGCCAATCTTAACTTTCCTGGAGTGTGATAAAATCATCCTTAGGCCCCAGTCTGCAAAGTCAGCAGACTTTACATGCATGCAAAGAAGGAGTAGAGGCACACATACACTGGCAAACACACATGCAGGCAAATAAGAACCCATGCACACACAAGTGAGTAGGCACATACACAAGGGCATGCACGCACATCACATACACGAGTACACACACACACACACAATCAGGCAAGCATCAGCTTTGGCCTCCAGGTCCCTGCCCTGCTTGAGCTCCTGTTCTGACTTCTTCAGTGATGAACTATGATATGGAAGCATAAGCCAGACAAGCCCTCTCCTCCCAGAATGCTTTGTTTCAACACAACAATAGTAACCCTGACTAAGACAGACAGTATGTTCAGAACTTTTTTTAAGACTTCAGACATAAGAAAGTATAAACATTGTGCATCTAAAGCCCAGAGCACAGGCCACACTCACCAGCTGCACATCAGGGTCAACGTGGAGCTGGATGGCTCGGAGGAACGCTGCCGGTCTTTCGTCTACTTTTATGCTACACGGAAAGATTAATTGTCCCTTAGTGACATGCAATCATGGGGTGTTAGAAAAAAATACTGATGGGCTCTTTAACAGACCAGCCACTTTATGAAAAGAAAATACCCTAGAGAAAAACGAAAACCTCGCCAATCTAGTTTCTCCAGAACATAATATGTCAAAATACTCAATGACCATTCGGTTAGCATATTAAAATTGGTATAAGTAGAAATTTTCTCAATTGTACAGAATCCCCTTAGTTAATAGTTCTGCTATTCAAAAAATGGGTTAAACATGAACTTCTGACATTTCAAACCCATAACTTAAAATGACTGAAGCAGGACTGAAATTCCCAAAATGCCTCAGGAATCAATTAATGGCTAAGGTTTTCGACTAATCCACACAAATCCCAAAAGAGGTGGTGGCGGCCATGTTTGCCCTTCCCTAGGGACAGCCTGTCAGTCAGCAAGTATTCCCAATTACATAATTGTATCGGGGCCAGAGGTTACAGGAACGGTCCCTACATCGGCCAGTCTAGTCTCTGGACATGAAATAAAATTATCTGCTCCCCACAGGCGGTGGGGAGGGGGAGAGAGGAAGAATCTCGATGCTCAGTGGTCTCAGTGCAGGAGGCCCAGCATATGGCAGGATTCCTGCCCTCTCCTAACAGCCACCTGAAGGACTGCAAGCCCTGCTTCAGCAAGTCAGTGGTTTGAACTTTCCCAATGCAGACTCTCACACCCCAGCTCAGACACAGGTGTCAGCACCAGACAGACATTTTAGATGAAAGGGGCCAGGCATGTGACTCTAGCAGGCAAATGGATACTTCACAGATGAGGAAAAGTGAAATAAAATAAAGTCTTCCTTATAAGAAAAGTCCAAAGTCATACGGGCACAGGCTTGCTCGCTGGACCTGTGTGCCCCACAGACTGCCCGAGCAGCCCGGGTTGGCTGACTGTGACCGCGACTTCTCTCCTGCTGTGTTAACTCCCAGCTTGGAGACACCAGAGAAGGGGAAACCCGAATCTGATGATTTGTCAGCAGATTCGGTGAGAAGAGGAAAATTCTAATGTGGTGTAGAAGGAGACTTTGGGAAGAGCTGTGGCTTTGGATGCTACATATGCTGCTGACGTAATTGTTAGTGTTTGCGGAGTAACTTCCCACAAGACGATAAGCGTGAGCCTGGCTCTACATCAAGGCCAATTTCATGGCTAAACGATATGTAGTTTTTTGAGCTTGACTGTGTCTGTACATATGTAAGTCTAAGTCCCTTTCTTCTTCCTTTCTGGCAGCCAACTGAGGATCTAGTGCACGGGAGTTAACACGCCACAGGATAACCTTGGTTTTTCGTTTGTCAGAAAGCTTTCCTAACATGCATCTTACCATAACTTTTTGAAGCCTAACTTCTACCAAGTCAGCCAAGAAGTGCAACGCTTTCTTTTTTGTTTGTTGTTTTGTTTATTTGTTTGTTTGTTGAGTCAGGGTTTCTATGTAGCTTTGGAGCCTGTCCTGGAACTGGCTCTTGTAGCCCAGGTTAGCCTCGAACTCATAGAGATCCACCTGCCTCTGCCTCCCAAGTGCTGGGATTAAAGGCGTGCACCACCACCGCCTGGCTACACTTCCTTTTTAATATCATGTTTACTGTTAAGTTTTATAAACAACTGACCTGAAGGGTTAAAGCAGAGAAGACACCACATGGACTATTCAGAATATAGACCCAACTGACAGTGAAAGATTCTGAGGGAATGAGACTTGCCCATAAAACAAACTTTTACAAAGACAGTAAAATATATTTTAGGGTTCTTAAAGATTTAAGTATTTTTGTTTTCTGTATATGAGTGTTTTGTCTGCATGCATGTCTGTGTACCACATGTGTGCTGGGTACCTTAAGAGCCAAGAAAAAGCCATCAAATCCTCTAGAACTTGAGTTACCTACACTTGGGAGCTGCCACTTGAGTGCTGGGAATTGAACCTGGGCCCAATGCTCTCAACTGTGGAACCATCTTCAGCCCCTAAATTTTAGCTTTATAAAGCAATTAAATAAATATAAAGTCTATCTTCTTGTGACTACTTTTGACATTTTAAGAAATATTGCTCCCCTCTCCCCAAACAGAAACATCAATGATGGCCTGGAAAGATAGCCCACAAGAGCAAGTATTTTCTTTCAGACGACCGAAGTTCATTTCCTAGCGCTCCCATTGGATAACTCAGAACCACTTTCTGACCCCACCTCTGCCTTACACAGCCATACCCATCATTTTATACAGTCAATTTTTAAAAAATAAACATTACTGAAATGAATGCTCTTTTATTTTTATTGAGACAGAGGTTCTCTGTGTAACAGCCCTGGCTGGCCTGGAACTCACTTTGTAGACCAGGCTGGCCTTGAACTCAGAGATCTACCTGCCTCTGCCTCCCGAGTGCTGGGATTAAAGGCGTGCACCATTACTACCTTGTTTAAAATGAATTGTTTATAGATATGCCAGGCATTATTTTCAACTTTCAAACCAAATTAATATACACAAAAAAATTCACCGTATTCTCACATTTTGGGGTAGCTCACGTTAAACCCCATGGGACTGCCAACTCTCCTCAAGCAGCTCAGGAGGCCGTCGATCAGGTTCTCAGCCCTGCTGCAGCATATGACCAACCATCTGTTCAAAGGCTCAGAACTCAAAACTCTGCAGGAGCGCATATCCTTGGACCAATCAGCAGCAGACGCGGGGTGACACTGAGGAAAACCGAGAGCCATTTAAAAACGCTTGTCACAAGAACAGCTAAAAGCTACGGGTGAGACACTATGCCTCTCACAGGACACGAGTTTCCTGGATGCAGAGGCATCGGGAGTCAGGCAAGGTCTGATGAGTCCTGTGTAGGTCACTGGGAATGAGACATACTGCTGGTGTCTGACTGAAAAAGAGATCTCGGCGTTCCCTTCCACCTGTTTGTCCTTTCTCAGGGACATTAGACTTGCAGCCTGTCCTCTTTGGACTTCTTGCTTAGAGCATTCAAAAGAATGACTACGGACGCTCTAAGGTTCACCATGCTCTGAGAGATTAGGCTCACAGGCAGGGGAGACTATTTTAGTGAGGAACAGCTACACAGCAGAGCAAAGAGGAAGCCGATAGTGGTTTCATACATGTATTTGTGTGCATGTTTGTGTGTGTTCAAAGTCCCAGGGATCCCGTGCCACTTCATCCCTCTGGGGAGGATACAGGTGTAACTGCTACACCTAGCTCTCCATGGCTTCTGGGGATCTGAACTCAGGTCCACTGAACCATCACCCAGGACCAAGGTCAACAGTTTTTGCAGAAGCAACGTGATGTTTCTCAGTTTTTACAACCTGAAGACTGACAGCAGAGAGAAGTGCTGAGAGTCAGGTGGCAGAGAGGACAAGTTTAGAATGCTTTGTCTTAGCCAAGCATTGAGCTCCAGTCACGGCCATCTGCATCAGGTGTATGGCTGGGACCGAGTGACAGGAGACTTAACACACAAACAGTAGGGAAGGCTGATCCCTCTATGTGCTTACACTGGGAACCACGCTCATTCCCGTGTGCAGGGAGCCCTGCTTGCTGACCTCACTGCTACTGTTGCTCTGTAGAGACCACAGTCCAGGACAAAGGGCCCACACACCATTAGTGCACTTGAGCCTTAGGGTCTGGTTTCAGAAAAAGCATGGGTCAGGAAGCTGATAACAGCCATCTGTATTCAAGTGGCCTCTACATTTTGACGCCCCTTTCATTTCTTCAACCAAAGCTCAGATGAAGTGTGATTTCTTTGTTCATGTCTCAGTCCACTTCTACCCAAGCACTGTGTCCAGGGCTCAGGTCCGTATGAATCGCTGGCCTTCTATGTGAAATTGGACAATGTCAGCTGTTAAAGTCACCCCCTCTCAGTTAGATATACTTGGGTGATCACACATGCTTGTTTTATGTTCATAAGAGAGACATAGACAGCCATGTGTGATTTGCAATGGTTTGAAATAGCAGCTATAAAAATACCCAAATAGCCAGGCGGTGGTGGTGCACACCTATTATCCCAGAAACTCAGGAAGCAGGGGGCAGAGGTAGTAGACGTCTGTGAGTTCAAGGCTGACCTGGCCTACGAGTTCAGGACTGGCTCCATAGATACTAAGAAACCCTGTCTTGAAAAATCAAAGAGAGAGAGACAGACAGACAGACAGACAGACAGACAGAGACACACACAGAGAGAGACAGAGAGAGAGAGAGAAGAGAAGAGAAGAGAAGAGGAAAAAAAGAAAAGAAACCCCAAATTTAAAACAAAAAAAAAACCTGAGTCATGCCCATTGGATGCTGCTAAATCCTTGCAACTAAACTGATACCAAAGAGAAAATCAAAAGAAACTCAAAATCTTAGGACAAAGACAGGAAGACAAGCCCCATTACCCTGCTAAGTGAGCCATCGTCCACATTTTCAAACAAACCCTTCCAAATGAAAAGAAACGACAGCTCACTGTGTGGTCGTGCAGCAGTATCTTCTCAGAAGGAACTACTCGGCCAGTCAGGGACATCTGGTTTCCAAACTGCAGTCCCCAGCTCTCAAGCTCAAAGCGAGCCACTTGGTTCCTGCAAACAAAGTCATTTCCAGTCAGTGTACCTCTGCTGAGGGCTTTAAATATCACACGTACAATATTATTGTATCATTACTGCTGAATTATTCAGGGGTGATATTCTATCTTTTAGAGCTTTTGGCTTCTATTTCTCATGATATCTATAAAATATATATAAATATTTATTGCGTCAACCACTGTGCCAACGAAGGACAGGAAGGGAGGGGAGGCATGCAGTAGGGCACAGGGGTTCCAAGGCAAACCCAGTTTCACAGATGACCTTGAACAGGCTTTCTGAAGGGCACAATGTAGATACTGTATCATACACTTGTAAAGATTAAAAATGGCAATTGTTTACCGCAGGGCTGCCTGCTGCCGCCAATCAGATACCACCCCAGAATAAACCATTTAGCAGAGGGACTATCTGGAGTTGGTATTTACAGATTTCTCCTGGGAACATTTGACTATATTGGCTTGGGAGCAGATGGGGAAGATAAAAGATGGGAGACAGGAATACAGCTTTATCTTCCAGACGAGACATTGCTGTGGGATGCCCCTCTGAACGCTGTGAATACATTTTATCACCATGGTTAATAAAGAAGCTTTGCTGGCCTATGGCAGGGCAGAATACAGCTAGGCAGAGAAACTAAACTGAATACAGGGAGAAGGAAGGCGGAGTCAGGCAGAAGAAGCCGTCAAAGAAGCAAGATGTGAAGTAACAAACCACGAGCCTCATATTAAATATAAAATAATAGAAATGGGTTAATTTAAGATGTAAGAGCTAGCTGGAAATATGCCTGAGCCTTTAGCCAAACGGTGTTGTAATTAATATAGTTAGTGTGTGATTATTCAGTCTGGGCAGCCAGGAAATGAAAAAGCAGACAGTTTACAAACCATGGTTGCGGTACACGTGAACCCACCGTGGGGTGGCTACCTGTATTAGACTAGTCTATCAGTGTGGACGGAGGAGGGGCTCAGCGGCCTTCACTCCTCCTCCTGGTGCCTTGAGCAGTCAATGGCTGCTGAGAGAGGGGAATCATCTTCCTCAGTGGCATAGACACTGGTGAATTGTCCTTGATCAGATACCCACACACCCTTCTGTGGGCAACGCAAAGTAAACACAATGGAACACCAGAAAGGTGTGGAAGTAAGAGGGTTTCTTGGGAAGAGGCTCAGTAGGACAGACAAGAACAATGGGGGACTATGATCAAAGTACATTATATATGCGTATATTTCATGTACTTGAAATTATTAAGAAATAAATATTTTTAACACAAAAAAATAACTTAGCTTCAGGAAAATCATAGGCTACACTTTGTGAGAGGAGAACTGAGGAGGCCAGCCTTATCAAGAGAACCTGTGGCCTGTACCTCTGCATGTCATCCACAAGCCGGGCCAGCTGCTGCTGCCGCGCCATAGGACTGAGCCGAGTTTCTTCAGCCACTGCCCGCATCAGGTGGAAATCTGAGGTCGCCTGGCTAGACATGCCTGTGAGAGGCAAGCAAAGAGATGCAGAGAATGAAGCAGACAGAAGGGCAAGCTTCCCATTCAAATTAATAAGAGGACCGTCCACAGAGCACTGCCCAGAGGGAGGCAAGCCCAGGGTCATCACAGTTCTCATAGCTGAGTGCGCTGGCTCACAGGAGCTCCAGGCTGGCCTGGGCTGCAAAGTGAACGCAAGGCCAGTCTAAGCTACATTATGAAACTGTCTCCTCTCTATAGTGCAATGTTTTTGCTCTTTTCTCTTCTGGCTATTTTTTTTTTGAGGGGTCTTCCACCCAAATAAATCACATACGGAGACTTATTCTTAGTTATGAGTACCTGACCTTAGCTTGGCTTGTTTCTAGACAGCTGTTCTTATCTTAAATTATCCTTTTGCCTCTGGGCTTTTTCCTTTTCTCACTTCTGTAAATCTTACTTTCACTCTTCCTCCATGGCTGCCTGGGTGGCTGAGTGGCTGGCCCCTGATGTCATATTTCCTCATTGCGCCTCCTCTTCGCTGGTTCTCCTGCAATTTGTTCTCTCTGTCTGCCAGCCCCACCTATCCCTGCTCCTGCCTCGCTATTGGCCGTTCCAGCCCCACCTATCCTTGCTCCTGCCTCGCTATTGGCCGTTCCAGCCCCACCTATCCTTGCTCCTGCCTCGCTATTGGCTGCTCCGGTCATTATTAGGACCATCAAGTGTTTTAGACAGGCAAAGAATCACAGCTTCACAGAGTTAAACAAATGCAACATAAACAAAAGCAATACATCTAAAAATAATATTCCCCAACACCCCCCTCTCTCTCTCAAAGAAGTTTTGGGCTGGAGAGGTTACTCAGTTGTTAAGAGCACTTGTTCCTCTTCCAGAGGACCCAGGATTGATTCTCAGCACCCACATGGCAGCTTATAACCATATGTAACTCCAGTCTTAGGGAATCCAATACCCTTTCTGACCACCTGGAGCACCAGAAACACATGTGATGCACATAGGCAAATCATCGGTATACATAAAATAAATAAATTTGGGGGCTAGAGAGACGGCTCATCAGGTAAGAACACTGGCTCAGGCAGACACTCAGGCAGGCTCTACTACACAGTGAGAACTGACACTCGGGCAGCCTCTACTACATAGTGAAAATTGCCTTTTGGAAACTGGTGGATGAAGAAACTAAGGGTCATTCTGATCTTAACAAAATAGCCTGATCCAAAAAAAAAAAAAAAAAAAGAAGAAGAAGAAGAAGAAAAAGAAATATCTCATGATTTCCTCGACTAGTAAACTTCACCAACACAGCAGAAAAGCAGCTCGGCCTCTGGCAATTAGTCAGAGGCTGCTCTGACATCATCAGTCTTCGAGCAGACTGCGTGTAGAAAAGAGGTCCCAGAGGACACGTCCTCCTCCCACTCGCCCAGCTATTGTCTACGCCACTTAAAGGGCCCCTTGTCCCTAGCTACTGGAACACTTTGGCATTCAGCTAACGTAAGGGGAGGCCAGCGGAGCTCGCACGTAAAGCTCACCTGTGAGAAAGCAGAGCTCCGGGATCAGGTGGACCATCCGAGGCTCCGTGTTATCATTCCTCTTTCTTTTCAGCAGACTAACAAGCACTGGCTGATTTAGGTCAGATAAGGTGATATTGTATTGCTATAAAATACAAGATAAATGAGGGGGCAGCAATCATGGATACGGAGCCGAGGGGCATCCTCCGTTACATCAAACCCTCCCCCCCAATGAGTCACTAAGTAAATCTTTCTACTACTCCTTACCACTTTCTTTCCAGGACTCATTGTTTAGACCTTTAATTATCATTTATTTTTAATTACATTTTAATTTAGTGTACTAGATTATGTATGTATGTTTGTGTGCGGGTAATTCATTTAAGTCACAACACAGCCGTGTAGTCTGTCATCTCCTTCCATTATGTGGATCCTGAAAATTCAGATTCAGATCACTGAGGCTTGGGAGACACCGTTTTTCCCCGCTGTGCCATCTCACTGGCCTTTATTACCCTTTAGATTGCAATGCCACTCTTAAGACTTAATTTCCTGCTTCTTCTGGGTTTCCTCCAGATTCAGAACAGCCCTCAGCTGCCTGTATACACGCTAGGGCTGAAGCAGATGCCCATGGTTCTAGACATCGAAACTCATCGTAACAACATCTACACACAAGCTGCAGGCAAAGGCTACAGTGTACTCAGTTTCCCGAAAGAACAAAGGGGTCTCTGGTACCCAGGATGGCACTATATAGCAGGGTGGTAGAAGCAGCTCAGAGCTGACAAGGGGGAATTTGATACCCAGCTTTTCTGTCCACTCCTCCTCTGTGGAATGAGGATGCTAGCAGTTCCCAGGTGAAAGAGTTAAACGCTGTGTGGTTTAGGATGAGTCCTCAGCAGCTGGCTGGTCACACTCCTCTCTGTCCCTTCCTAAACTTGAATTTCACCTTGCCCAAGGCCCATTTCCAAAGGTGAATCATGACTAACTTCCAGTAAAACTAATGACAGGGCTAGAATTATACAATTACAAGCTACAAAATACCTCGGTGTTGGGAATGTTATTTTAAGGTGTGTGACTTTTGTTTATGCTGCGTTTGTTTAACTCTGTGAAGCTGTGATACTTTGTCTCGAACACCTCATGGTCTAATAAAGCTCTGAATGGCCAGTAGCGAGGCAGGAGAGAGGTTGGGCAGGGCTGGCAGGCAGAGAGAATATATAGAAGGAGAAACCTGGGAGAAGGGGTTTGGAGGAGGAGGAGGGCATCAGAGGCCAGCCACTCAGCTACACAGCCATCGCGGAGTAAGAGTAACATTTACAGAAGTAGAAAAGGGGAGAACACAGGGGCCAAAGGGTAGATGGAATAATATAAGTTAAGAAAAGTGGGCAAGAAACAAGCCAAGCTAAGGCTGGATGCTTGTAAATGAGAATTAAACTCCATGTGTGATTCATCTGGGGGCTGGGTCCAAAGGGCATAACATCAAATTACAACACCCAGGAATTATGTTTTACTGATCATCACAATTATAATTAAGGGCATAATATGCAAACTTTTCTCTAGCCCAATAAGGACTTTGATTCTTTAAGATAAAAACCAATTCAGGAATCTGGGATCCCAGTCGCAAGCACAGCAAATGCTGGGAGAAAATGCTCAGAGAAGCCTTTCTTGAAAGTGCTTCTACAGGACTTCACTGGTTCAGTATAGGAGGCTGGAACACTTTCTACCTCTCAGGAACTAAGGTGGACACAGAAACCGAAGAAAAACAGCCCTTGACTTTTCTGATGACTACATTATCTACATAGCAAAGCTGCACACGTGACAGGGGACAGACAAAGCAGCGAGGAACCAGGTAGTTCCTGAGGGCTCCACAGTAGCAGGGCTGGGGTTGAACCCTTCACTCTGCGCCACGCCACAAGTCAAGGGAGCTTCGTGAAGGGGTCCAACCCCAAGAACAGAGAAAAGTCAAGAGTAATAGAATCTTACAGAACAGCTCTGCCAAACCCGGGCCACTTCAGAAAGAGGGTTTTCTACTCGTGGTGCAAAGCCAAGTATTCCTGACGCGGCTGTCCAAAGGTAGCTTTTCACCTTCTCCCTAAACCCAATTTTCTGAGAATTTTCAAATTTCTGCTTTGAAACTAAATAGAAATTTAGCCTGCATTTCCTGGTTCAGAAAGTAGGATGTTTGAAATCCAACATGATTCTGTCTCATTTCCTCCTTAACTATACAGAGATGCCAATTCACGACTGGAAAAAGGAACAGGTCTTTCCACGGTGCTCTTTTAGAAAATGACAGGTCCTAAAATACATTTGCTCAAGTAAGAACCAATTCACCAATGTGTGCAGAAACCCAGCCGTTTAACGGAGTCCAGGTTTAGAGCACAAACTCAGAGCCCAGATTATGCACGAGATACCTTCCAAGCTACCGTGCAATCAGCATTCCAAAGGCCTCTGCTGCTCTAAAGAAAATGTGCCCCAGAGACAATGCAATCCACTCATGCTTGCTTGCCTTCTGCATGAGTAACAGCAAAGTCAGGAGCTTGTCACAGACCAGGCAACCCTGGATCCTGAAGCGACACCCTGACCTAGTGGTAGAAGGGAAAGGTACCGTGGCTTCATGCGGTTATCTTGGGAACATGCACAGAGACTGGGCCATTTGTGACAAGCAAGAAGACAGGGACACGACAGGATGGCTGAGTCAGGCATGCTGAGGGAGATGAGGCTATAAGTTGGATGGGCCACGCTGTGATTCTACAGAGATGAGGGAGAGGAAGGTAGCAAGGGTCTCCACCACCTGCCTGTGCACACAGCATGCAGACATTAGGCTAAAGGCACTGGCCGCTCTACCACCATGCTCACTCTTACACTGCACCATGGCGGTAGGCACGGCTCTGTAACAGTGAGCTTAGTTAGGTCCCTCACTGAGCTCTGAGTGTAGTGCTTGGCCTAAGGTACACAGAGCTGCAGAACAGTGCTAAACACACCCCTGGGCAACATTTACAGAAAGCTTTCTCCAGTAACAGAGACAGGAGAGACGTGAAGCAAGGAGACCACATTACCTATCCTAATGGGGCCCCACACTAATGCGGTAGACTAGTCTGCCAATGGATTGCACCTAAGTGTGCTATGGAACAGGAACCCAGGCGACAATCCAAGGGGTCCAAAATAGTTTAAAGCAGCCGGACAGTGATGGCCCATGCTTTTAAAACACAGAACTGGGGAGGCAGAGTCAGGCAGATCTCTGTGAGTTTGAGGCCATCCTGGTCTACAAAGCCAGGACTGTTACACTGAGAAAAACAAACCAAAAAAAAGTTTACAGGCAAGAGAGAGGGCAGACCCTGCCCCCAGCAATGAAGCAATCAATGAGTTCAGGGATAGCAGGCCTGGATCAGCCCCACAGGCTCCCAGGGGACAAGCTGTCTAACTGAGAACTGAAGGTTCTCCAGGAACTTATCCAGGAAGAGGAAGCAATATACATGAACACGCACAGGACAGAGGCTGAGTCAGGTGCCACAAAGGCCAGGTCTCCATACTCACAATGGTTTATGAGAAGGGGGTGGGGGTTGCCAGATCAAAGCACCACTGGATGCTTACAAAGCTGTCTCTTAAGGCAGTGGGAGTCATGGAAACATTATAGCTTGGCTGTAACATGATCAGATATGATTTTAAGACCGATTACTACAGAAAGAAAAAATATAGGAGCCAAGCCAGAGACAGTGAGGGTGACAAGGGACAGTAAGTGAATTATGTGGGTGGCAGACTCGCCTTGGCAGTTCAGGGAATTTTCAGGAAGAGTGCTTTGGTCTACATTTGTGAAATGTCCCCTACAGACGCCTGTATTTGAACATTTGATACCCAGCTGGAAGCGTTGTTTTAGAAGGTTGTAGGAGCTTCTGGAGGTGGGGCAACATGAAGCGGGTCACAGGGGTGGGGGCAGTCCTGAGGTTTTATAGTCCAGCTCCATGTCTGGTTCATTCTGCAGTGCGACCAGCCAGCTTCCCACCCTGCCCAGTACCCCTACCCACTTCTTCCTCACCACAGAGGAACTGTAAACCAGAAGAAACCAGTCTCCCTTCACCCTGTTCCTGTGGGAAAGGTCACAACCACAAGAAAAGTAATTAAAACAGAGAACGTGGTCTCTGGGTTAAGAAGGGAGGCAAGAAGCACGCTTACCTGCTTGTAGTAATCCATGTACGTGATCTCAGAGCCGTCCCGCTTCTGAAATGCTTGTGTGGGCTTTACAGACCAGTCGATGTCATCAATACGGTATGTTTTGTTGTTGTATCTGGTAAATTTGAGACACTCTGAAAACACTTTGCCAAATCACCCTTAGCGTGTATGGCTACCACACCACAATCTTGAGTTAACTCAAAATACAAGATCCACTCCCGAGGTTACGGAAGACACGCTATAAACATAGTCACACCTTTGTACCACACAACCAGCTCCTAAACAAGAAGAGTGTGGATTCTTCAGATTTCTGCATTCTAACCGAGGCACTCGGCAAGTCAGAACCCACAGTGTTTGTCCCACTGACAGACTCTAGTTCCAGGTAAGTCATTCTTAAATTCCCAATGATGAAATCCCATTTGGCTTCCTTGCCCTCCTCTGGGGTCATATATCAATTCCCAGGTAATTTTCATGATATAAAAACCCAACACATCTGGCCAATCACACAATTCTGGTATCCTGGTGATCTCTTTCATCTTGGACTGACCCTCGGCCGAACAAGAACCAGTGAACAACCTAGACCATTCTAAGTTCCTTTTCTCTTTAGCACCATGATCTCCTGTGGCCTGGCCTGCGGCAGAAACCTCCAAGGCAGGTTTCCCAGAGCTCCAAGTACCATAAAAGGTGTCTCTAAGAGTGTGGGAGGCTAAAGCATCAGAATATACACGGGAAGGCAAAGGAAGCGTTCCTGTGCCCGGCAAGGCGAAATCCAGCCTGGCTGCCCCTCTGTTGCTCAGCCCAGGAAACCAGCTCTAAGATGACATTCCAGACCAGGCTAGTGAGCCACTGAGATGGTCCAGAAAGGAAATCAGTCTTTGACAAGCTCTTGAGAACTAAGGCATGCACCACTGTTGCCCATGGGAGTGCACTTCTGAGGGTTCCCTGATAAATTATTGAGCTTCCTCAGCCTCACATTGAATAAAAGGGTCTTTGGGGGGGAAAAAAAGAGAGAGAGAGAGAACCCAGGAAGATTCCTAAGCTGCCAGAGTTTGATTTGGCTCAGTGTTCAATGAGAGTGAACTGCACTGCTA
Source organism: Microtus oregoni (assembly GCF_018167655.1). NCBI lineage: Eukaryota > Metazoa > Chordata > Mammalia > Rodentia > Cricetidae > Microtus > Microtus oregoni. The sequence goes on from NW_024543067.1 coordinate 31,905,038, forward strand.
AGTCGCCCAGCTTGCAAAGGCGAGAAGCATGACCTCTTGTCTAAGAGGTCTCAGAATCTCTAGTGGGCTGCAGCAGAGCATGCATTCTGTCTTGTAACACAACAGAATGACCATGAAGAGGTGGGTTCCAAGCAAAGCCGGGCAGGGAGTGGCCAGAGGAGGGGGATGGTTCTCAGAGAGTAGAAAGAGCTGGGTTTGGGGAGGCAAAGATGTGAAAGGGGGAACCAGACACTGGGAACCAGGCAGACGTACTGGAACCGCCCAGTGCAGGCTCTGGAGGGCCAGGATGACAGGATATATCATAGTCTTATTGACTTGGGTCGGTTCAGAAATCAGAGGCAACCACAGGAACAGACAGGCTTGCACAGGGGCGAGCCAATTGACACCCCCTCCCTTTACCCCCCAGTATTCTGGCCAATGTGACAGGGACACTCTGGATCCCAAACACCCCTAAATGTGCATTCCAGGTAGCAGTCAGGGGCCAGCGCTTACCGGGTGAGGACAATGAGCCCCACCAGCTGTTTCTGGCATGTCTCAGTGAAGTGGGAGGTGCTGGCTCTGAGGCAGAGATCAGTCATGAATTCCAGAACAGTCTCATTTCTCAGGACTTTGTAGCTCACGTCAGCATTTAACAGGAGTCTGCTTTCAAAGTGGGACACAGAAAAGGCAAAGCCAGGCCACAGGGACAACCTTCAAAATCAAATAAAAAACAACAAACACAGTACTGAATATTTAAAACATACTGCCGGAAAAACCTATAATAACGCAGTGAGCTTTCATTCTAGGTCTCTGAGGATCATAGCTTTGCTGTTATTGTTGTTTTGTCTTTTTCTTTTGTGTCATTTATTTCAGTTACTGACTGAAAACTCTAACTCGTTATAGCTGGGGTTTCTTTAAACAAATGTAGGATAAAATCCCTGTGAATAAGAATTTCAAGCTGAGCCCTGGCACTTACGTAAGACCCTGCATTTCTGGTAGGAGCTCTTCTGGGTGTTGCAGAATGCTCCCCAGGACCTCTGCCAGCTGCCCTGGCTGTGCTAACTTCCCTTCAGCACGGGCACAGGATGCTAGCTGTATTTCAGAATAAACGGGTCTGCTTCTGTTGTTGGCTCTCCGCAGAAAGCTGGGTTCCAAGTCCCCTCTAGAATTTACGACCTAGCACATGAACCAAAGAACACAAACTTCTAGCTTCCCATCTGGGCTTACTACTCCCCAAAACAAACAAAGCAAGAAAGAGTGTTTGAAAATTTCAAAAGTCCGTTACATTGCACGTTCCAGACATGTGACACCTCACGGGGGCGGGGGCAGCACAGCAAGGTAACTTACCGTTTTCCAGGGACAGAAAACATGAAGAAACCTACTTGTATTGGGGGATCTCCACTGGTTCTGAAGGCTTATAGAAGTTCCGTCCAATCTGGTACATTTTCAGCTTTTTAAAGAGCCTGGAAGTATAGTTTTGGAATCTGATAAGTATTCATAATAGCCTTATTCAACCTTCGGGGGCTGGGATGACAGCTCAGTGAATAAAGCACTTGTCACATGTGTGTAGAGGCCACGTAAGGCAGGACACAGGAACACAGAGTGGGGAAACAGGAGGCAGACACAGAAGACTCCCCAAGTTCATGGACCAGTTGGCCTGATGTCAGCAGCAGCCAACAGGAATGAGAACTTATCTCATACAGGGAGACGAGGACCAACAGACGAGCTGTCTCTGACTTCCACACACTGAAGCAAATGTGCACCCTCACACATGTACACACACACACACACACACACACACACACACACACACCACTAGAACAAACACTAAATATACATGAACTATAAGCCATACTTTAAAATGAGGTGGTTGACATTTTTACACATCTAACTACAATACAAGTCTGTGCAATTCTAATTCTCTGACCCCTCCTATGTTGAAAGGAAGAGGCTATTTGTTCTCTTTGTGCCCACACCGCTGTGACACTATCTATCTCCAGCCACTGTCTATGCCCACATCGCTGTGACACTATCTCCAGGCACTGTCTATGCCCCACATCGCTGTGACACTATCTCCAGCAACTGTCTATCCTAACCACCTCTGGCAAGGGGCGGTGGTATCCCATGTATGGGGAAAGGTTAGCAGTTCTGAGTCAGAACACAGGAGCACTAGCTCTGGTGACATGCCTACCGGTGTCACAGAGGTCAGTCTCCCATTCATAAAGCGGGGGTCTGTGTAGCAGTGCCAGCTCTGGGGAGCAAGGAACAGTATAATAAACACAGTGGAAAGCACCTTCCACACATCAGCTGGCCAAGCACAGTCCTCTCATGGGGAAGGAAGGGTCAAAGAGACTGGGTGAGACGTTTGACTAATGCTAGGAAACTGTATAAGGAGGAAGCTACTTTATGTGCTCAGATACCCTGGAAACCCCCAAACTTCCTGACCTCCTCCCCCTCAGTCTGTTGTTGAGCAGAAGGTGGCATCTCTACAAAAGGGTTCAGATACAGCATCCTGAAACACACAGTGCTGCGTGGAACCTGGCACACACACACACACACACACACACACACACGCAGTGCTGTGTGGAATCTGGCCCACATACACACACATACACACACACACACACACACACACATGCGCGCAGTGCTGTGTGGAATCTGGCCCACATGCACACACATACACACATACACACACACACACAGTGCTGTGTGGAATCTGGCCCACATACACACACATACACACACACACACACACACACACACACGCAGTGCTGTATGGAACCTGACACATGCACTCATACACACACATAGTATTGTGTGGAGCCTGATTCATGTGCACGCACACACACATAATGCTGTGTGGAACCTCACACACACACACACACACACAGGCTGTGTGAGACCTGGCACACACGCACGCACGCACACACACACAATGCTGTGTGAGACCTGGCACACACGCACGCACGCACACACACACAATGCTGTGTGAGACCTGGCACACACGCACGCACACACACACACACACATGCTGTGTGAGACCTGGCACACACACACACACACACACATGCTGTGTGAGACCTGGCACACACGCACGCACGCACACACACACATGCTGTGTGAGACCTGGCACACACGCACGCACGCACACACACACAATGCTGTGTGAGACCTGGCACACACACACACACACACGCACGCACGCGCACACACACACACACACAATGCTGTGTGAGACCTGGCACACACACACACACGCTGTGTGAGACCTGGCACACACACACACACACACACACATGCTGTGTGAGACCTGGCACACACGCACGCACGCACACACACACAATGCTGTGTGAGACCTGGCACACACGCACGCACGCACACACACACAGAGCATTCACTTGCTTTCGAGTGTCATCAGGGAGGCTTGCTCAGTTTTCTTGTTCCGCCTCCAAGTCCTATCAATGGAAAATCTGTTTTGACCAAGTGTAGAGAGGGGCCAGGGATCTCACACTGGTCAAATCCCTTCATCCCCAAGGTAACTTTGGACCACATGCCTCTCAGTCCGTTCTAAAGACTGTCAAAAGCTTACATACAACCAGTTCCCTTCCTGCACTCGTGCTGGGAAGTCCTATGTGGGGCTTGGGATAGAGCCAGGGCAGCACACAGCTAGTGGCAGCCTCGTATGTCCCAAACCAGCCAGCTAGTGGAGAACCGAATCCACCATCCGGCCAATTCCTACTCAGTGACCTTGAGTCTGGGGTCAGAGTAGGGCAGTGCACAGGAAGTGAAGAAAAGACTAAAAGCAATAGGGTCTAACTTTTGGACAAGACTGAATAAAGAGGATTTGGGTCAAAGGGATGGAAGGTGTCCCATCTTACTGCCAGAGTACATCAACGATGGTGAAAATCATGCCCGAGCTGCTGCTGGCTCGTTCCCACACAGCCCGGAGCCATCCCATCAATACCCAGGCTGTGCGCCGAAGGCCAAACAACTTACTTTTTGAAGATGACGTTGAAGAAGTGAATGCACACTGGGGAGGTGGAGGGCAGCTGGCTGCTGAGCGTGAGCGTGATCCTCACAGTCTCACCTCCTTGCGTGTCACATGTCAGTTCTGTAACCTGGGAACGGCAGCAGTAAAGGGTACAGCTTACCCTCAGGTGGTCAGGACACAGATCCTATACAACAGCCGTATCCGCGTGACCAACGGAGCTGAGGGTGCTGGTGTGCGGGCTATTCCCATCCACCTCTGGGGGTCAAATTACAACTCTGATGAAGACATTCCCTCAAGAAAATCCCACGTGTGCACATATAGTTAGAGGAGCAATGTACATATTCTTAGGAAGCAGCAGACTGCCTGGCCCCTTCCAAGTTCATGAATTCATGAGAAATTCCTCAAAAAGTGTATTCACAAAGCAGGAAACTGGGGGAGAGGAAATCCTTAAAGGAAAGGGCCAGACGAGAGGAAGAGGAAGATGAGGGAAATACAGCAGAGAAAACGTGGGTGCTAGGATGGGTAATTTCATTCTATTAATAAAAGCTTGCAAAGGGTTGTTGAAAGTCTTAGGGATCGTCCAGAATGGAACCGTTCTAGCAATGTAAGGACCACAGGGATAGGCTCTGTATCAACCGCCGGACTAAAGGAAGCCCTAAGTCACCAGGGGCTGGAGAGATGGCTCTATAGTCACCTGTTCTTGCAGGGGACTAGAGTCTGGTTCTTAACCATTCACACTGGGCTGCCCACAGCTGCTGTAACTCCGACTCCGTATGATCTGATACCCTCTTCTACACTGAGGATGCACGCGTGCGCGCGCACACACACACACCACATATAATTAAAAATAAATCTTTAAACAGCTACAAAGAAACCTCTAAATCATGCAGGGCTCAATACAGAATTTTCATATCCAAGCGTTCACAAATCAGCCAATAAATGTCAATGACCAGGGATGTTTCAAAGGGAAATGAATCCGAAGTCAGCTCACTAGCAAGCATGTGCATAGTCACATCCACCTTCTTCTAGTTTCAGGGTCAGTTTTTACAGCAGGAACTGAACTGCACAGAGGCAAAGAGAAACCTGTCCTTCTGCATGGGGTGGGGTACTGCCCTGGGGAGACTCCTGGTCTCAGACAACTCACACAGAAGTGGCAAAGTCCCCTTCACAGGAGTAGAAGGGACATCCTGCTCCCAGCCCTGCTGGGACCACAGCAAAAGGATGTGGACAACAATAGGTGTTGGAGAAGAACTGAAGGGAGCTGGCAGCAGGCAGTCTTGGAAATTTCCCAAGATCAAACACTTCGTCCCCCTTGATCCCCTCTCAGCAAACACCAACAGCTTCTGCACTTCCTCCATGTGTTCCTGGGCCCGCCCCCTCCAGTTCCCAAGCTGCCAACCTCCCACTGCACATTTCTCCCCCCCCCACCCACCCACAACCCGCCACCTGAGCAATCCACACGCCTTATAGCATCCGCACAGCAATGTTTCTAAGTGACTTCAACTGCTCTGGTACCACCATCCCACACGCTTAGACTATGGATGCTGTGTCTTCCTGTCTACTGCGTGCCCCAGAGGAAGCTGTTCCAATGCTTGGAGCTTCTCCACTATCTCTAAAGCGGGAGCGAGGCCAGCTGGAGCTGCAGGACTGTGCAGATAAATAGGCCACTCCAGGATCTTTATCTTCCTGCAGAGCACAGGCAGCCACAAAGGTCAAACAGAGAACAGCATTTTGGGTTTTTGTTCAAGTCCTTTTGACACACTGCCCGGGCTATCCCATTTCTCTTCCCACCTCTTTCAGGAAACCTCAAGAGGATGTGACTGGGAGACTCTGCTGTGGTGCTTCACTGATCCGTAAGAGACAAACTCTTCTCCTATCTTCAGTGTCCAAAAGGACCTTCAAGGCCACTTCCACACCTCACTAATTAAACTTCGATGACCAAACTTTCTCAAATGCGCCCCTCCCTTCTGTCGTTCAGCAGCCATTCCCCACTGCCTACCTCCCTGACTCTGACATTCTTCTGAAGACACTAATCATAACTCTTCAGGAGTCCTGTTCTTCACCATGCTCCGAGTTCTGACTTTGAGGTAAGATCCTCGAGCTCTCTGAGCTCCAGGAGTGATAAAAGGGTTAAACACACGGTGCCATTAAGAGCATGGCAGGGCCCGGGTGGTGGTGGCGCACGCCTTTAATCCCAGCACTCGGGAGGCAGAGGCAGGCGGATCTCTGTGAGTTCGAGACCAGCCTGCTCTACAAGAGCTAGTTCCAGCACAGGCTCCAAAACCACAGAGAAACCCTGTCTCGAAAAACCAAAAGAAAAAAAAGAGCCTGGCAGGGCACATGGCCAACAAATGTAGTCTGGTAGATATAGCAGGAGCATAATGATAGTTGTGATGCTGATCCAAAGACCTGCCGAGCATAGCACTCTACACTCAGTAAGTGCACAGTCAATGTTAGTATAATAAAAATACTAATGCAATACTGATTATTACTACGGCACTTGGACATTCGACCTCGCTGTGTTCATCTGTAACTCTGATGTTAAGCTGAAAGCCTCTTAGAGAAAAGACGGCTGCTGTACCTGTCTTTATTTTCTTCATGGTGCTAACACCTGAAGTACGTAGTCCACTCTACAAGTACACAAAGGTGGAAAGAGATGTAAGCAAATAAACCTTCCAGCTCACAGATGGAGTCCGGGATAATACTAGAAGGCCACAAGGCAGCCCGAAGGCGGCTTCCAGAAGTATGGACAGGAATATAATGAAGACAAGGAACTCTTCAAATCCTGATAAACAGCCTAGAAAGGTGGGGATTGGCACGGCTAGAGGGTCGGAGTCATTGTGAGGATGCTCACTGTAACTGAGTGACAGGACGTAGAGCAAATAAAGGACACAGTAAGCTCTGTCTACACCAGCGTCACCTCATCTGGGGATAAGGCCAACAGATGCTCTGTCTTACAGCCGACCTTGTCACCTGCGTCCTCACTGACTCCATCCCCAACACGCAGATGTGTCTGACACACACGACATGCTAGTTCTGGACTGACAGGAGCAGTGCTCACCTATTCCTGGCATGCGCAGAACAGAATTTCTCCAGCTTACTAGGAACAACTAAGGTAAACTGGACCATGCCGGTGACACACAAGTGACCTCTAACACCACTGAAGCTTCTCAGCTAATGCTAAAAACACGACTCCAAGGACAAGCTGATCTTAATCCTGACAAGATGCTGGAGACACATCCTAAGAATATTAATATGCTACATTCATCAACATGTCACTGGACAAAGGACTGACGGGCAATAAAATCACTCCAAAAGCAGATTCCGGGGATCTGAGCCACCACATCTCACCACTGGTACCATCCCTTTCAATGTCTTACAGAGGATAAAGGAATGCTCAGAAACTCGTTTCTTATGGAAAATCCCAACACCTTTCTTGTTTAGCAAGGTTAGCTATCCTATGCTGTGGGCACCACAGCGCTTAAAAATGGGGAGCTCGCTGACGCATCAAAGGTCTAATCCTGTGTTCTACTGTAACTCTTTAAAGCCGGGCTCTTTCTTCTCATAGTAATATGGATCCTGTTTTAAAACAGAAATATTGAGAGACCAATGCCTACTGATATCTATTTATGGTATGGTAATGTTGAAAAAAGGAAGATCAAACATTAAACTACTTCAGTGGTCTCATTTTGCAAACACTTTTAGAATTGACATCAGTAACTCATCTCTCCTGTGGCTTAGTGAGGGATGACAGAAAGGATGGTCTTACATTCAGAAACAGACACGGAATTATTTGGCCACACAGGCACCCTGCACGGGGGCAAGAGCGTGCAGAAATGCCAGCCTCGGAGCCATGGAAATGGTGATTCTATAGGTTCCACCTGCTTGGAGGTTTCCAAGTTCATCTGTCTTAAGAATGTGCAGCTCTTGAATGTTCAGCATGCTGGAACCTCAGTTTTATCTATGACGTCAATGGTGACGGTGACGTCTTAGAAACCTTTGGGCTCTTAAGCAAGGGAGTGGGGACGAGGAAGTAGAATGGGAAACACTCCTTCAAATGTCAAGAAAATAAAGAATCTTCTCTGCACATACATAAGCAAATATATCCATGCATGCACACGCTCATGTGTGCACACGCACGTGTACACACACACAGAGAGAGACAGAGAGAAATAGTGACCACACTGTACCTTTTGGTCCAGCTTTTCTGAGAGGAAAAGGCTTGTGCCATCAAATGCTTTTGTCTTGTTCACAAGTTTGCTGTGGCTATAAAGCAAAGCAATCTTCAGCCTCCTTGAGGCTAAGTCTGGGCTATACGTGACATGGTACTGGTACAGCTGCCAATCCTGGGGCAAATCTAAACTAAAGAGATTCGTAACCAGCCGCAGAGGGATTCCGCTAGAACCTGGGGGAAGGAAAAGACACTTTTCACCAGAGGAGCACATCATGTTAATATTAATCATATTTTTAAAAATTGCAGAGGGGGGAGGGCCTTGGACTTCCCACAGGGCAGGGTACCCTGCCCTCCCTTAGGACTGGAGGGGGAGGAAGTGGGAATTTTGAATGGTATTATTTATAAAGCAATAAAAAAAAGAAAGAAAAGAAAAGAGAAAATTGCACATGAACCGTGATTGCTACAAAGCAGCGGCTTTTGATCAGTGGTGTGGGGTTAAACCTTTGCATCTCCAACCTGGCAATGCCACTGGGAGTTAATGTGAGTTTGTGTGCACAACGGACCTCCAAAGACAGAGGAACAGATGTGACTTCCCAAGCTTGGGAGGAGAAGCATCTGAAGGTGACTGCCTGGGCCCCTGGCGCGGCACCTTCCAGATGGGTCTCTGTGATGCAGATCAGTTAGCGAGATTACAAACCCAACAGAAACAAAGGCCTAGCCCATTCTCGCCATGAATGATACAACTCCCAAACTCTAAGACACTGAGCGAATCAGAAGCAGGATGCAGAAATTCTGATGACGTTCTAGCAATAGTCGGAACACTGAGTAGGCCTCCAAAGAAGTAGAGGTGGGTCATGGGTCAGCACGACTTGGCCTTCTGTTTCATACGGGCACATGGAGCCCATGTGTGCTTCCCGGAATGCCTTCCCCTACGGACATTTCTGCTCTCAGCTTAAACATCTGCAGGACAAAATCAGAGCCAGACAGAACATAGCTGGCTGTTCAGAGGATGTCACAAGCTCCTCCCCAGGACAGAATCTAGACGGGTACCAATGACTTTGTTCTCACTTGTCTTGACAGAAAATGATGAAATTTGTATCTTTCTACTACACATACACTAGTTTGTTTTTTTCATGGAGGATAGACAGTACTTGTATACTTCAGTGCCCTCGGTCTGGGCCTATGATCAATGTTTTTGGCACAGGCAGGAGATAATTATGTCATTTTTGCCTAAGGAAAAATTTTGGTCTCCCGCATTCTTAGTGAAGGGCGACACATGAGGAGCAGGCAGAGCCTTGGAGATCATCTGCACCCGTGTGTCCAGGCAGCAGCAGGCCCTCTCAGTGCCCAGGTCAGGAAGGTCTGTAAATCAGTGCGCATCATGGAGGGAGGGGCTAAAAGGACTTGATTCTTATCATTTGTGTGCTCAACTGCATGCACCTGCGTGCAGGTGTCCATGGGGCTAGACAGCTGTGCACCTCCTTGGAGCTGGCGTTACAGGTGTTTGTGAGGGGCCTGACAGGAACAGTGGGATCTGAACATCAGTCCTTTCTAGTGAGGTGTGTGCTCTTCACCACCCAGCCCTCTCTCCAGTTCAAGGACAGCAGAAGGAGCCCACAGCACCAGCATGCAGGGAGGTGACACCTTCTGGGAAATGTTATGTCAGCTGTGTGGCTACCTGCTAGGTAACAACACCTGTTTCTTATTATGCTGCTTTAAAAAAACAAACAAACAGAAATTCCAATTAGTGAGGAGGGAGACACAAAGCTTCCTGCAAATCCAAAGAAAACCACAGACCCTGCTTCCAGAAGGGGCGTCAGTTCACACCTGTGTGTGCCATTTGGGAAGGAGCCTGGAGTCTGAATAAAGAGGGGCCCCCGTTGGCTGAGCTTTCCTTTCTACAGCTAAAATCCCCACAGGCTGATTCTCCACATAGGGTCAGGGCTGGAAAGAGAAGACACATCTCCCTATGTCTTCCCCAAGTGAGAAGGGGGTATCTTTCCTAAAAGTGAGATGTGGTTTGAGGAGGTTCTGTGTTTCTAACACTCTGAGTGCCCAGACAATGTCTTCAAAAGAACAGACGGTCAATAGCTCTCAGGTGATTAACACAGTTCCCTGTTTTAGAACTAGAAACATACGTTCCGTGGCAAGCCCTGGTAACCTTTAAATAGTGACAAGAAGGGACTGGCTACCTAGTTTACAGTCTTTCACGTGTGCCATCTTCTCCCTGGTACAGACACTCAAGTCTACGAAGTCCCGTGTGACTTGGCCTCCTTCCATGAAGGAGCGTCCACTATCATCGGAAGAGACGGTAACCTCATCTGGAAGAAGAACAAAATACATTATGGTGGACCGACTGTGTGCACCCTGGACATCAGTCAAAACGGGTCTTCCTGCGATGTCCTGCATTGCCAACACACCCGACTATACAGAAGACTTCAGCCTCCGCGCTGAAAATTACAGAGGAAGCGCAGGATGTTTAACCAGAAATACTAGTGTTAGCTTTCAGAATACATAGACTTCCTCTTCTTGACTCAGCAGACCGCTGACTCCCTGCGCCCAGGTCCACCTGCTAACAAGTGACAGTGAACTCCTTCTCCTTCAGTTCTAGGGTAACTGTACTCTGAAGAGATCCAGGCTAGCACAGGGGATCGCTCACTTGGATCACTGAAAGCAGAAACCACCCAGGCCTAGCCATCAGGAACCAGATTGTTCCTAAAGAAGATGGGAAGACAGAGTCCACCTCAGCGTCTACCATGTGCCTTAGATCACAGAACAAGCAAACCCCAATACACCTGGCACTCAAGCTGTGTGATCTAGAGGGGACAGGGATCCTGAGACTGAACCTGGCTTCACTGACGTGTCCCCCAGGTGGGAGGGAGAGGAAAGCGGTGGTGTGTGTGGCTGGTCTCTCCCACCCTGTAAATGAATGCTTTGGTCTTTGTGCTCTGTATTTTTGGAATGTGTTTTTCAAGGGCTGGGAAAAGTAACTCAGTAGGCAAAGTGCTTGTCTCTAGCACACATGAGACCCCAAATCCAATCTCCAGAGCCATGCAAAATGGGTGATGTACACTTGCAATCCCAGTACAGAAGGGCTGGGGGTAGAGGCAGGGGATTCAGAAATTAAGGCCATCTTCAGGAATACAGTAAGTTTGAAGCTAGTTGGGCGCTGAGACTCTGTCTCAAGGGTGGTGAGGTTTCAGAATTATTCCCTGAGCAGAAAGAATCAGAAAACTGGTTTCCCCATCTGAATCCCTGTGTCCCAAGCATGACCAGGAAGCTCAGAGAACCCACAGTGAACATGTGAGGATGACCCTTGTGAGGACGACCCATGTGAGGACGACCCGACCTGTGTGAGGATGACCCGCGTGAGAACGGCCCATGTGAGGACAGCCTGTGAGGACAACCCGACCTGTGTGAGTATGACCCTTGTGAGGACGACCCTTGTGAGGACGACCCGTGTGAGGATGACCCGACCTGTGTGAGGATGACCCTTGTGTCTGATGACCCGTGGGAAAGGGAACAGAGCGGTCAATGGAGCCTGCTGTTTCAGGGCTCGGTGGGTCTCTCCGCTCTGTTAAACAGATCCAGCTGCACCCACCTGACTGTGAAATGTCACTGGCTCCACTGCTGGACACCTGACTGTCCCGAGGACTGGAGAACATGGCCTTCAAAGCAGAGAGAAAGTTTGCTCAGATTTAAATCAACTCACAACCCACAAGGTTGCCAAGAGGCAAGAGCGGTATCATGTCTGATATAAATTACCACGATCCAGCAGCAGAAAACACTAAGAGGTAGAAACCGTGAGGGACATGAGGGAGGAGGTCATTCCCCAGTGAAGGCTATGGAGAAGCGGAAGCCCTCTCCCCTTGCCATGCGTGAGCCCGCTGGCATCTGAGCACGAGCCAGGTGACAATGTTAGAGCCCAGAGGGTAAGAGGTGGAAGTAGGACCCTGAAAACCCCCGTAAACAGAACCAAAACTAGTCCACAAAACCAGTTAGTAACATTATTGGCCATTAATATTTTCTCTGCAGAAACTTCTCTTTGCCCAAGAAATTGTTGTACCTTGGCCTGTTTGCTTTTGTTTTTTTAAAGAGCAAATCAAGAGAACACTAAAGGATAACAAAGGCAAAATGATCACAGACTGAGGGCTCTGGTCTGAGGCTAAGTTTCTCCAATTCGTGGGTGTGTAGCTGTTACTCAGGACTGGTTCAGTCTGACCACCCAAAACCAGCAAACAGCCACACTCTGAGCGCTTGCTCAACCAACAGCAGCAGACTCTAAGCCACATCCGAATTGGACAGGACTTCTACTATGAGTTACCAAGCCGAATTATCGCTAAGAAAGTAGAAGGCGGTTCCACATCTTCTATCCACACTGCCTTTTGCACTTCCGGGTCTCAACAACAGTATCTAGTCACTTGGGGGGGAAAAAAAGGTGGAAACCCTGGGAAGAAAGGAGAAGTCAGGGAAGAGAAGCAGGCCGGGGGAAGCAATGCAGGGATGGCCACAGGGAGGACAGGGAGAAACACTCACCACGAGATTTCCTGGGGTGCTCCCCACTTCTCTGGCACCATGGTGGGGGGCCATGCCTCGTGCCCTCACTCGAGCCCGGCCACTCATGTTCCTGAGTGTGCAGAGGCTTTCCTGAGCTCCTGAGCCTCTACAGAGCTGTCTTCTCCTTGGTGAGGAGACAGCGAGACTCTGACTTGGAAGTTGCTCCTGAGACCCTGGCGGTAAACAGCTAGCAGAGCGTGGGCGTGTGGCGCACGTGGACCCCCAAACTGCGCAGGAGCAGTAGGGCGGCAGTGGGCCCCGAGTCACATGGCAGGAAATCTATCTCTGTCTCTCTCCTCCCCTTCCTTTCTCTTTCTCATTCTTTCCAACTCTCCCATTTTTTTCTTCTCCATGCCTCCTCATTTGCTATAAATGCCCAGCTTACAGTCTTTATCATTTTGAGAATGTGTCTCTCTGCTCCTGGTTTTCAGAAATTACCCCAATCATATATATATATATATATATATATATATATATTTTATAAAGCTGCATGACATACCACTCTGGACCCGATGGGAAGCTTGTGCGGAGGTTATAAAATGCGTTCATCTGGGTGCTGTTAGGGTGTACCCTGAGAAGAGGGGAGAGCCACGTGTGGAACGTTAGAAGACGGACCATTAGACTAATGGTGCCCTAGAAATGGATGGAGCATTGTCAATCGATCCTAAAGAAATTAGGCTGGAGGCTAGAGAGGGCTTAGTGGCTAAGAGTACTTGTTGCTCTTTCAGAGGACCTGGGCTTGGTTCCCAGCACCCGCAAAGTGACTCACAACTGTCTGGAACTCCAGGTTCCGAAGACCTGGCACCCTCTTCTGCCCTCCTTGGGCTCCAGTGCACAAATAGACACGCCAATAAAAACGTGTTTTAAAAGTCTAATTCAGGCCAGAGTCTTGAAGACTCTAAGAGGTGCACAGCTGGTGGAAGGGAGAGCTTCCAGGGTGACTTCACTGGGGACAAAGCTGCTTCTGTGACCATGGGTGAGTCACCATAGTTGAGCATGATGTGTCTCAGCCTGTGAAGAGCAGTATTGTACCTGCACACACTGTTTGGAGGTGCATGCAGGCTCCCTAAGTGTGCTGACTGCATGCACTGTGTTTGGAGGTCCGTGCAGGCTCCCTAAGTGTGCTGACTGCATGCACTGTGTTTGCAGGTCCGTGTGGGCTCCCTAAGTGTGGCCTGCGTGCACTGTTTGGAGGTCCATGCCGGCCCCCTAAGTGTGCTGACTGCATGCACTGTGTTTGGAGGTCCGTGCAGACTCCCTAAGCGTGCTGACTGCTGTGTGGCACTTTTCTCTGGGACGAAAACCTTGTGTTTTGGAGGAGGCTCCAAGTGCTCCATCAGCAGCGTCTGGATAATCGACTGAGGATTGGAGAAAGTATGTGAATCCCTGGGTGTTCTGAGGAGTGAACAATCCATCCCGCAGGCAAGTTCTTGGGCTCAGAAAATAACTCAAAGGTTATTTCCTACACCTGCCCATACACTAGGCCTCTCTTTCTCAACCATAGAGAAGCTGTAGGAGAGCTGAAAGGTACTTTCAAACCAGGTGAGCGACCTGGAAGAGACTAACCTGCCGAAGGGGCCCCACCAGCTGAGCTGCCTGCAAGTTCTGCAGTAAACTCTGTGTTTCCGGCTTCCATGAAAGGATGCCCATGCTGGGGTGGGTTTTTTTAATGATGCAGCCTCTTGGATAGGAACAGCCTGAACCATTTCCTTCCAGCGACAGGAAAGCACTGCCAGGTGTCTAAACAATAAAGAAAAGGGACATGGGAAGCAGGGATTAAAAGCAACAAATTTGAAAGCAGCAAAATTTAATTCCTCTGGTGTCTTAGAACCTTCAGAAGCTGGGACAGTAAAGTCAAGTGTGCAGTTGAAGGCATAAATGTAAAAAACAAGGACTCTCTTAGCACACTAGGTTTTCCATATAACAGTATGGATTAAAGCCCAGAGTTTGAAGAAAAATGATTATTATTTAAGGAAAATCACTCATATATAGTCTTATCTTATGTACCATTGAAAAGAAAAAAGGGGAGGAAAGGGAAGAGAGAGGAGGGGGAAATGGGAGGGGAGAGAGAGAGGTGAAGAAGAAGGAAGGGAGGAAGGAAATGACAGGAAAATGATGCAAAAACACACTTCTCAGTTCCCAGGGAGAAAGAGCTAGTTTATTCTGGAACCAAATTACGGGGGGGGGGGGGGGGCATGGCTTGTGAACATGGGGCTAGGTTACCCCAGGTTCCAATGTGGAGACAGGTTCATGGCATTTTTTATGGTAACAGAATAAAGAAAGTTACAATTCACAGCATGAAGCACCATTAATAAAATCTCAGGGTCAGAAATTGGCGTTCAACCTGAAGATCCAAAAAGCAAAACAGCCAGCCACTGACTCTTACCTCAACCTCAGTCTGAAATGGCAATCCTGCCTCCAGGAATCTCAGAATGCTGAGAGCTGTCTCCCCCCCACCTCTCCCTCCCCTCTCATCTTATATTCTTCTCTAGGGCTGGCATTAATGACATGCACCACTGAGATTAAAGGCACGCACCACCCAATTTCCATGGCAACTAGTGTGGCTACTGGGATTAAAGGTGTGTGTCAGTTACCATACTCTGGTCTGTAAGGCTGACCAGTGGGACTGTTTTACTTTCAAATCTTCAGGCAGGCTTTATTTATTAAAACACAATTGCAATGCCACTAGAACAGCACTTTCGACATACCTTGGTGCAAGCATCTGGGAGGCGGGTTCCTGAAGGATGGAGGAGCCTCTACCATGGGCCTCAGATGTTATAGTTCAATTGGCATTTGTAGACACATTCACAAAAGAAACTGCAGCAGATCGGCAGGCAGTAGAAGAAAGAGGGAAAGGGGTTTATAATTTATCTTGGAAAGTCAACCATAACTTCTCCTGTACTTGATATCAGCGGTGGGTCACCCAATCCTGATCAAATCACGTGACTGTTGATGCCAGGAGGCCAGAACCAATGGTTGTCATCGTGGCGATGGCAAGAGGCAGTATAAGCCTGAAGTATCCTGTGTGGACCAGGATCTTTGCAGATCCCAGGTCAGCTAGACCTCTGGCAAAGAGCATTTGTTCAAAAACTGTGTCTTTGTTCCTCCCCAAGAAGGCCTGACAAAC
Source organism: Microtus oregoni (assembly GCF_018167655.1). Lineage (NCBI taxonomy): Eukaryota > Metazoa > Chordata > Mammalia > Rodentia > Cricetidae > Microtus > Microtus oregoni. The sequence continues at coordinate 31,920,866 of NW_024543067.1, forward strand.
TGTAGGACTTCCAGCATTACCTTGAGATGTATTTATTTGATCACCAAGACAGAATGTAGAAGTAGAAGCCTTTTAAAATGTTGATTTAACCTCAGGGGAACCAGAAAATCAGAGGGTAGGATGGCTGTGTCTAGTTGCTAGGAGAGCAAAATCCCCATGGAGATTAGTCATTTTGAAGGTTCTCCTTGAGCACAGCTCTCATTTTAACTATAACTTTAGTGACAACGTTCAGGTAGACAACATACTAAGGCCAGAGGCAGCAATGCTGACTTCTTCCGGATAGCATTAGAGGAACTTAGTCTGTAGTTGGGAGATGCTTCCCTAAACTGCAGGGCTCTGATGTTTCAGGGTTTCTGTGAGTGTTCTAGACTGGTTCCACACATGCTGATATTTCCTCCTAGAACAGACATTTATGTGGCAATAGCATATGTTGGAGTTATTTGTTGTGGACACAGAAGCCACAGATCTCATCTTAAGAGAAAGAAGAGATGATTTATTCTAGAGCCACTTGGGGCGATCGTGGCTCAGGAACACAGACTTAGGTTATCTAAACCCCAGGTTCTAGTATGGAAGCAGCTTAACAGTTTTCATAGTTTTTCTTTTAAAAAAGAAAACAAACTATCTTTTTTCATTTTACATACCAATCCCAGATTTCACTCTCTCACCTCCTCCCATACCCTCCACTTTCCTCCTTCCATCCACACCTCCGTGTACTCCTCAGAGAGGGTAAGGCACATTGCTTTAGGCAGGGTCCAAGGCCCTCCCTACTATATCTAGGCTGAGCAAGGTATCCATCCAAAGAGAATGGGATCCCAAAAAGTCAGTACAAGCAATAGGGATAAATCCTGGTGCCACTGCCAGTGGCCCCGCAGTCTGCCCCAGCCATACAACTGACACTCACATTCAGAGGGTCTAGTTTGGTCCTATGATGATTCCTTCCCAGTCTGGCTACAGTTGGTAAAGGAAAATAGATAAGATCGCAAGACAAAATCGGGAGCATGGGGGTGGGGGGAGAAGGGAAGGCGGAAGGGGAAGATGAGGGGAGAAGAGGGAGGAGAGTTTAAGGGAACAGGAGAGTCAAGATGGAGGAAGGACAGAGATGAGAGCAAGGAAGGAGATATTTTGATTGAGGGAACATGGGGCTAGCAGGAAACCTGCCACTAGAAAAATTTCCAGGAATCTATAAAGATGACCCCAACTCAGACCCTAAGCAATTGACGAGAAGGTGCCTGAACTGGCCTTGCCCTGTAGTCAGATTGATGACTATCTTAAATGTCACCTTAGAACCTTCATCCAGCAACTGATGGAAACAGATGCAGAGACCTGCAGTGGAGCACTGGACTGAGCTCCCAAAGTCCAGTTGAAGAGTGGGAGGAGTGAGAATATGAGCAAAGAGATCAAGACTACGATGGGGACACCCTCTGAAGCAGTCTACCTGAGCTAATGGGAGCTCACCAGCTCTGCTCTTAGACCATGATGAGGACACCCTCTGAAGCAGTCCACCTGAGCTAATGGAGGCACCAACTCCTTTCCTATAGTTGTCTTATCTATAATTTATTTACTTCTATTTCATTTGCATTCATATTTTGCCTCCACATATATCTGTGTGAGGGTGTTAGATCTTGGGATTAGAGACAGTTGTTAGCTGCCATGTGGGTGCTGGGAATTGAACCCAATTCATCTGGAAGAGCAGTCAGTGCCCTTAAGTGCTGAGTCATGTCTCCAGCCCCCCAGTTTTTATAGTTTTAAGGAACAGAGAAAGTCATAAATTAAGGCAAATTTAAAACACATTGGTGAGCTGGGCAGTGGTGGCACACGCCTTTAATCCCAGCACTCGGGAGGCAGAGACAGGCGGATCTCTGTGAGTTTGAGGCCAGCCTGGGCTACAGAGTGAGTTGTAGGACAGGCTCCAAAGCTACAGAGAAACCCTGTCTTGAAGAGAAAAAAAAAAGCCACCCACATTGGTGAGATGGGCACCTATGCCTTTAATCCCAGCACTCAGAAGACTTTAGTCTACAAAGTGAGTTCCAGGACAGTCAGGACTATTACACAGAGAAACCCTGTCTAGAAAAACAAACCAAAACAAAAAATCCAAACACATTGATGAGTACTTTAGAGAGGCAGGTACAGCGAGATGGGGAAAGCTTTCCTATAGGACCAAGGTGCTACCTGGTGACATCTTAGCTTGTGGATTGGTAGAAGCCAGTTGCTTGCTAGGGCAATGGCTCCTACTCAGCTGCTCTCTGTTATCATGAGACGTTAGTTTTGTTGTGAAGAGAGCAAGGAACAGCTGTTCTGGAGGGCCAGAACTTAGCACAAGCGAAGGTCATTAGCCTCTGGGCTTGCAACTTTCCAGTCTGCACAGTCCTGAAATTCTGATCAGCCAATCATCTACACGTCCGTTTCCCTGGTGAACGTGTCTGACCGTTTTTTGTCCTCAGTGTCCTCATATCTCCTGGTCCCAGCGTAGAGCCTGCGCAGAAGGCTTTCTCAACACACTAGCTGTTGGCAGTCACTTCTTCTGCTTTGGGAAAGATCCTTTACAAATATGTAGCATGTGGTCTAATGGAAGATTCTCATTGCCACAGTATTAGATGAGACTCGGCCATCTCAAACGGCATGCACTTATTCATCTGTTGCATATGTGTGTGGACATGTGGGGGCAAGCACATGCCATACACACATGTGGCAGTCAGAGGACAACTTTTGGGAATCAGTTTGCTCCTTCCTTCCACCAAGTGGGACCTGAAGCTCAAACTCTGATCATCAGGCTGTGGCCAGTGCCTTCATCCTCTGAACCAGTTCATTGGTCCAAGACACAGCAACTTAAAAAATACTAAAGATCTCAAAATGAATGTCATAAAAATGCATTTCATACATATTACTAGCAGTTGTCTTACAAGCAATGAAAATGAACTTTATATCCTCCCTTTTCTTTAAAAGAACGTTGGTGTTTGCTTCCAAAAGTCCCTATCTTTAAAAGTAGACATTGAGAATCAATGAAGTATGCTAACCAGAATTTAATAAAGGGCAACGAAAGATATTTTTTTTTTCCCAGATAAAAAAGGAGTATTCAACCGGGCAGTGGTAGCACATACCTTTAATCCTAGCACTTGGGAGGCAGAGGCAGGTAGATCTCTGTGAGTTCAAGGACAACCTGGTCTACAAGAGCTAGTTCTAGGACAGCTAGGACTGTTACACAGAGAAACCCTGTCTTGAAAATAACAAACAAAAAAAGTAGTGTAAGTCCCCAAGTCCCGGTCTCTGGCCTCCATCTTTGGAGGCCCTGTCCCTGTACCCACCAAGCCTTGACCCCTCCCTGGAGGAGTGTCAAGACAGCCCGCCAAAATCTTGACCACTCCCCCAGTTTATTTAAACTGCTTCCCCAGAAAGTTCCCCTGTGGTCCCCCCACTTCCCCACCCCCATTGCATTGATGCGGCTTCCTGGTTTCCCCTCGGGGCTACCCGCATTATACTGGAGAGTATGTGGGGTAAGGGGAACACTTTTCCATTGTTGGTGGGAGTACAAACTTGTATAGCGGGCTTTGGAAATCAGTATGGCAATTTCTCAGAAAATTAGGAAATAATCTTCCTCAAGAACCAGCAATACCACTTTTGGATATATAACCAAAGGAAGTTCATTCATACCACAAGAACATGTCCTCAACTATGTTCATAGCAGCATTATTTGTAACAGCCAGAACCTGAAAACAACCTAGATACCTCTCAACCAAAAACTGGATAAAGAAAATGTGGTACATTTACACAATGGAGTACTTCTCAGCAGGAAAAAATAATGATATCTTGAAATTTGTAGGCAAATGGATGGATCTGGAAAAAAACATATTGAGTGAGGTAACTCAAACCCAGAAAAACAAATATATGTACTTACTCATAAGTGACTTTTAGACATAAAGCAAACAAAAACCAGCCTACAATTCACAACCCCAGAGAACCTAGACAGCAAAGAGGACCTTAAGAGAGACATTCATGGATCTAAATAGAAAGGAGAAAAAGACAAGATCTCCTGAGTAAGTTGGGAGCATGGGGGGTCACCGGAGAGGGCAGAAGGGGAGAGGAGAGGAAAGTAGGGGAGTGGAGAAAAAATGTATAGCACAATAAAAACATTCAAAAAAGAGAATCTGCTATAATGAACCTGGGTTTGATACTTATTCCTTATTCAGATAGTTCCTACTTTGATTTCACTTCCACAGAGGCTGTTTCATGCTGCACAAAGGTTTCTTCTCAGCAAAGGGTACAGAAGATAGCACTCTTTACGTCGGCATGGTGGACGGTGCTAATCTTTAAGCCGGCACAGTGAACAGTGCTGATCTTTAAGTGGACGAGGTGGACGGTGCTCTTTAAATCCGCATGGTGGACGGTGCTGATCTTTAAGCGGACGTAGTGTATGGTGCTGATCTTTAAGTGGACGAGGTGGACGGTGCTAATCTTTAAGTCGGCAGGGTGGACGGTGCTGACCTTTAAGTGGACATAATGGATGGTGCTCTTTAAATCCGCACTGGTGGACGGTGCTAATCTTTAAACCAGCGAACAGTTCTCTTAAACCGGCCCTCACTCTGGTTTTCTTCCACTTCTTGCCCTTCAACCTTCCATTCCCTCTTCTCCCCTTCTCTCCCCACTCGCCCGTTCTTCGGACTCATTGTTTCAGGCTCTCTTCACTTGGTCTCACTGGCTCCATGTCCACTCTCCACTCCCCAGCCAACTTTGCACTTCTAGCTCATACGTTATTGACTCTTCTTTCCTGGCAGCCCTGCTCCTGTTAGATGTCCATGGTGGTTCTGTTTTCTCCTTTAGTGCTTAAGTGAGCTCTCACCATGTGTGTACCGAAGAGGACAGGAAAAAGAGAATCCCTAGTTTTGGTTTCATGCTCACATCTTCCTCTCCTGGCGATGGTGTGCCCTCTATAAAGAATAAAGCTTCCCTTTCCAGCTGCCAGCCTACCACTCCCCCATTAGGTTCCCAGTCTTTTTATTCTACCCAAACTTGATATTACCTAATGTGGTGGACAGAAGCTCGTAACTACACTGTTGAGAACATAGGAACATGTGGGGAAACAAGTCCAGTTGAAAGACAAGTGTGTGCCCTTGCAAACCAGCACCATTAAAAAGGACCAGCTAAGGTAGCCTGGGTGCAGCTCCACACTGGCAAACCAGTGCAGAACCGGGGAACTCATAAACTCCACCCTCCCGAAGACCGGATTTGCTGAGTCGGGCAGCGGTGGTACACTTGGGACTTGGGAGGCAGAAACAGGTCTACAGAGCAAGTTCCAGGACAGCCAGGGCTACACAGAGAAACTCTGTGTCTAAAACTCAAAAAAGAAGAAAGGAAGGAAGGGAGGGAGGGAGGGAGGGAGGGAGGGAGGGAGGGGAAGAAAGAAAGAAAGAAAGAAAGAGAGAGAGAGAGAGAGAAAGAATGAAAGAAAGAAAGAGAAAGAAAGGCTGGATTTGTTAAGAGACATTGTAACTTAAAGGTCCCTGAGAACAGGCAGGAGTAACCTGAAATGTATACTGTGTTCTTATTCACCAAACTGAACACTTGAACACCAAGAACTTGGCTTCTCTCCTCTTCTGGGTATCTGGGAAGTGTAACACACAATCACACACACACACACACACACACACACACACACACACACACACACTGAAGCTAAATCCCACATTATCCCCTCCTTCTCCACCCCACCCCCTGGTTTGCTGCCAGTTTCCTGCTCTGAGGTGTGAATCCACCAGAGGGCAATTAACTCTCTAAACTCTGGGGAGCCAATTAGCAGAATAAGAGCAAGTGGAACCACAAGGTCCCAAGAGCTTTTGTCCAGCCCCTTATTTGCAGTTCAAGTGACCAGAGGCTCAAGGAGTGAGACACACGGCACATTACCATCGCCTTAGGCAAGTCCTTTAGAGGGTATGGACCTTGGCGCCTCCCTCTGTGGGAGGGACTGGACTAATTGAACAGTTTCTAGGCTCATCCTGGGGGGGGGGCCAGGACTATGTTGAGGGTGTTACCTCATCCACCTCTGTACCTCCATATATGATTACCTTCAATTAGAGATGAGACTACCAAAACACAGAAAAGCTCAATAACTTGCCCAAGATCGGCAACTAGGGAATGTTGCAAAGCTGGTCTAAGAACCCACTAAAATCCACCTCCAGAATTCTTAAATCCTAATTATTAAATCAAGGAATGCCCATCATGTTATACTTTTTAAAAACAGTTAAGTTTTCCAAATGTCTTCCATTGTCTATAAACAAACTAAACTAAGAGCTGAGTTGGTGAACTCTGGTTTTTGTTTTTTGGGGTTTTTTTTGTTTGTTTGTTTGTTTGGTTGGTTGGTTGGTTTTGGTTTTTCAAGACAGGGTTTCTCTGTAGCTTTGGAGCCTGGACTGGAACTAGCTCTTGTAGACCATGCTGGCCTCAAATTCACAGAGATCCATCTGCCTCTGCTGGGATTAAAGGCATGTGCCACCACCACCCCGCTGGTGAACTCTAAAGCTAGCAGCTAGTATCTCTGCTGGTTCTGCCTCCTCCAGGCTTCTCCTGCTCTCCTATAGCAGAGGAAGATACAGGCATAGACTGTCCAGCCTGCAGAGCACAGACATAGACTGTCCAGCCCGCAGGGTACAGGCATAGACTGTCCAGCCCACAGAGTGGAAACTAGTCACTCTGGCTATACAGAAACTGTCTGCTAAGCTCTGTCCAGAGCCTTCAAAGACTTGCTTTTGCAATGGTACAGCAGCTTACACTTTGCCTAGGCACATGTCATTCTTCAGGATGGTTCCTTACAGTCATTCATGTGATAAAAAGGAAGCTACAACTCAAGAACTTAAATGACTTGCCTGATTTAGGCCACAGAAGCAGAAAGTGGCCAAGCCACAGTCTCAGGTTCTGGCTCCCAACAACAAGCTCTTTCCTGAAGTCATCCTGGCACCCTAAGTGTCTTCCTCTTACTGTCAGGCGAGGGCTTGGGAACACAAAAGAATCTAAGCACTGCCAGCAAGTTCTCCTGGTTTTGAAGACGATCCTTCCCGAGTCCCTCAATGGAAGGAGGGTCATCCAAGGGTAAAAATGTTACGTTTGGGATCAACTTGGAAGGGAAGGTTATGCCTTAAACAAAGTCATGACAATCACATAAAATACATTTAACATACATAACACATTCAGAAGCACTCTTCCCCATAATAATCATTCCGCAAACATAGGCTAGTTTAACATAAATTTAATGCAAAGGGTATAGGTGAAACAATCCATAACAATTTAATTACAAAGCTTTACCAAAATAATTTTTTTCAGGAAAAAAAAACCATAGGCACTTCTAGTCTGAAAATACAAGCTTAGAAAAAAAAATTGTATGATTCTGAAATATGGCTTAGCTTTAAGAACTTACTTGGAATACACAATATGATATGACTAACCTTCCTTTTTCAGGTTGATTCTGTAATAGATTTTGATATTTAATTTCAAGAAATGTAAAATGCATATGAGGGCAACTTAAACTCACTGCAAAGAAGGAAATGTGTGTGTGTGTGTGTGTGTGTGTGTGTGTATAATCAGCTGCCTAAATCATGGGAGGCATCATTACTTCCTAGCCCAGGGAAAAGTCAGGTATTCTCTCTCCACACTTCACAGAAGAGGGACTCTATGCCCAGCGTCACCCCTCATCCCAGTGTTCCCCCAGCTGGAAAGCAGAGTTTACCAGATTACCAAATCCTAAACTCTCTCCTACTGCCCAGTGTGGATCTCTAACAACACCAAGACCCCGGTCAACATTTCATCAATACTCATTTTAAAAACAGAACTTTTAAGCTGGGTGTGGTGATGCACACCTTTAAATCCTGGCCCTTGGAAGGCAGGGATGGTGGGTCTCTGAGTTCAAGGCCAGCCTGGTGGAGGAGGAGGAGGAGAAGAAGTAGAGAGTTCTAGGACTCTACAGAGAAACCCTGTCTTGAAAAAGCAAAACAAAGAGAACCCAGAACTTTTGTTTTGCCTTTGCTGGGTGGCTGGTGCTCTGTAATTGTGGTTCTGCCCACACTATAACACTAGAGGGAGGAAACGTTATTCACAGCTTTTAATTGCCGCCTTTAGGGAAGAGAACAAACAAAAACACCTGGACCTAAGCTCTAGGCTGAGAACCTGACCTAAAACTCTGGGCGGCAGAACTCTAATCTTGGAACCTGCCCATAACAGTGACCAAAGGTCCTAGCTTGACAGCGTGAAGCCTTCTGATTGACAGCATAAAGCCTTCTGATTTATGAACGATGCTTTATTTTTGTGACCAAAATCCCTATTCACTGTGGCAGTGGTAGAGAAGGCACTTCTCAGACCTTTCTGTACCTCCCGGGGAGCTCAAGCCCAGTGTTTGGCACAAGCAGGCATGCCCTGACTTCTGTTGAACTTGGAAAGTCCAGGAGTGGATTTTCAAGATTGGTCCACAGATAGGCTCAAAGGCACTATAGAATCAGTGTACTGAGATACAGATTCAGAGGAGAACCTGGAGGTTTCAGCGTTTAACAAAGAACAGACAACTAATTTGAAGGCACTAGTTCAGTTCCATTTAACAACAACAACAAAAAGGACAGAAACAGAACAACCATATAACAGACACACAAAAGATTTTTTTTTCCTTTTGCACAAACCCATAGTTCATCAAAGTCTCTTTTACTGTTCTCTCTGCACAGCACTGCCAACGCTGCTTATTCCAGTTTAAACTTCAGGTCCAGCAGAGACACGAAATAAACAACTTTGTGGACGTGACACTATCATTGATGTCTCTTCCGTTGTAAACACTGATAGGAAAAGGGCAAGAAGATATGTGTGCTTTTTCATATTTGTATTTTTAATGCTTTCTTAATCCAGCTTATAGGGACATATGAAGACAGAAGAAACACTTAGGAGGTGATCATTCACATTGTGAAGGGATTTTCCATTTATTTCTATCAAATACCGTCCTCTCCTAGGGCCCCGAGTTTGATGTGTTGCTTAAATGCAGCTTGTCAGGAATAGGTTTCTAGTGCAAAGTGAGGTGCCCCCACATCTTCACCTTGACGTTCCGCTGAGGAAAACTTTGCCTCTTGTTTTCTATTCACAGGCTGGGGACACCAACAGCTGGTGAAGGAAATCAATGGCTTCTATTTTCCAGGATTGGATGATTTGAAAAATTCAACCATCAAAGAAAAACCCACTCTGGACACAGTCCTCCCCCATCTCACACTGAGCTTTCAAAACCAGCGGTCTTCTCCTCACTGGTCCAAGCGACCGTGGGCTAGAGAATTAAGAGGCCGATGGCCAGAAGGAAAAGCCACTTCTTCCCATGGATGGCAGGTATGGAAGAGAGCCTCCATCCTCACCCTGGATACCACTGCCCCTTAACAGAGAGCCAGCCCAGCTCTCCGTAAAAAGTCACGCGGGCCTGGGAATGTTCCCATCCTATCTTTGTGCCAAATAATAATCGGTATCTCATCTTTTCCCCATCAAGCAGAATTGGGTATTTTAAAACTTCAGCCGAAGAGATGTAGTCAATTCACAGCAGAGTGGCCTCACCGCTCAAACCAGCCTGCCAAGTTGCGGATACTCTTGGGCTGGTCCCCAGAGGTCTGCACAGCTTGGCAAGTCCTGCACCACGGCTCATCCCAAAAGGAGGTAATGTGCACAGCATAGCTCCGGCGCCAGTGGAAGTAGCGGCGATAGACAGCCACATTTCGGTCAAGAAAGAGCAGGTAGGCTGCCAGGGAGGCAGCATTAGGGAAATCATCCACGTGGATGAAAGCACCACGAGGCACAAAGCGCTCATAGTTGGCACGGTCAGGACCTAGCACCACTGGCACGGCCCCGGCCAGGAAGGCATTCCGCCACAGCTTCTCAGTGATGTAATCCACGTGCTGCGAGTTCTCAAAGGCCAGGTAAAACTTGTAGCGGGCCACAGTGTGCAGCAGTCCGCTAGCTGGCACCGGCTGTCCGGGTCCCGCCCGACCAAACACGTCCACAGGCACATGCCGGCTCAACTGGTGGTAATAACGGACCCGTGCATGGTGTTCATTCCAGTGGCTCACAACCCAGGCCACCAGGCCCCGCTTGCGTGCCAGCGGGGGAGCCAGGCCTGGTGGCTGGTCAGTTGGGTGGCTTCTGGGGTAGAGGAAGCCATAGGGCACGAAGACGTCCGAATCGGCCCGATAGGACAAGGTCCAATTGAAAAGGTTCTTAGCCAAGCCTCGCAGCCCAGGGGTGTGGGAGGGTGATTCGAAGTTCATCCACACCCAGCGCTGACCCGGAGGTCTAGAGCCTGCGGTCTCCAGGGCTTCGCCTGCTAGCATCGCCGCTCCCTCATGGTCGTCGAATAAGCGTAGCTCCAGAGCCTCGTCGGTGCGCACTTGGGCGCCCCAGGGCGGGGGCCAGTCGGGGGGTCCCTTCACCAGATCGCGGTGGTGGAACAGCACTGCTTGAGCTTCCCCGTAGGCCGCGCGGTCGGTGAGCAAGCGGCAGCCGCTGATGTTGAAGCGCAGGCTGCAATCAGGGGGAGGCCTAGAGTAGCCGCCGCGCCCCGCAAAAGGTTCCCACCAGAGCAGCACGCTAACTGGGCGCGGCGGAGCTGGGGACGCCCAGGGCAGCTGCGGCAGCTGTCCCCAGCAGATGCAGGCGGTCAACGCGGTGCACAGCAGTCCTGTTGCAGTCAGCGCAGAGGAGCTCAGGGGTAATCCCCAGCCTCCGCGCCGTGCGCGTCGCCGGACCCCTGGTGTCCCCATGCAGAGCCCAGGAGCCGCCGCCTCGGTTCGCCACGCGTCCACCGACCGCGAGGGGCGGCACCGGCTCTCATACTGCAGCAGCTCACGACCGGCCCGGGCCGTGGAGTGGGACGGGCGGGGCATCCGTAGGCCCGCGGGCGGTGCCGCGCCCCTCCCAGGTCCAGCGCGAGGTGAGCCCCGCGGACAGCCTGGCCCGGCGCCACCCTGTCCCTCCCAGACACTTCGCCCTCAGACCTGCGGGGCCGGGCCCGGGGCGTTTTCTGCTGCGCCTGCGCTGGTTCCCTTGTACAGCAAGGGCTCCTGGGCTCCTCAATTGCTCCCGGTTGGAGCCTCACCCCGGGTCGCAGTCGCGCCTCTCTGTGCGAGTGTGTCCGCTGTCCCCGCGCCTAGGTGGCCTGAGCCTTCACCTTTCAGAGTAGTGGACTTGAGAGGTCCCCAGAAGTCTCTAGGCGGTGGTGTGGGTGGATGGGGTCGGGTGTGAGCTTGTGATTGCACTCCAGAGCTCAGAGCAGAAACAGCTTCCTTCCGTATTGCCTGGTGCTTGGCCAGTGACGCCCCGGGCGGGGTGGGGGTGGGGATGGGAGTGGGGGTGGTGGTGAAGCTGGACTCAAGCCCTAGAAAAAGGACTGTAGACCAGATCTTGGAGACCTGCAAGACAGGCCAGCTGTGGAGTCAGGCACGGACTCAGAGCAGTGTGACAGGTCCTAGAAACACTGCAAAGGGAGCTCGTGGAGACATCACAGTACAGAAGGCAAAAGTGTTATCTGAGTTATGGAAATGCAGTCTATCCTTGACTCCCCACCAGAAAAAGAAAGGGGGGGGGAGTTTTAAGGCGTTTATTTCACTGAAACGGATCATGCACGCGACTTTACCCAATAAACCATCTAAGTTTGCCTCAGTTTCTCCACACCATATATTTGCAGTCTGATTTTTTTAGGTTTATTTAATTCTGTGTTTATAGATGTTTTGCCTGTATGTGTACTGCACGCATGCCTGGTGCCACAGAGGTCAGAAGAGAGCGTGGGATCCCCATGGTTGTGAGCCACCATATCAGTACTCTGTGAAAGAAACAAGTGCCCTTAAGCACTGAGCCACCCATCTTTCCAGCCCCCGCAAGCAAACAGATTTTTGAACGTGAATATTCAATGTAAGGATGACACATAAGAACTTTTAAATATGAGCAGACAAGTCACACACATGCGCGTGGAGCATACTGCTGCAGGGAGACATCCCCAGTCAATTCTAACTTCAGATACTCTGATTTGCATAAGAAGTTTGATGCCCACTAATGTGAGTTGACTGGACAGCTTTTGTACAGCCCTTGAGCCCAATTGCAGGCCAACAGCATTCCTTGTGCTACGGAGCTGAGGATGAATAGCTGCATGAATGAAGATTCACTGTTTTTAAACACTTAAGAAGTAATTTCTACTCCCAGGAAGGTAATGCAAAATACTTGGGACTATAAAATGATGAATAAATGTTCTATGTTCGTGATTGCGCCCAAGTTAAGGCTGCGCTAATTTGTCACGTGTACCTAGATGGTTACAGCTAGGTATCTGCATCTGCGATCACATGGGAAGCTTAACCCCAGGGCTAGACCCTCTCTTATTGAGTCATTCAGCTGTTATTAGCTGGAATTCTAAAAGCGGGGGCGGGGGTGCTGATTTAATTAGAGAAAGCAATTTTGAGAAGAGTTTTAGCTCCGGCCTGCAGTGTGTCCACATAAGCTAGGGAGAACCTGTTGGGAGGGGGCCCTTCACATCATCACCACAGGAAACACACCTGAATTTGCCTTTTGAATGTGTTTTCATTGGTTTGTTTTAATTTTTTAAAATGCTTATTACATCTTTATTCATTTGTTTTGCGTTGGTGCAGAGGACAACTGGCAGAAAGGGAGTCCCTCCTCCTATCATATGGGTCCTGAAAAATCAAGAGAAGAATGTAGAAGCTTCTAGTAGTGTCTTCTGGTGGCTCTTCCTACCAGCATTCAGGAACAGGGTGGGAGCTCCTACTGTTTAGACTCATCTTCCCACACCCTACAACATTTTATAGTATTTCTAGGGTAATGTTTTAAATTTAAAAAAAAATGAAATTCAACAATTTTTATTCAAAAATAGAAGTTTCAGTAATTTCCCACTGTTTGGAGTCAGGGCCTCTTATAGCCCAAGCTGTTCTTGAGTTGACTACACAGCTGGATACTAGCCTTGAATTTCTGATCTTCCTGCCTTCACCTCCTAAATCCTGGGATTATAGGTATGAACCGCTAAGCCTAGCTTGCTTTTGGTTTTATTAACATAAGAGCTATAAAGGCACAGACCACATGTGTTAATTGAAAGGAGTGTGTTGGTTTTCCTCTTATGCCACAGACAGTTGGGGGGAAGAGATCACTGAAGCCTGGGGAAGAGGATCACTGGAATAATTCAGAACAGTTAACATGAGGGAAAAGAGCTGAGATGATTGTGCAAGTTTGTGTCCAACCTGGAGGCAAGAAAGTGATGTGAGATTCATAACTGAAAGTGAAATTTTGTCACATGTGAGGGTAGATATATGGACGTAAGGATTCCTGCTAAGCTGGTCTGCTCACACGTGTAGACTCTGGTGAACAGGCATGTTGAATTTTGTCACATGTGAGGGTAGATATATGGATGTAAGGGTTCCTGCTAAGGTGGCCTGCTCGCACGTGTAGACTCTGGTGAACAGGTGTGTTGGTTCAGGAAAGACAACAAGCTTTTCGCTTCAGTTGTCCTCTTATATATCCTAGAATATCACTATGCCATCAGTAAGGGTTGAGCTGAGCAGAGCTGGAGTGGAAGGGGGCACAGCAGAAAAGCTGTGAGACCCTGTGCCTGCCCTTTAGACCAGATCCCATAGTCTGGAGGGTCAGGCCACGCCTCCCGGCAGCTCTCTCTGGAAGAGAGCAGACTGTGCAATATGACTTGACAGCTTTCAATTCATGGCATCTGGCTCTTCCGTGCTCTTGTTCACATAAGCTATACTGAATTAAATCATGTGATGTGAAGCTTCCTGGTAGCACCACACACACCCCCGTAAAAGTCTGACATTTATTTTGTTGCTCTCGGTAGAGGCTCCTCTGGCACCCTTTCCTGGCAGTGTCCCTTCCTGTCCCCTCACCTCTTTCAATGAAGATCCTCTCTAGATTTGTTTGGTTGTTTGGTTGCTTTCACTGTGTAACCCAGGCTGGCCTGGAACTTGCTCTGTAGAGCAGGCTGACCTCAAACTAAGAGATCACCCTGCCTCTGTGTCCCGAGTGCTGGGTTTAAAAGGGTGCACCACCACTGTTGGCTACTCTGCAGGTATTAAATGGAAGCTTTTACCTCTTTGTGCAATGCTATCATATATAGTCCCATATGTTGTATTGCTTCTGTCTAATGCTTTTTCTGCCATCTTGGTGCCTGCCTGCTCACGGCCTGAAGGTCATTTCTCTAAAGAACAGCATCTCCTGAGCATTATATGTCAGCTGCCTTTCCGGTTTAGCCGCTGCTATTCTTTTTTCTCTGTATGCAACAAAAACTACTGTTGGCATTCAAATATGAGCCAAAGAGGGTCTAGACCATGGCAATAGCTGTGAGGATGAGGCAGAGCATAGAGAAGGCACTTAAGCGGTAGTCTAGGAAAGTACTCTATGTACTTCTTGGGAAGTCTTTCTGGATAGCTGTCCAGTGTAAATTACCCCCTTGGTCTGCCCATATGTGTGCTGTTCTATGGGGACGGGATGGTGACTGCTTCAATCATAGCCACAGCACCAAACTAATCACCTAGCAGTTGGCATCACCTCAGTGACTACCCACCAATGGACAAATGGGTGAATGAGGGCTCTTAGTGTATGGCTGAAATCATGTCTGTATCCGTCCTCTGTAAGAAAGTGACTGTGGGAATGGCTTACCTTAACTGACCTTAAGACACGCCATAAGCTTTCAGTGGAAAACAATAGACGTGTGCTAATTAGAATTCAAACTCATTCAGTTAGGTCACTAAGACTGATGTAGCCCAGACCAAATGTACGTTCATCCATCAATGGCCAGGAGGTGTGGACTCCTTCTAGAACCTTCTCAAGACAGAAGAGCTAGAAATGACCCCATCTCAAATTACATGGAACAAAAATGGGTAGAAAGTAGTTTCTTAAAAGATAATAAGAGGGAAGGGATACAAGTCAGACAAAAATGTGCCTTCTCCCGGATGTGAGAGACTTTACTAGATGAAGAGACTAGACTAAATGAGCTCAATCTCCCTGGGAATGGTTCTGATTCAGAAACAAGGAGCAACTTGTACAAGGAACACCTTTCCATTGTCTGCATGAAGGCAGCTGCCAGGTCAGCTACAGAAGAGGGCTTTTGGTTTTATATCCTGGGTCAATGGTCAAGTGGAGGGAATCAGTTCAGAGCCTGCGAGGGCTGCCTGCTGCTTGCTTCTGGTGTCACATAGGACCAGCCTCTGTGGGAAAGGCGCCAGCAACTCTAAGTCCTAAGTTCAAATTCATTCTTCTGTTTTTCCTTCATGGAAATAGTTCACTGGACTTTCCCATTTGTTTTTGTTTTAAATTTTGGGGCAGGGTCTCATAGAGCCCAGGCTGGTCTCAATTCACTGGGCAGCCAAGCCTGATTCTCCTTCCTCCACCTACAAGTGCTAGGGTTATAGGTGTATGCTACCATGCCCATTGGGAGATAATTTGAGCTAAACCAACCTAGTTCTTCCTAAGACTACCTTAGTGTAAACCCACCAGAGAGAGATGGCATTTTCTGTGGAAGCCCCAGAATATGGTCTGACGCCTCAGTCTGTTCCTCAACTCTGAGAGTCGGGCTGCTCTCAAAGGTGCTGATATTCGTCGGTTGGATGTACTGAACTGAATGCAGAGCTCTCAAAGGCACCTTGAGTTGCTTTCCTGAGGGGAGAAAGAGGCAGGTCAAAGTCCAGTTTTATATCCGTGATTATGTTGTAAGTTAGTGCTTATCCTAAAAGGGAAGGGCCCGTGAGCAGGTGTGGCAGGAGAGATAATCAATCAGGGTTGTTTCCTGTTTCAAGCACACGTTTTTTTATTTATCTAACTGGGGAAGTGGGTATGGAAAGAAAACTGATTAAAGGTTGTCAGGAACTGCTTAGGATGAGCATCGACCCACAGCTTACTCTCCTCTGCCCTATTAAATCCTCTATTGCTGGTGGTGGTGGTCGTGGTATGTGTGTTTATAGGTGTGTATGATGTGTGTGCGCACATGTGAGTGTGGTGTATGTGTGTGTATGTTCGTATGCAGGCGTGCCTATGACAGGTCAGAGGGCAACCCTGGGTACAGACCTTTGCTTTCCACCTTGTTTGAAGTGGATCTTTTGTTCCCCACCTCGTATATGCATCAGGCCAGCTGACCTGCAAGGATCCCAGGAGCCCTTCTTCTATTATCTTGAATCGTGCATATTGGGATTGCAGATACATCTACTTACTTTGGCTCTACATGGGTCCTGTAATCCTACACAGCAATCTGAACTTTGCATACTTGAGTAGCAGGCCCTTATCCACTGAACATCTAGCTTCTGCCCCGTTACATTCTTGATAGGAAAATAAAATGAACACATGTGCTTTTCTTTTTTTATTCAAATGAACCATTTCACTAGCTTTAAGTTGTTACAGTCAATGTAAGAATTTGTTGCCTTTAACTCATAGTTCCCAGCTTTATGCACACATGTTCTAAGTGTACTCTTTCTTGACTAACCAGCCTTGCAAGGATTTAGAGTGTTCAGAACAATGGAGTAGGGAAATTTGAGGCTAAATCAGAAATACTTGCAGAGTTCTCACCATCCCAACCATTTGCCTCTGTGTTCTTCCACACAGCTCCTTTGCAATCACAATGGGTTGTGGGATATAGGACTCACTCACAGCAAAGTTGTTCTGACTGGGAAGGGAGCAGAAGCCCAGCCATCTTTGAGGAACCAGAGTCCTGGGAAGGCGCCACACAGAGATGTGTTGAGATTCTCCCTGGACTCAGCAAGGTGGGCCTGTTTTGCCCATGCCTGGTGTATACACCCTCGAGTTCAGTGATGGCAGGGCAAGGAGAAAGGGGGTATACCTTCCACGTCAGTGCACTTTGGTGGGGACAGATGGGAATATCTCTGAAGCTCATCACTACTGGGAATCTTAGTCACTTTTTTGTGAAAACTTTTAAAAAGCATCCTTTAAAAGAAGGGCTTCTATGGATTTAGGATCCAGAGGGAGAAGAGCTCGTCGTGGCAGCAGGAGTGGGTGTGGCAGCAGGAGTGGGTGTGGCAGCAGGAGTGGGTGTGGCGGCAGGAATGGGTGTGGCAGCAGGAGTGGAGGCTGACAGCTCACACCTTCAAGCACAAGTGTGAAGGAGGGAGAAAACCGGAAATGACCAGAGCCTTTAAATTGTCAAAGTCACCTTCAGAGACATACTTCTCCAGCAAGTCACACCTCCTAAACCTCTCCAAACAGTGCCACCAACTGGGACTCGAGTGTTCAAATCCATGAGCCTTTGGAGAGACATTTTATTTAAAACAGCACACGATATATACAAGGACTTGGAGAATATAGATTAAGAAGCATTTTCCTGATTGACGGGAAAGTAATTCTATCATGAGCATCTATCTCTGTTAGCCAACTGTAACATAGATTATGTAGTATGCAATGTCATGAAATTCTGTAACATATACTATGTAGTATGTAATGTCATGAAATTCTTAATAAAAAAATAAAATTATTTTAACATTATAAACACCCATGGATACTGTGTACATGTTACTGTCACACAGTACAGCACATGGCTTGGCCCTAACAAATACTTTTCAAATAAATGAATGAGCATTGCTATTAATTTTCTTTCTTTGTTTGTTTTTTTTTTTTTTTTTTGAGACAGGATTTCTCTGTAGTTTTGGAGCCTGTCCTAGAACTAGACCATGCTGACCTTGAACTCACGGAGATCTACCTACCTCTACCCCCGAGTGCTGGGATTAAAGGCGTGAGCTGCCACTGCCCAGCATAATATTGCTATTAATTTTGTACTGCATGAGGTACTAGTTAAGTGGTTGGATTTCTGCAGGTGTTCAGATATGTGAAAGGCTTTAAACAATAAGGTGTTGACTAAGATTACACGTGTGCCTCCTACGTGATGGATAAAAATGATAATGACTGGCAAACTCTAATAATCAGCAGTGTTCGTTCAACCCAAGTCTTCTTGAGTTGGCACAAATTCTATTTCAGGAATGCAGACCAACCTGACTTGGTCTTACTGTGGTATCTGCCC
The DNA here is from genome assembly GCF_018167655.1 of Microtus oregoni. NCBI lineage: Eukaryota > Metazoa > Chordata > Mammalia > Rodentia > Cricetidae > Microtus > Microtus oregoni. Next base: position 31,938,885 of record NW_024543067.1, read on the forward strand.
CTCATCAGATCTTGCATTGTCCCACAAGGTGGCTAGCACCTAACCTGGACAACCACCTGTCTCGTACTCTGCAGATGGGAGTTTGGGTATCAGCTAGCCTCCTCTTCTTGTCATCAGACCTCCAGCTCCCCACAGACCCAGAGCATACATCAGGGAAGAGAATGGGACAATATGCCCTCCACTAAATCAGATAATTCTCTTTGATGAATGTATCCCTCTCAGGCTCCATCACACCTACTCCTGTGGTCCTTCCTCTGAAAGGGGCCCGGGTCACTTAGATATCAACAAGTCCCTGTTGGATTAAAGCGAACAAGATGACAGACCTATAAATTGTATTGTATGATACAGAAAATGGCAGAATAAGTGCAGACAGCTCCTTGGCAAGGGTGAAAAACGTTTTCTGAACATTCAGCTTGCAAACTTGCATAAGCCAGCTAGGTGCCAAGCACATGGGTGTAACTAAACACAGAAATCTCTGCCCTCCCAGCACACGGTGTCGCCTCATTCATAGAGAAAATTCCATGTAGGAGTCTGAAGGATTGACCTCAGAAGCCATGCGTGGCTTACTCCTCAGTAACTCTGCCACCCTGGGAATTTCCTTGGTTACCCTGACTCTTGCATTACTTCCACGCTGATCAATATTGTTTTGATTTGAAATGGGGTGTCTTTCTATTGCTGCCCAAGTCACCCTCTCACCCCACCCTCCCATGTAGCGGGGGTACCGGCATGCCATTTTGCCTGGCTAGATATTTATTAGGCACCTGTCTCAATGTGTGCTCATCTTCCTTTCCAACCGTCTCAGCAAGGGTTGTCAGATGGTCAAACAATACTTCCGGGATAAAAGAAAGCAAATTCCATATGCAGGAGGCAGTAGGCCAGAGCCACCTTTTCTCTGCTTAGTTACAGAGACGAAATGAGGAACTGTAAATTAAAAGGAAGCTCTTTGGCTACGCACAGGCTGTAGGCAAGAACCGTAATTAAAATAGGCAAAGCTAAAGGCAGCTGAGAAGTCCTTCAGTTTCAAAACACAGGCAAGTCCACCAGCCAGTGAACCCTGTCCTCACACAATGAGGCTGAATCAGGATTTTAGTCCCTTGTGATTTTTTCCAGGTTTATTCTTATTGTGGTAAGAACACTTAACAAGAAGTTTTCACTTGTGCAGGCTTTTAAGCATATGAGACAATAGTGCTGTCTGGAGCTACCTGTGTTCAATGGCTCTACAAAGCTAACTCTCCCTGCACGCGCAAAGTTTTAACTTTGGTGGTGGTGACAGTGTATGTCTGTGGTCTGTGCATGTGTGTGCAGGTGCACATGTGTGAGTGTGCAGAGACAAAAGGGCATAACAAGTGTCTTCCCGGGTCTCTCTCCACTGGACCTAGAACTCATTGATTAACTAGACTGACTAGCCAGTGAGTCCCCGGAATCCTCCTGTCTCCACTAGTGTTACAGACACATACTTCAGCGACCAGTTCTTATGTAGGTACCTAGAATCTGAACTCAGTCAGATTCCTGTGCTTACAAAGCAAACAGTTTATTGCCTGAGTCATATCCCTAGTTCCTGTTGATTAGCTAGGCTCCTCCCACCCCCACCTCTAGCACCTGGTATAGCCAAATGTCATTCTCTTTTTCCGTGTTTGGCCATTTAAATTCTTAATAGAACTAGAATCCTGACAAACTGGTCACTCCAGGAGTGGGCTTGTTTCGTGTACCATTATGTCCACTAAGCATTTGTTTGACCTCTACTTCCCTGTGTGGTGTGTGTGTGTGTTAGAAACCAGCCTGCATCAAATCATTTTTTTTTTTCTTTTTGGTTTTTTGAGACAGTGTTTCTCTCTGTAGCTTTGGAGCCTGTCCCGGAACTTGCTCTGGCCTCAAACTCAGAGATTCGCCTATCTCTGCCTTCCGAGTACTAGAATTAAATGCGTGTGTCACCACCACCCAGCTCAAATCATAATTCTTAAACTCACCCAAGTGCTGGGTATGGAGGTGGCTTTGTAACTTGATATTAGAAATGATGGTGACATGGAAAGCTTGTGTGTCTGCCTGAGAAATGAGACAGTAGCATAAGTCCAGTATTTGGTTGCAAAATCAGTCTGGTCCTGGAGTCATAAGGACAGAAGACAGAGGGCAATGCCTGGAGCTCTGGGTTGCCAGCTTTAGAGGCAGATCAGGGCAGGCAACAAACCTGGAAACTCATGGTGTGGGGTTAGGTGGGGTGGCTTGTTTATTAGTAAGTGTGCGGTGAGAACGGAAATCTCTGAGGGTGTTTATAGGTCACTTTGGGAACCTAAGCAGAAGCAGGGTGCCAATCCTACTGGGTGACTGAGTCGGCATGTCTTCTCTCTACGTGCACACGCTCACAGAGAGGGAGATGGATGGGAAGAAAGTTGGCAGCTGGAGATTTTATACCTGTAGGGTTAGTCAGTGCTTTACCCTAAGTCTAAGCAGTTTCTGGGGTTTCTTGACTGTAAGGTGCAGTCTCTGGGTTTCAGCTTCTGGCTCACGGTGCTGTTTTTGAAGTAATGAGTGATGGAGAGTTCCGGAACATGGTGGTGACTGCAAACACACCCACACCCACCCCCCTGTCTCTCTCACACACATACCTCATTCAGGATGTTTTAACTAAATGGAAAATTTTGTATTAAGTCTGGGAAAGGTTGGTTCTTGACTCGAGACACTGTTTCACAGTGTGGATTTTTCAGCAGGGGCAGGGCACACCAGTGAGTTCACTTCATTCCACCAGAAACAGAGCTGAACTGGAGAACTGGAACCGAGCGGGCTTAAGTTAGTTTATGTTTGGGTGGGAAGGGGCGGGAGATACCACAACAGCTAATCCTGGAAAACAGAGAGACAGAATCTTTACTGTCAGACAAAGTACAATGATACCTGATTTAAAAACTGGGAAAGTCCAAATACCTAGCAAACAGTCTAACACATGAATAAATTAAGTACAATGTGCTGTTGTTTTGAGAGGTCTCCCTCAGTAGCTGCACTGGGCTAGAGCTCACCACAGAACCTAAGCAAGCCTCCAGTTCTTGGCAGCCCTCCTGCCTTAGCCCCCAAGTCCTAAGATTACAGGCTGAAATAACCACATCCAGCCTTATACGCATTCTTGTGCAGTTATTCACGATGCATAAACGAGTTGGAAGTTGAGCATGGCTGCATTGTTAAGGATAATCAACATCATGCTCTAGTGCCGTGACTCTCAACCTTCCGAACACTGCAGCCCTTTGGTACAGTTCCTCCTGTTGTGATGACTTCCAACCATAAAATTATCTTTGTTGCTACTTCATAACTGTAAATTTGCTACTGTAATGAATCATAATGTAGGTATCTGGCATGCAGGCTACCTGATGTGTGACCCCTGGGGAAGGGTCATTCGATCCCCATAGGAGTCATGACCCACAGGCTGAGAATCACTGCTGCACAGAATGACGTCAGACAAGTAAGGAAATAAGCATAGAAGAAAAGGAATAAGATATATCAGCGTGCTGCTCATAACCTGACAGCTCAATTACATTTTCCTTTGTGTTTGTGCTGTTGTGGTTTGGGTTAATCTCATGTAGCTCATGCTGTCCTCAAACCCACTATGTAGGCAAGGGTGACCTTTAGCTTCTGGCTCTCCTGCCTCCAGCTCTCAAGGACTGTTCCACAAAACCAGGGCCTCAGACATGCAAGACAAGGACTCTACCTCCCGAGCTACAGCCCAGGCCTCCTTTGCAGTTCTTTATGGGATTAAAGGCACGTGTCATCACCACCCAGCTTACATTTATTTTAGTTTTTTAGATTTATTTTTACTTTATGTGTGTAGATGTTATGCCTGCATGTATGTTTGTGTATCGCATGCTTGTAGTAGCCTCAGAGGCCAGAAGAGGGTGTCAGATTCTCTGGAACTGGAATTCAGTTATGAGCCACTGTGGGAGTGCTGGGTTGTCTGTAAGAGCAGCAAGTGCTCTCGACGGCTGAGCCATCTCTCCTGCCCCGCTTCACATTTATCTTCCAATTCTCCATGCTTTGTGTGTGCCTCTATGAAATGAGTGGAAGGGTTTTCTTCTTTTCTCTTTTTAAACTCATAAGAATATATATATATATATATATATATATATATATATATATATATATATATAACTTATTCATGTATCTGTAATAGATAGGTAGCCTGGCTCCTTACCATTTAGTAAGCAGATTCTAAAGAAACAATACCCTCTACTGAACTGTAAGAAATAACTGTCTTTGGCCTAAGCTCTTTGATTGGTCATTCATTAACTACTCAGGAGGTACTGTGTGTTCTGCTCCGTGTCGCCCATGTCCGGATCACTTCTATACCAAACAGGAACCGGGTTAACCATTACACTGTAGGTAAAGTTTCAGTTTTATAAAGTTTAATTTGAAATGAAGAAGAGCTGTGCCTTTGTTTGATTCATTTAATAGAATACACTGAACAGATGCCTAATACATCGCAACTGTGAAATCTAAAAACGAGTATATTTTTCTTAGCACATTTTCCCAATAGTATTTTATGGCTTTGGACTGATTTATATATTGGTATTACAGAGTAAGAAACTTTTTTCCATACATCTTAAATTGATAAACAAGCTCGAGATTCTTCTGTCTTTGGATATTAGGAGAATGCCAGGTCCATCTCCGTGGAGGGATGTGTCCATCTTATCCTAGAGTGAGGAAAAGAACATGTGAGCAAATGGGTTTACTTGGGGAGATGATCTTCAATTCCAACCCCATCTAATCTAAGTTTGGGTAGACTGAATTCTCATAGTGGTTCACATGCAGAGCAGAATGGGAAAGCCACATGCGTCCTTATAACCAGGAAACCATGGTACAGCTCCTGAGGCCCACTCACCAGCTACCTGGCATCTCCCTGACTCCTCCTACTTTCTCTCTATACCTCTGTTCAGATTTCCTGCTTAGCTTTACTCTACTAAGCCATTGGCCAAAACAGCTTCTTTAATAACCAGTGGTAATAGAACATATTCATAGTATACAGAGGGGAATCCCATATCACCCCACCTTATTCTTTGAGACAGGGTCTCTCCCTGAACCTAGAGCCCATTGATTTTGCTGGGCTGGCTGGCCAGGGAGCTCCGGGGATTACAGGTTAAATCAGGTTGCTTAAAGGCATTGATTTTTCTGCAGGTTGTAAATGGACTCACCTCTCAGAATCTAATACTGCCTTGCCACAGCCCTGGCATTTGAGCCAGGCTAACCACAACTGTGTGATTTGATGGTTTCACCCTGCCGTTCAGTGACCAGAATCTCTGTAAGGATGGCCAATGGTTACAGCACAGTCTTGGAAGTCAGAGGGGCATAGGCTGGTGATTTCCACTCCACTAGATCTCAGAGCAGGAATCACCATGTCCTTTCTATCACCAACTTTTTTACCAGGGAGGTGGAGCTTATTATCCTCAACTTTTGATCACGTGGACTGTACAGCTATGCGTGCCTGCTGTCCTGCTCCACATGTGAGCTGCACAGCCACAGCCATGGGAACTGCCTGTTGTCCTGCCCCGTGTGTGGTAAGCAATGGCACCTGCTTTATTATTGCCACTCCATGTTCCATGGCTCTCTCCTTTGATTTCCGTCCTTTAATCTTATGTCTCAGTTCTCAGCACCTGCATCGTTCATGTCCCACAAGTCCTTCCCCAGCCTCCGCTTTTGTGACGCTTGTGCTGTGCCCACACCTCACTTAGGATCAGTAGATATCCCAGTGTCTGGGCTCTGGGCACAGAAGCACTTTATGGTGGAGAGCACAGGTTCTGGAGATGAGCTTCCTGGATTCAAAGCAAGCACTTCCACTTAATAGCTAAGTAGACCGGGTAAATTCTTCAGCCTTTCTGTGCCTCAGTGTCCTCATCTGAAAGGTAGATTGTGTCTATTCCTTACGGTTGGTGTAATGCTTAAATAAAATGCTAGGAATCTGAAACAATGGTGTTTAGAGCATTTTCTGGGACAATTCCTATCCTAGTTAAGAGCACAGACACTGGGGCCAACTCAGAGAGTGTGCACTAGTCTAATCTAGGACCAAAGTCTGGATCCCAATAGCTACATCATAAAATGCCTTTAACTCAAGCTCCAAAACAACTAATTGTGTTTTGACCTCTGACCTCTGTGGGCATTTAGCAAACACACACACACACACCTCTAAAATATCTTTTAAAAGAAAGAAAAGAAAAGAAGGAAAAGAAAGGGAGAAAAGGACACCATGCTTGGCTTCTATGTGCTGCTATTTCACCCGGGGTCCCCTCCCAAGTGTAGATGTTCAGAACTCATGCCAGCTCCGTGGTCCCCACAGTAGCTGTGCATTGCCCCCGTGTCAAGAGCCCTGTCTCTTCCATACTCTGCTGCAGATACGTGACACATGGACACTAGGAAAGTGAGGACGAGCACGGCTTGTCTTCTGAAGAGCACACCACAGTCGACATGTGCCAAGAATAAGGAGACACTAAGGGATGCAAACAGGAGACTTGCCCTCACCTTCCCTTCATCACATTTAGAAGAAAGGAAAGCGCATGATTCCTCCCTGAGGGCCTGGCTGTGTACAAGAATCTCTTGTGCATAAGAAGTAAAGAAAATAGACGTATAAGCCTAGGTGTGAACTCTCTGGTGTCTGTAGAGGTGTGCTGCTTAGCCGGACTGCTTGAGTCCCAGGATGACAAAGTGTGACCTGACAGAAGCAAGCTGGGGAGGCCGACTCAGCTGAGGTTCTTAGCCCTCGGCCACTTGTTGGGGTGCCCGTGGGAGTCCAGGGTACAGGGTCTTACTTCTCAGCCCTCCGTGCCTCGAGTAGTACTTGGCTTGGGGGAGTGAACTGTTTCTGCTCTGCTGTCCTGGCATCATGCCTCCCACAGGCAGGTTCCTCTTGATGCTCCAAATTCCATCCAGGGCCACTGTGAACATGTTAAAAACAAGGCAGTAATCATAATGGTTTCCATAGAAAAGTCAGGTGTAAGTCTGATCGGTTCAGAACTGTGGGTGTCTGAAAAAGACATGTGGGCCTCTAAGTCACTAAAAGCACCCTCTGTGTACATGTTCCTGCCTGTCACTGCAGCTTCGTCAACTAATTCCCTTTTATTTGCATTTTACTTATTTTGTGTTAAAAGCACTTTTAAGCTATGTCTTTTAAATGTGTCTGAGGTTTCCTAACTGTCTTAACATTACATGTATACATTACATGTATACGCATTACAGTTACAGCAACCAATTTCCTTCAATCTGGGTTTTGTTAAGAGTGACTTCTATAATGGTTTGAAGGAAAATTAAAATGTATTAATCTCTATTTGAAAACTTGAAAAAAAAAAACAACAAGGCAGTGAGAGTGAGCGGGGCATTCCCTTCCCAGCACGAAGCGTTTCAAAAGTCTTTTCCTTGATGATTATGCTTCCAAATTCATCTGGTAAAGGTATATTTGACTTAATCAAGCCACCCTAGGACTTTCTCATCTTTTTAATCTTTAATACAGTTCATGCATTCATCTATTACTGCGTGGAATTAAACCACAATATACTGTTAAGCTCGAGTCTCCACAAAGACATAAAAAGTCAATACATATACAATACATATGGCAAAAGAAAGAATCAAAAATACATATACATATACAATACATATACAATACATATGGCAAAAGAAAAGAATCAAAAATAAATAAAACAAATTCTGCATATTATTCGGTTTTCCACATCTGATTCTAATTTAATTCCTTCAATAAGAAGAAATATTTCCACAGATGAGGAAACCATTCACAACCAGGCAGTGGCGCACACCTTTAATCCCAGCACTGGGGAGGTAGAGGCAGGCAGATCTCTGTGAGTTTGAGGCCAGGTTGATCTACAGAGCAAATTCTAGGAACAGCCAGGGCTACACAGAGAAACCCACTTGAGAAACCAAAAAAAGAAAGAAATTATTTACAAGACTGAAGAATCTCTTAAAAGCCATGAGCCAGGTGTGTCTTAAAGTTCTAGGTGTGTCTTAAAATTCCATGGCCGTTCACTGGCTCCTGCTGTTTGAGTGTTGAGCCCCTGGGAAATGGGGTCTGCACTGTCACCTGGCAGGTGGCAGGAGGATGTCTGCGCGTCAGCACGTGCTGAAGCGTTATCAGTGTTTTTGTGCTTGAATCCATACTAAATTGTCTGTTTAGGGATTTCCTTAACCTCTGTGCTGGCTGCTTCTATGTCAGTGTGACACAGCCTGTCATCTGGGAAGTGGAACCTCAGCAGAGAAGGTGCCACCACTAGGTTGGCCTGTGGGGGAATTTTCTTGATTGGTGATAGGTGAGGGAGGGCCCAGCTCACTGTGGGTGGTGCCAAACTTGAGCAGGTGGGGCTGGGGGTTATGGGAAAGCACACTGAATAAGCCAGCAAGCCCATCCCCCCCCCACCCCAGCCCTGACGTCCCCTGCTGATGAAGTGTGACCTGAGAGTTATATAGATATCCCTTTCCTCCTCAGGTTACTTTGGTCATGGAATTTATCACAGTGACAGCAACCCTGAGCAAGACAATTTAACTACAGAGGAAGGCGCAACCCACGCTGACTGAGTTAGTAAGCTCAGGTGAGCTGCTATGGCTTCTTGGTCTGATTTTGAGCATGTGAATTGTATTGCTGAATACTCTTCATAGACCCAGGGCTTCCCACCCAGAGCAGTCTCACTGACACTCTCATGACACTTGGTCCCTCCATAAAAGATTCTGCTCTAAGTAATGCCTAGGAAGGAGTGCAATCTCTGGGCTCAGAACAGAGTGGGGCTTCAGGCCAAGCTCGCCCATCACCAGCCGTAAACCCTGGGCAAATTGTTTTAACCCACTGTGTCTAGTTCCTTAGATCTGAAGTGGGCCTAATAATCCCACCTTGGAAGGCTCCTCTCAGATGTGGATGAAATGGACAAAGTGCTTTGTGTTCAATTAACAGTTGCTATCGTCTTCACAAGGACAGTGACTTTGCTGTCTGAGGGTGAACTCAGACCTCAGACTCCAGGGCTGCAGCGGGACAGCTTGCCAAGCTGAGTGCTACATCAGTTAGCAGGGTGTGTGTGTGTGTGTGTGTGTGTGTGTGTGTAGCTGAAGCCGCCAATCAAGATGAGTGTGTCATCCTTTCTCTAGGTCCTTAAAGGAAGACTTCACAATCGCCTCCTGTTGAGATCTTACGAAACTAAAACGGTTCTTCGCATCTAACCTAAATCTCTCCTCCCTCTCAAGTCAGTTTCCTCTTCTGTCCTGTCTAGAGAGAGCTGCTCCTTCCAGCTGCTGCTCCCAAATGCAGGTGAAGACAGCCTGTAGAGAGGTCAATAAAGCAGCTGGAGATTTGCCCTATGCAACGGCAAAGCCCTAGCAGGTAGAAAGCAGTGTAGGCTCTAGAGCCAGGCTTCTGCAGACAGCCACAGCGAACTGGATGTCAAAGTGTTCACCTGCCAGCTTTGGCTCTGGTCTTCTTGATCCACCTAGAGGAGCACTGAAGGTTACAGCTGAACAGAAAACACTCAGAATATACACACAGATGCTAAGAAGTAGTTAAAACCTCAAAGTGAAATACAGTTGTGCATAAATGCTCACTGCTTTCAATGATGAGGGCTGAGAGAGAAGCTATTGACAACACTGTTGTCTATTTGATGAGACACTTGAGTGAAGAGGTTACCAGAGCTGAAATACTCGAGAAGAACAAGGCACTAAAGGCCTGAGAGGCAGCTCCCCTCTTGGGGGAAGTGACCTCTCTGTGTTCCCGGCATGCAGGCACCTTTAAGAAGGTAGCAGGATGACAAGGCAGGGGCAGAGCCAGGAAGGCCTCAGAGTTGGCATACCAGATAGGAAGGGAAAAGAGCAGCAGGCACTAGAGACCCAAATCCTGTCCTAGAACCTCCTAGAGATCTTTTCTTTCCTTGGGTCCTTGATCATTCCAATTCAGAGACCTTTTTCTGTGCATTTTTATTCTAAATTTAAACATTATAAGACCACACATGCTTTCCATAACCCCTAGAGAATCTAGCCAGTCTCCAGGTTGATTTTACGGGGAAGTTAAACTTATCTTTAAAAGTATGTTTTTGATCCTCTTGGCTGTGTGGACTGAGTGATGAGTGGGAGGGCCTGGAAGGCGGTGGAGCCATACTTCCCTGTGTAAACATGTTCAGAGCTTTGACCAGGGAAAGCAAAACTTCAAGTGACTGTAATTTCTGCTCAGTGACTTCGAGGCCCTTGGCCTGCCAGTTGGTATGTAATAACCCAAGGGGTTACATTGTATACATTGTAGATACACAGATCTGACAGGACTTTGGGGGGCAGGCAGAGGATCAAACCCAGGCAGGACCTTGTGTATTTTAGGCACGTTCTCTATGACTGAGTTGTATCCCCAGCCCCCTTTTTAGTTCTTTTTCTTCTGTTTTTTTAAAAACTATTTATTTTTACTTCATATGTATTGGTATTTTGCCTACTGGGTCCAGATTACCTGGAACAGGAGTGACAGACAGCTGTGAGCTGCCATGTGGGTATCGAGAATTGAATCCTGGTCTTCAGGAAGAGAAGTCAATGCTCTTATCAGCTGAGCCATCTCTCCAGCCCACCTTTTCTGGTTGCTTAAGACAATAAAATATATATTGTGTTTAATATAATACAAGCTTGCCTCAAACCCTCTGTGTAGCCAAGAATGACTTTGAACTCCTTGATTAGCATGGCTTTCACTCAAGTACTTGGATTAGAACAAGCTCCACCAGGAGCAAACCCAGTCCCAGGACATGGACAGATCAGGACTGAGCCAGCGACCAGATCCAGAGTCAGTGATCTCCACCACAACAGGTCCAACTCCAAGCCAGGACTTCTGCAGGAGGAGATCCAGACCAAGATTTACAGAAACAGATCAAAGCAAGCAGCCTAGGCCAAAGTAGGCCTGAGACAGCAAACTCCAAGGGAGCAGACCAAAGCACAGGAGCACTGAGCTACTCCAGGAACAGGAATCATCAACGGGGTAACTAGAACTGTTCCATGAGGAACACCCATCTGAGCTTTGGATTCACTGACACCTAGAAGATTATTCCACAGAATCTCAGACAGCCCCAACCACACCTATTAGAGGAAAAGATGAGTAGTAAAGGTAAGATCACATGCTACATCACAAAGAGCAACACAATATCGGTATAACCTAAAGACCCCACAAAAGCAAGACCTGAACAACCAAATATGGATGAACCAGAAGAAAATGATCTAAAAAATAATCTCAAGAGAATGTTTGAAATTCTTAAAGATGAAATGAGAAATTCCCTTAAAGAAATGGAGGGAAAAACAAACAAAAAATTGGAAGATATCAGCAAATCACTTAAAGAAAGCCAAGAAAAAGAACTCAAACATATAAAAGAAACTATTCAGGACTTGAAAACTGAGATAGGAAAAAATAAAGAAAACACAAGCTGAAGGAATTATAGAAACAGAAATCATGAGAAAAAGATCAGGAACCACAAATGCAAGCATGAACAACAGAATACAAGAAATAGAAGAGAGAATCTCAAGCACTGAAGATACAATAGAGGAAATGGATTCATCAGTTAAAGAAAACAAATCTAATAAAAGCTTAATCCAAAATGTTCATAAAATATGGGACACCATAAAAAGGCCAAATCTTAGAATAATAGGTATAAAAGAAGGATAAGTTCAACTCAAAGGCACAGAAAATTAAACAAAATCATAGAAGAAAACTTTCCCTACCTAAAGAAAGATATGCCTATGAAGATGCAAGAAGCTTACAGAACACCAAAGAGACTGGATCCAAAAAAAAAAAAGTCCTTTAGCCACATAATAATCAAAACACTAAACATATAGAGTAAAGGAAGAATATTAAGAACTGCAAAGGAAAAAGGCCAAGTAACATATAAAAGTAGAGCTATCAGAAATCCCCTTACTTCTCATTGGAGACAATAAAAGCCAGAGGGTCATGGTCAAGCATTATGCAGATATTAAAAGACCACAGATGCCAGCCCAGACTACTATACCCAGCAAAACTGTCGATCACCATAGAAGGACAAAAAAGATATTCCATGACAAATCTAGATTTCACCAATACCTAGTCACAAACCCAGCCCTACACAAAATACTAGAAGGAAAACTCCAACCCAAGGAAGATGGCTACACCAACAAAAACACACACAATTGATGATCTCATTACAGCAAATCCTGAAGAAGAAAAAATGCACAAATTAACATCACCAATGATGAAAACTAAATTAGCAGGACATAGCAACCAATGGTCATTAATATCCCTTAATGTAAATGGACTCAACTCACCTATAAAAAAGCACAGGCTAACAGATTGGATACAAAAACAGAATCCATCACTCTTCTGCATACAAGAAATGCATCTCAAACATGAACAGGTTCCAATGGAACTGAATAGAAGACCCGGATAACAATCCATACATCTTCAAACACCTTACCTTTGATAAAGAAGCAAAAAAAAAATCAAATGGAAAAAAGAAAGCATATTTAACAAGTGGTGCTGGCATAACTGCATATCAACATGTAGAAAAATGAAAATAGACCCATATCTATCACCATGCACAAAACTCAAGTCCAAATGGATCAAAGACCTCAACATAAAGCCAGCCATACTGAACCTCATAGAAGAGAAAGTGGGAAGTACACTTGAACACATTGGCACAGGGAACCACTTCCTAAATATAACCCCAGTAACACAGACACTGAGAGAAACAATTAATAAATGGGACCTCCTGAAACTGAAAAGCTTCTGTAAAGCAAAGGACACGGTCAACAAAACAAAACAACAGCCACAGAATGGGAAAAGATCTTTACTAACCCCACATCAGACAGAGGTCTGATCTCCAAAATATACAAAGAACTCAAGAAATTGGACACCAAAAGATCACATAATCCAATTAAAAAAAAATGGAGTACAGACCTAAACAGAGAACTCTCAACAGAGGAATCTAAAATGGCTGAAAGACACTTAAGGAAATGTTCAACATCCTTAGTCATCAGAGAAATGCAAATCAAAACAACTCTGAGATTCCATCTTACACCTGTAAGAATGGCCAAGATCAAAAACACTGATGACAACTTATGCTGGAGAGGTTGTGGGGAAAAGGGAACACTTCTGCATTGCTGGTGGGAATGCAAGCTGATACAACCCCTTTGGATGTCAGTGTGGCGATTTCTCAGAAAATTAGTAAACAACCTTCCTCATGACCCAGTAATACCACTTTTGGGTATATATCCAAAGGATGCTCAATAGTGCCACAAGAACATGTGCTTAACTATGTTCTTAGCAGCTTTGTTTGTCATAGCCAGAATCTGGAAACAACCTAAATGCCCCTCGATCGAAGTATGGATAAGAAAAAAGTGGTACATTTACACAATGGAGTACTACACAGCAGAAAAAAATAATGACAGCTTGAATTTTGCAGGAAAATGGTGGAGCTAGAAAACATTATTTTGAGTTAGGTAACCCAGACACAGAAAAACAATTATTACCACATGTACTCACTCATAGGTGGTTTTTAAACATGAAGCAAAAAAAAAAAAAAGCCAGCCTACAAACCACAATCCCGGAGAACTTAGACAACAATGCGGACACTGAGAGAGACTTATATAGATCTAATCTACATAGGAAATAGAAAGTAGAAAAGACAAGATCTCCTGAGTAAATTGGGAGCATGGGGACCTTGGGGAAGGATTGAAGGGGGGAGCGGAGAGGCAGGGAGGGGAGCAGAGAAAAAAATGTAGAGCTCAATAAATATCAATAAAATAAAGTATTTGGATTACAGGCATGGGCCTGACTTTTTTTAATGTTGACAACTGGTACTGATAAAGTATATGCTACAGAGAAAAATAGAATATTTGAAGGGTAAACTTGGCATATGTTCAATGATTTGAGATCTTAATCCAAACTAAGCCTTGTTAGATATAAGTTATGGCTGCCTGCAGAGAGAGGGGATTTTGGAGCGGCCCTGTCATTTGGTGAATACTGATGCAGGGGGAGGAGTAAAATGGTCAGGTGGGGTGGGGTTAAGGGGAAGAGTTTTGTTCTAGACTTGGTTGATCCTGAGTGTTTAAGAGACACTCAGGATACAGTGAGCCTAGAGACATGAAGGTCAGGTGTGTCCTAGAGACACAAAGGTCAGGTGTGTTCTAGTAAGATCGCGGTGGAGGAACTCAGAGAGAGCTAATGCTAATGGGACAAGATTCAAAGATGGTGGGCATCATCGTGGATAACTCAAAGGCTGGGCAAAGCGGGGAGCAAGAGTTCTTAAGGAACAACAACAACAACAAGGTGTTCCAGGGAGAAAGCCAGAATAGCTTAGTATCATGGAGTCTGGAGAAGAACTGTCAGGCACATTAAACATGGAACTCTCAGTCAGTGAGAATGGCCCAATCCCTGCTGGGCTTGACTGTGTGTCACCAGAGACACCATCCTGAGTAGAAAGACAAGGGGTTTGGAGTCAGACTTGAATTTGGAGTCTGAGTCTGCCACTCACTGCATAAATCTAGACCTTCTAAAAATCTCTCAGGACCCAGTGAGCAGGAGAATGTGATTTACTCCAGTGTTTGCTTGTTTCAGCTTTTTGAGATGGGTATTCTGTAGTCCAGGTTGGCCTTGAACTTGTGATTTAGCCAAAGACGCCCTTCACCTGCTGATCATCCTGCCTCTACCTTCCAATTGATAGAATTTAATTTTAAACAGTAAAAAGACACTGTAGAGGTTTGAGTGTGTACGTGACATGCTTCATCTTGGAAAACAGACTGAGGAGACCACAGTGGAAGTAGCTACAAATGCTGTTGCTGAGCTTGAGATGGGGAGGAGGAAGATGGAGGCGTGAAGGGCACAGATGGGGAAACTTGGGGTTCTTTCACACCAGAGTGAGCAGACTCAGCCAGTTGTCTGGAATGGAGCTTGAGGACCTGGCTTCTAAATGCTGCCCTAATCAGGTAGGTGGACTGTGAGATATTTCTTGATGTGGGAAGCCCCTGAAGAGTGGGTTAAAAAGATGTCTGCGTACAAAATGAGAGCTCTCTTTGGGGTGTGTTAACTCAGGGAGGTCAATCAGACCTGGAAGGCAGTCACACTCACCACTATCCCACCAGCGCAACCAGACATCCATTTGCAAAGCCACAGAGGCTCCAAGGTATGAGAAGGGCAAGAGAAAAGCTAGAAATGGTACATTTTGGGGTGGTTATCATTGTAGGGTCATATGTAATAGACGGAGAAAAAGACCGGAATGATGAGAGAAGTGGCTCACACAAGAGGCAGCGGCAGGAGGATCTCAGTGAGCTTGAGGCCAGGCCTGGGCTACACAGAGAGTTCCAGGACAGCCGGAATTATATATAGAGAGCCTGCCTTGAAAAAAGTGGGGTGGGTGGGTGAGTTATTAATATTATGGAGGACAAGTGGAGGCAGGAAGTTAGGGAGAAAAGGTGGCCAAAGAGAAAGAAGCAGAGCCAGGGGAGTGGGGCTTGTTGTCCTTGAGGCCATCTTGAAGCTTTCAGGGGAAAAAAGGAGACGCATGTGCCACACACCACTAAGCAGCTACATCGTGAGGAGCCACAGGCCTTGGCCGTTAGAAGTTATCTGCTATCTGGAAATGTTTCCAAACTCTCGGGGACCACAGTGTACTGACAACAGGGAGGAGGAGGACCAAAGGATGAGTACCAGCTCGAGGCAACCTGCCCCGTGCACTCACTCCTAGCATCCACAGAGAGCTCCTACTGCATACTTGGAAGCTGGATGCAGAATCTGGGTTGCTGTGACGATGTGTGTCTTTGGGAAGCAGTAGCTACAGCTGTTGTCGGAAATTTAAAGACCAGTGACCCTGCACTCCCTGCTAGAAGGCCCAGTGGCTAGTTAGGGGCTGCCCACACTGCTGCCAGGCAGGAAGAGTTTGTCACCCTCTCTGGGTGCTAGTTCCCTATCCTGGAGGCACCCTTTAAAACATTCAGAAAGTTTTCTAGGTAAAATAATCCCTTTGGGTGCCCTCTGTTGGGTGCTATAAAAATGCAACCCAGACAGCCGGGCAGTGGTGGCGCAGGCCTTTAATCCCAGCACTTGGGAGGCAGAGGCAGGCGGATCTCTGTGAGTTCGAGGCCAGCCTGGTCTACAAGAGCTAGTTCCAGGACAGGCTCCAAAACCATAGAGAAACCCTGTCTCGAAAAACCAAAAAAAAAAAAAAAAAAAAAAAAATGCAACCCAGACAGCAGAATGCTAAGTGAATATTTGAAAATACTGAGAAAAATGAATATTTATTTCCTTTTCTCTTAGGCTGTCTCACAGTCAAATGCACTCAGTAAGAAAGATACAACACTTGTTCCTCATCAGAGAATGGCAAATACGTTATTTAGCTTCTATGTGGTCCTTAAAAACAATGAAGCTGATTCCAAACTATTATAATAACTCGGGAAAAAGTTGCTTAATCACCAAGAACATAGTGCACATAGGCTGGGCAGGTCGTTCTACATCTATTCACAGCGTGGAGAGTAGACGCCAAGCTTTTCTTGAAGATGCACTGTGTCATTGGTGATACAGTCAGTCCCAAAGTAAACACTACGGCTACTTAGAAACGTAAATGGGCTGGAGTCTGGATGATATGCCTTGAGGTTGCCAGCATCTCTTCTTAGAAACTCCTAAAGGGACTGGGCCCCACCTCCCAGAACAGTCCACTCAGAAGACAAGCAGGTCTCCGAACCCTAGAGTCCGAGGTTCATGATTCTTTCATTTATTTTACTTTTTATTGGTATGGTATGTGTGTATGGTGGGTGTATGTCTGCAGCATGAGGAGCACAGGACAGCTTTGAGGAGTTGGTTCTCTCTCCACCTTTATATGGTGTAATGATTAGCTCTAATTGTCAACTCTACAAAACCTAGAATCGCCTAGAAGAGTCTCAATGAGGGACTGTTAAAATCAGGTTAACCTGATTTTATGTTGGTGGAAGATAGTCTTGATTATGCTAAGACCCAGCCACACGCTGGAAAACATCATCCCCTGGGCTTAGGGTCCTAGACTAAACCACAGAGGGCAAGCTGAGCAGTGGGCATGCATGCATGCTCTTTCTCTCTCTGCTCTTGACTGTGGATGTGTCTAGCTGCTTCAAGTTCCTGCCTTGATGTCCTCACTGTGAACTGACTCAGAACTGAGAGTTATGTAAGCCTCCTCCGCTGACGTCACTTTTGCCAGGGTTTTGTATACCAGGACCATGCAGGAACTTTAGGGATTGTGGGTTCCAGGGACTGAACTTCCAAGGACAATAGGCTTTCTTTCACAGCAGGTGCTTGACCCCACCTTGCTGATCTAGGTATCTTCTCTAGCAAATTCAGGGCCCCATTAACATTGTAATGAAAGCCTGATTATTTGAAAGACTGGAAACAGTCTCTCAGTGATCCTGGCTGAAAAGGAATCATAGACACGAGGTGCCAGTCATCTGAGAATGATGTCTGTGAGGAAGTGTGGGCGTCACATGAACTATCCCGAGAGCTATCAGTGACCAGTTGCGTCACTCATGAACTGTGTTTTTCTAAAATGAGATCCCTGAGAGATCTGACCTAGTTCAGTGGCTCACACTGCCCGAACAGTGTTGGCAGGGAGGGTCTCTGAGGAGTAATGCCAATCACCTGGGAACTCAAGGCTTCCCCCGCCAGGAAGCTGCTTTAACACGCTCCTGGGTAAGCGAAACAATGTAACATTTGGGAACCCCTGTTTCCCCCTGCAGATCAGTGTTGATGATCTGAAGTGTTACTGTGTGTCTCAGGCTTGTGCAAACGTTCTACTTACTTACTATTAATTAGAAAGAACGCCCTTCACAAGTATGGACAGCAAAACATGTATTGAAGATCTAATTCACTTTCCACTACATAGTGCTATATTTGGACAAAGGCAAAAAAAAGTTTTATGATTTCCCAAGAACATTCTTCTCTTGATGTAAGTTATCATTTCATCACAAATAAATTAACCACCCTGCCATCAGACAAAGGCAAAAAAAAGTTTTATGATTTCCCAAGAACATTCTTCTCTTGATGTAAGTTATCATTTCATCACAAATAAATTAACCATCCTGCCGTCAAATAAACAAACTCATAGTCATTTATCAAATGTACTTCCTTGTGGCTAAGATTACCTGCAGGTGGGCTTTTCACGTGGCACTCATCCCTCTTGATGGAAAGTTCTTCTTCCAAAACCTCCTTGATTCTCTTATGGGGCTCGCAGTATAAAAATGTCTTCCCTGGAAAGGTATTCACAATTGACTTATCACCAACCCTGCCCAGCCTTCCAGCACTTATTCCTATATGAATAACTTTCTGAAAACTGGCCTGTCATCCCTTAAAGACAGCAGACAGCTTGCCCTGCAGACTCTTTCTTGAGATGATCTCTTTTGTCACAACTTCTGCTTTGGAGGACTTCATACTTCCATGTAATTCCTGAGGGTGTAGAGTAAGCTTCAGGGCTGTCTCTTAGGTATGATGAGGAAATATATGAAACATCCTCATGACCTCCATGAACTTTCAATTGTCAATAAGGAAAGGGTCTGGGGCTGGATGTTGGCTTTGTTTTGGGACAAAGTCCTCCTGTGTTTCCCAGCCTGCTGTAGAACCTGAGACCATCTTGCCTCAGCCTCCTGGTGTTGCAATTACAGGCATGCACCACCATGTGACTGTTGGTTAAAGACTACTCTGTTCCTGACATTTCCTTTGGGGATGAGTGTAGTGATGAGGCGAGCAGGCCTGCTTTTCGTCCTGGCTCTCACACAGCTAGCTTTACACCCGAAATAACAACACACAAATTGTATTCATTTAAACACTGCCTGGCACATTAGTTCCAGCCTCTTAATGGCTAATTCTCATATCTTGCTTAACCCATTTCTAATAATCTGTGTAGCATAGCACCATGAGGTGATGGCTTACCGGGGAAAGATTCTAGCCTACGTCCATCTCAGGTTGGAGAATCGTGGCGACTACCTCATTGCCTTCTTCCTCCCAGCATTCTATTCTGTCTACTCCACCTATCTAAATCCTGCCCTATCAAAAAGCCAAGGCAGTTTCTTTATTAACCAATGAAAGTAACACATAGACAGATGACCCTCCTCCATCAGATGAGGAAAGAGCAAAGGGTAAGACAGATCTGTGTCTGGATCTTACAGTACAGATGTGTGAGCCGGGCGGTGGTGGCACACGCCTTTAATCCCAGCACTTGGGAGGCAGAGGCAGGCGGATCTCTGTGAGTTCGAGACCAGCCTGGTCTACAAGAGCTAGTTCCTAGACAGGAACCAAAACCACAGAGAAACCCTGTCTCGAAAAACCAAAAAAAAAATAAAAAATAAAAACCCAAAAAACAAGTACAGTACAGATGTGTGTGTGCGTGTGTGTTTGTGTGCATGCGCATGCACGTGCATATGTGTGTGTGTGTGCATGCGTGCATGCGTGCGTGTGTGTATAACATCAATATGCTCCAGCATGTATGTGGAGGTGAGAGCACACTCAGATTTCAGTCTTCCCACGCTTGCACAGCAAGTGTTTAGGCCACCCTCCCCAGTCTCACCTCCGTGGCATCCCTAGCTTTCCTTCTCTAAGATTACAACTGATGACTCATCAACCAAGTGCTTGCTGCTCCTGCAGAGAACTGGAATTCTGTTTCTGACACCAACAGGGAGGCTTACAGCAGCCTGGAACTCCAGCTCCTGAGGACCCAATACCCTTTTCTGGACACTGTGGTCTCTCTCTCTCTCTCTCTCTCTCACACACACACACACACACACACACACACACACACACACTAACAAATAATAAAATTAATCTGAAAATAAACAAGAGATTAGATCCATAGACATTAACCACAGATTAAGGTCCAGGATTTTCTGTGGCCTCTAAAGCTAGCACCATCTCTCACTGCTGCCCTAGCCCGGGACTGGCCTTTTTCCCCCGGTGCCTTGCGGCATTCTTTCTGCGCTCTCCAGAGAACAGAACCCTAAAAGCACCTGGGATGTGTCTTCAGACTGACTTCACTGTTGGCTTCTCTGTGCTCAGCGCCCATTGCCACCTGACCCCACCTTTGCATGTCCCCTCTCCCTGACCAGTCTCTCTCCTGAGTTTTTGCTGAAGTAACTGCCCCTCTTGCTTTACTGCATTCAGTTCCTGGAGAAGCAGTCCCTGCTCTGCAGCCTAGGACTGTCTCTTTCTTTCTTTCTTTCTTTCTTTCTTTCTTTTTTTTTCTTTCTTTTTTGCCTAGTAGCCTTTCTCTCCTCATTTGTTTCATTTAATGTTTCATTTGCATATTTGCATACAATTACTGTTTAATGGTGGCTTAACATCTGTCTCTTAAAGCCAGCCATCAATACATAAAGGCAGAAGTCCTTCTCTTATACCCGTTGGAATATTAGAGCCGAGTTTGGCGTAAGGGATGGGCAGCAGAGGTGTGCTGAGGTAGAACAGCTGCTGCATACCTGTCTGTCCACACAGCCTTTCAACCACCAGAGAACAAGGGCTTCCTGTCACAACTCAAGGAGCCATGGAGAACTCAAGCCAAGTCTTTAGATATTTAAGATTTGATGTTAATCTCACAAAGATATGGCAGGCATCTCCTCTTGTTCCCAGTTTACCAACAGAGAGCAGAAGTGTACTTGTCCTGAGTGCAGACTGGCCCAAAGGTGACAAGCTCTTTGGGTAGTAACCCTGCCCCATTTCTGATGGTGAAGACTCAGAAAAGGCACAACCAGACACGTCTGGGTTCTTATTCTTGTTTCCTAAAGGTTGGGGTTCATGGGAGTAGAAAGCAGCCTTACTTTATCCTGTTTTAGACTTTCTCTGAATAATCATGACCTTCACAGGAAATGGCTTGACAGGGAAGGAGGCTAAGTCGATACCGTGGCACAGAGAGAACTGCCTGCCCCTTGGCAGACTGCAGTGTGGCAGTCAGGGAATCCACAGAGCAAACTGTGGAAGGAGAAAGGGCAGGTGGGAGGGAGAGGGACAGGAGACAGAGAAAAGAAGAAAAAGGCAGAGAAGTCCACACACTGCCTGAGCTGCTCCACTGATTTGGTTACCAAGCTGTCATGTGCAGGACAGCGGGGCAGGGGGGAAGGGCTGCAGAGACCTCTGTAGCTCTGGGCTTTGTTTTGGAGTAAGGTTTGGCAGGCTTGTTGACCTCTAACAACAGTTGATACTGATTTTTTTTTTTAACCTAAGCATTTTACTTGTGTTTCTTTTTCTCACAGTCACCTGCGGGTGAGAATAACTGTTTATGTTTTATGTTAAGAAAAGCCTGGTGTGGCGGCATGCATATTGATCCCTGGAGCTCACTGGCCAGCCAGTCAGCCTGTCGTTCAGCCAGTCTAGCCTGTCCTGCAGAAAAACTTTCAGATCAGCAATAAAACTTGGATGGAACCTGGGGAATGACACCCCCCTCCTTGGTTGCCTCTAGGGATTAGATAGAGCATCTGGTGGAGGCTCCCTCACCAGAGAGGCAATCAAAGAGGCTCTGAGCATAACCTGGGAAACTGCTCGCATTCCTCCTTGGCCCTGTTTTCACCCATCATTCCTGACAGCTGTGTTAGGGCGCTCACGGTCCCTTTAAAAATCAATGCCTTCATGAACCATCTTCAGGTGAAGGTGATATCCAGTGCTTGGGTTCAGGAGTCCGTGATGAAGGGGAAAAGACTTCCTTCTACACCCTTGGCCTGAAGAGATCAGGGGTGCTTTCTGCCAGTGCCTTTATCTCTGTCTTTGCCAAACAGCGGCTCTCCACCCCTTCCCTAGAAATCTTCAGGTCTCCATCCAGTTCCTCCCTGGGGTCCTCAGCCTTGTCACTGATCCCCACAGCCCCACAGCCCCAGGGCCCCACGGCCACAGCCTGAAACTGGAGCTGAACTTACATGGTTGGCGGGGCTCTTGGGGGCCGCCAGTACGACCCAGCCCTGGGGGCCTAGGCTGCTCCCCTTCGCGGCCCGCCTCCGCTGCGGTCCCTGCCGTCCCCACCAGCGCCTCCTGCCTCCTCATGCCACTGGGGTCTCTCTGGCCCAGGCCCACCAGGCCTCTCAACTCCGCCACCGGCTGCTCTGGAACGCGAGGCGTCTGAGGTTGCCATAGTGACCGCGGATGCTCCGGGCCTCCAGGGCTCTGCTAACTTCTCCTAGGACCCGAGTGACGGTGACACACCGCGTGCAGTCAGGCGCTGCGACTCCTTAGATACAGACCCACTCAAAGGACCCAGCTTCTCAAGAGAGGTGCTTCCGTTGTGTGACTGGGAAACCGAGAGTCACAAAGTTTTGGGAAAGTGTCCAAGGCCACAAAACTGGGGTATGACTCAGCAAAGTCTGCTCCAAAGCCCCAAGAATTGGTCACCAGCTGGGACAGGGAAGGTCTGAGTGCTGGGATGGACCACAGGCCCGGGACCGGTGATTCCCTGCTATAAATTCACAATTTAGGAGCTGTAAGTTACCAAACAACTGACTGTAGTTTACGACTTCGATACCCACTGTCTATGTCAGCGCACAAAGTCACCGATTTTACAGGTGACGAACCTACAGAATTGGGAAAATGAGTCAGAAAATCGAGTTTGTTTGAAGCAGCGGTTATCTCCGCTTTTTGTTTTTGTTTTTTTGAAGTCATTAAAAAGTTGCATTACTTTTTTAGAAAGTTAAACAATTCGATAAGGCTTTTAACAAATTCAGGATACACTCCACCCGCCCCCTGCTCCGCCTCCACTCCCCACCCCAATATGTCTGTCTTCACTGAATCTCAGTTGCAACCACTTTTATTCTTCCGGTTTTTGTTGTTGTTTTCTTCTTTGTTTGTCTGTTTGTTTGAGACAGGGATTCCCTGTGTAGCCCTAGCCGTCTTGGAACTCTCTTTGTAGACTAGGTTGACCTTGAACTCACAAGAGGTCCACCTACCTCCCAAGCGCTCGGGTTAAGGACGTGTGCCACCACGCCCGCCGTCTTCGATCTTTAAATTCCAGAACAAACCTTTGCACACGAGTGCCCTGCACACCTGCCATTTCCTTTTTTTAAAAAAATATTTATTTATTATGTATACAATGTTCTGTCTGTGTGTATGCCTGAAGGCCAGAAGAGGGCACCAGACCTCATTACAGATGGTTGTGAGCCACCATGTGGTCGCTGGGAATTGAACTCAGGACCTCTGGAAGAGCAGGCAATGCTCTTAACCGATGAGCCATTTCTCCAGCCCCCCATACCTGCCATTTCTTGCGCCCAGACATTCACTTGCCTCTGCCTCCCGAGTTTGTGCACCACCAACGCCCAGCCCCCGCTTTTATTCTTGGTTGTTAATTTCGTGTTTGTAACCATTAAACCACATTGGTGGGATTTAGAATAGTCTCGAAACTGACTTAATCATGTACTAGCACCAGATATAAACAAAAGTGGGTGTGGGTGTGGGGTGCTACTGAGAGAGAAGAACCTTCTGGGCACGGGTATTATATAAATTGGATGTGCATCTGGAAGAAAACCCTGAACCTTGACTTCTGGCGTATAGTAAACACAGGCAGCAGATTAGATGGTCGTAGTCATAAAGGGAAGGCCAAGGCTTCTAGGTGGTATCCATTGAACATGGTCACAACCTGGGTGTTGGGAACAATTTCCTATGTAAGCAATAAAAGGCATAAATCAAAAGAAAACATTAAGTTAGAGAACATAAAAATTAAGATAATCTCTTGATTAAAGTCACTGGACTGGGTCTGAAAAAGCATGGGATAAAACTGGACTCGCTGAACATAGCAGACAATGAGGACTGCTGAGAACTCAAGAACAATGACACTGTGTTTTGATCCTACTACACGTACTGGCTTTGTGGGAGCCTAGGCAGTTTGGATGCTCACCTTACTAGACCTGGAAGGAGGTGGGAAGGTCCCTGGACTTCCCACAAGGCAGGGAACCCGGACTGCTCTTCAGGCTGATGAGGGAGTGGGACTTGATTGGGGGAGGGGGAGAGATATGGGAGGCGGTGGAGGGGAGGAGGCAGAAATCTTTAATTAATAAATAAATTAATTAATTAATTTAAAAAAAGAATGTAGGGGTTAAGTCACAGACTGGGAGAACATTTTCGAAACACATTAGCTAATAAATAATCAGGACCTATAAAGAAGTCTCACAGATCAGTGTGAGTAGGGTATGGAACTCAGTAGAGCATGGGGGGAAGACAGACAGACACGACAGAAGAGATCCCAACAGCTGACTGACACTGAGACACTGTCCCCCACATTTGTCACCAGGCCAAGCAATGGAAGCAGCAAGGAGCCGTTACCTCCCCCACGCTAGCCTGGTTGCTAAACCAACAAACAGGAAACGGTTTCTGGAACAGTGGCAACGGTTGGAGGGCACATGGCAGCTGGGCTCTCATCCTTTAGTGTTGAGTGCCGCCTCAGCTGGCCAGGGAGGTTTAGGCAGGAGTGTTTGTGACCAGCTGGGGCAGCACAGTGCGAGTCTGTCAAAAACGGAAGTGTAAATTTATGTGACTAATTTGAAGAGCTGTTTTTCCTGCTTTTACTAAAGAGGAATGTTCTAATATCACAGACATCAGACATGTACTAAACTGTGGAGCAGGGCACCAAAGCCACACAGTAGAGTGCTCCCAGCGACACCATTCACCAGAGCCCCAAAGACTCGTAAAGGAATCAGAAACAAGGTGACCTGTTTGTTAATCATGTGTTCACAAGGAAAAAGCACAAACTCCTTTATGTAGAAACGTGGGAGAATTCCTCAGATATGATGTTGGACATTGTAAATTATTCAATGGTGTAGTAAAAATAAAGACGATGAGGTAAAAATAGTGGCTAGCTTTAAGGAAACACCGAGGGATGTAAAGCAGGTTTTAGGGACCCCAGCTGTATTCTGCACCTTGATCTGAGGGTAGCTACAAGGTTTGTACATTTTGTCAAGGTTTCTAAACTTTGTTGTGTGTATGGTATATCTCCACAAGCTAACAATTAAGCATTTTATATTTTATATATAATTTTATATTTTAATTTTATATTTTAGTTATAAAACAAAAGCTTGTTTGAAATTTTACTCATAAAAAACAATGTCATTTATTTGATTAAATAATAAGGAATCACACAATTCTTGTTTCCTCTTTTCCCCAACATCAAAAACCTGGAGGTAAATTTTGGTTGCAGTAGCTGCATTAATTTAGGTAGCTTATTTCTTTTCTCTTCTATGGCTTTGTCTCTTAAAATTTCCAATCACAATATGTGTATGCCACTTCAAATTCTTTTGTGTATAAATTATTGGTTAAAAAAAGTATACAATATGTTATTTTAATTGTAAAAATGGGGTACTTGGTTTATCCTCTTTGTAGTTTAAGGAAAAAGACCAAAATGTCCACTAGGTGGAGACAGAACCAAAGACCTAATTTAAGAGCACAGCAAAAAAAAAAAAAAAAGCTATTGTATTATCAAAGTTAATATATTGAATCACATGACAGTAGTATTAAGTATAAATCTAGGTGGATATATTTAACATTGTATGTTTAATTCTTTAGTTTTACAACAAATCCCAAGAGCTCTTACCTGTTTATTTAGGTTCTGAACACTGACGAAGTAATGGGGGGACTTCCTGCTTTTGTGTTTCTTCAGAGAAGTATATCCTATACTTGCTTCAGTGTCTCAGCTCAGTTCCTACAGTCTTAAGTTAGTTTCAGACTCCGCCAATACTCCTTCTATAGTAAGCAGCCATCATATCAAATTTATTGAATGTTTCCAAGTGGATTAAATTTGGAGGACAATTGTCTTAATGTCCTCATCTGTCTGTTAATGGGGACACTTCTCCTTAGAAGTGCTTTTTTTTTGTCTAGTATTTTAAAACTCCAGTGAATTGGTAAAATGCAGTTATTTGGTAACTTACAAGATCCCAAAAAGCCTCCAAGAAAATACACATTTTAGAACTTGAAAGAGGTCATCATGTGTCCTACTTGCTATAAAAAAAATAAAAGGACAAAATTAGTCATTCTTGGATGTCTACCTGCAGAAATCATCCTCACTGAAAATGGGGTTGGTGGCCCATACCTGTAATTCCAGCCCTCTCTGTGGGCAGAAGCAGACGACCATGCGGTCAAACCAACCTGGCCTATAGGAGGGTCTGTCTCACAAAACCATTTAAAGAAACAAATGTAATTACAATATGCTTTCTGTGCAAGACTTATATCCTGATCAAAGGACTGTGGAAGCAAAAGTCAAGCCTGCCTAAATACCACCATCATCAACAGGTAGAAAGTTCCAACCAGACTTGAGATTCCTGTCCAGCCATTCTGCAACCCAACTGTTGACCATGTCGCTAGGCAAATCAAGGATTTTTCCTGCTGTCTACAAGTGAGTTCTTCCACCGCCCCCAACCCCGAGAAATAGTCATTTGAAGGAAAAAAGTCAACTTGTTAACTCATCTGGATGTATTCCGACTTTATTCCGTCGATGGCTGCCTCCCACTAATACCCCACTGCTGTTCTGTTACTAATCTTGAAACCAGGTCGGTAAGTCACCAGCTGTTTTTCACTGTAATGATTTTTACTTCTTTGTGTTTCTATGCCACAAAGTGAAAATTGCTTCTTATTGTGTACTTGTACTTATGTGAGGTGGTTAAAACAAGTAAGCTCATTGGTGCGGGGTAGGAATGCATTTTCCAGGGTGGGACATAGAGGGGAATGGGGAGGAGAGACGTTCACTGGGCATCATGCATCGGTGATGAAAATGTCTGCATTCAGGGCAGCACTGTGCCTGTGGGTAGAGACGCTGTTCTGTTCATGCACTTGATATTTTAAGAGGGCTAGCCTTTGATGAGGGGAAGCTCTGTTAACCAATCACCTTTAAAAAGTGGAACCTAGTTAAGGCGTGGCTACCTGGAGCCCAGGAAGAAAACTAGGGTGGACCAGGTGCGCTCTCTCTGGGTGATTCCCGCGGGACACAGCGGAACTCGGACTTCTCATTCTTGTGGCGTGAGTTTCCCCTTATAACTATTAAAAATATAATTGTTTGTCTTTAAGCTGGCCTGGTTATTTTCCAAATTGAGCAAACAGTTACAAGCCTTATGATAAATGTTCTTCTCATAACAACTACGACAAAAGGGAAATTTTTTTACATAGAAGATAAATAGCATGGAATTTTACACGGAAGTAGAGAAGAGATAAAATTAACACATTTGTGACCTACATAAAATGCATATTTCACATGTGGTTCCAAGGCATACATATTTAAAGTTTAGGTTCCGGGAGAGAGGACTCCGGTGTTTAGAATGTATGCTGCTCTGTCCCCAGCACTCACCTCAGTCAGCAGGACACAACTGCCAAATCTCCAGGGGATCTGACACATTCTTCTGGCTTCTTCTGGCTCTTTGGGCACTTACCCTCACACACACATATGCAATTGTGAAATAAAATTAAATCTTAAAATATACCTACTAAACCTTTAGAAGTAAATGCACTTTTCCTGATTTTCTATGTCTTCAACCGACTGTAAGATGATGTTAAAGGGTATAGATTCCATTCTGTGTACTAGCAGACTAACTAGTAATATATACTTACAGCCAGTTAATATTCTAGCTTTCTTTTTTTGAAAAGACAAGTCTGGAAAATTCATTGCAACTTTGTTCAGCTGTATAGTAAAATTTGCATTTCCATCGTGCAAACTATTAAAAATCATATGATCTCCACTGAACCACAGAAATTAGAATTTTCTAAAACTAAACTCATTTGACTTAAATTTTCCAGATACCAAAATTAGGAGTAGGGAATATTTACTCCCAAATAACACCTCATACTGGGCAGGTCTCTTTTCCTATATATTTTAGCTTTGTGTTTGAATGTATTTAAATGAGTTCAGCAATGAAATATAAGAAATGATTACTAATTTTTAAAGTATATAATGGTTGTCCTAAGTTTATTTCTGTTGCCATGACAAAATATCCTGACAAAAAGCAACTGAGGAAAGAAAGGTCTCTTTTTTATTTTATGTGTGCGTGCATGTGACCTTGTCCAATTAGTCAAGTTTGGATATATTCTTGTATCATGCTCTACCTTATTTTTTGAGGCAGTGTCTCACTTAACCTATAGACAGCTTTTCTGCTAGTCTGGCCACGGTGAGCCAGGGCCCCTGCTAGGCTGGCCACAGAGGGCTCCGGGCCCCTGCTGACCCTGCCTTACTAGTGTGGGGTGACAGGTGTGCCATTATGCTACTTTTATGCGGATTCTGGGGCTCCAAACTCGGCTCCTTTTGCTTGCACGGGATGTGGGTGCCCTCTGAAGCACCTCCCCAGACCCTCCGTTTTTATTATAAAACACTCCCGTTAGGGTAGCTGTGTGTGAAATTGGAGCTCATAGCATCTCAAAGGGTCCGGGTCCTTCCTGAGCTCAATATAATTCTCCGTTGTTTCCAGTTTCACCTACAGTGCCTCTCAGATGAAATGCTGAGGCAGCCCGTTGTACTTACAAAGGAAGGAAAGCATAACAAATGAGAAGGCAGCTTGCTTTTGGACGGTGAGAGCTAGTCCTTTCAGTAAGCCGGGTTCGAAACTACAAAACTTGCTGCAGTGATGAGATGGACTGGAGGAAGCGCCGCGTCATTAGGTCCACAATGAGGACGCTAAAAGAACCCGAATTTTCAATGGATAAGATGATGAACCAGAAATGAATGCTTTTATGGATTTTTTTTTCTCATTTGCTCAGTATTAACAGGAACCCATCCTAAAAAAATGGGGAAAATGAGGCAACTAATTTGGGGTGCTTCAGGAAGATGTAAGCTGAATGAGCCATAACCCGTTTAAGACCTGACATTTCCCCATAGGTGCATTTTCTCTCAGAATCTCATTTCTCTCCAGTCCTTGTAATTATTTCCTTTAATTTTTTCTTATTTTGCTTATTCCAATTTTTCTGTTGAAGAAACCTTTGATACATAGCTGGAACCTTTGAAACTGGGGTAGAATTTTTTTAAATGTCCAGTTGCTTGAATTATTGAGAAAAGCTCTATGTTGCTAATTTTACTGGAAATGTATGAGAGAAAACTCTAGCAAGAAAGAACAACTACTGTCAGTCTCCAAGGGTACAAATGCCCAGGATGGGAAGGGCATGTCTTCCTGAAATAGTGGCAGCAGGAACTACAATGTCATGAATAAGCATGTATTCCTTGTGACATCTCAACAGGTAAAGGGAGACCTGAAGTCACATGTAAGTGACAACAGGGCTGAATCTCAGGTTTGTCCATTTACAACCTGCAAAGCTACCAGGGCAGTGGTTCGCCACCTCCCCAATGCTGTGACCCTTTGTGTGTATGAGTGACCCTCACGTTGTGATGACCCCAATCAGAAAATTATTTTATTGCTACTTTAGAACAGTAATTTTGCTACTGTTATGAATCATAAGTATCTGACATGTGACCCCTGTGGGGTGACAAACCGCCATTGCTCTCGGGATTGGCGGGCACCTAGACCTGTCTGTTCCACGCAGCAGCCAGCACTCACGTGTGGCCAGTGTGAATCAAGATGTGCTATAAAACACACCATGCTTTGAAAATGTACGATGAAAAGCAAAGTATCTCAATTTAAAAACAGCATTTGTATCTCTTCATCCATTCATTCATGTGTGTGCTGCCATGTGCATAAGTGGGGGACAAAGAACGGCCCGTGGGGGTCAGTTTTCTCCTGTCACCGATCTGTCCCAGGAACCAGACTTAGGTGGCAAAGCCCTAATCAACTGAGTTATCAGGTTTTAAATATGCACCTCATGTTGAAATGAGATTTTAGATGTGTTGGTTTGCATATATATTTTCTTAAAAATTAATGTCATTTTCATTAGTTTATTATGACTTTTAGGGAAAAAAATCTTAAAACTACTTATGAGGCTTATGTTTCTATGCAAATAGCATTGACTTCGATGCCCTACTTAGGTTCTCAGAGGTAAAATTTTGAGGTTTTAAAGAAGTTTCCAGGAATTAAAATCGCCAATTGTCCATACTGAATCTTTTGTGTCTGCTGAGCTTTACCAGATCTCAAGTTGATTTAGAGGAGGTATTCTGTCATACACATTCATCTAGGAATCCTGCAGATCCCCTCCCTAAAGGCACCACGGATGAGTTGGGGGATCATATTACAGAATTGCCAGCTCCACATTTCCTAGAGCCACTTCAGGTAGGGTGCCTACCTGTCAGACTATCAATCATCTCTCCTCGTGTGCATGAGTGATTGCCAATCTTTGATTTTGATAAGAGAGCTGTCTCAGGCAGCCTCTAGGCTGCTTCTGGTCCTCTTTACCATGGGTAGTGGGATACCATCACCTACAAGTAATGCCCTCAGATCTCTAGTAAAGAACTCCACAAATCACATCACTGTACTAGGCTGTGGGCTGGAAGGCTCTCTGGAACTGTCAGACTTGGTCAGGCAACCTCAGCTAGTTTTGCTGTGGGCCTATGAATTCCTTCCACTGAATAATAACAATGTGACTTCTCTTTTAAGCATATAACAAGCAGAATGGACGTCTGTATGCCACCGCTCTCTGTCAAGAGCAGTCAAGCCAGCCCCTATTAGGTATAAGGAAAGTGTGGAGGCAGGCCCAGTTTGTCATCCCTGGCTCGACAGCCAGTTGGGTCACACAGAACTCTAGCTTAAAAAGCCAACGTTAGGGCTGGAGAGATGGCTCAGAGGTTAAGAGCATTGCCTGCTCTTCCAAAGGTCCTGAGTTCAATTCCCAGCAACCACATGGTGGCTCACAACCATCTGTAATGAGGTCTGGTGCCCTCTTCTGGCCTGCAGGCACACACACAGACAGAATATTGTATACATAATTAATACATATATTTAAAAAAAGCCAACGTTAAACATTTTAAATACAGAGGCTTCTTTGGCCCCATATTTACACAGTAAGGCAACACAAAGGCAGATACATAGCCCATTTCCAAATAATCCTAGTGTCGAAGGCTCCTTGACTGTCAGGTAACTATGCAACCTTGCTCAACAGTCTACTGAGATGTGTTCATTCTGTCACTTTCTATCACTTTCTCAGACAGACTTAAAAGAAAGCTTCCTTCCACTTCCTTCCAAAGCCCTTGCATCAGAACACTTAAGAAAAAGGTCACATTTAAGCCCCAGATCTTTTGAAGTTATCCTAATTTTTGAGACTGTCATATAATTCATTTATTAGTTTTCAAGAGATAATCTAATATTGTTCTAATAAATTGTTATATATACATATACTTAAAAGAAAATTATTATATATATATATATATATATATATGAGTGTTTTGTCTGCATGTCTGTGTACCACATGGTACATGCAATACCCACGGAAACCGGCACAGGGTTTTGAATCCCTAAACTGGAGTTACAGATGGTTGTGAGTCTCTGTGTGGGTGCTGGACACTGAATCTGGATTTTCTGGAAAAGCAGCCATGCTCTTCACACGACTCCTCCCTTCAGCTCCACACACCCGATTAAACCACTATTGAATCTCAGTCGACTGACTTATGTGGGTTGGCCCAAAAGATGAAATTAGGTAGACATTTAAAAATGACATTGGAAAGGACAGCTGTTTTTCTTCTCGCTGTGACCAAATACATGAGTGTTATGGTGTAAGAGGCAGTCACTGTGGTAGGGAAGGCAAGGCAGTGTGTGTGAAGTAGCTGTCACTGTACCCAGTGAGAAAGCAGACACAAACACTGGTTCTTAGCTTGCTTTCTCCTTTTTATTTAATCTGGGACTTGAGCCCATGCGACGGTGCCACACACATCTGGACACACAGTCTCTCTTCAGCTAAACCTTTCTATTAATTCCCTTCCAGACACGCTAGAGGCCAACTCCTGGGTGAGCCTAAGCTGACACTGACAATGAGCCCCTCGTGGCCTTTCCCTTGGACTCGAGTTCTCGTGGTGAGAAGACCCTTTGGGAATACAGAGGGGCTAGGGAGTCCATCACAAACTGTTGCAGGCACCAGGAAGAGAAAAGTTAATGCAGCTTGAACTTGAACAAAGGTGCCACAGATCCAGTGAAGTTCTGTGCCAGTTAAAGAATTCCCACCTTCTGCACTGTCAGTTTCTGCTCTGTTTCTAGTTATGCTGTGTCACTACCCATATTTTGTCTCTTATTGTTTGGTTTCTGTAAGAAAGCCTGAGCCACTTGTTGTTCTGGTCCCATATGATAATCACTCCTCACTGTTAGGATTCTGTGTGCCTTTGCCTTTGTCATGGCTTGTAGAAAATGAGGGCTGAGGGGTAGTGGTGGACATTTCCTGGAACTCACTGAGTCCAGGTAAGTAGTGCCCAAACCAGCAGGGAGAGAGAGGCGGGTGAACCCTTTGGAGGGCAGTTTTAATCTCTTGGACCAAGGTACAGTTTTGTGCATGTCAAAGTGACACTGACTGGCCATAACAATAAGGGTCACATGGGTTGACCAGGGTGAGGTAGGACTGTCCACAGGATTATGAGGAATGTGGTGGGGGAGGCAGTGTAAAACATTCAAGGATTAAACATCTCCCTAACTGCTTTCCTCAGAATGGCTACATCTTACAATACACCTAAATGTTTCACTATTTTTTGAACTTACAAAGATGTAAGTCACGAATTTGTTAGTGTTTCTTGTTAAGAATGAAAGCAACTGGAGATGCAGAGAAGACAGCGGAACTGCACCAGTATGTTGAAGATGAAAATTTTGAGTTATCTTAGCTTATAAAAATACAAGTCAATATGCTGAACACTGAACAAAGACCCAGGGTATGGGATATTTAAAAATACTTTTCTCTTGGATCAGCACCAAAAAATATCCTTAGCTTCTCTATTACCCATGTCCAGTTAAAATTACCTCTGATAAAAATCACAATGTCTGTGGCATTCACCACAGCTGCATCCAAACACCTCTCAAATACACTTTGACACCAAGGTCAGGCAGGTCACTTGAAAGAAAACTGTGATTCATCCAACAAAATTTCTGTAGTGAGACATCTGCTCTCTGTATATGGGGATATTTTACATCTCATACATAGGAGGCACTGGTACTTTGAAGCTTAAGAAAATGACTAGAGCCATTAAGACGGAGGTGAAGAGTTGGTACAGTCTTCCACGATTTTAAAGAGGTAGTGATAGACGCTTGTCCTCCTGGCAATGTCGGAAGCGGTTTCTTGTGAGTTGTTTTTCAACCCTGGTTTGATGTAGCGATTCATCAGGAGGAGTTCCAGGGTGTCCCTGCTGTCTCTATTCCCAGCAGCAAGGTGTAAAGGGGTCAAGAGGCCTTTTGTTTGGGCATTGATGTCTGCATCGTGCTGAAGTAAGAAGGAGGCCACCCTGGTGTTATTCCACTTACAAGCACTGTGTAGTGGTGTCCAGCCATCCACAGTCACTGCATGAACATCTGCCCCCTGAGCCACCAGCTCACGAACAATATCTAAGTGTCCACTGTAGGCTGCTCGGTGAAGAGGGGTGTACTCATCTTCGTCCCTAGTGTTCACTTCAGTGGCCTTCTCAGAAAGTAGCCTCTGCACCGTAGCAAGCTAAGGAAAAAAGGAAGAGAACTTTAAAAAAGTCCAACTCAAAGCAAAACAATCGACAAAGGCAATTACATCATCCAGTGGCTTTAGACTTCAAGATTCTCCCTAAAGGAGGAGACAGTAACTGATTAACGTTGAACAAGTTACAGCCCATCACACTCTGGTGCATCTCAAGAATCTGATTCTCTGAATATCACACCACACATTTAACCCATTCTAATAAATGCTTATTGTCCAGTGCTTTGACCCTAGATGAACAAAGGGTTTAACTGTATTTTCTATTTCACCTGTATCAATCTACATGGCATAGGAACCAAAAAACAAACAAAAACCCCTTTTAACAGTAGAATAAAGTGATGCTAAAGCAACCTAGAGACTAAAGAGCTCAATTCCTCCAGACAAGCTCAGAGACATGTCATGTTGCTAGGCATCAAGGACCTCTGACAGAATACATTGTGCTTTGGGATTGAAAAGAATCATAAAGTGTAAAACCCTTTCAGTTTTCAGTTTACTGACACACATGGGAGGACTTAGTAAACTAAGCACAAATGGATCAAGCGGGAAGAATTGATTTTTGGGTACTATGCTTGGATGACAAATCTGCCTGGCTTTCCTCGTAGGACTTTGTGAGGAGTAAATAGAGCAGTTAGACACTTGATGGACCGGTCATCTAAGTTAATTTCCATCTTACCACACCTGTGGAGTGATCCTAATGATTTAATTAGAGGGTTGCTTATAATTACCCCCAAACCTCCCGACATCTAGTCGGTTTATAATGTGGCGTACATTTTCATATATACTATTTTGACAATCCTACATAAATGAGACAAGTATTAAGCTCCCATTTTTAAAGACAAGAAATTAAAAGGACCAGAAATGATGGAATATGCCCAGAGATACAGAGGTCAGGACCAGGTATCTGGGCTCCAAACCAAATGCTTTTCCAACTATATAATGGTTTCTTTTTTTTACCCGATTTTTTTCAGCAGCCCAAAGAAGCAATTTGCTTGGATCTTTTTCCATTTTTTTCTCTTGCAATTGATACCATTCTTCGTGTTTTTCTTCTTGCTCCTCCTCTTCATCAGAATCGCCTATCCAGAGACTCTGAGTACCAGTGGGAATCAGGTGTCCATGGGTTTCCAACAATTCGAGCTGATTAAACTGTTCAGAAAAGTCCAAAGAGTTTTCTGGGTCTGGTGTTTCATCATCCCTTACTTTTTCTTTTTCCATTTTTGCTACTATTCTAAAAAAGCATTTCAAGCACTAGGGGACAGTCTTTCTAGAGACAGATTACATCTGCATTGTTTGGTCGTTCCAATCTGAAAATACAAACACAACAATGTCAGACATTGGTAACTAGGCATCATCAACAGGATACCAACTTTGCAAACAAGACAAATAAATTGCCATACTGTCTTTGGTGTTCTTTCCTAAAACCCATTAGATTTATTAACTACTGGACTTCAGAGGTTTCTGTTCTCTATGATCATTTATAGTTTTTATCTTTTATAAAAAATGTTTTCTTTTACTATGTAAATGGTAATAACTATCTTAATTTTAATCTATTAATTTAGGTATGTTAAGACAGATGGGAGTATAGGTACATTCCGTACACAGAAGGGTTGTGATTCACCCAGTACTAAAAGATTAAAGTTTTTCTGTGAGCAGAGATGTTTACTCCGGTAGCCTGCCATATTACTTTATAAACTGACATCAGCTTGAAGAGTTAACCAGAATGTAAGACTCAATTAAGAAAACGAGAAGTTACGTTGAAAACCATTTATCAGTTTCTTAACAATATTTTTTGAATTTTGCCATTTTTCATTGCTATTTTCAAATGTTACAACTTTCATTCTCTGTTGAGCCGATTATATTTCTCTGTCTATTCTTTTTGGTGCTATGTCTTACATTGTTCTGTCATCAACCTTTGAAGAATAGGCCATCTTCGGCTCAGATTTTTGTGCCGTTTGTATGTAACCTGTATTAAGAACTATTTGTATCATTAAATTTAAGACTTATCATTTAACTTTGCTTTGAATGGCCTCTAAGAACTTATCAGTTAAACATACTCCTCATGGTGTTTTTCTACTTAATTTCATGTGTTCACCATTCTGTTGCCTTAGTAAATTTCATTACTAGTGACAAGAGCAACAAAATCATGACCAGCAACGTCCTAGGGCCTATAGCTGTATTGTAAAATATAAAAATTCCACTGACGTTTCTAAGGTCTGATCGGTCTGTCATTTTTTAAGAGAGCGATCAGAACTATTTTCTTGCAGTTTTCAAGGTTTCCTTTCATCTTACAACTATTTTCTAAAATTACTATGTCACGTCAATTCATTAAACGCTTAACATGTCAATACCAAAACACAGCACAGATCTCAGCCCCCTTCCCACACCTTTCGTTATGAAAACTCATATTAACTCTGACTTTACCGTTCCAGATGTAAGCTACATATAACTGTCTTGGTATATTTAAAAATAAAACCCAGATGTATCTCCTGATTTAAGGCATAAAACTTTATGCACACCATTATGGAGGAATAGGGCGTTCCCTAACTTAAAGGCAACACTCCATTTTAGAGAGATACGAACTGTTCCAATTCTCATCTCAGTGAGATGGAGCTCCACGTCCCATTTCAGAGGACTGCGCTGAGACTCTGACAGTTTAAGACAAGTTGCCCTGCATCAGCATCAGGACCTTCTGGGGTCTGATTTAGTTCAACGCTCCACATTATTTTTACTCCACTCTCTTCACGGTTCTCTCAGCACACAAAGTAAGGCACAAGTGGTGACCGGGGATCCTGGGGCGATCGTCAGGGGAAGAAAGGCCTCTCTCCGGTCTAGCGGGAGGGCTTCCGATGCCCACACCGGAGAGGCTGCCTCGGCGTTACCAACGACGTGACCCGCCACCCACGGTCGCCCGCCCCGCCGCTCCGGACGCTCACCTTCCACCGAGAACCTCGCCGAGAGCATCGCTTCCGGGTTCGCCCCTCCGCTGACGATGATTGGCTCCGTGTAGGGGCGGAGCCATTCTTTAGTCAATGAGAGAGCAAGGAGGACACGTGACGCCGGCGTCACCAGTGAATCTCGCGAGAAGTACGACAGCGGCTGTCCCGCGCCTAATTCAGGATTCTGTTCGCGGTGTTCTTGTTCTGGGCACTCCCGCTCTGTGTCCCCCCCCCGAGCTGGAGGTGATCTGTGGTCTCGCCGGTGGGCTCTGAGGAGTCCAGGTTGGGGTAACCTAGGCCTCACTTTTTTGGCTTGGGGGGTCACGGCGGAAGCCCCTAGCGCCTGGGCCCGTTGAGGAAGAAGGGCCGGGTGGGCCGGGTGGACCGGGAGGGGTGCGGGCTCTGCGTTCCGACCCGGAGTGCCTCGGGTGGAGGGTTGTCCGCGGTGGCAGCGCCGCCTTCGCCGTCACCACTCTGTCACCTTGGTTCTGAGAGTCGTTCCACGCAGACCACGTGCTTGGTTATTTATTCTGGCTTTAAATGTGGGCTACCCCATTAATGCCCTGTTAATGTTGAGTGTATGTGGTGGCCTCTTCTCCAAAACCCTAGGTAGTGTAGCTTAAATGTACGCACGGAAAGAATTACGTCTGATCCTCTCTGTCCAGGGATTTACTACCCACCAATCTCATGAGGAAGGCAGGAGAGAAGTAGTCATAATTGTGCAGTTAGGGCCTCATTCGAGGATGTGACTTACCCTTAGGTCTTGAAACAATTACGGTAAGATGAAAACTAGGCTTTCTCAAAATTGCCAGTGCTTGTTTAGGAAGCCTACCCTGCAACTGAACTCCCGTTGGTGAAATATGTGCAACCTTTATAAAATGTGTGTTTTGATATTTATCTTTAGAATTTGGATCGGGTGACTTCTCTGACATACCTGAACACAGACCCCCAGCGTACTTGGAGAGGAACCTGGCCCCAGAAGAGCTCTACCGTAAAAATGAGTCCCACAGATCCACTGTAAGACTGATTCATTGACGGTGATGATCTTAAGAGAAAACTGGACACTTTAACAAAAACAGCAACAAAACTTGATAGTGAATAGAATGTCACCAAAAACATGCCTGACGTGCTTAAAAGCTGGTCCTCTATGCTTCTTAGCAGAGAGGTTGTCGGGAGCTGAAGAGGAGTGTGTTAAGCAATTGTATGGCCATGCAAGAAAACTCACTTCTGATTTGTTTTAAACTGTTAAGTCTATAAATAATCTTTTAGAGGAAGTTGCTTTAATATTGAGTAAATTAGAATGAATTTGAACGAAATGGAAATCAATAAAAGAACTCTAGAAATTAGGTGTGCGTGTGTGAGGGTGCTTGAACATGGGTGGAATCTTCCATTCTGGTTTCAAGTTCTCCATCAGAACTAGCTGTGTGGTGTTGGGAAGGTCAGCAATTCCCTGGACTCGCCTTGTTTGGTTTTTTGTTTGCTTAGCTAGAATGATAATGCTCCTTTGAGGTCTGAGAGAATTTATGTGAAAATACACACACTCTGGAAGGGTGTAGCTGTGAGCTGAGAAGTTTGTGGGGCATCCAGGACCCCATGCATGCAGCTGATGGAGCTTCTGGGTTGTGCAGTTATGTACAGAATACATTTTGAATTCCTAGTGGTCCAGCGAAGAGAGCCTGACTTTTTTATGCCCTCTAGTCTTGATTCTCCTGCTAGTGTGGTGAGTGGGTTATCTCTGTGTCTGGCCTTCTTGTTTTCCAGAGATAGTGACTTTGCCTGCCTTTTCCCCTGTGGGGACTGAGATTACATCTTAACTATGAAAGTATCGTAAAGAACTAAACTTAATGCTAAGTTTAGTGAGTGTTAATAACAGTTAAGCTACTGGTTCACATGGAAACACCTTTATCAAATTTCATTTGGATTTGAACAGCTCTGTTTTGTGACTTGGTCAAATTTATTATTGGAAAACTCTGTAAAGAGCAGAGTCAGGCAGATATTTTCAGGGTTTGGAATGTAAGCAACTACTTACTATATGCGTATAAAATCTGCTCCTAAATGTAGAGGAAGACTTTTAAATGATTTTTTTCAGAAAAGTGTACAGTCATATAATAAAATAGCAAGGGAGCAAAGCCTTTTGGGTTTTTGTTTAGCAAAGTGGGGAACAGATCTGAGAATGTATAAAACTGTTTGTATCAAGGCTACGAATTTTCAGAGACACCTACAAATGTCACTCACCTTTGCTCTGTGTTTAATCGAACGGAGAGCCATGACGTTAAAGATCTGTTGAGTACTGCAAACTTTCATGCCAAGTCTGATGCTAGAAAATGATTTGCTTTATAGTTGCTATTAGTTATTATTTTATGTTTAGGTCTCCATTTGCTTGACTATTCTTTTAATGCATAGCATTGAATTTTGTTTTTTCATACAGTGACGATGAAGACACGTTTAAAATCCTGGTTGCCACTGATATCCACCTTGGGTTTATGGAGAAGGATGCAGTTAGAGGAAATGACACATTTGTGACGTTTGATGAAATTTTAAGACTTGCCCTGGAAAATGAAGTGAGCTTGGGTTACATTTGTGTGTGCTCTTCTGTACTTCCTTGAGTAACAGCCTCTTTTCTGTTAAGTTAGAGTTGATTGCAAAACTTCATACACTCAAATTTTCTGGCTAAATGTCAATATACTTAAAAATTTGAGTACTTTGTGTTCATAATTTGAGCAGAAATTGCCTTGACAAATAACCTTCAAATTTAGAAACAAGGGGTATTTAACGATGCACCAACCTGTCGTGATTCCTACCTTTAATAAAAAGATGGCTGTTAGTGTTCAAAGAACATATAACCAACCGGAATTTGAGGCAAAAATCCCAAACATTCAAGTACAACATTATTTGTGGAAAGAGGCCCATAGAAGCGCCATTTCCTAAGACTTCAGAGGTAGAGGAGATTGGAGTTTAGATGAGACTAGTCACATGAACTTAGTCAAGAAGGTGACATTTAATGTGTGTTGAAGGAGAAGCAGCTTTTAATTCTAGGTCACAGAATGGCCTTTCAGTGTGAAGCAGAAATGAAGGCACAGGTATAAGATAGCATGGAGTATGTTAGGTGACTGGTTTGGCTCGCTTGTGGGCCATGTGTGCACTGAAGAGAGCTGAGCCTGTAACTCAGTTGGTAGAGTGCTGTGTACCATGCACAAGGCTCTTGGTTTGAAGCCCAGCAGCATAGAAAGCTTGAATGCGGTGGCACATCTTAATCCCAACACTGAGAGGCTTGAGCAGGAAGTTCAAGGTCATTCTCAGTTACTACAGTGACTTTGACACCAGCTTAAACTACATGAATGAGAATGAGAACTTTATTTTTAAAAAATATTGTCGAAAGGCTAGAACTGAGCATTTGAACTGTATTGATGAGGGGAGCTGCAAATGTCTGACTCTTGTTCTGTGCAGTGGAATGTCTTCTGGCAGCTGACACTGGAGAGCATTTAATGCTTTTAAGAACTGGAAAAGACAAAGTCAATATACGAGAAGTTACAAAGAGAAGGTGTACATATGTTAATTTGCAGGGTTTGGAAATGAATCAAATCTGTTGAACCTGGGTGGATGATGGTGGCATTTCTAAAACCACCTTACTGAAGGGGAGTCTGTCATGTGGGAGGGTGTTGAACTCCGACATAACACCAGGATAGAGGTGGATATTGGAGGGGGGAGTGTTCCCAGAGTCCAGGAGGGTGCCCTGCCTGCCAAGCAGTTTCCCTTCAGCCCCTGACTGTCTACCACCCTCTGCTGTCCTGGTAGGCCCATAACAGTACCCGTATAGCTTCTGTCTCAGTTGTCCTGCAGTGCAGTAGCTCCTAGAGGTCTTTCTACTTCACACTTTGCCTCCTGTGTTGTCAGCATCATAGCCAAAGCAAACTTGATACCATAAGTAGATCCTGTCACTGTCCTCAAAATCTTAACAGCCTTCCTCTGAATCTAGATTCAGACTCACATATAAGGCTGTACCTTGACCTTGGCCCCTCCAGGGCTCTGGATCCTTATGCTGCAGGTTCCTCCTAAGTGTCTGGATCTTTGTAACTTGACTCTGGTCCTCCCAGGGTTCAGGATCTTTGGTTGCCCTGCCTGGTCCACACCAGTGTGTTCTTCTCTGGGACCTTATAGGTCAATTTTTCTGGTTTACCACCTGGATTAGGGCAGGGTTGACTTCTCACTTCACATTTTAATTTTTTGGGGAGGAGTAGGATGGGGGTTTATTGAGGTGATCTCATAGCTGATATTGCCTTTGAACTCATAATGTAGCTAAGGGCAGCCTTGAAATTCTGGTCCTCCCCCTCCTAAATGCTGACTTATAGACACTTGTCACCATATTTTACCTTTTTGAAGAGGCTTTCCTTTATACCTCCGAGCACTCCGTGACATTATGCTGCTTTTTTGTAATGATCTCATGTAGAATGATTAAGTTGTTTACCCATCGCTTACTTGTGTTCCCCTATGGGAGAGATTCTGTGACAGTGAAGTCTTTCTGTTGCTTAGTAATATCTAAGAAAGCTGAACTCTGTACCAGTCACCCCTGGCTGTTGATCTTTGCCCTAAAATTCCCAGAGGCTCCTAGTGCCTGTGTCCTCCCCAGAATGATGCTCCAGTTGTGATGTAAGAGTGAAAGAGCAGTGTTCCTGCCGAGATAATCGCGTGCTTGCTCCGGCTTTTGTAAGCCACTCACTGCTGGAAAAGGGGGCAAAGCAGTGTCCTCTGTCCTGTGTGATGGGAGTGAGAGACAGTGAAGGGGAGGAAAGCAGTTGTTCCAAGCAGCTTTGGAGCCTGCTGCAGAGAGGTGATGTAATGCCCACCTTTAAGTCCACTGAAGAGAGGTGATGTAATGCCCACCTTTAAGTCCACTGAAGAGAGGTGATGTAATGCCCACCTTTAAGTCCACTGAAGAGAGGTGATGTAATGCCCACCTTTAAGTCCACTGAAGAGAGGTGGTAATGTAATGCTCACCTTTAATTCCACTGAAGAGAGGTGATGTAATGCCCACCTTTAAGCCCACTGAAGAGAGGTGATGTAATGCCCACCATTAGGTGCCCTTTCTCTAACCTTTTATGCTGTGACATGCTCTCAGTTTGGTTCTAAGGTCGTCAGTCGTCCTGCTAGCAGTTAAGAAATTCATTGCATTTTAATCTAAGTTTAGATTAAGTCTTTGGTCTTCCCCAGTGGATTCAAACTCTGTAATTTGCTCCTTGAAAGGATATAGACAGCTGTGGGACTCTTAGAAATTGGATGAATGTGCTGGTTTTAGCTGATTCTTTCCCTGAGGTGAGAGAAACTTCTGGAGGCCTGTCCAAGTGTGTATTATATTTGTCTTTCAGATTTTTTTCTGTATTTACTATTTATTTTAAAATCTAAATTCTTGACTTTTAAGTTTTATTGTATACGGACCCTTGTTATCCAGCTATTTTTATTTTGTTTCTTTGTTCCTTGATTCCCCACCTCTCCCACCCCTCAAGACAGGGTTTCTCTAAGTAGGCCTGGCTGTCCTGGAATTTATTCCGTAGACCAGGCTGGCCTTGAACTCAGATCTGCCTCCTGAGTGCTGGGATTAGAGGCACAGGCCACCACTGCCTGACATTCTTTGATATTTTAAAGCTCTGTGGGGGGGGGTGGGGGGGGGAGAAAGGCTTGGGAGGTGTGTGCTCACACATGCCAAGGCACATTGCATGTTGGTATATGTGTTCATGTGTGCATGCAGAGGCCAGCAGTTGATGTTGGATGTCTTTCTCAGTTCTTTCCACCCTATTTTTTGAGAGTCTCTCATTAAACCTGAACCTGAATCTGATTTAATAAAGTTCCTTGACTAGTGCAGCCATAGAGATCTATGTTTCTTTAATAATTCTTTTGAATTATTAAAAGCTAACAATCTTTGTTCCTTTCTGTTTGTCTCCATGTCTTTGTGCTGTGATTGAACCATGGGTGTCATCTGTGGCAGGCCAGACTACACCACTAGGCTGTTCTCTCCCGTTTTTAAAAA
Source organism: Microtus oregoni (assembly GCF_018167655.1). NCBI lineage: Eukaryota > Metazoa > Chordata > Mammalia > Rodentia > Cricetidae > Microtus > Microtus oregoni. The sequence continues at coordinate 31,981,306 of NW_024543067.1, forward strand.
TCGAGCAGTTATGTTGCCAAGGCTGGTCTCTGAAAGGAGAGGCCTTAAGTGACCACATCAGGCTATGAAATCTGTTTTTCTATATCTTCTGTGCTTTAAACAATTTTTACCTTAAACTTACCAATTATAACATCGTTTTCTGTTGATTAGGTGGATTTTATTTTGTTAGGTGGTGATCTTTTCCATGAAAACAAGCCCTCGAGGAAAACCCTGCACAGCTGCTTAGAGTTGCTTAGGAAGTATTGTATGGGTGATCGGCCCGTGCAGTTTGAGATCATCAGTGACCAATCAGTCAACTTTGGTTTCAGTAGGTAAGTACACTTACGTTTGAGGAAAGGTTTCCTTGGGCATGGTTTCTGTGTAATAGATAAGTCTGTTTTCTCTTTCTTATTGCTGTGACAGAATACCCCACAAAGAAACTAGAAAAGGGTTTATTTGACTTACAATTCCAGGTTACAGCCAACCGTTCTGGGAACACCAAGGCAGGAACTTCCACAATCAAGAGCAGAGAGAGAATGAATACATGCGTGCTTACTGCTCAGCTAGTCAGAGTGGTCTGGCTTCCCTTATCAGTTACCATGAACAAGAACATTTCCTTGTTTATGCTCATAGGCCAGTAGACAGTCCTTCAACTGAGACTTCCCGGGTGACTCTAGATTGTGTCATGTTGAGGAAACCAACACATTATCTGTTAATTAGCTCTTTTGCCATTATTCTAGCAAGTTTTCATAGCAAATGCAGTTCTTTGAATTTTCTGTATATCATTAATTTGTATTTCTTTCTCTTTCTTTCTTTCTTTCTTTCTTTCTTTCTTTCTTTTTTTTGAGACAGGGTTTCTCTGTGTAGCTTTGGAGCCTGTCCTGGAACTAACTCTTGTAGACCAGGCTGGCCTCAAACTCACAGAGATCTGCCTGCCTCTGCCTCCCGAGTGCTGGGATTAAAGGCGTGCGCCACCACCGCCTGGCGATTTGTATTTTGGAACTAATGTTGGACCTCATTTTATCTTAGATCTCTCATCCTCTTTGTTTTCTTCTGGAGTTTGTTTGCTTTTGTTTTTGTCTACTTTAAAACTTGGTTCTCTCCCTCCCTCTTTCTTTCCCTCCCTCCTTCTTTCCCTCCCTCCCTCCTCCCTTCCTCCCTCCCAGACAAGTTTCTCTGGAATAGCCCAGGCTGTCCTAAACTTGTTTTGTAGATCAGGCTGGCCTTGAACTTGAAGAGTCCCAGGTGCTGAAATTTATTTTAAGGTGTGTGCCACCACTGCCCCGTAGTGTTTTTTTTTTTTTAAATCTTTTTTGACATGATTTGTGAAAGTTAGTTATATATGCTAGCTACTAAGCCATTTTTTTGGCTTAGTAAAAGGCTTAGGCTTTTCCTCAGTCATTTTCTTTTGGCTGTGCTTATGGTTTGTTGTTGTGGCCAGATACAGTTTTGATGTAGGCCTTATATTAATCTACAACATTATATAGTAAAGATATCTTTTGTTTTTTTTTTTTTAACTTGCCTACGTTGGGGCTGGAACGCCAGGTCTTGTGTGTATTAAGCAAATACTCTACCTCTGAGCTATGTCCCCAGCCCAAGCCATTGTCTTCTTTTCGGTACTGTACGGACACCACAGTATATTTTAGTGAAATGTGTTCTTTGTCACCATGGTGCTAGATTCTCTTCTTTCCTTGTCTTTGATGGCCCTGGTACCGACTGGCTAGTGTTTGTAGACCACCTCTCATTTGCTTGTCTCTCTTGTTTCTTTTGGACAGGGATTGTGGGCTAGGGAAGACTATCACTGAAGCGAAGGGCTTTTCTGATAGCCTTGTGTTAGATGTACGTGATCTCTCCAAGACTTCACTGATGTTGTTGACCTTGGTCATTAGGCTAAGATGTCTTCAAGTTTCTCCGATGCAAAGCTGTTTTTCTTTCCATTGCCCTTGGTTAGGAGTGGGTCCCTAAGCCAGCCCATACTCGATGGGAGAGGGTTAAAATCTACCTCTAGAGAGAGGAATGTCCGAGTATTCACGGGTATTTGTCACTGACCTCCTTCCGTAGCCCCTTTATTTTCCATAGCTTCTTTCTACATATCCCTGTTGGCCTCAGACTTATGATTTCTTGCCTCATTGTCTCTGCTAGCTATGATTACAGGTGTGCACTACCGTGCATGACCACCTGCTCTCTGAAGTCTGAAGTCATTTCTCTCTCTCCCTCCTTTTTTTTTTTTTTTTTTTTTTTTTTTGGCTTTTCGAGACAGGGTTTCTGTAGCTTTGAGGCCTGTCCTGGAACTAGGTCTTATAGACCAGGCTGGCCTCGAACTCACAGATCCGCCTGCCTCTGCCTCCCGATTGCTGGGATTAAAGGCGTGTGCCACCACTGCCCAGCCTGAAGTCGTTTCTCTTTAGACATATGTGAGTGATGAGTTCCTACGTATTAATTAATTAATTTATACTGCTGTTGAATCTGTTGTTAGTTTAATTGTTGGGAAGCCAGTGAAGCATGTGGTTAAGAACATGGGTTCTTTGGATGTGGTTATGATCGCACATAATTTCATCACCTTGGAGACAGGCAGGAGGATTGTGTGGGCATGCATCAACCTAGGCACTGTCTGGCCTGTCTCCCCAGTTCCCAAAGAGCATAAATTCTGGATGGTGTCAGTTTAGAGCATGGCTTTGCCATTTAATGGTCACACGACTACGTCGTTTCCTTACTCGTGCTAGGTACATAAGTTATGGAGATTGAGCTAGCGAGAAAACTGCCTAGAGTAGTCTGCACTCGGGGGACTGAGGCGTTTGTTACCTCAGCCATTAGCTGCGGGTTGAATTCTTTATCTGCTTGGGTTTCATCATATGCCTTACTGTCCACTTGTTCCTGCAGTGGTGCTGGGGTTGGTCCACGACCTCCCATGCCAGGCTCACTTTACTGCTGAGCCGTGTCCCCAGTCCTTCCTCCTCTGTTTTAATCTAAGAATTGTTTTTTTTAGTAATTTCAGGAAATTCTCCCCCCTCCCACCCCCGTTTGAGACAGGGTCTCGCTATATACTTTTGGCTGGCCTGGATCTCACTATGTAGACCAGGCTGGATTTGAACTCACAGAGATCTGACTTCCTCTGCTTCCAAGTGCTGGGGATTCAAAGTGTGTGCCCCCCCCCCCCCACCTGTCTTATTTTCAGAAACTCTGTTACTTTTCTTTTTTTTTTTTCTTTTTTTTTTTTTCTGAGACAGGAGCCTGTTTGGAGCCTGTCCTGGAACTCACTCTGTAAACAGGCTGGTTGGTCTTGAACTCAGAGATCTGCCTGCCTCTCCTCCTGAGTGCTGGGATTAAAGGCCTACGCCACCCCTGCTAGACTCTGTTTCTTTGTCAAACAATAGTTTCCCATTTTCTTTTCCTCAATGCTTTCATCTTTTACTCTCTATTTTGATATGAACACTAACTTTACTTCATCTCTTTCCATTGCATTCTGGTTACTTTCCTGTTCCAGTTTTCTTATGTCATATGGGAAAAATGGACAGACACAGAAGGGAAATTCTGAAATAAGGAAAGATTGAGTAGCCTGATCAGGTTATAAGTAATAAAACATGTGACTCATGAACTGGCAGAGAGAGAGAGGTGGCACAGACTAGGAACTCCAGAAAGAGCCTCGTGTAAAAGACAGGCAGTTTTTGATGGAGGTGAGAGCTCACACTTGGGGACAGACCTGTTATTCAGTGAAAGTTTAATGAGGAATTATTAAGTATGAAAGAAAGTCTTTAGGTAGAGGATTTTGTAAAAGCATCTCTTTCCTTGCTATAAAAATTGACTTCTACAAAGATTTTAAACCTTAGAGACCTGTTAACTTCCCACTAATCAACTACCCACTCTTTCATACAATTCATACCGTTTGTGGTTTGAATTTATTTGAGATGTCATGTAAAAATCACAGGAGATAGAAAAAAAGAGATTGATACGTTTGTCTTCTTAAAAATAAATATATTTATACCAAAAGAATTTCAGAGCAAACTTAAATGTCATAGTTCACGAAGGAAGAATACTTGCAACTCAACAGAAATTAAGGCTGATTTTTAAACGAATATTTCCTTCTGTTGATTAAGAAAGTCCATTAGTTTATAAAATGTAGACAGAGAGTATACATACTACACAGAAATGGGAACAGCGCTAATGCCTGTCCGAGAGCAGCTGTCTCATTTCTAAGGCATCAGATGAACTGGCTGAAGAGTTTTCTCATGGACACTGGATAGGTAGACAGTTCTCGGTCCTCAGTGCACATTGCAGTTACCTAGGATTCCCAGGTACTCATTCCAGTGTCCATGCCAACTGCTGAGTCTCTTGGAGTGTGGTATGAGTGATGATCTTGGAGAGATGGCTCAGCGGTTAAGAGCATTGCCTGCTCTTCCAAAGGTCCTGAGTTCAATTCCCAGCAACCACATGGTGGCTCACAACCATCTGTAATCAGGTCTGGTGCCCTCTTCTGGCCTGCAGGCATGCATGTAGACAGAATATTGTATACATAATAAATAAATATTTAAAAAAAAAAAAAAGATCCTTGGCTAATTAGAACTATGGCAGAGCTCAGACCCGCTGGTGTAGACTGAAAGGGTTGATGATAATCATGTGGCTGAGGTTGAGGAGCAATCCCTGGTGCACATTCCCTGTGTATCACTTCAAAAATAATACCAGACAAGAGTCTAAGTGTGAGGACCTGCTTCAGCTATGGGCAGTAAGCCATGCAGCTGGCAAAAACTGAAGGGAGTTCTTTGCATACAAGATTTCTGTAGAAAGAGTTCAAAGTAGGTTAAGCAGGGACAGAAAGCCATATTGTCCTACCATGTAAGAAGGAAAAATGTACTTTTTTATACGTAGATAAAATTTTTGAGAGCCATAATAGAAGTGGCTCACCCTACTGTCACAGAGAAGAGGAGCCTGATGGCTGGGGGAAGGGATGGGTAGGGCCTAAATTGCAACTGAAGAGGCAGTGGAGCTGGTGATAGGCTATGTTCTTGTTGTTTTGGATTCCAAAACCCTGAGCAGCAACACTGCTATATGAGCCCGGATTGTTTTCTCCCCTCCTCCGAGCTATCAGGAGAAGCCTTATACAAACGGTTAGACATTTTAGAGGCCTGTTAGCTTCCCAGTTATCAGCTGTCTGTTCTTAGATATTCGTACACTTTATACTTTCAAACTTTTTAATCTAGCAGTTTATTTCCTACACTGACTAGGATTGTCTGCAGATAAGTGTTTGTAGTTGCCTAGTGCGCAACTGCTTGGAAGGAATGTTTTAGGGAAACTGCTTTATCCCTTATAGAGACTTTCACTTTGTTTTCTTTCGAGGTTTCCATGGGTGAACTATCAAGATGGCAATCTCAACATTTCCATTCCGGTGTTTAGTATCCATGGCAACCATGATGATCCTACAGGGGTAACTATACACTTTGTTGGAATCTTCAGAATGACATTGGATTAGTGCAAAGCATCATCCCTTTTTTCCCTAATAAACTGCAGTCAGATTGAGCAATGAAGTCAGTTTATTATTGTTTATGTTTTTAGACTTCTTTGTTTGATTTTGAATTGGAGTAAGAATTGTTGTAGGAGAGAGCCGTACTGTTTTTCTCTTTGCAGTACTGAGGGTGGAAACCAGGGCCTGACACATGCCAGGTGGCAACTCTACCATCCCCAGCCCTCTTTTTACTGTTTTTCGAGACAAGATCTCATAAGTTACCCAAGCTGGCCTTGACTTTGTGATCCCGTCTCAGCCTATAAGTAGCTGGAATCGTAGCCACTGATCCAGGGCCTGCTGGGGCCTTGCTTTTGTTTCTTCGGAGTTTGCTAACAGTGCCTAGCTGGGAGTAGGGGTGGCTACCTACCTAGAGCTCCTCAGCATCCTTGATCTCCTGGATTCTCACTATAAAAAATGATCTTTTTCTTTAGTATTTTAAATCTAGATTCAATTATTTTATTCCCTGCTTGATATGAAAGACTGGCCATCCCAATCCAAAGTTCCTTTGTGTTTTCTCCTGTCACTGGAAGTCATTAGTCTATGGTCATATATGTACCCCCCAAAAAACAAAACTTCATTTGATTCCAAGGCTGATTTGATTCACAGCTGATTTGGGATTGAGTGGCCAGGGCATCATGATACCGATGAGACACTAGCGTTGCCTCTGCTGTACACTTTCAGCTGCTGTTGGTGGTCTGTGGCTGGAAGAATAGCAGCTGCTTAACATTGGGACTTTGTTTTCAGAGGACATTGCTGCAATTTGTTTTTGTAATTAAGGGTTGAGTGTCCTTAATTCAAAAAGTATTAAGCTAAAAGTGCCACAAAAAGAAAACCTCAAAGTTGAGATGCAGAGGTTTTTGGTTTTAGATCATTTTAGGTTTTGGATTTTCACCTTGGAATTTTCACCTGGTGTAAGATCTGCACAAACATTCTAAAGTCAAGAAAACCCTAAATCTGAAAGCACTTTGATCCCAAGTTTTGTGAGTAAGACACACTTATCCTATAGTCTACAGAGTGTGCTTTTGATGTGGGAGTGTGGTGCTCCTCAGACCGTAGACCGGTAGGATGGTTCTCACCCAGACCATCCTTTTCTGTGGTCAAACTCAATGCTCTTTGAAACTTTTGTATAGGCAGATGCCCTCTGTGCCCTCGATATTTTAAGCTGTGCTGGGTTTGTGAATCACTTTGGACGGTCAATGTCTGTGGAGAAGATTGACATTAGTCCAGTTCTGCTGCAGAAAGGAAGCACGAAACTCGCTCTGTACGGCCTAGGTAGGTAATGGCCTTAGGTCAGATGGGATTCCATTGTCCCCTTCAGTCGATAATTGTGAACAGTCGGCAAATACAGTTTCAGAGCTGGTGTGGACCCAAGGGACTTCTAAAGGGGGAGAAGTCAGACAATTGTGATTATTCTTTATTGGTACCTCTAAAAGATAGTGGAATGCTCTGGTGAAAATAGTTTTGGTATTTCTAAGGACAGGAGCTATTTATACTTAATGGCAGTTTTGGCAGAAAACAACAACAAACAAACAAAATCTCTGCTTCCGTCCTATTTATTGTTTTGGACTCTTTTTTATAAAGCTGGATGATAGAAGGGCACGCTCTTTAGCAGAACTGCATTTTGGTATCATCGAAGTCTACGAGAGATCAGAGCATCCTGTCTATACAGTGGCACTGGCCTTTTTGGTTTGTGAGACTGAAATCTGGCTACTCTGAGTTGTAATACACTAGACATAAGAGATAGGAAGACCCAGTAGTAACAGATTATATACATTAAAATTAATTTTGCTATTTTGTTTCAATGTGACTGGTAGAAAATTATTTATATATCTCATGCATTAGTGGCTCACATATGCTTCTATTCTACAACTGACGTTTTATTATTAAAGCAGATTCAGAAATCTGCTTTACCCTGGGTGTGCTATTATGTGCTTGTAATCCAAGCACTGGGAAAGTGAAGAAGGGAAAATCCTTTTGGCTCACTGGGCAGCTGAAAGTTCCAGATCAGGAAACTATAGACCAGTTGGAGGCTCTGTCCTCAAAGTAAGGTGGATGGCACCTGAAGAATGACACTCAAGGTTGACCTCTGTCTCAGCCTGCACATCTCATGGGCATGCTCAATGCTCTCTCTCAGACACACACACACACACACACACACACACACACACACACACTTTGCTTTGTTAATTTCATTGTTTTCCATTTCTTTTTCTTTTTTTTTTCTTTTTAATTTGTCTTTTTGTTTGTTTTGGTTTCTTCAAGGCAGGGTCTCACTATGTAGCGCTAGCTGTCCTGGAATCACTCTGTAGACCAGGCTGGTCTCAGACTCAGAGATCTACCTGCCTGTGCCTCCTGAGTGCTGGGATTGAAAATGTGCATGACTACTCCTAGCTTCTGTTTTCCTTTTCTTTAGTGTTCTATAGGAACGCCTTTTTTGCTAGACTTTATTATACATGAATGAAAAAATAAACTCTGTTTTCAAGGAACACATTTAAAAGTTTCTGTATATTTTATATTTCAAATATGTTTTTATTTTTTAAAATTTATTTCATTTTATATGCATTGGTATAATGGTGCTAGAGTCTCTGGAACTGGAGTTACAAACAGTTGTGAGCTGCCATGTTGGCTGCTGGGAATTGAGCCCCGGGTCTTCTGGAAGAGCAGTCAGTGCTCTTAACTGCTGATCCGTTTCACCAGCCCCTGTATCTCAAGTATTTTTGAAGCTAGAAATAATGTGTAAAATCCATTTTTTGTGCTTTATGTCTGAATCTGAGATAGAACACGGAGAGGATAGACAATTTGAAAAAGCCATTAGCAGTTTTCGTGTCTGCAGTATTGGGCATTGTATCTCCAGAAAAGTGGCTTGCTCTTACATTGAACTGTGTCTTCACTGTTATCTGGGGCAGCCCCTTCAGTGATCCATTTTCCCCCGAGTTAGCCATCCTCTTCTGTCCTCCTTAACTGGTGTCTGCTCCATCCTAAACCTAAAGAAGAGCTTTGTGCTCAAGTTCTCAGAGTCCCACCTCCACCTTCTCCCTTCAGTGATGCACCTGTGCGCCCCCACAGTTCTTACACCTGTGGGTGTTGGAGCAGAAGTGGGGTCCCCGTTCCCTCGCACTGAAAACATACTCACCAGTTACCCTTCCCTCAGCCTGTGTCTTCAGGTTTTACCAACATGTAGTGCTTTACGTGCAGCTGTTACTGCCAGCACAGCCTTGTGTGCTGGGCTTGCCTGACCTGTGTCCACTCTGTCTCCTCTGTACATCAGATGTCTCTGTGCGTCCGGTCACTGGCTCTGTTTCTCTAGTTAATGTGAACTAGCAGCCTTGGTTAACTCTCTCCAGCTCCACAGTTATTCTCTGTGTTCATGTCTTGGCCTTTCCTCTTAACATAATGATGACAACTTAGTACTGTTTTCTTACCTGTTTTCTTGGTGTCTTCTACCCAGACCAAGACAAACCTCTGCGTATGGGAAGGATTACTTAAAATTATTAAATTATTAAAAAGCACAAACTCAGTATATATAGTAGTATTACACTTTAAAACATGTTTTAGAAAATCTCATCCCTTTTAGTGTTCATTTCTGTGCATGCTGTATGGTATATCATAGCTGAAAAGCACGTTTACTTTACATTCATAGTGAAGGGAAGGCACATGGTGTCACTAGACATCCTGGTGGGAATGTAAGCATAGGAAATTCATTCATCTCTCTGTACATATTACCCTAATTCCAAAGTAGAAAGTGTTCTTTGAGTGCTGTTGTCCTGGGGCACTTGTTAGTAATACCATTTATACATGCGATTCCAGAATTCAGATACACATCTGAACAGAGAAGTGTAGTCCTGTGAGAAATGCATAATTTAGAAGAAAAGCCTGTTCATCATTGAAGTCCACAGTAGGAAAACACGTTTGAAATAGTGTTGTGTCCTCCCCAGGGTCCATTCCAGACGAAAGGCTCTATCGGATGTTTGTCAATAAAAAAGTGACCATGCTGAGACCGAAGGAAGACGAGAACTCGTGGTTTAACTTATTTGTGATTCATCAGAACAGGTAAAGGTACTCTGAAATAAAGCACTGAGGTTCTCAGGATCTGTTTGTGCAGGACTTTAGTACAAGCCTGACTGCTTCACCATCACCAGCGTGGGTTCAGGAGAAGTCACACTGCTTTGTGCGACTTCAGGCTGAAGCCAGTTCATGAGGATTAATAACCAGGAAAGAGTGTGTGCCCCGAATAGGGGAGACACAGAGTGACCATAACAGACACTGATGCAGCGAAGCGTGGACCAGTGTCATTCCTGTAGCATCCCATCTGCTTCCTCATATCCCTTAGGAAACATTGTTTGGGTTGTGAATTAATCATTCCATGTGCTTTATTATGGATATTGTATCATCCATAGAAGATACTTAGTATATTAGGAATCGCTTTGTGTCACGGACAGTGAGTAAGTGTTTAATATTACATTACTGAATTTCATCTTTTCTGTTACTAATCTGTAGTTGTAGTTTTCTTCTGTCAGTGAACATTTTATTTCACATTTTTTGCTTTATAAAGTTTGATGCAGTAAGTACTTTCTCTAGACATCTCAGTGTGTGTGAATGCCTTTCCAGAAACATAGCTAGAGCGGCTGTTTGCTTTGTTTGTTGTTTGTTTTTACAAGGCAGGGTGTCTCTTTATAGCAGCTCTGGCTGTCCTGGCACTCGCTCTGTAGACCAGGCTGGCCTCCAACTCTCTGAGATAGATCCTCTTGCCTCTGCCTCCTGAGTGTTGTGATTAAAGGCGTGCACCACCACACCTAGCCTAGATCAGTTGTCTTTTGCTAATGGTTGTAGGTAGTTTATTCTGTTGGTAGAGTCCACGATGGATCGGGAGGAAGAGAAACCAGAGGAAGCGTGGTTTGTCCTGTGATCGCTACAGTGTAAAAGTAAGGTGAGGTGGTAGGAATGAGTGCAGGAAGCTGGAAGGGGAGAGAGACAGAGCTGGGAAGTCTCTGAAGAAGACTCCAGGATTTGGGCCTGACCATGCAGTGTATTTGAGCGCATTTAGGTTGAGTGCTGGGTCAGTGCAAGGCTTCAGGAGGTAGATTTAGGAGTCTGAAACGGTCTCAAGTGTGTTTTGGTATGCGAGGGTTCCTTGAACCTTTACACCACTGCCGAGCATTCCCTTTTCTGCCTCACCTTGCACTGCACAGGGAAAGGTGGAGGAAAACCCATTATTCCAAAAGATTAAGCCTTAAGAAGGTGGAAAGCCCTGCTGAGGGTTGTGTGACAGCTCACTGCAGAAGATGGTGATACTCACGTGTGATCAAGAAGACAACAGCTTGCTCCTCAATGCAGTTCCCACTTTCTCCTTTGAAGTTAGTGTTGGGGGAAGATGCTTTCTGACCACATGAATACCTTGTTTCCCATGGTACTGCTATGGACTGATCGCCCGCAGGGTGATTGTATCTAGTAGTTAGCACTGTGGTGTAAGACTTGTGCTGTTTGTTGACCTCCATTCTTGCCATATTTGATCATTGGGATTCCTTGTAGGAAAGACCAGACCCTTTCTCATTTATTTTCCTATTTATCTTTTTATATCAAGGACTTGGAGCAGGGGGAAAGGAGGGAGAGGAAGAACAAGAGAGAGGGCAGCTATCTGTTTTTGTTTATTAGTTTATTTGTTGAGCATAGCCTTAGGTTCTTGACGTCACAAGATGCTGTAATTCAATCTTGTATTTTCCTGCCCTCCCTCAACCATTTCACCAAGGAATTCTGACTGCTTTTGTTGGCAGTGTTTAGAGCTAGGATTTGTGTGAACTCTAGGTGTGCTTGTTGATGCTGAACCTCTCGGCCATCTCAGTTGAACAGAGTTAATAATAGTAACACATGTAAACAACTGTATGTGTGCGCACAGAAACACAACCACAAGTTCATGCTGATTCCAATCTAATCCAGAGCCGCGTAGTCCATTTGTGTCTTGTCTTTTGCATATTCGTGACTTTTTTCCTGAAAGAAGCCCAGATTATAAGTGCATGCATGTGTGTGTCTGAGGATCCAACCCAGCCCTCGCATTGCTTAGCAAGTGCTCCACCTCTGAACACATTTTTGTCCTATTTGTTTCTGTTGCTTAGCTAAAGTGCACACCTGTGTCTCTGTGAGGAGCACATTTCCCTCTAGAATACAGTGTCCGTGGACTTCAGTCCGTGGCCTGCCACAGCTAGTCAGGATGCCAGGTTCCCAGAGTTGCCCTGCTTCATCATTCCTGCCTTCTTTCTCACCACTGGGTGTGATTCGTTTCTCCCCTTTTCATTCTTAGACACATTTGCTGCTGCTACATCTGGGAAACAGGATTGCTCAGCTGGGCGTGTGCTAGGCACCCTTTGTATTTGACTTATTTCCACTTTATAGTGACCAGCTCGGTTCTTGCTGCAGAAGGAGGGATACTGAAGCTAGCAGGAGACTTTGCAGTCTCTCACAGGCTGGGTTGTGTGCTCTATGAAGGCACCATGGCATTGTGCTATGTTTGCGTGTGTCCTGCTTTTCCTCACACCCTGCATACTTGACTCACACAAAGACATACGAAACACAAAGGCCCACGGCTTTCTTAACTTTGCTTTCCATCTTCCCTGAGTGTAGCTGCAGTTTCCCTGCCGTTCTCTTTGTAGCACCCTCACTGCCTGCTCTTCCCTGCAGGGCGCTCTGTTCTCTCAGGTGGATCCTTCCTCACAGAGGCCTGCTCATTCTAAAAGCACAGCTTTCAGATGAGGTCATTGCACTGCAGTGTCTTCTGCTAAAATAACCACCGCATTCCTTCCTTTTTTAAAAATTTATTTAACTTTATTTTATGTACATTGGCATCAGATCCCCTGGAACTGGATTTACAGACAGTCGTGAGCTGCCATGTGTGTGCTGGGAATTGGACCTGGGTCCTCTGGAAGAGCAGCCAGTGCTTTTAACCACTAAGCTATCTCTCTGGTCCCTATTCCTTCTTTCTATAGCCAGTAGAAGTTAAGCATCACTGAACACACTTAGGAGTGTGTTCTTTATCACAAGTTTAGATTTAACTCAGTTTTTAAAATCTGTCTGCTTCGTGGGGTGTGCAGTCAGGACCACTTGTGGGTTTGCGATAAACAGAGCTGGTTTTCCTGACTTGCCCAAAGTAGAATATTCTCTCTGTAAACTCTGCCGTCTCCTTCCAGTGCAGACCTGGCTTCCTCATGCTTCCAGTCAGGCCTCTGGTTTGATCATATCCTACAAATTTATAAACCTGTGCTCTGAAATTCAATGGAATACCCATCCCTTGGGCAGTTTCTGACAAGATATACGTAGATCTGTGTAGACCTAAGATGAAATGCTCCCTTACTGCTCTGAACTTATGTTCTGCTCTTAAATCTTGGTGTAGGAGTAAACACGGGAGTACCAACTTCATCCCAGAGCAGTTTTTGGATGACTTCATTGACCTCGTTATCTGGGGCCATGAACACGAGTGTAAAATTGGCCCAACCAAAAATGAGCAGCAGCTCTTCTATGTGTCTCAGCCTGGAAGCTCAGTGGTGACTTCCCTTTCCCCTGGAGAAGCTGTGAAGAAGTGAGTACTTTCATATTCCAAATCAGTCCTTAAGAAATCCGTGCTGTAGGTTGGTTACCCCACATTCATGGTTTGACAGCAGAGAATAGCTTGCTTAATTTTTAGATTTCATTCATTACTCTGTGTGTGAGTGATGGAGGGAGGTGTGAGGATGCACATATGTCATGGAACCCGTTCTCTTCCAGTTGGCTTGTGTTCGAGGACCAAACTCAGATCTCAGGCTTTTGCAGACAAGTGCTTAACTCACTGAGCCGTCTCTCTTTCCCTGAAGGGCACTTTGTGTGTGAAGGTTGGGTATTGTAGTTGCACTGTTTTCTTGGTTTTGAAGGTCCCTCCCCACCTCGTCTTATTTATTCCTAGGTAAATAAAAAAGTGAAAAAAAAAATCAAACAAACAAGCGCTTGCTGCTTTAAGAGAAGTAGTACAGATATCTGTAGTTTACCTTGACATCTAAAAAATAGGTAGCTCGGTAGATACTTTAATTAATTTAATAAAATGCCTCACAGTAGAATCCAAGAATTGGGTAAAATGGGCTCCCTACCAGAGTTCTAACTTTGCTGTGCATGCGTTTCTTTACCCACAATAAAATGGGGAAATGGTTTTTTCTGTAAGTTCACAAAATGCCAACAACTTAAACTGAGCTTCTGTAGAAGGTCTCACCCAGTGGTTCCACTGAGATTCTGATGGTTATGGTAATGTGGTATAAGGAGCATGGCAGTGGAGTGTGTACTTGTGGTTTTCCCTGTGGCTCTGTCATGATCTGGTTAGCATTTTATTATACTTTTGTCAGGTTTGTTTCATTATGAAGTTGTATCTGCTCAGACAGGAGATGATGGAAGAGTATATTTTATTCTTATAAAGAAGAATGTTTGCCATTTTCTACTATAAAAAATTAAATTAACAGAAACATGTATTTTTAAGAGTATTTTTTTATAATTACTAAGTGAAAAATGGAGCCTTTCGTCTGTGAAGGGATCACAGCTAGCCTCTAACCTGTTATCTTCCTGTCTTAGTCTCCTGGGTTCTGGGATCACAGGCATGTGCCCCAAACCTGGTTGCTAGCTTTGGTGCATCCATCTTCCTGAGGATGTCTATGCCTGAGCTCTTGGTTCCTCTGTATAGACACGTAGGCTTGCTGCGCGTTAAAGGGAGGAAGATGAACATGCAGAAGCTACCTCTCCGCACAGTTCGGCAGTTCTTCATGGAGGATGTGGTTCTGGCTAACCACCCAAGCCTGTTCAACCCTGACAACCCTAAAGTGACCCAAGCCATCCAGAGCTTCTGCTTGGAGAAGGTAACTTTCTGAGCACAGCTGTGAGGTCTGTGTTGTCTGAGAAATCGCTGGGCAGAGCAGCGGGACCTATGAAGCTGCAACACCACTGGCGCTTGGGAAATGAGGCCAAAGTCTTCTTGTTTCTTAAGTGTAATTATTTAGATTAAATTTGTTCTTTGACAAGTTCATACATGTATATAACGTCCCCTTCTCTCCCTTGCACCGTTGAAGCCCCCCTCTCCCCCACGAAGACATCTTTTCCACTTTTGTGTCTGTTTTTTGAGTCATTGAGTTTAAACGGGGCTGGCTCCCTTACCTTGGTGCCTGGTGGGCCCGGCATCAGTGAGTACATAATTGAAGATGACTACCCCTTCTCCAGAACCCTTCGGTATCCAGTAGTTGGTCTTGTGCAGCCAGATGCGACTGCAGTTGAGTTCTTGATTGCAGTGTTGTGCCCACAGGTGAAGTCTTGCAGCCATTCTTATCTTCTGGCCCTCACAGGTCTCTGCACCTCTTTATCAGTGTTCCCGGGCCTTAGAGAGGGAAGTACAAATGGATTTTTGGGGCTGAATATTTAGTTGCAAAGACTTTTTTTTTTTTTTTTTTTAACATAGAAGGGTGTTAGCTATAGAGAAGCTAGTTACCTCTCCCAGAACTTCTTTTGAGCATACACATCCAGTTTCCTCACTTTCATCCTTGTTACAGTTGGTTCATCTTCCTTGTGAAGACCCTGACTTTGGAGCTGGGAGGACGCTACGGTCCCACGCCTCTCATCTCCATAGCACACCTTCCACCCTGAAAACTACTTCAAATAAAACTCAGCCTCCCTTTCTCAGCCTCTGTGGAGGTTCTGGGTGCCCTGCTGTAGTTGGGCTGCACATTTTATCACATGTAAACGGGCAGCTTGCTAGCCTCACATGCTGACATGCTCAGTCCATATTCTGTCAGCTTTGGCTTTACTTTGTAGTCTTGTGTAAGGTCGGAAATGGAGATAATGATGGTCATGATCCGTACCGACTGCTGCTGTGTGCTGTGTCGAAGGCTGTCATTAATCTATTCACAGTGCTGTGTGTGGTTAGGCTCTGTCTCCCATTTGCTCTTTCTTCCTTTGTTTCCCCCTCTTCCTTGTTATTTTCAGGAATTGACTTCAGGGCTATGCAGATGGTATTCTTTATGCAGTTGTTTCTACCATTGAGTGGGCTAGCCTGGTACCTCCGATTAGGCAACTGGCCAGTGTCACAGCTGTAGGAGCAACGTGTGTGGCTTGAGTGTGGCCTGAAAAGCTTTAGTGTGCAGGTTCCACGGTGACTGGCTTCTCAGACTCGGCTGAGTAGGAGTGTAGGCTTCTCTGTTTGAGGTTCCCTCTTTTCATGTCAAGTTGATATAAAATCACAATCCCTTTCTCTACAGTTGTGATAAAAGGTTGTGAAATGTTCTCTGAGGGTTTAACTCACCTCTGGTTGAGCTGCACTGCAACCCCTCCTCCTAAATTCCAAGTTTTTCCTGTCGTTTTTCTTTGCTTTTCTTTGAGACAGGTTCTTGGCATGAGGCCTGGGTATTATGGAACGTGGTTCTGCTGTGAACTTCCTGCCTGTCCCTCTCAGGTGCCAGGTTTCCAGCATGCCCCACCCTTAAGGAGAGTTATAAGAATCCAGAGAGGAGAGTGGTTGCTAGCAGCAGGAAATCAAGCCGTGCGCATCCTGGGCATTCTGATATGGACCATAGTTACATTGTTATCGTCACACTGTGAGGACAGAGCCACTTGTTAAGTTTTGTTGTCTTTTGAGACAGCCTTGTTCTGTTTTTAAGCTGGCCTGGAGCTCACACCGATAACTCAAACTCTCAGTCTTTGAGCCTCTGGAATGTGGGGACCCACTTGTGCCGCCATGCCCATCTTCCCAGCTTTTCTGTGCTGCTGTCTGTCTGGTGGGTGCTCCGTGCATGCTCGCTGAACTGAGACTCGGCGGAGCAGATCTTCTTGAAGGTCTCTGTGTCCAGTAGCGTAGTCACCAGCACAGGTGACTGTAGACTGTAAGACATTCAATGCCACTTTCTTGGTTGTGCTACCACTTTTCAAGTCCCTGTGTCTGTGTGTGCTATGGCAGCAGCACCAGATATTCTTGCTGAGGAGCCGAGCATGGTGCTGCAAGCCTGTAATCCCAGGATGTGGCAGGTGAAGGCAGGGAGAGCAGGGCAGCATTAGAAAATCTCCGACTCAGAGAAGAGCTAAGGCTGACAACTAGCTGCAGCCGTTAGGAAGATGTGTTGGAATTAAAATTACCCTCTTGCACCTTTGTGCTCTCTGGAGCAATGTAGGACAAGTGTTTTTGCTTTTGGATCTCTGAGATTTTATAAGCTTGACCTGGTATAGCATGAGGCAACTTCAGATATTGGAAACACTCATCTTGTTTACTTGAACTTTTCCAAGTAAACATTCCAAGCTTTCTGGAGAGCCTATATGATACCACTGGAAACCTTGATTTATTTGGTTTAAAGTTAAGGCAAGGGAACCCGTGTTGAAACATGATTAGAAATTGGAACAGAATCAGTGTTATAGATTTTCTTGTGAAGGAGTTACATTGGAGATGGAAAAATTGCTGAGAATGTTTGCAAAAGAAAAATATTAAGGGATGGTGTTGGCACCACAAGGTGTGTTTAAAAGATGTTGTCGGTGAGATGGGAAGTCAAGGCAGCTGTGGAGCTGCTGTGCAGAATTCTGTGCTGCTAATCCCACCCACGAGAATAAAGACCATTACCCAAATTTCTTGGCCAAATTAAGCAAGATTTATTTTATGCCAGATAGGGCTATCTCCCTAAAGTGGGGTTTGAAAATCAGAATTGAACACAGAAGGGTAGGGTTTATATAGTCCCCAAAATAGGAGGGGTTTTTCAAGGGATGGAGGATTTCCAGAGGTTTGGTTATGTAGGAACTTGGTGGAATATTTTAAAATTATTTGACAGAACATCTGATCTTAATCAGGGTACATTCAAGGTATGAGTCAACTCCATAGGGTGGGAAGCGTGGCAAATTCCAGAAACAGGTTAAAGCATGGACAACTTGAATTTTGCAGCAAATAATAACGAACTTGTTCTGACCTTATAACAGAATGGCTTTCATCCGTAAGATGGAGTTAGGCTGGTCAGTCAGCAGCAGTAATGTAAACTATATTAGCCAATTTACACAAAATTGAACACTTGCCGCTTTTATTTTGAGATTGAAGAAATGCTTGAAAATGCTGAGCGGGAGCGGCTGGGGAATTCTCTACAGCCAGAGAAGCCTCTCGTCCGACTACGGGTAGGTCCTTGTGCTAATTAAACCATACCAGTTTTAATAGAAACACAGACTTCACATACTTCTCTGAAAAGTAGTAAGTTAAATGCTTAGCGTAGAGTCGGCACCAGCAGAGGCAAAAGTGAGAAAGCCTGAGGCTCGATCCCATCTCAGGTGAGTTTGGTAGGTTTGCTACTTTATTCATAGTTGCTGTCATTTCCTAAATGATCTTTCTGATCTGTTCTTGCTCGGCCCCCTTGCTCCACTCTGGGCACCCCATCCACAAACTTCTGGCTAAAGCAGAGAACATTGGAAGTCCCACCTTTGTTTCAAATAGTACCCATGCTGTGCACCTAGGCTGTCACAGGAGATAGAGAACATTTCAGCGTCGGGATGGCATTGCTCTATTCTCTTGAACAGGAAGTGTGTTTGTGTAAACCTCACCTTCTGGTGTTAGTCTGTCAATAGGACAAATGGTTTAACATCATCATGATCATTAAACATAGAACATGAGTTTGCAAATGTCAAAGCATCGAGCTTTTAGATTGATATAAATACTTTAGATGCCAAAAAACCCCTGTATTTCTCAAAAATTGGCACTGTTTTCTGTCTTTCCAGGTGGACTACAGTGGAGGCTTTGAACCTTTCAATGTTCTTCGCTTTAGCCAGAAGTTTGTAGATCGGGTTGCTAACCCCAAAGATGTCATCCACTTTTTCAGGCACAGGGAACAAAAGGGAAAGACAGGTAAGCTGCTTACTTAAAGAATGCTTTAGCGGGATTTGTGTAAATCAGTCTTTGGTAAAATAAATGAAGATAGTAGTAGACATTTTAGTATTTGTAGTGTTAGACAAAAAATGGTAAGGGAATATTTTATCTTCTCAAAATAAGCATTTGGGGTATTTTCCGATTATTTGTTTTATTTCCTTCTGGAGACAAGGTCTTGCTCTGTAGCCCAGTGTGGCTTCACACTCTAGATCCTGCCCCAGCGACCTGAGAGCTGGGTCTGCAGACTTGAACTGTCCCACCCAGCTGTGTTCAGTCTGTAAAGCAGTGGGGATGAATGAAGGCTGGGAGGAAGGCTTTGTTTGCAAACACAGCCTTTCAACTGTGGTGCTAGTCACAGCACTCACAGGCGCCAGGCATCTGCCAATCCCAGCACATCTTTCCTGCCATGGGTTGACAGAACAGAACATGCATTCAACTTTTGCAGCTTTAAGTATTTTGACTTAGTGTATGCAGTGCTTCAGGAAGACCAGACTTGAAGTCAAAAGTGTCCTGTAGTTTGGTATTTTTGATGATTGAGTAGTTCATTTCCAGTTAAATTTTATAGACACTTAGTGTCCTGTTAACTATAAAACAAAATCATCAACTAAATAATGCTATTTCATAAGAAATATCAGCCGTAATCTTTATAGAGGCCCCACCCTTTATATCTAGTAAGATTTCCAGCAGCGAAAGAAAATAAGAATGATGGATTGGGAGAGATGACACGGCGGTTAAGAGCACTGGCTGTTCTTCTAGAGGACACAGGTTCAATTCCCAGCACCCACACGGTGACTCACAATTGTCTATAACTTCAGTTCCAGGAGATCCAGTGTCCTCATCTGGCCTCCAAGCACTGCTAATGCATGGTACATAGTATAAATTCACACAAACGTTCATACACATTGAGAAAAAAAAATCAGCAAAATTTTTTAAAAAGTAATTTATAAATGTTGTGACTTTAGCCTGAAGCCATCTTTCAGATATTGACGTGTAGTCCTCATCATGCTGCCGTCGGGCTCGGAAAGGCACGGGCAAGAGCTGGGTTCTGGATGTGAACTTTCATTTGTCACTTCTTATTGATTCCTTGACAAGAACCTCACCCTGTTTGAGTTTTATCCCCAGTAGAATGGCCTGGGAATACTTTTAATTTAAATTTGAGTTGTTTGGTAGCTATGATGCCACCTGGATATGTCTTAACGGAAAGTCTCTTATTTTGGCCACTTATTACGTATGTGACACTGTATAAATTAATAATTCTCCACTGTTGAGATTGCTCCTTTCCAAAGCTGGAATTGTTCTGTAATGGCCTTCACACAGGGTCTGGCCAGTGCAGAGCAGTCATGGTAATTAAAGGAGGTAGCGTTAGTGTCCTTGGAGCTCCCAGGGGTGTTTGTCCCGCGGCAGGAGATGCCGTGAACTGGCGGTGTCTCTACCATCAGTGGCACTGCTGTATTTCTGCTGCGTTCTGTTGACTGCCCTCGCAGGAAGTCAGCAGAAATGCGTTAATCATACTTCCTGTTACTGTTCTCACAGAGTGCTGACAGGTGCTCAGGGCTGAGAGTATCTTACCAGTCTGTAAGAGGCACTGTCGCTGAAACGGGTGGGTGTGTGGTGGTGACACCAGTGGCTCTTTTGGGTACTGCTGTGCTTTATTGTGGGCCCGGGAAGCTCTGCCTACCACTTTTCTGTCATTGGTGGAAGATGCGAGTAATATCTCTGTTCTTGGGGGTGTTTTGATTCGTACTTCCTGAAAGGGTTATGTGGGGTCTGAGGACAGTCTTAGAACAGTGGCAGTAGCCATGGTCCTTAAAGATGGGAAAAATGCATATGGACCATGTGGAAAAAGAAATGAACTCCAAATGACAGTAAGGCTATTAGCAAATTTGAGGCCCTTTTTTTGCTTCAAAATTTATGTGGCGCCCCCGAAGTGTTGGTGAGAGCCTAGCTGTTTTAGTGTGTTATGAAGAGCACTGTTTCTTCCTGGCCCCTTTCTGTAGGTGAGGAGATCAACTTTGGGAAGCTCATCACAAAACCTGCTTCAGAAGGAACGACACTCCGCGTAGAAGACTTGGTGAAGCAGTATTTCCAGACCGCAGAGAAGGTAGTTCCTTACCGCTTAGGCTTTAAGAACAGCCAACAGCAGACTTTAGTGTGTGCGTAGTTTGTATGTGAAGTGACTCCCCGGTGGCTCTGCAGTAGCCAGTACACCAGAGTGTTCTCTGGTCACTGCTGCTGTCATTGCAAGGACTCACTGGTGTGTGGCTTCCTTGTCTTTGTTGTAAGTCTTGATCTGAGATTTTAGCTTATGTTTGAATGTAATTTTTAATTTAGTTACTTTTTTTAAAAACCTAAACAATCATATGCTAGTAAAACTACTTGGACTTTTTTAGTTGCATTTATTTTAAAAAACACAAATCTGAGCCAGGCAGCGGTGGTTGTAAGCCTTTAATCCCAGCACTTGGGAGGCAGAGGCAGGCGGATCTCTGTGAGTTCGAGACCAGCCTGGTCTACAAGAGCTAGTTCCAGGACAGGCTCCAAAGCTACAGAGAAACCCTGTCTCAAAGAACAAAACAAACAAAACAAAACAAAAAACCCCACACACAAATCTGCTACCTGGCAACTGTGTAGGTCAGAAATGGCGCTGGTCTCTCTGGCCTGAAAACCAGGTGTCGGAGGGCCATGTAGGGAGAGTCTGTTTCTTAACCTTCCTCAGTTTCTTGCAGTTCTCAAATATCCTGGCTGGGTCTCCTTGTCCATGCACACAGCCAGCAGTGTTGCATCCCGGTCCATTTTCCAGCTGGGCCTCCTTCTTCTGCCTGGAGCACCCCCAGCAATCTCCATAGTTTATAGCAGGTGATGAGGAGCCTCAATACCATCTGTAGCCTCAGACTTCTTCACCATAAAACAGTCACAAGGCCTAGAGTGAGATGGCAAAATTTTTACAACCGTTATCTCCCCTCCCACAAAGCCTCACCTCATTTCTAGTCATCCTTCATGGCTTTTTCTGGGGACTGTCACAGCCTTTCAGACCCCTGAAGTTACAACTCTCTTTGACTCCTCCCCCATTTTTCTGGCCCTTGGCTAAGTGCTGCCTGCTGACCCCAGCACTTCCTTTTCCATAAGAGACTGTGTTTTCCTTCTTGGGGAGTTCCTGGCTGAGGAACACAGCACTTGTGCACCTAACAGCGTGTGTTTCCTCCTGCAGAATGTTCAGCTCTCACTGCTGACAGAAAGAGGGATGGGGGAAGCAGTTCAGGAGTTTGTGGATAAGGAAGAGAAGGATGCGATTGAAGAATTAGTGAAGTACCAGCTGGAGAAAACACAGCGCTTTCTGAAGGAACGCCACATCGATGCTCTGGAAGACAAGATTGACGAAGAGGTGAGCTGCCGATGTTGTGTTTTGTTTGGTTTTGATTAACTGATTAGTTTGGTTTCCTCATCTATAAAATTGAGGAGATAAAATGAGGAGTAAATTAGACAGTGTCTAGCAGCACCCGGAGGAGTTTACATGTGGCGGGTGCTGAGTAAAGGTTGTTCTGTCCTGAGAAAGCGTCTTTCTGAGCTCCTGAGAGCACTGCAGAGTGACGCTTGCAGCATAAGAATTGCTGCTGTCTCGTGTTTTTCATTCATTTTGATTGAGTTTTGAGTCTTACCTGGAGCATGTTTTCCCTCTGCATATCAAGGAGCGACAGAGAAAAAGCTTCCATTGGACCACATTGAAATTTAAATGTTGGTGTGTCAAAAAGCAAAATTAAAGGGTATGAATGTGGAGAAAATATTTATGAATGTACAAAAGAAAAGACTAACACTTTCAATATGATATTAAAAGACTCAAATAAAACGTGAGCTTTAGAAAACATTAAACATTTCAGTAGAGCCATGAACAAAAGACATGAAAAGGGAATTCACAAGGAAGTATAAATGTGTAGCAAGCTTGAGACCACAGTATTTAATCACAGTTAACCAAGACCATTAATATTACATGGATTTTATTTGTCAAATTTGACTTAAGAAAGCTGGTAGTAAGTGCCCTGCTGGAGGAGCTTCATGCAAGCAGCACGGCTGTGGGCACTGCAGGGTCTGAAGAGGTCCTTTCCTTAGTGCAGCCCCAGGGTGTGTCCTAAGACAGCAGTCAGATGAAAACTAGTGCACAGAGTAGGTCCTGCTAGTGCTGTCCTCAGTGCGCAGTAGTTGGGAAACTCAGTTTCATTGAGCACTGTCATGTAGACAACCTAGACGTTTTTATAGCTAATAATTATTAGGATTTTGGTCAGGTCTATGCATGCTCATAACCCCAGTGTTTAGAAGGTAGATGTAGGAAGATCAGGAGTTGGAGGTCATCCTCAGTACATAATGATTTTCAGTCCAGCCTAGGCTGCATAGACCCTGTCTCAAACAAGCAAAAAGTGTGTTTGAAAGATGTGGAAAAGTATTTTCAGTATAATGTTACAGGACTGTAAGGATGCAGAGCCGCACGTTGGAATGTGCTGGAGTTGTTGTTTTGTCTTCAGTGACACTGACTCCTTAGCTGCACCGTGTGTGTCTCTGTGTCATGGTAGCCAAGAGCCAAGAGCATTGTCTGTGCTCAGAGTCAAAAGCCTTATCATTCGTGTGCTGGCCCTTGCATTCTCTAGGCTCTTTGTGCCTTAACTGTAAAATGGATGAAAAACAGAATCTCCACCGTTGTGAGGATTAAAACGCATCTGGCATTTGCCTCATTGCCCCTTAGTTTGCCTTCTCCACCTGTTGTTATCTGTGAATAACAGTGTTTTGGTACCCAGAGCACTATGCCTTACTCTCTCTTTTTTTTTCCCTAAAGACAGGGTCTCTCTATGTGGCCTTGGCTGTCCTAGAACTCACTATGTAGACCAGACTGGCCTAGAATTCATAGGTATCCACTTGCTTCTGCCTCCTCCCAAGTGCTGAGATTAAAGATGTGTGCCACCATGCCTGGCTCCCATGCTGGTTTTGAACCAAGGTTCTAGTGAAGTGAAGCTGCCCTCGTCAAAGTCTCCTGTGATGTTTTGTCTGCTCCTGAGACATTTTAAACTTACAGGTCTTACATGATTCCATACCTGAGGCCTGCTTTCTTCCGTCCTTAATGGAGAATTTTCTTTCCTGGTAACTTTCATCTCTCCATCCTCTTAAGCTGGACTCTCCAGGGCTCAGTCCTTGGGCCCCTACATCTACCTACCCACCTTCTAATTTCATCCAGCTTCTTGGCTTTGGTGGTGACTTTTTACAAGTCTCTCCCAAGCCTTTTCCTCTCCTTGCTGTCTTTTCCCTGTGTATGGTGAACAGATCTCCCAGGCAAAGCACCCATTCCCTGTGCTGCTCTCCCAGTAGAGTTCTAATGAATGCTTCAGTCTTTGGGTGGCACAGACCACAAAACCATCACATTACTATGACTCTCTTCTTCTGCCACCAGTACTCTGGGTGGCTCTACTGTGAGAACGTACATGGTGTCTGACTTTCTTTATTGTGGTCTAGGTCCGGCGTTTCAGAGAGAGCAGACAGAAAAACACCAATGAAGAAGACGATGAAGTTCGAGAGGTAATTTTTCGGCTATAGTGTGCTGTGTCTGTAGTTTGGTTTGTGAACCAGAATAGCCAGTGGGTGTATATGGACAGTGGTTAATTTGAGCCCAGCTCTTGTGAGTGACTATAAGCGTGTGGCTGTTATTGCTGTTCTGCCTCCCTTCTTGTTGAAATATAGTTGTAAATGTGGTGGGGCAGACTCACAGAGAGTCCTCAGTAATGAAAATAACATCTAGAATTATTTCTGAGTTAGAATGCTGAAATCCTTAGTCTCCTAGATGTGAGGAAGGGAAGATTTGAAACTGCATATTGAAGCTCCAGTCCTCTGCTTGCTTGCTGAAGTTGTGATTGAAATGCACATTCTTGTTTTCTGGGTGTGTGTGTTACTGTCGTTTTGTGATTGTCTCACGTGTGACTCCTGAGGTTTTATCTAGATTACTTTCAGTTGGCAGTTTCTGAAGCTGTTGTGGCAAACATCATGCATTTTACTAGGAGTACATGTATGAAAGAGGTCTGGTGTGTGGCCCCAAGAGTTTCCTGAGCAGTAGGTGAGGTGTGTGGAGAAGGTATTTATTAAATTATTTTGATAGCTTCTGTGCATGCACTATCAGGTCCTATTTTACAAATTGAGGACACTGAGACTGGACTCGGGGTCATATGGTGGTACTGGAATTTGAACATGTTTCTGCCTCGAAGTCTTGACTTGGTGCTAGCCAGTGTCTTCTCAGGGTTCCATAAGATTATTCATAGCCACTGAATAGCTGAAACCAGAAAACTTCTGAGCCCATCAAAACCAGCGTGAGTCATGTGCCTACATGCACCTGCTGTGCTTTTGTGGGCTGTGTTCTGAAATTTAAGGGAAAAAACGACTGATTAGGGTTGGTTCACTTAGATTTATCTCATTGTATTCATCTGTAGCTCCTGCCTGGACTATGTGTACTACGGTACTACGCCTGTATTGCGAAGCCTGCACTACAGGACCATTCGCGAGCCTCGGGCAAGGGGCTGGAGATTTAAATACACAAGGACACACAGACAGCGACACGGGCCATCCTTGAAACAGGAATGCCCCTTTATTGTGTCCAGCAGCAGCTTATGTAGGGATCCTTAACTGATAGCCACACCCCAACCAAACCCACCAGAAACCACTTCCCTGCCATCAGACTCCTGAGGGTCTCGTGCTCAGAGCAGCTGCAAGCATTACAAGTTGTTTACCAGAAATTCAGGATCTGGGGTTCACAGCTTCCAACATTCATCTTACAAGGTGCTTTTAAAATAGAAAAGAACGTGCTAGAAAGATTCTTAGAAAAGTTCGTAGATCATCATACTAATTTTGGTTAGCCCTTTTAACTGAACATATAATAAAAATACTTTTTACATTGAGTCCTTTGGGATTGAAGCCACTAACCTTAGTTTCTTATAAGAGCTGAGGCTGAGGGCGTAGGTCGGTGGTTGAGTACCTGCCTAACACGTGTTAGGGTGTGGGATTCATCCCTATCACCATCAAAAATCAGTAAATAAAAGGGATTGTGAATTTTTATATGGGAATGTAACGTGTCAAATGGGAGTCCTTCAGAGGAATAAACTTAAAACTTAGCTATATTTTTACAACATTTACAGGTAACAAGATTTCCTGGGCTTTTTAGTCTGTTTCCAGTTACTGTATCAAAATGCCTGAGACCAGATAGTTTAGAAAGGATAGAAATTTTGAGCTCATTGTACCGGAAGCTGGGCAGGCTGGAACCAGCATGTAATGAGAGTCTTCCTGTAGTGCTCTGTGTCAGATGGCACGGCACAGGCAGTCAGTGTGCTGGCTTTCTTTCCTAACAGCCACTTCCCGTGTAGTTTAGGAACCCATCAATCCGAATCGGTTCATGAGGGCCTGACCTCATGATACAATGACCACACTGTCGATATGTGTGACTTTGTGGATGAAATCTGAAAAGCATATTAAACCACAGCAGTAAGCACTTCCAGAATTCTGTAGGGTTCTCACAGGGTTTTCAGCCTCAGCATCCTACTTAGGACTTGAGTAATAGAGTTGACACTTTCTCAAGATGTAATTCACAGCTTTGTCAGAATCTCTGGGCTCAAAATATGAATTGTGGTACCATGCTTCAGTTATTTTAACAGACAAATGGAAGTTCTTTCATTTAGAGGGGAAAAAAATACATCCTGTAGAGCTTCTTGTTCACGAGGGAAAAACTCAGGTATTTCTGTAGGCACAAGCTGACTTGGAAATACATGACCAGGACCAGTAAAGATCAGGTTTAAGGCTGCCATGATCTCCATCCTACACACTGCAATCCTTTAAAAATATAAGGCTATTCTTAATCTGCACACAGTACTTGATTCTCTGGCTTATAAAATCTTAGGTCCTGTCTGAATTTAGACGGGATGGGTACACCCTTTCAAAACGTGATGCTGAGCCCCATCCAGAGTGAACGGAGGATTCACGGGGTGGGAGGAAATACTTATGAATTTACATTCAAGGAGTTGGTGTCTACATTGCGTTAAAAAGGCTTCTAAAAATTCAACAATAACAGCAACTTGAAAATGGATAAAAGCCTTGGATACATCTTTTTAAAGGTTTTCAAGTGCTCCATCAGCACTTAGGATTCCAAGTATTCATGATGCAGAACCATGGAACACACATTGGAGAAGCAAGAATAAAGCCCAGGGACAGAGAATGGGGTACATACAGGAAAGAACAGGTGTGCGGGTTGGCACCTATGTGAAAAGCTTGGAACCCTGTACCTCCTGGTAGGAGGACCTGGTGCCCCTGGGGAAGAGAGCAATGTGACCTCTCCTGAGAGAGAGGAGACTCAGGATTACTGTCTGGTCCTCGTACAGTCCAGCTTAAGTATACAGCCAAGGGATCGGAAGTAGAATATCAAGTGGATGCTCATATGCCAGTGCTTTTAGAGTATGATTGACAGTAGCCAAGTTAGACACAGCAGGTGTCTATCAATAGCCCATGGATACATATCCTCCTGCAAGGGAACATTAGCATATCATTACAGTCTAACACATGTTCAATATGCATGAAGTCTGAATGCACACTGAGTGGGAAAGAGCCAATTCAAATGGACAGTGTAGTATTTCATCTGTGTGCCGTACTGTGCTATTTAGTCAGGAATGGAGCAGAACAGGGGACCCCAGGGACTTGAGGGTACAAAATGGGTCGAGTTTGAGCTGAAAAATAAATCCTAGAGTCAGTAAATTCCAAGCTGTTGCACAGAAATGTTAAACTAGAACACTGACTGTAATATTTAAGAAAATGAAAATAAAGATGGTATTTAGAAAAAGAAAGAAAATTTGGAAAAGATAGGTCGTCACTCAAAAATAAGCTTCACAGTCAGACTTCAGGCTTTTAGATGCTGTTGGCCATCGCTGCTACTTTAGAGGTGTGGTGCTAGCTTGCCTTCTAATCACTGATATCCTTGAGTGTATGTTCCCTGGGGCCCTCTCATGTTGTCTTACTATAGATTTGGTATTTGCGCATCTCAGGGGCAAGGCCTTCTTTCTTGATACTGTGTTTGATTCATGCTTCCTTTCTTAACAGTGAGCATTCCCCACCCCCTTTCCTGGAGCTGAGTATTGAACCTGGGTCCTCACACATGCTAGGCAAGTGCTATACCACTGACCTAAATCCCCAGTGAGCAGTTTTTTAATGTTTTTAGAGTATTCATATGGAGCACCTGCTTATAGTGGGGTGGAGGGTAACTCCCTCTCCTCTCCTCTTTTCTCTCTCTCTCTTCTTCCTCTCTCCTTCCCCTTTTGTACTTAGTACTTTTTGACATGTAGAATAAATATTCACCTGTTCTGAAGACTGTTGGCTTAAATCAGCACTAGTGGAAAGTTAAAGCCTTTTGGCATCTAGGGAGGACAATATGAGGCCTCCTCTTTGCCCTCTGTTCATGTGAGTTGTATTAATGTATGCCCTATGTTGGCAGTCCTACTGATTCTGTAAATCCTGCTAGTTATATGGCCAATCTTGCAGGTATTCCTGGACTCTGCTGTTTTCATAAGCACGGTTCTGTTGTTTTCTCTTTATATGTTCAGTGCTGTGTCTGCATCCTGTTGGGCTGGCTTTGGGAGAACTGGGCACTTGTTCTGTGCTTCAGCACTGCTGAAATACCAATGAGTTCTGTTCTGTAGCATAAATAATAAAAGCCCAGAGTCAGATATTGGGGTTCAACCCAAAAACCAGAAAAGCAAAGCAGCCAAGAGAAGTCTTGCCTCTACAACCACAGACTTAGCAGACTAAGCAGCCTGAACCTCTCTCTCCTCCCATTTTATATTTCATCTAGTGCTGGGATTAAAGGTGTGACTCCCTAGTACTAGGATTAAAGGTGTCTGTCAGCCACCACCACCTGGATTTATTTTAGCGTTGATCTTGTGTAGCCCAGGGTGGCCTTGAACTCACAGAGTGCTACCTGCCTCTGTCTCCCAAATTAAAGGTGTGTGCCACTACTGTCTGACCTCTAGTGGGTTAGCTTTGCCCTTCTAATCTTTAGGCAAGTTTATTTGTTGAAGCATAAATAAAACATCACTATAGTGTTGTTTGGAAATTTGACTGGCTCACCTGTTAAACTTTCTTGGTGTCTGGATGGTGGTATTTTGTTTGTCTTTTTAACTTTGTGTATGGGAGTTTGGCCTGCATGTATGTCTGTGACTCACAATCTTGTCTGGTATCCAGGTAAGCCACAAGAGGGAGTTTTGCTACCTGAAAATGGAGCTAATGACAGTTGTGAATTACCTTGTGGGTGCTGAGAATCTAACCCAGGTCCTCAACAGCAGCTAGCACACTTAACCTCTGAACCATCTTTCCAGCTTCTGGATGGTGTTTTCAAATAATTTTCTCAAAACTTTTTTGGATAATTAGACTGTTGACACTGTTTGTCTTTTCTTGGGTCTCTTTAGGTTGTTTCTAAGACTTGCATTACGAGTCACCTCTTTATCTTGGCATTGTGTGTGCACCTGTGGACATGTGGGCAGAAGACAGTCGTGGATGTCTTTTCTCGGTGCTGCATGTGGAAGCCAGAGCTCAACATAGAGTGTTCTTTATGAGTCTCTGACTGATGTTTTGAGACAGGGTCTCTTACTGAACCTGGAGCTCACTGATTACACTGATTGCTGGGCTAGCAAGCTCCCAAGATTGTCTGCCTTTTCCCCAGTGCTGTGATACTAGACACCTGCAGTGGCATCCAGCTTTTTGTGTGGGTTCTGGAGACCCAAACTCAGCTCTTCATGCTGTGTACTTTACCAAGCAAGCCATCTCCCTAGCCACTCCCTCCCACCCCCGCCCCCCTCAAGACTGCACTACTTGCTGGCCTGGAGCTCACCTTGAGTCCCTAGTCTGGGCTGACCTTGAGTCCCTAGTGATCGTCCCTTCTTGGCCTTCCCAGTGCTGGACTCTTAAGTGTGAATCACTGCATGGCCTTTGCATGGTTGTTGGGGCTTCAACTCAGATGCTAATGCTTGCGAGACAGGCACTTTGACTCTGAGCCATCTCCTGAGTCATTTCTTAACTTTTTGGAAACTGAATTAACCTATTTCCTTCCTATCCCATATATAGGATAGGGTGCAGCTTCACCCACCACCCACTCTTATTCTGCCTGCTTTTGCCCGTATCATTTAGTCCTTCCTCTCCTTGCCTGTGGTGTCCTATTGGAGTACAAGAATCCTCTGGTCTGCTACTCTTAGGCTCGTATGTTTTTTGGGTAAGACAGTCAGTTTGTTGCAACTGTGGGAGCTGCATCTCTGCACTTGCAGCTTCTAGCTGCCTGGTAGATGCCCGTATTTCTAACCACTCCTCAGAGGCAGTGTTCGTGGGTGTGAATTATTTGCTACTTTATTAAAAACCTGTTTGGGGTTTGTTCCCTTTCTTCCATTTTTGTCTGATCCATTGAAGATACCTGAGCACCGCTTGCTTTCATTCTATCATTAATGAAAAATCTGTTCATTTTAGAGGTAGAATGTTTGGTTAAATCTCAAATTTGTCTTTTCTAAATGATTCTTACAAAATGAAAAAAGTATGTATTCTTGGTTCTAAGATGTTAATTCTTTCTTAGAAGCCTTTTTGTAAGGCTTACTTATTCATGTTTTTCTGAGTATAAAGGTATTATTTTAGGGAAAACGTTACTCAAAAATAAGAAAGAAAATAAATGAACCCTAAAATTTCATTGCTCAGAGATAAGAGATATTTTGAAAGTTTCTTCTTCTTCTTCTTCTTCTTCTTCTTCTTTTTCTTCTTCTTCTTCTTCTTCCTCCTCCTCCTCCTCCTCCTCCTCCTCGTCCTCCTCCTCCTCCTCCTTCTCCTCCTCCTCCTCCCTTTCTTCTTCTGAGCTCATTGTAAAAAAGAAGCTCGTGTCTGTCTTTTTTATAAACATTGTGTAGGGTAAGGAGCAATCTTCAGCACTGCTGGTTCTGAAAGTGCTGACCACAAAACTGAGTTTCTTGGTGTCCCAAATACGAGGTCTCCTGCAGGTTGTAGTTCAGGAACTTGACTGGTAGACCGGCCCTTTTACACTTGTCTGGCATACAGTATGAGTGGGTTGGTGATTGTCCATGTGACTGCACGAGTGGGGGGTAGGATGCTGCGTCTACAGATGTGCACTGATGTGCTGTCCCCGCTGCACAGGCCATGAGCAGGGCCCGGGCCCTCAGATCGCAGTCAGAGAACTCCGCCTCAGCCTTCAGCGCCGATGACCAAAGTTTTGATATAATGGAACAGACGACAGCAAATGACTCGGATGACAGCCTGTCAGCAGTGCCCAGCAGAGGCCGGGGCCGAGGCCGAGGGCGCAGAGGAGGCAGAGGGCAGAGCACTGCACCAAGAGGAAGGTCTCAGAGGGGCCGAGGTCAGCACTCATCTTTGCCTCTCAACACTTGAGATTTGCAAAGCTAGAAGAAAAGTTGCAATTTGTGTCCTTTGGTCTGAATTGAATTCGGAGCTTTTGTTTCTAAAACAATTCTTTGCTGACTTCTTTTTATGATGTGTCATAGGTAGCTGTGACATGCACCCTTGACTCAGGTGAACGGTGACTGCCACATGGACGCAGGGTTTCAGTTATTTGTAAGCTGTGACTCAAACTTACCTTGGACTTCCCTGTGTGTATTTGCTCACAGATGTAAACGAAGGAAGGAAAATCACAGCTCCAGATCATGAAGATATATAAAAATATTGCGGCCATCAGAAGACACAATGCCTACATGCTCATAGTCTCCATGAGCTTGTTTGAAAGTGAAGGCTGCTCTCAACCCCTTATGTGTAAGGGCAGTCACAGCAGAGCTGCCGTCGCTGGTGCTGTTCCTCTGGGATGGGCCAGGTGACAGAACATAGCTACCCAGGCACTTCTGGTATGGCCCATAAAGCTGCCACTAGAAGCAGTTCTTAGTTGTCCTTATGGAATAAGGACAGTACTGGAGAGATGGCTCAGGGACTCAGAGCACTGGCTGCTTTTCTAGATGACCTGGGTTCAGTTCCCAACACCTGCATGGCAGTTCACAACTATCTGTAACTACAGTTTCAGGGGATCCTATTCCTTTTCTGCTCTGCAGGATCCTGCATACACAAACTTACATAAGCACATATATATATACATATATATATATATATGTATATATATATGTGTATATATATGTATATATATACATACATAAATATAAAAGAAATTTTTTAAAAAAATATTTTATCTGTGAGAACATGAGCTGGTAACATAAATTGTGGCATTATATAAAAGCTCTGAAGAGCTGGGTGTGGTGGCGCACACCTTTAATCCTAGTGTTTGGGAGGCGGAGGCAGGTGGATCTCTGTGAGTTTGAGGTCAGCCTGGTCTACAGAGTGAGTTCCAAGACAGCTAGGGCTACACAGAGAGACCCATCTCAAAAACAAACAAGCAAGCAGAAAGAGCTCTGAAGAATCTGTCTTCTATTATTATTATTATCATCATCATCATCATCATCATTTTTACGTTTAGAGTGTGTGTCCTCAAGCCGTAATGGAGGACCAATGTGACCGAGCATAGTCTGAAATCTGATCCTTAGACTCTAGGTCTCTTTCCCCTACACTGCTGAACTTTTCTTCCTGCATGTGCTCACTTAGCTGCCAAGGGACTGTTACTGACCTTGTGATTCTGCTTGCAGACACTGGGCTGGAGACGGCTACGCGAGGCAGATGCTCAACGACTAGGAATATGTCCATTCTAGACGGTGAGTACAGGCAGTAGGGACACATTTGAGTCCCAGCCTGGAAAGGCAAGAGGTGCCTCACTAGTAACTCTCACTTGTATTGCATTCCCTGCAGTCAGTAAATTACTCCACAGAGATGTTTCTTAGGGCTGCAGACGCGGCTTTGCAGAAGAGTTGTGGCCTTGCATGTGCCAAACCCTATAGTTCTCCAAACTACTGAGAAAGCAAAACGAAAAACTGAGAAATCTTTCCATACATCAGAGTTACTGGCGCTTCCTAACTTTTTAAAGGAATTGCTAACTTCTGCAGTATAACTTCACTTATCTTCTGACAGAGAGATTCCCAGATACAGAGAAATGAGGGCAGCGAGGGTGGGTCAGGATGAGAGAAGCGTGTGGCAGAAATTAGCTACCTGATGGAATGGCTGGGACCTTCCTCGGTGTACATGAGGGACTAAGCTGTGGTAATAAATCTGTCTGATAAAACAATTAGATCCCAATGCCGGCTGCATCAGTAGGTTCTTACAAAATTTGTTACTGTTATAAAAAAGGAAACAGGGACATACAAAGAGTGCTTGAGTGTGTGTGCTAGCTTAATTAATTACAGACTCTTGCCGTTTCCGCTGTTGTTAGGGTGTCGGCTGTTAGTTAAGCTAAAGTGTCCTCTTCCCTCAGGTCTCTGGTCTTGTGCAGTTTTGCCAGATGAAATCTAAATATGGTGTTCTTCTCTATCCTGTTTAGTATTTTCTGAGCTCATAGAGGTGTTTCATTGTGTCTAGAAAAGCTTTAGCTGTCATCTCCTCAGCTACTCTGCTGTGCTCTGGAACTCCTGTCTGGGTGATTAGCACATCCCCACCCTCCACCCCCTTGTCACCTCCTTGTTCCCATCAGTCTCCTTTGTTTTCTAGACATGACTGATATTTTAGCATAGATACACAGGACGTTTTTATTGTATTAAGTTGGTGAGGGTTTTTTCCCTTCATATTTCTCTCTTTCATGGTCTTTTCAGTTATTTCTTTTATTTTTTGTTATAACTGTATCATTTCCTTTCCTCTCTCCAAACCCTCCCCTATACCTCTTCATGTTCTTTCAAATCCTTTTTCCATGGATTGTTACATACATACATGCATATGGTGTTTTTACCTGGAGGTGCTGACTGTCAGCACCCAGGGAGATCCATCATTGAAATCGTACTTCTAGATGTCCACGGTAGGCAGCGCAGTGGGCAGGTGAAATTAGGTGAGCTCTATAGAACACACGATTGTTTACTGTTGGGAAAAGATTACATGCTATAAATAAGAATTGACAGCAAGATGTTTCTCCACTGAAGTTAGTGAGCAGAGGATGGCCACTGCCTTTCTGTGTGATTTACTGCCCTGAGCCACTAATTTTCATGCTAAAGAGCTCTGTGGATGGGTGCTGCTTCCTGCAGGCACTTGCCAAAGCAATTTGCATAAGCACTTTTTATCCTTTAAGCAGTTTTCTGCATGAAATATTGGCACTGTTTTCCAGGTGAGGAAATTAAGACTTGGATAAGCCAAGTAACTTGGCAGTGGTTGCTAGCTAGATAGTCAGAATGGGCCCAGCTCCCAAACCAGACCCCTGAATTACCAAAACCCATGACCTTCATTACAAAGCAGTGTGTCTTCTGATAAACGCTACCTGGCTTCATAAGCATTCCGTCGTCATTTTGCTGTCCACTAGGAATCCAAAGAAAGATTTCTTGATTTCAGGATCTCAGGATTTAGGGACTGTTAGTAAGTATCGACAGAGCATTCTCTGAAATCACTGTGCTCGCCGGCTTTCTGTTCATTGCCCTATTTTTCCATTTTAGAAAGTAGGATGGGGGGTGTGTGAATAAGAGAGCAGATGGAACCTGGGTGTCTGCCTTTCACCTTCCTCTCAGACAGCACAGGATCCGACAGGAATGTGAGGTGGGAAGCTTGAGCAGTAATGACGTTGGGCTGTGTAGAAAGACCCTGCTCAAAGGAATCCTTGGCTTTTTAATGTCTGCCTTTGCCCTCTTAGAGTGGAGGTTGTCTTGAAACTGTGGTTGGTGTTAGCATGTGATGGTGCTGAGGAGACAACAAACCTCAGCCAGGTGCTGGACTAGTGTTTCTATGTCACGTGACAAGGAGACAGATTAGCCAGACCTCCGATTTCTATAAAGCAAAATGTAAGGGTATAAGGAAAGTTTTTATCAGTGATTTTATCAGTCAAAGATACATGATTTGTAGAATTCCCCTCTGGTGTGTTCTCTTGTGCCCAGTGTAGCCACAGGGGAGGAGTGAGAGCCTCTGGAGCCTGCACAGCTGTGAGGCTGGCAGGGTGGGAGGGCTGGTGTAGGCCACTTGACTGAGGGACAAGACTTCAGCGTCCAGGTGTGCTTATACAGCATTCCTAATGCAAGCATGTGGGCGCATTCTGCTTGTTACTATATTAGAACATGCTGGGAAAATGGGAGATGAATAGGTGGGCTCTGGGTGCTTCAAGTGTATATAGTCTCACAGCTTTTCAGATTCCAGAATGTAGAAATGGTTTTCTAATCGATCATTCCAGGTTTTATTAGATAGGGCTTTAAAGTCCTCCAGTTGAAAAGTGAGTAGAGCTTTTGAGTTATTTAAGAACTATGTAACAGGCATTTCATCTTTTTTATGCTAGCTTTCAAATCTACTCGACAGCAGCCTTCCAGAAACATTGCCACTAAGAATTACTCAGAGGTAAGAAAACTGCTAGAGATTTGATTTTAATAATCTGTTTCTGAGTTATGGACTTCCTAATGGGAACAAAGTGTGAAGTCAACTCTGGGGAGAGCGTGATTATTATTTAGGCTCTTTTAGAGCCAACAACAATGTCCAGTGGTTCACATTATTAGAAGTCCATTAGTTGTGTGGTATGGTAGCATTTTCAAGGGCAGCAGTGCTGACCAAAAGACCCGACTTTTAAACCCTGACACAGAGGTGTGTTCCTGGCATGGAGATGCTCTTTTCATAGCGGTGTGGGCTAAAGACCAAACTGTTAGGATCCTTGTGTCCTGTTACACATTTAACATGGCCTTGCTGCCCCCTGGGATTCTGGAAGAGAATTCAGAATGGGTCTGATGGCTGTCTCACTGTCCATGTATCCTACGACCCAGGCAAGGACTCTTCTTCCTATGCCAGGTAGTTGTGCTTGATGAAGGCACTTCCTGTGCACTGCACGGGGTGTAGCAGAGCTCTCGACACTGCATGCTGCCCTTCTGGAGTGTGGTCCTGGGCTCCTTCCTCGTCTGACTTTAGTTAGAGGAAAGCACAGCACATGCCTGTCAAGTGTCACAATAACACAGAAATGATGGAGGAAGGTCATTGGCTAATAAAGGCACTGCCCTGGCCCATTTTATTGGTTAGAGGATAGGTGGGAGGAGTAAACAGAACAGAACGCTGGGAGGAAGAGGAAGTGAGGTCAGAGACTTGACAGCTCTCCTCTAGGGAGCAGACGCCTGAGAGCTTCATGCTCCCGGCATGAAGCTCTGACCCAGGATGGACTAGGCTAGAATCTTCCCGGTAAGACCGGTTCTCACAGATTATTAGAGATGGGTTGATCGGGATGTGAGAATTAGCCTGTAAGTGCTAGAGCTAAAGGGCCAAGCAGTGCTTAAAAGAATACAGTGTCTGTGTAATTATTCCAGGGCATAAGCTAGCCGGGCAGGCGGCTGGGGTGTTGGGGACGCAGCCCCGCCGCCCTTATTACTTCACAGAACATGATAGGATGACTTCACTTCACAGAACATGATAGGATGACGTGCAGCTTTGTTGGCTCTTAACACTCAATACCTACCTATGTGCTACTTCCTGATCTGATGCCTTATTTAAGGTTGGAGCTGAAAGGAGGACTTGGTAGCACAAATCAGTAATCTTGGCACTCAACAGACAGAAACCAGAAGTTTGCATGTTTGAAATTAGCCTGGGCTACTTAGGAAAAGCTTAGAGCTGAAACACTGAAGGTCCATCAGTTTTCAGAACCTAGGAAGAAGGCTGCTGGGCAGGGGTGCATGTAATTCAGCATCCTGTGTCCTTTAGGGGCCCTGGCTCGGTAACTGCCAGAAGAGATTAGGCTTGGAGCAGTGAATACCTTTCGTGAAGGGAGTGGGATCTTGGTGGAAGTCAGCCTGGGCTTACCTTTTTCTCCCAGACCTGGAGATCAGACCCCATGGCTAGACAGTTGCTCTACTGCTGAGCCGCACACATGGCTGAGTTTGTGGTAATTGCGAGTGTTTATGTAGTATGCCTGTACACATATCTACATATGTGTCTTCATATTCCATTACTTAATTTAGATGTTGGGATGAACCTGTTGCTTTGTTTCCGCCCTTCTGTAGACTATTGAGGTGGATGAGTCTGATGAAGATGACATTTTTCCTACCAGTTCCAAGGCTGATCAAAGGTAAGCCTGGGACCTACCTCCTTCAGAAAAAAAGCAACAACGATCCAGAGTTCTATGGCAATACATATTTCTATGCCAGAGAGGATGAATATTATTCTTTTCATCTAGCAAAGTATGTAGAAATGAAAAATAGAATGATTCAGAATTGCTGTATTTCTTCAGAAAAAAAGCCTGTGATTCATGTCCCCTTGTCTGTATTACCCAGCTCTTTTCTTCTTGAAAGATTGTCTCCTCGGTAATAGAGAATGCTTTTGTTAATTCTAGATTTTGGCTTTGTTTTTCACTATAAAAATTTTTCTGTGCTTTCTGTACACAGGGCTGTGCCAAACGTGAAGACGGTAGTAGGAACTTTGGAGTACTTTTGTGTCTGACTACACTTCCTCTAGAGTACTTTATGTCTGACTACACTTCCTCTAGAGTACTATGTGTCTGACTGGACTTCCTCTAGAGTACTTTATGTCTGACTGGACTTCCTCGAGAGTACTATGTGTCTGACTACACTTCCTCTAGAGTACTTTATGTCTGACTACACTTCCTCTAGAGTACTATGTGTCTGACTGGACTTCCTCTAGAGTACTTTATGTCTGACTACACTTCC
This sequence comes from Microtus oregoni, assembly GCF_018167655.1. Classification (NCBI taxonomy): domain Eukaryota; kingdom Metazoa; phylum Chordata; class Mammalia; order Rodentia; family Cricetidae; genus Microtus; species Microtus oregoni. The sequence continues at coordinate 32,018,411 of NW_024543067.1, forward strand.
TCTAGAGTACTATGTGTCTGACTGGACTTCCTCTAGAGTACTTTATGTCTGACTACACTTCCTCTAGAGTACTATGTGTCTGACTGGACTTCCTCTAGAGTACTTTATGTCTGACTGGACTTCCTCTAGAGTACTATGTGTCCGACTGGACTTCCTCTAGAGTACTTTATGTCTGACTGGACTTCCTCTAGAGTACTTTATGTCTGACTGGACTTCCTCTAGAGTACTTTATGTCTGACTGGACTTGCTCTAGAGTACTTTATGTCTGACTGGACTTGCTCTAGAGTACTTTATGTCTGACTGGACTTCCTCTAGAGTACTTTATGTCTGACTGGACTTCCTCTAGAGTACTATGTGTCCGACTGGACTTCCTCTAGAGTACTTTATGTCTGACTGGACTTCCTCTAGAGTACTTTATGTCTGACTGGACTTCCTCTAGAGTACTTTATGTCTGACTGGACTTCCTCTAGAGTACTTTATGTCTGACTGGACTTCCTCTAGAGTACTTAATGTCTGACTGGACTTCCTCTAGAGTACTATGTGTCTGACTGGACTTCCTCTAGAGTACTTTATGTCTGACTACACTTCCTCTAGAGTACTTTATGTCCGACTAGACTTCCTCTAGAGTACTTTATGTCTGACTGGACTTCCTCTAGAGTACTATGTGTCTGACTGGACTTCCTCTAGAGTACTTTATGTCTGACTGGACTTCCTCTAGAGTACTATGTGTCCGACTGGACTTCCTCTAGAGTACTTTATGTCTGATTGGACTTCCTCTAGAGTACTTTATGTCTGACTGGACTTCCTCTAGAGTACTATGTGTCCGACTGGACTTCCTCTAGAGTACTTTATGTCTGACTGGACTTCCTCTAGAGTACTTTATGTCTGACTGGACTTCCTCTAGAGTACTATGCGTCTGACTGGACTTCCTCTAGAGTACTTTATGTCTGACTGGACTTCCTCTAGAGTACTATGTGTCCGACTGGACTTCCTCTAGAGTACTTTATGTCTGACTGGACTTCCTCTAGAGTACTTTATGTCTGACTACACTTCCTCTAGAGTACTTTATGTCTGACTACACTTCCTCTAGAGTACTATGTGTTCGACTGGACTTCCTCTAGAGTACTATGTGTCCGACTGGACTTCCTCTAGAGTACTATGTTTCTGACTGGACTTCCTCTAGAGTACTATGTGTCTGACTGGACTTCCTCTAGAGTACTATGCGTCTGACTGGACTTCCTCTAGAGTACTATGTGTCCGACTGGACTTCCTCTAGAGTACTTTATGTCTGACTGGACTTCCTCTAGAGTACTTTATGTCTGACTGGACTTCCTCTAGAGTACTTTATGTCTGACTGGACTTGCTCTAGAGTACTTTATGTCTGACTGGACTTGCTCTAGAGTACTTTATGTCTGACTGGACTTCCTCTAGAGTACTTTATGTCTGACTGGACTTCCTCTAGAGTACTTTTTGTCTGACTGGACTTCCTCTATAGTACTTAATGTCTGACTGGACTTCCTCTAGAGTACTATGTGTCTGACTGGACTTCCTCTAGAGTACTTTATGTCTGACTACACTTCCTCTAGAGTACTATGTGTCTGACTGGACTTCCTCTAGAGTACTTTATGTCTGACTGGACTTGCTCTAGAGTACTTTATGTCTGACTGGACTTGCTCTAGAGTACTTTATGTCTGACTGGACTTCCTCTAGAGTACTTTATGTCTGACTGGACTTCCTCTAGAGTACTATGTGTCCGACTGGACTTCCTCTAGAGTACTTTATGTCTGACTGGACTTCCTCTAGAGTACTTTATGTCTGACTGGACTTCCTCTAGAGTACTTTATGTCTGACTGGACTTCCTCTAGAGTACTTTTTGTCTGACTGGACTTCCTCTATAGTACTTAATGTCTGACTGGACTTCCTCTAGAGTACTATATGTCTGACTGGACTTCCTCTAGAGTACTTTATGTCTGACTACACTTCCTCTAGAGTACTTTATGTCTGACTGGACTTCCTCTAGAGTACTTTATGTCTGACTGGACTTGCTCTAGAGTACTTTATGTCTGACTGGACTTGCTCTAGAGTACTTTATGTCTGACTGGACTTCCTCTAGAGTACTTTATGTCTGACTGGACTTCCTCTAGAGTACTATGTGTCCGACTGGACTTCCTCTAGAGTACTTTATGTCTGACTGGACTTCCTCTAGTGTACTTTATGTCTGACTGGACTTCCTCTAGAGTACTTTATGTCTGACTGGACTTCCTCTAGAGTACTTTATGTCTGACTGGACTTCCTCTAGAGTACTTAATGTCTGACTGGACTTCCTCTAGAGTACTATGTGTCTGACTGGACTTCCTCTAGAGTACTTTATGTCTGACTACACTTCCTCTAGAGTACTTTATGTCCGACTAGACTTCCTCTAGAGTACTTTATGTCTGACTGGACTTCCTCTAGAGTACTATGTGTCTGACTGGACTTCCTCTAGAGTACTTTATGTCTGACTGGACTTCCTCTAGAGTACTATGTGTCCGACTGGACTTCCTCTAGAGTACTTTATGTCTGATTGGACTTCCTCTAGAGTACTTTATGTCTGACTGGACTTCCTCTAGAGTACTATGTGTCCGACTGGACTTCCTCTAGAGTACTTTATGTCTGACTGGACTTCCTCTAGAGTACTTTATGTCTGACTGGACTTCCTCTAGAGTACTATGCGTCTGACTGGACTTCCTCTAGAGTACTTTATGTCTGACTGGACTTCCTCTAGAGTACTATGTGTCCGACTGGACTTCCTCTAGAGTACTTTATGTCTGACTGGACTTCCTCTAGAGTACTTTATGTCTGACTACACTTCCTCTAGAGTACTTTATGTCTGACTACACTTCCTCTAGAGTACTATGTGTTCGACTGGACTTCCTCTAGAGTACTATGTGTCCGACTGGACTTCCTCTAGAGTACTATGTTTCTGACTGGACTTCCTCTAGAGTACTATGTGTCTGACTGGACTTCCTCTAGAGTACTATGCGTCTGACTGGACTTCCTCTAGAGTACTATGTGTCCGACTGGACTTCCTCTAGAGTACTTTATGTCTGACTGGACTTCCTCTAGAGTACTTTATGTCTGACTGGACTTCCTCTAGAGTACTTTATGTCTGACTGGACTTGCTCTAGAGTACTTTATGTCTGACTGGACTTCCTCTAGAGTACTTTATGTCTGACTGGACTTCCTCTAGAGTACTATGTGTCTGACTGGACTTCCTCTAGAGTACTTTATGTCTGACTACACTTCCTGTAGAGTACTTTATGTCCGACTAGACTTCCTCTAGAGTACTTTATGTCTGACTGGACTTCCTCTAGAGTACTATGTTTCTGACTGGACTTCCTCTAGAGTACTTTATGTCTGACTGGACTTCCTCTAGAGTACTATGTGTCCGACTGGACTTCCTCTAGAGTACTTTATGTCTGACTGGACTTCCTCTAGAGTACTTTATGTCTGACTGGACTTCCTCTAGAGTACTTTATGTCTGACTGGACTTCCTCTAGAGTACTTTATGTCTGACTGGACTTCCTCTAGAGTACTATGTGTCCGACTGGACTTCCTCTAGAGTACTTTATGTCTGACTGGACTTCCTCTAGAGTACTTTATGTCTGACTGGACTTCCTCTAGAGTACTATGTGTCTGACTGGACTTGCTCTAGAGTACTTTATGTCTGACTGGACTTCCTCTAGAGTACTTTATGTCTGACTACACTTCCTCTAGAGTACTTTATGTCTGACTACACTTCCTCTAGAGGACTATGTGTCCGACTGAACTTCCTCTAGAGTACTATGTGTCCGACTGGACTTCCTCTAGAGTACTATGTGTCCGACTGGACTTCCTCTAGAGTACTATGTGTCCGACTGGACTTCCTCTAGAGTACTATGTGTCCGACTGGACTTCCTCTAGAGTACTATGTGTCCGACTGGACTTCCTCTAGAGTACTATGTGTCTGACTGGACTTCCTCTAGAGTACTATGTGTCCGACTGGACTTCCTCTAGAGTACTATGTGTCCGACTGGACTTCCTCTAGAGTACTTTATGTCTGACTGGACTTCCTCTAGAGTACTATGTGTCTGACTGGACTTCCTCTAGAGTACTATGCGTCTGACTGGACTTCCTCTAGAGTACTATGTGTCCGACTGGACTTCCTCTAGAGTACTATGTGTCTGACTGGACTTCCTCTAGAGTACTATGTGTCCGACTGGACTTCCTCTAGAGTACCTGTGTCCGACTGGACTTCCTCTAGAGTACTATGCGTCTGACTGGACTTCCTCTAGAGTACTATGTGTCTGACTGGACTTCCTCTAGAGTACTATGTGTCCGACTGGACTTCCTCTAGAGTACTATGCGTCTGACTGGACTTCCTCTAGAGTACTATGTGTCCGACTGGACTTCCTCTAGAGTCCTATGCGTCTCACTGGACTTCCTCTAGAGTACTATGTGTCTGACTGGACTTCCTCTAGAGTACTATGTGTCCGACTGGACTTCCTCTAGAGTACTATGTGTCTGACTGGACTTCCTCTAGAGTACTTTATGTCTGACTGGACTTTCTCTAGAGTACTCTGTGTCTGACTGGACTTCCTCTAGAGTACTTTATGTCTGACTACACTTCCTCTAGAGTACTATGTGTCCGACTGGACTTCCTCTAGAGTACTATGTGTCCGACTGGACTTCCTCTAGAGTACTATGTGTCTGACTGGACTTCCTCTAGAGTACTATGCGTCTGACTGGACTTCCTCTAGAGTACTCTGTGTCTGACTGGACTTCCTCTAGAGTACTTTGTGTCTGACTGGACTTCCTCTAGAGTACTTTGTGTCTGACTGGACTTCCTCTAGAGTACTTTGTGTCTGACTGGACTTCCTCTAGAGTACTCTGCGTCTGACTGGACTTCCTATAGAGTACTATGTGTCCGACTGGACTTCCTATAGAGTACTATGTGTCCGACTGGACTTCCTCTAGAGTACTTTGTGTCTGACTGGACTTCCTCTAGAGTACTATGCATCTGACTGGACTTCCTCTAGAGTACTATGTGTCCGACTGGACTTCCTCTAGAGTACTATGTGTCCGACTGGACTTCCTCTAGAGTACTATGTGTCTGACTGGACTTCCTCTAGAGTACTTTATCTGACTGGACTTCCTCTAGAGTACTTTATGTCTGACTGGACTTCCTCTAGAGTACTATGTGTCTGACTGGACTTCCTCTAGAGTACTATGTGTCTGACTGGACTTCCTCTAGAGTACTTTATGTCTGGCTACACTTCCTCTAGAGTACTATGTGTCCGACTGGACTTCCTTTAGAGTACTATGCGTCTGACTGGACTTCCTCTAGAGTACTTTGTGTCTGACTGGACTTCCTCTAGAGTACTTTATGTCTGACTGGACTTCCTCTAGAGTACTATGTTTCTGACTGGACTTCCTCTAGAGTACTTTATGTCTGACTGGACTTCCTCTAGAGTACTATGTGTCCGACTGGACTTCCTCTAGAGTACTTTATGTCTGACTGGACTTCCTCTAGAGTACTTTATGTCTGACTGGACTTCCTCTAGAGTACTTTATGTCTGACTGGACTTCCTCTAGAGTACTTTATGTCTGACTGGACTTCCTCTAGAGTACTATGTGTCCGACTGGACTTCCTCTAGAGTACTTTATGTCTGACTGGACTTCCTCTAGAGTACTTTATGTCTGACTGGACTTCCTCTAGAGTACTATGTGTCTGACTGGACTTGCTCTAGAGTACTTTATGTCTGACTGGACTTCCTCTAGAGTACTTTATGTCTGACTACACTTCCTCTAGAGTACTTTATGTCTGACTACACTTCCTCTAGAGGACTATGTGTCCGACTGAACTTCCTCTAGAGTACTATGTGTCCGACTGGACTTCCTCTAGAGTACTATGTGTCCGACTGGACTTCCTCTAGAGTACTATGTGTCCGACTGGACTTCCTCTAGAGTACTATGTGTCCGACTGGACTTCCTCTAGAGTACTATGTGTCCGACTGGACTTCCTCTAGAGTACTATGTGTCTGACTGGACTTCCTCTAGAGTACTATGTGTCCGACTGGACTTCCTCTAGAGTACTATGTGTCCGACTGGACTTCCTCTAGAGTACTTTATGTCTGACTGGACTTCCTCTAGAGTACTATGTGTCTGACTGGACTTCCTCTAGAGTACTATGCGTCTGACTGGACTTCCTCTAGAGTACTATGTGTCCGACTGGACTTCCTCTAGAGTACTATGTGTCTGACTGGACTTCCTCTAGAGTACTATGTGTCCGACTGGACTTCCTCTAGAGTACCTGTGTCCGACTGGACTTCCTCTAGAGTACTATGCGTCTGACTGGACTTCCTCTAGAGTACTATGTGTCTGACTGGACTTCCTCTAGAGTACTATGTGTCCGACTGGACTTCCTCTAGAGTACTATGCGTCTGACTGGACTTCCTCTAGAGTACTATGTGTCCGACTGGACTTCCTCTAGAGTCCTATGCGTCTCACTGGACTTCCTCTAGAGTACTATGTGTCTGACTGGACTTCCTCTAGAGTACTATGTGTCCGACTGGACTTCCTCTAGAGTACTATGTGTCTGACTGGACTTCCTCTAGAGTACTTTATGTCTGACTGGACTTTCTCTAGAGTACTCTGTGTCTGACTGGACTTCCTCTAGAGTACTTTATGTCTGACTACACTTCCTCTAGAGTACTATGTGTCCGACTGGACTTCCTCTAGAGTACTATGTGTCCGACTGGACTTCCTCTAGAGTACTATGTGTCTGACTGGACTTCCTCTAGAGTACTATGCGTCTGACTGGACTTCCTCTAGAGTACTCTGTGTCTGACTGGACTTCCTCTAGAGTACTTTGTGTCTGACTGGACTTCCTCTAGAGTACTTTGTGTCTGACTGGACTTCCTCTAGAGTACTTTGTGTCTGACTGGACTTCCTCTAGAGTACTCTGCGTCTGACTGGACTTCCTATAGAGTACTATGTGTCCGACTGGACTTCCTATAGAGTACTATGTGTCCGACTGGACTTCCTCTAGAGTACTTTGTGTCTGACTGGACTTCCTCTAGAGTACTATGCATCTGACTGGACTTCCTCTAGAGTACTATGTGTCCGACTGGACTTCCTCTAGAGTACTATGTGTCCGACTGGACTTCCTCTAGAGTACTATGTGTCTGACTGGACTTCCTCTAGAGTACTTTATGTCTGACTGGACTTCCTCTAGAGTACTTTATGTCTGACTGGACTTCCTCTAGAGTACTATGTGTCTGACTGGACTTCCTCTAGAGTACTATGTGTCTGACTGGACTTCCTCTAGAGTACTTTATGTCTGGCTACACTTCCTCTAGAGTACTATGTGTCCGACTGGACTTCCTTTAGAGTACTATGCGTCTGACTGGACTTCCTCTAGAGTACTTTGTGTCTGACTGGACTTCCTCTAGAGTACTATGTGTCCGACTGGACTTCCTCTAGAGTACTTTATGTCTGACTGGACTTCCTCTAGAGTACTATGTGTCATACTGGACTTCCTCTAGAGTACTTGTATGCCTGGCTACACTGCCTATAGAGTAGTGGTTCTCAACCTGTGAATCACAACCTCTTTGGGTTCATATCAAATATTTATTTTATGATTAATAACAGTAGCATAATTATAGTTATGACATAACAATGGGAGATTTATTCTTTGGAGGTCACCACACATGAGGAACTATATTAAAGAAGTAAGGTTGAGAACCACTGCTCTAAAGTTCTTCTATATATGGACTTCCTCTGGAGTACTTTTGTGTCTGGCTGGACTTCTAGTGCTCATGTTGGTGTTGCGGAATTACTCTGGAATACTTGTGTGTTTGACTGGACTCACTCTGGAGTGTTTTGTGTCTGGCAGGACTTCCTCTGTATTACTGATGTGGCTGGACCTATTCTGAATACATATGTGCTGACATAGACCTAACTGGCATGAACTTACTCTAGCATACTTAAGTGGCTGATGTAGACTTACTCAGTTCTGGAGTCCCTGATTGACTCACTTGGAATATTTATTAAACTATTTTTAAACATTGCTTTTTTTATGTATTAACATTTTGGGCAAATACTGTTTAGTTAAAACTTAATTAATAAATAAAAATTTCTACTTAAGATGATTAAGGGGCTAGAAAGATAGCTCAACAGTTGAGTGTCCTTGGCGCCCTTGCCGACAGCCTCGTATCTACATGCTGGCTCGCTCTTGAGTCATTTGTAACTTTACTTCCAAGAGGATCCCTGTGGCTTCTGGGCACTGTGTGTACTTGGTGCACATACATCATGTATTATTTTTTTTCTTTTGTATGTTAACACTTACTGTTTTCACATTCTGTTAGGTCTGATGGGACATTGCAAATTTTGATAAGGCTGCAGACTTAGGTGACTTAAATTGTCCTGAAAGGGATTGAACACCTACAGCTGCATTAAGGATGATTGAATTAGTTCATAATTTTGTGTGACAGTTGTGATTCAGCCCCTTGATTGTGAGTGCTTCTGGAAAAGAGCAAGTGTCGTGGGCTGAGGTGGAGACACTCTGTGGAGCGGTGGGCTTGTCCTGAGATCCTCTGTGTGGCTGTGGAGGGAACATGTCGCACTGCAGCTGTGGAGGGGAGCTGGTCCCACAGCAGTGACGTGCGTCAGCGCCTGGGTGGTGTAACATGTCAGACCGTGGGCTGGTGGTAAGCGTATAGCTCTTTAAGAAAATAAACATTTCCTGATTTGACAGATGAGGAAATTTAGGTGCAACGGGGGTAATATACCTAGGAATTGGTTTTCTTACCATTAAGGTTTTGTTTCTTTATTAAACAATGTTTACTGTAGAGAAACAGTGCTGTTCTCAGAGAAACAGAGCTTGTAGGATGCAAACACGCACAGTTTTTATATGTAGTGTATCCTCCCTTAGTGCTCACAGATACAATTACTATTGACATCAGAGGGAAGGGAGCGTGTCGTGTTTGTACTCGGCGGTTGCTGTGGGCTTGAACACGTAACTAGGAGTGCAGTTTTCTAATGTTCGCATTCACACTTGGTGTTTCTCTCTTCCTCAGGTGGCCAGGCACAACATCCAGCAAACGGATGTCCCAGAGCCAGACTGCCAAGGGGGTTGACTTTGAATCAGATGAGGTAATAGTCATGTCATTGGCATTTTCTTACCTTAACCGTGTAGAGACGTAAGTGGCGGGCACTCACTAAACATTGCAGGTTCTATTTTTAGACTCCGTGATAGCTATGGTAGCCAGGACCTGTCATGCTGGAAATCATAAGTGGCCGTAGGTGTAATTACCTATAAAGCACAAAGTTCTCTCTGCTCTCATTTGTCCCATTAATGGATCAGAGCTGGGTGGTTTTTTCTTTTAGCTTCTGCTGTTCGTGTTTGGAGAGTGGGGTGATGCTGGTGTAGGGCTTTTCAGGTTACGCTGGTGAAATGCCCTGCGTCCACCGTGCTTCATACCCTGGACAGATGCTACCTCGGCACAGGTACTCAGCAAGGACAGTGTTGGTCTCTACCCAGCTCTCACGGCTTTAACTCACAAGGAGTGAGAGGAAGTGCATGTGCCTCTCCTGTGTTCGTCTGTTATTTAATGCAGAGGGGCATAGCTGTGAAACACAGACCCTGGCCTTTCTCGTTCCCACACAGCTGCCACTGAACCTCTGTAGGCTTTGTAGAAGATGTTTTTGTTGAGCCTCTCTTCACTTTCATTTATTTTTTTTTAAATATAATTTAGTGAGAACACATAAAAATCACATCTTAGCCATTTTAAATGAAGCTTGGTAGTGTTAGATTTGTGTTGTAAAACAGACCTGAAGAACTTTTTTTTGCAAAACCGTGTGTCCCTTAAACACGTCCCAGTGTCCTTACTTCTGTCCCTAGCCCCTGGCATTCACTACTGTGCTCTCTCTTCTATGACTGTGTCTGCTGTACATCCCTGTGTCATGGACTTCCCAGTGAATTTTGTGTGGTTGCTATATCCCACTTGCAAACCGGTCTTAGTGTTCGTCCATGATGTATGTTTGTGCCTTGACTTTGTGTTCCAAGCATCCGCTCTGCTGCTGCTGTCGTGTTCCTTGTGTCTCAGCTGTGAGTTTGCAATTGCTTGTTAGGCTTGCTGCACCTCGGCTGTGAGTTCAGACTTCCTATGAAGCAGACACACATCTGCTGTCCGTGGGTAGCAGTTGGAAGTGAGTATGCCAAGGGTGAGAGGATGGCCCCCTGGCCTGCTGCCCAGGCACAAGGACCTGAGACCTGATTCCCATACTTACGTGCCTGTAATCCCAGTCCTGGGCTGTGGGGATGTGTGAACTCCAGGGCTTATGAGCACAAGAATACATACACACAGAAGAAAAGAAAATGTATGTGTATTCTTTTGCATCTAACTAAGGAGACGAACTGGAGACACGTTGCCAGCTTTCATTTCTGTGTCTTTAACAAGGCCTGCCTTTGATAGTAGAGAAAGTGAATCATCAAAACAGTTAAATTTGTGATTCTCAAGGTACCCGTTTCTCACTAGAGAACTTCATAAGACATGGATTTGTTGATGTCATAAGTCTAATACTAAATAACCACTTGCTTTTCCTAACATTCTAATGGAAACAAATTTATAAACACTTATCTTTCGAATACGTAGCTATAGAGTACAATCCATCTACTGATATCTTTCATCAGATTATATAATCAGGCTTTATGTAAGGCTTGCTAGTTGTTTTTGCCTTATGACTGAATTTGAACCCTGGGTCTGGCATATGCTAGGCAAGCTCTCAACCACTGAGCTATAACTGTAGCATTTTTTTTCTCTTTCCCTTGAGACAGAGCCTCACACAGTTACCAAGGCTTTGAACTCTCTCTGTAGCTTAGACAGGCCTTGAACATGTGACTCTCCCACCTCAGCCTCCCTAGCAGCTGGGATGGCACATCTGTGCCACCAGATCCAGCTAGTTCTTTCCTTGTTTTTAAGATTGATTTATTTATTATGTATGCACTATTCTGCATGCATGTATGTCTGCATGACAGAAGAGGGCACTAAGTCTCTTTCTAGATGGTTCTGAGCCACCATGTGGTTGCTGAGAAATGAACTTAGTACCTCTGAAAGAACAGCCAGTGCTCTCAACCTCTGAGCCATTTTTCCAACTCCATCTTTCCAGGTTTTTTCATTCTCATTAAATTCTTAGTTAATGTTTGATATTTATATTTATTCTTACCATGCTTGTAGCCTATGTCCTATTGGCCTGGGAACACCGGAAATATATCACATACTTTTTCCTGCAAAAGTAGAAAGACCGCTTTGCTCAGCTCTTTTCTCCATTGGGCTGAAAGCAGTGTACTCTGTCATGAAGTGGGTGACAGGAAACAGGAATCATGGTCCTTCAGACTTGGGGCTTTTCCGTGGGACTTCCTTGTTTCTTGGTTGAATATCCAAGAAGGCAAACATGGTGATGAGTGTAATTGAGGCCAGCAAGATATTCAGTGGACGGAGCTGCTGCTGTGCAAGCCTGGCAGCTGAGTGTGAGCCCTGGAGCCCACAAAGGGTGGGTGGAGAAACCCAGTTCCATGAAGTTGTCCTGACAGGACGCAACCATGCATGTGTTTGCATGTGAATACACATAACAGTAAGAACAAAATCATGTGCATGAGAAAACTTTACAGATGGAATAGAAATGACTTGAATAGTGTCTGCCCTGGTTCCTATACCTTGTTTGCCTTTATTAAGGTTTGTGACTGGGAGAACTGTATGTACTGTGTTTTATAGATACATGCCTTCTCACACAAGAGCCGGTAGATTTTTATTATAATGCACAGAGAATTGGCTTGAGCATTTACATTTTACAGTGTCAGAGGAAATAGGTGAAATAAATGTGATTCCCTGATGCTATTTTTTTTTTTTTTTTTTTTTTTGGTTTTTCGAGACAGGGTTTCTCTGTGGTTTTGGAGCCTGTCCTGGAACTAGCTCTTGTAGACCAGGCTGGCCTTGAACTCACAGAGATCCGCCTGCCTCTGCCTCCCGAGTGCTGGGATTAAAGGCGTGCGCCACCACCGCCCGGCTTTCCCTGATGCTATTTTGCGTTATAAGAATTTCTCTCTTGGCTCAACAGAGGATGAATGGTCGCTGGCATAGCATAACATTTGTGTCATTTCAGGACGATGATGATGACCCTTTCATGAGCAGTAGTTTTCTGAGAAGAAACCGCAGATAATGTTTTCAGTGGAACATGAACATCATGATCCAGGAAGAAATCAAAGCCCTGCATGCCGTCACTACAGCTGAAGATGCTTTAACCACAAGGAGTCTGAAAAGTCTGCTGACCGGGATGCTAGCGTATCGGGTTTATACTTTAAATTGCTTCCTCAATGGGAGTCCATTAGGGCATTTCCTAGCTCAGTGGTAAGGAGATGTTGCTCTCTGTCGTCTTTAATCTGGCTGCTGGTGCTGTCTGGGGATGTGTTGCCGTGACTAGAACCTTAACTTGCTGACAGAACTGTTTACTGCTTGTAAGAGTTTTGCTAAGATGTTCTTCTGGAGTGCAGATTAGAGACAAACCTTCCATTCTTCTGTGCTGCCTCATGATCAGAGACTGTGCCACAGCTAGCAGAGTTGATGAGAGAGCTCACAGACCTGGCCCCTTCGTGTCCTAACTATTTCTTGGATCTCTGAAGCAAGGCCTTTTATGGAGCAGCCTAAGTCCGTGTTTGTCACCGCGTGTGGAATTCTGCATAGAGGATCAGCCACTAAGAATCGGGCTAGAGGGCTTTGTGTTTCAATGGTTGGTATAAGGTCTTTGTTAAGTACATTTATTTCTAATTCACACTGTAGCGCAGATTCAGGTTCTGTTCCCATTGAGCAGTACTGATCTGTGCTGTTTTCCTCCTCTCTCATGTACCCATCAGGTAGAAGAGGGTTAGAGAATGTTCTGTCTTAAAAATATTGAAAAGCTTTTTTTTAAGGCAGGACAGCCAGCTGACCTTTGTGGTTGGGTCAGGCTGACATACTGAAATACAGCCGCCCAGTGCCAGTGCCAGGCTGTCTCACTGGCAATGCCTTATTGTGGCTTTGGTTGCTACAAAACATCTCCTAATAGACAATTCAAAAACTGACTGAAACAGCTTATGTCAAGTTTATATATTCATATTTGTTTTAGGAAGGAAATAAAAACATTTCCCCTTCAGAGTTGAGTTAAATAGTCTCATTCCCTCAACCACACGCTAAAGACCGCTGCTGGTCCTTTTAGTTTCATAAGGCTAGTGTGTTCAAGCACTCCCTGAGAACATGTGGGTCCTGCTGGGATTGCCAGCACAGCCTTCACAGTCAAAGGCCTGGCCTGTGAGATCCTACATCTCCATCACTTTAAATGCAAGGTGTTCCGGGATTTGAGTGGAGAGGAGTGTGGGGCTGTGTGGGGGCCACTAATGGGGAGGTGGTACTGCCTCACACTGAGTGGGCAGCTGCTGGCTTGTCTCCTGTGCCAGTGAGATGTTTCTAGGTGAGTGACCATGAGGATTTGCTCATGAAACTTCCTGCAGACAAGTTTAGTGAGGCTTTTCTGCTATTGACAAACTTGGTTAGGGTGTGAAATGATGTTGATAGCTGCTAGGGGAAGTGAGGCCCCGGTAGGTAGAATCCTGGACACTGTTCATATAGCAGCATGTATCACACCCTAGCAGTATATTAAGTACAAAGGGGTTCAGAAAATAAAGGTGATAGGACAGTTGGACTCAGGAAGTCTTGCAAAGCTGTGTCTTTATGCCAAGCAAGTTTATTAAGAAGTGCATCTTCTGTCCAGTTTGCTCAAAGCCTATCATACGATGAGCTGAATCAGCAAGAAGCTAATGAAGCCACATTGCACGAGGGGAGCACAGGCTAGCTCAGGTGCCTCAGACTGAGGAGCAGCAGCCTTGGAGTGGATACTCCTCGCTCTTCAGAGGGAAAAGATAAGTTCCCAGGAACTGAAACCTTGATTCCTTCATGGACCTAGTCCCAGCCCCAGCCTTGTCCTTGCCAAGTCTGCCCCTGGGCAAGGACACACAGCAAGGCTTGCCGCTTCCTTTGAGGACGTCTTGGAACCGCCTGGCTCCCAACAGACTTCCAGATGATTTTTGAGTACTCCATTTGCTCTTGTAGGATGCGATAGGCACTCGATGAAGGAAGACTTGTGTCCTTCATGCTAACCAAAGAGTCCATCTCTCCCTGGCAGTGTTTCCTGTGGGTACCTGTGGAGAGTGCACAGTGCCTCTAGCTACTGACAAGTCAAACCTCTAGGCAGGTAAGGTTCAGTTCAGAAACATAGAAAACTTATTTTCATGAACTTTTAAAATTGCTGATGAGAAAATTATAGAAAAACTGTGCCTTAAACTATGAAGTGAGACCTTGGAGGAACTGCTGCCCAAGCCGGTGGGAAGCGGGGCTGCAGGGCAGAGCACTCCAGCTGCAGGGGATGCTTCTGCTGTCGGTGCACTTAGGTGTTTCCACAGCGAATCTCCAAGTTTTGCAGTGATTGGGAGCCTATGCAGTAAAGCTGTGATTATCCTTGATTGTGTGTGCAGGCTGGATTTTACCTGTTTCCACCCATTACATAGAATGGCTCATTTGATAATTATATGTAAAGGTTTAAGAAGAATGGATGCCTTCATAAAGGAAAAAAAATCCTTCACTGGAAAAATTGAGTAAAAATGGTTTCCTGGCATGATAAAGAAGTTTCTAAGGTAGACTATTTAGAAAGAACATTTCCTCTAAATTGAGCCTTTTTTTGTATCTGTCAGACATTTAAGTACAGGTTGTGTTTTGAGGCCTTTAAGAGTAACATTAAAATATTACAAAAGAAGCTGGGTGGTGATGGTGCATGCCTTTAATCCCAGCACTTGGGAAGGGACAAGGCAGGTGGATCTCTGTGAGTACAAGGCCAGCCTGGTCTACAGAGAGAGTTCTTGGACAGTCAGGGTTGTTATACCAAGAAATCCTGTCTGGAAAAACAAACAAAAATTACAAAAAGAATTATATAATAAAGATTTATTTTTATTGAATGAAAAGTACCGACATTTCACCCTTGTTTGTCTTCCTTTCAGTCATTTTGAACTTAATGTGTGTTGGACCTGATACCTCCACAATTTTAGTTTGCTCTTTGTGAAGTCGGGCGCATAACTGGTTGTTGCTATTAGGAGTGTCCTTGCGGCTTACTAGATCTCATTACACTCTCTGATGTGCAGACATTGAAATCACACCAAAATGTATGTTTCAGTCTGTCCCTCCCTTCAGCTACCACCTGTTGGCATTAGGCACTTGGTTCTGACTCCTTGTCACATGCACCCACCTTTCAGCCAGATGTTCTAGAGACCTCCTGCCAAGCTACGGCTCACCCTGGAGTCCTGGTTTTTCCACATCCGCCTTGTTGACCTCTATACCATCGCCTGCTTTAAGGACGAGCCACACTATTTCCAGCAGGTGATTTCAGGGCTGCTGTCCAGTGTGTGTCAAGTGAAAGTGTGTGATGTGTGGCACCTGAGGGTCAGAGGTGAAGGCAGTTTCTGATGGGCCCTGGGCACTGCAGTCAGGTAGCCACAGTGGGGCGTCACTTCTCTCATGGGGTGGCCCAGACCACGCTTCGTTCTGTCAGCTCCTGTGTAGCTCTAATACAACTGAACTGTCACAGGGCCTGTTTGCTTTCACACTTGCTCCAGCCTATTTGAAAGGGAGTATTTCCCATGGCACAGTCTTTAGTGTCCCCTCCTTGCGAATTCCTTAGAAGTGCAGGTGGCGGATATCTGACTCAGCACGTTTCCTAGAGTCAGGAAATACAAACAAGGACTGGCATAGCTAGTAGGGTGAGACTTACAACTGCTTCTCTCTTGAATATGATTCAAGCATGTCTTCTACACTAAGTGCTTACCTGAAACAAATTAGCCTGCCCCTCACCCCTGGAAACTCCAGTGGCTTCTCATGTTGATCCCTAAGCTTTGCACTGTGCTTAATCCTGCACGATAGTTTTTTTTTAATTTTTTTTCTTGGTAGTGATTTTATTGAAGCATTTCTTTAAAGATAATTGTAGAATTCTACTTACTTTTTAACATTGGTCTTTTCTTCTTTTTTTTAAAATTTATTTATTTGTTAAAGATTTCTGTCTCTTCCCCGCCACCGCCTCCCATTTCCCTCCCTCTCCCCCAATTAAGTCCCCCCCCCCCCAGCCCGAAGAGCAATCAGGGTTCCCTACCCTGTGGGAAGTCCAAGGAACCCCCACCTCCGTCCAGGTCTAGTAAGTTGAGCATCCAAACTGCCTAGGCTCCCACAAAGCCAGTACGTGCAGTAGGATCAGAAGCCCATTGCCATTGTTCTTGAGTTCTCGGTAGTCCTCATTGTCCCCTATGTTCAGAGAATCCGGTTTTATCCCAGGCTTTTTCAGACCCAGGCCAGCTGGCCCTGGTGAGTTCCCAATAGAACATCCCCATTGTCTCAGTGTGTGGGTGCACCCCTCGCGGTCCTGAGTTCCTTGCTCGTGCTCTCTCTCCTTCTGCTCCAGATTTGGACCTTGAGATTTCAGTCCGGTGCTCCAATGTGGGTCTCTGTCTCTGTCTCCTTTCATCGCCTACTGAAGGTTAATATTCAGGAGGATGCCTATATGTTTTTCTTTGGGTTCTCCTTATTTAGCTTCTGTAGGATCACTAATTATAGGCTCAATGTCCTTTGTTTATGGCTAGAAACCAAATATGAGTGAGTACATTTCATGCTCCTCTTTTTGGGTCTGGCTTACCTCACTCAGGATAGTGTTTTCTATTTCCATCCATTTGCATGCAAAATTCAAGAAGTCCTTGTTTTTTACTGCTGAGTAGTACTCTAATATGTATATATTCCATACTTTCTTCATCCATTCTTCCATTGAAGGGCATCTAGGTTGTTTCCAGGTTCTGGCTATTACAAACAATGCTGCTATGAACATAGTAGAGCATATACTTTTGTTGTATGATAAGGCCTCTCTTGGGTATATTCCCAAGAGTGGTATTGCTGGGTCCAGGGGTAAGTTGATCCCGAATTTCCTGAGAAACCGCCACACTGCTTTCCAAAGTGGTTGCACAAGTTTGCATTCCCACCAGCAATGGATGAGTGTACCCCTTTCTCCACAACCTCTCCAGCAAAGGCTATCATTGGTGTTTTTGATTTTAGCCATTCTGACAGGTGTAAGATGGTATCTTAAAGTTGTCTTGATTTGCATTTCCCTGATCACTAAGGAAGTTGAGCATGACCTTAAGTGTGTTTTGGCCATTTGAACTTCTTCTGTTGAGAATTCTCTGTTAAGCTCAGTGCCCCATTTTATAATTGGGTTGATTAGCCTTTTACGGTCTAGTTTCTTGAGATCTTTATATATTTTGGAGATCAGACCTTTGTCAGTTGCGGGGTTGGTGAAGATCTTCTCCCAGTCAGTGGGTTGCCTTTGTGTCTTAGCGGCAGTGTCCTTTGCTTTAGAGAAGCTTCTCAGTCTCAGGAGGTCCCATTTATTCAATGAGGTCCTTAATGTCTGTGCTGCTGGGGTTATACATAGGAAGTGGTCTCCTGTGCCCATGTGTTGTAGAGTACTTCCCACTTTCTCTTCTATCAGGTTCAGTGTGTTCGGACTGCTATTGAGGTCTTTAATCCATTTGGACTGGAGTTTTGTGCATGGTGATAGATATGGATCTATTTTCATTCTTCTACAGGTTGACATCCAGTTTTGCCAGCACAATTTGTTGAAGATGCTCTCTTTTTTCCATTGTATACTTTTAGCTCCTTTATCGAAAATCAGGTATTCATAGGTTTGTGGGTTAATGTCAGGGTCTTCTATTCGATTCCATTGGTCGACTTCTCTGTTTTTATGCCAATACCAAGCTGTTTTCAATACTGTAGCTCTGTAGTAGAGTTTGAAGTCAGGGACGGTAATGCCTCCAGATGATACTTTGTTGTATGAGATTGTTTTGGCTATCCTGGGTTTTTTGTTTTTCCATATAAAGTTGATTATTGTCCTCTCCAGATCTGTGAAGAATTTTGATGGGATTTTGATGGGGATTGCATTGAATCTATAGATTGCTTTTGGTAGAATTGCCATTTTTACTATGTTGATCCTCCCAATCCAGGAGCAAGGGAAATCCTTCCATTTTCTGGTGTCCTCTTCAATTTCTTTCTTCAAAGACTTAAAGTTCTTGTTAAATAGATCTTTCACATCCTTGGTCAGTGTTACCCCAAGATATTTTATGCTATTTGTGGCTATCGTGAAAGGTGATGCTTCTCTAATTTCCCTCTCTGTTTCCTTATCCTTAGTGTATAGGAAGGCCACTGATTTTTTGGAGTTGATCTTGTATCCTGCCACATTACTAAAGGTGTTTATCAGCTGTAGGAGTTCTTTGGTACAGTTTTTGGGGTCGCTTATGTATACTATCATATCATCTGCAAATAACGAAAGCTTAACTTCTTCCTTTCCAATACGAATCCCCTTGATCCCCTTATGTTGTCTTATTGCTAGAACTTCAAGCACTATATTGAAGAGGTATGGAGAGAGTGGACATCCTTGTCGTGTTCCTGATTTTAGTGGGATGGCTTTGAGTTTTTCTCCGTTTAATTTAATGTTAGCTGTCGGCTTGCTGTAAATAGCTTTTATTATATTTAGGTATGACCCTTGTATCCCTAATCTCTCCAAGACTTTTATCATAAAGGGGTGTTGAATTTTGTCAAATGCTTTTTCAGCATCTAATGAAATGATCATATGTTTTTTTTTTCTTTCAGTTTATTTATATGGTGGATTACATTGATAGATTTGCGTATGTTGAACCAGCCCTGCATCTCTGGGATGAAGCCTACTTGATCATGATGGATAATTTTTCTAATGTGTTCTTGGATTCGGTTTGCCAGTATTTTATTGAGAATTTTTGCATCAATATTCATGAGTGAGATAGGCCTGTAATTCTCTTTCTTGGTTGGGTCTTTGTGTGGTTTTGGTATCAGGGTAACTGTAGCTTCATAAAAGGAATTTGGCAATGACTCTTCTGTTTCTATATTGTGAAATACATTAAGGAGTATAGGTATTAGCTCTTCTTGGAAGTTCTGGTAGAATTCTGCATTGAAACCATCTGGTCCTGGGTTTTTTTTGGAAGGGAGATTTTTGATAATGGTTTCTAGTTCTTCGCGACTAACAGGTCTATTTAGATCGTTCACCTGGTCTTGGTTTAGCTTTGGTATATGATACTTATCTAAAAAAATGTCCATTTCTTTTGCATTTTCTAGTTTTGTGGCATACAGGCTTTTGTAGTAAGATCTAATGAGTCTCTGAATTTCCTCTGTGTCTGTGGTTTTATGTCCCCCTTTTCATTTCTGATCTTATTTATTTGCGTGTTCTCTCTCTGTCGTTTAATTAGTTTGGATAGGGGTTTGTCGATCTTGTTGATTTTCTCCAAGAACCAACTTTTGTTTCATTGATTCTTTGGACTGTTTTCTGTGTTTCTATTTTGTTGATTTCTGCCCTCAGTTTGATTATTTCCAGTCTTCTACTCCTCCTGGGCGCGTCTGCTTCTTTTTTTTTCTAAAGCTTTCAGGTGTGCTGTTAAGTCTCTGATGTATGCTTTCTCTGTTTTCTTTAAGTGGGCGCTTAATGATATGAACTTTCCTCTTAGCACTGCTTTCATAGTGTCCCATAGGTTTGAGTATGTTGTCTCTTTATTTTCATTAAATTCAAGGAAGACTTTAATTTCTTTCTTGATTTCTTCCTTGACCCAGTTGTGGTTCAGTAGTTGACTGTTCAGTTTCCATGAGTTTGTCGGCTTTCTAGAGGTAGGATTGTTGTTGAATTCTAACTTTAATCCATGGTGATCTGACATAGGAGGACACTGATATTTTTTTGTATCTGTGGAGGTTTCCTTTGTTTCCGAGTATGTGGTCAATTTTCGAGAAAGTTCCATGAGCTGCAGAGAAGAAGGTATATTCTTTCCTATTTGGGTGGAATGTTCTATAGATGTCTGTTAAGTCCATTTGATTCATTACCTCCAGCAGTTCTCTTACTTGTCTATTAGTTTTCTGTCTGATTGACCTGTCCATTGCTGAGAGAGGTGTATTGAAGTCTCCTACTACTAGTGTGTGTGGTTTGATGTCTGCCTTGAGTTTTAGTAATATTTCTTTTACATAAGTGGGTGCTTTTATATTAGGGGCGTAAATATTCAGGATTGAGACGTCATCCTGATGAATTGTTCCTGTTATGAGTATAAAGTGTCCATCTCGATCTCTTCTGATTGATTTTAGTTTGAAGTCAGTTTTGTTAGAAATTAATATGGCCACACCTGCTTTTTTCTTAGGACCATTTGCTTGAAAGACCTTTTCCCAACCCTTTACTCTGAGTAGATGCCTGTCTTTGTGGTTGAGGTGTGTTTCTTGCAAACAGCAGAATGTTGGATCCTGTTTTCGTATCCAATCTCTTAGCCTGTGCCTTTTTATAGGTGAATTGAGACCATTAATATTAGGTGATATTAATGACCAGTGGTTGTTTACTCCGGATATTCTTACTGTTTTTGGAAGTAGAATTTGTGTGTCTCCCTTCTTTGAGTTGTGCTAGTGAAGGGTCGCTAGATGCCTCAATTATTGTAGGCAGTGTTGGCAATGTTGGATTCCTTCGGTTGCGATTTTCCATCTATTACTTTCTGTAGGGCTGTATTTGTGGCTACGTATTGTTTAAATTTGTTTTTATCCTGGAATGTCTTGTTTTCTTTATTTATAGTGAACGAAAGCTTGGCTGGGTATAGTAGTCAGGGCTTGCATCCATGGTCTCTTAGCTTCTGCAGTACTTCTATCCAGGACCTTCTGGCTTTCATTGTTTCCATAGAGAAATCAGGTGTAAGTCTGATTGGTTTACCTTTATAAGTTACTTGGCCTTTTTCCTTTGCAGCTCTTTGTGTTCTTTCTTTAACCTGTATATTTTGTGTTTTGATTATTATATGGCGAGGGGATGTTTTTCTTTATCCAGTCTGTTTGGTGTTCTGTATGCTTCTTGAATATTCAAAGGAATATCTTTCTTTATGTTGGGAAAGTTTTCTTCCATAATTTTGTTAAAAATATTTTCTGGGCCTTTGAGCTGTGACTCTTCTCCTTCTTCTATTCCTATTATTCTTATGTTTGGTCTTTTTATTGTGTCCCATAATTCCTGAATGTTTTGTGATGAGAATTTGTTGGCTTTGCAGTTTTCTTTGATCAGTGCGTTTATTTTCTCTATGGTGTCCTCAGAATCTGAGATTCTTTCTTCTATTTCTTGTATTCTATTGATTATGCTTGTTTCTGTAGGCTCTGCTCGTTGACCTAGATTTTCCATATCCAGCTGGTCCTCAGTTTGTGTTTTCTTCCTTGCTTCCATTTCAGTTTTCAATTCTTGAACTGTTACCATTACCTGTTTGATTGTTCTTTCTTGGTTTTCCAGGGTATTATGTACGTTTTTACTCATTTCTTCAAATTTTTGGTTATACTTCTCATCCATTTCTATAAGGGCATTTATTCACATGTGGTTTAAGGGACTCTATTGCTTTCATAAAGTCAATTTTTTCCACTTCTTCTCTGTTCTGTGCTTAATCCCACACGATAGTTTTGTTTTTTTTAATATTTTAAAAAATATTTATTTATTTATTATGTATACAATATTCTGTCTGTGTGTATGCCAGAAGAGGGCACCAGACCCCATTACAGATGGTTGTGAGCCACCATGTGGTTGCTGGGAATTGAACTCAGGACCTTTGGAAGAGCAGGAAATGCTCTTAACCCCTGAGCCATCTCTCCAGCCCTGCCACACGATAGTTTTAAAACATTAATACTGTGGTTTTGTTCAGGTTGGAGCTCAGGGTCTGCTACAGACTACCACTGAGTTATACTTTATCCCCCTAAAATTTTTTGAAATATTTATTTTATAAAAAGTTGGTGAGAATTATGGATTTAATCCCTCATTGAGGTTTAATTTAAATTTTTTATTTTATTATCTATGTGAGTGTTACAGATATATTCTTACACAGGTGCGTGTATGATTTATCTACAGGTAGATCCATGTGTGTGGACTTTGATATTTGCGGAGTTGGTTGTAGCTCTCCACTTACTTTCCGGTCCCCTCCATTGGGGTTCTCTCAGGAAGCAAGGCTTTCTCCCCTGTGTGACAGTGGCATGGGCTCTACAGTCTGCACACTGCTCATAGCAGCTGCCCCCTGTAGCTCCCTCACAGCGTACTTCTCTCTATGGTTTCATTTTATTTTTTGGCTTTATAAAACATTAGCATACTTCTCAACTTCTGAACCACTGAATATATACTCAGGTCTTCCTCACCCCTTTCTGCTGACCTGTGACCTGTCATTAACTAGCTCCATTATAGTTTGCCTTTTCTGTATTTTTTCCAAAATAATTAGAGTCATTTTATTTTTTTTCCTTTGGTACACAGAAGATTTTTGCTATAACCGAAACCTTTTTTTGGTCTGAGTATTGTGCCCTGAAAATTGCTTCTTATCTTATACAGATCTTCCTTACTTTTATAGCTTTGGCTATACACTTAGTTTTAAATACCACTAGTTTATTTTATTGTCCTCGGTTTGTGCTTTTTGATAGCTCTGATTCTCAGTGTTGTGTTAGCGTATCCACAGGTTTTGAAGTTACTTCTTTAGCGAAAGTTCTTAGAAATTCGGTCCCTTAATCGAAGAATAAATGCAGGTACTGTTTCGCCCCGTATTGCCAAATTCCCATTACAGAGGCTACAGCAGCTGTGTGCGGCTGTGTGTGCACTTTGCTTCCCAGTCTTTAACAATGTTCTTAGTTCCTAACCTATCTAACAGTGGCGAACAGCTCTTGGTACAGCCTTGTCTTGATTCTCATGAGTGAGCATGCTAAGTGTCTGGCCCATTTCTGCTTTTCTTAGGAGTTTGCTCAGTCATATTTTTGTCCATTTAGGGGAGATCTTAGTTTCCATTTGATATCAAAGTGTATTAATATTGTTGATCATCTTATGTTTTCCTGATTTTTCATATTTATTTTTTGAAATGGCAGTAGTCCAAGAGCTTTTGATGTCTCTTGAATTCCCCTCACAGAGTTGCCAATTGCAAGGGTGTATGTTTCAGTGAGTCTGTATGTCAGCCCCCCACCTCACTTGACTCTAAAGGAGTGAAGGTGTCATCAGTGTCGGCCGCTTCTCTTCAGTGCGGACCCTAGGCCGTGCGTGCCATGCAGCTGCTCTGTCCCTGAGCTCCACACTCTGCTTACTCTATAGTTTATTGTTTTTTCTAGATTGCAGGGTAAGGAATTTCATCATGGCATTTCATATATGTTGTTAGCCTGCATTCTCATTTGTTCTTCCCCACTGTTCCCCTCCTTCCCTGTTTAGTCCCTAAAGCCTTCTTAGCATGTGTATTGCATTGCCCGATTTCTCTTCCCTGAAGATTTCTTCCTCCCTTCTAATATCCTGTCTAGGCATGGTCTACACACATGCATACACACATGTATAAACAGATACGCAAATATGCCCGTGCCTCACACCTTTCAATATAGCTTCATCATGAGAGAAAATGCAGCTGTCTTTCTGACCTATTTCACTCAACAGTAGTTTCCAGTTACATCATTTTTCTATAAATGTCATAATCGTTTTTTTTTTTTACAGCTGAAAAAATTACAGCTGATAAAATATTTTGTTTTCTGTTCATCTGCTGATAGACCCCGGGCTGATTTCTTCCCTGGTTACTATCACTGGACCAATGGACACTAATGTTCAGGAGGCTCTAGACCACAGCTGGCCATGCAATATTTGGATTTCAGTTCTTGAGAGTCGTCCGCTGAGCGCTGCAGTGCCGCAGTCCGCACTCCGCAGCCGTGAGCGCTGCAGTGCCGCAGTCCGCACTCAGCCAGCTGTGAGCGCTGCAGTGCCGCAGTCCGCACTCCGCCAGCCATGAGCGCTGCAGTGCCGCAGTCCGCACTCCGCCAGCCATGAGCGCTGCAGTGCCGCAGTCCGCACTCAGCCAGCTGTGAGCGCTGCAGTGCCGCAGTCCGCACTCCGCCAGCCGTGAGCACTGCAGTGCCGCAGTCCGCAGTCCGCACTCCGCCAGCCATGAGCGAGGGCTCCCTTTCCCACAGGCTCATCCACGTTTCTTGTCTTGGTAGTGGCCGTTGTGACTGGTTGAGATGGAATCAGAAGGCCCTTTTAGTCTGTATTTCCTTGATGGCTAAAGATGCCAAACATGTTTTAAAGTATTACATTTTCTTATAATCACATTTATGAGTCTTGGGAATATCTCAGGCTATGCTCTAAGAGCCTTTTCAGAAAGCTCTGGCCTATCCCTATGTGCACAGAAGGCCGAGTGAAAGACCCCAGTGGTGGGCAGTCTTTCAGGCTGAGGAGACCCTCCCAAGGAGCAGCGAGTCACTCTTCGGATGCAAATAGCAAGAGGCTTTATTAAGTACTTAAGTACACAGGTACCTGGGGCGACTTAGTCTTTCGGAAGACAAGCGCGCCTGCAGACTGGGGGAAGGTCTTTTTATAGGAAAGAGGGCAGCAGAAGCAGATTACAGAAGCAAATGCATCGTTAGTGGTCAGTTGGAATGGGGCAAGGGGCACAGGTGGTTTTTCCTCTCCCAGCACAGATGTATGGGAACAGATATCCTGTTAATTGATGTCCTGTCCTAATCTATGGATATAAAGATCCTGTTTTGCAGCCAGGGACCCTGACCTTACTCTGCACTTACAGTCGTTCGTCAAAAGCTTTGTGAAATGACGTTACAGCAGATAAGCTGGGATCTTTCATAGGGGGAGTTGTCTCTTCTGTGAATTACTGATATTCTAAGTTGGGCACATGTGCTGACTATAGGCATCCCGTTTCCCTAAGCAAACGGGATGTTCTCATTAGAGCAGGCCAGCTGCGGGTTATCGCTTGGGGCCAGATGGCTGACCGGCTGACCGCAGATATCTTGCCTGGCTTCTCCGCCCTTGTTTTCAAGTCGAACTTCCCTGCTCTAATTACTTGCGTTGCTCCAAAGTTTAAGCCTTGCAAAATGGCGTTACTGCTGCTTAGTGAGTGGGGGTCTTTCACCGAGCACAACTTTCAGGGGTTGGTTCTCCTACGTGACAGTCCTGGACATTGAACCCAGGCTTGTTACCTGGCGACCCATCTCAGCAGCCCCTAATAATTCATGTTTAATATAATCAGATTTATCTCTTGTTCCTACTTCTTTACAATTTAACTTCATAGTTGCATTTTAGTTTATTAATGATGTTGTTACATTCTATTTTAGGAGACCCTCCCTGCCATAAAGCCATGATTCTTTTATTTGCCTTCTAGGAGTCTATCTAAAGTTTGCTTTTTACATTCTGTTGTTTAACTGGGAATTGGTTTTTATGTGTGGTGTGAAGTAGGGATCTTGTTTCATTCATTCTATTCCACATAGAGATGGGTCACCGGCGCCGTGTGTTGAGAGGGCCACACTTTCCTGTGTGCTCCTGGCCTGTCTCAGTTATTATTGAGTGCCTATATACACTGATGCTTGGAAATGCTATTCCTTCTTCACAGGCTGTTGGAAATTAATTACATTTAACTGATGTGGTTTTATAATGAGTGCTTAACTGAAAGACTACTGAAGGCGTAAGTCATAAACAATGCCACACCAGTTTGGAATTATGATTAATAGAGTGGTATTTATTTAAAGGGGAAAAAACTTACAGATCACCGTCAGCCCTCTGCGCAACCAGGAAGGGAGTCTAGTCGCCATCGGAGCAGGAAGTGAAGAGAGAGAGGAGAGGGAAGTGGCCGCTTTTTTAAAGGGAGAGAGACCACGCCCCAGTGGGCTGGTATCTCAGCAGCTATAGGTTGGAGGAGCGGGAGGACCTCCCGCAACACCTCCCCCTTTTGTTTAAATAAGAGAGTTCTAAACCTACTATGAAATTATATACAATAATTACAAATATCCTATTCTAACAAGCTTAGGTCTTATATAATAAATAACTTGGCCAAGTCATGAGAGAAAGTAACTACATGTATATAGTTTTCAACCCCATCAAAGATCTGAGAAGGGAAATAATGTTACCTGGGTAATTAGGAAGTTCAGTAAAACAACTTCCAAAACATGCAACAAATCACAGAGACAACTAGCTACCTGGGCAATCACCCAAAGTCACGTTAGCAGCGTTGAAGCAACCAACTTTGGCTAAGGCCTAACATAACTGATATACCATTTTCAAAGGCAAGCAACTTTTCAAAACTATCTTACCCTGTCTTGGCAGGATATGACAGTCCTGTTTTATCCATTGATGCACGCTCTGTATCTTTGTCAGTGGTTGAGGTATGGGCATTTCTTTGCCCCAAGGCCAGTTCTGCCAAAAAGAAAGGCTCCAGGTGGAGTGTCTTTGGTGCTCAACGTTCTCTCGGGAATAGAGTGTTGTTGCCAGGAGCAATTGTGTCTCACTACCACAAAACTCTGAGTTAGATTAAAGGACATTTTCTACAGCTCTTTGAAGAGGTTGAAGATTATCTATCTATACTGAATATAATCTCTATGTATCTAAAGAACGTGATTAGTCTAATTATAAATGACAAACTTAGAATACTATTGATCTATATAATTCTTAATACCTGTCTAACTTAAAGACTAAGACAATAAACAACTGTGTGAAAAATGAGGACAATGACCTCCATTATAAACAATGTTCAAATATACATTGCAGTATGGTAAATATATATCAATACACAAACAATATATAAGTATCTTAATCAGAGGTAGAAATGTACACTGCAATATGGTAAATATATACAATATATATATATCAATACAATATATGTCAATACATAAAAAATGCTTTAAACAGAGATAGAAACATGCATTCATACAATAGTCAGTATAATTTAACTTTGTATCAATATACAAGAATCGATAGAAATATATTTGTTTAAAACAGTAACTCACAATTACAAATCTATTATCCCATCATTCCTCTTTTTTTTTTTCAAAATGATCCCTGAGCTTATAAAATTCCTCCCCCAACCCTCAATCGTATACTAATTATAATCAACCCCTAAATGATGTCCCTAAACCCAAGGGGAAACTTTACTGGGAGAGGGGACGTCGTCCTCTAGAATTACTTCCAGCTGTCATGGGGGCGACGTTCTTTTTGGGGGATCCTGTGAAAGTAAAATGATGGTTAAATTTCAAGATCAATGTCTTGTGCAGCTGGTACCCAAAGCAGGTCTTGTAGTAGTGCTATCAGTATCATGACGTCATATCAACCAGGTGGAGTTGTTCTTATGGGGCCCCATCTTCTTCCTGGAAACTTCAAATGTCACTTCAGGAAAAACTCTTTGTTCATTGTGAAAAACTTAAACATTAATCATATCGACATATATGTATATATTCACTGAAAGGCATGATAGATATATTCAATGAAAAGTATGATAGATATGAAGAAAAGCAAAGATGTTTTCTAAACTCATATTTCTTTCTGTCCCATATCATGGCTCTTGACATGAGACAGAAACTCCAGAAACTCTGGGTTTTTCTCTTACTAACAGGCTTGGAATTGGAGAGGGACTGAGCCAGAGTCCAACTTCAAAACCAGCTTTATAAATTTAGAAATATGGTTTAATATTACTTACACAACCCATTCAGTTTTCTTGATATTTCCTATTGGGCAGGTATTTTTCCATCTGTCAGTATCCAAACATCCAGGATCTCTTGAATTTTTCAAAGATGAGTGTTTTCCTGTGGAGATAAGAACAGAACCCTGCCCCCATTCTATATGTTTTTCTTACCACCTGTATGAATATCATCATTGTGGATGAGTTGTCATTTCTCCTTTCCAAGAGGTTTCTCCTCTTTAAATCGAAACTTTATTAAATTTGATGGTATCCACAATTTTTCTTCTCCTGTGGAAACAAGAGCAAAACCCCTTTCCCAACGTAGCACATCTCCTGGCTTCCACTGAGAGGTCAGCACATCTTTGAAATAAATCGGTTGATTTAGTTCAGCAGACTTTTCCATTATCCAATGTCTTTCTGCTGCTGTCGTTCCTTTCTCATTAGCGTTAAGAAAATTCAAGGTTAATAAAGCATTATGTAATCTATTTCTGGGGGTATTTTCAGTCCCTTTCTGTTTGTTCAGCATATCCTTTATAGTACGATTTGATCTTTCTATAACTGCCTGACCTGTAGGATTATTTGGTATACCTGTAATGTGTTTTATATTATAATAATCAAAAAAGCGTTTCATTTTCTTAGATACATATGCTGGACCATTATCTGTCTTTATTTGTGCAGGTATAGCCATGATGGCCATAACTTCCAATAAATGTGTGATTACTGAATCAGCCTTTTCTGAGCTCTGGGCAGTAGCCCATTGAAAACCTGAATACGTGTCTATGGTATGGTGTACATATTTTAATTTACCAAATTCCATAAGGTGGAACACATCCATGTGCCAGATTTCATTTCTCTTAGTACCCTTTGGGTTACTCCCTGCAGGCAACGGTGTTTGATTATAGAAAGAACAAGTAGGACATCTCTTTATAATGTCCTTAGCTTGTTGCCAAGTAATGGAAAATTCTTTCTTTAGGCCTTTACTATTGACATGATGCTTCTTATGAAATTCTGAGGCCTGCAAAACACTTCCAATCAATAATTGATCAATCTCAGCGTTGCCTTCGGCTAGAGGACCAGGCAGACCTGTATGGGACCGGATGTGTGTTATGTACATCGGACAAAGCCTGTTCCTGATTATGTCTTGTACCTGGATAAACAATGAAGTCAACTCTGTGTCATCTGGTATAAATTTAGCGGTTTCAATATGCAAGATAACTCTTTCTGCATATTGTGAATCTGTAACTATGTTAAGAGGTTCTTTAAAATCCCTTAGCACCATAAGAATGGCATATAATTCTGCCTTCTGGATAGAATTATAAGGGCTTTGTTCCACCTTACTCAATTCATCTGACTTGTAACCTGCTTTCCCTGATTTATTTGCATCAGTATAGAATGTACGGGCTCCAGTTATTGGAGCATCATGTACAATTATAGGAAGAATCCAAGAAGTTCTTTTTATGAGTTTAAGTCTACCACTTTTGGGGTAGTTGCTATTAATTTCTCCCAAAAAATTAGCACAAGCTCTTTGCCACGGTTCATTGTCTTCCCATAACTTTTTTATTTCTTCAGTAGTAAAAGGCACTATAATTTCTGCTGGGTCTATACCTGCTAGTTGACAAAGTCTCAGCTTACCTTTTATAATTAATTCAGAGACTTTTTCCACATAAGTTTTTAATTTTTTACTTGGTTTATTAGGTATAAATATCCACTCTAAAATAATATCTTCCCTCTGCATTAGAATCCCTGTAGGAGAAATTCTGGAAGGCAATATGACTAGGATGCAGCTAAGATTTGGGTTCACCCTATCCACATGTGCCTCCTGTAATTTTTCCTCAATCATTGTCAGTTCCTTTTCTGCTTCAGCTGTCAGTTCTCTTGGACTATTCAAATCTTTATCACCATCTAAGGTTTTGTTTAAATGAACTATTAGATCAGGTGTTATCCCAACAGCTGGTCGTAGACTGGAAATGTCTCCTAACAATCTTTGGAAGTCATTAAGAGTCTTTAACCGGTCTCTCCTAATCTGTGCCTTTTGCGTTTTAATTTTCTCTAACCCTATTCTGTAACCTAGGTAATTAATAGAATTTTCTCTTTGAATCTTTTCAGGGGCAATTTGTAATCCCCACCTAGGCAAGACTTTCTTTACTTATTCAAACATCCTTTTTAAAGTATCTTTATTTGAATCAGATAACAAGATGTCATCCATGTAATGATAAATGATGGACTTGGGGAATTGTTTACGGATTATTTCCAATGGCTTACTTACAAAATATTGGCACAATGTAGGACTATTGAGCATATCCTGTGGGAGGACAGTCTATTGATATCTCCTATTAGGCTGAGAATTATTATAAGTAGGCACTGTGAAGGCAAATTTTTCTCTATCCTTTTCTTGTAACGGTATAGTGAAAAAACAGTCTTTCAAATCAATAACTATAAGAGGCCATCCTTTTGGTAACAGAGAAGGCAAAGGAATTCCAGATTGTAGTGGGCCCATAGGTTGAATTACTTTGTTGATAGCTCTTAGATCTGTCACCATTCTCCATTTACCAGATTTCTTTTTTACAACAAACACAGGAGAATTCCAAGGGCTGGTTGATTCTTCAATATGGTGAGCATCTAGTTGCTCTTGCACCAGCTGTTCTAATGCCTGTAGTTTATCTTTAGCTAGAGGCCACTGTTTGATCCATATTGGCTTCTCAGTTAGCCATTTTAAAGGTAGGGCTGTTGGTACCTCTAAAGGTTTGGTATTTGATATGTTATTGTACAGCCTGAATGGCTGGTGACCTTTTTCCATAATACCTCATCATATCCTTCCCAGTATTATGAGTTCCTGGAACTACAGGGATGTTAATCTGGTATTCCATTGCTGTAGCAGGTCACGGCCCCATAAATTTATGGCAATATTGGCTATATATGGCCTTAGTCTTCCTATTTGTCCTTAGGGCCCTATGCATTCAACCCATCTTGTGCTTTGTTTTACACGAGATAGGGTTCCAATTCCCAGGAACTGAACATCTACCTCTTGAAGAGGCCAATTTGGATGCCAAGATTCTGGGGTAATGATACTTACTTCCGCACCTGTGTCTAATAAGCCTTTAATAAAAGTGCCATTTATACAGACTCTTAGCTTTGGTCTTTGATCGTTAATAGAAGTCTGCCAAAATATATGTTTACTCTGTCCTACTGGGTTTTTTGACTCATCCTCCACACGTAATTCATCATTTAGAGCAGTATTACTTTTTACAGCAGAAACTGGAGCTTTTAATTTTCTTGGTGAGGCACGTTCTCCACTGTGACTGGGAATGACTTTGCCACTGTTGGCTTGGGGGCCTGCAAGAGGCCCCTCAAGGAGTTTCCTGACGGTATCGGGTTGCCTTGTTTGTCTGTTGTTGACCTGCATTTGTTGGACCAATGTCGGCCTTTACCGCATCTCCTACATATACCGGAAGTCCTAGGTCTCCTATTTTTGTCATTCCCAGAGGAGATATTATTCCTAGAAATTCTGTGCCTGCAATCCCTTTTCAGATGTCCTGATTTACCACAATTAAAACATCTGGCAGTTTGATGTCTCCTCATTGCTGTGGAAATCGCTTCTCCTACCCAAGATTCATCTGTATAGCTAAACGTCTCAACTTTCATCGTATGCTGAATCCATTCATCCATAGGTGCTGATCTATAGGCCCAATTATCTTTTTGTATTCTATGTTTGCATTCTCAAAAGCTAGAGATTCAAGAAGTATTCGTTTAGCTTCTGGGTCTGTTACCCCTATGTCCAGAGCCTTAATTAATCTTTGCAAAAAGTCAATAAAGGGTTCTCTCTGTCCCTGCCTAATTCTGGTATATGATTCAACCCTTTTTGCTGGATCTTGTATCCTATTCCAAGCATTTAAAGCTGCTTGGTGACATAGACACAATACTTCATCGTCATAAAGAGCTTGGACCTGTGGATCAGCATATTCTCCTGCACCAAGAATTTGATCTTGGGAAACCTCGACACCTTTTGCTCTTCCTTGCTGTTCCATATGTTTGTATTCTTCTCTGAAATAAATTCCAAACATCAAGGAAGGTCCATTATCTAAAACCGCAGACACTAACTGATGGAAATCATGGGGGGTAGCTCTAGCATTATAAGCCCAAGTCCTTATCATTTCCTTTACATATGCAGAGTGCAAGCCAAAATTAACAATAGCTTGCTTAATTTCTTTTAGATCATTCATTGCTATTGGCGTCCATCTAGCTTCTCTGACTCCCTTTGAGCCTTTAGAAGTTGACGCTTTGTCAGAATTTAGGGTATGTCGCTAAAACCTTGGGTAAGCCGGTTCTAATAGCTGGTGTTGGCATTGTATCCTGTCCTTTTGCCTTATTATTCTGTTCACCAGCTCCAATCATTTCTTCAATCATTTCAAGTCTTTTTATTATTGTCTTTATTATTGTCTCTTTTGAATCCTGAATCTCCTGACCTGCATGAGTTTCTAGTAAAGATTGTATGGTTCTTAGGAGTGCCATATTCTTCCTAAATGATAGAATATGCAAAAGAATACTGAAACCTAGTAACCAGTAAATTAAGTTATCCCCATAGTCATATAAACCTTGCATGGTATAACCCATTGTATTGGTAACTCGCGTTGGAAACGAAAACTGCCATATTACCTATTATCCAGCAGGTGGCGCTCTTGCCAAGTCGCTACGAAAACAGGGTCCTGTTTCAGAGTCTGCCTAGTATTTGTTAAATACTGGAAAATGTAAGTTGCTCAACAAAGTAAATGTAATTAAATCAATTCCAGAGACGGAACCAGAAACCCAGAATCCAGAGATAGAGAAGAGCAACCTGGAAGCCGCTTATGCCTCCATGTGACAGAGTCACCCTGAGGGGTTGCAACTTTCAGCAACCGCGTGCTCTGGTTCGCGCCACTTAAGAGCTGTGCTTGCAAGGGAGATTTAAAAATGACTCAGAAAAGAGCAAACCACGCGGGCGGAGACTACGCAGGCCTGTGGAGTTTAAATCCACGTGGGGAGGCAGACGGTAGGGTGCGGCTCCACGCACAAGACACAGGCCACAAGGCCGCCGCCAACAGGCCGCGGCTGAGGAAGGGAGGCTCGCACCAAGCCGAACTCGCGGCCGGCAGCCGAGCGGGGGAAGGAGAGGTCCTAACACCAAACGGTGGGTGCCAACTGAAGGCGTAAGTCATAAACAATGACACACCAGTTTGGAATTATGATTAATAGGGTGGTATTTATTTAAAGGGGAAAAAACTTACAGATCACCGTCAGCCCTCTGCGCAACCAGGAAGGGAGTCTAGTCGCCATCGGAGCAGGAAGTGAAGAGAGAGAGGAGAGGGAAGTGGCCGCTTTTTTAAAGGGAGAGAGACCATGCCCCAATGGGCTGGTATCTCAGCAGCTATAGGTTGGAGGAGCGGGAGGACCTCCCGCAACAGACTACTCTTTGCTACTTTTGTTTTTATTCTTAAAAGCTACTTTGGGACTTCTAGACATTACATTTTCAAATACATTTAATAATTACTGTGCTACTGTGACCGAATACAAGGTTTTAACAAAATCTCATGTATTTCAGTTTTATTATGGTTCATAGCTATTGACAATTGCAGTTGGCTTAATTTAAGCCTTGGTTTTGTTCCCAGGGTTTACTAGACATCTCTTTTGACAGAGAACATAGTGTGTTTTCAGGGCTAAAGCTGACAATGTGGGCTTAGCAGCATTCCTTCCCGACTGAGCTCTATCCATTTCCCTCTGAAACGCTGCCTGGTTATGCCTGGCCCATGACCAGCGAATGTTCATTTGCTTGTTAGCAACACAGCCCAGGTGAGAGAATTATGTAGTTTCTCATAGCCACATCTTGCCTGGCTTCCCTCCCTCCAGCTGTGTGAAACATTGCATTCTCCCCCCTCCAGCTGTGTGAAGCATTGCATCCTCTCTCCCTCCAGCTGTGTGAAGCATTGCATCTCCCCTCCCTCCATCTGTGTGAAACATTGCATCTTCCCTCCCTCCAGCTGTGTGAAGCATTGCATCCTCCCTCCCTCCAGCTGTGTGAAGCATTGCATCTCCCCTCCCTCCATCTGTGTGAAACATTGCATCTTCCCTCCCTCCAGCTGTGTGAAGCATTGCTGTCCTCCCCTCCAGCTGTGTGAAGCACTGCATCTTCCCTCCCCTCCAGCTGTGTGAAGCATTGCTGCCCTTCCCTCCAGCTGTGCGAAGCATTGCTGTTCTTCGCCCCCTCCAGCTGTGTGAAGCATTGCATCCTCCCCTCCAGCTGTGTGAAGCATTGCATCCTCCCCTCCAGCTGTGCGAAGCATTGCTGTTCTTCCCTCCCTCCAGCTGTGTGAAGCATTGCTGTCCTTCCCTCCCTCCAGCTGTGTGAAGCATTGCTCTCCTTCCCTCCCTCCATTTGTGTGAAGCATTGCATCCTCCCCTGTTCTTTTGAGACTTTGATATATCAGTTACTTTTATCTCTGATCAAATACCTGACTCAAGGCATCTTGAAGATGGAAGGGTTTAGTGTGACCCATTTTTGAGAGTATCTACAGTCCATCATGGCAGAAGAAGCATAAGGGCAAGAACTAGAGGCTGATGGTCACATTGTTTGTGTAGTCAGGACTCAGATGCATGCTGCTCCTCAGCTCACTTTTTCCATATCCCCATCCCACTTTTGGAACAAAGTCTCATGGTGCAGCCCAGGCCAGCCTTAGACCAAAAACTTTGCTACAGACATAAGCTACCACACCAGTTCCATTCTTCCCATATGGCTGCACTTCCTCCAGTCCACTGAGGTTTGTACCATAACCTATCATGACTTATAACAGAAAACATTAGCCTCAAATCCAAAAGTAAATTTGAACAGAAAAGAAAATCAAAGCTCCTTTGAGTCCTGTCTAAAGGCAGAGCCTGGCCCATTTAAGGTGAATAAGGAGAGGGCTGTGACTTGGAGAGAGGTGTTTCAGATGTTTCAGATGGGCTTCATATTAAACACTGAACTGGAACCACTGGTTATCTCTTCGAGTTCTTACAAGCGTTGAAGATGTAAGCAGTGTCCAGCTGGTTTAGAGTATGTAATTGGTAAGGTCTGAGAGATTCTTGAGATTACTTCATGTGCTTGTCCACTAAAAATGTATTTAATGGTAATTTTTCCACAGGATATTTCTGTGATTTGTTCTCCTGAAATTACATTTATTGGTTTTCCCCTAAATATTAAAAATGTGTGATATTCTACATGACCTAAAAAGAGCTAGAAGCATGTAGGATTCTGAAGAACCAGCCTGTCTCCATCTTAGGCTTAAAAGCCATCTTCAAGTAAAGACAAACTAGGTTCATTATTGTATATGTTAAACCTCTGTTTCTCAAGAATTGGCCTATCTCCCACCTGTAACCTTAACCACAAATGGTTCTGAACTGCCTGTTCCAGAAATGGCAAACATGTCTTTGTTTCAAAAAGTTGTTTATAATCATTTTGCAATCATACCTTAGTTTCAAAAGGTTGCTATGACTACCTGTTGTTATGACTACCTTGTTATGCCCATCTTGCACCTATGTCTTTGTTTCAGGAGATCATTAGGACTAACTAATTATTGTGATTCTGCTCCTGTAACCTCACTTGTTTTGCCCACCAAATCTTCCATTGGAAACCCCTTTATCCCTGAGCTATAAAAACCTTGTCTTCCTCATATCCAGTGCTGACCTCTTGAACCCTACCTTAGGGCGAGGAAGCCTGTGCACATTAATTAAAGGCTTGCTTTAATTAATCACTTGCTCAAATTAGTTTGGCCATGATGATTTGGGTCAGTGCTCCTTTCCCTCCTATCTTTGGGATTAACAGTAAATGTGTGTGTTTGTAGAGGGCTACCTCATTCCTTTAGATCAAACTCTTGGATATGAAGTATTAGTCTTGGTTTGAGGTTCTATTCAAAGACTTAGTAACAACTTGTCACATTGCTTGGCTGAATAACAAAAGGGTATGAAGGTGAAACAAGACTGGAAATGCAAATAGCTAACCAGCCTAGGACTTTGTCAGCAGTGAAATTCAACTTTAGCACATCAGCTTTGCTTGTCTGTGAGCATCCCACCACTGACAAAATATGAAGGAAGAAAAGTTTATTTTCCCTCATAGTTTCAGAGCCTGTAACCCATTGGCCCCATAGTTTTAGGCCTCTTTAGAGGCAAAACATGGACATTTGTATGATAGGGAAATTCTTATTTCATGGTGACTGAAAAGGCTAGGGACAAAATATATCCTCCAGGGGCCTGTCCCTCAGGGGCCTGCCTCCTGTAACCAAGCCCCACCTCTTAGAATTTCTACCATCTCTCATGGAGATCTGAAGCCACCAGTGGTTATTCCATTGATGAAGATGGATCTCTCCCAATCCCTAGAAACTCACCTTGGGTCACATGTTGCATTACTGTGTGCCTTCCACACAGGAGCTTCTTCTGGGAGGCATTTCACATGCAAACCATAGCATGAATGTGGTAGTTTGAAAGAAAATGACCCCCGAAATGAGTGGCAGTATTTGGAGGTGTGCTTTGTTGGAGTAGGTATAGCCTCATTGGAGGAAGTGTGTCAGTCACTGTAGGCTGGGCTTTGAGGTCTTCTATGTTCAAGCTATGCCCAATGTAATAGTTTACTTCCTGTTGCCTGAGAATCATGCAGAGCTCTGAGCTCCTTCTGTAGCACCAAGTCTGCCTAAATGCCATCGTATTCCACTATGATGAGTATGAATTACAACTCTGAAGTATAAGCCAGCCCTAATGAAATGTTTTCTTTTATAAGAGTTGCCATGGTCAATGGTGTCTCTTCACAGCAATAGAAACTGTGACTAAGAAAAATGAATGTACAGTTTTGTTCTTCAGTATTGAATACCAGCTGTGCCCCAAGCACTAGGAAAATACCCATCAGTGAGCCTCAGCTTTTAGTCTAAACAATTAAAACCCTTTCTGTGTTTTTCCTCTGAGCCAGGCCTGCCCTAGATCACCACAAAGCTCACTAAGGTGGATATTTTTATTGACTAAGGGGAAATAGTACTCCAAAACTGACTTGGATGAATCACACAACTCTAATTACCGGAAGGCGAACACCCAGGTCTCACTGACTAGCTATCTCACCATCAGCTTATGGGTGCGGAAGGATTTTAGAGCCTGGAATCAATAAAAGCATCCTGTTACAATGCATTTCGCTGAATCAGGCAATGATGAAGTATTGGGTAGGGTAAGTGAATGACGTGGGATTCCCCTCTGTATGCTGTGAATACCATTGGTTAATAAAGAAACTGTCTTGAGCCTGTGATAGGGCAAAACTTAGGTAGGCAGGGAAAACTAAATTGAATGCTGGGAGAAAGAAGGCAGAGTCAAAGGAGAAGCCATGGAGCTGCTACCAGAGACAGACATGCTGAAATCTTGCCAGTAGGCCATGAGTCTCATAATAAAATAATGGAGATGGGTTAAATATGTAAGAGTTAGTCAATAAGAAGCTAGAGCTAACGGGCCAAGCAGTGATTTAATTAATACAGTTTCTGTGTGGTTATTTCGTGGGTGAGCAGCCTCCCCCTTCCTACACTGCTATTGCTGGGAGTATGAAAGGAAATATATATCCTCCTACCAGGCAACTGAACAAGTTATCATAGCTGTAGAACATTTCATTTCCCTTACCTAGAATTCTGTGTTTTGGACTTTATCCCGTCCTCTAATCTAGAATCAATGAAACTGGAAGAAAAATGTATGTCTTCATATAACCAGTCTAGAGAGATATATAGAAACATTACCAGTGATTATTCATTACAGTGACAACTACATTATGCTGCAGTATTTCATAAGATAAAAATACTGTCTAGCCATTTTTTTTTTTTTTGACACAGGGTTTCCCTGAGTAGCCTTGGCTGTCCTGGAGCTAGCCCTGTAGACCAGACTGGCCTTGAACTTGCAAAGATACACCTACCTCTACCTCCCAAGTGCTGGGATTAGAGGTGTGCACTGCCTGCTTATCCAGCCATTTAAAAGAAAATTTTAATTTCTTTTAATTTTTTAATTAAAACCTTTGAGAGAAACTTGATAATGGGGAGAATGCTTAAGAATAATTTAACTCTGATAGAAAACTGATAAAATTACATTTCTAGTATATGTAAAAAAAAAACATGAAAAGAGCACCAGATATTAGTGATAAGACTGGTGACTTAAAGAAATAAAGTATGCGCCTGAGTGTAGGTGCCTGCGGAGGACACAAGGGGGCATCACTGTCCCCTGGAGCTGAGTTACAGAGGAATGGATGCTGGAGAGTGGACTTGACTTCCCCAGTGCAGCCACTGGGCCATCTCTCCAACCCTGGGATTGTTTTATGAACTTTGGTGGTATTTCTTGGGGTTTTCTTTTTTTCATAAATTCCATTTATATGTAGGAAAAAGAGGCTTTTAGTACACAGACAACAGAGGCTTGCAGAGAGGATTCTAGTCTATTCCAGTACTTCCTGCTGAACACCGTCTGCTCTCAAGGGAGAGTGAAGTTAGCGGCTCTGCTGAGTTTCTCTGGACACTTTGCTTGCTTTTCTTTTAACAGCATCTGTGTTTTCTTGTATTCTTACATTAAGTGTTTAGTGAGAGCTGACTCCGTGCCGGGCATCAAGCCAAGTTATGGTATAAAAGGCAGGAGCGGGTGCCTGCCCTTAAGAAAGCTGTGAGAGAAGCCACATAGAGCCAGCTGCTACACTATGTAACAAGGCTGGTGTGGAGGAGAGGGCAGGGTGAGCCCAGCCGGGTCCAGGAGGAGAGGGCAGGGTGAGCCCAGCCGGGTCCAGGAGAGGGCAGAGTGAATCCAGCCGGTCCAGGAGGAGAGGGCAGGGTGCGCCCAGCTGGATCCAGGAGGAGAGGGCAGGGTGAGCCCAGCCGGGTCCAGGAGGAGAGGGCAGGGTGAGCCCAGCTGGATCCAGGAGGAGAGGGCAGGGTAAGTCCAGCTGGGGGTCCAGGAGGAGAGGGCAGGGTGAACCCAGCCGGGGGTCCAGGAGGAGAGGGCAGAGTGCATCCAGCCGGGTCCCAGAGGGTGGGGTGAGCCCAGCCCGAGGTCCAGGAGCTTTGTGGAACTCACTTGATGTTCAGAATTTTTATTTAGCAATTAAGCCACTAGGTGTCATATAAATGGTATTGTTGTTTTTCTCACATAATTTAAATTA
The DNA here is from genome assembly GCF_018167655.1 of Microtus oregoni. Taxonomy (NCBI): domain Eukaryota; kingdom Metazoa; phylum Chordata; class Mammalia; order Rodentia; family Cricetidae; genus Microtus; species Microtus oregoni. The sequence continues at coordinate 32,057,191 of NW_024543067.1, forward strand.
TATTTCATTACTCTACCCTTAATCACAGTATTTCAAAATGTCAAGTGAATTTTTGGAATAGTCTGTCTGGTGGGCCAGAATCTGACTCACATTCTGATCTGCACGTTTGCTGTGTGGTGAGCCTTTCCTAACTCTGAACCACGGTCATTAGACTCCAAGCCCATAGTGGCCACTGCCAGTCCACTGCCTGCGAGCAGGGTTCTAATTGTTGGAATTAGTCTTTGTCATAGCATGAGTCTTATAAAAATGAATGTGAAAAAAAGACAAGTTTTGCTCCCTGGAACTCAGAATTAATGCCCCCAAATGGTAGTTTTTAAAAATCTTATTAAAGCATTTTTTCAAAAGCAACGTTTGGATGACAGTTATAGCTTCATCTTCAGGGGTGGCTGCACGTCTCCCAATCCACTGGTGATTTCTAGAACATCTTCTTAAAACGTTTTATTTTTAAAATTCCGTTTGTTCAGTGTGTGTGTGTGTGTGTGTGTGTGTGTGAGAGAGAGAGAGAGAGAGAGAGAGAGATCGCCACAGGAAGGTCAGATAACAACTTGTAGGAATAGAACCCCTGGCTGAACATAGGTCTTGGAATTGATAGCAACTGACTTTACCCACTGACTCATCCTAGCCCCACCTAGAAAGAGCTTTAACAAAATTTTGATTTGGCATTTTTAAAAACACTTTAATCGCTATTCTTCCTCTGAAAAACGCAATATTACTCAAGTAGCTTAAAAATCCTGGTTAATTATCCTCTTTCACACTCAGAAGGTTTTATTTGAAACAAAGCACACAGCAGGAATAACTGAAGCAGAAAAATAGCTCAGTGGCAATTAGCATAAAATTAAAGCGTATGCTGAAAAAATATTCAGTCAGCTTGAAATTTCTAGTTCCCTGCAACCCCAGTTTCATGGCCTTAGAGGGACTGTGTCTTTGCTCCATCCAAGATCTAGTGAAGACATGCCCAGCATTAGCTAGCAACAAAATCCGAAAATTGTCATTTATAGAAAGTGGAAGTTTATGAGCTCTTAACTTTTTTATGTACAAGTGTGTGTGTGTTTATGATGTATTGTGAGGTATATGCATGTGGTGTATGCATGTATGGAGTGTACATGTATATGGCAAATGCGCACATTCATACATAATCATGGAGGCTTCAACAGGAAGCCAGACGTCCTCTGCCATTCTACCTTACTCCTTTGAAGCAGTGTCTTTCACTGAACCTGGAACTCATGGTTAACTTCTTTTTTTAAAAAAAAAAAATATTTATTTATTTATTTATTATGTATACAATATTCTGTCTGTGTGTATGCCTGCAGGCCAGAAGAGGGCACCAGACCTCATTACATATGGTTGTAAGCCACCATGTGGTTGCTGGGAATTGAACTCAGGACCTTTGGAAGGGCAGGCAATGCTCTTAACCACTAAGCCATCTCTCCAGCCCCCCATGGTTAACTTCTTGTTTGATTGTTTGTTTGTTTTGGCTAAGCTGGCAGCCAGTAATTCCCAGCTTCCCAGCCATCCTCCTGTCTCCATCCTCCCATTCTGGGGTGCCAGACATCCATAGCTTTTATAGGTGCTTGATTTGAATTCTGCTCCTCTTACATAGGCAGCAAGTTCTCTTAACTACTGAGTCCTTAATGTACAGGATCCTTCATGACAGACGAAGTATCAGAAATGATAGTTTGCATCCTGGTACCCACCCTGCCTCAGGATATGCTCCACCTGGGTTCTGCACTGAATGTGGTATTAGGAATAAGGCAGTTCTTGTCCTCAGGAAACTAACTGTGTAGTGGGAAGACAGATGTGTAGCAACAGCAAGATAACAACAGGGAAGGAACTAAGAGACGATCTTGTGTTAGCATTATCATACAGGGTGATTGGGGGCCCTCCCCTACTATCCTTCGGATCTGGTGGGAAAGGGGTTTCAGTGAAGAGGCCACATTAGAATTGGTCTTGAAGAAGAGAGGAATTGGGTCACAGAGATGACTCAGTTGGCAAAGTGCTCATGGAAGTGTGGGGACGTGAGCGCCCCAGAACTCACATAGAAAGGTTGGTTTGATTCTCACCACAGGAGACCTGGAGACTTGTTGTCCAAGTAGCCCATTTGGTGAGTTCCAGGTCCCAGAGAAAGATGGTCGTCTCAAAAACCAAGGTGAATAGAGCCAGAAGAATGACACCTAAGGTTGTCTTCTGGCCCCCATACATGTGCTCATATGTATACAAATATGCACACACGCTTGCACACATGCAAAATGAACAAGGTTGTTTCTGTCTCTTGAGTGTCAGAGGCAATGGTCATGGGGTAGAAACGGCATTTTCAAGTACATGAGGAAACAGATGAGACGCCATTCACCCTAAATTCTCACTCGGTTAGATTGGAGAAGAGAGAGTTATTAGAAAGTAAGGGAAGGATGGAGAGGATGAGTCTAGTTTGCAGCTTCTTGCTAAGAGAACAAGTATTTCAGGGGAAAATGGCCAGTCAGCCATCAGTGTGAAATACAGGTCTGGGCTTTGCAGAGATGGCCAATGAGATACAGGTTTTGAGTCTTGGTGAGTGGTGGAATGCTAAATCAATAGAGGTGCCTGGGGTTACCCAAAGATAGGTTTGAATCAAGAGAAGTCAATCATGTGGGATTCTCCTCTGTATTCTGTGATTACCATTGATTAATAAGAAATGCTTTGGACCTATAGCAAGGCAGAACTTAGGCTAGATGGGGAAAACTAAGCTAAATGCTGGGAGAAAGAAGACAGAGTTAGTGGGACACCATGTAGCCCCGCCAGAGACAGACACCAGAATTTTACTCAGTAAGCCACAGCCTCGTGGTGATACACAGATTAATAGAGATGGATTAATTTAAGATATGAGTTAGCCAGAAATAAGCTTAAGCTATTGGCCAAACAGTATTGCAAATAATATGGTTCCTGTGTGATTATTTTGGGGCTGAACAGCCGGGAATGAACAAGCAGACTCCTACTACAGGTCATGGATGATGGTACCCTGGAAACTACCAGCCCATGCTGTGGATGTATACAGCTTATGCTCCTTTACCGAGTAGGTAGTTTGATGGAAGTTGGCCCAGGAGTCGTGCCACCATTTATAAAACTTACACATACAAGTGGAGAGTGGGCTTGTGAGGTGACTGAGTGTGTAAAGATGCCTGTCATGCAACCCTGGTGATTTGAGTGCTATCCCTAGGACCCAAGTAAAGGTGGAAGGATGGCACCAACTCTTCAGGGTTGTCCTTTGCCCTGTACACATATGCCACGGCACCCTGAACCCCCTCCCACATGCACCATTCATACACCTACAACGTTTTACATATTACTATATCACAGATTAATGCTGAGTGTGATGGCACACATATGTAATTATAACACTCAGGAGGCCGAGGCAGAAGCATCCCCCACACGTGTGAGACCAGTTTGGTCTGTGGAGCAATCTCCATGCCAATTAAGACTCACCCCAAGTGAAATGTTCTAACCACAACCAGTTCAGTTTGGATTCACAAACTATAGGCAGGCCTTAGGTCTAGCTCCTTTTCCATATGCTAGGTATACTCTTATAATCTTGCCCCAGTGTCTTGCTTGTCAGGGGGTTATTTAACTTTTTTGCATATATTTGAGCATTTAATCAGCAGAACTTGGTATTTCAGGCTTATTTGGTTCCTTTTCAAGAATGTTATCACCTGTGGCGGGTAATCATGATTGTCAGCTTGATTGGATCAGAAGATGCACACTGGTGAGTGTATCTGTGGTGGTGTTTCCAGGGAAGACTGAAATGGCCGCTGACCTGATGTGGAAAGGCCTGCATGTGAGTTGGGCCATTCATTAGGCTGGACCACCCAGATGGATAGAACTACAATAAGATCTCAGGCAGCAGGTGTAACTCGACTCTTCCTGAGTGAGTGTGTCTGGTTCACAGCCATCAGACTCCTTCAGCCTTTCACTGCAGACTCCAGACAGTACATCTTCAGACCGTCCTAGGTCTTCAGCTTCGTACTGAGCTATACCATTGGTTCCTGTATTTTGAGGCGTCTAGCTTCTTGGACTAAGCAGCTATTTAGGTTCTTGCTTCACCTCTAGTCATGGGAGCCAATACAGTAAGTCTCCTGTGGTGGTTTGGGTGTGAATGATTCCTATAGACTCATATATTTGAATAATTAGTCTCCAGTTGGTGGAACTGTTTGGGAAGAAATGGGTGTATCACTGGGGCAGGCATTGAAGTATGTTTCTCTGCCTTGTGGCTGTGCATCAAGATGTGAGCTCCAGCTATTGCTCCACCATCATGGACTCTAACCCTCTGAAATGAAGCCAAATTAAAAGTTTCTTACATAAATCGCCTTGGCCGTAATGCTTTATCACAGCAATAGACAAGTACCTAAGACATATCCTTTCATATCCACACATATGTACAAAGACACAGACACCATGATGATTTTGTCCCTCTAGTGGATTCTAATCCATCAACACAGACAAACCAAGTCACTGTCACACACCTAGAACCATGCTGATTGTTTGTTCTTTCCTCTGCCACCAATTGATATGGGATAGATCTGGAAATAGTGTTATTAGTTTAAACCTGAGTTTTTTAGTAAGGCATTGATGTTGAAGAGGTATCATGATATCCTTGGGGGTACTGATGTGTGTCTTAGTCAGTGAAAAGACATTATGCAATTCTTATAAAGGAAAGCATTCAATTGGGGCTTGCTTACAATTTCAGAGATTTAGTCCACTGTTATTATGACGGGGAACATGGTGGTGTGTAGGCAGGCATGGTGTTGGAAAATAGCTGAGAGTTCTACATCAGGAGGAAAGAGTCACTGGATCTGACATGGGCTTTTAAAACCCTCAAGCCTCCCTCAGTGACATACTTCCTCCAACAAGGCCACACCTACTCCACATCTACTCCAACAAGCCCCACCTCCTAATCCCTCTCAAGTAGTATCACTTCCTGATGACGAAGCATTCAAACATATGAGCCTATGATGGCCATTCTTATTCAAACTACCACATTCTTCCCCCTGTTCTCCATAGGCTTGTAACCATATCGTTATGCAAAAATATATTCAGTCCAACTTCAGAAGTCCCCCTAGTCTATAACTGTCTCAACACTGTTTAAAAGTTTGAAGTTCAAAGTCTTTTCTGAGGCTCATGGCAATCTCTTAACTGTAACTCCCAATAAAGTCAAAATAAAAAAATCACATACTTTGACATACAATGGTATAGAATATATATTACCATTCCAAAAGGGAGCATAGTGAGGGAATAATGAACAAAAACAAGACTGAAAACCAGTCACGCAAACTCCAAAGTCTGCATCTCATATCTGATGCCAAAGAGATCTTTGGGTCTCTAACTCCTTTCAACTGTGCTGGATACAGCATGCTTCTCCTGGGCTCGTTCTGCTCCCTGCTGGCAGCTCTCTTTGGCAGGCATTCACAGCTCTGGCATCTCCAACATCCTGGAGTCTCCAACACAATCCAGGCTTCACTTTCCCAGCTTCAGGCAATGGCCTCTCTAGGCCTTTGTGCAGGGGCACCCCTGACAGATGCCTGGCCTCAGTAGCTTTCCTTAGCCTTAAAGGGAGATTCCACAGTCCCTTCCTTGTATTCTTGATTCTAAAAGCCAGAACTACACGTCTGAAGCTGACAAGTTCTGGTGCTTGCTGGGGCTGGAATGTGGCCCCCACTCTGTGAATTTCATCAGCATAAGTTTTCTGTTGTTAATCATTTCCCTCAGTGTTTAAGCTTTTTAAAATTCCTTTTGGAAGTGGGAAACCAACTGGGTGGAGTCTTGCCCTGAGGTTACCACTCTCTTTATTCCATTTGGTATCAGGCTTTTCTTTAAACTTTACCTCTTTGAGCTCTAGACTTAGCTCTATTACATTTCCTGGTGCTTCTTTTCTCCCCAAACTGTGTATTTTGTATTTTTCCTTGCTCGGCTTGCTCCTTGTCATTATACATCTGCATAACAGATCACTAATAACCACATGAAAGAGCCAATGCTAGGCTGTCTTGAAATCTCCTCTACCAATATCAATAACCCAAAACTTCTCAGTTTAGACTCAGGAAGATTTTTAGGACAAGAGAGAGAAACAGCCATTTTCTTTGCCAAAATATTATAAGAATAGTCTGCAAACCACTTCCTAGTATTCTCTGGAACCCCTTGAGTTATGTGGATCATCATAATCCACATTTCTCTCAGCACCACTATCTTCCACACTCCTACTAGTGTGGCCCATTTAGCTCTGCTTAAAGCTTCCAATAGCTTTCCTAATCCAAAGTCCACATTCTACCAACAAGCAGCATGGTCAAGCTTGTCACAGCAAGCTTGCCAGCCCCACTCCTAATACCAACTTTAGTCTTCAGGTTATATTGCTGTGAAGAGACACTATGAACACAGTAATTCATACAAAGGGGAGCATTTACTTGGTTCATGTTTACAGTTTCAGACATTTAGTTCATTGCCATCGTGGTGGAGACATGGTTCTGGAGCAGGAGCTGAGAGTTCTACATCTGGGCCTGCAAACAGCAGGAAGAGAGACACTGGGGTTGGCTTGGGCTTTTGAAACCTCAAAGCCCACCCTTAGCAACATTCTTCCTTCAACAGTGACATACCTATTCCAACAAGGCCACACCTCCTAATCCCTCTCAAGCAGTACCAGCTGATGACCAGCTATTCAAACATATTTTGAATTGGGGGCCATTCTTATTCAAACCACCACAATGTGATTCTCCAGAAACCATATTTTTTAAATTTTTTTATTATTTTCACTTTCTAATGTTTTTATTGTTATAATTTAGAAACACCTCTTTGAACCATTGTATGGTGTCATATAAGTTTTTGTTGAAACATGCGTGCAAAGTGATGGCTATGACTCTTCAAGACAGCTTGAAATAAACCCTAGACTCTGCACTTGGGCATGTTTGATTGCGTAATTATGACTAGAGACGTAACAGTCTAAGGGCCCTTTTCACATTATGACTGCACACACACACACATCCTCGACTTTCTTTATTCAGAATGCACAGAGTTGGCTCCTTCTGTAAGAACAGTTCCTGTCTCCCCCTAATCTCAATATGATGGTAATTTACAGATTAGCAAATAAGCCTTTGAAGAAAGATGGAGTAATTCAGCCTTAGTGTGGAGTTAGGCGAGGGAAGCTCTCACTTTGGTAAAGGCCAGGGTAAAGTGTGCTGCTGTGCTAGGGACCCTGGAGTGCTCCGAGTCCCCGCCTACCTGTGTGCAGACTGTCTACTTAAGGAAGAGGAAATGGCTTGGACTGCACGCCTGCTCTTGGCATCCTCAATATGTCCTATCTCTCTGGAGCACAAGAGTGCAGCTTCTGGCTCCCAGCACCCAAACTGACTTACCCAGGGCCTTCTGCTTCTCAAACCCCCTTGACCAAGCATTTGTTACTTATTCTGTCTGATGCTTTCCCTTGTGATCAAATACACAATCCCCCTGTTCTAACCTGCTAACCCTGTAGGACCTACAATCTTCATCAGCAGAGCTGGGAGACCCCTCTTCTCACCATGCTACTCCCAAATGCAGTGGCTTAAAAGGTGAATGCAGTGTGAAAATGAGGACATTTTCTGGAACTTTCTGATAAAATAATGGAGAAATGTGGGCTAAAATTCCAAGGAAGCCTGAGATCAAAGGAGGCGTCTTTATTTTCTTTTAAACATCTTTACTATTTTTTCTTTAAAGATTTATTTATCAGCTTATGTATATGGGTACTCTATCTGCATGTTCGACTTTGTGCCGGAAGAGGGCATTGAGTCCCATTATAGGTGGTGTGAGCTACCATGTGGTTGCTGGGAATTGAACTCAAGTCCTCTGGAATAAAGCTCTTAACCACTAAGCCATCTTTCTACCCCTCCTTGATGGGTTTTGTGTTGGGCTTCAACCAAATTGAAAATCTGACAGTCATCCTGATTCCTCCCTCAATCTGTCATCCTTTTTTGTCCCCCTGCCAGCACCTTGGGGGCCAAATGATGACTCCACTCCCAGGTCACTTGGACAACTTCCAGACTTGCTTCAAGCCACACGCATGCCCCACTTGCTGAAGTGCCCTTTACAAAATGCGATCAGATCATGTCACGTTCTATACTTGTTGCGATCACTCTCAAGAAAATTGTCCCTGTCCTAGCACACCCTTAAGTCTGGGTCCCTGCCCTCTCTTAGTTGCTGCAGTCACCTGTATCACAGTGCTGATCTCCTCCATGTCTGGGAGGGCATGGTTCCCATGGAGAACTCCATCCTGCCACTTCTGTCTCTGCTGCCACTGTCTCCTAGGTGTTGGTCACCACGGAAAGACTTCCCGGACTCTCTCCAACCCAGGGAAGTGCGTCTTGTATTTTACGATGGTGACATTTAATAGACCCATTTCAAATTGCTTTTCAGCAAGAGAGTTTGGTCTGTGTCCCTGCAGCCGCAGTGAGTGCACAGGGTAACCCTCACTGCCCCTGGAAAAGATCCACCCAAAAGAGGCTGAAGTCTTGGTGGGAGGGGCCTGCTTTTCAGGTCCAAGTGAAAACCCCGAGGGCGCCTGTGTTGGAGAAATCTGTATTCCAGTCTCAACCTGAAGGTTGCTCACCAGAGTTAGACAACACTATAAAATCTCCAGGGGTTCACTGACAGAATGAGGAACTAAGGGTTGTCTATCAAGTTTGGGTAGCTCATGGAGGGACAGTGAGGAACAAGAGAGCCAATCAAAGCATGTGTAGCCTGAAAGCGGGAAGAAGTATTTTGCCAGAGGAAGGGGACTGGAAAGGGGTGAGAAGCCAGGAAAAGAATAGGACTGAAGTATAACAATGTATACCCACGCGAACCACACAGCGAACTGCTACTTTGTGTGCTAACTATAATTTTTTTTAACAAAATTTAAAAAATCTCACTGGAGAAGCAGGAAGGTGGTTGAGAGAGGGCAGCTTCCGGAACTCTACGGTAGCGAAGCAACTATTTTCGAGAGGAGTGGACATAGAGCCAAACGCTATTCCTTCTGCTTCTTGGGTGTATCAAGAAGTGTTTGAAGTTTCCTTTAAAGACATCAGCATATCACATTCCCAACAGGCCTTGACTAGGCCCGCAGTGAGTCTAAGGTTTAGCTAGAGAGGAAATATTCCAGGTCTATTTCAGGATTTGCTGCATCCCAGGATCCACCTGGTTCAGGAACAACCTCAGTATTGGGAATGTGCCAAGGTTACAGATCAGGTGGAAATCAACGTGGTAGATCCTTGGACTGTACAAACCCGGCCTTGCAGTGTGACCCCAAATAGTCTCCAAGGCTGCTTACACCTGTTCCCTGATTTACTGTACAGAAAGAAAGCTGGCGAGCGTGAGTGGGGGCGGTCCGAGTCCGGGCTGCAGTGCTCAGGGGCCGGCGCAGGCTGCGCTGGGGACTGCGGTGCCGCAAGCCTGGAGAGAGGCGGCTGGAGCTGAGCGCGTCACGGGAGTGAAGAGACGCTGCACAGCCTTATAGGCGGAGGCGCACTGGCCGCTGCGGGAGCAGAGGTATAAAAGTGCTGCGAGAACGGGCGAGCGCCACCAAGGGCTGGGGTGACAGAGGCGGCTGGCAGTCAGCAGGATCCGAGTCCCTCTGCATTCCGGAGTTCCCTCTGCGGTCCCGACTCCCTGCGGATCTCGGTGGCCTTTCCAGTCGGGACCCGGCGTGGTCCAGGTTTCTCCGGCGTGGTCCAGGTTTCTCCGAGGTCGGGGCTCCTTCTGTGCTCCGCGCCCCATCGCGCCCTGGTTCCTTCTGCCTTGCGCACCCCTGTAGCCCGGTGTGCTGAGCACCCCGCGCCCAGCCTTCACGCACCGAGCCGGCGGGGAGTCTAACCCTTGCATCCAGAACCGCAGTGGCTGGGCATGATGGTCCCTCCTGTTCTGCTGCTCTTTCTCCTGTCCTCGGTGCTAGGCACCGAGCAGCCGCCGGTCGTCACTGAGCATCCGAGTATGGAGGCATCCCTGACCGGGACCAATGCTTCGCACTTCTGGACCAACTACACTTTCTCTGACTGGCAGAACTTCGTGGGCAGGAGACGCTACGGGGCCGAGTCCCAGAACCCCACGGTGAAAGCCCTTCTCATCGTGGCTTACTCGTTCATCATCATCTTCTCGCTCTTCGGCAATGTCCTAGTCTGTCATGTCATCTTCAAGAACCAGCGCATGCATTCTGCCACCAGCCTCTTCATCGTCAACCTGGCAGTGGCAGACATCATGATCACGTTGCTCAACACGCCATTCACTTTGGTAAGGATAGGCCCTCCCGGGCTTCTCTCTTCCTGACACATGGGTCTATTTTCTCTCCTCTCTCTCCTCCTATCTCTCTGTCTCTTCCAGGTCCTCACCACCTCCAAGTCCTCACCCTCCTCCTTCCACCTCCTAGCCTCGGTCACCTATTTTATTTTGTCTTCATGTCCTAATCTTTGAGAGTCCTTTCTTTCTTGTCACTCCTCAATATTCCTTTCTCCTCTGTCTCCCCTTCTTTCTTTTCCCTCTTCCTTTCCAGGCCAGAGTTTCTGCAGCTGTTAGCGCTGATTTGATGAGCCGAGTGTCTGCAGCTGGCTCTAAAGGATTGCCCATTCACTGTGTGACTTCCCTGGTCACAGGCGTTTGGAAATGAGCGAACAGTAAATCGGGTCCCTGAAATGTTAGCAGAGGCTATTCGGTCACTTCTTGTCCCTCAAGTCAGTCTGTGCAGAGCCTGCCTCCTACCCATTCCCAGTGCTGCTGGGTGGGTTGTCTGAACAGCAGCTGTCGATTGCTGATGGAGTCCGAAGCATCTTTCTGGATGCTGGTGGCTGATGGGGAGGCCCTGTTGGACGCTTGTTCTGGGAGGGAATAGCATGGAGGTGGCCTGGAGCCTGGGGTGTGGGACGTTTGCACAGGGTAAGCAAGCGGCTCCCTCTCTGAGCCTCTGCTCTTCAGCAGAGGTGCTGCTCTGTCCCTTAGTGACCAGGGAGTTTATGGACGGTTTGAAATAGTGAGGGTGTGGCTGAGCAATCCCAGTGACAGACAGCTCATCTCTACAGCAGAGCTGCGTCCCTTTCAGTGTATGGAATAATGTGTTATTAGGGTTATTAGCCAAGCAGCAGAATATCTATCTATCTATCTATCTATCTATCTATCTATCTATCTATCTATCTATCTATTACCTCACATACAAAAGAAGACAGAAAATGATGGATCTTTGCAGCCACTGGTCCATGTGATGTCCTTCCAAATTTTCCATCTTCAAAACATTCCCATTCTCTCTCCCACTCTCCCTTCTGAGAGCATATTGGCATAATATGAAAAGGAAACTAAGGCACAGAAACCCAAGTCTTGTCCCCGGCCACCTGCAGAGCCAGGAGAACTGATTCCTTTCACTCACGTTCTCTGGTGTGTGCACTAAGTCGCCAGTGGGAGTGGGGGCTCCTGACTCATGTTCTGCTTCCACTGCTCCAAGACACCAACTTCCCTCAGCCTATACTAACCAGTCGCTTGATTGGTGGCCACTCAGGGTCCCCTAGGCACTGACCAAGGACATGAAGGCATCCCAATAATGCTCTGTGCCTTGCTGATTCTTAGAAACCCTGCACCTTGGCTCTCTGTGGTTCCTCCCTTGCCTTCTTATCAGAGAAAGGGCAAGCTGGGGTGGGTCTCGGATGAGAGCTGCAAGGTTCCAGGGCCTCGTCGCTGTTGTTCAAATCCCTCTGCCTTCTCACTGGATGGAAGCATCGCCTTTGACTGCTTGGTGACAGTAACCTCCTCCTGGGCCCCTCTTCCCTGCCCCTGTTTTACTGCAGCCAGCATGAAGACTGGTTCTCTGATACTGAGACAATAATAAACATTTGCTTGTAATTCCCAAGATAGAGGCATGCAGACAGTGCAGTGGGGTCTGGAGGAGGTGGGCCTTCATCCTGATTCAGCAGAGGTCAAAGGAGACTCTGCAAAGGCTGTGACAATTCAACAGCTGTACAAGAGCCCGGTCTCCTGGGTGGAAATGAATGACCAGCACACAGTGCAGAGGGAGCAGGAAAAGCCGGAAGGAGGAGCCACCGAAGCGCACCTTGTGCTGCGAGAACGCCGAGTGACTGAGTGAAGGTGGAGGTGCAGAAACCAAAGACACATCAGAGTGGGCCGGGGAAGGTGGGGTGGGCCAGAAAGAGAGGCTGGGCCAAGTGTGTCAGGCCTGGGGCCTCCTGAAGCATCTGTCTTCGTCTGGATGAGTCCCACATGCCAGCAGCCGTGTTCCGCCTGAATCCATGGGGGCAAGGTCAAGAGCGGGGAGTTTCTGGGAGCTGGGAAGGGGTGGTGTCCCACCAGAAGTTTAGGTTTGCTCACTTACTGATTGTGGGTGGGAGGCAGAGGGGCTGAAGATGGCCTGCTTTGTAACCTCAATGGCTCCTCCAGGGCATAGGGCAAAGCCTTGGGCCTTCTGTCTCCCTGAGGAGAGGTAGCCAAACTCGACCCTACTGTCCTGTACACAGGCCAGGCAAACACCCCACTCCTCATTTCCCAACAGACCCGGATCCAGAGTTGTTGGCTGCTGTCCTAGGCTCCACGTGTGTGAGTCCTCGCTCACCTATGTAGTCCTGTGTAGTCCGAACGGCAGTTCAGAGGCTAAGGTGCTGGCTAAGTATGGCATGTTGTACACACTCTACACCTGCTTGCTACCAAGCATGATTTTCATAACCATATGAGAAAGCATGAGCCTGCTTCACAGGTGCAGGAGAGAATACTCGGAGACCCCAGAGTGGGAACGAATCAGCTATGCTGGGGAAAGCCCAGTGGCCCATACTTCAGCACAGTGCCTGTAATATTCCTTGGCTGGGAGGGCTAAGAAGCCTCCGGAGAGGATGCTCCTCAGATACCAATTAGAGGCATACCTGTGTATCTGTCAAGGTTGGCCCATTCTCGGATCTGCCTTACACCTACCAGTCCACTAAGGTGACCGCAGCAAGTGGTACACTCTGTCAATCCAAGTCGTGAGAGAACGCCTGTCTCTGCTGTCGATCTCTTCCCTTGCCCACTCCACTCCCACCGAGTGACCCATTTGTGCTGTGTCTGACCCTTTATGGGGTACACTCTACATTCAGTCCCCTCCCAGATCAGGTGTGCCTTGGTCAGAACTGATGCTCCATCTCTCCTGGACAAGACATTCCTCCTCACAGGAGCTGCTCCAGGCCTGAGTGAGCACACAGCCTTCCATGCTGCAGAAGGAGGACCTTGTCTCCCCCCAGGGTCCCATTTCTCCCCACCCTAACCTTCACCTTTCCAGTGTCTCTGCTCAGGTGGTCAGCTGCAAGATCGTCAGGCACATGAGGCTGAATGTAGCTCAGTGGTGGATCGCTTGCACACTGTGTTACTCTGTGTTGGATCCTTTACACACACACATACACACACACACACATGTGCGCATGCACACACCCCTTCTAAGCACAGTCAAAATGCTATATTGTGACTTTTTGGAGATGTTTCCCTGTTAGACCAGCTTCCATTCAGCCAAGAATTTTATTACACTTCAAAATGTCAGCTTCCAATTTCTCATCATCACCTCCTAACAATTTGCTGGGCAATTTCTCCCATCTTTACAGATTTTGCAATAAGCCTTTCAGGTAAGTATTCTGAAGCCATTTTTTTTTTTTTTTTTGCAAAAGGGAAAACTGAGGTTAACAGAGTTTATCGGCTAAGGCTGCACAGCAATGAATAGTTGTGGAAAGGTTAGCCTCCCGAGCCCGCACTTTTCCCAAGCTCTTCTGATCCTGATGGTCCAGGGCCATGATTGGGGTTTGGTCAACTCAATGACCAAGAATGGGTTATGTTGGGGAAAGCCATGTGCTGTGTGCTACAGCACAGTAGCTGGAAGATTCCTTGACTGGGAGAGCTAAGAGGCCTCCAGAAGAGATGCTCTTCAGAGACCACTGAGAATTCGAGCTGGGTATCAGTCAAGATCTATCCATCCTGGCATCTGCAGCTAATCTGTCCATCCTTGATGCCTGCATTCTATCCATCCTGTTCATCCCTGACATCTGTATCCTACCCAACCTGTCCACCCCTGATGTCTGTATCCATCATGTCCAGCCCTGATGTTTGTATGAATCCTGTCTGTCCCTGACGTCTGTACCCATCCTGTCCACCTCAACATTTGTATTCTATCCACTCTGTCCACCCCTGACATCTATATCCTATCCATCCTTTCCACCTCTAACGTCTGAATGTCTGTAATCTACCCATCCTGTCCACCTCAATATCTGTATTCTATCCACTCTGTCTATCCCTGACACCTGTCTTATCCATCCTGTCCACCCCTGACATCTGTAACCGTCCTGTCCATCCCTGATGCCTGTATCTACCCTGTTCACCCCGATGTCTGTATCTATCCTGTCCACTCCGACAACTGTACCCATCCTGTCCACCCCTGACATCTGTACTCATCCTGTCTGTCCCTTATGTCTGTATGAATCCTGTCCATCCCTGATGTCTGTGTCCATCCTGTCTGTCCCTGATGTCTGTATGAATCCTGTCCATCCCTGATGCCTGTATCCACCCTGTCCTCCCCTGACATCTGTATCCTATCCATCCTGTCCACTTCTAATGTCTGTAATCTACCCATCCTGTCCACCTCAACATCTGTATTTTATCCACTCTGTCTATCCCTGACGTCTGTGTTCTATCCATCCTGTCCATCCCTGCTGCCTGTATCCATCCTGTTCACCCCTGACATCTGTAACCGTCCTGCCCACCCCTGCTGCCTGTACCCATCCTGCCCACCCCTACTGCCTGTATCCACCCTGTCCACCCCTGATGCCTGTATCCATCCTGCCCACCCCTGATGCCTATATCCACCCTATTCACCCCTGATGTCGGTATTCTATCCACAGGTTCGCTTTGTAAACAGCACATGGGTGTTTGGGAAGGGAATGTGCCATGTCAGCCGCTTTGCCCAGTACTGTTCTCTGCATGTCTCAGCACTGACACTGACAGCCATTGCTGTGGACCGTCACCAGGTGAGGGCACCCACTCCTGGCACCATCCTCCCTCTCTGACTATGCCTGCCTGGTGTCTGTAGGGAAAGCTCTCACGACAGTGACTCATTCAGCCCAGCTGTCAGCCTGTGCACTTGTCTCCTTGTTGATCAATTCCGGCAAGGACACAAGGGATACTAAACCCTTTGGTAGTTGCAAAAGGTTATTTCCCCTTTGTTGTCAAAGTGAAGACTCACTGCTGGCATTTCCCATCTCTAAATTTAATGAATTATTTTGATGGTAGAAAATCAAACCCAGAAAATTACAGATGGAAAGGAAGAAGCAAGCAACTACAGGTCGGAGAAAGCTTTCAAGTGGGAGATGGAGTCTCTGGCCCAGACTGTGTAGGAGGAACACAAGCCAGGGTGTCCCGATGGCAGGAGCAGGTTGGATGTAGTAGCACAGGAGTGAGCATGTGGGGTAATACCCACGGGTGGTAGGCACTCAAAGAGGACCTAAGGACATCCATTTAGGAAGGGCCAGGTACTTGTTAACTCTGCGATTCATGAGCACATATTGCTGACTATTCAGTGGTTCTCAACCTTCCTAATGCTGTTCCTCCTGTCGTGGTGACCCCAACCATCAAATTATTTTTTGCTGCCTCTTCTACTTTTCCTCCCCCTCTTTCTTCTTCTTCTTCATGTTAAATGCACATACACAGCTTTCCCATGATCATATGACAAAACTAAAATGAGAATCAACATCTGTCTGGCTCCAAGCCATGCTCTGACCGCTAGACTGTCCTGCTCTGTGATAATTTAAGCAGACTCACGAGACAAGTATCTTTAGGACACAGATAATCAGGGTTTGTTTTGAGATGGTCTGAGAAGCATAAGGGCCAACAGAAAAATGATTTCAAAGACCCACACTAAAAGCATCGTACGCTGTGAAAAATGATTGTCTCAGAGGAATAAATGGCCCACAGTGTCTCATGTCACCAGCCACATCTAAGTGCCTCTGGATGACAGCTTTATAAGGATGTTCTTGAAGAGGTTTGCACATCAGAAGAGACACGGACTGTCCAAATTTGAGATATCTCTATTTCCAAAATGCCATGATCATGATAGAATCAAATCTTCATGCAGTACAAAGGCATCAAAGTCAGCTGAGAAAAGTCTGCACACAGCTACCTCTAGTCAACCCCTACTAATTCCATCAGAGCACTGGGGTACCTCTGCCACAGGGCCCAATCACAAATGGAAACGCTGTTAACATCTATTTTTATTTAAGCCTCTTCGAAGAGTTGATTGGCTGCCACACAATATCAGTTCCAAGATGCATGGAAGCCAGTCTGTGTTGGAATTTAGTAATGGCTTTAATAGGTTCTGTCAAATCCACTTCTGCAGTGGGTGACAGGAGATTACCCCTCATGGTTAGAACCTTCTACCAGGTTTGTACCCTCTTCTCACCCCTACCATGCTCTCCTCACTCACAAGAGGCCCTGGGACTGCCAGCAGTCACAGAGTCCACGTGACCCTCTGGAGCTGAGCTGAGGTCAGGGTGCGCTCCCTTCGATGCTCAGCTGCCGAGTGCAGCTCAGGGGCCGCCTGGATTCTTACCTGCTTCCGACTTCAGTGAAGACACCCTTTGCTTGTGTTCCAGGTCATCATGCATCCCCTGAAGCCTCGGATCTCCATCACCAAGGGTGTCATCTATATTGCTGTCATCTGGGTCATGGCCACCTTCTTTTCACTGCCACATGCCATCTGCCAGAAACTGTTTACCTTCAAGTACAGGTGAGACGTGTCAGTGGGACCAGCCTGGGGCTCAGGGGAGGTTGTAACCTACTGACCTTCTCCAGAATGGACCTAGACCACAGTCACAGGGAGTCAGCTGGAACCCCCTTGGATATGACTCTTCCTGGTAGCTATAGGTACACCTCCTCACTGCCTACGGCCTCACTGAATCGTTCTTACCATCTCTCAGCCCATGCCTAGTCTCTCTGTTGTTTTCCCTGTGCTCTTTTCAACTTTAGCTCTGCCTTACTCTTTAGCCTGTTTGTGAGGAGAAGGCAGCTGTTATCAGCTTCTGCCAACAGGAGGCACTGGTTCACACAGGCAGAGATGGTTTCCACTCTGTCACCAGGAGGCATTGGTTCACACAGACAGAGATGGTCTCCACTCTGTCACCAGGAAGCACGGGCTCACAAAGGCAGAGATGGGTCTCCTTCTGCCTTGTTTTAAATGAGCAAGATTCCAAGTCTCACAGAACTTAGAAACAAAACAAGCACGAGCATCAGCTTCTAAGGCAGGATTCTGAGACAAGTGTCTCCGCCAAGACCCAGCTTGGTCCTCACCAGAAACTCCTTCTTTCCCATACTCTCTAAAAACTACGATCTACTTCCTCCATGCAGACTCAGTGGAAGGGAGCTAGCATTTGAGATCTGAGTTGAACACCTAACTCACTACCTCCACACCGCACCCCTGCAGTTCATAGGCGCAGACCGGGAGCTCAGGGGTGGGGTGGGGTGGGGTGGGGCTTTGATTGGACTCAGCTAGTTCCCTGGGAATCAGCTGCTCCCTCCTTCAGTTTCTTCCTAGCCTATGTGAAAAACTAAGAAGTCACAGAGATGCTAGAGGCCTGCTTCCCACATTGTCTCCCTACCTCCATCTGTTTTAAAGATTCATGGGTTTCCCTTTGGGATGAGAACTGAGTACAAAGGGGACTCTAAGATTTCCTCAAGAAAGAGCTGACTTTCTGTGCAGAAACACTGTTCCCTCCCTCCCTCCCTCCCTTCCTTCCTTCCTTCCTGCCTTCCTGCCTTCCTGCCTTCCTGCCTTCTGCATCCATTGATTGATTGATTGATTCATTCATTCATTCTGCGGGGCCCACTGTGTGCAAGGCATGATGTTAGGTTCAGGAAATGTGGAGTCTGGAGTCTTCCTACCTCTATTAAAGGCCCTACTTTGTGGGGAGACCGAAGCATGATGGGATGATTAGACCACAGTGTCAAAACATCTGTAGCAGATGTGCTCAGCCCAGGGTAGGGACAAAGTGGAAATACTGGTTTCCCCACTCACAGTCTGCCCCAACCCCGTCTTATGCTTTCCCTCCCTCTTGGTCCAGCGAGGACATTGTGCGCTCCCTCTGCCTGCCGGACTTCCCAGAGCCGGCTGACCTCTTCTGGAAGTACCTGGACCTGGCCACCTTCATCTTGCTCTACCTCCTCCCCCTCTTCATCATCTCGGTGGCCTATGCCCGTGTGGCCAAGAAGCTGTGGCTGTGCAACACCATTGGCGACGTGACCACAGAGCAGTACCTGGCCCTGCGGCGCAAGAAGAAGACAACCGTGAAGATGCTGGTGCTCGTGGTGGTCCTCTTTGCCCTCTGCTGGTTCCCCCTCAACTGCTACGTCCTCCTGCTCTCCAGCAAGGCCATCCACACCAACAACGCCCTATACTTTGCCTTCCACTGGTTTGCCATGAGCAGCACTTGCTACAACCCCTTCATCTACTGCTGGCTCAATGAAAACTTCCGGGTGGAGCTCAAGGCCCTGCTGAGCATGTGCCAGAGGCCACCCAAGCCTCAGGAAGAGAGACTGCCCTCCCCAGTTCCTTCCTTCAGGGTGGCATGGACAGAGAAGAGCCAGGGCCGGAGGGCTCCGCTAGCCAGTCACCACCTGCCCTCTACCCAGATCCAGTCTGAGAAGACAGATCTGTCCTCCGTGGAGCCCATTGTGGCCATGAGTTAGGGGAAGCAGGATGAGGTGGGGAAGGGCTCTGTCCGCTCACAACTGACTTGATACTCAGTGTTGGAAAGTCCTACAGAAGCAGTGAGATGCTCGGGTTCCTAGAAACCTGTCCAGTGCCCCCCTGCTCCCCTGCAATCTGATATGCAAACCACCTAGAAGGTGCCACAGGTGTTGTGCCCAGATCTTTGAGAGCCCCCTCAGCTCCAATGGGAGCTGACTCAGTCCACCCCCAGGTGCCCGGCACCTGCCACCTTGCCCTGCCACTACTGAACACCCACAGGCGACCACGTGCCCAGAAAACAGCTTCACTAGCCAGAAAGAACGGCACAAAAGCTTTCAGAAGTCACTGGACCAAGCGTAATCACACATCTTCTATGGCTGTGACTCTATCCATGACCAGACAGGACCCATTTTGGCTTCTTAAAATAAAGAGAAATTATTTATCATTACTATTTTCAGGAAAAAATTTTCAGAAAAGTACAGAAATGAATTAAGATCACCCTGTTAGCCCATCAATCTGTAAAATGCCTATTAGTGTGCCGTGAATTTGTAACTTTGACCACTGTGTGTGTGTACATGTTTGTAGCTTTAAAATTCTGAATTCCATGTGTTCATTTAGATTGTAATAATTAGCAAGAAATGGAGGTACGTCACAGTACTCCTGAACCCCCCATAATCATCAGTGGGGTCCCTCAGCATAACCGAAGAGAAGTGGGGAGGGCAAGTTAAAGGCTGGCTCCATCTTGCAGCCAATGGTGGGTGGGGCCTGGTCCTCCCCTAGGCGGTAGCCATCAAAAGGAGCAGTACAAGGGGCTGGGAGGTACGACCCCCCCTCCCCCAGCCCCCGGAAATGAGAGAGGGTTCCGCTTTCACGGGCAGTGAGGGAACCTGCTTTCCAATGAGCTGGAATAATTGTGCTTTGACACCTCGTCTGCCCGAGCCGTCTAGACAGGACATTTCTCTTTGTTGTCTGAAAGATGAGATTTTTTTCACACCAATTCCTGAAACAAGATTCCCTGTCAACAGCACCTGAAAAATTCATGTGTCATTTTCCCAAACCTACAGGCTTCTTAAAGCGGCTCTATTCCTTAAGGGCCCATTTGTCAGAGAAATCTCATTCCAGAGAGCCAGTTTTCTCATCTTGCATGTGTTCTCAGTGGCTCTCAGCGTCACCCAGAGAGTGACGTGTCGGGTGGGACAGAATCTACCCCGCCCCCCAGGCTCAGGGCAGCTTTGTGGCATCTGTGCTTAGTTCAGATTCTTGTCTCATTTCAGAGAGGTCTCAGAGACAAGCGAAAGCTCCACCTTTGTGGCGCTGAGTGGGGGACTGAGGTCTGAGGGAGGAGGGTCTCATCCAAGACTCATTTAGATCTCTCAGTTGCTAACTGAAGCACAACTTGGTTGTAGCTGCTTCCCTGTAGTGAGTGAGGGGAATTTTTTAAACTAGTCTATTCATGAGAATGCTAGAAAATTTCCAAGATTATATATATATATATATATATATATATATATATATATATATATACACACAGTTTTTTTAAATGACTTGGGGAGGGCAGCAAAAGACTTCTAAATTTAAAGTGGGTTAGGGGGCTACAGCTTCCATGTCTGTCCTGATCCCTGTGATGTCATCTAGTAACTGTGAGCTTAGAGAGTCAGGAGAGGACAGATTGCAGGGACGTACAGTGTGTCTTCCCCTGGGAACTGTGGGAAAAACTTTAGTCACACCTCCCTGCAGGCAGTTAGAGCTAGCGCCACGTCGCAGAGTCAGCCCTGAGGTCTGGGTCTCCTCTTGGCACCCATCTGCTCCCTGTCCTCGGCCCCTGCGTGCTTCTGAGCAAATGTGCCTGGTAATCGTGAGCGCTGTCTTTGTGAAGCCTGAGTTTTTCCAATCTGCTGTAAAGTGTGCTTCATTGTAAATCTCTAGGCTCAGTAAAATCTCTCCTCCGTGTGCTGGCTGTGTTTCTTGGATGGGTGACCGTGTCACAACAGTTGGTGACCTTAAAAACAGGGATCGGCATGGATTACATGAAGAGTACAAGGAGATTCTCAATGCAAAGCGCAGACCTTTAGCTTAGGAAGTCTGGGCCCAGAGACAGCGGAGAGAGTAGAGAGACTCTGACTCTTTGGCAGGAGCTGCCCTGCCCTCTTTGGGGGTGACACATCTGTGATGTACGCTTGGACCCCAAGCAACGTTTGTCTCTGGTAACTGAGAAGGACACAGAGCTGCTGCAGGAGCCTGCTCCCAGTGGCAGCACCAGTAGACTGCCTCCCCTGGGCGTGCTGTGACTGACGCTGTACTAGGCCTGGGGTTCCACTATAGAGAAACACCCTGGTGCCATCTCATGTGACTGTTACGGTCAGTTTTAAAGACAGAGGTCAATGACGGGGACCTGATGACCTAGAAAAGAAAAGCCAAAGAAAAAAGAGATAGGAACTTGGATGTGTGGATGCTTTCTCAGGCAGCGGATGGCAGGGACTTTAAACTCATGGTTGCTCGCTCCCTGCATTCTATGGGCTGGGCATCAGTATTTCTGTGTCTCAGAGAAGAAACTGAGGCCCAGCAAACGTAGATAACTTTCTGAAGACAACAGTCTAAACTGAAAAGTATCACCATCTAGGAGGTCAAGTTCTGTGAAAGTATAGCAAAGAAGCCTGTGTTTTTATTTTGATCTCATATTCCCCAGTGTTTTAATGGCAAGGTTTTATCCGGGGGTGGGGTGCAAAATATGTTAGCATCCCTAAAAACTAGGGCTTGATTTACATGGTTTGGGAAATACTTGAGTGAGGCTAAAGCCTCCACGGATCAGGGGTCATTGGGTCAGGGGTCAGGCAACATGGCATGGCTGCCTCTAGGGCACAGACCTGGCAAAAGTCATCCCCATGCTGCCGGTACCCATAAGACTCTGGTAAGCTGCCAAGGTCAATAACCATCCTGGATCTCTCGGTGTGTCTATGAGGGTCTTTCAGAGAGAATTTACCGTGGAAGGAAAACTCACTCTGAGGTGAGCAGTGTAATCCATTGTGTGGGCCGGGGAGGGTGGGCTGGACCAATTAAAGAGAAGAAAGGGGAAGCTAGTGGAGGGCCAGCATCCGCTTCTCTGCTTCCTGGTCCGCTGAGATATGAGCAAGCCCCTCTCACCACCATATGGAGTGATATGCCACCCTGCCTTCTCTGCATGGTGGGCTGTATCCTGAAACCATGAAGCCAAACAAACCCTTCCTCAAGCATCTGGCAACATCAACAAGCAAAGTAACCAAGTAACTGATGCAGAGTCCACCATGGCTGCCTGGCCCCCAGGAATCTGAGAAGAAGGCTCACTGAGGATGCAGGCCTGTCTCAGAGTGAGCCTGAAGGTAGCAGACTCATACTATCAGAGACCAGTCATTAACATCTTTAGCATCTCCATGTACCCTCTGGGGCCAATTTCAAGCAGTAGTTAGGGAAGAGAGGAAAAATGGTGCAAAGCAGTGGTATTTAATATGAGAAAAGCCTGGGCTGAGTCTCTTTCTGGGTTGTTGGAAACAGTCTCACAGACAGCTATGAAGGGACAAAGTGGTTGGTTTCAACAACCTCTACAATACGCCTGCTTCCAGTCCAACAGGGATCATTGTCAGACTGGTCAAGAATTAAGATGCTCCGTTTGCATATGAGGAGACAGTAAAGGCACTAGAGACACGAGACTCATGACATTGAGTATCACAGTTGGGGTGAAGAGCTGATGTCAGGTGTTAGATACGGGTTCTTCTACAGGTTTTTGCACTGGTTTAGGGTAGTAGGGTATCATAGTATTAAAAGTAATTAATTAAATCATTTACCAGATAGCCAAGAGCAGATCACACTGGACTCCTGCTTAGAGTGTGCTGTAGACCAAGGACTGCAATAAATCTAGTTAGGACCCTGCGGCTTGCACACCATTAAACCCACCCACCAATAAAAGGCCCAAACAGCAAGCTGATGAAAATGGAGAGTTAGAGGCCCAGTGGTGTGGGAGGTACTTCTGTCTATGTGTTGCTTTTATTGGTTAATGGATAAAGAACTGCTTTGAGCCTATGGCAGGGACGAACAGAACTAGGCAGGGAAAGCTAGGCTGTATGCTGGGAGAAAGAGGGCAGAGCCAGGGAGATGCCATGGAGCTGCAGGAGACAGACATGCTGAAACTTTGCCTGGTAAGCCACTGCCACGTGGCAATACACCAATTAATAGAAATGGGTTAAATTAAAATGTAAGAGTTAGCCAATAAGAATCTAGAGCTAATGGACCAAGCAGTGATTTAATTAATATAGTTTCTGTGTGATTATTTCAGGTCTAAGCTAGCTGTGTGGCTGGGAACTAACAAGCAGCCTCCTCCTCCAACAGCCCAGGCCTTCACTTTTCTACCCTGTTCTTTCCAATCAGGTTACACCCATATCTGGATCATTACAATATTTAGATCAACCTCGCCCTTTCTCCTAAAGCCCAGGGATCTCCTCAGAAGAGAAGCCTGAGAGGTTGGAAGAGGCGGAGGTGGCAGAGGGCTGCATAGGAACAGGCTCAGTGGGGCAGCTGTTCAGATGAAATTCTGCACAAGCCCTGTGCAGGACCTGGCCAGACAGAATCCCCGTGAGGAGGAGGAGGGAGTCAGGGAGTCCCACCCCTAGCTGAGAAGTTGTTGGTGACTGACAGCTGGTGAGGGAGAGTGAGCCCTTGTTGGTCGATCCTGCTCCAGGCATGGCCCCGTATCCGGGAGTACCTGGGAACTACAAACTGGATTCGATGGTTTACAGAAAAAGTTAGAGGGAGGTGTAGGGAGAATTAGTAAAACTGTTTTTCATAGGCAAGGAGAGCTCGCTGTCAGGACGACAAGGATAGGCAATCATCTTTTTCTTCTCAGGGCAGCCTCCTCACTTGGAGTTGAAGTTTGCCTCTGCTCTTGACTTCTGTGCCACTGTGGCTAACTCTCCCCCAAACTTTCACAATGTTAAAATCCCACTGTGTGATGTGAGCTTCATGAGAGTTATGCCAAGTCTCCCCCCCGGCCTATGTTGTGCCGTCAGACCTCCCATGGAATCTTCAGTCCCCACCCTGACAGGCTTATTCTCTATACCCTCATCTGCTCTTGAGGGCTGCCTTGCTACCTGCTACCGGGTAAGCCTAGCAGCTTCTAGGGTCCTCTGTCTTGGTCTGTTGCCTTATTTTGAAAGGCTACATCTTCCCCAAGAAAAGGTGCTTAGAAGCTCATATTTTTTTAGACCTTATTTGTCTGAAAATGGGCTTAAATTCATACTTATTCAGTAGTGTGTCTGAATTTAGGTAATGGATTAAAATCATTTTCTCTTGCAATTTTGAAGGCATTTGAATTAGTTTTAAATTACTGCTATAACAAATTACCACAGTCTTAGTGGCTTACACAACAAAATTGCTTGCCAGGGCTGCAAAGTCTGCCATGCATGGGATGCTGTCTTCTGCTGGGCTTGAGAGCTTCCAGAGGCCACGTGCATCGCTCTTGACTTCCTTCCTCCAGTTTTGAAGCCAGCAGCATTGCGTCTGAGCTGCTTCTGGGACCACATTTCCCTTGGACTCTTTCTGAGATCTTCCCTCACTAGTTTTCAGGGTCATGTGCTTGTATTCCACCCCCCTGGGTAATCCAGGATACTCCAAATCTTAAATCAATTTATGAATATAACTCCCCTCATCCTGAACATGCACTCAGGACCTAGACATTGAAAGGTGGGCATTTGGGGGAGGGCCATAGTCCTGCCTACCAGTATAGGGTTCTATTAGCCCCTACTGCAAAAATTGTTGTTTTCCTTTCTCTCTATGCTACTCAAAAATGGATATTGGCACTGACTAGCTTCTGTAGTTCTTCAAGGATGTGCTGTGGCATTGGCTCATTGTTTTCAAAAGAGCAGGGACTTCAGGGACTTCAACCTGGTGCCAACTGCTCTCACGCTTGGAATCAGTTGTTTAGTATTTCAGCTATGCTGGGCAGCTCGGATCCCAGAACAGACTCATCGGCACACAGGGAGTACATAGGAGCCCAGTTCTCCTGCTCCCATGACCTCAGAAATCCAATCAGTTAGAAGGAATGCTGCTAACCCTTTGTGCCATGGGCACCAGTGCCTTCCCATCCAGCAATGCCATCCTGTTCCTCAATGCCTTCAAAACCCATGAAAGAAGGCAACTCCAGATGCATTTTCTTTTCTTTTCTTTTCTTTTTTTTTTTTTTTTGGTTTTTTGAGACAGGGTTTCTCTGTGGTTTTGGAGCCTGTCCTGGAACTAGCTCTTGTAGACCAAGCTGGTCTCGAACTCACAGAGATCCGCCTGCCTCTGCCTCCCGAGTGCTGGGATTAAAGGCGTGCGCCACCACCGCCCAGCCAGATGCATTTTCTTGAAAGTTTATAGGCTGCTTCCACTTGGGAAACAAATCTGTTGTTACCAGTGGTTTTGCTGTGGGACACACACACACACACCCCTTGAGTGCACTGGCCCCAAAGACTGACTTGTGGTGGAGGTTTGGTCCTCTGGGCAGCAATGTCTCCAGGTAATACTAGGTCATGAGCGCTCAGATCTTATGATGGATTAAGCCTGCAGTGTGTTCACAGCTGCATGTAACACAGAAAGGCAGCAGACACTGGAGAGGTGGGGCCATTTGGACAAAGAATGCCACTAAGGACACAGCCTTGAAGAGTGTGGGCTGTACCCGTGCTGTTAGCTTCAGATGGTAAGAGGGGAGCAGCTCTATTATGGGCTCCTGGTTCTTCCCCACTACAGGCCACAAAGCAACAGAACCAAGTGGCCATGGCAGAGGGCCGGGGAGAGACACTGCAAGCATAGCCCAAATATTTTCTCCTTAAATTATCTTTCATAGGTATGGTATTTTATCATAGCAAGGGGAAAGCTATAACACCATGCTCTTGAAAGTTGAAATCTGAAAGCTATTTGTCACAGGGTCTCAGAGAGGTCACAGGACTTCCGGGATTATGGAAAAATGAGGTTTAGAAGCTAAACAGGCAGAAGCATCTTGGGAGATGTGCTCAGTTACTGCGTTGCTTGACCAACATTCAGCTCTTGGAGAGCGAGCGTCTGTCGCAGCTACCGTGCGTGATGCAGTTTCTGTCTGCGGGAAGAGCTCACTGACCTGAACACAGCATTGCCTTTGTACAGCTCACTTTGCCCTCTAAACTTCATGACTGTCCCCATTCCAGAACATGGCATGCATATAAGTCAGAACACAGGGGCTGGGATTGTGCTTTGTTTTGTAGTTCAGGCCTCTACAGGATAAGAAAGAAGTGGGACTGAGCATCAGATAAACTGTTCTGATACGTTTGACAGGACAGAGATGGATAGAAAGTAATTTCTTTGGCAGTTTAAGACTTACCAGCACAGTAACAGATGCCTGGAATCCTAGCACTTGGGAAAGGGAGGTAGAAAGGTTGTTAATTCAAGGCAAACCTGGGCTACAAAGAGAACTCAAGGCTACCTCAGGTCACAGCAAGACCCTTGCTCCAGAAGGAGGAGGGCCTTTTATTCTAGAATGACAGTTTAATATGCTATGGTTTCCATCTGTGTCCCCAGATCATGTGTCGAAGGGTTGACCTTAGTGATTCTGGTGCTCTCTGGAAGTGGGGACCTTTAGGAGGTAGGGCTTAGCGGACAGAAGTTAGGTCATTGGGAACATGGGGCACCCAGTTCCTTCCTTCTCTTGCTCTCCCTGTGCTCTGCTCCACACTGTGTCCCACCCCCACCTTGACGTACAGCCTTACTACAGGCTTGACAGTCACAGGCCAGCCAGCAATGGACTGAATTCAGTTCAAATAAGTTTGTTCCTGTAAGCTGACCATCTCAGGGACTTTGTTACAACAGCGGAAATCTGCCACGTGGGATGCACAGTGTCCACAAAGCACTGAGTGTCCTTAGCACTGAGAGGAAGCACTTGATTGTGCTGCTTCTGGAAGCTAGTGTTTGTGACAAGGGTCAGCTGCTTGAGGGACATTCATTTGTAGGAGTGTTTTATGTTACTTTGTTTTTTAATTTTCTAATCTTATTTAAAGATAATCAACCAAAATGTAGATACAGCCTCACATAGATATCAGTTGTGTGTGGTGAATCTTTCTTTACTGTCTACTGTTTTGACAGGTCTCGGGTCCACAGGGCCATAGTATGCTGGTACTAACTGACGTCACCATGCTGTGTGACAGGTCTCCAGGTGTTTTCACCCTGACATGGACTTCTGCCCCCTTTAATGGACATCACATTTCTCTCACTTCCCCATGTCCCTCGCCAATCACCACTCTGTGCCCTGCAGCTATGAGTCCAGGTTTAGATGCCACATATGAGGGACAGCAAGCTGTAGCTTTACTTCTGTGTCAGGCTTATTTCCCGCACCATGTCCGCCAGCTTCCGCGCAGGCAGCTATTTATTTATATATCTCTTTATCTTTGACATTTTGGGCTTCAGTTGCTGAGTGTGTAGGTGTGTTATTTGCTTTAGTTTATTTGGTTTAGAACTCTGTTTAATCCTCCACTCCAAGGATTTGTCTTTTCTAATAAATTCTTCAAACTCACTTGATAACATCACCTCAAATATTAGCTCTTCCTGTTTTTCTTTTTCTTATTCTGTAGCTCTTGTTATTTTATGTATTGTATTAGATCTTCATCGCTTCTTTTCTTGTTTGTTTTATTGTTCTTTAGTTTCCAAAGGCAGAGACTCATGTATCCCAAGCTAGCCTCAGACTTGACTTGCAGCCCAGGCTAACCTTGAACTCATGATCCTCTGCCTCCCTCCAGGGGCTGGTTCACTAGCACAGCCAGATCCTCTCTGATGCCTCGCTTCTTTGTCATGCTTTCCATTTTTATTTGTCTGTGTTGCATCCTCTGTAATTTTTAATGATATTTTAATTCATTTTCTTTACCTGAATCCAGTCCCCTTATTTGTTTTTTAAAATTCAAATATTTTTTCATATTCCTAGTATAGCTACATATCTATTTAAGATTTTTTGTGTATGTGCCTATGTGCATGCATGCATGCATGTGCCTGTGTGTGTGTGCTATGTGCGTGTGTGAGTGAGTGTGTGTGTGAGAGGAGAGGTACTGAGGCCAGAGGCATCATAGCTCTCTGGAGTTGGATTTACAGGCTGTGATAAGCTCCCACCACCATGCTCCCTGCCATGATGATAATGGACTAACCTTCCAGAATTGTAGGCGAGACCCCAAGTAAATCCTTTCCTTTATAAAAGTTGTCGTGTCTTTTCACAGCAAAACAACAGTGATGGAGACAGCAGTCTTCGTTATGTTCCATCCATTCTCACAGTGTCTCTTTAAAGAGAATTACTAGGCACAGTTCACGTGAAGTAGCACCAGTTACCCTCCACCTCCGAGAAGATGAAGCGTCTTCAAGCATTAGTTACAACTCTGCTTCCTGGAAGAGTCATCTCTTCTCCTACTTCCTCATCATTTCCTATCTCTAGAGACAGTGCAGTTGTTTTCTATTTGGGTTGTAGCAATGCCGTTTCATTTATTATACTGCTTAAGTAGTTGCAGACTTTTCTAGAAGAACTCTTCTCCTCAGGCCCCATGTCTGTTTGGCATGCTCTTGTTGGTCTAGGTTGGGATGTGGCTTTTTGGATCAGCTTTAGAATTTTGCTGATCTCTGAAACTGTGGAATGCTCATGACTCATCTTGCATATTTCTTGCCTTTGCCTAGAATTATCTATTTTCCTAGGAGGACTGGCTCCATTGATTGGAAGAAAATTGTAGGCATCAATTACTGACATGCTAGGTGTGCCCTTTCCGACTAGGATGTCATTGCTTCTAAGGCCTCTAGCAGGCAAAGCACTGGCTGTGAGTATTTCAGCACCCATGTTTGCACTGAGTCTCACATGAGCTCATCCTGAGGTTCTCAGAGAACTCTGACCCATTATCAGACGATCATTCCGTTAACGGCCTCTGCAAAACAGAAATGCTAGCTCCTAACAAAGTCTGGTTTATCAATATTTTCTTTCACGCACAGTATTTTTCATGCTGTAAGCACTGTTACTATTTTTATTCTTAAGTAAATAGTAAGGTAAATATACAGTTTCAAATGTTGAAGTTCAGAAATTAAAATGCTGAGGGTAAGAAGCAGCTCTGTGATCTTCATCCTCAGCCAAATGTCCTTTGCTGATGCCTGCAGCAGTGGGCTCCTGCTCTCTGGATCATGGATGAAGATTGGGCGTGTGTGGCCGAGTGTATCTCGGACTCGGCACTGGGGCCCGAGTCACGAACTAAAAGCGGCACCCGAGAGCATGCTGTGTTAGCTAGTGGGCTACGTGCTTGAGTCCAATCGCGCTTCCTAAGCTGAGGTAGCTAATCTTGCTCGCAAAGGCTGGGAAAGATCGAGCTTGCCCCCGCCCCCCTGCCGGGGCGGGGGCAAAATAGTCCAACCTTGAACGCCAAAATGTAATGGCGTAAATGAATGTAGACAGATTGTAAAAATATATACAGCTTTAATGGGGAAATAGGCTTACAGAACCACCGTTTAGGCAGAGACCAGGAAAGCAGAAGGGGCGGCTGGGAGAACTCGCCAGATTTATAGGTAAACATTAGCCCGAGGCGAACACGCCCCCTAAGGGGCTGGACTTATCCCTACATGGATGTAATTGGTTTCTCCTCTTACACGCTTCAACATACTCTTGACTGTTCCCCCTTGGGTCCCTAATCAGAAATGAGCCAAAAAGGGGGAAGGGAGACAGGGCTCTTATATGATGGGGTGACTTTATCCTCTCTGCTGTGGGCAGATAGTTATTTTGTGGATATTTTGGTGAGTCTTTAGAGACACCTCCAGAGGCCTCTTTATGCACAGGCAGAAAAGAAACATTTGGGTCCCTGGAACATTGTTCCTCAGCCTCCGGTTTACTAGGAATCCTTTCCACAAACTTCCCTTGCAAGATCCCCTAGACTTTCCCCAACCCAGTTCGAGCTCTGCTCTCTGTCCATGGAACCTATGTTTACTGAGAGACCCTACTTGGACAGTCTTCACTGAGATGACTCCAACACAGCGGATTTCTCCTTGTTCCGCCACCAAAGCAGTGGGGTCATAATTCACTCAACCTCTTATGGTCCCTGGACCAGAATTAGACGCAGGCTCACTGTGGCCCTATCATGGGTTTTCCTGAGTTGTTTCTTATGTGTGGGCAAAGGATTCTGTCTTTCACTACTGAGTCTGATATTGTCCTAGACACCTTCTCTCTCACTAAGGGTGTCCCATTCATTTCTTGTGGGTCATGAATTGTGTTAAATGGCTTTTGTCAGTGGCCACACCTGTTTGGTTTTCTCCTTTGTTCTATGGGTACACCACATTCACTGTGGTTTAAGAATGATAAGGACCTGGCATGCTTGAGAATAACCCTGTTTATGTGTGTGTGAGAACATGGCCACAAGGACCAAAGCATGATGTGTAGTGGTGGAACATACCTAATTCTTGGCTGGCATCTCTTTTTCTCTCTTTCTCTAAAAGGATAATTAACTAATATGATACGACGAATAGTAATTGCTATCTGCAGGAGAGACAGGATGCAGTGGAGTTCTGCGGCCTGAGGACACTGAGATTTCTCTGCTTAAAATTTTCAGCTCCCAACTCCTCCTCCGTCGAGCCTGGCCCCTGGAGGTTTCTGCTGTTGGCACATTTTAATGGTAAGCCGAGGGTTTGGGTCCTTCTGCAGTCTTCTATCTTCTGAAATTTCCCTTCCAAATATCTGGCCCGACTGAATTAATCTCCTTTATCTGGTATTACTTGTAGCTTTAATTGGCCTACTGGGGATGTGAGCACTGCCTGGGCCCAGGCTCTCCCCAATAGCTCCATCAGCACCCCAGCCTTAGCCTGCTGAGTGTTGGGTCTGCAATCCTGCCCCACCGCGCCCAGCCCAACCCTCTGTTGGTCACTCAGCTGTGCTCTGAAAGTCACCGTTTCTCTAGAGGAATGGCCTGACCACTCAAAGTCACCATTAAGTAAATCCCACTTTTCCCATTTGAGATTTCAAAGTAATTTCTGTTTTGCTGCAGAATCATCCATCTGTTAATAAACACATTTCCTTTAAATTATTTGAGTATTTATGATAATGGCCTTTTTGCTCTTTTGCTAATTGCAATGGGTAGGTCATCTCAGGGTGGCTTCTTCTGCCTGGCATTTCTCTAGAGAAGTGGTTCTCATCCTTCCTAATGCTGCGATCCCTTAATACAGTTCCTCATGATGTGCTTACCCCCAACTGTAAATTATTTTTATCGCTACTTCATAACTGCAGTTTTGCTACTGTTATGAATTATAATACAAATATTTGATATGTAGGATAGCTGACGCGTGATCCCTGTGAAAATATCATTAGACCCCTGTGGGATGGGGGCCCACAGGTTGAGAACCGCTGCTCTAGTGGGTGGGATCCATGTAATCAGATTAGCTCCCTCTGTTGCCCGTTTCCCTGACTTCTACTCATTGCCTTGGAAGGATTTATCTGACCCAACCATTCCATTATTCATCCATTTGAATGAAGCTTTAAGATTATTTTCACTTGGGCTGTGCATAATGACGACCACCGTGCATTTGGCCTCATTCCTAATGATAAGGTTGGCTTAGATTTTTACATTGCTTGGAGGCAGTTTTATTTCCATGCATGAATCAAGAAGTACAGGATACTATAACAGTAAATCTATATTATATACACTTGTCCAAACCCATAGAATGTACATCACCAAGAATAAAACCTATGGATTTAGTAGGTAATGACATGTCTATGCAGGTTCATCAATTGGAGCAAAAGAACTATGTAGACTGGGATGCTGTGGATTCGTGTGTGTGTGTGTGTGTGTGTGTGTGTACAGTGGTGCATGAGGGATCTTCATATTTTCTCCCCAATTTTACTATAATCTGAAATTGTTCTGGAAAAGAAATCCTGAGCTAGCTTGCTAATAGCCCCTCTTCCACTTCCTCATTTTTTTCAAACCTGTTTCTCAAACTTTCTCTACTTCTCATTTCTGTTGGTAAAAAGTTTAGTGATGTTAGATTAGTCTTCTCTGGCTGATGAGACACCAAAGGGCTCAAACAATGGAAGTTTGTTTTTTTGTGGTTTTGGGGACCAAAAGGTTTTGGTCCAAGAGGAAGCTATAAGAGCTGGCGTCTGATGAGACCTCTCTTCCTGGCTTGTAGGCATGTGTCTGTGTCCTCACATGACCTTCCTCGACAGAACCTGAGCCTCTGCCTCTTCCTATGAGGACACGAGTCCTTTCTGTCTATGGTTTACCTCATGGCTTCAGCATAATTGCCTCCCTAAAGGCCCATCATCAGTCACTCCGGAAGTGAGGGCTCCAACAGATGAATCTGTGAGCACCACAATTCGTCTGGTAATGGGTAGTCTCATGAACAATTTGTCTAATGTCTCCCTTTAGTTAATCACATTCCCACCATTTGTTTCGATGGACCCTTTTTGAGAATGTGGACAAGCGGCATCTGTGCTGACTTCCAAGAGGAAGTCAATGAGCTTGGTCAGAGACAAGAAGCCCGAGTTAAAGTGGGGAACACCAGAAAAGTCTCTAATTTGTGATGTTGACAAGGCATTCAATTTAGGCAGAATGAGAATTCATGAGGGGCTTGTAGACAGGAAGCATGCCCTTTGATCGAGTATGATTTGGAGGGCAATCAGGAAGCAGTGTGGATGTTTTTACATGTTAGCGGCAGAGGTTTGTCAAAGGATTGGGAGCAGCCTTTAAAAAATGTCAAGGATCGACTGCCTAATGTCAGCGAGACAGGGCAGTTTGTTTTTCTTGTCTTTGAGGGTAAAATAATGAAAAGTTCATACTGAAAATTTATTTGTGACTAGTTGGCTGTAGATCACCCCAGAAACATATCTGGGGGGCCATGGAATGTGACGATACCCTCAAACTTTAGCATGTGGGAAAATAGAAACAGCAATGCAAAAATCATACACACAGGAAGCCAGTCACCAGGAAAGCATGATAGACCATTTTCCATGAATTATCCCTGAGGGGAAAAAAATTGCTTTTGAGCAATGAATACATTTTATTTTGTTATTCAAAAGTACATTTTATTTCTACCAATTGGGGATTCTCTTTGAGGGAAGAAATGAATTTCTGTTGCCAGGGTTGAGAGAAAGGGGTGTGGCTTTTGATGAAGGATGGAAATGTAAGATTTTAAAATAACACTTTAATTTCATTTGTTTTAATTTTCCAACTAAACTCAACAGGAAGCAGTGAATTGAAAATATAGCAAGAAGCAATTCTATTCTGCAGAGAGGAGGCTGCTCAGAGCAGTCCCTGGGTAAAGTCTGAAGACCTGGAATTGCTTCCTCAGGGACACTGAGCCTCTTTGTCCTTGAATGTGCTCCTCTGGGAGGAGTCCTCAGTGGAGAAGCGACAGCTAGCCACGTGTCTCTTCCTGAGTCTCAGTAATCAGGAGAGGCAGGAGACTGCAGGGTGGGCATCCTGCCCTGCTAGGGCCAGACAAGAGGAGGCTCACCTTCATCACAACCTGCTCCAGTCTGTGTGCAGCCAGATGGATTGCCCTGAGCCTCGGTGTCGCTCTCTGCACCCCGGGGCTGCTGAAGGACTAAAGCAGACAGAAGAAGTGCTTGCACTATGGCAGTAGCTGTGTCATAAGGTGTGGCCTTTATTGATAGAAGACCGCTAACTTTGTTCATAAAAGGAGAAGGCAAATAAACTGAGGAAGCTAGCTGTGCCCAGTGTTGTGCCACAAGGTTCCCCACTCTGTACTGGTTATTAGGCGTCATTACAGTGCCAAACACTGGACAAGAAGGAGCTTAAGAAAGAAAGGGATTATTTTGGCTCATGGTTCGAGGGGAGAGGGTCCATCATGGTGCAGGAACATATTGATGGTGCAGAGGCAGCAGCAGGTTGAGATGACTGGTAGATGTCATCAGCAGCCAGGAAGAAGAGAGAGGCCAGACAGTATGTGGCTGTATGCTGAACCACTCCACCCTTCCCTAGCTCCGCCCCACCTCCCAAAGGCTGCACAGCCTTTCCAAAACAGAATCACCAGCTGAGAGACCGGCATTGCATGCTCAAAATGCAATCATTTTTCACAACCCTGGGAGGCTTTATTTTTCTCAAGTATTTAATTTTCTCTTTGTGTGGGAATTCTTAAGGCTTTTTTTTTCTTTTCATGCTTGGAGCTTGTTGGTTTAGAGAGCATCCAAGTCAACTAGGGGTGATGACCATTCCTACAGAGCATGCTGGTAATGCTAAGAAGCATAGACCCTGACCTGTGCAGTGGGCATAGATGGATGCTGTCCTTGACCTGGTGGCTTCTAGACCCTGACCTATGCTGTGGGCATAGATGGACACGTCCTTGACCTGATGGCTCCTAGACCCTGACCTGTGCTGTGGAGCCAAGATCTGTTTTGATACCCCCCTCCCTCCCCACACACATCAGAAGCAATAGCTTCATTCTGTCTCCCATGCTGGCCAAGGCCTGTCGAGACTACCATCCTGAGGAGTGAGCTCTTCTGTTGACTGTGGGAGAGGACATTGTTTCTATGTAGCAAGTGCTGTGTCTTAGCTTGAGGCTCTCATCTGGACTTCCATGCAATCAGGAATCTGTGCACTGGTTCATCGTCTTCACCAGGGCTGGACCATGGTGAAGTCAGTAGGATGCTAGGTAAAGTGTAAGGGGCAATTGCACAAATCTGAGCCTGAGTATTTCCTTTAGTTTGTACCATGGAACCTCATTTATTTCCTAAACTGACCTTCCTGTACAGGTCTTGTAGCCTTCCAATGGCTTTCTATGCTGTGCTGAACTGGCTCAAATCCAGACCCCACAGGCCCTTATTGGACCTCCTAGATGGTTCTCGTTGCCTACAAGAGCTTTTTCCTGTCCTCCTGCCTTTGATCCCACTACACCAGACTTGAAATCCTCTAAACGTTCTGGACTTTGGATATCGGGGCGCTTCTGTGTGGGAGTACCACTCATCCCTTTCCCTTGTAGCCAAACCAGGGACTTCTTCTTTACGGCCTAGTTTCTTTTTTTTACTCTTTGCTCGTACATTACATCTTGATCACAGTTTCTCCTCCCTCCACTCCTTGAAGATCTCCCCCACTCTCCCTACTCAAGAACCATTGTTCCTTCATTCCCTTAAAAAAAAAAGGAAGAAGAACAGGCCTCCCAGAGGTATCAACAGAACATAGCAGATAAGTTACAAAGAGACTAGGTACAAACCCTTCTATCAAGGTTGGATGAGGCAACCCAGTGAGAGGAAAAGGGTTCCAAGGGTGGGCAAAAGAGTTGGAGACACCCCACTCCTGCTGTTAGGAGTCCCACATGAACCCCCAGCTACACAACCATAAGGCATATTCAGGGGACCTGGTTCAGACCCATCCAGGGTCCTTGATTGTCACTTCAGTCTCTGAGTCCCTCTGAGCCAAGCTTGGTTGACTCTGTGCATTGTCTTCTTGTGGTGTCTACCTCTCTGGCACCTGTAATCCTTATTCTCCCTCTTCTTTGGGGTTTCCCTAGTTCAGCCTAGTGTTTGGCTCTGAGCCACCATTACCCCAGCACATCTTGCAGGCAGGACAGATTGTAGGTCAAAGGGTTTGTGGCTTGGTTGGTGTTGCAGTCATGCTGCTGGAAGCCTTTCCTGGATATAGAAGATGGCTGGATCAGGCTCCATATCCCCATTACTAGGCGTTCTCTCTAGGGTCACCCTTGTAGACTCCAGGGAGTTTCCACTGCCTAGATTTCCACATGGTCCTCCAATTCTAGTCATCTCTCCTAGTACACTCTCCCGCCATCCCTCCCCACCCTGATTCTTCCTGTTCCCATCCTCAGCCAAACCCAGCCCACACACAAAATAGATCCTATTTCCCTTTCCCAAGGAGATTCATGTGTCTCCTCTTATGCCATCCTTGTAACTTAGTCTCTCTGGGTCTGTGGATTGTAACCTGGTTATCCTTTACTTAACAGCTAATGTCCACTTACAAGTGAGTACATACCATGTTTGTCTTTCTGGGTCTGGGTTACCTTGCTCAGCATGTTTTTATTCTAGTTCCATCCGTTTGCCTTCAAATTTCATGATGTCACTGTTTTTAACAGCTGAGTAATTAATACTTCACTATATAAATGTACTACATTTTCTTTATTCGTTCTTTAATTGAGGGACATCTAGGTTGTTTTCAGTTTCTGGCTACTATGGATAAAAGCTACTATGAACAGAGTTGAGTACGTGTCCTTGTGGTATGATGTGTCTTTTGAGTATATACCCAAGATTGGTATAGCTGGGTTTTGAGATGGATGGATTCCCAATTTTCTGGAAAACCACCATATTGATTTCCAAAGTGGCTTTGCAAGCTTACACTCCCACCAGCAATTCAGGAGTGTTCTTGTTGTTCCACATCATTTCCAGCATGAGATGTTACTTTGTGCTATTGATCTTACCCATTCTGACAGGTATAAAATGGCATCTTAAAGTGGTTTTGATGTGCACTTCCCTGATGGCTAAGGATGTTGAGCATTTCTTTAAGTGTTTCTCAGTCATTTGAGATTCCTTTGTTGAAAATTCTCTGTTTAGATCTGCACCCCATTTTTAAATTGAATTATTTGGTTTGTTGATGTCTAGTTTCTTGAATTCTTTATAAATTTTGGACATTAGGCCTCTGTCAGATGTGGAGTTGGTGAAGATCATTTCCCTGTCTGTATGCTGCCGTTTTGTTCTGTTGACAGTGTCCTTTGCCTTCCAGAAGCTTCTCAGTTTCAGGAGGCCTCATTTATTGGCTGTTGGTCTTAGTGCCTGCACTATCAGTGTTCTGTTCAGGAAGGTGTCTCCTGTGCCAGTGCATTCCAAGCTGTTCCCCAATTTCTCTTCTGTAAGGTTCAGTGTATCTGCTTTCATGTTGAAGTCTTTGATCTGCTTGGAATTGAGTTTTGTGCAGGGTGATAGATATGGACCTATTTGCATTCTACATGCTGACATCCAGTTAAACTAGTACCATTTGTTGAAGATGCTTCCTTATTCAGTGTGTTTCTGGCTTCTTTATCAAAAAAGCTGGTTCCCATAGGTGTGTGGATTTACTTCTAGGTCTTCAATTTGATGCCATTGATCAATATCCCTGTCTGTTTTTGTGATACAAGTCTTTCACTTGCTTGGTTATAGTTACCCCAAAATATTTTATATTATTTATGGTTATTGTGAAGGGTGTTGCTTTCCTGATTTTTTTCTTAGTCCATTTATCATTTGTATATAGAAGAGCTACTGTGTTTTTTGTTTGTTCGCTTGTTCATTTACTTTATCTTGTTTTGTTATTGTTGGGTTGTTTGTTTGTTTGTTTGTTTGTTTTTGAGTTAATCTTGTATCTAGCCACTTCAGTAAAAGTTTATTAGCTGTTGGAGTTCCCTGATAGAATTTTTTGGGTTCTTATGTATGCTATTATATCATCTGCAAATTGACTTCTTCCTTTCCAATTTGTAGCTCCTTGATCTCCTTCAGTTGTCTTATTGCTCCAGATATGGAGAGAGTGGACAATCCTGTCGTGTTCCTGATTTTAATGGAATTGCTTTGAGCTTCTCTCCATTTAATTTGATGTTGGCTATAAGCTTGCTGTAAATTACCTTTATTATGTTTAGGTATGTCCCTTTTATCCCGAATCTTGCCTAGATTTTAACCAAGAAAGGGTGTTGGATTTTGTCAAAGGTGTTTTCAGCATCTAATGAGATGATCATATCTTTTTTTCTTTAAGTTTGTTTATGTGGTGTATTATGGTCATTTTCTTGGGCTTCAGCTATGTTGAAATATTCAGGTCTTGCTGTTGTAGGGTAGCTGGGTTCTGGTGGTGCCATCTTGCCCTGGCTCTGGTGATTGTGTTGTTACTCTGACACTTAGGCATCTGGGATGGGGATGATTATAGGCCTTGATGCTGATTTCTGAGTTTGTCTTTGTTGGATGGGTATTTTGTTCCTTGGTTTTTGTTTGGTTTTTGGTCTTTGTGGTCCGGATTTCTGGTGGTTGGTGTGACCTCTGGTTTGGTAGGGAGTCTTTGTCTAATTTGGGAACTAAACTTCTAGTGGCTAGCTTGGCCTTTGTGTAGCAGGGGTCTCTGCCCTAGTTGAGAGTTAGGATATGGTAATAAGGAAGGGAGTGGGAATTGGGGACACTGCATGAATGGAGGAGGTCCACTGGCGGGCTGCCTGTCTGTGGTTCTGGCAGGGTGTAGTCTTCAGTCCATCAGGGAGTCTCTGCCTGAGTTCACCTATGTGTTTTTCTAGCTTGCTTAGCTTGTATCTGTTCTTCTGAATGGCGTGGTCTGCTCCTGCGGAGCAGAAGTGTGCCCAAGTTGGGGCCAGGAGCACAGAAACAGGAGGGGACAGAGGTGTGGCAGGACATTAGGGGCAGTGGAATGTGTTTTGGGGAATTGAATCTAGGGAGTGGGGCCATTCAATTGGCATATGGGCCACTTACCTGTTCTTCTGACTGTGAGGCTTGTGCCTGGGCAGCAGAAGTCTGCCAAAAGGCCAGAGGACCGGCCTAAACACTGGATTACAGTACCTGATTTTCTTATGTTGAACCATCCCTGCATCTCTGGAGTGAAGCCTACTTGATCATGGGGGATAATTTTTTTATGTGTTCTTGGATTCAGTTTGCCAGTATTTTATTGAGTATTTTGGCATCTATGTTCATGAGGAAAATTGGTCTGTAATTTTCTTCCTTTGTTGAATCTTTGTGTGGTTTCAGTATCAAGGTGACTGTGGACTCTTAAAATGATTTTGTCATTGTTCCTTCTATTTCTATTTTGTGGACTAATTTGAGGAGTATTGGTATTAGCTTTTCTTTGGAAGTCTGGTAAAATTCTGTGCTGGAACCATCTGGCATGTACTTTTTCTTTCTCTTTCTTTCTTTTTTCCTTCCTTTCTTTTGGGAGATTTTTAATGACTGCTTCTATTTCACTAGGGGTTGTAGGTCTATTTAAATTGTTTATCTCATCTTGATTAACTTTTGCTCGCCTTACTTCTCATTTTTTACAGCATAATTTCTTTATTAATTCTTTGGAATTTTTCACATCATGCACACCAATTCTGCTTACCTCTCAGTCCCCCCACATCCTCTCCTCACATCTGAAGAGCTCCCCAAAGAAAAATTTAAAAACTTAACCAAAAACAAAGCAAAGCAAGAAAACAACAACAAAATACCAAAACAAAAACCTCCGTGCTCCTCCATCTTCCTGCCTCTCCAACACCTCGTCATTCATCCTGGTGGCATTGGGAGCAGTGTGTCACATAGTGTACCCTTTTACCCAATCAGTTTTACTAGCAAATGCTCATTGCAATGAGTCGCTGATCTGGTCCAAGGCCTCTGGTTTCTGGTACACCATCAGTGGATCCTCATCAGAATTCCTCTGGATTGTCCCATGGCCACCCGAGTCCTGGGGATCCTGTGGGTATCATTCCACAGGATCAGTCCCTTCATGAGCTCCAGCAGGTCTTAGATGGGGTAGATGTTAGGGTGCGCCAATGCAAGGACTGGCTGTGGGCTTGGGTAGTAGCTGAATTGGTCAGTCCTGGCCCCTGGGGCCACATGCCTCAGGTGGGGATCGGTGGGCGGAGCCATCTCAACATGTGTTACTTTTATTGGTTGGTAAATAAAACCGTTTTCGATCAGTGGCTTAGTAGAGTAAAGTCAGGCAGGAAATTCGAAGAGATACATAGAGAGAGTAGGCAGAATCAGAGAGACATCATGTAGCTGCCGAAGGAGAAGACACCAGAACTTTACTGGCAGGCCACAGCCTTGTGGTGATACACAGATGAATAGAAATGGGTTAATTAAGATGAAAGAGCTAGTTAGGAATACACCTAAGCTATTGGTCAAACAGTATTGTAATTAATATAGTTTCTGTGTGATTATTCAGGTCTGGGCAGCCAGGAAACATGAACTCAGTCTTCAGTTACTCAGCACAGCCCTCTGATTCCATCACTAATGCTCCTTATGGCCCACTGAAGTGACACAGGCCACAGACACCAACAGAGACCCCAGCTGCCGCTGGATCACAGACCCAGACACTGCCCTCAGCAGCAGCTCAGGCCTGGAAGACACCATCGCCCCAAGTGGCAGCCCAGGCCACCGACCAGCATGACTCCAGTGGCAGCATGGCCCTCTTACCTCCTGTTTGTTAAGGGTTGAATTGGGATCACAGCCTCACATCCTGAGAACAGGCTAGAAATCCTGGTACTTCCTAGTCTTGCTGTGACAGAAAGTGACTTAAAATGGGGCTTTAGTTTAGCAATGCTGAGGTTAAAGGTATGCACCACCACACCTGGCTGAAAATGTCTTGTTACTGTGTACACGCACATGAGTGTGGATCTCTGTTGGTCCGTCCTCCCCATCCACAGTGAGCTTCCACAGTGGACCTCAGCTCGGCATGCCATGTGACCAGAGCTTTCACCCACTCAGCTGTCTCTATGCCTCCCTCTGACCATTTTACTAATTCCAAGATCCCATGGCATGGCACGGTGCTGCCCACGTTTGGGATAGGTCTTCTTCCATCTGGAAATGCCCCCGCTGACACTCCCACAGATGTGAATCACTAAGGCTCTAGATGCTTTGGGTGCCAATCAGGCTGCCGTGAAGATTGGTCGCTGTAGGAGCCCTTCTTCTGTGGAAGCGGGGAAGCCTAGTTTTCTGAGGCCCTTTGCAGACTTCTTCCTGCTTGCCTGACTCTCCTACTCAGTCTGTTGCTGCCTGAGGGAGGAAATTAGGTTTTATCTTTAAGGAAGACCTGCTGTGTGTGCAGCCCAGAACCACTGGGAAAGACTATTTGCTAAATGTCTGGGAAACAGAGTATTGACAAACATGTCTGTACTGTCTCTCTTTAAAGCTCTCCCCCGCTATTCTAATAGCTCTGATGGCATTTGGACTCGATCAGGAGGTCTCACCACCTAAGAAATGAGGGTGTCAGCACCTCCGTGAAGAAAATGACCACAGAGCAGAGATGGGGGATGACAGCGCACAAAGCAGAGCCCTTTCCAGTAGGAGAAAGGAGAGATCACTGCGCTGCGGGGAGAGAGGGAGGGAGGGGGAAGGAGGGAGGAAAGAGAGGGGGAATGAGAGGGGGAGTAGAAGGATGGAACAGAGGAGAGGAGAGGAGAGGAGAGGAGAGAGAGAGAGAGAGAGAGAGAGAGAGAGAGAGAATATGCTCCTTAAACTATGCCTTCTTCCCCAACGCCTAAAGGGGCAGGTCAGAATAGTCTAAAATGTCTAAACTGGGCTCTCCATTTTCAGACATGTGTTAAGTTGACTGCCAGCTCCAGAGAGAAGCACACACCTGTCCAGTGGTGTCAGAAAGAGGCACACACCTGTCCAGTGGAGGCAGGAAGAGGCCCACACCTGTCCAGTGGTGGCAGGAAGAGACACACACCTGCCCAGTGGTGGCAGGAAGAGGCCCACACCTGCCCAGTGGTGCCAAGGGAGTAGAAAACAGAAAGATTGAATGAGGGACTAACTATCACTTGGCCATCCCTACTGTATGTCAGGCATTCTGTCTGCCCTGATTTCTTGTGCTCCCTGATCTTATTATAAACAGCATTTGTCCATTTCTGGAAAGAAGCAGAAGGCCCAGGAAGAACTGTGCAGGGAACAGCTCCTTCCTGAGACACGCCCAGGCCTGTGAAGCTCAGCCATTCAGTTGGCCACAGCAAGTCAAATAGACCATTCCTCCTCAGGCGCGGTGCTGATAAGTCTGCTGTGCAGTAGGCAGCCTGTGCTCTCCAGCAGAACACAGTGCACCTGGGAGAGCGCTGCGCTTTTGTGGAGCAATTACCCTGCTCTGTGCAGGAAATAGGGCTGGAGATGGAAGGCATGGGCAGAAATCGCACCCTGAGTGATGAGCACCCGGCAGGCAGCCATTTAGCTATTAATTCATTAAGTATGGGTACTTACATCTGCCATGGACGGCAGCAGTAAAACTGAAAAGGTGCAATCGTTTTCCTCAAAGAGATGATGATTAACTTCTGGGGACTTAAGAGATACAAGCTCCTGCTGTGTGGTGCGACAAGTGTGGAGAGGAGGGGTGTTATCCTGCCCCCACAGTGAAAGGATCCCAGGCCAGCGGACCTGGCTGGACTCTCCTCTCCTGGACAAGGCACCTAGCATCCGGTCATCTTAGGGCAACAGAGCTTCCTGCAGTGAGGATCACCCCCACTTTAGATGTGAGATCCAGTTCCTGTGCCCCCAGGCCACCTGCCACCTGCACCTGCCACAGGCAGGTTTCAGGCTTGGATGGCTTGATAAAAACTTCACACAACTCAAGAAGGGCCTCTACTCACTAAATACGCTTTTGTATGTGCTAGTGTGTGAGTTCGTGTGTCCACATGTGTCCATAAGTCTGTGCATACATGTGATTTGTGTGGAGGTGTGTGTGTGTGTGTGTGTGTGTGTGTGTGTGAATACATGCGTGCAGGTGTGCCCAGGGACCCACCTGTCTCCCTAGTGCTGGGATTACATGTGTGTACCATCTTGCCCAGTCTTTAAAAGGTGGGTCCTGGAGTTGAACTTGGGTTCTCATGCTTGCAAGGTGAGCATTCTACTGACCGAGCTATCTCCCCAGACAGATATGCAGTGTGAGGTTGATGAGAGACACAGAGTTTCTGTCCTTGGGGAGTCAGGGTATCCTCTCCTGGCATGAGAAGCTCCTCTGAGCTGCGGTGTGCAAACCTGCCATTGCGATTTCAGAACGCTTGTTCAGTAGGCGTTATGTGCTTTTCCATCCAGAAGTTCCCAGGGTTGTAGAGTCTCCATGGCAGGCTCCAGGCTAAGGAAGAGACAGAGACTTCACTTAGCACACTTGATTTAAAACATCGGCCAGAATGTCAGAAGTTAGACATCCACGTCAAACAGCAAGTTCCCAAGTGACTTTGGGATGCTCTGTCAACTCTGACTTGAGCCATCTCTTTTTTCTCTGTGCAATGTAGGGACTGTCACTTCTACTATCAAAGCCATTAAAAACTCAGGCAA
Organism: Microtus oregoni; assembly: GCF_018167655.1. NCBI lineage: Eukaryota > Metazoa > Chordata > Mammalia > Rodentia > Cricetidae > Microtus > Microtus oregoni. The sequence goes on from NW_024543067.1 coordinate 32,099,868, forward strand.
GAACAAAATGAACCTATTGCATTGGCAAGGAGGTGAATGAGTAAAGACCCAGGACAGCACTGGCACAGAACTGATTGCTGGCAAGATGGACCTGCTGGGACCTGCTGGCACCTTCAAAAAAGGCCATGAAATGGAATGCCTGGTTTCAAACTCAGCGGTCACCTACCTGGGATACTTCTCTCCAGCCACTCAGCCATCCTGGACTGTGATTTCTTATCTATAGACTGGAGAGCTGAGACCCGGAAGCCAGCAGCCACAGCACTTGCTCTCCAGTATACTGTTCTGAGAGACAGAGGAAACCCGGAGGTGCTGGATGGACCTGGGAATGGACGCCCTCATTTTATCTGAGTGACCGTTGGCAGATCTCTGCCATTCATCTGAACCCATCCTGATAGACGCTTTCTATAAGTCTGCCATTCTAACTGGTAAACAGACTTGCGCCTTTGGGGACGAGAAGTAGGCATGTATGGGCACCCCGTTCGTGCTCTTGAAGGGAGGCTCTACCACTTAGGGACCACTCTAGCTTGGCAACTCTCCATTCACCGGTGGGGACCATAGCACCAAACTCTGAGAGCTGAGATTACAATATGTGCTAATGTGTGTTGATGTTTTGAAGGCAGAGGTTAATTTACAGACATCTAAACACAACTGGCTTTGCAAAATGGGAGAGTGTGTACTTACTGTTCCCAGCCCTCATTCCAGGGAGTGATTTTTGCACAGAAAATGAGTCACATTCTATCCAAGGCCAAAGAGCTCTTAATGCTGTTTATGCAATCACTTTCCTTTGTTACTTCCCTTATTTTCTCTTATTGTGGTATCATATGGTCCTCCAGATAGGAAATCATTTGCCCTGTCTGACAAGTAGAATTTAAAGTGCCAACAAGTCAAGAATGATAGAAAAGCAAAGAGGTCAAGGAATCCCAGAAAACTGTGGAAAGAAGAATTGCCCTATCGCCACCACCAGGAGGTCACCGTAGTTTTCCCTTGGGTCCTCACCATTATGGTAACCACGCAGATACCACAGCTTTCTCCTGATGAGTCTCCTCTGCTGTGGTAACTTTCTGCCATTGTTTAAGAGATGGGCCATAACTAGGGACTGGCGTGTCAGTCACAACACTACCTATAGACCGAGCAAGGGTGCTGCAGGAAGAGAGGAGTCAGAACTGCCTTCCAGCATCTCTGGCTGGAGAACCAAGGACATTTATGGTCCCTGGTGTCCTTGCTCACATCTATCTTTGTTTTCAGCATCTTGATGACTACAGAACCTGGTGACAACATCCTTGCCAGAGACCCTGAACCTGAAGATCAGCTGAACTACATTCTGATTTCTCACCCAGGAAAAATGTAGGATAATAAATGGCTTAAGTCACAAACGTCAGGAGTACTTTGTTATCTGATGCTATGGCTGACTGTGTCCCCCCATCCCCCAAACCATGAGAAATCGGAACAACCAAGCTGGAAGCTGAGCACAGCTCTGTACTTCCGGTCCTAGATGGGTGACAACTTGGTCAGTAAAGTCAGCTTCCTTACGCTTTGTTCCCTTGAAGGGCCCCACCCAGAGAGACAGATCAATCACATAAGACCCCCACTTTCCATCACCCTGACTCCGACTTCCCCAGAAAACTCGAATCCGAGCATGCTGAAGGGGTCCCCATAGCTTTTTCTGTAAATGGTGGGACTTTCCACTTCTGCCTGACTTTGCATCTCTGCCAATTGGCAAGGAGTGGGGGCTGGTGCCCTTGCCATGGCAACCACTGAGCAAACAGCCTGTTTGCTCCCATTTGCCCCTGGGGTTGGGGATATCTTTGTTTCCACCTAGAGTTAGAGAGCTTCTTGCTGGTCATTTTAGGAGGACAAAGCCTGCTTCTTACTTGCGCCTTCAATTGATTCAATAGCGAGAGGGAAGGAGGGCTGGGGAATGAGGTAACCTGTCCTTAGTGCTGAATCCCAAGGGCTCAAAAGAGAAATATGGGTTCAGAATGAAACTATGACACTCTCCCTTAACAGACAGTGACAGAAAGTATTGGGTTGTAACCTGAGCGGTGTCTGTCCCCACCTTCCTAAGAAACAGCCCCAGAGAAGAAACTGTCTTCTGCAACTGTTCCCAGTGGGATATGGAGGGCGTGAGTCCTCTAGGTGGTAAAGTGTGTGCTATCTCAGGTGCTGCCGGCATCACGGGCAGCTGCGTGGAATATTCCTCCTGCTGTCATGTCCTCCAGCATTCCACGTCTCAAGGCTCCTACTCCCACCGTGATTGCTAGCAGAGCCACAGATGGTAAAAGCTGTTCTGCTAAAGCCAGAGAAAGCAGCTGATAGTCGTCATGGCCTAAAGCTACAACACCACAATGCCCAGCCAGGGCATGAGGGAGGGATTGCCCTAAAGGGAGGCTCGGGCAGGGGTGTTTGGTGCTCAAGGAGAGAGGACGGTGAGAACAGAAAAACATCTGAAGGTCTGGATAATAAGCTCCATTCTATTCCAAAGACAAACCAGGTTAATTGATTCCGCTCGTCTTGCAGCCCTGTGTGGCTTTAGGGGTGTGTATCGGTCAGGTTTCCAGGGCGGTGACAAAATGCCCGACAGAGAGAGCTGGAGGAAGGGAGGCTTTACTCTGGCTGGCCCTGTAAGAGCACACAGTCCATGGTGGCAGGGGCGCTGCGGTGGCCGGTGTGAGGTGCCTCATCACGTGTGGGTTCCCTGCAGGCTTTCCGGCCAGCAGAGAACTGGTCCCTGAAGAGACAGGAATGAAACTTGGTTCAGCCCAACTGAGGCACCAATGCTGGCCAAGACTTCGAGAGCCTGACACTAGTTTCTTTATTTTAGCCACATTTAAGCACAGAACAATTTTGGAATAAAGTTTTCTGATAATTCACTCTGTCCTGTGTGTACAGCTGCAATGTTTGCACTGAAGCTCTCTATAAAGAACATCTGGCTTCTTCCGTGAAGATGAGTGCTGTTGACTCAAAACCATGCTCACGATAAAGATCTAGGGAGAACGACTGAGGTGAACATGCCTGTGGAAGCCAAGCAATCCCTGACTGTAAGATAAAATAAAAGTCACTTAGACTGTAAAGTACACAGGACATCCTCCTAAGGATGGGTTTAATGGACTTAAAGGCAATGCTCAAGATTCAGGGTAAAAGGGTCTGGGATAAATAAATATAATATTCTGGGGGATGTAGGTGGAGCCTAGCTGAACAGGTTGCAAAGGTCACCAGGTTGTGACACCACACACACACACACACACACACACACACACAGACACACACACACCATTCTGGGAGGACTGCCAAGTGTCTTCTCCCTGTGGAGGTGAAGCAGGGTATTTAACATGTTCTGGCTTCCCCAGTGCTTACCTAGAGACAATGACTTTCTGCCCTCCACATGATCACATTGCACCTCAGTCAGGAAGAAGAGAGAGCTGGCTGCAGCTCCGTTTCTCTTTTTTATTATTTAGTTTGGGACCTCAGCCCATCGGATAGTGCCACCCACATTCAGGACGGCTCATAGACTTGCCCAGAGGTGTGTCTCTCCAGTGAGTCTATATACTGTCGAGTGGACCAATATTAACCACCACAGGGAGTTCCCCATCCCCACCCAGGAGGGGCAACAAGACAGGAATAAGGTGTTCAGCAGACCTCATTTGCCTGGCTGAAGAAGTGACTTCATTACAGGCAAGATGTCGAGAAGGATGTTCTCTTAGAACAGGGGTCCTGTTGGAGAGGAAGTGGCATGGAGACTCCTTCTTCCTGGCATTCAATTAGCATGATTTGTAGGATAGAAAAATGGGAGCACCTGCCCCTTGCTTCAAGATCCAGTGACTCTGACCTGTCCATCTCCCTGGTTGCTTGTCCTCTCATCTCCTGCAGCTTTGACAGAGGTTGTCTGGGTAGTATACCATTTCTGAAACAGAAGGAGCGCAGATGGGCACACTATGTGTGAATGTTCCCAGCATGAGGTAGAAGCACCATGAAATGTGGCAGGCTCGGGATGCGAGATCCAAGGCATGATGTGGAGAGAAATACCACCGTAGGCTACAGCGTTTCCTTACCAGCGCTCTGGGATTGTTAGGGACGCTCGATGATGTGTCGGAGATGCTTCTTGCTGCGAGGTTTTTGAGAGCAGATAGGAGAGAGGCATTGTGGACATCTTTTTCCTTCCTTGTAGCAGGGACCCATGATCTCCCACGAGTGTCTCTGTCTGTGCTCCACTTGCCTCCCTGCTCCTTATGTCTCTTGGTTAAAGGAACTCAGAGGGAACATAGAAGATAAGGCAATTTTATTGCCAAGTACAGCAGACTTTCACGGGGGAGAGAATGGACAGGAGCCGAAGAGTCCTGGCCATCGGCATTCTACACAGGTCTATACTTTCTCTAAAATTCCTAGAACAAGCAGTTCTTCCAAAGGACTTTGTCTCTTCCCAGTGATTGACAGTTGTGATTGAGTCTTGTAGGAAGGCAGTGATACATCTTGCTCTACACAAGAAAGCCTGCTAGCAGGCATGTCCAGTCTGCAGTCCACGGGCCTCATGCACCTAGAGACAGTTACGAATATGGCCCCACACAAACTCTTCAACTTGCTTAAAACAGTATGATGTTTATTGGCCTTTTATTCTGTAACATGACTGGGTGTTTTTTTTTAACTACTGCATTTTTTATTTTTAATTGTAGCCATATGTGTGTGGTTTTGTCCGTATGAGTGCAGTACCTGAGGAAGCCAGAGGAGAGCATTGTTAGAAGTGGCCTGAGGTGGTGTTGGGAACCAAATTCTGGTTCTCTGCTTGGGCGTGAGCTTTGTGGGTACCTGTGTTGTGTGATATCAAGGTAGGCGTTCGGCCACAGCTGTGCAAAGAATTTTTGGAGTCAGCCTTAGAGAGTTATCATTAGTGACATTTAGGGCCATTCAGGGTGTCACACTTCATTCTAGGGCCAGATTCTTCTGACTAGCAGTTAGGAGCTTTCTGCTCCAGTTCTCCGAGGATAAGGGAGTGGACCACCCCAGTGTCCTCTGAGCCCACAGCATCTATCCAACCACTGGACACTCCCATTTTTTTCCTATTTGATCAGATTCAGCTTTTCAGAGATCAGAGCTCTGTTCTCCTGGGTAACAATTCATGATGCATGCTATGTGTTATTGAAAGAGCACTGATTAAAATTGTTACACAAATATGCTGGGAAGTACTCCCAGCTTCCCAGAGCTGGAAAATGAGCTTTGAACACAGTAAATATTTACTAATGAACCCCTTGCACCTCATTGCACCTCACAACTTCCTGCAGCCATTGTGGTACTCTGGGGGATTGGAGGAAGGGGGCTATACATGACTTATGTCCACCAAGGGTTAGCTGAACCAAGCTATCTTCTGCCTGTTTGTTCCGATCTCTGTTCTGATCCAGATTGCTGATGCTTTTGTTATGGTACCAGATTTTAGCCTAGGAGAAATTGTTCCTCCCTCCCAAAGCTTGCCACTGAATGGGAGTAATCAGAGCCTGCTAAGTGCTGGGCCCTTCCTGCCTGAAGCAGACAGAGGGCGGAGCCCATCAGTGTCACAAGCAGCAGCTGCTCCTGCATCCTCCACCAGCCACAGCCTCTGTGGACCGATGTGGGGCTCAGAGAGGCGGAAGCGGTTTAATCTCCTTAGCTTTTTCTGTTGATAGTGCCAACTTTTAGGTTCTGTATAAAGTGTCCCTACCCTGGAAATAATCCTCCCAGCCTTCTGAATCTCACCCTTGGATGGAGTTTGGTCTTCTGGGAAGTTTATTCTCGCCATATGGTTGAGGAAAGATAAGCTGTCTGGGCTGTGAACTCGGAAAGCCGGCCATGAGGATCAGCTGCCCAGACCCTACACTGTGGCCAGAAAGCCCCCAAGGGCCCAAGTTTGAGTGTCTAAACTCAGCAGACGACCAGAGCCTGGTGCTAATTGAGTCAGAGGTTTGGATCTGAAGAATTTCATTCTGAGACCCCTTTTAAATATTTTCTGTCTTTGTCTGTCTCCATAGAGAAAGCATGGTGCCCCACTGACCTGCGCTCAGCTCTGGATGCATCCTCTGCCCGTCTTCTGTTCCCTTGCTTTACCTTTACTCCCCAGTTGTCCCAAGAACCGATCTAGGACTGGCTCATCTTTACCCTCCCAGGGTCCCCTAAGTTCCTTTTTCTATAGGTCCTTGTCTATAGTCCTTGAAGGTTTTAAACATTGTTTTCTTACCTTTTTACACTACCTTTCACTAAAATATCAATCTCCAAGGGCAGAAATCCTGTCTGCTCCTCACCTGGCCACTTAGGAGACAGAAGCGCTGAGAGACACCGGAAGGAGATGTACTTGGTGGGTCCCTATGGAAGAAGAGCAGAGGGGCCCGGTAACACCTCTCGGCCATGTCCGCCTTTGCAGCCCTGGCATGAGGTTTGGGTTTAAACAGAGAGCAGGAAGTATCCAAGAAGTCACAGTTAAGGAGGAGTTCCATACACTCTTGTCTCTGCTCTGGTCTTCCCTGCATGGTGATCTGCGAAGGTGTCAGAACTGTGTGACATCTCCTTCTAGGAGACAAGTTCCCCTCGGACTGGCATCAGGCTACAGCCTGTTTCTCCTCCCAGCATGGTGTTCCTAGGGAAATCCCATGTTGGTGGTGATCAGTTTCAGAAGTCTGATAGAGGGATGGACACAGTGTTTCTTCAGAACGTCTTCATTCCTGTCACACAAGCAACAAGTGCTGGATGAGTAACTGCTAACTTCCTAGCTTTTCATGATTTGTGTGGGTGGGGATGGGTGTGTGAGCACATGTATGTGGGCGTGTACACATGTAAGAATAGATGGAGGCCAGAAAGGGGTTTGGGTCCCTCTGAGCTAGGATTAAAGGTGCTTGTGAGGTGCCTGACTTGTTCCGTGGGTGGAGGGGTGTGAATTCTGGATCCCATGATTGTACATTGAGTGCTCTTGACCAACTGGGTCATCCCTCAGGCCTATCCTGGTTTTTAAATCCATGATTCCAATTGGAACCAAGTAGTTAAAATCCAAGTATTATTTCCCCAGGTCATAAGGGACTCAAACTACCTTATGTCCAGCATTCCCTGCCAGTGGCACACATTTCAGGGCAGACCCAAAGCCTTCGATTCTCCGCTAAAATTCAAGCTATAATAGCTGCGACCATCTTACATAGTGTGCCCTGAATGAACAGCCTCTGCTGGGACCCTTCTGGGTGACCTTTGTTCCTCTCTGTGCTCTTAAGCGGAGTCTTCCAGGGAACAGCCCCAGACCACATCTAGAATTTCCCAGTGGCATATAGACAACCATGCAGGAAACCAAATCAGCTTTACAAAATGACCCCAGCCTTCATTCTTTTTTTTTTTTAATAATTTTTTTATTAAGAAAAGAAGAAAAAAAAACATAAACAAAAAACAAGTTTCCACCTCCTCCCAGCCTCCCATTTCCCTCCCCCTCCTCCCACCCTTCTACCCCTCCCCCCACTCCTCTCCCCCTCCCTCTCCAGTCCACAGAGCAGTCCAGGTTCCCTGCCCTGTGGTAAGTCCTAGGTCCTCCCCCCTCCGTCCATATCTAGGAAGGTGAACATCCAAACTGGCTAGTCTTCCACAAAGCCAGCACATTAAGTAGGATCAAAACCCCGTGCCATTGTCCTTGGCGTCTCATCAGCCCTCATTGTTCGCCATGTTCAGAGAGTCCGGTTTTATCCCATGCTTTTTCGGTCACAGTCCAGCTGGCCTTGGTGAGCTCCCAGTAGATCAGCTCCACTGTCTCAGTGGGTGGGTGCACGCCTCGTGGTCCCGACTTCTTTGCTCATGTTCTCCCTCCTTCTGCTCCTCATTGGGACCTTGGGAGCTCAGTCCAGTGCTCCAGTGTGGGTCTCTGTCTCTGTCTCCATCCATCACCAGATGAAGGTTCTATGATGATATGCAAGATATTCGTCAGTATTGCTCTCGGATAGGGTCATTTCAGGTTCCCAATCCTCAGCTACCCAAGGAACTAACTGGGAATCTCATGTTGGGCACTTGGGAGCCCCTCTAGGGTCAAATCTCTTGCTCACCCTAAAGTGGTTCCCTTAACTAAGAATTGTGGTTCCGTGCTCCCCTATCCACCTTTCCTTTATCCCAATTCTCCTGATTCCCCAAATCCCCCCTCCTTCCCTTCTACCTTTTCTCTCCCCATCTCCCCTTACCCCCATCCCACCCCACCCCCAAGATCCTAATTTTCTCCCCGGCAATTGGGTCTACTTCCCTTAGCCAAGAGGATAACTATATGTTTTTCCTTGGGTTCACCTTCTTACTTAGCTTCTTTAGGTTCACCTATTGTAGACTCCGTGGCCCTAATTTATGGCTAGAAACCAATTATGAGCGAGTACATCCCATGTTCATCTTTTTGGGTCTGGGACACCTCACTCAGGATAGTGTTTTCTATTTCCATCCATTTGCCTGCAAAATTCGAGAAGTCATTGTTTTTTACCGCAGCGTAGTACTCTAGCGTGTATATATTCCATACTTTCTTCATCCATTCTTCCATTGAAGGGCATCTAGGTTGTTTCCAGGTTCTGGCTATTACAAATAATACTGCTATGAACATAGTTGAACAAATGCTTTTGTCATATGATAGAGCATCTCTTGGGTATATTCCCAGGAGTGGTATTGCTGGGTTAAAGACCTCAATATCAGCCCGAACACACTGAACCTGATAGAAGAGAAAGTGGGAAGTACCCTACAGGAGCTGGGCACAGGAGATCGCTTCCTATGTATAACCCCAGAAGCACAGACATTAAGGGCAACATTGAATAAATGGGACCTACTTAAACTGAGAAGCTTCTGTAAAGCAAAGGACATAGTCAATAAGACACAAAGGCAACCTACTGATTGGGAGAAGATCTTCACCAACCCCACAACAGACAAAGGTCTGATCTCCAAAATATATAAAGAACTCAAGAAACTAGACTTTAAAATGCTAATTAACCCAATTAAAAAATGGGGCACTGAACTGAACAGAGAATTCTCAGCAGAGGAAGTTCAAATGGCCAAAAGACACTTAAAGTCGTGCTCAACTTCCTTAGCAATCAGGGAAATGTAAATCAAAACAACTTTGAGATATCATCTTACACCTGTCAGAATGGCTAAAGTCAAAAACACCAAGGATAACCTTTGCTGGAGAGGCTGTGGAGGAACGGGTACCCTCATCCATTGCTGGTGGGAATGCCATCTTGTGCAACCACTGTGGAAGTCAGTGTTTCGGTTTCTCAGGAAATTCGGGATCAACTTACCCCTGGACCCAGCCTTCATTCTTAAATGTAGACAGACAGCCAAAGTCACCCGACTTGGAAAACCTGCCGCCGTGCATGGAAAACATCAGAGAACAGAACAGAGCGACCTTGGGGGAAATGTGTCTCTTAGAGACTGGAGCCAAGCTTTTGAAAAAAATTTTAATTAGATCTTCACTGAGACTTGAGAAGATATTACACCCACAAAACCCAAAACAGCAATCTGGGAACGGAAAACATCACTGGAAATAATTAAACATGGACTGCTGAAATGAGAGAGAGTAGAAGATGAATTCAAGAAGCTAGCAGGATGGAGTGTGACAAGGTAGCCTGAATGTATACGGAAGAGAGGTGTTAAAATGAACTCTGTGTAGATAAACGGCCATGAGTGGGCACTGCTCAGCCATAGGCCTGGAGTAGAGGAAGGTGGGGTGGCTGGGTCTCTGAGCGTGTGTTGGAAGTCCTTGGGCCCATGTGTGTTAGCTCACTCCCTGGTCAAAACAATTTGAAATTCAACAGTTCTCTTCTCTTTTGATGAAATCTTCCACTATCCCAAAAGTAAAAGAGGGCAGGAATCTGTCTGTCTTAGCCACCATGAACTCTCCCAGGTTTGTCCCCCATCTCTACCCTTGCTCCCCTATTAACATCGGTTCCACTTCAGGCCACTGGAGGCCAGGATCTTCAGTGCGAATTTGAGTCTGGAATCAGCTGGAGATGGGGGATCCCCTGGAGATGGGGGATCAGCTGGAGGTGGGGGTTCAGCTGGAGATGGGAATTCAGCTGGAGATGGGGATTCAGCTGGAGATGGGAATTCAGCTGGAGATGGGGGATCAGCTGGAGATGGGGGTTCAGCTGGAGACGGGGATCAGCTGGAGACAGGGGGTTCAGCTGGAGACAAGGGATCAGCTGGAGATGGGGGATCAGCTGGAGATGGGAATTCAGCTGGAGATGGGGGATCAGCTGGAGATGGGGGATCATCTGGAGATGGGGGATCAGCTGGAGATGGGGGTTCAGCTGGAGATGGGGGATCAGCTGGAGATGGGGGATCAGCTGGAGATGGGGGATCAGCTGGAGATGGGGGTTCAGCTGGAGATTGGGATCAGCTGGAGATGGGGGTTCAGATGGAGATGGGGGGTCAGCTGGAGATGGGGGTCAGCTGGAGATGGGGGTCAGCTGGAGATGGGGTCAGTTGGAAATAGAGGTTGGCTAGGACTGGGAGTGTAGGCTAAAGTTGTGAAATCAGGTGGAACTTTTGGGGTTAACTGAACCTAGGGTCTGCTGGAGCTGTTTGTTAGACTTGGCCATGTTCTAATCAGAGAAACAGAGACAAGGGCCATGTATCAAGGCTTCCATGAAATTCAGATGACATGCCGCCGCATGCTTAGAGTACTTCCTGCACAGCAAGTGGCCATCTGACGATTTAACAGGACGGGCCTTGTTTTCTTCACCTCAGTCTTAACTCTTCTTCCGTGAAATTTACAGTTATATCTAAAAACACTTCAGCAATCATTAAGCTCTTGACTGTATGAGCGAGACTCCGTCAGATTGCATTCCCCGTGGTCCTCCGATCTGGAGAGACAGATGGAGGTGGGGTGTTCCTATATTATATGTTGGCTACCTTCTAACTTGCAGCAATCCTTCTGCCTCAGATGCCATGGTGTATGCCACCAAGCCTGGCTTCCTATATGTAATTTTGAAGGCATATATACTTTTTGTCTCTGTGTGCTCGAGAACTTTCTGTTGTCTGCAGGAATTCAAGTCCTTGCTTCGGTGAGGCCCTCTCAGGACCCGTCTAGCTGGGTCCTTTCCTCCAGACATCGCATATACAAGTTTGCTCCTACCATTGCTGCCATCTGTCCTCTCTTACCAACTGAGCTCCATGCTTGGTTTTGTGATTCTAGTGTTCTCCTGGGGACACATTTGTTTCATGAATAAGCAAGCACAGGAAGGATGCAAGCTGAGTTTATTGATGAACAGAGTTTGTGTCAGACAAGAACCAGCAGTCTTGAGACAATCTCCTGCGCTCTCTCTCTCTCTCTCTCTCTCTCTCTCTCTCTCTCTCACACACACACACACACAAGTGACAAGGAAGTCACCATCTGGTGCTGGGAGGGGTCAGCTTCAGGCTCTGAAAGACCCCTAGTGTGCAGATCCACACAGGGTCTGGTTATAGGAGAGACTTGAAGCCAATGGCCCTTCTGCTGTTAATTCTGCACTTCTGTCTCATTCTGCTGGCTATTGCTCCTTCCATGATATAGTAAATGGGGCCCCTGGATGTCCCTCCTTTCCTGGTTTTGTAAATTAAATCATCCGGTCCAGCACCTCCTCTCCATGGGGAAGAAGTCAAAGCAGTGTTACACAAAGACCAAAAGAACTACCAAATGTTCCAGAGCAAGCGGAAAGCTCTTGGGGGTGGGGATTTAGTGTGTGCCTAGCAAATGTAAAACCCTAGGTTCAGTTCTCAACTGGGGGAAAGGACAGTAACAGTGGAAAGGTCAGCTTAGATAGAGCTCAAGGGGTCAAAGTTCAAGACTAGAATGCTGTGACTGTGGAGGAGGAGGAAGAGGAGGAAGAAGAGGGGCTGGAATGTGGCTCAGCTGGTAGAGTGCTTGCCTAGCCTGTGCAGAACCCTGGGTTAGCTCTCCAGCACGGCATGAAACCAGGGGTGGTGGCATATGTGCACAATCCCAGCAACTGGAAGGTGGGGGCGAGAAGACCAGAAGTTTAATGTCATCCTTGAGTTCCAGGCTAACCTGGGATACATGAGAGTATTTTTCAAGAAAAGGGAGGGGGAGAGACAGAGGGAAGGGATGGACACACACATACACATACACTCACACTCACACACACACACACACACACATACACACACACAGTGTGACAGAGATACATTCCAAATGACCAATTAATATTAAAAAAATCCTTACCCCATTAGTAATCATGAAAATTAGAATCTTATTGAGGACACATCAGCTCCCTCTTTATATATCTTGGGACTGGAACAGAGTGAGACATGGAAAGAAGAGTTCCCTGTCATTTTACTGAGGGTGCTATGACAGGACAGGGCACTTGGCTGTCAGCATTGTCTGTTGTGTGACAAACAGGATGGGCGTGGACATGGTGAGAAGTGCGGGGAGTCCTATAGTACCTTTCCTAAAGGCAGGGAAAACCAGTCACCTTAGACTGCTGGGTACCAGCAGCCATCCAGGCCAGTGGAGGCAGAGCCAACAGTGAACGGGACCCGGGATGCACGGAAAGTTCAGGCACCAGCCTGCTCTTACCCTGAGCAGTCTGAGGAAGGACATGGCCAGGACCTGGCAAGATCAAGGGATGTGGGTAGGAGAGGGGACTCTCAGGAATGGAGCAGCAGGTACAGAGAGAAGACTGAGAGGCTGTAAGACAGCTCCCGGGCTGAGGCAGAGCTGGCAAAGTGGAGGGCCACTTCCACGTTAGGGTTGCCCTGGGTGGGCTCAAACCACTTCTGCAGACACCGGCCGCTATTCCTGTGCTCAGAACTGGCCTTGAATGTGTTGCTCCAGATCTTCTCACACAGATCAGTGGGGGTGGGGAATACATCCGAGAAAGGGCGGCAGGGCGCCTGTACCGGGCAGCGGTTTTTCCCTGTAGAGGTTGAGGATGGTTTCCTGACTTCCCATTGTCCCTTCTCTTCCATGTCCCCATCATCATGGGGGGATAGAAGAAGGCTTGCATCCTCACCCAGGTTGGTGGCCCCCAAGGACCCAGTCAGTCCACTTACCCAGACTCCAGTCCCAGCCACTCCGCCAGTTGGATTTGCAAGTGTAAGATGAACTGCAGTCTTTCCACCACTCCTCACAATCCTCCCGGCACAGTGGCACGCCCCAAACCCGCTCTTCTTGCCTGTTCGGGGCCACCTGGGTGCAGGCAGAGAGAGTGGGAGATATCTAATCCTTTACACGGTCCTTGTGTATTATTCTTTCTCTTGTGCCCGTGTGCGCATTCTGGAAGTGCAGGTGAATGTGTGTGTGTGTCTGAGTGGAGGCCAGAGGACAGTCTCAAGTGCTGTTATTCAGGGACCATCCATGTTGGCTTAGAGACGGTGTCTCTCACTCGTCTCACCAAGCAGGCTAGGTTGGCTAGCTAGCAAGCCCGGGGACCCACCTGCCTCTGCCTCTGTAGTGCTGAGATTACAACAGCTCACCTCTACACCTAGCTTTTTTATATGGGTTCTGAGGATTGAACTCGGGTCCTCATGCTCGTGTGACAGAGCCATCTCCTAGTCCGAGGTACTTATCGTTATTATTATTATAATATAAATGAGAACTGTGAAGATGAGTGGCTATTTGTCCCGGGCTATCCGGTGTGTAAATCACACTCAGGTGCATCTCATCCTAGTGCCCACATCAGACAGTGTCCCCATGCTATCCTTCAGGGACAGAGGCAGCTCCCTCTTCATCCCTTTCCCAGGCCTCTAGCTCTGCTCTTATCCCTAGAGGGACAGTATCTCCTAGTCCTACTCGCCTAGGATGAATGGAAGGGAATTGCACGGGTCTGCCTCCTGTCTGCTCACCAGCTGGATCCAAGGCCCCAGGTTGGGGGAACACTCATGAAAGCAGATGGCCTGGATGAAGTGCTTATGACACATGGGGGTCAGCAGTCCACAGTGCATCATGCTGAAGTTAAAGAGCAAGGACTCATCCAGGTGGGCTTCCCAGCTTGTGGTGAGCGTGCAGCAGGCATTGTCCTTCCAGGGAGCACACTGGACATGGAGGGAGAAGCAGCAGGCAGTGGTTAAGAAGCTGGGGTTGAGGGCCTTGGGCAGAGGGTGTCAGAAAGGACATCTTGAGCACCTCTGTAGAGCAGGGACTGTGGTATTTGTCAACAAGGCCCCGAAGAACAGGAGGCACCTGACCACTGACCTCCTCCACTTTGTCTACCTGCTACAGAACATACCTTCCTGATGTCAGCTTCAGGGAGGAAATAAATCCAGTAAAGCAAACAGAAAGAAGTCCGTGGAGAGTCAGGAACCTGGTTATGATGATGGGTAGGAGGAACTTATAGTTGGAACGTTCCTCTTCCCATAGCCCTGTTTTGCCTTTAGGAGACCGACAAGGACACACATTAAGTCCTATGTCTAGCCAGGACATGTTGGCTGGAAGGCTTGCACTTACCCCTGGTGAGCCAACAGGGCTTCTGGGATTACCACATGACCTGTTTCCCAAGTGACCAGAGCAGCTCAGGAAAGAAATCCAGACTAAGGAACCAGATGATCACAGGGCTGATGGAGTACAGGGACCACCTTGCCTGTATTCCTTCTCTCATAAACCTAAGAAGCCACCCCTGGGCCAGCTCTTGTCCCTGTACCTCCAAGTAGAGCTTGTCTTCTGGGCCAGGCTCTTGCTTGTGGTGCTTGGCATTCATGCAGATGTTGACTGGCTTGTCCCCTGATGAGGTGGGCATGACTGCCCACAATCCCAAGAGGATCTGCCACCATTGTGCCATGACCTGCTGCAGAGAAAAGCCTGTGATAGAGGACAGCCATCCCAATCCCTCCAAAACACCAGGCACTAAAGATGGTGTAGAGGCCCCAAGGCTCCCTGAGGTCGCTGGAACATTCTGGCTACTCTTAGAACTTTCTGTGTAAAGCAGCATTACAGAATGTCAGAGCAGGTAAAATAATACCTGGATCTGATACCTACTAGCAACCTTTGCAGAGATGCAGAAACCAAACCAGCAACAGGGCAAAGAAAAGAAAAACCAGCTCTGAAGAGGAGGGCAGGTAGGGAATGGCTCTAAGCTCTTCTACACTACGTACAGCTCTGCTAACTCAGTGATGTATGGAGCTTTGATCCCAGCCCACAGCCAGTCTCGTGGCCAAGTAATCAGTTCCCACTAAGCAAGCAGATTCTCCTTGTGACCAGAGGACATGGTGGGGTGGCCAACGCAAGCCTTATCCATCAAGTGCCAATCCTACTTCTATTCCCTAGGAAGGGCACACACCAGGCCCACAGCTCCTCAGAGTAGCTTATCCCCACCCTGTCCCTCCAACTAGAGCCCTTTCCTCAGAGCAGAAGCTCATTTCAACCAGCCCCGTCTATCTCAATGCTACCCTAAGCATCAGGCTGGGCCAGCCAGTGCTGGGAATTCTGCTGTCATGTTTCATTTCCAGTTCTCTTCTGGGGTGTATTAGTGACGTGGGGGGTGGGGGCGGACAGGGAGATTCCCTTCTGCTGTAGCCAAGGAGCACCCTGCTTCAGGAATGCACCACTCAGCCCACCCACAAGGGACCTCGCATCTCCTTTGTCTGTCCCCTAGGCCTAGTGGAAACCTGCCCTAGACATAGGCAGTCTAGCCTGAGTTGAGCACCTCAGACATCCTAGGGATTGGAGACCCAGACTTTACTGAGGAATCCATTCTCAAGTCTAAACCCAAGACTCTTCTCCCCACAGCATCAACTCCAAGTTTGCAAAGAGAACAAAAATTCTCAAAGACCAGGAAGGGAAGATGGAGGGGAGACGCCAGCCCTTTGGGCATTCTTTTCTCACTCACATTCAAGGCAGGGCTCTTCCAGTGCAGGCTGAGGGCTCTCCACCCGCTGCCTTTATATCCCTCTTCAGTTCCTGCAAGACACAGGTGCAGAGGGCAGCAAGGCTCGGAGCTGAGCAGCCGCTGAGCAGCCAAGGGTTTATCTTGTGGAGAAACCAGAGATCCCTGCAGCCAGCAGCAAGTTCACCTCTCAGCACTGCTTCTAACCCCTGAGAATCTGGGACTGATTAGCTTCTCTGCAGCTCTGTGATGAGAGTTGTTGGCAGGGACTGTTGGGAAAGAGAGGTCACGAGAAGGTCTTGGCGCAGGGGAATCCTAGCAGCTTTCCTTCTCATCTTTTGTTGTCTGAAGCTCCCTTCCTCGCCCCTGTTCTGTTCCACCTGGTACCTCTCACATCATCAGGAGCCAGCTGCAGAGCACACAGCATGAGGAGAAAGGAGGAGTCCTGGAGAACCAAGGGTTTAAGCAGCAAAGTTGAAACAAAAGCCAGCCCTAGGCACGCACAGGGACAGCATGCATTTGCACAGTGTGTGGTTTGTGACCTCGGCCCCAAAGGTCCCATTGGAGGTGATGCTCATATCTTTATTTCTTTCTTATGTTCTGTCTCCAAAGGAGAAGTAGTGAATTCACTGAGTTTTATACTAAATAAATAAAATAAAAGCAAACACTTGTGTTTTCCACCGAGGAAGACAAAATGCAGTCCGTGACATTCAGCTTCCAGTCAGTATGCAAAGCATATTGATCATGTGTAGGAGTGAGTGGGGGAGGTGATACCTGGGTACTGAGT
Organism: Microtus oregoni; assembly: GCF_018167655.1. NCBI lineage: Eukaryota > Metazoa > Chordata > Mammalia > Rodentia > Cricetidae > Microtus > Microtus oregoni. The sequence continues at coordinate 32,116,425 of NW_024543067.1, forward strand.
ACTGCGCATCCCCAAGGGCTAATCATGGGGCTGGAGGCTAAGGCACTTGCACGCAGTCTAACTTACTGCCTGCAAGAATCCCCCAAATGAGCACACGCTTTCAGAGGTAGGGGAAAATGAGGCTCAGAGAATGAACTGGGATCTGAACTACGCTTGTTTGACTTCACAGCTAACGCTTATAGACCAGGTGAGGGGGAGACCTTCAGGACTGAGGGGTACAAACTGTCTAGGTCTCGACTCTTATTTTAAAAATAAGTCAGATGCCACAGTCAGACTGTGTATGAGTGGGAGCTGTGTGCTGGGATTTGGGGGCACGGGACCGGGCAGTGTGGTCACCAATCCAACTTCCACATCCTGCCTTCAGCAGAGCTAAGAGTCAGACACTGGATGGAAAGGCATTTCTGCTGGGTGGGTCTCTTTGTATCGGTGTCCACAGTGGTGGTAGAGACAGGCACGCGTGTCCTTTTCTTCATAGACGCCCAAGGAGCTGCAAGCCTTGACAAATAAGAGAATGGTGTTGAACATTAAGTTCTAAATGGCTGTGCATGTGGCAAGAGGAAGAATCCAGAAATGAGTCACACAGTCATTACTGAAATGGAAAACTGGCCTTCACAGGGAGGGGACAGGGACAAGGAGGAACTGGCTAGCCACCACCAAGACAAAGCTGTAGGAAATGAGTCGAAATTATAGCCAGCGTGGATGCAGGTGGAGGGAGGGAGGGGCAACTGCAGAGGCTGCCTTTCAAGAGAGCCATTAGCCCTGCATCTGTCCCTAGAGAAGCAGTTTGAGGTCCTTGAGCAGAGCTCATTTTGCCTTATTGTGGCTGAGCCTTCCAGAGAAATCTGTTTCTGACCGAAGGCTGCTAAATCGGGGCTGGCTGTGGATGGAGCCACTCGAAAGCAGCTGAAAACAACAACAGAACGATGAAATGGCAAGGGGAAGAGGCGAGGTGGGCTCGGGCTATTCTGAAGGATGTGGGGAGGGGGACAGTGGATGGAGTGACCTGAAGTCTCTCTCCTCTGGGGTCGCAAGGAATGCTGGATGGTGATGGCTGTCCTTTCCTCCCACCTTTTACCAGGCCACCCCAAGCAGTGAGTTTGAAGACAGACAGAAAAGCTAGGATGCCCCAGGGGACACGGAAGTCAGAGACAGCAGCAAGGCCTGTCGGCAGCTCAGGGTTCTAACTCTTGAGCTCACTCCCCATCCTCTTAATAATCAGAGGTCTTTAACAAGTTTGTAACTTGGGCTGAGAGCGCCATCCAACTCTCCTTTGTCCATCCAAATGTCCTCCCGAGGACGTCTGCTTCTTCCTGCAGCCAGAGTCACACTTGGGTGCTCCAACCTGGTTCCCTTATTCCTCCAAGGCAATGTCCATGAAACAGCTAGGATGATAAACACCATGGGGCTTTCTTACAAAACCTAAACAGAAGGGAAGTTGAGAGGATTTCGCAGTGAGTCCTGACCTTCCACACTGATCTCACACAATCCCTTTTCCTTTGGGGGTGTTTTTGAGCCAATCACGCATCTCATTCTTGAGGGATATCAAGAACATTCCATGAGATCTCAAAGCAGGAAATCAGCGTGCTTCCGAGGAGTTCAAACACATCCCTAGTACTCTCACATTTAAAATCTTTGTATACATTAAGATAAGACTCCATGGTGCGTGGGCCCAATTTACTTTTTTATTCTAATCCATGGTTCATTTTTTTTATTTTAGAATTTATGATTGTGTTTGTGTGTGTTGTGAGTGGGTGTGGCATGGGTGCCCCCGAATGTGTGTCCAGGTCAGGGGACAACTTTGTAAAGTTGGTTCCACCTCCACTTGGGTTTCACCGATTGAACTCAGACTGTCAGACTCCATAACAAACGCTTGCATCCTCCGAGTCATGCTGCCAGCCCCCACATGCCAGACCATTTGATTATTCTAAATCTGTAACTGTCCTGCTCCAGAAAGGTGACTCCTTGGCTTATGCTCTCACTGCCCACTCAACCTCAGTGTTGGGATTTCCTCTTAGTTCTGGCTCCCAGAGGAACAGCTTGCCCCGCCCCTGCCAGCCAGGAAGCTCTGTGGTCCCAGGGACTGGAGAGATGCTTTCCTGAGTCTTCTGTCCCTTTCTATAGCTCTGTTCTCGCAGCTGCCTTCTGCCACCATGGACACTAACCAACCTGAGCCTCCTTTACCTGTCGTCTGGACTCAGCCGGGCAGACACAGCCTGATCTAAAGTGGGCAGTCCATAAAGGCTGTCTTAGGAAAACAGCAGCAGCACTGGTTCAGACAGTTCTCTAGTTTAATATGTCCTCCCCGCCTCTCTGCTACTCTCTCTCTCCATCCCCCTCTCTTTTTCTTCTTAGTCCGAGCCATCCTTCTCCCTCGGTTTAGAGTGATCTCTCCTGTCTCCTCTCATCCTTTCTTCCTTCTTTTTTTGTTTAATTCAAACTATGAGACAACTTAATTATTATTATTTTTTTACAGTACTAAGGATTGAATTGAGAGCCTTTCTCATGTTCCCACTGAGCTGTGCTCCAGCCTCCTTTTCACTTCCTCTTCCTTCCTGTCCTCCTCCATCCCCCACTGCATTCATCACACTACTCTCTTCTCACTTCCCCTTCCTCTCCCCCTCTCCTCCTTCCCTCCCTTGCCCTCTCCTGTAATTTTCCTCCCTCTCTCATTTCCACACTCTCATTCTCTGTTCAATGCTGGGCCTCTCATCACCACTTGAAAACAGCTATGCTTTAGGTCTAATCACAAACCGGAAATGAGTGTGAAGCCTACCAGGTACTGAAGAGCATCCGAGTAGAGGGACGGCAGATGGAAAATATCAGAGTTCTAATGGAAGGATGGACTGAAAATTAGATACACGAGCCGCCTCTCCATTACATTCACAGCCGGCTGGCTATGCTGGTTCTCCACATCTGCCATGACAGTGAGGTTTATACAGGGTTTGCAGAATCCCACCCTGGAGCTGCCTTTGACCAACAGCACTCATCTGTCCCTGAAATACCGCCCTCTCCTAGCCATGCTTCTAAAACCTGTGCACCATGGCGCCGCTAGACACGGCTCCCAGATCCTTACCATTCTGTGATCCACTCTTGTCAAAGCTGCCAGTCCCCTCCATTTGTTTGACCTGAAGGGCAAAGCTTGAGAGCTCATTTGACCTGTCTCAGTAGCTTTTGACTAAGGTAATCCCCCTGCCTCATCTTTGCTCCACAGGACTCTATATTCTCCTTGTTTCCCACCCACATCTCAACATCCCATGAGCCTGCCCCAGGGCCTCTTCCTTTCTCTCTGGGCCTTCTGGCTTCCATCATGACTTCTTGATTTTCTGTGTATGGGTACTTAAACCACACTCTCCATTCCTGGCCCATATATCGTGTAAAGCCCATGTCTGCTCTATGTGCTATGTGCTACACCATGCTACGGTATGGTTTGTGAGCCGGGAAAGGGGCCTGGAGATTTAACCACACAAAGACACACAGACAGAGAGACATGGGGACACGGGTCATCCTTGATACAAGAATGCCCCCTTTACTGTGTTCAGGGGCAACTTATATAGTGCTCTGGCCAACCCCAGCTCTTGGGATCTTTCAGCTGCAGCCACCAGAACCCACTCCCCTGTCTCGTGCTCAGAGAGCTGCAAACAGGAAAACAAGTTGTTCTGCTCAGAGCAGCTGCAAAGCAAATTGTTTACAAGAAATCAGGTCTCAGGGTCCACAGCCCCCAACAATATCTCATATTCCCAGACCTCCAGTGACATTCCACTCTTCTCCCAGCTCCTCAAACCCCGCTACTCGTATCACTTTCCCACTCAATCTGCTTTCTTGGGCTCATTAATGGGGCTTCTTCCTCTAGTCCCCTAGGCCAGAAACCTAAAGATACTATGGACTCTTCTCCTTTTGTATGTAAGTGTTTTAACATGGTCCAGACACTGGTTACTATGGAAACCTCCCTTCCCTTCCCATCCCTATCCTATACGTTCATCATGCTGCTCTCTGAATGAGCCACCATTCTCTGTCTTTGCACCTGCAAGGCTGTTTGCCAGGAAGACCTCACCCTGCTTCTTCACCAGCTGTTTGCCCTGCAGGGCTCCATTCTGGTGCACTACTCTTCAGAAAGCCTGCCTTTGACCCTCCCAAGTGCAACCTCCTTTGTGACTACCCTGGACATTCTGTACAGCAAAGGTTCTATTCTGCCAGCCTAGTATACTCGAAACTAAAATGTGTTTGGATGGGGCACTAACCCATCAGTGGCGCCATTGAAACATTTTTTCAGAGTTCCATCCTCGAGTCTTTTCCTGAGGATCTTGAAACATTCCCACACTTGTGATGCTAGACTGGGATGACTTCAGATGGGTACAGCACATTCAGCCCAGTGCTGTGGGACAATGGTCTTGTACTTTGTAAAGATTTGTTACTTGTATTTTAATAAAATGCTCATTGGACAATAGCCAGGCAGGAAGTATAGGCAGGGCAACCGACCAGGCAGGAAGTAGTGTTGGGGCAACCAGAACAGGAGAATCCTGGGAAGAGGAAAGAGTCAGTCTGTAGTCGTTACCCAGACCAAGAGGAAGCAAGATGAGAATGCCCCACTGATAAAAGGTACCAAGTCACATGGCTAACACAGACAAGAATTATGGGCTAACTTAAGATGCAAGAGTTAGTTAATAAGCCTAAACTAATAGGCCAACCAGTTTATATTTAATGTAAGCCTCTGAGGGACTGAGCAGGACAGAAAGCCACTGTCAATAGCCCAGTGGCCCCATTTAGGCATGGTCACCCAAAGGCTGACCCTTATCACCTCCATACCCTCCCTCTACTCACCCTCTCTACCATCTCAGGGACCTGAGCTTTAGGTATTAGCTTCAGAGTCAAAGCCACAGCCTCATGCTTCTAGTATAAGGAGATAGGATCCCACACTACGACAAAATGGGCTCTCTGTGGTACTTTCTATTGGGTCCTGAGGTGATTCCTTTCCACATGGGAAATTCTTCCCTTGTCCTAAATGTACCCACAGTGTTTTTTTTTTTTCCAGTTGACTCCTTATTGCCAGGACTTAGTTGGAGAGACCCACATCTGAGTTAGGAGTCCTCCTGATACACCCGTGGCCCTCAGTGTTACCTATATTATGAACCAGCCACTCTGCTCTTGAACAAGCACAGGTGGACGTGCTGGCCTCTGGGCTCTGCTCTCCTGGGCACTAGACAGCTTGCCAACCTAGCAGCTTCACTGGTAGAAGCACAGTGAATATTGTTAACTGAGTAAGAGATTATTTTTGTACAAAAGATCCTATGGTTTATTTTTTTAAACCAAGAAGCTACCAACAAAAGTTCTCAGAAGGCCAAACTTTTGTATTTGGCCACAGTACGTGGTGTGTGTGTGTGTGTGTGTGTGTGTGTGTATGTGTGGTGATAGCCTATAAAGTTCCTGCTTTTTTCTTTTAAGTGTTTTTCTGTCTGTCCCTGCCTTCTCAATTCACCCTGAACCCATCCCTGGAAGGAGCTATCAGGTTCATCTCCACAGCTCAGCAAATAACTCATTTTTTTCCCCCTTAGGCACATATACAATTTCAAGTAAAAAAAAAACGGAATTACCTAGAATTTCGTGGGTAAGAAAGTAAATACATACCTTTTCAGATTTGTTTTTATTCTTTATGTCTCTGTTATACATGGTAAATGACAGGGAAATTTCACAATGTATTTTGTAGCTTATAGGAATAAAATAGTAGATTTTTAAATTTTCATGTACTTATGTATTTATTAATAAATTGATTGTGTGTATGTACATGCACACGTGCCACAGCATGAATGTGGAGGTCAGAGGACAACTTGCAAAGGGTTGGTTCTTGCTTTCCATTGTGGGGGCTCCAGAGAGTGAACTCAGCTCATCAGGTTTCGTGGCAAGCACAGACGACAGCTGGAGATGAACTCGCTAAGAGACTGTGGGTAAATCACCCTGTAGAGCAATCGTTAAGTAGTTTCCATTCCTAGAAAAGTGAGTCTTGTGATCCTAGACCTTGCAGGAGCATCTTTTGAGACCTGAAACTCTTGAATAGCTTTTTGTTGTTATGAGACTTAAAATGCCAGAAAATATGAATGGTTATAAATATTCAATGACTCCGTTTACAAAGACAGACTTTTCACTTGCTCAGTGTCCCTTATATTTGAGCTGAGGATTCTGTGTTTCTGCTCAAACCCAGTGGGATGTCTGGTTTCCACGGATACGGGGCATAAGAGGATCCATTGAGTCACCTTGCTGAACTGTTCTTGAAGATAAAGCAAGGTACATATCCTCAGCTATGTGGGAAGTCCCTGGCATGGTGGTCTGTTTTGAATCTGGAATTTGTCTGATGAAACCATCTCCACAAATGAGTGAATGTGTCCTTTGGAAGGAGCAGGGCTGTATCTGTCCAAACACCCTTGCCTTACCCATGTCAGGCACAAAGGGAAGGTGGCAGTGATGCCTCAAGTGTCTATCCAGTTCTAGGTCCTGGATCAAACCTTGGACAAGTCTCATGTCCTTGCCTGTCTGCCTCCTGGGGGGTAAAGATTGGGTCATCTATGAATGATGTGTGGTGTGTACGACACAGTACTGATTGGCACTATGATTGCTGGATTAATGGATGTGTTAACAAAAAAAAACCCCTATAAATCCAGTTTACAGGTGGCCTTGGAGAGGTGAAATAAGGTGCTTAGTTTTGTGTAACATGAGGGACCTGCTCGTTGGGGTTTCTATCCCGCCTAGTACCCCACAGCCTGAAAGCCCCAAAGAAAATCACACAGAAAGTCTGTATTAATTATAAACTGATTGACCCATTAGTTCAGTCTTCTTATTAGCTCTTATAGTTTATATTAAGCATTATTCTTATCTATGTTAGCCATGTGACTCAGTACCTTTCACAACGAGGCAGATCACATGTTGCTTCTTCAGAGTTTGGGCAGGATTGCAGAGGGAGCTTCCTGCTTCCCAGAATACTCCTGTTCTCATTGCCCCGCCTCTACTTCCTGTCTGGTTGACCCACCTATACTTCCTGCCTGGCCAATCAGCATTTATTCAAAACATGATTGACAGAATACAGACAATTCTCCCACACCAGTTTTGTGTCCACCAAAGTTTACCACCAAACTGTCATAATGGTTTGGTTGATATCATAGTGTTTGCACTAGCAGACATCAAAGGAATGGCTGATTGCTACTCGAGGGTCTGTATTTCTTCCCTGGGAAGGGCCAGTACATTCCCAGGAGTCCACTGGGTCACTGTGTCATCCTAACTGGAAATAGCCCTTGGTTGTCTTTATTTGGATAGTAAATACGGCTTAAGGAGAAGTGTGTGCTTTGATGATTTGTGAATCCATTTGTCTAGGTTTTTGTTCCATTTTAAAATCAAACAGTACTGTAAATATTACCATGAGATATTGTGTATTGTTAATTTAGTCATGAACAATGGAATGTTCCATTTGGTCCAAATCTCTCTGTAAAACTCATGTTCTTCTTATTCTTATTAAAAGAGGGAAAGGTGCATTGAATTCTCCTTTAGCATTTAAGACTTATGATGATTTTTTTTTTATTTTTTGAAACTATAGTAATCATTGTCACTTTTGCTTTTCTCCCCACAAACCCTTCCATATATACCTCCTTGCTCTTTTAAGAGTCACAGTCTCTTTTTCATTAATTATTTTTTATGCATACATATTTATGCATACACATTTTTTATGCATACACATTTATGTCTATATCTACAAAAGTTGATACAGATATAGATATTCCTAATACATAAGTATAAGCTACCCAGTTGGTATAATATTACTTGAGCGTATGTTTTCAAGGTTAACCACTTGGGATTGGGTAATCAGCTAAGAGTATGATTCCTTAGGACTTTTTCAGGCATCCTTTCTGTTGCTTCACCCTCCTCCCTCCTTTGTATTTATTTTCATCATCTCCATAGTTAGAGCCCAGTTATTATTTTAACTGACTCTGACTGACTAACACCAACTGCCTGACGGACCCTGACTAACACCAACTGCCTAACTGACTCTGACTGATCCTGACTGACCCTGACTGATCCTGACTGACCCTGACTGATCCTGACTGACCCTGACTGATCCTGACTGACCCTGACTGATCCTGACTGACCCTGACTGATCCTGACTGACTCTGACTGATCCTGACTGACCCTGACTGATCCTGACTGACTCTGACTGATCATGACTGACCCTGACTGATCCTGACTGACCCTGACTGATCCTGACTGACCCTGACTGACTAACACTAACTGCTGACTGACCTTGACTGATCCTGACTGACACTGACTGGTATTGACTAACATTGACTGGCAATGACTGGCAATGACTGATGTTGACTGATACTGACTGACCCTGACTGACTAACACCAGCTGACCCTGACTGACCCTGACTAATCTTGACTGACATTGACTGATCCTGACTGACAATGATTAGCAATGACTGACGTTGATTGGCCCTGACTGACTCTGACTGACTAACACCAACTGCCTGACCCTGACTGATTAGCACCAACTACCTGACTGACCCTGACTGACCCTGACTGACCCTGACTGACCCTGATTGATCCTGACTGACCCTGACTAATGTCTGACCCTGACTGATCCTGACTGACCCTGACTAATGTCTAACCCTGACTGGCGCTGACTAATAATGACTGATAACACTGACTGACTAACACTGACTGCCAGATTGACAATGACTGACCATCACTAACACTAACTGGCAATGACCAACTAACACAACTGTCTGACACTGAATGATATTGACAATGACAGACACTGGCTGATGCTGACTGATACTGACTAATACTGACTGCTGAACTGACTGACTGACCAACAATGACTGACACTGACTGACACTGAGTGACACTGACTGACACTGACACTGACTGACACTGACACTGACTGACACTGACACTGACTGACACTGACTGACACTGACTGACACTTACTGACACTGACACTGACTGATACTGACACTGACTGACACTGACACTGACTGACACTGACTGACACTGACACTGACTGACACTGACTGACACTGACACTGACTGATACTGACTAACACTGACACTGACTGACACTGACACTGACTGACACTGACTGACACTGACTGACACTGACACTGACTGACACTGACTGACACTGACACTGACTGACACTGACTGACACTGACTGACACTGACTGATACTGACACTGACTGACACTGACACTAACTGACACTGACTGACACTGACACTGACTGACACTGACTGACACTGACACTGACTGACACTGACACTGACTGACACTGACTGACACTGACACTGACTGACACTGACTGACACTGACACTGACTGACACTGACACTGACTGACACTGATTGACACTGACACTGACTGACACTGACACTGACTGACACTGACTGACAATGACTGACACTGACAATGACTGACACTGACTGACACTGACACTGACTGACACTGACACTGACTGACACTGACACTGACTGACACTGACACTGACTGACAATGACTGACAATGACTGACACTGACACTGACTGACACTGACACTGACTGACACTGACTGACACTGACACTGACTGACACTGACACTGACTGACAATGACTGACACTGACACTGACTGACAATGACTGACACTGACTGCCTGGCTGACACTGACTGACACTGACACTGACTGACACTGACACTGACTGACACTGACACTGACACTGACTGACACTGACACTGACTGACACTGACACTGACTGACACTGACAATGACTGACACTGACACTGACTGACAATGACTGACACTGACTGCCTGGCTGACACTGACACTGACTGACACTGACTGATACTGACACTGACTGACACTGACACTAACTGACACTGACTGACACTGACACTGACTGACACTGACTGACACTGACACTGACTGACACTGACACTGACTGACACTGACTGACACTGACACTGACTGACACTGACACTGACTGACACTGACTGACACTGACACTGACTGACACTGACACTGACTGACACTGACACTGACTGACACTGACACTGACTGACACTGACACTGACTGACACTGACTGACACTGACTGACACTGACTGACACTGACACTGACTGACACTGACACTGACTGACACTGACACTGACTGACACTGACACTGACTGACACTGACACTGACAATGACTGACACTGACTGACACTGGCTGACACTGACACTGACTGACACTGACTGACACTGACTGACACTGACACTGACTGACACTGACACTGACTGACAATGACTGACAATGACTGACACTTTCTGACACTGACTAACACTGACTTCCTGGCTGACACTGACTGACACTGGCTGACACTGACACTGACTGACAATGACTGACACTGACTGACACTGACACTGACTGACACTGACACTGACTGACAATGACTGACACTTTCTGACACTGACTAACACTGACTGCCTGGCTGACACTGACTGACACTGACAATGATTGACACTGACAATGATTGACACTGACAATGATTGACACTGACTGACAATGACTGACACTTTCTGACAATGACTGACACTGACTGACTAACACTATCATTGACTGATACTGACTGCCTGACTGACTTTACCTTTCATAAAACTATGTTCATGTCTGCCTAGTATCAAAAAAATATGCAAGAGAGAGAATGATTGCAAAAGAAAGATCAGGTACAGGAAATTATGATTCTGACAGCAGTTGGCTCCTGGTGTCACTTCCCAACAGTCAGAAGCACTTCAGATTTCCCAATCCTCTTATGGGACATCCAGTACTGCAAAGATTCATTGGGGGTGCAGAGGCTACCATATTCCAGGTTGGATTTCTGCCACTTGTATTCAAAGGCTTACTAACAGGCACACTTCCTTTTCTTTCTCTCCCTGGTAGTACAATTGTCTGTGAAATTTAGAGTGCAGGCCACCACCAGCAAGAGCAGGAAGAGCTCTGTTAAAGTGCTTGTTTAAGGGCCTGGCATGAGATCGTTTGCACCTGGAGGGGTGGGACCTCTGCTGGCTGAAACTGTTGCTCTATAGAGCTAAGGAAATCAAGAAGACATAATCAAGATAAAGAGGAGAAAGAAAAAGAAATTGTCTGAACTCAAAGTAGAATTTTTAGCTAGAGAAAGATTTCCTTAACTAGTATTTTTGAAGCCCATTATCACACACTCTGCTCTGGGCTGAGTTTCCCACAATGCTCCTTCTTCTGCAGCATCTCTGTAGCTCAACTGCCTCCCTTTAGTTTTGGAATCACACCCAAGAAAACAAAACTCTGTAAGGTGGATGGCATAGTCTCAAAATAAAATAGCCAAAGGCTTTGTTCATATTTCAATGAAGCAAATGTTTAGAAAAACAGTTGTTGGTCTTTGTCCCCTCCAGTTCTTCTCCCCCTTTATAAGAAGCTTCTTTAACTCTGCTCCCTGTTCTGAAGACCCCAAGACTCATCATTTCAGTCCTAATAGACTTTTTGTTTTGTAATTTTTTTCTTTTCTGCTTATTTTCTTAAAGTAATTTTCTGCTGGTTATGAGCTAAAGGCAGATACATCCTGTTTCTCTGGTAATTCTCTTCCTTCTTAATCTGAATAGTAATAGGATCCAGTGGCAAGCAGCCCTGACAGTGGGACAGATAAAGAATGAGGCCACTGAGTCACTGGAGTTCTCTGTAGACATCACTGCCACTTTGCTTGGCCCAGGCCTCCATTTGAGTTCAGGTTTTAGAAATGAGAGAGATGGCTCAGCAGTTAAGAGCATTGCCTGCTCTCCCAGAGATCCTGAGATCAATTCCCAGCAACCACATGGTGGCTCACAACCATCTGTGTTGAGATCTGGTGCCTTTTCAAGGAAGAGTCACCCTTAACAACTTAGACCATGAAACCCAATATGGACAAGTTCAACAGACTGGCCATATACAGGCTGCCCATGCATGCTTCAGCATTGCCAGGGCATAAATTTCATTTTCATTGGAAATGAGCCTTCTTTCCCCCTCACTTCCTGGGACACACTTTCTTTAGAATACATTCCCTCCCAGCTTTACAGACTGAACTTTCCAGCTGAGCAAGTGCGAGGGGTTACCCATCAGAACTCCAGGTCTTTGTCCTAAACTAGGTCTTTGTGGGCATATGAATGGTGTAGAGTTGTTTTCCCTTGGCCCAAAGACACACCTACTCCATAAGAAGCCTGCCCATTGGTTAGCACTCAGAACTCCTCCAGAGAGAGTCAAATGCAGCTGGGCCCAGTGTTCTAGTGCTGCCTTCAGGACCGACTGGCACTGTCAACAGAGACGCCAGTCCTATCTTTCTGTAAATATGGTGCCTCTGCTTCTCTCCCCCTGCCTGGTCCATCTTCTCGTTTCTCTCCAGAAGGAGCAGGAAAAAAAATACTGATCACAGTTTGTCTCATGGATTGTTTATTATTAAAACTGCATAAATTCTATCCATGTAGCAAGTGCTGCCTTAGGCACTAAATACAAGGGAAGGGACTGGGTAACAAACTGTTTTCACCCACTGCATGTACATTCCCGTGGATGAGTTTCAAATTAGCAAGAAACAGAAAAACAATGATATGTGGTAGCATGTTAGGCAGTTGAAAGGCGGAAATGTGGCTCAGTGGTATAGAGCTTGCCTCATATGTACCAGGCTCTGGGTTCAACTCTCAGAACCAAAAAATAACAGGTCAAACCGTTGATTATGATAGTTTGAATATAATTAGTCCCCATAAGCTCATAAGGAGTGGCACTTCTAGAAGGTGTGACTTTTTTGGAGAAGATATGGTCTTATGGGAGGAACTGTGTTGCTGTGGGGGTGACTGTGAGGTCTCATATATGCTCAAGCTACATGCAGATGACTCAGTTCACTTCTTGTTGTCTGTGCAAGATGTAGAACTCTCAGCTACTTTTCCAGCACCATGTCTGCCTGCCTGCTACCATGCCCCTACCATAATGATAATGGAATAAATCTCTGAACTGTAAGCTGCCTCATTAAATGTATTCCTTTATAAGAGTTTCCATGGTCATGATATCTTTTTACAGCAGTAGAAACCCTGACTAAGACATTGATGTCATGATAGCTTCCTTGTGTTGCAACTGATTCCATTTGAGGATTACAAGGTCTTTCTGGGGAGACTGTATTTACCCATAATGATCAACAGGACTGAACTCTGTGATGGTCTAAGAGAAGACCATTCTAGAATCAACTATATCCATAACCCTGTGTCCATTATATTAAAAACCAGAAAGCTGGGGAAGTTGAAGCACAATCCCTCACCAGGGTGATGAAAAGTCATGACCTAAAACTAGGGCCATCAGGGATAAGAGAGACACACAGACTGGGGAAATGTCTTGGATGTAAATCGTTTGCTTGAGGACTCAAATTAGTATCTCTGTAATCTACAAGGTGGCATGCACTTGTGATCTCAGCAATGGCAAGGTGTCGGGTAGAGGCTGGCTTACCGTTGGAGTGCACCTAGCCTAGCCCTCTTGGTAAAGTTCCAGGCCAGTGAGATACCCTGCTTCAGACAAAAAGGTGGGAATGAGAGAATGAGAGCTGAGGTCGTCTTCTGACATCCACATGCTGTGCACACATATGAAACATGTACCTGCATGTGCACACTGGGTGTGGGGGGGAGAAAGAGGAGACACAAATGCATACATAGGTTGGACAAGGAGATGACATGTACCCATTTTCCTTTTTTTGAGGACCTATAGGTCCCTTTCTCAGAAGCAACAAAGAACCAGAGAGGCTGATGCGATCAGATATTTGAATTCTGAGACAGTCCAGCCCTTTTTCCACTTGCTACATGTGAGCTAAAGTCATTGTCGGCTTTGTTGATTCAGAACCGTGAACAGAGACTCGGTGTTGCATCTCATACAGGATTATGACACAGGAGTTGGCAGAGTTATCCAGCAAAGCCACCAGAACAGCACGCCAGGTAATACAGGTCCTACCGGGTCATCCAGATCCACATTTGTTGAGTGCAGGACATTTGTGCAGATGCCAACTGGAATGACCACTCTGAGTAGGCAGCCAGACATGAACAAAAAGCACAGGATTAAGGAAACAGTGCATCTGGGACAGTAAGCTGGTTCTCACAGAGGGGATGAGGAGCATCACACTGCGCGGATGAGGGGGACATGTAGAGAACATAGCTATCTACACTGTTAATCCAGCATTCATCAGCACAGGGCACTGGGGGCTCTCTAGGCAATGTGGACTGTTCCTGGGAACCAGACACTTAATGTCAATCCAATTCATTTTAATATGTTTATTGATTAGTAACTAGCCTGTAAATTTTACAGAGACTAACTTAGGGGACAATGTGGTAACAAGAAGGGCAAGAGGGACAAAGCACTCTCTAGGAGGTGTCCCTGTTCTTCACATGAAATCCCAGGGGAAACCCAAAGCTTAGCTACAGAGATGCTCTGGGTGGGCTAGAGTGGAAGCCCCAGGGCTCCACTCTTCTAGGCAGCCATGTGGCTTTTCCCTTCACAATACCCAATACCACGGTAACACACAGCTTAATTGCTAGCATAAACTTTGGGTTAGACAGGCATGCCATTCCGACTTGTGGTGGTTTAACTATATTTACTGAGTGACCCATTTATAAAGGCTTTTCAGGATGGTATGCTATATGTTGTATTTAAAATTGGCCTCAGTGACTTATTAGCTATGGTATTTAAACCTCCTTCCCAACCATTCCTCCTTCTTTTCTGTGGTGGTTTGAAGAAGAATGGCCCCATAGGCTCATACATTTGAATGCTTAGTCACCAGGGAGTGGCACTGTTTGAAAGGATTAGAAGAATAAAGAGGTGTGGCCTTGTCGGAGGAAGTCTATCCCTGGGAATGGACGTTGAAACCCAAACCTAGAGTCTCTCTCTCTCTCTCTCTCTCTCTCTCTCTCTCTCTCTCTCTCTCGGCCTAAGAGCAGAATGTAGTTCTCAGCTACTGCTCCAGTGTCTGCCTGCGTGCTACCATGTTTTCTTCCATGATGACAATGGACTGAACTTCTGAAACTGTAAGCCAGCCCCAATTAACTGTTTTTCTCTTATAATAGTTGTCTTGGTCATGATGTCTCTTCACAGCAATAGAACAGTAACAAAAACATTTACCCTTCTCTCTTTCTCTTCTCTTTCTCTCTTCACCCTGGGTTTCAGTTGCTCTGCCTGGACATATAGGTGGCAATACATTTCATAAGCCTCCCTGTCATAAGAGGGGTTGCATTTATGGCACCCAAGGGCTCTTAATTCTTCTTGACAGTATACAGTGGGGATACGTTTGCTTCTCTATTTATTATGCTACTCTTCAAACTACAGTGTGCTTCAGAGTAAAATCATATTTTAAATGTGTCCAGTACAGAGAGAGTAAGGAGAAGAGAGAGAAGAGAGGTCAAAGAGTGAGAGTGAGAGGAAATGAGAAAAAGGTGAAAGAGGAGGAGGAGGAGCAGGAGGAGGAGGAAATGGTGAAGAAGGAGGAGAAAGAGGAGGAGGAGAAGGAGAAGAAGGAGGAGGGAGAGGAGGAGAAGGAGGAGGAGGGAGAGGAGAAGGAAGAGAAAGAGGAGGAAGAGGAAGAGGGAGAAAAGAAGGAAGAGGAGGAGGAGAAGGAAAAGAGGAGGAGAAGGAGGAGGAGGAGGGAGAGGAGAAGGAAGAGAAGAAGGAGGAAGGGGTGGGATTTGAACAGCTCCATTTTCTTCTCTTACTTCCCAGCCCTGTAGTTGAAGCCTTGCTTCTTGTTCCACCTCAGCTTTAGCTCTTTTCCTTTTCTTGTTTCCCAGCCTATTTCACCCCTTGACAGTTGTTTTTTTCTTTTTGTTTCTCAGACTGATTTTTCTCAGCCCTCTTGTTCAGCATCTCCTCCATTTCTGCAAACCCCAGCTCCTCTCTGAGCACTGGCTCAGCCCTCCCTCTCATTACGAAAGCTACCAGAAAATAAAAGGGATTTTATTCCCAGAACATCCAATTTCCCATTGTTCTCATTGGATTCCGCCTTCATCTCCTCTGGAAAAAGTGTGTTTTTTCCTTTTCACAGAGACTGAGCCGAGCTGACTTGGAGAATGGCCGCTAATGATTGCAGTGAGGAATGAATAACTTCACCGGTTTCCATTAGAGACAGCTCCAGGAGGCTTACAATCCCATCATTAGAGCAGAAAGAGCATCGTCCACATTCGTGTGTTCTCTATGGCCACCGCTTCCTCATTATGTAGATGGTGCGGTGGCTAAGAAGGGGGCTTTGGGTCCACAGACCTGCATCCAAGTCTCAAGCCTCTCTCAACAGTAGCCATGCGATGTCAGGCAGCTTGCAGAAGCCCCTTTAGCTAAGACTTCTTATCTGAAAAGAAAAAAAAGAGAGCATTGACTGAGTCTATCTGCCCACATTCTTATAAGACAGAAGAAAAATGACTAAAGAGCAGGCACTGCTTACCACTTGAAGGGCAGAGTAAGTGTTATCAGTGACCATCATTTCACAGGGGACTCTGAATAGGAGATGCAAAGCTCAGGCAAGTTATAAGCTGAATACTTGCTGGGTTTCTTTTTTTTTTTATTTTTATTTTTTTCTTGCTGGGTTTCTATAGGAAAGAAAAGAAGGGAGCAGCCAGCAGATAAGGCTTTCATGAATTTCTTAGCGCTCACCAGGCACAGACAAGCCCATGATGGGTCTTCCCCAAAGTCTCTCTAGAGATAAAAATGCTGACTGTAGACTGAAGGAAAGGATAGGTGGGTGCTGTGGCCGGGGTGGAGCTCATGAAAGAATCGATAGTTAGTGACTGAGCAGTCAGGCAGACTGCAGGGGCCTGGGCAAGCTAAGCAGCCCTATGCCGGCCACTGTTTGTCCTTCTTCACCCACACGGGCACCACAGAGGTCTGCTGGTGCTGTCCCAGCCTTTCACTGCCTTTGCCCTGCATACCCCAAATGTGCTTCAGGGATGCTCTGTGGGTTTTCCTAAAGCCACGTGTCCACAAGCTGGCTCCATGGCTGCCTCAGATTTCCTTGAAGGCATAGCAGGCACGCCAACCTGCCCAACACAGAAAGAGCAGGCCCTGGCAGTGTCCCAGGGAGAAGCAATGGTGACAATGCTCAGCTCTGCTTTCCAGAAAGCCTGGAGGGCTGTCATAGAGTAGAACGTTCATGGACTGGGGACTTAATGTTCTTGGTGGACATGCTTGGATTGTGTTTCAAGGGGGAGGTAATCCCCAGGGGAGGATGGAGTAAGCAGACCTCCTGGGCTCTGGTGTCGACTTCCACTCTGACATCAGCTGTTTGTCTGTTGTGGCTCAGCTTTGGGTGGGGTGAGATTGTGTGCAGGATGCAGCTTCACACACATGAGGAATGATACCGTGGTCCAGGGGCCTCATCTGCCTCTCTGATGGGCTGAAAGTGGAAGGAAGCTATGACCCAATCTGATCAGCCCAGAGTAGGAGGTCACAGGTCAGCTGGGCAGAGAACATGGTGGGTTTGAGTTGAAACAGCTCATGTTCATGAAAGAGGTCTCATGTACTTTGAAAAGAATTTGCTATTATGCTTATTACAAACCCTTCCTCCCTAGGAGCAGACTCCTGAGCACTGTTTCTCAGTCAACAGAGCCCATTTTTGTGGGGAAGGATACAGGTACTTTGCTAAAGAGATGTATTTTGCATGGGTGTTTTGATACAGCCATGCCTAAAGCTTTGCTGTGATTATTGTCACGTGGAAACGTTTTCCCCAGGTTTTACAGTTTAAATGCCTAAGAAATGAATAACTTGGTGTCGGACTCCGAAAGTTTTGACCCAGCGCTGACTGCTTTGCTGACCTGAGTTTCATTCTCAACCTCCCTGTATCATTTCACTGCAGACCATGAGGCTTGCAGGGATGTCCCACAGTTCGCATCTTCATTTCTGCACCCCTCCATAGTACTCGTTATGATATCTTCCATGTTTTTATAATGGGGAAGTAGCCCCCCAAACCCGGGGGTTCTTTGTAACTTTTTGGCCATTGGTTTTAATACCATCTCTAATGGCTTCCTCTCCCTTGGCCAAAGGCAACACGAAGTGTCAATGACAGGGGACAGGGTTGAGAGTTGGGGGGACTAAGAAAGGAATGACTGTGTAATTGTAGCAGGGATATGAAGAACTTTGGTGGCTTCTCCACATGCCATCATAAAAACTACAGGCGTCAGTTCGGCAGACGTGGTCTCTTTCTCTACAATATATGTGTTCAGGATGCATGAAAAGCTCGTCATTGCTGGGTTATCTCAATGATTGCTTGTAGTGACGGATCACCTAGCCAAGGAGGAAGCATGTAGGATCAGAAGTTGGGTGCTGAAGTTCTAGTTGTGGGTTTGTCCCTGACTGTCTGACCATTGATAAGTTACCCTTCTGGGCCTCAGGTTTCCATCTGTAAATTGGTGGCAATCCCCACATGCCGGACAGCAGTGGACGGGGAATAAATGTAGTAATGTGTAGAGACTGCCTGGTGCTGTCCACAGATCGCTTTTCCATTGTTAATAAAGAACTTAAAAAGTCAACTCAGATGGAAACTCAAGAACAGTTTTATCGATGGAAACTCAACAATAGTCTTATCAAAGTTTGAGAGGAAAACAATAACAACGGCAAGTTAAAAATCCCTGCTAGAGGAGCAGAGATGGAGAGAAAAGTACTGCCTCTTCAGTGGGGCATGGGGTGTCTGAAAAGGGCCCGTGTGTCTAAGGAAGTACACATAGGTTTGTGCCAGTATCCCAGAAAAGAAAGGAAAAGAGTTTAGTGCTGAGTGAAGACCACATTCAGAAGCATCTCATTCTTGGCTCTCAAGTCACATAACAAAAGAGTGCACCATGGTTAGAAGTCGAGATAGTCATCTAGGAAGAGTAAAGCATGCCTACAAATGGGCGTGGCTAATAAACTGAGGACAGAGTATAAACAGATCCTGCCACACAGCGAGTCTAGCCCTTGATCGACCTGTGCCTGGTGCCTGCCTCTCCCACTCTGGTTGTGTAGAGGGCTTTTCTCCTGCAGGCTTCCAGTCTTCTGTCCTCTTTCCCACGGTAATCTTGGTATAGTTTTCTCTACTCCACACTGTCCTGCAACTACAGCAGCAGCAGTGCTTTAGAAGTCTGTTGAAGTTGGGTGATGCCTAGCTCCAGGGCCTCTGTGCTTCTCACGCTGAAGCTGTGCCTGGCAGTTTTTCCATTGCCCTGTGTCTTGGAGCTCAGCAGGGCAGGGCAGCCTTCATCAGCCGCAACTCTGCTAACCTCTGATGGCAGCATCACGGGGACTCTCGGTCTGGTGCCCCCCAGGAGGTGTGAGCTTTGGGGAGGTTCCCTAGAGGCTCTTCTGAGCTTTCATTTGCTTTCCAGCTGGACGATCTCAAAACCTCTCAATGAGGTTGTGAGCCAGAGAGTAGTTTATTGAGGAGTTCTCAGCAAGTTAAAATTGTTCTCCTAGCTTCTGGGTGTATGAAGAAGACTCATGTATTTCTACAGCTCTGTAAGGTTGGGCTGAGGGTCCTTTCAAGGGGAACATGGCCATAAATAAAATCTCTGTGATCTGAGACGCCCCTGTGATCACGGAGGAGGCTTAGCTCTGTGCCTTGGTACACAGTTGGTAATATAAGAATATCTGTGCTGTGGAAGCAAATTAGGTCTAGTGGAAATAAGAGTTTTATATTTGACAGCATGGCATTAAAAATAATTTCACGTAGGATAGGATACAAACAACTTGGAAATGTATAAATTTCACTGCTAATAATAACTACAGTTTATTAAACACTACTTTAAGTCTATTATATTGCTAGAAATGTCACAAATATCATTACATTTAATAGTTAATAATAACTTATGCCAACAACATTGATTACCTATTTTTAGATGTAGCCTAACTGACAAACTGTAGATGAGACAGATTTAAGTAGCCGGGGTCACACAACTGATAAATTGTAGAACCAAACAGATATCAAGTTCTATATAAATTCAAATCTTGCCTTAAGCACTATGCAGTATTTAAACTGCCAGCATTATTAGCCAGAGCATGTGTTTGAAATCCTGGCATCTCTAAAAATAGATTGCCACAAGAATAGAGAGAAAGGAAGAAGCAGACTTCCTAGTGTCTTCTATCCCAGGCATCTCCCGGGTGAGGAGCCTTGGCTTTCTCTGCTCTCACACACTGGGAAGTCTCTGCAAGTCTGGTGGGGAGGGGGGACACAGGTGATTCCAGAGCAGAAGCAGCAGCTGGAGCTCTTGTTTGCCTGTGTGTGTGTTGGGGGTGCAGGTTCTGCTGGGTTGGTGAGGGCTTATGAAATAGTGCAGGGAAGTAGCCTGGAGCTAGATAGAAAACCACTATATTCTGGACCGAGTGCTCTCTGGGCATCTGCCTGCATAGAGACACGAACAGGACAACCAAGGAGGATAGAAGAGGAACCCCAAGGAACTTCAAGTTCTTGCCACAGATTAACATGTGACAGACAGGAGAGCCACCTGCCTGAAAGCCTCTGCCCACTGAACACACATGGCTGCTGACAAGACTCTGGGCTGGACTAGACTGTGGAGACAGCTGGTTTTTGGAGTTTCATCATTTTTCTACTGGGAAACAAAGGCAAGACTGTTTCACCCCACTGCAGCTGTGCATCTCCTGGGAAACGCGACCTTCTGTACCACGTATCCCACGCTGAGTCAGACACTTTCTGCGTCCTAAGCGTCATAATTCCTCATTACAACCAGCGAGGGGCTTGCCAGTATTCTTGTTAATTGTTTTCTCTCCTTTACGGGTACAGCTCTTGGTTTATCCACTGCTGAGAATCAAACCCAGGCCTTCATGCAGCGTGTCAGGTGAGCACGGGGAGGGAGAGGCCAGTGTGGGAGGACTCTGACAGTTAGGCCTCTTTGTTTTGCTGTTTTCAGGCTCCTGTAGTCCAGGCTGGCTTTGAACTTGCTGTGTAGAATTGCATGCCTTGAAGTCCTGATCCTCCTGCCTCCATCTCCTAAGTGGCAGATGTGGGCCACTATGGCACCTCAGAGGCTCTGGGGGGTGGGGAGGTTCCTGCTTCTGGTGGGTAAGTCTGGAAAACCCTTTCCCTTCCGTTTGCAGGATCTGTGAACCAGAGCTGCCCCTGAGGGCAGAAATGACCCCTGGAGTGTCGAAGCTGGAAAGATGAAGGCAGCAGAGGTTTCCAAGACTTAGGTAGCTCAACCGAGCAGTCATAAGTAAATGGGGTGCTTTTATGGTTTCCTGGTCACAGGTCAGGTTCTGCATGCTCCACGGACTCTGAAGTGGGACCCCCTCAGCCCCCAAACCTCTCTGTAGTGCCGCTGTAATGTCTGGAACAAATGCTGCAATTCCAGCTCATTGTGGCAAGAAATGACAGTGGCAGGAGCCTGAGAGAACAGGTGTTATTGCCCAGGGTGAGGAGCAGAGAGCGATGAATTAACATGCCTATACTAGTCCTCATCTGGCTTTCTCCTTTTGTTCTTCCCAGGCTCTGGCCTGTGCAATGGTGCTACCCACATTCAGAGTGGGTCTTCCTCCTGCATTCAGGCCAATTAAGAAGATCCCTCACAGACACGCCCAGGACCAGCCTGACTTTAAAATCCTTCACTGAGACTCCTTTGGCTTCTACACTGTACCAAGATTGCCTTCGAAGCTGCCCTTCTGTTCTGTTCAGCCTGACCCTCACTCCTGGTCCACTGCTGACCCACCTCAGGACTTCCAGGTCCCTCTGCATTGATCTTCCTGAAACTGGCTCTGTCTAAACCTTTGGGCCCTCTACTTGACCCCTGGATAAGGTCATAACTCTATAAATTGGACTTGTAGGGCCCAGGGCAGCTTGGCTACACTGTTGCCATGACAGGCTCAACAGAAGTCAGCCAAAGAGCAGGGCTGAGTTTCAGTCTACCCTGAGGCAACACGTGGTTCCAGGAGAGACCACCAACTGAGACCACCCAGGAATGGGCCAATCAGCATTCAAGGGAAAATACCTACTGATGGAAAGGAACTACCTAGGGTTCCAAATGTTGTAGAGAGGATCTCTAGATGCCTTAGCCCAACACACACCCATCCCCTTTCACCAGGACACCCCTAGACACATGTGAGCCAATCCAGAATCCTAAACTTTTAAAATCCTCTCACCCCCAACCTCTACTATTATTTAAAAAACAACAACAAAAACAAAACAAAACCCTACCCTGCCCCAGCTTGGCACTGCTGGATTGGACACTCAGAGGGAGGGTCCAAACTCAAGCTTGAATATAGGCTCTTTGTTTTTGTGTATGAGTTTGGACTCCTTGATGGTTTTGGGGAGACCCTGCGATCTGGGCATGACAGACTAAGAAACTACATTCTTTTTAAAACATTCTAGCCTTTTTTTTAGAGAATGTCATGTATACATACAGTATATTTTGTTTTTTTGAGACTGTCATGTGTATACAGTATATTTTGTTTTTTGAGACTGCCATGTGTATACACAGTATATATATATTTTTTTGAGAATGCCATGTGTGTATACAGTATACCTTGATCACATTCACCTCTCATTACTTTTCTTAAGTTCTGGATCTACCCTCAATCCCCTCCCAAGTTTACATCCTCTTCAAAATGTTTTTTCATTTTATGTATTTGAATGCCTTGCCTGTAAGTTTTATAATTTTTTAAAAAATGCTGGGAGGTCCCCAGTGGCAGTAGGCAGGCAGCAGGCTCTGGGAGCAGCCAGTCCCAAGGCAGAGACAGCTGTGGGTCCCTGCAAGATCCCTGGCAGGCTATGTGGCGGCAGGCAGTGGGCTCTGGGAGCAGCCAGTCCCAGACAGAGATGGCTGCCTGTTCCTGGAGGGGTTGCAAGATCCCTGGTGGGCTGGTACCACCCACCCGTTGCAGTTTCCCAGCTGCGAACAGCTGAGCAGGAGTCAGTAAGAAGGGACATGGGCAAACAGATTATACAGAATAGAATTGAATATTTATTACTTAAAGGAGTGGGGAAAGAAAGGAGAGAGAGAGAAAGGGAAGAGAGAAGAGAAAGGAGACAGAAAAGGGCCTGAGAGAGACATGCCCATGCCAAGAGGGGACAGACAGAATCTAAGATAGCAGGGAGATGGGAGGGGCCGCCAGAAGTCGGTGTGGCTTGCCTCTTAAAGAGACGAAAACCATAACAGTAAGTATGTATGTATGTGCACCATGTGAATACCTGGTGCCCATAGAGTCCTGAAATGGATGTTGAATCCCCTAGAACTGGAGTCATGGATGGTGATAAGACACCATGTGAGTGCTAAGAATTAAACCTGGGTGTCTGGAAGGACATCCAGTGTTCTAAACTGCTGAGCCATCTTTCCAGCCCTCCTTTCTTTTAGAAAACTTCACCAAGACCTGCTTGTAGTCAGCTCATATGCTCATGGGTGGAGGGTCACCCCCCCCAGAGTGTGGCCCCTTAGCCAGGGACCACGACCTTGAAGAAATCCGACTTTTCCTGCTCTAGGGGCCATCAGCTGTCAATAAGGAACTTGAATCTTAAATGTTTTTCATTGTAGTTGTAGTTAGAAGCCCATGGCTTCCTTCTGCCAGAGGGTGAGCTTTGGCCTCTGGTACTGTTCCTATTGAGATCCTTTGAGCTTGTATGGGCTGAGACCTGACTCACAGGTGAGAGTGTGCCCTGCACTGTTGAGTTACTGCAGACTAAACCAGCATGCTCAGATCTTAGCTCTGCACCAGTGCACCTGAGATGAGACGGCAGGTCCTGGAGAAGCTGGAGTTCAGCCCCCCCCCCCCCCCGCCATGGCCCATCCCCTGCCTCTACCTTGTCAATTGTAAGGAATCATTTTTTACACGATCGCACCACTTGAATTTTATTTGTACTTTTATTATAGCTTTGCTTGTATATCTGCGTGTACAGTGTATAAGCACATGATGCTGTGTGTCCTGAGGTAGCCCTGGGTGTCTTCCTTGTCACATTCCATATTATGTATAGAGACAGGGTCTCTCACTCTTCCTTTGAGCTGGCCTGGTCAACTGTCTTGCTCTGGGCAATTTCTTGTCTCTGCCCTACCACTGGGGTTACAGGATACTACCACACCCACCCAAGTTTCTAACTCAAACTTCGTGAAGCAGGCAGCAGGCACTTTATGTGCTGACTTCTCTTCAACCCCTCCCTACACTTAGAACTAAGTCTCTCCTGCTTTGTCTTCAGATTTGTTCCAAAAGCAAAATATCTCAGCCAATGTTATAGTTACATAAAGCTTATTATAAGCCAAATACTTAGAAAATCCCATGCCACTAGTCTAATGGACTCTGTTGAAGCCCACCTGGTCAGAAGCATGCTGTTTTCTTTGCTGCTCCTTTGTGTGGTTCTTCCTTTTAGTCTTGTCGGGAGAAAAACGTGGCTTCCTTAGTAAATGACTACATGTTTCCCAGGCTTCAGACCACTTGTTTCTGGGAGTTTTTTTATTTAAATTCTCACTTGAACCAATTGTTCAAAAGCTTCCTATGCATCTTTTTCTAGTTGGCCTTTTTACTGCTTTCTCGGAATAATTCTTTCTTCATTACATTCTTTTCAAGCTTCGATTTTCAATTTCCAAGTAAATCCCAAATTCATTTTGTTTTGTTTTGGAAAGACCATGGGAGCTCATCCCCGACACCTGAATATCCTCAAACAAGCCCTTATCTTACTGTCTTGAGGCAGAACTGGCTTAGGGAAGGAGCCGTACACATGTTGGAGAGAGGGCACTCATGGGAATCTCGGCTCAGGTTCACCCAGCCCTTCAGGGAACATTCTGGAACATGCTGTACTTACAACCACTCCTTTGTTCTGAGTAGGCTTCTGGGAAAGGCACTAGGGAAAGGAGGAAGACAAAGGCATCATCAGAGCCTTCTGGAATGGAGTGCTACAGAGCCAGGCACAGCAGTTCCCCGGAGCTGTGTTCTGCCTGAGTGTGCTCTAGGCCTTGGCTCCTTCTGGGCCTCTTTATTTGGTCAGTTGTAGCTTTCAGCTATGGAGGACATAGATGCTCCGCATGTCTCCAGCTTATCTCTATGCACACGTGGGGACAGTCAGCACTGGGAAGGCTCAGGTCATTCTCTCACCACTTCCAGCTGGTTCCATCACCGGCTCCAATGTCCCACCAGCTAAAGGCTTGCTCTTATGGGGGAGGGCCGTTCTGTATGAGCTTATGAAAGCTTTTGTTTTTCCTTATGGAAGTAGAAACTATGTGAAATTTACATAGTTGAATCTGTCTATTTTTCATTTATTTTCACAGATGTGTATGTGCACATGTGTGCTGTATACATGTGCAAGAAGTACACTCATGCACACATGAATATGCACAGGGAGGGCTGAGGCTCATGCTGAACGCCTTTCTCCATCACACTACCGATGTTCACACATGGTCTCTCATTGAACCCGGGTCTTGTCATTTTGTCTAGATGGGTTAGCCGGTGAGACCCACCCTGCCCACCTGTCTCTGTACACCCAGTGTTGGGGTACTTTTGGTGGAGGGTGTGAATCTTGACTCTGGCCCACATGCTCAGAGAGCAAGCACTTTGCCCCCCAAGCTATCTACGGATCCCCTATTTGTGTAGCTTCTTTATACCACAGATACCAGTCCTTCTCTCTGTTCTTTTCTGCTCACCTTGATGGTCTTTTTATTCCCTAGACTGCTTTTCTAGGTGGATGTTGAGACCCCATTTGGCCTGTTGTGTCTTCTCTCTAGAACTCCTTTCTTTTGCTCAGGCTCCTGACAGTTTTCCTTAATTCTATTATCTAGTGCAGCTATTAAATTTTTATAGCAGAAATTACATTTCTAATTCCAAAGCAATTATTTTCTGAATATCCTATTTTTAATACAGACTGCGCATGTTCCACAGACAGAAGTCTCACTTCAGATTTGTGAGATTCTTAATAAAAAGTGGTTTTAAGTGTTTTTATCTCATCTTACATATGTTTCTTCTGATAGTAGATTTTCTTTTTAAGCTTTTGTTCCAAACTTTGAACAGTTGTTTTGTTTTGGTGTGCATGTATGTATTTATATACATGTGTGCAATCACATAGAAACCACAGGACAACTTCGGTTGTCATTCCTCAGGTACCATGCACCTTGGCTTTGACACACAGTCTCTCACTGGCCAGAAGCTCACATAGACTATGATGACTGGTCAGCAACCCCCAGGGATCCGCCTGTCTCTATCTCACCAAGCCTGGTTTTTGGGCCTGGGTTCTGAGTGTTGAACTCACGTCCATACGCCTGCAGGCATCTCTCCAGCCCCTTTGCTTCATTCCCTATTTTGTTTTGTCATCTTGGTCCTTCTTTTTCTACCAATCAGGCATTGTTCCTCAAAATGCTTAAGATCCTGATGCATTAAGAAAGAAAGGAGAAGGCTGTTTTGGGGGACAATTGACATGAGTCCTTCATCATTTCTCCAGCAAGGTGATTGTCCCCATGAGCAGGGTTGGCTGGGAACTGTTTGCGTATGTACACAGTATGTTAGGTGAACGGTGACCACATACGGTGTGTGGAGCCCAGACAAGAACACGAGTGCTCTCTTTATAAGATAGGAGGAGCTTTACTGTGATCAGCCACAAAACCCAAAACTGAGGTCCATGGCTGCCGGGAGCTGACTTGTCCCCGAAAATCCAGGGACAGAAATGTGCTTGAGCAAGTGGCCAGGTTGTTCAGTAATTAGGCTCCACCTCTCTCCCTAATCTCTTTCCTGCTAATTCTGAGTCCCCATGAGGGGTACAACTCCCACCTCTGCATCCGCTCTCCTTGAAGGGTGCTCTTCCAGCAGAGCCTTCTGTTCTGGGACACCTGCCTGCCTTGTATGCCCTGAAAATCTACTCCCTGTTTTCTCATCCAGCTCCGGACTCCTGTGGCCCTCAGGGTATTGTAAATGGATTTCATTTGATGATTTCTTCCTGTTATCCCAGTGGGCTTCATGTGAGAGCTGTTTGCTGTCCTGACTGAAAGTGCAGATTTAATAAAACATATGAAACATTTCATTCAGTGTCCACAACATCAGAGCTGCTTGGTAAGCAGCTGAGGGTGTGAGATTATCAATCCTGAATTGTCAGAGCATCTTTCCTTCTGTTGAGCTAGAAACATCTTCCTTATAACATCCAGTTGAGACCAGTCTTTGCCTCTGGGAGCCCGCGTGATGACTCCACTCATCTGTCACAGGGAAGTCATACTGGTACCCAGATTCATCTTTTCTCTAAGGATAAATATGTCCAGTGCTTGGAACCTCCTTCTTCATCCAGCAGCGCTCTGAGCCTCCAATGCCCAGTGCTTGGGACCTCTGTCTTCATCCAGCCATGCTCTGAGTCTCCTCTTCATGTTTGCCGGTCCCCTCTAGCACAGTGCTTCTCAACCTTCCTAACGCCGGGACCCTTAAATGAAGTTCCTCATGATGTTGTGACTCCCAACCATAAAATTATTTCATTGCTACTCC
Source organism: Microtus oregoni (assembly GCF_018167655.1). NCBI lineage: Eukaryota > Metazoa > Chordata > Mammalia > Rodentia > Cricetidae > Microtus > Microtus oregoni. The sequence continues at coordinate 32,143,845 of NW_024543067.1, forward strand.
ATAACTATAATTTTGCTGCTGTTATCAGTCATGATGTAAATATCTGATATGCAGGATATCCGATACGTGACTCCCCAAGTGTATGTGACCCACAGGTTGAGAACCGTTGCTTTAGATGATTTCTAATGTCTTAGTTTTAAAATTTATTATTATTGTATGTGTGTTTGCCTACCCATGTATGTCTGTGTACTACATACATGTAGTGCCCACAGAGATTAGAAGATGCTAGATGCTCTGGAACTGGAGTTACAGACAGTTATTATTCTCTATATGGGTGTTGGAAATTGAACCCAGATCTCCTGAAAGAGTGTACCTTGCTCTTAATTGTTGAGCCATCTCTCCGGCACCAGGTTTCTAATTTCTGATCAGGTGTTTATCTGACGCTTTCATGCTATCCAATAGGCATGAGGGAGACAGTCACATTTTGGCTTCTCAGCAGCTCATAGACATTCTCAGCCTTCTGCCCAGTACTGCTGATTGCTGTTGCCCTCTACCCCTAGACTGACAAAGGAATAAGTTCACACAAATCTCTGGGATGAGTTCCCAGTTCACAGTGCTATGGCCATCCTGTCAAGGGCAAAGTGACAACTGCCTAGTGGATGTAGAAGGCAGTGAAGACAAGGGGTGCCCTACTGAGGGCCCATCCACTCAGCCCTACCCCAGCTCTACCAGAAGCACGGTGCGTGGGAGAGATCACTTAACTACCAACTTATAGCTCACATGTGATCACCCCATTTGTTGAAAGCCTCTGCTATCTAAACTGCAAGGCAGCTGTCTGATCTGGGGATCCTTGCATGTCAGTGAAAGGAAAATCATACCTAAGAAGGAGAAGTGAGATCTCTGCATGTCCAAGTCAACGACCAGTCAGGGGCTTCCACAGAGGTTGACACAAAGCCAGGAAGTTTCTTCTCAAGGAAAGCCTTGAAGTTTCTGTCTCAAGGAGGGTCTGGGGCCAGAATATAGATGGAGAAATTGATGGGGCCAGGTAGGCAGGAGGAAGGTGATGGTCCATGTAAGGCAACCAGAGCCCTGGGCAGAATGTGCTGTCTGGCTACAGAGAGAGATAAGGAATTTCCATCACCTCTCTGGAATAGCTTAGCCCAGGTCTAAAGATAGCAATGGAAGGGATGGGTACAAAAGAGCTGTCAATTCATAAATGGAGACATCAACTGAAAGCCACTTATGCCAAAAATCCCTAATCTACACAATGTTAGCGGGTGCTTTTCCTCTGTTGAGGAAGATTGTCCCTTGGCAGGTGGCATTCATCTCACATAGGTGACTGCATGGTTGGGTAAGCAAAGAAGAAAGCCCATTACAGTGGCGAGCGTGTGAGTGCCTCCTTGCCTCTGAAGTGCCATCCTCCTAAATGATTCTGTTCAGTACAGTCCTCAAGGACTCCACACTCCCTCCCCACAAGACATATGTGAGCACGAACATTTTCCAGGAGTGACATGGAGGACCCTGCTTCCTTCTTTGAAGACAGAATCAGTCTGATTAACCTGGAGTGAAGACATAGTCTCTGTCTCTTTGTTCTAGGAATTTCCAAACAGATTATGTGCCAAAGTAAATATGTTTCAGAGATATCTCAGGTGAGCAGGCATCATTCATTTTATGACTAAAAGGTCAGGATTTATGGTTGAAATGATGATGCTTTTTATTTCCCTCTCTTTATCAAATGACACAAATTGATTTGTTTTCTACATCAAATTTTAAATACCAAAGATCATGTGACCTTAGCTGGATAATACTTTTTTGAGGGCTTCTCACTTGAATATCCAATGTGGACTTTGAAGATCATTCTCTGCCTTCTCATTGGTTCACTCACTCAGCAGACACTCACTTGGCATCTGCATGGGTCAAGTGTAGCAATCCTGAGGATATAGAAATGAAAGTGGCATATCTCCTGCCAAACAGCCACTGGAGGTGTTGCTGTCAGGGATGTCTGACTGTGTCTGGTGCTGTGTGTGCACTGCGGAGGAGGAAATATGACACCCTGCCTGGGCTGTAGGGAAGGGGTTAGAAAAGGCTTCTCAGTGAGCTCCCATCTGATGGCTGATATGGAAAAGCTGCAGCTCACTAGGTGGACAAGATACAGTGTGCATCTCATGTTGGAGTGATACTGTGAAGGGTGTACAAACAGCCCCAGATGTGAACGTGCACAAAGCATGAGACTGAAGAGAAGCCACCATCTGAAACATGAAGGGCCTTGAAGGCCATGCTGAGGAATTCAAGCTTCATCCTTTGTAGAGAAGGGCACTGTTAAATATTATTAGTCAGACTTAAAGAATTTTATTTTAGGTTTTAAAAATTAGTGCAACAGGGGCTGGAGAGATGGCTCAGTGGTTAAGAGCATTGCCTGCTCTTCCAAAGGTCCTGAATTCAATTCCTGGCAACCACATGGTGGCTCACAACCATTTGTAATAAGGTCTGGTGTCCCCTTCTGGCCTGCAGACATACACACAGACAGACTATTGTATACATAATAAATAAATAAATATTTTAAAAAATTAGTGCAACATTTTAAAGAGAAAATTAGAAATGATAAGGTGGCATTTAAGGATGAAGAAGAATGGAAGGAAGAATTCAATAGATTCCAGTCAATAAAAAAGTAATCATTGTTCCTAAGGCTGCCTTAGTGGTGTGCCACAAACTTGTTGCTTAGAAATACCAGAAATCTGTTGTTTCTTAGTTTTAGAAGTTTAAAAACAAGGCATTAGCAAATCTGTGTTCTTCTGCCAATGGAATAAATCCAAAACTTGGACAAGGACAGAAGAAAGCCACTTTCTTCATCAAGATATCACAAGAACAATGTCTAGGCAACATCCTAAAATTCTTCTCCTCTGAAACCTCTTGAGTGAGCCCCACACTTCACCAGATCACACTCAGCACCACTGTCTTCCATGCTCCCACTAGTATGGCCCATTAAGCAGTGCTCAAATCATCCCACTGCTTTCCTAACCCAAAATACTGAAGTCCAAATTCTTCCAAACAAACACATGACCTGGCCTATCATAGCAATATCCCAGGTGTGGTACCAATTTTTGTCTTAGTTAGGTTTTTATGTTATGAAGAGATACCATGACCACCATAACTCTTATAAGAGAAAACACTTAATTGAAGGGGTGAGTTACAGTTTCAGAGGTTTAGTTCATTTCCATCATGGCAGGAAGAATGGCAGCACCAGGCAGGTGTATTGCTGGAGCTGAGAGTCATGCATCCTGACTCAGGGGCAACAGGAAGTTGACTGACTCACTGGGTGGTACTCTGCGAGGAAACCTCAAAGCCTGTCCCCATAGTGACACATCTCCTCCAGCAAAGATATATCCACTCCAACAAACCACACCTCCTACTGGTGCCACTCTGTATGAGCTTATAGGGGCCAAATACATTCAAAGTATTACACTGGACAACATGGAATATCCATTGTGTATCATCATCTCAGTTTTACTTAGTTATACATACATGTGTGTGTATGTATCTATATATACTTCATTGTGCATCATACTACACACAGACACATTACAATTCAGTGAACAGAAGTATACCCGAGAACGTTGGGCCAGCATCCTTCACACAAACCATAGCTGCTGTCCACATGAGGCACCCAGGAGTCAGAATGTAACTGGTTCAAACTGAGATATTCACTAAGCATAAAGCTGATTTCAAATATTTAGTATAAAATAATGAAAAATGCCTCATTACTAATTTTTATGGATGAGTACATCCCATGTTCCTCTTTTTTTGGGTCTGGCTTGAAAGGAGACAGAGACAGAGACCCACATTGGAGCACCAGACAGAAATCTCAAGGTCCAAATCAGGAGCAGAAGGAGAGAGAGCACGAGCAAGGAACTCAGGACCGCGAGGGGTGCACCCACACACTGAGACAATGGGGATGTTCTATCGGGAACTCACCAAGGCCTGCTGGTCTGGGTCTGAAAAAGCATGGGATAAATCCGGACATGTGCAGAATGAGAACCAGAAATTAGTTGATTTGATAAACTCATTGGAAATATTCACAGGTCAAGAGATTCAGGCTTTACAGAAGACAGTGATAAAAAGATTGGAATTGACTGTGACTCTTGTCAGAACTGATAAGCAAAGAGAGGAAATACAGGCAAAGGGTTTAGCATCACCAGTACCTCTCAGAGTCAGAGATGACTTACAGGAGTTTCAGGTACTTACCCTGTTATTACCTCTGAAAAGCCAACAAAAACTCAATATACAAATGGATATACAGGATATAAATAGGAACCTATAGGTATAAAAGATCTATGAGATATTAAGTAAGCAGTAGTATCTTATGGCATGCACCGCCATTTGTTAGGGAGATGGTAAAAACATGGGCTTCAAGCAATAGGGTTACTCCACATGTTTGACTTTAATTAGTCTTAGCGGTGCTAGAAGATGGGCCACGGTTACAGTGGAAGTGCTTTTGGAGAGAGGAGGCTAAAGCCCTAGAACAGCAAGGTAGAGTCAAAGGATCTGAGGCTTCCCAAGATAAAATTCTTGGTGAAGGTCGTTATACTGATCCACAGAGTCAAGTTATTTACAATGAACAGATCTTGTTCCTATGCCATACAGCAGCCTTGAATGCTTGGGACAGGATTTAAGAATAGGAAGAATAATTGAATTATATATGAAGGTCATGAAAGGCTCAAGAGAACTCTTTAGTGACTTTTTACAAAGATTAATTAATGCCGTACGAATAGGGGTAACATCTAGAAGCTAGACGAGTACTTATTGAATCTCTGGCTTTTGAAAATGCCAACTTAGAATGCAAAAAGATACTTGGGCCTTCAAAGGTCATATCAACACCAGTGGATCCTGCACAAAAATCAATGTTGAGTCACGTGACTATAATACTGAAACTTGGGTAGGAAAAGCAATTTCCGGAGGTATGAAGAGACATCAAAATACCAAATGTCTTAAATGTAGTAGAATAGGACATCTGAGAAGGAATTGTAGACAAGGCATTCCTAGAAATAATGTCTCCTCTGGGAATGACAAAAACAAAAGGTCTCAATATTCTGGATTACGTAGATTATGTGGCAAAGGCCGACATTGGACCAATGAATGTAGATCAAGAAAATACAAACAAGGCAACCTGTTACCATAGAGAAACTCCATTGGGGGGCATCTTGTAGGCCCCCAGGTCAAAAGTGGTCCAGTCATTCCCAGTCACTCTGGGGGACACACCTCCCCAGGAAAATTTGAAAAAAATCCAGTGCCTGTTGTAAAAAACACCACACTGCTCTGGATGATAGAATAAACAAGGAGGATGAATCAAAAATTCAAATAGAAAACAGGAAACATATATTTTGGCAGACTTCCATAAGTGATCAAAAACTAAAGCCGAGAGTATGAATAAATAACATTGTAATTGAAGGATTACTGGACAGCGGTGCAGATGTGACTATTATTACTCCAGAATCTTGGCATCTGAATTGACCTCTTCAGGAGGCAGATGTTCAGTTCTTAAGAAGTGGAACCCTAACTCAAGTGAAACAAAGCAAGAGGTGGGTTGAATGTGTAGGACTAGAAGGACAGAGAGGAAGGTTGAGGCCATATGTAGCTAAGGTAGCAGTGAATCTATGGGGTCATGATCTGCTCCAACAATGAAATACCCAGATAAACATTCCTGTAGTGTCAGAAACAGAATGTAAACCAAATCATGCTTCTAGGAAGGATATTATAAGGTACTATTTAAAAAGTCACCAGCCATTTAGGCTGTACAAAACCACAAAACAACTAGCAAACATTTAGAGGTACTAATGACCCTATCTTTAAAATGGTTAACTAAGGAACCAATATGGGTTAAACAATGACTTTTAACAGAAGAGAAACTGCAGGCTTTAGAACAGCTGGTACAGGAGCAACTAGATGCTCAGCATATTGAAGAATCAACCAGCTCTTGGAATTCTCCTATATTTGTTGTTAAAAAGAAATCTGAAAAATGGAGAATGGTAACAGATCTAAGAGCTGTTAATAAAGTGATTCAAACAATGGGTCCTCTACAGTCTGGAATTCCTTTGCCTTCCCTATTGCCTAAAGAGTGGCTTCCTATAGTTATCAACTTAAGAGATTGTTTTATCACTATACCTTTACAAGAAAAAGATAAAGAAAAATTTGCTTTCACAGTGCCCACTTATAAATAATTCTCAGCCTACTAAGAGATATCAATGGAGGGTCCTCCCACAAGGAATGTTAAGTAGCCACACCCTTGTTGGTGGAAGCTGCTTGTTTGTTTCCTGGCAGCCCAGACCCAAAATAATAGCACAGAAGCTATATTAATTTCAATACTGTTTGACCAGTATCTTAAACGTATTTCCAGCTAGCTCATTTATCTTAAATTAACCTATTTCTATTATTTTATATGTTATCATGAGGCTCATGGTTTACTGGTACTGGCATGCAGGTGCCTTTCTCCTCCAGGGGCTACATGGCATCTCTCTGACTCCACCTTCTTTCTCCCAGCATTCAGTTTAATTTTCCTGCCTAGCTATATTCTGTCCTATCATAGGCCTAAGCAGTTTCTTTATCCATTAATCAATAAAAGCAACACAAGTACTCTTTTGTGCACCAACAGGGTTACTTATACATTGAGGGTAATCAACTACTATCTAATTGGACATAAAGCCTGACCAATAGAAGAGATTTTAAAGGAGCTGGTACTGTAAATCTGGCCAATTCGAGGCTGTTAGGAGCACAGATCCTAGAGAAGAACCCATTCCTACCACTTTCATGAACATTGGGCATATACCTAAACGTGATAATCAGACTGGTATTGTTTTGAACAGCATTCTAAAAAACTTATCTTTGTGCTCCAGGTAAGTGTAGCTCTCATCTCCACCAGAAAAGCTACTTTCTGCCACAGATAAAGACAACTGCAGAAACCTACAACTGTCAAAACGTGGAGAATAGCAGACAGCAATGCCTGCACCCAGCTGATGCATCTGCAACACATCCCTACACGTCAGGCTCAGGGGACACTATGGAAGAGAGGTAGAAAGATTGTAAGAACCAGAACACATCCCTACACATCAGAAAAGTTGAAGCTGACAGTTGCTGTGGACAAAGATTCACTTGAGCAGTTACTCTACATGGCCCTCAACCCTACGTTCCTTTCAGCCACAGGGAAATGAGGCTGTGTCCAGAAAGCCACAGGCTTTCACAGATATCTGAAACTAACACACTGTCATCAAAATTTGTGAATTTCAGAATGTCATGTGACTCAAGGCCTAACCTCAAGATGGTAAGAGTTTTGTTGACCACCGCCTGGTGTATGGTTTTTACTGTATGAAGAGACTTGAAATCACCTCTCTTTGTCACCATGTCAGAAGCCCAAATTCTGTCTGTGGCCCTGTAGTGTTTAGAATAAAGTTTGCTTCTGGTTAATAGACTTTAGTGGTCTGATACCTATTATTTGTGCAATCCCAGAACCCCACAGACTTCTGCTGGAGAAAGTGTCTTCTATATCTGACTAAGACATTGTACTGATGAAGTTTCAAAAATAATAGCAATACTGCATGATATGCCAACACCGATAGGGGAAATCTCTCACAGCAATCCCATCACATGAAGGGCTACAGGCTCTGTAGTCAGAGACTCCACAGAGCATTTGCATCTGGTTTGAATTCAGGAGTCATAAACCTAAGCTTTAAACTACTTTTTGTTTAATGTCAGGGGTTGTTATCCGAGTTGCTTTTTTGAGAGAATTACGGAGTCTTTATATAACTTAGTCTTGATAGTGCCTGGCACGCCAGAAGGTCTCGTGACTGACTGAGAATTGCTTAGGTAAATGGTTATTTCAAGCAACTCCAGATAAGAGGTTTTGGTTGGAAATCGATTTGCTAGCGGTATAATTTGTGTAACAATAAAGGAGGCTTTAGCAAAGCCAAGAGTCAGTTCATCAGAGCTGGCTCCCTTGCGGCTGTTGTTAAAGCCTGAATTACATTTTGGAGTGATCCCCTTTTTTTGACTGATCCTTGCAATACAGAACTAGACAGCAATTAATGGTGGAGAGAGATAGATAGAGAGAGAGAGAGAGAGAGAGAGAGAGAGAGAGGCAGTCTTCTCTAGGTATGAGCACCCTGACAGGTTATCCAATCCCAAAGGGCCATCCTAAACACATATGCATATGAGCAATACTGAAGGGACCCAGCAGGCTATACATAGACACCTACCTACCTAATTACCTACATACTTACATATATAGGTATGTACATACATTCCAGTAATTATTAGTATTCAGGCATCTGCACTGGCCTGCCCTTAGGGTCCTGACAGGATACATCCTCAACTGCAGCCACTAAGAGCACTTCCTGGGCACATTTTCTACATTCCCTTTTAAAAGGTAGGTCTTGCCCACCTCCTCTCTCTCTCTCTCTCTCTCTCTCTCTCTCTCTCTCTCTCTCCACTCTTGTCTCCATGGACTGGTCTGTCCCCACTCTACTCCCCTCTCTACCCATTCTCTCTCTTCTTCAAATGAACCTTCTATGTGAGCCTTGTTAAATGGTATGACTTCTCTTCATGGAGATTTTAAAATTACAACAGGACTAATTAATGAAGAGAGGTCATGAATTTGAGAGGAAGTCAGGGGAGCATGAAAGGAGCTGGGAAGAAGGTGGAAATGTTGTGAATATAGCACTCATGTATGAAACTCCCAAAAAACTTTAATTTAAATATTACCTGGGAATGAGTGACGGCGCAAATGTATAAGTTTGTGCTATGAAACTTGAGAAGAAAATGCAGGAGACTACTTTCACTGCCTTACATCTGAAAACTCTTCCTTGTGTAGGGCAAAGAGGAAAGAAGTCAGAGAGAAATTAGCCTTCATCAAAACTGTCTTCTACTTGTTGTCAGACACCAGAAACATTTCAAAACAAGAGTCCAGATGGGGAAAAAAGAACTTCTTTGTGATTAGGTTATTCTTACAATAATAAGAAAATAGCACATAAATATGGACAAACTACCTGCATAGAAATTTCATCAAATAAGAGATATAAGAACATCTTAGCCTTTTGTAAAGAAAAAAATACATGAATGTCCAACATCTGCATGAGCATGTGATCAAGATTAACCAGCAAGGAACAAGAATTAAAACTGTACTGAGATGTCACTTCATGTGATTAAGATGTAAAACATGAGCAAGCCTGGCATGGAGGCACATACCTTTAATCTTAGCACTCAGGAGGTAGAGGCAGGAGGATCTCTTTGAGTTTGAGGCCAGCTTAGTCTACATAGTGATATGCTGGGGTTTTTTTTAAGAAAAAAATATGAGCAATATTAAGTGTTGTCAAGAAGGTGGAGAAACTGCAAGCCTCATTGCTAGTCAGAATTTAGCATAGTATCACCACTTTGGAAACAGTGTAGGCATTTATTACTAAATTAAACATGTATTTATGGTTTAAATGACAAATTCTAATTGCCAGAGAAATAAGTATCCTGAACAGGAACACATGCTACAGGTGTTAGCATCCTGGCACATCTGGCAGCTCCCTTTGGGGACTGTGCAGAGTGATTCTCTTCTGCTGTCATCCCTGCCTCACGCCTGCATGGTGGGCAGCCAGTATCCTGTCTCTTGAAAAGGCAAAACTCCACCTACTTCTCTCTCTCTTCCTCCTCTTGCCCTTTTTCTCTGTGCATCTCTCTGTCCTTCTCTGTCTCTGTCTCTTTCTCTCTTCCCTCTCCTTCCCCCTTCTCTCAATAAACTCCTCACTTAAGCTGGGTCTGCAGGACAGGGCACCTTGAAGCTTCTGGGCTCTCACCCTGCCAAGGTCTCTAGCTACATAATCATTACAATAGGTTCTCAGGGTAGCTGTATATATAACAGCAAAAGCCTAGAAGCAACCAAAATATCCATCTATAGGTAAAGCCATGTGCAAAAACTGCGATGTTTGCACACCAGAGAATACTTCTCTGTCGTAAAAAAGGACAAATCTGAGCAATAAGGTCATTCACTTAGGTGGTCACCTAATTGTATCTTTAGAGACTGGACGAGAGTTCCCAGAGTCACCTCCCAGAAGTGGTTCACTGGAAGTTGCCTCCCTGTGGCCCGGGGAAACAGAGAGGTCCAGTGAAGAAAAGATAGACTATTCCAGATAAAGAGTAAGAAAACACAAAAGAAGCAAGAATGTGAAAAACAAAACTGTGAATCTTTAAAAAATGTAAGAGCCCAAACCAGACTGAAAGAACAATGAAAGAAAAGTGAAGTAATACCGCATTTTGATTCTTTCTGAAAGGTGTTTGTTCTAGAAGACATGTTGAACAGCATTTTACCTTCCCTGGTCATACTTTTGAAGGAAGTCTTTATCTAGGAGATAGAACTGGCAAAGCCAACTACATTTGTGTTGGGTGTTTAAGTGGCATCTGTCCCATCATAGTTGCTTGTGCTGGGCATTTATGTGGCATCTGTCCCATTACTGCCACTTGTCTTAAAACAATGAACCCTGCAGATGGAGAATGAGCTACCCGGATGTAGGCAGTCCCTCTGCATTCTAAGCAAAACTCATTGCAGGGAGAAACTGATGTTTAGGAAAAGGGTTTCATTCCTTGTGAATTCATCTAATGTCAAATCAGTTGTATGGCCATAAACTGTATAGCCCTGTGCTTTCCAGTGAGTAGAAGAACCCAGCATGCTTGGATTAATCAAATGAATGAGACCAAAGGCTTGGTGATAGCTAACAGTTCTGTGGTCACTTGATGGCTCAGAGACAGCTGCATCGCAACAACTCATTTCCTGCTCAGAAAATATCTGTGTGTGCAAACCCTGAATAAAACTTCTCGTGAAGTAGATCTTGTCTGAAGCAGAAAGGATTCTTGCTCTGCAGTTGGTGTGCTGTGTACTCTGGTATCTGAGGTAAGAAGGTGCTTCTTTATCAAGTACCCCAAACAAACTCAGCGTGGATGCCAGAAGTCATGGCTGCATGTGGATGATTGATTGCTCAGGCTGGCACTCATTCGAGCTATCTTAGTTCACATTTGTGTTAAGAATTATCAAAAAGACTTTTTAAAAATCATATGTATTTTTCCATTAAATCCCATCAAGTAAAATTATTCCTTGTGCATAAAAACAACTGAAAAAGAAAAACGCCTGGCATTGATGGCATATCCCTTTAATCCCAGTACTTGGGAGGCAGAGACAGGCACATCTCTGTGAGTTGGAGGCCAGCCTGGTCTATAAATTGAGTTACAGAACAGCCAGGGCCACTCAGAGAAATTCTGTCTTGATAAAAACAAACAAACAAAAAAGAAGAGAAAAGATTAAAAAAAAAGGGAAAAGGAAAAGAAACCAATGCTAAATAGAATTTTATCAGTTGACTTTGACAGCTCATCAGAGATACTGTACAGTAGGGTTTCCTTTAAGTTTCTTCCCCTCACTCCAGGCTCATGGGTCTAAACACTTGGTCCTTAATTAGTGGTACTTTTTTGGAAGGATGTGGATTTTCCAATGGTTCTCAACCCTTATAATGCTGGGACCCTTTAATGCAGTCACCATCAGAAAGCACAGATGTTTACATTATGATTCATAATAGTAGCAAAGAAAACAATTTTATAGTTGGGGGTCACCACAACATGAGGACCTGTAAAAGGGCCAGTCAACCCCTAAAGCAGTCAAGACCCACAGGGTGGAAACACTGCTGGGGGTCTAGCCTCAGTGAAGGTCACTGGGGGTGGGTCTTGGAGACTTGATAGCCCAACCTGGTTTCCTGTTCCCTCTGTCCTTCCTGGTGCCAACCTCTGCTCCCACACCATGCCTTCCTGGTGGATTGTGCTCCCGAGGAACTGTAAGTCCAGCACCCCCTTCTCTCAGGTGGCTTTGTCAGGGCATTTTATCAGAGCAATAATAAAAGGACTAAGACAGAAGATTGGTAGGAAATGTGGCTGTTACCATGATTGGCCTTTAGAACTGGAGGAACGTGGAAAGATTTGGAACTTTGGGTTAAAAATGTCCTTGAAGCCATTGCGTAATGCTGTTGAAGATGAGACTCAAGTTGCGATGGAGAGTTCCGAGTGATTAGGGCTGGAGCTTTTTCAAGACCTGGAAGGTATCTTCCCAAAGCACAGCATTATCAAATCTGATCATACTGAACTTAGAAAATCTCTGCAGCAAAGGGTATCACGGGCAACAAGGAACACAAAAACTGACTTAAATTTATTTCAACACATTCACATATTAACTCAATAAAATAAACTTAGGCAATCTTCAGAGAAATTCCAATGTCCATACAATTTTTTTTAACAAAAGGTTTAGATACTTGCTCGTTAATAAGGAAAAGGAAAAAAGGAAAGATTATCATTATTGCATGATGAAAGTTTTCAAATGCATGCTCCCAGGAGAGTGGTCCTGAGTCATGGTCCGTGTTCAGGGGCCTCGGGCTCTGCACAGCTCTTGCTTTCCTCCCTGCATACATGTGCTTCTCCTAGGGCAGTTCATGGCTTTGCTTGTAGCTGTGTGCACACAGCCTCCACCCATTCTGACCCAGCTGGCTTGCTGTCACTCGTCTCATGACAATGCTTGCCACCCTGATTTTAAGTCACTCTTGTTCAGAAAGACCAAGAGTTCAGTCCCCAGCACATTGGTGTGGGTTTGTATAGCTTGAACTCATGAATGATAAATTAGGAATGAGCTTAATTCAGGAGCCCCAGAGCAAGCAGTGTCTGGGGAGAAGTTAATAGGTAAGCACTAACGCATGGAATGCTGCTATTGTCCAGCTGGGTTCTCTAACACCCTGCAAAGAGTAGCTTCTCCTGGTGGAAGAGACTCTAGAGAGAAGCAGCAGGAGGCTGCTCAGGCGTGGGGGACATTTCTACGAAACCTAAGACCTTAAATCTTCTCAGGAAATGTGTCCATTTTGGCCTGTGGGTCCAGAGGCACCGCTGATATCAGTTTGGGAAAATGAAAGATAATGGGACTGGAGTCTGAATGAACAAAGGCTTGGTCCTGCTCGGCTGGCCAAGGAAATTAAAGCCTGGCCTAGCCAGTCTATCTCCCATGGGGATCTGTTCTAAAAATCTGATTTCATTTTCAATGCAGGAATCTGAGAACTTTGGGTAGAGGGACAAAGAATAGGGACATTTTGCTGGTCAGTTGTACTCTGCAGGGAGGAGAAATAAGGAATAGAATGTATGCAAACGTATGTGTGAAAGAAATAGAAAGACTGTATTTCTCTCCCCCTACCACACATGTACAGAAGACACGGACAACAGCTACCAGGAGGAAACTGGCACTTATGAAATTGCTCAAACCTTATACAGACCTAGAACCACATGGTAGCAGAAACTGCAGAGGGAGGTGAGATTATTGAGATAATGAGAAAGAAGGATGAGACTCAACAGACCTGGGATGAACATGTTAGTACAGGCTGAAGAACATTGTCTGGAGCAGATGACCTGGGTTCAAATCCCAGCTTTGAGACCTACTCAGAGCATGGCCTTGGGTAAGCCTCTCAACTCTCTAGGGCTCCGACTGCTCTACAATACACTGGGTCTAAGAATCACAATGAGAATTTAGAAAGGGATGATGGTCCATCTGCATTGTCTGCTTGCCTGCATTTGGAATCACCACGGAAACACACCTTTGGGTGTGCTCACGAAGTTGTTAAGAGGAAGGCTTGGCTGAGGAGGACTCACCCTGAATGTGAGCAGCCGCAACCAATGGCTGGGACCCTGAGCAAAGGAGAAAGCAAGCTGAGCTCGGGCATCCTTTTGAACCTGCTTCCTAATTGCTGATGCTGTCACGGTGGACTGTGAACTCCCGAACTGTGAGCCAAAATAAACCCTCCCTTCCTTGACTTCCTTTGGTCTGATGCTTTGTCACAGCAAGAAGAAGGTAACATGTGAGAGCTTTCCTGGCATGCTGACTCACAGGTGTGACCATCACTGCTATTTTGTTAAGGTCAGCTACCCCTGTTACGGTAGTAGCAAGGCTAAGCTGTGAATTTTATACAACAGTGACTTCCATATACCATTATTCTCAATCTTGTGATGGCTGCGAGAAGCAAGTAGCTATTACAATAGCATGGTCCTTGTCACTGTGGAGACAAGCACAGGGCATCTGTGGAGCTTCAGAGACAGACCACATCCCTTCCTCCTCCTTTTCTTGTTTCACGCTTGTGTCTTTGACTTCCACACCCCTACGATCCTGCTCAGATCCCTTCAGCAAACTATAAGGCTGAAGAGGTTAAAATGTCTTGGCAAGCTGCCATCTCCCAAGCCAAGATGCTTTTGCTGGTCCTAGGTAACTCAGGGCTTCGCCCCCAATGCTGGAAGATCCCCAGACATTTTAGCCAGCCCACCTTATATTCAATCTTGTTTAAAAAATAACAAATTCTTTCTTTGCTCTAATTTCATGTCCCTTTTGTCCCAACTGCTTTTGCTGGTTTCCATGGAGATGAAGGCTTCTGGCTGGGACCATCCCTGAAGCAACGTTAAGGAGATTAATAGGCTCCCTCGCCCTGTTCTGTTCATTTCTCACCTTTGGTTCAAGGAAATGCTCACAAGTCCACCTCCTCGTTTCCCCAGGAAGATGGTGGGGACATGCTTCACTATGTAGTGGGGCAGCCTAGCAGAAATTGGTTTGATTTGTGGGGCATTGCTCTGAAGTTGTTGATGTATATTGACTGGCTTCGAGTGAAATACACGGAAGTGCTCATAACTCATGCAGACATTGATGATGGATAAAAACACTGGGTCTCCAGGATCCTTCACTGATGATGATGCTGGGAACCAGGGTAGGCTGTTACCTGTGCTACCTGTTACTGTGACAACCATGCTGGCTCTTCATGTCCTAAAGTTAATAGTGGTCATTTATCCTTTGGAGGCTGAGCTGAGGGTCCAAAGCCACAGTTCTATACAGGTGGGGGAGGCATTGACAACAGACTTAGTGTCTGAGAAAGAAAGGGTCCGGAAAACCAAGTTTGGTTTGAGTAGCGCCGTGCCTAGCCTTGGCAAACTGAGACATCTGACACACATGTACACAGCTGCCTTGGTGAGGAGTCCTGGAGAACTGAGGTGTCAGCACCCTACCCTTACTTCCATCATTTTATTTTATATTTTATTTTTTAATTATTTTGGGGGACAGTCTCTCTGTAGCTCAGGTTGGCCCTAACCTTGTTACCATCCTCCGACCTTCTTGTCCTAAGAGAGAAAAGATGTAACCCTTTATTATTGAAAAAGGCAGATTTACGAAGGCACAGTTTACATACAGCAAGATCCGCCTTCCTTTGTGCTGTTTGTGACAAGCACATCCAAGGTTCAACCCAGCCTGTCCCCCAAACCTCCCACACCCCGCTGTGGTCCCTCCTCCACCTCCAGCCTCACATCCATTGCTGGGTCTTCTGTCCTTGTAGGTTTTTATTTTCTTTTTCTTCTTTAGAACACCATATAATGTTTCCCTTTGAATCAGGCTCCTCTCTTCCTCCATGCCTTTGAGATGGTAATCGCGGGAATGTTTGCTGTGACCCCAGCTTCAGAGGTTTCCTGACTAGCTAGCATGACTGCTCTGGGGCCTGATGACAAGTGGTTTGTCATCACCGGCTGTGGAGGAGGAAGCTGAGGGAAACTAAGAAGTAAAGAGAGAGGAGGGACTAGGGTCCCCATATCTTGCCGAAGGCACGCCCCTGTATGACCTGAAAAGTTCCATGTATCCCAACTTCCTAAAGTGCTCACACCCGCAAGGACACCACAAGCTGGGGAGTAGGCTCTGCAGGACCTTCAGCAGAGATGAATCTGTGCTAGTTGCTGTGAGTTTCTGCCCTCAAGGTGATGATGCCACAGTTACCTTTGCTCCGTAGATAAGATCCCAAAAACCTCAAAGAGAATTCAGGATCCATTAAAGCAAGAGAAGCCAGGGCTGGTGGGCTCTAAAGTCTGTCTCTTCTGCTAGACTGATGCTGGGGGAGGATGTACTTCCCCCTCACCCACCAGTCCAGGGAGGTGAGGACACAGGGTGCTGGGACAAAGGGGAGACTACTGGATAGCTCCACCCCTCAGAGCTGGCAGAGCAGAGACCCTCTCTCCCTCACCATGTAAGGCTTGCAAATGCTTTCAAGCTTCCTAGGGATTTTGTCTGATCTAAGCGCTGTTCTGGAAGAAGACTTTCCCAGGAAGAGCTGAGGTAAGCAGCTCCCTGAAGCAAATCCTGGGAGCAGGAAGAGAACAGGGGCGTGTGCCACAAGGATGTGCTTCACCTTCCCTTTACAGCATTTAATTAGTTTATTTATTATTGTATACAGGTGCCTGATAGGGCGGGGCACACTTTCTGTGGCCATGTATGGAGGTCAGAGGACAGGTTTGCAAAGTCAGTTCTCTCTGTCCATCGTTATGAGGGTTTGGGAGCTTGAACTCAAGTGGTCAAGCTTGCACGGCAAGTAAGTTTACCTGCTGAGTCTCCTTGCTGGCCCTTTAATAGCATTTTAAACATTAAATATAATTCCACTCACACACTCATTATTCTTTGCCACGGGACAAATGGCCCTACAGTGCACTGGCTGAAAAACATAGTTTTTACACCACAGTGTTTGGAAACTAGGGACAACCCTGCTGGGTTAAAACTACTTAAGATCTCTTGTTTTTTGTTTTTGTTTTTGTTTTTTTAAATCTTTTACCCTTTTGGCTCTTTGCTGTTTTTTTTTGTTTGTTTGTTTGTTTTTGTTTTTTGTTTTTTTTTTTTTCGAGATAGGGTTTCTCTGTGGTTTTGGAGCCTGTTCTGGAACTAGCTCTTGTAGACCAGGCTGGTCTCGAACTCACAGAGATCCGCCTGCCTCTGCCTCCCGAGTGCTGGGATTAAAGGCGTGCGCCACCACCGCCCTGATAGCTCTTTGCTGTTTTGTGGGGCCTGCTACCCAGCTCCCAAATAAAACACATGGAGGCTTATTATTATTTATAAATGCCCAGCCTTAGCCTGGCTTGTTTGTAGTCAGCTTTCCTTAACTTAAATTATCCCATCTATCTCTGAGTTTTCATGTTTCTCTACTTCTTTATATCTTACTTTTCCTTTACACTCTTACTCCATGGCTGGATGGGTGGCTGGGCCCTCGCCTCCTCCTCTCCTTGTTCTTGTTCTTCCTATTTCTCCTCCCAGATTTCTCCTTCTATTTATTCTCTCTACCAGTCCTGCCTATTCAGCTCTTTATTAGACCATCAGGTGTTTTAGACAGGCAAAGAACCACAGTTTCACAGAATTAAACCAATGTAACATACACAAGGCAACACATCTTTGCATCATTAAAACAAACGTTCCACGGGATTAACAAATGTAACATATCTTTAATGAATACCCCACAGCAGTGTCTCACAATGTTGCAACCACTGGGAACTGGGTCCTCAGCTCAAGGCTCAACCTTCACTCTAGGCTTGGGCTCCTGCTGGCTGTTGTCCAGCACACCAATCCCTTCATGTGAGTCTCTACAGCATTCTCACAACGAGCCCTTATAGAGCGAGCAAAGAACACAGTGGCAGAGAGGGGGTGAGTCAGTCTGTGATCTCATCCCAGAAGCAGCAGGTCATCCATTTTGCTGTATTTGACCACCGGAAGTGAGTCACCAAGTCTAGCCCACATTTCAGGGTGAGACATTACTCCAAGATGTGACTTCCAGGAATCCAGGATCATGTAGAAGCCACCTCCAATCTGGTTTAATACACGAACCTGGAGATGTATGGATCTCGGATTCTCGGGGGGGGGGGTATGTGTGTGACAGTTGTACACCATGTGACATCACTGAAAGTGGGATATAGATGATTTCCATGCCTTTAGGTTTCCTTAGCCTTGCGGTCCCCTCATGACCCCCACCATTCCTTTCCTATGCACTGCCACTCCCACTTCTCTCCTTCCCTCCCCCTTTCTTTTCTTTTCTTCCTCTCTTTAACCTGGTCCTTCTGATAGGGGTTCTTAGGGACAGAGGGCCACTTTTAGATCCTGTGTTATAAAGACACACTTGGACTCCATGTTGTAGCTAGGAACTGTTGTGTGCATGTTATTACCAGCCCTGCAGAGTATGATGAGGGCCAGCACTAGACCTGCTGAGTCCTCTCCCCAGCAGCAGCTCACTCGGGTGAGCATGTCTTATTATGCTACTCATGAAAGTTTTGATTGCAAACTGCCTTTCTACCACTTCCTAGCATGAGCCTGAACTTCAGACCCACCTGGAAACATGTCCTTTCTCAGACTTTCCCACAAGCTAGTCACCAGCTGTGCCCTGTTTATTACTTCCGGGTGCCCCGTGCCCTCTCTGCCCCTCCTTCCTCTAAAGCTCACACACATGGCTGTGATGTCATTTCTAACCACGTTGTTGGTTTGTTTTTTGAGACTCTGTAGCCCAAGGATATCCTCTAGCCTGCAATCCTCCTGCCTTAGCCCCTCAAGTGCTGGGATGACAGGCATGCATCACCTGACTTGGCTCCTTTTATCCCTCTTTAAACACCTTGACACTAGGTGACTATCCACCTCCTCACCTATGTGTCCCTTTTGTCCTGTATCAATGATGTAAGGCACAGTGCGTTTAGCCTTCATGGCATGGCACGGTTATAATTAGGTAATAGTTTGGTGACTGTTGTGTACTGTTTCTCTCCACCATTTGTCTAGTTCTTGTCTCTGCAATTCTCAGCGCCTGACATACACTGAGCGTTCTACACAATGCTGGTGTGAGAAGGGAGCACACAAGCCCTCTCTGTGAGAGGAGACCAGAGAAACAGTAAGAGTCGTGTCCCATGGACTGAATACTGAACCAGAAAGAGACCAGGTGTGGGAACCTGGTGAACTCTACAAACACTGAGTTTAGATCATAGCAATTGCCCAGGTGCATGTCATGGCCTTGACAAATGTAAGATCTTCTCATCTAGGGAAACTAGCTGAGGGACTTTGTTGTTGGGGTTTCTGTCTTGCCCGGTTCTCTCAATCATTAAGTCCCAAAGAAATCACACAGAGTTCTAGATTAGTTATAAACTGATTGGCCCATTAGCTCAGGCTTCTTATTAACTCTTATAACTTATTATTATAATGTGGCCCATTATTCTTGTCTGTGTTAGCCACGTGGCTTGGTACCTATTCAGCGAGGCAGTCACATCTTACTTCTTCGGTAGCTGGGTCACAACTGCAGACCAAGCTTTCCTCTTCCCAGAATTCTCCTGTTCTTGTCGCCCTGCCTCTACTTCCTGCCTGGTTGTCCCTCCTATACTTCCTGCCTGGCTACTGGCCAATCAGCATTTTATTAAAATACAATTGACAGGGTATAAACCATTGTCCCACAGCAGGACTTGTGGGTCCCCTCTTTACTCTGCAAATTTTCTGAACATTTAGAATTATTCTAAGCAAAAGGCTGCTCGTGTGTGTGTGTGTGTGTGTGTTATACGTATGTGTCCGTGTCTGTGTGCTGTGCATGCATATGTGGAGACCAGGGGGTGACACTGGGTGTTGTTATGGAATATTTCTTTACACTATGTGAATGTATGTCACTGTGATTGGTTTAATAAAAAGCTGAACAGCCAATAGTGAGGCAGGATTTTCAGGACGGAAAATTCTGGGAAGAAGAAGGGGGAGTCACCAGCTAGATGCAGAGGAAACACGACAGGCTGTAGGCCGAGCTTTCACGACTGATGAGAAGTCTCTGTGTCATTATTGTGGATCTGGCTAGTGGGGCAGAGAAAGTCCAGTTACAGGGGGTCTTCCTCTGTTGTTCTCTACTTTATGAGACCAAATCTTCCACTGACTCTGGAGCTCACCAATCGGCTGCTAATCACCAGTACGTTGGGGTTTCAGGTGATTGCTGCCCCACTGGCCTTTTCCATGGGTTCTGGAGACACCTCCAGGTCATGCCTCCTGCAGGTACTTTTCCCACAGAACCATCTCTCTGGCCTTGGGTGTTTGGTTTTATTTTTAAAGTGCCTGGCTTGTACTCTCTGACATGAACAGACGTTCTGATAGAGAGCTACAGTCAGTCCTAGAGGATAATACCAGCCAGATGGACACAGAGAGATCAGAACTCTGGGCCTGGTAGACCTAGGCTTGACATTTAAACCTCTGGATATCTGTTCTTATAGTATATGGAAGGCAAACCATTGGGATCTGGACTTAACAAGAGTTAGTTGGAATATCAAGACCCTAAAATCATAGTCAAACTGAAGAGATGGCTCAATTCTTAAGAGCTCCTGCTGCTCTTAAGCAGGACCCTAGGCCTAGGCCCAGCATTCAAGTCTGCAGTTCACAGATGTCTGTAACTCCAGGTCCAGAAGGCTCTGGCACCTCTGGTCTCTGTGAGCACCTGCACTAATGTGCACACACCACCCGCCACACATACACGCAAACACACACACATAATTAAAAGTTAAAAAAAAATCTAAAATGTATCATTAGGTGCTCAGGCTATTGTAAATGCTGAATTAATGACAGCAACCATTTCTCCTTGAGCTCCAAAGAGTGCAGCCAATCCTTGTTACATTTCCGGCAACTGGTCCCAGTGTTATACAGAGGTGCTAAGGATGTAAGGAGGAAAAGAGCTGAAAACGCCCTGTGTGTTCTATGTGATGATCTAGTTTCCCTGCTGTCACAGTGATAAATCCCCCTGCCCATAAGAAACAGCGGGAGAAAGGTTTGTGTGGCCTATTATCCTGGGCACAGTCCATCACTGAGGTCCATCAAGCCAGGAACTTCAAGGCTGACATACTTGGGATCCCATGCAACATTATCTCTGAACAAGAAACTTCACAGCCACGGGAGAACAGCAGGAACCACCGAAGATGCCGTTTTCTGGCTCACAAGTAGGTTTATACCCATTTAGCTTTCTTGTACAGTTCAGAACCACCTACCTAGGGAATGTAGCTCCCCACAGTTGGCTGGGAACTCCCACATCAGTCCCTCATAGACATGCCCATAGACCATGGTCTTGGTAATAATTGAGCTGAAATTCTCTTCCTAGATAATTCTAGGTTATGTCAAATTGACAGCTGAAGTTATCTAGGACATTGGATAGCAGGACTCATCATCTAACTTAGCATAGAAGAACATAGAGTATTCCTTAAGTGTTCATTAATTCTGAAAATATAAGTTCTTCTACTGTGTGACCCTGAAAAAGTCTTAATCAAGAAGTAAAATACTTTATTGGCTTCCATCCCTTAGGTGGGACATTTCCTTTGGCAAAGAGCCTGCAGGTGCCCTAGCCTCTTGACTCAACAGCTATATAAGCCTCTTATGATGAGAGAATCATTGGTCCTTCAAAGCTAACCAAAACCTTGCCTCTTCTAGGAAGTCAGTCCTTCCTACCTCCAGGGTCTTTTGATATTTTCTTCTCAGAAAAGAGCTTATGAGTTAGGATAGAATCATCACCCAGTGGGGTGGCCGGCAGATGAGGTACCACCCTTAAGACGGATATTTCCATTCTTGACTTAATGTCAGACTCACCTGGACAGCTCTGAAGACTCCCAACATTCAAATCCAACTCCATGAAGTCAGACACACTAAGTCATACTCTTGGGGAGGAGGCTATGGCATTGATATTTTCAGGAAGTTCCTCTGAGTGTTTTTAATGTGCAGCTGAGGTTAAGAATCACAGCTCTAAGGACAACCTTATGCTGGCTGCTTGGCAAAACAGCCATACTCAAGCACCACCCGGAATACAGTCTCCCGCAGTGACTATTGTACTGTGTCTTAGTAGTGAACCGATTGTCCCCTGCAGCCCTGGTTTGACCTCTCACCCCTGTGAGACTCTCCAGGGCCTTCATCTCATCTCTCCTTGATCCTCCTAAAGACTCATCTGGCTCCGTATGATCAAAGCTCTCAATTAGTTCAGGACATAGGAGATTTCAAAATTATTAAAGTCATGGCTGTATCTGCGTCCAGGTTGGTGTCTGAGGGCCAGGATGCATGCAGATCTGAGTGGCCTGCGCTGTTGCTGGATCTGGGAGCCACACAAATATTGAAGATGAGGCCACCAATGTTAGATGAGCAGAGGTAACTTTATTCCATCACCACGGGGTACCAGAACTTCTAACTAGTTAGGAACATGAGTACATCGGGATCTGACTCCATGACCCTGAACAGAGAGAGTAGCCCCTTTTAAAAGGGATAAGGCCATAAGTAGAGGTGTCAGGGGTGATGTAAGAAAGAATTTTTACAATTTGAGGTTAACTCTTGGGTGACGTACTTTGCAGGAATTTACAACTCAGGATGACGTTTTACAACTAGTAGTACGATTTGTGATATCAAGGTGTCTGTCCACCTAACAAGGGTCTGCAAACCTTGCTTCCACAGGACTGTGGCTATCTCAACACATCTCTTAGCACAGCTGCGGTTTTTGTTTTTGTTCTTGCTATTCATTTTACATACCAACCACAGTTCCTCCTCTCTCCCCTCCTCCCCACAACGTACCCCCATCTACTCCTCAGAAAGGTTAAGGCCTCCCTTGGGGAGTCAGCAAAGCCTGGCACATTCTGCTGAGGCAGGACCAACCTCCCTGCCCCCCAGCATCAAGGCTGAACAAGGCATCCACCATATGGAATGGGCTTTAAAAGATCAACGCATGCACTAGAGATAGATCCTGGTCCTACTGCCAGGGGTCTCACAATCAGACCAGGCTACAGAACTGTTACTCACAGTTGGGGTCTTGTCAGTTTTTAACCAAATGTTCTTCTCACAACTGCAGAGAATATGGGCAAGGGTTATGCAACAGAAGATGTGTGGTAGGTGGTTAATGTTTCTGAATCATTGTGAACTCCACACTGCTACTCAATGTCATGGTAACATCCGAGTCAAAGCTAAAGCTGAGGGCCATATCAGGCTGCACAGTTGTACTGCAGCCCGGGTCTGTGCTGATGTACCATGGAAGGCAGCACAGATCTCTGAGACCAAGGGCCATGTTGGTGTCCACGGGCTGTACTGCTGCTGCGGCTTGTGCAGACCTGAGTGGCCTGCAATGCCATCTGGGACAGCAGTGACAGCCAGACCCAGCTGCTGTCAGGGACTATGTCTGGTTTCATGGTCTTACAGGGTGTGGGGCTGTGCTGAAGTCTGAGTACTGTATTGCCACCAAAGATCACATAGAAGCCCAGGGTTGGGGCCACAACCCAAGGCTGCCAGAACCATCCTGATCTGAGGGGCCATTGCTTCCACCCAGAGCCAGGATGTCATCCATATCCAAGCTGCTACCACGGACCATGTCTGGGTCCATGGCTGAAGGCATAAGTCACAAACAATGCCACACCAATTTGGGATTATGATTAATAGGGTGGTATTTATTTAAAGGGGAAAAAACTTACAGATCACTGTCCCAGGCAACAGCCCTCTACGCAACCAGGAAAGGAGTCTAGTCGCCGGCGGAGCAGGAAGTGAAGAGAGAGAGGAGAGGGAAGTGGCCGCTTTTTTAAAGGGAGAGAGACCACGCCCCAATGGGCTGGTATCTCAGCGGTGATAGGCTGGAGGAGTGGGAGGACCTCCTGCAACACATGGCACAGCTGCAGGTGAGGTCTGTGGCTCATGTCACCTCAGTAGGAACCATGCAAGATGAAATCAGAGGGTCATGCTGAGCTGGCTCCACCCTTCGCTGGCCCTAGGAAAGCTGGCCTTGCCACTTGATGGGCACTACAGCAAGAAAGCTGCCCCCTGCACTAAGGAGACATGGCCCCACCCCTCATCACAGGCAAGGGTGAACCAACCCTGAGTAGGAGAGTTGACCCTGCCCCTTTGGCTGAGGAGGGTGGCCCTAGTGGCCTGGACTGACCAGTTCAGCTACCGCCCAGGCCCGTAGCCAGACCTTGGGTTGGCTCACCCTAGCATACCCTATCTACAACCTGCTGGAGCTCATGAAGGGACTGGACTAGAAACAATACCTGCAGGATCTCCAAGACTCAGGGCAGCAATAGGACATCCCAGAGGAGTTTTGGTGAGGCTCCAGTGATGATGGTGTAACAGAAACCAGAGGATTTGAACCAGACCAACCACTCATTTTAATGAACACTTGCTAGTAAAGCTGATAGGACAAAAGGGTATACAGATGAAACACTGAGGCCCCCAAATGCCACCAGGATGAATGAAGAGGTGTTGGAGAGATGGGAGAGGAGAAACAATGAGGGTTTCATCGTTATTGTTTTTGTTTTGGCTTGATTTGGGGGGGTTGCTTTTGTTTGCTTGCTTACTTTGTTTTGTTTTGTCTTGTGGGGGATACTGCAGAGGTAAGGGGTATATGGGGGGACCAAGGTATAAGCAGAATTGGGGGACATAATGGGAAACTCCCAAAGAATCAATAAAGAAGTTAAAATTTAAAAAAAAAAGAAAAGAAAACCAGAGCTGTAGTCTATTTCCAGCAGAGAGTAGCATATTGTTGAACATACGATAGTTTAGAAACTTAATGTCTTTACATACAATGGGTATGTTTACAAAACTTTCTATAAAAATAGGAAAATATTGGTGTACAAAAGAGTCCCACAATATCCCAGAATGGAGCATAACAAAGTTTTATTTATATGGGAATAAACTCATAAAAAAGAGTAGTGGTTGGCTGTCCTCTCTGTGCGCTGGGTCCTGTGCTTGCATTTATAGTATATGAGACCATGCCGAAAGTGGGTGGGTATCTCACAGGCTATTGGCTGAAGTTCCCACAGCACCTCCCCCTTTTGTCTAAATAAGAGAGTTGTAAACCTAGTACAAAATTATATACGATAATAACAAATATCAAGTATTGTCCAGGGAAAAGAAGAGGCAAAAGCATATATAAAAATTAGAATTACAACCAATATGAACAATATCAAATAAGAAACATATGTCAAATGTTTTAATAGTTATCCTATCCTAAAAAGTCTAAGTCTTATATTAAAAATGGCTTGGCTTAGTCATGAGAAGAAAGTAACTGACTATCTAGTCTTTAACCCCATCAAAGGCCTGAGAAGGAAAATAATATTACTTGAGTAAATAGGAAGTACAACCAAGCAATTTGCAAAAGGTGCAAGAAATGAAAGAGAGATTGCCTGGCTCCCTGGGCAATCACCCAAAGTCTCATTTGCAACGTTGGGGCAACAAACTTTGCCTAAGGCAAACTTAAAGACCATTTTCAGAGGCAAGAAAATTTGAAAAACCATCTTACCCTATATTGGCAAGGTTTGACAGTCTTTTTAATTTTATCACGCATGCTCTTAATCTCAGGGTCATGGGTTCATACCCCACCTTGGGCACCAATTTGTTGGCATACAAAAGAGTTCCACAATAGCTTGGAATGGAGTATGACAAAGGTTTATTTATCTGAGGATAAACTCATAGAAAGAGTAGCGATCGGTAGTCCTCTCTGCACATTGGGAATTGGAACCAAATCCAGCAACCAAGAGACCCACACATGCTTTTTATCTGCATTTATAGTATATGAGACCACGACCAAAGTGGGCCAGTATCTTAAAGGCTATTGGCTGAAGAAGTTCCCACAGCACAAGACAATGTGAAATCTATAAACATATGGTTGACACTGTATTTGAAAGGAGATATTTGAAGTGACCTACATAAAGTACCTCAAATGATATGGGAAAACAATAAATGACCTGGAAAAAAGAAAATGGAAAGCATTGTTGGATTAATTGAAACCCAGGTATTGTAGCAAGCCCACCAATGCTCTTACCATTCAACTAAATGACTATGAGACTAAAAGCTCTTGAGGTTGTCATGAATGAGTGCTGAGTGACTGGCTTCATTGATAGCTTTTAATTGCAATCTGTGCTTAGGAAATGACTACTTTCAGCAGTGGTTTTCCTGAGGGCCAGTTATCATGAGAATTTTATGTCAATGTGACCTACCAGAGAATAAAGATGCGTGAGTCACAGCACCAATGCAATGATTTTAAGACTCCATTAACTGAATTATCAAGCATGGGACCTCGGGTCAGGTCAGTGTTGGACTTCCTTTGTGAAAGATGCAGGTGCTAGGGATGGCTCTCCCTCCTGCCCCATCCTGCCAAAATCTTCTGAGAAAATGAAAAAGGTCTGTTGCTCTAGAACTATGTCAGGAAGGTGGCTCGATCTGCTACTCAGCAGAATGGAAGACACATGTGTAGTGTCTTGTTACCAAAGAAAAGAATGAATTCTCAGATGCTATAGCATTGCCATTGCAGAGAGAACACACAAGTTCCAGATCTATGTAATCCCTTCTGCTAAGAATGAAGTCAAGCCAGAAATGGAAGGATTAACTTAGCTAGAGGATGTAGACATATAAAGGGGAGGGTTTCAGGAGAGCTCAGATTCACCTGAGTGACCATGCACCTCTCCTAGCAGGATATTTCTCACCATGCTGAAAGAGGATGAAATTGTGGAACCCTGTTGGTTCCTCAAAGAAAGTAGGTAGTAGAGAGATTCAAGACCAGAAAGGCCAGTGCTTCTTCTCATTGTAGTTGGTGTGACATAAGCTTCTGTCAGCTAGCACAATGCAATTTCACCTTTCTCTCTCATACAGTTCAGAGGGATGACATGCCCACCGTCCTTCAGCATCAACATGTGGTGATCCACACGTGTTCCCATTGGGACTCTATACTCCTCATGAAAACCAGAGTTTTTCCCATTCAGCTGGTAGATAGAGACAGAGACACTGACAAAGGTATCTCTTCCTTTGTCTGCCCAGAAGCAATGCACCTTACTTCTTGTCTCTCCTGGGCAAAAGCATAGTCATATGATCTCACAATAGCCACAGGAAATTCAGGAGATATGCCTCATTCTGTGCCCAGTAAGATAGGAAATTGGGTCCAATATGACAAGACATCAAGACAAAAGAATTCAGCTAGCTGAGAGAAAGACAAATCAATAAAAATGAAACATTCCAAATTTTAATTTTGAAGCCTCAGTTTGCTTAAAATTAGCTCAACAAGACAGTCTCTAAGTATTTTATGATGTTTAAGGTGTCACTGAGATATTGAAGGGAATGATCTGAATGTGCCCCTCCTCCACAAACATGTGGTGCCATCTAAGCTATAATGTAATGGTGATACAGTCTTTGGGGTCTTGGAACAATACAGTATAGGGGTCTTGGATCTGGTCAGTGTGTGAATGAGTGGGTTTCTGATTCTTGTTCCTACTCTTGGGGCTCTTTTTCTTCTGTTGAGTTGCCTGGTCTAGCCTAGATGTGATGGTTTTTGTCTTCTTAGTATATTTAATTTTGTCATGTATGGTTGTTATCTCTTAGAAGCCTGTTCTTTCCTAATGAGAGACAGAAAGGAAGTGGATCCAGAGAGGAGGGGAGGTTGGAAAGAACTGGGAAGAGTAAACAGAGAGAAAATGGTAAACAGGATATATTGTTTAAATTTAAAAAATTAACAGGTAGGAAAAGTCTGAAGTACAACAAGCAACAGCAGAGAGATGGCAAGCATTTGAAAGAGAATCAGCAGCTGAAGGAAGGCTGGGCAAGCACACACATCCAGTGAACACACAGAGAAAAAGATTCTCTGTAAAGCAGAGTGGGACTCAGAAACCCGCAAAATTCTAGTCTCTTCTCAAGAGCAGGGAGTTCTAAAGCCTCCAAAGAGTTTTCCTCAGAGCTGCTGTGGGATGTGTCCTGAGCAGGGCTTGAACTTGTTGAGCCTGCTGGCGGGAGACAAAAACCTACATGGCCTTTGTTTTAAGCTACTATGCTTTTACTTCAAGTCAAGAAGGTAAGGAAGAAGCTCATCATCTTGGAAATTCGCCACCTTTCTTACCTAGCCACGACCCCTCTTTCTATCTGCCTACCTACCTACCAGGAGTCTGTCTAAATCCTGATCTCTCTTTCCCCCTCCCAGAGGTCACCCTAACCTCTACTAGAGATTTCAGGGCTAATAATCACTCTTAAATGCTTTGAGTTGACCAAAGTTCTACAGTGGAGTGGCAGCAAGGTGAGTGTCTCAAAGGAGAGTCTATCTAAGGAGCCACAATGAATTTCAAGTGATGGCAATGGTCCAGAGCATAGACCAGCCATTTGGTGGTGATTGAGTATCTCTGGAGCTGGTCATATGAGTACTGCAATTCCTACTGAGAGCACAGTTAGAAAAATAGCCCTGGCAGTTTTGCCCTTGATATAGGAAGAGCATACGGGAGAAAAATCCTTGGCAGGCTTTGTTATAGGTATCAAGGAGAATGATGTGGGTTTTTTTCTTTTTCTTTCTTTTTCTTTTGGTCATCATCGTTCTACTGTAAGATTACACGGTAGAGCTGCAGAGATGCCATTTGTCCGATTCAAGAGTTCCCGAGCCTTTCATCAGCTGTCTTAAGTTTAAAAGTCAGCTACCTGGTTTCCTCTACTGCAGTCTCATGGAAAACAAAAGACAAGATCGATGAGGAAAGGTCCCCAACGTCATGGTTAACATAAGTTTGGTTTGATGAGATGCAGCATAACTTTGTAGCTTGTTGGACTGTGGACCAGAAACTGTTTATCTGAGTCTTGTAGAGGCCTCTTGACAGAGCCTTAGCAGCAAGAGATGTCTTCACCGAGGCACCAGCTGCAGGTCCAGTGCGGGGACAACATGAGCCAAACCTGAGTGAAATCCGGGTTCCATTTGTTGACATCACAGCTAGACATGAGCATCTCTAAGTCTGGCTGGCAGCCTCCTTTAATTGGGGAGCGTGGTTAGTTAGGATATGAACATCGTTCTGAGAAGGGAGTGCCCATAAAACTGCCCAGTCTTACCAAGCCCTCTGCTTATCATTTGTATCTAGTTTCTATTAAACTCAGGAGGCAACACTGACCTCTAAGATGGCTTATTTTATTTTATTTTATTCTATTTATCTTAATGTTTGGCTTTGTTTTAATCTTGAGTTAGAGTAACAAGACTCAAGAACAACGGCAACAAAACTAATATGATGGCCTTCCAAGTTCTTTTAAATAATGTTTTGTTCTGCTTTTTTCCCATGTCTACTGTCCTAGATTACAAGGACTTAAACACAATTTACATATGGAAAATTCTAAAGCGACTCCTAATTTAGATAGTATTCTTTAAATAAAAGAAAAAAGTACGAGTGCTTAATATGATTGCTTCCTATCTGGTGTGTGTATGTGTGTGTGTATGTGTAATAGCTTTAAAAAATAAACATATGGATGCAACAGGAAAGAAATTTTTCCTAACAAAGTCTGAAAGCCCTTCAGCTATGAATCGTAAGTGGCCTAATTCATTCATGAGGCCAAACACAATCATGACAATCATTTTCTAAAGACCTTGCCACGCTTTGATGGAGGTGTTAAGATGTTGATTGGTACTCACAAGTTAGTGCCATGGTCCAAATGTATCTCTTCATCCCAAATCCATATGGAGAAAGTTAATCAGTGATGCATGGGCTTTGGGAGGACATTTAAAATCCAAAGCATAACACCAGAGTGCCATATTTCGGGGAGAAATTCCCTGGAAACCCCAGCTTCTCCCACTACCTATGTATAGCACAAGGAAGGCCACAAGGAAGAGTGGCCTGTGAAGCAGGAAGTAGGTCCTCAGCAGACAGAGAATCTGTTAGTACTGTGAGCTTAGACTCAGTCCCGGAAGTGTGAGAAATAGCTCTTGTTTGTCCATTGACCCGCTGATGCCTCAGATGAGGAACTGTTGTGAGATATTTGTGCACTATGTGAAAATGCATTGTTGTGATTGGTCTAATAAAAAGCTGAATGACCAATAGCTAAGAAGAGGTTAGGTGAGACTTCCAGGGACAGAGAGGATTCTGGGAAGAAGAAGGGTGAAATCGCCAGCCAGATGCAAGCAGGAGGTGCAAGACAAAAGAGAAGTAATGCCACAAGACAGAATGTAGATCAGTATACATGGATTAAGTTATAAGAGCTAGTTGAGACAGCCAAAGCTAAAGGCCAGGCTTTCATAATTAATAAGAAGTCTCACAACTGTCTATAACTCTAAGATCTAACACCCTCACAGAGACATGCATGAGGCAAAACACCAATGCACATAAAATAAAAATAAATAAATTATTTTTTAAAAAGAAATCTCTCTGTCGTATTGAGAGGAGCTGATGTGACAGAGGGGGGCTGATGGGAGGTGGAGTCTGTTTACAGGGAACCAGGACAGAGAGGGGATGGGATCTCATTCAAGGTCACCAGAGGGAGCTTCAACTGTTTGTACTGAGGAAAGCTGTCAAGGAACACAACGACCATCTTCAAAGAAATGAAGGCCAAGAGAAGAGCAACCATGCCTGTGGAGCTGCCCCTTGCTCAGAAGATGCCTCTTCCAGTCCACTCATTCCCACTGCTATCAAAAGCAAGCTCTTTTTACAAGTCTGTGGGCCATAGCCATGCCAAACAGTACTTAGTTACAAGCAAACTCTGTCTGACCTCCCTCTTCCGTGACCGTAACCCACCTCAGCTTCCCCTTCTCACGTGCGCACTTGCGTGTTCCTGACTCATGGTGCACTTGTTCTTCGGCTTTCCATTTGAATGTCTTTCTCCCTGAACAGAAGAAAACCTTTCACCTCTGCACATATCTTACTTCCGGGGGGAGAATCTTCATTTACATTTCCCTCCTGAAAATCTCTTTAACAATAGTGGTTGACAGGATATTACAGCCTGGTGGCAGCAAGGCAGAGATTTAGCCTCAAACAAGAGGGAGTATGAGCGTGAGCCCCAAGTCAGGACTTTACCAACGGAGATACCGAGGCCAGGACTAGAACCTGGGCATTGCCTCATCCTGTCCTCTTGCCATTTGACCAATGTCCCTTCTGTCCGTCACAGTGGCTTTCGCTTTCTGTAGACTGGTCCCTGGATGTCTTGTCCAGGACTTTGAAGACGACGCTCTCTCTGCTGGGACCTTCCTCCTCCTTCTTCTAAGCCTTGTGCCCTTCCACTCTCCGATGCTTCCCTTGGGTCCTTTTTATAGACTGCTTTACTACAAGTTCTCAAATCTAAGCGCAGCGTGGACAGGGACCATGCTGGTAGGTGTGTGCATCTATTGTCCCATGACACAGCACAGCAACACATAGGCAACATATAATAAAATACTGACTGAATACGTCTTTTAAATGCCTACCGTGAACAATTACTGTGCTGCTCAGTAGTGCAAAATTTCAAGCAGGAACTATATACAAATGATGCAGATGTTTATTATAGTTCCAGCTAAATTAGTACAATTACTTCCTATGCTTCAAAGCCGGGCAAATCTGTTTACATAACTCACACTAAGCCTTCATATTCCAATACAAATAATACATCTTAAACATCTAGGGTACACTCAGTACTGTCTCCAGCCTGTTTCTTCTCCTCTGATTTCTTGCTAGAGTAGGAAAGGAGGCTTTGAGTTTTCAAGATTCAAGATTTAAAGGTTTTTAAGATTAAGAAGACCTTGGTTGCCCTGCCAACCTCTTTGTTTTCTCATTTCCTCAAGGCAGAGCAGGGGGGGTAAGTGGCGGGTGGGGGGGGGGGGGCGAAAGCTTCACGCACGCCTGTCTGTGTGCCTGCAGAGTGTGCTGTCGCAATTATGGTTTTCCAATTACTGCTTTTCCCAGAAGCGAGCGGGCTGGGGTACCATGCTAGAAATTTCCCTCTCCCATCTGAACACTGTCTTCCTCAGGCTCTCACTTCTGCTGTGTCTTAACAGCTGGGCTTCAGCCTCCACATGCTAGGGCTGTGGTTCTCAACCCTTGAGTCAGGACCACTTTGGAGGTCACCTATCAGATATCCTGCAGATCAGATACTTACACGACAATCCACAACAGCAACAAGATCACAGTCCTGAAGTAGTGACAGAAAGATTTTGTGGCTGTGGGTCACCACATCTTAACACAGATGTTTCCTTTTTATTGTCTGAGGATTTCATACATGTGAATAGTGCACTTTTAATCAAATACGTCCTGGCCTCTCCCCTCCAATTCCTCTCATACCCCACCACTTCCTCTTCCAACTTCATAGCTTTCTCTTTTTAAAACCCACCAACTCCACTTGGTGCTGCTTGCTTGTGCATGGGTGTAGGCACCTCTACAGAAGCGTGGGTGTGGGCACCTTTACAGGAGCATGGGTGTAGGCACAGATACAGGCGTGTGGGTGTGGACATCTCTACAGGGACATGGGTGTGGGCACCTCTACAGGGGCGTGGGTGTAGGCACAGATACAGGAGCGTGAGTGTGGGCACCTCTACAGGGGCGTGGGTGTAGGCACCTCTACAGGGGCGTGGGTGTGGGCACCTCTACAGGGGCGTGGGTGTGGGCACCTCTACAGGGGCGTGGGTGTGGGCACCTCTACAGGGGCGTGGGTGTGGGCACCTCTACAGGGGCATGGGTGTAGGCACAGATATAGGAGCGTGGGTGTGGGCACCTCTACAGGGTCGTGGGTGTGGGCACCTCTACAGGGTCGTGGGTGTGGGCACCTCTACATGGGCGTGGGTGTGGGCACCTCTACATGGGCATGGGTGTGGGCACCTCTACAGGAGCGTGGGTGTAGGCACCTCTACAGGAACATGGGTGTAGGCACCTCTACAGGGGCGTGGGTCTCTCATGTCCTGAATCCCTGAAGAAAGCTGACTTTTCCTCCCTGAGCAGCCACCAATCACCATTAGAGCCTCAGATGGGAGAGGGCTTCTTGAGCTCCTCCCTCATCCATGCAGAGACTTTGGCAGGCCTTCTGTTTGTATATGACAGTCCTGACACATCGAGCAGAAACTGTTTCACTACCTCTGGCTCTTATACTCTTGTTTTCTCTCTGTCAGTGATGACCTCTGTTTCGGTAATACAGAGGTCCCATTTAGAATGAGCACTCCATGGTCTCCAATTCTCTGGCTGTTGGTTGGTAATTAATCTCTATCTACTGTCAAAGAGGCTTCTGTGAGCATGAAGATAAGTATTTAGGGGTAGCTTATTACCATGTCCATTTACTGGAATAAAAATAGTAGGTTTCCTCCTAGGATCCATGATCTAGCCAGCTACAGGCTTTTGGCCCAATTAGTGGCACCAAGCGTGAGTTTTGTTTTGTAATGCAGTTTTTAAATCTCAACCAGAAACCAGTTCCTCCCATGCTCAGTCAATAAAAACATTCACACACACAGACAAACATTCACACACACAGACAGAAAAACAACTGCCCTCTGTGGCTGCACTTCCAGTCCTGAGTCTGAACCAATTACTTCCTCCTTTTCCTTATATTTCTCCTCCTCCTCCTCCTCCTCCTCCTCCTCCTCCTCCACCACCACCACCACCACCTCCTCCTCCTCCTCTCTTTACCCCTTCCTCCCACCCTCTTGCTCTTGATTATGGGTTTGTTTGTGGTGTCCTGATGTTATGCATTGTCACCTTTTTTTTGCATGTGACATCATTTTTTTTGTGATAACTCCATCTTCTGGAGGTAAAAACACCCCCATGGGACCTTCCCTTAATGTGTGTGAACTCTGAAGGGAGTGTTTCCAACTGGAAATAAGAAATTGAGGTTTATGTTTTCCTCCTGTTTACTCCCAAAGAGCTCATGTTCCACAGAAGTGTCACCAAGAGCAGTGTGAAGGTGCCATAGTGACCCAGCTCTGCTCTCCTGAGAGAGGGGCCCACAGTCTCTCCTGTTCCAGACATCTTCGGGAGGATGATGAAGTTGTCAGTCTCTAGGTGCGTACTAATCCCTGAAAGCGGGCTCTGTTTACAAGGATACTTTGTGGCCAGCATGCTCATTGAAGACCTCCGAGTCTCTGCGCAAGGTATGCAGAGGACCCTTCTGAATACTCGAGGCTTTGGAGACTAGAACCTTTCTCTGGTGACCACTCAACATCTGCCCAGTGAAGACGCAGTGGAAAACCCACCCTCCAATTCCTGATCTTGCTCCTTAGGCAGAGACCTGGGAGGATCCACAACTCTAGGGAAACTTAGTCAGCATCTCAGTGGGCAGCTGATGTGCTTCTGAGAGAAGAGCGAGACAGCTCCTTACCAGGAAATCCTCCCAACACTTCTCCTCAGAAATCACACTTGCACAGTGGAACAAAACAAGACAGAAATGCCCCAAAGGTTAAAACAAATGCTATTTCCTCTCAAAGAAGCAGCGCTGGGGTCCTTCCCAGGAGCTCATGCTTTGTTCTCTTCCCCAAGAGAGTGCTGGGGTCCCGGTGACTGACTTCCTTTTTAGAAGGGTGTCACTCACAGAAGTCATGGCAAGTTGGTGGTTTTGGTAGTCTCTGAATATTGCCAGAGTCAATGCAAGTGGCAGAACTTTAACTTGTGGAGTGTTTTACATTTGGCGTTTGTTGGTCATTTTCCTTGCACCTTATGACTCTCTGAACTAAAATGCAGTTCCCAGAGGCAGACATTCTTGTTCAGTTTTTCCATGGTTCTATCCCTGGCGACAGTGGGGCTGGTTTCCTAGAAGGTGTTCAGTTAATAACAGAGCAGAGCTAAGTATGGACTTGTGAGGTTGTTGGGCTTAGCTTATTTGTAAAACAACCTCGAACCCACAAGCATAGGCCTAACCACTGCTACCCAGTTGCTGGCAAGAAATCAAAAGGGAGCCAAGAAGCATGCTAAATTGCATCATAAAGAGTCTGCCAGTCGAAACAAGACTGGGAAACCATATAGAATAACAATTGTTTAACAAGTTAATTGTGAAAGAAGAGTGTAAGTGTTAGCACTCTGAAGAAGAAGGTATCCCCAACACAAATGTTACAGCTCTGAGGGGAAGGGCATCCTGCCAGTTTAGATACTACAAAGTTACACTGAATGGGAAATCTCATACAAGAAAATATTGTAGTCATATAATATATCATAAACCACTGAGGGAAACCACAAGAAAGACTTCAGTAAGAGTTTTTATGTTGTCTAAAAAGCAAGAGAGACTTTAGTATGTCGTCTGAAAAGCAAGGGAGAAAGCAGGAGACTAAAAGAATAAAGACTGGGAAATGGATTAAAGGTATATAAAAGTTAAAAAGGTCAAAAGGGGATGGGAACTATGTTTGCTGTGGTTTCTCATACATGCAAATACTGAATGTGTTTGTTTTGTTGAAAAGTTTGTGTAAGTTTTCTTGCAAGCAGGGAGCTGAGACAGAAATGGTCTATTTTTGCTGTCTCTGCCACCCATCACTGCTGTGGCCACATATACGGGCCTGACTTCAGAAATTTATCACTGAGCTCTGGTTACTAAATTTGGGTTAGCAGAAATTCAGATGACATTTTGGTATAGATAATGTTAAAAATGCTAAATGCTGTTTTTTATTAAAAAACTGGCTCTTGAATTGGATTATGGCTCTTCCTTTGTTAGACCCATGTTTTATTTACTTAAAATATATGCATGGGTAATTTAAAAAAACATAAGACATAATTCCATTTTAAATTTTGGATTGCCATTTTGCTAGAGTTAAAAAAATGGCTGCCACATGATTTCACCACCATCTTTATTAAAGGTGACCATGTGGAGTGGGCCTAACAAATCTCCAAGATAGTTTGAATTGAAATAGATTTTTGCATAGTATTATGTCTTATATTGTTAATATTTAAACTTAAAAGGCTAAAAATTAGGATCAGAGCCGTAAGCACCAAAAGCTAACCAGAAACAAAATTGTTCTTTTCTTGTGTTGCAGTTTGGTAGAGGATTTGGAACAGTGTCCAAGGCTATGAATCTCAGTCTTTTAGAGATTGTTGTTCAGTGGTAGTCTAGGACCACCTGCATGTCATGTTTAAATTGAGATTCACAACACAGGCAAAACTGCAGTTGTAAAATAACAACGGAAAAAATTTTGTAATGAGAGGATCACTATAACATAGAAAACTATATTAAAAGGTAAAAGCTTTAAAATATTAACTAATGATTTAAAAATATATTTCTTTGTTCAAGGTCTATTGGCTTAAAAGTGTATGTTTAGCCTCCTTATCTTTGCTAATTTTGCTAGGTTTAAGCTATTTGGATAAACTGAGTCATAAATTTTTGTATTGATACTAAGAGGTTTGGACCTCCTCTTCTGGGGAAGGAATGTTGTTTCTATGTCAATCACTCTGGGGTAAATAGAGATTTAATGGCCCTGTTAATGATAGAGAACAGAATGCTCACAGGGAAGCTGGATGAAAACTTGTTCAACTGGTCTCCTTGGTTAACAACCTTACTTTCAGCTCTAACAGATCCCTAATGATCTTGCTTCTTCTTATCAACAGACTGATGGCTTTTGTTCTGAATGGGTCAATATTGTTCGACTGATGGTATTGAGGTTTCGTATCACCCCCTTGAGCTCCTGGACAGACAGGACCCATGCTTGAGTCCTGTCATCAGTATGTGTGAAGGGGGGAAAATGTGGGACCTAGAGCAGCTTTCCCAGGGCAACTTGGCACACACCTGCTAAGATGGGTTGGTTCTATAGATCAGCAGGAAGGTAGACCCAGTCCCATTTTGTTCTAGGGCAATGCTAGCTCTTAGACTCCCTCCTGTTCCCATTTCACCCTGGGACCTGTTCCTTGCCTTTGCAGGAGACAGCATTAACAGCTAGATACAAACTTGTTCTGTGTTTACTCTTGGAATGACTAATTCAGTTTCTTTATTAGCTTTAATACAAAATCATTAGTGTGGAGTTCTAATCTTGTAAAAGCTGCTAACTTATTATAGACTGTTAGGAAATAGAAGTTAGTCATCCTTAAAGTACTGATATAATTAGTTATAGGAATAAGCCTTATTTAATTCCCTGTATATGCTTTCAAAGTCAAACTTAAGACAAATAATGAGAAACAAAGTTTGTCTAATCAGACATACCTAGGCAGCCCTCATACTTCAGAGATCTGCAGAATATGGCATTTAAAATAATGATCAAAAATCTTATTATATTAGACAGAGGCTCCGAGATCCTAGCAGTAACCCAAGGTCTCCAAAGAAGTTTATGGGACACCATGAGTCTCCACCTGGATTACAATGACGCTGACCACTGGACGAAATGCCCCAGTGCAACACCTGATGCCAGGACCCGGTCTAGACTGTGGATAAACAGCAGGACCTTGGAGAATTGATTGCACCACTTTTGCCTAGACAAAATAAGGTCAGTCTTTTCCATGTCCCTCTTCCACAGAAAAGAAATGGTTCACCTTATGGGCCTGGCTGAGACAGTAAGACTGCTGTTCTGGATATTTCTGCCTCCAATGCTGTGGAGACCTGGGTATGACTAAGTGTATATGGACTCTGGTCTCTGTCATTTTTAATAGATTCAGAAACTATTCGGTCTGCACTCAGATACACTTTATTTATTCTTCTGAGATCTCTGATAGTATTAATGGCTAGGGCAGTTATAATGTCAGTTTAATAGCAAAAGGTATCCAGATTCTTCCACAAAGCTACAGCCAGCTTGTTAGTTCATTAAAACATGTTTTAAGGTCTGAGGATATAAAAGTTCATAAGCTTTGAGGGTATAAAAAATGACTTAACATATAAATAAAGGTTAAGATACAAAATATGTTTCTAATTTCTCCCCCCTCCATGGTATAGTTCTAATAAACTGATAGAGCAATGACTACATACTGTGTAGGTCAAAAACTCAAGATTTTAGATTTATTCTGATTGCCATTTAAATATAAACTTAAAGGTATTTCTCACTCGGCCAAAGACATCTCTGTCCAAACCATACATGGTTCTCTAGACAGCAGAAAAATATACATGCTTCTAATCAATCTGTAGTTTTTGCTAGACTCAAAGGAATGAGTCTATTCCTTCTGTTGACAGACACCTGTTATCTGCTCTTTTTCTAATCTTTATTTTCTGTTCTCAGTTTAAACTTATCCCAGTAGGCTTCCACTTGGCTGGCAGACGCGTCTAAGCATTAGTTACTGACTACAACCTGCTCTAAATGGGGGCGGGCCCTAAACTTCCTAAAAGCTGATGTGGACCAGTCCAGCTGATACAAACACTCCCTGTTCCCTCAATAAAGTCTGATGAGTGTCCCATTGCCTGAATTTCCTCCCTACCTTTGACTAGCCTTTCAACCTACTTGGGCCTGGATAACAACACCCCAATGTCAGCTTGATGTAGTTCCAGAAAGGAACACATTGTCCCATGCCCCCTGCCCAAAATAGGTTAAAAGGCTGAGACAAAGGGGAACTCCCTGGCATGGGGGACACGATAACTACCTATAGTACCTGTTGATATACTAAAAAAATAGGTCCAGAGTTGTCAATTAATAGATTTATTAATTTAAATTGCTCCATGCCTCCTTAAAGCCAGGGGCAAGCAGGACCCAAGGTTGGGTCCTGTCATTAGTGCTTGTGAAGGGGTAAATGTGGGGGCCAGCCATGATAAGCTAAGTATGGGCAGGTCACCGAAAGGAAGTTCTTTACTTCCAGTCATTATCACCTGCCAGAGTAGGATTCAGTCATTGATAAATTTAATAAG
This sequence comes from Microtus oregoni, assembly GCF_018167655.1. Taxonomy (NCBI): domain Eukaryota; kingdom Metazoa; phylum Chordata; class Mammalia; order Rodentia; family Cricetidae; genus Microtus; species Microtus oregoni. The sequence continues at coordinate 32,182,081 of NW_024543067.1, forward strand.
AGGCCTGGGTCTCAGTAGTTTACCCTGAAACAGTGTCTGGTTGCAGGAAAAACCACATGCTAAGATTACCTAAGCACCACCCAAAAACAGATCATCCAAAGGAAATGCCTAACATTCCAACCGCTGTAGATAGGACCACTTGCCAGCACACACTCACAGGACACCCTAGACAAATATCAGTCAACCAAGGGTCCTGAACCTCAGAAACCTCTCACCTTCACCTCTTCTACTATAAAACACTATTCTAACTGAGCTTGGGGCCCTCCGTTTATTCCAGTACATTGGACATGCAGAGAGACTGAGTTTGCAAACTTGCATAAAATAAAGGCTCTTTGTTTTTACTCAGTCTCCTTGTTGGCTTTTGTAGGGACTTTGTGGATTTGGGCATAACAATAACCTCAGAGTAAAGGCTTAGAAAAAAATTTTCTAAGCAAATGTAGCTAAGAAGCAAGCTGGTATAGCCATTCTCATAATTAACAAAATAGACTTCAGACCAAAATTAATCAAGAGATGGGGAAGGACACGTCATACTCATCAGAGGAAAAGGACAAGATGATGCTTCCATTCATAATATCTGTGCACCAAATGCAAGAGCATGCATGTTTGTGAAAGAAACATTACTAAAGTTTGTAGCAGGTCTTTCTTGTCAGACTTTATTTTGGGCTGCCAGCTCCCCAACAATGGCATGGAGACTTATTATTAATTATGAGAGTTTGGCCTTTAGCTTAGTCTTGCTACCAACTAGCTCTTATAATTTAAACTGACCTGTTTCTATTATCTACATTTTGCCACATGGCTTTTTACTTCTCCTCCATTCTGTATGCCCAACTCCCTCTGTGTCTTGCTGGCATCTCTCAGTCTTGATTTCTTCCCTCAAGTTCTTCTCTCTCCCCAGAAGTCCCACTTATCCTTTTCTGCCTAGCTATTGGCCATTCAATTCTTTATTAAACCAATCAGGTGCCTTAGGCAGGCAACATAAAACAGCAACACATCTTCACACAGTATGATAAAATATACTGCAACAAAAGTTTAAATCAGGGGCTGGAGGGATGGCTCAGTGGTTAAGAGCACTGACTGCTCCTCCAGAGGACCCGGGGTTCAATTCCCAGCACCCACATGGCAGCTCGCAGCTGTCTGTAACTCCAGTTCCAGAGAATCTGACATCATTATACCAATGTACATGAAATAAGTTTAAATAAAGCTTTGTTTAAATCATTTATTGATAGTGGGAGATGTCAACATCTCACTCTCACCAACGAACAGGTAGGTCATTCAGCCAAAACTAAGTAGAGAAACCCTAGAGCTAACAGATGCTATAAACCAAATGAACACAACGGATATTTACAAAATATTTCACCCAAACACAAAATAACATACCTTTCCTCAGCACTTCATTGGACTTTCTTCAAAACTGACTACATTCTCGTTCACAAAGCTGATTTCAACAGATTCAAGAAAATTGAAATAATTCCCTGTATCCTATCAGGTCATCACAAACTAAAGCTGAATTTCAACAACAGAAAGCTTGCAAACTCACAGAAACTGAATAATTCTCTACTGAATGAAAACTAGGTCAAGACGAAAATAAGAAAGAAATTAAAGACTTTCAAGAATTCAATGAAAATGAATACACAACATACCCAAGCTTATAGGACACAATGAGAGCAGTGTTAAGAGGAAAGTTCATAGCAATAAGTGCCCACATTAAAAAAAAAAATTGGAGAGCTCTCATACTTACAACTTAACAGCACACTTGAAAGCTGTGGGACAACAGCAAAAAGATAAACACACCCAAGAGGAGTAGATGGCAGGAAATGAGACTGGGCTGAAATCAATGAAATGGAAACAAAGAGAACAATACAAAGAGTCAATTTAAAAAATGAGTTGGTTCTTTGAGAAAATCAACAAGATAGACAAACCCTTATTCAAACTAACTAAAAGATAGAGAGAGAATATCCAAGTTAATAAAATCAGAAATGAAAAGGGGAACAGACACTGAGGAAATCCTTGGAATCATTAGGTCAACTTTAAAAACTTGTACCTCACAAAACAGGAAATTCTAAAAGAAATGGATAATTTTTCTCAATAGATACCACTACCAAAGTTATTTCAAGCTCAGAAAAAACAATTTAAATAAACCTATAACCTTAAGAAAATAGAAGCAGTCATTAAAAGTCTCCCAACCTAAAAAAAAAAAAAGCCCAGAGACAGTTTAAGTGCAGAATTCTACCAGACCTTAAAAGAAGAGTTAACACCGATACTCCTAAAATTATTCCACAAAATAGAAACAGAAGAAACATTGCCAAATTTATTTTATCAGGCCACAGTCACCCTGATACTCAAACTATACAAAGACTCAAGAAGAAAAGAGAATTATGGACTATTTTCCCTTATGAACATAGATGCAAGAATACTCAATAAAATACTCAAAAACATGAGGGCCCCAAAATGTGAGCCTATTTCCATCCTGATATATAAGTGTACTTCTGCTCCTTCTTTTGTAATATGAGGTCACCTGGGGAGTGGCTGCCTTCAGGATACTTGGTCTAGGGTGGCTTCACTGCCTAAACAACAAAACGCTAATGACTTGATGAATCAAAGTGTTAAAGCAATAACTGCGTGAGTTGTCATTTGTATCATGCTAAAAAAGTCTTTTGTTGCCTTTTGTATTGGGGTATAACAGTGTATGGAAAATTAAACACAGACAATTTCATTATTGACTGGAACACCCTCTGGTACAGAGGTGCTTTTGTTGAGGCTGGTCCCTGACAAAAAATGAATTCAAGAATATATCAAAAGAATCATCCATCATGACTGATTGGAAGAGTCATCCCAGCTCCCTGGCATCCATATATACAAAGAGTCTAAAATGTTTGGTGGAAAGTTCCAAGCCCCTTCTCCTGGAAGTGGTCATAGTCCAGACTCTACCTCCAAGAAAGCCTACCAAATGGTGACTCCTCCCCAGGGAGGACCAAGACCACTCTCGTAGGCTATTTAAACTGCCTCCCAGAGAACGAACACATGGTTCTTCCAATTCTCCTTTCCCCATCTCCATGTTTTCCCGGGGTTACCCAGAAGCACTGGCACCCATTAAACCTGGGCTTTTCTTAATTTGGTCTGATTTGGTTTAATTTGGATTATTGCGCTGACAGAAAAACTTAACAACGACCAAGTAAGCTTCATTCCAGAAAAGTAATGATGGTTCAACATAGGAAGACCAGTCAATATAACCCACCATATAAACAAACTAAAAAAACCAGACAAACAAATGAAAACCCACATGATAATTTCAGTAGATGCCGAAAAAAGCATTTGACAAAATCCAACACCCATCATGATAAAAGTGTTGGAGATATTAGAGATACAAGGAACATACCTAAACATGATGAAGGCAATTTATTGCAAGCTGATAGCCAGCATCAAATTAAATGAAAATAAACTCAAAGCAGTTTCACTAAAATCAGGAACAAACAAGGCTGCCCTTTTTCTCCATATCTCTTCAGTATAGTACTTGGAAGTTCTATCTGGAGCAATAAAACAACTGAAGATGATCAAGGGGATATGAACTGAAAAGGAAGAAGTCAAAATATCATTATTTACCAATTATATTATAAGTGACCCCCAAAAGTCTACCAGGGAACTACTATAGCTAATAAACACCTTTAGTGTAGCCCTTCTATACAATTGACAAGTTGACTAAGGAAGAAACTAGGGGGAAAAACACCCTTCACAATAGCCACAAATAATATAAAATGCTTTGTGGTAACTCCACTCAAGTAAGTGAATGACTTGTATGAAAAACTTCAGGGTTTGAAGAAAGAAATTGAAGAAGATATCAGAAGATGATAAGATCTCCCATGTTTATGCATCAGTAGGATTAATATAGGAAAAATGGACACCTTACCAAAAGCAGTCAACAGATTCAGCACAATCCTCATCAAAATTCCAAAATAATTCTTTTTTCTCTTTTTTTTAAAATATTTTTTTTTATTTTTATATTTTAAAACAGTCCTTTTTTTGTTGCTTTTACATACCAATCCCAGTTCCCACTCTCTCCCCTCATCCCGGTTCCCACACCTTCCCCCAACTATCCACTCCTCAGAAAGGATAAGGCCTCCCATGGGAGTCAACCAAGTCTGGCATATCACTCTGAGGCAGGACGAAGCCCCCTCCCCCCAACCCCATCCTCCATATCTAGGCTGAGCAAGGTATCCCTCTATAGAGAATGGGCTCCAAAAAGCCAATTTAAGGAGTAGGGATAAATCCTGGTCCCACTGCCAGTGGCACACATCCGTCACCTACATTCAGAGGGTTTAGTCCTATATTGGTTTCCTCATTGTTAGTCTGGAGTCAGTGAGCTCTCACTTGCTCAGGTCAGCTATTTCTATGGGTTTTCCCCATCATGGTCTTGATCCCTTTGCTCTTCCCTCTCTTTGACTGGGTTTTGGGAGCTTAGCCCAGCGCTTAGCTGTCCAACACAATTTTTTACAAACCTTGAAAGGACAGTACTCAACTTCATTTAGAAAAACAAAACAACAACAACAACAAAAAAAAAACAGCATAGCTAAAACAATTCTGAAAAATAATAGAACTTCCAGAGGTATATCCACCCCTGATTTCAAGCTGTTCTTTAGAACTATAGTAATAAAAACCACATGGTATTGGCATAAAAAGGCATGTTGATCGATGGATCAAATCAAAGACCCAGATGTAAATACACACACTTAAGAACACCTGGTTTTTTATTTAATAAAGAAGCCAGAAAGAAGACAGGGCTGAGTTTTAGAAACCGGACCGTGAAACTTTGCGCTTCCTCTTTCCTGCCAGCGCTGAGCGATGGGCATCTCTCGGGACAACTGGCACAAGCACCGCAAGACCGGGGGCAAGAGAAAGCCCTACCACAAGAAGCGGAAGTATGAGCTGGGACGGCCTGCGGCTAACACTAAGATTGGCCCTCGTCGCATCCACACGGTCCGTGTGCGAGGAGGCAATAAGAAGTACCGTGCCCTAAGATTGAATGTGGGGAACTTTTCCTGGGGTTCAGAGTGCTGTACTCGCAAAACAAGGATCATCGACGTCGTCTACAATGCGTCCAATAACGAGCTGGTCCGCACCAAGACTCTGGTCAAGAACTGAATTGTGCTCATTTACAGCACCCCGTACCGACAGTGGTACGAGTCCCACTATGCACTGCCCCTGGGCCGCAAGAAAGGGGCCAAGCTGACTCCTGAGGAGGAAGAAATATTAAATAAAAAACGATCAAAGAAAATTCAGAAGAAATATGTTGAAAGGAAAAAGAACGCCAAGATCAGCAGTCTTCTGGAGGAGCAGTTCCAGCAGGGCAAGCTTCTGGCCTGTATCGCTTCAAGACCAGGCCAGTGTGGCAGAGCCGATGGCTATGTGCTAGAAGGCAAGGAGCTGGAGTTCTATCTGAGGAAGATCAAAGCCCGGAAAGGCAAATAAACCATCATAGCTCATGTAATAAAGGTGTTTATTATTCTGTAAAAAAAAAAAAAAGAAGCCAGAAATACCGGTAGGAAAGTGTAAACATCTTCAATAAATGGTGCTGGTCTAACTGGATTTCTGCACTTAGTATGCAAATAGATTCGTGTTTATCACCCTGTACAAAACCCAAGTCCAAATGGATCAAAGACCTCAACATAAATCAAAATGTCTCTGAGATTCCACCTTACACTAGTCAAAAACACAAGTGACAGCTCATGCTGGAGAGGATGTGAACACTCCTCCATTGCTGGTGGGAGTGCAGACTTGTACAACTACTTTGGAAATCATAAAACTGGAAATAGATCTACCTCAAGACCCAGCTATACCATTCTTGGGCATATACGCAAAGGATGCTCCATCCTACCACAAGGACTCTTGCTCAACTATGTTCATAGCAGCTTTATTCATAATAGCCAGAAGCTGGAAAAAACCTAGATGTCCCTCACCCAAAGAATGGATAAAGAAAATGTGGTACATTTACAAAAAAAACTCAGCAGTTTAAAAAATGACATCATAAGTTTACAGGCAAATGGATGGAACAAGAAAAAAATCTGAGTGAGGTAACCCTGACTCAGCAAGACAAGCATGATATGTACTCACTTACAAGTGGGTATTAGCTGTTAAGTAAAGGATAATCATGCCACAATCCACTGACCCAGACAGGCTAGGTAACAAGGAGGGCTCAAGGGATACACAAGACTCTCCCTGGAAAGTGGGGAATAAAATAGACTTTGCAGGGGGGTTGGGGGTGGGTGGGGATGGAACTAGGAGAGATCAGGTTGCAGGGATGGAGGGGGAGAGCACTGGGAGAGACAACTGTAATTGGAGGGCATTTAGGTGGCAATGTGCAAATCCACTGTAGTGGAAACTACCTGGAATCTACAAGGGTAACCCTAGAGAGGACTCCTAGTAACGGTGGATACAGAGCCTGAACCGTCTATCTTCTGTAACCAGGCAAAGCTTTTAGTAGCGGTACTAGGATACCAACCCAGTCACAAATCTTGGCCTTACAATCTGTCCTACATGCAAGATGTGCTGAAGCAATGGTGCACAGAACATGTGAGTGTGACCAACCAATGACTTGTCTAATCTGAGCCCATGTCATAAGATGGAGTCCGTGCCTGATACTGTTCTGATGGTCAGGAACCAGAGACTGGATAGCCCAGAGACTTAGGGTAGACCAAAGATGACTGGGAGAGAGAGAGGGAGAGGGAGAGAGAGCAAGAGAGAGAGGAAGAGAGAGAGAGAGAGAGGAAGAAGAAGAAGGAAGAGGAGGAGGAGGACGAGGAGGAAAGAAAAGAAAGAAAGAAAGAAAGAAAAGAAGAAGAAGAAACATTCTACTACACTCATAGAGAGGTGCCTAGTCCAGTCATCATCAGAGAAGCTCCTCTACCCACTGGTGGGAGTGGATGTAGAGACCCACAGCCAAACATTAATCAGGGAGAGGGCCCAGGTTGGAAGTATTCATCAGCCCGCTCCCCTTGGAGCTTGGAGAACCCTGCCAAAGACAGGGAGGAGGAATTGTGGGAACCAGAGGGATTGAGGAGACTGGAGAGCAGCACCTGTGGAGTTAACTAAGAGGGCTCATGGAACCTCACAGAGCCTGGAGCTGCAATCCCGGAGCTTGCATGGGTCTGCTCTAGGTCCTCTACATATATGCTATGGTTGTTGGTTTGATGTTTTGGGGGACTCCTGACAGTGGAAGAGGGGGTATCTCTGATTCTTTTACCTGCTATTGGGGCCCTTTTCCTGCTACTGGGTTGCCTCATCCCACCTTGATATGAGGGTTTGTGCCTGGTCTTATTGAATCTTGTTGTGCCATGTTTGAATGATGTTCCTTGGGGGTCTGCTCTTTTCTTGTGTGCACAAGAAGGTGAGTGCATCTGGAGAGAGGGGAGGAGGAGGGAAACTGGAAGGAGTGGAGGAGGGAAAGCTCTGGTTGGGTTGCATTATATGAGAGAAGAATAAATAAAAATTTAAGACAAACAAACTACAAAGCAAATACAGTACCAACAAAAAGGAAACTGAGACTTAGCCGGCAGCTCCTAAGGGGAGGAGGCAAGGACACAGGGAGGGTTCCAGTAGGAGGAGAGGAGTGCCTTAGTAACTAGAGTTGACCCTGTGGTAGGGGGCCTCTGAGGGCTTGCAGGCTCTAGGAGCCAGAGAAAGGCCACTTACTGAGTATGGGGGAGAGATGAATGGTTAGAGCCAGGGAAGGAAGAAGCAACTGAAGAGGCAGAGTCTAGAATTTGGAATCAAATGTGGTGGGTGACAGAAACAAATGATCCACACATCAGAAGCTGGGTTCAGAGCAGCCTAGTCCCTTTGCTAGCTGAAAAGCATGGTAAGAGCTATTATTTCATCCTGTTGATCGGTGGTTCTGGCTGAGAGGGCTCATCAAAGCTTCTGAAAAGGCCTGGCAATGTACAATAGTTACAAGAAGAGGCTCATAGGGAGAGGCCTTATATGGCGGGGAAGGAGGATAAAAAGGGGATCTAAAAACATAAGAAGCTGACCATCCCTAGGAAGGATAGAATTTTGTCATTGGTAGTGGGGACTGTGAGTCACTGAATTAAGTGTTTCCTTGCGAGTGTGAGCTAGTCTCAGGTAGGCAAGGCGGGGGGTGAACAGCTGAGATGAGTAAAGGCAATGGGGAGAAGGGAGGGCCAAGATAACCTGAGTTCAGTGGAGAGCTTGGTTAGCTGTTGTTTGATGAGTCCATTGGCCCTCTCCACCTTTCCCGAGGATTGTGGATGGTAGGGGATGTGGAATTTCCAGATGTTGAGAGCTTCTGACATGAGCTCCATGACCCTGGAAGTGAAGGCTGGCCCATTGTCCATCTGGATGGTCTATGGAATGCCAAATTGAGAAATGATGTGGTCCAGGAGTACCTGAGCCACCATATCTGCCATTTCCCTGGAGGCCAGAAACACTTCTATCCATACTGTAAAAGTGTCCACAAGTGTTTTTTATGAGTAGGCATATGTGTGAAATCAACCTGCCAATCTTCACCCAGTTGGTGTCCATGAAGCTGGTGTAGAGACTGACATATGTGGAGAGCCCCCTGTGGGTTGGCCTGGGCACACATCTGGCAGGAGTAAACTTGTGAAATACCATCTCGGAGATGGGTGGGGTCAAAGAGGGGCTCCAAGAAGTGGAACAAAGCCTTGTGGCCTGTGTGTAGGTCTGGTAGATGTCTGAAATGATCGACAATGCCTGGTCTTGAGGAAGGGTGAGATGGTGATATGAGAAGAACCATCCATCTTTTGTTTGTGTGCTCCCCCTCCCCCATTTACTTTATGAGTTTATCCCTCTCTTCTGGTTGGTAACAGGGCAGATAGGAGGGAGTTAGAAACAAAATGTGTTCTGTGGAGTCTGAGGAGCTGGAGGCCAGCCCCCGGGCCACTGAGTCAGCCTTGGCATTGCCTAAGGCCACTGGGTCCTTGGAGGACTGGTGTCCCCAACAGTGAATAATGGCTACTTCTGCAGGGAGCTGGAGGGCCTCCAAAAGGTGGGCTATAAGGGGGCCATTAACTATAGGTGTGCCCTTGGTAGTAAGAAAGCCCCTTTCCTTCCAGAGTGCAGAGTGGGTATGGGCTATTAAGAAGGCATATTTAGAGTCAATATAGATATGAGCCAATTGGCCCTTGGCTATCTGGAGTGTTCTAGTCAAGGCAATTGATTCAGACTTCTGTGATGAGGTTCCCATTGGCAGGTGGGTTGCTTCAACTCTTTTAGTGGAAGTGACCACTGCATATGCTGCCTGGCGGTTTCCTGATTTATCTATAAGGGCACTTCCATCAACAAACAGGGTGAGTTGGGGATCTGTCAGTGGCTGGTCTAGGAGGTGGAGGTGAGATTAAAGCCTCTACAGCCTCTGGGCAAGAGTGAGAGGAGGTACCAGAGGGGAAGGGGGCAGGAAGGAGAGTTGCAGGGTTTAGGGCAGGACTGGAGGCCAAAGTAATTTGGGTGTTCTCTAGAAACAGTAAGTGAAAAACCTGGACTCGTGAAGGCCCAAGGAGAGAGAGAGGGAATAACTCAGAAGGTCTGCGAGGTGGTGGGTGGCATATACCATGATTGGCCTGGACAGGGTGATCTTGGGAGCCTTCTGGGTGAGTTTAACTGCTGCTGCCAGGGCTCTCAGGCATGGTTGCCATCCACAGACGGTGAGGTCCAGCTGTTTGGATAAAAAGATGACAGCCTGATTCGCAGCCCAGCCTGTTGGGTTAGAACTCCTGTGGCCACTCCTGACCTCTCATCTGGATAGAGAAGGTAAGGTCTCATGGGGTCTGGAAGAGCAAGAGCAGGGGCTGTTAAAGGGCATCTTGCAGTAGAGAGAAATGGTGATGGACAATGGCCGAGTGGGTGAGAGGCTGCCTGGTACAAAGGCTTGAGTGATGGCAAAGTTAGGGATCCAATGACGGAAGAACCCTAACAGGACCCAAAATGAGAGGATTTGAGCCCCTGTGGTTGGGGCTGTAAATCCCGCAGGGCCTGGACCCTCTCAGAGGTGAGGGTCTTAGACCCTGGTCTGAGTTGAACACCCAAATACACCACAGTAGAAGAGCACAGCTGAGTGTTAGCTGGTGAGACTCGATATCCCAGGGATCTGAGGAAGTTCAGGAGCACAGAGGTGGCCTGTTGGGACAGAGGCAATGTGGGACTGCAGAGAAGATCACCAACCTATTGGAGAAGTGTGCTAGGACCAGGGTCAAAGGTCGATAGATCCCTAGCCAGAGCTTGGCCAAAGAAATGGGAGCTGTCCTGAAAACCCTGAGGGAGAATAGTCCATGTAAGCTGTCTGGAGGACCGAAAATCAGGGTCTTCCCAGGTGAAGGCAAAGAGGAAGTATGAGTCAGGGTGTCAAGGACAGTAAAGAAGGCTTCTTTCATGTCCAGGGCAATAAAGTAGGCAGGAGTCAGGCTGAAGTTGTTTGTATAAGATGTCACTAGTCATTGGGACATGCTCCCAGAGGTTGGGTTTATCTGCTAGATTGTAGGGGATGTTGCTGTTTATTCTGGGTCCTTTTATTTTTTGCCCCGTTGGCTCTACAATCCTTTTGCTCGACAGTATGCGCTCCCTCTTGTCAGTCAGTTTATAGTCTGGCCACCTGTGGTCTAACAAGGAGCACTAGACCCGAGCCTTTGAGGAACAGGTGACAAGCATGTGGAATGTGGAATCTTGAAACCATCTGGCAGATGGCGGAGATGGAGCCATAAGTCTGTCGCCTCCAGCTAGATGCAGCATCAAGTGTTAATCTCAAGGTGCTGGTCAGTAGCCTCTTGCCTGACTTCATGTGGAGGAAAGGGTGCTGTGGGTGCCAGTTGGTGAGTGAAGCATGGCCCCTGTCTACACGGACACTAAGGAGTTATGACACTGTACATGTACATTTTCCCGCTATCCTACAAACAAAATGATTGAATTACAGAAGACGAAGACTGATGTTTTCCTATCACCGTTCTTCAGCGCGTATCAAATCAGTCCATCTTTTAGACGTGCTGCGTTAGAATGATTGCTCTTAAAATTTGCTGTTTGAGCTGCTGACTTGCGTTTCACAAAGATTTATTTAATGCATTTTAGCTTGGATAGGACAGAATTTTCAAGAGTTTCTGAAAGGGTCCTAGATCTATTTTTGCCAATTTTTTATTTCCTTTTTCTCTTTTTTGGGATTTTTTATTCATGTGCATGTACCTCCGGGTTAGTGTGTGCTAGAAGACACGGTCGGATCCTCTTGAGCTGGACTTGCAGGTGACTGCAAGCTGCCTGATGTGGGTGCTGGGAACTGAACTTGCAGCCTTCAGGAAAGCAGTAAGTGCTCCTAGCCTCAGAGTCATCTCCCCAGCCCCACATCTGCCACTTCTCCCTGGGTATTTATGTGAAGCAGTAGTATGAGCATTGTTGATTATAAAACCTAATATCAATATGTTGAAACACATTGAAGATACTTGGTCTTCAACATCAAATACTCAGATTTAATTCTTTATTCAAAAATAATAAAGCAGGGCTGGAGAGATGGCTCAGTGGGTAAAGCGCTTGCTGTGGAAGTGTAAGGACCCAAGTTTGATCCCCCAGCACCCATGTGAAATATCCAGCCATGGTGGTGTGTGCCTGTGACTGTCCAGCCACGGTGCCTGTGACTGTTCAGTCATGGTGGTGCATGCCTGTGACTGTTCAGTCATGGTGGTGCATGCCTGTGACTGTTCAGTCATGGTGGTGCGTGCCTGTGACTGTTCAGTCATGGTGGTGCATGCCTGTGATTGTCCAGTCATGGTGGTGCGTGTCTGTGCCTGTCCAGCCATGGTGGTGCGTGCCTGTGATTGTCCAGTCATGGTGGTGCGTGTCTGTGCCTGTCCAGTCATGATGGTATGTGCCTGTGACTGTTCAGTCATGGTGGTGCGTGCCTGTGACTGTTCAGTCATGGTGGTGCGTGCCTGTGACTGTTCAGTCATAGTGGTGCATGCCTGTGATTGTCCAGTCATGGTGGTGCGTGTCTGTGCCTGTCCAGCCATGGTGGTGCGTGCCTGTGATTGTCCAGTCATGGTGGTGCGTGTCTGTGCCTGTCCAGCCATGGTGGTGTGTGCCTGTGATTGTCCAGTCATGGTGGTGCGTGTCTGTGCCTGTCCAGTCATGATGGTATGTGCCTGTGATTGTCCAGCCATGGTGGTGCGTGCCTGTGATTGTCCAGCCATGGTGGTGTGTGTCTGTGACTGTCCAGCTACGCTGATGCATGTCTGTGACTGCAGCCCTGGGAAAATGAAGACAGGGAAGAACTTACGGCATTCTGGCCAGCAGTGTAGATGAATTGGTAGACTCTAGGTTCAGTAAGAAACTCCAACTCAAAATATAAGGTAGAGATGTTATAGAGGAGACCGTCAACATCAACCTCTGACCTCCACACACATGTGCACACATGTGCCCCATAACCTTACACATGTGCACACATGTGCCCCTATAACCTTACATGTGCACACATGTGCCCTATAATCTTACACATGTGCACACATGTGCCCCTATAACCTTACACATGTGCCCACACGTGCCCCGATAACCTTACACATGTGCACACATGTGCCCCTATAACCTTACACATGTGCACACATGTGCCCCATAACCTTACACATGTGCACACATGTGCCCCTATAACCTTACACATGTGCACACATGTGCCCCTATAACCTTACACATGTGCCCACATGTGCCCCTATAACCTTACACATGTGCACACATGTGCCCCTATAACCATACACATGTGCACACACGTGCCCCTATAACCTTACACATGTGCCCACACATGCCCCTATAACCTTACACATATGCACACATGTGCCCCTATAACCTTACACATGTGCACACACGTGCCCCTATAACCATACACATGTGCACACATGTGCCCCACAACCTTACACATGTGCACACATGTGCCCCTATAACCTTACACATGTGCACACATGTGCCCCACAACCTTACACATGTGCACACATGTGCCCCTATAACCTTACACATGTGCACACATGTGCCCCATAACCTTACACATGTGCACACACGTGCCCCTATAACCTTACACATGTGCACACTTGTGCCCCATAACCTTACACATGTGCACACACGTGCCCCTATAACCTTACACATGTGCACACTTGTGCCCCATAACCTTATACATGTGCACACACGTGCCCCTATAACCTTACACATGTGCACACATGTGCCCCACAACCTTACACATGTGCACACATGTGCCCCACAACCTTACACATGTGCACACATGCACTCTCACCCTCACATATGTAAAAATAAATAAATAATAATGATGACACATTCATTAATATGCAAATTGTTTTTGACTTTAGAAAAGGCTAAAATGATTTATTTGTACACCAAAGAACTACTTTAAAATACATTTCTTGCCTGACGATGGTGGCGCATGCCTTTAATCCCAGCACTCAGGAGGCAGAGGCAGGTGGATCTCTGTGAGTTCGAGACCAGCCTGGTCTACAGAGCTAGTTCCAGGACAGGCTCCAAAGCCACAAAAAAACCCTGTCTTGAAAAACCAAAAAAAAAAAAATACATTTCTTTGCAGGGTGGTGGTGGCGCACGCCTTTAATCCCAGCACTCTGGAGGTAGAGGCAGGCGGATCTCTGGGAGTTCGAGGCCAGCCTGGTCTACAAGAGCTACTTCTGGGACGGGCACCAAGGCTACAGAGAAACCCTGTCTTGAAAAACAAAACAAAACAAAAAAAACCAAAAAAAAAAAAACCATTTCTTTACGATCAGTAAATGTTTGATTTGCATACCCTCTTTCTATAATTACAAACTGGAATTAAGTAAAAATTTCTTGGCAGAAAAGAGTTGCAGGTAGAGAAAGTTTAGAAAGCTCCAGGCAAGGTCACACTGTGACAGAGCTGTAACATTCCCGGCTGACTACAGCTGATTACCACTAAATTCTTGCTCAAGCAAAGCCCAGTACAGAACTGTGTGGCTCGCTCACCAGACAGAACTTCCTTTGCTGTCTCGCCACCCCAGGCTTTGTAGTCCTGCATACACAAAGGTGCTTCTGAGTTTTCGAAGCTGTTACTGAAAAAGAGGAGGGACTGGTGAGAAGACTAAAAATAAAACGCTTTGGCCTTGAAGTCCAGCGTATCTTACCTTATCTGATTGACCACAGCGGTTCACGAAATGTCTATATCAAGGGATCAGGGGAGTGCAGAGTGTGGGCCACGTGGAGGTAGAGACTGAAGAGATGCTGGCGTGTGTGTGTGTGTGTGTGTGTGTGTGTGTGTGTGTGTGTGTGTGTGCTGTGTACACAGGGCCTGGCCTCGGGCCACACTAGGCTACATTCTGGCCGGGTACACCCTGAGCCCAGTTCTACCTCTCACAGAGAAGCTGCTAAACCTCCCAAGTCAGGTTTTCTCCCTGTGGAGGATGATGGGATGCCTATTCTTCCTGTGGATGAGACACAAATGAGCTAAAGGTACTTGCAGTGCACTGAGAATGCTAAGCACCAGTTGTTAACTGTCAGTAGTATTAGAAGCCCTTCGAAATTTAATAGACAAGGATGCTTGTTTCTAAAGAGAGCAGTGGGAAAGCGCGGAACACTTCAGAAAAATGGTCCCGGCAGCGAAGACGGAAGCACAGATTGATTTTCTATTCGGTGTTCAGTCTAATGAAGAGCCATATTATAGTTTTTGTTTTTATCTTTATTTTTATGTGCGTGTGTGTGTGCGTGCGCATGTGTGTGTGCATGTGTGTGCATGTGTGTGTATGTGTGTGTGCATGCGAGCATATGCGTGTGTGCGTGTGTATGTGTGTGTATGTGTGTGTGTGTGTGTGTGCGCGCATGTGTGTGATACTGAGGATTGAACTAAGGGCCTTATACAGTTAGGTAAATACTCCACCATTGAATTATATCATTCAGCCCTTTTAAAGTTTTTTTTTTTTAACTTGAGAAAGAGTCTCACTAAACCACCAAGGCTGGCCTTGAACTATAACTTTGAATTTATAATCTTCCTACCTCAACCTTCTGTGTAGCTAGTAGGGTGGGTCTGTACCAGCAAGCCTGGCTTGTTCTTTTATTCATGAATTGCTGATTTATTGTACATATGTTGAAGGTTCAGGGACAGTCAGCAGAAATGAAATACGTTTTTGTTAGCAATAAGTTGATATTGGAAACAGCATGGGGTAAACAATAGTGGATTTCTCAATACTGAACCTAGAATTGGATTGGATACATCTCACGCCATTTAGTGTGATGGAGATATATTGCAGAGAACAGAGAAAGGGAAAATCATGTCTCAGCGCCATACTGGCAGCTGTGCAATATTAGAATACACATTACATAATAATACATAATGATTTATAATATATGATATAATATATATTAGAAGGAGGGCCTGCATTCATTACAGGTGTGTGTAAGCATAACTCAAAAGGACCTGACAGTCTGTGAGCTGCCCACTGCCGCCAACACATCCCATCCCAAACCTGTCATGTTAAATACGACACCATTAACAGACTACACCAGCCCTAAATAAAGCTTGGCTAACCCCTTTGGGATGTGAACTGCTTTCAGATGCTAAGTTAAGACGAGACAGCCATCTGCTCTGCAATAATGTGCCACTCACAGCAGACTTGTGCAGACCATCACGGGTGTGGTGGGAACAGCCTGGAGTTCACCTCTGCAGAGCTCCATAAAGAATCCTTCAGAAGATGGAACACTGACGTTCTATAATCTCAGATAGCATTCCAGTTGCATTGCAGGGTTTTCTTGGTGCATTCTAGGGAAAGCACTTGAACAATAATGTTAAAACAAAGGAACCCACAAACAAAGAGCCAAGAGCCCAGGTCTGACAGCTCAGTCAAAAAGATATCGTGGCCACGAGGTCATGTTTGAAATGATGGATGGCTTAATTTCCCTCCTTTGACATTCAAAATGTGTTGAGTTGGGTTATTTTTATATTGAAAGGGAAGAGAAGTAAACACCTGGTGTGGCTTCTGAGCTGTTGGCATTTTCAGAGTCTGGCTGTGTGTGTCTATGGGGGAGAGGAGATAAGCCTTCCTTCCTGGCTTGCTATTTTGGCTGCCTCTCCAGGTCACTGTCCAGTGGACACTGTGGCTGGACACTTGGTTTGACCCCGTAGGTGACTGGGGTTCTCTGGATTCCCATCCTCCTCTGTTACTTGAGCCTCAGCCTACCTTCTGCCCTGCACTGGTTGCTGTTCTCATCACTGTGACTACAGTCCTAACAGGAAGCAGGTTCAGGGAGGAACAATTTGGTTCCTGCTTTACAGAATATAGGCCACTGTGATGGGGAGAACATGTGCCAGGTGACTGTTATGGTATAGATATAACCGTGCCACCCTCCAAATGGTGGGAGTGGGCAGCCAACCATGGCAGGCCATGAAGGCAGCCAGTCCCAGGCAGGGAGCCAGGTAGGAGGTGAGAGACAGAGATCTATTAGGCACACCATGCAGAGAAAGTGGGTATTTATTTAGTGGGTTATGGAGGAGAAAGGGAAAGGAAAGAGGGGAGAAGGGGGAGAGCAGAGAGAGAGGCAGAGAGAGAAAGAGAAACAGAGAGGCAGAGAGAAAGAGAGAGAGAGAGGAGGGAGAAAGGGAGGAAGGGGGGAAGGCTGGAAGCAGAATATCTGCTTGCCTCGGCAAATGGGGGAGGGAGTTGGTGGGGCTTGTCTCTTAAAGGGACAGGACAGACCATTACATTCCCATCTCTTTTGTATTGCAGGTTAAAGGAATTGGGATGGCAGATTCTCAAGATTGCTTCCTGCTTATTTGTGGGCATCATCTTGGGTGGGGGGGAATTGAGAAAGCTGGGTGTTGGTCACTTCCTGGCATAGCTGGTCTTTTTGCTCCTTTCTGGTGTTTGTGGTATGGAAATACCTGGTGTCTCTTACACCTTAAGGCATTGGCAGAACAGAGGACAAAGTTAAGTTTAGGGAGAAACACTTAGGACCAGAGAATTGAGAGGAGTATATCTGACTTGTTTCAGGTGGATCCTTTAATTCAGCTCCCTGGAACTCACAAGAATTTTTTGGGGTTTGTGAAAACATAAGTTTTAACCTATTTGTGTCAGAATGACTGTGACAGATGTTTTTGCACAATGATAAGTATTTTTAAGACTATGAAAGACAGCGTGAGAGAGGAATTTGATAGCATGCACTTGTCCTCACACCTTTATAACTTGCAGGTACACACCTTAATAACTTGTATTTTGTATTTTACTGAAGTTTGAAATTTGTTTGGTGAGGTTGTCTGTCCTTTTAAATTGACAAAACCTCTCAGCTGTCAAACCGCATCAGAGATCTTTAAGAAGGATAAAATTCTACTTGAGTTATTGATTAAAAAACGACAGAGAACTTACTTGGTTGGCACCCAGAGCTACTCCTCAGGGTCCTCCATGGTCACTGAGGGTTGTATTTGACTTTTGCTGTTTAGCGCAGGGCCTGTCAGATTTTAGAAGATCTTGTAGGTTAGAAATCTGTATGAAAAGGCTTCTTTGAGCTGAGCAGCTAGGCTGCCGATTCCAATGATTCTGTCCACTGTCTGGAGATCTTCAGTTTAGATGAAAGGTAGTTTTTCCCAGTGGTCAGTGCTTGACAATTGAAGTAAATTACAGATGGACGTTGTTCTGTGCCCATTTGTCTTCTGTCTTCTTTGGAGGAAATCGAGTACTACTGCTAGGAGCCAACCTGTCTCTTTTTGTTATGAAAAGTTTTTTAATAATTAAGCATTTTAATGCCATATTCCCCAGATCTCTGAGCAGTGGAGGGCTGTTTATCAGTTATAGATAAGTTATAGAATCTTCCTAGAGAGCTGGGTCTAAGCTTGACTATACTGGCTCTCAACTTATCATGTGAGATTTACACTTGTAGAAGACAGAAAGAAGAAAAACTGCTTACAATAGAAGGTTAACAGTAAAATTGACAATAGTAGAGAACAGCTTAATGTATTTTAAATCATGGTTGGATTAAATATACTGTATTTTTGTAAGAGACTTAAAAGTACATACCAGTTTAAAACATGAGACTTATTGCTTTGTAGTCTGGAATGAGATACAATAAACAGACAATTACAACATTTAACTGTAAACACAGGTGCATTTAACTTACATGTATGCACAAACACACACACAGTGAACTGGAATTGGGTGAAAGGGATGCTCTTGGTGGGCCCTAACAAAGGCATGCCACAGCACAAAACACACATGTAACAAAGTGAGCACCCAGAAACCAGGCAGGAAATATCACACTAAAGATGGTGGTACTTGGTCACCTGACCTGGTTCTTAGTTAAGATGGCAGTAAGGTCACCTGACCTCTGTCAAAATGGCAGCTGTCACATGTTGTATGGAGAAGCCATGTTTTTGAATGTGGGAGTTTTAAACATAATAACAAGAGAGACCTTGAGACATGATCCATCCTGTCACTGAATTGCTACACCACAAGCTGCCATGGGAAGAAAGGGCTGGAAATGAAAACAGCTGCCTCATGGATCCAACTAATCTTATAGGTTTCCTTAAGATCAGCACTAGTGGTGGCAGGGATAGTTTGAGGAAAAGTGGAGTCAGCAGGAGCATTTATAGGCAGGTGGCTGATAGTTTGAGGGTTTATACCATAGCTGAAAACATAAAAACCTGCAAAAACACCACAGGACCTATAGAAGGATGTCTCCTCTCTAGGCGGGGTGTTGAAGCCTGACTGGCTAAGGTCCGTATGACTCGGAAGCCAGAGGCTAGAGTCTGCTCGCTCCAAGTGGTCTCTTACAGCAGATGGTCTCTCACTTATGAGCAGTCCAAAAGAAAAGAAAAAGAAAAAAGAAAGAAAAATTCGAGGGAGCCTGGGCACCCAAATCGAATGCACCACACAGCATGTGTAGTGCTAGCTTGGGAGGACCAACTTGGTTAGTCCAGTCACATTTTTAGCTATGGGAAGCAACCAGAGATGAATGTCAGTGAAGGGCTCAACTGTAGCTGTGAAGGCTGTAGTTGGCTGACTGGAAGGGGAAAACTCACCACCAAAGCCGCTGGTGTGCATAGAGGTTGGCATTCAGGCAGATAGAATGCAGAGCTGTTGTAAAGAAACCTGGTTCCTAAGCCCAGGGTTCCACATGTCCTCAGCTGGCCTGCCCACAGGCAGGAGGAAACATGGAGAGAATGTGGCCAAGTCATGAGCACCAAATGTTATAGTAAAAATAAAATGGTCCATACCCCAAGTGGCTGCAGCGGGCAGTGGCCCACGAGACCACAGTGGGCCCCAGGAAGGGAGGGTGGAGACGTGGAGGGTGAGAGACAGAGACAGATAGACACATAATGCAGAGAAAGTGGGCATTTATTTGGTGGGTTATGGAGGGGAAAGAGAAGGGGGGAAGGGGAGAAAGAAGAGCAGAGAGAGAGAGAGAGGAGGGGGGAGAAGTGGAGAGAAAGGAGAGAGACAGAAGGTGCCTCTTTGGGAGAGAGATAAAAAAGAAGGAGCTCAGGCCAGATGTAGAAGGAAGATCTGCTTGCCTCCATGGAGGGGGGGGGGGAGCAGGACTTGTCTCTTAAAGTGATAGGACAGACCATTACAGTGACTTCAAGGTGGAGGGATCCCAAGACTGTTCATGTCACAGATAGGGAAGCAGAGGTTAGACAGGAGCTAGGGCCAAGCTGTACAGCCTAAGGGCTGAGCCCCAGAGTTCCAAGTCCTCAAGCAACTCCTAATGAAACTCTCGTAGGCTGTGGGTCTTCAAATGTGAGTTTACAAAAAACTGAGAGCAGAGGAGGCAGCAAACATGGAATGGGTCTGGGTATTTCTGGCAGTGTCCCACAGGTCGCGTATGTGACTTCTCGGCAAACTTGGTTCTGGACACACAACCCTCAGACAGCACCATGCCACCACCTCACCATGCAGTACCACCTCCGCTCACACTCTAGGCAACCATAGGATACAAACTGCAGTATTTTTGCTGAATGTACCCCAGTCCCTGCTCTTACAGAAATGTCACGGTTTAATTGTGGAAAATAGACTTTCAATATTTTTCTATCATCACTTCTCCACATGTAAGGATCTAATTAGTATTCTTTGGATTGCATTAAGACAAACAAGCACATCCATCAAGTTAGTATGCAAATTTGCTTTAATTTTTAATAGACTGTAAAATTAAATGCATGCCAAAGAAATGTTATAAAATATATTTTTATAATTTTTTATTGTTATGAAGCTTTCCCCTAGGAAAACACGATAGACTCAATCTAATTTTAATTTAAAAATTTATTGATTAACTGCTAGCAGGATGAGCAGCCTCTGAGCCAATCTGAGTTTGCCATGAAGGAGGGGTGTGGGAGGAAGGACTTTTAAAGGAGAAAAACTATGTGACCACCTTTCATATCTATGCAAGCAAGTGAAAACTGTTCTGTTTTGACGAGTTATGTGATTAAGGCAACTCAAACCAATATTGGGCTATCTGTGTAAGCAAGTTACAGAAGAAAAAGAAAACAATTACATTGTAACAAGTAGTCACAACTGTACATTTTCGGGGTCACTGGTGTGAGAGTCGTTACATTTTAAGTTTTAATTACTATTCCTTAGAGATCCATGAAACACAAATGCCTCTGATCTGCAAGTCCCTTGCCCAGGGACAGACAGTTCCTGAAAAGCTAGAGGCTCTTGTTACCAGATAACAAGTCACGTGTTTTCACTCCCCTAGACAAGTTTGTTTGACCCACCTGCACTGGATGTGCTCAATCACGTGTGAACAGCAGCTACGTAGGCAGGAAATTTGTCAGGATGTATGCTTGTCCTTGATTGAACCTGATGGGAAATGCAATGAATTATGGGTTTTCCTTCTTAAGCCCATGACGTACTTGATTCTGGGCCAGTTTCCCAGGAACCTGGGTATGGACCTCTCCAGAACCTGTCCATCTGGGCCAGTATTTAATTAAAGCTTGCTTCCAATTTGGCTTTAAACTGTGGTAGTGGCCTTATTATAGATCGGTAGAATTAAGACTGGGAATTTGTCATCTAGGGACTAGAGTCAGATAGAAATGGCTGGTCGGTAACAAGAAAGAAGTTTAGCATACAATGGAGCTTCTTTTGCCCTAACAGTTACCAGAAAATGTTTGATTCGCATTTTTACCTATATACCTACATACCTGGGATGTCTGCAAACTTCTTGGGTGCAAAGAGGTTGCAAGTGGAAAATGTTGGAGAAGCCTGAGGTTGACACAGCGTCTCAAAGCAGCATGCTCTCTGGGGACCAGGGTTCAAACACGAGCCCTACAGAGCATCTCTTGTGAAGCTGCTGCAAGGCCCCGGGCACAGAACAGTGAATTCTGTTCCAGGGTCGGTCTCCCTTGGCTGCTCCTGACGTGAAGAGAACCAACACAACAGAAAATGGCCTTGGCCTGTCAAACAACGTTCGCTCTTTTTCTTTACAGACAATCCAACCTCTGGTAAGATTGTTTCTGGGTGTTTTCCTCATTTGATGGCAATGTACTGCCCAGGTACCCTTGGTTCTGATATAAAACTGCCTAAATTTACTTTCCTTTCCTGGTGATAGGACACATTAGGGACATATAAAATTGATTTCTACAGATAGTCGGAGCTTTGGAGCCCTCTAAAGCACAGAGGACCTTTAGTGGTCCGACTTCAGTGCTTGGCTGATTTAACAGTTTCTGTTAACTGCGTATGTGTGTGTCTAGTGCACTCTTTCTGAAGCCAAGCAGTTCGCCCAAAAGAGACACACTGGAGTCTGCGACGTTTGTCTAGAGAAGTTTCTAGATCTCTTTTGTTGTTGTGGGGGACACCTTTATTGGGTAGGAGGTTCTTGGGCAATGGTCTTGTCCCTTCAGCACCCTGAATAATGTCACTGACTTGTACGGTTTCAGTTGTCCTTTATGTGTGACAAGGTTCTTTCCTCTTGATGCTGTTAATGCTCTCTCTTTTAAAATGTGTTAGTTATCAAGTCTGCAGTATTTTCTTTGGCTTAAACCAAAGCGACAAAACCAACTCTATTTTTGTACTAGGTCCTAAGGTGTCTGTAAGCAGATCAGGAAGTTCCCTAAACTGGAGCCCAGCTGCTGAAGGTGCTGTCAGCAGAGCGGGAAGTTCCCTATGCTGGAGTCCAGTTGCTCGAGGTTGGTATCAGCAGAGTGGAAAATCCCCTGGACTGGAACCAACCTGTACCCCTTATGCCCATAACAATAGATTTGTGATTTATTTTATTTTATTTTATTTGCCTTTATAAGCCCTACCTAAGAACGGAGGGATACCTCCTCTGGCTCCCTCTGCGTTGGGTGCAAGACGAGGTCAGAATCATGATTTGCATAATTCCATCTTGCTTTTGCATTTCGATGAGTCTCTAGTGGTCTTCTTGGGGTCCCTGCGACTCAGGCACTACAAAACCCATTTGGATCTTAGTGGATTGCAGTACCAGTATGCTCACAGCTCTCCCTAGATTTATGAGAACATCTGCCATTGTTTCTCTAAGTAAGCTCTCTGCGCCCCAGCACCCCAGCGCCCCAGCACCCCTTCCTCCCCACTCCCTCGGAGAGCTCCACAAGGGTTGCTACTGTCGATTGCACACCATCCTTCTCGGAGGCTCTCTCATTTGTTTTCAGTCTTTCTCTTTCCCTTTCTTTCTCTTCTGACTGGACACTGTCCTGTGACCTATCTTTGTTGCTTTCTTCTGCTTCCTGAAGTACACATTGAAATGAAATATTATACTTTTTCATTTTATGACTGTCCCGGCTAGTTTCATATTGACTTGACACAAGCTAGAGTCATCCGAAAGGAGGGAACTTCAATTGAGAAAATGCTTCTGTAAGATCCAACTGTAGGGTATTTTCTTAATTAGTGATTGATAGGGAGGGTCCAGCCCTGGACTGGGGGTCCTGGGTTCCATAAGGAAGCAGGTTGTGCAAGTCATTATTAGTTAGTCAGTAAGCAGCATCCTTTCATGGCCTCTGCCTCAGCTCCTGCCTCCAGGTTCCTGCCCTGCTTGAGTTTCTGTCCTGACTTCCTTGAGTAATGAACAGGGATTTGAAAGCATAAGCCAACCCAAACCTCTCCTCACCAACATGCTTTTGGTCATGATGTTTTATCACAGCAATAGAAACCCTAAGTAAGACAATGCCTTATATTTTTCAGCTCTAAACTTTGTTTAACCCTTTCTTGAACTTTTGTTGTTGTTGTTCATACATTGTTTACCTGATGTTCTGTCCCCGTCAATATTTTTGAAAACTTACATTTGAAGGTCTGCAGTTTAGGAGAGTGACTGAAGGTCCCAGGTTGTATAGCCTGGCCCTGGCTCCTCCCACTTCCACTGCCTGATCTGTGACTTGAGTGTGCATCCACCTGTGTTCTCTCAGCTTGCTGAGCACCTGCGTTTAGAATTCCTCGCCAGCTAACCAGCAGATCTCCATTTCTTTGAGTGTGCGACTGATCATGCTGTTGTGTTAGTTTGCTAGTGTCATTTTCTGCTGGTTTCTTCATGTTCCTGGGAAGTCATGCCACTGTCTGCACATCTGAAAAAAATAGTTACCTCTTTACACTCTTTACTGTCTTCAGAAGAGGAACACACCAGTCACTGCAGCTGAGTATTCTGAGACTGTCTCAAACCTTTTTAATGGATGAGCCCAGTCCGTACCGCATGTTTCTTCCTGGAAGGCCATTATGTTTGTGTCTCCCTTGATCCCCAAAAGCCAAACAAATTGCAGAGAGCATCTCATTTGGTTCTCTTGGGATGATGGCTCTGAAGGGCTCAATTTTGTGACCTTTCCCCCACTTCTGTCACACTGAGTGCATTTGAGGAAATGGCCTGGGAAGGGAACATCGGCAAAGAACTGAACCAGCAGAATGTCCTTATATTACAAAATGGAATTTACTAGACTGTCTTACAGCTGAGAAGTCTGGCTAGTTCAACAGTGGTTGTCTAGACACCAGACAGACTGGTAACCCAAGAGTTGCTCGGTCCACAAAGCCAAATACCTCAGTAGTCCCCATCTGGTACTGAAGGCCTGGAGGAATCTTGGAGAGCCACTGGTCTTCAATCCACACTGCAAGGCTGAAAAGTTGGACTCATCACAGGATAAGATGTAGTCGTCAACGAGAGAGGCAAGCAAGCAAGCAGCACTAATTCTTTCTAAGACCTCTCTGTTTGTAGGATGCCTTCAAGAGGTGCTGCCCTCTGTGAGGGTGTGGTTCTCCCTCAGCAGCTCTTTCCTAAAAATGTCCTCACTCACAGCACCACCCAGAAAACTGCCTATCTCCCCTCAAACTGACAACTAAGAGTAACCATCATTGAAGGGAAGGTGAAGTGTACAGAGCACTTAGGGTATCTACGGGTCATTCTGCGTGCGGAAACACAGGTGAAACGTACCACCCACCTTACCTTTTTCTGATGGAGGATGGGAAGTAATTAGGATCTGTGGCCTCTTTGCCTCACTGCCAGTCCCTCAATTGTGCTGAGTGTCTCAGTAACCTGGATGAGGTGAGAAGGAGTAAGTCTCTTGGGCAGCATGGTGCGGGGCCAAGGAGGCTAAACACAGTTCGCTATAGAAATTTCAGGCCAAGAAAATCTCTGTTGATATACCACCTTAGAGACAACATGGATCTAGTGAAAAAGCCCTTTTTACTCACCGCAATATATCTGGAGTCAAATTTTGTTGTGATGACGACGTGCTAAAACATGTCTACTAGCTTCCCAGACTCTACCTAGCCACTATTGGTCAAGGGTAATTATCCCATTGAGGTGGGATGCACCTAGTAAATTTCCCCATTCTACCATATTGTTACCAAGGCTCACTTTTAAAGTCATTCCCTGTATTTACAATAAAAATAATCATGGATGATTTGGGTTGATCATTTGTGACCCCGAGTGTCTGTGATCACTATTGACAGCAATAATACTTACAAGACATGTATGTGGGTTTGTACACAAGCCACTTGACGTGTATGTGGGTTTGAACACTAGTTATTCTGCTGTATGTGGGTTTGCACACTAGCCACTCTGCTGTATGTGGGTTTGCACACTAGCCACTCTGCTGTATGTGGGTTTGTACACTAGCCACTCTGCTGTATGTGGGTTTGCACACTAGCCACTCTGCTGTATGTGGGTTTGCACACTAGCCACTCTGCTGTATGTGGGTTAGACCATGGATTGACTCAATATGCCTGGACCAGACTCCAGCTCCACATTCTTGATCACTTTAGCTTCCTGTAGTGGCAGAAGGTCAGAGAAAACAAGGTAATCAAGCCCTGACACTGCCCCACACCAGCAAGTGGTTGTCACAGCTGGCTCAGCTTCCTCTACCTATGCATCTTGGGCCTAGGACAGCCAGGCACCCATTGGCTATGCATGTCATCCCTCCTCTACCCCTACGGGCAGTTCCAATAAGCTGATTAACACATGGGTAAACAGTGTCAGATGGGGGCATGGGCTTATCCAGCTATCAATCTAGCCCCTGCTTTTTAACTTCCCCAGAAACCCACCAGCTAACCTTGGAGATAGGACCTTGAGGAAGAGCAGGCTGGGATGTGGCTCTATCCACTGTTTGGTTGGTTGGTTATTTTTAACCAGGTCATATCCTTATATACCTAGGCCACTGAGCAGGGTTCTGGGAAAAGGCCACTTTTCCCAGAAATTTCTTGCTTTTTATTTAAATAAGAGGATTAGACTAGAACTGTATTTTTTAAGCTTGAAGGTTTTCTTTCCTATAAAAAAGGAGTCTAACTCCTAGCATAGGCAAATGCATTTTTTTTTTTTTTTGCTATTTGATGCTATTTTTCTCACAGCTGTTTGCTTATCTACTTAGTTGCTGAACAGCAAATATTTATTCTCATAGCTCAGATGCTGGGAATCCCCAAGTTCAGGCACCAGGAGACTGTGAGTGATGTCTGCTGAGGACCCACTTCATGGCTTGTGGGCAGCCACCTTCCTGCTTACCGCCATACGGGGGACAGGGAGAGATAACTGTCTTAGCCATTTTCATATTCCTACCTGATAAGACAGTCTTTGGGGTACAGTAACATTTAGACACTATTTAATGAAGACATGAGCGGGTGTACAGGAGTGTGGGTGAATGAATGGGTGGCTGGGCGAGTGACAGGAACGTAGCTGAAGCTGTAGTGATGATCTGTGATGAGCATAGGTGACATCTTGGGCAAAAGGCCTGGGAGATGAGAGAAAGAATGAACTATAAAGATCTCATCCTAATAAACACAGAGATATAAGGTATAGATCTTATATATAATAAACACACGTATATAAGGATATGACCTGACCAAAAACAAACGACCAATCAAACAGTGGATAGAGCCACATCCCAGCCTGCTCTCCCGCAAGGTCCTGTCTCCAAGGTTAGCTGATGCCTCAAAGTTACCAGATCGTTCTGAGGGCATAGTCATCTAGTCAATACAGGTCTGATACAAGTGATGGCTCACCAAGATGTGAACCCATGTCTACCGTGAATTTAGAGCTCTGGCCTGTACTCAGCCAAAGGGCTGCATCTGATGGGGTTTCCATCTGCCGGGGCCACTGAACATCATCCCTGGGGTTACTACCACTCCTCCAGTCCTGCTCCCAGCTGTTCCTCCTAACCCAGCCAGAGGAACAAACTGAGAAAGTCAGTATAAAGCCAGAGTCCCACAGTTACACTAGAAGCTGGTGGTTTCCATAGTAACAATGTAATGGTTTAAGTAAAATGCTGCAGGTCCCTGAGTCGTGGCAGTTGGCAATGGGCCATGAGACCACAGCAGGCCTCAAAGGCAGCCGGGTCCCAGGCAAGAAGTCACATGGTGGGTGAGAGACTGAGATGGATAGGCATGCCATGCAGAGTGGGGTTGGATATTTATTTAGTGGGTTATGGAAGGGAAGGGGAGAAGAGGGAAGAGGAGAGAGAGAGAGAGAGAGAGAGAGAGAGAGACAGAGAAACAGAGAGGGGAAGGGGAGAAGTGGGGAGAAGGAAGAGACAGAAGCTCTGGAAAGGAAGGGACTCAGTTTGAAAGCTGAAGATCAGCTTGCCTTGATGGATGGGGGGAGTGGGCATGGCTTGTCTCTTAAAGGGACAGGACAGACCATTACAAACAGACTCAATCAGTAAATCAACAAGGAGTCGGAGTGTCCTTTGTGAATTCAGCCTGGTGTTGCATCTGAGCTCATAGGGGAGGTGGAGCAGTGGGCAGGGAGTGGAAGTGTCCTACAAACAAAAGGGTGACCCATGATGTATCACAGGTGTGGTGTGGGCATGGCAGATTCACTCTGTACAGGGCCAGAGTAGAGTGTGATTCAGATAGGCAGACAGCCTTCTCAGTGCCCCTTGCCACCCGGGACCGCACAGCTATTGCTGGGAGGCCTACTCTGGCTGTGCTCTGGGAGAATTTGGAGCAGCTGTATCAGTTAAGCATGTGCTAATGTTTTGTTATGAAACTGGATGTATATGGAGGATGTACTTTTACTCAAATCGTGGTATAATTATGGGGCTGCTGGAAGCGGGGAATCTAAGGAAGCTTATGCGGGTGAGACCTCATTTCCCTAAACTTCAAGCATAAAAGATGTTTCAATCACACAATTCCATGGAGAAAGGTAACTTTAACATATTCATAGCTAACTAAACCATCAAGATTAAACTGTAGGAGAAGCGTTAGACAGCTCTGATGAGCCTGTGTAAAACTCTCAGCAGGAAAGGCAGAGTCTCGTCTTCTGTCGCTACTGCTGACCACAGGGGTGCTGGGTCACATCCTCTGGTCATAACAGCCATGGAGGCAGCTCTCATCCCAATAGTTTTAGAGTACAAGGCTTTTGCTTACTACTGCAAAGGTCCAGCACATGTTGGGTATTAAATATACCCTGAGGTGCATATGAGAGCTTCCTTCAGCCTCCTCGCCCATCAGAATTACTTACATGCAGTGGTGAAACATGCTTTTTCTGAGGATCATTACAGAGGTTTCTGTAAGACACAGCCATGACAAGCTCAATAGAGGCCTGAGTCTCAGTAGTTTACCCTGAGGCAATACCTGCTTCCAAGAAAGGCCATAAACTGATACTACCCAGGCACCACCCAGGAACAGGCCATCCAAAGGAAATTCCTAAAGTTCCAAGCACTGTAGATAGGACCACCTGCCAGCACACATCCAGGGCTTTTCACCAGGACACTCCTAGACAAATGCCAGCCAATCAGGGGTCCTGAACCTTAGAAATCCCTCATCCCTAGCTTTGCTACTATAAAACCCCAACCCTAACTAAACTTGGACCCTCCAATCACTCCAATACCTTAGACACATGGGGACTCCAAGTTTGCAAGCTTGTGTAAGAATAAAGTCTCTTTGCTTTTAAATACAGGACCTGGTCTCCTAGTTGGTTTGCTGGGGACTCCGTGATCTGAGCATAACAGCTTCCTTCCTGAGTCAGGGTGAGACTGGAACCTGCACTCACCCACACCCTGGCAAAGCGTGGAATCTCAGGTAGGCCAGCAAGCCTGTGCCTCAAAGTGTGGACTCTCAGGTACGTCAGCAAGCCTTTGCATCATGTTTAGCTCCCATCCTCTCAATTGGAAAATGGGAAGAAGACACATGGGCAGCAGTGAGAATTAACCCCTGCTTGGGACTCATACTTGGTCCTTGGGGCTTCTGCCAGAGCAGCACTGGAGCCTTTGGAGTGACCCCTTCACCAATGTCATGGGCTACATTGGTGCCAGAGGTGTCTGGTCTTTCCAGGATTGGAAAGGGCACATCATGGGTAGATAACCAGACAGTGGTTCAGCGGCATGGTTTGTGGGGCCTCTTCCTCTGGGCTGGGCTGGATCTTCTACTGAGTTTCTGAGACCCACACTGCAGGAGCCAGGCCCCAGTGTTTTTGTACACATGTGACAACCACCAGCTGTCCTGCTTTCATCTCAATACAAATAAGAATGTGGCTTCTTTTGCCCGCACCCACCCCTGCTCTACTCCTGTTCCCTGTCTGACCCCTGTCCTCCTTTTGTAGGACCCAGGGCAGCTTGGAACACACCTGCCAAGACAGGCTCAAAACACTAACAAGTAAATAGGCTCCAGTCTCAGTTTACCCTAAAACAATACTTGGTTCCAAGAAAGACCACAAACTGAGACTGCTTTGATTCAGCCACAATATGGCTGACACTTCTGGATTCCAGGGCCACGCATGTGAGGACAAGCCCTCAGACGTGACCCACGTGCAGCATGGTTGCATCACCTACGTATGGCGCAGCTGCGTGAGCCCTTGCATGCATGCATGAGCTCTGTCATCTCTGTATGACATAACCACGTCATCCCCCTGTGCACAAGTGCTAGGCAGCCCTTAAAAGCTGGACACGCTATCTTCATGCTCTATCTCTGCACACTGACCTCATCAGGCCTTTACATGCCCCCTCTAATAAACGCCTAAGTGGATTTGCCACGTGGTCTACGGTTCCTTCTCACTCATGCCAGAGAATTTCATTGGTGCCGTGAGACTCTCCTGCCCCTCTCCCAGGGTCAGGATCTGGAACTGGGTAATTTTTCCACAATATCCATGTGTTCCATCTGCCTGAGTGTGACCTCTACACACACCACTGGCTTCAATTGGTGAGCTTCCCATTCTAGTCATCTTAACCATTTCTCCGAACCCAAGGAATTGAGTGTTGAGCTCCTGAAAATCTTCTGGTGTTCCTAGAAATGGGGTGGCGGGGGGACAGCCCCCAACCATGGCCTTCATGGCTACAGTTGAGCCCTTTGCTGACATTCATCTCTGGATTGCTTCCCTTAGCTAAAAACATGATTGGACCAGCTAGGGTTGTCCTGCCACCTCAGGTTTTTCTTTTTCTTTTCTTTTTTTTTTTGGGGGGGGACCACTTGTCAGTGGTCCCCACTGTGAGAGACTGCTCAGAGCAGCCTCTAAGCCTCTTTGACTTCCAAGT
The DNA here is from genome assembly GCF_018167655.1 of Microtus oregoni. NCBI lineage: Eukaryota > Metazoa > Chordata > Mammalia > Rodentia > Cricetidae > Microtus > Microtus oregoni. Next base: position 32,211,980 of record NW_024543067.1, read on the forward strand.
CACCAGGACTGGAGTCAGTCAGGCTTTAACACCCTGCCTGTAGATAGAGAATGCTCTTCTACAAGCCCTGAGATGTTTGCCGCTGTTTCACACCCCGCCGATAGAGGGGAGATGTCCCCCTATAAGCCTTGTGGTGCTACCGTTTTTCAAGGGTTTTCATGGTTTCAGATATGGGAGTAAGTTGTCCAAGACCATCAACCCAGCCTTCCCCCTGGAATGCCTTTTAGAGGCCCTAAACCCCAGGCCTTAATGCCCTACTTACAGATTCCCACACTTGTCCACCTTTCTTCAAAAAATGGCCTCCTTACAATTTAGATAACAATTTAAAGTGGCCGCCTAACTGCACCTTTGATCCTGACATTCTACGGGAGCTTTCTAACTATTGTTAGTGCACACGCAAGTGGAAGGAGTTTCCTTAAATCCAAGCCTTTTACTATCTAAGCTCTAAATCCCAGTTGTATAATCTCACCTTTCATGATCTCTATATGATCCTATCTAACAACCTACTTCCTGAAGAGCGCAGGCGAGTTTGGGAGCAGGCCAGACTACATGCAGACAAGGTTCACCAAACACATGCAACACCCCCCCTAGGGGGCAGAGGCGGTCCCCAAGCAGGAACCACACTGGGATTATAAAACCCCACGTGGAATTTTAGTTAGGAACGGGTTTTTGACTTGCCTCCTGGCAGGTCTCTGTAAGGCTAACTCAAGCCAGTAAACTATAATAAGCTCTCAGAGGTCATTCAAGATATGAAGGAAAATCCTTCTGCAATTTTGGAACGCCTCACTAAAGCCCTGTTCCATTGTATACTTTTAGCTCCTTTATCGAAAATGAGGTGATCATAGGTTTGTGGGTTAAGATTTGGGTCTTCTATACGATTCCATTGGTCGATTTCTCTGTTTTTATGCCAGTACCACACTGTTTTCATCACTGGAGCTCTGTAATAGCGTTTGAAGTCAGGGATGGTAATGCCTCCAGAAGATCCTTTATTGTATAGGATTGTTTTGGCTATCCTGGGTTTTTTGTTTTTCCATATAAAGTTGATTATTGTCCTCTCGAGATCTGTGAAGAATTTTGATGGGACCTTGATGGGGATTGCATTGAATCTATAAATTGCCTTTGGTAGAATTGCCATTTTTACTATGTTGATCCTCCCAATCCAAGAGCAAGGGAGGTCCTTCTATTTTCTGGTGTCCTCTTCAATTTCTTTCCTCCTTCCCTCTCCCAATCTTTCCTTCTTCCCTCCGTCCTTCATCTCCCCTCATGTCCCCTCATCCAGGAACTGCATCCTGGTAGGGATGCCCTTCTATATGTGCCCGAAGGATTCTGACACTCTCTCCCCTCCTAAGCAGTACAGACTTAAACCATTCAGGGCCAAGCACGGCAGATGTCTGGAGTACCTGCTTAGGGCCCCTAGTACAGAAACCCATGTGACCCCGAAGTCAGGCAGTCACTCCCGCAGGCTCTGTGCCCGAGTGGAGCAGAGGTGGCAAGAACCAGGGAGGGTTTCAGAGCTCCATTTATGTAGACACTCTCTGAATTTCCTCTCTGTTTTTAAACGTTATTTCTGCAGTGAATATGTCATTCAAAATCAAAAATAAAGTGTGAATATCTGGGGAGCCACTACCTGGCAAAGTCACCAGGCAGGGAAGTATGCCCAGAGGCCTTGGTCCTGAACCTATATGGGTTCTCTGCAGTACCCAGAGAGCATTGTGCAAGGCCTGGGAGATGGGTTTTGCCCCTCCCCCACCTCCTCCAGCTCCTCCAGAACCTCAGGCTGGGGGAGGTTCTTGCCCATCTGGTTTACTCTTTGGGGTTCTCTGAGTCAAGAATATTCCTGGGTCGCTTTGACAATACCCACACCACCCTCACACAGCTGCCGAATCTTTGCTTCCATTGGTGCAGGGCCAGGAAATGGAGCTCGGAGTAAAGCAAGCCTTGGCTGCCTCTCTCAGCAACTGCTCCTTCCAGGGCTCTTCCCCAAAATGGACTTCCCACCCTTGAAACTCCTAATGCCTCTCTTTGCATTTATAGTTGTTTCTTTCTGGGGCAGACAGGAAGCTAGTCTCAGGGGCTGGAGTTACAGCCCTAGTACTACAGTGCTTGCTAGCAAGCACAACACCCTCAATCTGCTGCCTAGCACTGACTAAACCAGGTGAGGTGCTCCACGCCTATAATCCAGCTCTCAAGAGGTGGAAAAGTTCAAGGTCAGTTTTAGCTGCAGAGCGAGTCTAAAAGCAGGCTGGACTACCTGAGGCCTGTCTCTAAACAAACACAGCTCCTATCTGCAGAGCTCCCGCTGACTGTCAAGTGTAGTGTCTCTCTGTGTCTGCTTAACAACCCTGAAAAACAGAGAGACACTAATTCTCAGGGCAAACTCAGATGTTGGAGAGATGTTAGACCCCAAACCAGATTTTCTGGTGTCAAAACCCAAACTGAGTCTCCTTGGCTACCCCATACAAAAAATTTTCCAATTTGTTCCCATAATGTAGGAGCCAGCCATGATAAGCTAAATAGAAACAGACCACCCAAAGGAAGTTCTTTACTTCCAACCATTATCACCTTCCAGAATAGGACTCAGCCATCATTAAAATTAATGGAGGCCTGAATCTCAGTAGTTTACCCTAAAGCAATACTTGGTTGCAGGAAAAACCACAAACTGAGATTACCTGAGCACCACCCAAAAACAGACCATCCAAAAGAAATGCCTAAAGTTCCAACCACTGTAGATAGGAGCACCTGCCAGGACACATTCACCAGGACACCCCTAGACAAATGTCAGGCAATCAGGGGTTCTGAACCTTAGAAATACCTCACTGTTATGGTTTTCTGTCTCTTTAAGAGACAAGCCATGCCCACTCCCTCCCCCATCTGCTGAGGCAGGCTGATCTTCAGCTTCTGGCCTGAGCTTGCTCTCTTTTCCATCTTCCTTGGAGAGGCAGCTTCGCTTCTGCCTCTCTCCCCACTTCTCGGCTCCCCCCGTCTCTCTCCTCCTCCTCCTCCTCTTCTTCTTCTTCTTCTTCTTCTCTCTCTCTCTCTCTCTCTCTCTCTCTCCCCTTTACCCTTTCCCTTCCACAACCCCCTGAATAAATATTCAACCTCACTCTGCAAGTTGTTTCTATCCATGTCTCTGTCTTCTGCCCGTCTGCCATGTGTCTCCCTGCCTGGGACCAGCCAGTGCTTGGGGACCGGCAACCACCTCTGCCTGGGACTGGCTGCTCCCAGGGCCCGCTGTCTGCCGCTACATGGCCTGCTACCACCATTTGGGACCTACAGCATTTCTGCTGCCTACTGCCGCCGGGGATCTTGAAGCATTTTTAAAAAAAATTATAAAACTCACCCCCACCTTTACTACTATAAAAACCCAACTCTAACTGAGCTTGGGGCTCTCGGATTATTCCAGTATGTTGTACATGTGGAGAGACACAAGTTTGCAAACTTGCATAAAATAAAGGCTCTTAGCTTTTACATATAGGACTCAGGCACCTTGTTGGTTTTGGGGGGACTTTGAAGATCTGGGAATAACACCCATCACTTGGGATCTTCTAGCTTTCTAATCAAATATTGTTTATTTGACCCTGAGTGCTTGGTAAACATGGACCCTGGGCTTAATGTCTTTATTTAATTTAATTTAATTCTTAATAATACCTTTGACTCTGTGAGACCCAAAAAGAAACTGAAGCCTAGAAGAGGCAGGAGCCAAGTTTACCCAGAAGTCGCAAGCAGCCTATCAGAAGAGGACATTTTTCAGGTGCTTCACCCAAAACGAGCGAAATGTGCTTACTGGACAGTGAACACCCAATCTGTGTAGTTAGATGCCCGGCACATTATTAGTGCTCAGGAAACTAGTGTTTCCTAACTTTCCTCTGTCCAGGGAGAAGAAATAGAGCCCAGAATCACAGACTAGTGCACTTCAGAGATGTAGTTCAAGCTGCTCACTGGGAAAACGACCCCTCAGTGAAATTATAGATAAAAGCCAAGCATTTTCCTTCCCTGGACTTCTTTTTTCTTAGGAAAAACAAAGCAAAAACCGCATGCATGCATGCACCACAGTGCTCATGCCTTTCAGAAGCCGGTTCTTGCCTTGTTGAGGTGGGGTCTCTACTGTCCTGTGGCTGTGTTGCAGGCTCCCGGCTAGTTGGGTGATTCTCTTCCCTCCGGTCTTACCCTAGGAGTGCTGGTATCACATAGGCATGCCACCCGATCTAGCTTTTCACAGACTCCAGGGAATGTTCTCTGGTGGCCAGGCTTCTGCAGCTGAGCTGTCTCTCTGGCGTCCTTACTTCACCACCATGATTACCAGCAAACACGCATTGCAGGAGGGGTTTGAGAAATCTGTTCGCTGGATGTTAATGCCATCTTTGCATAGAGTTTAAGGCAATGAAGGCCTTTTCCGAGTGGGTCTTGATGTCTAAGGGAAGCCAAGCATCCTGCTTCTCCACCCTAGTTTGATCAGTGCTCCTGGGGGGCAAATAACCTGGGGCCTCTTCCCAGCCTGCTCACCTCTCTGGGCTTATTACCCTTGGCTCTAAAGGTAAGAAGTACTAGCTAAGGTCTAACCACCAAGTTTTACAAGGAAAGGAAAACGGAAGGAACCTCTCAAGCCGGTCTTCATATTCAGGAACTGCTCAGAGATGCTGCCAGGAAAGGGGAGCTGCTCTACCCTGAGCACTGTGCCCATGAATCTGTGTCCTCTGTGGGATGCTCACAAGAAGCCTGTGTAGAACCCTACTCAGCAACAAAAGAAGCGACCCATGAGTGCATGCGTGGATGGGCCTCGGGTCACTGTTACACTGGCCGAAAGCAGTCAGTCTCAAAGGGCTTTAGATTTTGAGTCCAGTACTAGAGCATCCTCTAGATGAGAGTGACAGCTGGGGACGGTGGTCACCTGGGGCAGGGTGGGCATGACTATGCAGGGGGTGGTGGGAAGAGTACTTTGGCAGCGACAAATGATTCTTATTTCCGTTGGAACGCACATGCAGGTACACACCTGTGCATACACATGCATGTAAATGTGCCCCAAACCGGGCAAGTCCAGAGGAAGTCTGCAGTGCAGACTGGATCAATGGGTTGCTGTTTCCTGTTTTGAAACAATCCCATTATGTAAGAGGGCGCCATTGAGAAAAGCTAGGGGTACCGCAGAATGATATCTCTCTCTGCTGCGCTACTTTGGCAGCTTTCCCTATGTTCACAATTAACTTCACAGTTGACATACACCCAAACCTGGGAGACTATTCCATCCTACAGATAAGGACCGCGGCGGTCATTCAGGGCCACACCACTCTGAGATACGACGCGTGTGTCTGACTCCACACTCACAAGCTTCTCTCTACCTCAGTCAGTGACTTGTGTGTGGAAAGAAATCTCCAGGACTGTCTCCAGCTGCCTCTCTCAAGCTCCCCCTCCCAGAGTGTTCTCATTAAATCCACTGTGCCGAGCCTGCCCGGAGACGGTAGGTGCAAGTTTCATCTACCCCGGTCAGGGGCTGGCGGCCAGCTCCCCGCTTAGACAGACTCAGCTGTAGTGTGTTGTGGGAATCTAAGCATTCAACACCAGTGGAGTGGGAGAGAGATGCCCTCGGTAAATGGAAGGCAGACTAGCTCCCGAAAGCTTTCAATCCTGGGTCCTCTTTATATTCTCATTTTCTACCCCCAAACCACCAGGCGGGGCAGCTAGCTGGTTGTTTCAGCCAATTCTCCATGTTTCTGTCTCAGGTAGCAAGTGAAATCGTGCTTGGCAAGTAGCAGTATAAACAGTGCTTTAAGTAAAACCACTAAATCAACCAATAACTCAGTGTCTACTGATTGGCCTTTTTAACCTTATTCTACTTCGTGTGCTCATTGCCTCTGCCCATCATCCACCCGGGCTCCCACTGAAGAATGACTGGCACTGTGGCTGCCTTCAGTGGGTAAAAGCTTTGAGTTTTCTCCCTTCAGCTTGTACTCTGCAAGGGACCAGTCTGAGGCTGGAGGGGCCAGTGAGGGTTCTTCTCTTGGCCACTCTGCCTGCTGAACCTTCCCGTAAGGCTCTTTAGTGAACATTGCCAAATCTGCTTTTAGCAAGAACCCTCCATAGTACCTGACCACCTTCTTTGTCAGATCAAGGCCCCATGTCTGCCTCTTGCCAGGAGTGTCTGATCCCCCACCCCTTAGTAAGCCAGGACCCTTCTTGTTTTGCTAGTTCCCACTCCTGAGTCTATCCCTCTTCCTGAGTATCTAACTCACCCGGCTTTACTGTATTTGGGACTGGGCTCAAAATTTCACTGTTAAGTCCCATTTCCAAGGCTTCCAAACCCACTGCAGAGGTCCTGGATAACTATTGCCTTATTGACCTCCAGTGGTCAAATGCGATGAAGGCACCAAGATCTAACAGCGCTTCTGCCTATTTGGGGACGGAGGAGTAAGAAGTGCACACGCAAATCAAACAATGCGCACTAGGGCAAACAGAGAAGGGGCTGCAGAGGTCAGCGCAGCTTATTAAGCTCCCACTTGGATTAACAAGCATCAAGGGAGGAAATATTAACGTGCATCTCACCTTAAGCGTGCATAAATCCCTAGAAATGTGTCAGCTTTCACGGTTACATGCCACTGTTAATTAAATCCATGTACAGGGACAGTGCCTTCAGAAAGGAGAAAAACGTAGTGCTATCACTAGGTGGGAACACAGCGCAACCTATTTTGACATGCTCTGTCAATGTAACGACCACCAGCCACAAGGCGCGGTGGGCACTTGCGTATGGTCAGTCTCAAACAAGAAGCACTGCAAGCCAAACATTTATGTCGAACTTAAAAAGCTAGGTATGAAAGATGTAAAATACCTTGCTATTTCATTTTTTTTAACAAAAGATTTATTTATTTTGTATACACTGTTCTATCTGCATGTATGCCTGCAGGCCAGAAGAGGGCATCAGATTTCATTGTGAGCCACCATGTGGTTGCTGGGACTTGAACTCAGGACCTCTGGAAGAACAATCAGTGCTCTTAACCTCTGAGCCATCTCTCCAGCCCCCCTGATATTTTCTTTTCTTTTTTTTTTAATATTTATTTATTATGTATACAATATTCTGTGTGTATGTCTGCAGGCCAGAAGAGGGCACCAGACCTCATTACAGATGGTTGTGAGCCACCATGTGGTTGCCTGGAATTGAACTCAGGACCTTTGGAAGAGCAGGCAATGCTCTTAACCACTGAGCCTTCTCTCCAGCCCCTGCCCCCCGCTATTTCTTATACTGAAAGATGAACTAATATTCTGGGTTATTCAGTTGGTTAGGATGACGACTAACATTCATTCTGCCCATTTCATTTCTTTATGTGGATAAGAAATTTGAAAATTCTACAGTGCCCTCCATTGTATCCCGTTGGACAAGCTCTCCCAACCTGATGATACCTGTAGCCTACTCCTCCTCCCCTCGCTTACTCTTGCAATTTCTTTTCTTCTAAAATGAAACTTCTCCTTTCATGGAGACGGTGTCTGTAAAGTACAAAGTGACGGTGAAGAGCCTCAAGGGCCTCTGTTCTCAGCGAAGCTTCCTTTGTAACAGGCACTTCTCAGACTCAGAACAAATGACAGGAACGCTAAGATCTCCAAGTGTCCTTACCTCTGAAATTATCGGCAGAACATTTCCCTTTATGTTCCTGAAGTTTCATGGAAGCTTGGGTTCTAGATGACCATCTTCACTTAGATGTGATGCGGATTTCATTTCTGGGGGTTTGGAAGTGATTTTGACAGCACTTTAGCTCCTCTTGTTTTTTATTTGTGTGTGTGAGAGAAAAGACACATGGCAACTTCAGAAACTGGCTCTTGAAAGGGATGCTTCACTGACAGGCCTGCTCCCTCCTTCCCCCAGGGGCCTGTTGGCCCCGTCTCTGCTAGAACACCAAGAACACCACACTCTTCCTCTGTTTTGCTTTCATGAAGGGGCTGCCAGAACACGGGAGTTATTTGAGGGTGTAAGAAATAGAAGGCGACTATTTCTCGATTCTACAGTTTAGCTGCTGTAACTTGGTGTTATCTGGAAGAGCCCAGGGCTGTGGGTCCAGGTCAGCAGCTGCCAGTCCAGCATCTCCTTCTTTTCCTGTTAGACCCGTGGGTGACAGGAGGGGCTATCACAGAATAAACCTCTTTCGTGGATGGATACATACTGAGAACAAGTGCCCCCTTCTTACTGTAATGGCATCAGCACTTCCAACTGGTGATGATGAGCCCACTACGGTTTGAAGAGAACTTGGTTTCTTAGTTGAACACTTGGTCCCCAGCCAGCGGCCTTGTTTAAGGAAATTATGTAACATCTGGGAAGGGGATCTTGGCTGGAGGAAGTACAATAGGATTGCTCTGAGGTTTTACAGCCTCAGCCCACATCTGATTCCGTCTCCCCATCTGCAGGTGAAATCAGCTGGGTTCCTTCTCCGGCCACATCTCCCCTGCCTGTAGCCAAGACTTCCCTAACACAAAGGACCCGATCCCTCTGGAACTGCAAACTCAGACAAACCCTTCTTCCCTTTTGCTTTTCGTCAGGGAACTTTTAATCCCAGAAACAGCAGACACTAGAATACTCAGATGAACTCTTATATAACAATGTGGATGTAAGAACCCTAAGAAAAGGAGACTGCCGGGGGCAGTGAGCACCAGTGTGGATAGCAGGCACTAATGTCAAGGAGAGGCTCAGGGGCAGGTTCTTGATCACTAATGGGGGGGGGGAGACGGGTGTGAACTCGACTGTCTTAAATTGGGCAAACCAGATGTGTAGTAGAGCTAAGTAACTGGCCCAGAGAAGAGTTCACTTCTGATCCATGCTCCCCTCCGCACCCAGCAACACAGGATTCAGTGTTTGGGTAAGCAATCTCTGTAGGTGAACATTGGTCTAGGTGCTGGGAGTTCAGGGACAAGGAACCAGCCTGCCTCGTGGGCGTCTCAGGATGGCGGGAGGGACAGGTGTCAGCATGGGAGGCTGGGTGGAGACTTGGGGGAGCTTTCTGCAGCGGATCTTAGAGCTGATGGTTTAACAGAAAGGAGGTAACAGTAAAACAGCCAAGGCTGCAAAGCCATTAAGAAATGATACATGTGGCTACTTCAGATAGGAGGGAGGGGCCCGGGCCAAAACCCCAGAGATGAGCAGGTGAGGTAGGGCTGGCTCCTGAAGGCAGCAGTTTCTCCAGCTCAGTCTCCAGAGACCACCACCTGCCATCCTGACATTGACGGCACCTGGGACCCTGAGCTGAGGACCTGGATAGACTGTCCACACTCCTGGTACAGGGAGCTGCAAGACCAGCAATGGTGCTCTGAGCTATTGAGTATCAGTTATACTCTGGGGCTACAAAAAAATGAATGCAGCACACAGATCCCTGGGGGACAGCTGGGGACCTGGAAGCTTTTATAGTGTGCTTACTACAGCTACGGACTCTGCCAAGATTGTGTGTGCCTGTGGTCTACTAAACCTGCCAAGTGTGTTTACTTCCATCGCAGAAGTGTTCTTCTCCTGAGCAGAGGTGAACAGGCACTCATATCCGCCTGCCCAAATCCAGACAGCTCAACCAGACACCAGAAACCTTGTAAACCCCAGCCAGCCTGTGGGCTTCCTTCACTTACTGCCAGCTGGATTTTACCAAGTACTGTGGAGACTCCTGAATGTCACGCAGCACCAGACAGGGAGGAGCCCCAAGGTGTTTCAAGACCCTCTTCTTGCTCCATCTTCAGTGGAGCGACTCCTAAAAAAGGTAGGTGAGGTCACATCTGTTACTTAGAAAAGTTTTATTTGGGGAAACATCAGAGCACAGAACTAAAGCACCATTTGCTACTGTCTGCAGACACAGCAGCCTTGACTGTGAGCTCTGTACCCCCTTTAGATGAACGTCAGCGTCAGCGTAGTGTGGCCAAGCACCTCCCCGGAAGCACCGCCTTCAGCAGTAGGGCGAGCGTCCCACGTGGTCTTCACAAGGCTGTTTTCTGACGCCATCATCTGGTCTCAGTTTTTGGGCTTTGTGGAACAAAATTGAAGATGAACTTAATGCCTGAAGTTGTTCTTCAAAGGCTCAGTATTTTTACCAAATGACACAGCAAAAAGAACATACATATTTTTTCTTGAAAGGCTTCAGAGAAATTTTAATCATTACAAATTTAACTTAGCCAAGCACAACGGTACACGTTTAATCCCAGCACTAGGGAGGCAGAACTAAGTGGATCTCTAAGTTTGAGGCTAGCCTGGTCTATACAGAGAGTTCCAGGACGGCCAGGGCTATACAGAGAAACAAAACAACAAACAAAACAAAAACATCCACCAAAAATTCTGCAGGCTGGCTACACAAATAAACCCTATCACAACCTCCCTCACCACCCCGAAACTTCTACACAGAATGCCACTGTAGTGAACGCCCATCACACTGCAGTTAGGGCATTTGAGAAAGGCCAGCTTGTTACAAAGTGGAGCTGACTATGTTTTCCTAGGGAACGCCTGTCACACTGCAGAATCCTACTGTTTCCTCCTGTGTTGAGCAAGGAAAAAAAAGTACCTAAGACAGAAGAAACTTTGTACCTTTCAGGAACCTACGAACAATTACTGATTGAAAACTACATGCTCCAGCGACAATGTAACCCAAAGCTAAAGAGATCCAGAAACACAATAGCTCTAATTGAATGCAGGAGGGACATGAACTACAAATTAGCATCTATTATATTCCACATTTGACACAATAGCATTTGTCAATCCCTTCAAAGAGGTGTGGTTCCTTTGAGACATAAGGCGGAAATGCCAATGATCACCCAAGGAGCCGTTCATCTCAGTGCCTGAAGACAAAACATTCATTGGTAATGGCACATTTTCAGCCACAGATCCTTTAAGAGGTTTATTCTGTACCGCTGAGACCAGCATCTTAAAACCCCCACTTCCCTAGCCACTGCAAGACAACTCTGAATTTAAATAAACTCGGAGAGTGATCATGACTCATTTCACATCAGAAGCTAAGAATCACCCATGTTTCCAGGGAAAGGCTGTCTGTCTGCCACACTGCTGCTTCAGGTCAGTGGAAAGAGCCTTTCCACTCTCCTGCAGAGGACCACACGCCCATTAAATCAGAGATGCCAAAAACTATCTTCCCTTGCTTGCTCGTTCAACAAGGGGCCTGGTGAGCTCGGCTGCTGGCTTGAGCTAGTTTTAACAGCCACGAACGCTGGACCTTTGAAGATTTGTCCTGCTCCGACACAGCAGATTAAAGCAAGCAGTGTGCGTGTCCTGAAAGGTGTAGCCATCTGTCTTTCACAGAACAAAGCCACAGGAGCTAGGTCTTGGGTGGGAATGGATACATGATAAAGGTGTTTATACATGCTAAAACACACATGCAATACAGAACCACCAAACAAGGCAGGGTTTCCAGTCCCTAACATCACCACTGTGAAGCAGGGTGATGTTATGTAAGCCGTATGTTGTGGTGTCCCATGTTCCCCGCCTGCACTCCAGAGACACACAACGGGCAAGAACTCCAGAGAAAACGAGATTAATGCTAGATACTCAGTCACTCCAGGCTGGAGGCTGCCCACCTCACTCGGATTCACTTTGAGTCTAGAAAGTGAAGGGGAATAACAAAAAGACATTCTCTCAGAGGTACGCAACCATGACTCAGTTGAGCCAACATCCAGCCCAGTCTCAGGTTGAAGGCAGCAGCTTTCTCAAGGGCAAGGCACGTTCCCTTCAGTAGGACAAGCTACAAGATCTGGGTCTGTTGTAACTTTAAACACCCCACCCAGAGCTGAAGGGCCTCTACGCTGCAGAGCTCTGTGTGCCCCCTTGGTAAAATGGCAAATGTGCCAGAACACTGTTTCCAGAAAGATCTGTGCTGCTCAGGCTGCCACGCTACTGTAAGTCTGGTTTGGAAACCTCCGTAGTCCACTAAGACTTAAAACAAGGCCAGTGGCCCACAGTGGTCATTTAGGAGCTGCTATGTCTGTAATAAAGGGACAAGTGCTGACAAAAGCAGCCCCCTCATCCCTAGAGAAGGGCTCAAAGCCAGCGAGTCAGCGGGCAGAGGGGCTGCTAACTCCAGGCCAAAGTGCACCGCTGGGCATCAGTATACCAGCTCCTTGGAGCTGTAATTCAGCAGCAGCACCACGTGCCCCAGGGCTTCTCCCCATGTCCTGGAAGGAAAGTAGAGAAGCCAGCTGCAGCTCAACTGCTTAAACCAAGTTGCTGTTCTGTCTAAACTTTCGTCTAGAGGCTTTACGGCTGAAGATGGTCACCGGCCTCCTGGAAACCACCAGCTATGGAACTTAGGGCAGGGAATAGGCAAGGGGACCGGACAATATGGCTCCTCTTAACACCACAAAGGGTCTTCTGCTTTCTGGAAGTCCTTCCTGTGGGTATTCTATCATCTCTTATACCTACCCATGTCTTCACTGTGCGTTGCTAGGCTCTGACGCCCTCCATACAGGACTGCCTGCCCGTATATGTCACAGTCAGTACCAAGTCAGATGCCTGGGATGCCGTGGGTTCTACTGTAGCTCAAGAGAGAAGGGAGGGCAAACTAAACAGAGACCAAGGACCCAAGCACACATTTGACCAAAGGACTACATGTGGCTGGGCTCGGAGAGTACCCGATCTCCTAAAATATCATTCTTTATTACCTCAAGTACACGTTATGCTACAAGATGACGCTTTTTGAAAAAAAAAAAATCCATAGCCTAGAAAAAAACACTTCAAAGGTCATTTCAAAGTAAAAAAAAAAAAAAAGAACACCCCCCCCCCCCACACACACACTGTAGAGGACTGTAAAGAAATGTCTCCAACACAGCAGTATAAACATGTACAAATCAGTCCTTAGTTACCATGGCGCCCGTCACACATAACTCAACAGGAAGAAGCACCATGGAACAGCACCATTCAAATACCCAGTGCGCTCTTGAGTTCCCAACTCAGACCCTGCCACGGAAGCATAAGCAAATCTGCTTTTCTGTACATTCCCGAAGGCAGACAGCCACTCATGCAATGTCTGACTTCATCAAAACGCAATTAGATAGGGTAGACAGCTGCCCCTAAGACTGGCCAGAGGTACCCTGGGCGATTCCTGAAGGCTTCCAACAGACAAGGTGTTAGAAATGGGAAGGTCTACAGACAAAGTGAGAACGTACAGCCTGTTCACACGGTCAGAATGAGAACGGCCTTTTCCGAATTCCAAGTCAACACGCCTGTTTATAAAGCCAGGCCCTGTGGCACAGTTGTGAGCCTGGCACTTGGGAGGCCAAGCGAGGAAGACTGTCACAATTCCAAGAGCAGGCTGAGCTACAGAGCGAGACCATGTTGCAAAGAATAAACCTGTTCACAAAGCAGTGCTTACATCCGTCCTGACGTGTGTGTAATGTATTCTGTAATTCTTAACAATGCTAGAATGTTCTTCTCAAATGATCTCAATTATATAAATTAATCTGCAAGTTTAAAAGTTGTGCTCCAATATAAACAACCTGTCTCCAACCGCATCAGCTCCGTGCACAGCTCACACTGGGCAAAGCGCCCCTCCCTGTGCTTCCGTGAAACGCTGTTCTGTCTCAGATCCCTGACGACATCTATCAGTACATCTAAATTCAGATTTCCCACTGGGCTGTCTCTGAAGCCTTCCGAGAGTCACCATAGCATGACCAATACACAATCTGCCTCCTCAGCTGGGTTCAGTCGGCACGGCCTCAGCCTGCTGTGCTTGCAGAGGGCAAACAGCAGCGAGCAGAGGTTACAGGACAACAATCAGCTGAGGCTGGCGAGTGACAGGAGAGTCTGCCAGTACAGGGGCCATGACTCCAGGTCACACCCAACTTAGGGCGCTGCCGTGCACAGGCCAAGGTTGCTGGTCGGACCAGTGAGTGCTTTCCTTCTTCAACGGTCAGTAAGAGCACACAGAGGCCATTATTAAATTATACCCTGCCATGTTTATTATCATCTCATAAAACAAGACATCTCCCAGAGTGCTTGTTCTCCGGAAGCTCCAGGTCTCGCAACATGTCAGTCCAGAACGGCGTTTCTTCAAGGCTCTAGAAGGCTCTAGAAGGCTCTATGCTCTTAGCAGCCCTTTGATGAGGACCTCGGACAGAGCCCATTACTCATTTCCATATTTCGTCTTGTGGGACAGTCCTAATCCTTTCTTCAATGGCACTCGTCTTTCACAGTGACAGATGACACTTTGGCCATTGTGTCTATCGGGGACTGGTAAGACACACACCACATCACTAACAAAGACACTTTACCGCCAACTAGCTACAGGCCCAACAACGGGGCTTTGGCCGCAGAAACCACAAACTTGAAACTCAAGAACAAAACCATCAGCAGGATGCATTCAGAAGTCTCTGTCGAGAGTTCTTCTCTCCATTATTGGTTGTAGTGTCGCTGCTCAGGTCCAAATCTGTCAAAATTAAAACCACTATTTAGAAAGGAGGACTAGCAGGGAGCATGGTGCTGTTTACTCCACTGGGAGGACTTCTCACACAATACACACATTGTTTTACCGTGTCTGCTTCCTAGTCTGAAGTCAGGTTACGTCAAGAAAGTCCCTCTTTTGAGAAAGAAAGTCAAATGGTGGCTTTTGGAGTAACTCTTGGTTTTATGAGGCCTGCTCCAGAGGAGGGAATTCACACTTGTACAGTAAACACAGTACAAAGCCCACAGCTCAGGAGGTCCTAGGTTCTAGAGAGGCCAAATGGATAAGTTATCAAACTCCCTTCTATATACTGACAGTTCTACCCATAGATCAGTGCGGCCTAGGCCGGAGAACCCTTCCTTCTGTGGTGGGCAGCAGCCAGTGCAGAGACTCACAACTGGTTTAAGCTCTGAGAGCAAGTGAAGTGGCTGCTGAGCACTCAGCCCCAAATGAGACATCTATTCTAACCCCCGAACCTCTAAATCCAAGTTCTGGGAATGCCTATGAAGAGGGAAAAAAATTAAGAGCAAGGGACAGGGGGACAAAACGCTGGCTCCTGAACACGACGTGGTTGGCACCCAGCTCACTGCAGCGATGGTGACCTATACAAGACAGCCAACATGAGCAATCAACATCCTTGCAGGCAGCACTAACTGGACTCACTGGGTCATAGAAGAAAAGGAAAGGAAAGAAAAGGATATGAAGGTGGGAAGGGGCTATACTAGGGAATATATTGTGTGAAAGCTGGATATGATATCAAGATGTACTGTAAACACATATGAACTTGTCAAAGAACAAACAATCGATACTAAAAAGAACGAAAGGCAGAAGGACAAAGAGATGGGAGGTACAGACAGGAAGACAAGACAGAGACAACAAGGATGCTAGAAACAGAGGCGGGGCAGGAGACAGAGAACACGACACAGACAGAAGAACCAGAAGGTAGGTGGAGAGGAGATGGAGGAGAAGTACAGATTGACCCTTGTTTGGAAACTCGGGGTAACAGCAATCTGTTCCCACACTCTTCCCCAGGACAACACTGGGGCGATGGTCCAAGTGACAGGCAGGTGAAGACAGCCCCGACTGACACCAAGGCGTGCCTGTCCAGAGAGCCAAGCCTACCTTTGAACTCCGTCATCCGGCTCCCCTGGTCCTGTCCCTTGATCTCTGCGGACATGGGGGTCTTTCCATCAAAGACATCCATCTTGATCATGCCTAGGTTGGTCAGGAGCAGCATGGGATCGATGCCCTGCCCGTTGCTTTTAATGTTCTCCAGCACCTTAAGACACTTGTATGATTTGAGCTCACTTATGTTCTCTTCCAGAAAGAGGTTGTAGAGGCTCAAGTCGTTGTAGCCTTCAGACTTGAAATGCAGAACATCGAAAGTAGGCAGGATCTCGTAGACCTTGAGAACATCTGTCTTCTGCCGGAACGGGACGAACAGTGTGTAGATGACCACGGGGGCCAGCAGGGCGTACACGATGAGGTTGATGAAGCTGAGCAGCTGGAAGATGCCGACGGCGATGAGCTTGCACTGGAGGCGGTCGGGAATGGTGCTGTCATTGCTCAGGATGCCCGATTTGATGTTGCACAGAAACTCGTCTGACAGTGAGGAGAGGCTGAAGTAATAGCTCAAGTAGACACACGCCAGCAGGATGACGGCCAGTGTCACCAGTCGGCAGCTAATGTACTTCACGATCAAATGACTAGAGTTCTTCTTCGTCTTCAAGTACTGCTCCACGATTGGGTACTTGAAGTGACTTTCAGAGATCTCCCACAGACTGGAAAACGAAGCAAACAACAGTAACCGAGACGCTTGCCAGTCTCATATCAAATGTCAAAGGCACGGACACGGTCAACACCGGCACACTGAAAACTTCAAACGCAATGACTATAACTTCACTCAAGCACTAACGAATAAAACCACGCTTAAACCTTCTTTTTCATTTTAATATTCTAGACTTTTCAAGAGTTTATATGAGTACTTTGTCTGCATGTGTGTAGTGCCCTCAGGAACCAGAAGAGGGTGTTAGATGCCTGAGCTGGAGTTATAGGCATTTGTAAGCCAACATGTGGACTCTGGGAACCAAACTCAGGCCCTCTGCAAGAGGAATAAGTGCCCTTAACCGCTGAGTCATCTCTCCAGGCCCCCTTTTAATAGTTTAAAGACAATTTGGTTGATTAAATGTGAGTAATACTTAATAAGTTTTAGGGAAATGCCCGGTACCCAGGGCTCAATGTCTATTAAATAAATTTATCCAATCCAGAATAACAGCCGGCTTATTGTTGTTGTTTTCAAACTACAATCTCTCTCTGTGCAAGCTAATAAAAAAATTTTAAGCCCAACTAGAACACATATGTTTCTACCAGGGAGGGTTAGGGAAACTCGGGGGACCCAAATGCCATTGTTTGGGTCCCCGGCTCTCCCAGAAAAGACTGCATGACAGTGTTTATCTATTACCTAGAAACAAAAGGGTAGAAAGAGGCAAACAAAGTAGTTAATTAATAATGTTGCACAATAAAACAGAGCCTGGAATTGGACAGCTAGTTTCTGTCACCTTGATACAAGCTAGAGCACTTTTCTAAGTGGGACCTCAACTGAGAAAAGACCCATAGCAGGGGGGCCTGTGGACAAGCTTGGGCTTCATTTACTTGACTGTTGAGTGACGTGGGAGGGCCCAGGTCACTGTGGGCAGTGCCGCCCCTGGACTGGCAGTCCTGGACGCTGTAAGGAAGCAGGCTGAGCCATCCATTGAGAGCGAGCCAGTCAGCAGCTCTCCCCCACGGCCTGTGCATCAGCTCCTGCCCTGCTTGAGTTCTTGCCCTCACTCTTTCAATAATGGAATGGAATGGTGGATGGTTAGCTAAAATAATCTCTTTCCCCTTCAAGTTGCTTTTGGTCATGGTGTCTTATCACAGCAACAGAAGCCCTACGACAGGAATACGGCAAGAAGTCTTAAACATAAGACAGCTGTTGCTACTATTGCTATTACTGGCAATGACAGAGCCAGAGGAAGAACGTGACAAGGAGGGTCTCCACCTATTGGGGCCACTTCTCTCATCCCTTCCATATGTTTGATTGCCCCAGAATCCTCTGCGCTTTTCCATTACAGACATCAAAGCAAGCAAGCTCTGTTTGAGACTTTGATCTATCATCCCTCGGAGAACTACTTTCCAAAGGATGAGACCGGCCAGGGAAAGGAACACTGACCTGAGGACAGTGGGGAGGGGTTGTCCCTTGCCAGCTGGTGGCAGACACCCTACCTACCTACCCACTCTTGGCAATCAGCACTCTGGGCTAGCCCGGCAAGAGAAAGGGCAGGGAACTCATTCTAGGATGGCTACAGGCGGCCTTCTGGCGCTGTTACCTTTGCCCCACATTCTCATTCACTCCTGGCAGTCCAGGTCCATCTCTCAGGTCCAAGTCCCGGGCGCTCTTGGCAGCCTTGATGGCACGGTTGTAGACTTTGTCGAGTTCTTCCATGATGAACTTCAGATCTGAGCAGAGGTGTGGGGCTGCCGCGAAGCGCCAGAACAGCGTGGGCAGGTACAGGAGTATGGCGAACAGCAGCAGGATGTAGGGGAAGAACTGGAAAGCAAGAGCCAGCCTTGGTCAGCAGCAAGAAGCTTGGAAGCTGTCCCGACTCTGCCAGGAGCTGATCTTGTCCCCGTTTCGGAGACTCGCGAGCATTCCCTTGTCGCTCATGGACAACAGCTTGCTGCCTGTCCATTACTGTTTGTTTCAGTATTGGACCCAGAGTTGACCCTTTTTCATTCAATAGACATTAATTTGAAGGAACTGATGACCCCACAGAGAAGAATAAAAGGAGGAGGAAGAAGAGGAAGAAGAAGCACTCCCCTGTCCCACAGAATGACCCCTCAACAGAACCACAATTAAGAAACAGGTAGAGGTCACAGTGACCTTTGCTGGGTTTTGTTGTTGTTTTTATTTTTACTTGTTCTGGTTTAAAGTTCTAGTTTTCTGTTTTGCTTTTTACTTCTTTGGAATCTGGGAAAATGCCAAAGAAACATTATGAAAAACTCTGGTTTTTTCTGTCAGTGGTCTGTAAAGCAGCAGGAATAAGCGCCTAAAACCTCCAGGGTGTGGAGGGCGAGACGGTCACTGCTGGGACCGATCTATGGTGAGGCACCAGGGTTGGGGGACACAGAGCAGGGTGTCAGGATGTCAGGAGACTGAAGGATACCCTGGAACCCCGTCTGATTAGAAGCCCGGGAAGGCGGGAGCACTGGGCTCCAGTGAAGCTCAGCCTTGTGGCTTGGGCCATGAGGTCACAGGACCTCTGACCCTCAGTTTCCCCTCTCTGAAGTAGTCACGTGATACAGGTGTCATGAAGAAGAAACTGGATCACTCCCGTAAAGATGCTAAACAAGACTGATGCCTGGCCTATCATAAGCACCAGAGATCACCAGGAAAAGCTAACAACAGGGCTTCCTCCTTTGAGCCCTTCTGATGACCCACAGGCTTGTGAGGCTAGGGGAGAGGAAGCTCAGAGTGGTTTCTGGCCCTAGGTCCCAAAGCTGGCAAGTGACCCAGTTAGAATTTGACCCCCAAGCTACAACTCTGCACCCTCTATACTGTATTAGATTGCACTGTTCCAGCCCCACGGTTCACTGTAGTGACACTAGGCTCGATCTACCTGGACGCACATCCTCTCCTGACCATCTCTAAGAGCACGCAGAACCTGTGTGAGGCCTGGGTTCGGGCAGGAGGCCCAGGCAGGAGGCCTGTGCTTGTGCCTGTGCAGGAGGTCCGGGCAGGAGGCCTGTGTGAGGCCTGCAGCAGAAGGCCTGTGCAGGAGACCTGCGCTTGTGCCCGCAGCAGGAGACTGCGGCTGCAAAGGCAGTGTGCGCGTTCCCAGAGCCCTGCCAGCTTTCCCGGGGGAACGCCTTACATGTCCACAGAACACGTCAGCTGGCACAATACGAGACAGTAAAACTCCAGGCTTTGGTTTGAACCCCACAAGAGTTTCCATGGCTGTCCCCTTTCCTGATCTAGGACTTGGCCCCAGGCACCCATTACCTCTGAAGCTGTGGGTTCATAGTTCTCTTGGTTTTGTCAAAATGCCCTGGTTTTTGCTTGTTTGTCTCATTTGTTTTTGTTTTTAAATGCATGAAACAAGACATACAGGTTCACAGAGGAAATGGGTGTGCGGATCCAGTTACCAAAACATGGAGAAGTCAATTGACGTGTGCTTCTCTATCATTACCACGACACAGGCCCAGTGGACAGCCTGTTAGTACCACAGTTCTGGAGCAGAGACGAGGGAACCGCATTAGTCCAGAGAGACTGTACCTTCATTGGGTGAGGAAGCTCTTGCTGGTTGTATCCTACAGTAATTTTCAACGCTAACTCTAGTAGAAGTTAGCGAGAAATAGGCAATCATCCACTCACAAACATCCCGAAGCTCCCATGAGTCCTTCCTAGAATCCCTGATGTAACAGAAACAGAGAAAGAAACCCAGTGAACCCAAACTCGGCAGCACCCTCCAGGAGGCTGCCCTCTGGGGTTCGCACAGGATGGGGTCCTTCAGCGTTAGCCTCAACTGCACACACCGCAGGCTGGGCACGGCTGATCTAGTTTACAGTTAGCTGTGTTCATTCCATCCTTGTCTATTCTAGTCACGGTCTACTGTACAAATTAGCCTGACAGCCATGCTGATTCCTACACTGGAACAGCTAAGCACTTCCTCTGGGAGCTTTGGGCAGCTCTATTTTAGCTTGGGCTTCTGAAATAGTTTTATAGGTCATGCTCTTTTGGGGGTTATTTGAATAACAGCATTTACCTTGGACTGTTCCCCCAAAGTAACAGTGTACATACAATCTGTGAAACACACCCAAGGAGTGTGGCATGGAGCCTCAAGGGCAAGAGAGCGCAGTGCACTGTAATTGGGAAAATGAGTGTTTAAGGATCTACATGGAGAGCACTTGCTGTTTCCCAAATGCCCGTGCAGTCTGGCTGCCCCTGCAGGAACGTATAGAAATGCCTTGCTCTCCTTGCAGCCTGGCTGCCCCTGCAGGAACGTATAGAAATGCCTTGCTCTCCTTGCAGCCTGGCTGCCCCTGCAGGAACATATAGAAATGCCTTGTTCGTTAGTTTTCCCACACCCATGAAAAACAAAGGGCCATTCTGCATGTCTTTAACATGGCATTCAAATCAACTCAACTGCAATATGAATCCAAACAGTGTTAGTTAAATTATAGACTTTACAATCCTTTTGCCAGAGTAAGAACATGGAGAATCGCCAAGGTGTCTGCATGAGGAGAAAGCTTTGTTGCCAGTGCTGCCTGCTCCACGTTAGGACTGGGGTGCACATCACTCTGCGCTCTGACTGTACCCCTTGGTACAATGTCCTGACTGGTTGGCACTGCGTTCTTCCCAAGACAGTGAGACCCTCTCGGAGAACCAAGAGGCTGCTCCACCTGCTTCTCTCAGCCTGTTGACTTTCAAATTTGTTTTTCCTGGAAGGGGCTGGGGGTCACATGACCTCTGTGTGGAAGGAGCCTGAGGTTACCCAGAACAACTACCTCCATGGTCTGACTTTTCATTTAAGGCAAAGATCCATGCAAAGGGATATGCCGCCTGTCTTACAGGGTTAAATGGACGACGGGATGTGGACTCAGAAACATTCCTAGCACCTGCCCTGTGTCAGGCAGTGACAGGGTGCACACCCCACACCTGCCCTCCAGGTTCAAGTAGCGCCATCTCACCAAAGATCATATAGCCCAACAATCAGAAATCAAAACACAGCGGAGCCGCAAAGTGTAAGTACTTAGCACAGAGAAAACAGAAAAGACCCTAGAGAAAGAGGTCAGAACCGTCACAAGAGAGCAGAGCCTACTGCTTACTGCGCTGTGAAGCACATGAGAGAGAAAGAGCAAACGAAACTAGAAGTCTGAACGCAGTTCTCCTCCTCTGTGGACCTTAGAGCGTCTGCTTCCTTCTGCCTGGAAGCTGAACACAGTTCTCCTCCTCTGCGGACCTTAGAGCATCTGCTTCCTTCTGCCTGGAAGCTTCTGTCTGGGGAGCGCTCACCTCTGCCTGGAAGCTTCAGTCTGGGGAGCGCTCACCTCTGCCTGGAAGCTTCAGTCTGGGGAGCTCTCACCTCTGCCTGGAAGCTTCAGTCTGGGGAGCTCTCACCTCTGTCTGGAAGTTTTTGTTTGGTGAGTTCTCACCCACCCAACATAAATACCATAAATAACAGAGACACGAGCGAGGGAGGACAGAAGGGTTGGAGCTGAATGATTGACAGAGGGTGAATAGGATCTCCTGAAAATCCAAGAACGAGGGCTGGAAAGATGGCTCGGTGGTTAAGAGGACCCCAGGTTGATTCTCAGCATTCACATGGTGTTGCAAAACTGGAGTTACATGTCTGTAACTCCAGTTACAGGGAATCTGACCTTTGCTGGGAACCGGGCAGGTTCATGGTGCACAGGCATACATGAAGACAAAAAGAAAAAAAACCCACATAAAATAAATAAATAGACTAAAACAAAACAAAATCAAGAACCCCTTGAGTGTGAAACTGCTCAGAACTAAGGTTGTGGCAGACTACAGACCACGGCAGATACAGACCAGAGGCGGAGGGTCTAGGGAGTGGAGACCTGTGCCTACCACCCGAGGAACAGGTATGGCAGAGTCCTCTCTCATCTCTATCAGCACTTCCCCTTAGGTCTACAGATCCAGGAGAGACCAAACCCTGCTGTGGAGTTTGCTCTGGTCTGTGGTGCTTGTCACAGAGGTTCTAGGGAACATCAAACGTCCGTAAGCTAGCAACTGAACTATGAAGGCCCCACCCCGACACCGAACACAGCGGGAGACACTGGTAGGGAGCATGATCAAAAATGCCTTGGCAAAACAACAAAGCAATTCAGAGAATGTGCAGAGGTGGCAAGGCAGGTGGCCACTGCAGCAGAAGTGATGGGACCAGAGAGAGCCGAGCAGAGCAAGGACACTTGCGTGACACAAAAGGCAGAAGCCCTGAGGACTATGGTGGCCTCTGGCCCATGAGGGGTGGGGCCCATGCAGGGGTGGGGGCGCTGGCACTGGCAGCCGACGTGTGCACAGGAGAGAAGAGGGAGGGGCGTGGGAGGCAGATCTAAACTGGGAGAAGAAGCCCCTGGGGGAGATCTGCAGTAGCCACGGAGAGCAAGGGAGGCATAGGGCTTGTGACTCAGGACTGGACAGCACACAGCCGGAGCCCAGCATACAACAGCGGAGATGACCCCAGGGAATGGGGAAACCAGAAAGAGGACCCAGCTGTGGTCCTGTAACATCTCAGAGTCAGACAAAGAATGAATAGCAGATGGGACAGGTCAGAAAGTAGGACGTAGGTAAAACAAGATCATCTTGGACTTGGGGATATGAAATACAAGGGTGTGAAGGATGCCGGCACTGGCTGTGGTATGTTCACATAAAAACTCACTTAAAGACAGTTCCAAGTACGGGGAATAAAGAAGGGAGCCATCCACCCTGAACGGTGGTACAGAATGCAGACAGTAAAGACATCAGGGCGAAGACAACCGGGTGGGTGGCATCTGAGGGTGGGTACCACTCAGAGAGTCCTGAAGAGGACAGCGAACTCAATCTACATGGAAGACGGAAAGGACCGAGCCAGGAGAATTGGAGCCACATACATGCAAGGGGTGAAGCCTGCAGGAAACCACATGCTCCCGTGTGCTCGGCCCTGTGTGAGGGCACTTTAGGATTGCAGACCAGACAAAGGGTCCCTGCGCAGTGCTAAGACTTTGGGAACCACACTGTTCCTGTGGCTGCCATTCCCTCGGCTGCAGACTGTGAAAACTGTGTGGGCTAATGCGTAAGGATGCCACCAGTTTAAAACATTATTTGAAGAGAGCCTGGGTTTGGCTTGAGAACATGTGGCGTCCCAGTTTGCCAACCTGACCAGTGCCTTCGCTATTATTCCTGGAGCGGCTAGCATCTCTTTGATCGCTAACTCTGTCAACTTGACATAGCCTAGGACAGTGGTTTTCAACTCGTGGGTCACGACCTTGCTGTGGAATAGCCTTTCTGTACACTGTGAAGATTTGTCACGGGTTGGTTTAATAAAGAAGCTGACTAGTCAGTAGCTGAACAGGATAAGGTGAGGCGGGAAAGTCAACCTGAGAATGGAGAAAGGGTGGAACAGAGGGGCGGACAGCAGACGCAGGGTGAGGTGAGATGAACATGCAACGTAAGAAAAGGTACCACCACGTGGCAAAGCACAGATAAGAAATATGGGCTAATTTAAACATAAGAGTCAGCTAGTAACAAGTCTAGCTACAGGCCGAGCATTCTCAATTAATATTAAGCCTCCATGCTAGTAATTTAGGAGCAAGCTGGTGGGACAGGAAAACTCCGCCTACACGACCCTTTCATGGGGTTGCCTATTGGATGTCCTGCACGCCAGATATTTATGACACAATTCCTAACAGTAGCAAAGTTGGTAATGAAGGAGCATGGAAATAATTTTATGGTTGGGGGTCACCACAGCATGAGAAAATGTCCCCACTGTGACGGACTATATATAACCTGGAAGTGTACACCAACATAAGCCACCTCTCCCCTAAGTTGCTTTCTGCCAAGGTATCATAGCAACAGAAATGAAACTAAAACACAGACTCGCAGGCCCTCGGGGACGACATCTGCCTGGGCACACGCTATTTAAGGAACACCAGTCTTAATTGATGGTGCCCGGTCAGGGCTCCAAGCCAGGCAGGCCAGCAGCACAGCTATATTCCTGGCCTTATCCCCCCACCCCCCCCCTTAGTGTTAAAAGTTCCACCCTAGCATGTGGGTGGGGCTCAGATCCCTTGCTTGCATATCTTCCAGGTAATGCCACAGGCTTCATGTGAATCCTCCCACTAGGTCTCTGACTCCACATTAGAAAGCTATTTTGTCTGCTTTGTTAAGTACTTTTTATTCTTATTGTTTCTTTCTTTTAAGGACTCTGTTTCAAAGCGAAACCTCACTAATCTTTGCCGACAAGCTGGACAGGAATGACTGGAGAGTTCACCAGTCTTAGAGCGCCCCCTGCTGGCCTCCTGTATGCATGCACATGGGCCACCAAAATCCCAGCTCTTAGCGCCACAGCAAGCCATCAGCAGTGAATGAAGTGAAGCCCCCCCCCCCCCCCCCCCCCCCCCCCCCGGTCCACAGTGACAGTCACTTACACATTACACTGAAGAATGTCTTTGGGGGGTGTGAATCTCCTGGTTTAGCTGGCATTGAATTGAGACATGTTTAAATAAACTCCAGGCTGTGGGCAAGCACCTGGAGACCCTAGGCAGGACACACATGCTGCCCCCCCCCCCCCACCTCTCTCCCACAGATTCGTCACCGACTGCCACAGTGAGCCCCCTAGGAAAGGGGTTTTAGAAGATGTTCTGGGCAAAGGGGTTTTATGTCCTGAAAATTTCCCCATGTTTTTGTTTAAAACTACATCAACTCATCCTATTGTACGGTTATTTAATGTGTAAGTTGTACCACTGTAAAGTATGTTTACTTTTTTAAAAAGTTTTCCAGTTTTACATTAGTTACCTACCTAGTTTGCTTGTTTCTTCTCTCTCTCCTTCCCCTCCCTCCCTCTCTCTCATTCTCACTTCACACACACCCCGCCCCCCAGACAGGGTTTCTCTGTGTAACAACCCTGGCTGTCCTGGAACTCGCTCTGTAGACCAGGCTGGTCTTCAGCTCACAGAGATCCGCCTGCTTCTGCCTCCCGAGTACTGGGATTGAGATGTGTGCTACTACTGCCCAGCTTAGGTTAACTATGTTTCTAGATTTTACTTTTAAACATTAAACATTATTTATTTACTTAGACATTATTTTATCTTTAAACGTTCAGTGTGGGGTACAGGAACTGATTACCACATCTGTGCCCAACTCAAGAAGCCACATCCTTATTCCATCTACATGGGCTATTTCCCAGTTAGAGACAATCCTGATTTCTTTTACATATTAGACTTGTTTTATTTTTAGTTATGTGTGTGAAGTGTGTATATCATGTATGTGCGGGTGCTTATAAAGGCCAAAAGATGGGATCAGATCCCCTGGAATAGAGCTACAGGCAGTCATGAGCTAGCTGGTGTGGGAACTGGGAACCAAGCTAAGGGCCTCCGAAAAGCGGTACAGGCTCTAAACCACAGTCCCATCTCTTCAGCCCCAAACCATGTTTTGTAAAGTCTGCTCTTTTCCTGGAGCATTGCAATCAAGTTCTACACCCTGACAGTCTAAGTCTTCTCTGACAGTTCTGTAAGCTAAGATGCTCCCGCCAAGGGCCCTGGGGCTGTCCTTCCTTGCCCCTCCCAGTACCCCTTGGTTACAGAACACCTTCCCCACAAGTATTCCTACATGATCTCGCATCTATGCGTGCCTATGGCCAAGTTCATTCCTTGTATGAGGACACCTGCCATAGTGGAGGCGGAGCCTACCCAACCCCAGGATGGCATCTCCTAAGTCACTGACTATATCAATAGTAGATCTGTTTCGATAAAGTCATATCTAAGGTGCACAGGGTTAGGAAAACAACATAATCTTGTAGGGGACACAATTCAACCTTGTAGGTCACCTTGGTCTCAGTCCCCAGTACACCCCTGGCAGCATGTGGCACAGGCTGCTGTGCTGACAAGCTGACACTTAGAGCACCAGCTCTTTACGCCTGCAGTATGCCTTTCTGTCTGTCTCTCCACGACACTGTCTTCTGTGGGCTCCTCTTCAGCTAGATGGCCCCCTTACTCATCAGCGTGGCACAGCCTACAGTTACCCAATGGGGGAGCCCCAAATGAGGAATGAGGAAGTGCTTAGATTAGCTCGGCCTGTGGGCACATTTTGAGGGAACTGTTGTGATTACTAGGTGATGTAGGAAGAGCCAGCCTACTGTGGGCAACACCACTGCCTGGGCAGGGGGGCATAGGTGTATAGGAAAGCTAGGCAAGAGCCTGCATAGGAGTCAGAGAGCTAGCCAGCAGTGTCCTTTCACAGTTCCTGTCTTAAGCTCCTGCCCTCAGAACCTTCAATGGCCGATTATAACCTCGAAGTGGAAGCCAAACCAATGCTTGCCCCCCATGTTGCTTTGGTCAGTGTTTATCCCAACTGAAACAGACCCCATTGCGTCTACACCCACCCTAGAGTAATCTCCTGGCTTCCATACCAAATTCCCGATAGATGCCCATGCACTGAGAACCGTCTTTCCTATCCACTAGGGGCCCAGCGGCCACAGAGCAGCTCTAGTTAATAGCCGAGCAGCCATCCCCTTCTCTTCCTCCGAGTTCCCGCATCCCGAGCCAATCCTGGGCCACACCCAGGCTCTCATCCTCCCCTGCTAAGTCTCCATGTTCCAATAGCACATCTTTCTGGCCCTAGCTCCTCAGATACGTGGAATGTCGTCTTCCTGTGTCCCCAGGCATGCTATCCCGGGAGGAGTGTGTGGGGCTGATTAACTGCTAACTAGTTACGAGCTCACTGCCTGTTGCCCTGGTGTGACTTCACCGTCCAGTTGTCCACAGTGAGTCTGCTGGCCCCGGCACAGGCTCTCAATATCCCCTTTCAGGATCTCACGGTGTCACCTTGTAGCTGGCTACATGGCAGCAAGCCCTGCTTGCTTTTGCACTTCCCCACCTCAGAAACACCCACTTGCCTCGCCTGCTCTGAGCCTGGCTCTCCCCATCCTGCCTCTCTTCCTTCCCAATCTAAACTCTCCTTTTGTGTCTGGCTAGTGGCCCTCCCTGTCTCCCCTCCTGCTGACCAGAAGTTCCTCTGTGCCTGGCTAGGTTTTCTCAGCCTCTCCTCCAACCACTGCCTAGGACCCACTGGCCCATGAAGGCTCCCTACCTGGGACGGCTGCCTTCGTGGCCCGCCATGGTCTCGTGCCTGCTGCCCACTGCCGCCACTCAGGGACCTACTCTTAGAAACCAAGCACCGCTCAGGAACATACAGTGGCCCCGCTGATGCAACACCTGTTTGGGACTCCGTCTCTGCAACCTCGCCTCCATCCTGGTCTACATCAGGACAGGCATGTCCGGGGGATGCTTCACTGCTACGCTCCCAGGCCAGTGGTCCTCAACCTTCCTAATGCTGCAACACTTTAATACAGCTCCTCGTGTTGTGGTGACACCAACCATAAAACTACTTCATTGCTACTTCATAACTGTAATTTTGCTACTGTTATGAATCATGATGTAAATATCGGATATGCAGGCTATTCTGGGGTGGCGACCCACTGGTTGAGATCCGCTGCCCCGGTCAGTGCCTCAGTGGTTGGTGGTTCAGCATCTCTGGTCTCTTCTCCAGCCTCTCATCCCCTCCTTCTCTGGACTCTCATCACAAGTGCAGTCTTTCTGGACACGAAGCTTTCGCCCTGTTCCCGCCCAATTTGTTACCTCTGCCCACAGGAAGAGCATATCCTCTAAGGAAAAGGCCACTTGCTCTTCTAAAGCATCACCCTCATTTCTTACACACACACACACACACACACACACACACGTACGCACGCACGCACGCACACACACACGCACACACACCCAGGAGCTCCAAGGATTAACAGCACACAGGCCTGGCTGCACCCCAGCAGCAGGGGGATTCAGGAGCTCATAGCTCAGTCTGCAAGCTTGTCCCTGGTTCAGGGAAAAACCACTCTTTCCCCTTTCTGTCTTGGTTTCTAATTATTCTCTTGCGTGTTCATTTCAGCACCAGTGAACTCTGAGAATCTGACATGCCATCTGTGGCCCACTGCTACTGTGAGAACCATCTGGACTTTTCTTGCTCTAACAAGCCCACAGTGGCTGTCATCCCATTATGCAATCCCAGCCACAGTCTGAGTTCAGCCAACGCCAACCCAGAGACTGTACGGCTTGTGCTTCCACAATGACATTTTAACATGGACTTAAACTACAGAAGCATGGGCTGAAATTTACAAAGGTTCTTTATTTTTAAATGATTTATTCCTTTTACTTTACTTTTTTATTTTCTGTGCATTAGCATTTTGCCTACAATGACGTCAGTGTGAGGATGTCAGATCTCCTGGAACTGGAGTTATAGACAGGTGTGAGCTGCCTTGTGGGTGCTGAGAACTGGATCTGGGTCCTCTGGAAGAACAGCCAGTGCTCTTAATCACTGAGCCATCTCTCCAGTCCCCCAAACAAAGGTTCTTATCCCCTGCAAGTGTGTCTGCTTATGCTGAAGGTCCTGACACCGTGGTAGAGTGACATACTGACCAGTAAATCATGCAACGTGGACAAGGGCCCACCCAGCACCCGGGCTGCAAATCAAAGGGAAAAGCCCAACCCAGCCACCGTGTGGTGTCCTCTGTGCCAAATGTGCAATGAACAGGTGTGGGGGAGGCAGGTCAGAGCCAGCGCGAGTCACTGTGTGCAGAAAGAGGTCTATTTAGAAGACCACGGACTGGGTGTTCAGGGAGTCAAGGCAGCGGAGGATCTACGGTCAGTTCTAGCAGTGTAGAAGCTACCACGTGCATTCTGCAGGAAATGTGAGCATCAGAGGACACAAATGTTCTACTTATTGTTATGAAGGGCAAAAGAACCAGCAGATGAAGGGCAGGCTGAAGCAGAGCCCTGCTGTTGTGTGTACAGCGAAGACCCAAGGTGTCACCATCATCACTCAGAGAAGACCCAGAGTGTCACAGAGAAGACCCAAGACATCACATTCTCTCTCACAGAGAAGACCTGAGATGTTACATCCTTACTCACAGAGAAGACCTAAGGTGTGACATCACCACTGCCAGAGAAGACTGACGGTGTCAAGCTGCCATGTAAGAGTGTTAAGAGTGTTCTTCTGCACACAGCTAGGCTCAGCTGTAGCTTCTTACTGTCCAGTTCCTGCACACTCCCACCCTACAGTGCCCTACCCCCTTGTAATGGTCTGTTCTGTCCCTTTAAGAGACGAGCCCCCCCCCCCCCCACTGTCTACCACCCAGGCAGGCAGATCTTCCTTCCACTTCCAGTCTGAGCCCTTCCTTTCTGTCTCTCTCCCAAAGAGGTAGCTGCTGCTGTGGCACCTCTCCTCTCCCCTCCCCCCCACCATTTCTCTCTCTCTCTCTCTCTGCTCTTCCCCTTCTCCCCTTCCCCTTCCATAACCCACTAAATAAATACCCAACCTCACCCTGCATGGCGTGCCTATCCATCTGCCTCTCACCTGCTGCGGCTGTGGCTCCTCATGGGACTGGCTGCTCCATCTCTGTCTCACCATGCGGCTCCTCATGGGACTGGCTGCTCCATCTCTGTCTCTCACTCACCCTGCGGCTCCCTGCCTGGGACTTGCTGCTCTCGGCCTCTCACCCCACCACACAGGTGGTGCCTAACAGGTCTCTGTATCCCACCCTCCATGGCTGCAGCTCCAAGGACTCTCACCCTCCATGCGGCTCCCTGCCTAGGACCCACTGGCCCATGAAGGCTCCCTGCCTGGGACGGCTGCCTTCGTGGCCCGCCATGGTCTCGTGCCTGCTGCCCACTGCCGCCACTCAGGGACCTACAGCATTTTATTTTTACCATAACACATGCCCCACCAGAAACCCATCAAGAGTTGTGTACCCGGGATTCATGACCAGGCTTCTAGGTGCTTCAGCAACACAGTGGCCAGAAGCAACTCAACTATGTGTTAGGCTTTACTTTTGTTACAAACAAGGCTCTGGCCAATGTTCAAACCCCAGCTCTGCTTATCTGGGTGTTCAAAAGGTAGTGAGGGCCCACCATGGGCCAGACTTTCTGCAGGGGAATTAAGGACACAAAAGAAACAAAGATGTATAAGATGCCTGAAAACCTGAAATTTGGAGAGCGCCTATCTGATGCCGTCACTGCTGTGGCTTCTCCAGTGTGCATGGCCTTGGGGGGCACAGCCCTTCCAGGCCTCCATGTCTGTATCCGGAAAGCAAGCACAGCAGGTGTGACCATATCTCCTTACCTTGTGCAGCCAAAGTGGGAGGTTTCCAGACTCGCTCTGCAGGGAACTCTTCTGCTGTACAGCCGCCCAACAGTAGGAATCCACAAAGGAAGCCTGTCGCCAGGAGAAAGAGCTTGGGGAGAAGCAGCTTATCTGGGTACCTGGGAAGCAAAGGAGAGAGTTCCAGATGAATGAAGCTCTGGACCTGCACCTCCCTGATCCCCACTGATGCCCAAGTCAATGCTTCCTGCACTGTGAGTCATAACATCACATACCAACGGAATGTGACCATCAAAAACTTTTGACAGTGAAAGGTTTCTGAACATGACCAAAAACTCAAAGTCAAAAGGGTAACAAATGCAGGGGTTTCTGGAAGTGCTCATCCATGCAGTGCCACGCAGCTTCACAGCAGCCTGGATTCTAAACACACAGCAAACACTTAGCACTATGCTACACCCTGAATGCGGCCTGAAGCACCTCAGCTCACAGCCAAGCCTACTGTATGCTATTGTAATAGTTTTTTGTTTGTTTGTTTTTTGTCTACTTGACAAGGTAGAGTCATGTAGGAAGAGGAAAGCCGGCCGAGGAATGACGTCTATCAGACTGGCTGTGGCCATGTCTGGGGGCCTTTCCTTAATGATGTGGGAAGACTCAGCCCATTGTGGGAGGTGCCAACCGTGGGCAGGCAGGTGGGCCTGGATCATATGTAAAAGGTAACTGAACAAGTCAGGAGGAGAAAGCCAGTGGGCAGCACCCTCCAAGGCCTCTGCTTCAGTTCTTGCTCCCAGGTTCCTGCCCTGACTTCCCTCAGTGATGGAATATGATACGGAAGTGTAATTCAAACGAACCCTTTGTTATGGTTTAAGTAAAACGCTGCAGGTCCCCAAGTGTTTATTGGGTTACAGATGTGTCACGGGCATCCTTGTGTCCCTTGCATCCCCCTCTTCTCTCTAGTCTACCCCTCATGAGGCAAGCTCTCCCTCACATCCCACACAGGGCGCGGGATGCTAAGTGCCTGGGCTCTGAGGCTGTATTTAAACCTCACCCGGCCACTTAATTGGTGACTCAGGGCAGGTGAATCACTCAGCCTTTTAAGCCTGGGTCTCTAATGCACACGACATTAACATCAACACTTCACAGTGCTGTTGTGGAGAGGGAAAGGGGCAGCAAAGTGGTTCCTGTAGTGCCTGGTTCTCATTGCTTGCTCCTCCGTCAAGAAGCAACAGGCTGACCTTTCCTGCACTGCTTTAAATCACTGTGCCTTCTACTGCATGGGAAGGGGCGGAGACAGTGAGCTGGACCTCCCTATGAACGCCATAGGCCTCCAAGGGTCACCACCCCCTGGAGAAGGGATGAACCAAACACTTGTATTAAGAAAAGGAAGTGAAGTCCGCAGGGTCAGGAGGGTTGACTTTGGAGGTGGTGAGGGGATGCACGGAAAAGCTCTGAGCACCCCTTCTTCTTCAGCAGGTGACTTGACACCCAAACATCAAGAAAGCGAGAGGCACAGGCCCACACTGATTCAGTGAATCTGAGCAGCCTGACTCTGGGTTCAGAGCCAGGGATAGAAAATGGCACCAGAGCCAGTGTTAGAGATACTTTGTCCCCGAACCTGGAGCCTGAAACCAGGACCAAAAGAACACACTAAGCCCCTAAATTCAGACTATACCAAAGATATTATTCACCCTGGTCCCAAAATTGAGTCAAAAAAGTAAAGAACCAAAGAAAGACTCCAGAATCAGAACCACCTCTGCCCCAACACAAAACCAGCCAATCCCTGAACAGGGAAAACAGACCAATCACTGAGTCCCTAGAGGCAGTTACTGGCAGTTGGAAATTCCCCTCGGGCCTGGAAACCCCCTTTCATCATAGAGGGCAGCCAATCCCAAGCCTGGAAGTCTGGAATTCCCCTCACCCCACTAGGTGGCAGCCAATCACAAGTTTAGAGACTTAGAATTCCTCAAATCTCTTCTATATAAATCCCCTCTTTCCGTTGCTAGGGTCTTTCCTGCACTGTTCCAGTTGTCATTGCTGCTGCTGTCACTTCAGACAGACGGAGGGGCCCCTGCAATAAAAACTCTTGGCTTTTGCATCGGATACGTGGTGATGTTCTGGCGATCCAGACTTCGGGTGTAACAAAAGCACTTCACGGCAAGTCTTGAGAGAGATCGTTTTGAAGTCACCAGCCACTGCAACGTGTCTTATCATAGAGATAGTTCTTGCCACCAAGCGAGGGTGTCAAGCATGAGTCAGAACAGGCAAGACATGTGCAGGTCCCCCTTATCCCACTAAACTCAAATCTTGCATTTTATAATGATGTGGGAGTGATTTCTTTCTAATCTGTTGTTTTCATTGGTTAATTAATAAAGAAACTGCCTAGGCCCATTTGATAGGCCAACCCTCAGGTGGGTGGAGTAAATAGAACAGAATGCTGGGAGAAAGAAGCTGAGTCAAGGAGTCGCCATGATTCTCCTACCGGACACAGACACAGGTTAAGATCTTCCCTGGTAAGACACCTCATTTTGTTACGGGGATATTAGAAATGGGTTAGATCGATATGTAAGAGCTAGCCAATAAGAGGCTGGAACTAATGGGCCAGACAGTGTTTAAAAGAATACAGTTTCCATGTAATTATTTCGGGGCATAAGCTAGCCATGTGGGCGGCCGGGTGCCAGGAACGTAGCCCGCCGCTCATATTACAACATTATAAAACAAGAGTGTCAGGGTGCATGGATCTTCTCACACTGTTGCTGTGTCAGTTGAGCTGATGCCTCTTGCATCACTACCTACCAAGGCATAAGTGTGCAGTATGAGGGACAAGCGGGGAGGGTAGCTCCAGGTTCTCCTAGATTTGCCAATAAGCTAGTTGCTAGGGAACATCTGTCCAGCTACTCATGAAAATGGACAGCGCTGTCGGTAGTTCATGGAAGCCTGCCTGGCTTCGAACATGATACCATCCCCAGAAGAAAATGCTTCAAGCTCTAGTTTGGGGTTTAGGGGCTTTCCGCATGGAGGACAAACAGAAGCGACCCTCATCAAGAGTAGAGACAGCAGGCAATGGCACTCGCTGGACAACTCCAGCTCCTTCCATTGTCACCGACTCTATGCCTCAGTCATATGGGGAGAAACAGCCAATCCTCCGTCACCCTGGAGGGAATTAGAGCTCAGAGTGGTCCAGCCATCATCCACCCATCTCTGCTCAGGCCTCTGAACAGGTTACTCCAGCAAGCCCCCTCTAGAGGA
Source organism: Microtus oregoni (assembly GCF_018167655.1). NCBI lineage: Eukaryota > Metazoa > Chordata > Mammalia > Rodentia > Cricetidae > Microtus > Microtus oregoni. The sequence goes on from NW_024543067.1 coordinate 32,245,523, forward strand.
GTCCCCACCAGGGTCTGTTAGGATAGGCTGGCCTCGGCAGGTGGTTCCTCCAAGTGGTCGGAAGAGGAAAGCCTTCTGGCAAGGGTTGGGAGCATTCCAGGAAATCCAAGAGTACAGGCTAGAGTCTCTAGGGCAAGGCAGTGTGATGCCCACCACTCTGTAAATGCACGTGTCCTGATCTGCACAGACAATGTCCCCACAGGCGCAGGAGTCACACACTTGGCCCACAGTTGGTGGCACTCTTTTGGGGAGTTCTGGAAACTTGGCACTGTGCTGTGGGGTTTTGTGGAGAGACAGGTCACTGGAGTGTGCCTCTGTAGGGTGTAGCTGGTTCTCTGCAGCTTCCAGTCTCATTCTGCTTCATGCCCCATGCTCCCACAGCCAGGGGTTCTAGCCAAGCACCCCCAGACGGCACCTCCGAGAATATGAGCCCAAATACACCACCTGTTCTGAGGGAATTGGGCGGTTAGTTCTTTTGTTTGAGAAAGAATTTCTGCAGCACACACAGGGAAAGTCAGGAGTTTCCGGTCTATGTCAAAAAGAACAAGAAACACTCCTTCTGGTTGGCTGAAATGCAGAGACAGATGTGGGCTTCACACCCCTGTAGCTGGCAAAATATGGCAAGATCGTGGAGAGGAAATGTGTGCTTCCTGGGGCTTCATGAAGGACGTCTCATCCGCTAAGCAGAGAGCTTGAGCCACGGAGGTCTCCCATCACCTCGAGCCCAGAGTGTGCTCACACCTTCTGCCTGAGCCCAGTGGCCCAGTGCTGTCTAGACCCTCATCTACTGCAGCTGCAGCACTAGCCTATGAAAAAACAAAGAGCAATGCGGTCCAAGAAGCAGACCCAGGGCAGGGGTGCAGCCAAGGTTTCTCAGGGACACTAACGCCAGTTGGGATTGTCTGCATACTCTAGCTTCCGGGGCAGGGTGGGGGCAGGGCAGGGCTCTGGTCTACTTCTGCTACTGTTCCCCTCTTTCTTTACCTTGTACACAGTACTGACACAGAACATGGCAGGAGAGCAAGGGCAAGATGGAAGGGGGGGCTGCAGTGTGCCCCATCCCTTCTAACAAACGCCCACAGTTCCTCCTGTCCCCCCCTACTCCACTCCCTGCCAAGGGAAGTGAGTTTGTTGTGCTGCAGACTGGAAAGCTATAGGGAAGGGAGCATCGGGAACAGGCTCACAAGGAGCTGATGAATCTCATCAAAGCAGAGAACTTAACAAAAATAAAAACATCAGTAGAGAAATCTAGTCAGCTAACTAGATCTTCAGAGAACTTTCAAAAATGCATGGGATTCTAGGAAGTGACTCACTGAAGAAACCACGGGGGGCAGCAGAGGCTCAGGGAAGTGGTCCCTGCAGTCAGCTTTCACCCGGTCACCTATGAAGCTAGTGAGGCACAAAACCCCCTGACTACAGAGAGACAGCAACTCGGGCCTCCAGAGAAAGAGGAAAAGGAAGGAAGGCACAGGCTACTGGATAAAAGTGGGTCTGAGACAGGGGACTGGGAGAGTCTGTTGATGGGAAAGACGTGCGCTGGGTGGCTGGGTAGGGCGGCTCTTACAGGAGACATGAAGGGAAAACTATATCATTGTGATTATATTGCTGACAGCTAACTTCTGCACCACTTAAAAGTGAACAAAATATTGTCATTCCAAAAAACAAAAATAATTATAATTCATCTACTGTAAACTATACACCAACACATACATACACACACACACACACACATACACACACACACACACACACACACACACACACACACACACCCCTATCTCATATAAGGAATCCAAGCAGATCGTAAAACAACCTTCACAGCTCTGAACTTCAAAGTCCTGGCTACCTTTTAAGGATGCCAGAAAAAACCTGAAAACCATTCTTGTAAACTCCCAAGTGCAGTGAGAGAAATCATAAAGACAACCATGAATGCAGAGCAGAAAGCAGAGCTGAATCGTCAGCTCTTAGAGCGACAGGCCTCAGGACAGGACTGGCCTCCACCTGCTGCAAGCCACTGCAGACACTCCCCCTGCGTCTCTCCCAATGACACTGGGAGCTCCTGGCCACCAGAAAGCTCTGCAAAGCTCCAAGAATCTCACAGTAACTTTTCCTTCCAAGCAGGAGCCCATTTCTCTCCTCGCACCTCTCCGGCCAGCTTCTATCCAAACATCTTCAGCTTCAAACACAATTCTAGAATGGTAGAATTAGATTCTGGAAGACGCAATCTGCCCAGGACTGACTTCCCTTTCTCCGCACGAACTGACATCAAAGCATCCACATTATTTCATACTGGTGAAAATATAAGCACTTTAACAGCCTAGACTCAAAATTGGAATGGAAGTGATTTTCACTGCCATTGGGCCGGCTAACTCATGAGGACACCTCTGCACAGTGGGACCTGTGAGACCAGCTCTTGGCTAAGACAGGCGCAGGCATCACCTACAGGAGCCCCTAAACATCCCAGAGCTTGACCAGTCACTGAACCACATTAGATGCTGCTCCTTTCGAGTCCCACAAACTGGATGAGGCACCGCCAGGAGAGCGGAGAAAACATCCATGCCTACTGGTGTCAGGAACCAGGACAGGCAGCCCACGCTGGAGAGAGAAATGCCAAGTTGGCAAGTGTCATCAAGGAATATCACGTGACAACATAGTCTGAAACACAACCACACGGCCAGGAGTCCACCCAGGGAAACACAGCCACACGGCAGGAGTCCACCCAGGGAAACACAACCACACGGCCAGGAGTCCACCCAGGGAAACACAACCACACGGCAGGAGTCCACCCAGGGAAACACAACCACAGGGCCAGGAGTCCACCCAGGGAAACACAGCCACACGGCAGGAGTCCACCCAGGGAAACACAACCACACGGCAGGAGTCCACCCAGGGAAACACAACCACACGGCAGGAGTCCACCCAGGGAAACACAACCACAGGGCCAGGAGTCCACCCAGGGAAACACAACCACACGGCCAGGAGTCCACCCAGGGAAACACAGCCACAGGGCCAGGAGTCCACCCAGGGAAACACAGCCACATGGTCAGGAGTCCACCCAGGGACACACAGCCACAGGGCCAGGAGTCCACCCAGGGAAACACAGCCACACGGCAGGAGTCCACCCAGGGAAACACAGCCACACGGCAGGAGTCCACCCAGGGACACACATAAGGAGGAACTCTGTGGTGTCTGAGGTTTCTCTCCTGTGCCGGAAGTCACTCCCTGAGCACACCCACCAGGGTGTGTATCACATCACATAAAGAAAACTTGTCTAAACCTAACATAAACCTGACAACCGTCCCATGAATAAAAGTTCGTGACTGGGACAGGAGTAAAAGAAAGGTACAAAAGAGCCTAACGGCATATGAAAGATGGAAAAACCTGAATTATTTAAATATGGTTGTCATCTGCGATGAGCTACTTCAGACACTGAAAATTATTCAAAAATTTGAATCTCAGGTATACAGGGCCCCCTCTCCCCAGACAGGGTTTCTCTGTAGTTTTTGAGCCTGTGCTGGAACTAGCTCTTGTAGACCAGGTTTGCCTTGAACTCAAAGAGATCCATCTGCCTCTGCCTCCCGAGTGCTGGGATTAAAGGCGTGCAACACAACGCCCAGCCAGATGGCACGCAGGACTTTAAGGTAGAAAGGATATGTTGCTGTATTGACATCATCACTTTTTAATTCAACACTTCGTTTTGAATTTTTTTCAGAACTACAGAAAATTTACAAGAACAAGACGGTGACATCCCCACCCCGTGCTTAGACTTAAGCATCACAGAACTCAGACCTCACGCCCTCTCTCGCATCTGTGTAACACACACATCCTTCCGTGGCTGCAGACCACAGTCCCTTCTGTCAGGACTGTATACCTTCTAAGAACAAGGGCTTAGATTAGCCAGTGGGCATGTCTGTGTGGGGCTGTCTCATTAAATGACGAAGGATGATCCCGTCCACTGTGGGCAGTACCATTCCCTGGGCGTGTGATCCTGGGCTTTTTAAGGGTCCGGGAGCAAGCCAATGAACACCGTTCCTCCAAGTTTTCCTCCTTCACGATGTAACTTGAACTCCTGTCCTGATTCTCCTCAGTGACAGCTATGACCTGTGAGCTGAAAGACACCCATCCTCCCCTAAGTTGCTTAGGATCAGTGCTTTGTTTTGTTTTCACAGCAACAGAACAAAACTAAGACAGGTTAGAACTAGAAGTGTTTCAGAACACATGCATAGAGTTTACCAGCTGAGCTCCAAAAATCAGAATTCAGAAATGTTCCACAATCTAAACTTTTTGAGCATGATGTTGAAGTTCATAAAGTTTCAGATTTCAGAGCATTTTTCACTGCAGATTTTCAAATTAAAGATGGTCAACCCATTTTCATATTTACCAAATTACTGTGTACAGCAGCAACAACTTGCTTTTTCTCCAATCAGGACTCGATTCTGTACCACACACTGCATGTAGTTGTCATGGCCACCTGATCCTGGGATGGTCCATGGCCTGTATGTCATCCATTCTCCTAACATGTGTTAAACACAGGCTTCCATCCGATGCCACGCCCACCTTGATTCGAGCTTGTCTGTTTTTCCATGTTTGGACTTCTACAACTAAGGTAGAACACAGGGAAGGACCTAGCTTTTTCCTTAGGTTCCATCCCAGTTTGAGAGGCACAAGATGACAGCTTCCTGTTAAGTGGTGATGTCCCCTGTGTTATCATGCTGGCTGCTCCCCTGTGAAATGCTAAGGGATCTGAGGGAAACCATGGAGATTGGAAACAGCGCATCATATACAAACCGTACACCTCTTCAACTTGCTTCCTCCATTAATCTGATTTGGAAGCACAGACATTCACACTCTGTGGGGATCACATACAAACCAGTGTGACTCCCATATGGCACTGGGATTACCTCCCCCTCCCCAAGTCCAACTGGGATGATTTGAGTCTGAAATGGTCCCACAGATTTATTTTGAATGCTTACTCCCCAACTTGGGGTGGAAGCAGAATCTTTATGGGGTTGGGAAGGGAAGCAACTATAAGAAATATAAGTCTTGAGAGTCAGGGTTCTGGAGGTTACAGCCCAGACTTCTAGTCTAGACCAGGCCACTCTGTTTTCTGGTCTACCACAGCCTAAGCAGTCACAACCACAGGTTGCCCCCACAAAAGACTAAACCACTCTGCCACACCTCCTCTGCTCAGATGTTCTGATCCCTCAGAAACCATGAGTCAAAGCAAACATCTCAGCCTTTAAGCCATTTCTGTCAAGCAGTTTGGTCACAGCAATGTAAAAGTAGCTGATCCAAACCACAGTCAATAAAAGAAACTTATGAATTACTGCCATTATTTCCGTCTTACAGAGGCGGCTCAGGGGATTTAAATGGGCCAATTGATACTGGGTTAGGTGACAATTCAAGCCTAAGTGTGTAGTTATACATACCCTTTCCTGACACCACGGCGTCCTAAGAGTAAGTAACCTGGAGAGATGGCTCAGTGGTTAAGAGCATTGCCTGCTCTTCCAAAGGTCCTGAGTTCAATTCCCAGCAAACACATGGTGGCTCACAACCATCTGTAATGAGGTCTGGTGCCCTCTTCTGGCCTGCAGACATACACGCAGACAGAATATGTATACATAATAAATAAATTTTAAAAAACAAAAAAAAAAAAGAGTAAGTAACCAATTACTGGGGAGGAGAAAAAAAACAGACAGACCTGAGACTAGGTCATGTCTGGATAATTAGACCCACAAAATGCAGGGCTGGTCAATATAAAGGAACACAAGAAGGCCAGAATCAAGCCACAAGAAAGCCAAGCCTGAGCTAAGATCCAGGTTCATAAGAAGGTATCATTTAAACTACTAAGTTAGGTTGGGCAATGGCTCAGTGGGTTAAGAATGCTTGCTGAGCAAGCATAAGGACCTGCATTCAATGCCCAGCACCCACATAAAGCAGGGCACAGGACACAGGGCACATGTGGGCCTTTAACCCCAGGACTGTCAGGGCCAAAGAAGGAAACCACTAGGGCTTGTCTGGCTCCAGGGAAGAAGGAAGAAAGTAAGAGGGCTTGCCCCATCTCAAGAGAAGGAAGCTACAGCATGATCCCTCATATGCTGTTCTTACTGTGTGTACCCACACACGTGTGCATCCAACACACACACACTACAGAGCCATCATGACTTGTAGCTAATAGTGAGCACACACAGACCTTCCCCAAGCACCTAGCCTCTCTGTGTCGAGCCAGAAAGGTGGTAACCGTCTGCATGGAGCCTACCTGGTAGAAACAGAGACGGCCTAAATAAACAGATTCATTAAAAATATCACAACAGAAATGAGACGTAAGAGGTTCAGTAAGCAAACCCAGGCTTACCAAGCTTCCCGTAGTGGCCCTGGGTTTTGCATCTTTAGAGGGTAGTGGGAAAAGCTGGCACAGACCCATAGTAGGCACTAGAAGTGGGCACTGTGAAAGGGAGATGAAGGAGTTGACTTGAGAATAATGCTAAAGAAACGGATGATGGGAGGGCAGGGACAGGTTGTCAGGATGGCAGTCGGGAACACAAACCTTATCTACAGAAAGCAGCCTGGAAGTCCATTAAATGTTAGCACACAGGGGCAGACAGGCAACGTATTCACTGAAGGGAGATTCCAGAATCCCTTTTCATCACTGTTGTTTTATACAAACAAACAAACAAACCCACTACATTCATAGGTACTGGGTTTGCTTTTTCTTCCCATCGAGTTATACAACTTAACTCTTTTCATTTATTTATTTATTTATTTATTTATTTATTTATTTATTTATTTTTGGTTTTTCGAGACAGGGTTTCTCTGTGGCTTTGGAGCCTGTCCTGAAACTAGCTCTGTAGACCAGGCTGGTCTCGAACTCACAGAGATCCGCCTGCCTCTGCCTCCCGAGTGCTGGGATTAAAGGTGTGCACCACCATCGCCCGGCTCTCTTTTCATTTATTAAGCTTCACAGATTGTTGAGAGGCTTAAAAGGAGATGGCCATCATAGAGTTAGCCTCATAGTAGGCTCAGCCAATGGAGGGCTTACCTTACAAGCACAAGAACCTGAGTTTGGTCCCCCAAAACTCATAGAGAAAAATCCAGAGATAGCCGTCTGTGCTTGTACCCCCAGTGCCGGGGAAGCATGGACAGGAGGATCCCTGGGGCTCACCTGACAACCAGCTTAGGCTACTTATGGAGTTCTAGACCAGTGTAAGGTATCTCCCCCCTCCCCAGCAGCTGAGGTTTTTATTTCTGTCAAGCAGCATGGAACAGGATGCAGGTTTCTTGAGTCACAAGCTGTCATATTTTCTTCAGTGCACACATGATTCATTTCTCATTTATTTACTAATTTTATTTTTTTAAATTCTGCAGCAAATCCACCACCATGAAGGTGGACTTAAAAATGTCCCAGCCTGAGCAAGATTGAGCTTAACCAAGCCCCTCTTCATCATCCCTCCCTCCAAGACGCTGTCTGAAAGTTGGCTTTATAGTTCCTGACACAAAGAAGCCCTTCTAGGGAAAAGGCCTTGAATATCTCCACTCTGTGCTCAAAGTAAGATTTTGACCATGACAAAATGAAAAGAAGCTACGATAACTGTCACCATTATGAGGGCACTGTCACGAGACTTGCAAACCCAAGGACATTCTACACAGATCACATGGGTTTCACAAGGCAGAGCCTGGGGTTCACGCCTTCTTAGGGCTGCATTCCTCCTGAGAGACACCACAGCACGGTAGCTTAGTGTGCAGCACAGGTGGTTCATATGCAAAAGTGAGAATAGGAGAGAGAGAGAGAGAGAGAGAGAGAGAGAGAGAGAGGGAGGGAGGGGGAGAGGGAGAGGGAGAGGAGAGAGGGAGAGGAGAGAGGGAGAGGGAGAGGAGAGAGGGAGAGAAAGAGGAGAGAGAGGGGGGAGGGAGAGGGAGAGGAGAGAGGGAGAGAGGGAGAGAGAGAGGAGAGAGAGGGGGGGAGGGAGAGAGAGGGAGGGAGAGGGAGAGAGAGAGGGAGAGAGGGAGAGAGAGAGGAGAGAGAGGGGGGAGGGAGAGAGAGGGAGGGAGAGGGAAAGAGAGAGAGGGAGGGAGAGGGAGAGAGAGAGAGGGAGGGAGAGGGAGAGGGAGAGAGGAGAGAGGGGCGGGAGAGGGAGAGGGAGAGAGGAGAGAGGAGAGAGAGAGGAGAGAGAGAGAGAGGGAGGGAGGGAGAGAGAGGGAGGGAGACACACACACACACACACACACACACACACACAGAGAGAGAGAGAGAGAGAGAGAGAGAGAGGCAGAGAGAGAGAGAAACAATGAATAGCTGAGCACCCCAGAGCCCACATAACCATGGTTCCCGCTGGGGAGGACCAGGAGTGCCTCTCCTTGCTAACATTAATACAGTGCCCTCACAGACTGAGACTAATTTTGGGAGAGGCACCTTTGGTCAGATATCAGCCACCCCGTGGGATCTTGCAGTTGGGGATTAATACCTTAAGTGTGTTTGTTCCTTTGGTTCTTAAGAGGGGATTGACTATCTGCTCCCTTGGTCGTGCCAGTGTGTGCACTGGGAACAAAGAGTTTTCAGGAGACAGATGAAGCCTTAGTAGGGGAAGAATGTGGGGAGCAATAGTTCTTGAGCTGTCTTCCCTCAAGGCCACTGGAGGAAGGAAGACAGGCCCTTCCCAGTCCTTCGTTGCCAGCCTCATCTCAGCAGAGCCAGGGAGCCCACTCAGCAGCCTGAGCTTGAGTGGTAACCTGGAAGTGTCAGCTTGTGTCTGCTCAGATCTACCAAGTACTTCCCACTGTGCACGCCTCATGTCCCTCCCTCGGAGCCACCAAGTCAGGGCCAGGCTTCTGCCTTTGGGTCTTGGTTCTACCTTCTGGCTTGCAAATGAGCAGGCTGCAGTCAGAGAGGGAGGTTAGCCTCCCAGCCAGAGCACAGCCCAGGAGCAGCTGCTCTGGATTCCACAGGGGAGCTGCCAGCCCTGTGAGCTTTCAAGAACCCAGGGTTAGATCAAGTGCAAAGTAAACTTAGAAGCAAATGTTCAAAGCCATTTTCTAACTTCCTACTGAGCATGCAGTAGGTTTACACACAGCTGACTAAGTGTAAACAGGAAAGAGGGCTCAGAAGTGAAACAAACTCTCTCTCTCTCTTTAAAAGGGCTTTTAGCTTGAAAAAAAAAAGTTCACTAAGCAGTGGTGGCTCACGCCTTTAATCCCAACATCTGGGAGGCACAGGCAGGTAGATCTCTGAGTTAGAAGCCAGTCTGTCTACAGAATGAGTTCTAGGCCAGCCAGGGCTCCACAGAGAAGCCATGTCTCAAAAACAAGACAAAACAAAAAGTTCAGACAGGTATAGTGTCCTACCCCTGTAATTTCAGCACTTGAGAGGCAGAGGCAGGAGGACAGTGAATTCAAGACCGTCCTAGGCTATGTAAAACTATGTCTAAAAAAGGCAGGAAGAGAGGGAGGCAGGGAGGAAGCTGAGCAGAGACAGACAGCAGACAGACAGTGGAGGGGTGGGTCAGGGGAATGACTGGCTTCCAAAGGAAGAAAGAACTTTACAACGCAATGACAAGCAGAGGCCAAACAGCAATGGTGCCAGCCAGGTGAGAAGGGCCAGTCCCCTGACACTGCCCAGAGTGACAGCCACACCTTAGTGTAATGCTGTAATAGGGATTACAAACCTGGAAATGCCACTTCAACTGTACAAACAACAAACTAAAACGGAAAACAGTGGGCCAGCGGGATAGTTCAGAGGGTAAAAGTCACCAAATCAAACAACCTGAACTGGATCCCAGACCCCAGAAAAGGGAGAACTGAATCCCTAAAGTGTCCACAAATATGAACAACGGACATGCACACACACGCACACAAAGACACACACACAACGTGTGCGTGTGCCCCTCTTAAAAATGTAATCTTTTAAGTCTGAAAGGTACAAAACCAGACAGCCGTCAACCTGCTGACAGGGGACATGGGACTCTGAAGGGTTCTAGAAGTGCCCTTTGAAACCGAGTGGTTCCAGAGCGACTGCCCTGAGAGGCCTGGCAACCTTGGAAGGGACCAGGGGCCCCTCGACAGAAGGAGCCCTGACATGCATTAGCAGTGACGCCACACCGTCGCCTGCCTTTCCAGTCTATTTCTTGTGAGTTAAAGGGGTTCCCCAGAGGCTGTGACATGCGCATCAGAGGGACGAACGACTGCAGATAGAAGCATCTGGTCTTCTGCTAGGAGCTAATACCAATGGGAACCAGTGTCATTCAAGCTTTTGAAGCTGTTTTTAATAAAAATGTATGATATCACATATACTAACAGTGAAAGGTGTTGGCATTATTTAAGAAAAAATACTTTCGGGGCTGGAGAGATGGCTCACAGGTTAAGAGCATTGCCTGCTCTTCCAAAGGTTCTGAGTTCAATTCCCCGCGACCACATGGTGGCTCACAACCATCTGTAATGGGGTCTGGTGCCCTCTTCTGGCCTGCAGGCATACACACAGACAGAATATTGTATACATAATAAATAAATAAAATATTTAAAAAAATACTTTCTAAATTTCAAAATTTCTTGTAAAGTGGCAAAATCTGTAAGTCATAAACAAAAGTTTCTTTAGAGGCCTAACATTGAAGTGTGCACCAGATCAGAGACTCTGAGAACTCCAAAGTCATGCCTGCACAAGGGTGTGCATGAAGGTTGCACCGCTCCAGAGCCACACCTGCACAAGGGCACACATGAAGGTTGCACCGCTCCAGAGCCACACCTGCACCAGGGCACACATGAAGGTTGCACCGCTCCAGAGCCACACCTGCACAAGGGCACACATGAAGGTTGCACCGCTCCAGAGCCACACCTGCACAAGGGCACACATGAAGGTTGCACCGCTCCAGAGCCACACCTGCACAAGGGCACACATGAAGGTTGCCCGTGAGTAGATGCATCACGACACAACAGCTAAGTAAAGTGAGGAACAGTCCCACTAAAAAGTCCTCTCCGCTTAAATAGAATGAGGTGGGCCCAGAAGGTGGCCTGGTGCTAAAGGCACTCACTGCCCAAACCTGAGGACCTGGACTGGACATGGCAAAACTGGGGGTGAGACAGGAAAGCTGCCTGGCTTCCAGGCCAGCAGACTAGAGCCTCGACAGGAAGAGCAATAGCTCACCAGGTGAAAGGCTCGCATGCCTGCCTGCACACGCATACACACACACACATACAGACTCTTTCTCTCCCAGTCACACACACAGACACACAGACACATGTGTAGTATGAGTATGAAAACATCTCCAGGGCATTAATGTGGATAAATGAACAACCTGCAGCACAGTGCCCATGCACATTGTTTAAATCGGTAACAGTTTTGCTTTGCGTGTGTGTTTACATGTGCGTGTGCTGCTGTGTGCATGCAGAGGCCGGAGGACAACTCGAGGGGCTCAGTTCTCCCTTCCACCACGAAGGTCAAGGGGACTGAATTCAGGCTTTAGGTTGGCAGCTTCTTTACCCACTGAGCTGTCTCTCTGATCTGTTTAAATTTTATAATATAATATTGGTTTTTGTTTTGTTTTGTTTTCTGAGACAGGGTTTCTCTGTAGCTTTGGAGCTTGTTGTGGAACTAGCACTTGTAGAGTGTAGGGATAAGTGTCGCCCCTTAGGGGGCGTGTTCGCCTTGGGCCCCACGTTGGGCACCATTCTGTTGTAATAGGAGCGCCGGGGCTGCGTCCTTAGCACCCCGGCCGCCTGCTAGATTATGCCCCGAAATAACAACACACAAATTGTATTCTTTTAAACACTGCTTGGCCCATTATATCTATCCTCTTCTCGGCTAACTCTCGCACCTGGACTAGCCCATTTCTAATAATCTGTGTAGCATCAGTCTTACCGGGAAAGATTCTAGCCTACGTCCATCCTGGGTCGGAGTTTCATCGCGTGTACCTCAGAGAGCAGAGCTATTGCATCTGCCCGGGAGAGGGGAGCATGGCATCTCTGAGCTCACTTCTTCTTCCTCCCAGCATTCTGTTCTGTTTACTACTCCCACCTATGTTTTGACCTATGAGGCCAAGCAGTTTCTTTATCACTTAACCAATGACCTTCCTCCATCAGTACAGCAGGCTGTCCTTGAACTCACAGAGATCCGCCTGCCTCTGCTTCCTAAGTGCTGAGATTAAAGATATGTGCCACTATCACCTGGCAAATTTTATCATATTGTTAAAATGCTACCACAATGATATTTTTCCAACAAAAAGAAGTTTAACATATTTCACCCATATGAGAAGTTACCTCTGGCCAAGAGACTAGTATTTGAGTATATACACACGTGAAAAGGGTAAGGGTTTAGCTTTTCCCACTATGTCTGGATCTTTAACAAATACACCCTAACACATACAGACACACAGTGTTTGGCATATTACAGTTAACCGATATGGAGCGATTTCCTCTGGATTGGAAATCAGGGAGGCAAGTGGGACTCACAAACGTTCCGAGGCCCTGGCCTGGGAGTTATAAGCAGTGGACATTTGCCCTGGGAGCTACAACCTTTCCCAAACAGTTCCACCACATGGACAGGGAGCTATTCTCACGCACACCACTACGGGCCAGGAAAGAAGCGTCTGTCCCTTACACAGGGGTCAGCCCTCCCAAATTTGTCACCATCTCCCAGGACAAGCCGCACAACAGCTGGAAAGTTTCCCTAGGACTGCACAACAGTCAGTGGGACCTGCCTGCTGGGGCTGACAGCAAGGGCACAGTGGGGCAGTCACACAGCACCGCAACTGCCCACCACCAGCTCGGCACCAGGCCGCAGACTAACCGCATTCTTTCGACCAGAATCTTCACCATCTGCTAACACGAAATTGTACTTTTCTTAAAAGAACTGCTTTAGTCAGGGTTGTCTAGGAGAACAGAGCCTCTAGGAGGTGAATATATATCCGAATTTAAAATTGTAATGATGGCCAAATTACATCTGAGACGCTGAGAACATGGTGGTTGGTCCTTGAGGCTGGGAGCCTCAATAGTCAGAACAGTTCTAGAACAGGGCCGACCAGCTCCAGCCCAAGAGGGAAGGCCACAAGACAAGGGCAGGAAATAGCTTCCTCTGAAGACCTCAGCAGAGATGGGGAGAAGAAGGCACCCGAGAGGCCCCCCTCTCGCAGTAACAGAGCAAACTGTGAGGGACTCAGTGAGCCAGGTCACCTCACCCATCCACACAAATGAGAGACTCAAAGGACATCCTGAGAACCAGGAGGGACAGAAGGAAGTAAGCGTCACATCTGAACTGTGAAAGCAGCCTCCTCCGGCCAGCACAGCTAAGGGGTGTACAGTAATAAACCTGTTGATCTGTCCAAGATAATAAGGTTATTTGATAAGGTCAAAGATAAGGGCAGAAGCAGCTTTTATATCTGCCCTTAGCAGATTCTGGGGAATAAGCCTGCTAGTCTCCCAGAGGTCTGTGATCCTGACCTTTAGAGACTTCAGTCCTGCACTGCAAACAAATGGGCGCTCAAGGGCTATGACCTACAAAAGCACAGTAGAGAAGTGGGCTGAGAAGTCCTGAGCGCAAGCTAGCAAGTCACACTCCTCCATGGCCTCTGCTTCGGCTTCTACCTCCAGGTTCCTGCCTTCATTTCCTCTGATGACAGACTGATGTGGAAGTATAGGCAAAATAATCATCTGTCCCCAAGTTGCTCATGGTCATGCTTATCACAGCAACAGAAACCTGAAGGTGGCGCACGCCTTTAATCCCAGCACTCGGGAGGCAGAGGCAGGAGGATCTCTGTGGGTTCGAGGCCAGCCTGGTCTACAAGGGCTAGTTCCAGGACAGACTCCAAAGCTACAGAGAAACCCTGTCTCAAAAAACCAAATAAATAAGAAAGAAAGAGAGAGAGAGAGAGAGAGAGAGAGAAGGAGGAGGAGGAGAAAGAGGAGGAGGAGGAGGGGAAAGGAAAGGAAAGGAAAGGAAAGGAAAGGAAAGGGAGAAACCTGAACTAAGACTGACTGCTAAAAATGCAATCACAGCAGCTGGTAGTAGTCACTAACAGCTATGACCAAAGGATGCATAGTAAATGGGTAAGGGGTATACAGATCAGTGGTAAGGGCTTGCCTAGCATGCATGAGGCCTTGGGTTCAATGGAGGAAAATAACAAACAAAACCAATGAACAGGCCACTTTAATGACCCACGATGACTTCTTCCTGTGACCCATTGCCTTTCAGACACTTCGCATACTATGCAGAATGAATGCCAACAGGTGGCACGCATGCCAGGTACAGCAACCACCGAGCTTCGGTTTTCCCATTCATGCTCCTCAGATTCTGATTCTGATGCGAAATGCATTTAATTGACAAACCAGCATAACCCAGTAAGAGAACAGTCAGGTATTACTGTATAGGAATAACCGCCCCCCCCAAAAAAAAAAACAAAGCAGTGAAAAGAGTCCTAAAACAGATCCACCTACCCAAAGATAACTATAGGAAAATCACTGCCCATCAGTGGCCTAGTGTCTTAGTCAAAGTTATTACTGCTGTGATGAGACACCATGACCAAAGCACCTTGAGGAGGAAAGGATCTGTTTGGCTTACTCTCCATCATCACTGTTCATCACTGAAGGTCTGGGCAGGAATTCAAGCAGGGAAGGATACTGATGCATAGGCCACAGGAGCTGATGCATAGGCCACAGAGGGGTATGCTTGCTAGCTAGTTCCCAAGGCTTGCTAAGCTTGCTTTCTGAGAGCACCAAGGACCACCAACTCAGGGATGGCACCATCCACCATGGGCTGGGCTTTCCCACCTCAATCATTAACTTAAAAAATGCCCTACAAGCTTGTCCGCAGCCTGATTTTTACGGAAGCAGTTTCTCAATTGAGGCTCCCTCCTCTCCAATGACTCTAGCTTGTATCAAGTTAGCATAAAACTAGCCAGCACTCCTAGGCTTCCCAGCAAGTGGCAGTGAGAAGATATCAATACAAGTTTTGATATCGTATTGAAAGAACAAAACAGATCGAGTGGTAAATGTGAAATAAAATCACTGAAGATGGTCAGGAAAAAAAATAAATGGATAGTATTCTAGTAATAATGAAGTTGAAAAAAATAAAATCGGTTTTTAAAATTATTTGTACAATCATTTCTTTATCTGTGAGTGTGTACGTGTGTATGTATGCATGTGTGTGTGTGTGTGTGTGTGTGTGTGTGTGTGTCAGAGGCGGCGTGTGCTTCTGTACACATATGGAGGTCAGAGTACCTTGGTAGTCGACTTTGCAGGAGTCAAGCCTGGACAGGTCAAGGCATGCGTTCTTATGCTTGGCTGAAATACAAACTTAGGATCGCAAAGTCATTCTGGGAGATGAGTTCATCTTTCTGGAAACCGATATTGTTCTCATCTTTCGCTCAGTGAGGGGAAAAGGGAAGCATTTGCCAAGATTATTACAAGCAAATGTGTCAGAGCTGAATCTTAGTGGCTGACACAGGGGACTGTTCAGCTGATGTGTGGTTGGACTACAATATGCGACGAGGTTCATTCCGCCATGAGAAGCCAGCGAGGGTGAGATGGCTCTCTGAGCCCCAGGCCCCACATGAAGGAAGGAGAGAAACCCCTTTTGCAAGTTGTCCTCTTAGCAACACTCATGCACGTGGTGCGGCACGTATGTACCCACACAGACACAGTAAGTACATGGACGCACACAGAACAACAACAAGGTGACACTTTTGTTATGACATAAAAAGTACCCCATATGTACTAAGTAGAGGAAATAGGTTCCTGTGGCATGGGCCTGCCTAACAAGTACGATGCATACACGAGGCTGCGAAGGGAGAAGAGGGCCTATGAGGTTCCCACTTATCCTCTATAAACACAGATAAAGTCAGACACCTGTGCCAGAGGGCTTTCCTGACCTCCATACCCTCTTCCAGGTGCTTTGATGCTGAGTGTGAGCTGAGGATGTGTGAGCCCAGGATGTGAGAGCCGAGGACGTGAGAGCTGAGGGTATGCGACCAAGGGCATGTGAGCTGAGGATGTACGCTGAGGATGTGCAAAGGGAGGTCGTGTGATGTGTGAGCCAAGGACGTGTGAAACAGGGACGCGTAAGCCGAGGGTGTGCGACCTGAGAATGTTCAAGCTGAGCTGAGGGTGTGTGAGCCAAGGATGCATGAGCTGAGGATGTGCTGTTATTGGTTGGGAAGCTAAGGATCACTCTCCGCTCACACAGACAGCAGCTCTTTGCAGCTGATGGGACAGCTAAGGAACAGGATTATCTTGCCTCACAGACCCCTCCCCGTTGGGGAGGTCTGGCAGCAGTCAACTCCACAGCTGTGAGAGCTACTTGCTGTCATCTCAGCGGGCTGAAAATCGGAGCAGACAGGCAAAGCGGCCAGCAACCTCAAAGCCTTCTCTGAGACCATCCAGCACACACAAGACTGAAGGGAGGTGAGAGAGGGCACTTGGCGCCAACTCTCCATTCTCCACCCCCAGTTCACAATTCCATTCCAACTGTCTTCCACGGAGTGAAGCTTTAGAAGCAATCACAGCAGCTGCCCAACTGAGCTCTGAGTTCTTACATTCCGGGAAACTACAATCTTCAAAATGTGATCCAGGACTTGGAAGTTAAGAGCATTTCTGAGCAGCTCCTTCCAGAGGGTGTGTTTGTAATAGTCCTCACTGTAAGGTCAGTTAGGACCAGTGAGCAGTCCCAGCCCCAAGTGTCTGCAAAAGCCACCAAAGCTACCTCAATCATGACACACTCTACAGTCCTCAGGAATGGATCAATCAGACTAAGGACAGGCTATGTGACAGACACATAGACAGGCTATGTGACAGACACAAGTATTCCAGACAAGAGAGTGGGAGGGGTAAGGGCCAGGAAAGGGTTACTCAGCCGTGCTTGGAGCTGCCAAGTCCTGCCCCACACTCCCGGGGCTGTCCTTCCCAACAGTGTGGTGGGCAAACTGCCTGCTTCATTTAAACAGCTCCACCATCCTTGGTTGTTGCGATTAAGGTTTCCATTGCTGTGATAAACACTTTGACCAACAGCAACTTGGGGATACAGGGTTATTTCAGTTTACAATCTGATGTCAGCCTCTATCACTGAGGGAAGTCAGGACAGGAAATCAGGGCAGGAACCTGGAGGCCACGGAGAAGTGCTGCTTCCTGGCTTGCTCCTCGTGGCTTGATCAGCCTCCTTTTTTATACATCCCAGGACCACACACCCAGTGGCAGCGCTCTGTCCAGTGACCTGGGACCTCCCACATCAATTATCAATCTGGTGCGGGCCTTTTCTCAACCGAGGTTCCCTCTTCCATGACTCCATCTTGTGTCAAGTTTTCATAAAACTAGCCAGCACACTGGGGTTATTACAATTATTACAATATTCATTCTCATCCTTCTCTTGGTTTTTTTTTTCATTTGATGGCACACCGTTAAACTGCACAAAATTAATCCTTGATTGTGAATACTGATCTCCTAGGACTGTCTGTGGGGGTTCATTACACACCTGTCTTCCCCTCCAAAGGCTTGAGCCCTCAGAAGACATGGCCATCTGCCTGAGTGCTCGCCTAAGAGCCAGCCTGGTGCTCAGGAGTTCCCTCTGCCTTATCCTGAAATCACACGGGTGGAGGAATGTCACCTGGTAGCAGATTGGTGTCCAGTGGGATGGTAAACTACTGCTGGTAGAGAGGGTCATGCCTTGAATCCTTTCCAATCCCCCACAGGGCACAGCGGAGCACATACACAGCCTCAGCAGAGTCTTGCTGGCTGGACCCACTCCTATGTCCCCCAAGATGCCTCTCACACAGTACATCCATCTGGACCTGTATAACAGACCCCAGCTCCAGGTGCCTCAAGAGTCCTTCTAGAAGGGGGACTTCACAGAGAGTGACCAGCTCCTCCCTGTTGGCCTCTGCCCACACCAGGTGTCCAGGACTTGCATCTTTATCACAGGGACATTTATTCCCGGGATTCTGGTGCCTGGCACTTGGTTCAGTCCATAGCTGGAAGCCACAGAGACTATCATCAGCCTCCAAGCGACTCTGTGGTTTCCCTTTCGGCAGGATCATCCCTGCCCGAGAACCAGGAAAACCCACAGCTCACTCTGCACCCTTGCTTCAGCGACTTTCCACCACAGTGTCAAGGAGCTGCACCAGCCATACCCTTCCTTTTCCGCCCAAGCCCTGCCTCGACTCCAGCTTCCACCGGCACCTCAGCTCACTCAGGTGTACAGACGGCCTCGCTCTCTTCTCTCCACAGCCCATTAAGATCTAGGAACCCAGCTGTTTCCTATTGCTCCCTCATCTCTCAGAAGGGCTCCCCTTTCCTTCCTCCACGCAGCCCCCATCCATGCACAAGACTCAACTGATGCCATAGCTCAGGGCAGTCACATGTCCAGATCCTCACTCCCTTCCTACATCCAGAACCAATGTACTCTCACTATCACTTACTGAGTGCTGTTTTCGACCAGTTTGCCAATCAATGGCCTCCCAATCCCAGGTGAGTGAGCAGGTGCCTCTCTGTAGTAACCTGACCAATGCCCACATTACCCTAAGCTCCTAGAGCCTCCCCTCCCCCAGCAAGCCCCCCCCCCCCTTGGCTGTCACAGCCCCCTGACAAGCATCTCATTTGGGTCACTCCACACTCAACCCACCCTGGCACAGACACTCTGCAAGGTCATGCCCCACCTGCAAGTGCCGTTGCCCCCAGTCTCCGCACACACACTACTTACCTGCAATTCACACACTGAATGTCAGGGTAGCTGGTAAGTAAGACCACTCACTCTGGCTCATGATCCCGCCCCAAACACTAGACTTTGGATTTTGCATAACTATTAAGATGAAATGATAGTTTATATGAAGAAGATTAAGTCATTTCTTCAACTTTCATTCACAGCAAGGCCTAGGTGAAGGACCTCTTCCACCTCCAACGGTATTACTCCCCATCACACACCACCCTAAGACAGGCCCCAAGGATCACTGAAAAGCACAGTGAAACACTGTACACGGACCGCTTGTCTTTACATCCTTCCCGGAGCCACTCGGGAACTTCCTTGGTGTGAAATTTTAGGTGACTGCACAATTTCTGGGGAGAGGAGTAGGAAAAGACACTCTTGGAACGTCTAGCTGCAACAGGCTGGATGTGAACTCCAAGCCACAACCATGGGGCAGGAGACAAAGGAACTGCAGAGAGGATGCTAGCAGGGTCAACAGAGGTACCCAGATTGCACATAGGCAAAATAAGTCTTTAGTCTCAAATCCGGTATGAGCAGGATGGCTACATTAGGAGGGGCGTGAGGGGCGTGAGGGGCGTGAGGAAATGCCGGCTGTGTGCAATGAGATCTCCCCTTAGCGGGCCCTGCCAACCCCAGACAATGCCAGCCTAGCCCAGGCCGCCCCTGCGCCCCGGCCTCACCGATGGAGATCTCCTGAGCGAAGGCCAGCGAGATGAGCAGCAGAGGCAGACCCACGGCGATGCATGTGACCATCTTATCCACCGCTAGCTCCAGCCGCAGCCCCTTGAATTTGGGCTCGGTGGGCTCCTTCAACAAGAAGTCCGAGAACACGTACTCCGTGGCCAGGTGAGCGATGGCCATGGTTACGGCGCGCCGGGTGCCGCAGGACTGACAGCCGAGAACAGGCGCGGGTGCTGCCGGCAGCCGTGGAGAGGCGCAGAGTCCTCGCGGTCACCAGCCCGGCTCGCGGCTTCCGCTTTCCCTTCCCGGGCTCCCGGGCGGGCCCAGCATCGCACCGCCTAGGCAACCTCGGGGCTACCGCCTCGTAGGGACCGCACGGGAGCAGCAGCTGCGTGGGACCGCCCCTAAGCTGCGCAGGGCGCACGAGCTCCTGAGCCGTGGTTGCAGTGATCGCACTCGGTGCTCAGCCCTCGCCGCACTAGGCGCGCGCGACACCAGGACTTCGGCCTCTCTGCGCGCGCAAGGGCAACAAGGAGCTGGGAACAAAGCACTTGGCCCCAGTGGCCACAGCAGCTCGCAGCTGTACTGCACGCCCGGCTCTGGGAGCCGAGCTCTTCCGGAACCTGCGCGAGGAAACCGGGTTCCCAGGCAAGCAGTTTCCGGAAGCGCGCTTACGCGGGAGGGGTGGGCGCGGCCACACCAGGACCCTGGAGTTCGGACTGGCGAAGGATCGCCCCACCCTGTTGCCCTCAGGACAGACACGCCCCTCCCATCCCTCTGCTCCCAACTCTTTAACACATAAAAATTTTTAAAATGTGTTTTTTTTTTCTTTTCTGTCTTTTTTTTTCAGTCCTTTCTGTTGGCAGCCCCTTCCCCTGAGCACGAGCTAACCCCTTTCTACGCCTTGCCCACCCTTGTGTGGGCGTGTGATGCTGAAGATGAACCCAAGCCTAGCTCACTGCCCAGACCAGCGCTGTACCACAGCACCACACTCCAAGGTGCAATCCCGCTTCTGTAAGAGCTTCAAGGAACAGCCTTTAATAATCAGGCGATGTTGAGCGAAAGTATGCTGCAGAGACGGTCCTGGACCTTTCCAGAGTTCAGTGAGGGGGAGAGAGAGAGAATGGGGCCTGCAGTGTGTGACTGGTCTCAGGCCCAGCCCTCTCTGCTCAGTCATGGTGGTGCAAAGCAGTGGCCAAGGCCACAAAGGAGTGGTCACAAAAGGTGGGTGTGTGGTGTTGAGTACCTACAGAGAGCTGCTTCTGAAAGGAGATAATGAGACAGTCAGGAAATGCTCCAACCATTCGCTGCCTTGAAAGGTGAAGGGGCAGGCCTGGACAGCTTCTCTGGGTGTGTACATCAGCAGGATCTCAGGGGTAAATCTAAGGCCCACACACACGCACCTCCCCACCAGACTAGTCCTAAAGCCTTCAGAGACTTCACTCTTTACCTCGACCTCAGCTGCTGCTGACTTCCACATTCCCCAGGCCATTGCTGTTGGTGCTCGTCCCAAGACAGAAGCCTGGTGCTTCAATTTTAGCTTTCCCAACTCTCTTGACAACTGCCCCAAGTAAGTCTGAATTTCTGTGCTTCTCTTTGGCAGATCTGACAGCTCCCCACCTGCACAACCAGTAACAGAGCCCCAATTTACCCCACCGCCATCTAACTGCTTGCAGGAAGATGCTCTCCGAGCCAGTTGTCCAGTGTGGGGAAATAAAAGTGACATACTCATGCTTTAATTAATTTCATCCAAACAGTCAAAAACCAAATGACTGTCGCCTAGAATGTTTTTAAGTGGCCCAGTTCCCACTCCTCTGTCCATTCCTCCCAAGGGTGTGGTATGGGACAGTGATGGGCTAGGCTAGCGGGGCATAGGAGGGTGAGTCTGGGGCAGGCAGAGCGGGAATGAGTGTTTTCAAGGAACCAATAAGTCATAAATGTTCTTCTCCCTGTCAGGGTCAACGCATCCAAGAGGGGAAATGACCCCTTTTTGGGACCATCTCATGGCCCGCCCCCTAGTTGGAAATACTCCTGGTGCTTCCCTCCCAACTCTCTGGCAGCCAGTTCGCCCTGGGCAGGTGATAGTGGTTACTTGGATACCTGCTCTGTAATCACACATGAAACTTCGGAGTTTCTAGGTTGAGTCTTGGTAATTTTATAAACGACCTTCCTTGCTGGCAGGTTTTGTGCATTGGTTAGGACATCAATCAAAGACTGATGAACTTAAAACAGAGACAAGAGAAGCTACTGGGAACTGGGAAGAAGAGAATGTGATACTCGTATGGGGTCAAAGGTGAAAAGACAAGCACAGAGTCTGAACTTTTTTCAGTAGGCAGTAGATAGTGTTTGGAGGGAAGTAAACAGACAGTTCTACCTTAAACACTCCCAGCAAGATCCCAGCAAAATTCTTCACAGACCTCGATAGAACGGTACTCAACTTCATATGGAAAAACAAAACACCCAGGATAGCCAAAGCAATCCTGTACAATAAAAGAACTTCTGGAGGCATCACAATCCCTGACTTCAAACTCTACTACAGAGCTACAGTGCTGAAAACAGCCTGGTATGGATAAGAACAGACAGGAGGACCAAATGGAACTGAATAGAAGACTTGGATATCAATCCACACACCGTGATTTTTGACAAAGAAGCAAAATAAATAAAATGGAAAAAAGAAAGCATATTTAACAAATGGTACTGGCATAACTGGATATCAACATGTAGAAGAATGAAAATAGATCATATCTATCACCACGCACAAAACTCAAGTCCAAAGGGTTCAAAGCCCTCAACATAAAGACAACCACACTGAACCTCGTAGAAGAGAAAGTGGGAAGTACACTTGAACACATTGTCACAGGAGACTACTTCCTAAATGTAACCTCAGTAGCACAGACACTAAGAGAATTAATAAATGGGACTTCCTGAAACTGAGAAGCTTCTGTAAAACAAAGGACACAGTCAACAAGACAAAACAGCAGCCTACACAATGGGGAAAGTTATCTTCACTAACCCCACATCAGACAGAGGTCTGATCTTTAAATATGCAAAGAACTCAAGAAATTGGTCATCGAACAAATAATCCAATAAAAAAAAAATGGAGTACAGACCTAAACAGAATTCTCAACAGAGGAATCAAAAATGGCTGAAAGACACTTAAGTAAATGCTCAACACCCTTAGTCATCAGAAAAACGCAAATCAAAACAACTCTGAGATTCCATCTTACACCTGTAAGAATGGCCAAGATCAAAAACACTGATAGCAACTTATGCTGGAGGGGTTAAGGAGTAAAGGGAACACTTCTGGATTGCTGGTGGGAGCACAAGCTGATACAGTGTGGCAATTTCTTAGAAAATTAGGAAACAACCTTCCTCAAGACACAGCAATACCACTTTTGGGTACATATCCAAAGGATGCTCAATCGTGCCACAGGACATGTGCTCAACTATGTCCATAGCAGCTTTGTTTGCCATAGCCAGAACCTCGAAACAACCCAAATGCCCTTGATAAAGAAATGGATAAGAAAAATGTGGTACATTTACACAATGGAGTATTACACAGCAGAAAAAATAATGACATCTTGAAATTTGCAGGCAAATGGATGGATCTAGAAAACATCATATTGAGTGAGATAACCCAGACCCAGAAAGACAAATATCATATGTACCCACTCATAAGTGGCTTTTAGACATAAAGCAAAGAAAAAACAACCAATAATTCACAATCCCAGAGGACCTAGACAACAAAAAGGACCCTATGAGAGACATCCATGGATCTAATGTACATGGGAAGTAGAAAAAGACAAGATCTCCTGAGTAAATTGGGAGCATGGGGACCTTGGGAGGGGGAGGGGAGAGGAAGGGAGAGGAACAAACAAAACGTAGAGCTCAATAAAATCAATAAAAAAAAAGCGCTCACCCTTCTGAACTGTGCTGAATAGGTTGGAATGGGGGCTGCAGGGAAGACGCTTTCAATGTGTCCACGAGAAGTAAAGAAAGCCTCCGGTCGAAGGAAGAAACAAGCGGTACACAAAGGCACGATAGTTGAAGGAGTCATTTTTCTTACTCCAAAAAGTCAGATGAAAAAATATCTGGCCTAGGCCAGCATTCCTGGGCGAAAACCAGAAGGCAAAAGCCATGAGCCTAGTGCTTGGTTTGTCTCTTGCTTGCTGTGTGGCCAGGATATTTCATTAGAGGTCCTCAACTTGTCACCCAAATAAGGACAGTCCCATAGGTTCACCTCAGAGATTGTCCTTAGAATCAATGGGATACCAGAGGAGTGTAGTGACACAAACTTGCAGTCCTGGCACTTGAAGGGCAGGAGGACCAGAGTTCAAGGTCACCTGTGTCCACACAGTGAATTCTGGACAGCCTGGACTTCATGAGACCACCTGAGTGAGGGTGCCATTATTTAAAACCTCTCCTCAATTGCATGCTCTTAGCATAGCAACCTCAGGGCTTTAACTAGTCAAGTGGAAGCGTAGGCAGCATGGGTTTCCTCTTTCTCTTTTTTCTTTCTTTTCTTTTTTTTTTTGAGACAGGGTTTCTCTGTAGCTTTTTGGCTCCTGTCCTGGAACTAGCTCTTCTAAACCAGGCTGGCCTCGAACTCACAGAGATCTGTCCAGAGATCTGCCTGCCTCTGCCCCCCCCCAGTGCTGGGATTAAAGGCGTGTGCCACCACTGCTCGGCGGGTTTCCTCTTTTTTTCAAACTAGACTTTAGATTTTCATTTAAATTGTGTCTGTGTGTGGAAAGCAGAGTCTAGTCAGAGATGTTCTTCTCTCATTCCACGTCCTATTTTTTTAAGACATGTTCTCTCACTGATGCTGGAGCTCATCAGGTCAGCAAGACTAGCTGGCCAAGGAGTGCAGGGTCCTCCTGTCTGCCTCCCCAGCACGGCCGCTACAGGCACGCACCACCATGCCTGGCTCCTCTCATTGCTGCTGGGGATATAAACACGGGTCCTCATATTAGTGGGGCAATCACTTTGCCAGTTGAGCCATCTTCCCAACCCCAGATTTCAGTTTGGTTTTAGTTTATTTTCAGATTTTCAAAAGAGTGGTAAAAAGATTGGGAGTTCTTATATACCCACTCCTGTGCTCAGAGTCTCCTTGTGTTGTCAGCTTGCAATGGAATTCATTATTGGCTCCAATAATGAATCACCATAGAAAGATTGTGTGTGTGTGTGTGTGTGTGTGTGTGTGTTGGGGAGGGAGGGAGGGAGAGAGAGAGAGAGAGAGAGAGAGAGAGAGAGCTTCTCATGTCCTTTGTGTTGTGATGACGTTACCTTCTGATAACTATAAGTGGCACTTGGGAATAAATGGCATCAAGTCTGCCCTGCCCCATCCCTCCCTGGCAGCAGAGTGACCCAAGGTGGGGTGTGACCTTCCAGGCAGCCTCCCAAAATTCTGGTTTGCTTGCTTGACATCCTTGGCATCTGATTACAAGGTCTTTAGCAATGAAAACAGTTCAAGTCAAAATAGTCAAGCTCCCCAGGCTGTCTGAGCTGTGCACATATTCACGTACTCCTTGGAGAAATACTTGCTGAGCAACTGCTGTGAACTGCATGGCTGCCTGCTCTGCAGATGCAGTAACTAACTGCTGTGAACTGCATGGCTGCCTGCTCTGCAGATGCAGTAACTGCTGTGGACTGCATGGCTGCCTGCTCTGCAGATGCCGTAACTGCTGTGGACTGCATGGCTGCCTGTTCTGCAGATGCAGTAACTAACTGCTGTGGACTGCATGGCTGCCTGCTCTGCAGATGCAGTAACTGCTGTGGACTGCATGGCTGCCTGCTCTGCAGATGCAGCAACAAGCAGAACAGATTGATAGTTCTCACTTCCAGGGCCCTTCCATAACCACCAAAGATACAGACAAAACTGACACTAACAGACAAAATAATTATGTCTCACTATTAATGCTACAAAGCAGAACACCGGAGATGGGACACAGCAGAAGTTGGGACCACACTGGGGAAGGCAGTCTGGGGAGCTCGTGTCTAAAGTTACAAAAAAAAAAACAAACAAACAAACAAACAAACAAAAACCTAAGAAAGAGGAATAAGATCCTAGAGGAAGCAAAGAAAATAAAAGTCACGGAGAGGAGTGTGTGCAAAGACCCCGAGGCAAGAAATCCTAGGAGCAGCGCTGATAAAAAGCTGAGCAGAAGAGAACACAGGAAGCTGGAGAGGTGGGCGTGGGTCCCACCGTGCTGGGTCTCACAGACCTGGATAAAGAGTCTGGAACAATTAAAAGTGTGATGGGAAGATGTTAGCATACTCACCAGGGAGTGACCTGATGAGATTTGGAATGGCATAGCAGCAACAGACAACTCTGTGGAAGACAGCGCATGGAAGACATGGGAATAGCGTTGTACAGGGAGCTGTTGTAATGACCCGTGGACCTGCAATCCTCTGACCACGGCATGCATGTCATGGTGCATCCAGCCTGCGCCATCACACACAGACACACACACACACACACACACACACACACACTAATGAGGACAGTAATGTTGTCATTTAATTAATAGACAAAGGAGCACAATGGGCCCAGTGTCCAGTTCCAGGGGATTCCAACCTTTTGAGGTCAGGAGAGGAGCTAGCCAAAGAGTGAGAAGAAATAGAAATGGCAGACAAAGGAAGCCTGGGGAGTTGCATCGCAGAGCCAGGAAACTAGAAGGTCATCCTTCGTGGCTGGAGGTAAGATGAAAGTGGAGAAGCCTCTGAAAAGGGTCTTGCAGATGTCCTCTTAATGCCACCTGGTTGGGGTGCAGGGCTGGCCTTCCTACCGGTTGGATGATTTCAAGCCCTTGGTGTAGCCTAAAGAGTACTGGAGGCGGATGTGGGCGGTTCTCTCCACTCTGCGCTAAGGAGAGACACTGACTTATGAGTTAAGGAAGATTGCCCCTTGCTCTCCATTTTTAATGGTGGACATGGCTGGCAGCTTAGCTCATAGAACGATGTAGATAGAAAAAACTGATACTAGGGGAATAAAAGCCTTCGAGAAAGCAAAAAGAGGGAAGGTCAGGACCGAGTGGAGAGACCCTGGCTCTGTCAGGAGCAAGGACACCTCCACGGTGAGAGAAACGGTGATTATCTCAGGAGAGCAAGTTTGAGAGTCAGAAATGACCACATGGAAGGAGTCATATTGGATAATATATGATTTTGTTCTCTTTAATGGGTACAACTGACATAGTTATAGAGGATAAATATGTAATATAGTTCTGTTCTTCTTTTATAATTTATTTTATTTTATGTGCATTGATGTTTTGCCTGCATGTCTGTCTGTGCAAGGGCATCAGGTCTCGGAGTTACAGACAGTTGCGAGGTGGGTGTTGGGAACTCAACCCGGGTCCTCTGGAAGAGTGGCCCATGCTCTTAACCGCTGAGCCGTCTCTCCAGCTCCTATAGTTCTGTTCCGACCACCTTTCAAGTGACAGCTAATTCTGAGTGGGGAAAAAAAATGCAAATTTGCCATTTTAGAATATATGAAACTTTATTAAAAAGAGAAATAGTGCGACAAAACTACTTTGTGGTTTGTTTTCATTAAAAAAAATAAATGAAAAAGGAAAAAGGACTTTGACAATTAAACAAGTTTTTGACTTACTAAAGGAAAGCCGTAGGAGCTCACCGTACTTCTCATGTAATCGTTCAGCCTACCATGCATAAACTCCAATAAGCCACAAAATCACGCTGTCAGTGGTTAGCAGGTCAGGTTCAAAGTCGTGTGGACGCCCTGTTTGACAGGGCGTTCAAGCAGACTACAACAGAATTAGCAGTAGCATCCGGCTTATATAAGACTTTCTATCAATTTCCCCTCACCAAGAAGATTAAAATAAAGCACGAGAGATCCCTTCACCAGAGTGTTTATTAGGCCCTACTAGTTCACCTGGACACTCAAGTGACCTCCTGCTAAGGCAGGTCTAACATCATATGTCTGGCCACGGCATCCCAGGGCAGCTTGTCCTGAGCCAAGGTAGTTTCCCAGTCTAGTAATAAACAATGTTGCTTTCATCAGTCTTACATGTAACCTCTAGGGCCCCTTGGAGAGGATGCACTGTGTCCTTTCATCAATCTTACATGTAACCTCTAGGGTCCCTTGGAGAGGATGCACTGTGTCCTTTCATCAATCTTACATGTAACCTCTAGGGTCCCTTGGAGAGGATGCACTGTGTCCTTTCATCAATCTTACATGTAACCTCTAGGGTCCCTTGGAGAGGATGCACTGTGTCCTTTTCTCCATAGTCTTGTTCGTTGTTTCCTGATTGTGTGAGTCTTGGCAGCTATAATACTTATTTCAAAAACTGATCTCATGGTTTAAAAACTGCCAGGACACCCCTTTCTAGCTGCCCTCCATCCTCTCAAGGCTATGTCTTTAACAAGCATGGAATACAGGATTTTAAGAGATTTTCCCAGCCAGTCAGTCGCATTGATGTATGCCTCCTGCCGTCCCTCACATGATGAAACTGTAACTTTCACAGAAAATGGAGATGTGGAAAAATGCCCCCCAAATGAATGAAAAGTCAGACTGAGGGTTCAGGCCCTGACAGGGAGTTCTGGCTTACCGTGAAGAAGACAAACCTTCTCCATCACTGATTCTAGCCCTCCCTCATCCTGAAATAAGAACCCTCTAGTTGAGTTTTGAAAATAGACGAAGCCATGGAGACATGTGGTAAAAATGTAGCATGAAGTGAATTGTAAACGTTCAAGTATTCCTACAGGTTGGATTAAAAACAGCAGCAATGAAATAAATAACCATATAACTTTGGCTTGTATCACAGACAATGCACAGGCTCTCTGTATCAAAGGGGGAAAGGCCTGGAGAGCTACTGGAAGCCTCAGAGAGACTCATGTGGTCCAAGCTCATACTGACTTGCACATTCCCACCAACTCTTCAGAAAGTTGTTCACCCTGGAACAGCTGAGGGGATGATTTCACACGTCAGTGTGATTCCAGACAGACAGATGTCTGAGGCTCTCTCGTACCCCCTAGGAGCTTCCCATCTAGAAACCTTGGTGACTGGCTGAGGAAGCACCATTTGATTTAAAGCCATGAAAGTATTTCTCAGAGGGTACCCCCCCCCCCCCCGAGTGAGTTGTGCACAAAACAGACTGGTGGCTGGCACTTCTCAAGCCAGTGCATTCTCTTTTTTCATGTATTTTCTACCTGAGAATCATTCACAGCCGTTAAAATAAATAAATAAATAAAAGCACATTGCTTTAGATGGCATTCCAGAGGCTCAGAAGCCTGATCTAGGATACAGTGTCAAAGTTCCTTGGTGAACAATGCATCGGTCCAGTGTCCCTGTTGGCCACTGTGCGGCCAGTCACAGAGCCCGACCACTCTCTGCCGAGAAGGCCGGAGCATTCACAGAGCATCTGTGGGGAGTGCACAGGACTGGACTTCCCTGTAAGCTGTCTGCCTTCTCACAGAGCGGAGTCTGAGGGAGAGAATCACAGTAGCGACCAGAAGGAGGAGTCCCAGGATGAAAAGGATGATTAGGGCTGCCTTGGCTCCTCTTGGATGCAGATTCTTGCCGAAGAAATAGAGGTTTTCCTTGCCAGGTTGTTCTGTGAGAGAAGGAAGTGAGGCATCAGGTACTTGCCTCTCCCAAGGAGTCAAACACTGGGATACTCACATAGGGTTTGGAGAAGGTGTCCTTACCTTTGGAGGGCACTGTGATTGCATGGGATCCTGCTCCAGAAGGGGACTTGGTAGAATATGGAGTCCTGTTGTCTGGACAAAATAAATGCACACATGCATACATACATACATGCATACACACATACATATATGTGCGTGTGTGTGTATAAATGTTTATAAATAGAGATCCTTTTCATGGTATATGAAAGCCATGTCTTTGGACAAGTAAGGGCTTTGCCCCCCACCCCATTTCTGTCGTCTTTCTTGAATACCTACTGGACTGTTTAACACCAGTATCAAGTGCCGCCTTCTCTACTTTCTGAGTCTGCTCATCCACTGAGATCCCTCTTTAGATTATAGCATCTTATGCCTTGGCTCATGCCCCAGACTATCAAACATGCCCTCCTCCTCTGCTTCCTCCTCCTCCTGCCTCTGGACCCTGTACTCTGCACTCTGTTTCTGCATATCTTTCTCCATGTGATTACACATTCACCTATTTGTCTCTCTTACTTGACTCTGAGCCCCTTGGGGTCTGTACCTGTGTTTTTCCTCATGCCTCCTGTTTTCCAGATCTATGGGAGGATTGGTGCCATGAACTGGCATCACTGACAGACAGTACCTATGTTCCTGAGGACAGTGTAGGTGGTCTCCATGCCAGCATGAATGTGGTCAGATACATGGCAATGCAGCAGCCATGTCCCTGGGTGATCAGCAAACAGCTCAATGGTTTGAAATGTCCCAGGAAAGAGATCATACACATCTTCTCGGTAGAAATTATCTATCTGAAAACATCAAAAGACATGTCCTGTGGCTTCTTTTGTTCAGCATGGTAAGAAGAAAAAGAAGAGTGAAGAAACTCAGTAAGTAGAAGGAAGGAATTAAAAAATAGCAAAAGTCAAGAAAAGCAGGATCAGAGCACAATAGAGATGAAGAAAGGTAAAACTGTTTTTTTTTCTTAACAGATCAATTTGGTAAACTTGCAGCGATGACCATCCACAATGGCCCCAACACCTCAGTGTAAAACAAGGCCAGTGCAGAGCAAACTGACCCAGAAAAAAATGACACAGGCACAGCATTCAAAGCACAGGTGTAACCAGGGGCATAAGCACTCTAGTGTGTTTCCCTGGGGGAGGAAAAACTGTACCACCTCATCTAGAACAGTTGGACAGATTCTTATAAAATTAAACACACACTTATGGCGCCCAACACTGGGCCTAAATTTCAGATAGGGCCTGAGAAAACTGAAAAACACAAAAACAAATATGGCTCCTTTGAGAGGCGTTGCTGTGCAGAAGAGCACTTGAGCAGCTAGGGCACTAAATAGAAACAGCAAGCTAAGTAAAAACATGTGCCATAGTGTGATCAAAAACTTCCTAGAGCAGCTCCCAATTAAACAAGGCTCCCAGTTAAACCAAACCCATGGGCTTAAGGTTCAGCTCTCAAGGACCCAAGGAGTGGGCAAAGCCAACCACTAGAGTCACAGGGAGAAGGCTCTAGATGCTTCTTAGTAGTTTAAGGCTTGGCTCATGAGATCAGAGAATGTTACAAATATACAGTAAAACAGGTCCAGACCATCAGAACCTTCAAACGGGTTACACTGTTCATGGATGCTTAAGAAAGAAAAGAAAATGGGTACAGACAATCTTAGGAAGAAATAGTTTTAAAATAATTACTTAAAGTCTTTAAGTAAAGAATAAAGTAATATATAAAAAAGAATAAGCTATATAAAGATAGAAAATATACAGGGCCTTTGGATCTTGTATGGTGTTTTGTTGACCTTGATATTTTTGAATGCTGATCAGTGAATGACAACTTTTGAGAGACACTTGATTGTAAAATGAACTGTTGAATTAAAGCAGCTTAGATACTTCATGGATATCTTAACTTTAAAATGGAATTAAGAAAATATTTTGCAATGGGGCAGAGTTTGTGCTCTTGTTTCCATAAGAAATAAAAGGCTATGGATTTTTTTAGATTAATAGAGACCATATTTGATTGGAGGAGACCCCCTGAAAATATTGCTACAGACACTAAGAAATAAACCTAGAAAATCTACAATATAAGTGATGTATATGCTGATCTCTTGACATAGGAACAACTCTAAGACAGGCTAAGACATGGTAAGTCTTGTTGGGTACAGAATCCTCATGACTTATTATTACATATGACATAGATAGAGGTTTGGTTATATACCAAACAAACTTATAAAGTTAACATAAAACAAAAAATACCTTTGACTGTCTTTTGTACAATGCACAGTCCATATTTGTGTTAATGAAGACATTTATGTTCCCTTTGAAAGTTTGTGTGTTTTCAGAGTAAGAGGAACATGAAACTGGGTGGCTCAGGTGATCCAGCCTCTCAGAGTGTCTCTTTTGATGATTCCTCAAGGCTGCTAGCTGAGATGGTCCAGTCTCACAGACTATTCTAGTAAGGACTTCACATAAGACTTGTACTTTCCCCTTACACAAAGATTAGACAACAAATGCTATAGCTAGTTTTCTTAGGAGTTGACCATTCCCTCAATTTTCTCAGACAACATTCTCAGACAACAGGAAGCAGTCTAGAGAATGCAACACCCATATTCCCAAGAGGAGGAGTGGGTGGTATCTGGTCACTTGGTGGTTTATGGATATTTGTCATCCTTCAGTGGAGATATAGGAATATAAGATAAAAACAACTATTTATCTCAAATATTTTACATTGTTATGGATATATATATGTACAAATTTAAGGTTATTTTTGTTATACCATATGTTTCTACTCTTATTTAAGGTATTGTACCTATGCAACTCATTTAAAAATGTAATACAACGCTCTAGTTTTTAAAAGCCATTATTACAAACTGTTTAGGACAATTAAAAATGCAGGAGAGTAGTCATCTATAACATCAAACCTGTAGTCATGTTAGTCATGTTTTTGAGGTTAAATAGATATATTTTAGATAAATAGCTAAGCTTCAAATGCTTCAGAGACTTATATAATATGGCATTTAAGATGTTTAATAATCTAAGGCTTTTCGTGATAGTGAGATACATCTGCTCCTGGCAGCAACAATCTACTTCATAAAAGAATGATGAGTGTCAAAGAATCTCCAGTCAGCCAGCTGTGTCCATCATTTCTATAGTTTAAGAAATTGCTTGCTCTACATTTCTTGTATACTCAGGTAATATTATATCTTTCTGTGACTCTGATGGAGTTGAAGACTAGATAGTTATAGTTTGTCTTGTTACCAAATTCAGAAAAGAAACTTACCTAAGAGATGTAAAGCTTATTAGATTGAGAAGCATAAAAGCTTAAATTGTTTATCTAAGAAAATGTTTTAAGGTCTAAAAAGATAATATTGGGTTGGCAATACAAGTTAGGATAGGAAGTAAATTTGGTACATAACTCTGGACTCACCAAGATCGGATAGATAATGGAGTACTTTCTCAGAATTTGTTAAATGCAAATGAGCTGGATATTGTAAATGCAATTCTTATTTGATAATTGTTCTTATTGTATGTAGTTTTACTGTGTTAAAGCTAAATGATTCTTTTTGTTAGACAAAAGGGGGAAATGTTGCAGAATATTTATTTAATTATGTAAAGATGTGTTGCATTTGTTTATGTTGCAGAATAGCTATTTAATTATACAAAAATGTGTTGGATTTAACTATGAAGAGATGTGTTGCTGTTTTACCTTGACTGCCTAAGGTACCTGATTGGTCTAATAAAAAGCCAAATAGCCAATGGTGAGGGAGGAGGTATAGGCGGAACTTCTGGGCAGGGAGACTAAGTAGGAGGAGGAATTTAAGCTCCAGGAAGAAAGAAAAGGAGATACCAGGGCCCAGCCAGACATGGAGAAATCAACAAAATAGGACATACAGAATAAAACAAAAGTAAAAAGCCACAAGGCAGAACGCAGATAAAGAGAAACATGTTAAATTAAGTTAAACATGTGGGACAAACCTAAACTAGGCTGAGCATTCATAATTACTAAGTTTCCATGTCTTTATTTGGGAGCTGGTTGGTGGCTCAAAGAAAATTCCAACTCCACCTTTACTACATGGTTTAGCAACTCAGCACATTTTGTCTAGGAAATAAAGACTTGGATTCATGCATAAATGTGTGCATCTATTTACAGTGACTTTGACTCTCCTTGGAGACCCTCTCACAGTTCTCATCGGGGAAATTAATACATGGCACTGTGTCCTCATGATGGACTGCAACTCTGTGAAACAAAGTTGTCACATGTACGAGATGCATGAGACCCAGCACCTGTGCTAACAAAACAGGCAGATGTGAGATAATGCAAGTTGCTTGGCTTCTACACAAGAGATATATGTAGCATTATTAATAAAAACCCAGAGAGAAATATTGGGGTTCAACCTGAAGGTCAGAAAAACAAAACAGCCAGCCATTGGATCTTACCTCTACTTCAGGCTAATATGGTGATCCTGCCTCCAGGAATCTCAGAATGAGACTGAGAGCTGTTTCCTCCCATTTTATATTCCTCTTAGGGCTGGGATTAAAGGCCTATACCACTACCGCCCAGTTTCTATGGCAAACTAGGGTGGCTACTGGGATTAGAGGTACGTGTCACCACTGTCTGGTCTGTAAGGCTGATCAGTGCAGCTATTTTATTCTCTGAACTTCAGATAAGCTTTCTTTCCTAAAATACAAATGAAATATTACTACAGATATAGTCTGTGAAATTTATTTTAATTTCATTTTAGATTTTAACATCTGTGTTGTGTGTGCACGTGTGTTTGTGTATGTATGTGCGTGTATGTTCGTAAGAATGTCGTAGTACATGTGTGGAGGTCAGAAGACTGCCCTAGGGGCTTGCACTGTGGATCCTGTTGATCCTCGCACTGTGGATCCTGTCGATCCTCGCACTGTGGATCCTGAGGGCCAAACTCAGGTCATCAGCCTAGCAGGACAAGCACCTTTGCCTGATGGGCCATCTGGAAGGCCCAGGAAGAGGAATCTTTTGTTGCAGTTTGGGAGGCTCGGAGCCCAGGATAAAGAGATCTGACCTGGTACATGCTTCTTTGCTGCACTGTCCCGTGGCTAAAGGCACAAGGACACAATGCAGAGAGCAGCAACTCAAGTTTGCAGCCTCGGCAACATGACCGGCATCTCTCTATTCATGAGAATTCCAGCCTGAAACGGATCCCAGCCATCAGGCCCCAGCTGCCCACACAGATGGGACTTGGGATCAAGTCTCCAACATGTGATTTGGGGGGAAGCACATTCAGATCATAGCAGAGACAGAAATAGAATGGTGTTAGCCAAATGTTCACCCTGGGTGCTGAAGCAACCTACAGGGGTAGTAGGGTGGGGAAGGGTGGGTGTGATGGGGATTCTCTGCTTTAATTGCTGGCTAGATCACTGTGCTAACAACAACAACAACAACAAAAAGAATCTTACAGTAAGTGGAATTTTATGCAATATGAATCAAATCTTCGTTTAAAACATACATAATGTATAGATGAGCTTTTTATAATGTTATGATTTTTTACTTAACATTTAAAATGTGTATTGAATAATGAACTTTCTGAAAACTCTTCAACCTGTGACACTCTAATCACTGTTGGCAACACCTGACTGCTCTGAAACAGACATTTCAGTAGATTATTGCTGACTCCTGTGCACTAGCGTGGGCTGGTTCTGCTGCCTCGTGTATCAGATTTGACTATATTGCCTCTTGTCAGAAGCACCAGAACCTGAGATGTTTATAGACTTTATCCCTAAACATTGATTCATCAGGTCTGGGGTGAGGCGTGTTCTTTAAACAGCTCCAAAGGTGATTCTACCGTGCGGTCAGCATTGCTCACATGGCAGAAGGTCGCACGCGGTGAATCCCAGCTCTCGGACAAAAGTCAAGATGAAGCTGCTCAAGCTGGAGCTCGAAAGGTCTCCTTTACTAGACAGGGCTGTTTTATTAACTGGTCAAGGAGAACAAGAAGTAGAGATGGCAGGGAAGGGAAAGAAATAAGGAGGGGAGGGGTAGGGAAGAGGAGAGGAGGAGAAGGCATGGGAGAGGAGGGAAGGGAAAAGAAGAGAAGGGAAGGAACAGGAAGGGAAGGGAAGGGAAGGGAAGGGAAGGGAAGGGAAGGGAAGGGAAGGGAAGGGAAGGGAAGGGAAGGGAAGGAGCAAGGAAGCCCCAAACACATGGGAGTTCATAGACAGTGTTAAGAGCATACTCCACATTGCTCACAATTATGGCCAGACTACTGACGGCAAAACTCTCTCTGAAACTCAGAGAGGCTGGTGGTTTACAAGTAATGATATAGACATAAACATTAAGAAACACAGGGAGAAGGGAAGCCACTCTGTTCTAGTGTCTAATGAGTCCCTCTTGACCTATTGACAGCTAACCCCCTTCCTCTCAGAAATGCCCTAACTGTTCCCTCAGTCTCCCCCAACACTTTCCCAATACTTACCTTGAACAGAAAGCTCTCTGCATGGTAATGGATGGTGTGTATGTCCACTTCGCTTCCTATTCCCAGCAAATACCAGTTAGTCATTGTGTCTTCTGTCATTATGAGACCAGGAAGGTTTCCAAATATCTTGCCATTAATGGCTAAAAAGATGAAAATAAGATAGCCTCAGGTCAGTGGTAGACAGGTACCCTTCACCCCGATGGTAGAAATGGTTCAAGGTCTAGGCTATTCGTATTTTTATCTGCCAGACAGATGGGAGCAGACCTCCCTCACGTGTCAATGACCCCACCATTCTAGATCCAGAATTCAGATAACCACGCAATCTTCTCATGTAGGGATATGGGAAAGTTTCATCCCAGTTTTTCTTTCAGAATTGCATCGCAAGTAACATGGTGCTTGTCACTTATACCACAGGCCTCTTCGGGAAGCCAACTGCAAGAGTGCTAGGAGAAGCCAGATTCAGATTTCTCCCATACTATACACGAGTGAACCAAGCCACAAAGAAACTAGCACATACATGTATGTGCAAAACTTATGTGTATAAATATATATGTTATATATATTTATATAAATAAATATATATAAATAAATCACACCACACACACACATGCACGTGCTGAATCCATTTGAATCTATGTCTACTGTGCTCTTAATGATTCACTTTCTGAGAACAAGAATAAGCCCAACCGAGTCTCTTAAAAGGGCACGAGGCAGGCTGCACAGGCCTCACTGTGAGCTAAGCAGGCTGAGCTTGCAGTGCTGCCTCTGCCCACTGCTTCCTACCAGCCTTCCAGTCTGTGGACCATAACACAGCCAAGTCAGGGAGCTCTACTTGCTGCAAGCTGAGAACATGCTGAGGGGCTGCAGAGATGGGTGAGAAAGAGTGTCTGGATGGGCGATCCTGCCACGGAGTTCTACTCCACAAAAACCTGGCGCAAGGTCCATCTTTAAATGCAGATCTTGGTGAGAGAGTGAGTGTGTCCTTGCACACACGTCACTCCTGCCCAAACTATCAAAAAGCGAGCTTCTTTAAGTGGCACCCAATTCAGTAACACACTCACATGAAATAAAATTTGTGAGTGACATTTCATGTACCAAAGAATTAACCCAAATCCTTAATTTTGACCACACGGAAGCTGCGATGGATTCACATATAAACTTGTCAATAAGTGGTAACTGGATCTTTAAAAAAGTGACTTCTTCACAGCCTCAAGTCTCAGAGGCAGTTAAGACCAAAGAAAAGGCGCAGAGCCTCAGTGGTGAGGCTGGTTCACTCCTGAAAGGGCTTCAGAGGGCTCTCTGCAGGTGTCCCTGGAGGAGAGGAGGTTCAGAGGTGGGGCCCGGGTCTCAACAATGGCCTGTCTCAGCAGCAGTCTCTCTTTAAATGCTCGCGTAGCGTACCGTGCATTTTGTTGCTCTCTTCAAAATCATCAGTGCGCCTGAAATCCCGTGGATCTTTGTTGAGATACTTCTTAATATTGTCATCCAGATACCACGATTCATTCTCATCAAACACCAGGAACAAGAGAGCAAACTCATAGTCCACGTCACTTCTTCTTCCCTTCTCATTCAGTACCCCTTCTCGGCATGTGATGAGAGGCCCCATCAAGCCACTGTATGTGTCCTGGAAGGATAAAATGACCAACATTGATGAGCAATTAAATGTGACATCCTTGCCACCCGCCACCCTTGTAGTGTGGACACCACCTGCTCGCTCGCCCTGGCTCATTCATCACCGGTTGGAATTTGAATAACACAAGTACTCCATATATTTGAGATGCATAATTGAATCATCAAATAAGTTTCCCATGCTGCTCATGTATAAATACACTTTTCCAAATGACCTGTGTGCTGATCTCCTGAACTCCAAGAATTAATTCCTAATATCTAAGGTGCTGCTGAGAGAGCAGAAGGTGAAGAGAATGCCCCACTTTAACAACGATTACATTTTGCATAGGATATGACTCTGGTTTGGGCTTTGGTTTATGTCATTTGATTAAACGCTACTGCAGTTTTACATACAACAGGTTCATAACTCAAAGTCGGCATTGAATCTTTGCTTTTTATTTCTCAGACTATTTATGATCCAGAGATTCTGCAGTTTTAGTTAATCATGGAGTGTCTTCTATCCCTGAACCCCAACCTTTCTTCTAACATGAGCAGCCTGAGAAACGGCTCAGCCAGGAAAGACCTGCCACCAAGCCTAGTGACCCAAGCCTTATCCCTGGGACCCACAAAGTAGAAGTAGAGAACCTGACCTTTACGTATGTGCTGTGCCATGTGCATGTGTTTATGCCCACATGCATAAATGTAATTAAAAGGAAAAGATTTCACACCTCCCAAAATAAAAAACAAAATCTATTGTGGGACACTTGTTTCCCTCCAAACTAGCATATTCTCACATGATTCAGATTATCTTGGAGGTTCTATATTTGGAAATTAAATAGTATTTCATTTGTATATTCCTATACCAGCAATTGGAAAACTTGAAATAGTTATTAAGCATTATATACTAGTTTGGTTTTTTTTTTTTATGCTTTGTGGGTCATACTGCCTCTATTACACCCATGGGTGGTACTGATGTGTAGATGCAGCTGGATTTGGCTAGTGGACTATTGTTTGAGACCCTGTTCTATGTCATGCCCCTTTTACATGTGCCCACAGAATGGGAGTGGCTTCAACCTTGCAACCAGCCTGGTTCCTCTTTCCACCTTACCTTCACAAAGTTTGCTGTGGAATAGTATACCCATGGGATACAATTAGGATCAGAGGGTCCAGGACCTGATCTCTTGGGGACATTCCATCTGTAAGTTTTTATTTCCCCTGACATTAAATAGAAAATCGAAATTGGTTATTAGATTTACCTGAAGAATTACACACAGATCTTTATACGCTCTAGTCAGTGAAGATAATTTCTCGCTTGCCAGACATGTTCTTACTAAAGTCATTCACACCTGATTCCTACGGTCTTGAACTGGTATGGGCATCTCTGTGATTTCCCTTAGGTTTGCTATTTCTATTGTTGACTAACATCCAGGATGTAAAGATGTATTTCGCACTCCACTATTCATCCTGCTTGACTTTGGCACACTTTGTCCTCCAGGGTCCCATCTTTGCCACTGATACTGTGATGATTAACCCTGATTGCCAGCTTGAGAGGCTCTCCAGTCACCTAGGAGACAGTGTAGGCGCACCTACGGCACCTGATCTAGTTAGACCCTGTGCTCTACGATCTAGATAACAAGTTACCCAGATCAGGGTAACCGTTGAGCTTATCTGGGAGGAAAAATCTTGATTTGGTTAACTGAGGTGGCCCTGTCTCATGGGATGGGATCCTAGACAGAATAGAAAGGGGGCAAGCTGAGAACCAGCATCCATCTCTCTGTTTCCCAACCACTGATGAGAGATGACCCACCACCTCACGTCCCTGCTACCCTGACTCGACAGAAACTGTGACCCGGAACTCTTTCTTTCTTAAGTTTCTTCACCAGAGTCTTTGGAGAGTGGCAGAGTCTTGCCATATAACCCGGGATGTCTTCAAACTCACCATCCTCTTGCGTTGGCTTCTCAACTGCTTAGCATGTACTGCACATCTGACTGGAATTTTCTGTTTAACTGATATTTGACAAACTACTTAATTTCACTGATTTAAAGTTTCCTTATCAGCATACTAGGTTAGTCTCCATATTTTGAGATTTTTTTAAAGGATTAATTGAAATTATGTAATTAAATACATGGAGGCGGTGTTTCATACTCTGGGTGGTTAATAAATGTTAATTTTTTTGTTTGTGTTTTTGTTGCCTGAAACAAAGCCTCCCTGTGTGGCACCGAGGAAAGACAAAGCAGCAGGAAACAGGGGACAGAGAAGGGAACAAAGTCCCTCAGTCCCACGGTTTCATGTATGAAACAACAAACTTGTATGATCAACAAAACCCATTATGTAGGCCCGCTTGGCGGAATCCATACTCCGTTTTCTGAGAGATAGCTCAAACAAGAGGGTGACCAGCTAAAGAGCCAGGCTTAAGGATGTCTTAAACTCCATGACCTTTGAATATCCTTATCAGTACCCCTCATAAACCACACACCACCTTTCGGTTTCATCTACAAACGGAGAGGAAGTTCTCTACAGTGAGAGAACTGAGTAAGCAGGATCACTGTAAACTGAATCTTTAAACTTTGCTTAATCTTTGAACCTGGTTGTAAATTACAATGTTTGGACAACATGATATCAGAGGCTACAAAACCATGTGCTCAGCGAGGGCTAAGATACTTCAGTGTGAGCCTATCTCCTGAGAAGCCCAGCCTAACCCCTCGGCAATGTATAGATACTTCAGTGTGAGCCTACCTCCTGAGAAGCCTACCCCAACCCCTTGGGTGTGTGTGGCCCTCTTCTTAATAAACTCTAATTTTGCTTCCTGTTGATGCCTGCTACACCCACACAGAGGCTTCTGGAA
Organism: Microtus oregoni; assembly: GCF_018167655.1. Classification (NCBI taxonomy): domain Eukaryota; kingdom Metazoa; phylum Chordata; class Mammalia; order Rodentia; family Cricetidae; genus Microtus; species Microtus oregoni. Next base: position 32,285,400 of record NW_024543067.1, read on the forward strand.
AGGACTCCTCCTTGAGCTGCGTAGGCAACAGTGTCTCGTCAGGGGTAAGAGGTCAACAGGCCTCATCTCCCACTGTTGCTGACAGACTAAACTAGCCCTAGCCTTGAGAACTCTCACCTGACCCTCCTGAGTACTCATAGGCACACACCACCACACCTAGCTGACTTTTTTATGCTCTAAAAACAAGTGTACACACCCACTATGAGTAGGTACCATATCTATACATCACTGGGGCTGACCCAGGATCATACCCTGAGTCAATATATTCATATTAACTAGCATGGTAGCCACATTGCAGAAGATTCAACTGGAACCGTGTTCTAAGTCATGAGCTCCTTGGACTATCTACACCCCGATCCCATCTGATCAGAACGACGAACCGTTGCCTTAGTGTATGTATACAAAGCAAAACAGAAGTGATGCATTCATGGAACTCCCTTTTCTTCTGCTGTAACAGTGGGCAGGGATACAGCTTCAGGTGTGATGTCTACGATCTCTTTGAAGTCCTTTGCCTTGTGAAAGACTAGACAAAGAGCTGAATTTAGCGTCAGAAAGGCAAGTGGCTGCAGGTGCTCTTTAACCTGGACTAATCTGTTGTTTGCCCAGTGGCAAAGGAAAGGATTTCGGTAAATGTTTGATGCATGAATGGTTGTGGTAGTCTGAATGAGGTTAAACCTTGTTCCCTTTTGGTAAGACTGTCTGGGGAGTCATGGACCCTTCAGGAGGTAGGTCTTGCTGAGAAATACATCTCTGGGGGTGGGCTTTGAGAGGTCATAGTCTCGCCCCACTTTTAGCTTTCTCTGTTGCTTATGTTTGAAGTATGAATTCTCAACTTCCCATTCCAGATGCCTCCTCCAACATTACGGAGCTTTTCCCTCTGGAACTGCGAGCCCAAATAAGTCCTTCCTTTTCTAGTGCTAAATCGCAGCAACAAACAGCAACAAACATAATGGCTCCATTTCAAAAGAACAAAATTGAGAGGGGCTGCTTACTTTTCAGTTTAAAAACATATTTGTTATCGCTGTATGTGTGTATATGTACGTGATGATGTGCGTGAGAGTACAGGTGGTGTGTGTCATGGCACACATTGGTCAGAAGACAACTTTCAGGACTCAGCTCTTGCCTTCCCCTTTATTGAGGCTGGGGCTCTTGCTGTCTCTGCTGTGGGATATACTTGAGGCTGCCTGGCCTACAGCTTCTCACTGATTCTCTTGCATCTGCCTCTCATCTCACTGTAGGAGTGCGGGGATAGCAGGCGCACACGGAGTGAGGGGATAACAGACATACACTGAGAGCGGGGATAGCAGACGCACACTGAGAGCGGGGATAACAGACGCACACTGAGTGTGGGGATAGCAGACCCACACGGAGTGCGGGGATAGCAGACACACACTGAGAGCGGGGATAACAGACACAAACACCGCATCTAACTTTTCACATGAGTTTCAGGGACTAAGCTCAGGTCAGACTCAACAGACACCTCACCAAGGAAGGCATGCAAAGGGCAAGCGTGTAATGAAAAGATGATCAAAATCATATGCCATTGGGGCACTGCCAGCTAAGGCAGTGAGTCCATACCACCATGTGCCTGTTGGAATGACCAAAGGTTAAAACAGAAAATTCTGGTAAGGATATGGGACAAGAAGGCCCTCTCATTCAAGGTAGGAACAGTGTACAGTCACTTCTGAAGACATTTTGACAGTTTCTTTAAAACTACCATATTCTCACCACACAACTCAGTGGGCGTATTCCTTAGCATGTACTCAAAGGAGCTGAATATTTATAACCATACACTAACCTTCATGTGAATATTTCAAAAAATTCTCCACCATTTAGAACTTTTCATAATCTATGTTCCTACTGAAATGGCTCATTGTGTCTCCCTTCTCTCCCCTCAGCTCATCTTGGTCACGTCAGAGAACTGTGTGGTGAAGGGGTCAGGTCCTGGAGTCAAACAGAGTTGCCACGGTCATTCATCCAGGGCCTGGTCTAGTGATTTGCTATTCTGTGCCTTCATCATTGGTTGAATGGCCATAGCCATGCATATTTCATGAGTTGTAAAGGTAAAACGCTCCATTTTAACATACTCGGATGGGGTACATCTTCAAATTTGGAACATGTTATAGTTTAATTAAAAGTGCATTTTCTTTCCCTGTTTTAATAACAGATAAGACAACAATGGACACTATGACTAATGACTTCTGAACTGACAAAATGGTGTCTGCATTGTGGGATCACTGTTAGGATGGATTATGGGTGTTTTGTTGTTACTTTTCTGTTTCAAATGTTGAAAATGATCTCTGACCCAAGGTACCGCTCAGTGGGTTCACCATTGGTGTTCCCATTGTATGAAGAGCACATACCCTAGGGACTAGGCTGTGACTGAGACACACCTAGGACGTCATTCAAGACCCTCGGAGACCAGAAGAGGAGATCTCGGTGACCTACCTCATCAGGATGCAGCAGACCTTGCGTGTGACTTACCCGGCTGTGTAACAGGCACTTCGAGACGCTTCCCACTATCCGAGTCCTCCACACCCTGGGCTGTGATGGAGTAAGGCCGACTAGCTTTGTTCTTGAAGATGATGAGGATGGAGTCCCCCACCTCAGCATGGATCATGGGGCCTAAAGCAAAACACAGCCAGGACATCACAAATATTATGTCATGCTTAGCAGTGGGGCCAACCTGAGTCCAAATTCTCCCTCCTTCCCTTAACAGAAGACCTCGGGTGAATCATGTAATCAGAATCTCAGTTTTCTCATCTGCAGAATGGCTTCACGAGGACTACTCCCACAGGACTATTAAATGGCATTGTATAGGTTTTGTAGAGTTTATTTCTCTCAACGAAGCCAAGTACTCAGGAAATGCTTAGCTTCTTGCTGCTCAGGAGCAGCAGTGTTTCATTGTAAGCTGTGATCCTTTGGATGGGAAGTGTCCTCCGTAGTCTTGGTCTCCAGTTGGTGGCACTGTTTGGGAGGTTTAGGTGGTTTAAACTTGCTGGAGTATGTCAGTAGGGGTGAACTTTGAGATTAAAATCTCCACATCTCCAGTCTGCTCGCTCTAAAAGTTTGCCCTGTGTCTGCCCTGAAAGATGCGAGCTCTCGGCTTCCTGCTCTTGTTGCCTCCTGCTGTCTCACCTCCCTGCCATGCCAGACCCCTACCCTCTGGAAGCAGAAGCACAGAAAAGCCCATCCTTCTCCTGGCTGTCTTGGTCATGGTGTTTCCACAGGAACAGAAGACTGACGAATGCTAATGCAGTGTGAAACCTTGAGGGATCAAAATCGTTGATGGCTTAGTAAATGGGGTTGATATTAATAATGAGCTACCATGAAACAATGGGTAATAAAGGGACTTAGGGTAGCAAAGCCATGTTGCATGTCTGGTGCTGACTCTCGACACGTGGGTCACTAATGCACACCTGGTGCTAACTCTCAACACATGGATATCGTGATGGTTAGTTTAAATGTCAACTTGACCCAGCCTAGAATCAACTGAGAAGGGTCTTGGTGAGGGGTTTTCTAGATCTTACTTGTGCTCTTGTCTGTGGAGATGGTCTTGACTGCCTTGGCTGACTGAAGAAGACACAGCCTGAAAGTGCACAGCTCTGCTCCTTGGTCTGGGGCCCTGGACTGTATGCAAGTAGAAAGCTCCCTGAGCACTCGGCATGCATTCCTTCCTCTCTGCTCTTGAATGTGGAGTGTCTCAGGCTCTCCATCAGATAGACTGTAGCCTGGAGATGTGGGCTAACACAAACCCTCGTCTATCTAGGTGGCTTCTGTCAGGTTTTGGTTTCTTTGTTTGTTCTATCACAGCAACAGAAATGAAATTAGGCCAGATGCCCTGAGCACACAATGCTCTCCGGCCTCTCTTGTGGGCTTCTGTGTCCACGCAGAAGGAACTGCCCCTGCAGGAGAGATTGTGCCTGACAAGTGGTATCTTCCTCATGCCAAGTGCCTCTTGCTTTGCAGTGCTAGGGAAACACCCCAACAAGATGCAGTGAGGGGCTCACAGTCATCTTCAGACTCCCACTGCAGAAGCATCTGCCACCTGAGCCCAAAGGTTACAGCTTGGGCATTTGGTGTGTTCTACGTTCATCCAGACATATGCCCTTGGAGGGTTAACAGTGTGGCAACACCCATTCATTTGTCACTGAAGCAAGCTACGCCTTTGATCCTGAGGAACACGGATAAAGTCATTAATACATCTAAAGTTTGTTGAACTACGGTTCTCTCCAGAAGCAAAAAGGAACTGCTATTGTTTAAGCAGTAAGCAAGGATATGGATCAGACAGTTTGCACACATTAAAGTCATCACTCACTACTGGTTACCAGTCCACTGCACAAGCCTTACTGGCTAAAAAAGTGTCTTCCAGCTGGCAGTGCAATGTGAGGGGACAGAGCAGTGGTGGACAGAGGTGGACCTGCCTTGTCCCCGCTGAGTTACTGGGAGTCCAGGCCATTCTAAGCTGCAAACAGTGAAGGAGCCTCGCTCTCCACTGGACAATGGCTGTGAACTTGCCCCTGATGTATGTACCTCATTTCCCATACCAACCAAGCCAGGCTCTTGAGGAGCTCGCCCAGCCCCCTCTGCTAGCCCAACCCTTTTCTTTGAAGCTCTGAGAGCACTCGCAGCTCCAATGAGTGACTCATGGATTACTCATGTGGAAATGGCAAACAAGCTGGTGAGACAGCCAAACACGGAGGTGTGGGGGAGGGGATCACGTTATCAATGCCAGGCTGTTATCACAGCCGTCATTGTGATGTTGGAAACACCGTGTAACCCACACTCACGAAGCTACCTGTGGTGTAAAAACCAGAGAAGTCTTTCCCAAGTCCTCTAATTTAGTCTTCTGCCTTCAAAAGATTCTTTTCAAATGGGGTGGGTCTAATGTCTCCCAGGTGAGGGGAAATGGGGAAGGAAGCTGGAAGGGCATTATTGATGGCCAGTCACACAGCTGGGGCATCGGCCAGCCCAGAGTCCGTGCTTACACATGGTCCGTTCTGCGGTCCATAGGTCAGATTGAGACCTGTCACTCGTGGCACCCAACACACACTTTGTTGTCAAGGTTCTCTGGGGTTGTGAATTGTAAGCTGCTTTTTCTTTGCTTTATTTCTAAAAGCCATTTATAAGTGAGTACATATGATATTTGTCTCTCTGGGTCTGGGTTACCTCACTCAATATGATGTTTTCTAGATCCATCCATTTGCCTGCAAATTTCAAGATGTCATTTTTTCTGTTGTGTAGTACTCCATTGTATAAATGTACCACATTTTCCTTACTTATTCCTTCTTTGGTCAAGGAGCATTTAGGTTGTTTCCAGGTTCTGGCTATGACAAACAATGCTGCTATGAACATAGTTGAGCACATGTCCTTGTGACATGATTGAGCATCCTTTGGGTATATACCTAAAAGTGGTATTGCTGTGTCTTGAGGTAGGTTGTTTCCTAATTTTCTGAGAAATCACCACACTGATATCCAAAGGGGTTATATCAGTTTGCATTCCCACCAGCAATGCGGGAGTGTTCCCTTTTCCCACAACCTCTCCAGCATAAGTTGTCATCAGTGTTTTTGATCTTGGCCGTTCTTACAGGTGTAAGATGGAATCTCAGAGTTGTTTTGATTTGCATTTCTCTGATGGCTAAGGATGTTGAGAAATTCCTTAAGTGTCTTTCAGCCATTTTAGATTCCTCTGTTGAGAGTTCTCTGTTTAGGTCTGTACTCCATTTTTCTATTGGATTATTTGTTGTTTTGATGACCAATTTCTTGAGTTCTTTGTATATTTTGGAGATCAGACCTCTGTCCGATGTGGGGCTAGTGAAGATCTTTTCCCATTCTGTAGGCTGTTGTTTTGTCTTGTTGACTGTGTCCTTTGCTTTACAGAAGCTTTTCAGATTCAGGAGGTCCCATTAATTAATTGTTTCTCTCAGTGTCTGTGTTACTGGGGTTCTATTTCGGAAGTGGTCTCCTGTGCCAATGTGTACAAGTGTACTTCCCACTTTCTCTTCTAGGCTCATGCTCAGTTTCATAGAGTCAGTTTTCTATGTCACTGTGCACACTGATCCAGGACCTTGAGGAGGTCCCGCAGACACTCTGCCTAAAGTCCTGAGTCATTAAACTATTTAGATGAAAATTTCTCAGCCCAGCAGAGAGGTGGGAAAGGGGCTCAAGAGCATGAGACACCTGGTAGATTGCCCTGACGACAGGGATCCCAAGGTGTGTATGAAAGGTGGGGCTGGAATGGGGGAGGGGAGGTAGAGAGACATGCCCACCCTCGGGGCTGACAGAGCCTGGCTGAAATTGCCTTACCCAGGAGTTGTAGATGGTCCTCTCTCGGTGGCCTGGCTTTAATCTCCACAAATTCTCCATTTGTGTATTCCCTGTAAACCACCTTCTTGTACTGAGAGCCAATCCAGTTTTCAGTGTGGTTCATAAATATGTCCCCATGTCTGCAAAGAAATCAAGGTCATCAGAAGGCAGGAGTACCTCTGCTATCTGCAGGGCTCTGGGGTGGTGCTCCCCAACTCCAGCTGGTCTCCCTGGAGAGCTGGCCTTTGCAACGCCACTGAGAGCAGGGCTAGCAATGGCACCTTAGAGCTCTTCATGTCCTCAACCTAGCATGGACCCATGGCCACCCTTGGAAACCATCGTTGTCACCCACAGCATTGTTCTACACTAGGCTAACCTTAGAGAATCCTAACATGCAACAGAGGCTGTGCTTCTCTGGCTGCTACTGGTGAGCGCACACACACACACACACACACACACACACACACACACAATAAATACACACATGCACCCTCCTCACAGAAAACACACTCACACAATAAATACACACACACACCCTCCTCACAGAAAACACACACACAATAAATACACACACGCACCCTCCTCACAGAAAACACACTCACACATACACACACCGTCCTCACAGAAAACACACTCACACAATAAATACACACACACACTCACACATACACACACACACCGTCCTCACAGAAAACACACTCACACACATCCTCCTCACAGAAAACACACACACACACACACACACACACATCCTCCTCACAGAAGACACACTCACACATACACACACACACACACACACACATGTGCACACGTGTGCCCTCCTCAACTCTAAAACCCTCCAGGTCCCATGACTGCCATTCTTCCACTCTGAACCCCCCAAGCCTGCAGGGTGGGTACTGTGAATGTACAAGTGCATGGTTCTTGTTATTTTCGTGTTCTAGTCACCCATCGAACCATGGGCTTGTGTGTCCCTGTTTGAGGACACGTTATCAGATGTCAGGGTGTGCTAATACTGACCTCAGCTCACAGCGCTGCACTCAGCCTGAAGGAAGCCGCTCCGATTCTTTTATCCTCTCCACAAACAAATCCCAGCCCTGCTGTGCTTGGGGACCTGAGACAGGGCTTCCACACCCCTGCTCTTCCCAACAGTGGACCCCATAAAGCACACAAACATGCACATGTGGAACGAAACGGGCCAAGAGCATTTGTGCACAGCGGTAGGGCTGAAACAGGACTCCGAGATCCGCTTCAGGATGTGGATGTGTGCACTGAGCCTCTGATGTTTTCACAGCTCTTCAGATAGCTTCACATTTTCACGGGAACCTCAAGGGTTTATGACTGATTTGAGAATACTCTGGGGTCGCCCTCCCTTCCAACGTGTCCCCTGGGCCTTCCTGGAGAAGTGGCCTTTGACACCACTCTGGGAGCAGGGCATGCCAAACACACTTTAACAAGTAGGCACACTTGTAAATGTGAAGCTTGTGACTATTAAGGACAAGCTCAATGTGTCTGTCACTGAGATAAATCACAAAAGATGGAGAAGAAAACTCAGACACAGCTGAGTGTCATGGCACAAGTATAATCCCATCTGCTTGGGGGCAGGGCTGAGGCAGAAGGATGGCTAGTTCAAAACCAGACTGGGCTACACAGTGGGATATTGTCCCCAAGAAAACAAAAATCACTCTCTCTTTCAAACAGGGTGAGTGTAATGTCCTTCCACGTCTCCCAAATCAGCTACCTGTGTTCTAAGGCAAGAACAGTGCTGCATGGCTCTCCTTCCACCTACACAGCCTCCCTTCTACTCTCCTCTCTGCACACAGATTGCTCCCCAGCCCCAAGGCTGACCCTCTCTCTTCCTCATGGTAAACCTCTCAGTGACCCTCTCTGCAAACCCTCTCAGCTTGGCTCAGGCCCTGCACTATCTGTTTTCCCTAAGTTCTGAACCTGACTGGTTGTCCCTTCCCACCTCCAGACACTCTGTCATCCTAAGCATTGGCTCTCTTGATCGCGGTGATCCCTTGTGTATGCTGGCTGCTCTTTCAAGAACTAGTCCCCTCTTCTTGCACTGCCTTATTCCACATCTCATTTCAAAGACTGCTTCCTCCGGGAGCCTCCCCCATCATCCCTGCCTCCAGATGGGACTGTGTGTTCCACTGTGAGTTCTCACTAAAGCTCCCGTCTGTTAGAGAGTGTCCCTCCATGCTTGTTCCAGCCTTATCCTTGAGGACGGCGTATTCAGTGTGGGAAAGCCCCAGTCTTTGCTCCACACGGTTTCACCAGCATTTGCACAGCGGATATTCAATAGATACATACAATAGCACCTCTGCCCTGGCTATACTTATTGCAAGAGGAGAGAGTCTACTTTACAGTCAGCGGGGCTTAGCTGAGCTTGTGACCTGCACAGACCCTGCTTGCTATTCCCCAGCTCTCCTCTGCTGCAAAAGGCAGCAGAAATTGCTGTATGAGAGCTTTGTCAAAGCTGATGCTGGGGAGGTGCTGCCCGAATGAGTCAAGTGTGCTGCGAGGCCATCATGACGAATCGCCTATAAAAGTTTTAGCAGATGTCTGGTGTATAATTATTGTTCAGTAGATGTTCATTATGGTGACTCCTGGGATTGCTAAATTATACACACACTGGTTTTCAAGCTCAAGGGTGCTAGCACCATAACTTCACTTTCTTTAACAATTTAATCTACTTTCCCCCCCAGATTTCCTCTTTTTGCACAAATCTGATGTGAAGTTGTGCTGATGGGTGTATGTATCACCATTCTGGAATTTTTATGCCTTCCCAACACACTCTAAAGAAATCCCCAATGGGTCATGGGAAAGGGTATAAAAGGAGGGGAAAAAAGGGAGGGGAGCGAAGAAAAATGTCTAGCTAAAAGAAAAAAGAAAAGAAAAGAAAGAAACCCCTAATGAAAAAATTGAGGTACTGAGAGGGTCTGTGCTGATCAGGACAGCAGCAATAAATGTCTCTGAGATGATTTATGCCAGGAATGGGGTAAAAAATAACAGCCTTGGGGCAAAATCAGATGTGTAAGCCAGAGGTGTGCCCAGATACACCTGCGAGCTTCTGCAGAAGCTGAGACAGGGGGGTCCAGAAATTGAATTCCAACCTGGGTAACTCAGTGAGCTCTGGTCTCTAAAAAGCAGCTGCTGATCTCAGCGGTAGAGTGCTTATGTAGCATGCAGGAGCCTCAGTTTGATCCCCAGGACTAAAACAACCATAGGCAGAAAAGCTGGGATGGAGAGAACCTGGTCTCTTGGTTCCTATCACTGGAGACACTGTGGATGTACACCTCAGGGTGTGCACAGGCCATCGTGTGTGGGGTCAGAGGAGGACGACTTTTGGGAGCTGGTTGTCCCCCCCCCCCCACTGTGGGATGTGGAGACTGAACACAGGTCATCAGGCTTGGGCAGCAAGCTCCTTACCTAATGAGCCATTTTGCTGTCCCTGGGCTTCATATAAATGGATAAAACCACAGAATTTGGTATACTTTGAATGTGTGGCAGTGTCCATATTGGCTTATGGTCAATAACCAGAGAAGTGGGAAATTAATTCATATTATCCATCTTTCCCACCAGCAGTCTCTTGTTTTTCTGTGCCTTCAGCCCAGAGTCCCAGAGCCACAGAGCACGAAGCTAGACTTCCCTGCTCATTCAGATCAACTGGCGCGTCAAACATAAGTTAACGTGAAGACTGTGGTGACTAACAGCAGCCTCTTAGTGAAATGATTGCTTTAGAAACAGCCAAATTAGCTAGCTTTCATTTTCCACAGAAAATGTTCCACCAGTGTTTAACCTGGACCGGCAACACAAGCAGTCCCAAAGAAACATGTCTAGATTAGCAAATTATTTGTGAATAATTGAGTAGATTTTAAATGCTCCTGCCCTCAGGGAAAACCCTCTCCATAGTCACTTTGATTTTTTTTTTTCCCGTTACAGCTGCTCTTCCCCAAAACAACGGCTGGCAAGAAAGAAAAGAAACTTAAGTGTTGAGCTTCAGGAAAGCGATGCTAGAGGTGTTGGTGTACTGCAGATGTGAAGGGTTTGTAGGAGGTGGCAGGTAATGAGAGCCTGGGATAGATGCTAAGAGCAGGATAGACCGTGTGTTATGTTGGAGAGAAGCGATTTTCCCTGGGACATCTGCATTCAGTTCCTGCTCTGCCAAAGGTTACCTGAATGCCCGCTCTTCCCGCCGAGGCTCCCTCATCTCTGTGCCAGGGCAGCAGGAAGTGGCGGAGCAGACGTGGTAAGGTTGGGGAAGTCAGCACTCTGTGCTGGATGCCTTCCTGGTGCCCAGAGAACCCCGTGTGCACCGAGGAACTTGGTCCCGAGTTCCAGAGTAAGGACAGTAGAGAATCAAGACCTTAGTGTGGCCTGAGCACCGCCCATGCTTCAACAGTGATCCCGGCTGTGATCACTCCAACAAAGGGTCAGTCTTTCCGATTTCCTGGGTAGCTTGGAAATCTGCTCTTCCTGCCCTGACTCAGGAATCTCTCTCAAGGCAATATAGGTTTAGATCATCCTTGGATGTCCCCATCTGAATCCGTGTTTGCCAGAAGCATTTCTGCTGCTCCCCTCCCCTGTACTACTGGGTCAACAGCGGCCTTTCTTCTCGCCTGGATTCCACACACCTTGTCTCCCTCATCTGGTTAATTTTTCTTCCCTGTCCACTATTGCTGCGGCTCCCACTTTTCCTCTGAGCACACCCATCTGCATGCTCATTCAAAAGCCTATCCATCCACCCGTGCATCTATCCATCCATCCGTTCATCCATCCTCCTCAGTCATGAAGCAGACCAATCTAGGGGACTAGGAGAGGCACAGGAACCCACTATGGTGTCCTTAGGGTAACCTCTGATCTACTTTCAGGTGAGGAGACAAAAGACTCGCTAATTTTCTGCACTCATAAGGAATAGTCTCTGCCTGCAGAACTGTGCCCAGAAAGCCCGGCCGCTTGGTTTCCACGGCCCACAGAGCATGCGCATTCCCACCGAAGAGCCGTGTTTTCGCCCATGGTACCTTTCCCCTCCTGCGTCCAAGTGCTGCTTTTCGAACTCCCAGTTTTTGTTAGGGGCATAATCCCATTCTACCTCTTCAGCGGCGATGAAAAAAGTTCTTAGCATCCCGTAGGGTGGCTCAGAAGGGTCCCTGTTGCCACAGCTGCTGACCTCATAGATCTGACCCATGCCTCTCACGAAATGGTGCATGGTGGAACAGAACACTTTGAAAATACCTGGAGGAGAAAAGGCTTGGCATGGTGCCCACGACTTGATAGTTCTGGTGGTGGTGATCTTACCAAATTTATGCATCTTATCCCAACATCAGTAACCAGGAATGCGGACATTTAGAATACCAACCTCACGGTATTTTTTACGGTATACCTAATGAGGAATAAATTACTTTGACTATAATATTTTTGAGGGAAAATATTACTTAAAATTTATTTGTAGTATGGAAAAATCAGAATATTGTGGCCAAGAAAGGACTTCTCTGGACCATTCCTGTTGTACACACCTGCTTCCAGTCGCTTCTGGAAAACTACTGATTCTTACGACTCTCAGCCCAGCCCAGTTTATAGAGAACTCATTACTTATGAAATTAAAGACCTAGACAACGTTCAAATTAGGCCACGGTTAGGATTCTGCCCTGAAGGATTTCGTGAATTATAGAGCAAGTAAGCATGAAAGTCAAATGGATTACTCCATTACAGCCTTGAGCCAGGGAGGGCTCATGTATCTCATGAGGGGTGGAACAGAGGAAGGAAGGAAAAGATCACCTGTAGTTCTCAATAGAATACCAGCTATGATGTCAGGCTGAGATCTATGTAATTTAAAAACTGAAGTTCTAGACATGTTGGCATCTGAGATGTGTATGTATGTGTGTATTTAGAATATACATATATTCAAATTAAACTCACCGTACAATTATGTAAAATGAAATCATTGATGATATTAACTATCAATAAAATTGTTGGATCAATCTTCCCTTTCTCTAACAGTGTTCTTGGAGGCAACTGATTAGCTGTCTATCAATCACCTACAGCAAACAGAGAGAGCTCTGTTCTTGCTTCACAGGTAGTGTTGTCTAAATTATGACTGTCATTTCTGGATGAGCAGAGTTGGTTAGTTCAATGGGTCCAATTCATCCACTTCGAACAGAATCCCAATAAAGCATAGTTAATACAAAAGGTATTATTAGTATTATAGACACTAGGAGCATCTTTTTAAAACCATAGAGATGACACCCAGGAAAGACCTCTCTCTACACCATAAAGAAGATACCTGGGAAAGACCTCTCTCTACAACCATAGAGAAGACACCCAGGAAAGACCTCTTTCTACATGGACTTTTATCCCAACAGAACACAATCAAGAGTTCATTGTGGCTTCTCAACAATGGAGTCATTAAATCCTCCAGGAGCGAAGGAAAATAGTGTGAGCTGCTATCTAAGGTCTGCTCTACTCACACCTCTCTGTCTCTGACTGTGTGTGTGTGTGTGTGTGTGTATATATATATATAAGAGTGTATGTGCAGGCTGTAGTTTGAAAGAAAATGGCCCTATAGGAAGTGGCACTATTAGGAGGTGTGACCTTGTTAAAGGAAGTGTATCACTGTGGGGATGGGCCTTGAGGTCTCTTTTGCTCAAGCTACACCCAGTGTGGCACACAGTTTCTTCTGCTGTCTGCAGATCAAGATGCAGAACTACCAGCTCCCTCTTTACCTTATGTCTGCCATGTTTCCTGCCAAGACGATAACAGACTAAACCTCTGAAACTGTAAGCCACCCCAACTAAGTATTTTCCTTTATAAAAGTTGCCTCGGTCCTGGTGTCTCTTCATAGCAATAGGAACCCTAACTAAGACAGAGGCCAAAGGACCACCTGAACTGTCTTTTTTTGGGGAGCCATCTACCTCAGTTTTGAAGCAAAGTCTTTCATTGGCTGAAACGCAACCATTAGATGGGGCTGGCCAACCAGCGAGCCTCAGGAATGGCCCTGTTCCCACTACTGAAGCACTAGGTGTCGGTACATATGGTTTACCTGCATGGTCCGGCTGCATGAACGCCGTGGTGGCCATGTGGGGAAACAGAGCCAGGGAGTCACGATGAGTCCCTCGTAGGTGGATGGTGTTGCCTTGAAAATAAACTCCGTGCATGTCTGTGTCGGTGCCCATCCCAATCAAGTGCCAAGAAACTCTGTCCTTCTTGCACATGCTTAGTCCCGGCTGGCTGCCGTACATGTAGCCATTGATAGCTAAATGGAAGGAGGAAGACTGTGAGCGCCTATTGTGGACTATTAGGTTAACATGTCTTACATTCATTTGTGCTGTGGAATATTGTTTAATGATGCAAAGATATGTTGCATTCTTTTATGTTGCTTTTGTTTAACTCTATAAAGCTGTGTTACTTTGCCTGCCTAAGCACCTGATTGGTCTAATAGAGAGCTGAACAGCCAATAGCTAGACAGGAGAGGGGTAGGTGGGGCTACCAGGCAGAGAGAATAAATAGGAGGAGAAATCTAGACTTGAAAGAGAAGAAGGAGGAAGGAGAAAAGGAGAAGGAGGGGAGGATGCCAGGGGCCTCACAGCCACTTAGCCACAGAGTAAGAAGGGAAAAAAGATATATAGAACAAAGAAAGGTACAAATCTCGGAGGTTAAGTGTAGTTAAAGAGAAAATGGATAATTTTAAACTAGAAAAGCTAGCTAGAAACAAGGTCAGGCATTCATAAGTAAGAATAAGTCTTCATGTATTTATTTGGGAGCTGGGTGTCAGGCCCCCAACGAGTAAAACCAACACGAGGGCCCATTGTAATTTTGTAGCCATATTGAAAACAATATCTCCCAAAGCAATTATCAGTGGGTTTGAGGGAGAATTACAAGCATATGAACAGTACTTGCTACTAGAGGATGAATATTAATAGAAAAAAAACCCACATGGTGTGTAGAATTAACAATAAATCTGAAAATATACTAAATTTATAAAATTTAGCAATACATATTCTAAGACAGTAATCACTAAGGTAGAAGGTTGTTTTCTGCGGGTCTGTTTGTTCGTATGACAAAACTGCCTGATAGCATGTTGGAAAGCCTTTCAGTTAACATTCTATTTGTGTATGTTGGAAGAGCATCATCCCTATAAGGATGTCATTTGAGGGGACTGAAGAGATGGCTCAGTGGTTAAGAGTACCAGTTGCTCCTCCAGAGGACCCAGGTTCAATTCTCAGCACCCACAGGGTGATACAAACATCTATAATTCTAGTCCCAGGGAATCTGACTCCCTCTTCTGCCTTCCATAGGCCACATGGTGCATAAGCAAACATGAAGGCAAAACATCCATTTGCATAATAAAATCATTTCAAAAAAATATCAGTTGACTTCCCCATCTTCTCATATTCCTCTAGAAGGAAATCTTGATATAAAAATTATTTTCTTTGAGGTTCTTATCCTGTTATCTTTTCCAAGTGACTTCGTCCATTATTGGCATATTGGATTCAATTAATTTGAGACAGACTCTCATTTGTTGATGACTTTACATCTGCTTCTAGAATAAGTTATCAGATGTTTGTTTACAGAGTTCCTAGATCCTGAGGAACTAGAAGTGTTTCAGTAAATTGGCATTGCATTTGCAGATATGACCAGTGGGCAAACTGGGGGTGTTAGGAAGAGCTGTGTTTCTGGAAGGTTAGGACTTGAGTGAGGAACTTGTGTCTTATGGTCACTTGTCCACCCTGATGAGAGAGTGAGAGGTCTAACGGGGATGGTCTTCTCATATAATCTTGTGCATAAAATGTGTCTGTTGTTTGAACCAGCGAAGCTTACCAAGTGCGCTTAAATTTAGAATTACTAGTAAAAGAAGCCCCAGGGCTTCTAAAAGGAACATATTTTTAAAGAGACATTCATAATGCTTTCACCAGTAAACTATCTAAACCTTGTCTACAAAATTTGAAAGAGTATTACCATAAAGTTGGGTACTAAGCAATCTAGCACTTAAATGAGTTGGAAGAGAATCTTTTCTGACTCTAGACATGGATTTAATGCTTCTGTTTCTAGACCTTTCATTCATTCATCAAATACCATTTGAATACAGCTTATAAAATACACACAGCTCATGGCAGGGCACCATAAGAAGCCTTTAATCCTTAGGGGTTTTTTTTTGGGGGGGGGGTCCTTTCCAGGCCATACAAACACGATTGGAACTAGAACCCAGCATATAACTGATACGAAATTTGAGCCTAGAAACCTTGATTTCTTTGAAGTGTGCTTTTTGATAATGTGAACATGAGTGTCACATGGTCAAATTACACTGAGGCTGGATTTGATGTGGCCCATCAGCTGTGTTATATGCCGATCATCTCTTTTATTATCAACTGAAAAATATAATGACGCATGCCTGCAATCCCAGCACTTATAAGGTGGAGGCAGAGGGATCAGGTGTTCAGCGTTTGAGGCCAGGCTAGGATACAAGAGCCCCTGTCTCACAAACTAGCAGACAAACAAACAAACAAACATCAGAAACAAATTCCATGTCCAGTTATAGAAAAACTATGCTGGAAGCTGACGCTGAAGGTCACTGCTCCCTGAATTCCACAGGTCTAAGAGGTGTCTCTGTTGGATCTGAGCACCGGGCATTATGGGAGCCTGTGACTTGATTGCTGTGGGTTATTGTAACCTTGGACTTAGGGAACTCCTGAGATGTGCAGGGATCTGAGAGCCTATTCGTGCATTCTTCTCTATTGTTCTAAAAGGTAATGGAAACGTTACGCTAGGAGCTGCCCTGGGAGGCCTCACAACTGCACATACACTGAAATGTCAGTGTGCTGGTGAGCTGCTTGCTCTTATGGTTCTGCTGTCTGGCTGAGGCCGACAGAATCCTCTGTTAGTCACGGACAATCGCTGAAGGCTTGCCATCGTGATATAAAAAGAATCAAGTCATTTCTCCTGAACTGAGATGAGGTGTTTGAGGAATTTAATCCTGCAACAGTCGCTCATCGTAATTGACTACAAACCCTCAGTGCGCTCATTCTCCTGGTCTCCTGTTAAGGGCGGCATGAGGCCTTAGAAGTGTCAGACTCCCAGCAGCTCTGGGAGCTCACGAAGCTGAAGGCGTGAAATGATTTACCTCGTGACCCTGAGCAATACCAAAGACACCAAAGTTAGGCAGTGCGGTGGACTCAGTACACTTCCCAGCATGCCTCAGCCTTTCGTACCGTGCATCCTGTTGGACTTCACAAACTCCTTGTCTTCTTTGTTGACACTGAAGGGGCGCCAAGTAAACTTCTGGATGTTCTCATCGAGATACCTGCTGAGATTCTCATCAAAGACCGTGAACAGCAGGTAAAATTCCTTGTCTATTCCTTTCTAGAGAAAATGAAGAAACCAAGACATACGATGTACAGCTTGAATAGTCCTAGAATTCACACAAAGTGGGTATCCACATTAGCCATAGACCCGCCCGTCATTTCGTAAGTCAGGGCTCTGAGTGCGGTCTGTCTGTTGCTGTCCTCATGTCTAACATGTGCTGTCCAGACCATTCTCTCTCCTGCTGCTTGCCTCACAGCAATCCTTAGCAATGGTATCCGGTTGCCTCTCTCTCCATGACGTTATGTAAGCTCAATGACCCCCTTCCTACCCGCCTGCTCTTCCTGTAGTCTACAATTTCTATCATTGTGTGCTGAGGAGGAGAGAGAGTGCGTGAGGGGGAGAAAGAGTAAGAGGGAAGAAGTGGGGGAGGGAAATAGGAAAAGAGATGGGGGAGGAAGGAACTGACAGAAGGTAGAATTGGGAGTTTAATTGACTGGCTGTGTGGAGGGCAGTGACGGTCAGGATCAACCTTATGTCACCTGACCATAGTCTGTGACCCACCTTCAACTCTGGGAGAGTTCGTGACTGACAACTGGCTGGAAGGAAGCCCTCCTCTCTAAGCCCCTGGAAGGAAACCCTCCTCTCTAAGCCCCTTTCTCTCTCTGCCTGCCTAGAAGAATCGTGACCAGGTTTTAGTCTACAGAGAGACTGACATACTTTCTAAGGTACCTTTTACACTACAAATGACTGGGTAGTGGTGGCACATGCCTTTAATCCCAGGATTTGAGAGGCAGAGGCAAGTGAATCTCTGTGAGTTCAAGGCCAGCCTGGTCTATAGAGCTAGTATTAGGACAGCTAGGGCTATTACACAAAGAAACGCTGTCTCAAAAGGCAAACAAACAAGCGAAGTCATTTGTAGTGTAAAAGGTACCTTAGAAAGTATGTCAGTTTCTCTGTAGACTAGAACCTGGCCACGATTCCTCTACCACTACCCAGTGTTACAAATGATTTTATCTTGGGCCAAATGGTTTTATTTATTAACTAAACATGGGTTTTTTACTATTTTTTCTTGCTGTCTGTTTTTAATCAATCTTGACTTAGCAACATTCTTTGAAGACTATGAGGAACTGTCAAAGTTTTCATTGAGTAGATACAACAGAAAGAAAAAGAAGGAAAGAAAATCAGAACTACTTTACAAGTGGTTTCCGTCTCTTAATCTCTTTGACTCAGGACTTTCCAACGGTGATAAGCATGTTAGCCTCCTTGGGATAGGGACGGTAAGATGCTTCCAAGTCCCCAATTCTAATGACCTTCAGATTTACTAGCTGTAGTTCCTTGAGTATCGCTCAGTGTCTCTTTGGCCTCCACTTCTTCACCTTTGAAATGCAAACCACCACACACCACTGCCTTCCGTGGCTGTTGAGGCACAGGGCACACACCCACTGTGTTTCACAGCACAGCTTTCTAAAGCTGCTTCCTCAGAGAGATAACTGACAATCCAAGACAGACCAAGAGTTTTCTGTCCTGGATAAACAGTCCTTGAGCCCCTGTAAGAGGCCTGTACAATGCCAGATATTGTAAGATAACAGCACTTATGTGAATTAGCCTGCTGTTTCTTATTGGGATGTAACTGATGAAATGCGTGGTTGAGTGAGCAGATTTTCCACTTTTCATAGGTGACTTTAAATTGTGTAACTGCAACTTGGAACCCTAAGTTTGGTCCTGTCCTTCCATACATCCACCCAAACCCTGGAGTAGGGCCATACAAGAAGCTATCTATGTGCCTTCTCTTCCTTTCGGCCTCCATGATTGATTTCTAGTGACTTACAGCAACCCTCAGCTTTGACACAGTCATTATTGATTTCTTTTTTTTTTTTTGTTTTTGTTTTTCGAGACAGGGTTTCTCTGTGGTTTTGGAGCCTGTCCTGGAACTAGCTCTGTAGACCAGGCTGGTCTCGAACTCACAGAGATCCGTCTGCCTCTGCCTCCCGAGTGCTGGGATTAAAGGCGTGCGCCACCACCGCCCGGCAAGTCATTATTGATTTCTAGTGACTTATCGCAACCTTTGGCTTTGACACAGTCTAGAATCACCTGGAGATTCTGATTGGACTCTGATTGGTGTGGAGTGGTTGGATAAAGGACGCCAGAAATGCTCATGGATGTGGCCAAGTCAGAGACCTCTCTCAGCAAGAGGGATCCCAATCACACACCCTTACAGATGTTGAAGATTCAAGAATTAAGGCAACAGACAGCTAAGAATGCCAACCAAATATCAACCACACCACAAACAGAAATGCTAAGATCTTGAGTCATGGTCTCTATTTTTCAAAAATTAAGCAAACCTTCATAACCACAGAAGTCAATTTCAGAAGTCAATGCTTCGTCACCGGCCGTTGCTGCTTAACCTCCAGCTACACTGCCAATCCTTTCTATCCACCGCCCTGGGAAGAGTATGGTGACACTGGTGGCCTACCTGTGTCCCATCAGCATTGAGGGCACCTTTTTTACAGACCAGCAAAGGTCCCACGAGCCCAGCACTAGTGTCCTTGATTGGCTGGACTGCTGAGAAGTAAAGATAGGTCAGGCAGGGGGGATCTTCATCTGTCGGGCTGACACTCTCCGGCACTGTCCACCTGTAGGTGAAGGTTTCGCCTGGCTTGACATGAGCCCCTGGTTTCAGAAAGCCTGAGGATACAAATGAAACAATTTGACAAGCCAAGAACATTAAACTTGCCAGGCTGGGTCTCAGTTTTGCGTGACTCTCTCTGATGACATATTTTAAAAAAGGAAGGTTATTTTTTTTTCTTACAAATTCTACACTGAGAATCCCTGAACCTCAGACACTATTTTATAAGATAAATACTGAAATCAAAGTGTTGCTTTCTTTGCAGGCTGTGTTCTGCTTTGTTCTCACACCATGCTTAGCCAGCCAGTTTTAAACGAATGATAGTGTTCCATTCACACAAATGAACACAAGTCTGTAAGATAGCACCAAATATCTTCTATGTGAAACATATCATACTCAGTCCTACAGAAGACACCTGTGACATTCAGCAAGAAACCTATCTTTGGGGGCTGGAGAGAAGGCTCAGCAGTTAAGAGCACATACTGCTCTTGTAGAGGACCTGAGATCAGTGCCCAGCACCCATATCAGGAGGCTCACAACAGCCTGTAACTCCAGTTCCAGGAGATCTAATACCTTCTGATATCAGCAAAGACCTGCACACACACACACACGCACGCACGCACGCACGCACGCACAGATACATACACACAAGAATTTAAAAATAAATCATCAAAACAGAACACCTGGAATGCAAATGTAGCAAATAAATCAAGCAGCAAAAGCCAGAGCTCCTGAGCAAGTGTCCAGGGTTCAGGGCTGCTAAACAGGCAGCCTGGGCTGAAACTAAGATTGCAAATCTCTGCACTTAGCTCTGTCTTGGTGCTGTCAAGGGCACACTGGTCTCTCTGACGTGGACAAGGCTACACGTTAGCTCAGAAGTTCTGCGGCAGGAGGTAGGGTGGATCTGAGAGAGCACCTTCCTCCTCCGTTCTGTTTCAACCATTACCATCACCATAAAGTCTGCTCTCCACTGGCATGGCTTCATTCTAGATCTCAAACACTTATCCCAGGCGGCCATGATGCCTAGTGCAGAGATGGGAGGTGTACCAAAAACCCTGGCATATCAGCAACACAAGACTAGTTCCCAGGTCCAAATCAGGAGCAGAAGGAGACGGAGCACGAGCAAGGAACTCAGGACCACGAGGGGTGCACCCACACACTAAGACAATGGGGATGTTCTTTTGGGATCTCACCAAGGCCAGCTGGCCTAGGTCTGAAAAAGCATGGGATAAATCCGGACTAGCTGAACATAGCGGACAATGAGGAATACTAAGAATTCAAGAACAATTGCAGTGGGGTTTTGATCCTACTGCACGTACTGGCTTTGTGGGAGCCTAGGCAGTTTGGATGCTCACCTTACGATACCTGGATAGAGGTGGGCAGTCCTTGGGCTTCCCACAGGTCAGGGAACCCTGATTGCTCTTCGAGCAGATGAGGGAGGGGGACTTGATCGGGGGAGGGGGAGGGAAATGGGAAGCGGTTGCGGGGACGAGGCAGAAATCCTTAATAAATAAATAAATTTCAATAAAAAAAAAAGACTAGTTCCCGCTGCCTCTCCTGTGTGCAGAGAGCCTGTGCTCCTGCCCTTTGAGGGATGGAGGCTGTAGATGTTGGCTCACAATACTGATTTCTTATAAATATCTGCTCGTGGATTCGACAGAGACCATGTGTGGAATGACCAACAAAACGGTGAGGCCAGATTCTTCCCCTCAGCTCTCACAGCAGAATTTTCTGAAATGTGTAGTAGATGCACTCTCCATGTGGGGAACTGGAGGAGACTGTGGCTCAGTCTCTGTCACTGAGGGAAAGGGAAGAAATAAACATTTTCTAGGAGGTGACTGGGCTGAACTGAGCCCCAAATGCTCTCGGTCCTCTCAAAGCCTTGTGAGGTTGATGTTAGGATGTGCAATTGATCAGCAAGAGGAACAACATCCATTCTTGGAATTGGGAAAAGAAGTGACTAGGAACATGAACCAAACCTGTTTCCTTTTTTGTGTAGATGGTAGGCGTACTCGTTCATGTGGGGGGATGTAATGTGGGTACATTCATTGGGAGGTCAGAGGTCAACTTTGCACACCTTCCTCAATCACTCTTCATCTTACTCTTTGAGATAGGTCTCTCACTGAACACATAGCTCACTGACTTCTACACTGGTCATCCACAAGTTTCAGGGAGCTTTACACACACACACACACACACACACACGTGCGCATGCACACACGAAACACATGCACACATGAAACACGCGCGCACACACACACACACACACACCAATGCTGGGGTTGCAGAATGTTCCATACTGCTCCCAGCTTTGGCATGGGTGCTTGGGATCCAAACTCAGGCCTTCATGCTTGCACGGTAAGCGCTCTGCCTGCTGAGTCACCCCCAGAACCTCTGTCTCCTTCCTAACCCTTCCCTCACTCATCCTGTGTCCTGGGTAGGTGGGTGGAGACTTACCATCTATATTCGGGGCTGCGTCCGACCCCTTGTCATAGAACACACCGTGGGGTAAAATGCTGTAGACCTTGTCAGCTTTGTTGGCAAAGGTCACTAGCAGGGTGTCCCCTACCTCTGCCTTGATGACTGGACCTGGGAAGCCAGAGAAGAGGATGAAAAGAGACAGGAGAAACAAATCAGAGTATTCTGACGTGATGTCCACTCCCAGGTGACTATACCCCTAACATCAGAACACATATCCTGTACCTAGGATTCCAAGATGATTCTGGGTCTCAGAGGGCATCTTTCTTTGACTGAAGGTGGCATCAACATATTCTGTGTACCGAGCCTTCCAATATCGTCCTCCTATTCTGTTTTCAGCTTGTGTGAAGTACGCTGCAGAGTCACTGTGAAAAGACGTGGGAGTCTGAGAATCTATCTGGATGCATCTCACAGATGCACTCATCCTGGAACCTCATTTTGCATCTGTTCCAGGGGATCAAACACCCTCTTCTGGCCTCCACAGGCACCAGACTTGCACATGGTGCATAATCATGCATATAGACAAAATTCTTATATACATAAAATACAATTATTTTTTATCAACTTGAAAAAGACTATGTCATATGGAAGCCCAGAGACTTAAGAGGCAACACTAGACTTGGGTTTCGAAGGAAAAGTGTCATTTAACTGGACAGGGAGGGAAAGGACAGAGAAGCTGTGCGGCTTGCACAGCTTCCCCATTAGATCTCACAGCTTATCTCAGTAGAGATTTCCTTATCCCCTGATACTGCCCCACATGGGCAATGGCCATCCATTCTGTGGTGCAGTTTCTCAGATGGCCCTGACCGCCATTGTTTGCACTTAAGGCGTTCTCAGGAAATGCCTGGTACACAAAGGAGAGAGTGGATGAGTGAGCATGTTAGTGAATGAGTGGATGACAGAGTGAACGAGTGAATGAATGAGCGTGTTAGTGAACGAGTGAGTGAACGAGTGAGCGTGTTAATGAACGAGTGGGTGAACGAGTGAGCCTGTTAATGAATGAGCGAACGAGTGAGCGTCTTAATGAATGAACGAGTGAACGGGTGAGTGTGTTAATGAATGAATGAGTGAACGGGTGAGCGTGTTAATGAACGGGCAAATGATGAATGGATAAGTGAATGAATTGTGAGTGAATGAATGACTGATAAATGAATATCACTTCAGATAAATGAATCCGTGAGTCAGTGAATCTGTGAGTGAGTGAATGAATGAGTAATTGAACGAGGGAGCGAATGGGTGTTTCTAGAGTTTTGATCTAACCAACAATGACAAATCACTACTTTCCCACTGCTCTGAGCCTTTCCGAACAGAAGCAGAGCAGGAGTGGGTGGGGGGGGAAGCGTAGGTAATTAATTCATTTTAAAAATAAATTAATTTTAAAAAATGAGGATTCTACAAGCTATGACATCATAATGTCTGCCATCGGAAACACAGTGAGATAGACCACAGAGAAAAATCTATTGCACACCTCTCTGGAGAGGAATTAGAAACACCAGCAGAGTTCTTACCTGCCAGATGCATTCAGAGGAAACCCGGTGAACTTATCATAGCCTTGGGGAGCATAATCCCAAAGGACCTTTTCGGCGGCTATGAAGTAGTGTCTCTGCTGACCCTGCATCTTCGAGTGAGGGACATTACTTCTGCAGTTACCCACGTCGTACTGGCCCAGCATACCAGCTGTGGACGGAGGAAACACAGGCCTAGGCATGGATAAGATGCTCAGGAGAAACTCACAGAACTGACTTCATCAGCATTTGAAACTTTTATACAGAAAACTGGATGGCAAACAACGTTAACAAGACAGGATAAATGGTGTGTGTGTGGTGGGGGGTTAATACATTTAAATGCAACAAATATTAACAAATTAAAGTTAATTAATCTAAAAAAGAAAAAAGTAAGTCCCCAGTAGATAATGGGCGGGGTACAGAGTTGGGTTCTTCGGGAAAGAAGTAACAGCAGTCAGTAAACAAATGGAAAAGCTTCTGTCGTAACCGTCCTTATGCAGCACCAGTGTTTGTGGCTAGAACTGATAGCATCTAAGACTCACAATTCCCAGGGTTGTCAGATGGGTGGAGGGCAGGCATGCTCGCATGCTGTGGGTGGGTGAGTAACAGTGTCTGGCAGGGAATTAAGCAGTGTGTCTGAAGCTTTAAAAAAAAAATCCAATTCAGACCCAAGAATCCCAAATCCAGGATAAGAAGACAAATCTGTAACTCGTTTCAGCAAAAAGGAGAGAAAGCAGAAGTGTTGAGCGGCAGAGCAGCGGTGAGGCCAGCTGTGGACCTGTGACGCTGGAGGCATCAACACTGATGAAGTCACTCTGCTCACTCACACGGAAACACAGCCCAGAATGCTGATGAGTAGGAAAGTAGCTGCAGGGAAGTGGAAATAGAGTGGCTTTATCTCACCAAGTACAGACCTATCTCTAGATGGGGTCATTGGTTACAAAACTCAAATTACAGGAGCTGGAGAGAGGGTTCGGTGCTTGAGAACACTTGCTGCTCTTGCAGAAGACCCAGATCTGGCTCCCAGCACCCATCTGTGGCTCACAGCTGCCGATAACCCCAGTTGCAAAGGGGTCCAACTCCCTTTTCTGACCTCCGTGAGCATTCTGTGCACATGGTTCACATGCATACATGCAGGCAAAACACATACACATAAAACAGGAGTAAATTTTTTAAAAAAGATAATCACATAAATTTATGCTTCATGATAATATTTTCTGATGGAATGGGCAATTCAATAAATATTTTATATTGGTCACTGTATAAATACCCATTTGTGGCTACAACTGCCAGCTAGACCAAGCTGCCATATTAGTTTTACATGGCGATTGTTGTCTTGGTTTAGATCTAAATTTGGAATTCATACATCAGAAAGTTTCTTCCCAAATTTAAGATCATGTGTAACATTAAGAGTAGGAACCTGGGGACTGGAGAGATGGCTCAGCAGTTAAGTGTACTAACTGCTCTTGCAGAGGACCCAGGTTCAATTCCCAGCACCAACGTGATGGCTCACAGCCATCTTTAACTCTCATTCCAGAGGATATGACCACCCCTTCTGACCTCTGTTGGCACCAGATACACACATGGTACATAGACATGCATGCAAGCAAACTCTCATATACATAAAAATAAAATAAAATCAATCTAAAACTAATTTTTAAAAGAAGAATAGGAACCTGTCTTGTCCATCTGGTCTTTCCATACTATTGTCCAGAACTTATTAACTGGGCTGAGTTTAGCTGGAATAACCCAGATGACTGACACCAGGACCAGCTGCAGAAGGGGAATAGGAACAAGGAAGTGTTACCAGTATCACCCAAATGTTAGGACTCTCGCTATTAGCATCTGCGTGTGGTAGTAGCATCCACATTCAACCAGACTTTATTCATCTGGGTCTATGCCACTGGCATCTATTTTTCTTCCTGTTTTCACCATCTAAGATCAGGCCCTTTGTGTGGTGTAACTCTGCTACTGGTCCCTGGTTGGTGCAGGGGCCTACATTTCCCCCCTGGGGTACGTTCTGCATGTGTACAGTGATCACCCCAAGCCATTGTACTGAGCACAGCAAAGCCCCAGAGTGCCTGGGGGTGTGGATGTCACACCTGGTGTAGACACCTGTCAGCTTCTCAGCCTGGCCTTTTAAGTCCCTCCCTGCAGGGTCATCTGCCTTCCTAGTCTCTCTTACCATCCTTCGTCAAAAACTCCACAGGAAGTGAGACACACTGTGGGTTGTCTCGAGGAACCAAGACCAGGACATCCAGCAAGCACATAGGTCAACTTTTTTTTTTCTTTTTAGAATCTGCCTGCGCTGAGCACAGAATGGTATCTGCCAATGGACTTTTGTCTCAATATAAAGAATGTTCTGCCAGAGCCGTGCAGAGCTGAGCTGAGCTGACACAGCACTTATGATGATCAGGAGGAAACTCAAGAATTGGGTGGGGAAGACGCCTGAGCACACCAGGACTTTCATTTTCAGTTGCTGTGGCCTTTCCTCCCTCCATCCATTCATTCCCTTCCCACACATCTAGGCTCAGCTTAGGAGTTCGCTCCCCAGGAGCCCCACAGACTGCTCTACAGGAGCGAGCAGCACACCCACTGGGAGTTCATGTTGTCCACTCTGTGCACTCTGTAAGTACCTAAGTTCCTGTAAAGTTTCAGATTCTTCTTAGGGACATTATTAATAAACACCTGTAGGGGGCGCTAAACAAATGCACACTGTGTGTTTGAAGATACTCAATAGTCAGGTAGATGCAATGAATGTGGGAATCTACTCAAGAGCACAGTGACGAGGTGAACTGCCCCATGCCAAGCCTCTCCACACAGTCTCCATCCATTTCTTACCTTGCAGATGGTCACTGACTTGGCAGGTTATCATCCATTTCCCTGGATTCTCCACTATCATCTCCGCGGTGAGGAAGGTGGCTGGGAACAGGTTGACAACATCTGCCCGGTGCCCTCTGGTGATGAAGGTGTTACCATAAAAATAGATGGAATGGATGTCTATCTCATTCCCCATCCCAAACAGGTGCCAGGACACAGATTCACCAACACACATCTCGGGCTCGGGGAAGTTTCCAAAAAGGAATCCATTGAGGGCTGCAAACACAAACACATAGGTGGAAGACACTCCCCTGCAGACGTGATCAGGACCGAAGCCTTGGCAACATACTCACCAGCAAGGCTGGACAGTCAGCGTGGGTCATTGCTACAATGTTTCCCTGCAGCAATCTCCGACCTGGAAAAGTCTCACTACTCATGGTGTGAGAATCAGTGACTGGGCACTCAGCCCCATATGGGGCATCTGCATCAACCCTGCCCTGAAAAGTCTCAGGAAACATTGTGACGAGGGGGTTGGAAAGAGCTTAAGAGTAGCGGGATAGGGAAGGCTGCTGTGGAGTGCTGGCTTCTTCATGTGGTGTGGCTGCTGCCCTCATGACCTTATAGCATCTGTGGTTACCTGGACAAGATGAAGCCAGTTAAAAATCCCAGCAGAGAGAAGGGAGGGACTTGAGAGTGTCTGAGGTATAACTGGCAACTGGTGGGTTCTGAGGGGCGGAAAGTCACTTTTCTTTGGAAGTATAGTCATTGATGGGTTCGCCATGGCCCACTGGGTGGCCATGGCATGCTCAGGCACATATGGGCAGTATCAATTGGACTCAGTAGGTTAAAAAAAAAAACAAAAACAAAACAAAACAAAAAAACAAAATTTAAAATGAAGTTTAAGAAGCCAGGACAGAGGTGTGACAGAGGCCCTTGGAACAGCAAGTAGGGGAGGTACAATCAAGATGCATTGTATACATGTATGAAAATTTCAAAGAATAAAGTATTATTTGGGGGGCTAGAGAAATGGTTCAGCATTTAGGAGCACTTCTGGCCTCCCTGGGCACCAGGCACAGACATGCATGCGGGCAAAATACATACACATTAAAAAAAAACAAAAACTATTGTTCCTAACATGGTAAAGGCTCAGACAACATCATTTATCCTAAGTCATTTTGGAGAACTTAAATTAATTGATCGATAAACTTTGTATTGATTTAACACCTTTTTAGATCATTTTCTCTTCCAGTTATTTCTTCTGTACTTGGCGTGTCTCCTTTGCTAGGATTAACTATTTGCAGACTCCTTCTTCACACAGTTGCTCTAGAGTCTAAAAGTAAGTTAGTTTTGCTTACACAATTCATTTCTTTGTGGGGTGGATTTCACTACAGAAGAATAAGTCCTGAATGGTGGGGGAAGGGCTGCATAGGTAGCTGAGTCTTGAATTTTTTGATTTTCTGCAGTGTTTAGGGTCTCATCCCCAAGTTCTGAAGAACAGAGATAAAACTTGTCCCAGCAATGATTTCCACTCAAGTACTGTTTTCGTGGCTTCCTGTCCTTTTCTTCTCCTCCCTTTCCTTCCCTCCTAAAACATTTGCCAAGCACCACTGCATACAAGATTGATGAAGTCACCACAGAGAAGATGGATGGCATGTTATACAAGAGAGAACGTGTGTACTGACATGGTCCTGCTTGACTGTGTTAGAAGCAGAGGCAGTTAAACAGAAATGCATTGACTGTGGACCTTCTTGTCCAGGCTCTCTCGGGCAGATCTCTGGTACAGATCCCCTGGCCTCAGTCTTGATGCAGACTCTGACCCCATTACATACTGCAGCTCCTTTCTTTTACAACTGAGTGTACACAGGTCTGGTGTACAGTGAGTGTTTACTAAGTCTAGATGATTTAAAGAAGGCCCAGGAAACAACAAATTCACAAGTATGCACTTAAACTCCATGCACAGCATAGTTCTGAGAATTTCACAAAGGCTTGGAAGATAGTTGCTGGATAATCATAGAGTTGTTATGTGGTGAGATTTTATTCTCCCTTCTGACAGCCCAAATCCACCTATCCTCTGGGCTTACCTCAGTGTCCAGTCCCTTCCTGATTATAAGGCTCCCTTCTGTTTTCTGTACTCTGGTCAGTACAATGTAGCACTTGCCTACTTAGTGTAGCTGGTGTATCTGGCCTTGTCCTGCCTCAGATTGTTGGGATTCAAGGTGTGTTGTATCTTACATCACTTTCAAACTACTGTCTTCCCAATCTACACCATCTCGCAGAATGAGGTCCAGGTTCCCATCTGTCTTGCTTCCCTCAAGTGCCTGATCATGCAGAGGCCCCGCTGTGCATCTGAGCTCATGGCAAACACTCACCATGCATCTTATTGCTCCTCTGGAAAACAGCATCAGTCTTATCGACGGAATTCGGGTCAGTGCAGAAATGCCTGATGTTTTCATCCAGGTACCAGCTCTGGTTCTCATCCACAAGAGTGAACATGATAACAAACTCTCGGTCCACGTCAGTCCTCGTCCCTGAGTATCTGTTCAGCACACCTTCCAGGAACGCCAGAAGAGTGAAGGAAGAGCAATTAGACATCAACTAAGCCCAAGTGAGGCGTCTCTCCTGCCAACTGTGTCCAGTAAGCTCGATAGGGGTAAATCTGAATAACCCACATCCTACAGCATGCAAGCAGAAGCCAGCTCTAGCAAATGACAAAACTGTAGAAGAGTCCCAAGGCTTGAGCAATGTGGACTTGGAGGCCTGGCTGCTCCCCAAGGAACAACTATAGACAGCGCAGACACTCGTGGAATCAACAAGAGCAAACTGAAGGTATCGCTGGTCACTGGCTATATTATTCGCTCTCCGACATGTAGCTGACGGGATTTTATTTTTATTAAACAGAACTCTGCCATGATTTGCAACAAGTGTCTGAACTGTCTGCTCTGCTATAGTGTCAGCATGACCTTCCACGTGGCCTAAAGAAAGAATAGAGGAAGACACACATCCTATTTGAAGCAAGAAAGGTAGCAAAGTGAGACCTGAATCTTATGCACACTTTCAACATCCCCCCCCCATTTCCAGGGAAGAAGCTTTTGGGGGTTCAGAGACTGCCTACCTTCCTTGCACACCAGCAGGGGTCCAATTAGCCCAGAGCAGATATCCTTAGGGGCATCGATGTGTGAGTGGTACACCCAGGTCAGGCAGTTGGCATCTGCTGGGGCAGGTGCGTACTCTTCTCTCACTGGCCAGACATAGGTGTAGTTCTGGCCAGGGGGGACCATGTCATCATCCTTGTTTTTTCCAGATGTCCCATCTGGGTATAAGGCTCCTTTCAACCAAAAGAAAAGACGCTATTAAAACCCAGAGAGTTGACGCTGCAGCAGAGAGGGCAGAACTTTCAAGTTGAATGTAAATAAGTTTCAGTGTATTTGCTGTGAAACTTGAGGAAGCCTGCCATGTTCTTAGTGCCCTGGTTTCCGCTGGCCAAGCCAGAATGCTGAGGTCTGCACCCATAAAGACAGGAAAGCTCAGCGAGGAAATGCGTACAGATCGCTTCTCCCAGAAACACAAACTTCCGAATAAAGATGACCCTGCTGCAAGGTCTGAAGGGGTTCAGGTCTCCTCACTCGCCATTGTCTTGAGATGAGATAGACAAGCAGAGAATGGAATAATGAGCACCACTTGGGGACTTATTACAGATTCATCCCCCGTGTGCATGACACAAGAGATGAGAAAGAGGGGTTAGGGTTCTCCTGGCTTCCAAAGATATTACCATCTTGTGGGACAGAGTGGGTTTGTATGATGAACACATGCTCAGCTAGAGAATAAAGCAAAGTACTGCGAAGAATGTTATTTTGGATGATTTTGAAGGCTGTGTCTTTGAAGCTGAACATATCAAAGTCCAAGAAAACAAAACATTCTATACACATGTAGACATACAAATTGTTAGCAAAGCATCAGCAGACCAATATTTAGACATTTACTATTTCATGGACAAATAAGATTTATCCTCATGATATCAAAGTTGCAAATCAATTAATGAAACATATAAATGGATTCAAGGGCAAGTATCCAGAACTCCCTTGAAAAACTCCCAGCCACCTGTGAGCAGAAGACTTCTTCCTCAACTCAGTAGAGGCAACTAAGAAAACTCCACAGCCGACATCAAGCTTAAGGAAAAGCAATCGCTTTCTTTCAAAAACTGAGAACAAGATGAGAATGTCCATTCTTGACACTACTACTATTAAATATTATCCCTAAGTTTTCTAGAATAATAAGGAAAAGAAAATTCAATCCATATAGGTCGTCAAGAAAAGGGTTAAATTGTCTTTATTTATGATGATGCTGCATTTTCAAGCTACAGGGAACAAGTTAACCCAGAGAAGGAAGACCCACGCCCAATACACAGCATCAACTCTTTTTCTAGATACAACCAAGAAACCATCCAAAAGAAAAAAAAAGAAAAAAAGAAAAGAAAAAGATAGATGAAAGGAAGGAAGGAAGGAAGGGGAAGGGAAGGGAAGGGAAGGGAAGGGAAGAGAAGAGAAGAGAAGAGAAGAGAAGAGAAGAGAAGAGAAGAGAAGAGAAAAGACATATCCAAGTCAACTGTTTCCCTAAAGCCCTGTCAGCAAACAGTATGCTTAGCAAGAGGCCCTCTCAGTGTGGAAGCAGAACTGAAGACCCTGCTGGGAGTCAAAGGAACTCCCAACTCCTGCTCATTTCTGTGTACCATCAAGACATCATGTCACTATTTCCCTTTCATATGGGACTTTTTATTTATGTATTTAGGCTGTTTCTGGGTCTTAAATTTTGTGTAATTCTTTTTAAAGGAAAGGTGGTGATTTCTCCTTCATTGATCAATAAGTTTATGTAATCTCCATAAAACAATTACCCTAGCTGCCTCGCTTAAATAAAATGTATACACAATAACCAAAAACTCTTTAAAAGAAGAATAAAGCTGAGGGAGTCATAATAGTATTCATTTTTAAATTTTACTGTAAATACTCAATAAGCAAGAAAGTATATCTGGGTGGTGGAGGAACACACCTTCAATCCCAGAACCTGGGAGGTAGAAGCAGCTGGAGGCCAACTCTGAGTTGGAGGCCAACCTGGTCCACAGAGCTAGTTCCAGGACAGTCAGGACTACACAGAGAAACCCTGACTCAAAAAACCAACAAAAAAGGAAGGAAGGAAAAAAGGAAGGAAGGAAGGAAGGAAAGAAGGAAGGAAGGAAGGAAAAAAAGGAAGGAAGGACAGTATTGGTGCAAAGATAAATATAGATCAATAGAGCATATTGAGACCCTCAATTGAACCCCTTTCTCTTAAGCTCACTGATGTCTGGAAACAGTCTGTGACTCATTCATCTCTTCTCCCCAGGTCAGTCTCTTGGTCCTACTGGAGACTTGATCAGACATCTGTAATAAGCTATCTACTGCTGTGAGCAAAACTGAACGGAGCCAGGTCGTAAAATTGTGTGTGCCTGTAATCCCTACACTCGTGATGCTAAGGCAGGAGGATCCCTGCCAGTTCAGATTGGCCTGGACTACCAAACAGCACAATTTAATAAAAGAGAGAGTGTGTGTGTCAATCAAGGGCCCATAATCTCATGGAGAGAGTGCCTGGTCATTGCACTGAGTTTTAACAGAGCCCTAGCTAAGACTTGCCACATTGGTGTACAGGAAGGGCAAGGCAAGAGACTAGTGTACAGTGGTGGGGGGTGGATGGGGACAGGCGGCCTGTGTCAAGCACAACTCGACGGTTGCTATCTCCACACATTTCTTGTGGATCTTGATTCCTCCGGAGAAGGCTTCCTGAAGAAGAGCCCTATGGAGGATTTCAGTGGTTTCTAGCAATCCCTTGAACTCAGTTCAAACCAATCTGAGTCAGGAGCTCATGGTCTTCAGAGATGCTCTGAAGGGTTTGTGATATAAATATAAATATATTTTTATTGCACACACACACACACACATTGCACATGTAGCCCAGGCTAGCCTCAAATTCCCCATTTTTCTAAGCTAGCCTTGAACTCCTGGTCCTCCTACCTCTACCTCCAAGGGGAAGCATTACACAGGTACACCACCTTTATGAGGTACTAAGAGACCAGAGAGTGCGTTATGTGTGCTAGGCAAGTACTCTGTCAGCTGAGCTACGTACCTGCTCATGTGGTATTGTATATGCTATGGCCCGTGATCATTATCGACTTGACAGAATTTTGGGAGACACACCTGTGAACATGCCTGTGAGAAGTTATTTTAACTGAGTTAATTGAGATATCTAAAAGTGGGTGGCACCATTGCATGGTGGACCTGAAATGCCCCTAATGTCGAAGTCTTGTTCTCCTGAGGGAAGGTCATGTTCCTTTGGTGGAGCTGAGCAGAGCCTAGTGGAAGGTCTTGAGGTCACAGTGGATTAGGAGGGTACAGTCACAGAGCACTGGAGGGAACAGTGGATTCAATTCTTTCCTCCTGTCTTTCCCGGTCTCACCCATGAGGAACTGGTTTTAGCAGGCCACATGCTTCCTACAGGGATGTGTAGCCTCCCCCGGGAGCCCAACAACTGGGATCAGTAAATCATGACTGAACCTCCCCGACTGTGAGACCAGATCTTTCTCTTTAGGAGTTGGTTGTCTTAGGTATTTGCCACAGTGATGAAAACCTAACACAGTTACAAATATATGTACGTCTGACGGCTGGAAAGTCTTTGTATCTCAGAAGTCCAGCCCAACAGGGCTTCAGTTTTTAGATTACCAGGGAATCAGGAAACTTGAGTGCCAAGGAGAACAGGAGTGCTGCACAGGGGAACCCCGAAGGCAGTGGCTCTGAGACAGTCACCCCACAGCCACCGCTGTGACTGCAGACAGGAGAGGCTGTCTTCAGCCAGTGCTTCCCAGACACTACTGACAGGCATGGAGGAAAGCTGGTCAGCTTTAGGGCTATGCTGGGCTCAGAACCCTGTTCAGAATATATATATATATATATATATATATATATATATATATATATATATATTTAGAGAGAGAGACAGAAAGAGAGAGAGAGAGAGAGAGAGAGAGAGAGAGAGAGAGAGAGAGAAGGGGGGCTGGGGAAGTAGCTCAGTTAGTTGGCATTTGTGAAGCCTGGCATTCAGTCTTCAGCACCACATAAACCAGATGTGATGTTGCACACTCGTAGAGGCAGTAGGACTAGAAGTCCACAGTCAGCCCCAGCTATGTGAGACCCTGGAATACGAAAGAGAAGTAGGAAGGAAACGTGAGAGGGTGGAGAAAACAGAGGGAGACAGTGAGCATTAGAATCAGGGCGCTCTTTGTAATCCTGCAGTGTCCGATGAGTGAAACAGAAACAAAATCACCTTCCGAATCCTTGTTGTAGAAAACACCATGTGGATGCAAAGAGTAAGGTCTGGAAGCGAAGTTCTTCAGGTGGATAACGATCACGTCGCCCACTTCCGCCCTCAGGATGGGACCGAGGAAGCCCAGCCAGGGGGGCTTGGGGATCTCCATGGAGTAGCTCCCATCTGTGTAGTGTCTATAAACCGCCTTCTTGTAGATGCCGCCTATCCTGTTGGGCCCTCGTTCAAGAAACAAGGTTGCAAGTCTGAAAACGAGAAGGCAAATGTTTCACTTGCAGCTCAAGGAGAACCTGCCATTTGTCCTTAAAGGGTCCTCAGAGGCCACACTATGTATCAGTAACCTCTGTAGACTTGGCAAGATTACTTTTACTTTGCCAGTGTGGAAACAAGGTACGGCTGGCTAACTGACAAACCAAAAGACATAAACAGTGCCCACAGCCAAACTGGAAAAAAACAAGTGTTCTGAAGCCACACTCTCCACTTGCCCCTTCCAGGCCACAGGTTCCCCCACTTTTTATTTGCTTGTTCATCGTGTGTGTGTCTATAGTGTGCTCAGGTGTATGTGTGTGTGCGCTGGTCCATGTATACATACGTGCACATTTGCACAGAGGCTGGAGTCAAGCCTCAGCTATCTTCCTCAGTACTGTCGACATTGTTTTTTCAGACAGGGTCTCTTGCTTTCACGTAAGATGTGGTGATTCAAATAGGCTGGCTGGCAGTGAGCCCCGGGGATCTGCCAGTCCCTACCTCTCACGCACAGCCCCCCAGTGTGGTAAGAACCTCCTGACTGGGTCATTACCCCCTCTGCTGTTCATTCAGCTCACACTTCCTGTGCCCTGCATGTGTGCCCAGTGCTTTGTAAGTGAAAGGGACTCTAACGGAGGGAAAGTGAAGTAGTACACAATGCAGCGGGAGGCCGGGGTAACAGAGGGAAATGAGCAGTGCACAAGGCAGTGGAAAGCCCGTGGAATGCAGTGGGAACCCCGTGGAATGCAGTGGGGGGCCCGTGGAATGCAGTGGGAGCCCTGTGGAATGCAGCGGGAGCCCCGTGGAATGCAGCGGGAGCCCCGTGGTAATGGAGGGAAATGAGCAGTGCACAACGCAGTGGAAAGCCCGTGGAATGCAGTGGGAACCCCGTGGAATGCAGTAGGGGGCCCGTGGAATGCAGTGGGGGGCCCATGGAACGCAGTGGGAGCCCCGTGGAATGCAGCGGGAGGCCGGGGTAACAGAGGGAAATGAGCAGTGCATAAGGCAGTAGGGGGCCCGTGGAATGCAGTGGGGGGCCGTGGAATGCCGTGAGAGGCCAGTGGAACGCAGCGGGAGCCCCGTGGA
Source organism: Microtus oregoni (assembly GCF_018167655.1). Lineage (NCBI taxonomy): Eukaryota > Metazoa > Chordata > Mammalia > Rodentia > Cricetidae > Microtus > Microtus oregoni. Next base: position 32,320,113 of record NW_024543067.1, read on the forward strand.
ATGCAGCGGGAGCCCCGTGGTAACGGAGGGAAATGAGCAGTGCACAACGCAGTGGAAAGCCCGTGGAATGCAGTGGGAGCCCCGTGGAATGCAGTAGGGGGCCCGTGGAATGCAGTGGGAGCCCCGTGGAATGCAGTGGGAGCCCCGTGGAATGCAGCGGGAGGCCCGTGGAATGCAGTGGGGGCCCAGTGGTAAGAGAGGGGAAATGAGCAGTGCACAGTGCAGTGAGAGGCCCGTGGTAACCGAGTGGCTGATAAAACAAACACAGGCACAGTGTTTCTTTTTTAAAAATGTAATTCTTTTGCTAATTCTTTGAGAACTTCCTGTGTGCATTCAATGTATCTTATCATAGTCACCCCCATTCTTCCTGCCTCCTTCCGGATCCAGCCCTACCCCCCCATTCCACTTCCTAAATTCATGTCCTCTTAAAAATGTTATAACTTACCAGAGGCATTTTGTGCTGCCTATATCTCCTGGGTGTGGGACCATCCACTGAGCATGGTTGACTACCCGAGGCCACATCCCTTAAAGAAAAGCTGTTCCTCCCTCTCTCTTTCCCTCCCATTAACCCACTAGTGCCTCCATTGCACGAGAGGGCTCATGAGCCTTTCCTGCTCCGTGCCAGAGTGTTAACTGGCTTGATTTTGTGTGAGTCTTCTGCAGGCAACCACAGCTGCTGTGAGTTCCTGAGTAGACACTTCTGTCATACGCCTGTACCAGTTGCAAGCCTTGGACTCAACACTCAGGATTCAGAGGGGACACAGCCCCTGCCTTGAAGGAGCTCCATTTTGGGAGGGAGACTTGTGAGAACGAAGATTATGTACTGAGTGGGAGAGGTGAGGAGAGGCTTTCTGCACAAAGCGCTGCCTAAAGTAAGCTCCCACTGAACTTTCTAGGACGTTTAGGAAAGAGGAATCACAGAGACCGAGGAGGAGAAGGGCCCGTCTGGAGGTCGACGGTTCCGCCTGTGTAGCCCCACTAGCCATTCTCTGGTCTGAGAACACCAGAGAATCTGGATGAGAATGCCTGTGCTCTTTCTGGGTGTTCTGAATGGGGTGCCAGTGACAGAGCAGGTGACTCAGCTTTCCCTGCGAGCACATCACACTCCCCTGTACATCACATCAGATGGGACTTGTGGCCTAGAACCTGGACCACCCTGACCACAGAGTTCAGAGACAGTGTGGCCAGTTGGTTTAGTCTGAGAATCTGTGAAGAATCTCCTTGATGAATATGGCCTTGTCACCTACAAAGCTCTCTCTTGAGAATAGTGCGACCAAGTTAGCAAAATACTGAAAACGTTGTAAGTGAGTTTATGCTTTTGTGTAAGGTCACGTTTATAGCTGTATTGTCATATTTATAGCTGTACTGGCCACAGGCTGGACCACTTGGTGGAGTTCCTGGTACCAGATAATTGACTCCAGAAGAGTCCACCTGAATGTTCTCTGTTCTCTCTCTTTTAACTTTTACTATAAAATCTATGTGCCCCTTAGCCAGACTTCCCCACGTTCCTCTTCTGCTCAACAACAGAGCCAAGGCCCATGCTTCTTCTGAGATCGAGGCAGATTTCTTTAGACAAGATGAAGTCCATAGCCATGTGTAATTGGGTCCACATAGTCGGGCAAGCCCCTGAAGAGACAAGATCACTTTGTATGAGGACCAGTGAAAGCCTCCGCCTTGTCTCACGTCAGCACGCCCCACGTGTGTCTCTATGTTAGTCCTGGGTGATCTTGAAGATCATTGTGTTGGCTTCCAAGAACAGACTGAGGACATAGTGCATACAGAGTGCTGGCCTGGTGTCTGATGCTGAGGATACTGAAATGAGCGTGGGCCCTGGATGTGGGCACTGATGGACACAGGAAGGGACAGAAGCTCTGATGTTTGTATAAAGACAAGGCAAACAGGAGGTCCTGATGGGCATGCCAAGTAGAAGAGGCAGTTTAAGCCAGGTGTCAAAGGCAGGCTTCAGTTTAGGGAAGCAAAAGCAGATTTATATGACCAGGAATCATGGTAGGAGGGCAACTGTGGGGAGACATGGGCACTGGGAGAAAGCAAGCAGGCACATCTGTGAATACGTGTCACTAAGGTTCTCACACGGACGTTTGGTTTGTCTAACTAATATTTCAAGCATCTTTCAAGGTCAGTTCAAATTTTTTCTTTTTAAAAAATTAGGTTTATGTGTTTTATTTTATGTGAGAGTGTTTTGTCTGCATGTGTATGTAGATCAAGTACCTATTTGGTACCTACAGAGGTCAGAAGATAGTATCAGATACCCAGAACTGGAGCTATGGATGGTTGTGAACCACCATGTGGGTGCTTGGAATCCAACCCAGGTCCTCTGCAAGAGCAACAGCTGCTCTTAACCACTGAGTCATTGCTCCAGCCCCTAATTCTTCCTTTTCTCATTTCTCTTTATATTCAGTGCTCTGTTCAGAACACTAGACCAGTAACGGCATTTTCTAAAACGTGCTATGTCTGTCCTTGGCTGGTGATCTAATCAAAGGCAGATAGCTTTTCTATCCGAAACTTGCACTAATTTCCTAATGTCCTGAAAGAATCGCTGCTTGCTTGGGACCTAAGACAAAGTAGCAAATGAAATCTCCATGAATTTGTCACTGATGGGCAAGTCAGAGGCAGGACAGTGTTGCCAGCTGCGTTTGCAGAAGAGCTGGGGTGGACATGCTTGAGCTTAAATATCCTCTTGACATTTAAGAGTGGCAGGCATATTTTTGTCTTCTGCTTCACATCTGAGCAGCTGGTAGTGGCTGCTTAGAAAAGGGGGGGCCAAGGTGCATCATGTGGGAAAATTAGGGAGTCACGAAGGCGTCTGCTGTGGAGTGGTACTTCTCCTGTGCTCCGGCCAGACAGGAGGCAACATGACGCTTCAGGATCTTTGAGTGTGACCTGTTTGCACTCGGATGACATCATGCCTGAGTGTGACCTGTCTGCACATGGATGACATCATGCCTGAGTGTGACCTGTCTGCACACGGATGACATCATGCCTATGTGTGACCTGTCTGCACACAGATGACATCATGCCTGAGTGTGACCTGTCTGCACACAGATGACATCATGCCTGAGTGTGACCTGCTGCACATGGATGACATCATGCCTGAGTGTGACCTGCTGCACATGGATGACATCATGCCTGAGTGTGACCTGCTGCACATGGATGACATCATGCCTGAGTGTGACCTGTCTGCACACGGATGACATAATGCCTGAGTGTGACCTGTCTGCACACAGATGACATAATGCCTGAGTGTGACCTATCTGCACACAGATAACATAATTCCTGAGTGTGACCTGTCTGCACACAGATGACATCATGCCTGAGTGTGACCTGTCTGCACACAGATGACATCATGCCTGAGTGTGACCTGTCTGCACACAGATGACATCATGCCTGAGTGTGACCTGCTGCACATGGATGACATCATGCCTGAGTGTGACCTGCTGCACATGGATGACATCATGCCTGAGTGTGACCTGCTGCACATGGATGACATCATGCCTGAGTGTGACCTGCTGCACATGGATGACATAATGCCTGAGTGTGACCTGTCTGCACACGGATGACATAATTCCTGAGTGTGACCTGTCTGCACACAGATGACATCATGCCTGAGTGTGACCTGTCTGCACACAGATGACATCATGCCTGAGTGTGACCTGCTGCACATGGATGACATCATGCCTGAGTGTGACCTGCTGCACATGGATGACATAATGCCTGAGTGTGACCTGTCTGCACACGGATGTCATAATGCCTGACACACCCTTGAGCCGTTTTCCTTGAGTGGTATGTCTAGGGAAGACCCCTTCCATGCTCACTTACTAAGTGCCCCTGCTAATCAAATGGTACAGACCTTATCCCAGGATGCCTGACTCCAGGACACAGTTTGTGGCTATCATATCTCAGAAAGCCAGCGTGCTGCCATTGACTATAGTTTGCTGGGTCTACCTGTCAGAGCCTGCTGGCCTCTTACAGGCACCTTGCCTTTCTACAGTTACAAAAAAAAAAGAGCAAAATTAAAAAGAAAATCATTTAAACAGAGTATAACAAGACATTCAGAGCAAGTTAAATCAATGGGGCCAGTAACAGGATTATCAAGAAAAGGTGCTAGCAAGCCTGAGGACTGGGGCTCGACCCCTGAACCCACCCACGTGGTGGAAATAGAGACCTGACTCTCACAAGTTGCCCTCTGACCTTCACCTGAGTACTGTGACACACACACACACACACACACACACACACACACACACATTCATTTTAAAACATGACTATTCCTTTATCTTTCTAGCCTGTCCTAAACCGTCTAATGTGACCACGTGCTCAGACCAAACACACCAGCACTAAGCCTGATATAAAGACGCTAGCCTCAGTCTCAAGGTAGAAAAACTTCCAGGGGATTGAGTCAAGTTTCACCTCAAGGAGCCTAGGACGCCACTGCGGAGCTAAAGTAACGTGGGGCAGAAGGAAATAGCTTTGAAGAAAGAGAGTTCCTACGCCCGAAAGTTCTCTGGACTGAAGACTGTTTTAGGGCTTAGAAAAAGGCTTTGCTTATGATGAAATTAGGGGACAGATCTTGGTGACCCCAAGGATTGTGTTCACTAAAACCTACTCCACAGAGGACTAGTCTGGATGTCAGGATGAGCTCCTCTCGGCACAGTGTTAAGGGAGGTCAGGGGCTTCCACATCATGCAGCCTCCTCTCCTCAGTGATCAGTCTCTTCTCCACACAAGAGCTGAACACACGCCCTTGCAGATGTCACTCAGCTGAGCCCCAAACCACCTGCCTGCCCCAGCCCTGCCTCACTGTTCTTCCCAGGACACTAGAATATGCCAACCCTGTCTGCCCTTGATTCTAAGTCAGTCAAGAGAACCTCGATGAGAAAGGCAGAAGCAATTGGTTCAGGATCTCCCTGGAGAAAGCAGAGCCTTCCCAGAGAAAAGTATATTTCCCTGGATCCACAGTGTGTGTGTGAATACACAGCAGACAGCTGTGCACACAGTATATTGTGAAGTCACAGCAAATAGCTGTGCACACAGTGTGTGTGTATGTGTTAATACACAGCAGACAGCTGTACACACGATGTATTGTGAAGTCACAGCAAACAGCTGTACACACAGTGTGTATGTGTGTGTGTTAATGCACAGCAGACAGCTGTGTACACAGTGTGTGTGTGAAGTCACAGAGACAGCTGTGTACACGGTGTATTGTGAAGTCACAGCAAACAGCTGTACACATAGTGTGTATGTGTGTGTGTTAATACACAGCAGACACCTGTGCACACAGTGTGTGTGTGAAGTCACAGCAGACAGCTGTGTACACGGTGGGTGTACGGTGAAGGTGAGTCAGAAACTCATGGCAGCAGTACAGGTGACCAGAGCAGATGTGGGGCTCTTAGAGTCACATAGGACTCAGCGTCATCTATGCCTGGAAAGGATACCACTCACGAAAAAAAAAAAAAAAAAACAGGACCATATCAGGACACCCAACACTGGGCAAAGAGGGTGGAGGCAGATTCCACATGAGAACCGAGAAACCACGCCTTCCCTAATTAGATGGGTAATTTTTAAAAGCTATCTGGGTTATGTACTCCCATATAATTCTTTTATTATGATTCCTGCAGTGCCACCTAAAGCATGGGTCCTGCTTTGGCTCACTTGCTTTTCCCAAAATCCCCTCAGAATACACAGAACTTGTGTTGAAAGAGAGAAAGAAAGAAAGAAAGAAAGAAAGAAAGAAAGAAACCCCAGAGCTTTGTGAAAAGTGTGTCTGGGAGGACAGAGTTCACCCAGTGTGAGCTTCATCACCTCCAGCACAGCTTTCCTCAGATCAAAAGGGCCTGGAGCCACTCGAGTCTCTCTTTCCTAATCTCTAGAAGTCCTTCAGATAAAGCAATGACCATTCCTTGTGAAAATGGAGGTCTAGATTGGTCACACGCTAAGGGAGGTAAGATTCCTTCAGAAACTTCAAGGAATGCTCTCAGCCTTAGCTCCTGTAAGGAGTGTGATTTTTATTTTGGACTTGTGGCCTCCAGAACCAGGAAAGAGTAAATCACTGGTGTCTGAATCCACCTAGTTTGTAACCATTTGGTCACAGGCATGAGAAACCAACACACATCCAAGCATTGTGCCTATTTTTCTGAAGACCAACATGAAGCAATGCTGGGGAAGTTCCCTGTATTTCCTAGTCCCCTGACAAGGACCGCTGTGTCTGTGTGACATGTGCAGGAAGGCGTCTTAGACCCTTAACTGTCATACTTTATGTTTTTCAGATGCCCTGGATGAAGAAAGAGGAAGAGGGGACCCCAAGAAGATGCCCCTGACTGCGGGGAAATAGAGGAGACAGGGGCTTCCATATCTTCTCAGTGCCCACACTTCCCCGTTTTGCCTCATAGCAGAATTGAATTCTATCTTAGAAATCACATAATAATTGACCTTATTTTCCAGTCTCCTCTGTGTGAGTGTCCAGTGTGGTGCAGCTGGTTGGGGTTTCTGCTTCCTTTCTTTGTACTGGGGATTCAACTTGGGGTCTCATGTATACTTGGCAAGCGCCCCTACCATTGAGCTCCACTCCACATGGATGGTTTGAGGTGTCCATGGTAGTTGTCTAAAGACTGGTGAAGCATGAATATCCCTGAAGAAGGAAGCTTCATGCTAAGGATGGTTGACCCAAAAATACAGAGAGGCCCTAAATCTCCATCATTCAAGCTTTTTAGCAACTTTCGGCTGTTCACATCTGGACTGCGTTTTAGCAAACATAAAATTTTAATTTGTTCAACGTGCTCTTTTCTGGGATCTGTAGCCAAGCACTTATCTGTATGGAGGGAAGGGGAGGATGCCACAGTGTTTATATGGAAGACAACCATAATGAGCTTCCACCACATCTGAGGTAAGATCTTCCTTTTGCTTGCATGGCATAAGTGCTTCCAAGCATTTTCTTGTCTCCACTTCCCATCTCACAGCAGGAGTGCTGGGATTTTGGGTGCACACTATCATAATGACATCTGGCTTTCTGTGGGTTCAGGTCTTCTTACTTACACACCAACTGCTGCACCCACAGAACCATTTTTCTAGCTCAAGTTCGCAAATGATGCCAACTGGAAAAAACTGAAAACTTGAAAGCTGCAGTCAATCTAAGACCAAGCAATGATAAAATGAAAGCCTTGACTGAAAGACACGTAAGGAAATGATCAACAACCTGAGTCATCAGAAAAACGCAAATCAAAACAACTCTGAGATTCCATCTTACACCTGTAAGAATGGCCAAGATCAAAAACACTGATGACAATTTATGCTAGAGAGGTTGTGGGCTAAAGGGAACACTCCTGCATTGCTGGTGGAAATGCAAGCTGGTACAGCCCCTTTGGATGTCAGTGTGGTGATTTCTCCAGAAAATTAGGAAACAACTTTCCTCAAGACCCAGCAACTTCACTTTGGGGTATATAACCAAAGGATGCTAATAGTGCCACAAGGACATGTGCTCAACTATGCTCATAGCAGCTTTGTTTGTCATAGCCAGAACCTGGAAACAACCTAAATGCCTCTTGACTGGAGAATGGATAAAGAAAATGTGGTACATTTACACAATGGAGTACTAAACAACAGAAAAAAAAATGACATTTTGAAATTTGCAGGCAAATGGATGGAGCTAGAAAACATCATATTGAATGAGGTAACCCAGACCCAGAAAGACAAATATCATATGTACTCACTCATAAGTGGCTGGCTTTTAAACATAAAACAAAGAAGACCAGCCTACAAATCACAATCCCAGAGAACCTAGACAACAAAGAGAACCCTAAGAGAGACATACATGGATCTAATCTACATGGAAAGTAGAAAAAGACAAGATCTCCTGAGTAAGTTGGGAACATGAGGACCATGGGAGAGGGAAGAAGGGGAAGGGAGAGGAAGGGAGGGGAACAGAGAAAAATGTAGAGCTCAATAAAAATCAGTAAAAAATAAAGCCTTGAAAGTTGCTGTCTGTCTAAGACCAAACACTGATAAGATGAAGACTTCGTGCTAGATCTTATAGAAGCCTCTCTGCCTCCATCCTGTTCCTTCTATCAGCTTTCTTTCGGGTAGATGAAGAAGTCTCTCTCTCATCCCCATCAAAGACCCTCCTTCTAGAGGTGACTCAGACCCTGTCCTCCCAATGGGCTGCTGCAGTGATGGTCAGGCGACCTTTCTCTAGGAGTCCCTCCAATATGGGAGCTTTGACAGAAACCAGCCACAGTCCTGATCAAGGGCATCTCACGTCCATAGGCAGCCTTGTATCCCACTGGGAAGAAGCTATATGCATAGCGCTTGCCTAATAAGGTCTGTGATTTAAAAAAAAAACCCTCTGGCTTTAACTAAGATGACCCACTCAGCTGCATTAAAGAGCAGGGTTTACCACTGAAGCACAGTCACACCTTAATTAAGTTTTTTATGAGCCCCAGCAGCCCTGGCATGAAGGGATCAAAATGCTGACACAAATCCCAGGCAAATCAAAGGAGCCTGGTGTCCCCATTCCACCCAGTGAAGAAGGAGAGGAGCATACGGAGAATGTGTTTCTAAATAGAACACACTTCTGAAAGCCTCTACTTTCTAGGATACATTATTGCTTGACACTCCCAGATATGTTTTTGGACACTATGGCCAAGCAAAGGCATCACACTGGCAAGTTCAATTGCACTGTCCAGTTGTTAGAATCTCAGCATAAGAATTTCCACTTATTTCTCTTCTCTTCTGCAGGACCTCAAGCATCTCCATCCTGTTGAGTTTTGGGTTCCAAAAGTCTTGGCATTGCTGAAACTTTGATAGCCACTCCTTTCTCCTATTATCTTTTCCTTTTCAATTTCTCTTATCCAAAGTGAAAGCAACCAGAACAGCTCATAGCATTTTGGCTTCAGAGATTCAGAGTGTAGGCTTTCTGGTCTGCTCCAGATGCAATATGGCTTCTGACAAGGCTCTGTGTAGTGGAAGGGGGTTGACATGTGGGGCCTTTCCCTCTGTCTTCCTGGAGCTCTAACTCTGGCTGTAGAGGTAAGTGTGGGCTTACAAGCACAGAATAACACAGAGGGAAGAAAAACAGCCCATCTGTGTGTATGAGGACCCCAGTCAGGTTAGAAGGGAAAAAGCTGGATCCACCTGGAGCTGTAGGAGAGAACTTCATTAACGTGGACTGAGAAGTTGACAGTCTTAAAGGTTGGAGGAAGACCTGAGGAATGTCTCAGCAGTTAAGAATGTATGCTTCTCTTGCAGAGGAGCTGAGTTTGGTTCCCAGCACCCATGTGGACAGCTCACGTCTGCCTGAAACTCCAGCTCCAGGGAACACAATGCCTCTGGCCTCTGAGGGCACCTTACATGCACACACCCACCACAGACACACATTGTCTTTCATCTATTTTTTAATACTGGGGGACTTGATAAAATAAAATAGAGAAACTCCTAAAACAATCACATAAGCACACTTCCATTCCTAGGTCTTCTGGGACTTCGATTTCAAGAGCAGACATTTGAAAACCACTCCTCTGTTTCACTAATCTCTGTGGGAACCTCTCTAAAACTAGAAAACCAGGTGGGATTTTTTTTTTCACTTAGTGACAAAAATAAAATCCGATGCTCAAGTGACATTAGGGATGATTTAAACTGCCCCCCTTGGCCACATTTAGAAACACAGTAGATGGTGTGGCAAGTTCAACACCACACAGCAAAAACTAGAAGTCTAGATTGTCATTCAAGATTGCTCCATTCTGGTGAAACATTGGCACTTGAATCCCTGGGTCTTCTGAATGCTGAACATTTGTCTGAGTACCCAAGCAATGCCCTGCCAGGATGGAGTCTGTCCATCCCAATAATGTGACTTCCTTTTGCTTTAAAGATCCAGATGACTGACTTTTCGTTCTGTCTCCCATGGATATTGGGATATTGGCGCTGACAAGGTTCTTTGGAAGAAAGGCCATTCAGTGTATCAGGACCTTCTCCTCTCTTCATGGAGCTTGAGTGACTCCAGAGTGTGCATGGTGCTCATCTATGTCCCTCCATCATGGCTTCTTCACATGCATCTGGGTGTGTACTAGAGGCCACAATCAAATCTGTCAACTCGCCCCGAGTCACCTGCCACAGCCTGCAACTATCCAGTAAGCACCTGGGCTAAACTGCCTTCTGTCAAAAGATAGCCACAGATCTAGACAAAAATGTCCCCTGCAAAAGGAGGTACTCGTAATCCAACTATCATCAATGTGACATAATCTTGTGCCAGCAACTTCCAAAGCCAGGCACCCAGTTACAAGGAGCCAAAACTGGTGTAAGGGTGCCTCCCTCAGACTTGGTCCACAGAAATGGCTTCGACGAGTCTAGTTCCTTTTTCACCTCAGAATTCTCATCCATGCTGCTGCCCTTCATTCAAAGCCCCTTCTTCTAGTTGAGGGGATCCAGAGAAAGACCCCCTTTTCTTCACGTTCCTGGCTTTGTCTAAATAGCATTTGAGTCTTGAGTATTTAAGTTATTTGGAGGTTTTTAAACAAATTCAGTGTGGCTACTGACCATTTAGGACCATTTTTAACTTCTCTCTGAGAAGAAAGGAGATGAGATTAAATGCACCCTTGGTAAGAATTGAGACTTTCCTAGAAAGTTCACACACTGAGATTACTTCCTTCTTTCAAGGCTGGATTCAGCTCAGTAGGAAATGGTCAACTTTTCCAAGAAGTAGGTGACAGGGAAGGAGGACACATGGGCCCTGGGGCCCAGACCATGTGTTTGATGAGGCCATTTGCCTGGTAAACTACAAGTGTTCAGCCTCAGAGTCTCCATCCTGGCTGGAAAAATGAAAATAATAACATCTGTAGGCACAAGTGGGTTAAGAGCCCCATAATACAAGTCTTGAGTAAAAAATAAGAAGAAGAAGAATCACAGCTTGTTGGCCATGTACCGTTCCATGCACATATTCTGAACATTCTAATGTCCTATGGATATTCACACTGGCCATTTTCCAGTGACCCCTTTCTCTGGCAGGAAAGCTCTGATTTCAATGATGGCTCTGGCAGTTCGGGTACTTTTTAATGCCTTGTTCATGTGTTAAAGACTGCCTCCGTGAGGGGCAGAAGTTGGCGACTGGAATGTATCAAGTCCTTTCTTTGGAAATAACCCTATTTAATTAAAAAAAACTATTCAATACAAAGCTCAATGAACAATCTTTGGTCACCAAGTTGGCAGGATCCTCATTATTTTTTTTTAAATAACAGGACATGACTGTCGTGATTGTGTTGTTACAAGAAGTTGACTAGCAAAGCAAACTGGATCTTAGGTCTTTCCTCTAGGTGTAGAGCTGGCTCTAGAAGATTTGCTGGCAGACCCCACACCATTCCTAAGTTTGAGCAAATAGACTCATGTTTGGGAAATGGAATGTGGGTGTTGAATACAGGGAACTCTATCAATCAAGAAAGGAATATGAATTCAGGTACCCAACAGTTGCCAGATCCAAAATGCTCTGAGAACCATGAAGCTGAAAACACACTATTTCAGCTTCCTGAACCAGTGGTGGCTTCAGAGGCAGACCATGAAGCAAGAAAGAGACCTGAGGTGCTGAGATGCTGGGCCCTGGAGTGGAGGGTACTCTCTACTCAATCAAAAGCCAGAGACGCTCCAGCACCATCGTTCCCAACTGTGTCATGAGCCCTGTGGGATGAAGGGGTCAAGGCTGAACAAGCTCCTCAGCAGAGGAAGACCCATTTCTAAGTAGACTCAAGGAAACTCTTCAGATACAACCAGTTCTATTGTAACCCCCCCCCCCCGCTTCACATCTTACACCACGAAAGAAAAGCAAGACCATGTACAGCATGGGTAACATGCCACATTCCACAAACAGAACTAAGAAAATGGCTTTGACATTTCATTCTTGGAAATTTTCAATTTTCCACAAGTTTGCCTTTGTTTTTCTTTTTAACAAAGTCCAAGGATCTTCTAGAGTCTAGAAATTGCCAAAGAAAACCTACTATTCAAAACACCTTGTTGTGGATGTCTCCTCACAGTCAAGGGTAGCAGATGGCTCAGTGGACACACACAGAGGAGAATTTCTCTCACAAGTTACAGATCCACCTCAGTTAGGGATTCTTTGGCAGAAAACAAACCTGCCTTTCCACTTCAGTCAGTTCACCTCCAACATAGTCACCTAACAATCACAACCTCCCTGGCACAGAGCTGAAAATAGGTCAAACCGAGAGACTGTGAGGGACCCCACTTTCACTCACTTGTCTTCTGAGAAGCTCTTCCCAGTAATGACATCCTTCCCTTGAGGCACATAGTTCCAGTACTCTTCCACAACCCCGATGTAGTATGTCCTGGTGACGGCGCCAACTAGCCCAAGCAGACCCAGGAGCGTGAGAAGGATGCAGCCAGCCGGCTGTGGCTGAGACATTTGGGGATGTGACTCCGGCAGGCAGCCTGCTAGGGAGTCAACCTGTGATCCCTCCCCCTCACTCAGAGCGAGTTATAAATAAGGAATGGACTGGACTGGCTCCTCCTCCTCAGGTAGCTTGGGGTTGGGACAGAGGCTGACAACTTGTGCAAGCAGACCTCCCTCAGTGGGAGAGTTGCCATGACAACAAACTTGCCAGCCACTCAAAAGATGCATAACTGGCTTATTCATTTACTGCCCAAGCTAAACGGGCCTGTTTCTGAGAGTTTTTGGTACTCTGCTCTGATGTGAGTCATTTGTCTTCCCCAGAAGCAACAGGGAAACAACCTGAGCTGATGGATTTTCCCTGCTTCGTCTTTTCTCCACACGTATCACAGAGCTTTGTGAACTGGAAAAGTGGGCTGGTCATCGTGGACCATCAGGAAATATTCCAAGCACGGAAAAAGGTTTAGTCTCTGTTGGGAAGGCATAGGGGATGATGTAATGCCTTCTAGTTTGTTTTATGAGGCTACAGGAAACACTCAGGTCAAAGCATAAAGCTCCCAACCACACCATAAAACCCACCACTGACCCATCACCTCCCATCAGCTCACTCCTCTCCCCCAAATACTCTCAGACCCCACCAGCAAAACTGAGGGGCTTGGCTACCCTGGTCAACCCAGAGTTTAGACCTTTCTGCTCCTAAATCAATCATCTTTCCTCAAGATGAATGACCATGTCAGAGGGGGAGGTAACCTCCAGACCACGGAGATAAGCTTCAGAAGCAGATCTTTGAATAAAAAGGAGACCAGAATGCTTCCCCATATGCTTTGAGCTGTGACCTAGAATCTCAGTGTTGAAAGAGACCTTGTCCAACCTTGGAGGAGAGCCAGTCTGAGCGTCACCCAGAGATGTTCCTGAGCCAGCTAGCTGCCTTGGTGTGAAGTGAACAGCCTCCAGGGCTCTGAAGCTGGACAGACTTCGGTTTGAACCCAAGCCCCACTGCTTGCCAACTTCATAGCATTGAGGAATCATTTGACTCTGTCTGTGAAACAAGACCGAGGGACTTTCCGGCAGATTAAAGAGGACAATGTCTGCAAGGTGCCTGGCTCCGTCCCCAGCACCTCAGCCTCTACCTCACTGGCACAGCTCAGGAAGTCCTCGACCTCAGAGCACCAAGAGACTAGACCAGTACCACCCTAGCTATCACTTTCCTTGTGTTTCTCTCCTTTTCTTCCCAGGAAACCCTACCTACCATGCCTTCTGTAAGTGGAGCATGCATCATAGAGATTCCGCGGCACAGGTTTCGTATATAAATATATTATCTCTCCTGATAAAATGCACACTACTTATCTTGTTTCACAGCAAGATGGCTCCCAGCTTGAAACTACTGATGGCCATCCCCCACAGGATGATGCCCACGGCACATTTTCCTTTCACTCAGATCTACTTCTGAACCTTCTGTGGGGTTGAGACAGTTCCAGCTACTCTTTTTTTTTTTTTTTTTTTTTTTTGGTTTTTCGAGACAGGGTTTCTCTGTGGCTTTGGAGCCTGTCCTGGAACTAGCTCTTGTAGACCAGGCTGGCCTCGAACTCACAGAGATCCGCCTGCCTCTGCCTCCCGAGTGCTGGGATTAAAGGCGTGCGCCACCACCGCCCGGCCCAGCTACTCTTGAGAACCCATAGGATAGCCCATGAACACCACCTCTGACAAGAGTTGGAAGACCTTGGAACATAGAAATGTCACAGCCAAACAAATTCTTCTTTACAATCCAGGAAATCAGGCTGCTCTGAGCCTACCAAAAACCTTCTCCAAACAAATCCCATTGAGATAAATTCTTTCAAACAACAGAAACAAGAAATACAAATGATACATATCAAAAAGAGAAGAGCTACCCTCTGACTCAGCGTTCTGCTTGCCATGACTTGCTGGAATGCTGTCTCTAATTCAAAGCCGGGTCTGTGGAAGGGGGGTGGGTCATGCCTGCAATTCCAGCATCCAAGAGGCAGGAGGATCCAGGGTGTAAGGCCAGCTTTGACTACACAGATAATTTGAGGCCAGCCTGATTACATGGGAAAAAAACAAATAAATGGGCTCTATGAGAACAGACTAGAATTGCCATAGCAAATACAGTTGACGCACCAAGACCTCTGTAGAACAGAACTTAGTTACTGAAGGGCGAGCAGTAGGGAAAGAGTGTTTTGAGTGACAAACTTCCTAAAAAATACTTCTTTACCACAGGCGGTAAATGTTCTGGTCAAATGGTATCTGACTTGCCCCAAAGAAAGGACACTGGCCTCAGAGGAGTCCCTGCTACCACAGCACAGAAGAAAACATGCAATGTGATTGACAAGGCAAGACAAGATGTGGTTGCAATGGATGTCAAAAGTTCAACTAGCAAGCCTGCAAGTAATGTTCACTTTCAATTCTATCGGGCACAACTTGGTACAAGCAAAGCAGGAACCTTGCCGTCTGTCCTTGAATGGATGGAGTAACCCCATTACTCTCCTCCAGACACTCTCTGGGGTGGAGCTACGGTGATATGATACCATACCTCTCTCCAAAATATAGCACAGGTATTTTTTATCTATTTATTGACATTTTCCACAGGTATAGAATGGATTTTGATCTTGTTCACCCTTATTGCCCTCTTGTTGCACCCAGTCCCACTGAACCCTGTCTTCTTCCAGACACGTCCTCCTCTCCTCCCCTTCTGAGCCTAACTCCTCAGTGGGAGCCCAGGATTTAATTAGGGTTGCTTCCATGCGCATGGATAGTAGGTCATTTCCTGGAGCATGGGCAATTAGCCAGTGGCTACACCATTGAAGAAAATGACTTCCCCTCCCAGGAGCCATTAACTGGCAGTGGCTACTTAAGAAGGGGTGGAGCCTTCCCTTCCCCCATCCATGCTGACAGTTGACTGACAGGTACAATCCCAAAGCTCTGGGTGTTTAAATAACACATTTGGCTCAAGAGAAACCAAATCAGACCAGTGTGTTCTAGGTAGCCTCGGCCAAGGATCCTTTCTCTTAATGTAGTCTTGGGTGGCCTGGAACTTGCTATGCAGATCAGACTGATTTCTCACTTATAGAGATCCACCTGCTGTTGCCTCCCACATGCCCAGTGTGATGGAGCATTTTAAAACAATAATTACAACAGCCTGTCTTGAGACTAGCTGCAACTTTTTACGAAATAGATCCTTTTTCCTTCAGAGATTCCTACCATCCCGAATTCCAGCCATGATCTTCTGTCAGCCCAGCCCTGTCAATGAAGTGCTTCGGTAGACCATGGCTGTCCAGCCTCATCAGGACCCTAACGTTCTTGACGGAGCCTCTTTATCTCTCAGGTGGAGCCCCCACTTCCTTCTTTCATTGGTGCCAGAGTCAGCTTCCCAAAGGACACAGCCTGGTGCCTCCACCACCTGAGGGTTTCAGTGGGCCTTTGCGGCCTTCAGGACAAAGGCTACAGGCCCTGACTTGAGTCTGCAGCTGATCCTGACATGGTTCCCAGAGACAAGGGATTTCTTTTCACTTTATGCTACTGCAAAGGCAACCACGGTGCCCTTCATCTGTGCTCTCGTCAGAGTAGAGCCTGCTGGGGACAAATGTATTCCAGGGTGCAGAAATCACTTATTTACCCATCTGCTTTCCCACACACTAGCACTGACTTCTTATGAGCAGAAACAGGGCTTTGATCATCCCTGTGTCTGTGGTACCTGCCCCTGTAGACACGAGTAACATGGTAAAACATGGTAAAAGCCACCATGTGTGAATGAACAAACATTGGGTACTTACGGAAATGCAACCGCATGTTATATAGCAATCTATGTGCTAAGCCTTTTCTAATAGTCAGCCTGGAAAACAAATAGCAAACAGGAACACTCGAAGTGGATTTAACAGGGAACATCCATGGGCCTGTGGGTGTCGTGACAGGCCACAGCAACTCCTGCATGAGGCTGAGGTTGAGGTAGAATCATGGATACTCACCTGTCCCTTCCTCCTCCCCGCTCCTCTTTCCGCCCTTTCTGTTTATGCCTGGCGGCGCTGGGGATGGAACCTTATGCATGTGCTTTCTAGGTATCTAAGGGGATTGATCCCTTTAAATAATAAAGCTGAGGAGTCTCAAGATGTGTGAAATGGAGTTACCTCTATCAGCCCTAGGAAAACTAAGTCTGTGGACTTCAGGGACAGCCACACACAGTCAGCCTGATAACAGGATCAGAAGGCAGGGGACTGCCAGGCCCGCAACCTAGCAGGAAGAGTACTTCTACGCAGACACCTGCCTGGTACTGGGCTCCTCTCCCTCAGGCTGACACCACCTGTTGTGATGGTACTGTTTCTTCCTAAGACAGGGTACCCTGGCCATGGCTTTCTGTTCAGTCCAGTTCCTCTACTACATACTGAGTGTGGTTGTCTGGGGTATGGACTCATATTTGAATCCTGACACAGCATTTTTTTGCATCTGTGACCTTAAACAATTACTTACCTTCCACAGATTTAGTGTGCAGTATCTCCCTCACAGGGTATTAAATTTGCACAGTATCTTACTTACTCTTCTGTTGCCATGACAGCACACTGTGACAAAGCCAACTTGTAAAAGAGCACATTTAATCTGGGGGCTCACGGTTCCAGAAGATTAGAATCCATGACCATCGTGGTGGGAGCACGGCAGCAAGAAGGAGCAGTAACGGAGAACTTACATCTGATCCACAATCACAAAGCAGAGGGGGGGGGGGAGTGGAGAGAGAGAGAGAGAACTGGGAATGCTGTGGACTTTAAAACCTCAAAGCCCACGCTCCTGTGACATATCTCCTCTAAGAAGGCCACACAGTTTCAAATATTCAAATAGAAGAACCTATGGGGAGCTTCTCATTCAAGCTACCATAGACAGGATAAAAGGGAGAAGGCAAGTCAGATGGAACTACCTCTCTCCTTCAGTACCCTACAAGAAGCACGGCTCAGTCAGATGGAACTATCTCTTTCCTTCAGTACCATACAAGAAGCACGGCTCAGTCAGATGGAACTATCTCTTTCCTTCAGTACCATACAAGAAGCACGGCTCAGATGAGACCAGGCCCTTGCTGAGCTGATGTCCCAACAGAGTCCTCCTCAAGATGGGTTATGGTTCTTGTTTTCAGGCAAATATTCATGAACCTCACTTCATAATCTGCAGCCTTTATCTATTTCTCTAGAGTGATGTAAGTAACTCTATTTTGAGTCTGGCAATGCTCATACATGTTATCTCATTATTATTATCCCACCCTCTGAGTGCGAACCATTTTGGTCCTTGTCTGATAACTGGAGGTGCTGAGGCTTGGAACGGTCAGGTGATTTTCTTACTTCCTTTAATTTCCAAAATCAGCCTTCCCACAAAGTAAAGAGAAGAATGGGGTGCTGGTATCTACAGCGCCTGTTTCAAATCACTGGTGGAAATCCACTCTCTATAAAGAAAACTGGGCCCAGGCTATTCACACACCTATGTGCTGTAGAAGGAAGGACCCCAAAACTGCCTCTTGAGTGCAGCCCCTCCACTCCTGACAGTGCAGATAAAACCCTAAGGGTCACAGAAACCCATAAATCCTCAAACATACCATTCTGTTCCATTCCTCCATTTTCCTCCCAGTCCTCCACCCACCCCACCCTCCACCCCCAGGAAATTCCTTCCTATCCTCTCCAATCCTCCTAGGTGCTTCAACTTCCTGCCACACCCAGCACCCCAGCCTCCTCCCCCAGCTTTAATCACTCCTTCCTCTGGCTTCCCGTGCAGTGGCGGGCTGGCCTGCTCACCCTGTCTATCCTCTTGATGGCTTAAGCATCTCTCCTGGACACGCAGGCATCTCCTTGGAAATGGCATCTCACCAGCCTTCTGGCACTGCCCTCCTACATAAGAGGTCTTGGGGCCACCCAGCTCCACCTGCCAGCCCCTGGTCCCAGTGGCTGGACTCTTGTTCTTAACTAGACTCTTACTTCCCTAGGCTTCCCCCCCCACCCCAGGGATAGGGTGAGGAGCTGACTTCCCCACCCTGACCACGTGATGCTGCCTTTCTCCAGGCTGAGGATGGAGAGGCAGCTGTGCCTCATCTTCACACCCAGAACTGGTGCTGTCTTACCAGGATGAGGAGAACAAACAGCCATCTCTCAACGGAGCCAGGTGTGCAGCTAACCCCAGGGAAAGAACATTATTGGCAAAGTGGTGCCTTTAGTGAGTAAGGCAGGGTGTCAACTTTCTCAGGCCTCATCTCTTAGCCTCTGAAAATGTAACAGCCTGTGAGGAAGATACTACACATCAAACCCCAAGGAGGGGAAGCTTATGTAAGTTTCACACACAGTGAAATAGCTGAGTCAGGATTCAAATCCGGAGCCCACATCCCAGATCATGGCTCCTTACAGAGTAGTTCTGGGTGGTACTGAAAGCCAGGGCCAGGCTGGCCTCTCACGGAAGGAAACAACAACATTGTATGAGGCTTCTCCATGCTAAGCAAGAACCGTGAAATTTAAAGGAACAAAACTGCAAACCACATGGGCAAACTGCCCACCACATGGAGTCCTGTAACAAAGACATTCAGCACCCAGTGGGCCACTCTTCTCTCCACAGTCCCTGTTGGCAGAGACCATAAACAGCGAAGAGTTAAGTGAAGTTCAAGTTGATCCCAAGGTGTGCACATTTAAGGAGAACTTTGGGCTGTCCTGGGGAGTGCCTGAGCTTGGGGAGGTGGCCCAGCTGCTTGCTCTGTAGCCCACTTAACATTTTATAGGGTGAAATAAAACATTTCTCTCTCCTGGAAACCACAACCTATTAACACCATTTTTAAAAAACCCATGCCTTTAATCCCAGCACTTAGAAGGCAGAAGATGGTGGCTTTCTGTGAGTTGAGTAGATGAGTCCCAGGACAGCCAGGGCTACGTATAAATATTCTGTCTCAACAAACAAACAAACAAGACATAATAGATAAATAAACAGGACACAAATGTAGAGATACAAAGAGGAAGATAAACATCTGTACAGTATGCGCGATTGTGCCCTTGAGTAAAGAAGAGGGGCCATGCTGTTCACGGTTAAAAAGTTGTTTCCAGAGCTAGAGCCGTGGCTCAGCAATGACCAGCACTTGCTGCTCTAGCGGTCGACCTGGATTTGGTTCCCAGTACCCACACTGGGCTGCTCGCATCCACCTGTAACTCCAGTTCTAGGGAAACTGATGCCCTTTTCCGGCTCCTGGAGCAGCGCCGCTCATGTAGTACACAGTCAAGTGGGAGCACAGATACATAAAATACAGTAAGCAAATCGTCAATCAATTGTTCTCTGTGCTCAACCATGGAGCTCACCTTCTGGACTGACACTTGATCTTGTGACTTTGCAAAATCAGGTGCTCCAACATCAATATATAGAGTCATCAGTGCTTTTATTATGAAGTGAGGATCTTTGTTTCTCATGCTGGGGAAGGACCTGGAGGGACCTCACCTTCTACCAGATTGAAGCAAACCTCCCCAGCAAGAGACAAAAGAACAGCAGGTTTCCAGAAGGAAGGGCAGAGGAGCTTCCTGGTCTCCTCTCCACAGGAGGCATTGCCAACTGGGGAGTGCCCAAGGCCCTAGAGCTCTATGACACTTGGTCTTGAAGAATTCAGCAGAGAAACCCTCAGGTGTGTGGGTCCAAGCAAGCTTACATAAGCTGTGAAATATCAGCACTGCTCGGGGTTACTGACACAGTAAACCAATCTCACGGTCTCACAAAAGAAGCATCCCCCATCAGAAGGGACAAGGGGTCCTCGAGAACACCTGCTGGAGCTGGAGTTTGCTGGAAGGCTCTGGAACAAGCCTGTAACTTTGGCCCTGAGTGCCTGGCCGATCTGCCAACCCTGGGGCACAAGCACCCAAGAGAGGAAATGAGAGGGGGAGACTCCCCAGAGC
Organism: Microtus oregoni; assembly: GCF_018167655.1. Classification (NCBI taxonomy): domain Eukaryota; kingdom Metazoa; phylum Chordata; class Mammalia; order Rodentia; family Cricetidae; genus Microtus; species Microtus oregoni. The sequence goes on from NW_024543067.1 coordinate 32,340,410, forward strand.
CCAAGGCCACGTACATGTTAGGAATTGTCCTAACACGAGCTCTCTGCTGATGCAAAAATCCCAATCAAGGCAAATCACAACAAGCCAATTTAAAAAAATATCCAGGTTTAATGGGATTCCTGCACTCTCAGGTGACCCCAAGGGGAACCAGGAAGCCACAACCGCGACCACCATTGGGTGGGGGTGGGGACCACACGGGAACTTTCCGGGCAAGTAATTTAAATAGACTGGGGAGGGGGGTCAAGATTTTGGTGGGCTGTCTTGACCCTCCTCCAGGGAGGGGTCAAGGCTTGGCGGGCACAGGGACAGGGCCTCCAAAGATGGAGGCCAGAGACCAGGACTTGGGACTTACAGTACATCCCATTTGGACTTAGAGCGGCTTGCTTAGATGGCACAGCCAGGTCCAGAAAGCAGAGGGGAGCTATCTTAGAGGAAGTACTCAGAAGAAGTAGAAGGAATTCCCGGACTTCAGCTTAGCACAGACCCTCATCGTCTGAGTCTAAGGATGCTCCTGGGCTCAGGCTTCGAACTCCCCTCTTGAATCCAGGGTTTAGGTTTTCTTATTGAAGGGAGAGAAGCAGAGAAGGGAGGATCCCTGCAGTTTGACAGTCAGCCAATTTAGCCAAATTTATGAGCCTTGGGAACAGTTCAGTCTCTGACCTACGTGCGTACACTCACACATGCACATGCAAATGAACACACATATGTTATTATTTAACAGTGAGGGCTCTAGCAGCGAGTGGAAGCTGTCTGGGCTGAGATATCCCAGGGACACGGATTCCCAGGAGAGCTATTTCTGGCCATCAAAGCACCAGCCGTTGGGGGAGAAAGGCTTTATTGTATAGCTTTCTGTCCCAGCTCCCAAGTGTGGGCAGGTAGATACATGCAGCGTGGATCCTGGAACACAGCCAAGCCTCTGCCTGGCCTCATCACTGAGGCCTGAATCCCACCATCAGAACACTCTGTCTTCGCAATAAGAAGAACCCCGTAAAACGTTTAAGTATCTCATGGTATTGATCTCAGTGGTGTGTCTGCAGCGAATGGATGGATTTATTAGGTCTTTTCCCAGGAATAGGGTTAGATGGAGAGGAGGAACTGAGAGAGGCACCCATTAAGGCTGTGTCAAATCAGAGGGAACCCACGACAATGTTGAGTTCAGAAGACCAACCGTCAGCTCACAGGCTGACTCCACCGCATTCAGCTTGTCTAAAACAGTGTCCCGTAAAGAACGTGAACTTGACTTCATCAAAGACATGCTTCTCCTAGCTCCTAACAGACCTCACAACGCCTGTCTTGTATTAGTCTGCGTCACCAGCGCAGGATGCCTGGCCTGCAGGTATGTATATTTGTGAGTCTGAATTCTAGTAAGTTCTCCACTCAAGGAAAAATTGTTTCAACACCGTGAATCCTTCGCTTACTCCTTCATTCACTCATAGGTTCATCAAGAATTGCCTACTGACACTTGGCCAGAGAAGAGTTGGGCTAATTGCGGATTTCACCTTTTTCTCCTCTCCCCCAAATCCAATCCTTAATCTCATCCCACTTTGCAGTAGATCACCCCTGCCACCTTCCCTCCTGCAGTGGGTCACACAGATCTTCCCCTCCAAACTCCACACCCCACCCCCATTCATCACTGTATCCCAGCAGGCTTCCCTGGGAACCTGCAGGCCACTCCAGACAGGGAAGCAACTAGCCTAAGGTTTTGATTTTGTTTGTTTGTTTGTTTTTGTTGTTGCTGTCATTGTTTATTTGGTTAGTTATTTTTTTCTTTTGGTAATTTGGATTTTCGAGACACTGTTTCTGTTTAGCCTTGGCCATCCTGGAACTCACTCTGTATACCAGGCTGGCCTCAAACTCAGAGTTTTGCCTGCCTCTGCCTCCCGAGTACTGGCATTAAAAATGTGTGCACCTCCACTGCCCAGCCTAACTATTTAGTTAGCTCTCCCTCCTCTCCTACCCCATTGTTTATCCCCAGCTCTGTGGCAGATCACCTGTCTGACTTCCCTCACTCTCTGCCTTCATTCCCAGAGGTGGGGGGGATAAGCAGATTCTGATGGGAAACCCTGTTTTCCTCCCTCCTGTGTACCCCACCACCATTATCCCCCCTCTCTTGCCCAATCCCATTTCTGAGAGTCAGCTCCCAATATCCAGAAACACATTTTACCAGAACTCCCAGTGACCACACCTAACAGGATCCCAGAGGAATTCCCTACCATGCAACACATGGCCACCTCACCCCACTAAGAACCAGAAAGGGCAACAGAAACCCAAGAACAAAACACTCACCTAATAAAGACAAGACCATAAATCAGTACCTAGAATTTCAATCTTCCCTACCCAGATGTCTAGACACCAACATAAAATACAGCCAATAACAGCCAGGACCATATGTCTCCACCAGAGCCAGCAACACAACTACAGCAGGCCCTGGGAAATGCAACACAGCTGAAGGGCAAGACAAGACCTTCAAATAGTCTCTAGAGAGGTCCTTGGAGATGGAAGGACTAAATCCCCTCTTTAGGATCCTGTGAGCACAGGGGAAGGAATGAAAAAACAGTTCAAGACCTGAACGTGGAAATAGAATCAACAAAGAGAGCCCAGACTGAGGGAAATCTGGAGCTGAAATGTAGGAACTCAGACAGGAAGCTCAGAGGCAAGCCTCACCAAGAGATGGAAGAGAGAATATCAGGCATTGAGGACAGTATAGAAGAAATGGATACATAGACCCCCCCCCCAAAATAAAAGTTAACTCTACAAAGCCCCCAGCCCCTTAAAATTCAGGAAATCTGGGACACTATAAAATGACTAAATCTAAGAGTAACAGTAATAGAGAAAGGAGAAGAATCCCAGGTCAAAGGCAGAGAGAATGTTTTCAACAAAACGAAAGAAAAAAGTTTCTCTAACCTAAAAAAGGAGATGCCTATGAGGGTACAAGAAGCATTTATTGGGGTACAGAACACAAACAGACTGGATCAGAATAGAAACTCTCCTCAGCATATGATAATCAAAACATTAATAGTACAGAATTAAGAAAGAATATGAAAGGCTGCAAGGGAAAAAGACCAAGTAACATATAAAGGCAAATCTATTAGAATAATTCCTGACTTCTCTAAAAGCCAGAAGGGCCTAGACAGACTTTCTACAGACTCTAAGAAACCACAGATGTTAACACAGACCACTACACCCAACAAAAGTTTCAGTCACAACAGATTGAGAAAATAAGATAGTCCATGATAAAACCAAATTTAAGGAGTCTCTATTTACAAATCCAGCCCTATGGTAGATACTAGAAGGAAAATTCTGATAGGGGAGAGTCTTCTGTTTTGTGTTGATTTCATTGGTTAAATAAAGAGACTGCCTTAGCCCTTTAATAGGACAGAAAATTAGGTAAGCGGAGTAGACTGAACAGAATTCTGGGAGAAAGAAGCTGAGTCAGGAGTCGCCATGATTCTCCCACCGGACACAGACGCATTTTAAGATCTTCCCTGGTAAGACACCTCGTATTGTTACAGGGATATTAGAAATGGGTTAGATCAGTATGTAAGAGCTAGCCAATAAGAGGCTGGAACTAATGGGCCAGGCAGTGTTTAAAAGAATACAGTTTCCGTGTAATTATTTTGAGGCATAAGCTAGCCATATGGGCGGCCGGGTGCTGGGGACGCAGCCCCGCCACTCTTATTACAACAAAATTCTAACCTAAAGAGGTTAACCATGGGGACTAGACAAATGGTTCAGCAGTTAAGAGGACTAACTACTTTTCCAGAGATCCTGAGTTCAACTCCCAGCAGCCACATAGTGGTTCACAACCATCTCTAGTGAGATCTGATGCCCTCTTCTGTCGTGCAGGAATGCAAGCAAAATAGGACATTCATATACTTAAAAATATATAAGTAAATAAATCCTTAAAGAGGTGAACCACACCCAAAGAAAACACAAGGAATAAACTATCTCAAACCAGCAAATCGAAAGATAGGAAACACACACACACACACACACACACACACACACACACACACACCAAAATAACAGAATCAACAAACAAGGCTCCTTGATATCTCTCAACATCAATGGGCTCAGTTCCTCATTAAAACGATATAAACTAACAGACGGATGTGAAAGTGTTCAAGAAACATGCCTTAACATCCAGGAAAAAGGACACCTCGGAGAAAAAGGATGGAAAACGGTATTCCATGCAAATGGACCTAAGAAACAAGTTTATGTAGCCACTTTAATGTCTGATAAAATAGACTTCAAACCAAAACATATCAGAATAGTACCACGTACTCACAAATGAAAAAATCCACAAGGTGGGCATTGCAATTCTTTTTTTTTTCTAGCAGGAAATGAAATATGCTTTGTTTTACAATCCCACGGGGAAAAACATTTTGGCAGTTAGATGAGAGTCCAGGAGACTGAGGAGTCACACCAACACCAGTCAGAATTGCTCTTATGGAATTACCTTCATCCCAAGCACAGGATGTACTTAATACATTGTTATTCAATATACTTTTAATTATTACTTTCATCAACTTTTCCTAATTGTTTCTAAGTATCATTTGCCTTTGGTGGAATAATCTTATTTTTATGACCTCAGAGAAAGCAGATAGTGGGATAATTACTCCAGGTATAAGCTGGCTCTGTGGGTGGTCATTTCCCAACAGACATGGAACCTTGGGAGGGTCTGGTTAACAAAGACTAGTTTGTGTAGAAACATCAGGGAAATATTTGTTAGTATTTCTTTCAATGTTGCCATTCAATCCTAAATGTCTTTTAAGTCGCTTTTTATTATTAATTTTTTTCATTTATTTTACATACTAACAATAATTTTCCTTCCCTCCTCTTCTCCCATTTCCTCCTCCCCTCCTCTCCCCCCCCCCGTCTCCTACCTACTCCTCCTCCTACCTGCATCCACTCATCCTCCATTCATAAAGAGGGCAGCTCTCCCATGGGAGTCAACAAAGCATGGCATATCAAGTTGAGGCAAGATCAACCAAGCTCCTTCCCCTGCATCAAGACTGGGCAAAACATCCCAGCATGGGGAAGAGGTTCCAAAAAACCAACTCTTGCCTGGGACAGGTCCTGATCCCACTGCTAGGGGACCCACAAATCGAACAAGCTGCACAACTGTTACCCACATGCAGAGAGTCAGTCCCATGTAGGCTCCCTAAGTCCAGCGTCCATGAGCTCCTATGAACTCAGGTGAGCAGTCTCTGTGAGTTCCCCTGTCACAATCTTGACCCCCTGGCTCATCTAATCCCTCCTCCCTCTCTTTAGCTGGACTCCTGGAGTTTGGCCTAGTGCTTGGCTGTGGATCAATGCTGATCCTCATACACTGATAGTGGGAGATTTCAGTACCACACTCTAACCAATAAACTAGACATCCAGACCAAAAAAAAAAAAAAAAACCTAAACAAATAAATGCTGATGCTAACTGCCATTATAAACCAAACGGACCCAACAGGCATCTACAGAACATTTCACCCAAACACAAAGAATATACCTTTTTCTTAGTACCTAAGGAACTTTCTCCAAAAGTGACCACATGTGCAGACAAAAAAACAAGTCTCAATAGACTCAAGAGCATCGAGATTAACACTCTGCATCCCACCACACCACCACAGTGTAAAGTTGATATCAAAATGACAGAAGTCTTACAAACTGAACAACTCACCAACAAAGGAGTGGCCAAGAGAGAAATTAAAATTGAATGAAAATGAATACACAATATACCTGAACTTATGGAACACAATGAAGGCAGTTTTTAGAGGCAAGTTCATAGCAATAAGTACTTACGTTAAAAAAAATTAAGAGATCTCATAAAGTAACGTACAGAATACCTGAAAGATATAGAATGAAAAGAAGAAATCATACTGGAAAAAAAAGATGTCAAGAAATAACCAAACTCAAGGCTGAAATCAATAAAATAGAAAGAAACAAACAAAAGCAAAACAAAGAATCGATGAAACAAAGGATTGATTCTTTGAGAAAAACAGTAAGATTGACAAGCTCTTAGCTAGACTAACAAAAAGGTGAAAAAAAATCCAAATTAACAAAATCAGAGATGAAAAGGGGACACAACAGACACAGAGGAAATCCAGAGAATCATAAGGGTATACTTTAAAAACCTGTACTCCACCAAACTGGAAAATCTAAAAGAAATGGATAGTTTTCTGGGTATGTACCCACTTAACAAAGTTAAATCGAGATCAGATAAACAATTTAGACAGACATATAACCCCTAGTGAAATAAAAAGTCATTAAAATTCTATTAACCAAAAAAGCTCGGGGCCAGATGGTTTTAGTGCACAATTCTAACAGAATTTCAAAGACTACTTAATGTGAATATTCCTCAAATAGAACAGAAGAAATATTATCCATTCATTTTATGAGACCGCAGCTTGATACCAAAATCATATAAAACTCAACAAAGAGAATTACATATCAATTTCCCAAATTCTCAATAAAGTATTTGCAAACTGACTCCAAAAACACAACTATTATCCGACATGATGAAGTAGGCTTCATCCCAGAGATTCAAGGATGGTTCAACATATGAAAATCTGTCAATATAATCTACCATATAAATAAACATAAAGAAAAAACATATGATCAGATGCAGAAAAGACCTTTGGCAAAAATCTAACACCCTTCATAATAAAAATCTTGGAAAGGTTAGAGATATAAGGAACATAACTTGCATGTATAATAAATGCAATTAACAACAAGCATATAGCCAACATTAACTTAAATGGAGAGGAACTCAAAGCAATTGAAAGAAACTAAAATCAGGAACAAGCTAAGGTGGTCTACTCTCTCCATAACTATTCAATATAGTACTTAAAGTCCTAGCTAAGGCAATATGACAACCAAAGGGGATGAACGGGATACAAATGGGAAAAGAAGTCAAAATATATTTATTTTCAGATGATACATATGCACATAGTGTACATAAGTGATCCCAAAAATTCTACAGGAAACACCTACAGCTAATAAACACTTTCAGCAAATTATCAGGATACAAACTTAACTCACAAAAATCAGTGGCCCTCCTTTACATAAATGACAAATGGGCTGGGAAAGAAATCAGGGAAACAACACCTTTCACAATAGCCTCAAATAATGTAAAATATCTCGAAGTAGCTCTAACCAAGTCAATGAAAGACTTGTATGACAAAAACTCAAAGAAATTGAAGAAGACATCAGAAGACGGAAAGATCTCCCATGCTCACAAATCTTTAGGATTAACATAGTAAAAACAGCCATCCTACCTGGAGCATTCTACAGATGGAATGCAATCCCCATCAAAGTAGAGACACAGTTCTTCACAGATCTTAAAAGTACAATTTCCAGCTTCATGTGGACACACAAAATACCCAAGATGGCTAAAAAAAATCCTGAACAATAAAGGAACTGCTGGAGGTATCACCATCCCCAACCTCCAACTATACTACAGAGCTATAATAATAAAACCAGCATGGCACTGGCACAAAAGCAGACATGTTAATCTGTGCAATTGAATTAAACCTAAGACATAAATCCACATACCTGTGGACACCCAATTTTGGATAAAACCAGAAATAGACCTTGGGGCGGGGGGGGGGATAGCATCTTCAGCAAACAGTGTTGTTCAGACTGAATGACTACATTTAGAAGAATGTGAGCAGTTCCATGCTTATGTGTTCTGAAAAGAACACCATTAACACAAGCACTATGACAAACAATTACAATAAATGTAAACTCAAGAAACTCAAAGGCTTCTGGATTCCAAAGGACACCACTATTTGGACAAAGGAGCAGTCAACAGAATGGAAAAAGATTTTCACCAACAACATACCCTATAGAGGACTAATATCCAAAATATATAAAGAACTCAAAAAACTATCATCAATAAAACAAATAATCCAATTAAGAAATGGGTACATTCGCCAGCTGCAATATTCAGGAAAGCAGGCCCTGCACCTTGCCTGGGCCGCATAGTAGAGCCAGCCCCTTTGGTGGAAGCGTGGGTGAGCCAGCCCTGAAGAGGTGAGCATGGGAGAGCTGTCCCCACTACTTGTCTGTCATGTGGCAGCATGGGCAGGGGAGAGATGTCCCCCACTTACCCCTCGCCCCTCCCCCCTAGCAGCTACAGCGCTCAGGAAAACAGCCCTGCTCCTCTGGGCAGCACAGTAGAGCTGATGCTGTTGGAGGTGGAGCAGGTGGGTTGGTCCTGAGGGTGGGAAAGTGGGAGAGTGGGTTACACCCCCCCCCCCTTGTTTGCCTTGTGACAAGGGCAATGAAAAGATACGCTCTCCTCCTTGACCCTGATGCCTATGGTGGGCAAAGGAGCTGACCTTAGCTGGGGCGATGCTGAAGAGCTCACCCTAGTGGTGAGGAGGAGGAAAAACTGGCTGACCTACAAACCTGCAACTACCCAGGCCCAGAACCAGAGTTATGAGCTGGCCCACCCCAATATCCACCCCATCTGAGAGAGCACATGAAGGAACCGGTCCTTCAGAATGTGGTAGCTTGAATATAATTGGACCCCATAATCCCATAATCTTATAATCTCATATGGAATGACACTATTAGGAGGTATGGCTTTGTTGAAATGGGTATGGTCTTGGAGGAATTGTGTCATGTGGATGTAGTTTTTGAGGTTTCATATACTCAGGATATTGCCCAATGTATCAGTTGACTTCCTGTTACCTGCAAGATACAGCAGTCTCAACTCCAGCACCACCTCTGCGTGCATGCCGACATGCTCCCTGCCATGATGGATTGAACCTCTGAACTGTAAGTGAGCCACGACAATTAAATGTCTTCTTTGTAAGAGTTGCTGTGGTCATGGTGTCTCTTCACAGCAATAGTAACCCTAAGACATGGATCCAAAGCTGCATGATCTGCATGACACAGTACAACAATAGCATGTCCCAGAGGAGCTCAGTGACGGGCCAACACTGATCATGTAACGAAAACCAGAGGCCTCAAACCAGACCAATGACTCTTAGCAGTGAACATTTGCAAGTGAAGCTAGATGGATGAAAGGGTTTGCTGTGTGACTCACTGTGTCACACTACAGCTCCATGATGACATTTTCCCTTTTTTCTTTTCTTTTTTATTTTTCCTTTATATTTTATTTTACTTTGGTACAGGGTTACAAAGGCAAAGGATGGATACAAATGGACAGGGAAATGAATGAGATCAAGAGCAAGTTGTGAAAGACACAAAAAATAAATACAAAGATATTTTAAAATAGAAATAGGGTACAGCTCTAAACACTGAATTCTCAATAAAGGAAACTCAAATGGATGAGAAACACTCAAAGAAAATTTCACTATCCTTAGCCATCAGGGAAATTCAGATAAAAAGTACTTTGAGATTCGATCTTACAACTGTCAGAATGGCTATGATCAATAACACAAATGACAGCTCATGCTGGAGAGGATGTGGAGCAAGGGGAACACTCCTCTATTGCTGGTGGGAGTGCAAACCTGTACTGCAGCTTTGGAAATCAATATGGAGTTTTCTCAGAAAGATGGGAATCGATCTACCTCAAGATCCAGCTATACTTCTCTTGGGCACATAAGCAAAGAACACTTCTTCCTACCATAAGGACACTTGCTCAACCGTGTTTATTGCTGCTTTACTCATAATAACCAGAAATTTGAAACAACTTAGATGTTCCTCAACAGAAGATGGATAAAGAAAATGTGGTACATTTACACAATGGAGTACTACTTAGCTGTTTAAAAAAATATCATGAAATTTGCAGGCAAATAGATGGAACTAGAAAAAAAAATCACCCTGAGTGAGGTAACCCAGACCCAAAAAGATAAATACAGTATGTATTCACTTATATGTGGATGTTAACCATTAATGAAATGATAACAAGGTACAACCTTTAGACCCAGAGAAGTTAGGTATAGAGAAGGGGACTGGGGGGGGGGGCAATGGATCTTCATGGGAGGGGAAATGGAGTAGATTTTATGGGTAGCCTAGGGATAGAAGACAGTAAGAATGGGAAGTTCAGTGGGGAGGAGAGATGGGGTCGAGGAAGGGAATATGAGGAGAAACAGCTAGAATTGAGGGGCATTTGATGGGTGGTATTGAAACCTTGTACAGTGGAAACCTCCTAAAATATATAAAGGCAATCCTAAGGAAATCTCTAAATAATGGGAGAGACAGGACCCCAACTGGCCATCTCTTGTCACTAAATGAAGTACTAGACTAGGTTACATTCAATTGAGCTGTTGCCCAGAAGATTCCCACAGAAATTCCCAAACTACCCAGGTTGCTCTCCCTAAACTGACAGCAAGGCCCCACTGATGAAGACAACAACCAACTCACTGAACACAGAGAGGTTGGGCTGGTGCCTACATAGAGCCTTCACTCCTATCTTTAAGTGTCCTTGGTACAGGAAGGTACTCTTCAGGTTACCAAAAGGGAAATATAAACACCAACCCAGACACACACCCTGTGATCTACAACACTCCTCCCACCAAAATATGCTAGGGCAAGAGCGGCACAAAGCTTGTGGAAGTAACCAACGTCTGATTTGACTTAAGGCCACTCCGTGAGTTGAAACCCATACCCAGCACTGCTTGGGTAACCAAGAACCAGACATTGGATAGCCCAGAGATCCAGGGTAAAACCAAATATGACTGGTCTTAAGAAAGAAAATATAACAATAAAATGAACCTTAATGATATTCTTCTACATTCATAGATTAGTGCCTAATTCAGTCATGACCAGAGAAACTCCCTCCTGTGGCAGATGGGAGCAAACATAGAGACACACCGCCGGATATTATGCAGAGAAAGAGAGAAATCTTAAAACACTCCTCTAAATGGGATGTCTCCATCAAATCCCTCCCCTCAAAATCCAGGAACCCTGTGGAAAAGGAGGCAGGAAGAATGTAAGATCTGAAGGGGTGAAGGACACCAGGAAAACAAAGCCTTCTGAGGCACCTGAGTGAAGTTCATGTGAACCCTGAGTCTGAAGCGGCAAGCACAGGGCCTGTATGGGTCTCACCAGGTCCTCTGTATATACGTTACAGCTTTCAGGTTAGCATTTTTGTGGGAATCCTGAGTGTATGAATGAGTGGGTCTCTTATTCCTTTTTTTAACATATCAATCCCAGTTCCCCTCCCTCCTCTCCTCCTGCTCCCCACACGTTTCCCCATCCCACCCCCCACCCACTCCTCAGAGGTGGTAAAGCTTCCCCTGGGAAGTCAACTAAGTCTGTCCCCTCACTTCACTGAGGCAGGACCAAGGCCCTCCAGCCTAGGCTGAGCAAGGCATCTCTCCAGAGAGAGTGGGGTCTCTTACTCTTGTGCATTCTCTTACACTTTCCATTCTGTTGGTTTGACTTGTCCAACCTCATTGTGATGGTTCTTGTTTTATCTTATTATACTTTGTTCTGTTGTTATCTCTTGGAACCCTATTCTTTTCTAAGGAGAGACAGAGAGGAGGAAGTGTATCCAGAAGGAAGGGGAGGGGGGACTTGGAGAAGTATCGGGAGGAGAGACTTTAAAAAAGAGAGAGAAAGTTTAAAAATGTATCCCAAGAAGAATTTTAAATGTAAGAATTTTGCAACTTGCGAGTATATCTCAGTAAAGCTGGTAAGTATCTTGTCAGATGTAGAGAGCGTGAGGGCCTGTGCCCACAGAGAAGCAACAACAAAACGAGGGATGTTAAACATGCAGAATTGTCTCTTCAGTGGAGGAGATGTAGACCTGTTTTTCACCCAGAAAGCTGGGAATGGATGTTGTCGGTCGCCTGGTGACCTGTGCTATCAGGTCACACCTGAATCCCAGGGACTATTGTGTTTAGCTTTAGCCTTGTTTCTCAGCTAATAGAACCCATTCTTACGGAGGAAACCACATGTGGTTGTCAAAAGCATTGTAATCACGCCTAAAGCTTATTGGGGTAATTGTCACCAGGAAACTTTTCCTCCAAAGTTGTACAGTACTGAAATATGTTCAAAATAAACTGCCCAGTGTTGGACTCCAGAAGTTTAAACCAACACCAGCTGACCTTATAAGTCACATTGAACCAGATAGCCCTCTTGATTCACGGGGACCACCACTATACCAACCCTGGTGTCTGCAGAGACCCCCAAATCAGTTAAGCAATGACTTTTATAGTAGTAAATAAAGCTGGTATAGGAGACATACCTTGAGGTCAGAAATTAACTTGGTTATTGAACCTGTATTTAATATACATAAACTGGATATTTAGTGGCCACTAGGATTCTTTCCTATGTTGAGGATATAAGATTTTATGAAAGTTAGAGGCAAAAACAAAACAAAACAAAAAAACACAGAGGTCAGCTTTTCTGGGCTACTTGAGGTTGACCTCAGTTGTGAAGGAAAATGAGAAGCCAAGGCTCTGGGATGAGTAACTGAATCCTACCCATGATGCTCGAGTTGGTCTGGTCCAGGAGACCAGGTGACTGTCAAAGCATCTGGTACAGCCCAAGCTGCCCTGCCTGCCCCATCCCTCACCTCACTCGTGTCTCAAAAGGAACGCCTGTCTTCAGAGAGAATTCTAGAGAACTCTCACACTGACTAGCTGCAGTGTGAACATGGAGGCCAGTGAGGAGGAACCGCTACAGATTGTGCCTCCAAGTAGTCACCGTACCCCCGACCTGCAGTTTAGCAGGCCCCGTCAGTCATGTTAAAGAAAAAAAACTTACAAAGACAAACATTTACCGACTAATCTTGATTGTTACCTTGATGGGATTTAGAATCGCCATGGAGACAGATTTCTGCACGTGTCTAAGGGATCATCTAAATTAGGTTAATGAGATCAAACGACTCACGCTAAATGTGGGTGGTACCATTCTATGGTCTTGGGTCCTAGTTAAATAAAAAGGAGGAAGCAAACTAAACGTAAGTATTCATTGCTCTGTTTCCTGACTGAGTGCAACATGACCGGTCTCCGGCTCTTACATTGTTCCTTCCTTGCCGTGATAGACCATATCTCCTGGAACTATAACCCACAATAACCCATCGTCAAGTTGCTTTCATTGGGTATTTTGCTGCAATGAGGCAAGTAATTGATATAAACCAATGTGTTAGTGAGCCGCGAGATGAAACCTCACGCCATCCTGCTCATTTCTTCATCCAGAACATTCGTAGTGTATACGAACCCACCCTTTGGTCTACACCATCTCAGCTGTCAGATAAGAAAAGCAAAGTAGCCACAGTTCTGGAGAATGCAGCTTACATCGATAATCTCACAGTGTCACATGGAAGGGAGAGAATGGTTCAGTAAGGTTATCTCTTTCATGTGGGAATGATAGGTTCTCACTCTGCAGCTCTGGCTGCCCTGGAACTCACAAAGATCTGCCTGTCTCTGCCTCCTGAGTGCCGGGAATGATAACTTGAGAGATGACGTTTTAGAAGATGTCCCCTGTAAACAAGGGGACATAGCTTTAAGTATATGTTCTAATAAATACAATTGTCTGAAAATGCAATGGATGCTCTAGTAACATCAGTAGTGTGTCCAGGAAAGAGTGAACATGCAGAGACACATCTGAACTTCGGTGGAACAATTGCTCTGAGGAAAAGCCTGAGGACCTTGTTAAAACACAAAGCACTGTAGCCTGCAGTTTTGATTTAGTAGGTAGTGTGCAGGAGACCCAGATCATCTGCACTAATCTAGGTGTTCAAGTGCCCAGGAATGACTGGCATTGCTGACCCCAGGACCACACACTGAGAAGCACTGCCAGAGAGGGTCTCCTGATGTGAGGCTAAAAGTCATGATTTAGCAAACAACAACAAAACAAAAACAACAAAAACCTTCAAAGTCCAAAGACCCACACAAGACATTCGTGTCCCAGGGAGTTATTTGCCCCTGGATGATACAGAATTCCCTTCAATGCAAACAGTCAAGTATGGAACACCCTAAGCATTCTTGCCAGTGTGTGTAGGTATATGAACCACTGCAGAAAATAGCAGCAATGACCCCCATTCTTAGAGACCTCACAGCATAACTGGGAAGGCAAACCTTGACATTCCTCTCGGCTGCTGTGTGACTCACCTGTTTCACACACTGCTTGTTTTGTTCTGGTCCTTAGCGAGCTGAATGTGGGAGGACATTGGTTTAAAGCTTCGACTCACGAAGTACTTAAGTTGCCAAAACGAGTTTATAGCTATCATACCTCCACAGAACAGATGTTTTTGTAAGCATGCTTCAGCAAGATCTTGTTCCCATAGCTGCCATGCTTTCCCCTCTCTATGCCAAGACAGCAGAACCTGACTCCAGAAGGGACAAAATGAGTTCCGGGTCCCACGGTAACCCCAGAATCCAGAACCGCCACTTGATCCTGGAGAAGCATCAGCTCTGGCACTGATCCCACCAAGACTAAAGAATTTCACTCTGTGGCTGGTGGGTATTTAGCAGAGTCCTTGCCTCTGTTCACTGTGTGTTAGTGTCGCCTCTACCCACACAAAACATTTAAAGACACTTGCAGGCATTTCTAGATGCCCTTGTGGTACAAATCTGATGGATAACCAATGGCATAGAAGGACCCAGCCACACTGGGAGGCAGATTTAACAAACAAAATGGTATGACCTCCGAACAACTCACAGATTGGAGGTGATATTGTAAGTCATACATTGAAAAGAGATTGATTTTTCAGAGCACACAAAGATCTCCTATAAAATTATTAAAGCAACTGAGTTTAAAACTGGGTAAAGGGTTTGGATAGGTCTTTCTCCAGAGATGTACAGATGCCCGGGGAGCCCATAAAAATATCCTCACCACTAAAGCATTGTGGAAATGCAAACCAAGCCTGCAATGAGATACTACTTTCCACCCATTAAGACTCTGCTATTTATTAAAGGGAACCATGAGGCAAATTGGTGAGGACTCAGAAAAATCAGAACAGCCATGACTTGGGCCACTACTGCAGAAAGTAATTTGACAGGGCCGCTTAGAGTCAAAGGCAAAGCAGCCATGTGCCCTGATTGTCCCTCAAAGACTGAACACAAGGTTGGAATAGATCTGTGTGTCTTGATGTTCACAGCAGCAGTCCTAGGGGGATAGTTGCAACATGGAGGTATCCCGACATCTGGAATAATCCAGTGGAGAACAGAATAGCAGCCAGCCACCGAAAAGGAACACAACTCTGGTATGTGTTACAACATAGACCTTGAGATCATTTTGGAAACAACAGTCCATGCACTGTATGAGCTGATTTCTGCCAACTCACTTAGAATAAAGGGGAACTCAGTAGACTTGCTTGAGGGACTCAGGCATGGAGAGGATCCCACACACACTGGAGGGTCAGAATTAATAGTGACCACACAGAAGACACCCAACTGCAGAAAGAGGAGGTGAGAACCATGCCACTGTGACAGCTCATTCTTTATTCGCCTCCCCTGGAGCCTTTCCTCACACCGCAGGGGCTGAGGTCCCAGGACACAGCGTGGCAGTGAAGTGAGGCCCCTCATTGGAATGCCAAACCCTCACAGCTCGTGAGACTGTGCAGCAGAGACAGCCGAGGCTAGCCTGACTTCCTTAGCTACTGCCTGGGTTGGCCCCGCAGCCTGTGAGGATTGTATTCTTGCCTGTGATGACCAATGTCCACCTAAGGAGCAGAGCCCCCGGGAACCTGTGGTCAGCAATCTCAGGGACAGGCTTGCCGACTGGAAGGACTGCTATCTGTCTGTCCTATTGCCTTCCTTCAAAAAGACAAAATGTATTTTCAGGGTCCTTCATAAGCCCAGAGTGTTGGAGTAAGACCTAAGGACAGACAGAGCCTAAATCAGACTAATGCCTTGGTTTGCTTCCAGGATCCCCACGCTGGCCCCTGCTGCTGCCTCATATACCCTGCGCATCCATAAATTATCACTTCATAGATGCACAGTCACACACTAAACCCATCCACAAAGTGCTCCATTAAAGGACTCTGGTTCACCCAGGAGGGATGAGTCACAAACATGAAAGAAAAGTCCGTTTTTAAAACCCGACATTTCCTGGGAAATTCCCTAAGGCAACCAAGCCAGGCACTCACTTGCTCTGTCTGCGGCCTGATTTCTTGTAACTCTAGATCTAGAGACACGGCCCCTTTCCATGGGGTAGGCAGGATCTCTTTCGTATAGTGGAGATTGCAGGTTATCTGGGTGGTAGACTGGACAAGATCCTTGAGGGCGGCATGGTAACCTAAATTCCACCCCATCACTGTAGCCTAGTGAACGTGACTTTACCTTAGTGCTGCATGGACTCAGGAGGCAGGGGTGGGGACCAGACCAGCAAGATGTGATTGTGGTGGCTCCTGGAGGGAGCAACAGCAGAGCTGCCACCCAGTGCAGCTGCCCCACTCCTGGCTGTGGGCCCAGAGGAAGTGTAGCCAGCACGGGAGCAAACGCCCACGCACCCAGGTTAACTGTGGCTCTAGTGGGAGAATCCAAGATGGAGCCAGCTCGGAGTCTGTCAGCAGTTGAGCAGATGAAGAACACAGGTGCAGACACAGCACGGAAACTTATTAATTTACAAATGACAAAGTCATGTGCTTTTCAGGAAAATGGATAGAACTGAAGGTCACCATGTTTAGGGAGATAATCGAGATTGTGAAAGATAATCATCAGGGTGTATAAGATGTGAGATCCAGACTTAGGCTATATCTGCACATAGAAGATGGTCAAGGGAGTGAGACTATTTGGGAGAGGAGAGGGGCCATCAGGAGGGAAGAGGGAAGTAAGAGGATGACCGGGGGGCTACACCACAGAGCCACACATAAGAGAAAATGTCAGGACAAACCCATTATTTCAGATGAGAATTTTAAAATTAAAGGAACCCAAAAAGAGAGGTGCTAGAAGACAGTTTCTGGAGACTGAAGCACCTGGAGCCCCTCCAGCGGTGGGTGCTCCTGCAGCGGTGGGTGCTCTGTGTGTCCAGTAGGATGGGACACAGGAACCCTGTGACCCCTGGGCTGGAGGGAGCCACAATGACTCACTGTTTGCAATAAAGGCAGCGCACAACTCAAGGCACCACCAAGTTCAGACAGCTCGCCACCAGACAGCTCTAACTAGACCAACTTCACACACACACACACACACACACACACACACACACACACACTCACAGGGTCTGAAGGTGGGGGGAGAGCTAGGGGGAAAAGATGGAAGAGATAATGAGAGGTGGGTAGGTTTGAAATTCATTGTCAATGAAAATACAATTGCCTAAGAGTAAGTAAAAGATATTCCTTCTAAAAGAATGGGGAGAGCAGCAGAAAGTCGGAGTCTCCTCTGCTTATCCACTGACCATGCACTTTGTTTTTAATTTAAAAATAAAAAGGAAGGGGATTCAGAGTCTCCCTAGGGTGGGAGTAGGGAAGAGGCAGGGTAGGCAAGAGCGGAACAAACTTGCAAATTCCTGAGGGGAAGCAAGTAAGGACAGCTTATTAACCTCTGAGTGTGTGCAGCACATCACCGTCGCTTAGCTGCATGACTGAGTGAAAGAGAGAGAAACATAAGAGAAACTGATGGAGTTAAAGTTAAGACAGTCAACATACAGATGGGCTAGAAGAAACAGAGAACATTTGCAAAAATGTGTGAGCTCACTGGTCTTTCCACCCCAGACCCTAAGACTTAGTACACACACACACACACACAATACATAGACCTGTGTGCACATGTCTGCATGTGTGTGAACACACATATAGCTGCACTCGTGAATCCCCTGGGTTGAGAGCTGAAGTGGGCAGCAGAGCACACATTCACAAAGGACTTAGGAGAGGTTCTTCCACTCATGGGTGGAGTATGCAAAAGGATGTCTTCAGAATTGCCCATCTGTTAATGTCCACTTCCTGCTTCCAATTTCTCTGATCTCATAAGGCATTTTCTGGCCACCCTAGTTAGTTCAGAAGATATTCCTATATACACCACCTCTCCCCCTCAAAAAGCAGGTACCACCTAGTACTAGATCAGTTAGCGTCTTTCAGTTGAGTTGTGTATGAACAAGGCAAGGTAAGACGGGCACGTGGGAGAGCTGGATGGAGAGGAATCTACACACATAGGCCAACTTGATCGGATTCTCAGGTGTCTTGATGTACACACAGTAGACTTATGTTGTTTGAGAGAGACCCAAGCCATCATGAAATTAATTTTGTTTGTAGCAAAAGCCAAAGCGCAGAGACCATGGCCACCAGCAGCACAAGAATGAGATCCTGCGCCCCTGTCCCCTAATACCTCTACCTGAGCAGAACTTTTGCCATAAGGTTCTTCCTGGACTCATCAGAACCCAGGGACCTCAGATGTTAGCCCCTGAACATATTCAAGATCCCCATAGCATCCACATCTGTGAAGAAAATAGAGGGTGTGAGGCCAACCCAGGTTATAAAACGGTGCAGAGGAGGCAGGCTGTGGAAGAGCTGAAGAGCGCCTGGCCCTCGGGGTAGTCCAGACAGACCCTGAGCCTGGGTGAGCTCTGGATTCAGGAACAAGCATTTGAAGGACTGGGGCTGAAGCTTAGGGGCAGAGTGCTTTCCTGGCATGCATGAGGCCCTAGTTTCAATCCCTGTTAGTGCCACCCACTAAAAAAAGAGAAGAATTCCTCTTTGAGGCAAAAGGGAATCGGTGTATAGGCATAGAGATGAGATGCAATTAAAATCAGTATTTGGTCATTTCAGACACTGACAATGATTAATATCTTAATCGTATTCCAAATGTGAATGCTAAGACAGCAATCTGCTATGCAGAGCAGAGAACACTCTGACTTTGGGGGAACATTTCCCTCCGACACCGAACAGGGCTGGTGACCCCTGTCTGGGAACAGTCCGGGAAGCTCTAGGAATGAAGGAGGCTGATCTTCCTCTTCCTTCTCTCCCTTCTTTCTCCTCCACCCCCCTCCCCATTTCCCCTTCCCAGCTTCCTTCCTCTCTCCCACTGTAATTAGAAATACCAAGGTTGCAATCCAGCTGTCCAATTTCTGGATTTATTTAAGAAGTCAAGAGAGGGGCTAAAAAGATGGTTCCATGGTTAAGAGCATGTATTGCTCTTGCAGGGGACTCAAATCGACTCCCAGCAGGCACACTGGGAGGCTCACAACTGCCTCTAATTCCAGCTGTGGTGTATCAGTCACCTCTGGCCTCCATAAGTACCTGTACCCATGCGCACATACCTACACGCAGATGAGGCATGACTCATACACAGAAGTTACAGGCAGAAGCTTGACTCCGGCTGCACAAGGTCTTAACTCTGGGAAGTGCATTCCTGCTTCCCGAACTTCGGTGTGCATGCAAATCACCTGGGATCTTGTTAAACTTCTGATTCAGTGCAGCCAGGCTGAAGCCTGAAATTCTGCATTTCTAAGACGGGTCCAAGT
The DNA here is from genome assembly GCF_018167655.1 of Microtus oregoni. Classification (NCBI taxonomy): domain Eukaryota; kingdom Metazoa; phylum Chordata; class Mammalia; order Rodentia; family Cricetidae; genus Microtus; species Microtus oregoni. The sequence continues at coordinate 32,359,727 of NW_024543067.1, forward strand.
ATTACTAGGTTGATTGACAGGCTCTTGACTAAGTAGCAAGTATACATTCCTCCAGTGGATGAGGGCAATTCTTCCCTTTGTGGGCGCAGTATGTGAAAGAAAGTTTTAGGGGTCATCAGACTGCTCATATCATTTCTTGGTACCAATTTTTCTGGCCTCAGGAGGCATGTCCTGGGCACCATGGTTGGTCCAGAATGTACTACTACATGCCTCCCCACAGAGAGCAGATGCCACCCTACATAAGATCAGTGCCTTTCAATCAATGTGCCAAGGCTAGAGGAGACAGGCAGATGAGAGGGACAAAAAGTGAAGAACAGTCCACACAAGGTCAACTTGACTAGGTGGATACTCTAGTATCCAAGAGCCTTGGCACTCTAGTACAGGTGGATTAACCCATCATGAACCCTTTATCTCTCCCTCCTCCCCCTCAGCCCGCAGCAAGACTGCATGCCTGTGTGCAAGCTCTGACGAATGGAGTGTGGGCAGAAGCGCTATGCAGCACTCCCAGGGTTAAATCATAAAGCCCTCCCACAGAAGAGTCTCACAGTCTCGCTGCTCAGCTTCCCCAGGAGGGCAGCAAGATAGATGCAGACCCAAAGGGAGCCTAGAGAACACCCAGACTTTAAGACCACAAGAAACAAATCTCTTGTGATGGGTCAGCTTGCCTGAGAACTGACGTGGATGTTGATTATGGTGGCATATCCTAAGGTATGCTGAAGAGGCAGAAGCAGGAAATCACAAGATCAAGGCCACTTTGGGCTCCTGATGCCCTTGAGTCAACAAAGCTAACAAAGGAGTAACTATCAATAAGCCTGATTTCTCACAATAGAGGTGAGAAAGATCTGGATTGTAGAAGATCCTCCAAGGCCTCTCTTGGAATTACTGTATCCATGATTAAAGTAAAGTCGAAGTTATAACAACCCAATCCATGCAGATAATAGATGGCCCAGAACCTTCAGGAATTCAAGTATTGGTCACTCCTTATTAGGAACAGGACACGAGGCCAGTTTGGATTTAGACAACATAGCATTGATATGGATACCCAATATGAAGTGAGGTTTACCTGGACATCCTGGCTATAAGTGAGCACAAAGTGTCTGACACCAGATGTTCAGAGAACCCCAAATTTTTCCTGCAGAACTGCATAGTAAATGTTTTTAGTTTGACAGACCAAAGAGTCCCCATGGTAATACTCCATTCTTCTGTGGAATGAAAGCAGCCATAGACAAGAGGCAGACAAGGGGGTGACCAGGCCCCAGTAAATGGGTACCACTGTAATTTGAAATGTGCATAGTTTCCATGCATTGTGAAATACCAGTGCCCTTTGACTTCTTAAGCTGAAGGAGTACAGCTACTCCTCATCAGACCATGGAGGGGTCCCATTGTCCTTTGATTTTTTTTTGGACTAACTTAAACTCAAAGGATGGAGAGTGGTTCAGCTCTCATAAGATTATGGTAGGCAGCCATCCCACATAGACTTACAAACCCACAGGGTTACTCAACACAGAGTGAACCCAACACACACTATGGACTTCAGCAAATAGAGATGTATTAATATTGGATCATCAGTTTTAACAAATGGGTCACATAAAGGCAAAATGTTAACAGAGAAGATGCTAGGTGAGGAGCAGAAGAGGTAGGCACACAAAACTCTGTGTCCTTCCTGTCCAACTATCCTGTAAATCCAAAGCTGTGCTTTGAAAAATAAGTCTTTAGAAAGTGTAAAAGCCAGATTGGTAGTCTGATGTGGGATGTCCTTTGTATGTTATGAATATGTGTTGCTTTTATTGGTTGATGAATAAAGCTATTTCAACAAATAGCATAGCAGAGTAAAGCCAGACAGGAAATCCAGGTGTGGGGCGGAGGGGGGGGGGGAGGTTGGGGAAAGAGATAGTAGGTGGAGTCAAGGGGATGCCACGTAGCTGCCCAAGAAGCAAGATGTGGGGTAACAAGCCTGGAGCCTCATCGTAAAACATAAACTAATAAAAATGGGTTAATTTATAATTAGAGTTAGCTAGTAAGAATCCTAAGCCAAATAACTGTAACTGATATTAAACCTCAGAGTGGTTGTTCGGGAACAGGCAGGTAGAGGAAACTGATCCAGTGGGCCTGGGTGAGATGGAGAAAAGTCTCCATTCTGGTACATCTGATGGGGTTAACCTAACAGCCACAGCCAGCTCCCATAGCCTGCCACCACTTCAGGTCCACCCCCAGCAGGCTTGTACGCATGCTCAGGGTCCAGAAGAACCTGATCGGGTCTGTGAGGCATAGGAAAACATGGTGCATTCCCACCACAGTACACAGAGATGTTTCCATGCTGCACATCATGCTACATGGCAGAGTAAGCTTTTACTCAGACAAAAAAGGTTTTTGTGCTGCATGCTGTTTCCCAGAGTCAAAGTGGTGAGCACAGCTCCCACCTGGAGGTCCCAGAGCTGGTTACCTCCTTCATGTTGAAAGATCGAGAGAGACAGAGTTAGCATTCAGGACCTCTACGACCAAACTGCTTGCCATTTTTAAAACACTCCTGGTCAAAAAAGGATTATAGATACACAATAGGACAGATTTCTGACAAATACGACCTCTAAACAGGCCACAGTCTGCTTAATAAATGTGCATGAGCTTCAGAGAGAATGGATAAAAGATAAATATAGATCAAAAGAGTAATTTAAGGATATAAACTAAGGTTCTTACAGGAAAAATAAAATTAAAAAATCACAATGGGTCGTGTAAAATAAAATACACAAAGAATCTAGATTATGAATATTATTGTGTTTTCTTTGAATTTTTGACTACAGAGAGACATTTAATTCTGGGGGCTGCTAAGCTAAGCCAACACAAATATTATAAAGATATCCTGACTTCAAATAATCTTCGTTCTTCAATAGTTCATGCCTGTGGCCCAGGCTGAGACAGGAGGATCACACGTTTGAACTCCTGCAGTTGTGTAATGAGACTCTGTCTCAAAACAAATACAAAAATGTGGACCAGAGAGATGGCTCAGTGATTAAGATGGCTTGATGCTCTTACAAAGGACCTGGATTCCATTCCTAGCACTCACACGGTAGCTCACAATCACTTGTAACTCCAGGGGCTCTGATGCCCTCTTCTGACCTCTTCCAGCACCAGATACAAAAATGATGCACAGACATATGTACAGGTAAAGCACTCATGCACACAAAATAAAATAATCTTGAAAAACAGTAAGTGTAAAACCCAACCCTGAAGCTCGCTTTGAAAACCAGTTATATGACAGTAGGATCCAGGTAATGTGGTCAGGTGATTAATGCTAATGGTGTTTAGAATGGCTTGAAGGGTAGAAGGGAGACACCTAGACACACTGTGTAGTCACTGAGAAGGGTGGAGGGACTTCCCAAAGGTTGTGGATTCACCCCTGTCTTCTCCACAGACCAGTGGCCATGGCTATCTGTAGATGGGCTTTTCTTTCCTGGCTACCAATCCCAAGTAACCACACAGATGCTTGTATTAATTACAAATGCTTGGTCAATAGCTCAGGCTTATTACTAGCCAACTCTTACATTTAAATTAAACCATATTTCTTATCTATACTTTGCCAAAATGCTTGGTACCTTTTCTCTGTACAACATGTCCATCTTGCTTCTCTCTGCAGTTGCTACACCTGAGACTCTGCCCTTCTTTAACCCAGCATTCTCAGGTTGGCTCTCCTGCCCAACCTTATCTTGCACAGCTATTGTCCAGTCATCTTCTTTATTAAACCAATCATAGTGACATATATTCACACAGTGTAAAAGAATGTTCCACAGTTGTCTGCAGAAGTAATGGCTGAGCCAGACCCTATTTGTTTTTTTTTAATTAATTAATTTTACGTTCTGACCACAGTCTCCCTTCCCCCTTCTCCTCCCACTTCCTCCCACTCTCTCCCACCCTCCCCCATCTGCCTCTCTTCTGTATTTGCTCAGAAAGAGGCAGGCTTCCCCTGGGCATCAGCAAAACATAGCCTGTCAAGCTGCCAAAGATCAAGCACCTCCCTCTGTATTCAGGCTTGGCAAGGCAATCCAGCATGAGGAACAGGTTCCCCAAAACAAGTCAAAGCACCAGGGGCACCCCTGCTACCAATGCCAGGATTCCCACAAATAGACCAAGCTACACAACTGTCACATATATGCAGAGGGTCTGGGTCAGTCCCATGCAGGCTCCCTGGTTGTTGGTTCAAACTCTGTGAGTTCCCATGAGGCAGGTTAGTGATTTCTGTGTATTTTAATTCAGTGTTCCTAACACCACCCTCTTACCATGCCCCCACACTTCCCTGGTTTTCTATAATTTCTCCTCCTTCTCCTTATCAGGAAATCCAGAGCACAGCCCAGTGTTCGGACTTGGGTTTCTGAATCTGCCTCCATCAGTCACTGGATGAAGACTCTCAATGACAACCAGGGTAGTCACAAATCCAGGTACAGGGGGTGACCATCCCCAGGCACAGGGTATGACTGCTGCCAGGAGTCTTAGCTGGGGCCATTCATGTAGGCTTGGTGGGAGTTTCCCTTGCATCATGCGTCTACCAAACCCCATAAAGGCCTCCTTTCCAATTATCTCTCAGCACTCCCTCCTCTGCCCACCTCCCAACCCGATCCCTCAAGTTCCCATTCCCACCCATCCCCAGTCCACCCAGGAGATCTTCTGTATTTCCCCTTCCCAAGGAGATTCATGCGTACCCCCTTTGGGTCCTCCTTGTTACCTAGCCTCTTTGGGTCTGTGAATTGTACAATTGTTGTCCTTTACTTTACAGTGAATATCCACTTATGAGTGAGTACATACCGTATTGGTTTTTCCAGGTCTGGGCTACCTCACTCAGGATAATTTTTTCTAGTTCTATTCTTTTGCCTTCAAATTTTCTGATACCATTGTTTTTGACAGCTGAATAATACTTCATTGTGTAAATTATACCACATTTTCTTCATCCATTCTTCAGTTGAGGGTGTCTAGCTTGTTTCCAGGTTCTGGATATTACAAACAAAGTTGCTATGAACAAGTCTTTGTGGTACGATTAAGCATCCTTTCGGTATATGCCCAAGAGTGGTATCGTTGGGTTCTCTAAACTTATGGGATACAGTGAAAGTAGTGCTCAGAGGAAAGCTCATAGCACTAACGGCTTCCATAAAGAATTTGGAGGGGTCTCATACTAGCGATCTAACAGCACACCTGAAAGCTCTAGAATAGAAAGAAGCAAACACACCCAAGAGGAGTCGATGGAGGAAATAATCAAACTGAGGGCTGAAGTCAACAAAATAGAAACAAAGAGAACAATACAAAGAATCAATGAAACAAAGAGTTGGTTCTTTGAGAAAATCAGTAAGATAGACAATAAAATCTTAATCGAAACTAACTAAAAGACAGAGCAAGAATACCCACATTAAAAAAAAAAAATCAGAAATGAAAAGGAGGCCATGACAGCAGACACTGGGGAAATCCTGAGTATAATTAGGTCATAGTTCAAAAACCTGTACTCCACAAAGTTGGAAAATCTAAAAGAACTGGACAAATTTCTTGATAGACAGCATATACCAAAATTAAATCAAGGTCAGTTAAACAATTTTAACAGATTTATAACCCCAAAGGAAACAGAAGCAGTCATTAAAAGTCTCCCAACCAGGTGGGTGGTGATGTATGCCTTTAATCCCAGCACTCAGGACACAGAGGCTTTACAGCCTTAGCTACCAAGACAGGTGCCACAAGACAAGGGAAGGGCAAGAACACAGAGCCCAAAAACCATGAACATATGTCAGACAGCCCCAATTTATAAAGATTTTGTAAGAGGCATCCCAGAGGCAACAGCAGATCTGGCTTTGAACTGCAAGTGCCCATTTTAAAGTCTATGCCCAACTGCATCACCTAAGTCTATTACAGTGTGTCTACCAAAATAGCTCTTAAGGCTAACAGGAGCAAACAAAGTCCACCTCAGCTAGACCAGGTCTTGATGGTCTAGCCGCTGAGCTGAGATCAAACTCTTGGTGTGGGCCCGCGGCTTCCACAAGAGTCCGATAATCGACAAAAGTAAGTACAAATGGTTCCCCCCAAACCCTATAGCATGGAAAACAAAAAAGGACTCACCAAGATGCAGCCACTGTAGCCCAGGAGCCGGTTTTAGCGTGGTGTGGAGAGAGAGCTCAGAGTGTGGACTAGGGGGCTTCCAACGTGTGGCCGTAGGCCGCTGGAAAGGCCACCCTACCCAGTGGGACCTCCAAGACATTAGGAATTTTCCTAATGAGAGCTCTCTGCCAACGCAAAAATCCCAATCAAGCCAAATCACAACAAGCCAAATTAAAAAATATCCAGGTTTAATGGGATTCCTACACTCTCGGGTTACCCCAGGGGAAAGCGGGAAGCCCAAACTCGACCACCACTAGGAGAGAGGAAAGAGACTACGCAGGACCTTTCCTGGGAAGCAGTTTAAATAGACTGGAGGAGTGGTCAAAATTTTGGCGAGTTGTATTGACACTCCTCCGGGGAGGGGTCAAGGCTTGGTGGGCACAGGCACAGGACCTCCAAAGATGGAGGCCAGAGACCGGGACTTGAGACTTACACCTCTCTCTCTCTTTTCCAGCCTCTCTCCCTCCCTCTTCAATGAACATGCTCTCACTCTGTTCTTTAGTATATCTAAGATAATTCAGAGAGGAAGATTACTCTATTCACAATCTGAATAAACTGGCTCAAACCCGCAATACCAGCAGGAGTTAGGATGAGGCAGGAGATTGCATCATTTGAGTCTGAAGGCAGCCTGAACTACATGGTAAATTCTAGGGCTACAGAGTAAGACCCTGTCTTCCTATTTTTTCCAAAAGCAAATAAAATATTCCCTCATTCATCCTCTTTTCCCCACAACTACCTCCCCAGGATAAGCTTCTAAACCTGAGCCATTCAATATGGCTACCACTGGCCCAGGAAGCTGTTGAACACTCATTAAATGATTAGAATAATGGAGAAGCTGTAGTTTCATTTTTTGTTATTGTTGTTGTTTTGTTTTTGCTCACAGATCACAGAGATCTGCCTGCCTCTGCCTCCCGAGTGTTGGGATTAAAGCCGTGAGTCACCACAGCCTGGCTTGTAGTTTTACATTTTAAATGTTGCCTTAAACTTAATAAGTGATTCTCTGCTCAGTAATAGTGAAACACGGAAGACTTCACTGTGTAAAAAGACTTTTCAGCTATTAATTATGCAACATCCAAACACAAATCAAGTATTTTCAGCGAAAACTTGACAACTAGATTAGGAATTCAAAGGCTTAGTATGAGAAAAACTGTTAAATACTTTATTAATGACTTCATACTGATTTAATGCTTATCTGTCATGAATTTATATTTGAATGAAACTGGGATTTATTCATAAATATATTATTTAAATTAGTTTCTTTTTCAATATGAATTCAACAAAATTACTTTTGTCTTGCATTCTCTGGGACACACTGCCCAGCAAGCGATGTAGGCTCCACAGTGTTTTTTAACTGCCAGCAATTCCACATCACTGTGCTGCCTGAGTCTCTTCTCAGTTTCCCATGTGGGGGCTGTGCTCAGCATTTCCCAAGCAAGTTGTCATTTCTGTCTAAACTGTCCAGTGTGGTCCCCATTCTCTACCCTCCCTAGCTGCACACAGCCTGTGTCTCCCTAGAGCCGCACCTCTGTAGGCTCCTAGCTACATCCTGCCCTTGTGCTAGCCACATACTTTGCCAGTTCCATGTTAGTACCATGAGTTTTCATTCCCAAGGCTGTTCAAAGTTCTCCATTTCTCTTCTCTAGTCGCCAGTCCTACCTGAGAGTCAACCACATCCATCCAGGTCAGAAGCAGCCCTTCACTGGGTACCATCGCTGTGCCCCTAACCTCGTTGCTTTTTCCTGCAAGAGGTTTTTGCAGTTGATTCTTAATGGAAAAGTTGAACCAACATGGCTTTACATATAGATTTCTTACAAATCTCAGGCCAAGGGCTGGAGAGTTGGTAGAGTGCCTGCCTGGAATGCATGAAGCCCTGGATTTGATCCCCAGCACCACGTAAACCAGGGATGGTGATAACTGCCAGTCATCCAACACTCAGGAGTTGGAAGCAGGAGGACCAGAAGTTCAAGATTATACTCTTATAACATGAGTTGAAGCAGAGACCCTGCCTCAAAAAAGGAGAAACCTTCATAAATAAGCCTTCCAAAATATTATTTTTAGTCTCTAATACATACGCAAACCTTTATTCATTTGTTCAAAAAACAGATACTGACCCCCAACAATGTGCCAGATTATCATCAAGGAAGAACCCTATTGGGAAACCCATGTGCTCACAGCCCAGTAGAGAACTATGTCAAAGGAGCAAACGAGAATCAGCCTTACCATGTTTTGTTTGCTTGGCAAGATAAGAGATGTGAGGGACACTCAGAGGCAAGGAGGCCTCACAGACAGACCAAGAGGTTTTTGTCAGAGGCCTGTTGTCAGGCCCCCGGGAGACAGGCGCTGAAGGTTCCATATACAACACATGGGTATACAGATGAGGACTGAAGCACCTCCGAGTCGCATCTCAGGCTTGCCTGCCCTGGAATGGGTATGCAGAGTAAGGCTGCACAGACTTGCCAGAGACCCGTGTGACCTGGGAAGAAATGGAGCAAGGGGAAGTCAAGTAGTTTGGAACACACAGAGTGCTCCACTGTTCATGGAGACCTTGGTAATATCTTGCTAACCCTACAGACATCCCCCTGAAACAGGAAGTCCACCCATGAGAAGTTAGTATCACACATTGTGTGTCCTTACTAATTCACTGCTAATAGATGTGATACATCTTACAATGATTTGTCATTAGACATTTTAATGTCTTATTTGGTGTGCATGTATTTTAAAATTATTAAGGTGAAACTAATATTCATGAAAATATAATACTAACTTTAGAGTCTGTAGGTTCATTCAATCATTGGATTTAATTTTGTTATAATGTACAACAGGAAATGCTTTTGATGGCATAGATACAGATATTATAGAGCCACAAACCCTTCTGGTATAGACTTTGCCTAATATAATACTATAACAATGACTTCCTGACTGATGGAGGAGGGTCATGTGTCTATTGGTTAATAAAGAAACTGCCTTGGCCTTTAATAGGACAGAAAATTAGGTAGGCAGAGTAGACAGAACAGAATTCTGGGAGAAAGAAAGCCGAGTCAGGCAGTCGCCATATTTCCCTTCTCCAAGATGGATGCAGGTTAAGATCTTACCGGTAAGCTACCACCTTGTGGTGGTACACAGATTATTAAAAATTGGTTAATCTAGATGTGAGAGCTAGCCAGTAAGAGGCTAGAGCTAATGGGCCAAGCAGTGTTTAAAAGAATACAGTTTCCATGTAATTATTTCGGGTAAAGCTAGCCGGGTGGTGGGATGCATCCTGCTGCTGCTCCCACATTACCTGACAGATGAAACACAATGGGAATGTCAAGATGCAGAGAAAGCGAGACTGAAGATTGCTTAGCCCTAAATGTTACATCGGTGCAGCACCACTTCCTCCCAAGGCTCGGGGATCATTGTGGAAGATGGGGAGGAGAGAGTGTAAGAACCAGAGGCAGTGATAGCTCTAAGCAAACAGTGTTCTCTGCACACAGTGAGGCAGATGAACGTGCAAACAGACATGGCTGTGACAGCTCAAGCCAGGCAGGATGCTGGTCTAGAAAGTGGAGATGGGCATGAGGTCCCACCCTCACCCATGGAGCTATCACAGCCTAGGACAGTGGGGAGAGGAGAGTCAGTGTGGTCCCTGGAAGGTCAAGCACATGCCAGTGCGAGGCCGTGTATCTAAGTGTATATGCACAACACAGACTACTTGATGGGTTTAAAACAAAAGAGTTTTGTGCAGGGTGATAGATGTGGACACACACACACACACACACACACACACACACACACACATTCCTTTTTTTGAGACAGGGTTTCTCTGTGTAGTCCTGGCTGTCCTGGAACTTGCTTTCTAGACTAGGCTGGCCTCAAACTCACAGACACCTGCCTGCCTCTTCCTCCCACATACTAGGATTAAAGGCGTGCACCACCAACTCCTGGTGGTGGCTTCTTTTACAAGCAGCTAACCAGTTTGACCAGCATTATTTATTAAAATTGTCATCTTTCTTACATTGTAAATTTTTTTGGCTTCCTTGTCAAAAATCAGGTGTCCATGGTGGAACTTGCATAAGACAAAAGTAGGCCCTCTGAATTTGGGTCACAGTCTGTGGGGCCTCTGGCAGTGGGATCAGGATTTATCCCTAGTGCTTGGACTGGTTTTTTGAAGCCCATTCTCTTTGGAGGGATTCCTTGTTCAGCCTAGATATGGGGTGGGGGAGCTTGGTCTTGCCTCAAAGTGATATGTCAGATTTTGTTGACTCCCCATGGGAAGCCTTACCCTCTCTCAAGAGTTGATGGGGAGTGGGGTCAAAGGGAAAGGTGGAGGAAGAGAGAGGGAAGGGAGTGGGAACTGGAATTCATATGTAAAATGAGAAAAGGTTGTTTCAAAATAAATTTTTTTATTATTTATTTATTTATTATGAGTACAATATTCTGCCTGTGTATATGCCTGCAGGCCAGAAGAGGGCACCAGACCTCATTCCAGATGGTTGTGAGCCACCATGTGGTTGCTGGGAATTGAACTCAGGACCTTTGGAAGAGCAGTCAATGCTCTTAACCACTGAGCCATCTCTCCAGCCCAAATATAATCAGGTGTCTGGTGTGGGAGGTTCTTATGTATTTGTGTTGCTTTTCATTGGTTGAATAAAGAAACTGCCTTGGCCTTTTGATAGGGCAGCCCTTAGGTGGACAGAGTAGACAGAACAGAATGCTGGAAAGAAAGGAAGTGTGGAAGATGCCATGAATCTCTGGCCTGAGACGGACATAGATTAGAATCTCTCCTAGTAAGCCACGACTTCGTGGTACTACACAGATTATTAGAAATGAGTTGAATCAAGATGTGAGAGTTAGCCAAGAAGAGATAGATATAATGGGCCAGGCAGTAATTTAATTAGTACAATTTGCATGTGGTTATTTCAGGAGCTAAGCTAGCCAGGTGGCGGAGAGTGGCCCACTCCTCTCAATACAGTTGTCCATAGGTGTGTGTGTGTGTGTGTGTGTGTGTAAAATTATTTCTAAGTCTTCAATCCTGTTGATCAGCACATCTGATTGACAACCATGCTGTTTTTGTTGCTATAGCTCTGTGGTGCAGCTTGAGATGTAGGATGCTGGTCCCTCCAGCAATTCTTTTATTATTAAGAATCACTTTATATATCCTAAGCTTTCTGTGTTTCCAAGTAATGTTTAGGATTGTTTTTCCATTTCCTTAAGTGTCTTTTGGCCATTTGAACTTCTTCTGTTGAGAATTCTCTGTTCAGATCAGTGCCCTATTTTTTAATTGGGTTAATTAGCATTTTAAAGTCTAGTTTCTTGAGTTCTTTATATATTTTGGAGATCAGACCTTTGTCTGTTGCAGAGTTGGTGAAGATCTTCTCCCAATCAGTGGGTTGCCTTTTTATCTTAGTGACAGTGTCCTTTGCTTTACAGAAGCTTCTCAGTTTCAGTAGGTCCCATTTATTCAATGTTGCCCTTAATGTCTTTGCTGCTGGGGTTATACCAAGGAAGCAATCGCCTGTGCCCATATGTTGTAGGGTACTTCCCAATTTCTCTTCTATCAGGTTCAGTGTATTCAGATTGATATTGAGGTCTTTGATCCATTTGGAGTTGAGTTTTGTGCATGGTGATAGATATGGGTTTATTTTCATTCTTCTACAGGTTGACATCCAGTTGTGCCAGCACCATTTGTTGAAGATGCTTTCTTTCTTCCATTGTATACTTTTAGCTCCTTTATTGAAAATCAGGTGTTCATAGGTTTGTCGGTTAAAATCCGGGTCTTCTATATGATTCCATTGGTCGACTTCTCTGTTTTTATGCCAATACCACACTGTTTTCATTACTGTAGCTCTGTAATAGAGTTTGATGTCAGGGATGGTAATGCCTCCAGAAGTTCCTTTATTGTATAAGAATGTTTTGGCTATCCTGGGTTTTTTGTTTTTCCATATAAAGTTGATTATTGTCCTCTCAAGATCTGTGAAGAATTTTGATGGGACCTTGATGGGGATTGCATTGAATCTATAAATTGCCTTTGGTAGAATTGCTATTTTTACTATGTTGATAATCCCAATCCAAGAACAAGGGAGAACCTTCCATTTTCTGGTATCCTCTACAATTTCTTTCTTCAATGCCTTAAAGTTCTTGTTAAATAGATCTTTCACTTCCTTGGTTAGAGTTACCCCAAGATATTTTATGCTGTTTGTGGCTATCGTGAAAGGTGATGCTTCTCTGATTTCCCTCTCTGCTTCCATATCCTTTGTGTATAGGAGGGCGACTGATTTTTTTGGAGTTGATCTTGTAACCTGCCACATTACTAAAGGTGTTTTTCAGCTGTAGGAGTTCTTTGGTGGAGTTTTTGGGGTCGCTTATGTACACTATCATATCATCTGCAAATAATGAAAGTTTAACCTCTTCCTTTCCAATTCGAATCCCCTTGATCCCCTTATGTTGTCTTATTGCTATTGCTAAAACTTCAAGCACTATATTGAAGAGGTATGGAAAGAGTGGACATCATTGTCGTGTTCCTGAATTTAGTGGGATGGCTTTGAGTTTCTCTCCATTTAGTTTGATGTTAGCTGTCAGTTTGCTATAAATTGTAGGGATAAGTCCCGCCCCTTAGGGGGCGTGTTCGCCTCGGGCTAATGTTGGCCTATAAATTTGGCAAGCATGCTCCCAGCCGTCCCTCTTCTGCTTTCCTGGTCTCCACAGGAATGGTGGTTCTGTAAGTCTATTTCTACATTAAAACTATATATATATTTACAATCCATCTGCATTCGTTTACACCGCTACAATAAATAACTTTTATTATATTTAGGTATGACCCGTGTATCCCTAATCTCTCCAAGACTTTTATCATAAAGGGATGTTGAATTTTGACAAAAGCTTTTTCAGCATCTAATGAAATGATCACATGGTTATTTTCTTTCAGTTTATTTATATAATGGATTACACTGATAGATTTTCATATGTTGAACCAGCCCTGCATCTCTGGGATGAAGCTACTTGATCATGATGGATAATTTTTCTAATGTGTTCTTGGTTACGGTTTGCCAGTATTTTGTTGAGGATTTTTGCCTCAATGTTCATGAGTGAGATTGGACTGTAATTCTCTTTCTTGGTTGAGTCTTTGTGTGGTTTTGGTATCAGATTGACTGTAGCTTCATAAAAGGAATTTGGTGATGACCCTTCTGTTTCTATATTGTGAAATACATTAAGGAGTATAAGTATTAGGTCTTCTTGGAAGTTCTGGTAGAATTCCACATTGAAACCATCTGGTCCTGGGCTTTTTTTGGTAGGGAGGTTTTTGATAACAATGACCACAATAACTCAAACATCTAGAGAGCCTTCACCAGCACAACTGAAAGAAGGGAAACACATAAACTCTACTACTAAAAAAGTGACCGAAGTTAACAACCACTGGTCATTAATATCACTTAATGTCAATTGACCCAACTCACCTATAAAAAGGCACAGGCTAAGAGATTGGGTACGAAAACAGGATCCAACATTGTGCTGTTTACAAGAAACACACCTCAACCACAAAGACAGGCATCTCCTCAGAGTAAAGGGATGGGAAAAGGTTTATCAAGCAAATGGACCTAAGAAACAAGCAGGTGTGGCCATACATACTAATTTCTAACAAAGTTGACTTCAAACTTAAATCAATCAGAAAAGATGGAGAGGGACATTTTATACTCATAACAGGAACAATTCATCAGGATGAAGTTTCAATCCTGAATATCTATGCCCCTAATATAAAAGCACCGAAGTACGTTAAAGAAACATTACTAAAACTCAAGGCTGCCATCAAACCGCACACAGTAATAGTAGGAGATTTCAACACTCCTCTCTCTCCAAAGGACAAGTCAATCAAACAGAAACCTAACAGAGAAATAAGAGAATTAATGGAGGTAATGAATCAAATGGACTTAACAGACATCTATAAAACATTCCACCCAAATAGGAAAGAATATACCTTCCTCTCTGCAGCTCATGGAACCTTCTCGAAAATTGACCACATACTCGGTAACAAAGCAAACTTACACAGTTACAAAAAAAATATTCGTAACCCCCTGTGTGTTATCAGATCACCATAGATTAAAGTTAGAATTCAACAACAATGCTACCCCCAGAAAGCCTACAAATTCATGGAAACTGAACAGTCAACTACTGAACCACACCTGGATCAAGGAAGAAATAAAGAAAGAAATTAAAGTCTTCCTTCAATTCAGTGAAAATAAAGAAACAACCTACTCAAACTGATGGGACACTATGAAAGCAGTCTTAAGAGGAAAGTTCATAGCACTAAGTGCCCACTTAAAGAAAACAGAGAAAGCACACATTGGAGACTTAACAGCCCACCTGAAAGCTCTAGAAAAAAAACAAGAAGCAGCCTTACCTAGGAGGAGTAGAAGACTGGAAATAATCAAACTGAGGGCTGAAATAAACAAAATAGAAACACAGAAAACAATCCAAAGAATCAATGAAACAAAAAGCTGGTTCCTGGAGAAAATCAACAAGATTGATAAACCCCTATCCAAACTAATCAAACGGCAGAGAGAGAATATGCAAATTAATAAGATCAGAAATGAAAAGGGGGACATAACCACAGACACAAAGGAAATTCAAAGAATCATTAGATCTTACTACAAAAGCCTGTATGCTACAAAACTGGAAAATGTAAAAGAAATGGACATGTTTTTAGATAAATACCATATACTAAAGTTAAACCAGGACCAGGTGAACAATCTAAATAGATCTGTTAGTCGTTAAGAATTAGAAGCTGTTATTAAAAACCATAAATTTTTAGACTCTACAATACCCCCCAAATTGAGTACAGACCTAAACAGAGAACTCTCAAGAGAGAAATCTAAAATGGTTGAAAGACAATTAAGGAAATGCTCAACATCCTTCGTCATAAAAGAAAGACAAACCAAAACAACTCTGAGATTTCCATCCTACACCTGTAAGAATGGCCAAGATCAAAAGCAATGATGGTGACTTATGCTGAAGAGGATGTGGGGTAAATTTAAAACTCCTGCATTGTTGGTGAATGTGCAAACTGGTACAGCCCTTTTGGATACCAGTATGGTGATATCTCAGAAAATTAGGGAACAACCTTCCTCAAGCCCCAGAAATGTAACCTTAGATACACTCCTTTGAATGTAATGAACACGCAAAGTATCATTTATTACAATACATATTTTATATGTTATGGATTGCCTATTTGAGTATTTTCTAGGTAAAGTCATGACAGACTCTATGTATTCAGTACATACACAACATGCACTATACAACACAATCACATACACACACACAAGCACACAAACACAAGCATGTATGTGCATGTGTGCACATGTGCTGATGTGTCCGCATGCGCATGGACACACACACCCAAACATATACCCAATAATTTTCCAAAATGCTTTAATGAGAACATCTTAGAAAATTTGATTCATTTGCTTTCAGTGACCTCTAAAGGGAGCTACACTTTTTATGGCTATTTTCTGCTTAGCAAAGTTAGGCATTATTCATGACTCTCCTATAACTTCAAGCACAAAAATGTATTTAGCTTTTCATCAAACATAATTCACTCTGATGTAACTCATCATCTCCATTACTGCAAGAGTTTTCCATTCTCCTTACTTCTAGGTTTACCATACACCAAATGGTTCTTCACAGACAAACTTTAAACTCCAGCTACTTTTAAAGAATTTAAAATTGATTTATGTGTAGTATATGCATGTGTGTCTATGTGTGTGCATGTGCACATGCACATGTAAAATTGTAGAAGCACAATAAGGGACTAGATATTGGCAAATGATGTCTTCTTCTATGGTAATCCACCTCATTTTGAGACAGAATCGTTCACTGAATCTGGAGCTCACTGATTCATTTAGGCTGTCTGGCTTACTGGCCAGCGAACTTCAGAATATAATAGTCTGCACATTTTTGTCTCAGCCCCGAGAATACATATGTGTTTGTCACCATATCTAGATTTTACTTGGATAGGGATCTTAACTCAGATTCTCAAGCTTTGGCAGTGTACTCCAATCACCAAATGATCTTTCAAGCCATTGTACAAAATGTAAGTTAAAACACAAAAAAGAATCCCTTATTATCAAATCCTCCAATTACTTTTTATCCTTTCCAGGCAAATTCCTTGGTGTCAACCCATTTCCGTTTGCCAAGGCTTCACAAATCAACATTTAGCATTTTTTCTAGAATATTGTTATAAATTATAGCTGAACAAATTAATTTTTATTCCAAATAAGGTGAATTACCTCATGTACTTCATCACTTGAGTTGTAATTTTATTTCTTTTTTTTTTATTGCGGAAAGAAGAAAAAAAACATAAACAAAAAACAAGTTTCCACCTCCTCCCAGCCTCCCATTTCCCTTCCCCTCCTCCCACCCTTCTCCCCCTCCTCCCACCCTTCTCCCCCTCCTCCCACCCTTCTCCCCTTCCCCCCACTCCTCTCCCCCCCCCTCCCTCTCCAGTCCACAGAGCAGTCCGGGTTCCCTGCCCTGTGGTAAGTCCTAGGTCCTCCCCCCTCCGTCCATATCTAGGAAGGTGAACATCCAAACTGGCTAGGCTCCCACAAAGCCAGCACATTAAGTAGGATCAAAACCCCCTGCCATTGTCCTTGGTGTCTCATCAGCCCTCATTGTTCGCCATGTTCAGAGAGTCCAGTTTTATCCCATGCTTTTTCGGTCACAGTCCAGCTGGCCTTGGTGAGCTCCCCGTAGATCAGCTCCACTGTCTCAGTGGGTGGATGCACGCCTCGTGATCCCGAATTCTTTGCTCATGTTCTCCCTCCTTCTGCTCCTCCTTGGGACCTTGGGAGCTCAGTCCAGTGCTCCTGTGTGTGTCTCTGTCTCTATCTCTATCCATCACCAGATGAAGATTCTATGATGATATGCAAGATATCCGTCAGTATTGCTCTAGGATAGGGTCATTTCAGGTTCCCAATCCTCAGCTGCCCAAGGAACTAACTGGGAACCTCATCTTGGGCACTAGGGAGCCCCTCTAGGGTCAAGTCTCTTGCCCACCCTAAACTGGCTCCCTTAACTAAGAATTGTGGTTCCGTGCTCCCCTATCCACCTTTCCTTTATCCCAATTCTCCTGTTTCCCAGGTCCCCCCTCCTTCCCTTCTACCTTTTCTCTCCCCATCTCCCTTTACCCCCATCCCACTCCACCCCCAAGATCCCATTTTCTCCCCGGAAATTTGGTCTACTTCCCTTAGCCAAGAGGACAACTATATGTTTTTCCTTGGGTTCACCTTCTTACTTAGCTTCTTTAGGTTCACCTCTTGTAGACTCCGTGGTCCTTATTTATGGCTAGAAACCAATTATGAGTGAGTACATCCCATATTCATCTTTTTGGGTCTGGGACACCTCACTCAGGATAGTGTTTTCTATTTCCATCCATTTGCATGCAAAATTCGAGAAGTCATTGTTTTTTACCGCAGCGTAGTACTCTATCGTGTATATATTCCATACTTTCTTCATCCATTCTTCCATTGAAGGGCATCTAGGTTGTTTCCAGGTTCTGGCTATTACAAATAATACTGCTATGAACATAGTTGAACAAATGCTTTTGTCATTTGATAAAGCATCTCTTGGGTATATTCCCAAGAGTGGTATTGCTGGGTCCAGGGGTAAGTTGATCCCGAATTTCCTGAGAAACCGAAACACTGACTTCCACAGTGGTTGCACAAGATTGCATTCCCACCAGCAATGGATGAGGGTACCCGTTCCTCCACAGCCTCTCCAGCAAAGGTTATCCTTGGTGTTTTTGACTTTAGCCATTCTGACAGGTGTAAGATGATATCTCAAAGTTGTTTTGATTTGCATTTCCCTGATTGCTAAGGAAGTTGAACACGACCTTAAGTGTCTTTTGGCCATTTGAACTTCTTCTGTTGAGAATTCTCTGTTCAGTTCAGTGCCCCATTTTTTAATTGGGTTAATTAGCATTTTAAAGTCTAGTTTCTTGAGTTTGTAATTTTATTTCATACTATAATAACACAGGAATTTTTTTTAAAAAGCCTTTATTGTGTGTATTAGTCACAATGACTTTCTACATATAAATGGGACAAGAGTGTCTTTCTTTCATTTCCTTCACAGAGACAGCCACCAAAAGATGTGTTCTAGAAGTAAGGTGTATGTTCCCATCTCAAAAGCTCTGGATTTAGAGTAAGTCTTCCCAATTCAAACAATATTAAGAAAAGTTTCTCACATGTGTACACAGCCACTTCAGTTGTAATTATTTCAGTATGTTGTTCAGTTTAAAATCAGGAACTTCCATCATATTGGTCATTATTATGAAAATAATAGCAAATATAAATCTGAATAACCATTAAAAATGAAAGAGTACGGGGGCTGGAGCGATGGCTCAGTGGTTAAGAGCATTGTCTGCTCTTCCAAAGGTCCTGAGTTCAATTCCCGGCAACCACATGGTGGCTCACAACCATCTGGAATGAGGTCTGGTGCCCTCTTCTGGCCTGCAGACATACACACAGACAGAATATTGTATACATAATAAATAAATATTTAAAAAAATAAATAAATAAAATTGCCTTCATTTAAAAAAAAATGAAAGAGTAAATATTGTTTCATTAGAACATGAGGCCAAGTTCTGCAAAATGGAAGGGTAGAGAATGGCACTTCACTCTCACAAATGTGAAATCAATTTAGTCTTGGAATCCAAATGTATTCTGCAGAATCTAACAAGAGGTAAAAGAAGAGAATGCACACAATACAGTTATGTTTTGAATTTCAACCACCAGCAGTGGCAAACAAGCCTCCACACACTTCTGTTAAATACCTTATAATTTATGTGTTTGTATATATATATGTAATTATATATGTATATATGTATACATTTCTTTTTATTAGCAATTTTAATACAAACTTTTCTCATTTTGCAAAGCTATTTCCATTTCCACTACTTCCTTTCCCCTTGCGCTGCACTTTTCATCCCACCCACCATACACTCCTCAGAGAGAGTAACATATCTCATGGGGAGTCAAAAAGGCTGACACTTAACTTCAATGCAAGACCAAAGTCCACCCTACTATATCTAGGTTGAGCAGGTTATCCCTCCAGACAGAGTGTGTTCCATGATGCCAGTTCAAACACTAGGAATAACTACTCCAGGTCCCACTGAAAGTGGCCCTATAGATTTTCTAAGCCCCATAACTTTCCTGCACATTCACTGGTCCAAGCTTGACCCTATGCAGATTCCCCCACTTATCAGGCCAGGGTCTGTGCTCTCAGTTGCTCAGGTCAGCTGTTTCTGTGGGTATCACTATCATGTTCTTGACCTGTGTACTCATATCATCACTCCTTTGTCTCTTGGATTGGTCTCAGGTAGCTTGGCCTAGTGCTTTGATATAGGTATCTTTATTTGTTTTCATCAGTTGCTGAATGGACAATTAAGATAGTCATCACTCTGCTAAGAGGGGAAAGGCCAGTTTAGGTGTCCTCTCCACTGTTGCTTAGAGTCCTTTTTGGAGTTGTCTTAGTAGAATCCTGGGATTTTCCCTAGTGCCAAGTTTCTTGCTAGAGCTTTGATAGTTCCCTCAATCAAGATATCTCTTTTGTTGTTTTCCATCTGGGTTCTTCCCCTTCTTGAGCATTCTGTTTTCTCATGGTTTCCTCCTTTCTCTTCTTATCCCCTCCCCTTCCTTCCCAAGTAGTAATGTTGGGCAGTTGCAGAAGACGACCCACCAGTAGGATTGCCACTGCCCAAGGACAGCCACAGCTGCAAACACTCAAGGCCACTTGTGTGGTGCTAGCCTTATTTGTAATTCCTGATCATCTCAGCAGTGCCTCGAGTTGTAACCCTATTCTGTGTTACCTTGAGCCTGGCAAGGGCCTGAAGAGGGAAAGAGGACAGAAGAGACCTGGGTCATTAGAAAGGAGATCAGCAAAATTCCATTTGTTCAACCTTGGGAACATCCTTTCAGGCCTAGCTCACACACAAGGAATTTGCAAACCAGGTGGGTGAGAAAATGCCACATCCACAATGGAGTAAACAATGCCCTATATCTAATCACCAGGTGGGGCAGAGTAAACACAGGAACAAACAGGATATTTTAGTTGGCTTACCAGAAACTGTCCTCAAGATGAACCCAAAGAGAAGGGGTAGATCCATGGGTCCTATACTTATTGAGGCAGTAGAGTTTCCCAGTTAAGGGGAGGCCATAGACCATGTTAGATAATTGCAAGTTTGGTGTTCAAGACATGCTGGTAATGGTGGTTGGAATGAGAATGTTCCCCAAATGCTTATAGATTCGAATCTTTGGTCACCAGGGAATGAGACTATTGAAATAAGTCTATTCTTATAAGATGTAGCTTTATTGGAGAAGTGTGTCATTGTGGTTTGCTTTGAAGTTTCAAGAGGCCATTCTTAGGGGACCTACGAGGCTACACAGTATATCAGCTGGCATTTAGAAGACAATCCATCAGAGATTGACATATCTGATGGAGGCATGTGTTGAAATATGAGTGGCGGGCTACTTTCCCGGCACCCGGCCGCCCGCACAGCTAGCTTTACCCGAAATAATTACACGGAAACTGTATTCTTTTAAACACTGTCTGGCCCATTAGTTCCAGCCTCTTATTGGCTAGCTCTTACATATTGATCTAACCCATTTCTAATATCCCTGTAACACCACGAGGTGTCTTACCAGGGAAGATCTTAACCTGTGTCTGTGTCCGGTAGGAGAATCATGGTGACTCCTTGATTCAGCTTCTTTCTCCCAGCATTCTGTTTTGTTTTCTCCGCCTACCTAATTTTATGTCCTATTAAAGGGCCAAGGCAGTCTCTTTATTTAACCAATGAAATTAACACAAGCCAGAAGACTCTCCCCCATCATTTCCCCTTTTTCTGTTTAAACAAAAAAGAAAGGCTTTCATTTTAACATAGTAAGATTACATATAACAAAACAGTTATCAAGCAAGAATTACAGTTACAATATTTATATCTATTTTATCTTTTATCATAACTAAGGAAAACTATAACTATAATTAACCATTCTTCAACTCCATCAAAGACTCCAGAAGGATGTAATATTACCTAAGCAAACAAGAAATCCAAAGCTCTAGAAATGACAGAGACATCTCACTGCCTATACAGTCAGACAAAGTTCCTCTGTACCGTTTGGGCATCCATCTTCAGCCTTCAGGCCCATAGTATCCAGCAGACATTTCCATTAAGCAGGAAATTTCAAAGACAGTTCAGTCACTATCTGCTGTGTCCTGCAGAATGTCTTGCAGACTCTTTCATAAGTCATGAACCCTAAAAGACCGTCTCACCTTTAGGCAAGTTCAACAGTCCTCTCTCTGAGGGTTCTCTGTGTCCATTTTATGCAACAGTCCAGGCAAGAGCAGTTTCTTGCCCAAATGGCTATCCAACTCCATAAGGATCCTCTTCGATGCCCATCTTCCTCTCGAAGTAGATTGGTGCCGCTAGGAGCAGACATGTCTCATTGTCATGAAAAGTCCTAAGTTATTAAAATATTTTAAATGCCATATTCTGCAGCCTTTAGAGATATGAAGAATGCCTATCTGAAATATATCTCTATATATCTAGAAAATCTAACTAACATGACTATAAGCTTTACTATTATCGATGATTATCCATTAACAACCTATATTTCTTAATTATACAGTACATTTTTAAATGAATTACACAATCACAATACCTTAATCAAGATCAGAAATACATATACATATAACAAAATTGACCTTAAAATCCATACCAATGCAAATTATTCATACCTATATCATTTCCCCCTTTAAATGTAAAAGAACACTTATAAACAATATTTTGGGAACATGGGCACAGTTTTTTCTCTCCAAACTGCTTCCTGCTGAATGGGGGCACTGTTAATCAGATCATTTAGGGTGTAACCTGTGTTCCAGATTTATCTCAGTTGGCAGTTGAGTGAAGTAATTTTTTGAGGGTGTTCACAGCAACTTTTCGGGAGGTCATGGTCTATCATACCATATCGGGATAGAATCAATCCACAGGGTCTGGTCCTCTGTGGAAACAAAAGAAGACCCTCTCCAAAGCATCATATCCTTAGACCCAAATTTTGAAATCGTAATACCCTTATATCCATTCTGGTTTAGCTTGGCAGCCCATGTAATGAAATGTCTCTCTGTACTTAGCTCCTTCACAGTCAAAAATTTTAAAGAAAACACAATGTACATAATCCAGACTCTCTGTGAATTTTCCATTTTTACGTGGTTTATTTTTCTTTATTTCTTTTAATCTCTTAACTATCTGTACTCTGTCTCTTTAAAGACTTTACCCTTTTTTTTTAAGACACTAACTTTATTCTTTATATTCTTTTTCTTTTCTCTCCCAAGCCTACGTACATTTATCCAACACTTTGACTCATTTAGTGGTCTGAATCTGTCCTATTGTGAATCTGCAATTTTTTACTATCCAGGAGCACTTTTGATTTGCACCTTTAAATCACTAAGCACTTAAGAATCTAAGCTGTGACATTCCTACGTCAAAAACAGGTACTGCCTGCTTGCCCCACCCAGTCCAACATGGCAGAGCTGCTTGTGCCTCTGAGCTGTGGCACACACTGTTCCAGGCACATAGCAAGTCCACATTGGAGCCATACTCAGCAGTTTAATTCTGAGACTGAGCGTGCGGCACAGAAACTCTTTTCATCCAAGTTACATCCAAATCTGACACACAGAGCACTGTGTAGTCTGAAAACGCGCCTCTGTATGGCGGCAGGAATCCACCACGCTCTTTCCGCCTGCCTAAGCCTGATTCTGCTGTCTGCCCAGGTGCAGGCGGGGAGTGCTGAGCCATCAGCACCGTCTCAGAGCACTCTCCTTCCGATCCCAAGCAGGAACACAAACATCCAGTCCCATAAAATCCACTGAAATGCTTTAAAGCCAGAGTTCATGCTGGCAGCACAGCCCCAAGAAGCTGTGCTTTAAAATGACACAGCGTTTTTTCTGTTGCTGTTGCCAAATCAGGAAATCTCTCTACAGCATGCCACCAACAAAGTAAAACTCTGCGTTAAACTCTATTTTTTTCTCTGTTTAAAATTAAGCTCTCTCAAGTTTTTAAGTGGATTTAGCCCCACGTTGGGCGCCACTCTGTTGTGTTAGGAGTGGCGGGCTACTTTCCCGGCACCCGGCCGCCCGCACAGCTAGCTTTACCCGAAATAATTACACGGAAACTGTATTCTTTTAAACACTGTCTGGCCCATTAGTTCCAGCCTCTTATTGGCTAGCTCTTACATATTGATCTAACCCATTTCTAATATCCCTGTAACACCACGAGGTGTCTTACCAGGGTAGATCTTAACCTGCATCTGTGTCTGGTAGGAGAATCATGGCGACTCCTTGATTCAGCTTCTTTCTCCCAGCATTCTGATTTGTTTTCTCTGCCTATCTAATTTTATGTCCTATTAAAGGGCCAAGGCAGTCTCTTTATTTAACCAATGAAATTAACACAATCCAGAAGATTCTCCCCCATCAGGCATGTCTCATAAAAAATATTGTCTCTACAAATTCTCTAGTGTGATAGATAACATGTTCCCATTCTAACTTAGCTTTGGGAATCTTAAGCATTGTATTCCTCATATGTCAGGCACAGTCTTTGTGTATTCTAGTAGTAGAATAACTTTTTCCCAAAACTGTGCATCCTGGCAAATAAAATAAAACAACCAAACATTTAGCCCTAAACTGCAAAAAGAAAAAAAGAAAAACAATGAGAAAAAGAATGAAAGAAAGACAAAGAAAGATAGAAAGTCTTAGCAACCTGTTCTTTATAAATAACTATCTGACAGCATGATTGGATTTGGCCAGACAGAAGTCCTTGTAGAATGATTAGAGGATGAACTTTCACAAAGAGAAATTGCAGTTGTCTGGCCTTGCTAGATCCAAGTCCTTCAAAGATTGATGATGAATTAGAACTGTATCGCAGGTGTCTGTCCTTGTTATATCTTAGTCCTCCAACAGTACAACAGCACCTAACTGACTAACCATGTCCATATTTTATTAATCACCCTTAATAACAGTAAAATGGAATTTTCTCAGTTTCAGATGATCCAATTTATTAATTGTTGCTTTCAGAGTCTGTGCTACTGGGAGTATATTAAAGAAGAGGTCTCCCGTGTGAATATTTTCATGTGTACTTCCCCTTTCTTTTCTATGAGGTTCAGTATTGATGGTATTACATTGGGGTCTTTGATCCATTTGGAGTTGAGATTGTGTATGGTGGTAGATACAGATCTATTTTCATTCTTATACATGTTGATATCTAGTTATACCAGCATCATTTTCTGAATACACATTCTCTTTCAATTTTATATTTTTTTGCTTCTTTGTGAAATATCAGAACTTTGTAGGTGTGTGTATTGATATCCATGATTTTATTCAATTCCATGGGCCTTCTGTCTGTCTTTATGGCAATACCAGCCTGTTTTCAGTACTGTAGCATGGTAGCAGTGTTTAAAGTCAGGAAATGGGATGCCTTCTGAAGTTCCTTTATTGTACAGAATTGTTTTGGCTATCCTGGGCTTTTAGCTTTTCAATAGGAGGTTGAGTATCAGACCCCCAAATACCAGTGTTATATTGATGCCTGACTCCTATCATGCAAGGACCCTGCCCTCTTGTAATAGGGCAATTTTTGGTTCCTTTGTCTTCACAAACTTAGTTAAAAGGTTGGAGGTATCAAAATGCCAGTTAGCATTCAGCATGTAGATCAGCTGTCCCAGGTCATGTGATTTGGCTACAATGTTGGTAAGAACTTGTACCAGGCAACACTGGTACATTCTCACACCTTATCCTCGTCCTTGTCGTCACTCTACTGGGTGGGCCTGGAGCACAAAGTAGGAAAAATGGAATAAGTCTCCTCCTTAGTGGAAAACTTTGTAAATCCTCAATTTAGCTTGACTGTCAGAGGGAATGCAGCACATTTTATCCTACAAGGCACACTGATCCATTGGTTCACTCACTTATCCAATGAATGATTAAATTCATCCATTCTTCCATGTCTCTCTCTCTCTTTTCTTCAATCCCTCTTCCATTTCCCCCTGTATCCTGTCAACAGCTTCCCCAGATAAATCTTCTATGTCTCTTCTGTTCTTTAGTTCATTTGTAAAGAACTTGCCCTCTCAGGGGAGGATTTTTTTTTTGCTTCTGTATGGATGGAGACCATATGAGGAAGATCAGATGAGCAACCATGACAACTCTTGTGCTGTAAAGTTAGGCTGATCACATATTGATGGCTGACATTCCTGTGCAATGAGTCAGATGTCCATGAGCTCTGCCCCTGGTGACAGATTGGCAGACATCACTGTGGTCACACATACTTAACTCATTCGGTGTTCACAGATCCTGGAGATTGAGATTTAATTCTTGTCCTAATCTGATGAAGAAACCAAGATGAAGGGAACCGAGGAGCCTGAATTAAGGCCTCAAAATGGGTCATTTGCAAAGTAAGGCTACCTGCCTCCACATGTGCTGTCTCCCTATCTTAGTCAAATCCATCCTTCCATAGAGTAGCTATAGAGTACTTCCATAGAGTACCAATGTCCAGCCAACTGCTAACCACAGGTTTGAAACCAACTGCCTTTGATATCTGAAACAATTGCTGTCCCCTTAAGGTCTTATAACAACACAAAAAAGGTACATAAGAACTCTCCAGCACCACATTAGAGCAATTCTAGGACCCCAAAGATGCAGCAAGTTATGTTTATTGGGAATAAAGATGGTTCTGGTGGGACAAAAGGATGTAGCATTAAAAAACATATTGGCATACTCAATATGATTGCATGTGATATGGCCCACACAGGCTTCTGGTTCTGAATACTTGGTCCTCAGCAGGTTTTGGAGGTTGTGGAGACCCAGAATTTAGCTGGAGGCATTGGGGTCTGAAAGGACAAGCCTTGATGTTTCAGAGCATCCTTTCACTTGGTCTCCACTGTTTACTGATTCCCTTACAGAGAACGAGCAGCCTCCTGTTACTGGTGCCATACTTTCCCCAACAAGAACAGAGAGAACCCCCTCCACACCCTAGTTCCTTTCATCACATATGAAGGCATAAGTCACAAACAGTCTCCCACACCAATTTAGAATTATGGTTAATAGAATGGTTATTTCTTTAAAGGGGAAAAATTTACAGATCACCATCCCAGACAACAGCCCTCTGCCGGATCAGGAAAGGAGCCTAGTAGCCGGAAGTGAAGCTTGAAGCAAGAGATCAAGCTGAAGGCAGATGCTGCTTTTGAAAGAGAAAGAGACCACACCTGAATGGGCTGGTATCTCGGCGGCTATTAACGGAAGGAGTGAAAAAAGCTCCTGCAACACACATATTTGGTCATAGCAAAAAACAAAAAAAGTTACCAGTATGTGAGAAAAACCCATTTTAGTTTATTTTTTTCAGTCCTACAGGATATATCACAGAGACAGATTCTGCTTTATACATGAGTGTCACCGATGATTTCCCTTTAAGAAGAAACCCACAAACACTCCCAACAACATCATCAGCATTCAACAACATGTCCATGACTTCTTTGCCTTGCTTTTGATGGTGCAATAAATGATGGTGCTAGTTAATCTGTGCAAGGAATATGAATTTCCCTGTAACTAAATAGACAGAATTGACAAATTATCTTTTTTTTTCCATTTTTTTATTGAGAAAAGGAGAAAAAAAAAACAAGTTTCCACCTCCTCCCAGCCTCCCATTTCCCTCTCCCTCCTCCCACCCTTCTCCCCCTCCTCCCACCCTTCTCCCCCTCCCCCCACTCCTCTCCCCATCCCTCGCCAGTCCAAAGAGCAGTCAGGGTTCCCTGCCCATGGTAAGTCCTAGGTCCTCCCCCCTCCATCCATTTCTAGGAAGGTGAACATCCAAACTGGCTAGGCTCCCACAAAGCCAGCACATTACGTAGGTTCAAAACCCCATGCCATTGTCCTTGGCTTCTCATCAGCCCTCATTGTTCGCCATGCTCAGAGAGTCCAGTTTTATCCCATGCTTTTTCAGTCCCAGTCCAGCTGGCCTTGGTGAGCTCCCAATAGATCAGCTCCACTGTCTCAGTGGGTGGGTGCACCCCTCGTGGTCTCGACTTCTTTGCTCATGTTCTCCCTCCTTCTGCTCCTCATTGGGACCTTGGGAGCTCAGTCCAGTGCTCCAGTATGGGTCTCTGTCTCTATCTCCATCCATCACCAGATGAAGGTTCTATGATGATATGCAAAATATTCGTCAGTATTGCTATAGGATAGGGTCATTTCAGGTTTCCTATCCTCAGCTGCCCAAGGAACTAACTGGGGACCTTGGCTTGGGCATCTGGGAGCCACTCTAGGTTCAAGTCTCTTGCCAACTCTAAGGTGGCTCCCTTAACTAAGAATTGTGCTTCCGTGCTCCCCTATCCAACCTTCCTTTATCCCAATCCTCCTTTTTCCCCAAGTTCCCCCCCATTCTCCCCTTCTCCCTTTACTCTCCCCATCTCCCCTTACCACCATCCCACCCCACCCCCAAGATCTCAATTTTCTCCCCGGCCATTTCAGAATTGACAAATTATCTTAAACACATCAGGGAGTCACACTGCGATGGAGTGGGTTATTCATCACCAGTGTGACAGTGACATATTTAAGATCCCTCCTTTGTCTTTAAACCTCAGAATTTTCAACATGGTATGTTGTCATACAGATTTCTTAGGGTTTTGTCCCACTGGTGGTTTCCTTGGATGTATGATTTGGTATGTTTACATGATTTTTGCCAGATCCAATTAGTTTTTGCCATGCACTCTCAGCTCCACATCATTGTATTACCCTTAGATTCTAGTTCCAGGAATTTTAGACATCTTGTGACTGTTGTACAAGTACTCATGTTCCACCTAAATGATTTGGGGTGTTATTTAGGCTGAGTTTTATCTTCCATTCCTGAGTTCATTGACTTTTCTTGGCCATCATTTCTGGGCCTCTGAGCCTAACTACTGGGGGTTTCCGCCAATTACTTTTTCTTGCTGAGATAGCCTACACACTCGGTACTACTGTGACTGTGTTTCTATAGCAAATATTCTTCTCAAGATAAGATAAATTTCAATATTATAATCCATCTGTTTTTATTGTGATTTAAACACACACACGCAAGTTAATGCACACACACTGATGATATCTCAACTTAGGGGCCATTCTGGGGTTGGCAAGAGCCTTATCTCTCGAGGGGTTCTTAGAAGGCTATGGGGTGACACCAACTAGAACCTTTGTCAGGTGAAGAGGGGGTGCCTGCACTGTGCCATGTCACTAGGCACTATGGGTGCCTTGTCCCATAGTCAGACTGATGACTATCTTGAATATCACCATAGAACTTTCATTTGGCAGTTGATGGAGATAAAGACAGGGCCCACATCAGAAAACTATACTGAGCTTCCAAGCTCCAGGTGAAGTGCAGAAGGAGGGAGAATATGAGCATGGAAGTCAGGAATACAAGGGCTTGGTCCACACACTGAGACACTGTGCCTGAGCTAATGGGAGCTCAACAAAACCAGCTGGACTGGTAATAAAAAAGCATGGGATCAAACTGGACCCTCTGAATGTGGCTGGCGATTGGGGCAGACTGAGAAGCCAATGATAATGGCACTGGCATTTGTCTGCCCTGCATATACAGGCTTTTTGTGATCCTATTCTATGTGGATGCATACCTTCCTAAATCCGGATGGATGAAGTGTGGGCTTGGACTTCCCACAGGTCAAGGTACCCTGCCTTCTATTTGGACTAGAGTTGGAGTGGAGAGGTTTAGTGGGGGAGCGAGAAGAAAGTGGGAGGAGTAAAGGAGTGGATATTTTGATATTTATTATTATGAAGTAATAAAAAATCAATAGAAGATAACCAATGAAGAGATGGGAGCTAGGACAAAAACCATTCATGTGAGTTGTTGACTCAGACACCAAAGATTTTTTCAGAAAAAAAACAGATAAAGGGATTGAGTTACTTGGGCAAGAGTATGACTCATGTAATTGGGAAGATGAGTGGGGTTTTTATTTTGGGTCTCCAGGGGGCTGTATTTGCAGCATTTTAGGACCTGTATGCTGGATGTTTCTGTGGGTAAATAGGGAAGAAACCAGCCTATGAGGGGTTTTATGACATAAGTAGAGCCTTGGTGATGTCACAAAACCGTGTTTGGGGGTGGCAACTCTGTTCCACATGAAGCACTAGTCTTCTTTGAAGGTGGGTTTACTATCTTCACGGTGGCTGAGGAGGTCAGTTCAGCTTCTGGGCTCCACAACTGTTCAACAGGATTAGGCAGCTGAACATTTCCAGAAGATGGAATCTGGAGAGCCAAGACATTTTCTTTTGGTAAATATGTTTAGGAAGCAACTGGGACCTCTGTAGTCCCAGAAAATTTTCCTTCAAATCTCCTGCTGGTCCACCATTTATGTGGTTACCAGCTCCTATGTTTGATAGCTGTGGGGACGGGGAATGCCATCTATTCTTCCCACTTTATCTTTGCTAACAATGTCCAATTCATCAGTCCACTAAAATGGCAAAGATCCTCTTTGTCCGTATATGTTTTAAAAGATATTAATTACCTCTAAATGGTGCTGTTGCCCAGTCTAATCAGTCTTTCTTGTTGCGGTGGGTCTCACAGTACTCACTTCTCTAATGAAGACACAGAATGACTTTATGTAATAAACCTGGGTCTGGATCAGGAGACACAATACAGAGAGCCAGTGAACTATAGTGCCATGACCTTGGGCAGGTGGTTTGGACCAGCCACCTAACTAATAGCTTGAGGGAGATGGAGAGAAGTGGCTGTCCTTCGAATTCTTTGAAATCTGTTCAGATTTTTCTTACTCACTTTGGGGATAGGCATACCTTCTCCTCTCATTGATGTAGTCAGTCAGGAAGTAGGTTTCTCAGTAGAGATCAATTGCCTTTGGGCAGCAGGAATGTGTCTCTGATACAGATATACTGAGCTGTAGATAATAGTTTGATAATTTTCCTATTAATTTCTTAAGACAAAATTATATTTAGGTATCCAAATCTATTCAGCACTGCCTTTGTTGCCTGCCTCAAAGTTCTTCCAGAAAAGAGCCTTGACCTCACATCCTCACCTTCTTATCCTTGCAGGCACCCATGGTGGAGGAAACCACTTTCTGTCTGATTTAAACTGAAGAGTTCTTCCAACCTAGAGATTGGCAACTATGAAGCCCAAGCACAGAAAGATAGCCAAGAGACAGCGGAACAGGAGTGCTGTGGCCTACCTCAGTAAGTCTACTGCCATGATGAAGATGCCTCTTAGTATGAGATGCATGCCACCTCTCCAGAAGAAGAATGGGCCATCTCTCCAGAAGCAAAAACTGAGTAGGCGTTTTGAGGCCCTGGAGAATATTGTTGGCCGCAGAATTTCTCATGGCTGGAAGGAAGCCAATGAACCAGTCACCCAGTGGAAAGCCATCATTCTAGATCAACTGCCAACAAATCCCTCTCTCTATTTGTTGAAATATGATGGGATTGATTGTGTCTATGGCTTGGAACTTCACAGCGATGAAAGGATTTTAAACCTTAAGATCCTGCCTAATAACGTGCCATTTTCTCAGGTGACAGACACTCATCTCTCAAATACCATAGTTGGCAGAGCGGTGAAACATACATTCGCGGGCACAAATGGCTCTAAGGATGACTGGAAGGGGATGGTCCTAGAGGAGGTGCCAATCATGAAGACCTGGTTCTATATTACCTACAAGAAAGATCCGGTCTTGTACATTTACCACCTCCTGGACGACTACCTTGAAGGCAACCTCCACATCATGCCAGGCTCTAAGGAGGAGTGGAGTGGCGTGGTCCCAGATGAGGTGCAGACCATGATGACCTGTTTCTACATTATCTATGAGAAAGATCCTGTCCTGTACCTTTACCACCATTTAGATGACTACATGAAAGGCAACCTCAATATCATGCCAGAATGTCCTCCAGTAGAGGTTACTTTGGAATTAGGCAGGGATTCCTTGTCAGGCAAAAGTGTGCAGTACAACAAAAAAGATGGAACCCAAGAGATAGGTAAAATTATTTACCAAGTTCCCACCAAACCATCCGTGTATTTCATCAAGTTTGATAATGACTTCGATATCTATGTCTATGATTTTGTGAAGATCTGTTAAAGTGAAATTCTCAAATTTTGAGGGACAGACTTAAAACTGTGTTTGGAAAATGTTTTTTTTTTCAGAGATAATTCAGGTATTCTATTAATCCTGGTATCTTATTTTATTATTATTATTATTATTATTTTATTGAAGAAAGAAAAAAAATTCCGCCTCCTCCCAGCCTCCCATTTCCCTCTCCCTCCTCCCACTCCTTTCCCCCTCCCCCCACTCCTCTCCCCCTCCCTCTCCAGTCTGAAGAGCAGTCAGGGTTCCCTGCCCTGTGGAAAGTCCAAAGTCCTCCCCCCTCCATCCTGGTCTAGTAAGGTGAACATCCAAACTGGCTAGGTTCCCACAAAGCCAGAACATGAAGTAGGATCAAGACCCAGTGCCATTGTCCTTGGCTTCTCAGCAGCCCTCATTGTCCGCCATATTCAGAGAGTCCGGTTTTATCCGATGCTTTTTCAGTCCCAGTCCAGCTGGCCTTGGTGAGCTCCCAATAGATCAGCTCCACTGTCTCCGTGGGTGGGTGCACCCCTTGTGGTCCTGACTTCTTTGCTCATGTTCTCCCTCCTTCTGCTCCTCATTGGGACCTTGGGAGCTCAGTCCGGTGCTCCAGTGTGGGTCTCTGTCTCTATCTCCATCCATCGACAGATGAAGGTTCTATGGTGATATGCAAAATATTCGTCAGTATGGCTATAGGATAGGGTCATTTCAGGTTCCCTATCCTCAGCTGCCCCAGGAACTAACTGGGGACATCTCCCTGGGCACCTGGGAGCCCCTCTAGGTCCAAGTCTCTTGCCAACCCTAAGATGGCTCCCTTAATTAAGATATGTGCTTCCCTGCTCCCCTATCCAACCTTCCTTTATCCCAATCATCCCGTTTCCCCAAGTTTCCCCCATCCTCCCCTTCTCACTTTCTCTCCCCATCTCCCCTTATCCCCCTCCCACTCCCCCCCCAAGATCCCAACTTTTTGCCCGGCAATCTTGTCTACTTCCCATAACCAGGAGGATGTTTTTCTTTGGGTTCATCTTCTTATTTAGCTTCTTTAGGTTATCATATTATAGACTCACTGACCTTTATTTGTGGCTAGAACCCAATTATGAGTGAGTACATCCCATGTTCATCTTTTTGGGCCTGGGTTACCTCACTCAGGATAGTGTTTTCTATTTCCATCCATTTGCATGCAAAATTCGAGAAGTCATCGTTTTTTACCACTGAGTAGTACTCTAATGTGTATATATTCCACACTTTCTTCATCCATTCTTCCATTGAAGGACACCTAGGTTGTTTCCAGGTTCTGGCTATTACAAATAATGCTGCTATGAACATAGTTGAACAAATGCCCTTGTCATATGATCGGGCATCTCTTGGGTATATTCCCAAGAGTGGCATTGCTGGGTCCAAGGGTAGGTTGATCCCGAATTTCCTAAGAAACTGCCACACTGATTTCCAAAGTGGTTGCACAAGTTTGCATTCCCACCAGCAATGGATGAGGGTACCCCTTCCTCCACAACCTCTCCAGCAAAGGCTATCATTAGTGTTTTTGATTTTAGCCATTCTGACTGGTGTAAGATGATATCTCAAAGTTGTTTTGATTTGCATTTCCCTGATCGCTAAGGAGGTTGAGCATGACCTTAAGTGTCTTTTGGCCATTTGAACTTCTTCTATTGAGAATTCTCTGTTCAGTTCAGTGCCCTATTTTTTAATTGGGTTAATTAGCATTTTTAAGTCTAGTTTCTTGAGTTCTTTATATATTTTGGAGATCAGGCCTTTGTCTGTTGCGGGGTTGGTGAAGATCTTCTCCCAGTCAGAAGGTTGCCTTTTTGTCTTAGTGACAGTGTCCTTTGCTTTACAGAAGCTTCTCAGTTTCAGTAGGTCCCATTTATTCAATGTTGCCCTTAATGTCTGTGCTGCTGGGGTTATACCTAGGAAGCGATCTCCTGTGCCCATATGTTGTAGGGTACTTCCCACTTTCTCTTCTATCAGGTTCAGTGTGTTCAGATTGATATTGAGGTCTTTGATCCATTTGGAGTTGAGTTTTGTGCATGGTGATAGATATGGGTCTATTTTCATTCTTCTACAGGTTGACACCCATTTGTGCCAGCACCATTTGTTGAAGATACTTTCTTTCTAATGGAATATTCTTGCTCTAAAAATAAAAATTTGTGAACATGTTGTGTTGTTTGGTTAATGATGGATTGTGTCTTGTGGATGGGACATCACAGAAAGACATCCCTTTGTTTCTCAAGTTATATCTCAGGATCCCTTCAGCATTGAAGATGTTGCATGACACCCTTGTTCTGAAGTTGTAAGCATGAGGTCCCTTTGGGCATTAAAAGAATGTCTGAGTTTCCTGGTTCTCAAAGGAAGGTGTGTCAACCTTCTTTTGAACACAGGGTAATTGCTGAAGCTTTTGTTGTTGACAGGTTATTAGTTTACTGGTAAAAGCTGTGAGTTACCTCGGCTCTAGGCAGTAAAGATTGTGGCCAACTGGGCCATTCAGGAAGATCTGAAACCCCCAGTTCTGTAGAAGTGGTCAGAAGCTCCCTTCATCCATACATTTCTTTGGAAAATCTCTTTTAATGTCATGGTAAGACTATTGCCTGCTTGAGAATCAGTGGAGTTTATTCTGCATCCTGGTTCAGAAGAAATGTGCCTGAGAACCCAGTGAGTCCATGAAAATATTTTGAGGTCCACTTCAGTTACTGGGGAAAATGATGAGTCCTTCTGGGCCTGAAGGAATAAGTCTGAGGCCTCTTTGTCAGAAAAAAGTGGAGAACCCTGTACAGAATGAGAATGTTGCATCCACAGACAAACAGGGAATTTTGAATACAAAATTTTCTTTCTTCAGACACAGAAACTCTTATGCTTTGGGGAATGCAGAAAGGTCAATGACTCTTATGGGGCGCCTGATCAAATCTTCATGGGAATTTAGAATATCATGTTGTGCAGGGCAGGAAGCAGTGTGAACAATCTCCAAATGCTAGGAGGCAATTCTCAGCTAGGGTCCGGACTAATTCAGTTAACTCCTTCTGATTTGGTATTTCTTTATTTTCTTTATTTCTTTTGATCAAGTTAAGGGACATACACTGTGTTTACGGCACTGCTAGATGTTCTAATGTTCTAGAACTTTAGGCACCTGGGTTGCTTTATTTTTGCATGGAGACTTTGAAGTCATAAGATTTGGATTAGAAATACTGAACCTCTTAGAGGGAATTGATCTTTCACACACTAGTAAGTCATGGTCAATATTAGTCAGAAGAAGCACATGTTATTCTCAGAGGGTAATAGATTGTATATCATGTTCTATGTAGAAACTGTGACCAATTAATAATCAGATGCAAAACATCTGCCTTTTTATACTCAGATGGACCAATCTGATGCCTTAATGTGCATCTGAGATAGCCAGGAATGGAAAGCAAAGTTTTAACAGGTAATTGATGAGAAAGAAAAGTTATAAACTCCTGTTGTTCATATGGGCCACAGAGTAGGAAAATATGAGCCTGGCCTGTAAATAAGAAGATGTAAATATGGCATGATAAGAGAGAGTAGCACCAAACTACACCCCCCTTAAATGAGCACCTTTATTACCTCAGTTTGACAGGCTTGCAAAGTTTGAAGCCGCCATGGGCAGAAGAACTATGTTTGTGTCTTCCTGGGGAGAAGTTGAAGTTCTAACACAATCTACATTAGAAGGCACATTTCTAAATTCTCTTTGGTCACAAGGAGCAATTCTGTGGCTTGGTGATTAAGATGGGCAATTCTCGAGGCTCTCACTTTCAGACTGAAGCATTCTGAAGCTGCCTTGTCCATAGGAAAACCTGAGGGCCCTTTGTTCATATTGATATGTTCTGAAGCCTTCTTGAGGGCGGAGGTAAGAACTTAGGCTCTTTTTGTGAGTCCCATTGCCTTTTAATCTGACAGGATCATCATAAGCATTTAGAAAACACAGGACTAAATGCAGAAACAAAAATCCAAAATATTCAGGCATCTGAGAAATTCACTTGGTTGAACACATTCCACTGATTTAAAAAGCAGTTCTCCAAAGCTGGATTGATGGCTCAGTGATTAAGAGAACTGCCTGCTTTTCTAAAGGTCCTGAGTTCAATTCCCAGCAACCACATGGTGGTTGTTATGATATCTGTAATGAGATCTGGTATATTCTTCTGGCCTGCAGGCAGGCATAATAGTCCTTTTTTTTTTTTTGCAAGGGGATATTTTGGAGACTCCATGGAACTGAACATGATTATCTATGGCCTTATAGGATAGAAGGGAGGTGTATGGGTATCCCATATTTATATTGAAAGGCTGTGTGTCTGCCTTGGTACATGCCGGAAGATCTTAGGTCCACTAGTTCAGGTCATCTATGTCTGAAATTTTTTTGGACAACAGAGAATGATGTGGTACTCCCTTTTAGAATTGGTGAATATACACTATAGGCATTCTGTAAAGATAAGATGCTAGTGTTTAAGAACTCTGTCACTCTAGAGAGGAGGAGAGATATAAGGGTAAATGTCACTGAGTTCTCTGGTTTCCTTTTGCCTAAAAAGCCCAGATTCTGCATTTCTTATGTAAAGGTACCCATATGCATTTGGAATAATTGTTGTCAATGGTATTTGTCAGCTTTTTTTTTTTTTTTTTGCTTTCACATGACATAGAATCTTCTACTTATCTTACCCTGCCATCTTCTGTTCATCTTCAGTTGAACACTTATGGAAATGCATTTCTGAAAGGCTGTCTGCCCACTTTAGTGTGAAGTCTAACCCTTCCTAGATCAGGAGATGAGTAGTTATGTCCCCCCACAGATGCTTTCTTTGTAGCTTTGGCAGTGCATGATAATATTGTGGTGATCAATACGACAATATTTTTTTCAGTTTGCTGAAGGAAGGGAGTGATAGATATCCATGGATGATGGTGAGTAAGGTGCAAAAATCTAAGCAAGTCAAGGGAGAGTCGAAATATGGAAACAGAGACATTGAGCAGCTTACAACAGTGTTGTAAGTCAGGGACAGCCTTGATTTGAAATAGGATATCTGAGCCTGCACTTGAAACTCAGGCTGGGAGAAACATCAGTGTCTCCTTCAATGGCTTTTCTAGAGCATAATCTGATACCTGAGCTGGCTTCATTCTCTAGAGCTCACCATATCCCCTATTTTCACAGCAGACTTTTCAGTTGCAAGTGATAAAACACAATTCAAACTGGCTTTAGAGAATGCTGAAGTTTAGTTAAAGCAGAAATACATCTAAGCATCAAAAGACAGTTAGTAAACTTCAGGTGCAGCTGGATTGGGTAATCAAGAAATCTTGACGAGGATCCTGGTCTTGCTCGCTATTTTTTACTGACTTTACTATGGACACAATGTTAGGATGTTTTCCCTGGCTGTCTTAAGGTCATGTGCATTTGCACAAAGCCTAATATGGTCAAGTGAGGTCAACTTTAACAAAACCAGTATGCCATAAGATGACTGGTCTAGCTAAATGAGGAAGGTAGAACATACAGTGTCCAACAGTTTGCCACAGCAAGACAGGAAAAGCCACACATGCCTGGATATGGAGGACAGTCTCAGAGAGAAGTAAAGGTGAGGGGCAGGAAGGTCCTTGTGGCATCTGTGCTGTACAGGTACTTATTTGTAGTCACTACTCCCTGTAATTTTTTGATATTGTTTTCTAAATTTGAACACCATAGGAATTCTGTAATCACTGTGCTGTGAAGTCTCCAAGACCCTCAAAAATACAGTGGAGAATTACTGAAGAAATACCCTGATACTGACCTCATCCGCTGCACATACATATACTCATGCATATGTGTAAACACCCATATTATATATATAAACAGCACACACACAGGAACATGATTACATTTTCCCAGATACATAGGTATATATGGTCAAAGCTTCAGTGTATAAGATACTAAAGATAATAGAAAAAGCAGTTACACCACTGACTATGATATCTAACACACATTTCTCAGTAATGAAAATCAGTAGACAAATGTGTCCTGAACCAGCACCACCAACCTGTATGAACTCATAAGAAATATAGAAAAGCAGAGTATAAAATACTCCACTGACCACAGGGTGTGTGATCCCCAAGAGATCCTTGATTTTAGATAGCAGGTCTTGAAAATGAAGGCTGTAGATTCCCTACAGCAAGCCAGCTGTCACTGACAACCTGCTAAAACACTCACGGGGTTTTCTCTTTGGTTTTCAGCTTTGAACGCCATAGACCTACCATAAGCTTTGATTGGGATTTTTTTTTTTTTGTGGTATATGACCTCTCAGATTTAAAGTTTGGTATTTCTGTAATTTTAGCTATTTTGTTTTCAAACATTCCTTTAGCCCATTATCTACCTTTATACACACAAACATGCAAACATAAACACATGCACGCTCACGATAACTTATGGTAGATGTATGATGGGTATGTTGGAAGTGATACAAAGGATGATGAGATAAGCAGCTGCATAGATGGCTCAGCAGTTAAGAACATTACCTGCTCTTCCAAGGGTCCTGAGTTCAATTCCTGGCAAAAACATGGTGCCTCACAACCATCTTTAATGAGGTCTGGTGTCCTCTTCTGGCCTATAGGCATACACACAAACTGAATATTGTATTCATAATAAAGAGATAAATATTTTTTTAAAAAAGGAATGAAGAGATGAATTCTTTTTTCTAATCAGCAATGGGCAATACCTGTCTATAAAGGCTTTTGGAGATGAGGTTTACTAATCTACTCAAAGGCCAGACATGCTCTGAGATGGAAAATTAAAATAGATCCTCGTGACCAGAGGACATTGTCCTTAGCTATCCTAGCAGATCATAGGGGCTTCTGGCTATGATATGTGATAATATGTGAATAAACACTGTGAACTATAAAATTCCTGGAGATAAGTACCTTTCAAAATGTAATTAGTGAGATAAATTAGGGTTAAAGAAAGGGAGGGATGAAGTTTTCAAAAATTCCAAGGAGTAAGTATGTGCCAAATCACTAAGACAATGGCACAGGGAGAAAATTAGATGATAGAAAAGTGCTCCAATGCTCCTGAAGCCATATTGTCTGTGTAGCCAAAGGGAAACAGAAATTCTTCACGAAAATCAGATATAGCACTGAAATAAATAAACAAAAGCCTTCATCCAGCAAGAACAAAAAGTGCTCAAAGTAAAATTGGAAAAACGTGCAACAAGCAAAGCAAATTTTTCTATCAGTAAGATAATGTCTTCATTCATATCTTCAAATTTACACTTTCTCAGTATGTCAACTGCTCAATAAAGATGACCTTTCAAAGAACCAACTACTCTAAGGGTTTCCAAAATTATTCTATGTAACTATACTTCAGCTTCGTCATTAGAATGGAGGTGAATGCGATGTGAGCCACTAGCCATAGTGTGACTTCAGGGAAATTAAATGACCTTCCCAAACAATCAAATATGGAAATGTTATAGCACCCAACATGTAAACCCAGAACAAAGGAATTGCTTAAGGCCATAAGGGCTACACTAGGGAGTCCAGCTGTGGCTATGTTCTGAACTGGTGAACTTAAACAAAAGCAGATAAAAGTATTTAAAAAACAACTTGCTTTTGTACTATAAGACCATTATTTTTCTTAAACTTATGTTTATATACATCCGGTAGCCGAAGCACACAGTACTCGAGTGACAGTTGGCCTCAGAATTCGAACAAAGCTCGAGAGCTGCACTTGGAATGGATGTCCTCAGGCCTGCACGGGCCAGTCCCGAGCTGTCTCAGCTGGTGGTTCTGCGTGCACTAGCCAGGCAAACATCCAAACTTTCTGAATGAGGAGGGCACCTTGGACCCTCTCTTCTTCATTAGGATCGAGAGTGCTAGGTAGTCTGGTGCCCACTCTCAGCGACCAGGACATGGACTATACATTTACATAATAATAGTACTGCAGTAACTACTATTAAGCAGACTAGAGATGCATTTCAGCATGCAGGATGATGTTCACAAAAGTTGTCACAAATTTACTAGAAAATCCCAGGATAGGTCATCCTTAAAATACAGAATAGCATTTGTAATATCAGGTCCAGATGATATCCTCTTCTCTATTCAAGCACCATTACTTATCCTTTCCCTAGCACAACCAGTGATTGCCTACAACCAGTGATTGCCTGGCTCCCACAGTCTCTGAGAAGCAAACACCTGGATCACGCTTCCTCATTCAGTTATGAGGCTCAAACAGATCTGACTGCAACACTGACGACCTCCTGACAGCGGGACCAGACTGGTGTAAGAGGAACCCGAAAACAAAGTCTCCCAAGCACCCCCTTGCCTTCCCAATCATGTTGCCTCTTCAATAGTCCGTATCCTGGTCACTGACAGTGGGCACCAGCCTACCTAGCACTCTCGATCCTAATGAAGAAGAGAGGGTCCAAGGTGCCCTCCTCATTCAGAAAGTTTGGATGTTTGCCTGGCTAGTGCACGCAGAACCGCCAGCTGAGACAGCTCGGGACTGGCCCGTGCAGGCCCGAGGACATCCATTCCAAGTGCAGCTCTCGAGCTTTGTTCGAATTCTGAGGCCAACTGTCACTCGAGTACTGTGCACTTCGGCTACCGGACGTGTCCACAGTTCTCGGGAAGGAGAGCCTCTCTCTGAGGATATTGCTTTGCTGCTGCTTGCCGAGAGTCACCAATGGCAAGTACATTCGCTGCCCCTTGCAAGGGGTAATTTCCCTTTTTATTTTTCAACTACTTTATTGGCTAAATGGCCAAACCTGTGGAGAGAGGCCAGAGAGCCTCAGCTGGTCCATCACACTCTGACCAGCGACCACAGTTTTCCCAGCCTCCCCGGCCTGGGACCCCCTTCAGTGGACCCCGTCCAGGGTCCCCCTTCTGGGTCCCCCAATGGGATGATGACATCCTATCCCAATGGGTGAAGCGCTTGCCTCATAGGCCTGGGACCCCCTTCAGTGTCTCCCAAGGGATTGATGACAGCGCACCCCAATGGGAGACACACTTGACCAGCACCAAATTCCCGAGGGACTTTGCACCTCCGGGGGTGCTTCGACTGGCTCGGCACAAGTTCAGGTGCCAAAAGCCTTATAAGGACAAAACAGCCTTTACTGGTACTGCAGATAGTCTGCGGAGTCTTAGAGCTCTTATAAAGACTACATCCAGTAAGAAGACCCTGGATCCCTTAAAAGAGCTGAAAGAGATCAAGGAAGGACAAGTTCTACTTTCTCCAGAGGTTCCTGACTGCAGGAGTAACCCACTGAGCAGGGAACCCAGACCATCTGTCTTACCTCCTGCTACCAGAAAAAGAGTG
This sequence comes from Microtus oregoni, assembly GCF_018167655.1. NCBI lineage: Eukaryota > Metazoa > Chordata > Mammalia > Rodentia > Cricetidae > Microtus > Microtus oregoni. The sequence continues at coordinate 32,400,242 of NW_024543067.1, forward strand.
GCCTCAACTTCTGTGCACAGACCTGGGAAGGTGCAAAGAAGCCTGGATATGTCTACTGTGTGTGAAGAACCTATGGACTTTGACCATTCGGGCACCAGAGTGTCTGCAACATCTCCAAGACACTGTGCTAGGGATGCCAGTGAAAAGGTCAACGAGGATGACAGAGTGCCTGGGACGTCTTTTGCTGACTCTTCCACTGACCAACGTGGACTGGTAATTTCCCCACAATTTAAAGGTTCTCTGCAACCTTCCTCCCCTACCCAAGGAGCTCTGGGATACTCCACTTCTTCCCAAGATGCTCAGGGACTACCCCTATCCACCGGAGAGATTCTGGGAGGAACCCAATGTGATCAAGGGTCAATGGGGCAGCCCATATCTTCCCAGGCATCCCAGAAACCTCTCCCTTTTCCTGAAAGGAAAATCAAACATGTCTCCTTTTCCAGAAGGGTTTTCAAAAGTCCATCCTCTAGCCTAGGGGTCACCAATCATTCCAATTCTCGACCAAAGAGTTTTAGACAAGCCCCTTCTGATCAAGGGGGCCTACAGCAGGCCCCATTAGACAAAGAAGGCTCCAAATGTTTTTCTCCAAAAGGGGTGCTCAGTGATTGCTCATTTTCCCAAAATGGAATGTGTCCTACCCCCTCTCCCCAGAGGAGTTTAACACCTTTGAGAGCTGACAAAGATGACTGGAGAGTTATACCCTCTCATGAAGAGAGCCAGGCCTGTTTCCCCTCTCCCCAGAACGACCCTAAGCAATCAGTATCTGCTGAAGTGAGCTTGAGTCCTGCCTCCTGTGACCAAGGGAATTTTATAAGTTCCCCTTTGAACCAAGATGGCTTTAAATGTCCTCCACCAGAAAATGGGCTCGGATCTTCCCTTACAGCACAGGGGGGACCAAGCTCTATTACTACTCCCCAAGTGGGCCTCACACCACTCATGCCTACCCAAGCAGAAACAAAACTATCTACATCTACATCAGGGATTCCAGAACCTTTTCTATCTTCAGAGGGGGCCCTAGAGAGTTCCACATATCTACAAGAGATGCTAGACACTCCCAAGTCTACCCAAGGGACCCTTGTACCTTCTCAACATACACAAAGGTCTCTAGCACCTGCATCAAATTCCCTAGGGGTTCTGAGTCCTTCCATATCTGTCAAGAAGACACCAGAATTGTCTACATCTAGAGAAGTGGATCAAAGACCTATTCTCTCTCACAAAAGGAAATTCAAACCTAATCCAGATATGAAAATGGGCAATGGATATTCCCACTATAGCAAAAAGAGAAGGTCAGATCCTCCTTCTGAGCAAGGTGAGTTTCCAGTGTCCCTATCAGACCAAGAGGGCCCTAAATATACCATGCCAACCAAAAAGGCCCTTCTGATTCGTCATTGGAAACAAAATAGCCAAAGATATGCCAAGAGAGTTCAAGTGAGCCAGGCACGCCCCACAACTACCCAAAGTGCTAAGTCAATACAGCCTTCCCTTCTTCCTCAGGAGCCTCTAGGACTTTCCACATGTGTAGGAGAGGCTCTTGAAATTTCTACATATACACAAGGATTACCAGGTCATTTACAACCTGTCCAGGATGTTTTGGGTTCTACCATATGTGATAAAGTGACTGTGGGACAGGATACATATGCAGAAGGGGTTCCAGACTCATCCCCATCCTTAGAAATGGTTCCTGGATGTGACACATGCACACAAAAATTTGTAGCAAATTTCACATCGAGAGAAGGAGATTCCTTAGATTCTACCTGCCCACAAACACCCACAGGACCTCTCCACTCTTCACAGGAGGCTGTGGAAGTTTCTCTATCTCCTCAAGGGTATCAACAATCTGTCACAACTACACAAGAGGCTATAGGCCATTCCCCATCTACACAAAGGGATGTTAGTATTTCCACATGCCCACAAGTGACTCCAGAAGATTCAACAAATACTCCAAAGGTTCTGAATTCTACCTTATCTTCCCAAGGGCCCTTGGAATCTGTTTTGTCCATCAAACTGTCTCTAGAACCTAACATCCCTATACAAAAGGCTTTATTGTCTTCTACACCTGCAGAAAGTGTTACTAAAACTCCCACATTTACACAAGGATCTCCAGTAACTTCCTTAGCTGACCATGAGGATTTTAGACCTACAACATATGCACAGGAAACTTTAGAGGATACCACACCTACACACGTTCTAGAAACTTTCCCTCATTCTGAAACTGTAGAAAAAATATGCACATGTACACCTGACACAGTAGCACCTTCCCCTTCTGAGCAAGAGGCTCAAGGATCTACCACATCTCGTGAAGGCACTTTACCATCTTCCCCATCTACACAAGAGAGTTTCATGCATATCCCTTCTCAGGAGGGAAATAGTAAACATGTTCCCTCTACCCAAGTGGGCCCTGGATGTTCCATTTCTACCAAAAAGAGGTTGAGAGATGAGCCTTCTGATGAAGGGGACTTCGGAACTTCCTCATCTGAGGAAGGCAGTTTCATACTTCTCCCTTCCTCAAAAAGGGTATGTGCATCTTCTACTGCTCCGAAAGAAACATCAATCACTACAAGTACTCCTCAGGTAAGTACTACACCTTCTATATCTGTCCAAAAGGACCTGCAATGTTCCACATCTGAACAAAAGACTGTGGAACCTTGCCATTCTAACCAAGGGCCTCGTGAACATTCCATATCATCCCAAGAGGCTCAAGGACCTTCGCTGTCTGTCCTAAAGTGTCTATGTCATTTACCATCTGTCCCAGGCCTTCAGGGACATTCTCCATCTCTGTTAAAGGCTCAAGAAAATTCTACCTGTACCCAAGGGGATCTGTCAATTTCTAAATCTGACTTGGGAGTCTTGAAATCTTCCTTATCTGCCAAAGGGTCTAAGGGAAAGGCCAAATGTAAACAAAAACATCTTGAACCACAAGAGGACCTGACATCTCCTATGTCCTCCAAACCATCTAAAGATCCTTCTGCCTATTCCTGCCTTCTTGCTGCAGAACACTTTCCATCTCTCCCAGGGTCTCCAAAACCATCAACATCTAAGCAGTGGTATCTAGGAACTTCATCATCTTGCCAAGGGTTTCTTGAACATTCCCCATCTGCCCCAGGAGACCTGTATTGTTCCCAGGCTGCCCAGGGAGCAAAAGAACTTTTGCCATCTGCCCAAGGGCCTCAGGAAAAATTTCCACCTTCATTAAGTTATTCAGGACATTTGCCCAACCTCCCAGAAGATGAGGAAGATTCCTCACAAGAACAAGGGATTTTAGAACATGTCCCTCCTGCTCAGGACTCTTTAGAAACTTCATGCTCACCTGGGGTGCCTTTGCAAAAGCCCTTGTTGTCCCTAGAAAGGCCTCTGGATCTTTCCATACCTACTCAGGGGAATGCTGGTACTTCCCAATCTGCACAAGGCTTGCAAAAATTTCTACCATCTACACATGAATATCTGGAAAATTCCCCCTCAGTCTTTGATCCTCTTGAGCACTTACCTGTGGCTCCAAAGGCTCAGGGACGTTCAACTCTGTCTCAGGAAATCCCTTCCCCATTGTTGCCAGTTCATGGAACTCTAGAATTACCTCAATATGGCTCAGAGGCCATACCATCAATGCCATCTGTACAAGGGCTTCAGGGAAGTCTCTCACCCTCAGAAGGTAGCATAGCCCCTGTGCTCTCAGTCCATGGGTCTGTGGGATATTCCCTGTCTGCACAAGAGCCTATAGAAATTTACAAGTCCACAAAAGCAACTTCAGGGCATTCTCCGTCTTCTCTAGATGATATGTCACCTTTCATATCTTCCCAGGGGACCCTAGGACTATTGTCCTCTGTGAAAGTGGATGTGGGAACATATTCACACAACACAGGATCTCCAGGACAATTGAAAAATATCTCAGGGTTTCCAGGATCTATGATATCTGATCATGATCCTGTTTTAATTTCCTTACCTGCACAAGGGACTCTCAGAAATTTGCCATCTGCTAAAGAGGATGTGGGACTTTCCCTGTCTGCCCAACAAGCTCCAGAACTGTCCACATTGGAACAAGAGTCTATCCAACATGTGGAAGCAGCAAAAGTGGCTCTGGTAAACCCATCATCTCCCAAAAGGGCTACCAAAAAACTTCAGTGTGCCCAATATGCTTTAGAACATTTGCCACCTAGTGAAGGAGCTCTTCAACATTCTTCAAAACGCGAGGGGACTCAAGAAAGTTTGAAATCTTCACTAGAGTCTCTTGAAATTTTGTCATCTAACTCTGAACATGTCAAAAATTCTCTTTCTGCCACAGATAGTCTGGAATCCTCTCTATCTGGTTCAAGGGTTCTTGGATATGAGCTAGCTGACAAACACCCTGAACAACATTCTATATATAAACAGGGGTCTCTGGGTAATCCACTGTCTACCCTAGAGGTTCAAGGACACTTAGTGCCTTTAAAAGGGAATTTGAAATCTTGCCAATCTGCCAAGGAGGGACAAAAAACTTTGATACCTTCACAAATTGTTCTGGAAAGTGTTCCAAGTATTTCAGAGGATCTAGGAGCTTTATCATCTGCTCTGGAGAATATGGGACTTTCCTCATTAGCAAATGAGTCACTAGAGAACTCCCAATATGCTGGAAGTGTTGTGGAATCTTCTTCCTCTGCCACTGGAACTCTAAGAACTACATTTGCCCAAAAATCTTTGGAAAATTCTTTGCCTGGAAAAGGGATTAGTGAAATATCATCATCTTCCCAAGGGGCTTTGGAAATGTTATCACCCACAAAAGGGAGAGTTGAAAATGTATCATCTCCTGAAAGGTCAATGAAACCTCCTACTTCTTTACAGGAGCCTTCGAGACCTTCTTCATTGATCCAAGGCCCTCACCAACATCCACTACCTGCACAAGAGCCTCTAGGACCTGTCCAAACTGACTCTGGCATTCAAGGACCTTTATTAACTCCAGAGGCTGGAGGAAATCTATCAAGGGAACCAGGTTCTTGCAAATCTTTCCCATTGACGCCAGAAACTCTAGATCATTTGCGATCTGCTGAAGGACCTGATGATCTGTCCATATCAGCACATGGGATGTTTGATTCTTTACCATCTACCCAAGAGACTCTAGGAATTTTGGTATATTCTTCAGGGCTCATGGAACCATCAGAATCAGAACATAGGAAACTTGGGCATGTGTCATATGTGGGAAAAGATGTAGAAATTTCTCCATTTGAGAAACCAGCCACATCAACTTCTCCAGTGACCCCATATTTACCTTTCATCACAGAGGTTTTGGAATCTTCCTCATGTGGTCTGGAAGCTCAGGGGTCTCTGTTATCTGCCAGAGAAGATGCAAAAGACACTGCCTCTGCACCACATGCACAGGAACCTTCTTTATCTACTTCCCAGGCCCTAGAACATTTTGTAACTACCCAAAGGCCTCTGCAAATTAACACACCTAACAAAGAGACTCTGTGCTCTTTGACATCTAGAGTAGAGGATGTAGAACATTCCACTTTTTCTCCAGAGGTTAGAAAAGAATCCCAAATGCTCCCAAATGTTCTTGACCATCTGTCCAATAGAGGAGAGTCTCAAGAATTTTCTTTCTCTGCTCCAGGAACTAAGAACATTTCCTTACTTGCTCCAAAGACTTTAGAACATTCCTCCCTACAAAATGCAACTCAAGCCACATCCCATTATCCTCAAGAGGTGGTGGGATCTTTGCTATCTGTACAAGGGTCTTTGGGACAGTCTCCATCTGATCCTGGTTCTCTGGGACCACTGACATCTACACTAGGAGCTGGGGGACCTTCCCTATCTGAAGCAGATACTATACAGCTATCTGCATCTGCACCAGTGACCAAAGCACATTTGACCTCTTCCCTTGGTCCTTCAGCTTCTAAACATGACCAGATGGAGGTGGGAATTTTGCCATCTCACCATGGAGATCTTGAAGCTTCTCAGTCTGATCAAAGGACTGTGGAAATGACCAAGTTTGCAGAAGGGGCTCTAGAAAATGTATCAGTTGCTCAAAGAACTACAAAATTTTCAACTTGTTCCCAGGAGGCTAATAAATCTCTATCTGACCAAGGTCATCTATTACATTCAGCACACATCAAAGAGGCTCTGATGCCTGCTCTGTCTAATCAGGAAACTGAAGAATCATTGTTATCCCCCGCAAAAGATACAGAACATCCACCATCTTCAGTTAGTGTTCAAATGCAGGAACCTTCTCTATGTATCCTAGGACCTCAAAATATCTCCCTACTTGTTCCAGAGCCTTTAGAATATTCCTCCCTACAAAATGCAATTCAAGCCACTTCCCATTGTCCTCAAGAGGTGGTGGGATCTTTGCTATCTGTACAAGGGTCTTTGGGACAGTCTCCATCTGATCCTGGTTCTCTGGGACCACTGACATCTACACTAGGAGCTGGGGGACCTTCCCTATCTGAAGCAGATACTATACAGCTATCTGCATCTGCCCCAGTGACCAAAGCACATTTGACCACTTCCCTTGGTCCTTCAGATTCTAAACATGACCAGATGGAGGTGGGAATTTTGCCATCTCACCATGGAGATCTTGAAGCTTCTCAGTCTGATCAAAGGACTGTGGAAATGACCAAGTTTGCAGAAGGGGCTTTAGAAAATGTATCAATCACTCAAAGAACTACAAAACTTTCAACTTGTACCCAGGAGGCTAATAAATCTTCTCTATCTGACCAAGGTCATCAATTACATTCAGCACACATCAAAGAGGCTCTGATGCCTGCTCTGTCTAATCAGGAAACTGAAGAATCATTGTTATCCCCCGCAAAAGATACAGAACATCCACCATCTTCAGTTAGTGTTCAAATGCAGGAACCTTCTCTATGTATCCTAGGGCCTCAAAATATCTCCTTACTTGTTCCAGAGCCTTTAGAATATTCTTCCCTACAAAATGCAACTCAAGCCACATCCCATTATCCTCAAGAGGTGGTGGGATCTTTGCTATCTGTACAAGGGTCTTTGGGACAGTCTCCATCTGATCCTGGTTCTCTGGGACCACTGACATCTACACTAGGAGCTGGGGGACCTTCCCTATCTGAAGCAGATACTATACAGCTATCTGCATCTGCACCAGTGACCAAAGCACATTTGACCTCTTCCCTTGGTCCTTCAGCTTCTAAATATGACCAGATGGAGGTGGGAATTTTGCCATCTCACCATGGAGATCTTGAAGCTTCTCAGTCTGATCAAAGGACTGTGGAAATGACCAAGTTTGCAGAAGGGGCTTTAGAAAATGTATCAATCACTCAAAGAACTACAAAACTATCAACTAGTACCCAGGAGGCTAATAAATCTTCTCTATCTGACCAAGGTCATCAATTACATTCAGCACACATCAAAGAGGCTCTGATGCCTGCTCTATCTAATCAGGAAACTGAAGAAACATTGTTATCCCCCTCTGAAAATACTGAACATCCACCATCTTCAGTTAGTGTTCAAATGCAGGAACCTTCTCTATGTATCCTAGTGCCTCAAAACATCTCCTTACTTGCTCCAGAGCCTTTAGAACATTCCTCCCTACAAAATGCAACTCAAGCCACTCAGGGAACTCTATCTTCTTCACCATATAGCCAACAATCACTACAACAGTCACCATCTTCCCAAGAAAAGTTGGAACCATCCAAGTTTGACAAGTGCGCACATAGCCATTTGTCTTCTGTCCCAGATGAGTTGGGAATGCCTCCATTTGTCCCAGTGATTACAGGCACATTGCCACAAACACCAATGACTCCAGGACTTTCCTCACTAACACAAGAAAGTCCAGTTCCTTCCTCATCTTTCCAAAAAGATGATGAATTTTGCCTATCTTCACAAGCAACTCTGGAAGTGAACACATTAGGGCAGGAGACTCTGAATCCTTCACCAACTACTCAAGTTCCTGAGAAAGCTTCTCTTTATACAAAACCCAGTTTGGTAAAGCTCACACATGTACAGGGTACTGAAAGACATCCAGCTTCTAACTTGGGGACTATTCAAAGTACCAAAAAGGAACTAGGATTTTCTCCACATGCCCAAAAGCCACTGATAATTTCTTTATCTACACAAGAAACTCTAGGATCTTGTTCATCTGACCAAGGGGATCTGGGGACTTCCCTATCTGTCCAAGGGTCTCTAAAACAATCTACTCCCACACAGGGAATTGTAGAAACTGTGCCATCTGTGCAAAGTACATTGACACATCCCACTTCTTCCAAAGTAACTCCAAGATTTTCTCCTTTGGCCCAACATACTGTCCAAGAGTCAGCATCTTCCCCAAGGACTACAGGACTTTTTCAATCTAGCCAAAAACCTCAAGGATCTTTTTTGTCTTCACTAGAGCACATAGAACCTGTGCCATCTGCTCCAGGTGCTCAGGAAAATCTTTCATCTAATCCATGGACTCTAGGACCTTTGCTATCTTCTAAAGTGCCTAAGGAACTCTCCACAGCTACAGAGGAAACTTTGCCTGTCCTAAGTTCTTTGTCATCTAGTCCACAGTCTTCAAAACACTCAGTATATTCTTCAAAGGTTTTGAGACAACATCAATATTCCCAGAATACCTTGGGGCATTTGTCATGTGGGAGAGAGGGTATGGAAACTTCTCAGTCTGCTACAAGGACTATAGAAGCTTTGCCACCACCTCTAGTGCCTAGAGGACATTTAACTGCTATCAAAGGATCTGAAGAATCTTTCCCTGCTGGCCAAGGGTATCTAGATCCTTATAAACCTTCCCAAGGGCCTCTGAAACATGTTACATCACCCCAGGAAATGCTGCATTCAGCACAATTTGCTGAAGGAACTCTACAACTTTCTGCACATTCCAAAGCAGTTCCAGAGCCATATACAAATTCCCAATTTATACAAGTGACTAGAGGAACATTCCCATCTGTACCAGAGCATCTGGGTCTCCTGTCATCAACACAAACAACTCCACCATCTTCTTGTTCAGATGTAATGACTGTGGAAACTTGCCCATCCTCAGAAGAAACTCTGAAAATGCCCAAATCTACACAAGGGACCCTAGAGTCTTCTTCTGCTTCCCAGGGCACTGGAGAGTTTCTCTTATCTGCCAAAGGCACAATGGGAAATTTGACATCTGCAAAACAAAGTGTAGGACCTTTTCCATCAACAACAGAACCTCTGAGGTCTATCCAAAATACACAGACACTATTAGGATCTTTGCAATCTGGTCAAAGTTCTCTGGGAATGTCTCGGGCTGCAGAAGGGCCTGTGGAGCCTTCTTTATTTCCCCAAGGGTCTTTGGACTTATCTGTGTCTGCACAAGGAACTCTAGTGACATTGCCGTGTAATCAAGGAACTAGGAAACATCCTGCTTCATCCCAAACCCTTCAGAAAACTTCTCAGTCTGTGCAAAATTCTCTACAGTATCCACCATCTGTCCCAGGATCTCTGAAACCTTCTCAATCTGAAAAGAAAACACTAGGATCTTTGTCCTCTCCTGCAGGTACTGGGATATCTTCCCCTGGTTCTCAGGAAGTGTTCCAACTTTCTGCAAGTTCAGGATATCCTGAACCTTTGCTATATTTTGGATTGCCTCTGGAACTTTCTGTGTGTGCACAAGAAACTCTGTGTCCTTTTTCATCTCCTCAAGGAGAACTTGATCCTTTGCATTGTTTCTCTGGTAATCTAGAATTATCTCAACCTGCCCAAATGAATCTTAGCCATTTGTCATCTGTCAGAGAGCCTGTGGAAAACTCTCCATCTGTCCCAGGTCCTAGAGAGCCTTCACCATTTAACAAAGTGCCTAGAGGAATTTCATCACATGTCCCAGGTGATCCAACATCTCTAATCTCTGACCACCTGCCTCTAGAACTTAATGTATCTGCTCAGTGTTCACTGAGTCCATCAGCATCTTCAAAAGGAACCCCAGGGTCCTTGTTATCTTCTGCAAACATCCAAGGAAAAGTTCAAAATACACAAAGTTATCATGGGCAATTGTCACATATAAGAGAGACATTGGAAACTTCTCCATCTCATGTAAGAAGTTCAGTATATGAACCTTGTCCTCAGGAAACTCTGGGACTTTACTTCTTAGGCCAGGGGAGTCAAGCAACTTCTCAATGTGCTCAAAGAACTGTGGGTTCCTGCCAATCTCCACAAGAGTCTATGGGACTTTCCACATCTGCACAAAGGAGTCTAGGACATCCTCCACCTGCCCAAGGGCTCTCAGGCACTTCCTCACAGACACAACATACATGCTCACAGTCCACGTCTGCACAGAGCACAGCAGCATATTCATCATCTACCCGGTATCTCAGCCAGCATGCCAAAAAGACAGTAGAAACTTTGAAATCTGACCCAGGGTTTCCAAGAATTTCTATCACAGCACAAGCATCTGTAGAACCTTTACTAACTCCCCAGGAGTCCCCAAGATATTCATCATCTATACCAGGTGTATGCAAAACTTTGACAGCTACCAGAGGACATGTGTTGTCTGATGATGGGCCTCTGGAACTTCCCATATCTGCCCAGGAAAACTTGAGTCCTTCCCATTATTCCCAATGCCTTTTGAAACCTTCCCTATCTGTAGAAGGGACTTTTGGTCTCTCTACACCTATGCATGACACTCTAGGACCCTCTGTTTCTTCCCTGGGACATCTTGGATCCTGGCAGTCTGCTCAAATTGTTCAACAAACAAATCCATCTGCTTCAGACTCTTTAGGATCTATGCCTTCTTCAAAAGGGCAAACAGTCATTTCTTTATCTGGGCAAGGGACTCTATCATCTTTCCTAGAGCCACTGAAAATTTCCTTATCAGTTCAAGTGGGTTCCAGACCTTCATTATCTTTACAAGAACCTGGGGGATCTTGCCTTTCTTCACATGGAGAAAATACTATGGAAGTTCCTACCTGTGCACATAGCAATCTAGTGTTATCCAATTCCTCAAGAGGAGATTTGGGATCTTCCTCATCTACTCCAGTGACCCTAGGATCTTCTCTACCTGCCAAAGTGGATTTAGGAATGTCTCCATCTGTTTCGTGGACTCTGACACCTCCTGTTTCTGCCCAGGGTGTTCAAGGGACATCTACATCTGCTCAAGAGGTTACAAAACCTTCATTAGATAGTCAGGGGAGAACAGAACCTTTGCCATATGCCCAAGATGATCTGGGACTCGGGTCTCTTTCCCTGGGAACTGAGGCAAATTCCCAATTTTCAAAGGAGGAATTAAAAGTCTTGCCATCTGCCCAAGGGGGTTTTAAACCTGCTCTGTCTACCCCAGGGTCTGTAGAAAAATTGCTATCTGCCTCAAGGACACAAAGGCTTTTCAATTTTACACTCCAAGATGCTGGGAGCTTTTCTCTTTCCTCCAAAAATAACTCAGAACTGTCCATATCTTCAAAGAAGCATCTAGCATCTTCACCAACTACCAAACCTTCTCTGAAACATTCTCCATCTTCCCAAGAGTCTTGGGTACCTACCCCATCTACATCAGATACTCTGGAACATTCCCTACAAGACCAAGGGTGGCAGGAACTGTCTGTACCCACAAAAGTGACTCTAGGACAAAAACCACATCAGAAGGGTTATGAAGGAAGTTCATTATCTGTTCAAGGAACTGTGAAATTGTCTACATCAGGACAAGAGTCTCTAGGACCTTGCTCTTTCGACCAAGGGTCTCCAGAATCATCCACATCTTCCCACAAAGTGCAGGACCCTTCTTATAATCAAGGGTCTGTAGCACAATTCCCATCTGTCCCAGGAGATACACCTTCTCTCTCTGCCCAGGGAATACTGCAAAATGTGTCATCTTCCATAGTTACTCTAGAAACGTCATCTTCTCTCCAGAAAGATATAGAAGGTCTATTAGATGTGCATGGTGCTCAGCAACTTCAAACTCATTCCTCAGGGTATCTGGGACATTCCCAATATACTCCAGAGTCATCAGAAACTTTGACATCTCCCCAAATGGTTTGTAAATGTTCAGAATCTTCATCTCTGACTCTAGAAACATTGCCACCTCTCCCAGGAACACTAGGACATTTGCCATCTTCGCAAAGTGCTGTGTTCCTTTCTGATTCTGACCAACAGATTCAGGAATCATCATCATCTCTCCAAAAATCTGTTCAATTTTCTCCATCTTCCAAAGGTTCACTGAGACCTACTCCATCTGTTCTAGGGACCTCCCATTCTTTATTATCAGCCCAGTTGTGCCCCAAATTGTCTATATCTGCCCAAGGATCTTCACCACCTCAGCAAGGGTGTTTAGGAGATTCATTATCCATGCAAAGGGCTCTTGGAACGTCAATATCAGCACAAGAGTTTGTAGAACATTCAAAATCTGATCAAGAGTCTCCAGAAATGTTCACATCTTCCCAAGAGAATCTAGGCCCTCCTTTATTCCAAGAGGCTTTAGTACATTCATCATCTATTCCACAAGATTGTGGACTTTCTCAATCTTCAAAAGGTATGTTAGGAACATCACTATCTACACAAGATGCTAAGAAAACTCTATCATCTGTCCACGGGTCTATAGTAACTGTACCATCAGCTCAAAGTGTTCTAGAATTTCAGACTTCTTTGGAGCAGCTTCTGGGTACTTCCCAATTTGCTTCAGAGACAACAAAACCTTTGCCATCTTCTGAAGAGGTTTATAGTATTTTGAAATCTCTCTCAAGGTCTGTAGAAACTTTGACATCTATTTTAGAGACACTGACATTTTCAACATTTGACAAAGGTGCAGCGGGCCCTTCTAAAACTGACCAAGTGATACTGAGATCAACAACAGTTTCCCACAAACCTCTGGAATTTTCTCTATCTGACCAACAGTCTGTGAAAACTGCCTCATCTCAAATGGGGCCTGATAGAACTTCACTAACAGACAAAGGTTTACAGGAAATATTTTCAGGTGAAAAGGTGCCTTTAGGAGATTCACCACTGCAGCAAATCTGTTCAGGAAATGCATTGTCTACACAAGGGTCTCTAGGACTGTCCATATCAGCACAAGAAGCTCTTGAATTTCCACCATCTGCTCACGGGTCTACAGATACTTCCATGTCATCTGAAGAGGCTTCAGGCACTTGTTTGGACCAAGGGCATTCAGGACAGTCATTATCATTATCGTTATCTAATCTAGGAGATCTTGGACTATCTGAAAATTCACAGTGGCCATTAGAAACATCTCCATCTACCCATAGCACTCTAGAAATACCATCTTCTACCCATGGGATTTTAGAAACTTCACCACCTGCCCAAGATTCTCTAGGACATCTGCCTCCTTCAGTGCAGATTCTACAACAGGCTTCCCTTATGCCAGAGACATTAGAACCTTTGTCATCTGCCAAAGAGGCTTGTAATATATCAGACTCTTCCCCAGGAACTTCAGAAACTTTTCCATCTATACCAGGATCTCTGGAAATTTCATTCTCTGCCCAAAGTACTATGGGACCGTCTGTATCTGAAAAGGAAATTTTAGGACCATCAGTATCTCTGGAGGAATCCCTGGGACCAAATTTTCCTGACCAAGGGTCTCTGAGAAGCACTCCACCTGCATCTGGGACTGGGTCACTCTCGCTCTCAGAACAAGGTTGCCAGAAAATATCTTCATGTGTAGAAGGATCTTCACCACCTCAGCAAGGGTGTTTAGAAGATTCATTATCCATGCAAAGGGCTCTTGGAACGTCAATATCAGCACAAGAGTTTGTAGAACATTCAAAGTCTGATCAAGAGTCTCCAGAAATGTTCACATCTTCCCAAGAGAATCTAGGCCCTTCTTTATTCCAAGAGGCTTTAGTACATTCATCATCTATTCCACAAGATTGTGGACTTTCTCAATCTTCAAAAGGTATGTTAGGAACATCACTATCTACACAAGATGCTAAGAAAACTCTATCATCTGTCCACGGGTCTATAGTAACTGTACCATCAGCTCAAAGTGTTCTAGAATTTCAGACTTCTTTGGAGCAGCTTCTGGGTACTTCCCAATTTGCTTCAGAGACAACAAAACCTTTGCCATCTTCTGAAGAGGTTTATAGTATTTTGAAATCTCTCTCAAGGTCTGTAGAAACTTTGACATCTATTTTAGAGACACTGACATTTTCAACATTTGACAAAGGTGCAGCGGGCCCTTCTAAAACTGACCAAGTGATACTGAGATCAACAACAGTTTCCCACAAACCTCTGGAATTTTCTCTATCTGACCAACAGTCTGTGAAAACTGCCTCATCTCAAATGGGGCCTGATAGAACTTCACTAACAGACAAAGGTTTACAGGAAATATCTTCAGGTGAAAAGGTGCCTTTAGGAGATTCACCACTGCAGCAAATCTGTTCAGGAAATGCATTGTCTACACAAGGGTCTCTAGGACTGTCCATATCAGCACAAGAAGCTCTTGAATTTCCACCATCTGCTCACGGGTCTACAGATACTTCCATGTCATCTGAAGAGGCTTCAGGCACTTGTTTGGACCAAGGGCATTCAGGACAGTCATTATCATTATCGTTATCTAATCTAGGAGATCTTGGACTATCTGAAAATTCACAGTGGCCATTAGAAACATCTCCATCTACCCATAGCACTCTAGAAATACCATCTTCTACCCATGGGATTTTAGAAACTTCACCACCTGCCCAAGATTCTCTAGGACATCTGCCTCCTTCAGTGCAGATTCTACAACAGGCTTCCCTTATGCCAGAGACATTAGAACCTTTGTCATCTGCCAAAGAGGCTTGTAATATATCAGACTCTTCCCCAGGAACTTCAGAAACTTTTCCATCTATACCAGGATCTCTGGAAATTTCATTCTCTGCCCAAAGTACTATGGGACCGTCTGTATCTGAAAAGGAAATTTTAGGACCATCAGTATCTCTGGAGGAATCCCTGGGACCAAATTTTCCTGACCAAGGGTCTCTGAGAAGCACTCCACCTGCATCTGGGACTGGGTCACTCTCGCTCTCAGAACAAGGTTGCCAGAAAATATCTTCATGTGTACAAGGACATTCACCATCTCAGCAAAGAGGATTTAGTCATGCTTCATCTGCCAAAAGGGACAAGAAACCAGACACTACTCCCCAACAGAGCATAGAAGCTTCCACTTCTACAGAAGAGGACATAGGATCTACTCCCTCTCATGAAAAGACCCTCAGACATCCTACCTCTCCTCATGGGACTTCCAGCCTTACTTCTACTTCTACCAGAAGAAGACTCAGGCATTTCTCATATACTCAAGAAGTCATCAAAAGTTCCACTGATGCCCAAGAAAGCTTCAGGTCATCTCCAGATGGAGACAGTCCCAGGAGGAGTGTCAAGTCTTCCTCTTTGTCCAAAAGCAATGATATCAGACATCCTGTTTCTACAAAGAAGGACTTTAAACACACTCTTTCCATTCAAGAGGGACACAAACCTTCCACTGGTGCCAGATTGGGGAGTGGGACTTGGATTCCTGTACAATGGGGACTCATATATCCACCAATTAAAAAAGGGAGTGGTGCATCATTCCCTGTTGTCCAAGGAAATTTCAGTCATATACGACCTCAACTAGCAGACCTAAGATCTTCCCTCTCTTACCAAGGCAGAGACACAGCCTTCCAATATGAGCATGGAACCCCCATATGTAACCCTTCTGTCCTAGGAGGGCACAGATATTCACATTCAGTCTCATGCAATCTCCGAAGGATCCCGCTGCAAAAAAGGAGCCTGAGTTCTTACCTCTCCACTCAAAAAGACATCAGACCTTCTCAATGTGACCAAAGGGGCCTCAGACTTTCCTATGGCCACCCTGCCCAAGGCAGCTTTAGAATCTTTCAATCTGAAAGAGAGAGCCTTAAGAATAGGCCATCTAAATCACTGAGCCTCACATTTGCACCTTGTGACCAAAGGGAATTCAGAAATGTGCCCTCTAATGTAGAGTGGGTTAGAACTTCTACTGCTGCTCCAGGAAGCCTCCAACATAATCCTTCTACCCATGGAGGCTTCAAACCTTACAAGCCTGTCAAACCGAAGTTCTAAAGATGCTCATATCAAGAGGTGATCCTGGGTCCTACTCTCTCTTATCATGCCATCTTTAGATCTTATTCACAGACCAGCCCATATTTTCCTACTCTGTTCCCCACATGAACAACAGGAGTTTATAACCTTCCCTTCTCATCAATTACCTGTTAAAAATTTGATTTCCATTCCTGGCTACCTCAGATGCACATTGAGGCATCAGATTGGTCCATCTGACTATAAAGAAGGCAGGCATTTTCCATCTGATTATTAATAAGTCACATTTTCTACATAGAACATGGTATACAATCTATTACCCACAGAGAATAGCATGTGCTTCTTCTGACTAATATGGCCCTAGACTTACTTCATATGGCTTAGTGGGTGACAGATCAACTCCCTCTGTCTAAGAAATTCTGGGTGTTTCTCATTCTAATCATCTGACTTCAAAGCCTCTGTCCAAAAATAAAACTACCCTGGTGTTGTAATAGGAGCGGCGGGGCTGCATCCCCAGCACCCCGGCCGCCTGCTAGCTTATGCCCGAAATAACAACACACAAACTGTATTCATTTAAACACTGCTTGGCCCATTTCTATCTAGCCTCTTCTAGGCTAACTCTCGCATCTGGACTAGCCCATTTCTAATAATCTGCTGTAGCCCACAAGGTGGCTTACCAGGGAGATTCTAGCCTATGTCCATCCTGGGTCGGAGCTTCATCGCGTGTGCCTCAGAGAGCAGAGCTATCCCTGTGTCCGCCCAGGAGAGGGGAGCATGGTGTCTCTGCTCCAGAGAGCAGAGCTGTCGAGTCTGAGCTCACTTCCTCTTCCTCCCAGCATTCTGTTCTGTTTATTCCTCCCACCTATGTTTTAACCTATGAGGCCAAGCAGTTTCTTTATTACTTAACCAATGACCTTCCTCCATCACCCTGGTGCCTGAAGTTCTAGAAATTTAGATCACCCAGTATTGCTCTAAACCCAGTATATGTGCCTTAACTTGATCAGCAGAAATAAAGAAATCACACCCTTCATGTTCAGATGTAGATAGCTGAATTGGTACAGAGACCTAGCTGAGAATTGCCTCCTAGAGGTTGGAGACTGATCAAACTGTTGCCTGCCCTGCATGACATGGATATTCTATATTCCTATGAAGATTTGATCAGGACATGTTCAGACTTCTCTAATTCCCAAATTAACTGTTGATATCCCACGCTTCCTACAAGAGTCTTTGACCTTTCTGTATTTCTCAAAATAGCATAAGACTTTCTGTCTCTGAAGCCCGAAAATTTTTTTACTCAAAATTCCCTGTTTGTCTGTGGATGCTTCATTCTCATTCTGTACAGGGGTTCTCCATTGTTTTTCTGACAAAGGGGCCCCAGACTTATTCTTTCAGGCCCAGGAGGACTCATCCTTTTTCCCAGTGACTGAAGTGGAGCTCAAATTATTTTCAAGGGCTTACCGGGTGCTCAGGCACATCTCTTCTGAACCAGGATGCAGAATGCACTCCACTAATTCTCAAGCAGGCTATAGCCCTATCAATACAGAACCAGAGCTATTCCAAATGGATGTATGGATGAAGGGAGCCTCTGACCTCTCCTTCCGTACTGGGGGGTTTCAGATCTTTTCCAATGGCCAAGGTGGCCTCAATCTTTTCTGTCTAGAACAAAAGTAACTCACAACTTTTACCAGTAAACTAATAACCCATCAACAACAAAAGCTTCAGTCATTACCTGGTGTTCAAGGGAAGATTGACACACCATTCCATTGAGAACCAGGAGATTCCAGACATTCACTAATTGCCCAAATGGACCTCATACTTACAACTTCAGAACAATGGTGCCATGCACATCCTCAATGCTGAAGGAAGCCTGAGACATAACTTGAGAAGTAAAGAGGCCTCAGACTTTCACAATGCCCCAAGAAGGCCACAAATACAAACCCTTTAGAATTAATGAGCCATAGAATTTCTGCTAAGTTATACTGGGGATTCAGATTTATTCCAGAATTAGGACAGTTCAGGCCTCCAGCTACCAACTCCATCATGTTTTAGATATTCCCTTCAAAATTAAATTAATTCACTACTTGAGGAAGCTTACACCTTGGTGCACAGTCTTATGAAGAGGGATTTTAAAGTTATTTCCTTCAACCACAGTAGCCCCTGACTTTCATACTTTGCCAAAGGGGGGTTTCTGTAACTTGCTGCTTCCTTTGTCTTTACTGGGGGAATCTGAGACATGCCCATTTGATGAAGTAAGCTACAGAACTGGCCTGGTGACTGAAAAATGTCTCAGATATTCAGACTTGGTTTACAGGTAATTGAGATTGACTCCCTATTACTAGGTAAACATCACAGCTTCTCTTTGTGTTCATGGCCAACTCAGGTCTACCAAATAACTAATCGAGACTAGAGCTTCTCCCTCAGAACTGAATGGCAAGGAAATATGCTTCTCACCACCAAAGGAATCTCATGGAACTCTAGAATGAAGTTGCATGGCAGAAGAATAACAAGTACCCTGGATCTAAGATCATCTGTTTTCAAGCTGCACATCAGATATATGCCTGTCCTCCATGTCTACACCTGTGCAGCTTATCCAGAGTTTAAGTAGGGAACAGACCTAGGGACTATAATTCAACTTGTAAGAAGAACCCTCTGATTGTCATTAAGCCTCAAAAGGAGTCCTCAGAGATAAGAATTTTCTAGAGTTCACTGAAGAGTTGGAGAAGGACTAAGGAGTTCCTGGATCTTATCCTCTACAAAAGGTAAGCAGTGGCATTCCCATTTGCCCAACAAGGTCTGGGATCTGTCTCCTTTCCAAAACCTTATTATTATTGTTTTTTGCTCTGAAAACTTAGGCCTAAAAATACCCCTTTTAGCCCAAATGGCCTTCAGAAATTTCCCTCTGAGGAAGGGAACATGTAATATTTCACCACTGATCAAAGACCATTGGTCACTGTGGTTAGTTCACAGAAGTCAAGAAGAGTAGACAAATTGAGGAACCCATGCCACTTCCTTAAGTATAGTAGCCATGGTATAGACTTCTCAGTCATACCCAGTCCTGTTTGCCTGCACAGAATTCTTAGGCATCAACCACACTGTGCCTTCCACCAAGTATCTTAATGAATCCTGATATTGATGCTTGGTCTCTTGCAGATTCAGCTAAAGATATGGACATTCTAAACTACGAAGAAGAGTTAGATGGTGAGGCAATTCTAGGAGCTTATGAGGTATCAAAGTCAACTAAATTTTTGATCATGGTAATATGGGATTTTCACATTCTGATCATATCTCCCCTGCCTCATGGGTCTCAGAAACTCCTTTCTTCACAGGGCTACTTACTCTTCCCTTTGGTCAAGAAGATATCTGATCTTCATCCTGGAATAAAGGGAGTCCTACATCTTCCAGTTTGTTCAAAGGAGGTGTAGATGTTCCTTTCATGTGAGGGACCCATATAATTCCTGATATTATGGAATGGACCTCAGACATTATTCTTAATAAATGGGCCCCAGATTTGCACTTCAGTAAACTGTAGACACAATATTGATCCAATGAGAGCCTCTGACAATAAATACCCTGTGAAGGATGGTGGTTATATTCTACTTTCCTTGAGAAAGGGGACTTTAGACACACCATTTACCTTCATGGGTACTGATAGAGACTCATCTGATTAAGGGGATACAGACCAGACCAGTGACATGAAGACTTACTCAGATGTTCATCTTTTTGTCATGTAAACTCCAAATAAGCACTCCCTGACCTTGGCTTCCTCAGAAAAACCACTTTTTTCTGCAGAAACCTCAGCTCTATTTCTCTCACTGAGAAGATGTTAATCTTTTCCCTTCTGACCTGGTTGTTCAGGCATGCCCAAATGACCAAAGGGATGTCAGAGTACTCTGAACTGATATCCTGGGACAAAACAGTAAAAAAAATTTCCTTTATTAAACCCTTTTACTTTTAAGATTCTTACCAGAAATGGAGTGGTCTCATCTTGTCTCATACGCCTATGCTACTGATGAAAGGCTTGTGGAGGACACAGAGCTAGGAGCTGCCAACCAATCTGTAAGAGAAAACCTCTGCTTCCCATGTGGATCTCCTGAGGAAACTGGGAGTATGGGGACATTGGGAGAGAGTTGAAGGAGAGGGGAGATGCAGAGAGAGGAGCAAAGAAAAATGTAGAATTCAATAAAAATCAATTTAAAAAACACTCTGATTGCTTGAAACCAAGCTTCGGAGTCCCAAAACACATGGGTATTCCATAGTGTGAGGACATTTGGACTTGATAAGATATTGGCTGATCCTCCTAGTTTTCAAAGTAACCTGGGGACTTCATCTGTAGACCAGGCTGGCCTCGAACTCACAGAGATCTGCCTGTCTCTGCTTCCCAAGTGCTGGGATTAAAGGTGTGTACTACCACACCCAACTACTCTCTTTCATTTTTTTTTACTTTAAGAATTTCAACTTTTTTTTCATATTTTTTTTAATTTATTTATTTATTAAGGATTTCTGCCTCGTCCCCGCAACCGCTTCCCATTTCCCTCCCCCTCCCCCGATCAAGTCCCCCTCCCTCATCTGCTCGAAGAGCAATCAGGGTTCCCTGACCTGTGGGAAGCCCAAGGACTGCCCACCTCTATCCAGGTCTCGTAAGGTGTGCATTCAAACTGCCTAGGCTCCCACAAAGCCAGTACGTGCAGTAGGGTCAAAAACCCACTGCAATTGTTCTTGAATTCTCAGTATTCCTCATTGCATATATTTTTAACACACTGTAAACCATTTAGAAATTTTCTTTGTCTTTGAATCTCTCTTTACTGTATATCTCTCTTTTTCTGACCACATGAGTCTTTAATTTACCAAGCAATATCAGTAGGACTAAAGCCGTGGCTTTGCCAGCTAGATCTAGTCCATTCCTTAGCTTTCCAGCCTCATGACTGAGGTACTAGCTGTAGCCATGTTTACTGCCACAACTCTATGGCATTTCAAGGTTCCTGCCAGCAAGTAAGTTGCAGCATTATGTCCACAGACAACACACAAGTCCTCTCTCTGTAGTTGGCCCTCCTGCCTCAAACAGTCAGGGTTTGCCCTGGCAGGACAGCCCAGAAAGCCAGCATTTTAAAACAACACAGATTTTTTTCCTGCTGCTGAGTCAGGAAAATTTCAAAATGGAGGATGTACCATTTTGTGCTAGCTCTGGGGCCGCCAGGTAGGAGCGGTACTCAGCACTTTAATTCTGAGACTGAGCGTGCAGCACAGAAATTCTTTTCATCCAAGTTACATACAAATCTGACACGCAGAGCACTGTGCAGTCTGAAAACACGTCTCTGTATGGCGGCAGAAATCCACCATGCTCTTCTGCCTGCCTAAGCCTGATTCTGCTGTCTGCCCAGGTGCAGGCGGGGAGCACTGAGCCATCAGCACTTTCTCAGAGCACTCTCCTTCAGATCCCAAGCGGGAACACAAACATCCAGTCCCATAAAATCCACTGAAATGCTCCCCTCTCCCAGACTTGACAGCTCTGCTCTCTGGAGCAGAGATGCCATGCTCCGCTCTCCTGGGCGAACATGAGAGCTCTGCTCTGACACACACGTGATGAAGCTCTGACCCAGGATAGACGTAGGCTAGAATCTTCCCAGTAAGCGCACCTTGGAGTGCTACAAAGATTATTAGAAATGGGCTAGTCCAGGTTCGAGAATTAGCCTAGAAGAGGCTAGATAGAAATGGGCCAAGCAGTGTTTAAAAGAATACAGTGTCCGTGTAATTATTTCGGGGCATAAGCTAGCCATTCAGGCGGCTGGGGTGCTGGGTACGCAGCCCTGCTGCTCTAATTACAACACCAAAACACATGAGTATTCCATAGTGTGAGGACATTTGGACCTGATAAGATATTGGCTGATCCTCCTAGTTTTCAAAGTAACCTGGGGACTTCATCTTCTCCCTTATGGTTTCTGGAACTTAGCGCACTTTCCTACCTTCCCAAAACACTCTCCCTTTCAAACATGGGGACTGAAACCTTCCATGAATGGCCTAATAGGTCTTCTATCAAGCAGTTCAGGAATAGGTCTGTGGGAGACTCTCTCTATAAACAAGAGACAATAGTCCACTATGGTTTGAGGTCCCATAGGCATGTTTGGCAATCAGAGCATAGAACCCCATGCCATCTGCCTTCAGATCAGTCAATATAAATGGAATGACTTCAACATCTCTGCCGAGATCAGGACTGCTGAACACAAACTACAGGAAGTAACCTAGCCAGGAACAATCATTCAGGTCTTTGGAAGAAGACATAGATTGTTACTGCCTTGTCTCTCTCAGAAGGAACGCAAATTATGAATAAGACTTGGAAGCTCATGATCAGTTCTGGGAACTTTCTCCACTATATGAGGTGCCCAAGATATTCCCCTTCAACAGAAATATGTATGGCACTTTCACACTCTGTCCAAAGGTGATTCTGTCCTCATTTTTCATTGGGGTCTCAGAGGTTTCCTCTCTTACATTGGGCTCAGAATTTTCACTTTTCTTCTTCTTCTTCTTCTTCTTCTTCTTCTTCTTCTTCTTCTTCTTCTTCTTCACCTATTCCTTCTCAATACATGGAACAGGAGGTCAGAACTCTCCTAAGATGTAGATTTTCCTAAACCCCATTTTCCAATGAGCCCTACCCTAAAATATTAGTTTGGTGTTATATGGTCCTTATATATTTCCATTCCTCCCAAGTGACTCTGTCTTTTATCTTCTCATTACAGGTGTGTCAGACCAAGAGTGCATTATACCACCAAGTAAAACAAGTATCAGACATTCATGATCTTCCCTGAAGGTTTGTGAGCCAATTATCTACTTCCATCTAGGAAGAGGATTTCAGAAGTTCAGTTTCCACAAAAGGAAATCTGAAAAATCAAACCCTATTGAATGGTCTCTCGAAACTGGCCCCTGTATACAAGGGATGTCTCAGACCCCCATTCTCTGATCTTCAGCACTTTAGTCCACTCTAAGACTAAAGAACCATCAAGCTTCCCTTCTTTAGTTGGTGACCTCGCATGTTCCCCTACTAACTAAGATTGCTTTGGAGCTGGCTCCTCTGACCAAGACAACCATACAAACACATATGAGAACAATGGGATCTCACAATTTTCTGCTTTAAGATTACAGGACAGAAGCTCTCAAGCCATCTGTCTCCAAGTTTGGTTATCAAAAACTCACTGCTTCTTTTATTCACAGATATGTACAGCTGAACATAACCTTGAGGAAACATCAATGCTTGCATAACCACTTAGCCTGTTAGAAGATTTGCCTTAGACTCTCAAAGATTTCACACAAGGTATGCGTTTGCATTGGGAAAAATAGCTGATGTTAGTGCAGAGCCAGAACCTTATCCCATTATCCAAGATTCCTTGGGACCTTCCTGTTCTGATCATGATTGAAGTGCATAGCAGTATTCTACCAAATGTGACTGGAGCCCTCCTTGCTGTGAATAAAGACATTTGGGATTTCTCATTTGCTGAAGGTAGTCCCAGAACTTCCCATTCTGAGGAGAGGTTGTCAGAACTTCCCTATTTACAAGAGACCTCATGTATACTTTGTTTATTGAAGTTTTCATGAGAACTACCCTGGGTCAGACTGGGCCATCATCCTTCCCTCCATTAAAAAATGTGTACTTACACCTTTTCCACCTGTACAAGGGAGACTAGGAAGCACTCTCTTTGACTCCAGGAAACTCATGCATTTCTTTTATTCACAAGGTGACATTAGAGATGTCATTTTGAATAATATTGCATCCTACCTTGTAGGATTCTATCAAAAATCCTCAAACATTCCATTCTGTCTTTGAAGTACCTCCAAAATATGCTGCTCTAGACAAAAATGATTTAAATCTTTTATCTTTGGTGCTGGTGGCTAGGGAACTGCATTGCTCCACTCTATGTTGTGGGCCCCTGTCATAACTTTAGAATTAGAAACTGAATCTTTGAGATTTCTGTCCGGTGATCCAAAGTGGGTCTCTGTCTCTGTCTCCTTTCATCACCTGATGAAATATTCAGGAGGATGCCTATATGTTTTTTTTTGGGTTTTCCTTATTTAGCTTCTCTAGGATCACTAATTATAGGCTCAATGTCCTTTTTTATGGCTAGAAACCAAATACGAGTGAGTACATCCCATGTTCCTCTTTGTGGGTCTGGGTTACCTCACTCAGGATAGTGTTTTCTATTGCCATCTATTTGTATGCAAAATTCAAGAATTCCTTGTTTTTTACTGCTGAGTAGTATGCTAATATGTATACATTCCGTACTTTCTTCATCCATTCTTCCATTGAAGGTCCTCTAGGTTGTTTCCAGGTTCTGGCTATTACAAACAATGCTGCTATGAACATAGTAGAGCATATTCTTTTGTTGTATGATAAGGCCTCTCTTGGGTATATTCCCAAGAGTGGTATTCCTGGGTCCAGGGGTAGGTTGATCCCGAATTTTCTGAGAAACCGCCACAGTGATTTCCAAAGTGGTTGCACAAGTTTGCATTCCCACCAGCAATGGATGAGTGTACCCCTTTCTCCACAACCTCTCCAACAAAGGCTATCATTGGTGTTTTTTATTTTAGCCATTATGACAGGTGTAAGATGGTATGTCAAAGTTGTTTTGATTTGCATTTCCCTGATCGCTAAGGAAGTTGAGCATGACCTTAAGTGTCTTTTGGCCATTAGAAGTTCGTCTGTTGAGAATTCTCTGTTCAGCTCAATGCCCCATTTTATAATTGGGTTGATTAGCCTTTTACAGTCTAGTTTCTTGAGATCTTTATATATTTTGGAGATCAGACCTTTGTCAGTTGCGGGGTTGGTGAAGATCTTCTCCCAGTCAGTGGGTTGCCTTTGTGTCTTAGCAACAGTGTCCTTTGCTTTACAGAAGCTTCTCAGTCTCATTAGGTCCCATTTATTCAATGAGGTCCTTAATGTCTGTGCTGCTGGGGTTATACGTAGGAAGTAGTCTCCTGTGCCCATGTGTTGTAGAGTACTTCCCACTTTCTCTTCTATCAGGTTCAGTGTGTTCGGACTGATATTAAGGTCTTTAATCCAATTGGACTTGAGTTTTGTGCATGGTGATAGATATGGGTCTATTTTCATTCTTGTAGAGGTTGACATCCAGTTGTGCCAGCGCCATTTGTTGAAGATGCTTTCTTTTTTCCATTGTATACTTTTAGCTCCTTTATCGAAAATCAGGTGTTCATAGGTTTGTGGGTTAATGTCAGGGTCTTCTATTCGATTCCATTGGTCGACTTCTCTGTTTTTATGCCAATACCAAGCTGTTTTCAATATTTTAGCTCTGTAGTAGAGTTTGAAGTTAGGGATGGTAATACCTCCAGATGATCCTTTATTGTATAAGATTGTTTTGGCTATCCTGGGTTTTTTGTTTTTCCATATAAAGTTGATTATTGTCTTCTCAAGATCTGTGAAGAATTTTGATGGGATTTTGATGGGGATTGCATTGAATCTATAGATTGCTTTTGGTAGAATTGCCATTTTTACTATGTTGATCCTCCCAACCCAGGAGCAAGGGAGGTCCTTCCATTTTCTGGTGTCCTCTTCAATTTCTTTCTTCAAAAACTTAAAGTTCTTGTCAAACAGATCTTTCACATCCTTGGTCAGAGTTACCCCCAAGATATTTGATACTATTTGTGGTTATCGTGAAAGGTGATGCTTCTCTAATTTCCCTCTCTGTTTCCTTATCCTTAGTGTATAGGAAGGCCACTGATTTTTTGGAGTTGATCTTGTATCCTGCCACATTACTAAAGGTGTTTATCAGCTGTAGGAGTTCTTTTGTAGAGTTTTTGGGGTCGCTTATGTATACTATCATATCATCTGCAAATAACGAGAGCTAAACTTCTTCTTTTTTGATACGAATCCCCTTGATCCCCTTATGTTGTCTTATTGCTATTGCTAGAACTTCAAGCACAATATTGAAGATGTATGGAGAGAGTGGACAGCCTTGTCGTGTTCCTGATTTTAGTGGGATGGCTTTGAGTTTTTCTCCGTTTAATTTAATGTTAGCTATCGGCTTGCTGTAAATTGCTTTTATTATATTTAGGTATGACCCTTGTATCCCTAATCTCTCCAAGACTTTTTATCATAAAGGCGTGTTGAATTTTGTCGAATGCTTTTTCAGCATCTAATGAAATGATCATATGGTTTTTTTCTTTCAGTTTATTTATATGGTGGATTACATTGATAGGTTTGCATATGTTGAACCAGCCCTGCATCTCTGGGATGAAGCCTACTTGATCATGATGGATAATTTTTCTAATGTGTTCTTGGATTCGGTTTGCCAGTATTTTATTGAGAATTTTTGCGTCGATATTCATGAGTGAGATAGGCCTGTAATTCTCTTTCTTGGTTGGGTCTTTGTGTGGTTTTGGTATCAGGGTAACTGTAGCTTCATAAAAGGAATTTGGCAATGACTCTTCTGTTTCTATATTGTGAAATACATTAAGGAGTATAGGTATTAGCTCTTCTTGGAAGTTCTGGTAGAATTCTGCATTGAAACCATCTGGTCCTGGGCTTTTTTTGGAAGGTAGAATTTTGATAATGGTTTCTAGTTCTTCATGACTAACAGGTCTATTTAGATCGTTCACCTGGTCTTGGTTTAGCTTTGGTATATGGTACTTATCTAAAAACAATGTTCATTTCTTTTGCATTTTCCAGTTTTGTGGCATACAGGCTTTTGTAGTAAGATCTAATGATTCTCTGAATTTCCTCTGTGTCTGTGGTTATGTCCCCCTTTTCATGTCTGATCTTATTTATTTGCGTGTTCTCTCTCTGTTGTTTAATTAGTTTTGATAGGGGTTTGTCGATCTTGTTGATTTTCTCCAAGAACCAACTTTTTGTTTCATTGATTCTTTGGACTGTTTTCTGTGTTTCTATATTGTTGATTTCTGCCCTCAGTTTGATTATTTCCAGTCTTCTACTTCTCCTGGGCATGTCTGCTTCTATTTTTTTTTCTAAAGCTTTCCAGTGTGCTGTTAAGTCCCCAATGTATGCTTTCTCTGTTTTCTTTAAGTGGGCACTTAGTGCTATGAACTTTCCTCTTAGCACTGCTTTCTTCGTGTCCCATAGGTTTGAGTATATTGTCCCTTTATTTTCATTAAATTCAAGGAAGACTTTAATTTCTTTCTTAATTTCTTCCATGACCCAGGTGTGATTCAGTAGTTGACTGTTCAGTTTCCATGAGTTAGTCAGCTTTTGAGGGGTAGCATTGTTATTGCCTTCTAACTTTAATCCGTGGTGATCCGATAAGACACATGTGGATACTGATTTTTTTTTTGTATCTGTGGAGGTTTCCTTTGTTTCCAAGTATGTGATGAATTTTCGAGAAGGTTCCATGAGCTGCAGAGAAGAAGGTATATTCTTTCCTATTTGGGTGGAATGTTCTATAGAAGTCTGTTAAGTCCATTTGCTTCATTACCTCCAATAATTCTCTTAATTCTCTATTAGGTTTCTGTCTGATTGACCTGTCTATTGCTGAGAGAGGTGTGTTGAAGTCTCCTACTACTAGTGTGTGTGGTTTGATGTGTACCTTGAGTTCTAGTAATATTTCTTTTACATAAGTGGGTGCTTTTATATTAGGGGTGTAGATATTCAGGATTGAGACTTCTTCCTGATGAATTGTTCCTGTTATGAGTATAAAGTGTCCATCTCAATCTCTTCTGATTGATTTTAGTTTGAAGTCAGTTTTGTTAGAAATTAGTATGGCCACACCTGGTTTTTTCTTAGGACCATTTGCTTGAAAGACCTTTACCCAACCCTTTACTCTGAGTAGATGCCTGTCTTTGTGGTTGAGATGTGTTTCTTGCAAACAGCAGAATGTTGGATCCTGTTTTCGTATCCAATCTCTTAGCCTGTGCCTTTTTATAGGTGAATTGAGACCATTAATATTAAGTGATATTAATGACCAGTGGTTGTTTACTCCGGTTATTCTTATTGTTTTTCGAAGTAGAGTTAGTGTGTCTCTCTTCTTTGAGTTGTGCTGGTGAAGGGTCACTAGATGCCTTAGTTATTGTAGGCAGTGTTGGCAATGTTGGATTCCTTGGGTTGCGATTTTCCTTCTATTACTTTCTGTAGGGCTGGATTTGTGGCTACGTATTGTTTAAATTTATTCTTATCCTGGAATGTCTTGATTTCTCCATTGATAGTGAATAATAGCTTCACTGGGTATAGTAGTTTGGGTTTGCATCCATGTTCTCTTAGCTTCTGAAGTACCTCTATCCAGGACTTTCTGGCTTTCATGGTTTCCATAGAGATGTCAGGTGTAAGTCTGATCAGTTTACCTTTATAAGTTACTTGGCCTTTTTCCTTTGCAGCTCTTAATATTCTTTCTTTAACCTGTGTATTTAGTGTTTGATTATTATATGGCGAGGGGATGTTTTTCTTTGATCAAGTCTGTTTGGTGTTCTGTATGCTTCTTGAATATTCAAAGGAATATCTTTCTTTATGTTGGAAAAGTTTTCTTCCATAATTTTGTTCAAAATATTTTCTGGGCCTTTGAGCTGTGACTCTTCTCCTTCTTCTATTCCTATTATCCTTAGATTTGGTCTGTTTATTGTGTCCCATATTTCCTGAATGTTTTGTGATGAGAATTTGTTGGCTTTGCAGTTTTCTTTGATCAGAGCGTTTATTTTCTCTATGGTGTCCTCAGAATCTGAGATTCTTTCTTCTATTTCTTGTATTCTATTGATTATGCTTGTTTCTTTAGGCTCTGTTTGTTGACCTAGATATTCCCTTTCCAGCTGGTCCTCAGTTTGTGTTTTCTTCCTTGCTTCCATTTCAGTTTTCAATTCTTGAACTGTTTCCATTACCTATTTGATCGTTTTTTTCTTGGTGTCCCAGGGTATCAAAATATATGGAACGCTTCATGAATTTGTATGTCATCCTTGCGCAGGGACCATGCTAATCTTCTCTGTATTGTTCCAATTTTAGTATATGTGCTGCTGAAGCTCCCCACTTTGGAGCACCGGACAGAAATCTCAAGTTCCAAATCAGGAGCGGAAGGAGAGAGAGTACGAGCAGGACTGCGAGGGGTGCACCCACACACTGAGACATTGGGAATGTTCTATCGGGAATTCACCAAGGCCAGCTGGCCTGGGTCTGAAAACCTGGGATAAAACCAGACTCACTGAACATAGCGGACAATGAGGACTACTGAGAACTCAAGAACAATGGCAATGGGTTTTTGATCCTACTGCACATACTGGCTTTGTGGGAGCCTAGGCACTTTGGATGCTCACCTGACTGGACCTGGATGGAGGTGGGTGGTCCTTGGACTTCCCACAGGGCAGGGAACCCTGATAGCTCTATTGGCTGACAAGGGAGGGGGACTTAATTGGGGGAGGGGGAGGGAAATGGGAGGCGGTGGCGGGGAAGAGACAGAAATCTTTAATAAATAAATAAATGGAAAAAAAAGAAACTGAATCCTAAGCTATGTTTTTCAATCCAATCACTAGAAATCAACTGACCCCATCACTGCTGCCCAGACATGGAGCATGAAAACAACCTGAAAAAAAGAGGAGACCTAGCTGTTGACAGCCATCCAGGTACATTGAAGAAGGCTCTCATTGCTGCCTGAACTCTCTAAGACTCAACACAAGATGAGGAAGCTCTAAAGAAGAATTGGAAGCTGAAGTGCAGTAATGGTACCTTCCTTCACTGAGTAAGGTAGTAAGGGCATTCACCTTCAACAGGATGGTACACGACATTTCTCCTCTCTGTGCAAGGGTTTTCCAACTCATACCCTTGCCCTAAACAGGTCTCACAAATGGCCAGTGCTTCCACTCTCCTCAAGTTATCTTGTTCCTTTTGCTACACTGATGAAAATGGTAGACCTCCCTCCTACGACAAAGCCTACTGCAGACCTTCCCCATTTTCCTAAGGTGGTCTCAAGTATTCATTTTGTGGCAAAGACCCTCAAACTTTACCTTTGAATAAAGAGGCCCCATATTAAATATTCCTTACACCACTCACACTGTAACAGCGAGAGTCAGATTTGCCCATATTCAGTCCAGTGTAGTGAAAGGGAGAACTATGATTACAAACTTCAACCACAAAAATTACAAAGATCCCATTTTTTGCCAAGAGGTGTCTGGGCTATTCCACACTGATGAGTAAGAGCTCAGAATTGCAACCAAAGAGGTTGCAAATCATTTCCTCTGTATTTAATTGAACTACAGGTCTAGCCACTGACCCTGGGAGGCCCTAGAGCATCCCCTTCTTTTCATGGACACATTTCACTTGACCCTTGGACTCATATTACCTTAGTGCCAATCCCAGGGGCTAAGATTGCTAAGAAAACACTTTTGTAACCATGGGACCTCACAAGATTCTAGGTAGAGGGAAAAATATAAAAAGCTAAAACTAATAATTATGCCATCTGCCTAGAATGTAGCTGTCAGAAATGCAAAATGTTCTCATCTTTTATGTAAATGAAGACTGTGCTTATGTTTTCCAACTGCCCAAGCACAAATAATTACACAGAAAATATATTAATTACAATTCCACGTAGCCTATTAGCTCAGGCTTCTTATTAACTAACTCTTACATCTTAAATTAGCCCATTTTTATTAATCTATGTATCACCATATGGCTGTGACATACTGGAAAAGTTCCGGTGTAGTTCTACTTCAGTAGTTGCATGTCCTCTCCTGGACTCCACCTAATTTCTTTTTATATCTCTTCCAGCCTGGCTATATTCTGCCCTGCCATAGGTCAAAGCAGATTTATTCGTTAACCAAAAAAAAAGAAAAGCATATACAGAAGGACATTCCACATTACTTACATTGATGGATAAACACAGATCAATACAACCTTGAGGAAGCATCAAAGTTTACACAACCACTCATCATGTTGAAAGAGTGTTGTAATTGCTTCTTGTACTCTTCCCAACAGTTTATGTAATATATGGATCATGGAAGTTGGGAGCACAGTAAGAATCAAATGATGCTGGACCAAACCACTCAAGTAAAACTAGCATTTTCCCTTTCTACACAATGGGGTGATTGGATCTTGCTATTTGGTCAAACGTAGTCAGGTACTTTTTCTCTAAGCAAGACAGTTCAAAATGACCTCAGAAGTTTCCCCTCTGAGTATAATGTGGGCTTCCCAAGCTGTTTCTATTCTCAAGGCGTCTCACACTGTGCCTTTTTGGTGACTGGTTATCAGAAGATCCCTTTGATTAAAGTAGCTGACAGGCCTTTCTGTTATTATAAATAACACCCAAGGCCATCCCTCTTTGTTTAAGGAAATTCATAAGAATAACTGATTTTTTAACTAAAGTTATCTCAGAATTTCCATTTTTCTCAAGGTGACCAAGATCAAAGTATCCTCAGATCACCCCCTATAAGCATGTGGGCCTCAGAATTATCCCCATAATGGAGATCTTTCCCCTCTAACTATGTCCACTATGAAAATACATGTGTGACCAAAGGGACTGCATCTTGCTCTGCTTTGAGGTGACAGAGCCTGAGACTTAGGTCATCTTTGCTTCATTAAAGTCACCAGAATGAAGAGGTTTCATCCTACACCAATGTAGCTGATGAGAACTGGAGCCTGCCAATCATGACTGATAGATGATGCTCAGATTACTGCCAGGCCTGCCACAGTGTGCCTGAAGATGTGAATCTTCTAAACGGTGATGAAGTCCTTCCTCCACTGCACAAGGTAGAATAGGATACTCCCTTTTGCCTAAGTGGTTTGTGACTTTGCTTCTCTCTTTAAGTCTGCCAAAGTCTTCCATTCCTAACCACCATCTATTTCTTTCAATTAGACTTCAAATGCACACTCTGTAACCAAGAGGGCCTGATATCTATCCTGCATGACTGAGGGGGCCAGGGAAGATCTATACCTGCCCAAGGCCCCAAAACTTTCAAATTCCAATCAAAAAGGCCTTCAAAACTTACCCTCACTTAGTAAGGATCCAATCATTACCTTTTGATGAAGGAGGGCTCAGACCTTCTCCCTGTTTACTTAAATATGCTTCACCTACAATACATCATCTGAAAGGGTCATCATTATCCTCTTTTTTCAGGGTCCTCAAATTCCTCCCCTCTGGCCAAAAGGTCTGAAAATGTCTTTCTTTCATAGAGGAGATTCAGAGCATCATATTATAGCATCAGACACTATTCAAAAATACTTGGCCTTTCCCCTCTATCCGGGGGAAGTAAAACTTTCTCCCAAAGCCCAAGATGGCTTGTAATATGTTCTCTTTTGCCCAAGGATGACTCAGGTCTACCATATCTACTATGGGGCTTATAGATCTTGTTCTCTTGACTATGTATGTCTGCTATATTCCCAACTGTCTAGGATTGCTTCAAACTTTCTTCCAGCTACATATATGGGATTATCTTATCTGACCAATAACTTCTTAGACTGAAAATGACCATCCAACCACTTGGAAAACATGCAATGATTACTTCCCAGCCTTTCACAAGCCCACAAAGGTATGGATATTCTCAATACTGAAAAAGATTTGGAAGCTGACTAGGCCAAACCAGACCTTACTCTGCTCCACAAGGTGTTTACTTTATGCTTAATGGAAAATTGCTATTCCTATTTTATTGAACATTGCCATATACTTTACACCCCTGACAAATAGGTGTAGACCTTCACTTGTGCACAAAATGTCTCAGAAATTCCAGTTATGACCAGAGTGCATTAATATTTCTCATTATCCCCATGAATTTTGCCACATAACATTTTTGATGAAGGGTATAATATTCCTTCTATTTCTGTCCCAAGTACCAAGGCCCTACCCCATCTTACATAGTGGATTTAGACATTCACATCAATAAAGTGTGCCTCAGGCCTGCCTTGTGTAATCAAGGAAATTTCACAGTTGATTCCATACCTATAACTTCTAATTTGGTGGCCTGGGAAGTACTATTCTGACTAAAGAGAACTCAGATCTCTCTGGACCGAGGTCCCTGAACACAAGAATAGCAAGATGGGGATAACTCATAATACTGCCTTCACTCTAGTCCCTTAGACAGAGAATTCCTGTCCTACATGAAGAGGAATTTGTGGATGGGCCTATACCAGATAAAGAAACTGAGTCACAGACGTCTGTCGTGCAGCCTCTTAGAAGACTTCTAAGACTGCTGACATGCCTGACATGGACATTCAGAAAATGTGTGTTCTAGACTGTGATTTCAAGTTTGGTGCCGATGAAGAAGTGAGTATCTGGGACTTTCCATAATTCTCAGGGTATCATTCAGGTTTCAGCTTCTGCCCAATAGGTACACAGACATATGACCAAGGGAGGCTGAGATTATTCCACCTAGTCCTAGGGAGCTCCTGACTCCTCCTTCTAGGTTAGAGGATTTTAGATCTTTCACCTGCTCCCAAAGTGGTAGCAAGAATTCTTCTTCTGCCCACATAGGCTTTCTCTGCCTACCTAAGTTCTTCCTTGCTATAGGTCCAAAACAGTATCTTATTTATTATTGGTGATCACAGCACACAGAGGGGACTCCCTCATCATGGATATGCTCAACCTACCCAGAGAAGTCTGAGAGTATCCTCTCTTTCTTACTGAAGTGGCTTTTAGACTATCCCCTCTCCCAAGTATACCCCCAAGTTTTGTCTTCTGACCAAAGGGTTTCAGACCTGCCTGCTCTACTAGAGAGGTACATACAAGGGTTCTCAGATCTTTTGAACATGACCCTGTGGGAGTACAATTACTAGGACCATATAATTGGGCCACATACCATTCTGATGTGACCAAAGGAGTTTCAGTTTACTGTCTATAATTTACCAGACAGCCTCAGATCTACTCATTCTGCAAGTTGTCTTCAAATAGGCCCTTCGGTCCAAGGAGAGCCTCACACTCTTCTCCTCTGATTCAATGGCCTCAGACATTCCCCCACCCAAACCTGAGACCATAGAATACTTTTCTTCACACAATGACTTCTTCAGACATCCCAGGCTTAGAGACTCCAAGTCCATGTGTAGGAAGTAGAGTCTAGAACTGAAGCTCACTGCCTCAAAGCCAAAATCAATATAATGTGGTCCCCATCATTCAAACTTAGATCTGAGCAGCTGAACATATGCTTGAGAAGGAGAACAAGCTTGGGACTCTCATGCAGACTTTTGGAAAATACTCAGACTGCTGCCTCACCTACCACACATTCTCTACAGTGGACAAATATCCAAGTATTTGATGAAGAGCTGGAAGCTGATAAGGCAGTTCCTGGAATGTGTTCCATTGTATGAAGTGGGCTGGGACTTTGATCTCATGTCAAGTGGGTATGCTGATTTCCATCTTTACCCAATCCAACATGCTATTCAATATCTCTAATAACCCCCAGATTTCCACACTCCTCACAAGACACCATCAAACATTTCCCCTCTGACCCTGGGGTCCTTGTATTTTCTCCAGGGCTCTTGTTTCCTCCCTTCTTCCCCATGCACCTTGGCATGTTCCTGACATCTCACCTCTGACCCTTTGATCACTATTCATACATTTCTGACTTATGTGGGGGATATTAAAGGTCTGAATATGAGGCCTTCGATAGTGTTCCCATTGACCAAGGGTGTCGCACACATACCCTTTTCCTTTAATGGAGTATTCAAACTCCACACCTGGCCAAGAGAATTTCAGATCTTCCCTTTCTGTAATGTATGGTGTCTATACTAACATGCTTATCCAAAGGGCCTCTAATTTTACCTTCTGACCAAGCAAGTGTCTGGCATTCCCACCCTGCTCAAAGACACACGTACATGAGGTAGACAGAAGTCTTGGGCACACTCCTTCTAATCGATAACATTCTTCCCCTCAAGATTAAGGCCTCAGAGTGCAAGAGTAACAAGGAGAGTCTGGAAAGCAGCCATCAGTCTTTAGCGCATTCATCAGAACATCAGAAGTGGACTTCTTCCGACCTTAGTGCCCTGAACAGCACGACTGAACACCAACCTGTGAGGCTTCAAAAGTGACAGACACCAGCCACGCTCTTGCAATAATGTTCAGATTACTGCATATCCTTCTGAAGATGCCACAGATGATACTGTTACTTTGTTGTTGTTTTGATTGTTGTTCTCTTCTTGGTGTTATTGTTTACTTTTAAGTTTAGAAGAGGACATCTTGATATTTTCTTGGTATGTTAATTATCTACTGGCATTAAAATCCGGCAACCAATTGTATAAATGTTTCACATGTTCTAATCTATTTGGAAACCACAACGTATGCACATCTTCCACCTTTTCGTATCAAAGACATACTGCTATGCAATTCTATTTTACAAATGTAGTCATTTTAGCCAACATGCATATATGTGTATGTGTATTTTCAAAACTGTTTCCTGTGCTATGATTTATTTTTTAAAAATTAAATTCATTTATTTATTTACTTTACATCCCAGATGCAATAATAGAGAATTGGAATTAGAATTGAGAGAGAATTGAAGATTTATTTACTTTACATCCCAGATGCAATAATAGAGAATTGGAATTAGAATTGAGAGAGAATTGAAGCTAAGAAATTATTGATACTTATGGCAAGAAAATTAGAATTAATACTGAACAATAAAGAGACTTGACTGGAGCTGAAAGCATAAGTCTTTTCCCTCAAATTAGAGCTATCCTAAGATACTTTTCGTTATGCTGAGGGAACCTGACAGAACCCTGGGAGGAAGTCAGCAGAGCTGGACTCTGCTGACTTTCGATACCATTCCAAACCTGGAGTTTCTCTCTTCGTGCTGTCTTTGGATCTGGATGTAGAACTCTCAGCCATCATGTCTGCCTA
The DNA here is from genome assembly GCF_018167655.1 of Microtus oregoni. NCBI lineage: Eukaryota > Metazoa > Chordata > Mammalia > Rodentia > Cricetidae > Microtus > Microtus oregoni. Next base: position 32,435,917 of record NW_024543067.1, read on the forward strand.
TGCATTGCATGCTCCTTCTTTGCCATGATGCCCATGGACTAAATCTCTGAAGCAATAATTGAGCCCCAATTAAATGCTTTACAAGAGTTGCTATGGTCATGGTGTATCTTAGGATAGCTCTAATTTGAGGGAAAAGACTTATGCTTTCAGTTCCAGTCAAGTCTCTTTATTGTTCAGTATTAATTCTAATTTTCTTGCCATAAGTATCAATAATTTCTTAGCTTCAATTCTCTCTCAATTCTAATTCCAATTCTCTATTACAAATTTCTGTTCCAATTCATTATTGTTATAATTACTCTACATTCTTTCTTCTTTTTCTTCTTCATTTTTCTGCATTCTTTACTCTTTCAATCTTATTTTTTCTGCTGCTGCAAATTCCCAAGTGTGTGTGTGTGTGTGTGTGTGTGTGTGTGTGTGTGTGTATCCACTCATTAGCAATTTGTTAGTAATAAAAAACTACAAGGAAAATTCTTAGAGACACATGCATTCTTTGAAGATATGTAACAAAACTTATCAGCTAGTTTGTAGCTAACTGCAGCAGCAGCTGTGTGGAGATCTTTGCCCTCTCTTAAAGGGAACCTCTACAGGTTACAAAGAAAGAGAACTAAACCATTGAGAGATCTAAGAAAGAGACAAAGAGTACATGTACTATTTTACATTTCTTTATTTTTAATTGAGCTATACATTTTTCTCTACTTCCCTCCATTCACCCTTCCTTTCAACCCGCTCCCATTATTCCCATGTTCCCAATTTACTCACATGATCCTGTCTTTTTCTATTTTCCATGTAGATTAGATCCACATATGTCTCTCTTAGGGTCCTCTTTGTTGTCTAGGTCCTCTGGGATTGTGAATTTTGTAGGCTGTTTTTTTTTATTCGCTTTATGTCTAAAAGTCACTTATGTCTGAATACATATGATATTTATCTTTCTGGGTCTGAGTTACCTCACTCAATATGGTGTTTTCTAGATCTATCCATTGGCCCACAAATTTCAAGATGTCATTATTTTTTCCACTCTGTCCTACCCCATTGTGTAAATGTACCACATCTTCTTTATCCATTCTACAATCAAAGGGCATTTAGGTTATTTCCAGGTTCTGGTTATGACATATAATGCTGCTATTAACATAGTTGAGCACATGTCCTTGTGATACGTTTGAGCATCCTGTGGGTTTATACCCAAAAGTAGCATTGCTGGGTGTTGAGGTAGGTTGTTTCCTAATTTTCTGAGAAATAGTCATACAGATTTCCAAAGTGACTATATCAGCTTCCACTCCCATCAGCATTGGAGGAGTATTCTCTTTACCCCATGACCTCTCCAGCATAAGTAGTCATCAGTATTTTTTTAAATATATTTATTTATTTATTATGTATACAATATTCTGTCAGTGTGTATGGCCAGAAGAGGGCACCAGACCCCATTACAGATGGTTGTGAGCCACCATGTGGTTGCTGGGAATTGAACTCAGGACCTTTGGAAGAGCAGGCAATGCTCTTAAACTCTGAGCCATCTCTCCAGCCCAGTCATCAGTATTTTTGATCTAAGCCATTCTGACAGGTTTAAGATGGAATCTTATAGTTGTTTGATTTTCATTTCACTGATGGCTAAGGATGTTGAGCATTTCCTTAATGGCTGAAAAGCCATTTTAGATTTATCTGTTGAGAGTTCTGTGTTTAGGTCTATACCCCATTTTTATTACATTATCTGTTCTTTTCATGACCAATTTCTTGAGTTCTTAATATATTTTGGAGTTAAGTCCTTGTCTGATATGAGTTGGGTGAAGATCTTTCCCATTCTGCAGACTCCTGTTTTGTCTTTTGCTTTACAGAAGCTTCTCAGTCTCCCATGTTCTTGGGTAGATAGAATAAACATAATAAAAATGGCAATCTTACCAAATGCAATCTACAAATTCAATGCAATGCCCAACAAAATTCTTCAAGGACCACAAAAGAACAATACTCAACCTCCTATAGAAAAGCAAAAAAACCCAGGATAGCCAAAACAATTCTGTACAATAAAGGAACTTCTGAAAGCATCACATTCCCTGACTTCAAACTCTACTCTAAAGCTACAGTACTGAAAACACCCTGGTATTGGCATAAAAACAGACAGGAGACCAATGGAATCGAATAAAAAAACATGGATATAAATCCACACACCTACCAACTCCTGATTATTCACAAAGAAGCAAAAATATAAAATTGAAAAAAGAAAGCGTATTCAGAAAATGATGCTGGTATAACTGGATATTAACACATAAAATAATGAAAATAGATCCAGGGACGGATGGCGCAGGTGGACAGACGGCGCAGGCGGACGGAGGATGGCCTCCACAGAGGACGGGGACCGGCGGGGACACGGGGACCAGCGGGGACCAGTGCGACGGCAGAGGATGCAGGCCGCAGGCGGCGAGGACCATCGTGGCAGCAGACGCAGGCTGCAGGGACTGGCGCGCAACACCGTGAGCAGATCGACCCACTACAATTAAATCAAAGAGGTAGGCCTTTGGTTGGCGAGGTCCCTGGCAAAGCAAGAGCCGGGTCCTATTCCTGAAGACCCTTCTGAGGGGGGAGAGGGATCTTGGTCTCCGGCAGGAAACAGGAAACAGAGCGAGGGCACTTTGTAAGAGGAGCCCCTGGCCAGCAGGGAAACCTGAACCAGTTTTTTTTTTTTTTTTTTTTTTTTTTTTTTTGGTTTTTCGAGACAGGGTTTCTCTGTGGTTTTGGAGCCTGTCCTGGAACTAGCTCTGTAGACCAGGCTGGTCTTGAACTCACAGAGATCCGCCTGCCTCTGCCTCCCGAGTGCTGGGATTAAAGGCGTGCGCGACCACCGCCCGGCCTGAACCAGTTTTAAAAGACCCATTAGATAGCATCAATAGGAGGAGATGGGTAGGCGCCAAGGCAAGAATTCACCCAATAATCTGAAAAACAACATGAAAACACCAGAACCCAATGATCTTACAACAGAAGGACTTCAACACCCTAACACAGAAGAAGTGGAAAAAATTGACTTTATGAAAGCAATAGAGTCCCTTAAACAACATGTGAAAAATGCCCTTATAGAAATGGATGAGAGGTGGCGCACGCCTTTAATCCCAGCACTCGGGAGGCAGAGGCAGGCGGATCTCTGTGAGTTCGAGACCAGCCTGGTCTACAAGAGCTAGTTCCAGGACAGGCTCCAAAACCACAGAGAAACCCTGTCTCGAAAAACCAAAAAAAAAAAAAAGAAATGGATGAGAAGTATAACCAAAATTTTGAAGAAATGAGTAAATACGTACATGATACCCTGGGAAACCAAGGAAGAACGATCAAACAGGTAATGGAAACAGTTCAAGAATTGAAAACTGAAATGGAAGCAAGGAAGAAAACACAAACTGAGGACCAGCTGGAAATGGAAAATCTAGGTCAATGAGCAGAGTCTACAGAAACAAGCATAATCAATAGAATACAACAGATAGAAGAAAGAATCTCAGATTCTGAGGACACCATAGAGAAAATAAACGCTCTGATCAAAGAAAACTGCAAAGCCAACAAATTCTCATCACAAAACATTCAGGAAATATGGGACACAATAAACAGACCAAATCTAAGAATAATAGGAATAGAAGAAGGAGAAGAGTCACAGCTCAAAGGCCCAGAAAATATTTTGAACAAAATTATGGAAGAAAACTTTCCCAACATAAAGAAAGATATTCAAGAAGCATACAGAACACCAAACAAACTGGATCAAAGAAAAACATCCCCTCGCCATATAATAATCAAAACACAAAATATACAGGTTAAAGAAAGAATATTAAGAGCTGCAAAGGAAAAAGGCCAAGTAACTTATAAGGGTAAACCGATCAAACTTACACCTGACTTCTCTATGGAAACCATGAAAGCCAGAAGTTCCTGGATAGAAGTACTGCAGAAGCTGAGAGACCATGGATGCAAACCCAAACTACTATACCCAGTGAAGCTATTGTTCATTATCAATGGAGAAATCAAGACATTCCAGGATAAGAACAAATTTAAACAATACGTAGCCACAAATCCAGCCCTACAGAAAGTAATAGAAGGAAAATCGCAACCCAAGGAATCCAACATTGCCAACACTGCCTACAATAACTCAGGCATCTAGCCAAAGAAAAACATATAGGCATCCTCCTGAATGAAAGGCGATGAAAGGAGACAGAGATAGAGACCCACATTGGAGCACCGGACAGAAATCTTAAGGTCCAAATCAGGAGCAGATGGAGAGAGAGAGCACAAGCAAGGAACTCAGGACCGCAAGGGGTGCACCCACACACTGAGACAATGGGAATGTTCTATTGGGAACTCACCAAGGCCAGCTGGCCTGAGTCTGAAAAAGCCGGGGATAAAACCAGACTCTCTGAACATAGCGGACAATGAGGACTACTGAGAACTCAAGAACAATGGCAATGGGTTTCTGATCCTACTGCACGTACTGGCTTTGTGGGAGCCTAGGCAGTTTGGATGCTCACCTTACTGGACCTGGATGGAGGTGGGTGGTCCTTGGACTTCCCACAGGGCAGGGAATCCTGATTGCTCTTTGGGCTGACGAGGGAGGGGGACTTAATTGGGGGAGGGGGAGTGAAATGGGAGGTGGTGGCAGGGAAGAGACAGAAATCTTTAATAAATAAATTTATATAAAAAAAGAAAATAGATCCATATCTATCATCATATGTAGTAATTAGGGTGGCGGGGCTGCATTCCCAGCACCCCGGCCACCTGCTCGGCTACCTTATGCCCCAAAATAATTACAGAGACACTGTATTCTTTTAAGCACTGCTTGGCCCTTTAGCTCTAGCACTTACAGGCTAATTCTCACATCCCGATCAACCCATCTCTAATAATCTGTGAGAACCGGTCTTACCAGGAAGATTCTAGCCTAGTCCATCCTGGGTTGGAGCTTCATGCTGTGTGTCTGCCCGGGAGCGGGCCATGGCTCATCCCAGGAGCGGGGCATGGCGTCTCTCTCAGGCATCTGCTCCGGAGAGATGTCGAGACTCTTAGCTCACTTCCTCTTCCTCCCAGCGTCCTGTTCTGCTTTCTCCTCCCATCTATCCTCTAACCAATAAAATGGGCCAGGGCAGTGCCTTTATTAGCCAATGACCTTCCTCCATCATTTCCCCTTTTTCGGTTTAAACAAAAAAAAAGGCTTTAACATAGCAAAATTACATATAACAAAACAGTTATCAAGTAAAAGTTACAATAATCTTTATCATAACTAAGGAAAACTATAACTATAACTAACTATTCTTAACTCCATCAAAGACTCCAGAAAGATACACTACTACCTAAGCAAACAAGAAAAAAGCAACTTTTAAAACTCTAGAAATGACAGAGACATCTCTCTGCCTGGACAGTCACCCAAAGTTCCTCTGTATCATTGGGGCATTCATCTTCAGCCTTCAGGCATATGGTATCCAGCAGACATTTCCATAAAGCAGGAAAATTCAAAGTCAGTTCAGTCACTATCTGTTGTGTCCTGCAGAATGTCTCGCGGACTCTTTCATGAATCAGGAACCCCGAAAGATCATCTCACCTTAGACAAGTTCAGTAGTCCTCTCTCTGTGGGTTCTCTGTGTCCAGTTTATGCAATAGTCCAGGCAAGAGCAGTTTCTTGCCCAAATGGCTATCAAACTCCATAAGGATCCTCTTCGAAGCCCATCTTCCTCTTGAAGTAGATTGGTGCTGCCAGGAGCAGAGTGTCTCATTGTCATGAAAAGTCCTAAGTTATTAAAACATTAAATGTCCTATTCTGTAATCTTTGAAAGACATGAAGAATGTCTATCTAAAATATATCTATGCACATCTAGAAAATATTAACTAACATGACTACAAACTTGACTATTATTTATGATTATCTATTAACAACTTATATTTCCTAATTATACATTACATATTTAAATGAACTACACAATCACAATACCTTAATCAAAATCAGAAACACTTATACATATAACAAAATTGACCTTAAATCTCTATCAATATAGCAAAATCTATACTAATGCAAATTATTCATACCTATATCATATCCCCCTTTAAATGTAAAAGAACATTTATAAACCATATTTGGGAACATGGGCGCAGTTTTTTCTCTCCAAACTGCTTCCTGCTGAATGGGGGCGTCGTTAATTAGGTCTTTCATGGTATAACCTGTGTGCTAGTTTCATCTCAGTTGGCAGTTGAGCGAAGCAATTTTTTGAAGGCGTGCACAGGAACCATTCAGGAGGACGTGGTCCATCATACCAAATTGGAATAGAAGAAATGAACAGCGTCTCATCCTCTGTGAAAACAAAGAAACTCCTTTCCAAAGTATCATATCCTTAGATCCAAATTGAAAATATCTATGTTGGATTAGTTCAGCAGTATTTATAAATAAATATCTTTTAGCAGCTGTTGCTCCTTCCTCAGCATTCAAATAATTCAAAGAGAGCATAATAGCATACAGTATCAAGATTCTCTGTGTATTTTCCATCTTTGTACAGCTTTGTTTTAACCTCTATTTCGTTTATTTTTACTTTTAACTTTTTGCTTTTTTTTTCATTTTTTTTTATTGCGAAAAGAAGAAAAAAAAACATAAACAAAAAACAAGTTTCCACCTCCTCCCAGCCTCCCATTTCCCTTCCCCTCCTCCCACCCTTCTCCCTCTCCTCCCACCCTTCTCCCCCTCCTCCCACCCTTCTCCCCCTCCCCCCACTCCTCTCCCCCCCCTCCCTCTCCAGTCCACAGAGCAGTCCGGGTTCCCTGCCCTGTGTTAAGTCCTAGGTCCTCTCCGTCCATATCTAGGAAGGTGAACATCCAAACTGGCTAGGCTCCCACAATGCCAGCACATTGAGTAGGATCAAAACCCCCTGCCATTGTCCTTGGTGTCTCATCAGCCCTCATTGTTCGCCATGTTCAGAGAGTCCGGTTTTATCCCATGATTTTTCGGTCACAGTCCAGCTGGCCTTGGTGAGCTCCCAATAGATCAGCTCCTCTGTCTCAGTGGGTGGATGCACGCCTCGTGGTCCCGAATTCTTTGCTCATGTTCTCCCTCCTTCTGCTCCTCCTTGGGACCTTGGGAGCTCAGTCCAGTGCTCCTGTGTGGGTCACTGTCTCGATCTCTATCCATCACCAGATGAAGATTCTATGATGATATGCAAGATATTCGTCAGTATTGCTCTAGGATAGGGTCATTTCAGGTTCCCAATCCTCAGCTGCCCAAGGAACTAACTGGGAACCTCATCTTGGGCACTAGGGAGCCCCTCTAGGGTCAAGTCGCTTGCCCACCCTAAAGTGGCTCCCTTGACAAGAACTTTAAGGCATTGAAGAAAGAAATTGAAGAGGATACCAAAAAATGGATGGACCTCCCTTGCTCTTGGATTGGGAGGATCAACAAAGTAAAAATGGCAATTCTACCAAAGGCAATTTATAGATTCAATGCAATCCCCATCAAGATCCCATCAAAATTCTTCACAGATCTGGAGAAGACAATAATCAACTTTATATGGAAAAACAAAAAACCCAGGATAGCCAAAACAATCCTATACAATAAAGGATCTTCTGGAGGTATTACCATCCCTGACTTCAAACTCTATTACAGAGCTACAGTAATGAAAACAGTGTGGTACTGGCATAAAAACAGCGAAGTCGACCAATGGAATCGTATAGAAGACCCGGATTTTATCCCACAAACCTATGGACACCTCATTTTCGATAAAGGAGCTAAAAGTATGCAATGGAAGGAAGAAAGCATCTTCAACAAATGGTGCTGGCACAACTGGATGTCAACCTGTAGAAGAATGAAAATAGACCCATATCTCTCACCGTGCACAAAACTCAAGTCCAAATGGATTAAAGACCTCAATATCAGTCCGAACACACTAAACCTGATAGAAGAGAAAGTGGGAAATACCCTACAACAGATGGGCACAGGAGATCGCTTCCTATATATAACCCCAGAAGCACAGACATTAAGGGCAACATTGAATAAATGGGACCTACTTAAACTGAGAAGCTTCTGTAAAGCAAAGGACACTGTCACTAAGACACAAAGGCAACCTACTGACTGGGAGAAGATCTTCACCAACCCCGCAACAGACAAAGGTCTGATCTCCAAAATATATAGAGAACTCAAGAAACTAGACTTTAAAATGCTAATTAACCCAATTAAAAAATGGGGCACTGAACTGAACAGAGAATTCTCAACAGAAGAAGTTCAAATGGCCAAAAGACACTTAAGGTCGTGCTCAACTTCCTTAGCAATCAGGGAAATGCAAATCAAAACAACTTTGAGATATCATCTTACACCTGTCAGAATGGCTAAACTCAAAAACACCAAGGATAACCTTTGCTGGAGAGGCTGTGGAAGAACGGGTACCCTCATCCATTGCTGGTGGGAATGCAATCTTGTGCAACCACTGTGGAAGTCAGTGTTTCGGTTTCTCAGGAAATTCGGGATCAACTTACCCCTGGACCCAGCAATACCACTCTTGGGAATATACCCAAGAGATGCTCTATCAAATGACAAAAGCATTTGTTCAACTATGTTCATAGCAGTATTATTTGTAATAGCCAGAACCTGGAAACAACCTAGATGCCCTTCAATGGAAGAATGGATGAAGAAAGTATGGAATATATACACGCTAGAGTACTACACTGCGGTAAAAAACAATGACTTCTCGAATTTTGCATGCAAATGGATGGAAATAGAAAACACTATCCTGAGTGAGGTGTCCCAGACCCAAAAAGATGAATATGGGATGTACTCACTCATAATTGGTTTCTAGCCATAAATAAGGACCACGGAGTCTACAATAGGTGAACCTAAAGAAGCTAAGGAAGAAGGTGAACCGAAGGAAAAACATATAGTTGTCCTCTTGGCTAAGGGAAGTAGACCAAATTTCCGGGGAGAAAATGGGATCTTGGGGGTGGGGTTGGATGGGGGTAAGGGGAGATGGGGAGAGAAAAGGTAGAAGGGAAGGAAGGGGGACCTGGGAAACGGGAGAATTGGGATAAAGGAAAGGTGGATAGGGGAGCATGGAACTTTTTGCTTTTTGAGACAGGTTCTCTGTATCTTTGACCTGAAGTAACTCTGTAGACCAGGCTGTCTTTGAACTCTCAGAGATCCACCTGTCTCTGCCTCCCAGGCATTCAGGATAAAGGTGTACACTACTACACCTTGAACTCACAAAGATCTGTTTGTCTCTGCCTTCTAGGCACTGGGATTAAAGGCGTGTGCACTCTCTCTCTCTCTCTCTCTTTTTTTTTTTTTGTTACTTTAAGAACTTTAAATTTTAGTCTGCATATATTTTTAACACACTTCAAACTATTTAGAAATTTTCTTTGTCTTTGAATCTCTCTTTACTGTATATCTCTCTTTTTCTGACCACATGAGCCTTTAAATTACTGAGCAATATGGGTAGGATTAAAGGCGTGGCTTTGCCAGCTGGATCCAGTCCATTCCTTAGCTTTCCAGCCTCATGGCTGAGGTACTGGCTGTAGCCAGCAAGCGAGCTTCAGCAGCCTGTGCTTGCAAACCGCACAAACCGCCTGGTAAAAGAGTCAGAGTTTGCCCTGGCAGGGCAGCCCAGAAAGCCAGCATTTTTAAACGGCGCAGCTTTTTTCCTGCTAAGGCTGAAAACCGAAAACCATGTGTTCAGCTTTTCGTCAACACCGTTTAAGTGTTTCATGGCAGGACCTCTTAATGAGCTGCAGGCTTTGCAGCTAAAGCTGAGTCAGGAAGCCTCTCTTAGATGAGGTGCTTGCTTGCCTCTAACAAGCAGAGCAGAACTGAGAACACAGTGAGTCTAGTTGCCATCAAACAAATCATAGCCCTTTACTCCAAATGCTCTATTCAAAAGCTTTGTCTCCCGCAGGAGCCAGACAGAGATCGCAATGGCGGCACAGCCCCAGGAAGTCGCGCTTTAAAATGACACAGCGTTTTTTTCTGCTACTGTTGCCGAATCAGGAAATCTCTCTACAGCACGCCACCAACAAACAGCAAAAATCTGTGTTAAACTCTCGCTCCCTTATTTTTAAGCCTTCTCAGGTTTTTTAAGTGGGTTTAGTTGTCCACACGTCTGGGCGCCAACTGTAGTAATTAGGGCGGAGGGGCTGCATTCCCAGCACCCCGGCCACCTGCTCGGCTAGCTTATGCCCCAAAATAATTACACAGACACTGTATTCTTTTAAACACTGCCTGACCTATTAGTTTTAGTTTCTTATTGGCTAGCTTTTACATATTGATCTAACCCATTTCTATTAATCTGTGTAGCCCATGAGCTGGCTTACCAGGAATGATCTTAACCTGCCTCTGTCTGGAGTGGGAGAATCATGGCGACTCCCTGACTCAGCTTCTTTCTCCCAGCATTCCGTTCTGTTTACTCCGCCTACCTAAGGGTTGGCCTATCAAATGCGTCTAGGCAGTTTCTTTATTAATAAGAAATCACTCCCACATCAATCATACACAAACTCAAGTTCAAATGGATCAAAGACATCAACATAAAACCAACAACACTGAACCTCATAGAAGAGAAAGTAGGAAGTACACTTGAACCCATTGACACGGGAAACCACTTCCTAAATATAATGCCAGTAGCAAGACACTGAAAGCAACAATTAATAAATTGGATCTCCTGAAACTGAGAAACTTCCACTTTATATTTCTTAAGTGTGATTAATAATATCTGGACATGGTTAGTCAGTTAGGTGTTGTTGATCTTTTGGAGGACTAAGATATAGAAAGGACAGATACCTGCAATACAGTTCTAATTCATCATAAATCTTTGAATGACGTAGATCTAGCAAGGCCAGACACCTGCAGTTTCTCTTTGTGAAAGTTCCTCCTGTAATCATTCCACAAGGACTTCTGTCTGGCTGAATCAAATCATACTCTCAGGGAGTTAATTATAGAGAACAGGCTTCTAAGGCATTTTTTTCTTTTTCTTTCTTTCTTTCTTTCTCTCTCTCTCTCTCTCTCTCTCTCTCTCTCTTTTGCACTTTAGGACTAAAGGTTTGGCTGTCTTATTTTATTTGCCAGAATACACAGTTTGGGGAAAAAGTTATCCTACTTCTAGAATGCAGGAAGACTGTGCCTGACATATGAGGAATACAATGGTTAAGAGTCCCAAAGCATGTTATCTATCACACAAGAGAATTTGTAGTGACAGTATTTTTCATGGGTCATGCCTAAGTGAATTTAACCTCCATCAAATATGTCAATCTCTGATGGATTGGTCTTCTAAATGCCAGATGATCTACTGTGTAACCATGCAGATCCCATGAGAATGGCCTCTTTGAAACTTCATAGCACACCCCAACGACACACTTCTCCCATAAGGCCACACCTTGTAATAATTTCAAAAGTGACATTCCCTGGTGACCAAATATTCAAATCTATAATAATATGGGGAACATTCTTATTTCAACCACCATTACCAGCATGTCTTGAACACCAATGTTTCATTCTTCTAACACGGTCTACGGCCTCCCCTTAACTTAGAAACTTACTGCCTCAATATGGCTGCCTCCACTCAAGTGGCACTGAGCGTTTGCAGCAGCAGGCTGTCCTTGGACAGTGGCAATTTTGCTGGTGGGCCAGCTCCTGCAACCGCTCAGAAGGATTCCCATTAGTACTAGGCTCCTGCCGTACTTTGTTTCTTAGCCTGCATACTTGCAGGATGACTTCAGTAACTAGCTGGGCTGCCATGAGACCCAGTGTATACTCTATTCAGGCATAGAGTCCACTGAACCCAGAATGGTATGAGGGCACAACTTAACTGCTAATTTTTCAAGGCTAAAGTGAGCCTATGTGGTGGGGTAGTGATGAGAGTAATAGCCACCTCTAATTCCAGTAGGGCATGAAAACACACCTCACCTGTTATTATCTCATGTTGTATAGTGCCTGCTGGCTTGCTCAGTGACCCAAGCTGTAACAGTCCTTTTCCAATCCTTACTCCCAATCTATCTCCGACCAAAGAGCAGGGAATGAAGGCACATGGTAGAATATTCCAGATTTGCCACAAGGGTTTACAGTTTATGGGTGTGGCCCACAAATTGATGTTCACCATGAGCTAATGTGAATGGCCAAAGTTCTGGCACACGCTCAGTGAGCCTAAGAGGTTGTACCCTCTGTCAAGAATGAGTCAAGTCACATTACAAGATGATGTGAGGGTCCATGGTGAAGTATTTCTGGCAACTGGTTCACAAGGTGGCCCCACTGGTTGGCATCCACTCTGAGACAATATATGTGGCCCTAGTACTGATGTGTGTTCAGTGACCTCACCAGGGAGTTGCCTGTTGCATTGGCTCCTGTCTGCACTTCTAAAATAGAAGAATAGATGTCTGAGTCCATTTACCTCTTTGGCAACTGTGAAGGACTAAAAGTTTGGCAAATGAAAGCTGTTTGAGAAGTTTAAATACACACATTTAAAAGGGATAAAAATTAAAGAATGAGAAATATTTTTCTAGACATCAAATTACCAAGTAATCCAATAAAAAATGGGGTACAGATCTAAACAGAGAATTCTCAGCAGAAGAATTACAAATGGCAAAAAGACACTTAAGAAATTGCCAAACATCCCCAGCCATCAGGGAAATGCAAATCAAAATGACTCTGAGATACTATCTAACACTAGTCAGAATGACTAAGATCAAAAACACCAGAGAGAGTTTATGCTGGAGAGCATGCAGAGTAAGGGGAACACTCCTCCATTGCTGGTGGGAATGCAAACCTGTACAGACACTTCGGAAATCAGTGTGGCAGTTTCTTAGAAAATTGGAAATCTATCTACTTCAAGACTCAGCAATACCACTCCAGGACATATACCCAAAGGATGCAAACTCATATCACTAGGACATTTGCTCAACTGTGTTCAGAGCAGCACCTTATTTGTAATAGCCAGAACCTAGAAATAGCCTAGGTGTCCCTTGACTGAACAATAGATGAATAAAATGTGGTACATTTACACAATGGAGTACTATTCAGCTGGAAAATACAATGACATATTGAAATTTGGAGGCAAATGGATAGAACTTGAGAAAATCATCATCCTGAGTGAGCTAACCCGGGCCCAGATAGACAAACATAATATGTTCTGACTTGTAAGTGTATATTAGACATAAAGCAAAAGATAACCAGCCTACAGTCTCAGAGATCTAGGTAACAAGCAGAACCCTAACAGATACATTCATGGATCCCTCTGGGAAAGGGAAACAGACAAGATCTCCTGAAAAACTGGGAGTATGGAGGAAGAAAAGGGAGGGAGCAAAGGAAGGGGAGGGGATAAGAGGAGAGAGGGGGAAAACATGAGGAAACAGAATGCTCAAGAAGGGGAAGAACAGAGAGGGAGAACAAGGAAAGAGGTATCCTGATTGAGGGAACTATTAGAGCACTAGCAAGAAATGTGGCCCTAGGGAAATTCCCAGGAATCTACAAGGATGACTCCAGCAAAGACTCTAAGCAACAGTGGTGAGGACACCTAAACTGGCCTTCCCCCTGTGATCAGACTGATGACTACCTTAATTGTCCATCCAGCAACTGATGGAAGCAGATACAGAGATCTACAGCAAAGCCCTGGGCTGAGCTACCTGAGACCAATGCAAGAGAGAGAGGAGTGATGATATTAGCAAAAGGGTCAAGACCATGACACAGAAACAACTGACCTGAGCTAATGAGAGCTCAGACTCTGGACTGATAAGTGGGGGAACCTGCATAGGACCAATCTAAGACCACTGAATGTGGAGGACAGTTTTGAGGCTTAGGAAGTCTATAGAGCCACTGGCAGTGGGACCAGGGGTAGTTATTACTAGTGTTTGAACTGGCATCTTGGAACACATTCTGGCTGGAGGAATACCTTGCTCAGCCTAGATATAGCAGGGTGGACTTTGGTCTTGCATTGAAGTGAAGTGTCAGACATTTTGACTCCCCATGAGAAACTTTACCCTATCTGAGGAGTGTATGGAGGATGGGGCAAGGGGAATAGAAAGACTGGAAATGGGGATAGCTATAGCTATGCAAAATGAGAAAAGATTGTTTTAAAAATTCTTAATAAAAAGCAATATATATATATATTTCTTTTTTTAATTGTGTCACTGAATTTTTTAATAGAGCAGTGGTGTGACAGGTCTCTTTGGATAGAGCTTTTTTTTCTTTCAAAATTTATTTATTTATTTATTTACATTAAAAATTTCCACCTCCTCCCAACCTCCCTTTTCCGTCCCCCTCCCCCAGTCCCCATGCCTCACTCCCCTCCCCCTCCCTCTCCAGTCCCAAGAGCAGTCAGGGTTCCCTGCCCTGTGGGCAGTCCAAGGTCCTCCCCGCTCCATCCAGGTCTAGGAAGGTGAGAATCCAAACAGGCTAGACTCCCACAAAGCCAGTACATGCAGTAGGATCAAAACTCAATGCCATTGTTCTTGGCTTCTCAGCAGCCCTCATTGTCCACCATATTCGGAGAGTACGGTTTTATCCCATGCTTTTTCAGTCTTGTCCAGCTGGCCTTGGTGAGCTCCCATTAGATCAGCCCCACCATCTCAGTGGGTGGATGGATGCCCCCCTCGCGGTCTTGACTTCCTTGTTCTTGTTCTCCCTCCTTCTGTTCCTCATTTGGACCTTGGGAGCTCAGTCCACTGCTCCAATGTGGGTCTCTGTCTCTATCTCCATCCATCACCAGATGAAGGTTCTATGGTGATATGCAAGATATTCATTTGTATGTTTATAGGATCGGGCCATTTCAGGCTCTCTCTCTTCAGCTGCCCAAGGACCTAGTTGGGGACATCTCTCTGGACCCCTGGAAACCCCTCTAAAGTCAAGGTTCTTGCCAACCCTAAAATGGCTCCCTTAATTAAGATATATACTTCCCTGCTCCCATATTTATCCTTTCATTATCCCAATCATCCCATTCCCCCAAGCTCTCCCCATCCTCCTCTTCTCACTTGTCTCCATCTCCCCATCTCCCATTTCCCCTATCCCACTCCACACCCCAGTTCCCAATTTTTGCTCAGCAATCTTGTCTACTTCCAATATCCAGGAGGATAACTATATGTTTTTCTTTGGGTTCACCTTCTTATTTAGCTTCTCTAATTATAGACTCAATGTCCTTTATTTATGGCTAAAAACCAATGATGAGTGAGTACATCCCATGTTCATCTTTTTGGGTCTGGGTTACCTCACTCAGGATAGTTTTTTCTATTTCCATCCATTTGCATGCAAAATTCAAGAAGTCATTGTTTTTTACCGCTGAGTAGTACTCTAATATGTATATATTCCACACTTTCTTTATCTATTCTTCCATTGAAGGGCATCTAGGTTGTTTCCAGGTTCTGGCTATTACAAATAATGCTGCTATGAACATAGTTGAACAAATACTTTTGTCGTATGATAGGGTATCTCTTGGGTATATTCCCAAGAGTGGCATTGCTGGGTCCTGGGGTAGGTTGATCCCAAATTTCCTGAGAAACCGCCACACTGCTTTCCATAGTGGTTGCACAAGTTTGCATTCCCACCAGCAATGGATGAGTGTACCCCTTACTCCACATCCTCTCCAGCAAAGGCTATCATTGGTGTTTTTTTATTTTAGCCATCCTGACAGGTGTAAGATGGTATCTCAAAGTTGTTTTGATTTGCATTTCCCTGATTGCTAAGGAGGTTGAGCATGACCTTAAGTGTCTTTTGGCCATTTGAACTTCCTCTGTTTAGAGCTCTCTGTTCAGTTCAGTGCCCCATTTTTTAATTAGCATTTTAAAGTCTAGCTTCTTGAGTTCTTTATATAAGTTTAACAGATGTGTGTGGAGGCTTGCTTCCCACTGCTGGTGGATGAAATTCAATAGATAACTGTATTGCATGCATTCTCTTTTTTTACGTCTTCTTCGAATTTGCAGGTTGGATTCGGGTCCCAGGACCAAATTGATTTTACATCCTTTAGAGTCAAGCGCCATTCTCTACCCTGCCATTTTGCAGAACTTGGCCTCTTGGTCTAATGAAGCAATACTTACTGTTTCATTTTTTAATAGTTATTAAGATTTATATTTGCTATTATTTTCATAATATTGACCAGTATGATGGATATCCTTGATTTTCAACTTAACAACATCCTGAATTAACTACAACTGAAGTGGCTGTGTACACCTATGAGGAATTTTTCATATCATTTTAAGTGGGAAGACATACTCTAAATCCAGATCCTTTGAGATGGGAATATACACATTGTTTCTAGGCCACACCTTCTGGTGGCAGTCTCTATAAAGGAGATGGAAGAAAGACACTCTTGTCCCATTTATATGTAGAAAGTCATTCTGACTAATACACTCAATTTAGGCTTTTTTTAAAAAATGCCTGTATTATTATAGTATGAAATAGAAATACAACTCAAGTGATGAATTAAATGAGGTAATTCTCCTTATTTGTAATACAAATTTGTTCAACTATAATTCATAACAGTATCCTAGAAAAATTCTAAATGATGATTTGTGAAGCCCTGGAAATACAGAAATGAGTATGACACCAAGGAATTTACCTGGAAGCAATAAAAAGTAATTGGAGGATTTGATAATACGGGATTTTCTGTCCATTTTTTTATCTTACATATTGTACAATGGCTTGAAAGGTCATTTGGTGATTTAAGTGCTCTGCAAAAGCTTGAGGATTTGAGTTCAGATCAAATGATTTACATGAGTTTATCCATGTAAAATCTAGGTATGGTGACATACACATATGTATTCTCAGGGCTGGGACAAGGAATGTGCAGATCATCAGATTCTGGAGTTCACTGGCCAGTCAGCCAGGCAGCCTAAATGAATCAGTGAGCTCCAGATTCAGTGAGAGATTCTGTCTCAAAATGAGATGGATTGCCATAGAGGTAGACATCCTCTGTCAACTTCTGGCCCCTAACTCTGCTTCTAGCAGTTACACATGTTCACGTGCACATGCACACACATAAACACACATGCATATACTACACATAAATTAATTTTAAATTCTTGACAAGTAGCTGGAGTTTAAAGTTTCTCTGTGAAGAACCATTTGGAGTGTGGTAAACCTAAAAGTAAGGAGAATGGAAATCTTTTGCGGTAACGGAGATGATGAGTAACATCAGAGTGAATTATGTTTAGATGATAGGCTATATACATGTTTGTGCTTGGGGTTAAAGGAGACAGGAGAGTAATGAATAACACCTAACATGCTTGTATGTGTGTATGCTTGTGTGTGTGCATGTGATTGTGTTGTATAGTGCATGTTATGTATGTACTGAATTCATAGAGTCTGTCATAAATTTATCCAGAAAACACTCAAGTAGGCTATCCATAAAATACAAAATATTATTTGTAATATATGATACTTTGCCTTGTTCATTACATTCAAAGGAATGTATCTAAGGTTGCATTGCTGGGTCTTGAGGAAGGTTGTTTCCTAATTTTCTGAGAAATTGCCATACTGATATCCAAAAGGGCTGTACAGTTTGCACTCCTACCAGCAACGCAGGAGTTTTCCCTTTACCCCACATCCTCTCCAGCATAAGTTGTCATCAGTGTTTTTGATCTTGGCCATTCTTACAGGTGTAGGATGGAAATCTCAGAGGTGTTTTGATTTGCATTTCTCTGATGGCTAAGGTTGTTGAGCATTTCCTTAAGTGTCTTTCAACCATTTTAGATTTCTCTGTTGAGAGTTTTCTCTTCATGTCTGTACTCCATGTTTTATGGGATTATAGGGTCTAAGTAAGTATGGCTGCTATATATTGATAGTTTATTGCCTTTTTAAGATAAGGAAGTATCTTCACATCCTAGTTTATGAGATTTTTCTAGTTATTCATAATTGGTACTAGATTCAATGATATATTTTTATTTGCACACTTTGTTTAAGAATGTTTTTTATTTGTATCAACATGTTCATTCATATTGACATATTCGATTGGTAAACTCTCCTTTCATTCATATTATCAAGTAGCTCTCATGTTAATGGTTGTTTTCAAAACCACATCTTCTTGAATAAATTCTTTTTCTTATAATATTTATATGCCCTTGAAAGATAAATTGTTCTGCTTTATTGATTTTACTTCATACAAAGTTATTTCAATACTACTAAATGGTTATTTTGACATTTAGTTATAGTATTTGCCTAAAATTATAGTATTTAATTATTTTGAGTAATATCTGTATCTGTTTCCTCTTTACCTATATTCTTATTCTCTTATAATGTTCACTCTTTATGTTTTGGCAAGTCTAGATGGATATCAGTCTACCATATTAATCTTTTTAGAGATAAAAGTATTTCTACCATGCACTCATCCTCTGTACTGTGAGAAAGACTCAAATTAAATGCTTTTTAAAATAGTTTGTCTTGGTCATGGTGTCTCTTTAGAGTAATACAAAAGTAACATATACATCATCCTTAGCACCTAGGGAAATGTTAATTCAAATAAACTTTGAGATTTTGTCTCAGCTCAGTCTAAGTCTGAATGGTTAAGATGAAGAAAACAACCGACAACAGACGCTGGTGGGGTTAGAGGGAAAGAGGATAGTCATAACTGTTGATGAGAATGCAAATTTATGCAGCCACTCTGAATATCAGTATGAAGAATCCACAAAAAACAAAATTAAATCTATTATATGCTCTAACTATGCCCCATGTTCTCATAGGGCCAAAGGCATGTCATCCTACTCCACAGATACTTCTACTGTGCTTTTAAGTTGAAATCACAGTTAGTTTACAGATCATTCATCACTTTTTTGAGTTTTTATACAACAATAAATTTCTCTCCAAGTACTCATTTAGCTCCCAGCTTTGGCATTACTCAGTGAGTTCTGGAGCAGTGGTGTGCACTTGAGACATTTACTGGCTTTTAAAACAGAATTCAGATTACCTTGCCAGGATTTGTTTAGCGTCTATCATATATAATCCATTTTAATTTCATATTTTTCCTATCAATTCTTCCTTTTAGAAAATATTTTCTCTATTTTTTTGTTTTGTCTCCAGATCTTTATCTCCCTCCATTTATTTCTCTTCCATCTTCTCTCCTACTGTTGCTTCTTCCTCCTACTCTTCTATTTTTCTTGTGAACTATGAAAATTAATGAGTTGAAGGCAAATGAAATGTATGTTATAGGGATCCTATCACCCAGAAAGGGTATAAAACTAAGAAAAAATTGACCGCCAAAATGGCTCGGTGGATAAGGGCACATTCCAGGAAGCATGGTAATCTACCAAGTTCAATCTCCCAGACTTACATGGTAGACAGGAGCCACCTCCTGCAAGCATTGCCACATCTCCATATGCACACCATAGCATACATATATCCACACCTATGCACATATTCACAATTAATAAATCAATGTGTTTAAAATTTTTAAATGAAGCAAGACAGCCAGAGCTACATAGTAAGACCTTATCCCCCCTAAAAACAACAAATATTTTAATGAGAAAAATAGTATAAGCAAGCAAAAAATAATGGTGTATTGAGGGAAGATACACTGATGAGAGAATGGGTAAACGGATGGGGAAAACAGGAAAAGCATTGTAATAGAAAGGAACAAGTTCAGCTTTTGCTTTATAAAGAAATTTATCAAACTTGACAGTATAGGGAGACGAGGCTAGTGTCTGGTAGTAATGATAAAAGGTAAAGATTTATTAGAAGTTTGTCCTGTATTGTCCTGTGCTCTAAGAGCTCCCTGTGTTTTTGTTTGGTTGTCACCCAACATTTACAAAGCTATTTTCACAGCAATACTTAATATTTAATTTTGGGTAAGAAATATCAAGCAATTCTTTTCCTTGGCCATAATAAAAACATTTTTGCAAAGATAATTAAAAAGAATAAATAGAAAAGTAAAAATGGAGATAATTGAGTGTATATAGTTATTTCTGTTAATATTAAACATGGAAGGTCCTAACAAGGTTTCTAAAGCAATATGCAGAATTATGACACTTAGTTTGTAGTGTTCCCGTATTATTTAAAATGAGAGAGAACTTATAACTATTGCAAATCTAGCTTGAATTTCAGGTAAGTGATAAAAACTAAGATTGCAGAAGTAAGTTAATCTTTGCATCAAAAGAAGGACTCAGATAAGTGTCATCGCTTGTTCTGTGTTTCTGTAGAAGAATACTGCACAGTGGGTATTTTATAAGAAAAGAAATTTGTTTTTCACCATTATGTAGGCTACAAAGTCCAATATCCAGGTAGCATGATGTTTTGAAAGTGTCATACCATGTTGGAAGACAGGAAGACAGGAGAGAACAAAAGGCCAAGAGAATAAGAGTGAACAAAATGCTGATAACTAATGCATTTATGATGGCATTGTCATCCTGAACTAATCACTTTTTATTAGGCCCTATGTTTCAAAACTATGTATCTCAATCCATATCATGAGACCCTATAATAGAGAAAATATAAGAAGAGTTAAAGATGACTAGCATTCATACAAGCAGATCCATGGAGAAGATGTTGATGAATTTGATTTGATGGTCTAGTTGGTGTAGGTCAAACAATAGTGAGATTATATGCTGACTAGGAGGAAGCATATGGTCTAATAGGGCTGACAGAAGAATTATGTTTCCTAAGGATTTCATAGAACTACTAGTCTCATACTAACAATTCCTGAAGACTGCTGTTATTTATAAAGAGGACATTAACCACTGTGCATTAGAATTCCTTTATTTGATTCTATTTTAAAATTCAGTTAGCCTTCATTTTCTGTTTAATTTAAAGCTGACACAGATCATGGGTTTGAAGGAAATAACTCAGGAACTAGAAGAACTGTTACCATATTTAGTCATGCTGTTGACTATGATGTTTCCAAGTTTGCTCCAATATAAACTGACAGGGTACCTTGCCCACTAAAACTTATTAGTAATGTTGATGTAATACTACAAATTGTTATAAAAATAATGACTCATATGAGAGACTCTGATGACAGGATTATGTGTACATGAAATGCATTGCAGTTATGTGAATTAATAATAAACTGCTACTTGGAACTTTTTGCCATAATATTAAAGGACTTTAAAGTATGTGAGTATTCTGACATTTTCCCATCATGGTTCCTGCAAAATTCTGTCCAAACTGGGGCATATTCGATAGTGAAAGTCAATACTAACAAGTTATATGCTTACCCAACAACATTGTCATACATACACAATTATTGTTTCATTGTTTAGATGCTTACAGTTTATTTAATAAGGCTCAAGGAAGTTCAAACAGTAATTGTAGTTATATGCAGCAGTTTAGGAAAGTATGAAAGCAATATTCAGCAAATATTGCTGGGACACTCTGAGGGGAATTTTATTTTACTGTCCTCCCTCAGTTCAAGTTGAAACAGAGCATGTAAAGCTATTTAAATGCTCTTTTATCTGTACTTACCTCACCTTCCTTCTCAGATCTCCTTTACCTTAAAATGTATATCCAGGACATTCGTGCATTTATTATGTCCTTTGTGTATAAAACTGACATGTTTGGAGTCTGGCTTATGTGAGTCCTTTCACATTTCTGAACTTTGAGTAGCTCATGTGAGAATCTGATTGGTCTCTGAGCTTCCCAGGAGCTCAACTAGTGCTAGATGTTATGTTCTTTTTGTGTGCAAGAATGAAGAACAATATACAATTGAGCTTGATAGTTCCTTAAAGCAGAAAGCATATTTTTCTCGTTTCATTTCTTCTCTCATGAATTTATATACACATATGCACACATGGACATACATCATTCATCAGATAGAGAAACAACATCAAGAAGATAAAAGAAGGTAGCAGAAAATGATGCAGGGTTGATGATGTTATATAAAAGTAGAGAATGGAAGGAGGAAAGAAGGGACAGGGAGAGAGGACAGGGAGGGAAGCAAGAAGGAGGAAGTCAGAAGGTGAAGCGAATGAGGCAGTGAACAAGGCAGGCCAGTAAGCAGCCAGCACTATCATACATACTCATGATTGCTACTCGTCACAAATGGACTGTGAAAGCAAAAAAAAAAAAATGCCTTTTAAAGTCACTTCTATGTTACATTTTCAACTGGTAAGAAGTTTTATAATATGCAATCAATCAATAATTTGCAAGATCATTAAACTCTTACAATAGAAAAAGAAGCCATTAGGTCTCACTTATGTTCACAGTGGCAAGTCTCAAAAATAAATTATAATGAAAGCTGGTTTCTACACAATGAGATCCCTGAACTAGAGTCCAGAAGACAATTCTCATCAAGGCCCACCCCCCCCACCCCCCAGATTACAGTTGTGCTTGGGTAAGTTAAACCACAGATTTATTTAGTTCAAAATCATTTTATTTCTTTTTCTATCTTAATTACAAGGCATAAGAAAAAATATACAATAATATGACTTGCTCGACTAGGTAAGGGTCTTTCATTACTTGAATTCAGACATGTTTTCCATCGTCATTTGATTGGAACTTATCAATGCACTCTATTGAGCCTTGAACTGACAGCTCAAAGGCAGAGAAGCATTTCTATGTTGAAGCATATTCAATACAAAGCAGGAAAGTCTGGATAGGGCCGAGTGGGAAGCAAGGAAATGTAACCTTAACTCTGGAGTGCATAACTGGGAAAGAAGATTATAGGAAAATGCTTTAAACTAAGTGTCAAGATCACTAAAATTTGTACCTGATTCGTTCATTGTCTACATGCACTACTCCAAAAGAGCACTGAATATGCCAGATAGATCTCATGCTAGGGAACAAGAACTTAATTTATTTATTATTTTAAAACAATCTTTTCTCTTTCTTTTTGGAAGTTTTATAATTATATTTATGTACAGAAAACTCAGCAGTACATTTAACCCAGTTTAGTGGCGAGTTCTTTGGCCTTTGCTTTTTCCAGCTTGGCAATTCGAGCCACAGATTTAGGACCCAGGACGTTGCCTCCCCAGTGGCGGCGGATCTCATCATATCTGTCGTTGTAATTGGTCCTAATAGCTTCCACCAGCTTGGCCAGAGCACCCTTGTCTTCCGAGTTAACCTGTGTGAAGGCAACAGTGGTGCACGTCTTCCTATGGACCAGCCGCCCCAGCCTGGCCTTTCCCTTGATGATGCAGTAGGGGACTCCCATCTTCCGACACAGGGCAGGCAGGAAGACCACCAGCTCAATGGGTCTACGTCGTGGGCAATCACCACCAGCTGAGCCTTCTTGTTCTCTACCAAAGTGGTGACTGTATTGAAGCCCGCTCGAAGGACAGGTTGTCTCTTAGTCGGAACATCCCCTTTGCCGGCAGCTTTCTTCTCAGCACGGGCCAGCAGCCTCTGCTTCTTTTCCTGCTTGGTCTCTGGCCTGTACTTGTGGGCAAGTTTAAGCAACTGGGTAGCTGTTTGCCGGTCCAGGGCCTGGGTGAACTGGTTAATGGCAGGAGGAACTTTGAGCCGCTTATAGAGGATGGCCCTCTGCCGCTGCAGCCTAATGTAGCGGGGCCATTTGACGAAGCGCGTGAGATCTCTCTTGGGCTGGATGTCCTGTCCAATGACGAAGTTCTTAGGCCTCTTCTCAAACAAAGGGTTCACCACCTTCTTCGCCTCCTGTTTCTTCACAACAGCGGGGGCTGGGGCCACCTTCTTCCCCATGGCCTTCTTTCCCTTGGGCATCTTGCCGGGCTGGAGGAGAGAGCAAAACAATATTTTCTTATTTTATATACCAATACTACTCCCTCTGTTTCTTCCGCTCCCCCCGAATTTCTACCCACCCAAAAGTCCCATCCACTCCTCAGAGACGGTAAGCCTCCTCACGGGAAGTCAGCAAAGTATGATACATCACTTTGATGCAGGATCAAGGCCCTCTCCCTGTATCTAGTGTGAGCAAGATATCCATCCCTCCAAAGAAAATTGGTTTCAAAAAGCCAGTACATGCAGTAAGGTTAAATCCTAGTCTCACTGCCAGTGGATCCACAGTCTGCCCAAGCCATATACCTGTCAGTCACATTCCGACGACCTAGTTTGGTCCAATGTAGGTACTCCCAGCTGTCATCCTGGAGTCAGTGAGCTCCCACTAGCTCAGGTAAGCTGTCTCTGTGGGTTTACCCACCATGGTCTTAACTCCATTGCCTGTATACTCTCTTCTGCCTTTCTTCTACTGGACTTCAGGAGATTGGCTCAATGTTTAGCTATGGATCTCATCATCTTCTTCCATCAGTGGTTGAATGAAAATTCTATCATGATAATTAGGGTGGTCAACAATCTGATTACAGAGGAAGGCCAGTTCAGACAACCTCTCTAGTACTAGGAGTCTTTTCTGGGGTTGTTGTTAAGGATTCCTGAGAATTTTTCTGCCACCAGATTTCTCTCTAACCCCAATTTTGTTACCTATTTCAAGATATTTCATTCATTGTTCTCCATCTCTGTCCTTCCCTCATCTTGACCATCCCATTCCTTCATTTCTCCTTACCCTCCCCTTCTTCCCTCTCCTTCCTCCTCCTCCAACCTTTCTTCCCTCAATGCTCCCAATTTTCTCAGGAGCTACTTTCTATTTCCCCTTCCCAGGGGTATCCATGCACACATCTCTTAGGATTTTCCTTCTTACCTTGTTGTTGACAGATGATTATATCCTGCTTAGTCCCACAGCAATTTAGTTCTAAAGAGCACACAGAGGCTTATATTAATTAGGAACTGTTTGGCCTATTAGCTCACACTTATTATTAGCTAGCTCTTACATCTTATATTAACCCTTAATTCTTATGTATGTTTAGCCCACATGGCTTGGTACCTTTTCTCAATAAGGCATTCTCATCTTGTTTCTTCTGCCTCTAGCTGATAAATCACTCTGCCTTTCCCCTTTCCATAATTCTATTAGTCTAGTAGCCTCACCTATACTTCCTACCTACCTACAGGACTGTCTGTGTTTTATTAAACTAATATGAGTGACAAATCTTTATAATCTATAAGAATATTATCCCACAGCATTCCCCCTTTTTTTTCTTTTTTTAAAAAAAGAGCCCCGAATTTTATCTCATTTGTTTAGCTTCAGTATATATGTTGAAGGTACAAGTTGCAGTCTATAGGTGTGGGTGGCCTCAGGCTAGTGACAAGTCATATCAGGCCAGTCACAAGGAAGTTGAATTTTCATCATTAATGTGTTCCTTTATCTGGAGCTTTGCAAAGATGGAGAGTTTGAAAGCTTGGTCAAAACTTTCTGGCATTAAAAGGGAAGAGTCCTTTTTGTCTGACAGTATAGAAAGTCTCAATTATGAGGAGATGGGTTTTTAAAAGTTCAGTCCTACACTCTATGCATCAGCCTTGACCCCCCAGTCATGTTGACAGCTGATGGTCCTCCACACATGTGTCATCTTAAATGCTTCTAGAAGAATATATAGAGTGATTTGCTTAGGCCTAGAACTACTCTGTACCCAATAATTTGTTTCTGTGGCTTTTACTGACTCATGTATATAGTGAGGGAACTCCTAAATTAGTTTTCCTGTGTGCCTTTTATGGCTTGAGAGAGGGCCCTGACCTTGTGGAAAAGTGTCTTAATACAGTGTAACTTAGTAGACTAGATCTCTAGGGTAAGGCTCCAAGACCTATGTATTACAAAAGTGGCCAGGATAGGACTCAGTTATCTTGAAGTATTGTGACATGTTGTTTGCTACTGTGGGATAATGCTCTTGTATCCTGTAAATATTTGTCATTTGTGTTGGTTTAATAAAATGCTCATTGGCCAGAAGCCAGGCAGGTAGTATAGGCAGGGTAAATAGACTAGGAGAATTCTGGGAAGAGGAAAAGCTTAGTCTGCAGTCACTGCCCAAATGCTGAAAAAACAAGATGAGAATGCTGCACTGAGTAAGGTACCAAACCATGTGGCTAAACATAGATAAAAATTATGGGATAATTTAAGTTATAAGAGCTAGCTAGGAATATGTGTGAGCTGTTGGCCAAACAATGTTGTAATTACTATAGCTTTGTGTGATTATTTGGGTCTGGGTGACCAAGAAATGAAATTGCAGTGTCTATCTGCAATTTGCTGTTCTCTCTATATGTATTTCTCTATTTCTCTCTATATACCTTTCTTTATCTTTCTATCATTCTGTCATCTCTCTATCATCTCTATACTCCATCATTTCTTTCTCTATTATATCATCTCTTCCTCTATCATCTGTCATCTCTTTCTCTATCATCTCTCTAATCTATCATCTCAATTATTTCTCTGTCATCTTTTTCTCTATCATCTCTTTTCTGCCATATCTCTATAATCTATTATCTCTATCTCTATCCCCCATCATTTCTTTCTCTAGTCTATCTATCATCCATTTCTCTATCACCTCTCTATCATCTCTTCTATTTCTCTATCATGTCTCTATCACCTCTTTCTCTATCATCTTTTCCTCTATTATCTCTCTGTCATATCTTCCTCTATCATCTCTTTCTCTATCTTCTCTTTATCATCTATCATCCCTTTCTCTATCATCTCTTCCTCTATCATCTCTTTCTCTATCATCTCTCTATTGTCTCTTTCTCTATTATCTCTTTATTACCTCTTTCCCTATCATGTCATTCTCTATCATCTCTTCCTTTGTCATCTCTCTGTCATCTTTTTCTCTATCATCTCTATCCTCCATAATTTCTTTCTCCAGCCTATCATCTCTTTCTCTATCATTGCTTCCTCTATTATCTTTCTGTCATCTCTTCATCTATCATCTCTTTATCTTCTCTTTCTCTATTATCTATCATCTCTTTCTCTATCATCTCTTCCTCTGTTATCTCTCTGTCATCTCTTTATCATCTCTTTCTCTATCATATCTTCTTTTATCATCTCTCTGTCATCTCTCCTCTATCATCTCTTTCTCTAGCTTCTCTTTCTCTAGCATCTCTTTCTCTAGCATCTCTTTCTTTATCATCTCTCCCTCTATCATTTCAGTGTCATATCTTTCTCTATTACCTCTTTTTCTGTCATCTCTCTTTATGGCTTCTATATCATCTCTTTCTCTATGATCTCTATCACATATTTCTCTACCATCTTTTTTTAAGTTCAATGATTGAAAACATTTAAGCCATTAGGTTAATTTTAATTGTGGGATTTAACACATTTAGATGTAATATATAAACATTTATACAATACCATTTGATGTTTTAATACATTCATAAAATCTGTTATGGTTATTTGCCTTTTATCAAATATAAATCTGGCATACATAATTATTCCATTAGTCCATTGCTTCTTCTATCTGATTTATCTAAGACAATTGTCCATATCTCATTTTGCTTCTGTTTGCTGTGCTTCTGGAATCTGCTTCAAAATCCTTTATTGCTGCATTGTTGACTCTGTGACCTCCTCTGCTATCAATTTTAAAGTTTCTAACCTTATGTGTAAGCCATAAGTCCATTTTGAATTGATTTTTGTAATGATTTTTTTAAAATAGAATATAGATGGAAAGTTTCCATTTTGTTACATGTGCTCATTAAAATTTTCCAGTACAATCCATCAAAAATAAAATAATTTCTTCATGATGTATTCTTATCTCGGTGATAAATATATTGGTTTTACATTGATTTATTCCTGGCTACATGTGTTATTGGTCCACAAGACTCTTTTTTTTTTGTTTCAAATTTCTGGGTATTTATTTATTTATTTTATTTTTTTATTATTTAATTAAAAATTTTCACCTCCTCCCATTTCCTTCCCGCTCCCCCCATCCCCCTTCCCCTCCCTCTCCAGTCCAAAGAAGAGTCCGGGTTCCCTTCCCTGTGGGAAGTCGAAGGTCCTCCCCCTCCATCCAGGACTAAAAAGGTGAGTATCCAAACAGACCAGCCTCCCACAAAGTCATTACATGCAGTAGGATCAAAACTCAGTGCCATTGTCCTTGGCTTCTCAGTCAGCACTCCTTATCAGCCACGTTCAGGGAGTCCTCAAAATTTATACTTTGTAATTTATTCTGCTCAATTTGCTACCATTTTCATTATAAATCTTCATTAGAGCTACCACTAAAAACAACACAACAGAGTGTATACTTCACTGTTTGAGATTTCCTCTGATGACAGAATTAATCCAAAACTCTTTAGTTTAGCCTCAGGCAGACTCTTCAGACAAAGACAAAAGGCAACCAGTGTCTTCACTAAAATATTAGAAGAAAAATTTCTAGGCAACGTATGAAAATAATCCCTGAAATGCCTTCCTAATACTGTTGTGTGAATTATGTCTTCATTTTTTCCATGCCTCTACTAAAATTTTTCTCTGAACCATCTTGAGCCAGCTCCCGACATTTCAAATCATTATCAGCACCATTTTTTAATATGCTTTTACTAGTATGACCCATTAAGTAGTGCTTAAAGCATTCTATTGATTTCTTAATTCAAAGTGCTACAATCCAAATTCCTTCAAACAAGAATATGGTCAGGCCTATCACAGCTATACTCTAATTCCTGGTACCAAATTCTTCCTTAGTTAGGGTCATTTATTTAATTTTTTATTCATTTAACATACAAACCACAGTTTTCTGTCCCTCCTCTCCTCCCGTTCTCTCCTCTCATCTCCTTTCTATACTCCCATCCTCTCTTCAGAAAGGGTAAGGCCCTCCATGAGCATATCAAGTTGGGGCAGGACCAAGCTCATCCCTGCAACATCGAGGCTGAGTACGGCATCCCACCATAGGGAATAGGTTCCAATAAGCCAGCTCATGTACCAGGGGTTTTTCCCCATGTAGGCTCCCTAGCTGTTGGTCTACCATACACAAACTCCAACTAGCATGGCTCATCTGTCTCTATGGGTTTCTTATCATGATCTTGACCCCACTTGCTCATGTACTCCCTTCAACTGGTCTCCCAGAGCTTGGCCTGTGCTATGCTGTGGATCTCTGCATCTGCCTCCATCAATTACTAGATGAAGGTTCTATGATGAAAATTAGGGTAGTCGCCAATCTGATTACATGAGGAGGCCATTTCAGGCATCCTCTCCACTATTGCTAGGAGTCTTAGCTGGGATCATCATGTGTTTCCTGGGAGTTTCCCTGGTAACAGGTTTCTCCCTAACCTCACAATGGCCCCATTTAACAAGATACCTCTTTCATTGTTCTCCCACCATCCTGATCCCAAATGTTGCCATTCTCCATCCCCTCCCCTATCCTGCCATTCCCAGTTTACTCAAAGATCTCATCTATTTCCTTTTCCCAGTATGATCTATGCACCTATCTTAGTGTCCTCCGTGTTACCTTGCTTCTCTAGGGCTATGGATTGTAGCCTGGTTATTCGTTGCTTTTTGTCTAATATCAAATATCACTTATGAGTGAAAATATGATGTGTTTGTTTTTCTGGGTCTGGGTTACCTTATTCGGGATGTTTTGATCTAGTTCCATCCATTTGTCTTCGAATTTCATGATGTCATTTTTTTTTACCACTGAGTAATACTCCATTGTGTAAATGTACCACATTTCCTTATCCATTCGTCAGTTGAAAGGCACTTAGGTTGCTTCCAGCTTCTGGCTATTATAAATAATGCTGCTATAAACATAGTTGAGCAAATGCCCTTCTGATATTATTGTGCATCTTTCAGTATATGCTAAAGAGTAGTATTGCTTGGTCGTGAGGTAGATGGATTCCAAATTTTCTGGGAAATTGCCACACTGATATCCAAGGTGGCTATTTGAGTTTGCCCTCCCACCAATACTCCATATCCACTTCAACATAAGCTGTCATCAGTGTTTTTGATCTTGCCATTCCAAAAGGTACAAAATGATATATATATTAGGGTCATTTTGATTCGCAATTTCCTGATTACTAACGATATTGAGCAATTCTTTAAATGTCTTTCAACCATTTGAGATTCTTCTGTTGAAAATTCTGTTTAGATTTACACCCCAATTTTTATTTGTATTATTTGGTATTTTGATGTTTACTTTCTTGATTTGTGTATATATTTTGGAGATTATCATTCTCTGTTAGTTGTGGGATTAGTAAAGATCTTTTCCCATTCTGTAGGTTGCCATTTTGTCTTATTTATTATATCCTTTGCCTTACGGAAGCTTCTTAGTTTAAGGAGGACCCATTTATTGATTGTTGTTCTCAATGTCTGTGCTACTGGCGTTTTATTTAGTAAGTGGCTTCCTATAATAATGTATTCAAGGTTATTTCGCACTTTCTCTATCAGGTTCCATATAACTGGATTTATGGTGTGGTCTTTGATCTACTTGGACTTGAGTTTTGAGCATGGGGATAGATATGGATTTATTTGCCTTCTTCTACATGTCAACATCCAGTTATGTTAGCACCACTTTTGGAAGATGCTTTCTTTTTTCCATTGTACAATTTTGGCTTCTTTGTCAAAAATCAGGTGTACATAGGTGTGTACTTTAGTGTCATCACCTTCAATTTGATTCCAATGATCCATATATCTGTTTTTATGCCAATAACAAGCAATTTTTATTATAGTAGTTCTATAGTAGAACTTGAAGTCAGGAATGGTGGTACCTCCAGATGTTCTTTGATTGTACAGGTTATTTTTTTTAACTATCCTGGGTTTTTAGTTTTTCCATATGAAGTTGAGTATTGTTCTTTTGATGTCTTTGAAGAATTTTGTTATTATTTTGATGGGGTTTGCATTGAATATGTAGATCGGCATTTTTATTATGTTGATCCTACCTATCCAATAGCATGGGAGATTTTTCCATTTTCTGCTATCTTCTTCAATATCTTTCTTCAAAGACTTCTCATTGTACAGGTCTTTAACTTGCCCGATTAGATTTATCCCCAAGACATTTTATGTTATTTGTTGCTATTGTAAAGAGTGACGTTTCATTGATTTCTTTTTCAGCCCATTTATCATCTATATAAAGGAGGGCTATTGATTCTTTTAGTTAATCTTGTATCCTGCCACATTACTGACTTTTTTTTTATCAACTATAGGAGTTACCTAGTAGAATTTATGGGGTCACTTAGGTTTACTATCATGTCATCTGAACATAGTGAAAGTTTAACTTCTTTCCTTCCAACTTCTATCTCTTTGGTTTCCTTTTGTTGTCTTATCAATCTAGCTAGAACTTTGAATGATATATTGAATAGATATGGAGAGAGTGGACAGCCTTGTCTTGTTCATGATTTTAGTGGAACATGAAATATCCTTTTTCATCTCTTTTGATTGATTTTAGTTAAAGTCTATTTTGTTAGATATTAGGATAGCTACTCTCACTTGTTTCTTAGGTCCATTTGATTGGAAAACCTTTTTCCAACCCTTTACACTGAGATATGTCTATGTGAGGGTTAAAGTATGTTTTCTCATACAGCTGAAGGATGGATCTTTTTTCCATATTAGTTCTATTAGCCTGTGTCTTTTTGTAGGTGAATTGAGTCCATTAATAGTAAAATAGTAATGGCGAGTGACCGTCAATTCCTGTTATTTTTTGTTAGTAGTATTTGTGTATTTCCTTACTTTGGGGTGTGTTGGTGTGAGGTTATCTGTTGCTTGTGGGTTTGTTTTTTTTTTTTTGCAGCTAACTTTTTGGTGCAGCTAACTTCTTTGGGTTGAATTTTTCCTTCTATTCTAGTACTTTCTGCAAGGCTGAATTTGCAGAAAGTTATTACTTAAATATGGTTTTGTCATGGAATATCTTGTTTTCTCTATCTATGGTGATTGTAAGCTTTGCTGGGTGTAGTAGTCTGGACTGGCATCTGTGGCCTCTAAGTGTCTGCAGCACATCTGTCTAGGACCTTTTGGCTTTCAGAGTTTCCACTGAGAAGTCAGGTGTAATTCTGATAGGTATGCCTTTATATGTTACTTGGTCTTTTTTTCCTTTGTACATCTTAATATTCTTTCTTTATTCTGTATGTTTATTGTTTTGATAATTATATGGGGAGGGAACTTTTTTTGGTCCAGTCTATTTGGTGTTCTGTAAGTTTCTTATAACTGTACAGTCATATACTTCTTTAGGTTTGGAAAGATTTCTTCTATGATTTTTGTTGAATATATTTTCTGTGCCTTTGAGCTGGAGTCCTCCTTCTTTTATTCCTATTATTCTCAGCTTTGATCTTCTCATAATATCTTTGATTTCCTAGATGTTTTGTATTAAGAATTTGTCGTGTTTAACATTTTCTTTGGCTGATGAATCTATTTTCTCTATTGTATCTCGAATTCCTGAAATTCCTTTTTCTATCTTCTTGTATTCTGTTGGTAATTCCTGTATCTGTAGTTCCTGTTCATTTACCCAGATTTTCCATTTCCAAAATTCCTTCAGTTTGAGTTTTCTTTATTGCCTATATTCAATTTTTAAGCTCTAAACTATTTGAACTGTTTGTTATTTTTTTTTTTTTTTAGTTTTGTGGTTTTCTTTAAGGGATTTATTGATTTCTTACAATTTCCTCTTTGCCTTTTTCTCCCTTCTTTAAGGGATTTTTTCATTTCTTCTGCCGGGGAGAAAATTGGGATCGTGGGGTGGGGTGGGTTGGGGGTAAGGGGAGATGGGGAGAGAAAAGTTAGAAGGGAATGAGGTCGGGCCTTGGGAAAGCAGGAGGATTGGGATAAAGGAAGGTTGGACAGGGGAGCACGGAACCACAATTCTTAGTTAAGGGAACCACTTTAGGGTTGGCAAGAGACCTGACCCTAGAGGGGCTCCCAGGTGCCCAAGCTGAGGTCCCCAGTTAGTTCCTTGGGCAGTTGAGAATAGGGAACCTGAAATGACCCTATCCTTGAGCAATATTGACGAATATCTTGCATATCATCATAGAACCTTCATCTGGTGATAGATGGAGATAGAGACAGCTCCACTGAGACAGTGGAGCTGATCTATTGAGAGCTCACCAAGACCAGCTGGACTGTGACTGAAAAAGCATGGGATAAAACTGGACTCTCTGAACATGGCGAACTATGAGGGCTGATGAGACGCAAAGGACAATGGCACGGGGGTTTGATCCTACGTAATGTGATGGCTTTGTGGGAGCCCAGCCAGTTTGGATGTTCACCTTCCTAGATATGGACGGAGGTGGGAGGTCCTAGGTCTTACCACAGGGCAGAAAACCCTGACTGCTCTTTGGACTGGAGAGGGAGGGGGAAAGGAGTGGGGGGAGGGGGAGAAGGGTGGGAGGAGGGGGCGTGGGGGGGAGGAGGGGGAGGGAAATGGGAGGCTGGGAGGAGGTGGAAACTTGTTTTTTTTTTTTCTCCTTTTCTCAATAAAAAAAAAGAACCTCTATCATCTTCATAAAGTTATTTTAAGGACATTTCTTTTCATTTCTCTTTACTGGACTGTTCAGGTCTTGCTGATGTAGGATCACTAATTTTTGGTGACGCCATATTTTTCTTTGTGTTCTTGAATGTATTCTTACATTGCTGTCTCCCCATCTCTCCCTCCAGTAGGTTGAGTTGGAGCCTGAGCCTCTGTGGATCTCTCTTCCTCCAGTTGGTACAGGTGAACCTACCATTCAGGTTTTCACTCTTCCTCTATGTACAGCTGGGTCTTTATCCTCCATGTGTAGTTGGTGCCGATGGCTCTGGTTGTTACTGGTGTTTTCCCTCCACGCACAGGTAGAGTCCATGGGGCTGGTGGTCACTATTGCTTCAGGGACTGTTAGGCCTATGGGGCAGTAACTAGTGATGAGGTCAGGATGGTTGGTGGGAGAAGGTGCTGTTGCTGGTGGTACCATGAGTAGGGGAAATGCAAGGGCTAGGGCCTAGAGAGCAGGGCTCCCCTTCTGGGATTTCAGACACCTGTTTGTCCAGGAGCAGCTGAGGCCAATGGGGTTAGTGGTTGCTGACTTGAAGACATATGCAAGATATGAATGGCAATAGATAATTCTGCAGCTTGATCACTAGGGGTGCCTTGGGTCAGTAAAGAACAATTAACAGTGTTTGACTAGAACAGTGTAAGGAAGTCCAAAGTGTTTGTGAAAGCACAACTATAACAGAATAGAAAGAAAAGTAAAATATATGCTTTTCTGAGTAATATAGAAAATCAGGTTTATTTGGGAAGGCACACAGACATCCTGGGTAAGAGTTTGCCTCAGAAATGTATTGAACATCTTTTGGGACAGGTTATGGAGTATGTGTAGGAAATGCTTTATTGTTTGTTCAAGGGGAAAAGTTAGAAGGTTTTTAAAATGGTTGGACAGGGGATGATATGCAGCCTGGACTTGTCCTCACAGGTCTTGGGAACCAAATGAATTAGGAGTACAAAGGTGACAATGGTGAAAAAAGGAGTCAAGAACACTCTACACTTCTGGCTTAGTCTAGTAGGTTAATTGTGGTGTGTATATGCTAAAAGAGTACATACGGGAAAAGGAAGGCACATTCTTTGCAGAGATAACAGGGGAAAGGATTAAATACTTGACATATTGTCTTTGGTTATATATAAAAAGAAAATTCAGAAATTAAAATATAGCAGGTCATTAACAGACTAACCGTAGTTCAAGACTTAAGTATAGGCAGGACTGTGAACAAGCATGATTGAAAAGACTGATAGAAAAGAGGGAAGCAATCATAGTAAACACCAAGATTTAAAAAATAGTCAGACAAAAAGAAACCAACAAAGAAACAGAGTTGAACTGAGAAGAAATCAAGTATAAATGGCGTTATGAAATCGAGAGAAGAGTATGCTTCAGGAAGAGTTAGTCCAACACTTTTGTCATTGCGAGATCCATCTCCCTTTCTTATAATCCCCATATGGTATTGATAAGAATGATGAGCTGAACATTCTTTAAATGTCCTCTCAGCTTTCCTATTCTGCTCCATGGGAGACTTGAAACATGTAAATGGAGCTGCGGGCAGGCCTGCTTTTTGTCCCACCTGGCTCCCCCACAGCTAGCTTAACACCCGAAATAACAACACACAAATTGTATTCTTTTAAACACTACTTGGTCCATTAGCTCTAGCCTCTTCCTGGCTCATTCTCACATCTTGCTTAACCCATTTCTAATAATCTGTGTAGCACTACAAAGGGGTGGCTTACAGAGAAAGATTCAGCATGTGTGACCTGGCGGCTGGCTCCATTGTGTCTGTCCCGGAGAGGAGAGGCATGGTGATTGCCTCACTTCCATTTTCCTCCCAGCATTCTGTTCTGTCTACTCCACCCACCTAAGGGCTGGCCTATCAAATGGCCAAGGCAGTTTCTTTATTAACCAATGAAATAAACACAAAACAGAAGACCCTCCCACATCAGAAACATCCTTGGGCTGATGGGAGAAAAAAAACAGTAAAAAATTAGGGCTTTAAGAATCCTTAACTATTGTCCCCAGCTTAATCAAATTGCCTACATAGATGAATCATATCTTTAACACACCAATAACATTAACACAAGTCTAATAAATTGATAGCAAAGAAAGAGCATACTAAACGATAGCAATGCATTCCTGAGTATCTAGTAGGTGACATGTTCTGTCATAATTTATCCTTTAACTGATATACATAGCATAACTACAAGTAAATATTGGTGTCCATATGTTAGAGAAGAGAAAAACCAAACAAAATTTTACTGAATGTGTAAAGTACTAATTTGCGATATAGGCAGATTTTGAGAGTGGGTCTGTGTGATTTCAGCTTTCTCCACCATGTAGAACTGTCCACCCAGAAGTGTTTCTAACTCTTGCATTATATGAAAGACAGAGGATACAACTTCCTCTCTCCTTATTTTATCCTCTCATCAATCTTAGTCAGATTATTTAATAAAATAATTGAAGTCAGTTGAAAATTTAAACTTGTCTTGCAGTATTATAGATGTCTCTATATTGTCACAGCAAAGTGCTCTCTTTTAAGATCACATCAACCGGCATCGTCACAAAAATGTGCACAAACAATAGCAAATGTATGATCCTCTAAAACTTTCTAATATTATTGGTGATTTGCTTTCATCAGATCACATCTTGCATGCGTTCATTTCCCCATCCCCCTTTTTTCATACAAGCCTCTCCCTAAAATGCCTGTGTACTTATTTTGTCTATGCATTAAAATCAGTGGTGTATAAACAGAAAGAGGAATAATACAAAGCCAGCAATATGTCCCTCAAAGGCATCTACATATAAGTGAATGTGTGAAAATTACACATAAAATATATACTAAAATTCTAGGCAATGCATGGATGCACACATACATTTGAGCATGTGTCTGTATGTGATGGCACAAGGAATATGAATTAGAAATGATTTTACCTATGTTCTTTTGTATTTTTTTGAGTATACACCACCACACATGGTTCATGTTTTGCTGAGGATGGACCCTAAGTCTACACACATGGTAAACAAGCACTCTATCAACTAAGCCACACCCACTACTCTACATTTTTAATATAATTATAAAGGATTGGAATAATAACAAGAATAACACAAATTGTATCCTATCATTAATCTGCTAAAACCTGAATGGGCCTAGGAAGCAGGCGGTGAGAGGAGGGGAGGGGAGGGAGAAAGAACTGGGATTGGATTGTATAATAAAGATAATATATATATGGAGAGAGAGACTGAATGGGTATCTTACCTTCCCACAATTTTTCAGTAGGTATCTATTTCTGGGGAGCTTTTAACCTGTATGATTTGAAAACTACTTTTTCACAAGCTGAGGATGACATCTGCTCAGTTTTTATTGCATGTGATCAAAAGTGGGCCCAGGACAATATAATTGATTTCTCTTTTCTGTGTTTGAAATTGATACTCTGATGGAATGGTCACAGACAATTGGTTGAGCTGACCCTAAACTACTTTGGAAATAGCAGCTGGATTATCTTCTTTAGGTAAATGAATACAAAGTGAGTCTGTAATGAAAAGATGAAATAAAATCATTGAGGGACACAAAAAGCATAATCACAAAATGACTCAAAAAAGAAAATGGGTTGATATGGAGGGATTATCTTTATTCTTGGTTTCCTGGAGTCCAAGAAGTATACTTGACCCGGGTTCCTGTTAATAAGCCTTTATTTTTGCTTACACTACTGTGTAACATCTGTCATTTGTAATATGAAATTGCTTGCCCAAGAAAACTTTTCCGCTGAAACTTCAATCAAACAACAACAACAATGTGACTTCAAATGAATGATCCCATGCACTTGATATTCCAAAGGCAGAACAAAAGGAGTTGATTTCAGAGCTGTTATTTCCTTCCAACCTAATTGCAATTCACAATATATCACTTCATGCTGTGAGGTTAAAAGTAGTCTTTGGGACTTTCCCCTTTAGACTTGTTGAAGAGAAGGACTAAATTTATGAATTATTTTAACACATATTAATTCTCATCTTCCTTGGTGTCTAGTGAGAACCAAAAAATGTAGCTAGTTGGAATTTTTGTCATCTATCCCCTTCAAAAGAAAAAATCAGGATCTTGATGGGGAACTTTTTTCAGGCAATGGCCTTTGAGAGACTGGACCAGGAGGGGTGTGGCATAGGCTCAAAGATCTCTTTGAAAAAAAAAAAAAGGAGGGCAGGAACACCGGACGGCAGAGGCGGCCG
Source organism: Microtus oregoni (assembly GCF_018167655.1). Taxonomy (NCBI): domain Eukaryota; kingdom Metazoa; phylum Chordata; class Mammalia; order Rodentia; family Cricetidae; genus Microtus; species Microtus oregoni. The sequence goes on from NW_024543067.1 coordinate 32,473,214, forward strand.
GAGGACGCCCTCCTCAGCCAGCGGGGACCGACTGGGACCGGCTGGGACTGGAGTGGCAGCAGAGGACACAGGCCTCAGGCAGCTGGAACTGTCGTGGCAGCAGAAGCAGGCTGCAGGGACCACGTGGCGTGCAACACCGAGAGCAGATCGCCCCACTACAATTAAATCAAAGAGGTAGGACTTCGGTGGGGAGGTCCCTGGCAAAGGAGGAGCCGGGTCCTATTCTTGAAGACCCTTCAGAGGGGTGAGAGGGATCTTGGCCCCCGGCAGGAACCAGGAAACAGAGCAAGGGCATTTTGTAATAGGAGCCCCTGGCCAGCAGGGAAACCTGAACCAGTTTTAACAGACCCCTTAGATAGCATCGATAGGAGGATATGGGCAGGCGCCAAGGCAAGAATTCACCCAATAATCTGAAAAACAAAATGAAAACACCAGAACCCAATGATCTTACAACAGAAGGTCTTCAACACCCTAACACAGAAGAAGTGGAAAAAATTGACTTTATGAAAGCAATAGAGTCCCTTAAACAACATGTGAAAAATGCCCTTAGAGAAATGGATGAGAAGTATAACCAAAAATTTGAAGAAATGAGTAAATACGTACATAATACCCTGGGAAACCAAGAAAGAACGATCAAACAGGTAATGGAAACAGTTCAAGAATTGAAAACTGAAATGGAAGCAAGGAAGAAAACACAAACTGAGGACCAGCTGGATATGGAAAATCTAGGTCAACGAGCAGAGCCTACAGAAACAAGCATAATCAATAGAATACAAGAAATAGAAGAAAGAATCTCAGATTCTGAGGACACCATAGAGAAAATAAACGCACTGATCAAAGAAAACTGCAAAGCCAACAAATTCTCATCACAAAACCTTTAGGAATTATGGGACACAATAAAAAGACCAAACCTAAGAATAATAGGAATAGAAGAAGAAGAGTCACGGCTCAAAGGCCCAGAAAATATTTTGAACAAAATTATGAAAGAAAACTTTCCCAACATAAAGAAAGATATTCCTTTGAATATTCAAGAAGCATACAGAACACCAAACAGACTGGATCAAAGAAAAACATCCCCTCGCCATATAATAATCAAAACACAAAATATACAGGTTAAAGAAAGAATACTAAGAGCTGCAAAGGAAAAAGGCCAAGTAACTTATAAAGGTAAACCGATCAGACTTACACCTGATTTCTCTATGGAAACAATGAAAGCCAGAAGGTCCTGGATAGAAGTACTGCAGAAGCTAAGAGACCATGGATGCAAGCCCAGACTACTACCCAACCAAGCTTTCGTTCACTATCAATGGAGAAAACAAGACATTCCAGGATAAGAACAAATTTAAACAATACGTAGCCACGAATTCAGCCCTAAAGAAAATAATAGAAGGAAAATCGCAACCCAAGGAATCCAACATTGCCAACACTGCCTACAATAACTGAGGCATCTAGTGACCCTTCACCAGCACAACTCAAAGAAGGGAGACACACAAATTCTACTTCCAAAAACAATAAGAATATCCGGCGTAAACAACCACTGGTCATTAATATCACTTAATATTAATGGTCTCAATTCACCTATAAAAAGGCACAGGCTAAGAGATTGGATACAAAAACAGGATCCAACATTCTGCTGTTTGCAAGAAACACATCTCAACCACAAAGACAGGCATCTACTCAGAGTAAAGGGTTGGGAAAAGGTCTTTCAAGCAAATGGTCCTAAGAAAAAAGCAGGTGTGGCCATATTAATTTCTAACAAAACTGACTTCAAACTAAAATCAATCAGAAGAGATCGAGATGGACACTTTATACTCATAACAGGAACAATTCATCAGGATGACGTCTCAATCCTGAATGTTTACGCCCCTAATATAGAAGCACCCACTAATGTAAAAGAAATATTACTAAAACTCAAGGCAGACATCAAATCACACACACTAGTAGTAGGAGACTTCAATACACCTCTCTCAGCAATAGACAGGTCAATCAGACAGAAACCTAATAGAGAAATAAGAGAACTACTGGAGGTAATGAAGCAAATGGACTTAACAGACATCTATAGAACATTCCACTCAAATAGGAAAGAACATACCTTCTTCTCTGCAGCTCATGGAACCTTCTCGAAAATTGACCACATACTCGGAAACAAAGGAAACCTCCACAGATACAAAAAAATATCAATGTCCACCTGTGTCTTATCAGATCACCACGGGTTAAAGTTAGAATTCAACAACAATCCTACCTCCAGAAAGCCGACAAACTCATGGAAACTGAACAGTCAACTACAGAACCACGCCTGGGTCAAGGAAGAAATCAAGAAAGAAATTAAAGTCTTCCTTGAATTTAATGAAAATAAAGGGACAACATACTCAAACCTATGGGACACTATGAAAGCAGTGCTAAGAGAAAAGTTCATAGCACTAAGTGCCCATTTAAAGAAAACAGAGAAAGCATACACCGGAGACTTAACAGCACACCTGAAAGCTTTAGAAAAAAAAGAAGCAGACACGCCCAGGAGGAGTAGAAGACTGGAAATAATCAAACTGAGGGCGGAAATCAACAAAATAGAAACACAGAAAACAGTCCAAAGAATCAATGAAACAAAAAGTTGGTTCTTGGAGAAAATCAACAAGATCGACAAACCCCTACCAAACTAATTAAACGACAGAGAGAGAACACGCAAATAAATAAGATCAGACATGAAAAGGGGGACATAACCACAGACACAGAGGAAATTCAGAGACTCATTAGATCTTACTACAAAAGCCTGTATGCCACAAAACTAGAAAATGCAAAAGAAATGGACATTATTTTTAGATAAGTACCACATACCAAAGCTAAACCAAGACCAGGTGAATGATCTAAATAGACCTGTTAGTCATGAAGAACTAGAAACCATTATCAAAAATCTCCCTTCCAAAAAAAGCCCAGGACCAGATGGTTTCAATGCAGAATTCTACCAGAACTTCCAAGAAGAGCTAATACCTATACTCCTTAATGTATTTCACAATATAGAAACAGAAGAGTCATTGCCAAATTCCTTTTATGAAGCTACAGTTACCCTGATACCAAAACCACACAAAGACCCAACCAAGAAAGAGAATTACAGGCCTATCTCACTCATGAATATTGACGCAAAAATTCTCAATAAAATACTGGCAAACCGAATCCAAGAACACATTAGAAAAATTATCCATCATGATCAAGTAGGCTTCATCCCAGAGATGCAGGGCTGGTTCAACATACGCAAACCTATCAATGTAATCCACCATATAAATAAACTGAAAGAAAAAAACCATATGATCATTTCATTAGATGCTGAAAAAGCATTTGACAAAATTCAACACCCCTTTATGATAAAAATCTTGGAGAGATTAGGGATACAAGGGTTATACCTAAATATAATAAAAGCTATTTACAGCAAGCCGAGGATAACATTAAAATAAACCGAGAAAAACTCAAAGCCATCCCACTAAAATCAGTAACACGACAAGGCTGTCCACTCTCTCCATACCTCTTCAATATAGTGCTTGAAGTTCTAGCAATAGCAATAAGACAACATAAGGGGATCAAGGGGATTCTTATCGAAAAAGAAGAAGTTAAGCTCTCGTTATTTGCAGATAATATGATAGTATACATAAGCGACCCCAAAAACTCTACCAAAGAACTCCTACAGCTGATAAACACCTTTACTAATGTGGCAGGATACAAGATCAACTCCAAAAAAATCAGTGGCCTTCTTATACACTAAGGATAAGGAAACAGAGAGGGAAATTAGAGAAGCATCACCTTTCACGATAGCCACAAATAGCATAAAATATCTTAGGGTAACGCTGACCAAGGAGGTGAAAGATCTATCTGACAAGAACATTAAGTCTTTGAAGAAAGAAATTGAAGAGGACACCAGAAAATGGAAGGATCTCCCTTGCTCCTGGATTGGGAGGATCAACATAGTAAAAATGGCAATTCTACCAAAAGCAATCTATAGATTCAATGCAATCCCCATCAAAATCCCATCAAAATTCTTCACAGATCTGGAGAAGACAATAATCAACTTTATATGGAAAAACAAAAAACCCAGGATAGCCAAAACAATCTTATACAACAAAGGAGCGTCTGGAGGCATTACCATCCCTGACTTCAAACTCTACTACAGAGCTACAGTATTGAAAACAGCTTGGTATTGGCATAAAAACAGAGAAGTCGACCAATGGAATCGAATAGAAGACCCTGACTTTAACCCACAAACCTATGAACACCTGATTTTCGATAAAGGAGCTAAAAGTATACAATGGAAAAAATAAAGCATCTTCAACAAATTGTGCTGGCAAAACTGGATGTCAATCTGTAGAAAATGAAAATAGATCCATATCTATCACCATGCACAAAACTCAAGTCCAAATGGATTAAAGACCTCAATATCAGTCCGAACACACTGAACCTGATAGAAGAGAAAGTGGGAAGTACTCTACAACACATGGGCACAGGAGACCACTTCCTATAACCCCAGCAGCACAGACATTAAGGTCCTCATTGAATAAATGGGACTTAATAAGACTGAGAAGCTTCTGTAAAGCAAAGGACACTGTCGCTAAGACACAAAGGCAACCCACTGACTGGGAGAAGATCTTCACCAACCCCACAACTGACAAAGGTCTGATTTCCAAAATATATAAAGATCTCAAGAAACTAGACCGTAAAAGGCTAATCAACCCAATTATAAAATGGGGCATTGAGCTGAATAGAGAATTCTCAACAGAAGAACTTCAAATGGCCAAAAGACACTTAAGGTCATGCTCAACTTCCTTAGCCATCAGGGAAATGCAAATCAAGACAACTTTAAGATACCATCTTACACCTGTCAGAATGGCTAAAATCAAAAACACCAATAATAGCCTTTGTTGGAGAGGTTGTGGAGAAAGGGGTACACTCATCCATTGCTGGTGGGAATGCAAACTTGTGCAACCACTTTGGAAAACAGTGTGGCGGTTTCTCAGGAAATTCGGGATCAACTTACCCCTGGACCCAGCAATACCACTCTTGGGAATATACCCAAGAGAGGCCTTATCATACAACAAAAGTATATACTCTACGATGTTCATAGCAGCATTGTTTGTGATAGCCAGAACCTGGAAACAACCTAGATGCCCTTCAATAGAAGAATGGATGAAGAAAGTATGGAATATATACATATTAGAGTACTACTCAGCAGTAAAAAAACAAGGGCTTCTTGAATTTTGCATGCAAATGGATGGAAATAGAAAACACTATCCTGAGTGAGGTAAGCCAGACCCAAAAAGAGGAACATGGGATGTACTCACTCATATTTGGTTTCTAGCCATAAACCAAGGACATTGAGCCTATAATTAGGGATCCTAGAGAAGCTAAATAAGGAGAACCCCCCCCAAAAAAAAATATAGGCATCCTCCTGAATATTAACCTTCAGCAGGCGATGAAAGGAGACAGAGACAGAGACCCACATTGGAGCACCGGACATAAACCTCAACGTCCAAATCAGGAGCAGAAGGAGAGAGAGCACGAGCAAGGAACTCAGGACCGCAAGGGGTTCACCCACACACTTAGACAATGGTGATGTTCTACTGGGAACTCACTAAGGCCAGCTGGCCTGGGTCTGGAAAAGCCTGGGATAAAACTGGACTCTCTGAACATAGCGGACAATGAGGACTACTGAGAACTCAAGAACAATGGCAATGGGTTTCTGATCCTACTGCACGCACTGGCTTTATGGGAGCCTAGGCAGTTTGGATGCTCAACTTACTAGACCTGGATGGAGGTGGGGGTTCCTTGTACTTCCCACAGGACAGGGAACCCTGATTTCTTTTCGGGCTGAGGGGGAGGGACTTAATTGGGAAAGGGGGAGGGAAATGGGAGGCGGTGGCGGGGAAGAGACAGAAATCTTTAATAAATAAATAAATTAGAAAAAAAAAGAAGGAAAAAAGCATCAAGGGGAAATACATGGCGATGGGCCCTAAGCGTGCTGTCATTTTTGCTTCCATTTACCTGCTTTTGTGTTGCATTTGGCAGAAAACAAGCAGCACACAGCTGGGGGCTGCGTAGCAGTGAAGCACGGGGTGGGCTGCCGGCCTGCCTGCTTGGCCGGCTGTGTGTGCCAGACTGGACCAGGTGACCCCATCCAGCAGCCTGCGCTGTTAGCCTGTATGACCAAAGCCCAGGCCTGTGAACCCAGAAGCAATGAAGATAGGGGTACCACAGCGGCTTTGGTGCACTGAGGGCAAGAAAATGGCCAGGAGCTATCGTTTGGTTGGAGGAGGCACACAGCCAAAGGGGAGAAAAATCTTGGCGACCTTAAATGTTACCTGTGTTTGTTTGGTTGTTTTGGTTTGGTTTTTAAGACCCCAATGCAAACAATCCAATAGCTGTTTTTCTGATGTGTTTGGTAATTGTATCCATACTGGTAGGACTAGCTGGAGGAGATGCCTTCTGGCCTAAGACTTTCACCCAGCTGTTTGGCCACATCCTTCCAAACTTGTCTATAAAGTCTCTCCACTTTAAAAAAAAAATTGGATAGTAGGTATATTAATGTTAACTTATAATAATAATGCTAATATAATAATATAATAACACTAAAAATAATAATAGTGAGTAATAGAGTGAATACTTTTGAGCTATTTTTATACACAATTTACATTGGTATAGATTCTTGTATATTGATACAAATTCAATTTCTGTTTATAATATTTGTACACCTATGCAAAGTTATTTTGCTAGATTGTATGCATGCTTGTTTCTCCCTCTGCTTAAGAGATTTGTATATTGATACAATCTTACGATATATCTATCATAATGCATTATACATCTCTACCTTTGATCAAAATGCTTATATATTGTTTACATTTTGAGGTCATCATTTGTTGCACAGTTGTTTAAAGATTGTTTAATATTCTAATATGAAGTCTTAGTCTTTAAGTTATATAGATACTAGGTTTTATAGGTCAATAGTTGTCCATGTTTGTCATACTTATACTTAGACTAATCAGGTTCATAAGATACATAGAGACTGTATTCTGCATAGATTAGTAATCTTCAAATACCTCACGGAACTGTAGAACATGGCATTTAAATAACTTAGGGTCCTGTTGATGTGAGGCATGATTGATTGCTCCTTGTAGCACTGATCTATTCCTGAAAGAATATTGAACACTGAAGACACTCCGCTTGGAGCTTGTTTTCTTCTTGGCAAAACTGGCCTTTGGTCAAGGAATTGCCCTTGTCTTGACCACTGACAAAACGCATGGCGTCTGGACTGGACAAGCAAGATACAAAAAAAAAAAAAGACTGTCAAATCTTGCCAAGATAGGCTAAGATGATTTGTAAAATCTTCCTGCCTCTGAAAAAGGTCTGTCTGTTACTCTAGGCCTTGGCCAAAGTTGTTTGCTTCAACATTGCAAATGAGACTTTGGGTGATTGCCCAGGTAGCAGGATGTCTCTGTCATCTACCGCACATTTTGGAAGCAGCTTGATTGGCCTTACTGCCTAATTAAGTAATATTATATCTCTCTTCTCATACCTAGATGGGGGTTGAAGATTTGATAGTTGTAGCTACCTTCCTCTTATGATCTAGCCAACACATTACTAATACAAGACTAAGGCTCCTTAGGATAAAACAATTATTAAAACATTTAGCATATATTTTTTTTGCTTAATATTGCCTATACTGGTTACAATTCTAATTTTTATACTTGATATCTTTTCTTATTGTATATAGCTTTCTATTGGGTTTTGAACTTTCTTCTTTAGACAAAAGGGGGAGTTGATGGGGAACCTCCTTCAGCCAATGGCCTTTGAGACACTGGACCAGGTGTGATGTGACTTTAGGGTACCAAAAAGCACTCAGGAGAGCCCTTTCTGCCTTTTTCCATGCACTATACCTGGATGTTGGACCCGGTTCCTGTTTCCCCGTTGTGATCTGTGCGTTTTCCTATTACAAAAAAAAAAAAAGCCCTTAGCATACTCTATTCGGAGCTAGTGTGTGATTATTTGAATGGTGTCCCCCCCTTATCTGACACATTCTGTTTCAAGATCTCTAATAAAATCTACCAAGACTCAACTTCATTTATTCATCAGTCTCATTAAAAATGGGATTTGGAGCTGGGCTGTAGCTCAGTAGTACTGTGTTTGTTCAGCATTTACAATGACTTGGTTTCAGGTGTCAGAACTGCAAAGTTCGAGTGAATTTTAATAAGGCCAAAGTGTCTCTGTCACTGATTCTGCAAATATTTGAAATATTTTCCTATGTGTGCAACTTAATCTACTTAGTACTATTGAAAACCAAAAGGTATTTTCTCAAGTATGATTCCGATTGAAATATTTTTTCAAACTTCCAAAATTCATTTTTATTCTGTTTTATAACCAAGCTCTCCAATAAGCTTATTTATATTCTGTGACATAATATAGACTTTTTATCTGTATGTGTATCTTTTTTTCTGTATGAAACAGTAATGAAATAAACGATTTTTAAATGTCCCACAATAAAAAGGTAGAATAAAAAAATAATAAAATATACCATATGCCAGTGATAAAATTCCCATTGGACTTACTGCCCTTTAAATCTTCCTCATCCCTATGTGGCTGCCTTTGAATATAGATGCCATGAATCAGACATTAGCTCCTGAATGCCTATGACAATGTGATTTTGCCCCAAACCAAAGATAATGCCATCTGACTTATACTGACAATTTGTATATTTTCACAGGGTATGCTGGAAATACCAGGGTAAAGCAGACTGGGTGATACATGTTGAACCAGTAAAATTAGCAATGAAGGTAGAAGCAGTGATTTCTTCCTGCATTTCCTCTCCCAGAAATCTTCAAGTGGTCACAAAAGATAAAATTGAAATAATTCAGAGCAGCCAGAGGAATCAGAAGGAAGTTGACAACCCCTGCAGGAGGAAACCTTACTCCTTTCAGAGTTTTTGACAAGTGTTAGAAGTAAACGTCTGCAATAATAATTCACTACATCTGTTTGCACTCCAGTGTGATATTGTCCTGCTTGTGGGGTCTCAAGACCCTCATTTCTCCAGTCATACCCTTCAGTCATGAACTTATTGCCAAATTTTGCTCTAGCAAACATGAATAATAGACTTCCTGTCTATCTCCCTCTGCCCCAGTCAATCTTATTGTTTGTTACTCTTCTTAATTCTTCCAAATGTCGGTTTCTTTACAATTATCCTGTCTTAAATCTTAAATCACCTTTAGCAGAATCTTCTAGCATTTATGGCGGAAGTAGTCCTATCCCTGTTAACGAACTGGCAATTGAAGATTCCTTAAAGTAGGAGCTCTACAGTTTTCTGGCTCTTACTGAAAAAAAGTTCATTGGAGCTTATGCTAGCTTTGGGAGAAGTGATCTGCAGGCCCTTTATCTTACTGACAAAGAGTTGGTGGCATTTGAAGATGCCAGGTGTGTGGGGTTCCACAGCCCCTATCTCTTACTTAGAAGATACTGGCAGTTGAAGCACCTATGAAGAAGAGCTCTCCTATCCCCACCAATTACTGGAGACTGATTGGCAGTTGTAGTTGTAATATGGGATGGTCCTCCAACAGGCCTTACCTTTACTAAGGAACTCAGGAAGCTGCAATGAGGAGCTGTTCTCCAAGCCCTCTCTATCTCTTACTTAGGAGATGTTGGCAAGTGAAGCTGCCATGAGGGTTATCTATAGGCACTAGCCCTTATAGATGTGTTACTGGAAGTTAATATGTCATGGAGGAGATAACTTAAAGGCCCCATCCCACACTGAATAGCTGTTCGCCATTGAAGCTGCCATGGAAGCAGCTCTCCAAGCCCTATCTCTTACTGAATGTATATGGGAGATAAAACTCACATGAAATGCCTTTCTGGTCCAGTCCCTTATTGGAGATGCTGTTAGTAGACTCTGCTATGGAATATACTCTCCAGATAATATTCCACACTTAGGACCTATTAGTAGATGAAGCTGCATTGAAGGAAATGATGTACCAGGCTCTATCCCATACTGAAGAGTTGCTAATTATATGAGCTGTCATGGGTATGTGCTCTACCTCAAATTTTATCTTACTAAGGAGATGAAGGCAGTTCAATCTTCAATCCTTAAGGGTTCTCCCCAGGTTCTGCCCCTTAATTGTAAGCTATCAACAGTTCAATCTCTTATGGGGAGGTTCTCTTGGGGTTCTATCCTTTGCTAAATAGTTACTGACAATTGTAGCAGCCTTGGGAGAGGCACTATGCAAGACTCATTCCTAATTGAGTTAGAGCTGGTTGAAGATGTCATCGGAGAGGTACCATATCCCTTAGTGAGGAAATGTTGCTAGCAGAATCTGCCATGGGAAATGTTCTCCAAGTTCAGGCCTTACTAAGGAGCTACAAGCATATGAATCTTCCATGGGGAGAAGTGACCTTAGGCTTAGTCTTAGAATTCCTTGGATAAACACCATGACCAATACCAATTTAGTGAAGAAAGAATTAATTTAATCTTATATCTTGCAGTCCATCATACACGGAACTCAGTTCTGGCACTCAAGGAAGGAACCTGAAGTCAAAGCTAAAGCAGAGACCGTGGAAGAACAGTGTTTACTGGCTTGCTGGCAGTACCATGCTGAGCTTGCTTTCTTATTTTGCCCAGGAATAAATGCCAAATAAGGATACCTCTGAAAATGAACCGAACCCTCCCACATTAATGATCTATCAAAAAATTTTTCTGTGAGTTGGCTATAGGTCAATCTTTTGGAGTTAATTTTCTCAATTGAAGTTCTTTCCTCTCAGATGATTTTAGCTTTTTCCACCTTGAGAGACTGTTAGCCAGCTTAGGCCCTATCCATTACTGGAGAGCTATTGACAATTGATAATGTCATAATAAATATGGCAAACCACCAGACTCTAGTCAAACTGGGGAGCTACAGGTAGAAAAAGATTCCAAGAGTGTGGTGAACTTTCATGATTTTTTTCTTGCTGGAGAGTTGCTGGCAGGAGGAGTTACTACGGGCAAGTCCTCTCCAGGTTTTCTACTTTATTTATGAAATAATGGTTGTAAGACTAGCAATTCTTTCTTATGAAACTATCCTCCAGGTCATATACTTTCTTGGGACAGCTGGCAAATGAAGTTATCATGAGTTTGATGCTCTTCCAGCCCCTCTGTTTCCTTAGAAGATGTTGGCAACTTATGTGGCTTTATGCCTATGTCAAGAGCTTTTTTCCAGTTGAAGTGGCCATGGGGGAGAGGTCCTCTAGGCCTTAGCTCTTTTTGAGGAGCTATTTGCCATTGAAACAGACATCAGATATGTTTTCCTGGCCTTATCAAACACTGAGTTCCTATTTGAGGAGTGGATGTCAGATGGGGTAGGGAGAAGATGGTGGGAGTGTTAGGACAGAGGAAAGACTTAACTGGGGTATGTAAAATAAGATTGTCCTAAAAAGAAAAAAGAAAGAAAAAAACAAACTGCCAGAAGAGGCCCTGCCCCTTATTGTGGAGTTACTGGCAGCTGAATCTGAAATCAAGGAAGTGCACAAGTCTCTACCACTTTACTAAGAGGCTACTGAAAGGTGGAGCTGCCATGGACGATGTGCTTTCCAGGTAATATCCTATACTGAAGAGCTATTTTTGGCTAAATCTGCCATTATGGCATCTGCTGGACACATGTCCTTAGTAGATGAGACCTATCACTGCAGGAGTCATGTCCTTGTGGGAGTGAGCAGTTTTTGTGGGAGGAGATGTGTCCCTGTGGAAGGGGATGTGTCATTGTGGAAAAGGGCTTGACTTTGTGGGAGAGGCATGTCCATGAAGAGGAGGCATGTCAGCCATTTAAGAGGTCTAACTTTGTGTGAGGGTGTGTGTCCTTGTGGAAGGGTGTGTATCCTTGTGGAAGGAGCTTTACCTTGTGGGAGGAGGTATGCCGCTTGGGAAAGAGTTTCTGGATGGGAGAAGTCTGTATGCCTTGTGGGAGAGTGTGTGCTCTTAAGCAGGTGTAAAACATGAAAGGAGTTGTTGCAGGAGGTATGTCCTTGTGAGAGCATGAGAGTTGTAGGAAGCACATCGTTGTTAGAGGAGGAATGTGTTCTCCCACTTCTTGAAGAATTATTGACAATAAAACCTTTTATGGGGAAGTTCTATCCAGGATTTATTCCTTACTTTCCAGTTATTGTGAGCTAAAACTGCCATAGGGAGAGACTCTCTTGTCCCATTCCCTTATTTACTTTCCTTTGGAAGTTGGACTTGCCTTTGGAGCAGTGCTCTCTATACTGAAGAGTTACTGGAAGGTACTGAAGCCAATCTCCAGCCCTAGCTCAGACCAAAAGGAGATGTTCTCCACTCATTATCTCTTCCCATGGAACTCGTGACCGTTTCACTGGCCTTGGGCAGATGCTCTCTTTTTCCTGCATGAAGAACTTAATGACAGTTGCTGTGGTCAGACACCACAATGGAAAACAATTTCGCAAAAGGGATTATCTCAGCTCTCGAGTCACATTTCATCAAAGACTGGATTCAGGGCAGGAACTGAAGGGAGGGACTTGTAATGAGGAACTGAAACAGTGTTCAGTGTCCATGGAGAAACCCTTTCCTGGTTTGTTCTTCATGGCTTGCTATGTATGTTTTCTGTATATCACTGTACCATTTGTCCAGGGGCAACATTCCCTACCATGGGCTAGGGCCTACTACTTAATTTCACGAATTAAGAAATTTCCCCACAATCTTGACTACGGGGTAGTCTTATAGTCTCTGTTTCTCAGTTTTGGTTCCCTCTCTTCAGATAACTCTAGGAGGTATTATCTAGCTACCAAACCTTAGTGATGATCCTGCTGAAGATGACATCTCTAAAGAGAATTGTTATGGTTTTTATTTTAATTTATAGTGAGCTTCAGTATATGGTACCAAACTCTTAAATATGTGGAAAGCACTAATTTGAGTTAATTGGTTAAGAAGTTGGGAGGGACATACCTTAAGGAAACATAGTGAGTTAGAGGTCAAATGACACTTAAATACTCTCTTGTTTAATCTCATACTTGAATGAACTACTCAAGAATAAAGAACCAACTGTTAATTGACTTTAATAAAACTGAAAGAGGATACAAGTAGAAAAGAAAGAATTCAAAGTGTCTTTATTTGTACATTGTATAATTTTCTACATAACACAACCCAAATATTTTCACCATAACATTCCAATATCAGGTAAATACATTCATCAAAGTAGCAGGATACAGAATGAGGACAAAAACTGGAAACCTTCCAATGTAAAAATTATACAAACACTAAGAAGAAAAGAAAGGAAGCAATATCATTCACAATAGACCTAAAAATAATGTGGAATAACTCTAAGCTAGGAAAATAAGGATGTGTAGAATGTAAACCTTAAGACACTGATCAAAAAATGAAGAAGATAACTGAATATGGAAAGACCACTGTAGCACAGCTAATAAAAACCCAGAGACAGATATTGAGATTCAACCTGAATACTAGAAAAGCAAAGCTTTCCAGGAATCTTTATAATAAGACTGTCTTCTCCTATCTTTTTTTTTTGTCTTCTCCTATCTTATATTCCTCTCTAGTTCTGGGATTAAAGTTGTGCACCGCTACTGTCTAGTTTCTATGGCAAACTAGTGTGGCTACTGGGATTAAATTATGTGTCACCGTTGCCTGGTTGGTAAATCTGACCAGTGGGGCTGTTTTGCTCTCTGAACTTAAGACAAACTTTATTAATTAAAATAAAAATGAAAAAATAAAAATAAAAATAAAATAAAATAAAAATGAAATATTACTACAGACCATAAATAAACTTGAGAAGATCAATTTTGGGAAAATGCCCATCCTATTAAAGGCCATCTAAAGATTTGACACAATCCCCATCAAAATTCCAATGTAATTCTCCTTAGAAATTGAAAAACCCATCTTAAATTTCACAAGGAAATATAAAAAATCTAGGTTAGTGAAGCAACAACAAATTACTGGCAAAGTAAAGATCTCAAGCTACATCACAATCAATAGTAAGAAAAATATCTTGGTATTGACATAAAAACATATTCATTAATGAATAGAATAAAATTGAGGGACTATATAAAAACCCACACTCTTTCATCCACATGGATTTTGAGAATGCGACCAACAAAACACATTGGAGAGAAAAATTGCATCACAAACAAAAGGGTGCTGGTCAATAGATATAGATAGATAGATAGATAGATAGATAGATAGATAGATGATAGATAGATAGATAGATAGATAGATAGATAGATAGATACGCCATAAGCACTAAATAAATGTCCAACCTCACTCTGCATGCTTGCCTTTCCTTCTGTCTCTTGCCCGCCACTTCCACATGGCTCACTGCCTGGCTGCATCACAGGGAATGCCTCCAGGGAACAGTCACCTTCAGAGACCTGAAACATGGTCTTATGCACAGTCCCTGCCTAGGACTGGCTGCTCTTGGGATCCACTGCCCAATGCCTGTGTGCTGGGATCTTGCAGTGAGCTTCTCAGGAATCCACAACAATTTTTAATAATCCATTACAATTTCGTGAATTTGGGTCAAGTTTTCTATACTACTTCCTGCAAATGGGGAAATTGGTGATCTAAAGGGAATCCTGATAAAATTTAGAATTATGGTTAAATCTTGACTGTAGTAGTCTGTGAGGCTATATTGTCTCAGCCAGTTACGCAAAGTTGTTTTGGATGTTGGATCACCTGGGTCATAAATCCCATTGGAGACCTCTCAGAGTGTCTTAGTTGATCAAATGATAGTACCCTGGAAGGAACCTGTAGGTCTTCATCTTCTGTGGAAAACAAAAAGCAGAACCCTTGTGGTAAAGCAGCATATCCTTAGACCCACATTTTGAAGTCACAATATCGTTATGTTGGTTTAGTTTAGCAGCTCCCACAATTAAGTTCTTTCTGTAGTTAGCTCACAAATGGTAAAAATATTCAAAGAAACACAATAATGTACATAATGCATACTCTGTGTATTTTCCATCTTCACATGGCTTATCATAATATTTTAATTCTATTTATTATGATCCGCAGTATATTATTTAAATTATTCTGTTAATCTTTGACTCTGTCCTTTATGACTTATCCCAGTTTATGCATATTTATCAAACACACTGTGACCTATTTAGAGGTCCTTTCTATCTTAAACTGTCTTTATTGTATACCTGTAATCATTTTTTGATCATTCTTTCAAATTTGTAAATGGGCATGGCTAGGACCAATGCAGTCATTTTGCATGGTGATTTTGTCCTGATCAGCTTTTCAATATGAAAGAGGTAGCAATGAATGACAAAGTTATCCTTCCCTGCCAATGCTGCCATAAAGTAGTGTGCAGAAATCTCACAAATTTTTTGTTTGTATGAGCAAAAGTTAAATTCACCACATCATACAGACTGATTAGCCTCTCTGGACCAAGGACTGTCTGAGACTGTGGAAACCCATCATGCTGCTTAGCTGATCTTGCAGGCAGCTGTTGGGAGGTTGACATGGGATTATGAGACTATGAATCCCAATGAGGCTATATTTCTGAGTGTTTAGAATTTTTTTTTAATTTTCCTGGCCCTTCAGAAATTTGAGAGCATCACATTTGTACTTTATGTGTAATTAGAAGTTTACTTCTCACCAACCAGTTCATGAAGAAGTACTCTGAGGCTTAGTATTATTTATTAATTACAAACTTTTAAAAACAGGCTTATTATTGACTAGCTCTTACAACTTAAATTAATCAATTTTTATTATTGCACAAGGCTTATGGCTTGCTACCTCATATCTTGCTTCTCTGCTGGATGCTGGCATCTCCCAGACTCTGCCTTCTTTTTCCCTTTATCTTTGCTTGGATTTCCTGCCTGACTCCATTCTGCTTGGATATTGGGCAAATCAGATTCTTTATTAATCATAGGTAATAAAACATAGAGCATACAGAAAAATATCTAACATCAATTTTGTGCCTTATTTTATATTCTCTTGAAAAATAAGGCCTATTAAAAGAATAGCACTGTGGTTAAAAAAGCACTTACTCTTCTTGAAGAGGACCTGAGTTTGATGCCAAGCACCCACTCTGGGAAGCTAGTAACTGCCAATAAGTTCAGCTACCAAAGAGAGCTAATGTCTAGTTGGACATGTAGACCTGAACTTGATCTCTGGAATGGATGTAAGAAAGCCAATCAAGATAATATGTGCTTGTCCTGGTACTGAGGAGATGGAGACAGGGGGATCACTGGGACTTAGTTTACTGGCTAGATGACATAGCCTATTTACTGATATTCAAATCAATGAAGGCTTCTGTCTCAACAAACATGATGGAATAATGGATAATTTTTGCCCCCCTAGCTTCCACATTTTGTGCACACATGTGTATGTGAGCACACAAACAAAATAAAAGAGATCTTTTCCTCTGGCAGCTCATCTGTCTTCCCTGTAGAAACCAAGATACAAACCAACGTCTTTGGCTAAAAATTTTATAGCAGTGTCTTTTTTAATTGTTTGTTGCTGCAGCAAAATTCTATGGAGGAAATGTTTGATTTGTTATACAGATTCCAGTCCATTGTAATAGAAAGTCAGGAAAAGAGCTTAATTCAGGAAGCTGGAGGTAAGAACTGAAGAACAGGCCAGGGAGAAACACTGCTTTATGGCTTGCCCCCAGTCTCCTATTTCGCAACCTTTCTTATACTGCCTAGGACCACCAGCTTATGGATGGTACTAAGGTACCACCCACAATGGTCTGACTGTCTTGTATCAATTAGCAGTAATAGCCCCACAGACATCCATTTATTCTATTCAGATAGCTGTGGTTCCATATGACTCAAGGTTAATAGCTAGTTTACAGCTAGAGCTAAACTGTGAAGAGAAGCAAGTGACAGAAACCCACTCTGTGGCGATTCTTTGAAGGGGCATGGTGAATCCTGGCATATGAGGAGGAGGAAGGTTTGGTATGCAAGCAAGGACTCAGAAGCCCCCAATTCTCGTGTCTGCCCTTCCTTCTTTATGGCCACTATGATGGTATATATGCTCCATCACTCCCTATCAGTTCAGATTTCTATAAATGACAGATATCGCTTGTCAGAGTAACTGGTTCTTATCTAATATTTAAGAAAGCATTAACTCTGTTTAGTTATATTCATCAGACACTTGAACCTCGTGTCCTTATTGTTTATTTCTCCTTGCTGTGGTCTATTGGTCTTTTGATTGCATTCACGTTTCTGAAGAAATTCCTTTCTCAAATTTCTCCTCTAGAGTTCCCAAAATGTTTAGTGTTCTTTCTCAAACACAAACAAATGACGTTATTAATATTATTATTGTTGTTGTTGTTGTTGTTATTGCCAAGGTCTCACTCTATTGCAGTGGCTTGCCTGGAGCATATTACATAGGCCAAGCTGCATTTGAAGTTACAGAGACATGACTGTCTTTGCCTCTTGGGTGCTGGGATTAAAGACCTGTGTCATCCCAGCCCACTAAACAGTTTACTATGACTTGCTTGAGAGTAAGTTACATACAGAATGGCCATTTCTCTTTTTTATTGAATTTATTTATTTATTGTTTATTATTATCATTAAAAATTTCCACCTCCTTCCCTCCTCCCATTTCCGTTGCCATCCCCCATCCCCCTCCCACTCCCTCTCCAGTCCAAAGAGCAGTCAAGGTCCTTTGTCTTGTGGGAAGACCAAGGTCCTCCCCTCTCCATCCAGGTCTAGGAAGGTGAGCATCCAAACAGACTAGGCTCCCAGAAAGCCAGTACTTGCAGTAGGACATGAGGACAATGAGGGCTGACTGAGAAACCAAGGACAATCCTAGTGCTATTTCTCTTTAGATACTTTAAAGACATTGTGAGATGATAATTATCCCCCACACGCTCTTATTTTAGAACCATCATCCACAATAGATGGTTCTGTTTGTTGAGGTTGTGGAATTATTGGGAGGTGGATTCTTGCTGGAGGAAATATATTATTAGGGTGCACATTAAGAGTTTTTAAACTGCCCCCACTACCTTCTTTCCCTCTACTTCCTGACTGCCAGGCCTGCCAGCTTGCTCAGGACCATGCCTTCCTTTCTACTACTGTGAGGAAAAACAAACCCATTTCCCCTAAGTCACTTTCTGCTGTGTATTTTATACTAACAACTCATCCACAGGATTTCCCTGGGGTTCTCAAGTGCACAAAGAGGCATTTCTACAAATTGTCGGAGGCCATGGTCAACAGACAACAATTGATGAAAAATCTTATGGGGAAAACACAGGGAGTGAGAGGATGGGGGGTGCTTTAAAAGGTTATGACTGAATACAACTCTAATATTAAACAATATCCTTTAATTCTGCTTGACAAACAACTCTAAGGAGAAGGATTTTCCATTGGTGAGCAGAGACTCAGATCTCACACAGTTTGACAAGCAGGTCCTCCTGTGACTTTAGGTATTGGAAGATCTCCTGCTGCACCTTGTGGGCAGTACCTACTCTATAGGCATTTCTGTGAAGGTAAGATGCCGGTGTTTAAGACGATTGCAGCTCAGGAGAGGAGATGTCAGGGTAAATGTCACTGAATTCTCTGGTTTCCTTTTGCCTAAAAAGCCCAGATTCTGCATTTCTTGAGTAAATGGCCCCATATGCATTTGGAATAATTGTTGTCCATGGTATTTGTCAGCATTTGTGTTGCTTTCACAGGACATAGAATCTTCTACTCACCTTATTCTGCCATCTTCTGTGGTATCATTCAGTTGAACACTTATGGAAATACATTTCTGAAAGGCTGTATGCCCACTTTAGTGCGAAGTCTAACCCTTCCCATATCTGGAGATGAGGAGTTATGTCCCCTGACAGATGCTTTCCTTTTATCTTTGGCAATGGATGATATTGCTGTGATGTTGAACATGGCAATTTCTTTTTCAGTTTGCGAGGGAAGGGAGTGATAGATATCCATGGATGATGATAAGGTGCAAAAAAAATCTAAGAAACTCAAGGAAGAGTCGAACCATGCAAACAGAGATAGTGAGCAGTGCACAACAGGGTTGTAAGTCAGGGATAGCCTTGATTTGCTACAGAATATCTGAGCCTGCACTTGAAACTCAGGCTGGGAGAAACATCAGTGTCTCTTTTCAGGGCTTCCCTAGGGCATAAACTGATGCCTTAGTTAGCTTCATTCTCTAGAGCCCACAATATCCCATTGTCTCATAGGAGATATTTCAGTTGCAAGTGATAAAATGAAATTCAAACTGGCTTTGGGGAAAGCTGAAGTTTAGTTAAAGCAGAAATTCATCTAAATATCAAAAGACAGTGAGTAAAATTCAGGTGCAGTTGGATTGGGTAATCAAGAAATCTTGACCAGGATCCTGGTTATGCTTGCTACTTTTTATTACTGAACATACTCTGGACACAATGTTAGGATGTTTTCCCTGGCTGTCTTAAGGTCATGTGCCTTTTCACAAAGCCTAATGTGGTCAGGTGAGGTCAACTCTAACAAAACCAGTAAGCCATATGATGTCTGGTCTAGCTAAATTGGGAAGGTAGAACATACAGTGTCCAACAATTAGCCACAGAAAGAGAGGAAAAGCCACACATGCCTTCATTTGGAGGACAATCTCAAGGAGAACTAAAAGGTGAGGGGCAGGAAGATCCTTGTGGCAGATGGGGTATACAGGTGCTTATTTGTAGTCAGTACTCTCTGTCCTTTTGTGATACTGTTTTCTTAATTTGAACACCATAGGAATTCTGTAATTACTGTGCTGTGAAATTTCCAAAAATGAACAATCACTTTCTGAATAAATCTCAAGCTAACACTAACATACTGAGAAGAGAGTTTTTCTCAGTGATTAAGCAGCTGTATGTGTACAGGCCTGAGTTCAGACTGCAGAGAGCTTATTAAAAGCTGCCAAGGTGGTAGTGTATGCTTGTAATGTCACTGCTGGGGATGCAGAGACAGGCGGCTCTGGGACTGACTGGCCAAACTGCCTCTTCTATTCAGAAAATACTAGGTCCCTGTAAGTGATGCTTTCTAAATTAGCATGGTAGATGCTTTCTGAAGAATAATCACTGAAGTTGTCCTTTGGTCAACACACACACACACACATGCACACACACATATACACCCTCCAAAAGCCTCCAAATAACACCCCAAACCACATAACTGTAGATGTACATATGCTAATTAATTAAAACACTTGGCATCATTTTTGTGCCAAGTTGCAGTCATGTCTGCAAGAATAGAAGGGTGGACAGTGCCCCTTCCACGGGGAAATAATAGATTTTAGCTGTTGGGTGGCTTAATTATCTTCAGTGTGAGGCAGAACACTACCCAACTTTCTGGAATCTTCCAGTTTCCTGGGATATATCCCCTTTCAGTAACTCTATCTATTAACAGCTCCATAAGGTCTCAAAGAGTGCCCACTGATGCTGGCTGTTAAATATTTTGGAGCAGCTTTGGAGGGGTTGGGAAAAAAAAGCTTGCTCATCAGGTGTGTGGTGCACTGGGTGAAAAAGCCACAGGACCGTAAGCAGACCTGAGAGTGAGAGGGACAGCAGAATGTACTATATGAGTTGTACAGCAA
This sequence comes from Microtus oregoni, assembly GCF_018167655.1. Taxonomy (NCBI): domain Eukaryota; kingdom Metazoa; phylum Chordata; class Mammalia; order Rodentia; family Cricetidae; genus Microtus; species Microtus oregoni. The sequence continues at coordinate 32,493,735 of NW_024543067.1, forward strand.
GTGAACATGACAGGAGCTGTAATGGGAAGAAGTTGTTTCCTTTAAAACATGGAAAAAGACTTGTGAAGACAGACAGCCTAACTGGATGTCAACCTATAGAGAAAGAAAAATAGATTAATATTCATCACCATGTACAAACCTCATGTACAAATGCATTAAGGGCATCAATATTAATCTGACAACACTGAACTTGATAGAAGAGAAATTTTGAATGAGTCTGCAACACATGGGCACAGGAGACCACTTCCTGTGTAGAATTCCAGTGGCATAGACAAGAAGAAGAACAAGGAATAAATGGGACCTCCTGAAACTGAGAAGTTTCTGAAATACAAAGGACACTGTCCATGTGTTCCTGGATTTGTCTATGAATCTTGACTTCTGTGAACTATCCACAGGTGCCAGTGGTCTTTGGTCAGTGGTGAAGAATTCCGGTGCCCTTCCTCAGTGGGAAGTTTCTGAAAGCCATTTGGGTCCTGATTATTGCTCTTATCTGCCTTCTTTCTTATCCTGTGTTACACTTGGCACCTCACCATTCAGAGACCCTTACTTCTGTATGCTTAGGTCATGGGATAAAAAGAGAACCAGGATCTGTCCTGTTGATGCCTATAATCCCCCACACTTAGGAAACTGTGGGAGGAGGATTGTCACAAGATTAAGGGAACCCTGGGCTATGAATAGAGGGAAGGAGGGAGAGAGAGAGGGAAGGAATGAAGGAGAGAGGGAGACAGAGGGAAGGAGGAAAGAAAGAAGGAAGGGAGAGAGAACCCTTCTCTGGGTTTGTTTCTTTAAAACATTGCAAAGCTATTTATGCTTTTGTTATTTTCTGGTTTCAGAAGAAACCTCTGAGTCACACAGGTACGTAGGTTGGTAGATTGCTTGCAGAAAAGCATGAGGATGTGAGTGAAATCCCTCAAAGACTTTTTTAAAGCCACGAAAGGCAACATACATGCATAGTCACAGACGTGAAGACAGACAAATCCTTGGGTCTAACTGGTCAGTCAAACTTGTTGAATCATGGAGTTTTAGGTTCTGTGAGAGACTTTTTCTCAAAAACAGACAAACCAAAAACAAAGGTCCATGGCAGCAGAGGACAACACCTGAAGCTGTCCTCTGTCCTCTCTGTACTCTCATACACATATGCATTGCAACTGCAATGATATTAAACTGTTGCCAAAAATTTCTTCAATAATACTGTGACGATAAGGTCAGCCTCAATGGCCAAGAGTTTTAATCTCCAGTTCTAAAGGTGAAGAGTCAACACAAAAAGCAGTCTAATTGCCACCTGTTTCAGAGCATCCATAGGAAGGACTTGCCTCAAAGACCTGGAAGGGCAAAGTTTGTCCACTGCTACCAAAAGCCCACTAGAGGCTCAAAGTCACAGCCACTGGAAAGATTTCCAAAGAGATTTTGGCTTAGTTCTCTCATCCCAGGCATTCAATCTGTTGCATATTTACTCTGTCTGTAAATATTTCCACCAATGTGTTTCCTCCCACTCTCTCTGTGTTTCACTGTCTACCTCTGTTTATCTGTCTCTCTTTAATTGTGCGAATGCACGCACATGCATGCATGCCCATGATATACATACAAACACTCTAAGTCTGGCTAGATTGTGAGCTACCTGGTGACCTCATTGTCTCCACATTTCAAGTTGTAGGATGCCAACTATGAGCAATCCTACCCACTTCCTTACATGGGCTCTGTGATGTAGGAGGGTCTTCTATCTATCTGTTGCTTTCATTTGGTAAATTAATAAAGAAAACTGCTTCGCCTGATAGCTCAGAACATAGGTAGGCAGGGAAGAAAGAAGAGAATGCTGGGATGAAGGCAATGAAGCAGATGCCAGAGCTCTCCTCTCTGAAATGGAAGCCATGTTGAATCTTCCCATAAGCCACTACTTCTTGGAGGTACACACATTAATATAAATGGTTTAATCAAAGTAAGAGACTTTGTCAAAAAGATGCTTAATATAATGGGCTAGACAATGTTTAAATGAATATAGTTTCCCCGTAATTATTCTGGAGCTAAGCTAGCTGTGTGGGACCTGGGCAGGACACAAAGCAGGCCTGCTCACAGCTCCATATACAGCTCAGGTGATTAAATTAGATCTCCTCAGCCCACTTAGGGCTCTTTTGTGACCAAGCACAAAAATTCTGCAAGGATGGGAGAACAATCTCATAGTTACTGGATTCTGCCCAAAACACAGACTTAAACTGAGCCTAGGAACAGAAAGAAATGGCCCCTGTCCCCCTACATCTGCTCTGCTGTTGTAATAGGAGCAGCGGAGCTGCATCCCCAGCACCCCAGCAGCCTGCTTGGCTTATGCCTCAAAATAATTACACAGACACTGTATTCTTTTAAACACTGCTTGGCCCATTTCTATCTAGCTTCTTCTAGGATAATTCTCACATATTAATTTAGCCCATTTCTATTCATCTGTGTAGCCCATGAGGTGGCTTACCAGGGAGATTCTAGCCTATGTCCATCCTGGGTCGGAGCTTCATCGCGTGCGTCTGCCCAGGAGAGGGGAGCATGGCGTCTCTGCTCCAGAGAGCAGAGCTGTTGAGTCTGAGCTCACTTACTCTTCCTCCCAGCATTCTGTTCTGTTTACTCCTCCCACCTATGTTTTAACCTATGAGGCCAAGCAGTTTCTTTATTATAATTAACCAATGACCTTCCTCCATCATTTCCCCTTTTTCTGTTTAAACAAAAAAGGAAGGCTTTAACTTTAACATAGCAAAATTACATATAACAAAACAGTTATCAAGCAAGAATTACAGTTACAATATTTATATCTATTTTATCTTTTCTCATAACAATGGAAAACTATAACTATAACTATCTATCTATTCTTCAACTCCATCAAAGACTCCAGAAGAATACAATATTACCTAAGCAAACAAAAAGTAAGCAACTTTTAAAACTCTAGAAATGACAGAGACATCTCACTGCCTGTACAATCACCCAAAGTTCCTCTGTACCGTTGGGGCATACATCTTCGGCCTACAGGCCCATAGTTTCCAGCAGACATTTCCACAAAGCAGGAAATTTCAAAGGCAGTCACTATCTGCTTGTCCTGGAGAATGTCTTGCAGACTCATTCATGAATCAGGAACCCCAAAAGACCAACTCACCTTTAGGCAAGTTTAGTAGTCCTCTCTCTGCGGGTTCTCTGTGTCCAGTTTATGCAATAGTCCAGGCAAGAGCAGTTTCTTGCCCAAATGGCTATCAAACTCCATAAGGTGCCTCTTCTATGCCCATCTTCTTCTTGAAGTAGCTGGTGCTGCCAGGACCAGAGTGTCTCATTGTCATGAAAAGTCCTAAGTTATTAAAACATTTAATAGCATATTCCGTAGTCTTTCAAAGATATGAAGAATGCCTATCTGAAATATATCCATGCACATCTAGAAAATCTAACTAACATGACTACAACTTGACTATTATTAATGATTATCCATTAACAACCTATATGCACTACATTTTTAAATGAACTACACAATCACAATACCTTAATAGAGATCAAAAATACACATACATATAACAAAATTGACCTTAAATCTCTATCAATAAAGCAAAATCTATACTAATGCAAATTATTCATATCTATATTATATCTTCCTTTAAATGTAAAAGAACGTTTATAAACCATATTTGGGAACATGGGCGCAGTTTTTTCTCTCCAAACTGCTTCCTGCTGAATGGGGGCGTCGTTAATTAGGTCTTTCATGGTATAACCTGTGTGTTACTTTCATCTCAGTTGGCAGTTGAGCGAAGCAATTTTCTGAAGATGTTCACAGCAAGCCTTCAGGAGGGTGTGGTCCATCATACCATATCGGAATAGAAGAAATGAACAGGGTCTCATCCTCTGTGAAAACAAAATAAGAAACTCCTTTCCAAAGCATCATGTCCTTGGATCCAAATTTCAAAGTCAAGGCATTTTCAAAATATCTATGTTGGATTAGTTCAGTAGCATTTATAAATAAATATCTTTTAGCAGCTGTTGCTTTTTCCTCCCCACTCAAATAATTCAAAGAGAGCATAATAGCATACAGTATCAAGATTGTCTGTGTATTTTCCATCTTTGTGTGGCTTTATTTTAACCTCTATTTTGTTTATTTTTATTTTTTGCTTTTTGAGACAGGTTCTCTGTATCTTTGACCTAGAATAACTCTGTAGACCAGGCTGTCCTTGAACTCTCAGAGATCCACCTGACTCTTCCTCCCAGGCATTGGGATTAAAGGTGTAAGCTACTACACCTTGAACTCACAGAAATCTGTTTGTCCCGGCCTTCTAGGCACTGGGATTAAAGGCATGTGCTACCACACCTTGAAGTCACAGAGGTCAATCTCCCTCTGCCTCCCAAGTGTTGGGATTAAAGGTGTGTACTACCACACCCAACTACTCTCTTCCTTTTTTTTTGTTTTTTACTTTAAGAACTTCAACTTTTAGTCTGCATATATTTTTAACACACTGTAAACCATTTAGAAATTTTGTCTTTGAATCTCTCTTTACTGTATATCTCTCTTTTTCTGACCACATGAGTCTTTAATTTACCAAGCAATATCAGTAGGACTAAAGCCGTGGCTTTGCCAGCTAGATCCAGTCCATTCCTTAGCTTTCCAGCCTCATGGCTGAGCGTGCAGCACAGAAATTCTTTTCATCCAAGTTACATCCAAATCTGACACGCAGAACACTGCACAGTCTAAAAACACGTTTCTGTATGGCAGCAGGAATCCGCCATGCTCTCCCACCTGCCTAAGCCTGATTAGTCTCTCTGCCCAGGTGCAGGCGGGGAGCACTGAGCCATCAGCATGGTCTTAGAGCACTCTCTTTCCAATCTCAAGTGGGAACACAAACATCCAGTCCCATAAAAGCCACTGAAACGCTTTAAAGCCAGAGTTCACGCTGGCAGCACAGTCCCAAGAAGCTGCACTTTAAATTGACACAGCGTTTTTTCTGCTGCTGTTGCCGAATCAGGAAATCTCTCTACAGCACGCCACCAACAAACAGCAAAAATCTGTGTTAAACTCTCTCTCCCTTATTTTTAAGCCTTTTCGGGTTTTTTAAGTGGGTTTAGTCCATCACATCAGGCGCCACTCTGTTGTAATAGGAGTGGCGGGGCTGCATCCCCAGCACCCCAGCTGCCTGCTTGGCTTATGCCTCAAAATAATTACACAGACACTGTATTCTTTTAAACACTGCTTGGCCCATTTCTATCTAGCTTCTTCTAGGCTAATTCTCACATATTAATTTAGCCCATTTCTAATCATCTGTGTAGCCCATGAGGTGGCTTACCAGGGAGATTCTAGCCTACGTCCATCCTGGGTCGGAGCTTCATCGCGTGCGTCTGCCCAGGAGAGGGGAGCATGGCGTCTCTGCTCCAGAGAGCAGAGCTGTTGAGTCTGAGCTCACTTACTCTTCCTCCCAGCATTCTGTTCTGTTTACTCCTCCCACCTATGTTTTAACCTATGAGGCCAAGCAGTTTCTTTATTATAATTAACCAATGACCTTCCTCCATCACTCTGCCCCCAACACTTTCTACCTCTCACTTTGAGCAATGGTTAACTCATCAGTCCATATTCCAGGACACATCCCAGCAATGGGCATGTTACCCTTTAACAGTTGCAACCAATACTAATTGATTTCAAATCCCCTGAGAGTCAAAGTGGACAACTTATCTGGCTTCAAGTTAAACATGGCTGCCACACCCCACCCACATGTTTGAGAAGAGGCAAGTGGAGGTAATTATCAGAAAGAAAGAAAATCACAAAAGGAAATGTAATTATCACAACCTGGGAAGGCAGCCCTCATAGTGTCCAGCATGTTGAAATAATTGATTTAGAATTCCAAACCAGCTGCTTTCTCATTAGTGGAGGCAGATGTCATGCTCTCTGAGAGCCAAGAGGCAACACACAGCATTGACACCTTTTTGGTTCCCTCTCTGCTTGTGCAAACCTCTCTCCTTCTCAGGTAATTATCAATTCCTTTCTCACCAAAGCTCTATTGTACAAAAACAGCTCTTCTTTGTGAGGAAGAGGGAGGCAGGCAGGCTGTGACTCTATGAGTCATCTTCTAGAGCCACACCTATATGGACAGGCTATGGATGTATATTGTGCTAATTTCACCAGCAAATTTGGGGGCAGAACCCAGCCTGCAAAGGCCTAGCCATTACATATTGAATTCATCTTCCCTGCCCTCAAGAGATCAACTCTGAAGTGTTTCTCCTTCATATACCTGCAAAAAGAATAAATTCTCGTGACCAGAGGACATTGTCCTTAGCTATCCTAGCACATCACAGGGGCTCCTGGTCTCATGCTACACCAGCACATTCACAAATGCTCATAGGTTTTGGGTGTGAGCCAGGCCAGGAAACACCTCTGAGGGATATCCACTACAAACAAAAATATCTCATCAGGTAGTGGCTAGGGATGCAGCTCAATAGTAAGGCACTGGTCTAATTGTGCAGTATCTTGAGTTGAATAAACACCACACAAACATCTCCATGCATGTGATTACATTAAACCTTTCTTCCCTTCTATCTGTTGATGAACACCTAGGCTGATTCAATGCCCACCTTCTGAGCACTGAGACTCACGTGTTTATGCATGGCTGAAGATGGATCGCAAGGCTCCATTCATGCCAGACAAGGGCTCAACCAATTAACCAACAATGAGGATGAATAATTAAGGTGTCTCTTTATGATACTGATGCAGTACTGAGGGGTTGCCTATCTGGGTTGCTCTGGATTCTCTCATGGTCCATTAGCCCTTACTCACTGCAGTATCTCCACAAAAACTTGATGTTGCACATGTGAACATGGAAGTCCTTTCATGGCCCATGAGAGCCTTCATTGCTACAGTTGGCTGAGTCTGTCACCTTACAAACCTAATCCTTCAGCTTCTGCAAATGGAGTCAGTTCACTAATCCTTCAATGAATCCAAAGTCTGTGTCTCAATGGACCAGTGCCATCACCTTGGACTTCAACTAAGAAACACTATTTTTGGTAGTAAAATATATTCTGTCCTATCACTCTAGGTTGTGTTTTGATTTTTTGAGACAAGTGTCTCATGTACTCCTGGTTGGTCTCAAGCTTACTATGTTGCTGAGGATGAACTTAAATATCTATTTCTCCTGCCTCCACCACTTGAGTTCTGGAATTCTAGGTGTACACTGCTGCATGATTCACAGGCTTGGACAAGATGTCTCCTTTCTATCCTAAGAGAGACAGACATCATGAGTAATAGAAGTCCATCCTCGCCCCTACGCCCTATGCATCTCTGAGAGACAAGTGACCCAAAGTCAGACTTGTAATATTATTGAAATCTTTTAACCAGCATGAAAGTGTGAGGTTGGGCCTGTAGCAGCCTAACAAGAAATGTACAATTTTGGGCCCTGTTTATCTTTATCTTTTTAATCTTCTGTAGGAAACATGATAAATGGTTAGAAGAGAGTTAACGCTTAAAGAGAAACCATAATAACATTCACATTTATCTACTGCATATGTTATGCCAGATACTGGACTTGGTTGCTTTGTTCTCAAAAATATGTGTGTGTTTGTATTTGTGTTTAGATAGATAGATAGATAGATAGATAGATAGATAGATAGATAGATAGATAGAGAATGGATGGGCAGTGCTCACTGAGACCATAGAATGACATCCGATCCTCTGGTGATAGAGTTACAGATGTTTCTGAGCTGTCATTAGGGTGCTGAGACCCAACACACATTCTCTGCAAGAGCACCCAGTACTTTTAACCACTGTGACATCTCCTCTGCCCCTTTGCTAGATGTTTTAAATATAGGTTTTATTTATTCTGTATTATCATGTGTCTTTGGTTGGACCTTTTGTTTGAAATGAGGTCTCATACAGCCGAAATACACCTAGAACTTCATGTAGGATAGCCCTATGGAACACAGCATTTGACAAAACTTGACTGTTTCCAGAACATGTTCACTTATATTTGGTTCCAGAATAAAGCATCTTTTTTTCTCTTTGAACTTGATGTCAAAAGTGTGGTTCTGCATCAACACTTTGAAGTTCTGACTCTACAGAAAATACCTCCCAAGTGTGGGGCTGAAGAGACATGTGTGCTATCACTAGTTGGTGATGTGCTGAGCAGCAAAACCAGACATCATGAATGCCAGAGGTTCCCTCTTCCAACAGAGGCTTGTTCTCCAGCCATGTATTGTACCTCTTTGCTAAAACACTTTCTCCCATGAGACAGGGTCACCCCACTTCGCAGAACCATAGTACAAGTTCTGAGGTCAGAGCTGGTAAATTTTGTAGGACCCGTGTTAACTATTTTGTCCCCATGAGCTCAGCCAACAAAAGGACATGGAAGTCCATCTTTAAAATGGCTTGGTGGAAGCAGTGAGACGGGTGAGGAAAGTCAAAATGCAGGCTGTTTCAAACATAGTCATCTCAGCATGAGGTTATTCTGGTGGTTAGACCCGGGACTATCAGAACAGTTCTGACAGATTTATTAGCCTCCAGGTTTTCAGGGAATATTATTGGGAATAACATTTTTGAAAACTGTGATGATGGAAAGTGTTCCCTAACCCAAACCATTCAATGTGGACTCCCATCAGGAAAGTCACTTTGGATAGTGTGAGGCCTTTGCAATTTTTGTTTGGTTTTTCTACACAGCATTTCTCTGTAGCACTGGTGCCTGTCCTGGAACTAACTCTTGTTGACCATACTGGCCTCGAACTCACAGAGATCCACCTGCCTCTGCCTCCCATGTGCTGGGATTAAAAGCACGTGCCACCACACCTTGGCAACATTTCCATCTTTAAAATGGCTTGGTGGAAGCAGTGAGACGGCTGAGGAAGTCAAAATGCAGGCTGTCAAGGATGACTCCTTGAGTTGATATCCCATCTACAGGGCAGAAAGAGAAAACCAACCCCTGCAAGGCGTCCCTTAACCTCTGTGTGTGCACCAAGCCATAGGCACATGCACACATGCTACAAAAACAAGAAGCCTAAATGTGGGGAAGACCTTTGAAATGATACCTGAAGTTGACCTCTGACAGCCGCATGCATGCAGGCACCTGCAAGTACAATCCTACACACATGTATACCTATGTAAACATACACACACATACATACATACACCTCAGAATATATAAGCTGGTTGGAACAAAAAAACATGAGTTTTCCTGCTGCACCTTTATCATTTGAACACATAATAGAAACAGGGAGCACTCTCTACCCAATGGGAGGCTGTGTAGCCCACTCCTTCTCTTTCTGAAGATCCTCATCCCAATGCTCTCAGCTGAGGCAGAATTTATATTTCCCACCAGTCACAAATGGCAACATTCTTTTCTAAAATCCATATCAGTCTGCTGATACGCATCTATTAGGCACTTTATTTCTTGCAGTGAATCCCCTGAGGGTCTGGGGAAGACACAAGAGTTTCACTGTCTCCTGTTTAAGTTATCACCTTTCCCACGCAGGAAGAGAGCTTGTCAGCCATTGGTTCCTAACATCCTTGGTTTCCTTGTGGAAACTTAAGATATTTAAGAGAGAAGGGACACACTTTCATCTATAAAAGACCATGGAACCTCTTAGGGTAAGCTTGGCAAAAGTCAATTTGATGACAGTCCAGAGTAGGAGGGGAGTTCAAAGCCTGGAGTCACTGTCACAAACCTTTGCAGGGGCTGCATTCCCTGAGAAATTGGGGCACTCTTTTTTTAATAGAGTGGTCAGAGCTCTAAGATTCAAATCCCAGCCTGACTCCTACCTCAAAGTTGCCCTACATGGCGTCACATCAGTAAGGTGTGGAGTTCATGAGTCAAGCCCCAAGGGGTTTGAAATACTGCAGGAATTGATAGGCATCAAGCATCTGGGTGTACAATAAATGCTACTTCTTATCACATGCAAAGTTGTTGCCTAGTAGGTTGGGGTGATGGCTGTATCGTATAGTGTAAGCATCACAGGTCTGATCCCCCAGAAACCCCTGGTTTTGCTGGCTAAAGAGGCTGGCTTCACTGTCAATGGATGTATTTGGTTAAGAAGCTCTGCTTAAATGACTGAGGTTGGAGAATGACTGAGGTTGACTCCCAGCATTGATCTCTCTGCTGCTTAATGCATGTGTACACATACATGCATGTGAACATACACACATGCAGAAACATGCATACACAAATATACGCCATAAGTACACCACACACAAAATGAAAAAAACAAAAAGAAAAGCCAGTGCCTAAATCTCAGTTTGATCCCACAGTCCCTCAGAAAATGGTGGTTGCAGTCTTTTAGAACCTATTACAAAGGATTTCAAAGAATCGCTCTTCCCAGGCCATGATATCATGTGTCAGTATCTCATGCTTTCCCCCATCAAACACACTGGGACCTCTGCATAGAACACTTGCACAGGCCAGTCCTGGTTCCAGGTGACCCAAATAAACAGAAAAAAAGTTAGCTTGGTCACCACCTCATTAAACAGCCTTCAATCTAAGGGAAAAGTGCTCAAAGGGGCAATAAGCCAGCATTCTTCCACACCTTCCTGACATCAAACACAGACTTACAGTCACATTTCCTTCCGTGAACTTCCAGGAGAGAGGCAGGGAGAAAAACAGCAGATCTAAGGAAAGACCTGGCCATACTTCAATCCCTCAGGACCTCTCTGTTGTCTTTGGCAATGCCAAAACCTCATCCTTCCTCTTAACACATACTGAGAGCCCTGAGTTGTCAGGTACCATTTATAGTGGTGGGACTGGGAGATGACAATTGAGACATGTCTGTGGCCCTCAGGGAACTCATCTGTTATTACAAAGAGATGTCAGATGGAAAATTTTGCCCTAGATACTGTGAAATTATTAGAGTCAGAACAGGATTTAGCTGTAGCTGATACATAAATGCACCTGCCTAATTGATGGTGCTGGAAAGAACCAGATATAGGAGATGGCCAGTAACCCAGTTCCCTAAGAAATTCCTTGAGCACGTTTGCTAACCCCACACTATCCTGCACATATTTGTTTTAAGCTAGTGCTTCAGATGTTGAAAACCTCCAATGAGGTGTGCTTGACTAACACAGCCATGCTATTATAGATACCACCTACATTCTGGAGTGTTCTTCATCTGCAAGAGAAGCAAGAGGATTAAGGGAGAGCAGCAACATGCCTAGGTCTCTTTGGGGTATTACTCCTAGATGTTTTTGCAGTTTTTGCCTTCAACAAAATCTTAAAGACCCTACTGTCCACCAGTTTGGCCTCAGGGGGAGAAAAATCATCACTGAGTGAAACAGGATATTCTGCCCTCCCACACAGGCCCCTGGAGCAAACTTAAAAACACACTGGCCACTGATACCAGTTGTCAACTAGGTGCTTTTTGGGTCTGGCACAAACTTCTGGCCCTTCCCTCTTATGTAGGACAGATGAAGGAAGAGATATGCTTACTCCAAGACCAGACAAAACTCAGTAAAGCTCAGCAGAGAGACACTACCAAGGAAAAGCACTTCAGTTATTTCCATTGTAATGTCCCTGATACATTCTTTAGCGACAGCAGGACAGGTCCAAAGTGAAGAGTCAAATACTTGTCTCTCTGCTATACCAAAGAGCATATTTTTACATTTTACACTCCCTTAACTGTTGACTCCAATACAGACCCAATCTGTGTGTATTGTTTAAGTTATTCATTTCTTTAAAACTCCAGCAGCCATTCTGACAGGTGTAAGATGGTATCTTAAAGTTGTCTTGATTTGCATTTCCCTGATCGCTAAGGAAGTTGAGCATGACCTTAAGTGTCTTTTGGCCATTTGAAGTTCTTCTGTTGAGAATTCTCTATTCAGCTCAATGCCCCATTTTATAATTGGGTTGATTAGCCTTTTACGGTCTAGTTTCTTGAGATCTTTATATATTTTGGAAATCAGACCTTTGTCAGTTGTGGGGTTGGTGAAGATCTTCTCCCAGTCAGTGGGTTGCCTTTGTGTCTTAGCGACAGTGTCCTTTGCTTTACAGAAGCTTCTCAGTCTTATTAAGTCCCATTTATTCAATGAGGACCTTAATGTCTGTGCTGCTGGGGTTATAGGAAGTGGTCTCCTGTGCCCATGTGTTGTAGAGTACTTCCCACTTTCTCTTCTATCAGGTTCAGTGTGTTCGGACTGATATTGAGGTCTTTAATCCATTTGGACTTGAGTTTTGTGCATGGTGATAGATATGGATCTATTTTCATTTTCTACAGATTGACATCCAGTTTTGCCAGCACAATTTGTTGAAGATGCTTTATTTTTTCCATTGTATACTTTTAGCTCCTTTATCGAAAATCAGGTGTTCATAGGTTTGTGTGTTAAAGTCAGGGTCTTCTATTCGATTCCATTGGTCGACTTCTCCGTTCCTCCACAGCCTCTCCAGCAAAGGTTATCCTTGGTGTTTTTGACTTTAGCCATTCTGACAGGTGTAAGATGATATCTCAAAGTTGTTTTGATTTGCATTTCCCTGATTGCTAAGGAAGTTGAACACGACCTTAAGTGTCTTTTGGCCATTTGAACTTCTTCTGTTGAGAATTCTCTGTTCAGCTCAGTGCCCCATTTTATAATTGGGTTGATTAGCCTTTTACAGTCTAGTTTCTTGAGTTCTTTATATATTTTGGAGATCAGACCTTTGTCAGTTGCGGGGTTGGTGAAGATCTTCTCCCAGTCAGTGGGTTGCCTTTCTGTCTTAATGACAGTGTCCTTTGGCTTTACAGAAGCTTCTCAGTCTCAGGAGGTTCCATTTATTCAATGAGGGGAGGTGGGTGGTCCTTGGACTTCTCACAGGGCAGGGAACCCTGATCGCTCTTTGGGCTGATGAGGGAGGGGGAATTGTTTGGGGAAGGGGGAGGGAAATGGGAAGCGGTGGTGGGGAAGAGACAGAAATCTTTAATAAACAAATAAATTTAAAAAAATTTATTGTAAAAATAAAAATAAATAAAACTCCAGCAGCCCCTGTAGCAGAAGTACAGTGGATGCCACTTGCTAACTTTCTTGCAGCCTCATACTCAGCTAGCATTCATACACAGCACAGGACCACTTTCAAGGGAATGATGCTACCCACAGTGGACTGGGCTTGATTAACACTTGACTCACAGTCATGCTTACAGACGCACCTGATGAGGCAATTCCTCAACTGAGACTCTTATCTGCTTCTAAGTTGGGTCAGGTTTGCAGATAAAGCCAACTGTGATAGTGATGGTGAGTAACTTTGATAACATCAATACATTGGAAAAATATATATAAAATAAAACTTGTCAGGTTTTCATAAAGATTTACCTTTTATGGACATCAATTACTGCTCTGAAAAGTTGTTAGGAAACATATGGCAGAGGTTGACACTAGCCTTGCCACATATATCAAGTCCCTAGATACACCCCTACCTGGAACTCAATCTTCCATGTGTGTGACCTAGTTGAACTTGGCAGTTTGTTCAATTCATGCCAAATAAAGCTGATAGCTCCACCCACCATCTAATTACACTTATGTTAAATAAAAAAATGCATTTGGTATCACTGAATACCCAGAAAGCACATGTCTAGGAGACAATAAATGTATCCGTAGAAGGCATAGGTACCAACAACCAGATCTGCCTAGGTCTCTGTCCAGAGAAGGAGAGTAACAAGTATTCATCTCATAGAATGGGTGGGAAGGAAGTGCAGGTAAACAGCTCCTGGGAAATGCTGGAGGTATCTAGGTTTTACCTGGCTCACTCCAAGATTGCCCAGATATATGCAGAAGTGGTGCCAGGATGCTTATTTCTTAATTAGAGATGCCAAAGAATAAAAGGAACACATGCTCTAATTGATATTGGAAGTGTAATGAAGTTTACAGAAAAAAAAAAGATTGCGAATAGGGCAGAGTGTATGCCTGACCAATACGTGACACATCTCCAATACGAAATATAACAATAACCATACAAATTACCAGCAAAAAGAAGGACAGAATTAGTTAAAACAACAGCCAAACTACCTGACAATTTTTCTTAGCTGTATGGCTCCTGGCAATGGGGGAAAGAAGGAAATTTGTGCCCAGCAATATACTAAGAGTGGGGCTTTTTTTATATAGAATTTTTTTTGTGAAGCATTGTACATTGCAAGAGGAAAAGAAATGGCTTTAAATCTCTGAGTTTTTTTTTTATTGAGAAAAGGAAAAAAAGTATCTGCCTCCTCCCAGTCTCCCATTTCCCTCCCCCTCCTCCCACCCTTCTCCTCCTCCCCCTACTCCTCTCCCTCTCCCTCTCCAGTCCAAAGAGCAGTCAGGGTTCCCTGCCCTGTGGAAAGTCCAAGGTCCGCCCCCCTCCATCCATGTCTAGGAAGGTGAACATACAAACTGACTAGGCTCCCACAAAGCCAGAACATGAAGTAGGATCAAAACCCAGTGCCATTATCCTTGGCTTCTCATCAGCCCTCATTGTTCGCCATGTCCAGAGAGTCTGGTTTTATCCCATGCTTTTTCATTCACAGTCCAGCTGGCCTTGGTGAGCTCCCAATAGATCAGCTCCACTGCCTCAGTGGGTGGGTGCACCCCTCGTGGTCCTGACTTCCTTGTTCATCTTCTCCCTCCTTCCGCTCCTCATTGGGGCCTTGGGAGCTCAGTCCAGTGCTCCAGTGTGGGTTTCTGTCTCTATCTCCATCCATCACCAGATGAAGGTTCTATGGTGATATGCAAGATATTCGTCAGTATTGCTATAGGACAGGGTCATTTCAGGTTCCCTATCCTCAGCTGCCCAAGGGACTAACTGGGGACTCACCTTGGGCTCCTGGGAGCCACTCTAGGTTCAAGTCTCTTGCCAACCCTAAGGTGGCTCCCTTAACTAAGAATTGTGCTTCCGTGCCCCCCTATCTAACCTTCCTTTATCCCAATTCTCCTGTTTCCCCAAGTTTGCCCAATCCTCCCCTTCTCACTTTTCTCTCCCCATCTCCCCTTACCCCCATCCCACCCCACCCCCAAGATCCCAATTTTCTCCCCGGCAATTTTGTCTACGTCCCATAGCCAAGAGGATAACTATGTTTTTCCTTGGGTTCACCTTCTTATTTAGCTTCTTTAGGTTCACCAATTGTAGCCTCCGTGACCCTTATTTATGGCTAGAAACCAATTATGAGTGAGTACATCCCATGTTCATCTTTTTGGGTCTGGGTTACCTCACTCAGGATAGTGTTTTCTATTTCCATCCATTTGCATGCAAAATTCGAGAAGTCATTGTTTTTTACTGCAGCGTAGTACTCTAATGTGTAGATATTCCACACTTTCTTCATCCATTCTTCCATTGAAGGGCATCTAGGTTGTTTCCAGGTTCTGGCTATTATATTTTTCCCTTCTCTCCATGTTCTTTCAAATCAAATTGAAGGAGGCAGGTGTATTTCGTTATCTATGACTTGAAACAACAATGAAAATAATAGCTGCTCATTCCAGAAATCAACCTTGTTCTCTCAAATCCACCTCTCCCTTTCTGTTACACCTGGAGTGTTCCCACTGCTTGAGGGTTGATGTCAACTAAAGTGTGTCTCCCCGAGGAGCCCTCTCAGAACACATTTGCCTTTCATTTAATCTACTTTGGAAGCCCAGCCACTTAGGGTGACTTTGATCACGCAGCCTACTGTGGTGGCACACACTGACCCAATAAAGCTGCTTCTGTGGGGCTTGCTGTCATTCCCCACTTAGCTTCAATGACCAGCTCCTCAAACAGCTCAGCAAGCTACAGAACATTTTATCCTTTTCTTTGTTATTCACCTCCTCACACCTTGTTCTTCCACAGAACAGTTTCTTCAGAAGCAGGATCCTTTCTTGGGGTTAAAAAGACTTTAAAATATTAAAATTTATTAGCCTTTCAAAGTTGCATTATTTTGAATCTATGTGATGCCTGTAGTTTGGGCATGTAATTATGGCAGCCTAAAGTTACAGGAGCCATCTTCAAGATGTGCATGAGTTTATATTTATCTCTCTCTGAGTAAAGAAGCTGCCCATCATGGGTGATAATAGTTTTCACTGGTTGATTCTGGAACCTACTGGCATAGAACATGTTGTGGTTTGAGTGAGAAATGTCCCCCATAAGCTCCCATATTTGAACACTTTATTCCCAGCAGGTGGTGCTTTTTGAAGAAGTTGCAAAACCTTTAGGAGGCAGAGAATTGCTGGAGGAAGTATGTCACTGAGGATAGGCTCTTAGAATCTACAGACTCACCTGACTTCCTGTTCTCTCTCTGCTTCCTAACTGTTGATGCAATGTGGCCAGCCAGCCTCACACTCATGTTGCTATGCCTTCTCTGTAGCTATTGAACCAATCCCTCTGAAATGGTGAGCCAAATTAAAGTTTCTCTCCCTTGAGTTGTTTTTGTCCTGATGCTTTTGCTTGCTTGTTTGTTTGTCATAATGCTTGGTCACAGCAACCGGAAAGAAACCATGACATTTTGCAAGTACAGACATGAAATAAACACAAAACCAACCCTCAGAAGGACAGATGTCCAAGGATTAAGACATATTTAAGATATTGAAATATCATTTCACTTCCATTCTCTCAAGACAATTGAAGATACTATTTAACAAAGGAAAAACAAATCATACAAGGTCACCTAAACAGTAGTGCCTCTTGCCAAGTAACACAGTTTTAATCGTGAGAACATGTGAATACACAGTACTGGAGAGAACCAGGACTTAAAAGAGATATATCCAAGTCCTAACCCTCACTGACAGGGATCATATTTTAAATAAATAACTTTGCAAATAGAAGCTCAAAATTCAGAAAAAAAAATGGGTCATCTCAAGTTAGGATGACCTTTAAATTCAATGGCAAACCCCTGTATCAAAAGGGTCACACAGAAAAACAGTAGTGAACTCACACAACAGGGCAGACATTGAGAGAAGAGATACAAACTGAGGAATGTCAAGAGCCACCTGTCATAGGACTTCTTGAGGAAATAGGGTCCCCACCAACACATTAATTCCAGATCCTGTTCTCAGTAACAGAATAAATATCAACCTCTTTCAAGTGCCTGGTTTAATAATAAATTTTTAAACCAGCTCTTGGAATTAATGCTTTGGATAAAGGAATGGTTTGGGAAGTCCTTCTGTCTATGTTTGCTTTTATTGGTTAATGAATAAAGTTGTTTCCAGCCAGTAGCTTAGCAGAATAGGTCTAGGTGGGAAAAGTAAATAATGCTGGGAGAAAGAAGGTAGAGTCATTGTGAAGCCACATAGACAACACCCAGGAAACAGCCTTCTCTGGAGCCGCCAGAAGTATGTTGGTAAAACATGAACTAGTGGTGATAGAGTTAAATGCAGATGGGTTAGTTTAGAATGAGAGAGGAATCTAGAAATATGGTTGAGCTATTGGCCAAACAATGTTGCAAATAATATAGGGTTTATTTGATTATTTTAAGTCAAGGTGGTTGGGAAACTAATGAGTGGTGTCCACTAACAAAGGGTTTTGAAGATTCATTGACTATCCTAATATGGATTGTCTGGGTGAACCCTATGTTGTGTGAACAAATTGACTATTCACCCAAGGTATGGAACTAACTATAGGCCAAGTCTAACGAAGTGAACCAATGAATTTTATTGGCGTTATTTACAGGGATATGGGTGAAAGAGCACTTTCAGGAGGAGAAATGACTCAATGACAGTTGGTTTACCAAAGCCCATCCCAGCATGGATAATTGTTCAGTAAATTTGAGAACCTGGAACTCACTGTGCAGCCTTTAGGCAGTTCAGTGAATTGAAGAGTGTTGTTTTTTTTTTTTTATCTCGTGGCTCAGTTGATCTGATCCTCTTATAAGCATCTCTATTTGTCTGTGGTGATTGCTCAGTTATATATTTACTGCCAATATATTGTTTGGAGAAAGGGGCCTAGTGAATCTGCT
This sequence comes from Microtus oregoni, assembly GCF_018167655.1. Taxonomy (NCBI): domain Eukaryota; kingdom Metazoa; phylum Chordata; class Mammalia; order Rodentia; family Cricetidae; genus Microtus; species Microtus oregoni. The sequence continues at coordinate 32,511,561 of NW_024543067.1, forward strand.
CAGGTTCAAAGAATCTCTATAGCTACTTTGAGTTGTTTACTTTCTATCTTAAGGAGTTTCCCTGCAGGATAGAGTCTACCAATCAAGACTCCATGTTGGCATGAAAGATCTTTATATGGGGAGGTGGAAGGGTCAGAGTCAGATAAGAAGATGCAATTATGGATGCACAAAGGAGAGAGAGAAGAGGAGAGGGAGTATGAGGGAACTACTGTGTAGGCTTTCAAAATGGAGGAGGGGACCTGAGCTAAGAAGGTGGGTGACTTTTATGTCTAAAAGAATCAGGAATGGATTCTACCACCATCTTTGAGAAGGATGACAGCCCCAACATCCTATAGATTCCTGCCTATAGAATAAGACAACAAATTTATATTTTCAGTCCCTGTTACAGTTACCATCGAAACAGATGTTATAACCTTAACACGCTTCAGGTGTGGCTATTGTTTAATGTTGCTAAACTGCTGAGAATGTTAATTCTCTATTAAAACTCTCTTTGGGTCAGTACCCTTAGCTATAAGTAGAAACCGACTTGGCACCTTGAAGAACAGCTAATCAACCCTCCATTTGTGCCTGGAGCAGGAACTGTCTGTCAGTCAAGCTGCCCCTTCTCACTACATTCCATAGTCAAAGAGGAGAATGAGCTCGGGATGCAGAGATAAGTCCAGCCACAGCTGTTTCCAAAGTCACTACTCCATCTCCAAGCAACTAGCACAAGCATTGGAAGCTTCTCCTAGGAGAGAGCCAGCCAGAGTGTGACACTGATGTCCTTTTCCCCTGGAGTTATCCTCACCAGGGACAGAAGGAGGCATGTTTCCCTAGAGTCTCAGCAAGAAGTCTCACTGATGTAATAAAAGGCTTATGACTGACCCTTGGGGAAGCATTATAACTAACAGAGTTGGGAGCTAATGCATCTTGCAGGAAGTGATTATGTCAATCTATACAGGCACATCTGCCTCTCTTCTGATCATATGAACAGGATGCCTGCTGGTTTGGGAAGCATCTCATCTGGGATTGATACCAGGGCATCAACATGACCTCTTTGCTAGTCTTCTTCCCCAGAGTGTCTCTATCTCAGGTTTGGTGGGATGAACCACTTACAGGAATAACAGAAAAATAGCAAGAGCATCCAGCTTGAGGGATAACATACATGGCCAAAATTCTATAGGCAGCAACATGGAAACAGATGAAGAATTCTGAGCATCAAAGGAAGCTGATGACCTAATACCAAAGCTAAGGCATGTAACACCATGAGGAGTTGTAGAGTTCCAGAGAGTAAATTCAGTTACATTCTTTAGGAAGCTAAGACTGCAAAAGACGCCTTTCATAATCAGAAAGTTTAAAACTGAGACTATGCCAAATAAGAGGCTGTGAGGAGACAAAGCTGGTCACTGAGCAATGAAGAACCCCAAACCCCAATCCCAGAAAGATGCTGAGAGCATTTTTAAAGGTTAATGTGCCATAAATCCTGGCTGCCAGAGCTAAGGAGCTGGAATTCCATTTCAATTCCAAGTAATGAATTGGAGATGCCTTGAGCATCTACAATGATGCACCTCTGTCTTGTATCTGCAGCAATATTTCCTTGCCTTAAGCATCTATAGCAATGCATCCCTGCCTTGATCATCTGCAGCCATGCCCCTCTAAAATGATCATTTACAGAAATTAATATCTGGCTTTAAGAGCAATATACTACTGTGATAGGTCAACCATTGCATGCTTCCTTTGGATGTACATTTTTATGTAATTACCCCCTAAATTTGATAATGAAACCTGAGCGCAAATAGATTGCACAGTTGCCAGTTTACCCATCCTGGGATAAAACAGTAGCCCTCTGGACCCATCCACCAAGAGACTTGAGGAGAGGAGGCAAATGCATTCACCTTTGAATGTCTCTCATCTTGATCTCCCCAACACTTCTTTTAAAGTTATACCATTCCCTTTTCTGATCCAGAATATTTGCTCATAGCTTAATATTTTTTTACCAACTGTCTTGTTCTTCAGACATGGCTAGTCAGTAAGGTGCTATCCATACAAATAAGAGAACATAAATTTAATCCCATCAAACATGTGTAAAAGTCTGGGCATTACAGATATGCACCCATCACTCAGTGCTGAGCAGACGGCCACACCTGGGTCTCTGGACTCACTGGTTGGACAAGGGGAATTGGCCAGCTCAAGGTTCAAAGAGATGATGTGTCTTCAACATGACAGAGTGTAACTAAGTAAGACACACAGGGTTAACTCTGGCCTCTGCATGCATGCATACACATTTCCATAAAAATTACACTCATCCTTTTAAACAACTGTCTTTTGAATTTCTAAATATACACATTTCTGTGTAGGAGCTTTGAGCTTTATTTTGACTGCTCTTTGGCATATCTCGCACAATGACAGGCATGTCTCAGACTCCTCCAGTAGAGACAATGGAAGCTGTGTTTCCTATTTGAAGACACATGTAAAAGAAATCCCTCCTTGGCAAAGTATGTATATCAAAGGCTACTGTGGTTGGAGGAAATAACTAAAACCCTCTTCAGAAGAGAGTGCCCAAAGTGTAAGCCTCCTCAATTAGTGAATTAACTTCATTTAGAAGGGGCTATATAAGACATGATAGAGGTGTGACCTGAAGGCCTGAACTGTTCTGGTTGTGGAATAAATCTGAATCCCCAGTGTAAATTAGCATAAATTATATGGCTCATTTACTAAAGGGTTTGTATTGGTGGTCTCCTTGGAGCATTAAGAAAATCTGAGGCTTCTTTGTTTCTCAAGTTATGTCTCAGGATGCCTTCAGCATTGAGGATGTTCGTGACACCCTTGTTCTGATGTTGTAAGTATGAGGTCCCTTTGGGCAATTACAGAATGTCTGAGTTCACCAGATCCTCAAGGGAAGGTGTGTCAATCTTCTTTTGAACACAGGGTAATGGCTGAAGCTTTTGTTGTTGACAGGTTATTAGTTTACTGGTAAAAGCTGTGAGTTACTTTGGCTCTAGACAGAAAAGGTTGAGGCCAACTGGGACATTGGGGAAGATCTGAAACCTTCAGTTCTGAAGAAGTGGTCAGAAGCTCCCTTCATCCATACATCTCTTTGGAAAATCTCTTATAATGTCATGGTAAGTCTATAGCCTGCTTGAGAATTAGTGGCGTTCATTCTGCATCCTGGTTCAGAAGAGATGTGCCAGAGCACCCAGTGAGTACATGAAAATATTTTGAGGTCCACTTCAGTTACTGGGGAAAAGGATGAGTCCTCCTGGGCCTGAAAGAATAATTCTGAGGCCTATTTGTCAGAAAAAAAAAATGGAGAACTCCTGTACAGAATTAGAATATAGCATCCAAAGACAAATAGGGAATTTTGAGTACAAAATTTTCTGTCTTGAGAGACAGAAAGTCTTATGATATTTTGGGGAATGCAGAAAGGTCAATGACTCTTGCGGGAAGCATGAGATATCAAGAGTCAATTGAGAAATTATAGAAGCCTGAACATTTTTCTGATCAAATCTTCATGGGAATTTAGAATATCAATGTTGTGCAGGGCAGGAAACAGTGTGATCAATCTACAACACACTAGGCGGGAATTCTCAGCTAGATTCTAGACCAATTCAGCTAACTCCTTTTGATTCTGTTATTATTTTATTTTCTTTATTTCTGATGATCAAGTTAAGGCACAGATACTGGGTGTTCGGCAATGCTAGATGTTATAACGCTCTAGAACTTTAGGCACCTGGGTTGTTTTATTTTTGGACAAAGACTTTGACGTCAGAAGATTTGAATAAGGAATACTCTGAACCTCTTAAACAGAGGGAATTGATCTTCCACCCTAGTAATTCAAACAATATTAGTCAGAAGAAGCACATGTTATTCTCAATGGGTAATAGATTTTATATCATGTTCTATGTAGAAACTGTGACCTATTAATAGTCAGATGCAAAACATCTGCCTTTTTTATACTCAGATGGACCAATCTGATGACTTAATGTGCATCTGAGATAGCCAGAAATGGAAGTCAAAGGTTTAACAGGCATTTGATGATAAAGAAAGGTTATAAACTCCTGTTGTTAATCTGTGCCACAGAGTAGGAAAATATGAGGCTGGCCGGTAAACAAGACTATATAAATGTGGCATGATAAGAAAGAGTAGGACCCACAATCACCCTTGAAATGAGCATCATTAGAACTTCAGTTTGACAAGCTTGTAAGGTTTGAATCCTCCATGGGCAGAAGGATTATGTTTGTGTCTTCCTGGAGCAGAATTTGAAGTTCTAACCCAGTCTACATTAGAGGGCATATTTCAGAAATCCCTTTGGTCACAAGGAGCAAATCTGAGGCTTAGTGCTTTAGATGGGTAATTCTTGAGGCTCTAACTTTCAGATTGAAACATTCTGAATCTGCCTTGGTCATATTGATATGTTCTGATGCCTTCTTGAGGTGGGAGGTAAGAACTTAGACTGTTTTTTGTGAGTCCCGTTAACTTTTATTCTGACAGGATCCTCATCATAAGCATTTAGTAAACGCAGGTCTAAATGCAGAAGCAAAAATTCCAAAATATTCAGGCATCTGAGAAATTTATTTGGTTGAACACATTTCACTGATTTAAAAAGAAGCTCTTCAAAGCTGGAGAGGTCGTTCAGTGGTTAAGAGCACTGCCTGATTTTCTTAATGTCCTGAGTTCAATTCCCAGTAACTACATGGTGGTTTACAATCATCTGTCATGAGATCTGGTGCTTTCTTCTGCCCTGCAGACATACAGGCAGGCATAATACTACTTTTTTTGCAGTGGGATCTTGTTGGAGACTGCATGGGACTGAAGTTGATTATCTATGGCCTTCTAAAACAGAATGGTTATGTATGGGGATCCCATGTTCATATTAAAAGGTTGTGTATCTGCCTTGGTAAGAGACAGAAGGTCTCAGGTCACTAGTTCATGTCTGAAAATTCCTTGGACAACAAAGAATGATGTGGCACTCCCTTTTGCAATTGGGGATTATATGAGTCCCCATTGTACAGTAATTGATCCCCTGCTCCCATCTCTGGCACCAGTGGAAAGATTCCTACCCTCTTGGATAGAAAGTGTGTGTTTAAAATCCTGCGTTGTAGAAACAGAATGTCTGACAACATTGCTTTTGGGCCATGAGAAAATCTTGACACTATCAATGGGAATGTCTCCATCTGGAGATGAACTAAAGCTTTCTTGTGATTCAGTGGAGGATTTGATGACTCTTGAGTATAGTGTGAATGCCTGAATCTTGTTCTGGTAGAAGTGAAACTAAAGCTGAAGTCGCATGAGGAGATGAAGAATGTCTTTATGAGAGGGAATAGTTGCTATCTTTTTCTGTAGAAGTGGACACTTCTATGCTCTCTTTTGGAGTAACATTTGGTTTCTTGTCCCTTTTGGCAGATGAAGCATGTCTAAATCCTCTTTGTGACAAAGAGAGATGCTTACAGCCCCCATGTTCTGTTTGTTAGAGCCTGTTCCAGTTTAGTCTTGATAGGTCTTGAATGTCTATGGCTGCCTTGGGGTGAAGCAAAACATTTCCCATTATTCTCATGAGATCGTGATGACCTGAAGCCTCCCTTAGTGAATGAAGGTTCTATGCACTCTTGAGGAGTAGCTTTTGGGTTCTGGTTGCTTTTGGAGGATGAATGCTTGGACTCTGTTTTGGACAAAGAGCATATTAGGCAGCCCTCATGTTCTGAATGGGAAACATGAACAACTTCTTTGTTAGAGGGGACTTGTTCCAATTTGATTTGGGTAGATTTGGAATATCTAGGAATTCCTTGGGAAGACGGAGAAAATCTGAGGCCCTCCTCATAAGATTGTCAGGATCTCCAAACTCCCTTTGCAGAAGTAGTAGTGAGGCTCTCTTTGGGCTCGGTTTTAAGCCTTGCAGCAACTTTGTTAGAAACCAAATCTCTGCCCCGTTTTTGTGAGAATGGTGAAATTTCTACTAGCCTTCATCTTCTGTTGAGACAGATTTGAGGCATGATTCTTTAGAAGCAAGTTTTAATTTTGTTTTATTTTTGATTACAAATGTTTGGAGCCACCTTGTCAAGAGAGAGAATATCTTTGATATTTTGTAGGAGGGGAACTAGATCTGAATTTCAGTTCTGATGATACTTGGTGTGAGACACTCCTTGGCAGAGTAGAGATAAAACGTGAGTCCTTTCTGATATATATGGAAGATGTGAGCCTACTTTTGTCAGAAGTGAATGGTCTTAAGGCATCAAGTTTTAAAAGTAAATATCTGATATTTCATTTACAAAATGGAGCATTCTTCACTATTTTTGGTAGAATTGGAACATCTATAGTTTTTATTGGGATAAGAGTAATATCAGGCAGTCTCCATGAGAAGGAATAGGAAGGAATCTGTTATGTGCACAAGTGGACATTCCCAAAGACTCCATTGAAAAGAAAGTTCCCACTTATTCTTGGGTAGATGGTATAGGTTCTAGAAGCCCTTGGGATGATGTGGGATTTCCAAAAATATCATAAAGACGTGTTGAGCGCTTCAGATACTTGTGGTCATATACTGAAGGGCCTAGAGTTTTTTTTTTCAGAATTCCAGTGACTCAGATCCTCTACAATGGGTGGTAAAGTTTCTAGAGCACCTGACACAGGTTCTGAGTTCTTACAAACCTCTTTTGCTGTTGGCAAAGTTTCTGAGGTCTCTGGGGTAAGGGAAGGTTGCAGAGTCTGCACTGAAGGAGGTTGATATTCTAAGGAATCTAGGGAAGTTGTTGAAGTTTCTGTAACCTTATTGTAAGAAGAGAGTATTTCTAGAAAACTTTAGATAAATGATGGAGTTTCAAGTGTCCTCTAATCAGAGTAAGAAGTCCAAGCATTCCTGGATCAGATGATGACTGGCCTAAAGGCTCATGGTTCAAAGAAGGGCCTGAAGCCTCTTGGATGACAAAGAATTATCTGGAGACTCTTGAGCAGATGGTGAATATCCAAGTGATTCCTATTCTGATATAGACAGTTCCAGAGCCTCTTGGGAATGCAATGAATTTCCTGTATAGCCTTGCGGAGAGGGTGAATCTCCTTGTACACCTGAAGATATTTCCTGACAACCTTGTGCTGAGGGGGAGAATGACCCAGTCCCTACTATAACTGAACAAGTGATACTGAGATCACCAACAAATTCCTACAAAGCTCTGGGATATTCTCCATCTGACTTATCTCAAATGGGGCCTGATAGAATTTCATTAGTAGACGAAAGTTTAAAACAAGTGTCTTCATGTGAAATGTGACTTTATAAAACCACTGCAGCAAAACTGTCCAGGAAATGCATTGTCTACACAAGGGACTTTAGGACTGTCCATATCAGCACAAGAATTTCTTGGACACTCACCATCTGTTCATGGTTCTACAGATGCTTCCTTGTCACTTGAAGATGCTTCAGAAACTTGTTTGGAACAAGAGCATCCAGTGCAGTCCTTATCATTAACATTATCTGATAGGAGATCTTGGGCTATCTGAATATTTGCAGGGGACACTAGAAACACCACCATCTAATCATAGCACTCTAGAAATACCATCTTCTACCAAAAGGATTTTAGAAACTTCATCACCTTCTCAAAATTCTCTAGCACATCTGCGTCCTTTGGTTCAGATTCTAAAACAGACTCCCCTTATGCCAGAGACATCAGAACCTTTGTCATCTACCAAAGAGACTTATAATATATCAGACTCTTCCCCAAGAACTTTAGAAATTTTTCCATCTACCCCACAATCTCTGGAAATTTCATTCTCTGCCAAAGTACTGTGGGACCATCTGTATCTGAGAAAGAAATTTTAGAACCATCAGTATCTCTGGAGGAATCCCTGAAAACTTCTCCTGCTGACCAAGCATCTATGTGTTTCACTCCACCTACATCTTGGACAGGGTCACTCCCCCTCTCAGAACAAGGTTGTCAGGACATATCTTTAGGTATGCATGGAAATTCACCATCTCAGCAAGCCTAAGCAGGAAATTTACTGAATTCACAAGTGGCTCCGAGATTGTCTATATCAGCAGATACACATTCAATTAATTTTTCTGGGTCTTGACATACTTCCTTCTCACTGATCAAAAAATGAAGAAGACTTTAGCCATTCTGACAGGTGTAAGATGATATCTCAAAGTTGTTTTGATTTGAATTTCCCTGATTGCTAAGGAAGTTGAGCATGACCTTAAGTGTCTTTTGGCCATTTGAACTTCTTCTGTTGAAAATTCTCTGTTCAGTTCAGTGCCCCATTTTTTAATTGGGTTAATTAGCATTTTAAAGTCTAGTTTCTTGAGTTCTCTATATATTTTGGAGATCAGACCTTTGTCTGTTGCGGGGTTGGTGAAGATCTTCTCCCAGTCAGTAGGTTGCCTTTGTGTCTTAGTGACAGTGTCCTTTGCTTTACAGAAGCTTCTCAGTTTTAGTAGGTCCCATTTATTCAATGTTGCCCTTAATGTCTGTGCTTCTGGGGTTATACATAGGAAGCGATCTCCTGTGCCCATCTGTTGTAGGGTATTTCCCACTTTCTCTTCTATCAGGTTCAGTGTGTTCGGGCTGATATTGAGGTCTTTAATCCATTTGGACTTGAGTTTTGTGCACGGTGATAGGCCTTGGGCAGCTGAGGATAGGGAACCTGAAATGACCCTATCCTATATTAATACTGACGAATATCTTGCATATCACCATAGAACCTTCATCTGGTGATGGATGGAGATAGAGACAGAAACCCACACTGGAGCACTGGACTGAGCTCCCAAGGCCCCAATGAGGAGCGGAAGGAGGGAGAAGATGAGCAAGGAAGTCAGGACCACGAGGGGTGCACCCACCCACTGAGACAGTGGGGCTGATCTATTGGGAGCTCACCAAGGCCAGCTGGACTGTGACTGAAAAAGCATGGGATAAAACTGGACTCTCTGAACATGGCGAACAATGAGGGCTGATGAGACGCAAAGGACAATGGCATGGGGTTTTGATCCTGCTTAATGTGCTGGCTTGGTGGGAGCCTAGCCAGTTTGGATGTTCACCTTCCTAGATATGGACGGAGGGGGGAGGACCTAGGACTTACCACAGGGCAGAAAACCCTGACTGCTCTTTGGACTGGAGAGGGAGGGGGAAAGGAGTGGGGGAAGGGGAAGAAGGGTGGGAGGAGGGGGGGAAGGGTGGGAGGAGGGGGAGGGAAATGGGAGGCTGGGAGGAGGTGGAAACTTGTTTTTTTTTCTCCTTTTCTCAATAAAAAAAAAAATTTAAAAAAATGTCTGAAGCAGATGGATCTGTTTGTTGAACCCTGTGGGAAAACTTCCAATATCCAAGTGGTCCCATAGAATGAAACAAAGCATCCTAGAATGTCTTGCATAGGTTTAGAGTAACAAAATGTTCCTTCTTCAGACAGGGAAGGTTTCAAAAGGCATGGGAAAGAATGAAAAGAACTCAAGTTTTTCTGGGAATATATTGAAAGTTCCTGAGGCCTGTCAGAAACCCCATATCATCTGGTTGTTTTAGAAGTTTTGCATACATCTGGTGCAGATGATGAATATCTTGGGGTATCCCAGCGAGTTAGCAAAGGTTCTACAGAACCTTGTGCTGTGATAGAAATTCTTGGAGACTCTGGAACAGATTTCAAAGTTTCTAACAACTTTTTGGCATGCTGGCTATATCCCTGAGACACTGGGGTAGATGATGAATATGCTACTGTACTCTGTGCAGAAGTGAACTGTGATAATATATGTGGTATATGTGAGGAAGTTCCTGAGAACCCTTGAGCTGGGGGAAGATGTCCTAGACTCCTTTGTGCAGATGTGCACAGACTCTTGTGTAAATAGACAGGAAGCCACAGTTTCTTGAGCACATTGACAAGTTGTTTAACTCCCCTGGCAAAAGGAGTAAAGTCCCAGAGTCTCCTGAGGACAAGGTTCATATACTGAGCTTCCTACATGAGATGGAGAAATTTCAAATGTCTCTCTTATATGTGACATTGCCCATAATAACTATATGTATTATGGACCTTTTCTTGGATATCTTCAGAAGATAACAAAGGCCCAAGAGTTCCTTTTGAAGATGCTGATGGACTCGGTGATCAGATACATTAACTTCTACAGGCAGATGAGCAGAGATTAGAAATGCTGGATCACTTGGGACATGTGATGAAAGTCTTCTAGGCATTTTATTAAATGGTGAAAACTATCTAGGAGGTGGGATAGATGGAGAGTTTACCGCAGGCTCTCTGACAGTAACCAAATGGCTGAGATTCATTTGGGCAGATTGAGATGATTCTAGATTACCAGAGAAACAATGTAAAGGATAAAGTTCTCCTTGAGGAAATGAAAAAAGTCACAGAGTTCCTTGTGCACACAAAGAAATTACTAGAGGTGATCCAAAATATAGAAAATGTTCAGGATATCCTGAACTTGCAGAAATTTGGAACATTTCCTGAAAAACAGGGCCAGTTATTTCAGTATCTCCAGGAGAGGACAAAGATCCTAGTGTGCTCTTTTCAGATTGGGAATATTCAGAAATCCTGGGAAAGATGGATGAGGCTGTAGAGAATTTTGCACAGACTGAGAAATTTTCTGAGGGTTTGGAATGAAGCAGGATGTTTCCTAGTTCCTTGATTATACAGCAATATCACTATCTTTCCTTGTGCAGACACAGAGAAGTCCAAAGACCCTTGAGGAAATAAAAGGTCCACAGGCCCTTCTGCACCCTGACACTCACAAAGAATTCTGACTAGATTGCAAAGATTCTAACAGTGTCTGGGTATTTTGAATAAACCTCAGACATTCTGTCCTTGATGCAAAAGGTCCTACTGTATGTTTTACAGATGTCAAATTTCCAATTGTGCCTTTGGCAGGTATGAGAATCTCCACAGTGCCCTGGGAAGCATAGGAAGACTCTAAGAGACCCTTGTGCAGATTTGGACATTTTCAGAGTTCCTTGAGATGATGGGCATGTTTCCACAGTCGTTTCACAAGAACAAGAAGATGGTGGAGTTGTTTATCTTGATGACAGGACACCCAGATGCCCTGGTACAGATGGAATGTTCCCCTAGACACTTGGGTAGATGGAGAATTTGTATATGGCCCTGGAACTGCTTTGCAAAGTGCAGAAAGTTGTGGAGTCTCTTCAGCAAATCATGCTAAATTCAGCATTTCCTCAGATGACATAACATGTTTCAGAGGCCCATGGGCAGGTTTCAAAGGTCTTAGATTCCCTTGGCCAGAAGGGAAAAAAATTCTGCAGATCCTTTGATAGAAATTAAAAATCATCTAGGCACTAGAGTTGGTTACAAAACTTCTATAATGCTTGTAGCAGACTGAGAATTTTCCACACTCTCTCACACATGAAAAATGCCCCAAGGTATTCTGGGAATATTGCAGTTGTCTCAAAACTTTTGAGGAATATACTGATGTTTTGAAGACCTTTGCATAAATGACAAAGAACTTGGGAGAGGCAATGTTACCTCTATATCTGTGGAGAGTTCTTTTTCCTTAGGCAATTTAGAAGATAGCAAAATTCCTAGAGACCATGGATTAGATAAAGAATTTCTCTGAGCACCTAGAGAAGATAATAAATGTTCTATGATCTCTAGAGAAGACAAAACTTTCCCTGAGGTTTCTGGCTAGATTTGTTGTGTCCTGTAGTCCTTGTAGTATGTTGGGTAGATGAAGAAAAAATTTTAGACTCTTGGAAAGAATTTACATATTTCAATGCCCTATTAGAAGGTGCCAGAGTCCCTACAATGCATTGTGTTGATATAGATAGTTTTAGAGACACTGGTTCAGATAGTGACGATCCTAGATTCTTGGGCAGATGCCAAAAATTCTACAGTTCCTTGTGTAGGTAAAGAAATAACCAGCAGTCTTTGAGCAGGCTGGAGAAACACTAAGTTCCTTATGGGCACATTGATTAGTCTCTAACTTAGAAGGTGGATGTCCTTCTGTGCTGTGTGCCTGTGTGGGCTTTATCATAGTGGGTTCTGTATAAGGAAAAGCATTTTCAGGAATTTGAGTAGTACGTGAAGGTTTCAGCATCACCTGCCCTGATGTGTTCACTTCCAGTTTCTGGTGAAGATGGTCAAAATTCATCTTCGTTTTTCAAAGATGGAGACTGAACTAGACTTGCTTGTGTTAGAGAGGAAAGTCCTTGAGTCATTGGTGTTGGTGGCAATGTGCCTGTAATCATTGGGACAAATGGAGACATTCGCAAATCATCTGGTATAGAAGACAGATGGCTATGTGTACACTGGTCAAACTTGTATAGTCCCAACTATTCTTGGGAAGATGCTTACTGTTGTATTGATCATTGGTTATATGGTGAAGAAGCTAGATTTCCCTGAGTAGATATGTAAAGTTGGTCATATAGAAAATGTGCTAGATCTTTGGATGTTGATAAAGAAGATTCATGGAATCTGGTGCCATGTTGGAAATGTCCTGTAGTTCCAGAAGGAAATCACCACGGCCCTATAGGCCCTAAGAAAAATGGTGATAAATCTGTGCAAAACAAGTTTCCTAGCTTACATTGGAAAGAAGCTGGTGGACCCAGAAGTAATGAGGAAGTTGCTGAATGTGCTACCATCCCTGATCTTGATGAGAAAGAACCCAGTGTACCTTGGAGAGACATAGAATTTTCCAAATGCCTTTGATTAGACAGGCAAGTTTGTTGATTCCATAGAGTAGTTTGGACAGGTTTACTAGCATCTCATGTGTTCATTTAAATATCTACCCTGCCATATCTGGAAAACACTGTTCCATTGTCATTGATCATGTTCTGTGGGATTTGGGCTATAAAACACATGAACAGACCCACTGCACACAGGATAAACATGTACATTGATGCACACTGGTGTGTAACATATACACATATGATGAATGAACCAAACTCCATAAAATCAGTTAACTAGGGAATCCATGATGCTAGTTGGAGTGTGGCAAAGACCCCAAAAACACATCAGACCCCCAAATACCAGTATAATATTGATGCCTGATTCGCATCATGTAAGGATCCTGCCATCCTGTAATGGGGCAATTTTTGGTTCCTTCATCTTCACAAAGTTGATTAACAGGTTGGAGGTGTCAAACTGCCAGTTAGGGTCCAGCATGTAGATCAGCTGTCCCAGGTCAGGTGATTTGGCTACAGTTTGGGTGAGAACTTATACCAGGGCATGCTGGTACATGCTCAACCCTTCTTCTCCTTGTCCTCATTGTCACTCTCCTGGGTGGGCCTGGAGCACAAAGAAGGCAAAATGGAATAAGCCTCCTCCTTAGTGGAAAACCTTGTCAATCCTCAATTTGGCCTGACTCTCAGAGGGAATGCAGCACATTTTATCCTACTAGGTGTCCTCATTCATTGGTTCACTCACTTTTCCAATGAATGATTGAATTCATCCAGTCTTCCATCTCTCTCTATCTCTCTCTCTCTCTCTCTCTCTCTCTCTCTCTTCTTCCTTCCCTTCTTCCATTTCCCCCTTTATCCTTTCAACAGCTTCCCCAAATAAATCTTCCATGTCTCTTCTGTTGTATAAACTTTCATTTGTAAAGAACTTGCCCTCTCAGGGGAGGATTTTTCTGACATCTCTGTGGATGGAGATCATATGAGGAAGATCAGATGAGCAACCATGACAACTCTTATGCTGTAGAGTTAGGTGGACCAGAGATTGATGGCTGACATTCCTGTGCAATGCGTCAGATGCCCATGAACTCTGCCCCTGGTGACAGACAGGCAGACATCACTGTGGTCACACATACTTAACTCATTCAGTGTTCACAGATCCTGTAGATTGAGTTTTAATTCTTGTCCTAATCTAATAAAGAAACCAAGATTAGGAGAAGAGAGGAGCCTGAATTAAGGCCTCAAAATGGGTCATTTGCAAAGGTAAGGTTACCTGCCTCCATGTATGCTGTCTCCCTTTCTTAGTCAAATCCATCCTTCCATAGAGTAGCTATAGGCGAACCAATGTCCAGCTAACAGCTAACCACAGGTTTGAACCCAACTGCCTTTGATTTCTGAAATAAGTGCTGTCCCCTTAAGGTCTCATAACAACACAGGAAGGTTTGTAAGAATGTCCCAGCAACACTTTAAAGCAATTCTCGGACCCCAAAGATGCAGCAAGTTATCTTTATTGGTAATAAAGATGGTTCTGGTGGGACAAAAGGATTTAGGATTAAAAACCAGATTGGTGTACTCACTATGATTTCATGTGATATGGCACACACAGACTTCTGGTTCTGAATACTTCATCCTCAGTGGGTTTTGGAGATTGTGGTGACCCAGAACGTAGCTGGAGGCTTTGGGGGCTGAAAGGACAAGCCTTGATATTTCAGAACATCCTTGTACTTGGTCCCCACTGTTTACTGATTTCCTTACAGAGAACGAGCAGCCTCCTACTCCTGCTGCCATGCCTTCCCCACATGAAAAGAGAAAGAACACCCTCCACACCCAGGTTGCTTGTATCACATATGAAGGCATAAGTCACAAACAATCTCCCACACCAGTTTAGAATTGTGATTAATAGAGTGATGATTTCTATTGCTGAGTAGTACTCTAATATGTATATATTCCATACTTTCTTCATCTATTCTTCCATTGAAGAGCATCTAGGTTGTTTCCAGGTTCTGGCTATCACAAACAATGCTGCTATGATCCTACTGCACGCACTGGCTTTGTGGGAGCCTAGGCAGTTTGGATGCTCAATTTACTAGACCTGGATGGAGGTGGGGGTTCCTTGGACTTCCCACAGGACAGGGAACCCTGATTGCTTTTCAGGCTGAGGGGGGGGGACTTAATTGGGGGAGGGGGAGGGAAATGGGAGGTGGTGGCGGGGAAGAGAGAGAAATCTTTAATAAATAAATAAATGAATAAAAAAATAGAATGATGATTTCTTTAAAGGGGAAAAACTTACAGATCACCATTTATGACAAAAAGCCCTCTGTGGGATCAGGAAAGGAGCCTAGTATCCGTAAGTGAAGCTGGAAGCAAGAGATCAAGCTGAAGGCAGATGTTGCTTTTTGAAAGAGAGAGAGACCACACCTCAATGGGCTGGTATCTCAGTGGCTATTAGCGGAAGGAGCTCATGCAACACACATATTTGGATATAGCAACAAAAAGTTACTAGTTTGTGAGAAAAAAAACTATTTTAGTTTATTTATTTCAGTCCTTCAGGATACATCACAGAGACAGGATCTGCTTCATGCATGAGAGTCACCGATGATTTCCCTTTAAGAAAAAAACCACCAAAAACTCCCAATAACATCATGAGCATTCAACAACATGTCCATGATTTCTTTGCCTTGCCTTTGATGGTGCAGTAAATGATGCTGCTAGTTAATCTGTGCAAGCAATGCAAATTTCCCTATAACTAAATAGACAGAATTGACAGGTTATCTTATACACATCAGGGAGTCACACTACGATGGAATGGGTTAATCATCACCAGTGTGACAGTGACATATTTAAGATCTTTCCTTTGTCTATAAATCTCTGAATTGTCAAAATGATATGTTGTCATACAGATTTCTTAGGGTTTTGTCCCACTGGTGGTTTCCTTGGATGTTTGCTTTGGAATGCTTACATAATTTTTGCCAGATCCAATCAGTTTTTGCCATGCACTCTCAGCTCCACATCATTGTGTTCCCCTTATGTTCTAGTCCAGGCATTTTAGACATCTTGTAACTGTTGCACGAGTATCTCATGTTCCACCTAAATGATTTGGGGTGTTATTTAGGCTGAGTTTTATCTTCCATCCGTGAGTTCATTGACTTTCCTTGGCCATAATTCCTGGGCCACTGAGCCTAACTCCTGGGGCTTTCCTCCAGTTACTTCTCCTTGCTGAGACAGCCTACACTCTCAGTACTACTGTGACAGTGTTTCTGTAGCAAATATTCTTCTCAAGATGAGAAGAAATTTCAATATTACAATCCATTTGTTTTATTGTGATTTAAATACACACACACAAGTTATTGCACATACACTGATGATATCTCAACTTAGGGGGCCATTCTGGGGATGTCAAGATCCTTATCTCTCAAGGGAGTGTTACAGAGGATACTCAGAGCCCATCAAGCCTCATGAGTTTCCTAATGAGAGAGTGTCCTGCTTTCTCCTCTCTAACCTCAGCTTGAAGGCATCAGGCCAAGAAAGGTCCATGGGCATGTTCACTGATCATGCCGGAAAGAAACCACGTTGCCACTGTGGTGTTGTTTGTAATGGTTAATCCCACGCATGATATTTTCCCCCAGGATCACCCTCACGAAGCCCTAGATGTTGAGTTGAGTAGAGCCTTCAGTAACAGAGGTCATACTTAGCATTTGAGGGACCCTAGACTCAGCCCCAGCACCAAGACCGTGTACTAAACAACACTAGCAGCAGTAATAAATTACCCCTGAGCCCTCCATGCCATTCGAAGACGGCGAGCACAGATCATGTTGTGTGAACAGCTAGTTGTTCGTACAAGAACACTGCAATATCACTGGCCACACACTAGCACAGAGACCACAGAACATGCTGTGTGATGAGCTAGTTGTAAAACAAGAGCACGCTGCGATGTCACTGGCCACACACTCTCTGAAGAGTAGACAAAAATTATACTTAGTCCTTATCTTAATTGACCTTTAAGATAGATAGTACACTCTTGTGAATGTTGGTTTGATTAGATCTTTATCCCTAGGTTTATGTTAATTAAATCCCTCTATGCTCCTGTTACCACATATTTTAAAAAATAAAAGTCATAATTTTAACCTTGCATATGCAAACCCTAAACCCTTGCTGCTATTATCTTAGGTGATGCCTGCCTTCTCCCGTTCACACTCCAATCATGTTGGTGCTGACCCTATCCACCCAACAAGTGGACTGACCAACAGAGTATGAATTCTTGTCTCAGTTATTAGGTCTAAACCTGATTGAAAGGAAGCCACAAAAAACCAAGAGCCTTTTCTAATTCTTCCTAAGCTGCAGCTGAAGTAGAGGCTCTTTTCCTTTCAGTCTAGTCTTCGGAGCATGTGACCGACCTGCCGTGGTTTCAGTGGGAAATGCCTGCCGTAGGCGCGTGTGTTCAGCTGCTTAGTTCACAGCAATTGGTGCTCTGTGAGAAACAAGCGGGACTGTTAGGGGGAGGAGCCTTAGGAAGGAAAGGGACTCTGGGAATGGAACTTCAGCTTTTCTAGCCTCGCCCACTTTCTATTGCTTCCTCTTCCTGCAGGCAGGTGACAGCCATGTGCCCTTCTCAATGCTGTCCCAGCCTTGATGGGCTGCACCCCTTCTCACACAGTGGGCTATCATGAGCCCCTTTCTCCCGAGGTGGCTTTGCTAGGTGTTCTGACATCCTTAGATCTTGTGAGTAAGGATAAAAAGTGGGCTGCAGAGCAGAGAGCTGGAAGGAAACCACATTGCTTAGGCCCCTAAATTTAGCAGTGGTGACAGCCAGCTCTTCAAACTCTGACCTTTTGGTTATGGGATGTCCTAGTCAGGGTTACTATTGCTATGACAAAAAAGCAAGTTGAGGGGAAAGGGGTTTATTTGGCCTTTACCTCCACCAGCCCAAGATAGCCCCACCCATAGTGGGCTGGACCCTCCCCATCAATCACTAATTAAGAAAATGCCTTCCAGCTGGACCTTAGGGAGGCCTTTTCTCAACTGAGGTTTCCTCTTTTCAGATAACTCTAGCTCGTGTCAAGTCAGCATAAAACTAGCTAGCGCAGGAGACCAGCAAGTTCCCATGTTAGAGGAGATGACTGTTTATGTCGCTTGATTAACCAGTGTGCTGTTTGCTAGGGCCTCCAGTAACAAAATAATACAATGAGGACTTCGGTGAAAGAAGCTGATTTTCTCACCACTGCAAAGTTCCAGAATCAAGATGTTGGCAGCCTTAGCTTCTCCTGGGAACTCTGAGCTGGGCTGACAAATGACCATCTACTTTCTGTGTCCTCACGCATGATTTTTTTTTGTGTGTATTGTCTCTCTTTTTGTGTAGAATTTTCCTCTTCCTATGGACAGCAATAAAATTGAATTCTCTCCTCACCCAAGTGGCTTGATTTTTGACTTAGGCCCTCTGCAAAGGTCTTACCCCAAGTGTTCTCATGGTCTAAGGTTGAGGCTTTCACCAGGAGATTTTGGTGGGACACAATCTGCTCATTTTAATGAGTAAAAAAAAAGAGTTAAGAAACATAAAAAGAGGAAATTATTAACAAAAGCAGTGAAGAAGTTACCACAGATTAAAAACTAAGCATTCCTAAATTAAGATGGCTCATCCAGGACTGAGAACGTAGGTAACTCAGTGGTGGAATGTCTCCATGGTTGCTGGAGGAAGGGGGAAAAATAGGGAAGGAGAGAGCGAAGAAAGTGTCTAAGTTTGTACAACAAAGCACTCACACTAAGGCACATCCATGTGAAGTTTCAAAACAGTAAGAACTTAGCCAAGCACAGAATGTGAAAAAGTAGGTTACTGCCCACTAATGAAACCAGAAGCTAAAAGACAGTGCAATAAATATTCCGGCATCTGGAGGAAGGTCTACAAATCCTCCAACATCTGAAGAGGAGTCTACAAAGCCTCTAGCATCTGGAGGGAGGTCTATAAATCTTCCAGCATCTGGAGGGAGGTCTACAAAGCCTCCAGCATCTGGAACAGGGGCTACAAAGCCTCCAGCATCTGGAACAGGGACTACAAAGCCTCCAGCATCTGGAACAGGGGCTACAAAGTCTTCAGCATCTGGAGGGAGGTCTACAAAGACTTCAGCATCTGAAGCAGGGGCTACAAAGTCGTCAGCATCTGGAGGGGAGAGGTCTACAATTGTAAATTCTTTACCCTAACAAATTATCACAAAAGTTGAACATATTTGAATATTCAAAACTCAGAATTGATCTTTTATATATACTTTTCAAGCTACTGGAGATGAAATTAAGGATGAGAGGGAACCAAGAATGAGAAAAATATAGATTCTAAAATACCAAAGTAGTGAGAAAATTCTGGATGACTGGACCTTCTGGTGCAGCATCAGAGAGAACAAAGAGCATTTAGAGGAAGCCTGACAAGTTCTAGCTGTCAAAAAAGAAAAAAGAAAGAAAAGAAAGAATAGAAAAGGAAAGGAGAGGAGAGGAGAGGAGAGGAAAGGAAAGGAAAGGAAAGGAAAGGAAAGGAAACAGCCAACCATGCCGGAACCTGCCAGGCTGCCTAGAAAAAACACTTGTGCCAGTCTGGCAAGCTGGGTGCCATTCCTGGAACCCATGTGAGGAGGAAGGAGAGAATCAACTCCATAAAATGGTCCTCTGACCTCCACACATGCACGTGGCATGCACGCCCACACACAAGAGTATGTTATTATCATCGTCGTGGT
The DNA here is from genome assembly GCF_018167655.1 of Microtus oregoni. Taxonomy (NCBI): domain Eukaryota; kingdom Metazoa; phylum Chordata; class Mammalia; order Rodentia; family Cricetidae; genus Microtus; species Microtus oregoni. Next base: position 32,530,852 of record NW_024543067.1, read on the forward strand.
CATCATTGTTGTCATCACTAATTTAAATGCCAGAATTAAAAGGGAATTTGAGACTGTGAGGAAACCCCCCCAAAAGAAAACATGATTATGGAACAAAAGCAGACCCTGCTAAATTCTTTTAAATGTTCTTTGGCAGCCTGCTCTTTCCTGAATGGAAATGGAGGAACGGTGGATCTTGGGGAAAGGGGAGGTGAGGAAGGTAACTGGGAAGAGTGGAAATAGGGGGGCTATGGTCAGAATGTATTGTATGAGAAAAAATAAACAAGAAGAAAAAAGAAAAAATGGAAAGTCCAAGATGAAATAAAAAACCAACAACATTGAAAATCAGTGTTCTTCAGCTCCTAGACCAATCCCCTAGCCAAAGCCAGAAGACCATTAGGATTTCAGAACATGTGAATGTCATCGTCCTTGACAATGTAGCAGTCCAAGTAACACTGGTGGGAGACAGAAAGCAAAACAGAGCACCTAGAGCAAGTCAAGATGAACAGGCTATCATCCCTCAAGATCAAAAAACAACTGCTGACTATTAATCAAGAAATGACTTGTTACTGTTTGTGGCAGCTGTGATAGTAAAGGTCTAAATTAAATAAGGATCTGTGCCCTGCTCATCTTGTCAAGTGGGTCCCCTATCTGTCTCAGTTTGCACGAGACCTAGGCGCCCCCTATTGGTCACATTTGGCGTGAATGCATTCCTCACACCCAGGAGTCTGGTGGGATTCATCTACAGAGCAGTCTTTTGGACACTGAGCTCCTGGTACTTCATGGAAACTAGAGGTGAAAAAGGCAACAAATATTCCAAATTCCTTTCGACTTAGCATTGGAAAGGAAACCAAATTAAAGTGGGGTGTGTGTGTGTGTGTGTGTGTGTGTGTATGTATGTGTGTTGGGGGCAGGGTGCGAGTATGCATATGAAGGTCAGAAGACAACCTCTGGTGTCTCCTTAGCAACCATCCACCTTTCTTGAAGCAGGAGCTCTTACTGGTCTGGAGCTTACCAGTTCAGCTAGGCGGTCTGACCCCTGACCATCAGGAATTCTCTTGCCTCTGCTCCCCAGTTCTGGGATTATTAGTAGACACAACACCCAACACACAACCTTAAGAAAAAAGAAAAACCAAAAACCATGCGCTCTAGGGATTGAACTCACATCCTCATTATTTCCCAGTCTCAAAGTAAAATTTTCAGCCACATATGAACGTTATTTTAGAAAGGCTGAGGAGACAGAATCACCTGGTCAGGAGGAGTAGCAGAATTGCAGATCAGTATTAAGGCCGTGGGACACAGGAAGCTGCGGGGACCCCTCGACACAGTGAACACGCTTAGAATCCCAAACAACAGGACGGCTGTGTCTGAAATCTTGCTTCTCCAGTGTTAATTCTGAAGGTGATCCAGAAGCTTTGATTGGTTTATGTCAGGTTTCTCAGAAACAAAGGGACTGATAGAATGTAGCACACATACACACACGTACAATAATAAATTGTAATTTTAAAAAATTGGTCATGGGAGTTATACCCCTGTATCCCTAGAACCCAAGAGTCTGGAGCAGGGGCACTGTGAGGACAAAATGAACTCATGGCAAGACCCCTTCTCAGAAAACAACAGAAGGCAATGAAAAGCAGGCAGGTGCTTTGGAGATAGCTCAGGACCTGAGTTGGGTTCCTAGAACTCATGTTTAAAAAGTCAGGTCTTGTGGCTTGTGCCTGTGGTCCCAGTAATGGGAAGGGAGAGACAGGTATAACACTGGGGTTAATAACTTAGGCTACTTGGTGGGCTCCAGTCAGAAAACGACCATGACAGGAAGGAAGGAAGGAAGGAAGGAAGGAAGGAAGGAAGGAAGGGAGGGAGGAAGGAGTGAAGGAAAGGGAGGAAGGAAGGGAGGAAGGAAGGAGGGAGGGAGGGAGAGAGGGAGGGAGGGAGGAAGGAGTGAAGGAAAGGGAGGAAGGAAGGGAGGAAGGAAGGAGGGAGGGAGGAAGGAAGGAAGGAAGAAAGAAAGAAAGGAAGGAAGGAAAAGGCTACAGAAGAATCAGCACTACAGGTGTTCCCTGACCACCACACACATGTGCATACATGTGCCCACATGAATAATGACAGGAAGATGACATGAAGGGCAGGATGGGAAGCCCATAGAGGTTCAGGAGTCCACTGGAAGAGAGCTGAGCTACGAACACCTACAGAATCTACCTGTGTACACTTCACAGAGCCTGGCCACATGCCTTGGTAAGGCTCGGGACCTAGTTAACTGGTTTGAAAGGTGGGGGTGAGAATCGACCTGAAAACATCTGTTAGGTCCAGGGTGTCCTCAGACAACAACGTCTAGACAATAGAGAGGAGAGGAAGAGAGGAGACTCACACGTGAGCAATGTGTGGAACTTGCCTGGAGAGAGCACTTATCGCATAAGCCTGGGCCCCAGCAGTCGGGGTTTAAGCCAAAGGCTGTACCTTCTCGCAAAGAAGGCTGGAAAAGGTGGTCAACTGTGTGGGAGAGGACGGCTCTTCCACTGCTGGAGCAAGTTCAGGCCATTGCCTCGCTTGCATTTTTGCTCTAACGTGTGTGCGTTTGTGTCCACAATCCCTTCGTTGGAGGAATACAGAGCCATCTATACTGACTCGAACACACCCTTCCTATTAGAGTCCCTCTGTCCCATATCAGACTCCTGCATGGCCTCTAGCTATCCCACAATCTAGCATTGATCTGACCCTTCTTTATGGTCTTGCTGAGCCTGCACATACCGGTAGCAGAGCACAAACCACTAAATACTTGTAAAGAGACAGGTTCTCTCTCTGAAGCCCATGCGGGCCCCAGATTTGTGATCTTCCCATCCCAGGACTCTTTTTACAAGATGCCGTGTAAGTACAAGCCAGAACACACTAAGATCTCATGACGTTTATGAGCCACCAGGATTGCTTGCCACAACATCTACTGTTTGGGTTTCTAGCAAATTGGGTGCTTTTAGCAGGGGTATGTACCTCCTGCCTCCCACAGTCCTCCCCATTCCCAGGATCACAGGCATCTTAACTCTAGCTGCTAAAGCACCTGTGTTTAGCTAAGAATAGTGGTCCACCATGGATGGAAAAGGAAAACCATGAGTCTGAAGTTATCCTGGGGCTATCTGCTAGTATCCTGAGAGGCTGACTTTGTACCCCACCTCAGACTGCCAGGTGAAATAACACATCTGCAGAGCCAGCAGGCATCTTCACTGGTCACACATGGGCACCCAATACCTGATACACAGCTTGGTCATTTGGCCAACAGGCATCTTCATGAAACACACACCAGTACCCACTCCCTGGGAGAGAGCTTTGTGTTTTAGCATCTTATTATCTATTCTAAATCTCTATCCCTTTGCCTTGACTCCTTTGAAAGCCCCTGCAAGGACCCAGGTCCTTTTTTGTCCTTCAACCCTTTCCCCATAGATCAACTGGGTGTTTTTTAAAGTGGTGCTGCTGAAACCAAGAAATCTTTACATTTACGGATATATAGTCTCCTTAGAGACTCAGGAGGTCCAGGTGTAGGTAGAGGAAAAGGTAGAGACAGCAATAGTAAATGAGGGGTAGTCCTGTGAAATAAGACCAAAGGCCCATCTAGTTGTCTTGGTTCAAGTAGTGTCCTGTGACCTGTCCCTATTGCTCTGTCCTGCCTAGTCCCACAGCCCTTCAGTCCCAAAAGAAACACACAGAGGCTTATATTAATTATAAACTGTTTGGCCTATTGGCTCAGGCTTACTATTAACTAACTCTTACAACTTAAACTAACCCATAATTTTTATCTATGTTTACCCATGTGGCTTGGTACCTTTTCTCCGTGCAGCGTTTTCATCTTGCTTCCTCTGCATCTAGGTGGCAACTGCAGACTGAGCTTTCCTATTCCCAGAATTCTCCTAGTCTGGTTGCCCTGCCTATACTTCCTGCCTGGCTACTGGCCAATCAGCCTTTTATCAAACCAATATGAGTGACAAATCTTTACAGGGTACAAGAGTATTATCCCACAGCACTTCCCCTTTTTTCCTTTCAAAACAAGAACTCTGAATCTAATCTCCTTTGTTTAGCTTTTTTCCTGGCCATTATCTACAACAACTTGTAACCAAAACTTTAAACAAAGACAAGCATCCATAATCCATCCTGATGATCAGGGGCACTGATAACCTTATGGAGACTTAAAGAAAAGTCTTAACTGGAGCATTCTGTGAGCCTGGATCATCTCAGCAGCAGTCTTGAAGCTGGTCTAGATGTAGAACTCAGAGGAAACTGCAGCAGAGGTGCTCTGAAACATTGGATCATTTGGGCTATCTGTTCCTATTAGAGATTTTTCAGAGAGTCTTCCTTGATCAAACATTTTTCTTAACCCAGAATGAATCCACAGCCTCTCATTTTCTGTGGAAACAAAAACAAACCTTTTCTCCAAATAACATATCTTTTGACTTAAATTTTGAAGTCAAGGCATTTTCAAAATATATATGTTGGATTAATCCAGCAGCATTTATGATCAAATGTCTTTTAGAAGCTGTTGTTCCTTCCTCAGCAGACAAACAATTCAAAGACAACACAATAACATACAGTATCCAGATTCTCTGTGCATTTTCCATCTTTGCATGCTTTTTTAATTCTATTTTTTATTTTATTTTTAATTTTTGGTGTTTTGAGACAGGCTTTCTCTGTGTATCTTTGGCTGTCCTGGAACTCATTCTGTAGACCAAGCTGCCCTTGGACTCACAGAGATCCACCTGCCTCTGCCTCCCAAGTGTTGGGATTAAAGATGTGTGCCACTACACCCAATTATTCTCTTTCTTTCTTTTTTAAAGGCCTTTATCCTTTCTCTCTCTCTCTCTCTCTCTCTCTCTCTCTCTCTCTCTCTCGCCTACATATATTTTTAAATACACTGTAAACCATTTAGAGGATTTTTGTGGTCTGAATCTGTGTTTACTGTATCTCTCTCCTTTTTTTTTTTTGATCACATGAGTCTTTAATCTGCTAAGTGATATGGATAGGATTAAAGCTGCGGCTTTGGTGGCTGGATCCATCCCACTCCTTGACTTTCTGAGAGTCTAGCTTCATGGTGGAGGTACTGGTGGGAGCAACAATTTTTACCACAACTCAGTGGAATTGCTGGCAACTGCTCATAAACACCATTTAAGTGTCTGGCAGTAGGATCCTTTAAAAGAGCCATGAAGCTTTTGCTGCTAACACTGAGTCAGGAAGCCTCTCTCTTTGTGTTTTTTGTTTGTTTGTTTTGTTTTGTTTTGTTTTTCTGTTTTTTTCAAGACAGGGTTTCACTGAAGCTTTGAAGCCTGCTCTGGAACTAGCTCTTTGTAGACCAGACTGTCCTCTAACATACAGAGATCTGCCTGCCTCTGCCTCCCAACTGCTGGGATTAAAGGCTTGCATCATCATTGCCCAACCAGGAAGCCTCTCTTAAAGGAACCATGCCTCTACTCACCTTTAGCAAACAGAGCCCACTGGAGACAGTGCTGCTACCAAGAAGCTGTGTTGACTTTGTTCTTTTGATTGTCTAGAATACTTTTTTTTCTTTTCTTTGTTATAAATTGATTGGCCCATTAGCTCAGGCTTCTTATTAACTCTTATAACTTATATTAGCCCATTATTCTTATCTATGTTAGCCACATGGCTCAGTACTTTTTTCAGCAAGGCAGTCACATCTTGCTTCTTCTGTGGATGGGCCAGGACTCCCGAGGAATGGGCTTCCTTCTTCCCAGAATTCTCCTGTCTTCTTGACCCACTTCTACTTCCTGCTGGTTGAAGATGCTGATAATCTTATAGGGGGACCTAAAGAAAATTTAGAATTATGATCAAGTCCTGACTGGAGTCTTGAATCTGATCTGGATGTAGAACTCAGACATCTGGGCCATTTGTTCTCAGATGGAGATTTCTCATGTGGTCTTCCTTGATCAAACCTGATTTTTCTTAGCCTGGAATGAATCCAAAGCCTCTCATTTCCTGTGGAAACAAAAGCAAAACCACTTCTCCAAAGTAACATACCTTTTGACTTCAATTTTGAAGTCAAGGTATTTTCAAAATACCTTTTTCAGTGAGGCAGTCACATCTTGCTTTTTCTGTAGATGGGCCAGGACTCCCGAGGTACTTTTTTTTTTTAAGCTTTCTCGGGCTTTATATGGAAATTCTTGCCAAATGTTTGGGTGCCATTTATAGAAGGAAGTTTCTGTCCCACCTGGTCCTTTTGTTTTTTTGAAAACTCTGTTTCTTTTATTTTTATTTTTAATTTTTGGTTTTTTTTTGAGACAATTTCTCTGTGCCTTTGGTTGTCCTGAATCTCACTCAGTAGACCAGGCTGGCCTTGAACTCCATTTTTGTCTCCACTGCCCAACAAACACTTCCAGAGGAAAGCCAGTGATTGAATGCAAATCCTGTCTGCAGCTCCAACCCAGTCCAGACATCAAGTAGCTGTGAGCAACCAAGCAAAATCATGATTGACAGGTACAAATAAGTGCCACAGGTACAGATGGACTCAATTTGGAGAAAGTATATTCCAGAACTCTGGGATGTTTGAGAAAATCATAACTTTGCTACACTAAGGTAGATTCTCATAGAGGCCTTGCAAACTCATTTCTTTTGCTAGAATCATGATCTCTGAGAATGACACACCAAGCAACCATGGAGCTGTGTGATGGCAAAAAGGAGACACTCCAATGTGTTGATTTGTTATTTTATCCCCAGCTCTATGCTAAATATTTTATCAGTATTTGTTGTAGGGAGATCACTTGTTTCCCAGTCACCTGGCAGATCAGACCTAAAATAATTACACAGAAGCTATATTGTTTAAATCACTGCTTGGCCCATTAGCTCTAGCTTCTTATTGGATAGCTCTTACATATTAATTTAACCCATTTCTAGTAATCTGTGCATCACCACGATGCTGTGGCTTACCCAGTAAAGTTCCGGCATCTGTGTCCAGTGGGGCTACATGTCTTCCTTCTGACTCCACCTTCTTCCTCCTCGCATTCAGTTTAGTTTTCCCTGCCTAGCTAAGTTCTGCCCTGCTTAGGCCCAAAGCAGTTTCTTTATTCATTAATGGTAATCACAGCATACAGAGGTAAATCCCACATCAAGTATTGTCTCATGTATTACTCTACAAAGCAAGTAGCTACCTCACAGATGAGGAAACTTGGGCTCAAGAGATTCAGTTAACTTTGCAAAAGTCAGCAAACCCAACTTTTAGACTTAATCCAGATGCCAGTGTCAGTTCTTGACCACTCTCCAGTGGCCATCAAGGTTTATTGCTAAGATACTACTTCCATGGATCATAGCAGATATTGCTCATTTATCAAAAGCAAGAAGATTGTGTTTGTAGTCAAATGCATTTGGAATGCTCTGGATTGAAGTAAAGTTGATTAGGTTTCTCTATTGCAAGATTTATGAGAACCACTCCTCTCTCTCTCTCTCTCTCTCTCTCTCTCTCTCTCTCTCTCTCTCTGTGTGTGTGGGGGGGGGGGTGCGGTGTAATGTACATACCTCAGAGCAAGTTCGGAAGTCAGAGGACAACACATAAGAGTCATTTATCTTCTCCCTCCATGTGGAGTCTGGAGAATGAAACTCAGGTCACCAGACTTGACCAAAAGCCCCTTTATCCACTGAGCCATGGCACTGGCCCTTGTCAGACCTTTATAAACCATTGTGTCCTGCTAATCTTCAGGAAGAGAGGAACCATGCATGATTCCTGAGTCTCATTTGACCATATAACTTTGATCTCCTGGGACATCTTTTATGGTATTAATGGGTTCTAGGGCACAAACTACTTCATGACTCATGATGACAAGGTGTACCTGCCAACCAGAGGGAATGGTGAGTGGACCTGAGTATAGAGCCCTCAGCCTATATCAAAATAAACACCTGGAAGCTTTGCTGTAGCTGTGGGAATCAGGAGGGACTGTCCACCTTCATATCAAAAGTCTTTCTAGTCGCTCCAGCCAAAACATCTGAAAAGCTGTGGACAGAAGCTTTAGCTATTTGCAGAGAGGCACCCACAAGCTTCCAATTTTCATTTGTAAACTCAGGGATTTTGCACAGCCAACAACCCCCATAGCCATCCAGGCCCCTGTTGGTCCATTTCTTCAAACTAAAAAAAGTAGAGGGCACATCTTGATGAAGAGACAGAGTCACTGGAACTGGCAAAGCTTTGAAAGCTACCTTCTCCACCACATGGCTGCAGCCTAGACACTGTAATTCTTCTGGGACAGAGAAATGACTCCTGGGAGTTGTCCTCTAACTTCCACACTCACTCTGTGACATGTAACACAACACACAACACACACACACACACACACGAGAGGATGGAACAGGGCAAAGAGCATTAGAGACTGACATTGGCTACCCAACTCACTGCCAAAGGTTGCTGGCCACCAACAGACACCAAGAAGAATTTTTATTCTGCTCCTCCAGCATCCAGCCACCATCTCCATGTGAACCTTCCAGCCTCCAGAATCATAGAGAACAAATGCCTGCTGTTCCCAGCCTCCCAGCTACCCATCGCTGTCTGCTGTAGCGGCCTAGGACCCCCATACACAATTCTTTCTGTGCTGAAGATGGCTGCTGCCTTGTTAAGAAGTGGATTGTTCAACCAAGCCATTGACCCATTCAAGTTACAGATGCTGGCTAGCCCTGGCAGCTGAGCAGCTCCCTCTATATCCACTTAGCTCCCCACCTACACAGAACCAACCAGAAGAACCCAGCACCTTGCCATACACGCAGCACTGTGCTGGAGCCTGATGTTTTCTTGCCTGCCCTAATCCTTCACTTAGGGAAGGGGCTTCCTTAGGATGGGCAGCTCACCAATGAGAATGGCATCCTCTGGGCCAAATTCCACTTCCAGAGTGGGAGGGAAGAAATTAAACTTTAAGGTTTTCCCTGTTTGGAAGGCCTCTTGTAAAGTGCTGGACTTGAAAAAGAGGTGAAGGTGCTCTATATAAATCTGCTGCTTTCTGTTTTTCTTTTGGTGAGTAAAAGAAACCCACTCTTAAAGACACCAAAGCGAAACCACTCTGTAGCCAATAAAGTGGTAGAAGGGGACGTGAGAAGACCTTGGGTGGAACTCAGCTCGTAAACAGGCAAGGTTCAGCTACCGTGTTCTGCAAAGGGCTTTGTAGGTACAGCACCAATGTTTTAAATTATGAGGCTAACCGCAAAGCGATCCACAATTTCACCACTGAAGTGTTGATTGCCAGAGAGCCAAGCTCACTGGAAACAAGCAGAGACAGTAGACTCCCAAAGCTGGCTTTCTTCACTGTTACCACTTTGAATTACCACACTGTGCAAAGCAGAAGTCCTACAGGAAAGCAGGGGTGGAGATACTCTCGGCTCCGGAACGGAGGGTTTAAGACAGGAGACTCTCAAGTCTTTCCCACCCAGACATGAGGCAGCAAGGGCTATGATTAGTGCTCCCAGGATTGTGTCTTCTAGGTTTCAGAGCTCTCCCACTCAGACATGAGGCAGCAAGGGCCGTAGTTAGCACATCTGGGACTCCATGTCGTCTAGGTTTCTTCCACTCCTGACTCTCTCATGGGAAGCCACAGAGCAGAGCTAGCCAGTATTCTTTTCTCAACACATATTCCAGATACTTTTAATTGTTTTACTATCAGTAGACACCGGCATTGATCTAATATGAAACACTTTATTGGAAATATGAAGGAAATCTACCATGTGTCTTTCTAGTCTCTTTATACTGTGCAATAATACATATGAATTTGTTTTAAAATAGTTTTACCAAACCATCTAAGAATCACCAGAGTTCCAGGTCCTGGAAATGCTCTTGCGTGACTTGACACTTCATGGTTCAAAGGCTCCTTGACAAACTGCCACTTATAACTCCTCCCAACTAAATGGGCAAGAAATAATTTTGTAAGAAGTACCATCAGGAACAGGGAAGATTAAGGCAGCCTAAGTAGCTTTAGAAAATTTGGGAGGTTGTGTTTGACTTTGAAAAGTTGAGAGATGATGATGGAGAGATGGCTCAGTAGATGATGTTCTGGCTGTGTAAGCATGAGCACCCAAGTTCAGATTCCCAGCATCAAGGTGAGAGCAGGGTATGCGGTCCTAACATGGGGAAGCACAGATAGAGATAACCTGGGGTCCCACTGTGGCCCAGCTCTAATCCCAGCACCAGGGAGATGGAGAATGCCTGAGGCTTAGCATCCAACCAGTCTAGGTGAATAGACCTGGCAAGAAATCCTAGCTCAGTCGGGTGGTAGTGGCACACACCTTTAGTAGCAGCAGAGGCAGGTGACAGGTGGATCCCTGTGAGTTTGAGGCCAGCTTGGTCTACAGAACAAGTTCCAGGTCACCCAGGGCTACACAGAGAAACCCTCAAAAAACAAAAGAAAGAAAGGAAGAAAGGAAGAAAGAAAGAAAGAAAGGAAGGAAGGAAGGAAGGAAGAAGGAAGGAAGGAAAAAGAAAAAGAAATCTCTCAACAAGAAGTTCGAGGGTATCCAGGGATTTCTTGTGAACCTACAGACAGTAGGCATGCATGTGCTGTGCATACACTTACATACATAAAATAAAAAAGAAATCTTTAAAAAATTAAAAATAAAAACAATGATTTGAGAACAATCAATACCTCCCAGGCTTGAGCTAGGAGCCCCATCCATGTCCTAGATATCCTTAAGTGTGGCAGTTTTCTCGAGGTTTTCATGTCGGTTGCCCTACTAGTACATATTATTCGTACCCGTTTCAGTGTACAGAAGATGCTTGTTAGGAATTTTCCTAACTTGAGCTCTCTGCCAACTCAAAAATCCCAATCAAGCCAAATCACAACAAGCCAAGTTAAAAAAAAATCCAGGTTTAATAGAATTCCTGCACTCTCAGGTGGCCCCAAGGGGAAACCGGGAAGCTGCAAATGTGACCACCACCAGGGGAGAGGAAAGAGACCACAAGGGAGCTTTCTGGGGAAGCAGTTTAAATGGACTGGGGAGTGGTCAAGATTTTGGTGGGCTCATCTTGACCCTCCTCCAGGGAGGGGTCAAGACTTGGTAAGCACAGGAAGAGGGCCTCTAAAGATGGAGGTCAGAGACTGGTCCTTACATTCCAGACTGTTTGTATAAGGAGTAACAAGAAGCTGAGGTGATATTTTGACTAACATTTAGGATCTCTTAGGAAAAAGGGGCGTTGACTCAAGTCTGGCTACTTCCTGTGGCGTGGAGAGCTCAGATTGCGGACTAGGGGGCTTTAGACATGTGGCCTATGGCCACGCGGAAAGGCTACCCTACCTCCTCCAAGATGTTAGAAATTTTCCTAATGAGAGCTCTCAGCCAACACAAAAATCCCAATCAAACCAAATCACAACAAGCCAAATTAAAAAATATATCCAGTTTTAATGGGATTCCTGTGCTCTAGGGTGGCCCCGAGGGGAAACTGGGAAGCTAAGAAAGCGGCCACCAGAGGGGGAGAGGAAAGAGACCATGGGGGAACTTTCTGGAGAAGCAGTTTAAATAGACTGGGGGAGTGATCAAGATTTTGGCTGTCTGTCTTGACCCTCCTCTGGGGAGGGGTCAAGGCTTGGTGGGCACAAGGATGGGGCCTCCAAAGATGGAGGCCAGAGACCTGGACTCGGGACTTACAATGCTTAGTGATGAAACTGAAGGAACAAGTCACTGCATATTCCAAACACACAGAGGACCAGGAAATATGATTATGCAAAGTTAATACACTGTTCTGTAAAAATCAACCCGCTTCCTTCCTTGTCCCTCCCTCTCTTTGATCACCATGGCTCAAACATGGAAGTTCCCCAAAGGAAGCAAAGCCAATGCTGAGCGGAGTTTTGTTTTGCAATCGTAGTTACAATGTGCTCTGTCACCTGCCACCACCCCTCACCAGAGATTTATATGAGCTTTTAGCCTGGGTCACACTGCCCTCGAAGCCTAACACAAGAAGATCCCATAATGAGAAGTCTGAGCTCCTAGTTTCTTTGAATCATTTCTAAAGTTCTTTTCCTACAGATCATGTCTAACCTTAAAACAGTCTCATCGCGTGGTCCAAAGGCAAATGTCATCACTATTCTACTAAGGAGGAAGCAGGGTCAAAACGGCTGCTCAAGGCACAGCCACGGTGATGCCTTCTGTCTCCCATCAAAGGATTCTACCCATGGAATCCGCTCAGTGTTCATCACCCCGATGACATGGTAATATAAATACAGGATAAAATGAGAGACACTGGGGACCAAGGGGAGCTCCAGAGGAGAGAGATGAGAGGCCACTCCAGGCAGGGAGAGCGCAGGTCATGGGGAGGGAGCAGGGTTGCAGGGCCTCTGAGAGGTACTCGGAAGGGCTGGTGACTGGAGCAGCAGATGTGTTCTGACTGCCAGCTTGAGATGTGGCGACCACCACACGTAGCAAAGCAGGACTAATGCCTGGCCCCACTCTTGATCTCAGTGGGGATTTTGCCTCCATATGAAGACGAATTTGCTCTTTTCAGATAGTTTGACAATTAAGATGGTTAAGAAGAGGAACATCTACACAACAGAAGAGAACCTAGAGAAATGAAAGAGGAGTTCCGAGCACAGAAGGAAAGGATACGATCCAGGAGCCTGAGACATTCGACGACCGACAGGGACGACTCTCAAAATCAAAGGAAGTTCCGCCTACTCTGAGGCATGCTGGGATTTTACGACAGAACAGCAAAATGTGAAGCTAAGGGTGAAGAAGTGCAGACCCTCTGAGAATGCGGCATGGGACCTCCAGAGTGCAGCTAGACATGAGGTTAGGAGTGTATTGATCTGATCACTGTGTAAATACACACCGAGTGCTTGCAAAGTGCTGAGAATGTTCTAGACGTGGGCCCAGAGCAGAGATCAATAGGCCCCACTTCAGTGCAGGTTTTGTGTTAGGCAATCATTGATGCTCAAAGTGTCATGGAGAGAAGCCCATCCAGTGAGTGGGTTCAGCATGGGCTGGGAGGGCCACTGCCAGGGGACCTTAGTGGCACGGCGTTGACAGAGACCTCCAGAAGGAGGGAGGGCTTGAGGTGCATGACTTGAAGCACAAGTTTGGAAATGTCAAATTTCAATTATCGTTTTTGTTTAAACTTTCAGAATGTTTTATTTCATTAACATTAAAGCAGTGAACCTAAGCTGTACTAACTGGGTTCCTGTGACTGCTGCAACCCCAAACCTGCCCCCACACTGTGGCCAAATAACCCTTCAGATCTGATTCTCAAATCTCCCAGTCAGTACTCTCTGGAGACAGTGAGTACCCAGATTCTATTTGCTGTCCTTTCTAAGCAGATCAGTTGTATGTATCCACAAGGGCTTTTAGGAGGAGGCAGTATTTAACAGATATTTAAATGTTAATGCAGACAGCTGTGGAGAATTGGAGGAAGCACAATTAATAAAGACTCAGAGAGAGAAACTTCCCGGAACTCCTGCTATAAGCTGTCTTTGAAATCGTGACAATCCAGCCCTAGCCTCCTAAGAGCTGGGGCAACAGGCACAAGCCACCACAGTGGGCTCTCTTTTCCGTTCACTGTTCTGGATCTGTATTCTTCTTCCTTCCTTTCTTCAACTCCTGTGGTTCTAGTTCTTATTCTACTTGCTGTCCTTTCTAAGCAAATCAGTTGTATGTCTTTATTTTTCTCAGTGATGGCCTTAAAGTTAGCTTTGCATCCACTACACGTCTACTTTCAGATAACGTTGACTGTCCCATGAGCAGCGAGAAGTCTTCTAACGGGGCAATGAGCCGATCTGCTCCCACCCGGCCCTTATATGCTGCTGGCACCCTTTCTGACTGCACACGCTTCCCTGGGAAGCACAGCCTTCTCTCAGTCTGGAACGTAAGGTTTTTCTCTGCAACCTCATTTCCCCTGGGTTCTAAGCGCAGCTTTTGATCTTTCAGTGTTTCTGTTCTTCACTTGCTAGGATGGAATGGCAACCTATTTGTTTCTAACATACTGAGCAAGAACCCAGAGGCCCCCACACCATTGTTTTTCTATTCAACATAATTCTTTTATTTACCATTTCAGAATCTTGTACAATGCACCACCTCACATTCTATCCCATTCCTCCCTGGTCCATCCTCCTACCCTAGCCCCACACACACACCCAAAAAATAGAAAATAAAAAAAAAGCAAAAAAACATCAAGTCCAATCTGTGTTGCTCGTATATTAATTGGCGCATGATCGAACCATGGTTCACAGCATTGTTTTTATAGAGGAATTAACAGAAATAATGGTTAGCTGAGCTGGACGGACCTGAAAGGCAAGAGGGAACCTGTAAGTCAGAGCACCACACGGGCAACAAGCACAGGCTGCAGACCCTCCCCCTGCACTGGGAACACGCACGCATGGAAGGGGTCAAAATTACAACAAGCTGAGGGACCTCCCAGGGACAAGGAGTCTCTGAGGAGGGTCACTCAAAGGAGGAGGCACCAGCCACTGAAACAACTGACCAGATTTGACCAAAAAAAAATGTAGCTATGAAGTCAGTTTTGCAAAAGTTTTGAAATGGCACCCATCTATCCACCACCCACCCTTACTCCCACCGTGGCTATCAGGACAAATGATTCTTCACCACAGGAATATCTATGGCCCATCTCCCGGCTCCAGCCTTCCTTTGGTGCCCCCTACTGGCAAAGCCTACCAGGGAGAAACTGGCAATGGAAACCGTGTCTCCTGTCCCACAGTGTCAAGTACAAGAAGGCTCATTTGAAGCTGGTGGGCAGTAGTTTAACAGTTGATAGGATCTGTTGTTTTGAAATTAGAAACCAGGTCTGAAGACATGGCTCAACAGGTAAAATGTTCGCCGTGCAAACATGAGAACCCCACCGCAGATACCCAGGACCTGTGTAAAAGCCAGCGATGCTGGCCCTACTCACAGCAGTCCTCTTGTTTCTGCCTCCCGAGTACTGGGACCAACAGCATGTGCCACCACTCCTAGTAGCTGTAAAGTTTTGCAGTCCTAGTGCTCGGGGACGGATGCAGAGGTAGAATCCCGGGGACTAACTCGCTAGCCAGCTAGCTGGACCAGTGAGCTCCAGGTTCTGTGAGAGATGATGCTATGTCAGAAACTAGGGGAGAAAGCAATTGAGAAAGACAGACACTTGTCATTTATTATCTATATACATGTGCCCATGCTCCTACATACACATGAGCATACACACACACACACACACACACACACACACACCACAATAAAATTACTAGAAATAATCCTGAATTTGCAGTCAGTAACATGTCATAAAGTACTTTCTACAAATGCTATCCAGAGAACCTGGAGCCTCCTGAATTTGTTTTTTGTCTGAATTACTATAGTTATAAATATGGTTGTAAGCCCAGTAACTAAATGTCCCCTACGAGACCCAGGAAGTATCTCTTTATCACATTCCATTACACAACCTATAATCTCCACTCACGCAACCAACCGAGTGCCTGCTGTCTACCACCCACCACTCATGCCCTGGAGTCTTAGCTGTGGTGTGAGGATGGCTAAGCTGGAAATTCCTCAGAGAAGAGCAGCGGGAAGCATTTCACCCCCAGAGAAACTTAGTGAAAATACAGACGTTCCCTGAGTAGTGACTACACCTCCAATCCTCCCAACGTTATTCAAGTCTCCTCTATATCGCTTCTCATCACTTATACCCACTGCTGTGTTGATCCTTAAAGCACATGGGGGGGGGCAGGGATGTGGAGGATTAATCCATCCATGACAACAGTGACCGGAGACAAGATTCTACAGTCTAGGGCACTTGTTGCTCTTGCAGAGGATCAAGATTTGATTCCAGGTACCCACTTGGTGGCTCACAGCCATCCATAAATCCAGTTCTAAGGATTGCATGCCCTCTTCTGACATCTGCAGGCACCTGGCATGCATGTGTGTATGTATGTATGTATGCACATACATACATGCGGACAAAACACTTATGCATATAAAAGTAAAGCAAAGTAAGGCATGCAATGCTCTGAGAGATGAGTTCATGCGCATCCCCATGTGAGGTTATGCCAGGCAGTACTCATTCAAGATTCTGAATGCCCACTGTACCCTAATTAGTCCATATATGAATTAGCTTATCAGAGTGGTTGGTGGCCCTTCTTTGACAAATTCAACAACTACGTCACACTGTCCTCAAACTGTGGAAGCAGGTCACCTGTAGAGCCCTTCTTGCTGCTCCCAACCAGCTCATCCACTTCCTGTGATGGAGCACAGATAAAATCTAATTGCCTGCAGCCCAAAGGGCAAACTGAGGGTGAAGGGACTCTGACCAATGTCCACCAAGAAAATGTGAGATGCTGTGGATGATACACAAAGATCTATGGAGATGACATCCTTTCGCCAATAAAATAGCAGGGAAATATACTTATTAATATATACTTATGCATATCCATATATGTAGATTCAGCTAAGCTAGGGCGTTCCTTGGGTGATCAAGTGCCATGGCTTCTGAGATGCATGCAGAAGCCTCTAAGGCCTTCCTTCCAGGGTGCACTGCCAGTCCCCAAACCTGCTGTCCTGAGACTGAAGCTTTGGTCCAAAAGCCTAGCTCCGCTACACAGACCCTTCATGGAGACTCTCAATGTTGCAGAGGTTATGCTTACTCTTGAGTTGGGGATTTTGCTGTTGCTCTGACTGCAAACTCTCCAACACACAGGCACGCGCAAACACACACACACACACACACACACACACATGAACACATGCACGCACACATGCACATAGTGAGGATGCACTGTTGTGATTGCCCGTGCATTGGTTTTCATGTACTCTGATTGGCATGTGCAAGAGGAAAAAGAAGAGAGCCCCACTGCCCTCTGTAGGAGGAACAGCAGGCTGTGTTCCTGCCACCCTGCTCCCGGCTGCCTGGCTAGCTTATGCCCCGAAATAATTACACAGAAACTGTATTCTTTTAAACACTGCTTGGCTCATTAGCTCTAGCCTCTTACTGGCTAATTCTCACATCTTGATTAACCCATTTCAAATAATCTGTGTAGCATCACGAGGAGGTGGCTTACTGGGAAGGATCTTAACTTGAGTCCATCTTGGAGAGGAGAGCTATGGCGTCTGCCTCACTGCCCTTCTTCCCAGCATTCTGTTCTGTCTTCCCCACCTACCTATGTTCTGACCTATCAGGCCAAGCAGTTTTCTTTATTAATTAACCAATGAGAGTAACACATAAACAGATGACCTTCCTCCATCAGCCCTCCATCTCCCACCCCTGTGCCCACACCACTCCAATAGAAGCATACAGGACACTTTATAAACAGAAGAGGTAACTATATAATAAGGAAGACCAGAGGCAAGAAGTGAAACCACATCAAACCCACACCTCTGTCACTGGAAACCAGAGTTGAAAGCACCCATTCCACACGGGGACATCTCATTAGGTAGTAAAGATACAAACTGGAATATGGTACCACCAGCCTGTTGAATGACTTCATCACCTCCATCCCTGACTGCAGCCCACAGATCAGTGGGAACCAGCAAAGCTTCTTGAGAAGGTCACATCCTTTCATCTCAGAAATTTCAAAGCCCCTTTGTTATGACTCATTAGACCCAACCCCTTCCCAGTCAGTGTTGGGAAAGCCTACACTAGCATTGAACTGCTCCCCTCTCGCCCAGCCCGGACTCACAATCACCAAAGTGCGAGGGTCTGAGTACATAATTAATTATTTTGCTTTTCTCAATTAGTTCTTTTATCCAGCCCTTAAGGAGCTAGTTGGGCATGCCCTCCATGAGAACTCTTCTAGGGAAGGCCACAGGGTGACTTTGTACCTTGATAACTGTAGGATAATCACAAGGGGAGACAGTTCAGGGAGTGTGAGTGAAATTGAGACAGGGGCTCTGGCCTCCACACTCAGAGCATTTGGTCCTCCCTCACAGTTGAGAAAGTACCAGCCCCACCATCCTTCCAAGTCAAGAGCCTGAGCTTTCTGCATCATCCCATTACACCTTCCGAGTATTCCTTTGGGGCAGAAAGACTGAATGTGGCTCTTTGTCACATGATAGCCATGTGGCCTTGGAAAAGAGTACTGTTGAAGGCTCCGTTTCCTCCTCTCCAGATGATAGTGACAGCATCAGTCACAGAGCTTCTGTGTGACACACCCATGAAGAAGCTCAGAACACACAGAAAGCACCCAGCCCATGTTAACTGATACCCACGCTCCCCACAACCTCATGAAGCTAGGGCTTGTGGTCATGAAGACTCGGAGATAAAGTGATTTACCAAGGTCATGAGCTGTGCAGAACCCAAGCTCAGTGGAGCTCTGACTAACCCATATTACATTCCGTACAAAGAATGGGGAGTATGGTTATAAGCGAGATCTGACTGTGACATAGGTCACCATGGTTGTCAGGGGTGATTCAGCTAATTTGGCTACTGAGGCTTGAGTCCTCTTCCTCCTTCTGTCACCAAGATAGGTGCATCCCTCCCATAGCAACCCACTGGCTGCTCTTGCAGAGAACCCAGGTCCCGTTCTCAGCACCTGCAGAGTGGCTCACAGCTCTCTGTAACTCCAGAACTCCTGTTCCAGGAATTCTGACACCCTCTTCTGGCCTCAGAGGGCACCAGGCATGCATGTGGTGCTCTTACACGCATGCAGACAAATTTTCATATTCATGAAGATAAAAAAAATCTTTTTTAAAAAAAAAGAATGGATCATAACCCAGATGTGCAGACACATACCTGTAATCCCAGGGCTCAGATGGTAGAGAAAGGGAGGACCAGGGTCTCAAGGCCATTCTTTCTCAAAATAAATAAATAAATAGATTTTTAAAAATGAGCAATGACATACAGTCTGGGAGCTCATGGCCACCACCTAAACCCAGGGTGCAGGTGTCTCTGCACGAGCACACGAGAGGAAATAGAACACTTGTATGTAAAAGTGTCAGAGGAACAGCAAGCAGAAAGAGGCCTCCCTCTGAAAGATTCATTTCACATTTTGGTTCAAATGAAGAAATTGAGGTTCTGAAAGGTTCTGCGGCCTGCATTAAGTCACACGACTTCTGAGTAATGGAGTCATATCTAAATGTCAGGTCTTCTGGTACCGAAGTCTCTACAAGATGCTGCTGCCTGGTGTCATGGTGGTAGCTCATAGTCCGTACTATGCTGATTCTTTTCTGGGTCTGCAGCTGCAGAGCATATTTTTGCCTCAACTGAATGCAAATGGAGACAGCACCTTGGTTCCTGGCCACCCAGACCCAAATAACCACACAATAACTATATTAATTACAACTCTGCATAGCCAACAACCTAGGTGTATTCCTAAATACCTCTTACATCTTGAATTAGCCCATTTCTATTTATCTGCATATGGCCACAAGGCTGTGGCCTGCCAGTAAGGTTATGGCATCTTTCTCCTTCAACAGCTACATGGCATCTCCCTGACTCCACTTTCTTTCTCCCTATATTTAGTTTAGTTTTCCCACCTAGCTCTATCCTGCCCTGCCATAGGCCAAAGCAGATTCTTTATTAACCAATGGCAATAAAACATATTTACAGCACACAGAGGGGAGTCCCACATCAGCTAAAGGAGGGAAAGGAAGCAACTGACTTTGGAAGCGCCTCCCCCGCCCCCATGACAACTCCTAGACAAGCATTTTGTAGACACCCATCTCATCACCTTTTCCAGGGAGGAAAACTCGGTTAGCAGAGAAGGGAATGGCTTCAGAGCGCAGCTCCCAGTGGCAGCACGGAGTGGAGTGAGCTCAGGCCACTGTAGGAAGAAACCCACTTAAAATATCATTTTATGCTAGATATGAAACTAGTCTCAAATTATCTAAAGGAAAATAGGTCATTCTACTGCTGAAGCAGCATCATGAACACTCAAGAAGAATCAGAAGTTGCCAGAATTAGGGACTTGAAGCCCATGAGGAGGACTCTAGACTTGAACTCTCCTCGCATCATCTAGTGTGCAACACTAAGACATAATGACAGTGCCTAAGGCAGAGTCCTGACTTCACGGTGCTTGCTCAGTCAATTTAACTCCAGACACAAAGCTCCTTTTCTTCTGATTATACCTATTAATTTGCTCCAAGATGATTTTCTGGTAAATGCTTCTTTTATTGCATGTGTATTTGGAACTGTGTGTTCTAATTGGAGGCATTAATGGGTCAATCAGATGTAGCTATTATAATTTTATCCTTTGGGTTTCACAGTCTTCCCTTGTGAATTATATTTAGTGCTTTTTAAAAAGCACACACACACACTAAAAGAAAGAAAAAGAAGCATAACCGTGGAGGAAAACTGAGAGTCTGACGTGAGGGAGTGGAGTGGTTTGAATGAGAAATGTCCCTGCAGACTTGTGTGTTTGAATGCTTGGTTCCTATTGTTGGTGGTGTCTGGGGAGACTATAGGACCTTTGAATTGTGGAGCCTTGGCAGAGGAAATATGTTACTGGAGGTGAACCTTAAAGATAAACAACCTGTTCCCCTTCTTAATATCTCTCTCTTTCTTTCTCTCTCTCTCTCTCTCTCTCTCCCTCCCTCCCTCCCCTTCTCTCTTCTTCTCTCTCCCACTTCCTGTATCCTGTACATGGATGAACATGTGAAAATGTGCCCAGACAGCATCCTAGCTGCTACCACCGTGCCTAACCCTGCCTTCACTTTTATGATAGACTCCATCTCTCCAGAACCATAAACCAAAGCAAACCTTTTCATCTGTAGTACCCACAGGTCTACCCCTCCTCCTAGGGTTCATACTGAGGAGCAGTTTCTGGTAAAACATCTTGTTTGTTCCTGTGCTCGCTCTGCCCACCCTGGTGGTTAGTTAGCTACAGGGGAGGTGATTGCTCCATCTTGAGCCTGGTAATTTCCCACCTGCCTGGGGGACTTCCACTGTGCAGCAGTTAGGTATATAAGGCTTTCTCTAACTTGAATAAATGGCACTCTGCGTTCTCTCTTCACAAATGACCCACCACTCTTGTGTTCTTTAATCTCCAGCCCCTTGCCCCACTCGCGAACTGTCCCATAGCACAGGCATTACAGGTGGAGGCCCCAGCGAGATGGGGAAGTAGGGACCCCTGAGAGATCACCCTCGGATGCTGGCCAGCAGGTAAGATATTGATGGTGAGGGTGAATTGAAGATAGGTGCTAGTAATTCAGTTCAAGTATTGACTGGCAAATTGATAGCTCTTTTAAGGAAACAAGGCACTGCTATTAAAACTAAGACAGTTTTAGAATTTAGTCCCTGCTTTCCACAAGCAGGGGCTTTAATATTCCTGATTGGGACCAGGTAAAGCTGACCTTCAAAAAGCTTTAAAAGAGCAAGGGCCAGAAGAATTCTCCATAGCAACATTTTTACTATGGCATTTAGTCAAAGGCACACTTCTCAGCGATAATGTAAAAGTGAAAGAACAATTAGAGAATTTGGCCAAAACCTTTGAGAAGATTCAGGATGAAGAATCTGTGAAGTCTATTAAGAACTTTGAGGATGAGGAAGTTAAAAAGTTCTAAAAGGGATATAGAAGAGTAAGAAGAGACTTTAGAAAGTGAGATTGTACTGTTTAAAAAGATGTTGGAAGAGGAAGGAAGGAAGGAAGGAAGGAAGGGAGGAAGGAAGGGAGGAAGGAAGGGAGGAAGGAAGGAAGGAGAAATGTCTCCATAAGACCCCAGCGGCAGAATCCATTCCTTGTCGCTTCAAATCCTTTTGCTGCTGCCTCTGCCCAGAGACAGAAATCTGAAAAATCCAAGGTAGACTAAATAATCTAAGCAGAGAGAGGCAAATTCATCCTGTCGTGGAGGTTATTGATCTGCAAGGACAGCGGATCAGGCAGCATAATCCTTTGGCCTTTAAGGACATTAAGCAACTAAAAGAAGCAGTTATGGCCTATGGGATTCATGCCCCCTTCACTGTGGCTTTAATGGATCCCTTTGTGGAACTTAGCCTTACGCCCAGTGGATGAGATGGGCACTGCAAAGAATCCTCCACTTCTGATGCCATGAGGATAGGATAGGCCTGTGTGGCCCTTTAGCACAGGTAAAGCCACTGTGCCTTTGGATATCACCCAAAACAATATTTGCTGTGGCCAGCGCAGTCTGGATAGCCAAGACTGGCCGGGGGGGGGGGGGGGGGGGGGGGGTGCCGGGATTGAGACATGGAGAGGCTTCTTTTCAAGGTGAAAGAACAGCAACCTTTCTTCGCCCAGCAACCTTTTATACCTCTACTCCTTCTGTGGAGACCCAGAAAGAACACAAACATCCTTGTCAATTACAGACCACAGGAAGTTCCCCTGTGGGTCAGGGGGAGTGAGGGCAGCTGGATTACAACAAATATTGCCGGGATTTGGAATTTAATTGAAGTCAACCTCAGGAGCTATTTCTGTTCCATTGCGGCAAGTGGTTGCCTTGCGCTCAGCAATGCTTCCGTTGCTGATTTTGCCCCTAAGGTCAGTGGTAGGTCTCAAGAATGTATGGGTGCCCATCGATACCAATACTTCTGTTAGCAGGATTTGCCCGGCTCCAGTCCGTCGCTGCTGGCCTGGGCCTTTGAGCTATGATTGAAGTCTTTCCATACTTTGGGCTGAGTGCATTGCTATCTCCCCCTGGACTCTTAATTCGTCCCAGACAGATCTATGGTGGTGGGGTCCCAAGCCACCAGACCAAAATCAGTACATGGACAGCAGGCCTTTTCGTTCCTGTAATGCCGTGCAACATGCTGTGCCCCCTGCCTTTGGAGGTGGTACCTTTGGGGGCCTTGATTTTGCACCCTGAGGATTCAGCAAAATGGAAGAGAAAATTTTTCCTTTCCGGGCAGGAGTTTGTGTCACCACCCGTTTTCTTCCTGTTGTTGCTGACCATCCTGCTTATATATCTGCAGTTTTAAACTGTTCTGAGCAGGCTCCTCTGCTGAGGAGTGGCTGGGGTTCTGAGGAGCTGGCTGTGATGGTCAGAGTGCCAGGGATGGTTCCTCTACTTGTCAACACATCCCATGATGATCAACTCATCCTGCATCAAGCAAGAAGAGATTCTGGCATTACAGCAACCATAATGGCGGCCATTGTTGTGGCTGCCACAGCCGCTACAGTTGATTAGTCAGTCAGTTGCTACTACTAACTAGCACAGTGGACACTTTATCGGGGCAGATCGTAATTGCCTTGGCCACTCAAAATGATACTATGTGTTACCACTGCTAAGGTTACAAGCTTAATGGATACAGTGAAAATGCTTAATGCTGCTATTGAAGAACCCTGGGGTGCATAATTTCTTAATCTTATGCACAAATTGGCTCATGAGATTATTCTAGATTAAACCAGGGTTCCCCCCACCAGAGCTGAGACCTTACTTAAGGGGCTCCAATTTGCAAGCAGACTCATTAAGGATTGGGCGGACACGGCCTCTTTCGGAGTGAGCGCTTATGTGTGCTGGAGCCTTTATCATCTTCATGTTTTTACGGCACTGCACCGGAGCCAGAGGCAAGCTCAGGTCAGTTTCGCCACCCGGCGAGTCCTCTTAGCTGTTGCCCCGGAGAATACCTCAGCACAAATCTGGCTGAACATGATGAAGGGTGACTAGTGAGCCAATGACAGGAAAGGTCTTTGGGGGGTGCCCCAACCAAAGACAGCAATATGTTTTGATCTGGATGCTTTCCCATGACTGGTAAAGGGTGTTGCCTGACGTCCATGCCACCCAGGACAGGCTTAGTCATGTAATTTGTAAAAAGGGGGGACCTGTAGGGCCCACAGGTCCACCCCTCCTCCCAGGGTTCATACTGAGGATAGCTTACAGGTTTTGGCAAAACATCTTGTTGCAGTTTCTGTGCTCTCTCTGCCCACCCTGGTGGTTAGCTACAGGGGAGTTGATTGCTCCATCTTGAGCCTGGTAATTTCCCACCTGCCTGGGGGACTTCCACTGTGCAGCAGTTAGGTATATAAGGCTTTCTCTAACTTG
The DNA here is from genome assembly GCF_018167655.1 of Microtus oregoni. Taxonomy (NCBI): domain Eukaryota; kingdom Metazoa; phylum Chordata; class Mammalia; order Rodentia; family Cricetidae; genus Microtus; species Microtus oregoni. The sequence continues at coordinate 32,554,681 of NW_024543067.1, forward strand.
AATAAATGTCACTCTGCATTCTCTCTTCACAAATGACCCACCACTCTTGTGTTCTTTAATCTCCAGCCCCTTGCTCATGAACTGTCCCGTAGTGCAGGCGCTACATTCATCTTTACATTTCTTTTGGTCATAGTGTTCAATCACAGCAACAGAAAAGTAGCCAATACGGAGAGTGGCTTCTTCCAGCCAGGCACCACAAGCAGAACCTGCTGTGACTTGGGCTTGAAATCTGCATGGCATGGTGACAGCGGAAAATAACTGCCGTGTTTTCTGAGCCAAAAGTCAGAAGCTGCGGTTAAACTACAAAACATGAAGTTGGCTCGTCAGAGGCGCTCTGGTACCTAAGCGATAGCATCACGCTGTGAGCGGCCATTGAGTGCTCAGAACTCAGTGGGATGTTCCTTGGGAGCTTAGACAATAAAAACATTGAGAGCTGTGCCTCATCCGTGGAGGCCTGGCTTGTTTCAGAAGTAAGGACTCTAACAGACATTTGGTTAATGTTTCGAATTGAGAATTTGAAGCTCTCCTGAAGCTAAAGAATTAGCAGCGATTAACAAGAGACCAGAACCGCCAATGCGAAACTTTTGATATGCTGAAAAAGTCAATGCTTGTTAGCTAGAGATGAGAAGTTAGTGGAAATCAAGAGAGATCATCATCACTGAGAATCTCTGGGGAGTACTTATTCAGGGCCAGCATACAGAAGCTGTGGTCCATCGGGACCCAAGGCAGTGCCTCATGCTGCCAGCTGAGCTTGGCAATGTGCAAGAATTTCCCAGGTGGCACTGGTTTTAAAGTCAAAGGCATCAACTGTGCTGTGTAGTTTCTTTTGTTGTTTGTTTGTTTGTTTTGGTTTTGTCAACTTGAACTAAGCTAGAATCTGAGGGGAGTGAACATCAATTGAGAAAATGCCTCTATAGAATCTGCCTGTAGGCAAGCCTCTGGGAACATTTTCCTAGTTAGTGGTTGATGTGGGCCCACCCCATTGCAGATGCTGCTACCCTTAGACTGGTGGTCCTAGGTTATAAAGAAAACAGACTAAGCAAGCCAGAGGAAAACAGCCAGGAAGCAGCCCTCCTCGGTCCTCTGCTTCACTTCCTGCCTTGAGTTCCTGTTCCAGCTTTACCTCCGTGTACCATGAGCCAGGTATAAGCCAGATAATCCTTTCCTCCCCACGATGCTTTTGGTCATGGTGTTTTATCACAGCAAAGGAAACCCCAAAGCACATACAAAAGGGATTATACACCATAACAATGTAGGGTCCATCCCCATAATGCAAGATTAGTTTAGCATGCAAGGAAGTGTGAACAAATCTCCACAGAGAAATGCATGCACATGCATTCATGCCAGCATGATTTCACTAGCCCGAAGGTAGAATGTCATCTCCATGCAATGGAACACTATTCCGAAATCAAAAGCAGTGACTGCTCAACACCTGCTACCGTGTAGATGAACCTTAAACACGCACTGAGTGCATGAAGTCACCGTGTGCAATATGAGCCTTCGTGTGCACACATTGTATAAATCCACTTCTACAGGAATCCAGAACAGACAAGCCTGGAACAGAAACTAGGTCACTGGTTGCCAGAGGCTGAGTTCAGAGGAAAGTGAAGCTAACTGATAATAGTTATCATGTCTTTGGGGAGTGAAGAAAGTATTCTAAAAATACTCTAAAGATCACTGGAAGAGTGCCTGTCTAGAACATGTAAGACCCTGGGTTCTGACCCCAGAACCACAAAAAGTCAAAATAAAAGCTAGCCATAGAAGACTCCCAACATGATGAATATGCAAAGGACTTCTGAGTGTATCTGGAAAGGAGGAACTTGTACTGGGTGATAAAGCTATGATCGAAACAGACATAGTTTCTGTAAGAACTGGACACAAGTGAGACTGAGCTTAACTCACAGATATACTCATTCAGCCCTTGGCAAGACACAGTTCTGTGGGGCGTCTCTGCAGACAGGGTCATAAAGTGTTGGGGAAGTGGAGTAACAGTTCCCAGAGATGCCGTGGGAGAGGGGGTGGAAACGGTTGGGACCTGGTGTCTTATGGGGTGTTTAATTGGGTGTGCAAGGTAAGAAAACCCCCAGATATGCAGGGTGGAATACTGCACAGCAGGTGTGACTAATTAACCCCACTCGGTTTATACGCAAAATGTTTACAGCTGTATGTTTTGTGCGTGCTTTATTTTAGTGAGATATTTGTTGATTTAAAATAAATCAAGTTAAAATTATTTTAACTACAGTATTCTATCAGCTCTACCTCGTGAGATAATATGGTGCAATAAAGTGCCAGAAACACCAACCAGGCACAGAAAGTTAAGTCTCCCGGCTGGAGAGACAGTTTGTCAGTAGAGAGTACTGCTGCCCTTGCAGAGAACCTGAGCACTCATGATTGGAGACTCACAACCACCTGTTAATCCAGCTCCAGGGGATCTGAAACTTCTGACCTTCCCGCTGACATGAACATATGTGCACTCACACACACACACACACACACACTCACACACACACACACACACACACACACACACATAAATGAAAGTAATAAACTTAGAGAGAGAGGGAGAGAAGAGAGAAGAGAAGAGAAGAGAAGAGAAGAGAAGAGAGAAGAGAAAAATCTCTGAATTTTGAGCTACAAGTTGGGAAATAAAGTGAAATCGGAGCTCACTATGTTCCTATAAAGAGATTGTTCAAGTCTCTCTCCCCACAGATCACTATGGAACATTGTTCTGTCTTCCATCCTGTTGCTAAAACTTCTTGAATCTACAATAACTTCTGCAGCTTTCCCACCAGATTAAAACGCAGTATTCTGGGTGGGGATGTAAGTCCATTGGAAGGTAGTATGCCTTGTACACGTGAGGCCCTGGGTTTGATCCTCAGCATGAAGAAACTGAGCAGAGTAGCTACTGCACTACTATGTAATCCCGGAATTCAGGAGGTAGAGGAAGGTGGAGCAGTAGTTCAAGGTCGTCCTTGGCCACTTAATGAGTTTCAGGCCAGTCTGCACTACATTAGGCTCTGTCTAACCACAGCATTGTCCAGTCAAGTCCACTGGCACTGAGCCCCTAACGTATCCCCCATATCCCATATACTATCTAAAGAGATGCATGAAAAGGCCACAAGGGACAGGAGGGCAGACAGAGCCCACTAGTCCATTTTTGTCACAGTAAACAATAAGAGACTGAAGCAAAGCTTGTAGAGGGCCAGAGATTCTTAACTGACCAGTGTAAAAATCCTTAAGGCTGGTTCTTGTGTAGCCTGTAGCTATACCTCTCCCAAACTAGACCCCATGAGTCTCTGGGGTTCCCCAACTCTTAAAACAGTGAAGTAAACCTCCTGGCATTTACTGTCCAATGGTGCTCAAAATATCTACTACAGGGTCAGCAAAATGGCTCAGAGAAAATGTGCTTGCCGCTTGCCACCAAGGCTGATGACCAGAATTCAACCATTGCCACTCACACACTAGGACAGAAGGCGGGAACTGACTCCTGCAGGTAAGCGGGCTCTCTCTCTCTCTCTCCCTCTCCCTCTCCCTCCCTCTCCCTCTCCCTCTCCCCCCCCCTCTCTCTCTCTCTCTCTCACACACACACACACACACACACACACGCACACATACACAGAGGAAAAAGTGAGGAGGGGGGGGAAGAAAGGAAGGATGTTGTGGAATAATCTTTTTGTACACTGTAAAGATGTGTCTGTTTATCTCATCTGCCTAAGGAACCTTCTGGTTCATTTACTAAAGTGCTAAACAGCCAATAATACCTAGACAAGAATGGATAGGTGGGAATTTTGGAGAGAGAGAGGAGAGAGAGGAAGTCAGGGGAAGAATCTGAGAGGCAGGGGACTTGTCAGTGAGAAGAGGAGGAAGTTGGACATACATTGTATTGAAGAAAGACAACGAGCCACGTAGCAGAACATAGATTAATAAACATGGATTTAGTTATAAGAACTAGTTGGGGACAAGCCTAAGTTCAGGTCAAACTTTCATACTTAATAAGAAGTCTCTGTCGCCAAGGACAATGGCACGGGGTTTTGATCCTACTTAATGTGCTGGCTTTGTGGGAGCCTAGCCAGTTTGGATGTTCACCTTCCTAGATATGGACGGAGGGGGGAGGACCTAGGACTTACCACAGGGCAGGGAACCCTGACTGCTCTGTGGTCTGGAGAGGGAGGGGGAGAGGAGTGGGGGGAGGAGAAGGGTGGGAGGAGGGGGAGGGAAATGGGAGGCTGGGAGGAGGTGGAAACTTGTTTTTTGTTTATGTTTTTTTTTCTCCTTTTCTCAATTAAAAAACAATAATAAGAAGTCTCTGTGTCATTATTCAGGAACTGGCAGTCCAATGTCAATCAGTAATATTTGCCACCCAACATGGGGTATGTATACCCTGCCTGTGAGCATCTGGCAAGCTACTCAACAGGAGACTAGATAAGGCTTGGCTCTCACTGACTCCAGGGGGCAAAGCCAGCCACCAGCGCCATGTGGTGTGCAGGGCTGCAGAAGAAGTCTACAGACACATACAGGGCTTGGCAACATTTCTGCAATATTTTCCCAGAGCCACAGTGTGCAGAAAGCCAGGTCCAGACTGAGAAAATCTCCGAACAGGTACAGTATGCTTGAAAATACGTTTAGAAGCTGAAGAAAAAGAAAGAAAGAAAATAGGAATAGACAGTAATAAAAACAAATAAGTAATAAATAGTTTAAAATAATAAAGTTCTTAAAGAAAAAGTAAAGCAATATAAAAAAGAATAAGCTGTATAAGGATGGAAAATGTTATAACACAGGACATTTGGATATAGTGCTTTATTAACTTTAATGAACAAAAATAGCTAGTGAGAGATATTAGACTGTGAAAAACACTGATAAATTAAACCAGCCTATATATATATATATATATATATATATATATATATATATATATATTGCGAAAAGAAGAAAAAAAAACATAAACAAAAAACAAGTTTCCACCTCCTCCCAGCCTCCCATTTCCCTTCCCCTCCTCCCACCCTTCTCCCCCTCCTCCCACCCTTCTCCCCCTCCCCCCACTCCTCTCCTCCTCCCTCTCCAGTCCACAGAGCAGTCCGGGTTCCCTGAGCTGTGTTAAGTCCTAGGTCCTCTCCGTCCATATCTAGGAAGGTGAACATCCAAACTGGCTAGGCTCCCACAAAGCCAGCACATTAAGTAGGATCAAAACCCCCTGCCATTGTCCTTGGTGTCTCATCAGCCCTCATTGTTCGCCATGTTCAGAGAGTCCGGTTTTATCCCATGCTTTTTCAGTCACAGTCCAGCTGGCCTTGGTGAGCTCCCCGTAGATCAGCTCCTCTGTCTCAGTGGGTGGATGCACACCTCGTGGTCCCGAATTCTTTGCTCATGTTCTCCCTCCTTCTGCTCCTCCTTGGGGCCTTGGGAGCTCAGTCCAGTGCTCCTGTGTGGGTCACTGTCTCGATCTCTATCCATCACCAGATGAAGATTCTATGATGATATGCAAGATATTCGTCAGTATTGCTCTAGGATAGGGTCATTTCAGGTTCCCAATCCTCAGCTGCCCAAGGAACTAACTGGGAACCTCATCTTGGGCACTAGGGAGCCCCTCTAGGGTCAAGTCGCTTGCCCACCCTAAAGTGGCTCCCTTAACTAAGAATTGTGGTTCCGTGCTCCCCTATCCACCTTTCCTTTATCCCAATTCTCTCGTTTCCCAGGTCCCCCCTCCTTCCCTTCTACCTTTTCTCTCCCCATCTCCCCTTACCCCCATCCCACCTGCCCCCCAAGATCCCATTTTCTCCCCGGAAATTTGGTCTACTTCCCTTAGCGAAGAGGACAACTATATGTTTTTCCTTCGGTTCACCTTCTTCCTTAGCTTCTTTAGGTTCACCTATTGTAGACTCCGTGGTCCTTATTTATGGCTAGAAACCAATTATGAGTGAGTACATCCCATATTCATCTTTTTGGGTCTGGGACACCTCACTCAGGATAGTGTTTTCTATTTCCATCCATTTGCATGCAAAATTCGAGAAGTCATTGTTTTTTACCGCAGCGTAGGTAGTACTCTAGCGTGTATATATTCCATACTTTCTTCATCCATTCTTCCATTGAAGGGCATCTAGGTTGTTTCCAGGTTCTGGCTATTACAAATAATACTGCTATGAACATAGTTGAACAAATGCTTTTGTCATTTGATAGAGCATCTCTTGGGTATATTCCCAAGAGTGGTATTGCTGGGTCCAGGGGTAAGTTGATCCCGAATTTCCTGAGAAACCGAAACACTGACTTCCACAGTGGTTGCACAAGATTGCATTCCCACCAGCAATGGATGAGGGTACCCGTTCTTCCACAGCCTCTCCAGCAAAGGTTATCCTTGGTGTTTTTGAGTTTAGCCATTCTGACAGGTGTAAGATGATATCTCAAAGTTGTTTTGATTTGCATTTCCCTGATTGCTAAGGAAGTTGAGCACGACCTTAAGTGTCTTTTGGCCATTTGAACTTCTTCTATTGAGAATTCTCTGTTCAGTTCAGTGCCCCATTTTTTAATTGGGTTAATTAGCACTTTAAAGTCTAGTTTCTTGAGTTCTCTATATATTTTGGAGATCAGACCTTTGTCTGTTGCGGGGTTGGTGAAGATCTTCTCCCAGTCAGTAGGTTGCCTTTGTGTCTTAGTGACAGTGTCCTTTGCTTTACAGAAGCTTCTCAGTTTAAGTAGGTCCCATTTATTCAATGTTGCCCTTAATGTCTGTGCTTCTGGGGTTATACATAGGAAGCGATCTCCTGTGCCCATCTGTTGTAGGGTATTTCCCACTTTCTCTTCTATCAGGTTCAGTGTGTTCGGACTGATATTGAGGTCTTTAATCCATTTGGACTTGAGTTTTGTGCACGGTGAGAGATATGGGTCTATTTTCATTCTTCTACAGGTTGACATCCAGTTGTGCCAGCACCATTTGTTGAAGATGCTTTCTTTCTTCCATTGCATACTTTTAGCTCCTTTATCGAAAATGAGGTGTTCATAGGTTTGTGGGATAAAATCCGGGTCTTCTATACGATTCCATTGGTCGACTTCTCTGTTTTTATGCCAGTACCACACTGTTTTCATTACTGTAGCTCTGTAATAGAGTTTGAAGTCAGGGATGGTAATGCCTCCAGAAGATCCTTTATTGTATAGGATTGTTTTGGCTATCCTGGGTTTTTTGTTTTTCCATATAAAGTTGATTATTGTCTTCTCCAGATCTGTGAAGAATTTTGATGGGATCTTGATGGGGATTGCATTGAATCTATAAATTGCCTTTGGTAGAATTGCCATTTTTACTATGTTGATCCTCCCAATCCAAGAGCAAGGGAGGTCCATCCATTTTTTGGTATCCTCTTCAATTTCTTTCTTCAATGCCTTGAAGTTCTTGTCAAATAGATCTTTCACTTCCTTGGTTAGATTTATCCCCAGATATTTTATGCTGTTTGTGGCTATCGTGAATGGTGAAGCTTCTCTGATTTCCCTCTCTGCTTCCCTATCCTTTGTGTATAAGAGGGCAACTGATTTTTTGGAGTTGATCTTGTATCCTGCCACATTACTAAAGCTGTTTATCAGCTGTATAAGTTCTTTGGTGGAGTTTTGGGGGTCGCTTATGTACACTATCATATCATCTGCAAATAACGAAAGTTTAACTTCTTCCTTTCCAATTCGAATCCCCTTGATCCCATTATGTTGTCTTATTGCTATTGCTAGAACTTCAAGCACTATATTGAAGAGGTATGGTGAGAGTGGACAGCCTTGCCATGTTCCTGAGTTAAGCGGGATGGCTTTGAGTTTCTCTCCGTTTAATTTGATGTTAGCTGTCGGCTTGCTGTATATAGCTTTTATTATATTTAGGTATGACCCTTGTATCCCTAATCTCTCCAAGACTTTTAACATAAATGGATGTTGAATTTTGTCAAATGCTTTTTCAGCATCTAATGAAATGATCATATGGTTTTTTTCTTTCAGTTTATTTATATGCTGGATTACATTGATAGATTTTCGTATGTTGAACCAGCCCTGCATCTGAGGAATGAAGCCTACTTGATCATAATGGATAATTTTTCGGATGTGTTCTTGGATTCGATTTGCCAGTATTTTGTTGAGGATTTTTGCGTCGATATTCATGAGTGAGATTGGCCTGTAGTTCTCTTTCCTGGTTGAGTCTTTGAGTGGTTTTGGTATCAGAGTAATTGTGGCTTCATAAAAGGAATTTGGTAATGACCCTTCTGATTCTATATTGTGGAATACATTAAGGAGTATAGGTATTAGGTCTTCTTGGAAGTTCTGGTAGAATTCTGCATTGAAACCATCTGGTCCTGGGCTTTTTTTGGTAGGGAGGTTTTTGATAACAGTTTCTAATTCTTCGCGACTTACAGGTCTGTTTAGATTGTTCACCTGGTCCTGGTTTAGTTTTGGTAGATGGTATTTGTCTAAAAAAGCGTCCATTTCTTTTACATTTTCCAGTTTTGTGGCATACAGGCTTTTGTAGTAAGATCTAATGACTCTCTGAATTTCCTCTGTGTCTGTGGTTATGTCCCCCTTTTCATTTCTGATCTTATTAATTTGCGTGTTCTCTCTCTTTTCGTTTGATTAGTTTGGATAGGGGTTTATCTATCTTGTTGATTTTCTCCAGGAACCAGCTTTTTGTTTCATTGATTCTTTGGATTGTTTTCTGTGTTTCTATTTTGTTGATTTCAGCCCTCAATTTGATTATTTCCAGTCTTCTACTCCTCCTAGGTGAGTCTGCTTCTTTTTTTTCTAGAGCTTTCAAGTGGGCTGTTAAGTCTCCAATATGTGCTTTCTCTGTTTTCTTTAGGTGGGCACTTAGTGCTATGAACTTTCCTCTCAGGACTGCTTTCATAGTGTCCCATAAGTTCGAGTATTTTGTTTCTTTATTTTCATTGAATTCAAGGAAGACTTTAATTTCTTTCTTTATTTCTTCCTTAATCCAGGTATGGTTCAGTAGATGACTGTTCAGTTTCCATGAGTTTGTAGGCTTTCTGGGGGTAGCATTGTTGTTGAATTCTAACTTTAATCCATGGTGATCTGATAAGACACAGGTGGTTACTAATATTTTTTGTAACTGTGTAAGTTCGCTTTGTTACCAAGTATGTGGTCAATTTTCGAGAAGGTTCCATGAGCTGCAGAGAAGAAGGTATATTCTTTCCTCTTTGGGTGGAATAATCTATAGATGTCTGTTAAGTCCATTTGCTTCATTACCTCCATTAATTCTCTAATTTCTCTGTTAGGTTTCTGTCTGATTGACCTGTCCATTGGTGAGAGAGGAGTGTTGAAGTCTCCTACTATTAGTGTGTGCGGTTTGATGGCTGCCTTGAGTTTTAGTAATGTTTCTTTTACGTACGTGGGTGCTTTTATATTAGGGGCATAGATATTCAGGATTGAGACTTCTTCCTGATGAATTGTTCCTGTTATGAGTATAAAATGTCCCTCTCCATCTCTTCTGATTGATTTAAGTTTGAAGTCAACTTTGTTAGAAATTAGTATGGCCACACCTGCTTGTTTCTTAGGTCCATTTGCTTGATAAGCCTTTTCCCAGCCCTTTACTCTGAGTAGGTGCCTGTCTTTGTGGTTGAGGTGTGTTTCTTGTAGACAGCAGAATGTTGGATCCTGTTTTCTTATCCAATCTCTTAGCCTGTGCCTTTTTATAGGTGAGTTGAGCCCATTGATATTAAGTGATATTAATGACCAGTGGTTGTTAACTCCGGTCACTTTTTAAGTAGTAGGGTTTGTGTGTTTTCCTTCTTTGATTTGCGCTGGTGAAGAGTCTCTAGATGTCTGAGTTATTGTGGTCATTTTTGGACTCCTTGGTTAGTGATTTTCCTTCTATTATTTTCTGTAAGGCTGGATTTGTGGCTACGTATTGTTTAAATTTGTTTTTATCCTGGAAAATTTTGTTTTCTCCATTTATAGTGAATGAAAGTTTGGCTGGATATAGTAGTCTGGGCTTGCATCCGTGGTCTCTTAGTTTTTGGAGAACATCTATCCAGGACCTTCTGGCTTTCATGGTTTCCATAGAGAAGTCAGGTGTAAGTCTGATAGGTTTACCTTTATAAGTAACTTGGCCTTTTTCCTTTGCGGCTCTTAATATTCTTTCTTTATTCTGTATATTTTGTGTTTTGATTATTATATGGCAAGGGGATGTTTTCTTTTGATCCAGCCTATTTGGTGTTCTGTATGCTTCTTGAACCTTCATAGGTACATCTGTCTTCAGGTTGGGAAAGTTTTCTTCTATAATTTTATTAAGTATATTTTCTGTACCGTTGAGCTGCACTTCTTCTCCTTCTTCTACTCCAATTATTCTTAGGTTTGGTCTTTTTATTGTGTCCCATATTTCCTGAATGTTTTGTGATGAGAGTTTGTTGGACTTGCTGTTTTCTTTGATCAGAGTGTTTATTTTCTCTATGTTATCCTCAGAATCTGAGATTCTTTCTTCTATCTCTTGTATTCTGCTGGTTATACTTGATTCTGTAGTCTCTATTCGTTTACCTAGATTTTCCATGTCCAGTCGGCCCTCTGTTTGTGTTTTCTTCTTTGCCCCCATTTCAGTTTTCAAGTCATGAACTGTTTCCTTTATCTGCTTGATTGTTTTTCCTTGGTTTCCTAGGGTATCATTCACTGATTTACTCAATTCCTCGAACTTTCTATTATACTTCTCATCCATTTCTATAAGGGCGTTTTTTATATGCTGTTTAAGGGTGTCAATCACTTTCATGAAGTCAGTTTTTTCTACTTCTTCTTGATTAAGGTGTTCATGTCCTCCTGTTGTGGGGTCACTGGCTTCTGGTGGTTTCGTGTTGTTTTTCAGATTGTTGGGAGAATTCCTGCATTGGCGTCTGCCCATCTCTTCCTCCCAATACTCCCCTTTGGATCTTCTTTTATAGGATCAGGTCTTCTTGCCCACTGATGTACCTTCCCAGTGATGTCACTCCCCAGAGATGTTTCTCCACAATGATGTTTCACTCGGTGCCCAGAAGGAAACTCCACGCTGCTTGGTTAGCTCGCGAACAAAGGGCCCACCCCGCTCGCTGCGGGCAGGCTATGGGAACAAAGGAGCTACCGGCCACCCCTATGTCCTCCCGGTTGAGATTCGGTCCCAGTGCCCTAGCAGGTTGGGCAGGGAGGCGCTATGCCCCAAAGGAGGGAGGGAGACAGGGGGTGTGGGGATCTGGATGTAAGCTGAGTGGGATAGGAAGAGAGAGGGGGTTTGGGCAGTATAGCCCCTGTAGGATGGCCAGGAAGTGTGGGCGGGCTGAGGTATGATCCCAGCTGCCGCAGCACTCACTCACCACAATGATGTTTCACTCGGTGCCCAGATCGAAACTCTGCGCTGCTTGGTTAGCTCGCGAACAAAGGGCCCACCCCGCTCGCTGCGGGCAGGCTATGGGAACAAAGGAGCTACCGGCCACCCCTATGTCCTCCCGGTTCAGATTCGGTCCCAGCGCCCTAGCAGGCTGGGCAGGGAGGCGCTATGCCCCAAAGGAGGGAGGGAGACAGGGGGTGTGGGGATCTGGATGTAAGCTGAGTGGGATAGGAAGAGAGAGCCAGCCTATATATTTTAAGTATATCTTAACTTCAGAGTGGAAGATAGGAAATGTGTTGCATTGGAGGAGAGGTTACGCTTTTGTTTCCACAGGAAATGAAAAACTGAGGATTCCTTCGAAATTAATAAAGTCCAAATTTAGCCAGATGGTGGTGGTGCACACTTTTAATCCCAGCCCTGGGGAGCAGAGACAGGTGGATTTTTTTGTGAATTTGAGGCCAGCCTGATCTACAGAACAAGTTCCAGGACAGGCTCCAAAGCTACAGAGAAATCCTGTCTCAAAAAACCATAGATAGATAGATAGATAGATAGATAGATAGATAGATAGACAGACAGAGTCCAGATTTGACTGGGGGAGACCTTTTGAAAATCTTAGCTACATGAAGGGAGAAACCTACACGATCCCTCTGTAGGGAACAGCTCTGAGACTGGGTGAGACATGATAAATCTTATTGGCTACAGAGTTCTCATAACTTACTTACATGACATTCTTTCATATGACATGGATGAAGACTTATATTACAGTTGGAATATATAGTACAAACTGACTTATAAAATTGACAGATGCCATCCCGGCCCTTGGGAGGCAGAGGCAGGCAGATCTCTGTGAGTTCGAGACCAGCCTGGTCTACAAGAGCTAGTTCCAGGACAGGCTCCAAAAACCACAGAGAAAACCTGTCTCGAAAAACCAAAATAAAAAAAAAAATTGACAGATGCCTTTTACCTGCTCCAACATAAAACAAAAATCATGTTTAGTTGATTTGTGCATACTATACATTCCATACTTGTGTTAATACAGATATACATAACCTTTAACAGTTTTTGTGTTTTTTAGAAAAAAGGACCAGACCCCAATAAAGACAAGACAAGTAGCTTAGGTGATCCAGACTTTCAGAATGCCTCCATTGCTGTTTCCTCAAAATTCTGCTCTGAATAACTTCAAAGTAGCGAGCCAAGATGGTCTAGCCTCACAAACTACTCTAGCCAGGACTTCAGTTAAACCATGCACTTTCCCATCACACAGAGACTGGACAACAAATGATACAACTTGCTCTCCCAGGACTTGGCCATTATTCCAGTTTTCTCAGGATTCCCTAAAGATGTTGTCACCCCCAGACAACAGCAAGCAATTCTAAGAACATAATGCCCACATTCCCAAGAGGTGGGATGGGTGATTTTTGGCCATTTGGTGGGTTATGGATGTTTGACATTGTTTAGGGAGGTTAGCAGTAAGTCGTTACTTCCTGCGCCAGCACAGCAACTGTGGTTCTTCTGAGCGAGGGATGTCAGGATTAACACGCAACACAACTTCAGGTTCTGCAAACAAGCCTTTTATTCCACTATCTCACAAGTATATATAGCCCTCAGCAGGGGAGGCCAAACCAGCAATAGCAGGAAGCTCATCACCATAACTCAATGGCTTAGGGGTAAACATCCTTAGAAACATTGCTGAAAACAACAGATTGTTCCTGTATTCAACCAACGTCAGGAGTGCAAAACAGATCAAGTAGGGGTGTGAAGGCCTGTCCTCTAGGGACCCAACAGTTACTGGTCATGGTCAGGGAGAAAACTAAACAAAGGAGGTTAGATTAAGAGATTTCTTTTACTCTTTTTCTTTCTCTATTCCTTCTCTCCTATCCAGTAAAAAAAGAGGGGAGATATAGGAATAATAGGATAAAAGGGTAGATTATTGAATCTACTTTTAAAGTAAGAAGCAACTACTAGTCTCAAATATTTTACATTGGTATGGTGTTGTAGTAATAAGAGCGGCGGGCTGTGTCCCTGGCACCCAGCCGCCCCCATGGCTAGCTTTACCCGAAATAATTACACGGAAACTGTATTCTTTTAAACACCACTTGGCCCATTTCTATCTAGCCTCTTCTAGGCTAGCTCTCGCACCTGGACTAGCCCATTTCTAATAATCTGCTGTAGCCCACGAGCTGGCTTACCAGGAATGATCTTAACCTGCATCTGCCTGGAGTGGGAGAATCATGGCGACTCCCTGACTCAGCTTCTTTCTCCCAGCCTTCCGTTCTGTTTACTCCATCCACCTAAGGGTGGGCCTATCAAATGGGCCTAGCAGTTTCCTTATTGCTTAACCAATGAAATCAACAGATTGATATATGACATTCCCCCATCACTTCCCCTTTTTCTGTTTAAACAAAAAAAGGAAGGCTTTAACTTTAACATAGTAGGATTATATATAACAAAACAGTTATCAAGCAAGAATTACAGTTACAATATTTATATCTATTTTATCTTTTATCATAACAATGGAAAACTATTACTATCTATCCATTCTTCAATTCCATCAAAGACTCCAGAAGGATATAATATTACCTAACAAACATGAAGTCCAAAACTTTAGAAATAACAGAGACATCTCGCTGCCTGGACAGTCAGTCACCCAAAATTCCTCTGTACTGTTGGGGCATCCATCTTCAGCCTTCAGGCCCAAAGTATCCAGCAGACATTTTCATCAAGCAGGAAATTCCAAAGACAGTTCAGTCATTTTCTGCTGTATCCTGCAGAATGTCTCGCAGACTCTTTCATGAGTCAGGAACCCCGAAAGACCATCTCACCTTTAGGCAAGTTCAGCAGTCCTCTCTCTGCGGGTTCTTTGTGTCCAGTTTATGCATCAGTCCAGGCAAGAGCAGTTTCTTGCCCAAATGGCTAACAAGCTCCATAAGGATCCTCTTCGATGCCCATCTTCCTCTCGAAGTAGCTGGTGCTGCCAGGAGCAGACGTGTCTCTTTGTCATGAAAAGCCCTAAGTTATTAAAACATTAAATAGCATATTCTGTAGTCTTTGAAAGATATGAAGAATGCCTATCTAACTGAAATATATCTCTATATATCAAGAAAATCTAACTAACATGACTACAAGCTTTACTATCATCGATGATTATCCATTAGCAACCTATATTTCCTAATTATACATTACATTTTAAATGAACTACACAATCACAATACCTTAATCAATATCAGAAATACATATACATATAGCAAAATTGACCTTAAAATCCATACCAATGCAAATTATTCATATCTATATCATATCCCCCTTTAAATGTAAAAGAACATTTATAAACAATATTTTGGGAACATAGGCGCAGTTTTTTTCTCTCCAAACTGCTTTCTGCTGAATGGGGGCGCTGTTAATCAGATCATTTAGAGTGTAACCTGTGTGCCAGGTTTATCTCAGTTGGCAGTTGAGTGAAATAATTTTTTGAGGGTGTTCACAGGAACTTTTTGGGAGGTCGTGGTCTATCATACCATATCGGGATAGATGCAATCCACTCCCCCATCAGTATGGATTCTTGTATGTTGATACAAATTTAAGGTTATTTTGTTATAACATACTGTATAAATGTTTCTATTCTTATTTAAGGTATTGCACCTATGTAGCTCATTTAAATATTTATTTATTATGTATATAATATTCTGTCTGCGTGTATACCTGCAGGCTAGTAGAGGGCACCAGACCTCATTACCGATGGTTGTGACCACCATGTGGTTTCTGGGAATTGAATTCGGGACCTTTGGAAGAGCAGGCTCTTAACCACTGAACCATCTCTCCAGCCCCAATGCAGCTCATTTAAAAGAGAAATAAAGCTCTAGTCCTTGAAAGCCATTATTACAAACTGTTTAGGATAATTAAGAAATGCAGGCTAGTTGTTAGTCATCTATAACAATCAAACTTACAGTCATGTTAGGTATGTTTTCAAAGTTAAACACAGATATATTTTAGATAGGTAGATGGTCTTCAAACATTTCAGAGATCTACAGAATATGACATTTAAATGTTTTAATAATAAGGCTTTTCATAACAGTGAGACACATCTGCTCCGATTTTCAGAGAAGACAATGGGCATTGAAGAACCTTCACATGGAGTTTCCTTTTATTTGAGGCAAAGTTAGCCATGGGGCAAGAAACTGCCCTTGCCTCAACTGTTGACAGTATAGTGTCCAAATTGGACAAGCAGAACACAAATTAAGTGATTGCCAAATTTTGCCAAGAAAAGGTAGGTCAGTTCTTTGAAGTTCCTGCTTCACAGAAATATCTGTCACATGTTCTAGGCCTGTAAGCCAAAACATTGTTGGGTCCCTAGAGGACAGGCCTTTGCACCCCCACTTGATCTGTTTTGAACTCTTGAGGTTGGTTGAATACAGGAACAATCTGTTGTTTTCAGCAATGTTTCTAAGGATGTTTACCCCTAAGCCATTGAGTTATGGTGATGAGCTTCCTGCTATTGCTGGTTTGGCCTCCCCTGCTGAGGGCTCTATATACTTGTGAGAAAGTGGAATAAAAGGCTTGTTTGCAGAACCTGAAGTTGTGTTGCGTGTTAATCCCGACGTCCCTCTCTCAGAAGAACGACAGTTGCCATGCTGGCACGGCAAATATTACAGAGGAAACTTGGGTGACTGTCCATGCAGTCAGCTGTCTTTGTCATTTCTATAATTTTGAAAGGTATTTGCTCTGCACTTCATGTTTACTCAAGTAATATCTGATCCTTCTCAGGTCTCTGGTGCGGTTAAAGACTATATAGTTATAGTTTTCTTGCTTTCTTTGGTAGAAAATTTTAAAAAGAAATTCACAAAAGAGATATAAAGATTATAAAGATTGAGAAACATTAAAGTTTAAGTCATTTATCTAAGAAAATGTTTTAAGTTCTAAAAGGATATTTTAGGCTAGTAATACAAGTTATGATAAAAAGTGCTTTAAGTATAAAAGTTTAGACTCACCAAGATAGGATAGATAATAGAGAATTTCTCCAAAGTTGCCCAATATAAATGTACTAGACATTGTGAGTGTAATTTTACCTGATAATTGTTCTTATTGCTTATTGTTTTACTGTAATAAAGCTAAAACCTTTCTCTTTAAAGCAACTGTCTCATCTGAAGTATACTTCTTTGACAAGCAGGGGGAATTTCTTTCTTTCTTTTTTCATTCAAATCAGTGACTTGGGTGAGGAGAAAAGTTTGAAGACGTTTCCTTAATGCATCCAGCTTTTCTAAAACTGGGAATGGAACATCTGCCCACAGAAGTTACATACGGAAACCCATTTTCCAACCGTATTACAGGGTTTTTTGGACAGTAACAGTTCATTATTGTAGAGTTCTGTGGACATTCATTTGAAAATGAAAAATCCTATTTGGATGCATTGAAATAATAATGATAACAACAACAGAAAGCATGTAAGAAATGTTTTGACCTGAAGGATTGTTTTGTCAAGTATCTCAGGTTCAGGTTCGTGTTATATAAATATTTTTTAACCAATCTCTGTAAAAGAGGCACAATTTCTAGTCAACTCTGGGTAAGGTCCTGGTGCCACCAAAGACATGGTGACAATCTTTCCTCTTTAGAGGGCCTTCAGATCACATACTAGGTCCTAAGGATATGGGAAAGGAAGATTGTTTTCTCTCTATCTTCTACTTTCTCCTCTAAGGTCTTGCCAGCCACTGTTCAGAGAAAGAGGCAGGAAACAGGAGATGGTGGAAGAATTTTAATGTTTCCTGTATCTCCACTCTCTGGGGAGAATGGGAAGTAGGTGAGGTATCAGGAAGTCACTATAAACATACTGTTAAAGCTATGTCACATCCTTGCACAGAAATCTCATCACTGAAGGATCACATTCTCAGACCAGAGAGATGACTCAGTGCATAAAGGTGCTTGCTACCAAATCTGAGGACCAAAGTTCTATCTCCAGTACTCATGTAGTGGGAGGAGAGAACTGGCTCTTGTCAGTTGTCTTTTGACCTCCACATGCACACTATGGTACATGCACTTGTATGCACACACACACACACACACACACACACACACACACACACAATAAATAAATGAAATGTGAATGATCATTAAGAAAACCATCTTTCCCTTTTATTTAGACAAAAAGGGGAAAATGTTGTAGGATACTCGTTTTTGTTTTCTGGGGTTTTTGTATTTGTTTGTTTGTTTTTCAAGATAGGGTTTCTCTGTAGCTTTGGTGCCTGTCCTGGAACTCACTCTGTAGACTAGGCTGGTCTTGAACTCACAGAGATCCACTTTTGTCTGCCTCCCAAGTGCTGGGATTAAAGGCGTGCGCCACCATTGCCTGGTGGGATGGATAATCTTTTTGTATGCTGTAAAGATGGATCTGTTTTACTTCATCTGCCTACGGCACTTTCTGATTCATTTAATAAAGAGCTAAATGGCCAATATCTAGACAAGAAGGGATAGGTGAGACTTCTGGGGAAAGAAAGGAACTCAGAGGAAGAATCTGAGAGGTGGGTGATTTGCCAGTAAGATGTAGAGGAAGGCAGATATACAGTATAGAAGAGAGATAGTGAACCGCATGTAGAATGAAGATTAATAAAAATGGGTTAAGTTATAAGAGCGAGTTGAGAATAAGCCTAAGCTAAGACCAAGCTTTCGTATTTAATAAGAAGTCTCTGTGTCTTTATTTGGGGGCTGGCAGTTCAAAGAAAGTTCAGTAACACAGGACAGGAAGAAAGGGAGGGAGAGAAAGGGGGGGGGGAGGAAGGGAGGAGGGAGGAGGATACCCAGAATTGAGCTCTCGATTCCAGGAAATATCAGATTTTCAAGAAAGGGAACAAAGCCAGCCCCTTCCAAACTTGAAGTGGATAAAAGTACAGTCAGATCCCATGATAGGATTTTGTATTTAAAGAATAGAGCAGTTTCTGAACACAGGCTCCCGCCCCAGGAACAAATCTGTTGAATATTCAGTGTTATCGATAACACCAGTTTGGAGCATGCTGTTAACCTGCCCCTTCCATGTGCCTGTCCACAGGCAAATGTAGCCACAAAAGCAGACCGGTCAGAGTGAGCAAGTCTGACAGCCCCTTGAGGGGCTGCACTCCCATCGCTGTCCGAGTCTTGGACTTTGCTTCCAGAGGTTGCAGGGAGAGGAGAGAGGCACTTGCGGTGCCCAGTCTCATCCCTCCGAGAAGAGGCAACAGTGGTGCCCAGCCCAGTCCTGGTGAACCATCTGTGAGGCTGCAAAGGTCTTCAGGCCCTCAGAGGAAGAGAGGTGAGAATGTGTGGAAGACCTGATCTATGCCTGCCACTGTGAGATTTCCCACAGGTTCTGTAGTAACCCCTCACAATTCAGGAGGGTGTGTCGTCCTGGGGCGCAGAGTGGGCTGCAGCCTTCTCAAGAAGTGGACAGAAAGGATCATCCAGGCTGGGATGCCTGAGGGAGAAGCAGGTGGCTGGACCACAGCCTGCGTGTGGGTGGGGGTGGACCACAGTCTTCATGGAACGTGTTTCATAGAAGGGCATGGCATCTGAGTGGGAACCCCAAAGCAAGTGCTGTCTCAGGAACAGGAGCCCCAAGGCCCAACAGACTCCACTCTGCCTCATAAACATCCCTGTGGCGACACCCTCCCTGGCCCATGGATGTCTGGGTTTTCTCTGTGATCTAGGAAAAGGAAGGCTTCATCAATTAAAAATGAAGACAAATTTTCCCCCTTCCCTTCACACCCATTAGAAGGGTTTAGATTAAGCGGGTTTGTCATAAGTCTGCAAAATTGACTTTTCTGCATAGATGGTTTGGGGCTGGTCAAAAGTCGACAACTGGGAGGTTAAAATCACTTTTAGGGGGCCAGAGTTTAAAGTCTATGCGGCCAGCCTGGAGGCTGTAATATTCTTGTCTGCTGAAGGAACTGAGACACAATTAGGTGACCTCAGTCAAAAGGACAGTCTCCAGGCTGTTCAAAGAGAAACGCCATCCAGGGTAATGATGGCCCGCGTTTAGGCCCAGCTTTCATCTTCCTTCAGACTGTGTTAACCAGTAATTAGCCCGTCAGCCTCTGAGGTAGGTCAAAATTACTGCACCCATTTTACAGGTGAATAAAAGACTTTGGGGGGGGGGGGCACTGTTACTGGGGCCACACGTACATCAAGAGCACAGTAGCAAAGGAAGCAAAGCCTCCTCTCCAACCCCCAGAACAGCGCCAAGCCCTCCCTCTGTCTGCTCCTCTCTCAAGAAGTAGAAGGTTCCTGTGTGGTGCCATCCCTGAGGGCCAAAGGAACTGAGCCTTTCTAGGGGGAGGAGAGGAGGGGAGCAGGGAGAAGGAGGAGGAGAGAAAGTGGGGAAGAGGGAAGGGGCAAGAAGAAAGGAGAGAGGAGAAGGAGGTGGTAAATAAAAGGCAAAAAGAAAAGGTAGAGAGGAGGAAGGAAAGGGGGAGTGGAAAAGAGGGGGGAGGGAGGAGAGATCAAGGGGAAGAGGAGTGGCAGAAGAGATGGAGGTGAGGAGGGGAGAGGAAGGAAGAGAATTAAGCCTACTGTCCTCCCGTTCCCATTCCCTTAGGGCTAACTCTGTCTTTCCACATGCAACCCACAAGCCCACAGCCACTTGGGACTCTCAGTTTCCCTCACACGGCGTATCCAAGCCGGAATCCCTCCAGAACCTCACTGTCCTCCGCCTCTGCCCACTGTGGGTCCACCCATCACTACCCCACCCCCACACCCGTGAGAGCCTCAGCTCTGGCCCCTTTGCTCTCATGATCTAAACACAACAGGCCACAGAGCGCTCCCAAGAGAGAATGTGCCACTCTGAGAGGACCCCCCCGGGACTCCCCTAAACACTGCACACAAAGCCCAGGCGTCTCCAGAATTTTCTGCTCCGCTCAGACCCTCCCTGCACCCAGCCACCCCAGCCTTCATACTGCCGCCAGGCCTCTAAAGGTAGGTATCAACCTAGGCATCCCTGGTCCTTCCTTCCCCTGAGCCTTTCCTTGGTCTCCTTTGCTGGCTGACATTGCTGATCTCTTGTGTGGAGCGAGAGCATCCTCTCTTTCTCACAAGCTCTCCCAGCTTCAGTCTCCCCCCTCCCCGTGACAACTGATGGGTCCAGATTCATGCATTATTGACTGATTTTCTTTCTGCTCTCCCCTCCTGCCACTGTTTCCCAGCCACTCAGACCCTTAATGTGTTCGACATACGGAAGCATTTAGCTTCAGCTAAAATCAATCCATGCCAAAGCATAATGAGCATTAATGACACCTGCGTGGCTTCTGCCTTTTGACTGCCCTGAGCACAGCAGCAATGAGCATGCTGTACTAGCATGTCTTTGAGACCCTGCTCAAATTCCTTGGGTCCATATCCAGCTTGCAAGATCATGCTAGAATTTTATCCTTAATTTCTGAAGAGCTCCCGTGCCATAGTTGTAGGTGCCACGGTGCCTGTTCAGTTTGACATTCTTCGTAGTAAAGTGGCTTTGTTTGTTTGTTTGTTTGTTTGTTTGTGAGGCAAGGTCTATGTGACCCAGGGTGGCCTTGAGTTTGCAGCCCTCCAGCCTGGGATCACAGGTGTGCCTCCCTCTCTCTGCCCTGCTGAAGTAGTTTCTGTGTTTCTAGTTGGAGCAGGCCACCAAGAGAAACTTCAGGCTGTGGCAGGCAGAAGGGAGGCAGCAGTTGGTCTGGGGCTCACAGTCACGTGCAGACGGACGGACCCAGACGGACCCCTTGTCCTGGGAGTGGTCCCTTGAGACACTCTGGCTCCCACACAAGTCCATGAGCAGAGGCATGGTCCTCCGTGCTCAGAGCAGGGAGTACTACAGGCTTCAGTCTGCCTGGGGCTCCACTGCTCTTCTTCCCTCCCACTCTAAACCCCTCTGAAGAACTGACAGTGAATGACGGACAGAGGGCTCTGCGGGAGAGGAGCAGAAGACAGGGGTCCAGGCAGCCCGATGCAGTGTTGGGAAGATGAGAGGCCTCCATACCTAGACCTCACCTGTGATGTGACGGTCAGGTTGCCTCGTAAAGAAAGGGAGAGGCATTGCTGTTTTGTTCACGGCTGACAACATACCCAACATGAAGCAGAATGAGGGAAGAGAGTTTATTTTGGCTTCATTTGAAGTATCTGGTCTACACTGTGGGAAGGCTTATCGCTGTCTGTGGACAGGGGCTTGATCATGTCCTGGTTGAGCAGAAAGCAGAGAGCAGGGAGTTCTGTCAACTTCTCCCCTCCCTCCTTTTCATTTAATTCAAGATGTCCATCCAAGTTGGTACCACCATATCCAGGGTACATCTCCCTTCCTTAGTTAAGCCCCCTGGAGAAACCCTCACAGACATCCAGGGGGCTTTCTCCTAGGTGACTCCAAAGCCAGTCAAGGATCTGTGAAGATAACAATCAGAGGACGGGCAGTGAGGAAGAAGGGGTGGGAAGAGGGAGGATGAAGGCATTGGTGGTGGAGGGGAGGATGAAGGCATTGGAGGTGGAGAGGGAGGATGAAGGCATTGGCAGTGGAGGGGAGGATGAAGGCATTGGTGGAGGGGGAGGATGAAGGCATTGGTGGTGGAGGGGGAGAATGAAGGCATTGGAGGTGGGGGAAGAGAATGAAGGAATTGGCGGTGGAGGGGAGGATGAAGGCATTGGCGGTGGAGGGGGAGGATGAAGGCATTGGCAGTGGGGGGAGGATGAAGGCATTGGCAGTAGGGGGAGGAGGATGAAGGCATTGGCAGTGGGGGGAGGATGAAGGCATTGGCAGTAGGGGGAAGATGAAGGCATTGGCAGTAGGGGGAGGAGGATGAAGGTATTGGCAGTAGGGGGAGGAGGATGAAGGCATTGGCAGTAGGGGGAGGATGAAGGCATTGGCAGTGGGGGAGGAGGATGAAGGCATTGGCAGTAGGGGGAGGATGAAGGCATTGGCAGTGGGGGGAGGATGAAGGCATTGGCGGTGGGGGGAGGAGGATGAAGGCATTGGCAGTGGGGGGAGGAGGAGGAAGGCATTAGCAGTGGGGGGAGGATGAAGGCATTGGCGGTGGGGGAAGGAGGATGAAGGCATTGGCAGTGGGGGGAGGATGAAGGCATTGGCAGTGGGGGGAGGAGGAGGAAGGCATTGGCAGTGGGGGGAGGAAGATGAAGGCATTGGCAGTGGGGGAGGAGGATGAAGGCATTGGCGGTGGGGGGAGGATGAAGGCATTGGTGGTGGAGAAGGAAGATGAAGGCATTGGCGGTGGGGGGAGGATGAAGGCATTGGTGGTGGAGAAGGAAGATGAAGGCATTGGCGGTGGGGGGAGGATGAAGGCATTGGCAGTGGGGGAGGAGGAGGAAGGCATTGGCAGTGAGGGGAGGAAGATGAAGGCATTGGCTGTGGGGGAGGAGGATGAAGGCATTGGCAGTGGGGGGAGGAGGATGAAGGCATTGGCGGTGGGGGAAGGAGGATGAAGGCATTGGCGGTGGGGGGAGGATGAAGACATTGGCGGTGGGGGAGGAGGATGAAGGCATTGGCGGTGGGGGAGGAGGATGAAGGCATTGGCGGTGGGGAGAGGATGAAGGCATTGTGGTGGAGAAGGAAGATGAAGGCATTGGCGGTGGGGGAGGATGAAAGCATTGGCAGTAGGGGGAGGATGAAGGCATTGGCTGTGGGGGAGGAGGATGAAGGCATTGGCAGTGGGGGGAGGAGGATGAAGGCATTGGCGGTGGGGGAAGGAGGATGAAGGCATTGGCGGTGGGGGAAGGAGGATGAAGGCATTGGCTGTGGGGGGAGGATGAAGACATTGGCGGTCGGGGGAGGAGGATGAAGGCATTGGCGGTGAGGGAGGAGGATGAAGGCATTGGCGGTGGGGGGAGGATGAAGGCATTGGCGGTGAGGGAGGAGGATGAAGACATTAGCGTGGGGAGGATGAGGGCATTGGTGGGAGGGAGTAAAGGCATTGGCGATGTGGGGGGGAGTGGATACTCACAAAAGTTCTTCTCTTTTTTTTTTTTTTTTTTTGGTTTTTCGAGACAGGGTTAAGTTCTTCTCTGAAGAGGAACCAGAAACCAGCCAAGGACACGCAGAAAGACTGGAAAGATAGACAGACAGAAAAATGCTTTTGGGAATTAATGTGGCAGAAAACATAGGCCAAGAAAGACAACAAGAGAAGGAAGCTTTAGTTACAAGATGACTTTGGGGGCTCAGTTCTACCCCAATTTATTAAGCTCTTGCTACAGACTTGTTGTGGAATATTAATTTAAGATGTGTTACAGTCATTTATGCTGCAGAATACTTGCTTAATGATACAAAGACATGCTCCATTTGTTTGATTAAATAAAATTAACCAGAGGTCAGGAGGCTGAGTCAGCAGCTAGCAGACAGAACTGGTAGGGAGGAACCATGTGTAGGTAGGGCTCTTTTTTTTCTGTAGGGTTCTTAAGTGAAGGTTGAGCAGAAGGATGGGCAGTTTTGGGGGGATGAGAGCTGGGGAGAAGGTTAGCTATTCAGCCTCTCTGAGCAAGCAGGATTTCACCTCAACTTTT
This sequence comes from Microtus oregoni, assembly GCF_018167655.1. Taxonomy (NCBI): domain Eukaryota; kingdom Metazoa; phylum Chordata; class Mammalia; order Rodentia; family Cricetidae; genus Microtus; species Microtus oregoni. Next base: position 32,578,487 of record NW_024543067.1, read on the forward strand.
GAGTCCTGAGTTCTGTGGAGGGGTAAAGATCTAGATAAAGTTCCCTTTGGTGACTGTGATAGAGCCAGCGCCTGAGGGAACAGAATTCCTGCCTGGCTACAGTCAGTGTGGCCAGACCGCTTCTGCAGAGTTAGTTGTCCCTGCTGATTAGAACAGCAGTTGCTTAAGGGGCAGCTACTGAACTAATGAAAAACAGCACAGCCTGGACTTTATACGGAGCCCAGAGAAAACTACGGAAGCTGTGTCCTAGAAGAGCTAAGATACACAACAAATATTGAGGATTTCTAATGCCAGCCACCAGATAGTGGATCAGCTGAACATATATGGCCAACAAATAAAGCTTCCAGTTCCAAAAATCGGTTACATCTAGTCAAGTTGTTGGCCAAAGGGGTCCCATGGAAACACCCAAACAGACCAGGCTATTGCCAAGGCTGTGGTTGCTCTCCACAAATTGATGGTAAGTCCCTATTACTGAAGACACCTACATAACTCACTGAACATGGAGAAGTCAAGTGGGTACCTAGAGAAAGCCTTCATCCCTAGTATTCATGGTATTGGAAGGTACCAGAGGAGAAAAGTAAACCCCAACTCACCAACCCCGTTATCGACAATGGTGGCCTACCTGCAATATATGCTTACGCAACATTGGCACAGGAGTTGTGGGAGTAACCAACCATCATCTGTTCAAATTTTAGGTCTACTCCATGAGATGGAATCTATGCCCCAAAAACCTGAAACTTGATCAGCCATGGAGCTAAAGGAAAACCAAATACTGCCATTCTACAAAAGGCATATAGCAATAAAATGGCTCCTAATGACATCCTACCATACATGTAAGTATCCAACTCAGCCATCATCAGAGAAACTGCCTCCTGCAGCAGATGGGGCTAAATACAGACAGACAGCCTGGACACTGTGCGGAGAGAGACCTTGGAACACTCAGCCCTAAACTGAATGCCTTCATCAAATCTGTCCTCTCAGGACTCAGGGAACCCTGCAGAAGAAGAGATAGAAAGACTGTAAGAGCCAGAGAAGATGGAGGGTGCCAAGGAAACAAGGCCTTCTAGATACAACAGGACTCTACACATGTGAGCTCACCCAAACTAGCAGCGTGCACAGGCCCCACGCCAGACAGGGTCCTATCTCTGGAAGGGGAAGTGGGTACAAGCCCTCATCTCCAACCCAGAAGCTATCTCCAACTGATAACGACTAGCAAAGGAAAAACCAGTTTTCTCCAAGAAGTCTGGCTAGATATGCAAACCACATTTAAGGGCAGGCCCCCTGCCTAGCAAACTCAATGATGTTTTTAGAAATTTTTGTCTCACAATGGTTAGGCTGGGCTTATCTTTTCTATGAAACCTCACAGGTCTTTTGCTTTAATATTATAGTTTTCAGTTTTGTGTTTTTACTGGATTTCTGTGTGTGTAAACGTGTCTGTCTCTATGTGTCTCTTGTGCTTTTTCTTCCGAGTGTTGTTTTGTCCTGATCGGTTTTGTTTGCTTTATTTTATTCTGTTTTATTATAATTATCTTTTAGATGCCTGTTTCCTTCTATTTGCGCTCTTCAGGGAAGAGCGTGAACACGGACTCCACTACCACAAATTATGCAGTTGAATTTTCCAAACTTGGGGAAATCACAGGGGTCAGCACATCCGGGGGGCAAGGGATAAACTTGGGGAAACCACCTTCATGATCACGGTGTCTCCCCTGCCAGGGAAGTTTGCCTGTTTGCTTTCCAGCAAAAGTGAGGAAGAAAGCTTGTGGGTGTGGGTAAGTGAGGGGCGGGGAGGGTCTAGAAAGAGTTAGGGGAGGGGAATCATAACTAGAATATATTGTATGAAAAAAATCTATTTTCAATTTTAAAAATATATGACCATATATGCATACATATACATAAACATTCTTCTGCCCATCCTCTACACCAAAGCACACACAACCCTTTTCTAGCCTCAGCAAGTAGAACCTGCTCTTGGTAGCCTTGGAGCGCCACCTGGTGGGAAACTGAGGTATTAAATTCTTATGGCGTCTGGGAGCTGCACTATCTGTAAATTAAGAAAAAATGTTGGCTGGCAAATACATTGCGATGGACCACAAACCTGTGTCCCCCACCCCCAAACCACCAACTCTATGGCAATGTCCCTAAGGAGAGCAACTTACATGAAATAGATACAGAATTCAAAATAACGATTATAATCATGGACAGCATGTTCAAAGACTATAAAGAAGGGGAAAGTGAAAGCCCTGATGCACTTACAGAAGACCTGGGCAATGACTGAAACCCAAGAACGCACACACAAATGGCTGAAGGAAACAACGAGTACAGCGCAGGATAGAAAACCTAAGTGAGCGGAGACAGAAGAAAACTATGGAAAACAAGCTGGAGCAAAGCACGGAATGAAAGACCCAGTGAGCATGGCCAGGCTGCCGGAAATACCACGGCCGGAACTTTATGCGATCTTAAATTCGGCAATTCGGTGTGACTCGGAAAACCGCGTGGGCACTCGTCAGGGAGAGTTTTGTTGTTGCTGCTCCTGAGTCTTCTGGTTTTGGAGGCCTGGTAACGGGCTTCAGACGAAGCGTTTGGAAGTCTTCCTGCCCTCCTGTAGTGCGATCATTGGACTAGCGCTGGTGTTGGTTTCTGTGACTGTCGAGGAGAATTCTGTCTGCATCCATCTGGACTCAGACTTTCTTTTCTTGGAAGATTATGGTGGCTTCAATCTCATCCCAAGTTCTTGATCTTCTTAAATTGTTTATTTCATTTTGTTTTAATTTTGGTAAATCATATGTGTCAAGAAATTTGTTCACTTCTTTTAGATTTTCTAATTTAGTGGATTAAAGGTTTTGATAGTGGTCTGACAGAATATGGGCTATTATTAAAATTCCTATATTTGTTGAGGCGTGCTTTGAGTTCTAATATGTGGTGTGTTTTAAAGATGATTCCATGGGCTGCTGAGAAGAATATGTGTTCTTCGAACTTGGATAGAATGTTCTAGAGATGTGTTAGGTCCACTTGATACATAACATCAATTTTTTATCTGAATTGCCTGTCTATTGGTGAGAGTGGAATGGTGAGATTTCCCAGTGCTGACATGTTGGGTTTAATCTGGAGTTTTATATCTAGCAATGTTTCTTTTATAAAACTGGCTGTGCCTGATCTTAGTGTGTATATGGATAGAGCTTTATTGCCCTCTTCAGCACTGGCCATGTCCCAGTCCAAGGACTTTAAAGGCATATGAGTTCTTGAGAGTAATAGGGGCCAACTGGGCAGAAGGAACAGAGTGGTCGAGAGTCAGTGGCCAAGTCTTCCAGGTCTGCTGGGGCTGGGACAGTGTGGCCATGGCCACAGCTCCTTTGGGCACAGACACAGCAGGAACTGGACAAGCCATAGGCAAATGAAGACACAGGCATGTGTGACCAGAGAGTGGGACACCACACGCTTGATAGGTAGAATTCACGATCTCAGTGGGTCATGAGCCCTCAGAGTCACTAACTGGCCCCACATGCAGTGAGTGGGTGGGTGGACACGGGCCATGGGAATGAGAGCATGAGATCCAGATCACTCTCATAGGGCACCATGGGGAAAATGGGGGGCAGCCAAATTGACCAGCCTGCCCTAGGCCTCCTGAGTAGTGGTATAGCCAGGATGAGTACATCCCATCTCCTGACATGGGCGTGGCGTCTGCTCTTTGCTCTGTCCCCTGTCTTCCCCGCAAGTAAGCACTAGACTGATGTTCAAGACTGCCAGACCCTGACTGTAGTCCCCGTCCCCCCCCCCCACCCGCCCACCAACCCAGGAGCATCGAGCTGTTCTTGGAGCTTCATTATTTGTTTTTCACTGGACTGTTAAACAGATCCTTAGCAGGAATCTGGGTCTCTAACTAGTGGAAACTCCTGTGTGGTAATGGCCTCCTTTCCCTCTGAGCACAAGAACCCCGAGTCTTGGGATACTTCCACTCCCACCACGGTGCAGAGAAACTGCAGCTTGTTGGAGAAATCCTGAGACTGACACCCTGTTCTGCTCTCTTCCTGGCCTCAGGTGACGACGAGGGCAGTGCAAGGAGTGACAGCTTTGATGTCTGCAGCTCTGACTAGGGACACGCACATTTGATTTGTCTGAGCCTATTTCCTTAACAACACAGTCCTCTCATGTGGGTTGAAAATGTGGCCGAGCATAGAGCTCTTCCCCCCATCCTCGAGGCTCTGGGTCCAACCCCCAGCACTGGAAAGGAAGTCCCTTTCATACAGTAATTGTGATAACTAGAAGAGATGGCTTACATATAGCTGCTGCATCAGAGCTGGGACGTAGCTCCCATAGCCACCACCTGTCGATTTTAACCTCTGAAGCCATCAACAGCCTCAAACACCCTGTGTTAGCTCTCGCCTAGCCAAAAAGACAGGAGGTGGGAACAGAGTTGCCACCAGAAGTCTTGCATTCCAAAGGTGGCCTGAATACTCCAGTATGGTACAACAGGGAACCTGCTCTACCTCCAGGGCCTTCCTCCTCTACAAATGGAGATACCCATGCATGCTGACTCTGCTGACTTCCCTGAGGGATGCAAGAGGGATAATGTGGCTCAAAATCATCAGTGGAAGCAGATGACATGGCTACATTCACACTAAGTTTCCAGGAACGAACAACAGCCAAAGTCATTTCCCTGGGGAGCACTTCCTTTTCTCTACAGTACCATATAGTCAGACATTACTGCAGAAAATTGTATTTGAGCTGATCCCTGACTAACCCTTCTGCCTCTGTGACAGCAGAACATGAACTTCACAATATCTATTACTCATCAACTCATCCATCCATCCATCCATCCATCCATCCTTCCATCCATCCATCATCCATCAATAACCCGTCCACCATCCATTCAGTTCATCTTCACTGAGTCACTGACGTCTGAAGGAGATGCAGTATTTATTTCCTTATGAACACAGCTTAATCTTACAAGCAGCATGCTTGACTATCACTGCCTAACCATGCTGTGAGCTTTTTGAAGACAGATGGTTCCAGGCAAGGTTCAGACACCAGCAAAGAGAATGCAAAGGGCTGAATGACATCACCGTCACAGGCTGCTTCCCTCTGACTGTAATAGGGTGGGACTGCTAGTTGGGTTCTACAGAGAAGGGGGCAGGGGAAGACTGGGACTGATTGCTTCAAACAAATGATCCAGATCAGTCAGCAGCCTTGAGACCTCCTTGGTCTGGCTCAGACTCTGGATTAGTCTGGCATGAAGTATTTATCTGAGCACAGCCTGGCATCCACCCACCAACATGGCAGCTACCCAGTTCCCTTTCATCCCAGAGGCCCAGAGGCCATTAAGGCTGGCTGGAGCCTCTCCTATTAACAAAAGATGCCCTCAGAGCCAGCTCACCCGGAGCACAGACAGCGCTGATGTCACAAGGGTCTTCCTCTGGTCCTGGTCACGCTGCGGTTGCCTAGCACATGGACCATGGCTTCTTCCCTCCTCTTGACTCTCTCTTGTCTTCATCTCATCTCCATCACGATCCTTTCTATGCTGTCCCTGACCCTCCCTCCACCCCTCTTCTTGCCCTGTCTTTAGTTCTTTCCCCTCTCCCTTCTCACTGACCCCCTCCTCCTTTATCCTGGACCAACTTCCATTCCTTTGATATCCTTATACGTTTCTCATCTTTGTCTCCCTTTTTCCTCTTATCATTTTTGTGCATTTCCTCCTTTAACAGCTACTAAAGGTCATTGTGAAAGTCTACTTCAATTTCCTGGATCATTTCCCTGTTGTGGGACACATATTTCTTGTCTTTAAATACATATATTTATATATAATTTAAGTGTATGTGTGTGCCTGTTGAGTTTATGCATGCATGTGCATGCATGCAGCACATGCAGTGCCCACAGAGGCCAAAAGATGGCATACCTTTCCCTAGAACAGGAGTTACAGGATGTTGTATGAGTTGCCCAATGTTGATACTGGGAACAAAACTCAGGTCCTCTGTAAGCACTTGCCAGTGTGGGTGCTGATAACTGAACTCAGGTCCTCTGTAACTGCTGAGCCATCTCTGCAGGCCCAGTCTTTTCTCTATGCATGGCAATGATATACTAACAAGGCTGCGACTATAATTCAGATAGTAGGCTGTAAAGAGAGTTCACAGCGATAGCTCTACGAATATTTCAAAGAGACTTTTTATTTTCAGTAGAGTGTTTTAAGGTCAAAAACAAACAAACAAAACATCAGCTAGCCACCCTTGAGGTTTGGCACCTTCTCCAACACTGATTCTTTGACATTCAGCTTTGGTTGGTTATGGGCTGCTTTCCGACACTGGGTGGCCTTAGGAAGCGTATAGAAGACTCCTTCTGGGCGTACAAACAAGGATCACAATCAACCGATTGAAAAGTGTCTATCAAGTTTATTTCCTTGACAAATATATGCTGCCAAATATTTATAATAATGTCCTAAACCAAGACACTGAGGCTCCAAGATAAGAACGAGACCATCTGACCCCATTGACTTTTGCCTGTTGCAACTCTATATACATGGGGTCCAGGCTGGAGATGACTTGTGGAATATTTGACACCATGCTTTGTGATTTTGTGCCTCAAAAAGATAAGAAGTAAATATTTATACAAAGATAGCAAGTAGTGCTATATGAACTTTCCCTAGGAAGACATGAGCAAGCATCTACTCATCCCAGACAGAACCCAGTAGCAGGCCAAAGTAGCTGTTCCGCCACAGTCTGATTTGCCCAAGGCGTTTATCTGACTTCTTTCCAGAGCGTGAATGAGGGGTTACTTATAGGAGCATGGAGGATGCCAAAGCAGCCACATCACCAAAAATTCTCACTTCAGCACGAATGTATTAGTTAGGGTTCTCTAGAGTAACAGAACTTAGAGAATAAAGAGAGACAGAGAAAGAGAGGGAGAGAGAGAGAGAGAGAGAGAGAGAGAGAGATTGCTATAGATATCAATCACACACATATACACATATAGAATTTATTATATATAACTTCTGGACTCCTGAAGAAGTGGGCTCTAATACCAGTGAAGGAATAGACTTGCTGGTGAGATGAGAGAGCAATCAGGCAAAGAGCAAAAGCTTCCTTCTTCCATGTCCTTACAGAGGCTTCCAGCAGAAGGTGCGACCCAGAGGCGAGGTGGGTTTTCACAGCTCAAATTATATTAGAGGCCTAGATTAGAGGCGTAGCTTCCCACCTTAAAGATCCGGCTTGGTAGTGGATCTTTCCACTTCAAAGTAAGCAACAATCCCTCACAGGTGTGCCCTCCATTTTTGAGTTTTAGTTCATTCTAGATGCAGTCAAGCAGACAGGCAAGAATGACCATCACAATGAACGATGAAATCCCCATAGGGGCATAGATGGAGCCCCCTTTCTGTGATCTTTCCATATATTACATACTATAGCCACCATCTGTCACCATGGCAGCTGGCAGGGAGGTTTGGGAGTGACTAGCAGAGATCTCAAGCAAGAGTCAAATAACCTTCCCCACCCTGTTTTCCTTAAGGAATGTCAACAGACTCCATCTAGGGTTGTGAGTATCACGGTCACTTGAATGAAAAAACAAATGGAACCTACGATAGCGGTATCTCCTCGTGGAGTCGATAGAATGTGTTGTTACAGGCAGGTAACCTTGGGCTGCACTGGCATTCTGCTGTTAGTGACTGACTTACATCTCGCGACAGCCTTGTAGACTGATAACACTCAGTCCAAAGAGTGAGTGGCCCCAGCTTACAAAGGTAGAGACATTTGCTTAATTCACAAAGCCATTTCTAACTCAGGACTGCTCCAAACACAACCCCATGTGGACACTCCTTAGGCACCTGCAGGCTACTCCAGAGCTAAGGCTTACAATCATCAGGCACCCTTCTGGGTGCAAGGACTGGAAACAGTTCATGGTTTAGGTACTTGGGACCATCAGAGCTCAAGGGAGAAACACACAAAACCTCATGGTTCTCCCTCAGCTGGGGTGACACGGACACGGCAAGCTCGCTCATCTTAAAACTTAAGCTCATCTTAACTCTCTGTGGTGGTTCGAAGAAGAATAACCTTCATAGACTCGTGTGTTTGAATGCTTGGCCCCTAGGAAGTGGCACTATTAGGAGGTGTGGCTTTTGTTGGAGTGGGTGTGGCCTTGGAGGAAGTGTCATTTAGGGTGGGCTCTAAGGCTTCAAATGCTCAAGCCAGGCCCAGTATCTCTCTCTTCCTGTTGCCTGCTGATACAGATATAGAACTCTCAGCTCCTTCTCCAGCACCATGTCTGCCTACACCCTGCCATGCTTGCCACCATGATAATGGACTAAACTTCTGAATCTGTAAGCCAGCCCCAATTAAATGCTTTCCTTTATAAGAATTGCCATGGTCCTCATGTCTCTTTACAGCAATAGAACAGTGACTAAGACATTCTTACAGTCTCAGATGGCGCACAGACGCCCAGGTTAAAGGAACCAGCCCTAATAAAGGTTTATGTAGGTATTCTAAATTCTAGCATTGACCACATTGGCCTCCTAATTCAGCCACCCACCTGTCACCATAACATTACATCATACACCAAGAAACAGGCGCTGGGGCACAGTGGGGCACAGTTACTTTAACCTCCGCACTCGGGAAGCAGTGGCAGGCGGATTTCCTCCACGCCAGCCTGGTCTACACAGTGAATTTCAGGATAGCAAGACTACAGCATGAGACCCAATCTCAAAAAACGAAACAAAACAAAAAACAAAAAAACAAAAAACAAGCATATACAGAAAACCAGAGAAATAAAGAAGCATCTGCAGGCCTCTACACATGATGATAAGTTTGCAGAATACCCAGATATAAGGTCACACAAGTTCACATGGTTTTTTTTGGAACGACAAAAGAACTTATTCACAATATGGTCTGTCCTCAGAAATGAGGCTGTCACAAAAAGGGAAGTAAGAGGAACAATACACTTTATTCTGATGAAGGTGGAAAAGACCTCTATGGCTTCAAGAAAATAAACCCTGGTTGTCTTTCCTGACTGGAAAGAATTCCCAGAGCCGAGTCTGCTAAAGGTCTTGAAGAAACAGCCGGCTTTTCGGGTTCCTGACTCCTGAGCTGTACTCGCTCAGTAATACTCCCAGTCTACTTTCTTAATTTAAGTTTTATTTTTTAATATACTTTTTGTTTGTTTGTTTTTCAAGACAGGATTTTCTGTGTAACTGTGGTTGTTCTGGAACTAGCTCTGTAGGCAACGATTGGCCCACCTCTGCCTTTCGAGTGCTGGGACTAAAGGAATACACCACCACCACCACCCAGCTTTAAATCTACTTGGAAGTAGTATTACAACACTTCTCCCCTTCCTTATTCCCCCAGTACCTCCCAGATGCCCTCCCCCCCAACCTCTCCCACAGTGCCTTCCCCAAGTATGGCTCCGTTAAATGTCACATAAGGGAGGTGAGCTGCACATGGTAGACAGGCTGCCTGTGACAGAAACATGTTTCTCCACAGAGACAGATGAACACATAACAATAGCCAGCCATGATGAATAACCGTAAGTAAACCCGTTCCTATCTGATACACCTGGGAGGGGCATGGAAACCTAATCCAAGAAGAATTCCGTGATTTTGAAGAATCTGGGGTCACAAGACTCTTGTCTTAGTTTCTTGAAGTTTTCCATTTTGAGCCATGTTCACACAGTGGTAGAATGATACCCTTGAAGTGTTAGCCAAGGAGAACTTTCCTTCCTTAGGTTGCTTTGGCAGGTGCTTTGTCTCGGGGACAAGGCAAGTAACTAGTGCAACCCCACTCCCAGGATGTCTGCCTGGAGTGGGGTGTGGCCTGCGGTGCATTTTCTAACCCCTTGCCAAATGCAGTCTAAACCCAATGGGGGGTCCACATCTCTCCTTCGTGACCAGAAAGACAGGGGCGGCAGTCAGAGGAGGAATCCCGAGCATCATTGAATCGTCTACCAACTCTCTAATCTCAAGAGTCTTCCTTCTGTGGGCTTCTCGGGCTTCAGCCTTCCTGGTTCATATAATCATTAAGTGTTTACCACATGTCAGATACCAAGTCAATGGCAGCGAGCCAAACAAAGTTTTTCCTTTGTCCTTGGTCTTCACAGGAAGGGACTATGGGCCTAGAGGCCTTTGTAATCTGGGTCATTGACTCTCCATCAGTGTGTGAGTCCCTTGGGACTAAGATCCATGGGTCATTCATCTTTGGAGTGCCCATAGTGCCAGACCCAGGGCCTTCTGGGTAAATGTTTAATGAACTAACAAATAAATACAAAGGATATGGAAGACAGAAACATTTAGAAAACCCCTTGTTTCAGTCAGGAGACTCTTAAAAATTGCTCCTAACATTTTAAGGTGTTTTATTTCCTGTGCTTGAGATCAAGCTCACCTTCAAGATGCTAGCCAAGGGGTATACCATTGCATCCCACCTCTAGCCCCTCTCTTTATCCAAATTTTGATAAGATTCGAAATCGAAGATGATCAGCTCTTTGGCTCTATAGATTGCTGACTGTGAGCATATCCATTCATTTTATACAGCGTGAGCACCCTATCCGAGAGAAACACCATGGTGAACCGGGATTTACTCAGGCTCACAGCGCGGAAGCCTCCAGTCTGTCAAAGAGGGGAAGGCAGGGCTCCGTTCCCACCAGTGAGCCTGCGTGGAGGACACTGTCCATATCACAGCAGATCAGACAGAATGAGATAGGAAACTGGACGAGGCAACTACCCAGTGTCTGAACCTAGGGAACTACTTTAGGGTTCATTGCCTAGAGGTCCCAGAGCACACCCAAAAGCACCACTGGACAGAGAATGAGCATTCCAAACGCAACCCCAAGGAGGACACTTCAGCTGCTGACTATCAGCTGGGATTGTAAACTGGGAAGACTTGGGAGGTGACTTGGACAGTAAAATCCAGGAAGACCTGGATCCAGATCCCCAGCACCCACATAAAGAAAATCTGAGCAGTAATCCAGGCAGCAAAGAAATAGAGACAGGAGGATTGCTGGCCACAGCAGAATCAGTGAACTCTCAGTTCTAGGAGGAACCTTGTCTTGAAACAAACAAATATGGTAGAGAGAAACCACAGGGATCTTGACCTTGACTTTGTTTTTGTTTATTGTTTTTATTGAGCTATATATTTTTCTCCACTCCTCTCCCTTCCTCCCCCTCCCCTTATACCCTCTACTATAATCCCCATGCTCCCAATATACTCAAGAGATCTTGTCTTTTTCTACTTCCCATGTAGATCATTGATCTTGACTTCTGGTGCACGCGCACACACACACACACACACACACACACACACATTTTATTTTATTTTAAGTTAACAAATAGTAGTTACTTGCACAACCTACTGTTTTAAAGTGTGTGTGTACTATGAGCTAGTTAAATTTAAAGTGATGCACCTCACATGGTCACCATTACATTATGGGACCGTTCATCCACTCACTCAGCACTCATTCAACACAGCGTTTCACCGTTAAGTACCATTGCTGTGCTATGCAGCACAATAGATGTCTTGAACATATTCCCCTGAACATACTGCAATGTCAAACATTCGACCAACATAGATTTATGTCACAAAAATCCTGTCAAGCAAAAAAACCAAAACAAAAGCAACAACAAAAAGTATTTACCTGCTCCACCCAGTAAAACCAAGCGTCAAACCCAGAGCACACACTGCAGCTACGTCTCCCAGGCTCCCAGTCCAGTTTGCTTCATCTTAGCTTCTGCTTTTCACTTGTAAAACATCTTATTTAGCTATGATTTTTGTTTGGTTTGCTTCAATTTGGTTTTTTTAAACTGGGTTTCTCTATGTAGTCCTGGTTGTCCTGAAACTTGCCCTGTAAACCAGGCTGGCCAGGAACTCAGAAACCCTCCTGCCTCTGCCTCCCGAGTGCTGGGATTAAAAGCCTGCGCCACCATGACTTAGTTATTATTTTTGAAAGAGGATCTTGCTATTTAGGATGGCTGGCCTTAAACTTGCAATCTTTTTGCCTCAACTTCTTGAGTGCTGAGATTATAAGTGTGAGTCACCTTGCCTGGATTGGCTTCTTCCCTAGTCCAGGACTCTCATGGGATGGACGTGGTGTGCTAATACTACAGGTTCATGTCCTATGCTTTGGCAGTCCCAGCAATGGCCACATGTCACTCCCAGGGCATTTTCTGACAGTTTCATCTTTCTGTCCATGAGCCAACACTTCGGCTGGTAAAGAGTACACTGTACACTGTGAGTGGCTAGCCTGGGATGTGGCCGTTCCCGACTACAATACACAGGATGTCACCACTGTTGCTCTCACAAGGAACATGTGTGTGAGGGTTAAAACTGTCAGCGTATGGTTCTAGGATTGCCTAGGACAGAGCCATTTGGCACACATCCAGATCAGTTATTGGGGGTGGGAAGACTCGCCTTAACTTGGAGTGGCTCCATCCCAGGGCCAGGATGCTGAACTGGATGTAAAGGGGAAAGCAAGCGGAGCTACGACATTTGTCCCTCTCTGAGTCTTAACTGCAGATGCAGCACGATGGCCTCCTCAGATTCCTGTCACCATGGTCCCCACCACAGAGGACTCTACCCTGAAACTGAGCCAACTCAACCTTTTCTCCATTGCGTTCCTTTGTCACAGCAATGAGGAAAGGTACTGGCATGATGTGGAATTAACAAGGAGCCCCGAGGGTGAGCCACATGCCACGGTCTCCTGGGAGGGTGAGCTACATGTCAAGGCCTTCTGGGAGGGCGAGCTACATGCAGGGCCTTCTGGGAAGGTGAGCTACATGTCAGGGCCTTCTGGGAGGGCAAGCCACATGCCACGGTCTCCTCAGAGGGTGAGGCCTTCTGGGTACTTCTTGTCTTTCTGTTTCTCTATTCTTACTTAGAGAGGTTTGACCTCACTTGAATCGTCATGAAGTATGTATGACAGGGGCCGTATATCTAGAGAAAAAAAAAAATTTTTTTTCAAGGCAGAAACTGTGTGACTTTTCCTGGAGAGAATACTTCTATTCTCCACAGATCAAAAAGAAAGGATTCCAATTCCTGGTTGGCGAGCTAAGGAGTTCACTAACATTGCTTCCATTAGCAAGGGTCACGCTCATGGGTTCCAGAAAAGCCCACGCCAGGAGTTCCCTGCACGACAGCTGGTAGCTCCACGGAAGAGTCTTCTCTCCCGCTGGAAATTATGACTGCCTATACAATCCAAGAGCCATGTACCTGCCCTGGCAGCCTGGATCTTATAAGTTGCTTGTGCTTTCTGAGCCTCTTCCACCTTTCAGAAAAGAATACTCCAGTCCGTATCCCTTCTACCAGGGAAGCAGAAGCTTTTTCTAGAGACACCCAAGCACACTGCCCTTCTAAGAATCGCTACTGCTTGTTGGACCTGCTGTCCCGTGGCTGCAAGGGAAGTGAGGAAATCTAGTTCTAGTTCTGACTAAATTAGCTTGGGTCAGTATCTCCCTGTCTTCTGTAGCTTCACGGAGCGGCACATCCCCTTTGGAGGCCCTGCAGCCTGCTCGTTCTTCGTTTTACCAGGACAGGCAGACTATATCGCAGTAGGTCATTGTTTCCAGATCCTACCGCTGCTAGGACTCCTAAAGTACCCAGTTACTCCTGTGGCTTCCGGAATGCTGGGGTTACAGGTGTGGGCCACCTCTCCAGGCTTTTCAGATCGGTGTGGTTGTTTCCCCAGCGTAGCTCAGTGCTCGGTATCATTCCACCACTGTCCTGTGAGGGACCAAAATGCCAGCCTGTGCCGGGCCCTGAGCAGTCAGCAGCTTTCCGAGCCCTTTCCTGGATGGACGGCTTCATAGATGACTGGCATTGCTGTCCATAGGCTCCACACAGAGCCAACCTAGTTTCCCCAGCTGTCACCCCTTCCTCACACCCCAGGCTGTCACTTGATTTTCCTAAAAATCTCCCCCTTGCCCGTGAAGTCGTCAGGTTGTCTCTTTTGTCCTTGGGCGACGGCACTAGCGCCTCTCCCAGCCACCCTCCTGCGCTGAACCTTGAATTGATACAGTGGGTGTGACTCTCAGGAAGTTGCTCATTATTTGCCATTAGTGCCTCGGAGTGCGTACCTTCCCATTATCCCATATCTTTCCATATTCATAGTCCTTCCTTCTCTCACTTCTCCCTCCCTTTCCCCTTCCTCCTTTCTTCCCTCTCTCCGGGGGAACTGGTTCAACCAGAGTACAACCTGGTCATCTACCTCTAGCGCTGGAGCAGCTGCAGGAGCTGGGACGTGCCGAGCAGCAGCGGAGCTGAGGCTAGGGAGGCCAGGCTGGCTCACTGCGGGGCGCCGAGGACGAGCAGACGGCCCGGCCGCCTCCTGGAGGCCCATGCGGGGCCGGTACAGCCCGCTGTTCGTTCATGAGGCCGCCGTGGTGCGGGAGGAGGACCCGCGGCATCCCGCTGGGGCTGCTCGCGCTCTGGGTGGCCGCCGCCCGCTGTCTGCAGAGTAAGTACCTCGCAGGTGGGAGCGCCTTGGCGAGTGGGAACAACATCGCTGGAAGGGGCGATCCTTCGGGTGCTGGCCGGGAGGGCTAGGGGATGCGGACTAGGGTCCGGACGGGCGAGCAGGGCGCGGCTGCAGAGTGCTAGGCCGAGCTAAGGCTCCCTTGGTGCCCTGGGCCGCTGCCTCTGCGGTTATCAGAGCAGGAAGCCGGCCTGGAGATAACTCCTGGCCAGAAATTTCTATTTTCTTCCTGGAAATAACCAGATTGCAAATCCCCAGGTCTCCCGCTCACTCACCACCAGACTGGTATTAGACACCCTCTGTGAGATTCCTGGGTCTACGCGCCTCCCTTAAGTTCCAGATAGCCTGGGGCTCAGGAAAAGGGGTCGGAGGCTCACTGGAGCGTGAGCCCAGAGAAGGTGCCTGGTGAGCCAGCGCTAGAATCCCTGGAATCACCCGTGAGTCAGAATGTTGCACACGACCATCATCATCTATAGACACGACCGATTACGCTGCAGTTTTACTTTCTTGTTCAGGACTGTCATTATTACCATTCCCATCTGTTGACAAATCAGTCAACAGAGGTCTAGAAAGGGCCAGAGTGGAGCTACTGGAGTTGAGAGAGCTAGGAGGGAGAGCTGGCCCTTATCAAGATCCCGGGGATCTACAAGCTTCCTAATGGTTTAGTCCTCAAAAAAAACATATAAAATCAGAGCCACTGCCACTTTTCTCTGTGTTCTACACATGCTGAAACTGAACACGGGAAGGGACTGCCTACCTAGTGTGTAGTGAAGTCAGGGCTCACACTGAGCCTCTAGCCTCTTCCTGGAGAACAGCACTGGTATTTGCAAGAGCCAGCAAGAATGGGATGGGGCTGTTGCTCCTGCAGCTAGGGAGCAGAACATAGCAGCTTTTAAGACCAGCAAAGGGGGCTCTTAACAACCACCTTTCCCGTTGTTTTCCAAGCCTCAAGCACACGCTTCCAGGCTCCATTCTTGCTCTTGGTGCATATGCCTGTGATGTTCAGGGGATAGCGTCCAGATCTGTCTTTTCCCTGCAGGAAGCAAGCAGGGCACAGTAGATACAGGCAGCATTGTGGTTAAGAGCTTTTCCTTTGAAGTGGCCTTTGGAGGAGGTAGGTGCTGCCTTCCTGGAACACTATGAACTCAGATTTGGGAAACCAGAACTCTCTATGCAAAGGAATCCACTCTTAACCTGAACCTAGCAGCTGGGTAGGAGCCACCATGACAGTGTTGACAGAGGGAACACAGAATGTTTCGGACATTCAAGCCGGGAGACCAGGTGAACGCTTGCATCACCTGGTGGCTGTACCCTGCACAGCTGTGGGCGTCACTGTCCATTCCGATCAGTCCCTAGTGTCTCTTCAGTATTGGTCAGGACCTACTCTTTTCAAATGAGGGGATGGGGGCCTGCTTGGGGGAGCCCTGAGCTGCAGCCAACACTAGTGATGTGGGGTGACCTTACCCTCTTCTCCCCAGTTCCCTGCATCCTTCAGTGCAGGGCAGGGACAGAGCCCAATGTTATAGCTCTTTTCTAATGTGAACAAGGCTCTGTGCTTGGCACCTAACACTGCTCGAAAAGAAAAAAAGAAAGAAATGATGGTGTTAAAAATGAGAGAATGAATCTTCATTCCACAAAGCCTGTGTGAAAACATGCCCCAGACACACAGAATGCCTGTATTCTGAAGCCTTTCTCTGTAACTGGTGTTGTTATGGACTAAATACAGACCCCTGAATCCTCCGGTTGAAAGTTCTGATGTGATGTTATTTGGAGGCAGGGCCCTTGTGGTGAGGTTGGGACTCCTGTGGTGAGGTTCACATTCTTACCAACCGAGAGATCAGAATTCTTCTGTTGGTGAGAACACAGGGAGCAGGTTAATAAGCCAAGAGGAGGTGTTGCTAGACCAGGGAGATGCTCAGCAGGGAAAGACACTCTTCACCAGTCTTGGCGACCTGAGTTTGACCCTGGGATCCCCAAAGTGAAAGGGAAGAAGTGCTCTCGTAGATTGTCCTGTGAAGCCACACACGCCATGACACACGTGCACCCCTATGGATAACATACACCCAAGTAAGGAAAAGCAAAATAGTTTTTAGATAAAATACGACTGCATTAAATCCCCTGGACCTTGTGCTTCTCATCCTCCAAAACTGAGGGGAGGAATAAGTGACTGTAGTCGATCACTCGGTCCAGACTCTTACAACAGCCCAAACTAGAGCAATTGCATGGAGGAGTGGGCAGCTACAGCCGTAAACCAGTTACTGGGTGCAGACTGGAGACGTCTTGAGGAGCGTACTGTAGGTTGGACGGGAAGTTCTGGTTCGGTCTCACAGAGAGATAAGGAGTGTTGCCAGACAATGGAGAGAGAATCCGTGTAAAGTAGCAGACATCTAGACTGGGTCGTCTTCACGTGTCAGTGCTTTGTGGAAAGGAGAAGTTGCCAGCAATATGGTTGGTTATTTAGCTGAGGAGATTTCTTTTTTTTTATTTTATTTAGGTTTTTTTTTCCAGACAGGGTTTCTCTGTGTAGCCCTTGCTGTCTTGGAACTCTCTGTAGACCAGGCTGGCCTCGAACTCACTGAGATCTACTTGATCTGTTTCCCAAATGTTGGGATTGAGAGTGTAGCACCACCACCCAGTTCTTTGGAGTGATTTTTTTTTTTTTTTTTTTTTTTTTTTTTTGGTTTTTCGAGACAGGGTTTCTCTGTGGTTTTGGAGCCTGTCCTGGAACTAGCTCTTGTAGAACAGACTGGTCTCGAACTCACAGAGATCCGCCTGCCTCTACCTCCCAAGTGCTGGGATTAAAGGCATGCGCCACCACCGCCCGGCTGGAGTGATTTTTGATTAGAGTCAAAGAAAACACAAGAAGCAGTTTCTTCCGGTGATATACTATAGAAAAGGTTAAGGGGAGCTGGCTTTGCTGGGGAGCATACTGCTGAATGGCCACACATATACCCTCACTGTAGGCATTAACTTGGAGCTTGCATCCTCCTGCCTCCATGCCTGAGTGCTGGATACCATCACACTTGGTTTCATTGTCGTTTTTGGCAATGGAACCCAGGAGCCTTACCTTGTGGGCATTAGGAAAGCTTTCTACCAACTGAGCTGTACTTTAATACTGACAGCCTACCCTGCTTTTACTCATGCCCAGACTTTCCCACTCTGTGAAGAAATGCTGCCTGTACGGCCTCTTCCCAATCTACAAAGGCCGTGGGTGTCTGGGAAACAGTAAAAACTAATCTAACAAAATTTTTCTTGGAAAGCAGTTTCATTGTCTCCAAGCCATAATTTTGCCATCTGTGCTTAAAAGTTTGTTCTCAATGTTGTCTTTAGCTGAGGAGATTTCTAAGCAAAACATCGGAGAAGGGGCTTGGTTCTTCCTGGCTGCTTATAGCAAATCCACAGGGGGAAAACGAATTGAGCTGGATGTGGTGGTACATACCATTGATCCCAGCACACAGGCGTTCGAGGCTAGCCTGGTCTAGGTCAACTAAGACTACATAGTGAGACCATGTCAAAAACAAACAAACAAAAAGAAATCAGATCTTAAAGATGTGGCCATAACCTGACAATACTATAAAAACATAATGATGATAACAAAAGAATATCAGGAACAGAACAGCAGGGGTGTGGCGAGCAGCCTTGGTAAGTATGTCTGTGAACCTAGGCATGCATCAGCCATCCCAGTCTGAACTGACGGGGCCAGGACAGAATAAAGGAAGAATGTGGGCGTCTTAGGTCCAGCTCGGCTGACCATGGAGCTATGCAGCTGTAGACATGTTCTTCCGAACAGAAAAGTAAGCAGTACTGATAAAGAGATTGTCAGGTTGCCTTGGTACAAATGAGAGAGGAGGGGACATTGTTCTTCCAGGCTACCTGGAGGAACATCAGGGGTCACCTCAGCATGCCTGGGGTCACCTTAGTATGCCTGAAGGCAGAGCATCTAACCGAAGAAACTCTCTGGTCTTTCAACGTGTCTTACTAAGCTCAAATCCCATCGCTCCAGTCCTCCCTTTGGTTTCTTCCTAATGGAAAGACAATCTCTGCACTGTCCAGTGGTGGTCACATCAGCGCATTTTGGAATATGTAGCTTCTGTAGTTCCCAGTGCACAGGCAGAAAGGACCTTGCTCAGGATGGGCTGTCCCTGGGAGTGCATCCACATCTTCCTTAGACAGCACTTAAGCAATACTTTAGAGTTAACTAATTCCAGAATGAGTCTGGGAGACCAGAAATGGAAGGTGCAGGCTGCATGTGTTGTCACAAACTTAGGAAAAACGAGAATCTGCCTTCTCGCTATTCAGGACATAGCAAGATGGTGACAGCCTGAAGGCCAGGGTGAGAGTCCTTCCTCACCAAGAGCCACAGACACCCTGGCCCTACGCTTTCCTCCTGGAAAGTGGGATTGGGGGTGGAGAGCACAGTTATGCCATGAAGGTGGGGATACATCCTGAGACTTGCATTATCAGCTGATCTGGGTGTAATGAGAACATCTTAGGGGGTGCTCACAGAAACCAAGATGTCTCTGACGTCACCATGAGGTAGGTATGTGTGTGGCCCACGGTTCTGGGGTGTGTGCCTGTGCTTACATAGATAGCTAGAACAGGAATAGGAAGAGGGAGATTACCAAGTTCAGAGTTTCAAAGTGGCTTTCTCATAAACAATTGCCTCATCTGCTAGACATCAATCAGCTCTCCGAACATGGGAGATGACAAAATGGATCGGAAAGAATATTTCTGGTCCACGTATTCAGCCTGTTGAGAATGCATGCTGGCCTTCTGCCTGCTGAGGGACACCATAGGGGTAGTTCAAGGCTGCCCCATGCTGACCCAGAGAATCCCTGCTCTGAAGAATCCCTAGATGGCAGAGAGAGGCCTCAGAGGTTTAGTGGAGTCCCAGCCTCATAAGGCCAGAGTTCCTAGGGCAAGACAGTGAGGAAGGAAGGAAGGAAGCTCAGTGTTCCAAACAGTGCTGCCCATTAGAACTCAGAAAGGCCAATGCCAAGAAACAAAAACAAACAAACAAATGAAAAAACAGAGGGGAGACTAGAATGGCTCAGTAATTAAGACCACTGGCTGCTCTTCCAGAGGTTCGGTTCCCAGCACCCACATAGTGGCTCATAACCACTTGTAACTCCAGTTTTAAGGAATTCTCATGGCCTCTTCTTACCTCCCTGGACACCACATACACATAGGATGCATATACATACATGAAAGTAAAACATTCACACACACAAGATTCAATAAAACAAATAAGTAATTTTTCAAAAGATAGACAGATACCTATCCCCTACCCCAGAGCAATAAAACCAGCATCGCCGAGGGCAGAGACCAGACTGTGTGGTTCTGCCTTGGAGCTTCTCCGGCTAAAGTGTGGTCAGGCAAATCATGTCTCTCATAGACAAGGTCAATTAGTCTGGTCCTAGGGGAGGAACTGGCTTAGAAGTGTCCCTATGTCTCCTCCCTTCCTGTCTGAAAACACCCGCTATCGTGTCTTAGAGTCTTGCTTCCTGTGTGGTTTCATCTACACAGACTTACAAAGACTTTCCTATGGGGCTTAGGGAAGGGAACAAGGCTACTTGGCTCTTAGACATTCTTATGGTGACTGGCCATCAGGGGCTAGAGGTTCTGAGGGATCTCCTGGGAAAGTCTAATCCCAAGAGGGTGAATTACATCACTAGCACTGGGCAATGAGGTTGGGGCTCGGCCTGGAGTAGGGAGGCCTGTCATAGAGAGGAAGTCTTGAAGGCTAAATGAGTAGATGAACAGAGAAATCTTGAGCTGCAGGACTCAAGGGGAGACTCCTATCCCTAGGCCAGTGAAGAGGGGATCATTTTTTAGCTATACTGAACTTTACGGTCCTGCGTGTCAGTCTTCGGTGATCTACAGGGCTGTTTGGTACTTTCCCCGCTCAATAAATCCATCATGGCGAAAAGTCACTTGCCCATAGCCCTCTGTCAGAACAGCTGCTGTCACTGAGCAGCAATGCCCATGCGTTCCTTTCTTGATGCTGCTTCCCTGGGGGAGCCAAGTCCAGGGAGCCTGAGACCTGCCACCAGCCCAGTTCCCACTGAGCCCACATCCACTTCCTCTTCTGCTCAATGCCCTGCCAGGTAAGAAGTGGAGCCTGGGAAAGTCATGGATCTCAAGTGGAAGATGTTGGGATAAACTCTAGTGCTGGAGAAGGAGGGAGATAATGCCCTAGACACCAAGCACTGGTGGGGGCCTAACGTGCAGCTCTGTTTATCTGTTCTCCTCTGCAGAAACCTTATATTAATAAGATCCCTGCCCTAGGCTCAAGCCAAGGCCTAAAACAGAATCCCCATCTTCCCCTTGCCTTTCCCCATCATCTAGCCCTTTGACGTCTTTTATGATGAGAGTTCAGAGATATTTTTGAGCTAGAATTTTTTTCCTTCGTGTTAGGTGAGTTAGACACAGAAGCTTGAGACGAAGCTTGAGAGAGAACATATCCTTCAGGGTATAAGGAATATTAGGGGAGTTATTGAAAGTCACAGAGAGAGTGCCAGGGCCTGAAACCAGGGAGGCTTCATTTTCTCATTGGACAAAGCGAGCTGGCAGAATTACAGCTTTGGGGGTCTGCAGGGCAGTCCCATACTTTATGGTTGATAAGTAGTCTCCAATT
Source organism: Microtus oregoni (assembly GCF_018167655.1). NCBI lineage: Eukaryota > Metazoa > Chordata > Mammalia > Rodentia > Cricetidae > Microtus > Microtus oregoni. The sequence continues at coordinate 32,599,554 of NW_024543067.1, forward strand.
TGTGTGCATGGCTGGCTTGCTTTCATTCCTAGGTGGCAGGGGAAAGGTCAGCTCCTCACACCTGTACTTGGAAAAGGCTGCCGCAGGCGTGGCCTGATCTGCCAGACACCGCTCCCGATACAACAGGGCCAAAGTTCAGTTCAGTTCAGTAGCCCTGCGAACAGGCCCGGCAGGCAACACATGATATTAACACAGTCTTTGAAGAGAGGTGATGACCCTGAGGCCAGGGAGAGGGTGAGATGAACTAAGATTATGGCCACTGGGGAGTGGCTCATAGTTGGGGTGACTAGAGTTGGGGATGAAGTGGAATCATGGGAGATGGAGGCAGAAAAGAAAGTTGGAACCGGCATTGAGGCCTTCCAGAGTTAAGGCATTTGCACTTTGCAAACTAAATCCCCCAGGACCCTGAGTCCGAGAGACGAAAGCCACAGAGGCACTGCTTTCCCACAGCTGAACCTCTGAATGGACTCAAAGATGAGTTACAGGCGGGCTATGAAGAATTCTCCTCCGGGCCTCTCCTGGCTTCTTCTGGATGCTGGCAATCTCTGGGGCTCCTTGACTTCTGCACATCCCACCACATCTCCGCCTTCACCTTCTGGCCCATGATGCTGCCTCTCCTGGGTTCAAGTTCTTTTTAAAAAAAAAAACAAGTCAATTGCATCGAGGCCAGCTGAGCTCACCCAGAGGGCCCCATTTTAACTTAGTGACCGCTGTAAAGACACAGTCTCTAAAGATCGCGGTAGAAGACAAGATAGGAGGATGCTGTTGTCTACGGGGGGACACCATTTAAATTCTAACAGGCAGATAAGAAGGTGGAGCCCCAAGTAGGGCACAAGTCTGGAAAAGCGTCTTCAGTGCAGCCTGTGACTCCCACCTGCCCTGGTCAGGTCTACGGTTACTTACTGTCCCACATCAGCAAACTAATGCCCAAGGAGTCTGGAAACATATTTTCTTAACCCACCAGAGAATGAGCTTAACACCTATGCCATGTGAGTGTTGTGGATAGAATCAGATAAGACCTGGACAAAAAGCAAAGGAGCCCCGAGTCCCTGAAGTTAATTGTTGCTGGTGAGCCACTTCTCTTCCCAGCAGGTGGTTTCCTTTGACCTATTGACTGCCAACCCAGAAAGATCCCTAGAGGGAAGCAACTGAGAGAGGTAAAGGGATTTGTGTAAACTCACACCTCTAGGGTACATGCAGCCAAAACAACTGGATACTTCCCCAAAATGCAGTATGCAAGAACCAGCGGCCAAAGAAGCAAGGTACTTAGAGACCAAGCTAAAGGCAAAAGCCAAGACTGTGGCACAGAACACAACTTCCTGAGTCTCAGGAAGTGTAGGTTCCTACAGCATAGTGGAGCCCAGAGGTGGGAGGTAGAGGTTTATATGCTAAGCTAGACAAAGACAAGCTGATGTTGTGGAGTTGGTAGGGTGCCTGCCCAGCATATACAAAGCCCTGGGTTCAACCTCCAACACAGTAGGAAGAGAACATGGTAGTATCTGACTATAATCCCTGCAGTGGAGAGGTAGAGACAGGAGGAGGAAATGAAGTTTAGGGTCATTTTCGCCTATACAGTGATTCCAAGGATAACCTGGGCTACATGAGATCCTGCCTCAAAAAAGCAGGGGTGGGAAGAGACAAAGGAGGCCGAAGGCCCGTTGGACTTACATGGGCTTTCTCACAAAAGAAGAAAAGCAAACTTTGAAACTGAGATATGAGTCAAGAATTACCTGGGTTTCAGAGCCCAGAGATGCGTGCTTAAGCTGACTGTCTGAATAACTTTGTTTGTTCTGTAAGGCTTCAAACATATGCTATTGTAAGCTGATGGGCAGGATGGGGTTGTAACCAAGATGGTTGCAGTCATGTCAAGCTAGATCCCACACTGGGGTCTACTGTGCTGTCTGCAAACCCTGTCTTCCTCGGCTGCTGCCATGCTCCCTTTGTCCTCTTCCCTTGCTTCCCTCCTTGTCGTGTCCCTGGCAAGGGAGGACACAGAGCATCCTCATCAGGGTCAGGAGCAGACGTTTGTCTATTTTCTTTATTTTAAAAATTGTGGGGTTTTTGCTGGGCATGGTGGTGTGTGCCTTTAATCTCAATAGAGGCAGGGGGGATCTCTGTGGCTTCCAGATCAGCTGGAGCAGCATAAGGAGACTCTATCTCAAAAGGGGGTGGATATGGTATGTTTGCAGCCATGTGAGGGGCACAGCAAGTGTCTTCCTGCTGGCATCCTTCTAGGTAGGACTGCCTGCTACCACACCTACCAATTACTCTGTACTTACTGGAAGACTGGGGTCCTGGGCCAGGTTTGGCATTTGCAACTTTGCTTTGATTCCTTCTAACACTCCAGACCCATGAAGTAGCTATGGCTACTACATCAATCGCCATTACAGAAGAGGAACAAAGGCCTGGCCCATCGGTGAGCCATGAGGCCAGAGTCACAACAGTAAAGAGTAGGCTGTATCGGAACCCACCCCTAACGATGCGTCTCTTTGAAGGCCTTGATTGGCTAATGGAATGTCTTGGGTTTGTCTCCATTTATGGCTGCCATCTGCAAGAACTGTTAAGAACCCTGTAAGGTTCTGGGCTCTGTGGGAGCCTTGGGAGCAGGGGCATGCAGGCCTACGTGCACATGTTAAACACGGGAGTCATTGCTGATTTTAGACACTCCAGGGGAGGTAAACTGGGTCCTGAGGTTCCCACCAGAGCTAGTCATGGAGCCTGAGCTCCAACCTTGTTCCAGTTTGACCTAGTTCTGCATTCTGTACCCCATACCTGCAGGCTAGCTGCATAACTCATTAAGGGAAGATTCAGGAATTCCCATTCATGTTCCAGGTGCCCTGCAGGATTCTTGGGGTGCAACATAGACCAAGCAGGCTAAGTTACAATCTAAAGGGGAGAGGTGTTTAGTAGCCACACAAGTAAGGACACACAGGCTGTAAGAAGCGTAGCAGTGAAAGGTGCCCTGAGAGGAGCCCAGTGACGGGAAGGGACGGGCTTCCCAGTTCCGCTTCCACCCAGCTGAGAGGAGCCCATTGACGGGAAGGGACGGGCTTCCCAGTTCGGCTTCCACCCAGCTGAGAGGAGCCCAGTGACAGGACGGGCTTCCCAGTTCGGCTTCCACCCAGCTGAGAGGAGCCCAGTGACGGGAGGGGTTTTCCAGCCCTGCTTCCACCCACTTACAATCAACAGCTACGCTTGGGTAGAACTTCTATACACACCCCTAACAACATAACGTTATCAAAGGTCTTTATCTCTGCCAATCTGATACTGGCAGAGTTACTGAACTTCCGGCCCTCAGCTTCCTTGGACTATGATCTGGGTCTGGTGCACTGGGAAGCCATTCATAGGCAATAATGGTTCGCTCTTCTAGAGTGAATTTTGTGTGTGAGGCAGGGTATGAATTCTGAATCGTGGTGAAGGGGGGCAGCCTGACAGCCTTCACCTGAGCCTATCTCTGCCCATAGTGTTTGGGGTGACTTTTCAAGGTCAGTGAGTTGGTGGGGACTCCTGCAGGGTGAGCTCAACTGGTTTCTGTGTAACCAGACACTAACTCCCAAGAGGACCTGTAAACTGGGTGAGCATGTCAGCCATTCCCATAATTCTTGGCAGCTAAAATGACCAGCCAGTATTTGGTTGCCTTCACACAAAGGTGTCTTCCAAATTGTAGCTTTGCCTGGTCAGGAGTGCCAGACTCTGGCCAGAACATTAGACTTTAGCTGCTGCTTAAGCCTCTGTCATTTCTCCTCCTAGACATTTGTCTGTTGGCAGGCCTGGAGATGAGAAAGGGGTCCTCTTGCCAACTCAACTCACACTCTCTTCCTGGCCTCCCTAAATGGGTAATGGTTTGACCAGCAGGACCTGCATGCCATCATTTATTTACTCGTCTTCAGAGTGCACGAGCTCCAGGAAGGTGCCCGGCCCTGTGCTGGGTGCTAAAATGCTCAAAATGATGAGCCCTCAGGCTCTGGAAGGGGCTAATGGTCTCCCAGCTCTCTAGCCTGCCAGTAACCCTACCAAACACACAGGCTGCGAAGGTTAGGACGCGAATTTGTCACCAGATAGCTCTCTAATATTGCAGTAATCACTACTCACATCTGAGGTCAGAGGCACCGGAAAGGAAGATAAAGAGATGGTGGATAAGATAGTCATGAGCCAGGCAAAGCTGCAATAAAACCCCACCTTTACCAGTGACTGGCTGTGTGGCTGTGCTGTTGATTCTCATTTTAAATGGAAAAGAAGAAAATGTTTCTCAGCTTTTTGAAAAGAAAAAGCTGGGTGTAGCAGCACTCATCAGTAACTCCCAGGCAGAAGGATCAAAAAAATCTAAGGCCAGCCTGGACTACTTGAAACCTTGCCTCAAAAAACAAACAGTGCTGGGTGGTGGTGGCACACGCCTTTATTCCCAACTCTCAGGAGACAGGGCAGATGGATCTCTGTGAGTTCCAGGTTACAGAGTGAGTTCCAGAACAGCCAGGGTTGTCACACAAAGAAACCCTGTCTTGAAAAAGCAAAACTAACCAAACAAACAACCTAAATAAATAATTAAAAGTGACTCACTGTAAAAGCTTGGCACGGGTCTTCAAACCTCAGCACTTAGAGGAAAAGGGATCACTGCAAGTTCAAGGTCAGGTGTATAAAGCAAATTCCAGGACAGCCAGGGCCGCATAACCACCTCCACCTCACATAACAAGTTAATAGATAGCTAGATTGATTGATAGATGATGGGTAGATAGATGATAAATAAATTGAGAGATGATATAGATGGATAGATAATTGATAAATTATATTAGATAATAGAGGACGGACATAGATAAACAAATAGATGGTAGATAGAGGATAGATTGACAAATGATAGGGGATAAGTTGATAGACATGGATGATAGACAAATGATAAGTTACAGGTGGCTTGATGATTGTAAGTAGATGATTGATAAGATTTAGAGAGATGACATATAAATGATTATAATAGATAGAAATAAATAACAATAGTTGATAAATGAGTAATAAGCAGAAAATCATAATCAGTGATAGATTATAGATAGCTAAATACATACATACACATAGGTACTAGGTAGATCGATAGGTAGGTACATGGATAAATAGGAAGATACATAGATAGATGATAGGTAGATAGGTAAATAGATACATACATATATACATACATACATACACACACACACATACATATACACATAAGAGTAACAGACAGCTTGTAAAGTACACCAAATACAGAAAGCCTAGATTCTGGACTGATGAGACAACTCACCAGGTAAAAGGACTTGTGCAAACTGGAGGACCTGAGTTTGATCCCCAGAATCTACATCCTCTGACCTACACACACACACACACACACACACACACACACACACACACACAAGAAAAAGAAGAGTAAATCCATAATACCAGGCCCTGTCCTCCCTGACGCTGGCTGGTAGATGATCCTAATCTTTCCAGCCACAAAGCAGCAGCTTTCCTGGGAGGAAAAACCGACACCTCTCACTGTCACTTGGGTATTTGGTGATTGAAGACAGTGATTGACCTGCCGCCCTGTGCCCACACCGTGCTGGTTACAGGAGGCACAAGATGAAGGCACGCAGGAGTCTGACCCTCCGAGGCTGACCTGGAATTTGACCTGCTTTCTTATTTTTTCTGGGAGCCTTGCACTTGGCCCATGTTCTCCGTTAAAGGATAACTAACGGTACCACACTGGCCTGGCGAGGGTGTTCGTGGGAATGGTCAGCAGTGCAACCCTGGACAGCTCCTGTGATCTCATTACTATTCCTGGCTGGGTGAGGGAGCCTGCGACTAGAAATGGCAGGCTTGAGCAGAGCACATTGTCCTTGAGGGAAAGTCCTGGCAGAGGCTGGAACTCTGCTCTTTGAATTCTCATCCGGAGGGAATGTTGGCCAGGAAGTCTGTATACCTAGAGAGGCTGAATCCACCTGTGCATAGCGCTAGTCCAGACCTCTGTCTCAAAGGTGCCCATGTGGCCACCAGAAACGGTGAAGCATGGGATTCAAGAAGACCACTGGCCCTAAGTGGTCTCCTTAACACTATATTTCAGAGATCTCACCACCGACCCTCAGAGGTCTCCTCTCCACTGATCCTCAGAGATCTCATTAGTCTGTCTTGGCACCAGAATCATCTGCGTTTATCATTCTTTGGCTCTGAACCCTTAGGGTCCTTGTTAAAATGTAATCAGTTCAATCAAGTGCCAAAAGATGAGCAAGGACATTTCAGAGGACATTTGACAGGCCTGAAGAAGCTCCCATTGGCCAAATGTAAACTCCCTTGTAGGACATGTTATGTACTAACAGAGTATGACAGAGTAGATTTGAAAAAAAAATAACCCACAAGTCTACAGGAGCACTAGGAAGAACACCCCTACCCTCCTGAATATAAGACGGGGTTTTACTATGTGGCTCTAATCAGCTTTGGACTCATGATGGAGGGCCTGAAATTTCCCACGCTTTTGCCACCAGTTTCTGAAACTCTGGAATTATAGGCCACTGAGCTCATCCTGAGAAATAAAGAGCTTGCTTTTTATACTGGGGTGGGGGTGCGTGCACACCACATTGCATGCATGAGATCAGACCTTTCTGTCTTGTTTGAGACAGGTCTTTCTTGAGAAATGGCTTTTTATTATTATTTTAAACATTTTTCTTTTATAGTTTATTTATTTTTATTCTACGTGCGTTGGTGTTTTGCCTAGATGTATATGTGTGAGGGTGCCATATTTTGGAGTTTCAGACAATTGTTAGCTGCCATGTGGATGCTGGGAACTGAACCCAGGTTCTTTGAAAGAGCAACCAGTGCTCATAGCCACTGAACCATCTCTCCAGCCCTTATTATTATTATTTTTAACAGAATAGAACCAGCAAATAAATTTAGAAGAATGGTAGAATTCTTTTAAAAAAAGTCGCTGGGTGGTGGTGGCACATGCCTTGAATCCCAGCACTCAGGAGGCAGAGGCAGGCAGATCTCTGTGAGTTGAGGGCAGCCTGGTCTACAAATAGAGTTCAAGGATAGTCAGGGCTTTTATATAGAGAAACCCTGTCTCAAAAAAAAAAAAAAAGTCTTGTTTTACAGCTGTAGTCACCTCTGAAATAACTAACAGAGGTGAGGCACACCTATGATGCCAAAACCTCCAAATGCACCAATGCTGTCTAACAAGGTAGCTGTACGTTCTTTAGAGAAAAGGAGGGACATGCCAATCACAACCCAGGTGCTTTATCTAACTTAGCACCCCCAGTCAGGGACAAACTTCGATTATTTGTTTTCTGGACTGATGCGACGTGAAAACCTCATTTTTGTGTTGCTTTTACCTTGTTTCCAAACAAATCTAGAGTAAGCCGTTTTAAAATATTGTCATGAAAGTCTAATGCCACCTCTAAGGTGTGGAAGCTCCGCTGGACTAAAGAGGACTAACGCAGCATAAAGACCCAAAGCAGTGAGTGGATTCAGAACACAAGGGGTCGTTCTGTGAACAGCCAAGGAACTGGAGATGCACTGTACATTTACATTAGCACATAGTATTATTCACAGGCCTGGAGAGATGGCTCCGTGGGGAGAGGTGCTAGCCACCAACACTGACAATCTGCTTCCTCCCAGGACCCACTGGAGAGAACTGACTCCCATAAGTTGTCCTCTGCCCTCCATACCTGCACCATGGCACATACACACACAGCCACACCCATAAATAAATTAACATGTACTAAGAAAATCTAAATCTCAGGGGTGGATGATGGTGTCTGAGAACCCCTGCTCTGAGGTGCCGTTTCGGGGTATCTGTGATGTACTTCCTTATGGTTCAGTCCCCGAGGCTGCCCTGGTCTTCAGATGCCAGTCAAAAGGCCCAGGTTGGGGCAGTAGAGGTGGTGCATCTGTCAAGAGCACTTTGGTGCTTTTGCAGAGGACAGGGGTTCCATTGTCAGCACACACAGAGCAGCTCCCATTGCTAACCTTCAGTTCTAAGGGATCTGACACGCTCTTGTGGCCTCTGCAGGCATCAGACATGTACATGGTACATATACATATATGTAGGTAATGTATACACACAAAGGAAAATAAACAGCTCTGTTTTTAAGAAGTCTCAGGTTGTCCCCATGCTTTTGACTGTCTGGCCACACGTCACAAGTCACCACGCCCTACTCTTTATACTCCACTGATTTGCTAGAACAGATCATGAAACACATCGAGACACTTGCCTTACAGCTACCCATTCATGAGGATCTTGCACATCCTGCAGATGGACACCGGAGGAAGACAGACTCAGGAAGAGGGCCATGGGAGGGCTACTCTGGTCCCGTTGTGTGTGGGAGGCACATTCTGTCCCCACTACTGCCAGCCACTTGGCTTTCTAGTTGAGCCTAGTTGTGAGTGTTTGAGCTTTGAAGTCTTCTGCCCACACATAGCGTTTTATCCTCTCTGGGTGAGCTGCCCTGCGGCTTCTGGGTGTTTGACACTCCAGGTCTCTGTGAGCACTGTCCTTTAGGGTCTTCCAAGTGCTTCTCTCTGAGTGACTTTGGTGAGTGACTGGGTGCAGACCACTGGGGAGCAGCCACCTCCCCACCCCGGAGGCTGGGAGAGGCCTTAAAGTTCCAATATTCCAATCACTCTTTGCCTTTCCGGGTGACCAGTCCTGAAACTATCTGAAGGTCGCCAGCCTCCAGTCGTGCCCAGAGACTCACCGTCACTCAGGTCACTCTGAAGAGTCCAGGGTCACTCTAAAGAGTCGTCCAGGGTTTTAGGAGCAGGGCGACAGGAAGTGGAGACGAATCAAATATCTGTTCCCTATTGTATCATAGAAGGAGGAAGTAAATGCTTTCTTTCCTACTGCTTGGCAGAATCACTCTAGACCACTTGAAATCACTTAAAATTATCACCATTTTAAGATTTTTACTAAGTTTGTTTATTAATTTTGTGTGGAAAAGGAATGCATGGATGCACACACATTCCATGGGGCTGTGTGGAGCCCAATGGACAACTTGAAGGAATGAGTTCCCTTCCACCATACGGGTCTCAGGGACTGAGCTCAGGCCATCGGCCTTGGTGACAAGTCCCTTAGCCCACTGAGCCATCTCTCCAGCCACCCCCCATCATTTTTTAAAAGCATGAAATCCATTGCACTGCTTTGGTTACCCAGCCAGGCCTTAGGGAATGGGTACAAGTGGGATACTATTCTCAATGGCGGAAGACACTAGAACGCATCCGGAAACATTACATGTGGGGTTACTTATAGGTGACATTGTGGATCCGGTGCAGTGGGCACCAGAGGATGAGAAAGCTAAACAGGAAGAGGTAGAAACTGAGTGATAAAACCACCACTGCCACAAGCAGCATAGGGAGGAAGCGTGTGTCTCCTCCTCTTCTGCATCTCAGCCTACCTTTAATGGAAGTCAGAGGCAGGAATTCAAAGCAGGAACCTGGAAGTAGGAACTGAAGCGGGGGCCAGGTAGGAACACTGCTTACCAACTTCCTGGCTCACAGTTGGCTCAGTCTGCTTCCGTCTACACTCCAGGACCATTCCAGAGGTTACACTAGCCACACTGTGCTGGGTCTTCCCACGCCAATCATCAGTCAAGAACATGCACCACAGGCTCGCCCACCGTCCAATCTAGTGGGGTGTTTTCTCTTTCTAGATGACTCCAGTTTATATCAAGTTGACACAAAACTAGACAGCCTGCCATTCGCTCTCCTATCTCTAGCCTTCCTGTGTGTGGGAGGCGCCTCTCACATTCTGTCCCCTTCACTGCCAGTCACTGGCCTTCTAGTTGAAGTCAGATGCCCATGTGTAAACCTCAGCTCTGCAGAGTGAGTCCAGCCAGGCTTCTCAATCGTGATGAGCCTAGGCTTAACCGCTGATTAACTGGATGAATGCGGTTGCTTCAATAGCATGAGCCTGCTGCCTGGTGTGCGCTGTGCCACACAGTACCTATTTAGTACTTGTGAAACACACCTGTGCTCAATGTAGGCCATGCTGTGCCCTCACACGGCCAGCGGAAATCTCTGCTGCTGCTGCTGCCTTGTCCAACCCTGCACCCATACCAGCTGATCATCAAGCTTAGTCTCATGTACTTCCTATTGCAGGTCCTAAATCACCCCATCCTTTATTTATTTTATTCGTTTACTTTTATTTTATATGCATTGGTGTTTTGCTTACAGATAAGTCTGTGTGAGTGTGTCAGATCTTGGAGTTACAGACAATTTGTTAGCTGCCATGTGGGTGTTGGGATTTGAACCCTGATCCTCTGGGAGAGCAGCTGAGCCATCTTTGCAGGCCCACCCTTTCTAATTTCTTGTCTCTCTCTTGTAATAAACACCTGGTGGCCTCTCTTTTTCCCACGCTTACCCCCAGGTCCCAAGCTGGTCTCCATGGCCAATATTAGCATCATCATAGATTTAGCGTAAGGTACCCTGTCGTTCCCATGATGTCTGAGCTCCTGACATGCCTAGACTCCTGTCTAGGTCTCTAGCTTTGTATCCTAAGCTCTGCCCAGGGCTCCTTGCCTTCCAGTGATCTGGCCACCTTCAAACACACCTTGATCACCCTCTGGACATAGGCTTCAGACCTCTGTTTGCAGAGGTCTACCAAAGATGTCTACCCCACATTTTCCTTCACAGCGCTTCCTCCTCTTGCCTGTCCGCTGGGTCTGAGCTCAAATGGCATTCTCTCATGCAGGTCTTCCCAAGCCGTTTATTTTTTTCTTTTCTTTTTTTTTTAAACATTTATTTATTTATTTATTATGTATACAATATTCTGTCTGTGTATATGCCTGCAGGCCAGAAGAGGGCACCAGACCTCATTACAGATGGTTGTGAGCCACCATGTGGTTGCTGGGAATTGAACTCAGGACCTTTGGAAGAGCAGGCAATGCTCTTAACCACTGAGCCATCTCTCCAGCCCCCCCCCCCCAAGCCGTTTCGTATCCCCCTCTACTGCTCACTGTTAGCCTTGCTTATTCTCATCAGAGCACTGGCCATTAACAAGAAACAGGTTGTTATGATCACTGGTCCCTAGTCTTCCAGCCCTTGCTGAATTATAATAACAGACCTGAGGGGGAGGGGGACTCTGCGCCTTTTCAGCTGGCATGCAATAGGTGCTCACCAAGACACTGGTGAGTTGATTCAAGTGTAGATTCAAATGTGTGCCTACAGGTCATGGGGTGTCACTGTACATCCCCCGGTCAGCCATCAATGCCACGGTCCAGGAAGACATCCTGCTCTCGGTGGAGTACTCCTGCCATGGAGTGCCCACAATCGAATGGAAGTACACATCAAACTGGGGTGAGCAGAAGATAGTGGAGTGGAAGCCGGGGACCCCAGCCAATGTCTCCCAAAGCCACACAGACAGAGTCTGCACCTTCGACAATGGTTCCATCCAGCTCTTTGGTGTGGGCGTGAGGGACTCTGGCTACTACATCATCACTGTCACGGAGCACCTGGGGAGCAGACAGTTCGGCACGATCATGCTGCATGTGTCTGGTAAGAGAGCCCAGGGCTCCCTGAATTACAGGCCCAGGCGGGCGACTTTGTAGTAGAGAGAGACCTTACCTTCCCTCCTGTCCCACAGAGATCCGCTATGAAGACCTCCACTTTGTCGCTGTCTTCTTTGCTCTGCTGGCCGCTGTGGCTGTGGTGCTCATCAGCTTCATGTGGGTCTGCAACCAGTGTGCACACAAATTCCAGAGGAAGAGGAGACACAAGCTCAGAGGTGACGCTTGAGGCCTTGCGATGATCCCTTCATAGGGGACAAGAACGCAGAGGTGATGCTCTGGGCCTTGTGATGATCCCTTCATAGGGGACACAAGCTCAGAGGTGACACTCGAGGCCTTGCGATGATCCCTTCATAGGGGACAAGAACACAGAGGTGATGCTCTGGGCCTTGTGATGATCCCTTCATAGGGGACACAAGCTCAGAGGTCACGCTCTGGGCCTTGCGATGATCCTTTCATGTGTCTGAGGCCAGAGGTGGCACCTGTTACCTCATTTGCTGTAAGAAACCATTGTGTGGTAGGCTTTCAAACTCTTGGTGTGTGTGTGTGTGTGTGTGTGTGTGTGTGTGTGTGTGTGTGTGTCAGAGGTTAACACTGGGGGTCTTCCTCAAACACACTCCACCCCTTATTTCTTTGTTTTTCTTTCTTTCTTTCTTTTTTTTTTTTTTTTTTTTTTGGTTTTTCGAGACAGGGTTTCTCTGTAGCTTTGGTGCCTGTCCTGGAACTAGCTCTTGTAGACCAGGCTGGCCTCGAACTCCCAGAGATCCGCCTGCCTCTGCCTCCCGAGTGCTGGGGTTAAAGGCATGCACCACCACCGCCCGGCTTCCACCCCTTATTTCTAAGGCAGTTTCTCCGACTTGGAGATCACTGGCTGCCCAATAAATCCTGGACTTTGTTGTCTCCACCGATACCCTGACACTGGGATTACAGATTGGGGGTTTCTGCATGGGTTCTGGGGCTCTGGCTTGAGGTTCTTATGATTGCGCATTTAACCAGCTGAACCATCTCCCCAACCCTTTGACTTGTCTTTTCCTTCGCAGAAAGCACCACCGAGGAGCTTGAAATGAAAGATGTTGAGTGTTAGCCAAGACTGTGCCCAATTACACTGCTACCTCAAGAGAAAAACAGTATTTTCCAGTTGGAGGAACAGACAGAGGCAATCCTCGCCGCAGCCTCTGGCCATCCTTTTCTGACAGAGACAGCTGCAAGATCAGAAAGCTGTTGGGGGAGCCTGAGGCTACGACTCACTATAGGAAGCCGCTCTAGGACTTGCACGTAGGAACAGACCAACTGAGGCTTTAGGCCGGGAACTTTTCTCAATTGCAGCTTCAGAACCGCACTGATCCTTAACCAATGACACCGGCAGGCACCAGAAGCTGCTTGCAGTACTGGCTCTGATCCCATGCTGGCCTGCTGGAGGAGTCCCTGTCCCCAGGGTCAGAGTGTCTGCAGAGAGGCTCATTGCAGCCTGCGTTGGGACGTGCTCTCTGTGTCTGCCCGCAAACTGCTGCAGCTTCCGTCTCCATCCTCCGTTGCATACACACGACTGTGCAGACAGTGTGAGCAAGCCTGAGGCTCTGAGCCGGTCTCGTGAGGTCGAGTGCTGCACCTCAGGGAGCCGAACTGAGTACACCAGGGAAGCAGAAGATGGCGTTCCCATCCTCTCTCACACAAAATTAATCAGGTGGCCTAACCTTGGGTTTAGTGTGAGGAACGTGCGACTTGTGTTGACCAAGGCAGTTCGATGGGGGGTACAAAGGAAACTACTGTAAGGTCAGGCTTCCTTCGGTTTCATCCTATCCAGTCACCAACGCTCGGCCTCCAGTCAGATCCCGGGCTAAAGATGTGGCCACGCCTACCTCACAGGGCATGAGGAGAAGCCACCATTAGGCTTCTCGGAGTGATTAAGAAAAGCATGAGAGGGCTGGAGAGATGGCTCAGTGGTTAAGAGTATTGCCTGCTCTTCCAAAGGTCCCAAGTTTAATTCCCGGCAACCACATGGTGGCTCACAACCATCTGTGATAAGGTCTGGCGCCCTCTTCTGGCCTGCAGACATACACACAAGTAGAATATTGTATACATAATAAATAAAAAAATATGTATTTAAAAAAAAAGAAAGAAAAGCATCAGAATCCCTGAAGCATCTGGAAAGCTATGTAGGAAAGTGCTGTATTGAGTAGTAGCGGTCTGAGGCCCTGGGATGGAGCCAGAGAGAAGGTTCAGCACTAAGCGCCCTTGCGCTCTCACAGAGGACCCAGATTCAGTTTCGAGTGCCCACACGGTGGCTCATAACCGTCTGTAACTCCAGTTCCAGGGGATCTGATGCTCTCTTCTGGTCTCCATGCATGCACATGGTGTACACATATACATAAATAAAATTTAAAAAATAAATTAATTTCTTTTTCACTGACATGGGATATCATGGCTCCAGCTGAGCTCTGGGTTGGTTGGTTGGCTTCGGGTCTCTTCTGAGCCTCCATTCGCCAGGCTACAGCAGCAGGCAATGCCCCCTTCTCGCTTCTGTAGCCACAGCAGATTAAAGCTCCCGCTCCGCCATGATGTGCAGGCCCTTGACTGCAGTCATGCAAACAAAGATAAAATGCGCTACAACATTCTTTTTATTCTCCCTCCTTTCGGGTCTCCAATGCCCTTATCTGTTCAACTTTCCATGCGGCGGGTAAGGAATTGTTGCTAAAATTCCTTTCCTTGGGGAGATATAAACATTGACTTCCTCTCTTCAAATCCCAACAACCAAAGTAGAGTGCCACCAAAGTTCACCCAGGAACCAATGAATGTGTTAGGTATCTTACAGAGCAGGGGATGAGGGGATGAGGGCAGAGGTGGCCTTAGAAAAACAGTCTGCACGGGGGCAACGATGACTTCCCGGGATTGCTTCAATGAAGCTTTTCTCCCTACCTGTATGCTCTCGCCTCTCCCCACAAGACCACATGCCATTGGGCAGAGCTGCATAAAGATGCTTCCCGCCCCCTCCTCTGAGGGAGGGAAAGCAGGCCGAACTCCTAAAGATGGAGGATAGTCCTGTACAATGGGAGTTACCCGTGAAGCCACTGAGAGACCTCTCCTCAGAGCTAGAGGACCGGTGCTGTGGAGGGGGCTCAGGCAGTGGCAGTGGAGCAGCCGGTGTGCACCTGATGCTCACCCCTGCCACTTCCTGTACACATGTCCAGACACCCACACCTGTGCCCCGTTTCCTAGCAGCAGGCTGAGGAAGAAGACACTGGACCAGGGCAGTTTCCACACAGTCCATTGGAGGACAGGAGACATGAGGAAACATGCCTCTCAGAAGCCTGCCTTTCTCCACTGTGGGAGCTTGTGGTGTCTGACACCCCTGGCTGGGAGTCAGGGTTTAAGCCTCATGACCAGAGAGAAATGGAGGTGGATCCCAAGAAGCCTTCCATGTGCAAAGCATCTGCAAATCACATGGTCCTGGGAGAATCTCATGGAGCCATTTTCTCTGCTGCCCTATTTGGAAAGGGGCTTTCCTGTGCATTCCCAAAGCCACTTCCTTTTTAAATTCTAGGGTCTGAAGTTTTGTCTTCTTTTGCTTTTTTCTAAAGAAAATATTAAATAATAGAGAATGACCAATGTAATGTTAAATAATAAGTTGTTTCAGAGACTGTGAAAAATTATTTTAAATATTGAATGAAAATAAATAGTTCTGAAAATAAGGACTTAGTTGTTTTGTGTGCGCACATTCCTGTCAAGGCCAGTGCTGGGGCCAGAGAGACGGTTCAGAGTTTGATTCCCAGATCACAGCTGTCTGAAACTCCAGTTCCACGGGATCTGATGCCGTTGTCTGGCCTCCTCGTGCACCAGGCATGCATGTGGTACAGCCGACACACCTATACACATAAAATAATAATTTTTTAAAAAATGTTGAAGGCTCTGGGTTATGTTTTCAGTTGGTTCTGATGACCACAGAACTGTCAAGCATAGCCCGGGTCAGATCCATGTTTTAAATGACAAGGGAACTTCCGTTGGTCCTAACCGGCAACGTATGTTCACACCTTTGAAAAACAAAACGGTTGTGTTGTAGCCAGATCAGTTTGAAATGTGTACTTCCAAAAATTTACCTGTGATTCTAAAGTTCTTGCTCCTTCTGGAAAGGGTAGAGACTAGGAGACTGCTATGCCCCTACTTCAACGGAGCAGACCTTGCCCTGCAGAACACCCTTGTCAACTGTGTCTTCTCGGCATCTGGTGTCTTCCCCAGGCCTTGTCTCTACTGGCTAAGATGTCCCAGCAACCTTACATCACTGTCTGTTCCTCACTGTGGTTTTGCTTCTGGATATGCCTGAGATGGTCTCAGGCAGTTACAATCACTGTGGGCCTCAGCAACTGTGGTTTTATTTAGGCTCTTTAGTACCAGGGAGCTGCCACATGGACACAGCACGTACCTCTCAGAGACAGTAGCGGCTGGAGTGCCAAGGAATGACCAGGGAACCGAATGTGATGGGGTGGCCTCCAGGAATGTGTCTCAGATGCAGTTGCCTTGACAACCTACTGGGTGCTGGCACGGTGGAAACTCCTCCAGCTGTCACCGTCATGTGTCAGGGCTGGCTTCATGTTTCCAGAAATCAGGCCTTTCGAGCTAGCTGAGAACTCCTCTAAGCACAATGCACATCCTCTTTCTCCCACAGGAGGGTGGGGTGCCCGCGTGTGAGCTTCCCCATACGACCGACCGCCAGCTCAGCTGCCAATCCTGCATGAGAGCACTGTTGCTGGAGTCATTTCTCCTGCCTTTCAAGAATCTTTAATTGCAAAAATAATAAATGCCTTTTGCAAAGTCCAATGGGCTATAAAAGGCCCGAATACAGTGACACTTCTCAGAGGGAACAGTAGCTGTCTATACGCACATACACCTAAATACATCCATACACTAAGGTACACATTTCAACAACTGCACCCTCATCTTCTCTGTGAATCTGGAGTGAACCTAGGTGCTCGTGTGCTAGGCAAGCACTCTGGCATCGAGCTGCATCTCAGCCCCCAGCCTGTTTAGTCAGACTGAACCCGGCTCTACAGATTACCTATGGCTCTTCCTGGTGTGTCTTGGCATTATCTCACGTCTCCTTACTAAAATCCTTTTTACTTCATGACAGATTTTTAATTTTTTAAATCTTGAGACAGGGTTTGAAGTTTGTAGTTTGAGACTACATCCCTATGTAGCCCTAGATGACCAGGAACTCCATGTGCCTCTGCCTATCAAGCGCTGAGATCAAAGGCTTACAGCACACCATGCAAAAATAAAAATCTTAGGCCAACTTTCTGCTATTATCTCCGATTACAGGCACACAATATTCTACTCACATTTTTATCATGTGTGGTGCGTGTGCACACGGAAACATGAGATGGATGTCAGCTGTCTCCCTTGATGGCTCTCCAATTTATAGGGTGAGGGCTCCGGGGACCCCAGCTCTGCTACAGGAAACTGAGACTATAGGCAGATCGTTAAAATCATCTAACATTTGTCTAGGTGCTGGGACCCAAGACCATCCTTACTCTAACACAGCAGTACTACCCTGGGGCCACCTCCCGTCTAGCTCCCCACTGGTGATGCCCCTCCCCTACCTGGCTCCCCACTGGTGATGCCCCTCCCCTACCTGGCTCCCCACTGGTGATGCCCTCCCCTACCTGGCTCCCCACTGGTGATGCCCCTCCCCTACCTGGCTCCCCACTGGTGATGCCCCTCCCCTACCTGGCTCCCCACTGGTGATGCCTTTGACTATCACCTTCTAAAAATTCAGTGTTTAATAAAGTGGAGGCATCCCAGGGGAAGCTTGTCTGAGTATTGGGGTGAGAGAGGAAACTGCCAACGTAGGATGATTTGGTTTTACAGTGTACATATGGGAAGGCTAAATTTCATTGGTGCAAAAGGCCCACCTATGCCTCCAAATGTCTTTTTTTAGGAACCTTATACTTTGCCTGCTTTAGGACTTTTTACCCGACTAAACTTAATTCTCAAGTCATGTGTAGTCAGCTCTATGAAGTTTTTCTACAGCCAAGGGCTTAGCCACCACCTGCAGGGCTGTTTCAGTTTCTGTACAAAGTGCGGCAGGACACTGAGTCCAAACACCTTTAAGGTAAAAAACACCCAAACTTGTCATTTGTCTAGAATCACACTTCAGACTGAAGCAGAATGGTCACAAATTCAAGGTCAACCTTTGCTACAGAAAAAGATTATGTCTCAAATCACAAAGCAAATAAAAAAAAAAAACCTCACACCAAAAAGCAAGATCTGATGACCTCTTTCTGCAGAGGAAGTCAAAGATGAATAGAAATGAGGAAGCATGGAGAGCAGGGCAGGCGCCTCTGCAGTGGGTAGCCACTTAAGACAGACTAGTGAGAAACAAGCCCTAGACCGCACTGTCTCCTTCTGAGAAGTTCCTAGCGGCTCTCGTTGACCCAGGGGAGTCACTTCACTTCCCAAATACCCAAGAGCCCCAGTGCTGGGGCTGCTTCCTGTGGGTGACCTTGGCGCCTTTCAGAGAAAGGGCCTGTGTGCTCAGTGAATCTGCATCCTGAGATGTTCTTAGGTGGTTTTAAAGAAACACTAGGAGTGGTTGAGACACAGATTATATGGCTGGAAGAAATTCACAAAGCACTTGGAGATTTTAAACACAAAGCTTACGTTAACATCAAAGATAGGATTTTTTATTTTATTTTAAAAAGCAAATTCAAGCCCTTAAGTCAGTAATGCTTTCACGTTAGCTGTATAAAAAAATGTATTTTACATCTCCCCATACTGCATACTACCACAGTACAGAAACTTTTCTCTTCCAAAGCACTCATCACTTATAAAGTGAGAGGATGCCAGCTGCTAACGTTCACACCGGGCTCCTGTGAGGGACGGGAGCACCAGTACTTATATGGAAGACGTCTCTCTCTCTTGTGCTTGTAGCTGCAAACATGCAAGTCAATGCTTCTGGAACTTGTTCTGAAGAAAATCACAACAGACAGGGGCTCAGTGCAGACATAAGCAGCTCCATTTTATAAACGAAATTACGGCCCTCCATCTTGTTCCACTGAACCTCCTTGAATGGTCCACGCAGATGACTCCACTTGTTGTCTTGTAAAACGTCACTCTTCGGAAGGTCTTTGCATTGGTTCCGGGGAAACTGAACCATAATCTTGCTGCCACTCTCAGGTCCATTACGAACTATTGACAAAAGCAATAATCAGTACACACACTTTGAAACTTATGAAGTGATGGAAAACCTACACTTCGTCTGTGAGCACAGAAACCTACCCAACAGCTTAGACAATCTCATTAACAAGGGTTTCAGGAGCTGGTCATGGTGGTGTACACCCCTAACCCCAGTACCTAGGAGGTACAGTCTGCAGGATCACGAGTTCAAGGCTAGTTTTGGCTACATAGTAAGCTCAAGGGCAGTGCTTCATTTCCAAAATACTAAATTTATTTATTAATTTATGCACGTATATGTATGTATGAATGCATGTGTGTATGTACATGTGGAAGTCAGAAGACAACTTCCAATTTGTTCCCTCTGACCACCATGTGGATCTTGGGACCAAACTCAGGTCATCAGGCTTGGGGGCGAGTGCCTTACCTGCTACATCTTTTCAGACCTTCAAATGCTAAATTTTTATACAAACTCTAAGATGATTTAAGTATCTTTGAATTATTTGTCCTATAAAAATTAGACAAGATTTGTCAGGTGTTGTGACCTATGCCTGCAATCCAAGCCCTCAAAGGCCTAGACAGGAGGACCAAGGCTGGCCTAGGCTACAAAGCAAACTCAATACCAGGCTGAGCTATACAGAGTTTGAAGCCAGCCTAAACTCCACACAAGACCTGGTCTCCCAGAAAAAGAAATAAAGAACTCTTGGTTTTGATGAAGTTTGAACTGATGCAGGTGAGATTTAAAACATGGCCCTGTGAACTTACCAGTAGCCTCAGTTTAAGAACAGAAGCTTGCTTAGTAAGTTCTCACACACTTTCCTCCCTTCCCTACACACACACACACACACACACTCACTCCTGACTTGAGTAACAAATAGTATCAGCAAACAGCAGTGTAAACACATTAGCTCATCACAGTCAGATGGCTTCTACTCACGTTTAGTTATTAAAGCGGAATGTTACAGAGTTACCTCCCATACCGAGCAGCGGAAAGTACCTGAAATAGCATAGTCACCACTTGGGGAGGCCACTGTGATGGCGGAGGCATTGCCGATGCTCTCTATGGGCCCGAGTCCCACGTGGTTACTGAAGCTGAGGACCTGCCAGCCCATGACCTTGGCAAGCTGCTGAACCGCATGCACCTGGTGCTGTGACATCTGTGAACGAGAAGGTGTGACTCAAGCTCGGGCACACTCTGATGATCTGATGGAATCAATCCTAAGTTTGCCTTAACCTCTGGCCCAAATCTGGGGACTTCTCCTGTGTGACATGACTGCTAGAGGGGAGAGGAGGGCCCCACTTTCCACGGCACTGTCTCTCTGTGTCCACTGGCCTAGAGTGCAGACTCCATTAGCTTTCTGTGTTCTCTGGCTTCAGGTAATGGCAGCCATTTAAGCAGGGGTTACTAAATGCAGCCAGCAGAATGGTAAGGAGCAGAGTGGGTCAGGTCTTGTCTTCCTGGTACTGCCCCTCTGAGGCTGGCTACATCAGTTGAGTATCATGACAAAAAGCTGCTCATGTGGTCAAGAGGATTGTTCTACGTCACAGCCCCTAGGGCCAAAAGACTACTGACCTCAGGTGACCACTGCATGCCGCTCACATGGTCAGCTGACCCTCTGTAAACAACATGCCACCTGTTCTTCCTTCCCACCCTGGTGGGATGCGCTCTGCCAGCAGCAGTGAAGGCGGCAGCAGCAGGACTTTCTGCACTGCTCTTCCACATGAGACCCCTTCCAAAATCAGAGACTAAACCGCCACACTTGTTACTATGGATAATGGCTGCTGTAGTTTGCATCTGTCTTCCTCTCCTTGGTTTCCTTGGGCTAATGCTTCCCCACTCCTGGAAAGGATCCATTTCCCAACAGTCGTGAGAGATTGCTGGCTACAGAACCGATGCTTCAGCGTATCACAAAGGGAGTGCAAATAAAACCACGACGAGATGAACCCAAGTGCGTACTGGAAATAAACGATGGGGCAGAAACAATGATTTCTCCTTCTGCAACCATTGCAGCTACTCCATGCTCAGCTTGTTTGTCAAGCAGTTAATGCAACAAGGGAATTTAGGCTGCAAGTGTGGCCAGGCATGTGCTGCACACCTGCCATCCGAGCAACCAGGAGGCAGAGGCAGGGGGACCGCTGGGCTGAGTCACACTGAGATCCTATCTCAAAGAAATAAAACAACAAAAACTCTAACCAAATGCACAGTGTGCAATATACCTGAGAAAGAAGGAAATCCTGCAGTTCCTGCTCCTGATGAGACAACGTGATCACCCGCCCGTCTCTGTGCACCACGCGCACCTGCTCAACACCGATGTTCAATTGCAGCTGGATGGACCTGCAGACACACACTCTAGTTTGTACAGCCCCAAGGACCTTTACATCATGTTGAGAGCATGGACAAACACAGCAGTAGTTCTGACAACCTAAACTAACTTTTGTGGTACAGAGAGGAGGGTGGCTTCGTAGCCTCCACCAAATGAGATCCAAGGCAGCCTTCCTCAGGCTATACCAGACACTAGCTCCATAGGAGGCTAGCTGGAGGACATCCCCAAGTGGCAGGATACATGGGGCTGGCTCTGACTCAAGAAGTGGCTAAGGGGGGCTGGAGACATGGCTCAGAGGTTAAGAGCATTGCCTGCTCTTCGAAAGGTCCTGAGTTCAATTCCCAGCAACCACATGGTGCACATGGTGGCTCAAAACCATCTGTAATAGGGTCTGGTGTCCTTTTCTGGCCTGCAGGCAGATACACAGACAGAATATTGTATACATAATAAATAAATAAATAATTTAATTAATTAAATAAAATAAAAAGAAGTGGCTAAGGGTTCTTGCAGCCAAGCCTGAGGACCTGAGTTCAATCCCAGTTACCCACATGTGGCAGGAGAAAACCAATTTCCACAGACTGTCCTCTACCTCTGTGCATGTACCATGCACACATGCAAGACAACACGTAAAGCCCACTCCCTCAGTTCCTTCACATGCTTTTACCTTCTGTACTTGCTCTCATGCTTGTTTATTGTTATTAAAACTGGCTACGCTGAAGATTAGTACTGCACCAGATCTCCTGCTCCTCCTTCACAGGGGACACAGTGGCCAGTTAGCAACTAAGCACTTGCAGAGCCTAGAGAGGCGGGGTCAGGTTTCTTAAACCAATGTGGGAAGGGTACAATTGCTCAGACCAACACAAGAGGCTAAAAAGCTCTTCCTTTTAAATGCAGTTTTAAAAGAAGCCCAGGCTGGCCTTGACCTCACCGGACTCTTTCTGCCTCCCCCTCCCAAACTCTGGGATTACAGGTGTACACTACCACACCCGGCTTTATCATGTGTTGGGGATCAAACTGAGAATACACTTCTTTTTGTTGCAATGCTAGGAATGGAAATCAGGGTCTTGTACACGCCAAACAAGCATCCTAGCAATACACCTTACCCAAGCACTGCCTAAGAATGCCAGGACAAGACCGTGCCGCTCTTTAGCAGACACACATGGTCAACTTGGTTGAGAGGCACAATCATCAACTAATGGATCAGAACCAAGGGCAGCCAAGTTAGAAGAGAACTACAAACGCAGACTGCCCTGAGCAGACAATGCTGAGTGCCGGCTCAGATGGCCAAATTCATGCCTGACACCTAGACCTGCATAGCCTGTAGGCTTGGAGAAAGTCTCATCAAGAGACGCATTTTCCACTTTAAAAGCTAGGCACGTTCGACACGTAGCCCAAAGGTTGCATGTGGCTAAGGATAGCTATGAATATCGCCCACCACAAAACTGTAAACAAGATTTTATGTGGTTTTTATGAAAATTTGTGTGTATATGCAACGCATGTGTAAGCACCCTGGAGGTCAGAGAAGAATATAAGACTCCCTGGAGCTAGAGGTGCGGGCAGTTGTGAGCCACCTCATGTGGGGCTAGGAACAGAGCTCAGGTCCCCTAGAAGAGCACTTTAAGCCACTGAGCCATCGCTCCAGCCCTTACCTCTTGTTTCTGCAAACACTTTATCATGATATAATTATGGGAACCATATGACAACTTGGCACTGCAGAGCCCTTGGGAAAGGCTCGGCAGCGCCTGGCATCCACCTGCGGGACTTCCTGGCGACACTCACTTGCATATTTGCTCATAACCTTGAGACGTGATCAAAACCTTCACACTAGACTCATAAACGTCGCTGATGTTTGACCAGTGGGCCTGGATCTGGGGGTCTTCAATGCGACTTGCCAAGCTGTCAATGGTTGCAGCAGTTCTTCAAAAGGAAAATTAAAAAATTAAAAATCACCATATAAATGAAAACACCAATTTTATAAAACCTAAAAAGTTTCACAGCGTGCCGCTTTTTCATCAGATCCCCACTGGAAAGGTGAGGTTTCTGGAAGCCCTTGTATACACACTGCTGTGCTGTTCTCAGTTTGCACCACGAGACACACTCACCCCACCTCTCCTTACGACTCCACTCATCCTGTCCTGCTCGTGAAAGCTTACTGCCCCAGGACAAGACACTTCCCAGGTACTAATCTGTCACGCACCATTCACAGATGCTAGTGCCTGATCTCTGGCAACGAGCTGACTGGGATACACCCAGACCTGTTGTTATTAAAATCACAATCAAGGCAAACCAGAGCCTTGAGCCCAATCCAAACATCACCCATGAAGAAAGTCAGCAATGCCTGCTACACTGAAGTATCTAAACTGTGCATGTGGTCAAGAACATTATCATCTATTCTCCCTAACAGTGTGTTTGGCAGGCACTGGCTTTTGTTTTCTGTTTTATCTTGCTTTGAAGCAGTCTGTCCCTCTGTAGTCCCGGCTTGGCTGGAACACATCATTCTTTTGCTTCGGCCTCCTGAGTGCCAAGATTACAGTTGTGTGCCTTGTCTGGCTTTAGGTAAGCTCCATTACCTAAGAAAGCTTCCTTCCTTCCTTTCTGAATGAGGAGGGGTGGGTTAAGGTATGGTCTCTTGTAGCCAGGGCTGGCCTTGAATTCCTAACCCTCCTGCCTTTAGCTCTAAGTGGTCAGTTGGCAGGACTACTTACTTACTACATGCAGCTTTGGAAACAGGTTAAGCATTTGCCCTGAGTCATACATAAATAATTGAGGGACAGCAAGGGGTTTAACTTCAGAGCCCAAACCCAGGAACAAAATTCTGAAGCAGCAATCCTTATCTTACACACAGTGCTTAAATCAAAGTATAAATCAAAGCATAAAGTATGTGCACCCACCAAGCCACTAAAGGCCCTTAGTCCTCATTGTCTGACCTTAGTACTTTATCAGAAACGGAAAAGCGCTGAGGAGACCAGCCCAAGAGGTATGTGCACACACACAACATTTGCTCTTAGCTTCCTTTCCTCTCCTGAACAATGCTACAAAATGCCTGCAGTGGACAGGTATACGAGGATGTTCTGTTCAGCAAATATAAACCAACTGGATGCAGCTCAGTGGTAGAGGCTTGCCCACCAAGTACTAGCGCTCTCTCGCTCTCTCTCTCTATCTATCTATCTCTCTCTCTCTCACACACACACCCCAGCAAGTAACTGGGGAAATAAATCATGGAATACGTGTCTAATGTTATGTTATATAACTGTTAAAATATCTTAATGAAAGAAAAATGTCTAAGACTAAGGATTAAAATGACTCTAAGTTTTTTTGTTTTTAAGAAAGAGAGGAGAGAGAAAGCTAGTGCACATGCCTACAGGAGAGGAGGCAGGAGGAAAGCAAGCCTGAGTCCAGCCTAGGGTGTGAGCTCCTGCCTTACGGGCTCTGAGGCGGGCTAGTGGTCTCCAGCACTACAAAACAACAACAACAAGATTGGCTGAGCATGGTAGTGTACACCTTTAATCCCAGAATTCAGGAGACAGAAGTAGGCACAGTTCTGTGAGTTCAACGCCAGCTTGGTCTACACAGCAAGTTCTAGTAGAGCCAGGGCTACGCTGACCAAGATCCTGTCTCAACAGACAAACAAATAAATAAGGAAAGAAAGACACACACACACACACACACACAGAGAGAGAGAGAGAGAGAGAGAGAGAGAGAGAGAGAAAATCACCATGATATTACTCTCAGCCGCTTTCTCCCTGGGAAACAAACTTTACGTACACTCAAAGTAGTTAACACACATTAAAGGGAACAGGAAAATGACCCAATGGCACAGAAAACCAGTAATTTTCTTCATTCTTACCTGCTCCTTAGAAAAATATGCTTGGCTTGTTTAATTATTTTTTCCAGGAGTCCTTCTGTAGACTGTATTGAATTAATTTCATTTTTATCAAAAGCCTGAGGACCCGAAAGTCTCATTCTCTTGTGGCCAAAAGGAGCACTTGCTGGGTGAGGCATCACCACGGAACTCAAGGTCTGTTTATGAAACTGAAAAAAAAAAAGTCATTAAAAACCAGCACCTGGATCATAAGCAGGCCAAAAATGTTTAACCAAAGCTTGGCTCAAGTTTTTGGAAATAGAGCCAGGCAGTGGTGGCGCACACCTTTAATCCCAGCACTCAGGAGGCAGAGGCAGGCGGATCTCTGTGAGTTCTAGGCTAGCCTGGTCTATAAGAGCTTGTTCTAGGACAGGCTCCTTTTTGGAAATAATCAAATATAAAAAGTGATCTTGCTAGACATAGTAGCAATGCTTTTAATTTCAGTACTCAGGGGCAGATGCCAGCCTGTCTGCACAGGTTAGGTTGGTGCAGGCTAGCCAGGACTAGATCATCAGCATCTTCTCGGTACAGAGGTAAAGCACCGAGTGGCCATGGGCAGGACACACATCTATAAAGAGGAGGGCTCCTCTGAGCTGCCCTTTTTACCTTCAAAGTTTTAAATTAAAAAGCATTCTTCACTAAGTCTCATCTCATGACAGATAGTTAATCAACTGTCCTAGACTGTCTGGCAGACCCCAGAAAGATGTATTACTAGGATTAAAGTGACAGCATCACCCATGTTAAGCAAGTATTCAACCCTGAGTGAAATCCTCAGTCTAAAAAAATCTTTTATTTTTTTTTATTAATTATTATTATTATTTGAGACAGGGTTTCTCTGTGTTGCTTTGGAGCCTGTCCCTTCTTGTAGACCAGGCTGGCCTCGAACTCGCAGAAATCCACCTGCCTCTGCCTCCTGGGTGCTGGGATTAAAGGCGTGTGCCACCACTGCCCGGCTTTGAAAAACCCTTTTAAAAAACACAGACTTATATACCATTATTACCAAATGAACACCACCCTAGGATTTGGGGGTGGGGGTTGGGGTGGAAGGCTGGAATGTATTCGTCTATAAAGATTCTCAAAACAGGACATTTCTGTACAGCTCAGGCCCCCAGACAAGAGCCACTCTTTCTCTGTCCAGCGGCACAAGCCTCCCATGGTAACTGCAGAACTTGCTGCATATCCCTAGCTCTACAAGACATCCTGGGAGCAAGGATCATGCACCGATTATCTCCGGATCCCCTGGCACATAACAGGTTCTCTCAAACCACTGCCACCCGTTACTGACTCAGTAACTGACTTATGCACTGCAGAGCCACACTGGAGTTACCTCTCTGATCAGCAGGTGCAAGTTGTGCTCCAGGACATAGAGGTGATCCTCTGGACCCGGCTTCTCTGAGGCACACTTCTGGGACTTCTTATCATTTGAGGAGTGGCACAGGGAAATGGACAACTGCAAGCCTGTGTACAGAGAGGCAGAATAGATGCAGACAAGCCAAGAACTGGAGACCAATTTCACAAAGGACAATCCTGTCAACTTGCCTCCTAAGTACCTCTACTCCAATGACCTCCCTTACTTAACATGATAAACCCCACAGACTTAGACAACTGTAGTTCCACAGCAGCATGGTGCTGCTCCTGAGCTGAAGACTGAGAAAACACAGTTCTTGTTTTTATAAGCACAGAATCTTAAGAACAAACTTTACTAGTTCTATTTCAACATGGAGTTTTAGTACCTGATTTTATCAGGCTCTCTTCCCTGCTCCCAAAAGCAATAGGGAAAAACTGTTCATGTCTAACCCGAAACCAGTGGTTCTCAACCTTCCTAACGCTCTGACTCTTTACTACAGTTCCTCATGCTGTGGTGACCCCAACCATACAATTATTTTGTTGCTATGTCATAACTGTAATTTTGCTACTGTTATGAGTTGCAACAAAAATACTTGATATGTAACCCCAAAGGGGTCATGAGAGCCACTGCCTAAACCAAGTGTATAGCTAATGACAACTGATTTTTAGGTTAAGCCTGGTTGCTTCTGAACAGAAAACTCTTTACTACAAATTAGGAAGATTCAAAGTGGTACCCTTCAAAGGAAATGCCATCTGACAGCAGCTACTGCTGTCTGAAGCCGGAGCACCACATGGTTTTAACACCCTGTGAAAGCCCAAGGTGCCACCCCCAGGACAGAGCAGAGGCCCACAGCTTTGCTGGACGCCATGATGCTCAGCACACCCGCACCACAAGGTCCTGTTTGCAGGCCTAAGCAGGCTGCCTGCTTACTTGGGAAGGGCTGAGAGATGATCTGGTTTTTCACCACAATGTGAGGGATCTGAGACTTAATCTGAACGGCTTCCCGAGAAAGCTGTGCAAAAATTTCTTTACAAAGAAGAACATTTTGTGCTGCTTCTAACTTCGTCTGCCAATGTGGAGAACCTGAAAGAGAGAGGCATGTATAATCTCAATGTCCGGCCAGATTATGTACACAGTGGCACAAATGATAACCTGACTTCATAACCAAAGGCTCAAAATACTGGTACAGTCTTTTCTCGAACATAAAATTGCATTAAAATTTTTTGACAATTTGACAGATGCAAACAGACTTTTCATTTTCACCACTTTATCCCTTCCTTTCCGGCTCTAACTCTTCTTCCAAAGTCCCCATCTTTGTGTGTGTGTGTGTGTGTGTGTGTGTGTGTGTGTGTGTGTGAGACAGAGAGAGAGAGAGAGAGAGAGAGAGAGAGTTTGTGACTGTTCTGAGCATGTGATGAGATTATTTACAGGAATGAGATTGAGATTGCTGAGTATGACATTATTTACAGGAACACAGGCAACTAATCAATGGCTGTTATACAGGGCAAGAGGTTCCTGCGTACACAGATAAGCACCGGAGAAGCCAGAAAAAGCAGACACACAGGCTTATCTCTTCAAAGGATGTTTACCTGTCTTCCTGCAGAATACTGTGATCCTTTGCTGTCTGCAGAGCCTCACCCGCATCCCCCAGAATTTATGTTTTGTTTATCCCAGACCCTTTCCCTATCTTAAGCGTTGCTTCTGAGTCTATTAATCCTATTCTTATGAGAATGTCACTTGTACTTTAGATCAGTCTAAGTGACTTCAACGTTATCTTAGGACCAGGCCAAATCCTGACTCCATGGGCCTTATATTCACCCCACCCTAAGCCTTGAGCATGTTTCCAGTCTACAGCACCCATCTTTACAGAAGAAGCCAGACATGCTCTATACAGAGCTTCGGTGTCAATTGACGTCTCAAGCTGTGCTGTACTCACAGCACCGAGTTAACTGTTAGCAGAAACCTTCTCAAAACTGTGCTGTGCTTAAATATGGCTACAATAAGCGACCCGGTGTCAGACTCCAGAAGTCTGAACCAAATTTACCTGAGTAGTTTTGCTGCTGGTTATAAAGCCTGCAGCTCCCCCTGCCGCCCCATATTACACCACCGAGGAATGAGGAAAACGATACATCTTGCCTAGGAATCACGAGATGCCTACAGTCCCTTAGTAACGGTATGGGGCTTCACAAGCCCATCGATCATCCTTGGTGAAATGGTGAGGGCCTAGTCTTGTACAAGTCTGCAGCAGGTACCCAAGGCACAGAGAGCACGTGTGTGAGGCTGTATCCCACCCCGACGACACTGCTTCACAGCACCCTCCCCACATCTGGTTCCTACATCTTCCTCTCCACTTTCCTGACAGGCCCTGAGCCTTGGATGGGAGGGAAGATCTTACTTCTGTCACACAGAGACAACTAGGGCAGTTCAGCCTACAAAGACACAGCCACTCACTAGAGGTTTGTTTCTAAGTTATAACAGGTACACTTCTAGAAGCAGGCATGGCACTCATGCCTGCAGCCAGTGCAGAGGCGGAGATGATCTTAAAAAGCCAAAACCGATAACAGTTCTTTGATAAACCCGTATCCGTGCTCTGGGGTTTCTTTCTGAGAACCCCTCCTTCTCTCAGCCCTCAGTGCTAAAATATCTTTCATGAGGCCAACTCTGCCTTTAAACCGTCCTTCCTACTGTTTTCACACAGAACGTCTCTTTCCCTCTCGCTCTCTCTGGCTTACTGTAAATACAGAAGGAGGTTAGAGGCCACGACATACCTGGTTTGGACTTGGGCAATGGTCTCTTGAACAGGTTTACTGTGCCAAGATCACCAATGTCTGGAGCCTGTTTTTGAATAGAAACCTAGACAACATGAAAAACATTAGCAAAGTTGCCTCAGGACAATTGGCAAGAAATGACTGGAAAAAGCATCGATTGGTACCTTGATGTACGCAGACCCCTCCAAATCACTAGGAATCTGGACATCCAGGGGACAGTAATCTTCTGGGATCTTTTTATCCAAATCAATGTCTGTGTTCTTAATCACTTCAAAGGTGCCATGATGGGGAAAGAGAGACCCTAATTGGGTATTAAAGATTAAAATAATTAACACAGCACATTAACTTAACACAAAATGTCAAGCATAACACATCACTAAAGCATGAATTCCTTCCACTAGACATGTGCATGTGGACAGAAAGGAGGCCCTAGTGAGCCAAACCAAAAAAGGAAGAAGAGAGGTGGAAGCAGTTTCAGGTCAGGCCAGCCTGGCCCAGTCAGAGCCATACAATGAGTCTGTGTGTCAGGTAAAAGCAACAACAAACGATGCTAGGCAAGCACGGGCACCATCGTGCACCTGTCCCAAAGGCAGTGCTGTCTTCTGACCTTCCCAGGCCGCACACTGTGCTCTAAGAACATGACCCTCTGAGCTCCATCCTTAGATCTGAACTCAGCAGTGAAGGACAGATCAACAGCACTTACAGTACTATTTCCAGCCAGTTCCTCTACAGCTGACACACCTCTTTCTGTGCAGGTCAGAAGTCTAAGTAATTGCTACATCATGAGTGCATGCTTGGGTCCAGTGCTTGTCTACAAGGGAGGGCATTCAGGATCTTCTTGCAGTGAAAGAATGCAACTATATTCTTCCATAACATCAAAGGACCACCCCAAGGAGAAATTAAATATTTGTCCATAACTGCTTTAGGAGAAAGAACTTACAATGTCTAAAACCAGAAAGCACCGACTCATCTTGTAGCAGAACTCATTTCAGTGCGGGACACTGACCTGACTCACTGTGTGTTGATAACAGCTGTGCCTGACTCTGGCACAGGGGGCTTCGTGCATTTCCACCACTGTTCTCAAGCAGCCCAGCAGGGACGCTTGGCCATCTCCAGTGAGCTCTGAACTCTCTCTTAAATATATCTAAAAGGTTTTCAAACTGATGGGAGGTTGTTTATTATAGGATTGTAAGAATGGTCTGTGTGGGGTTTTTAAGATAGGGTCTCACGTAGGCAAAGCTAGCCTTGAACTCCTGACCCTCCCACCTCAGCCTTCAAGTGTTGGGACTCCAGGTGTTCCACAGCAGGTCCTGGCAAGCAAGTTTCGGGTCACAGATAAAGAAATTAAGTAGCACTGTACAACATGGAGCTCAGCAATGATCACGACAGGAGACTGGGAGACATCACAGTTCACCAAACCCTCTGCTCACACAAAGCAGTTTCTACGGTCAGATGTCTGTACCCGCGCTTCTGTAGCTCAGGTCGCCCAGGATCTTGTCTCCAACTTTCCTCAGTTTCCAGTGCTGCCGTAGTCTCAAGAGCTCAGAGTTGAAGTCTCGCTGGAGCTTGTTTTCCTGGTTCTCGGTCACGGACTTGGTCAGTCTTTCCGCCCCCTTGAGGAGGATTTGAGCAGCTCCGGCCAGGGACTTCTTCTTAGAGATCAGCTGCAGGGTCTGCGGACTCTGCCAAAACAAAACAACCCGGCATGGTTCCTACCCAAAGCTGGAGTGCACTAGTTCAGATAACCATAAAACTGCCTGTCCTCTCAACCAGGAAATGTGCAACTACAGCAAACAAACACAGCGAGGAAGAAGGACGACAGTCGGCACGGGCCTGCCAGGCAAGCCCCAACACCCACTAAATCCCAGCACAGCCACACACCTGCACCCAGGAAGCCCCAGGGAGGAGGACAATTCTGGAGGCATGCGGCCAGTCCATCTAGCCAACCGGTGAACTTTACCTTCAGAAAGAGATGCTGACTCAAAACTATGATTCTGAGAGCAGCGGAGGAAGACGCCCAAAGTAAAGTCTGTCCTTTATAACCCTTCCACACGTGTGTGCACACACAGTGTCTGTCCTCTAACCCTTCCACACGTGTGTGCACACACACACAGCTTGTCCTCTAACCCTTCCACATGTGTGTGCACACACACACAGCCTGTCCTCTAACCCTTCCACACGTGTGTGCACACACACACAGCCTGTCCTCTAACCCTTCCACACGTGTGTGCACACAGTGTCTGTCCTCTAACCCTTCCACACGTGTGTGCACACACACACAGCCTGTCCTCTAACCCTTCCACACGTGTGTGCACACACAGTGTCTGTCCTCTAACCCTTCCACACGTGTGTGCACACACACACAGCCTGTCCTCTAACCCTTCCACACGTGTGCACACACACACAGCCTGTCCTCTAACCCTTCCACACGTGTGCACACACACACAGCCTGTCCTCTAACCCTTCCACACGTGTGCACACACAGCCTGTCCTCTAACCCTTCCACACGTGTGTGCACACACAGCCTGTCCTCTTACCCTTCCACACGTGTGTACACACACACACAGCCTGTCCTCTAACCCTTCCACACGTGTGTGCACACACACACACACAGCCTGTCCTCTAACCCTTCCACACGTGTGTGCACACACACACATACACACACAGCCTGTCCTCTAACCCTTCCACATGTGTGCACACACAGCCTGTCCTCTAACCCTTCCACACGTGTGTGCACACACACACAGCCTGTCCTCTAACCCTTCCACACGTGTGTGCACACACAGCCTGTCCTCTAACCCTTCCACACATGTGTGCACACACAGTGTCTGTCCTCTAACCCTTCCACACGTGTGTGCACACACAGCCTGTCCTCTAACCCTTCCACACGTGTGTGCACACACAGTGTCTGTACTTTAACCCTTCCACACGTGTGTGCACACACAGATACACACAGGAGAAAGCAGGTGGGTGTGGAAGTGACATATACCAAATCTTTGAGAAAAACTTTTCCCTTGCAAAACCTTTTTTAAAACAGAAGTAACCTGCTTCTTGACAAACTTACAAAAAGACCTAAGTCAAACCACCACCTAAGTGGCAAAATGCTAGAAATGCTAGAAACTAGCACTTAGCAATACATAGCCGGGGCACACCTAGGCCAGGGTGCTGTGCTTCTTCACCACCCTAGCTCTTGCCCAGTTCATAATGTTCTGTGGCACACTAAATCTCAAACCCCCGCCTAGATTTAACCTATGCATAGAAACCACCACCTACATGGCACACATCAACGCCAGCTTACAGTAGTCAGCATATGACCAATCAGGCACCTCCCATAAACACACTTTAAACTCACCACAGCCTACTTGCTTGTGGAACTGTGACTGGTGTCAGGCCCACAGCACACGCCGACTACACCCACTGACCTCAGACTGTGTTTGCCACAATGACCAGCTGTGTGCTTTATGGAAGAGCTACACTTCCAAATGGCAAGTCTAGTAGGTGCCAGTTTTCTGACCGTAGAAGCACATCAGAAAACAAAGTGAAAAACGCGGACATTTCATAAAAAGGCCAGTCTTCTACGACCATAATGCTCTGAATAGTCCCAACCTCAACTGACCTCAGAAGTCTGCTAAGCTGGGTCAGGCTGGCTTAGTATTTGGATGGGAGAAGCCACATCATTCTGTTCCTTCTTCAAGGAGCCTGACTCAAAGATGCTCTCATCTGGGAAGTGCTGGTTTGGTCCTTACATCTTCACCTGGACTTAGTTTTTCTCTTTCTTACCATTACTTTATTATGTGAGCACGTAAGTCTGAGCTTATGAAGAGGTCAGAGGGTGTCAGATTTCCTGCCGCTGGAGCTGGAGGCAGCTGTGAGCTGCCCGACATGGGTGCTAAGCACTGAACTCCGGCCATCTGCAATAATATGCGCTCTTCATCCTTCAGTCAGCTCTCTAACTCACGCATTTAACTTTTCAAGAGAAGAAAAGGGAGACAATGCACACAACCAGCTGCTGGTGCTGAACCCGAAGAGAGGCTCTCTGGCTGGAGGCCACACCTACCTGTTTGGGAGGAAGAGCATCCTGAGAGACGGGGTCCAGCGTCATGAACTTTTTGTCTCTGACAATACTGAGGACATCATAGAGAACACACATCTCCGTGAGGGCACTTCGCAAATTGTTCCTCACTGAGTCCCAAGGCCACAGAGAAGGTTGGAATTTCACCAGCCCTGAAAAACAGAAACACGTGTGTACTGGTTACACAGAATAAAAGAGAGAAGCTCATTTAGAGGTTTAAACATAGGAAAAGGGGCGCTGGAGAGATGGCTCACCAACTAAGAGCACTGGCTGCTCTTCTAGAGGACCCAGGTTCAATTCCCAGCACCCACATGGCAGCTCACAACTGTCTGGAATTCCAGTTCCAGAAGCTCTGACCCCTTCACATCAATGCACATAAAATGAATTTAAATAATTATTTTAAAAAGTATGAAAAGCAGAAGCAAAGTTTTCTTCCCAAGCACCTGTTTCATCTCTTTCTCACCACCCTGTCTTGAGCTGTTAACATTTAACACAGCACTCCTAGGGAAAAATAAATGCAGTCTAACTTCCACAGGCCAGACCTGTCCTTATAGCTTAGGTAGGCACTCAAATCTTCTTAAACCTAGGGCTTCACTTGTCGGGAGGTGGTGGCGCACACCTTTAATCTCAGCACTCGGGAGGCAGAGGCAGGTGGATCTCTGTGAGTTCTAGGCTAGCCTGGTCTACAAGAGCTAGTGCCAGGACAGGCTCCAAAGCTACGAGAAACCCTATCTCGGAAAAAAAAAAAAAAACCTAGGGCTTCACTCATGACAGACAAACACTGAACTATATCCCCAGCACTTTAAAAATAACCTGCTTCCTTCCAGCATTAGAGCTTCAATAACGGTAGTGGGTTTCTAAACAGCAAAAACCAGGCAACACCAGCACTCCTACTGGCTGCAGGACCATAGTTTCCTTTTAATCAATTACATGCTCATTTTACAGAATTCAAGCTAAAAGCATCAGGGAGTGAAAGTCAAAGTTTCCCTTTATTCCAGGCCTGACCTGACTCTCCTCCCTTCTGAGACATACCACTCTTAACAGCTGGAATAAACCCTTGCAAAGGTTTTCCCGCTAACTCACACACACACTCCTATTCTCCTGTCACTTGCCCTTTCCTTCACTGCTGTGTCCTAAAGATACCTCGTACCAGCACAGCAGATCCACTTAGTCCTTCACACAACATAGGACAGTGCTTCTCAACCTTCCTAATGCTCTGACCTTTAATACCATCCCTCATGTGCTGACCCCAACCATAAGATACAGAGGAGATACAAAACTGCTGAGCTGATCTACTTTTCCGATACAGAATAATCGCAATGTTTTAATTTTCTTACATCTTTATTTATTTATTGAGACGGTGTTTCACTATTAGCTCAGGCTGTTATGACCATTTAGAAACCTACCTGCCTAGCGAGTTCTAGGAATACAAGCCTGTGCTACCACACTCGACACGAACATCCCCACTGTTACCGATCCTGTCACATTATTCAATCAAAACTGTGAGTGGGTTTTTTCCCCCTTAATCCTCTGATAATGAGAAGAGTCTAAAATCCAGTCTGATTGCTTCTCCAAATCGGTTTTGTTTTCTTGTAATTCATTCACCTGAAAGCTTCCGAGAATCACCCGCCTCCACCTAAAATCTCCCTAAAGCTTTCAGCTGTTCTAATAAAAAAGCCGAATGCTTCTCCTGGCCTGCTAGGCTGGTACACTACCCGAGTCCCGCCGAGGTCGGCCTTCCACTGCAGTCAACACACGTCTTTACAGAGACGGCTGCTACTCATTATCCACAAGCACAGGGGAGCAAAGTGACACGCACTTTATTAAAGATGCATTTTTACCCCTCGGGGAGACCCTCGGGGCAGAGAGAGAAACGTGGGCAGAGCCTTACCCTCCTCGTCGTCCTGCTCGGCCCCGGCGCCCGCCCAGTCCTGTGCGTCGCCGTCGGGCCCCGCCGCCTCCTCCTCCTCGGAGCCCGAGCCCTGGCTGAAGTCGATGCGCTGCGCCAGGCGCGCCAGGTTCTGCGACATGGACAGCGGCTGCAGGTAGGTCTCGGTGCCATCGAGGCCCACCTCCTGCACCTGCTTCTCGCAGGCCGACTCGATGCTGATGCGCACGGCTCGCACGCCCGACATGCTGGCAGCGGCCTGCGGGCCCCACGGCGGAGCCCAGACGCCAAGCTCCCCGAAAGCGGGTCGCTGCCGCCCGGACCGAAACCAGCCGCTCACCAGCGCCCACAATACTCCGCGCCGCGTCGGGCGGAACACTCTGAGCAGGCCTAGAGGGACAGATGTCCGGATACTTCCGGTGTGGCTCACGGCGGAGCCGGGAGCTTCCGGTTGACGGAGCCGCGGCCGCTGCGGGGAAGGCAGGGCCGGTTGTGCTGGTCATCGGATACCGCCCGCAGGGAGTTTATCAGTTGGTTAACTGGTTGGTTGGCTGCTTGGTTTTAAAATAACTTCTTGCCTAATTTGTTATAGAATCGCACAGCTCCCTTCTTATTTGGTTAATTATTTGATTAGTTGTTTGATTTTGTTTTGTTTTTGTTTTTCTATACAGGTTTTCTCTGTGTAGCTTTGGTTCCTGTCCTGGAACTAGCTCTTGTAGACCAGGCTGGTCTCGAACTCACAGAGATCTTCCTGTCTCTGCCTCCCGAGTGCTGGGATTAAAGGCGTGCGCCACCACCGCCCGGCTTGATTTTTTTTTTTTTGAAACACGAGTTTATCTCCCCCCCGCCCCATTGATTCAGTCTAGATCCTCTAGATCCGCCCTTCTTTCTTTTCTTTCTTTCTTTCTTTTTTTTTTTTTTTTTTTTTTTTTTGGTTTTTCGAGACAGGGTTTCTCTGTAGCTTTTGGAGCCTGTCCTGGAACCAGCTCTTATAGACCAGGCTGGCCTCGAACTCACAGAAATCCGCCTGCCTCGGATTTAATCCGAGTGCCGGGATTAAAGGCGCGCGCCACCACCTCCCAGCCGGGTAGGTTTTCACTTCCAAATTCAACCTCTCTGGGAACACCCTTACAGACACACCCAAAAGGTGTGTCTCCTCTAGGTGACTTTGTTGGGTCCGAGAAACGCTGAAGGAAGATCCCAGACTCAAATAGTATTTAAGAGCAAAGAGCGTTTATTAATATTACAGCATATGCGGGGTCGTTTGTCTGCAAAAGATGGCAAGGACAGGAAGGAGTATGTCCTTTTAAGCACAGCAAAGGGGAGTTTCAGGGACAGTTAGGTCATCTCAAATACGACTGGTTAAACAAACAGCAATTGTATTATTATATTTGTAGTTGAGGTTTAGTCTTAGCATTTTTGGATATACGTGCCCAAGCTTGGTCAAGTTTGGATGTGACTGTGGCACTGACACCTGAAGATGCTGTCAAGTTCCTAGAGTGGTCAGGGCATTCATAAAGAAAAGGGAAAGTGGAAGCCCTAGAGAGTGCCATTTGACAGTGCCCCCCCCCTCCCCACTGCCAGCACTCACTGCTGTTACACCGAGGTGAATGCAGGCTGCTGGACACCAGTGGGTAACAAGCCTGCCTACCCTGGGTTCCCATCCAGGTAGAGCAGAGAGCACTCAGCCAGGGGAATGCTGACGAGTATCAGTTCTTCCTGGTTAAACTGAACTCTGTGGCAGTCCAGTTGCAGCAGAGGGGTGTGTGTGTGTGTGTGTGTGTGTGTGTGTGTGTGTGTCCCTGAGTGCACGTACAGGTGTTCATGGAGATCAAAAGATGGCACTGGAATCCCTGGAGCTGGAGCTAGTCAGTTGTGGGCTGCCTGATGTGGGTGGTAGGGAATGAACTCAGGTCCTCTGGAAGAGCAACAAGCACTTCTGAGCCATCTTTACAGCTCCCAATTCTACTTTTGATGCTTGACTGCTGTGTGCTTTGAATGAAAATCATCTCCAGACACACATGGGGAGATGTTGGGACTAATGAGTCCTAGTCTTCAGCTGCTCTTCCCTGCTAGAGCCTTCTAATTGAAGTTACTAGAAGCTGTGCCTAGCCTAGAGGATCAGAGGATGGGATTTTCACCTGTTGGCCATTGACTGCAGGGTATTTAAGCCTCCACATGTGCGGTGCACGGCAGGGAGAGCCATGATTGGAGGTGTGTCACAGGGAGTGGATTTTGAGATTTCAGTGGCTCCCTCTTTCTTCCTGCAGCTGCCTGAGGATTCAGATACAGAACTCTCAGCCCCTCTCCAGCACCACATCTACTGTGCACTCCACCATGCTTCCAGCCATTGACAATAATGAACTAAACTTTTGGGCGTTAAAGTAGCCCCAGTCAAATGTTTCCCTATATAAGAGCTGCATGGTTTGTCTCTTCGCGACAACTGCTGACAGCCTTTAAGTCGTACTGTCTCCACTTTCCCTTCTGCCCTGCGTTTTGACAAGAGCACTCATGCCCCTTTGATACCTGTGAGAAACTCAAAAGCTCATGCAGGAGCCAGTAAAGCCAGTCTTGCCCTGTTCTGTGAGGTCTTTTTTTTTTTTTCCAGACAGGCCTCATCTGGCTAGAAACCTTCATTCCATCAGGATTACACTTCATTGGTGTGTGATTTCATTAGTCTTGATTATTTGAACTAAATTAAGGAAGCGAATCCATTCTCTCAGCATCGGACCCCACAAGGAAATATCTTTACATTCCAGCCCTGCTGTATTTTCTTCACATGATGATCATATATTAATCACATCACATTTGTTTGGTTTTTTTCAACTAAACATATTTGCAGGATCTAGTGACATGTCTGGCATAATCCACCCAGTGAACAAATATTTACTGTATGTTCACTTTGGCCCTGTGCTACAATGGTGAATTAACACCCCGCTCAGCTCCAGAGGGCAGGGGAAGCGAAATGAAAGAAAACTAACGCTGGGCTGTGGAGATAAAGTGGACAAAGCCCTTGCTGCATGAGTGTGAAGACTGGACTTTGGATCCCCAGAACCCACATTAAAAAGCCAGGTGGATGTGGCAGCTCATTGTAATCCCGGTGCTCTGGAGGAAGACAGGATTGCTCTGACTAATTTGTTTAGCTCAGTAAGCAACCTTTGGGTTCAGCCAGCCTTAATAATTAAGGCAGAGAGAAATAAAAGATACTGGGCATAACCTCTGACCTCCACATGCACATGCATTCACATGCACCTATACACAAGGACATGCACACATGTAGCATACACATACACATTTTAAAAAGAACTGTAGTATTGTTTTTGTAGAGGTAAGATAGTAAGAAGAAACAATATATTAAATGATTTTATTTAGTTTTGCCTCAAAATCATGTCTATTAAATAATTTGGAGATTTATACTCACAAGGTATGTGCATTACAAAGTAAACAATCAGAACATTTATGGCTTGATTCTAAAGAGTTCTCCACCCACACTGGGTGTCGAGATTTTCAAGGCTGGAGAGTGGATTTCTGGCTAATGATGACAGGTTCTATAATACAGAACAGCAAGGAGCTTTCTAGGCTCCATCAGCACACATTAACGACTATCACAAAATAATAGTGTCATTGTTTTGAAAAGCATAAAAGATTTCTTGAATGTAATCACACTGGGAAGAGGAACAAACAGATCTCTGGATTCCTATATCCCCCCAAACCATCCTGTTAAGTCCATGTTGGGGGCCTGGCATAAGGTTCCATTTTAAGGAAAAGGCAAGAGGTATGCCTAATTATGTACCTTTGTTCCCAATAATCTCCTTCACATGGAGATGCAAAGCAGCATAAGTATCATGTATCCATATCCTTGCAGTTCAGATGCCATAGAAATAGTGTTGACATAGTGAAATCACTTATGGTTTTTCTTCTGTGCTAGGGATTAAGCTGGAGCTTTGCTTGCTAGGGAAAAACTCTCCTCCAGTCCCTCTACTGGATTTATTGAATTAGTATCAGTTCCTGAGTTAGGAGTTAGTGATTTAAATTTAGATAATCATTTCTCCATCTAAATAAGCATC
This sequence comes from Microtus oregoni, assembly GCF_018167655.1. Classification (NCBI taxonomy): domain Eukaryota; kingdom Metazoa; phylum Chordata; class Mammalia; order Rodentia; family Cricetidae; genus Microtus; species Microtus oregoni. The sequence goes on from NW_024543067.1 coordinate 32,638,542, forward strand.
AGTTGCTTTAGTCTCTCCCAAACGTGTGGGTCTCTTTGGGCTGGTCAATTCGGTAGAGGAGCTGGGCAGGTGAGAAGTAGCCAAGATACTCCACCGTGTCTGGGGTAGTGTCATAGTGGTAATGTCCGCCTTCTCCGTGATGGCTGAAGAAGTGGGTGTGCTCCAGTCGCAAATCAAGTCCCTAGGACAACAGACAGTCTGTTAGTATGGGAGTCAAGTTATTTTGATTACAATGTCTTTAAGGAGGAGAAGCCTTTTGTTACTTTTTACAAGTTTCTTAAAATTATTTTTGCTTCCTTGAGTTAGGAACTTACTACACAGCTGAGACTAGCTTTGAACTCCCAGTCTTCCTACCTGCTGTCTCCTGAAGGACAGATCATAGGATCTATCACTAAGCCTGCAATTAAATTTTTTGTAGTGTTGGTGCTTGAATCCAGAGCCTCATGCGTGCCAGGTGAGGACTCTGTCACTGAGCTACATCTCCAGCTGACTAGTGTTTAAGTAAGCAATGGAATCGCATGGTAAGAAAACCCAAGGAGGCAAGGAGGCAAGAGGTACAGCCAGTAACAGTCACCGAAATGTAACTTCTCTCTTTTTCTGCCTTTCCTTTCCTCAAGGCAGCAGATGTAAGCAACTTCCTGTATGTTCTGGGAAGACTTTAATGTTTTTATTCAGACTGGAGCTTTCTACACTGTTCTGCAAAATGCTTATTTAAAAATTAACAATCAGGGGACTGGGAAGATGACTCAACAGTAAGAGCACTGGCTGCTCTTCCAGAGGACCAGGTGCAGTTCTCAGCACACACACGGCAACTGGAACCACCTGGAACTCCAGTTCCAGGGAATCTGAATCTCTTATGGCTTCCAGGGACATCAAGCACACATGTAATACACAGACATACTTGTAGGCAAAACATCCATACACATAAAAGTAATAAAGTTTAGTTTTTTTCTTTTCTTTTTTTTCGAGTCATGGTTTCTCCGTAGCTTTTGGAGCCTGTCCTGGAACTAGCTCTTGTAGACCAGGCTGGCCTCGAACTCACAGAGATCCGCCTGCCTCTGCCTCTGAGTGCTGGGATTAAAGGTGTGTACAACCACTGCCCGGCTTAGTTTTTTTTTTTTCTTTACAAAATTACAATATAGCTTAAGATTGCTGCCTCTGAGAGCTTAAATGTTCTGGCTTTCATTCATACCTATGTGGCATTCTGCTCAGGGACTCAATGTGTCAACCGACACAGTGACGATGTTTCTGCTACTACAAAATGTTGTCATTGGTCATCTTTTAACTGATCATTTTACAGTATTGTATAGATAAAATCTTAACTAAAGTCACTGGCTCCAAAGGACTTCCCATCACCACTTTGGCAGACACTTTCTTTGAATTAGCTGATAGCACTTCTTTCCAGCCTGTAGCATTAGCATATGATGAGCACCAAACACAATGGTAAGAGACCCAAATCTTGTGCTTTTATCATTATTATTTATTTGCTTTTGAGACAGGGTCTCAGTTTATAGCCTGGGATGGCCTGGATCTCACAGAGAGCCTAGGAAGTACTGGGATTAAAGCCATGTTCCACCACACCCAGATCTTTTATTATTTAATAGAACAATTTCTGTGTAATTTAAAATGCCTGTTCACACATACAACAAACAAATGGCAGGTAAAACAATAACAAAACAAGCAAACAAAGCAATAAGTGGCAGGTGAAGCTCACCGGATCTTTGGAGACAAAAACTGGCAGGCAAACCAAAGGGGCTGTCATCTCAAAAAAATGTAGCCATTTATTGACTGCTTCATCGGAGTTCAGTGGGCAGGAAGAAAACTCTGCTGGCTGCAAAACAAAAAATGGTTAAACAGGAAAACACACTGAATATTAAATGAGAATTAAAAATGCTTAAAGTATGATCTCATTGTAAATTTTATACATTTCACTGACTGGTTTTGGCATTAATTATATACCCCAGTTTTATGGATAGCCAACCAATTTATACAAGCTAAAACTTATTCCTAAGTTAATGAAGGAATGAGGCAATTACTATCTCTTTTTACTTTTCTTCAGTTGTATATGTTTTCGATTTTAATTTCATTTTATTTTTTTGTGATACTGGAAATTGAACCTGGAGACTTGTTGATACTTTATGCAAGTACTGTACCACTGGGCCATGGCCCCAGCCTCTCCATCTAATATTTTTCTTCTATAGTTCTGGGGTTGAAACCAGGACCTCCTGCCTTGTAGGCAAGCATTCTATCACAGAGCTATTTGGCTCTCCCTTTCCAATCCTTCCACCCTAGTCTTGGGTTTGTTTTTGTTTTTGTTTTTTTTTTTCCAGTGGTAGGGATCAAACCTAGAGCCTTGCACATACTAGTCAAGGCCTCTAAACTGAGCTACAGCCTCATAACTGCTGCCAGGAACAGCAAGTGGGTGGATGGAGAAATAGGCACTACAAGTCGGCAGAGGCCTTAAAGAGAATAAATACCTCATAATATGCTTAAACAAGGTGAGAGACCACAGAGGAAACTATCCAAACCGCTGAAAGAAGTTAGTGAGGCCAGCAGTTTGCTTCAGCGGGTAAAGTCCTTGCCATGGAAGCATGGTGACCTGAACATGATCCCTGAAACTTACGATGGAAGAAAAAAAACATTTTCTATTTAAGAAGAGATTGTTAATTTTAAAAATGCTGGCGAGTCCTGAGCAGCTGGCAGTGGTAAATGGTGGCGGGTCCCTGGCGGCAGTAGGCAGGCCCACAGAGCAACCTGTCCCCAGCAGGCTGGTGGGTGCAAGCAGGCGGCGGGTAGAAGGCACATAGACACATCATACAGAATAGAAATGGATATTTATTACTTAGAGGAGAGAGAAAGAAAAGAAGAGGAGAAAGAGACAAAGAAGAGGGGAAGCAGAGAGAGGGAAGTGAGCGCACCCCAGGAAGAGACAGTAAGAGATCCAAGATGGCGGGGAGAGGGGAGCAGGGATAGCTGGGAGTGGGCGTGGCTTGCCTCTTAAAGAGACAAAACCCATAACAGTTAATGTATGTGCACATGATGGGGGTGTGTCACAGAGTCAGCGTGGAGGTCGATGACAGCTACACAGAGCTTGTTTCTCCTTCTGTCACCAGGCCTCCAGAGCAGGTGGCTCACCCTAAGAACAAGCCTCTGTAAGCTGTCCTCTGATCTCCACACGTGGGCCCCTGCATTCACACATACATCACACACAGTAATAAACACAGAGAACTGGGAATGGAAGAATGCACTGTGTTTAGGGAAGGTAAAGATGACTGAAGACAGAGCTGTCAGTACTCACGAAGACTAAGAACTTGGTCCAGGGTTGAGAGTGCCTTAGCACTACAGTCCTTGCCTCATGGGTGTAAGGCCTTGACTTTATCCCTAGAACTCCACCCCAACCTATAAAAGCAAAACCCAGGAACAAAACTCATCATTGCTAGGGATGACTGTGAGGCAAAAAACACAGCAGAGAAAAATCAATGTAATTGCTATTTAAATGTTGGTCTCTTGGGCTAGAGAGATGGCTCAGAGGGTAAGAGCACTGACTGCTCTTCCAGAGGTCCTGAGTTCAATTCCCAGCAACCGCATGGTGACTCACAGCCATCTGTAATGAGATCTGATGCCCTCTTCTGGCCTGCAGGTATACATGAAGGTGTACATAATAAATAAATACATCTTTTAAAAAAATGCTGGTCTCACAATATATCTCTGGCTGACCTGGAACTCACAAAGGTCCACCTGCCCAAGTCTTGGGATTAAAAATGTGTACCACCAGGGCTGGAGAGATGGTTCATTGGTTAAGAGCATTGCCTGCTCTTCCAAAGGTACTGAGTTCAATTCCCAGCAACCACATGGTGGCTCACAACCATCTGTAATGAGGTCTGGCGCCCTCTTCTGGCCTGCAGAGATACACACAGACATAATAAATAAATAAATATTTAAAAAAAATGTGTACCACCAAACAAGTGCTACTTAAATGATTTATTTCTTTTTAAGTGGAAAATCCACCTAAATTTTCAATATCAGTGAAATTTTAAAAATAATTCTATAAAGAAGTGAGAAGTTTTCACTTCTTAGCTTTTAAATGTACAAGGCTACTGCAGTTAACAGGGTGCCAGGTGCACAGATAGGCATGTTCTACCTGTTACTTTCCAATGCTGTGAAAAAAAAAAAAACCCACAACTAAAGACCTTGACAAGAAAGGATTATTTCATCTTACAGGTTAAAGTTCATCATGAAGGCAAGTCAGGGCAGAATTCCAGGCAGGAATCTGGGAGCAGGAACTGAAGCAGAGACCATGGAGGAATGCTGCTTACTGGCTTGCCCTCCAGGGCCTGCTAGGCTTGGTTTTTATATTGTTTTCGGGGTGGGGTGGGGGAGTTCGAGACAGGGTTTCTCTGTGTAGCTTTGGAGTCTGTCCTGGAATTCGCTCTGTAGACCAGGCTGGCCTCAAACTCACAGAGATCCTCCTGCCTCTGCCTCCTGAGTGCTGGATTAAAGACATGCTCCCCCACCGCTTGGCTAAAGCCTACTCTTTTATACCACCCTGCCCATAGTGAGCCGGACCCTCCCATATCAAGCATTACTTGAGAAAATACCCTACAGAGCTGCTCACAGGCCAGTCTAATGGAAGCAGTTCCTCAGTTGAGGTTCTCTCTTCCCAGGTAACTAACCTATGTCAAACTGACAAAAAAACCAACCAGAACACATGGAGATCAACGCAGCAGGATGGAGAAGCCAGAAACAAAGTCTTGCATGGGGTGGGGTAGAGTGGGGGCAAATGATTTTTTCATTTTAAAAAGGTATTTATTTTTCTTTTTATGTGTTTTCATGTTCTGCCTGCATGATGTGCGTGCGTCATGCGCATGCCTGGTGCCCAAGGATCCCAAAGATGGCATAAGATCCCCTGGAACTAGAGTTAATAAAGGTAGTGAGCCACTATGTGGGGGATGGGAACTGAACCCAGGTGCTCTTGAAAAGCAGCAAGTGCTCTTAACTACCAACTCATTTCCCGTCCTGGGTGAAAGATTTTTGAACAAGAGTGACAAGCGTCAGACAATGGGAAAACTGGACACATACGCAAAAGGATGAAGGTGATCTCTGCAGCATATGTAAATTACCTTCGATGGAGCAAAGACCACAGGGGAAAATTCCTATGATTGGGGTTGATCATGGTTTATTGGGCCATGTGAAAATTAAAAATTTTGCCGGGTGGTGGTGGCGCACGCCTTTAATCCCAGCACTCAGGAGGCAGAGGCAGGCGGATCTCTGTGAGTTTGAGGCCAGCCTGGGCTACAAGAGCTAGTTCCAGAACAGGCTCCAAAGCTACAGAGAAACCCTGTCTCAAAAAACCAAAAAGAAAAAAAAAGAAAGAAAAAGAAAATTAAAAACTTTACCATGAATGGTGGCATCTATCTGTAATCCTCACACTCTGGAGGCTGAGGCAAAGCCTATATAATCTATTTAGTAAGTTTGAGACTAGCCTGAATTATACAGTGATACTCTCCCCTCCCCTGAAACCGTGAGAAGCTGTGTGTCTAGGCAGGCAGGCGCAGAGTCCTCACCATGATGTGGGCCTTGACTTTCCCCTTCTGCACGATGAAGGTGCCTCCCATCCCCACGGGCCTGTTTCCGTAGTGGCTCTCCAGAGTCTGCCTCATGCAAGTCACAAAGTTAAGCTCTCCTGTTCTTCTCTTGGCTTGCACCTTGATGACCTGCAGAGGGTGAAATAGTGCACACACAGCACAAACTGTAAAATTCTTTGTAGATAACTACCTCAGTGTACCACTATGACACCCACTGCCGCCAGGTCAGTATTCCTGTCTGCCCAGCACAGATTAGAGCGAGGTGTCTCAGTGCTGTGAGTCTTAATTAAATCACACCCAGCCATGTGTGACTATGTGTGATAATCTTACTCATGAGTCCTGTGCTGAACTCTGGAGACCTGGGGAAAATTTACTGGGGAACTTTACCTGGGGAAGATTACTGGGCTTACCCGGATTCATCTCTGGTAATGGGGGCTGAAGACATGTAGACATGTTTACAAGGCCTCACTTCCTGTAAGATTCTGGAGGAGGTTTTTCCATATCCTTTTAGATTCTATTTCATTTCTCAAGTAGCTGACGTGGCTCCTCTTTCAAGATCTAAGTCCTCACAGAGGTTAATACTGAGGTCAAGCAGGCATTCATTCCCATCCTTTTCTTGTTTTGTTCCCACCACTTCGAGTACCATGTGGGCTCTTCTGAAACAAATGCCTATTTGTACCTTACGTAGGTGTGCTCTCAACGTTTCACACAGGTGCAACGCACTGGGTTAGTATCTTATTCTACTACTCAGAAAAGCGTGCTCGTCACTAAGTAATATTCTGAACTTTGGTTTTAAAAAAGATTTTGTCTTTCCCTGTACTGTCCTGAAATTTTTATTTAATTAATTAAGCTGTATAAAAGTTTTGGCATTGGCACATCTGATTTTCTGGGGAGAATTATACTGGGGGCAATAAAAACTCCAATTTTTAGCTGACAAGACAAAGAATAGTGTCATGATGGGCACAATCACCTTGCCAGGTTTGCCCTCACTGGCAAAAAGATTAGCCAGCAGTGCACATCCAAAATCGTGATGTTTTTGGCTGTACTTCTCCAGCAGGCACTTTCCGTCTGCAGGGTTAACGCGGGCAAAGTAACTTCCGTTCACAGGGTGGTTCTGTTCACTTGCTGTGTGAACTACTGGCATGAACTGGGGGGAAAAAAAGTCAATTTTACTGTATTAACGAATGAAATGTTTTCTTTCAGATTCTAACAAATTCTATCCCAGGTCTCTTTCTCAACATAGTCACATATTTTTGAGGTGCTGGAGATTGAAGCCAGGCTTTGTTTGTGCTAGAACAGGGCTCTACCACTGGCCTATATTCCCTGCCCTTATTTCAAATTATAATCATACAACAGCACAATCATTCCCTTGTACCACAGGAACAGACTAATCCCTCTGTGGGATTCATGGTTGGGGAAGCTTTGCCCCCTTCCCCACTCTGCTGTCCAGCGGCAATACAGAGAGTAGTTTGTTTCACTGTGTCTTCCTCCCTATGCTACTGTAGCTCCCAAAAGGGTCAGAGCAGTTGGGAAAATCAGCCACAGATGGAAACTTCTGAAACCATGAACCCAAACAAGTGTTTCCTTTTAGTGATCCTTATTTTGTCACGGCTGTGGAAATCTAACACAAACATCTTATAAAATGTTTTTTTTTTTTATTTTTTTTTTCCGGAGACAAGATTTCTCTGTATAACAGTCCTGGCTGTCCCATAACTCACTTTGTTTTTGTTTTTTTAATTAATTATTTATTTATTTACTTTGGTTCTTTGAAACAGGGTTTCTCTGTAGCCTTAGATCCTGTCTTGAAACTCGCTTTGTAAACCAGGCTGGCCTTGAACTCACAGAGATCCGCCCGCCTCTGCCTCCCAAGTGCTGGGATTAAAGCGTGCATCACCACAGCCCAGCTTGAATTTTCATTTATTGTATGTGTATAAATGTTTTGGCTGCACATATGTGTGTCATATATGGTGCTCACAGAAGTCAGAAGGCAGCACTGGACCCCTGGAACTGGACTTACAGATGGTTGTGAGCTGCCATGTGGGGGCTTGGAACTGAACTTGGGCCCTCTAACTTCCGAGCCACTTCTCCATGCCCAGTTTTATAAACAACTCTTGCTACGTACCCAGTAACTCGCTATAAAGGCTAAGCTGGCATGGAAGGCACAAACTTAGGAACAATCCTCGGGCCTCAATTTTAGTATTACTGTGTCTGGCATAACATCTGGGAAAATGCCTTTTTATTTATTAAATATTTATATTTTGAGATAGGGCCATGTTCTGTGGCCCTGGCTGGCTATGCAGATCAGGTTGATCTCAAATTTGTAGTAATCTTGCTCAGCCTCTCAAATATTAGGATTACAGGTTTGAGCCATGAAGCATGGTTCAAGATGTCTAATTATAGGCTTTAACTTCTTTTTTTTTTCTATCTTGAACACTGGGGAAAATTATTTCACTGCTTCTGCACGAGAGGTTCTGTGATTTAGAACAATCACTCTGTGTGATGAGGTTCAAAGGGAATGGCAGTCTGGTCTCATCATCATGAGATATAAACAAACAGCGGTAGCTTGCTATCATAAGGCATATGTAGCAGTACTGAGTTTAGTACAAACGGCGCAAAGCATGTTATGAGACACCATATGTAGTATGCATGGCATACACTAGTGTCATACCACCAGTACTAGCCACTAGCTTTTCTAAATAGTCTTTGTTCATTCTGATAGTTTCTTAGTATTTGATTTTTAACATGGAGCTATCCCCCATTATTTCTCTTTGAATCCAGAGCTGCTTTTATATGACAACAAGGATTTGCAGAGAAGTGAGGATCCTAATACATGGAAGAATAAAATCACTAGGTGTGCAGTGCACACGGCAGTCCCAGAACTGGACAAAGAAGTGAGTATCCTAATATATGGAAGAATAAAAATCACTAGGTGTGCAGTGCACACAGCAGTCCCAGAACTGGACAAAGAAGTGAGTATCCTAATATATGGAAGAATAAAATCACTAGGTGTGCAGTGCACACGGCAGTCCCAGAACTGGACAAAGAAGTGAGTATCCTAATATATGGAAGAATAAAATCACTAGGTGTGCAGTGCACACGGCAGTCCCAGAACTGGACAAAGAAGTGAGTATCCTAATATATGGAAGAATAAAATCACTAGGTGTGCAGTGCACACGGCAGTCCCAGAACTGGACAAATAAGTAAGGATCCTAATATATGAAAGAATAAAAATCACTAGGTGTTCAGTGGACATGGCAGTCCCAGAACTGCACAGGTGAATGAGGTCTGTGAGTTTGAGGCCAGTTTGGACTCCATAGCCTGATTCAGCCAAATAAATAAATAAATAGACACACACACATACATACACACACACACACACACACACACACCCCTCTTTGGGGGTTAACCTGTTCTCTAAAAAAATCAGAAGTAAAGATAGGTGCTTCATTGGCACCGGATCAACTGGAGTGTCCACCTGGCCCAAACCTGGAGAGTCATCAACCACTTACAACTCACTCAAAAAGAAGGTGAACGGTTTTGTTTTGTTTTTCCTTTGAGACAGATTCTTCCACTGTAACCCAGACTGGCTTGGAATCCACTATGTAGCCTATGACAGTCTTGAACTTCCACAGTCTTCCTGCAAGTGCTAGAACTACAGAGAGGAGCCAGCACTCCCAGCTAAAAGTAGCTTTTGACAGGCCACTGAATAACTAAAATGTCCGATGAACAAACTAACAATGCTATTCACATACTGACCTCAGAATTGAACCCCAGCGTCTGAAATGGGCCTGCCCCTGCTCCAAGGATAAAAGCCCCAGGCAGCTTTATTTCTTTTGCAATCTCATTTAGATCATAAACCTATAAAAAGGAAAAAGTTATTGAAGTTGTACTATAACATTCTCCTGATTTATGTTTTATAACAATCCACTGCTTCCTTGCCTGCCTGTCACACTCGCCAGTGGCCTTAGTGACAAACAGGAGCCAACCCAGTTTCTGCAGTCTGTGAATACTTACTTTTTCCTTGTTGACAAGAGGCATTAAGTAAGGCACACCTCCTACTTCTGCAATTCTAGTTTGCCCACAGATGCCTAGAAAACACAAGCCATCTTAAAAGCAGGCAAGCATATCATTCAAGCAGAAGATTCCAGAAGACGCTAAGGAACAGATGTAAGAGAATCTCGGTGCTGGAACTAACCGGCATGAGAAGATGCATGTGGCCCCTGCTCGGACCTGATTCAAATGCCACTGACAGCAGCATTGAGCACGGCTGGGCAGCTGGTGGCACATCGACAATTGGTTATTGAGAGGGCAGGGGCCAGCTTGTGGGCAGTTTCTAGAATTCATTTGACTAACCCCTTAAAAATCTACCACCATTGCTGGGCGGTGGTGGTGCATGCTTTTAATCTCAGAACTCAGGAGGCAGAGGTAGGCGGATCTATATGAGTTCAAGCCCAGTCTGTTCTACAAGAGTTAGTTCCAGGACAGGCTCCAAAACTACAGAGAAACCCTGTCTTGAAAAACAAAAACAAAAGAACTCCCCCCAGTAAGGGCATAAAAATTTTATTTTTATTTTAAAAGAATGTTATTTTGGCATATTTGTATTTTTAAAATTTTTTTAAAAGATTTATTTATTTATTATGTATACAACACTCCTTCCGTGTATGCCTGCATGCCAGAAGAGGGTACCAAATCTCATTATAGATGGTTGTGAACCACCATGTGGTTGCTAGGAATTGAACTCAGGACCTCTGGAAGAGCAATCAGTACTCTTAACCTCTGAGCCATCTTTCCAGCCCCGTATTTTTAAATTTTTAAAACATTTTTCTCTGGTAGAATTTTTTTAGATCCATGCTGAGAAATCTTTCTGTAAGTTGTTTTTACAAATAACAGGTATGATAGACAACCTTTGGATGCTAGGAGTTTCTAGTGTGTATGTCTGTAGTTGTGTATTTTGTTGTTTAAACCCAGGGCTAAAATCATACCCTGCCACTAAACTGCCCCTCCCTGGGTTCTCTACTTACATTTTATCTACTTATTGATTGATTGTATGTGTATATACCATGTGCTGTATGTGTCTGTGGTATATGCAAATGTTTATGTGCATACACTGCACAGGTATGCCACAAGTAGAAACCAGAGAAGGATGCTGGTGACCTGCTCTATCTCCCTCTACGTTATTCCTTGAGAGTCTTTCACTGAACCTGGAGGAAGTCCCAGCAAGCTTCTGGGTCTGCTCCAGAGTGCTAGGGTCATAGGTACACATGGCTACTTCAGGTTTTTATGTGGGTGCTGGGATCTGAACTTGGGTTTTCATGCTTAAGCAGCAAGAGCTGTTACCCACTGAGCCATCTCTCCAGTCCCTCCACTTCCATTTTTTCTTTATTAATTTATTTTGCATGTGTGTGGTGGTGGAGGTCAGAGCACAACTGTGGGAGTCTTCCCCTTCCACCATGTGGATTCTGGGGACTGGGCTCGGTTCAACAGGGTTGACAGCAAGAGCCTTTAGTGTTGAACCATCTTGCCAGCCCCTCGACCAACATTTTTAGTAACTGTTATAACAGTGAAATGAGACACAATTTTGGAGAAGGCACTTTTTCAAAGCAGATTAAAAATTATCTTTTACTTGAGAAGTCTTGCAAGGGTATTGTTCATTGAAGTCTATGTAATCACCTGCTACATGGAGGAGAGATAGCAAGGCTATCGTTAATTGAAGTACATGTAATACTCGTATATGAGATGCAAAAAGTCTGTGTCTGTGGAGAGCAGACATTACCCATTGACTGTGCACTGAGTGAGAGAGATGGTGACGGCTGCAGGACTGTGGCAGGGATGCACCACACACAACTGAAAAGTCCTAGAGAGCTAGTTGAGACAGATTTCAAAGATGCTAGATCCTGGTTAAAATGAAAAGATTAGATGAAAAACTCAGAAAAAGTATACAAAATAGGTGAAGGCTGGGAAAAGATCCTGGAAAAAGCATCGTGAAGAGATGGCTAGACAGAGAAGGGTAGCTGCAGAAACAACTACTCTATTGAAAATGAAAATCAGAAACTGCGGGCGATTACATGGGCGAGGAAGAGAGGTGATTTTAGCTTGTTTGTTCACAAGACTTCACTGGGGCTGGAGGGATGGCTCAGCAGTCAAGAGCACGGACACTCTTCCAGAAGACCTGGGCTCGGTGCCCAGCACTCACAACCATCTCCAGTCTGGAAGTCCAGTCTCAGAGGATCCAGTGTCCTATTCTGGCTTCCATAGGCACCAGGTATGCATGAGGTGCACAGTCATATCTGCAGACACAGTGCTAACACACATACATGTTTTAAAGATGGTATCTAACGGTTTCAAGGTGCTTAGAGAGACTGCCATCTGGTCTATTCACAATCAAAAACTGTTTAACCCAGCAGACTCCTCTCAACATGAAACTGACCTTTCCTATTCAATGTATCTAAGGCAGTGGTACATTATGGGGCTAAGTCCAGGAAAGAGAATTCATAGGCAGGACCAGCATCTAAGAATTCCAAGCAGATTACTTTTTAACCAAGTATGTCAATTAACATAATAAAAAGAAATAGAAAATGCACTAACCTTAATTTCCTCATCACCAGAGGGCATAAGGAAGGAGGTTAGACTTTTGAAACACACCTGCGTTTGGTCTCCATTATGATTGATTCTGAGTTTCCTGAGCCTCTCCAGTTCCTCACTGATAAGCTGGAGGCGGCACTTACCTTGGAGTGCTGCTGGCTGCCATAGTCTATCCAGTCTGTCATACTGAGACTGGTTTACTCAGTCCATATTCTCTCCTTTGTCTTCTCACTTCAAACCTGGCAAACTTCTTGAAGGGGTCTAGGCATTTAAATGATGAACCAAACATAAGCCCTAAAAAGAGGCTTATTTAATTTTAAATTATGAATATGATGTGTGCTTGTGTGGGGATACCGGCTCAAGAATACAAACCCCTTCGGAGTCTGGAAGAGGGCCTTAGATCCTCTGGAGCGGGAGTTAGAGGCAGCTTGAGCCACCTGATGTGGGTGCTGGGAACCAAGTGAGTCCCCTGAAAGAGCAAAAGTGCTTTTAACTGCCGGGCGCTGTGGCTCACGCCTTTAATCCCAGCACTCGGGAGGCAGAGGCAGATGAGGCCAGCCTGGTCTACAAAATGAGTACCGGGATAGGCTCCAAAGCTATACAGGGAAACCCTGTCTCAAAAACACCAAAACAAAAAAAAGCACTTTTAACTGCTGAGCCATCTTTCCAGTCCCCAAATATAGGCCTCTTGCCTCAGGTATTTTCTGAGCTTGAATAAATAAAATAACCACAAATTAAAGGGAGTTTTTTTGTTGTTAGGATTTATTTATTATGTATACAGTGTTCTTCCTGCATGTATGCTGCACGCTAGATCTCATTATGGTTGTGAGTGACCCTGTGGTGGCTGGGAATTGAACTCAGGACCTCTGGAAGAGCAGCCAATGCTCTTAACCTCTGAGCCATCTCTCTAGTCCCCTAAAGGAAATTTTTGTAAGTCATTTGGGAAGTTAAAAACAAAATTCTTGTGCTCTCAAATCTTGGCCTATTGAGCATGTTCCATAACTAATGAACACACCTCAAGCCTCTCTCCACGAGAGCACACAGTGAAATCTGACCCACGAAAATCAAACCAAAATGAGAGTGAAAGCTGTAATAACAGCTTAGAGGAAAACAGGCTTCTGAAAAGAGTGTAACAACCAAAGCCGTATTCTTAAGACTACGCACCTTTTACAGGAAAGGCAAATGGCTCCTTTGTTAAATCTGGGCAGTCAACCACGGAGACCTGGACATCAGCAAAGTTGTCCTTCAGCCCCTTCTGCAAAACTAATAAAAGACACGCAAAGGTGTTATTTAGCGTTAGGCAAAAATTTGGCCACTGTATACTAAATCTTCCTCCAAAGTTTCTTTTTTAGACTCACAGTCCAAACTTACACTATAAAAAAGAGATGGACTGGAGGGGTCGCACACATCTTTAGTCCCAGTACTAGGGAGGCAGAGGCAGGCAGATCTCTGTTAGCTTGGTCTACAGAGTGAGTTCTGGACAGCCAGAGCTACACAGAGAAACCTGTCATAAATAACCAAAAACAAAACAAAACAAACAAAAACCAAAAGAGGGATGGACCCAGGGCTTCAGTGGAAACTACATGGCCTACCGCTAACCTGTACCCCCAGCAGAGGAATGGCCTTACTGAAGAAGAAACTCAGACTCTGACATGATCAGATGATATGATGGACTCTATGACATACAAATACCCACATTCACTAATCTTGCTGTGGTGCTTTATAGAAGAATAGCCCCCAGAGGCTTATAAATTTGAATGCTTAGTTACTAGGGAGTGGAGCTGTTTGAGAAGGATTAGATTAGAAGGTGTGGCCTTGCAGGAGGAGGTGTGTCACTGGGAGTGGGCTTTGAGGTTTCAAAAGTCCTCATCAGGCCCAGAGTCTGTCTGCCTGCCTCTCTCTCTCTCTCTCTCTCTCTCTCTCTCTCTCTCTCTCATGCCTGGGCATCAGGATTTAAGCTCTCCACCACTGCCCCAGCACCATGCCTGTTGGCTTCCCTTTAGGGAGATCATGGACTAACTCTAAAACTGTAAGCAAGTCCCAGTTAAATGTTCTCCTTTGTAGGAGTTGCCTTGGTGCCTTCACCAAGCCCTGGGTCTGCCCCTCTTTTTTGTAATGTGAAGGACAGGTTTTCATGTCTTGTCATGGTGTCTTTTCACAGCCACAGAGCAGAAACTAAGATGGCAGAAAGGAAACAGACTGCACCAAGCAAGGGCTAGCTTCCCTCAAGGAGGAAATCTCAAAAAATCTAATGAAATCTCAAGCGACATACTTAGTGGAGTTACAGACAAGTGTTGTGGGGTATTTATCACACTGTGAACCCCAAGATCGCATTATTTAAAAAAAATTAACCATAGGTCAAGAGGCAGAGCAAGCAACCGGATGACTGGAGTCACTGAGAGTTAGAGGAAGTCAGGAGGTAGCAGGGAGGGACAACTGGTTGGAGAAGTTCTGTTTCAGACAGGCCAGGAGAAAAGTCTCTTTCTGAAGAAGAAAGGTCAGCCGGCTGATTTCTGTGCCCCTCTGAGTGAGCAGGTTTGCAGCCCAGCATCTGGCTCCCGAGTCTTTATGGGGGAAAAGAAAGAGACTTAGTTAAAACTACATTTGCCTCCCAGTGTGGAGATGTGGTTGAGAGGCGGCAGCAGGAGACAGAGGCACCTTGGGCCTCGGGGCCACGCTAGCAGCAGGGAGGCATGGGCAACTGTGGAGGTACAGTCAGCAGCTGAGGCAGCAATGGATCAGGTACGGACACTGCGCCACAGATAAAAACAACACACAAGACCTCAAGCCAAAGAAGCCAGACAAGAGTAGAGACTGCATGACTTCAGTTTGTTTCAAACACAAGCGCGAGGGTGATGAACAACGGTCACCTCTGGACAGAAGGGCTGACCGGAAGGTCCGTGAGGGTGCCCACTAAGGTGCCAAATATAGATTTTGACTTGAATGGCAGTTATGTAGTTAGGGTTTTGTTTCTGTGAAGAGACACCATGACCACAGCAACTCTTATAAAACATTTAACGGCAGCGTGCAGACAGACAGGGTGCTGGAGAAGGAGCTGAGAGTTCTACATACGAATCCCCAGGCACCAGGCAGAGAACTGGCTTGAGCTTCTGAGACCTCAAAGCCCGCCCCAGTGGTGACACACTTCCTCCAGCAAGGCCACACCTTCTAATAGTGCCAAGCATCCAAACACAGCAGTCTATGGGGGCCATACATACTCAAACCACCATACCTAAGAACATGTGCTCACATTCTGCAAACGCTATTCTTTATTGTAGGTGCATTATGCCATAATACAGTGTAGAAAAGCACAGTGTCTTAACATTCCAGGGCTTTTTTTCTCCTAGAACTTTATTTTATTTTACTTGTTTTTTTGAGATAGGGGTCTTGCTACATAGCCCTGGCTGTCCTGGAACTCATTACATAGACCAGGCTGGCCTCAAACTCAGAGATCTTCCTGACTCTGCTCAAGAGATATTTTAATAATAATTTATAAAAGTATGTCTAATAACTGGCATCCCATAGAACCTTACCAGTGAAGAATGATACTTGTGAAAGTCAGACTCTGATACCAATTAAATGAGCGAGAGCTCTGTGTGTGGAATATTATTTTAAGATTAGTTATATTTGTTTATGCTGTGGAAAATTTATTTTCATGATGCAAAGATGTGTCACATTCTTTTATGTTGTATTGTTTAACTCTGCCTGTCTAAAACCCCTGATAGTCTAATAAAGAGCTGAACGGCCAATAGCAGGGCAGGAGAAAGGACAGGCGTGGCTGGCAGGCAGAGAGAATAAATAGAAGATCTAGGAGCGAGAGGGATGAAAGAGCAAGAAAAGAAGGGGCCAGTCACACAGTCAGACATGGAATAAGAAGGAAAGAAAAGATAAAACCAAACCAAACCAAACAACAGCTACAGTTTTGCGGACCAGAACAGGTTCTTCGGTGGCTAGGAAGGAGGACCGCTCCAGTGCAGGTCTATTTAACAGAAACACATGTGTTTTGTTTACTTATAGGACATGTGCACTCGCATGCATGCACACAAGCAAGCACGCTCATGCGTGCTGAGGTGCACGTAGCGATTAGAGGACACCGTGTGGGAGCTGGTTCTCTTCTTCCACTGAGCTGGTCCCAGGGATGGAATTCAGGCTGTCACGCTGAGCTGCAAATGCCTTTATCCACTGAGCCACCTCATCCATCCCATGAGCGATATATTTTTAAGGATCAAAAATATATTATAAGAAAAAAGCAATAAAAAAAGAAGTTACATGTTTGGTTCAGTCTCTTCAAGAACACATGCTAACTACCAGACAGCATGCTAAGAGAAGTAAGGGTCGGTTACAGAGACAGAAGCTACCACGGAATGGAACCTAACATTTCAGGGAAAGGGCAGATGCTGAAACACCAAAGGTTTGAGGCTTCAGTTTGTGCGCTCATCCATCTTTTTTCTTCTCTAGTTTATACTGGAGGAACTTCCTTAAATTCTTCTTGGAACAAGATAAACAAAGCATAAGAAACAGCCGTAGGCTAATTTAAGGAAGTGAATTAACAACCTGTGAATCAGGAGGCAGGCGAAGTATATTCGGGACTATGAGCAATACTCAATAGTAGACCATATATTTTGTTTTCATGATTTATTTATTTTTATTGTGGGAGTGCTTTGCCTGCATGTATATGTATGTGTACCATCTCTGTGTCTGCGGCTGAAGAAGGCCAGAAGAGGGCACTGAATCCCACAGAACTGGCGATTACAGACAATAGTGAGCCAGTGCTCTTAACTACTAACCCATCTCCTCAACCTTAGCAGATGATACATTTATTTTTTTTATTTTTTAAATATTTATTTATTTATTTATTTATTTATTATGTATACACTGTTCTACCTGCATGTATGCCTGCAGGCCAGAAGAGGGCACCAGATCTCACTACAGATGGTTATGAGCCACCATGTGGTTGCTGGGAATTGAACTCAGGACCTCTGGGAGAGCAGCCAGTGCTCTTACCCTCTGAGCCATCTCTCCAGCCCCAGATGATATATTTAAAGAATATTGTTAGTATTGCACCACTCTCTGCTATCTTTGTTGTTGTTGTTTTTTGTTTTTCGAGACAGGGTTTCTCTGTAGCTTTGGAGCCTGTCCTGGAGCTAGCTCTTGTAGACCAGGCTGGCCTCAAACTCACAGAGATCTGCCTGCCTCTGTGTCCCAGGTGCTGGGATTAAAGGCGTGCGCCACCACTGCACGGCCCCTCTGCTAATTTTCACTGCACAAAGTAGATAGCCACAGGATCGCTATAAATGTGATATGATGATTACTTCTAGGAGAATAAGCAGAAAAGGAACTAGCACTAGGGTTGGGAACAAAATGAATTTTAAATTTGTGTGTAATTATCTTTCAAAAAATTTAAAACTCTATGTATACATGATAGTATGCAGAGAGGACTGGCCTTTAAGGTACTATGTGCATTTTTTAAAAAGATTTATTTATTTATTAAGCATACAATGTACTACTGGCATGGAAGGCACCATGCCTCATTACAGATGATGTGAGCCACCATGTAGTTGCTGGGAATTGAACTCAGGACCTCTGGAAGAGCAGCCAGTGCTCTTACCCTCTGAGCCATCTCTCCAGCCCCTATGTGCAGTTTTCTGTGCTGCTGAGGCTCTTGAAATTAAACAACTTCTATTTTAAGATCAAGATGTGCTAGAAAGCCGGGCCGTGGTGGCGCACGCCTTTAATCCCAGCACTCGGGAGGCAGAGGCAGGCGGATCTCTGTGAGTTCGAGACCAGCCTGGTCTACAAGAGCTAGTTCCAGGACAGGCTCCAAAAAAACCACAGAGAAACCCTGTCTCGAAAAACCAAAAAAAAAAAAAAAAAAAAAAAAAAGATGTGCTAGAAAGCATAAACGCTTACAAATAACACAGCATAAAAAGTTACAAAAGTTTCTTTTATTTTTTGAGAGACAGAATTTTGAATTTTTAAAGAAATGAATACTGAACAGATACTAAAATGAAAATTTCTGTATCAAAAGTACCATTTTACTAAGATACAGATAGGTAATTAGCTACATATATATCTCAGGGATCTTTTGGTTCTGTCCAAAACAGTCCTTAAAATCCCAAGGTTAACATCATTTTTACCTTCAGCAAGCTCCTCCAGACTTGGCACATGAAAAGAAAACTCAGTACAAGCCATTTCCTTTCTTCTCAGCAAGGTCGCTCAGACACAGCAGCTATTGTTAACTATCACGAGAGTGCACAGGGCACCAGCAGGAAGAGTCCCCGGGGTTCTGGAAATGAGTAGCAGAGTTCAGTTACTAGATGAAGGCAAAGGCCACCGAGGTTCACTTACGTAAGGAGGGCAAAGTGCCCCAAGCTTCCTTCAGAGCCCCAAACACCGTCATGTCCATTCCATGTGAGCAGGAGCAGGGGGACCTCTTTTCTACCGTCCTTTCCCTCTTCTTCCTTTTAGTTTTTCTATTTTCTTCCCTCCCTTCTTCCTTCCTGGCGGTGTTTTATGTAGAAACCAGGGTCTCAGCTAAGTGCTGTATCCCAACCCAACACTACTTGAATCTGTTCTCTTTCATTTCTGTGTTCAGTACTGAGATGGAAGCAGGGCCTCAGGCATGCCAGGAAAACGCTCTCCCCCGAGTGCTATACTTAGCTCAAACCTGGGCTTTTCTAATGCAGGGTCTAAGAACATGGTCTTGAAACTAAAGATCTGTATAAGGATTACAAACAAATGGTTTACTGTATGTGTGCATGTGCATATGTACGTACAGTTTACAGGAGTCTACACTGTTAGATCTGTATAGAACACACAATTGATCATGTTTCCTACTCTCTTATTTGACGTTTAAACTACAAGTTAGTTGTCTTAGACTTAAGTTGTTTTAATATTACACTTGTTTATTTGTGTATGTGTGTGTTTGTGTGTGTGTGTGTGTGTGTGTGTGTGTACGTGCACACCACAGTACACCTGTGGAGACCACAGGACAACTTATAGGACTTGGTTCCCTCTCCAACACGTGGATGCTGGGGACTGAAGTCAGACAGTCAGTCCTGATGGTAAGTTCCTTTACCCACCCTCCAGCTTGCTGGTCTGACTACCCTTATTAGTATTTCTAAATGGAGAACAAATTTTATTCTAAAGTAGATCTCAGTATCAACAAACAGGAGTTCGTTTATTTTTTCCCTTGAAGCTACAAAATTATGTTATAGGATATGCTGTCAAATTTCATTTCTTTTTACATTTGAATTATTCCTTTATCATTTTAATAAGAGACAATTTTAGTTACCAATTGAAATGGAAACCTATAGAATGATTAGATTCTGAAAGTCAAATTTTTACTTTAGTTTACGAATAACCTAACCAATATAATCTTCTATTTCCAAGGACGCAGAGCAAGAGCACTTCACAGTAAACAGACACAAATATGCAAAGGACAGTCAGGGCTACATCGAGAGGACTGTGAACCCAAAAGCAGCGCCATGAATCCAGTGTGCACTCCAATCCCAAGCTGAATTAGCAGCGAAGAAGTGGTCCCTTCATCTGACAAAAGGAAGTAAGTGTTTAGAGTGACCCTGCAGCACCTACTAGAACTGGTCATACTTAAGCTTCATCTTCCTCCCAGACTGGATTTCTTCTCTCTTCCAAGTATCTTGCACACAATGGGTGCTTTATTAGTTCACCAGTAAGCATTTATGATATACCAGACTGGCAAGATTCAAGCACATGTCTGGCTTCACAGCTGTGCAAATTGTACAGTCAGTCACACAGAACCCCATATTCATATAGGTCTATGCATATCAAAAACTACACATACAGGTGGCTTGTGTTTTCTGTCTTGTTTTGATTTTTTTGTTTTGTTTTGTTTTGTTTGTTTGTTTTTGATGGTGCCAGGGATTGAACTCAGGACCATGCATGCTAGGCAAGCTCCCTATAACAGCTCTGTCTCTAGGCTAACAACTTAACATCTGAACTGTGTTTGGAAACTCACAGGCTAGTGAAGCATGCGCAGGGCAAAGGTATGCTCGCCCCACCTGGCCACCCACTGGATAAGGTAGGGGGTTTGCTTTGTTTTGTTTTGTTTTTTTCAAGACAGTGTTTCTCTGTGTAACCCTTGCTGTCTTGGAACTTGTTCTGTGCATCAGGCTGGCCTCGAACTCAGAGGCTGGCCTGACTCTGCCTTTGAAGTGCTAGGAATAAAGGTGTGTGCCACCACCACCGTCACCTGGCCTAATAAGGTGTTTTTAATGTCCCATTAGAACTTAATCCTGGTAGATTGCCATGGTGGGGAGTCCACAGATAGTCAATTCTACAAATTCCAGACTACAGGCAAAATATGTAGGGATCAGGAAGTAAAAGGAAGGCAAGTGAGTTAGTTTGGTACATCGTTCCACAGCTACGGTAACAATTCATAACTGGTACAAGTTATGGAGCAGAAATCCAAACTGCAGTGATTCTTTTTTTTTTTACCTTTATGACTATGGATATTTTGTTTGCATGTACATCTGCACACCATGTACGTGCCTGGTACCTGCAGAGGCTAGAAGGGGACATCGGATTCCCTATAACTGAGTTACAGATGGTTGTGAGCTGCCACATGGCTTCTGAGAATCGAACCAGGGTCCTCTGGAAGAGCAACCAGTGTTCGTAACCGCTGAGCCATCTCTCTAACCCCTCAAACTGCAGTGATTCTTTACTAGGGTCCCTTGACCTTAGTAGGCCCTAAGACCTGAGCACAACTTACTCCATGATGGAAGTGCCATTCAGGCTGTAAAACTCAGAACATAGCACCACCTGCCAAGACTAAAACAAAGGCCTAATCTATCAAAAGTGTGGATCAAAGTCCATAGTTCTGGGACAGCTTCTAAATGTACTAACCTTGCTCTTTAGCTTTCGTAGTTCCGCTTGGCTAACTGTTCATGTTACCTAAGTATGCCAACCAAGATATGATTTTTGTGCTTAAAAGCTCACCCTGGCTCAGTTTTACACTGGGATCCTGAACACCCAGTGTGGCTGCCAGTCAGCTAATAAAGGCTTTCCATTGGTTTACACCCATGTCTGAGCAGTCTTCTCTGGTGAACGTCCCAACAATTCTGCTCATTAAGTTCTTTTTTTTTTCTTTTTTGGTTTTTCAAGACAGGGTCTCTCTGTGTAGCCCTGGCACCGTGGAACTTACTCTGTAGACCAGCTTGGCCTGGCCTCATAGAGTCTGCCTCCTGAGTGCTGGGATTAAAGGAATTCTCCACCACTACCACCCAGCTGCTCATTACATTCTTTTCATTCTTTTTTCTTTTTCTTTTCTTTCTTTTTGTTTTTTTTTTTTTTTTTTTTTTTTTGTTTTTTTCGAGACAGGGTTTCTCCGTAGCTTTGGAGCCTGTCCTGGAGCTAGCTCTTGTAGACCAGGCTGGCCTCGAACTCACAGAGATCCGCCTGCCTCTGCCTCCCAAGCGCTGGGATTAAAGGCTTGCACCACCACCGCCCGGCTCATTAAGTTCTTATGCACTGGCAGTGCACACATAAGGAAAGATGGTAAAACTTGTGCTAATAATTCTATTTTTTATTTATTTAGGGGAATAACATTTTTTGAGTCATGGTCTCACCATGGAGTCTAGGCTGGCCCGGCAATCTTCCTTGCTCAGACTCTCCAGTTCTGGGATTTCCCACCGTGCCCAGCTAGTTGTCTCTTTCGTTTTGAACAGGACCCTGCATTTTGACTTTGCACTGGTCCTTTCGCAAGACACGGGCTCTGAATACGACAGTTTGCAATGCCTGTCTTGGAGTTTACAGCGATTGCACTGGCTGATCGCAAGTAGACCAATACCTTACGTATCCAATCACAAAACGGTAACAACCACTGACTAAGGGCAGGTAGCCCTGCTGGCTGGCTTGTCATACAATACAGAGGTGCAGCATGGAAAATAACTCAAACCAGCTCATTACTGAAGAGAAAGTACTAAACCTTGGTTTACACTGTTCAGTCAGCTGAGGATCCTAGGGAAGCAGCCCATGCCTGCTGCAAGCGAACTCCTGGAGGGTAGGTAGCGTGCCCAGAGCAGCCGGCACCCTGTGTCTGAGGGGGAACTCGGTCCCCACAACAAAGGACGCTCACCTGACCCGCAGTGTCTTCAAGCTTGCAGGAATGCCTTCTTTCCACCACTCAGGACAGAGCCTCCCTGTCCTGCCGCTGGCTCTCCTCTGCCAGCTCAGGGCCTGAGGACGAGCCGGGTACCGCCCCTCCCGGAGGCCCGCCCACCACAGTCCACCCACATGGCCACGCCTACCGCGTAGCCGCGCTCTCGTACCCACCCGCCGCTGCGAGTTCACGCGAGATTTCGGCTGTCCTAGTCCGGCTGCAGCGGGCGGGAACGGTCTTTTCGACGTGGTGGAGGAGGAAGACGCCAGTGTTTGCGTTGGGAACCCGGTCTGGCGCGACCGAACGGTGGGGGCCGCGGGTAGGGCAGGCCGGGGCTCTTTGTCGACTGTCCGCACGGAGTCGGCACTGAGATCGGGCGAGGCGCGGCGGTTGAGGCCTTGGGCCCTGCTCGGAGCCTTTGCAGGCCGCGCGGGCTCCCGGTCGCTGTCGGGCCAGGAAGGTCCTCTAGGTGCCTTGTGCTCCCTGCCTATATCTCTTAGAGCGTTTAGAGGCTCTTGTCAGTCTGCCCACGGCGTGTGTTCGCACCAGTAGCTTGACACTCACCACGTGGCCTCCAAACTTGGAGATTCACAATTGGAAACCGCCATACAGGTATGATTGATTTCGAGATAGGTTGCTGCAGTGTAGTTTGCAATTACCTTAGAATTTACACACAGATATATTGTTGGTACAAACGGCCTAAGTGTGTTACATTTTGGTTTTTGGAACCTGTCCTGGAACTAGCACTTGTAGACCAGACTGCCCTCGAACTCACAGAGATCCACCTTCCTTTGCCTCCCAAGTGCTGGGATTAAAGGCGTGCACCACCACCGGCCAGGCTACATTGTTTTAATGGATTAATTTAAACAATTGATGTCTAAAGTCTTAGTCACCTGGTTTTCTTATCCTTCAAAATTCTGATTAGTTTAGATCTAGAATTTGTGTAGCCTAGAATAATGTTGAAGTTTTTTTTTTTTTTTTGTATGTGCTGGTGTTTTGCCTGCCTTTTATGTGCACCACGTGCGTGCAGTACCCAGGGAAGAGTTCATCGAATTCCCTAAAACTGGTTGCAGCTGTCCACTCCCCTTGGTGGTTTTTGGAGACAGGGTTTCTCTATTTAACAGGTCTGGTGCCCTGGCATCTGCTTTGTAGATCAGGCTGTACGCGAACTGAATGCCGTCTGCATCTGCCTCCCGAGATCTGGGATTAAAGGCATGCGCCGCCGCCACCTGCCCAGTTACAGCCCTTTTTAAGCAGCCATGAGGGTGCTGGGAATTTAATTTCTGGTCCACTGAAGTGCAGCCCAGTACTCTTAATGCTAAGCCATCTGTCCAGACTCACCCCAGAGGTTCCTGTGTGTTCTTTCTTAGGGATTACAGGCCTGTGGGCGTTTTGACCAGTAGTTTAGTTTTGCACCACAATCTCAGTAATGATGCTCTTGTTTCAGCCTTCCATGGGTACTCATTGGAAGTAGTAATACTATATTAATTACTGTGTGGCTGGCTGGTGGTAAAGTCACTGAGGTGTTCAGGTAAATTTAAATAGAAAAAAAAACTGCATTGCAATGTGGTTTCTTATGCCTGGATTCCTGGTGGTGTCCGGGAAGCCAAAAAACATACCATCTCATGTAGCTGGAGTTAAGAGAATTGTGAGCCACCGAGTGTAATCTAAAGTGGACTATCCTCAGATCGATTTTTATCTGAATTCACGTGGTGGTATGGTGTATGCTTAACTTTAATGAAGACTCTTGAATGTTCGGGAAGGTGCATAACACTGAAATTTGTAATTGCAGAAAACTGGGTAAGGCAGAGAGAAAGTGATGGCTCAGTCAGAAGGGAACTCTGTTGACTGCATGACACCTGATGGAGCTGACGACACTGGAAACCACAGGTAAGGCAGATGGTGGGTAAACTTCTAGGTTCAGTGCACAGTTCAATTTATTTTGAGACAAGGGCTCAGTAGTGACCACTGGTGGGCTCATTCAAATGACAATGCCTATGCCCCCAAGAGCTGGGATTAAAGGCGTATTAAGACGCCCTGCTATAATTGTACTACAGAAAACTCTCCGAGCTAAAAACGGGACATATTTTTATCTTAGGATAAGATAAGACGAAATTGACTTTTGTCCCATAGGTAGTGCTTTACTGGTTAAGCAGATGATTTGTGGAGCTTTTCTCTTGAAAGATAAAATTGAACATTTAACAAGCTGGTGCTTTAAATATGATGGCTATATTAACTGTACTTGGTCCATTCTAAAATGTTGGGTATGATTTGGGGGGGCTGGCTTTTGAAGGAATGTCCATTTAAACTTTGAACATTTTCATCCAGTTTGTCTTAAGTGTACTTTGCCTGCAGTCTGTATCATAGGAGTTCTTGGTTCTCCAAACAGGAGAGGTCATTGAGCTCCTTCAAGCTGGAGTTGTAAATACTGCCTGAGCAGCCTCGCCACTCAGGAATGGGAACTGTTTCTAGTGATGAGTCAGTAATGCAGTTTATTTATTTATCTATTTTAGTGATGACTCATCTGAAAGCTTATTTAAAACACAGTACATTCCTTTACCCACACAAAAGCAAAGAAAGCCTACTGCAAAATGTGTCATTTCACCTGCGAACGTTGAAACTGACTCTTCAAGTGACTCCTCTATAGAACCAAGGCCTTTGACTTTAAAGGCCATTTTTGAAAGATTTAAGAAAAAGAAACGGAAAAAGAGGAAATACAAGCCAAAGTCGAGACCAAGGGAAAGACCATCTGGAATAAAGAACACTAGAAACCCTAGGAGGTCACAAATAGATGTGAAACAAATTAAAGACAAAGGAGCTGTGCTTCCATTCTTAGAATCTGAAAATGGAAGAAAACCCTTACCTTGGAAGAAAATTTTAACATATGAGGTGAGTCATTTTCATGTATGTGGTAAAATTAAATGGGGTTGATGTCCCCCCCCCCCTTCCTCTTCCAGTCAGGGATTCTCAGTAACAGCTCTGACTATCCCAGAACTTTGTAGACTAGATGACATGTTTGTTAGCCATTCTTAGTTAAGGTGTACCTGGAACACACTTGGTTACTTTGACACTAAACATAGTGGCTTCTATGTAAAGTCTGTTTCTGTCTTAAGTTCGAGTATTTCTGAGTGAAGTCTGCACTGGCATTTTTTAGTGTGCATACAGTTTCAGAGAATGATGTTCCAAGTGTTCTATGCAGAAAAGCCCTTTATCTTGTCTCAAATACTCTCAAGTATACCATGCCCAACTTTCATTTCAGTAGCCCAAGTCAAACCTTGGCATCACTTGCTCAAGTCCATTTTTAGAAGTGCCCAAAAGGCTGGAGAATAGGAACATAGAGGATGCTGCTTGCTAGCTGGTCATGCATTGGTAACCCAGCAGCCCTTGCTGAAGAACATGTAAGGACATAGGGTCACAGCCATCTCTAACCCCAGTGATGCTTCCTTCAGTTCTCTGAGGGCACCAGGCATGCATACAGTGCACATGTAGGCAGTCAGAACACCCATATGCATGAAATTAGGAAAATTTGAGTGCCCAGATAATTAAGTTTTTAAAGTATTTGAGTATTAAATGTAGAAATGCACATAGTCCTTTGGAATTTGTAAACAGAAAGGATTAATGTCATTCTTTCCATGTATATGCATGTACAGCCTTAGCATAGCTTGCCAATTTAGGTTGTCTTTCTATTCAGCTTGTTCTTGGTACTGTCTACACCTTCCAAGTCTGGAATTATAGTACACTCAGCATTTACATGTTTTCTGTTTCCAAATCTGGTCCACTTGATGCACAGTGAGCCATCTCTCAGCCCCTTGTAGAATTTCAGGCTTTATTATATTTAATTTAAGGAATTGTGTTTTCTGACTTGAAGCAAGCTGTTGCAAGAGGATTTTTTCACCACATTGAAAAACTCAAGTATGAGCACCATCTTAAGGAATGCTTGGAACAAATGCATGCTGGGGAAGATTTAGAAAAGGAAGACTTCGACAGCCGGAGACACAAGTACATGGATGATGATGGTCCTCTTTCTCCCATTGACGAGCCATTGTAAGTTGGATCTTGAAGAATAATTTGTTCCTAGGCTAGGCTTCGTGGTTTGTGTTTTTATTTTTTATTTTTTTGATTTTTTTTTGAGACAGGATTTCTCCATAGCTTTTTGGTTCCTGTCCTGAAACTAGCTCTTATAGACCAGGCTGGCCTTGAACTCACAGAGATCTGCCTCCCGAGTGCTGGGATTAAAGGCGTGCGCCACCACCGCCTGGCCTTGTGTTTTTATTTTTTAAGGTAACTTAATGTGCAATTCCACATTTAGCTATATAGCTTTGGCTGGGCTTGGACTCATTACCTCTTTTCCAAGTGCTAGTGGTAAAGACATGTGACCTTGCTAGACTAACCATCCACTGATCTAATGCTGAAGCAGTAACAATAATTTCCACCACATTTAGGATTGTTTATGTTAAGTAGATGCACAGGGTATTGATTTGGAGACAGGATATTATGTATTCCTTAGAGTATAAGTCTTTTAGCATCAAAATATAAGGTAAGATATGTGATATGTTTTTAATGTTTTATGTTTTTAATGTTACAGGACAGAAGACGAGACAACAAGTCCTGAGTCTGAATGCGATATCAAATTGGTTGTAAGTGATCTTTATTATTTATGGAATGTAGAAGTTGGGTTTTTTTTTTTGCCAGGGACAGAAGAGGTAGCTTTATTATAGAAACGCTGAGCCAGCAGGTTTAAAATAGAGACAGACTTTCAAGTGCACACCAGTCCAGACTCCCCTCCAGTTTCTCACATGTTTGTCCTCTGCAGTAGTCACTTCCTTAGTGTCTCAGACACAGGAATGTAGAAGCTGTATACAGTTGCTTCTATAAAAATTTTGTTTAAACTTAACATAGGAGACATAAGAATGGAAATACCCAAGGATATTTGATATTGAGCTTTTTTTCTATTGCTGCTCTTAATGCTTATCCCCGATGTTGGGATTCAAAGCTCAGGGCTATGCATTTACATTATGACAAGTTACTCATACTCAGGGTGTGTTCCTGCAATCATGTGTGGAGGCTGGAAGTCAGTATCCTTTCTTAATTTTGTCAGATAATATCAACCCTGATATCACAGACCAGTGGATTAACATCCTAGCACTTTTCTTCCTGCTATAGGCATGACTCTATTCTTAAGGGTTTTTTTGCTTAATAAATTATTACATATTAGTGTTTTGCCTGCAGACATATCCATGTCTGATAATCTGGGGAGGTCAAGAAGAGGTCACTGAAGTTAAACACGTTGGTGCTTGGAATTGAATATTAGTCTTCCGTTAGGAAGATAAGCCAGTATTATCTCTGCACTTACTAAAATGCTTTGTAATTAACATTTAAGTAGTCTAATATTTATGTGGGCTGACATGAGAAAATAATGTAGATGTTAATTTGGACTTTGAATAAATAGATGTAGCTCTCATCCACCTGTCAGTGGTGAGCTTAGTTGCTAACAGTGATTTTTTTTCTTTAAATGTAGCAAAACAGTTGCTTCATAATAAGCTCAGAATTTCCAAAGAGAAATTTAGAACAAAAGAAGACCAAGAAAGAATCTGCATTCTCTAAAAAAAACTAAGGGTAAACATAACTGCACAAGAGAGCACGCTGAACAGCCTGGAAAGGAAATGTACATCTGACTTATCAAAGAAGGTAAAGAACACTCAGAAACAGTGACTTAATAGAAAGACATGACTACAGGTGTTTCATTTGGCAAGTACATGAAGAAAGTACCTGAGCCAGCTTGCGAAAGAAGCCACAGGACTGGGAAAGCAAATACTTAGGAATTTCTTTTTAGAGCTTGGATACTGGAACATTAAAAACAATTGTGATACTGATCCTGGAAGAAAAATGCTAATAGGAAATCCTACACGTCTTTCTGGTTTCAGGAACCCCAGCCCAGTGACTGATTCCAAACAAAGTTTTTAAAACAGAATCATATCTTTGTGTTTAGCTTGCATGAATGTGTGTATACATCCTAGTACCCAGGGCCAGAAAGTATCAGGGCTCTTGGAAATGGAGTTTACAAGATGGTATTAACCAGCCATCTTGTGAGGTGAGGGATGTAAGCTAAATCACATCCTCTAAGAATGCTCTTCTTTGAACAGACTTTTCATACACTCTTTCTCCCAAACACAGCTCCAGGATGCTACAACCCCTGTGTGCTAACTTCTGACTAGGTGTGTAGTTCTTTAGTCAAAGAGTGTCTTTCCCTAGGATACTTCATACATCCTGTGGTCACACTGTAAAGCTGGCTTTTGTGGGCAGCACTTGTGTATGTTTTTGTTCAGGTGGTGGACAAAGGCAGGTTAGACAGGTGCAAAAATAAATCCTCTTTTGCAACCCAGAACTCATTGTTCAATATGAGTTTTGATACATACAAGAAGGAATATATATAATTCAGCATCAAGGGATTATGGTATTGATGAGGTTAGTTCTTCACTATCCTGGACTTTTGAGGCATAGGTATCTAATGATGAATGTTTCTTTTTTAAAGGCTTTATGAAGTCAGAATTGAAGATACCCATGAAGGGATGTTTGTTTCAATGTAGTAAGTGGCATATTATCAGTTTATATCTTCAGAGTTGTGTGAAAGGGGAGTGCTCTAGCCTTCAGTAAATCCTGGAGCATGTTCAAGCATGAATATTTAGAAATAATTTGAAATGAGAAGTTTAGCAGGTGAAGGCTATAAGGCCTCATACTTAAGTTAAAATATTACCTATAAACGTTCTGAAACGTATAATTAATCTCAAATACAGGTGGTAGCACAAACCTTTAACTTTAAACCCAGCACTATGGAGACAGGCGGGTGGATTTCTATGAGTTCAAGGCTAGCCTGGCATATAAGAGCTAGTTTCCAGGACAGCCAGTGCTGGACAGAGAGAACCCTGCCCTAAAAACAAACCAAAATAAATTAGCAAATAATAGTATATGTGTACTGGTGATTAGAACAGTTTGGTAAAGAATTCTTACCATGTGGTAAACTGATTAGTATTTGAGAACACAGCCTTCTAAGAGCCTAACTGTTCTGTGATGACTTTTTGTGATTTCCTTCAGCTCCTATTTGTAGATGTTCATATGTAGGCTTCACAATGATTGCTTTTTGAGGTCTATCCCGATGGGGCTTCCTCAGTAGCCACACATCGTTGGAAACGCCTCATATAGTAACTTGTGGTTGCTTGACTCACAGGGCTGCTCGTGGTTAGGTCTGTGAAAGAAACTACAAGACATCTAAAATGTTTGAAGCAATAATATATCACCTTTTCTTTTAAACTTCAGGCCCTGGTATGCCTTCACAATGATTAGTATGATGTTAGGTAAGTCTGGCACTGTATCTTGGGGAAGTATAGTAACAGTTCAAATGATGAATTAAAACTGTTCAGCTGCTGAATGATACAGACATGAACTAAAACTTAATTCTGATAGAACTGACTACAGCTATTAACTCTGGACAGTGAACTTAGTTTTCATAACTGGAAATCCAATCTTAAAATCTTATGTCCTATTCTAGGAATGAGTAAGCAGAACTCTTCAAACACACTGGTAAGTGAAACTGAATCTTGTTGGTTTTTATTGTGTTCTCAGCAAAAACAATTGCTTTATGTATAGACTAGAAAAACCGTTTCTTTGTGCTTTCATGTCATGCTAAGTGTCTAGAAATGATGTTTGAGTTCTTTAATGATACACTCCTGTAATCCTAGTAGTTGGGAGCAAGGATCAAGTTAGAGGCCAGCCTGGGGAACAGGGAAACTTGCTGAGTAGGTAACTCACTAGATAAAGAGCCATCGGTCCCAGAGTACCACAGTTCAGAACCATTGCAGCCAGGCAGTCTTGATAGCCAAACCTGGGATCTCTGGCTTCAGTGAGAAACACTCAACCAGCAGTGTGTGTTGCAGTTTACATAATGCAGATACATTAGGCCAGTTAATGGTTTGATTTGGGCAATTTTCCAGTGGGAGTGGAATGAAGGCTCTGAGATGGAATGCTGCATAAACTGAACAGCTGAAAGCCCATCCAGCCTCCTTAACATGTGGAATGTTTGTATGATTTAGAGGAGATAATGATTAGGAGATTAGGACCGTATCATTAGTTTCTTCATTAGGAACACCAGGCTGAGGGTTTAGGAATTGGCACTGCATGGTATCTGCACTCAGCATTCCTTTCCTGCTGGTGTGTTCAAAAGACAGTGCAACAGAAATTCACTATCTGGCATCGTTGGTGTCTTGGCTTTGTGCAAGATAACCTGGTATTTCTAATGATACAGTTATTTTATACTGGATATGGGTGCCCTGTGGAGGTCAGAGCAAGTTTGATTGAAATACGGGTTCTAGGGAGTAATTGGTCTAAGCTTGGTGGCATCACCTGCTTGATGAAACTACTCACTCTTTTTATTCCTAGGGTGTCAACAAGTGAGAGGCCTGGTTTAAAATGGTAAGGCCCCATTTCTGTTTGCTTCTAGATGGTTTTATTTGATGCATAGTGCATGAGGCTGAGCCTCATTCTACTTAAGATGGGCACTGTCAGTCAGTGTCTAGAACTGGTGAATGTGGCTAAATTGAGACACAGGTCATGCTTCCATCACAGTAGATGCATTACAGTGGTGACAATGAGGCCTGTGACATTTGCCCACTATAATCTTGGGTTTGAAGACATGTTAATAATTAATTTCATAGCAGCTGGAGAGATGGCTCAGTGGTTAAGAGCACTCTTGGTTCCCAGCAACCACATGGTGGCTCACAACCATCTGTAATGAGATCTGGTGCCCTCTTCTGGCCTGTAGGCATACATACAGACGGAATACTGAGAATACTGTATACATTCATAATACTTTCTGTGTTCAATCTTTTAGGTTCCTAAAGTAAATTGGTTTGAAGAAGGCACCAGAATTTTTATGGTAAGATGCTAGCTTGAGATGATAGACTGAAATTTGCTGCTCTGGAAAGACACTACCAGTAAGATGATGTTGTGATGATAGACAATGTTCAACTGCTCTGAATGGGCTGAGTGAAATAGCCTCTCTGAACATCATCTATTGGTGGATCTCTCAAATATAAACACAAAGGATCTTTGAATCTGGTGAACAGTGTTGGAATGTAGCTTACATATGTGAGCAAGACAATCTGGCTTCATAGCCCATCTGGCTATGAACTAACAGTCCTGCCCTCTCCGAAGGGCCGTGGTTTCAGACAATATTTATTGCACGGAGCAATTTGAGATGAGAATTTTCAACACAGATAATTTTGGGCAGTGGATTTTAGGATACTAAATGAGTAACCTCAATCTTAATTATACATTTTTTTTTCCACAGGTGAAAAACTGAATTAGTCATGAGTGTTCTGGCTTAAATTCAAGGAGAGACGAGAACAAAAGGCAAGTAGTAGTAGTCATTTAATGTTCTTATTGTAATGGTCATTACCAAGGCTTTGAGAATTCAGTTTCTTATTTGCTGTGGACATGACCATAAAAAAATTCCCAATAGGTTTTCTATGTGCTGCTTGCTAGCAGTTAACCTGTTGGGGACATTTTATTCCTGATGAGTAAATTCCTATGATTATGTTAGAATGCTCAGGTACTGACCTCTACCTTGTTCTTGTTCTACAGGGCTAAAGAGTACAATCAGACAGAGTGAAAGGTGCGTATGCAAGAAACACTTCAAAGAGGGTCATTTCAAAGAGGGCTTGTTGGACTGTAAAACCAAAAGCTCTTTACGCTGTGACCAAAGATTGATGTTCTTTACAGAAGAAAGCAGGCACTTGATAGTAGTGTTGTGTTTTTCTGAGAAGAGAACATGCATTCCCCAAGTCAAAAAAGCTGTGAGAGCTTAACTTAATTCTTTTTTTATCTCCCTTCAGAAATCTGGGAACCATGTGACTCAGGATGGAGAGCAGTGGAATCAAATCCCTTAAATAAAAATTTATTTACAATAAATAATTTTGTCTAGCTTTATACATGAAACTAAAAGAAAACCCTTTACACAGTTTATAGGAAGTCAGCATGTATTTTTGGCTCGAAGTTTCTCTAGTGTTTTCTGTAGAAGGAATGAAAATTAATTTAGTTTTGTTTGAATTTTGTTTGCTTTTTAGAGGGAAAAACTGGCTTCTGCTCACCTTATGAAATTCTTTTGCCCTTGCTATATTTTGGGCACAGACTTCTTGCTTTGTTTTTTCTTCTCTTGGCTGTTTTACCTCAGCTAACTGCCTGTATAATCTGTAAGAAATGTACATGGGATTAAATCGGCATTAATGGCTAAATACTACCAGTAAATAAAATAACAATGTCCATACCTTAGTGCCCTCTGGTGTATGAGGGATTGTGTGGTCCTTTTCTCTTCAGGGAGAGGTGCTCTGACTTTACTGACACCCTTCCGGCGGCTCAGGGACAAACCTAAAATTAAGGGATGGATTAAAGGATTTCTTTAGGTTCTTAATCTCATGTTTTGTAAAAAAAAAAAAAAAAGGAAACATACCTGTTGTGAGTTGAGTTTTATTCCGCATCTCTCTCTGTCTCTGGTAGGATCGCTCCATAAATGTCTTTTTTCTTTTCATTGTGACTGCAAATTTTTAAAAGTCTTTACAGAAATCCTCATTTCAGTTAAATGAGGATTTAACTGGCTAGGCAGTAGTGGTGCTTTGAAGCAGAGGCAGGCAGATCTATGAGTTCGAGGCCAGCCTGGACTTACCTGAAGGTGCCACTTGGGGTTGATCCATACCAGACTCTAATACAGCTCCAAAAACAGAGGTTTCTGTTGAACACGGACCTGCCTGATTTTGAGAAAGTAACTTTGTTTTGCTGTGTTTTCTAGGCTTTGTTAGAAAACAACCAAATCTTGGGGCCCCCATTTAACTTTGCAGACCAGGTACCATTGGGCAAAAGTTGCTGCTGGCACCAACTCCTGCATAACTTAACCTGTTTAAGGCACAAAACATGCTGCCTGACTAAGGGGTTGAGCAAGTCCTCCACAGGGCTAATGGCATTTACCTGGGAACAGCTCTGTGCTTCACTGCCTCTCTCTTCAAGGGTTAAGTTAGCAAGATCTGTTTCAGCAATGCTGATGTCACTGGTGCTTACTAGAGTGAGATCTGGTTCTTCCATTATACCATAGCCAGATTCTGTTTCCTGTTTAACAATTCAAAGAGGAGCATGTCTTATGTTTGGGTCGATACAGTATTTCTCTGTAAAAGCCCTGTCTTGGAACTTGCTCTGTAATCTACCCGCCTCCCCAAGTGGTGAGATAAAGGTGTGCACCACCTGGTTAGTCTAAAACTGCATAAAAACTCAGGACCTATGGGAGGAGCAGTGTGGAAGAACTGGGTGTCCTTGGTCTGGCTTTGAATTCAGACCCTTTTTGAATCTTTTGGCTGGTCACCACCTGCCCATCTCTGCCTTCTTAGCATAAAGTAAGACCACAGCTTGTTGACTATAACGTTGGAAATAAGTAGCCTAATGAACTGAACCAAACTTGCATGGCTGTTTTCAATTCTGCTGGAAAGATTTCTCAGGAAGAGGGTGCTGTTTTACAAAACACTTACCCAGACAGGAATAGAGCTCGGAAATGAATTTGTAATGTGCTCTGCTTCTGATACCTGAGATGGATTTGTGGTTTCAGTTTTAAATCTGTTCTGAATAGATATTTCATTTTGAACACTCAATGAATGAGACCCCTCGGAGTTTTCTACAGGTGGATTTATAATAGCTTCATTCTTATCTTGAGTGAGCCTTTGGCTTTGTGGCAGTGTAACCACTTTTCTTGACAGCTCCTCAAAGCCCAGCATAGAGGTAGAAGAGCCTGGAGAACTCCGCAGGAGGTGTAACTGATTAAATACAGTGGAACCATCAGGAGAACTGCACACTGGACTCTGGTTCTCTGTTGAGGACTGAAAATGAACACTTTTTTCCTTATTTTGTATTTCTGTCTGTTCAGAATAGTCATGGTTTTCCCTGCCTTGGGAGGCACCTCTTGCTTCGATGCTGTAAATACTTGGTAGATCAGCATGTTGGCTTTCCTGTGAAGAGAATTCTGGTAGAAGCTGCTTGAAAGATTGTTCAGGTCCTGCAGTAAAAAAAGTTAACAAAGTCAGCATAAATACTGGATAGAGAAAGTCACATTTTAAGTAGAATGCAAACAGGGTTTTATGACCTACAGTTTTAGATGGGAAAGTTGATATATAAGCACAAAAAATCACCAGGGTTCTGAACAACAAATACTTAAGTTAGTTAAGTATATATTACATAATTACATTATTTAATGAACAGATCCTCAAAAAGAGGAAAGTCTTGGGCTTTCACGTACCTCCAGCACCAAAACTCTGTGTTGCAGCATGAGCTAGGCTAATAACATCAGGCTGCTCTGAATTGGCCCTAAGTGCTGTGAAACAAGCTGTGCTTCTGGAGGATTCCTTAACATCAGGTTTCTTAGATGAAGATTCGGAGCTCTGCTGAAAACAAAGGCTGAAATACTGACTCTGTATTATAACAACCCATACCCTGCCCGGAATGATCTAGTTGCCGTGAGCTAATTAACCACTTTCTCTGATTTCTGTAAACATACTTAATGCTGAGTGTGGAAGCTGGGATGGAGAAGGGGAACAGCACCTCGTAGAGCTACAAAGTCCACAAAACAGCTGTTGTTTCTGCCTTTAGAAAAACAGTACTAATCCTATAATTTGTGTTGTCAAATGGTCTTAGTGAACTGTCAGCATGCTTACTGATGTAAGTATGAAAAGTATTTCCTCCCTTGGTGTTGGAGACTTGAGTGCAAGGACTTATGTTCTATTCAGTCCCAACCCCCCAGAAAGACAGACAGGCTGAGCGTGATGGTGTGCACCACCACATGGGTCAGCCTGTCTTGGTAACTTAAGCTTGGACTACAAAAAAAGAACAGGATGAAACAAATCACTTATGTAAACTTTAATTTACCTCATGAAAGTCTCTGTTGTCTTGAGAAATCCCAGAGGAGGATGGTGATAAGTCAAAATCTAGATATGGCTTCAAGGGTTTAAAGAGCTGGTGATGCAAGTGTGGAAATACATGTTTCAGTTCTGGAAAGTCAAGGTCCACACCTGAAACTTGGAGGGAGGGAAAGAAAGGGAAGGTTTAGTGAGACTTGGAAAAGGGTTCAGACATTTCTGATATAGCAGGATTACTTCCATTTATTTTCCATGCTCAGTCATGATTGTTACCGGGTATAAATGGAATCTTCTAGTGAGTCTAGAAACTAAAATTCAAATCTCCATTTTACCAGCTTCATAGGCTTCTATGGTTAATTAGGAATGAAAGCCACATAAAACTATCTGGGAAAGCTTAACTATAAGCTTTGGGTTCTTGCTCAGCTCAATTCATGATTAATAATGTAAAATGGGAAATGTTCACTATACTGTCTTGTTATTGGGGTGCACGTACTGGATCTTATGTGCAAATCTCATTTAATTTCAAATTCTTCAATGGTTTCATGACAGGAATCTCACTCAAATCCCTGCCTTAGTTGTAGGGAGATGTCTCCATTAATCTCTTCACACTTTTTTTGTTGTTTAAAAATTATCTTCATTTATTTATGTGTTTGATGTACATGTGCATGCCATGGTGCACCTGCCACAATGCTTGTGTATAGGACAGCGATAACTTTCAGAAGTCAGATCTCTCAACCATGTGGATTCTGGGGACTGAACATAAGGTGGGTCATGGGTTGACAGCAAGTACCTTTAATGTAAAGCCATCTAGCTGGCCCCTACTATTCTCCAGATGCCTTGTCTCATAAATGCCCTCAATATCTATGGCATAAATGATGTGCAGGTGATAAAGAATACGAAGTTCAAACAATACTTAAAACTAAAGACGATGAA
Source organism: Microtus oregoni (assembly GCF_018167655.1). NCBI lineage: Eukaryota > Metazoa > Chordata > Mammalia > Rodentia > Cricetidae > Microtus > Microtus oregoni. The sequence continues at coordinate 32,674,721 of NW_024543067.1, forward strand.
AGGTGAAAGCTAGGAAAATACTCTTTTAAAATTTTACCCTGCAAGTCTGTTTTTTCAGGTATCAAATTTGCTTCATGTAAATCCTTGTCTATGATCTGTTGAACATGCGTAGGATCGGATGCCTTTTCTTCCTCCTTGGGCAATAGAGACTCACTAGCACCCACGGGGTGCAGCTGCTGATAAATGACTGGCGTTAAAGGCACTGCACAACTAAAAGGAGAAGTCTCTTCTTGTTTAGTGGTAGAGTCTTGTTCTTGAAGCTCCATCTGTTCCGAAAATGACTCTAAAATTTGAGTTTAATCAAAACATTTAGTTAACATTTGTAACACATTAATTTAATGGCTGGCTACTTCCTCACAAACATGTCATAGCAGTATATATTGCTGAGACTGATGCAACCAGAAATCTGTTCAGAGAGATTTCCACTAAATGGGATGATGTGCCAAAGTGCATGAGTGACTGTTGTTTATAGTATTCTATTCAACACTGATGTTTTCCTTTGTAGGCTTGAGACAGCTTTCCCCCAAACACACCACCAGGACACAGCATGGAGAAGCAGTGCTTCCTCCATCACCACACTGGCACGCAGCCAGTGCCGCTCCTTCACTGCATTCACAAAGTTTGATAGTACCTGGATCTGTAAGGCTCAAATCTGTGACTTCATAGCTTAAGAAGCTTCCAGTAGAAACAGTTACTGAAGATAACAGCTCCTGAGACATCTCTTGTGTTTCAGCCTAAAATTTCAAAGACAATATTGGATCATAATGTATCAGGACAACAAGAAAAACCACAAATGATCAACAGTGCTAGTTGTTAATTCTGAGCTCAGGTCAAGTGTAGAAACCTTCATAGTGACAAGGTTCAGTATTAACGCCTTTTCATCATTGCTCAGAAATGATTTTCTCTCTCTCCTCTCTCTCCTCTCTCTCTCTCTCTCTCTCTCTCTCTCTCTCTCTCTCTCTCACACACACACACACACACACACACCCTTCTCTCAGCACACACAGACCCTAACCGTTTTAAGCTATTTTGTAGTTTTGCTTCTCAGAACTGTAGAGATCATGCACCAAGCAGACCAAAAGGTCTTCTGATGCTCAGATTTGGCTATTTTCATCATTGATCCACCTCAGTAGATCTCAGAGAACAAAGTTTCTAACAAACTAAACAGAAACACAGAACCAAACAGCTCAATATAGTAAACACAAAGTAGTATCACTGACCTTGTTATCTGGCTTCCCAGCTGGACCCAAGAATGTACTTGCTGCTTCTTCTGAGACAGCATGACTCAATACTGCATTATTCTCAATATCAGGTTCCTTGACTTTATCTGAAAGATGGATTGGAGGGTTCAAAACGGGTAGGGGAAATTAGGAGAAAGTAAAATTTTAGCAACAGAGTATCATTCCCTACATGTCTACACCTTATTTTTATATTTTTCTTCTTAAATTGTTGCCTTATCTCTGGCCACTGGGGGAAAAAAAAAACAACTTATTTATTGTCTATAATACTCATTAGTCATTACTTTAAAAAAATTACTTTAAAAAAATTAGTCACTGCTAGTCTAGAGGTAAAACTCTTAAATATTAAGAGTTGAGAAAGTCAAAGGAAAAAGTAAAATGTCAAAAATGACAATGTCCTATACTGTAGTTTCACTGTAACACAAAATACAGATGCTGGAGTCAGTCCCTCTCAGAAACCTTCCAGAAGCTACAATTCACATATCAACTATTTGTGTTTAAATGAAGCTAAAATAAGAAGAAAATGCAGAAAAATAACTTACCTGCTTCATCATAGTCATGGCTTCTGCTGTTCTGGGCAGGTGGTTGGTGACGACCAAATGGGTCACATGCCAGTGGACTCCCCAGGAAACTTTGTTCTCTGCTTACTGAGACCCTTAAGGGGTCTCGATCTTGACAAAAATCTGATTTACCTGGGGAGAGGGAAGGAATAACCAATTCATTAAGTTCCAGTTAAAACTTAAAGTGTTTGAGTGTTTTGCCTGTTTATGTATATATATTCGTAGCCCATGTGTGCAGTGCCCTTGGAGGTCAGAAGGGGCACTGAATCCCATGAAGCTGGAGCTAAAATGGTTGCGTGCTGGGGACTAGAAGAGCAGGAAGTGCTCAACCCCTGAACCACCTCTCTAGTGAATAAATGGCTGTTTTATAATATAATAGGAAATAGTTTTTGAAAACCTGAACTCTTAAAGGTTCAAGTGTTGGTGGTTTAGTCAGGCTTATAAACTCTTTTAGTCCACCCAGATAGTAGCCAGGCTTGGGCTGGCACGAGAGACTTTCCTATTGAGAGTCCTTGATGAAAATGCCCCACCTTTTCCATGAAATTCAACAGTAAATAAAACTTTGGACCAACAGAAAATACAGAACCAAACCAAAAACTAACTCTTAAAGTAACTCCAGTACAAAAGCAGGATGTTACCAGGGTAGCATGTAGGAGAATCAGAGAGGAAAAGGTGACTTTCTGTTAACTGCAACTGGATCATCAAAAATTCAGAATAAAAGAATTTCATTCAGTAGAATTAAGGAAATTTATCCAGAAAGAAAAAAGAAAAGAAAAATCAATACAGACTAGTCTGTCCCCTCTAACTGCCCTGCCCATATGTAATTTCAATCAAGCTTTACTCTGTAAATTAAAAAGCACTGCAAGGCTTTCCTACTCTTCACAACCAATTTTCACTTCTTTGGGGGAAATGCCATTTTTATGAATGACCTTGTTTAGCCAGGTGCACATATATAATCTGCAGATGGTCTGAGCTCTACTGCAAGGCTCTGCTTTCAGTCAGGATTGAGTGGGAGTGTACATGGGTGGGTGAAAGAGCTCAAAGAGGAGAACTGAGTGTTAGGAGGACATCAAGGGAGGGGCCAACCCTTAAAGAGGAAGTGGAGTAATGTGATTTTCTCTTTATACAAGATGGCATTTTGTAATCTCAAATATGATTCAGCTAACTACTGGAATCAGTGACAAAGACTTTCCTCATAATCATTCTGAATTAGTAAACTAATTTCTTTTTTTTAAAGATTTATTTATTAATTATGTATATAGCATTTTCCCTACATATATGCTGCAGACCAAAAGAGGGCACCAGATCTCATTACAGATGGTTGTGAGCCACCATGTGGTTGCGGGGAATTGAACTCAGGACCTCTGGAAGAGCAGTCAGTGCTCTTAACCTCTGAGCTATCTCTCCAGCCCAGTAAACTAGTTTCTGAAAGGGAAAAAGCTCAAAGCCAGTCATAAAATCCTGACTCATTTCATGAAACATATCATGCTCATTCCTACTAAGAACAGAAAGGCATTGAATCCTAAAGGGCCTCTGTTTCCCTGCCTTCACAGTCTTTCCATAAGAAAGGTTTGACCCAAATGGCTGATATTAACATTACCCTCCCATGTACCTTCTTAAGCAACAAGACCTGCTTTGGTAAATTTCATCAAGAAAATTATCTAGTGACTCTAAAATCTAAAGGTTGTTAAGAAATTCTAGGATTTCAGGAAGTAATTTTTAAGTGTTTGGACATAATAGTATAGTAAACAAATAGATATGTTCTAATTGTTGGTAAAGTCAACATTTTAGGCATCATTATCCTATAAAAGAAAAAGATCAAGGCCAGCCTGGGTTACACACTGAGTTCCAGGCAAGACAAAACTACAAAGTGAGAACCTATTTAGAAAGAAAACAACTAAAATAGTCCATTAACATGTAGAGAAGAGTAGTGAGAGTAGATGCAGAAGGGAAAACAGAACTGAGTTCCATATTTGAAATGTGTCTAAATGGTGGACATGAAAGGAAGCACTTTGTCAGAGTGAGTGAGAGAGAGCAGAGTTGGCCACAGCACGCTTCCCTTGCCCATGTGTGAGAGAAGCTGGGATCAGTGCACACTGCCTTCCCATGTGAGAGAGAAGCTACTTATTCTGGGATGAAAAGTACCATTGGAAGAACACCCTGGCCCTGAAACAAGAGTCAGACACCCTGCCCCTAACTCAGGAACTGAAATCCAACCAATTCCTGAGCACGAAAACTAACCAATCCCATAGCACTAGATCCAACTACTATCCGTGTAAGCATTACAGCTCCGATGGAAAGTGATCCTGGCAGTCGGGAGCCAAAGAGTACCACAAAGTCACCATAAAAACAGTAAATTATAGCCCTGCTCCAGGGCTCCTCAATGTAACAACTCTGTTCCAGCAAGGGAAGGTTACCCTAGTGAAGTTGTTACAACTCTGCTCACATCCCTCAGAGTATAACAACTCTGTGCTGCTTGGGGAAGGTTTCCCCAGAGAGTGTTTCAGTTCTGCTCCAGCCAAAGATGTTACTTCTCTGCTCTGCTGCATTCCAGCGAAAGAAAGTCTCACCCAAATCTCATTCAAGAGATTTTTTGGGAGAATGGCTGCCAGAGTGGAAAAAGGCAGCAGCAAACTGAACAGATACAGGGTTTATGTAGGGCTTCTTAGGAGTGGAGTTTTTCCAGGGTGGAGATTTTCAGGATGGGAATTGGTCACATTTCAATCCCCTTAAGCTTGGACAAGTTTGACTGGCTAGATATCATGCCCAGGAATTGGTTGGTTTCATGCTCAGCTGGTCAGGGGCAGATGTGGCTCTGGTTTCAAGGCCAAGGTGTGTTTCTTTGGCTGGCCCTTTTACCCTACACTCTGAGCTTGTCTCAAACTCAGAAACTGAGATCCTACCAATCCCCACTCTGAAAATCTCCACCTTGGACAGCTCCATCCCTAAGAAACCCTATATAAGTCTGGTACCAGTTTGGGGCTGCCATTATCCACCCTGGCAGAGGTAGCCACTTTCTTGGATTCCTCCCTCCTAATAAATCTCTTAAGTGACATTTGTTTTAAAGACTTACTTTCACCAGAGCAGAGCTACATGTCTGTGAGAAAACCCCTTAGACCCTTGAGCCACATAAGTGGCCAGGCCCCTCCCCTGAGGACCTCCAACTGCCAGGTTCCACCCACAGAATAACTGCTAGACACTGCCCCAACCCTACAGAGTAAAAAGCCCAGACCCTGGACATGAAACGTCACCAATCTCCACTGTGGAAAGCTCCACCCTGAAAAATTCCACCCCCTTTCCAAGAAACCCTCTAAGCCCTGTATCCTGTTCAGTTTGTTGCTATTTCTTGTCTAAGAAGAGGCAGCCACCTCCTGTTTTCCCCCTACCAATAAATCTCTTGTGTGGAGGTCTGTTGTGCGTGCTATGTGACTTTATGGTATTCCTTGATTCCTGGGTGCCAGGATATCTTTCCATCTAAGCTGTAGGGCTTACAGTAACAACTTTGGTCTGAGCAGGGCAGAACTCTAACAGCTCTTGCCAAGCAGAGAAGGAGCAGGGCACACAACTGTAACACTTTGGCTGGGAAAACTTTTCCTTGCTGGAGTAGAATTGTTGCATTTCAGGAAGCTGAGCAGAACTGTAGCATTTCCCTGGGGATACCATCCCCTGCTGGAGGAAAGTTGTTACCGTTGCATTAGGGAAATCTTTTCTGGAGAAATCATCCCCCACTGAAACAGAGTTGCTAACACTTCTGCTGGGATACCTTTCCCTGCTGAGCTGTAGATAGTCCTTGGCTTCTGACTGCCAGGATAACTTTCCCTTAGAGTTCTAACATTTATAGTTTAGTGTATACTGCCTTTACCCTGTGAGACAGAACAAAGCTGCAATGCTATATTTTAAGTCAAAACTTTAAGTACTTCAATAAATTCTATGTTATTATTATTGTGTGTATATGTGATATATGTGAGTGCTGGTGTGTGTGTGTGTGTGTGTGTGTGTGTGTGTGTGTGCGTGTATCATGGCAGGCATGTAGAAGTCAGAGGACTACATTTAAGGAGTTGGCTCATGTTTTCCACCTGGGATCCAGAGATTGAGCTCCAGCTGTCAGATTTGTATAGTGAGCAGGAAAATACTTTTTACCTGGCAAGCCATCTCTCTGGTTCCAAATTTTAAGATTATTTTTATGTAAATCAGTCTCTCTTTTTACAAGTACTCAAAGACCAGCCCTTGAATCTATTTTAGCATACTGAAAATAGGTAGAAAGCTAGCAAACTAGTAAAATACTGAATTTTGCCACACTGTACCTGGCATGGAAGTCCTGCCACTTGCTGGTGACTCCACCTCCTGTATCGTACTAAGCTCATGCTGGTTTAAGTTCAAACCATATTTCACTTTGGAGACAGGTGGCTTAGAGGCTCTACCACTCAGATCTTTGCCCAGACTCTCACCTATCAGGTCAAAGATAAGGTTAAACAAATGAAACATTGTGAACACACAGGAAGCTTTTCTTCAGTCAGCAGCTGCAGGGATGATGGCAATGATAAAAAGACAACAGGGACATCTCACCACTGTGTTCACCATGGACATCTGCTGAACGTGGCTGCTCACCACTAGACCCCTCCTGATCAGAGACTCCCCAGGCAGGGGCTTGGATGAGAGGAAGCCACCCTCTGAGCTCGTCTATATTCTGAATTTTCAAGTCATTTTCTCCTGTGGATTTCCTTGCCTGAAAAAGTGGATAGGGAAAGGGGGTGATCACCTGAAGAACTGACATCTTAAGTCAGAACACAGCAAATTACTAGCTTCACCACTACATCAGTTCTCTGCAAGTCGCCTGCCTCATGGGCCCGACGAAACACTTGGAAAACACCAGGAATTCACCATTTTCTTTTGTTCTGTGACTATAAGTTCCTGTAACTATTTCCATAGTGGAACATGTTATTCAGGAACACCTGAACCCATATCCCCAGGTACAGCTCATAATAAACATCTCTGTGTTTTATGTTGGCAGACCAAAATTGAGTCATACTTCCAACACTGAAGGGAGGACACTCCTAGTGCAAAAAATACGGCCACACATCCAAGTCCTAGCTCCCTCTGCATCTGTTGACAGACTAAACCTGAATGCTTCTGTGTTTCCCCCTTTACATTTCCTTCACAACTCTAAGACTTTTAACTTCTAGACCCAAGTGCCTCCCGAACATCTATGTGTTGCAGAATTCTGTACTAAAAAACCTAAGAAATGGCCTAACATAGAATAGACCCATTCATATTCATGAGAATAGATGGCAATGTCTGAGTGACCACACCAGTCTTCTTAACTAAAATGTAAGCAGTAGGTCTGCCTCTATCAGCCTCCAACTATGCCAGCTATACCATATGCTACTTAGGGAATTTGATTCACATACAAATGTCAATGAAATCATTACAGAACAGGATCTATTACATTATGAAAGACATCTGTTAACTAGTCCTTTTTACAATTTTTATCTGTGGTAAGTTAAGAATCTACTGCAACAAAACTCAGAAATAAAAATGGATATTCTTTAATGATGACTATTTAAAATAACCCTATGAAGTAGATAAATTTTTGTTTTAATTTCCATACTCCCAATAACCAAAGAAACGATAGTTTAGGATTAAAATGGAATCAGGTTTAAACATCTCTGTGTAATGCTCAAGTTTTAAATTCAGACCATACCTGACTGATATTCAAGAACTCTTTCAAAGTCTCTTTGTGTTTTTCAATTTGCTGTTTCAAGGCTGTCTGTCTCTGCATAAGTAACTCCTCTTGGGCTTTTTGTCTAGAGTGCAGAGCTTCTCTTTGTAGATGCAGCTGCTTCTGAAGAGTCATGTTGTCTTGCTGAGTTACGACAGGCTGGGAGTAACTCAAAAGTCTGTTCTGCATTCTTGGGGTCACAGCCTCCCTAGAAGGAGCTACAAGTTCCTTTTTAGGTAAATACACCTCACAAATGCTTTCAGATTTAGCTTCTGCAAAAGGTAATGGAATGAATGGGTGCTCTATTTCCTTGGAGAGAAACAAAGCAGGGACGGCATGCTCAGGAGAGCCACTTTTATCCTGGCTGTTTAGTTTGTGTAAAAGCAGGTCTTTATGAGACACCATTTCTAAGTCCAACTGCATGGTCAGGTTATCCTGCTGAGGTAGCTCACCATGGAAGCTGGGCATTTCAGGGTCATCACTTTTGGTTGGGAAAGACTGTAGGGTCCCTTCAGAGTTGGCAACGGATAGTGGTATCTGTTCTGAAAACGAAGAGGAGCTAATCTGTTTACAAGATACCCTTTGCTCCAATATACTTAACCTCCGCAAAAGCAGTTCCTCTTGTATCTCCTGGTCAGATCTAGTGGCTTTCCTTTGCAAATCTAACCACTGTTGATGTGCCTTCAAGTCACCATGATGAGGATGGATAAAATGTTCTATCTCTGTAAATTTACATGGTTTGGGAAACATCAACTCTTCTTGGGCTTTCTCCATAGAATGAAAGGAATTCGTTTGTGCATGGAGGTGTTCTGGGTGTGCGGTCACATTACTCTGCTGAGGTAAAGCAGTATGTGATAAACCCAATGCCCTGCCAGGCAAAGGTAGCATCTCAGAAGAGCTAGAAGATACTCCATCTTCACTGGTGCTTGAGCAAAGTTCTTGTGTTCTTTCTGAGTCAGAAAGAGGGAATGAAGCAAGTGAATGCTGAGGTATCAGGGGAGATGGACCAACCTGCTCTGGGAACACTCTTTCCTTCCACTCTCTTAGTATTTCTTCATGAGCTTCTTGTCTACATTGGATGATGGCTTCCCTCTGTGTAGCTAACTGTTCTTGAAGGGCCTTCAAGCTGTCTTGTTGAGGCTGGATAAGTTGGGATATCTTCCGAAGTCTATCCTGCAATTCTGGTACCTGAAGATGGCTTGATGTTACTTTACTGTCACTCTGTGTTGTACCAGAGTCAGCAGAAGGCAAGGACACACATGACGATGGTCCTAATGAGGGCATGAAGGAAGAAAGACTTGTCTGTTGAGATGAACTTTCTCGAGTTTGACGACTAAACTGAAAACTCTCTTTTTCTATGAATTCCCATTTGTGATTGTCCTCCAAATTATTTTGCATAGGAAATGTCTGTTGTGAAAATCTAACCAGTCTTTCCTGAAATCCTGGAATCTTAAGGCTTAAGGGCTCTGTACTGTCACTCTTAACTGATATAAACTCCTGGGATCTTTCCCATTCAGCTCCCTGGGATGAAGAAGACAGGGTGCCAGTTTGTTGACAATGAAGTCCTTTTTCTAATTCATTTTCTTTGCGTGCATATTCCTGAGTTTCTTTTCTAGCACCAAGTATAACCCTCTGAATGTGTAATTGTTCCTGGAGTGTTGTAAAATGTTCTTGTCTGTGTTGTGGAAAGCCATGAGTCTCCTCCTCAAGTGCTGGGGTGATCAAATGACTAGCGGGAACTACATTCTCCTTCTCAGATGAATATAGTTCCTGGGACCTCTGAGGCCCAACTTCTGAAACTGCATGAGAAGCATCTGAATGCTGAGTAACCACTGAGGAGAGTGATTTTACTGGTCCAGACACAGTGTCTCCCAAACTTCTTTCTCTATGTAAAAGTAGTTCTTCTTGCACTTCATCTCTAGCATGAATTGCATCCCTCTGTGTAGCTAGCCGTTCTTGAAGCAACTTTAAACTACTGTGGCTAGGTAGGATCTGCTGTATAAAACTTGAAGACCCATCCTGAGATCTTGAGATTTCAGACTGGCTTGGGAGAAGCCCTTTCTTGTTTGTAGGAAAAGTCTGTTCCTGGATTTTTCTAGGCTGCCTATCAGTCAACGTTAGTGAACTAAATAGCTTCTGAGTCATGTGATGTGGCCCAAAGGGCCTGGTCTGCTCAGAATGTACAATTTCATCCAGTTTACTCTGTTTATGTGGCAGCAAAACTTCCTGGGCTTCCCGCCTAGCCTGAAGGTTATCCTTCTGAACACTGATCTGTTCTTGGAGAAATTCCAAATTAGTTTGCTGTGAGGAGACAGGCTGTGAAAAACCCCAGAGCCTGTCCATGATGCCTGAGGAAACAGTGGCCTCACTTTCTGCTGAAGATGCCTGAATTTTCCCTGATTCAGCTGAGGCAGATGGCAGTGAAGTAAATAAATCTCCAGATGATGATGGGAGGAATATTGGGAGACCAGCCTGCTTTTCCAGTTCTTTCTGTGTGCAATAAGCAAGCTTTTCCTGAGCCTCTTGTCTTGCTTGAAGACTTTCCTTCTGTAGTTCTAACTGTTCTTGGGGAAACTTTAAGTTACTATGCTGGGCTTTGATTGTGCCTGAGGATGACAAAGGCTGATCATGCATTTGACTGATTACAGACTGGTTTACGGAAACTGTACTTTTGCTTATGGTTGTAAAGGGTTCTTGAACTTTTCCAGATTCATGTTTAACTGGGAGACTAGTAAAAGAACGTTCAGGTACCAGTGGGAGAAATGAAGATGGTTCAGTTGGCTTAGAAGATATAGTTTCATTATCCTCTGATGATATACGTTGGGAATCTAAAGTTTGGCAAGTTGTCACCCTCAGTGGTTTAGAAACTTCTCCAGTATCCAGTAACATTTGTGGCCTATTGTAAGACAAAGTTCTTGAAAGTGCATGAGAATCTTTAGGGACAAATTTATAGTCTCTCTGATGTGCTTCTGCCTGAGAGAATTGCAGCAGGTGTTCCTGTGACCCGACAGATTGCTTGGCTAACATCTCTGATGCACCTGTTTCTCCTTGCCTCTGTGGAAAATGACCTTGTCTTACTGCCTGAATATGACTTTGATCTAATGTGGGGACCTGTGAGGACTGCACAGGTTGACATTTGTCAGGATTCAGCTTCAGTCTCTGGCATGGAACCCAGTGATCTGCTGCAGCAGCAGACTTTTGGGATTTCTGTGTTGGTCCTGATATAACAGAATCAGGTATCAGTGATATGGGTGACTTGGATGGGTATCTTTCCTTTAATATAGTTTGGTATTCAAGTAATCGTTTCCTAGCAGTTTCAACAGACTGCTTGTGTAACCTATCAAAAACAAATATAAAAACAAATATTACGAATTTGTATTTTTTAAAAAAAAACTCACATTCTCAAATATTTACACATTAAACCTTGTAAGTAGCAATCTAAAAATGGTCAAATTTACCACAGAAAAATACATTCTCACTGCCCTTGAAAAAAACACTATGGCAATTTCTAATCAAATTCCAACTAGATTCTTATATAAAACAAATAATAAATCTCAAAGATGTAGCACAGTCCATACCTGTTTTGTTGTAAGAGCTGATGTTGATAGTTACGGATCATCTGCCTGTGACAGTCTTCATCAGAAATCACAGCATGTGACACTGGAGCAGAGCAAACCTAAAAATGAAGAAATCAAGTACTTCAATGTTTTCTACAATGACAGGTAAGTCCAAAAAGCTCAGCACACACCTTACTAGTAAACCTGGTCACATCTACATGGTACAGCACACACACTGATGAAAACATTATAAAGTAGGCAGAACCTAAACATCATGACTGCTATTTTCTGGCCTCCTACCTCAGGCTGATGAATTTTCTTTCTATTTTCTTCTTCTTCCAGTTGAGCCCGGAAACAATCGGTTTCTAACCTTAACTTCTGTTGCTCAATTTGTTCAAGTAATTCCAACTGCTTCTGCTTCTGCTCTTCTATTTCCATTATCTAGATAATAAGAACACTATTGTTCTAACAAGAGACTCTCAAGAGAAACGGTCACATACATTGCATGAAGAATAAATACATGTCATCACCAAAAGGACCTCTTATCCATAAAGTAAGTAGTCTTAAATCTGCCATTGGCATTGCCAAGGGAATTATGGGAGAACCAAGAGAAAGGGAAAAGAAGCACACAGCAGACACCTAGGGGGCAAATGAGCGTAAGCAGAAACCAAATGCATCCTATCAGCCAAATGTTTATGTCAGATTAAAAAGACAGTATCAAAGAATCAGAGATTAAAAAGAATTGCATAGGTTAAACAAAACTGTAATTCCAGGGCTTGCTTACCTGTTTGTGCCTTGCTGACATTCGAATTTTGGCTGCTTCTTCCTGAGGATGAAGTAGTACTGAACACTGAGTCACGGTTGTGACAGGTAGAAATGCAGCAAGTGCTAGAACCACCAAACAGAAACTACCTTCAATAATCCCTAAAGATGACTCCACTGTAGTGCCCTTCTTTACTAAGAAAAAGATGTGAGAAACCAAGCTAGCTTAATTTGAGGATATGACAGAAATACCTTGTTCCTTTCCAGCATCTGCTTGGCAGAAAGATGGCTTGTCTTCACTACTCAGTGGTCCAGAATCAATTGTCAGCCTATCACTGTCCATGACTGTAACAGATACCACTGTTAGTATGACGATGTTAAGCTTAAAGGGAACAAAATAACAGAAACCTGCATTTAGATCAGATCAACCGTTCTATATTGGTCCATAGGAAGTGGACCCTCAGTGAAGGCTCGGTCATTTTTTGGTAGTTATATACATTGACCTCCCAACCTAAGCCAAACATTACAAGAAAAATCAAAGACTAAACAGGTGCTAAAGAAATGTCAATGTTCCTTTCCTAGGATAACTATGATGTAAATTCCATCATACCAGGGTAGCCAGCTGTTCTGCACAGAGTGCTCACCCACCATCTACCAAGGCACAGTAGGTGACAAGTGATACTGTGCTGACTGACACAAAACCTCACGGAGGTTTGAAGGCTGAAAGATGGGGCAGAAATACCATACAGCCTTCTCATAAAAATGCGGAGAGTTAAAACAGGAACTGTGTGAAGAAAACAGGCTATATCATAAAACATCATAAAGACATTAGATTAGTGGGGCAGGTGTGATTTCCCTGAGAAAATGGTCTCTAAGCAGTCACTGGAAAGTAAGGAAGGAGGTCATGTGAGAGGACGAACAGACTTAGCCACACACCAACAGGTATGAAGGCCCTGTGAAGGGAAACAAAGGGAAACAGAACAACCCCCTCCCCCCCCGACACACACACACACTCTTTGGGTCACTCAAGACACCGAAAGACCCACAGACAAGAGGCATGGTCAGCTGGAAGGGAAGAATAACTATTCATGTGACGGCATTTTCTTTCTAAGACTTATTGATTTATCACGTACAGTGTTATGTTGGCACGTATGCCCGCACGCCAGAAGAGAGCACCAGATCTCATAACAGATGGTTGTGAGTCACCACGTGGTTGATGGAAATTGAACTCATGACCTCTGGAAGAGCAGGCAGTGCTTTTAACTGCTGAGCTCTCTCTCCAGGCCCCGTGGTGGCATTTTCAAAATCTCACTACAGATTCAACAGCAGAATTCTTTTTTTTTTTTAAATATTTATTATTTATTATGTATACAATAGTCTATCTGTGTGTATGCAGAAGGCCAGAAGAGAGCACCAGACCTTATTACAGATGGTTGTGAGCCACACCATGTGGTTGCTGGGAATTGAACTCAGGACCTTTGGAAGAGCAGGAAATGCTCTTAACCACTGAGCCATCTCTCCAGCCCCAGAATTCTTTTTACTGGGAGTCCAGCACTGTGCTCTCTACTTGTCTGGCCTCCTACAGTTTTATAGCTGGAATCCCTCAGGTGGTCATAAGTAAACTCCCTTCTCCCAGAATTCTTCCTCTAAAAGAAACTTCTATTCTCATGGTTTTAAATATCTGACTTATCAAATCTTGCTTTAAGCTATCAAACTAATTCAACAAAACTGAGCACTTTTTACCCACAAGGCCTCTGAGGACAGAGCAATGAATAAAATCTTCAAGCTCCTCTCTCACAAATGGGTTAGCTGTGATGGAAATAAACAAGAAAAGTAAGTCTATTGCTTATTGGTAAGAAATATGAAGAGAAAGCAGGGTAAAAGAGATTATAAAGAGATGGGAGCATTACTGGGAAGGCAGAGGGTGGTATTTTATATAAAGTGAGCAGAGAAAGTCTCACCAAGAAAGCAACAGGTGAGTAGACTCAGGCAGAAGGGAGACAGACATGGTAACATCTACAGAATGCTGGCCTAACACCAACAGTACAAAGAGTCTATAGTGCAGTGATAGCAAGAGATGTGGAAGGAAGAAAGGCACAGAGTATGTGTGTGAAGCCTTTGTCAAACAGTCTGATTCTCACTGTAGGGCTTGATGCAGAAGAAGAAAATGAGCTGATCTGGGTTTTCACAGTCACATGATGAAAAGATTTTAGTGGAAGCTGCAAAAGCTGCAGACAAAACAAGCTGCATGACAAGAATCTACACCAGAAAACGAATGCAGCTGAAAGGAGGATTGGTGGAGAGAAATGGCTGGACTATGGATATACTTTAAGTGTGGGACTAGCTGAAACTGCTGATGGTTTGGATGTAGGTAGTAAAATAAGAAAACCAGAATGATATAAACTTTTTTTTTTTTTTTTTTTTGGTTTTTCGAGACAGGGTTTCTCTGTGGTTTTGGAGCCTGTCCTGGAACTAGCTCTGTACACCAGGCTGGTTTCGAACTCACAGAGATCCGCCTGCCTCTGCCTCCCAAGTGCTGGGATTAAAGGCGTGCGCCACCACCGCCCGGCTGATATAAACTTTTTTGCTCCAGCAAATAAGTTAACATATTACCAGGTAGTGAATGTGGGAGACTTGTGGGGAGCCGAGGGGACAAAAAGCAGCTTTATAGGTTGGGAGTTATCTAGAATCCAATTTGGGGCAAATATAAGATGATAACAAATCTGAAAGCGAAGGGATCTAACAATGAGTGGAATCCAAGGAGGCTGATGCCATTATGTTGCATCCGGGCGACAAGAGCAGGGTCCAGCCTGGCTTATTCCTCTGTGCGTGGAGAGAAGTGTGAAGATTAAGAAATAGACTAGAGACAACTGATAGAGTCAGGAGAGCATCTAGTAAATACTGAGATTCAACCGTGTTTATTTCTCATAAGCTTCATACACCCCAGTCCAAAGAAGATGGGGAAGGCAAGAGGCTTCTTTACTAGGATACAAAGAACAAACAAAGTAATCACCTTCTCAATACCGAAAACATCAGGTAATCTCACCCTAGGTCAAACCTCCTGTCATAGAACCTTGAAGGAGTAGAATAGGTCTGAACTCTCTGACCTTTAGTCAAGGGCTCCCACAGGCTGACTTGGGAAACACACACTTTAAAAGATATGAGTAAACACATAACATCGTACAGTGTGAATCTGTGGGCTCTGGGGGCAATGACCAATGGGTGCAGCAAAAGAAAACCCAGAGGAGAAAAACAAGAAATAAGTGTTTAGAATGCCTAGTAAAGGCTGTAGGCCAGGGGTTCTTGTGTGCAGTATAAAATCCTACAATCATTCCACTCAAAAGTGCGTTAGCAAAACATCTCCATACACATACATATGTTCAAAAAAAAAACCCTAAAATATAAACCTCTAAGAAATACAACTGAAATCAGATCACATCTCCACAATTCTCATTTGCTCATATATATAATTCAAGATCTTTTAGTATGATCCTAGTAACTTCTAAAAATATATTTAATGAAGAGTCCAAGAAAAAGAATACAGAAATGTAGGTTCCAGAAATAAGAATGTAGAAATAAAGAAATATAAAGTTGTAAGCAGACTGTCAGCAGCTTAAGGATTAACTATTAACAGTGGGTTACTTTGCTTTACAACCCATAGCTCTGTCTGCAAACTGAGGGTCAGCTTTTAGATAATGCCCTGGACACTCATGACCAGCAACTGATGTGAGCTAACTTTTAAATGATGAGATGTACCTTGGTTGTGCACTGTCCCATACCCTTCGCTGCTACGCAAAACTGGTAGTATCAGGGGAGTGTAAAGCTTTGGTAAACACCATCAGAAAGTGACAGAAAGAAAAAATGGGCTAAATACAAACACTAGTTTAACTGAAAAATCCTGCTAATGGAAAGTGTAAAAAAAAAAAAAAAAGCAATTTGTATCTGAGTTTTACCTTGAGATTATAAAAATGCTTTTGTTTATGCCTAATGCTTGCTTCTTGCTATACAAAGGGGAGTTCGGAAACAGCCCATTGCCACAGCCATATAAGCCCATTTCTGGCTGTGGTCACAGCTAGCTGATAAGCTTTTGTGCCCCATGGAGATATATTTTTCTTTTCTTTTTCCTGGAATAAAGATTGCTTTTTGCTTAATAGACTTTGGTGGGCTGTCTCCTATCTTTGCATGACTCCCATGGCCCCAATATTTAAGATCCACTTTCCCATTCTTTAGAGTTAAATAAGGAAAAAATCTCTGGTAGGAATGTAAAGAAATATACACTCAAAAAACACTAACACATGCCTGTCTTTTAATTAAAAGTTTTCTAAAAATTTTTACTAAAAACAGATGATGTGGGGAGGCTGGAGACAGTCAGCTGCTTAAGAGTGCCTTCCACTCTTACACAGGACCTGGGTTGGTTCCCAACACCCATACAATTGCTCACAACCAATTGCAACTCCAGTTCCAGGGAATTTTTTGTTTGTTTTGGTTTTTGTTTTTCGAGACAGGCAGGGTTTCTCTGTAGCTTTGGTGCCCGTCCTGGAACTAGCTCTTGTAGACCAGGCCGGCCTCGAACTCCCAGAGATCCGCCTGCCTCTGCGTCCCGAGTGCTGGGATTAAAGGCGTGCGCCACCACTGCCCGGTTCCAGGGGATTTTGGTTTTTGGTAGGCAATCATTTTAACTTTTATTTATTTTTTTTATTGAGCTACACATTTTTTTCCCAATCTCGTTCCTTCCCAAGGGAACTTCTGAAGCCTTCTGACTTACTTCCACATGCACAAGGTGCACATAATCAGGTGTGTGCATGCACACATGCACTGAATAAAAAAAGATGTGAGTGATGCACACTAGGTATATGGCATACCATACATATCACACTCACACACACACACACACACACGAGAGTACATAGAGAACAAAGATGTGGGCACAGACTTCAGTAGCACTACAGAAACAACAAGAAAGCAATAGCCTAAACATTACAAGTAACTAACTGATGTGGTTCAATGACTTCCAGGAGTTCGCACAGTGAGCTAAGTGGTTCAGGAGAGCCACTAAGGTTCTCAGCATTCTTTTGTGGTCTTTTAAGTAGCAGGATTGTTTCTTAACTTTAAATTTTTTAATTTTATGTGTATGGACGTTTTGCCTGCTGTATGCCTGCGTACCATTTACCTGCCTAGTACCCTCCCTTAGAGACCAGAAGAGAGGGTCTGACCCCTAGTACTGGAGCTACCATGTGCATGCTGGAAATTGAATCTAAGTCTTCTGAAATAGCAAAGTGCTTTAACCATTGAGCATCCCTCCAGCCCATTTCTTTTTCTTTCTTCTTTTCTCTTTTTCTTTTTTTGTAATTTATTTATTTTTCTTTTATGTGCACTAGTGTTTTGCCTACATGTATGTCTGTGTGAGGGTGTCAGATCCCCTAGAACTGGAGTTATAGACAGTTGTGAGCTGTCACATGGGTGCTGGGAATTGAACGCAGGTTCTCTGGAAGAGGAGCCAGTGCTCTTAACTTCTGAGCCATCTCTCTAGCCCCACAGCCTGTCTCTTAACTTCTGACCTCTATTCTTTGTTTTCTCATGCATGAGACAACCACCATGTGCACCGCCACCCCCCAATCCCACCAGTGATAAAGGCTTGAAACCAGGGCTTTCAATCTCTGCTATGGTGCTAAACCCCAAACTCAGGTGTGAGCATTTTTTTTTTTTTTTTTTAACAATCTAAAGAGGGTTAGATGGGTCTGTGTGCCATCAGACAGACTACTGGGAAAAGCACCTTGCTCCTGCTCGGAGGACAGCGTTCTTTCCTCGAGGGTAACGGCTCCGGATTCCATGGATTCCATGGTCGGTGCTTTACCCTCAGTCTCACTGATGCTTGTGGTCAGTTCACTGTCATCCTCAGACACGGATTTAATTGTCCACAGAGATTTTTGGTTTCGAATCTTATTTAACAATCTTTTAAAAAGAATTCTTGAGGGAATCTGTTGGGTCTTCATTGCAAAAGGTACTAAAACAAAATAAAGTTTAAATTATTACATTTAGGCAAATGATTCTGTCTTTAAGCTCAATCCCTGTCAATCACTTACAGCAAAAGCACAACTTGATTTCCAGCATTTAAAGGGTGACGTGTTCAACAATGCTAACTAACTTGTCTTAGTGGAACAATGAAGCATATTTTTTTTTCAGTTTAAATTCAAATTTAGACCATTTTCCAACAACATAATACACATACACTAATTTCAAGCTTAACTCTGAGGAGGATATTCACTCTGCTTGCTAGGTGATGACAGACCGCATAACTCCTAATTAGCTTAGGAGTAAGGCGAATGCCTGAGTCATGTCTGTGCTAGGGAATAGTCCAAAGAGTTCTTAGCAGGCTACAGAGGAAAACAACTTTACAGTCTTGAAGTAAAGCACCTCCTTTCAAATCATTCTTCCTAATACGTGGTGCAAATTTTTCTGTGGTTGTAAGTAAACCCTTTCACTCATCAAAAATCTGAAACAAGGTATTTCTGCAAGCATCCTTCCACACAGATAGCACAAGCTAACTAAGAACAAAACTAAAAATTCTCTATGGGGAACCAAACTGTGCTTTAGTTTAGTCAAAGAAAACATTAATAATACCAAACAATGATGTGGGAAGTCCTTTTGTATATGACTTGCTTTCATTGGCTAATGAATAAAGAAATGGCTTTGAGCCTATAGTAGGGCAGAACAGAGCTAGGCAGGGAAAACTAAACTGAATGCTGGGAGAAAGAAGATGGAGTCAAGGAGAAATCATGTAGCCCTGCCAGAGACAGACACTGGACGGAACCTTGCCGGTGGCGATACACAGATTAATAGAAATGGGTTAAATTAAGATGTAAGAGCTAGCCAATAAGAAGCTAGAGCTAAGAAGCCAAACAGTAATTTAATTAATACAGTTTCTGTGTGGTTATTTTGGAGGTGAGCAGCCAGGAACAAACAAGTGGCCTCCTACAACAAAAGAGGTTGAAAACTGGCAAAGTAGTACATTATAATACAAATTTTAAAAAATTCTGACAGAATTAGAAATGTAACGAACAGCTCAGCACACTGCAGCAAATGTCACAGAAGTGCCCATCTTGCGCACTATCTTCAGCACAGACATGGCTTTGTCCTTCCCAGTCAATAAACACAAAAGGTGACTCCACTGCACTCTACCTCACAACTACACACAGGTTTATCCTGCTCCTTAGCGCTTCATAAACACAGAGCCATGTACTGAGGTTAAACCATTACTCTGTGACCTTCCCATTTTAAGACAGATTAATTCTCTCCATCTATCCATCCTCCTCCCTCCAACCTTTCCTCTCTTCCTTCCTTTTTTCCCTCCTTCCATCCACCCATCTTTTGTGTGTGTACACACATGCTAGAGAAACACTCTACCACTGAGCTACATTGCCAATTTTTATTTGTAATTATTTTTCAGTAAGGATTTAGTTTTAAATAGTAATGGAAATTCCTATCCCTTTGTTGTCTTCAAGAGACAAAGTATTGTTATTTTGCCAAGACTAGTCCCAAACCCCTCGTTGTCCTCTTGGCTCAGCCTCCTGAACAGCTGAAACTACAGCTGTGCCACAACACCCAGCTTAAGACTGACTGAGCAACATTATGCCAGACTGTAACTAGGTTCAGCATACGGGACAACCGATGAGAAAGTTCAATGTTGAAGCCAGATGTGATAGATAGGAGATCAAAGTCTGTATAATTCATCATGCTATATGAAGTACCAGGTGTGATGGATAGGAGATCAACGTCTGTACAACTCATCATGCTATATGAAGTACCAGGAGTGATGGATAGGAGATCAAAGCCTACAACTCATCATGCTATATGAAGTACCCAGCAGTAGTGGAACACAATAGGATTTCTAATAATCTGGTCAAGTCTAAAAATTGCTGATCCTTCAAATAAATCCAGAACTAAGGATCTAACTCACACAACCTAAGGATCTCCAGATGGTATCATGTGTAAATGGCTCCCTCCACCAAGTAGGGAACTGATCCCTGATGGCAGAAATACGCAGAAACTCCTTACCACTGCTTCCATTAGTGTCATTATCGGTGCTTAAATCGAACAGATTTTCCTAACCCTTAGCTAATGATTAAAATCCCTTACTGTGAGTTTTAACATTCAGCTTAGGGGCTTTTATGACCTATTCCACTAGAATATATTATTATAGTGGCTGACTGGCACTTGAGGGTTCTCGTTTTCACCTCGATTTTCTCGTTCCATTGAAAGGTCCAGTTCTTCATCCTGGAGCTGATCAGACATGTCAGGCAAAGGCTCTGGTGTAAGATGCAAAATCAGGTTTCCTTTCACCTCTGAATAAAGAAACAAAGAGACATGTTTTCCTTCTAATATGATGGGGCAAAGTTTGGGGAAAAAGGAATTTAACTACAACAATCCTAAGTCTAAAGCATGAAGGCCCTTTCCACAAAACAACTCATTTCAAAATAAACACTGCTTATTACTACAAATATTATTTCCCACCAAAACATGTAAAAGCACTGCTGAAAGCCCCTTACTCCTATCTGCATTATACATGTCCTCAAAGGCACACTCCAGCTCTCGCTGCCAGTCTTCTTTCACCTCACTGCGTCTGTACGGCAGTTCAACCAGTTGTGGGGGCATCTGTGCCACTGTCTGTCTCCTACGTGCCAGGTCCTCTTTTTGCAGCTGTTTGAGTTCTTCCATTAGTCTCTCTTGGTTCTTCAAGAATAAACAGATTAATGACAGCAGAGTCAAACTTAGATGGTTACATTAACTGGCGAGGGCAAAGTATGAAGATAAGGCCTAAAATTCCCCTCCTCTCCCATTTGTTCTCACATATGACATACGACTCCAGTTTACCTGCTGGATAACATACTGAGAATATTAGGGGAAAGTATCAACCCTAGGCTGTAATGGGACAAAGCAGGTAGCACTGAGGGGTGATGCTGCCTAGACCTTAAAGTCTGAAAAGTGTCTGCGACTACCATTCTCAGGGCAAAGCAAAACCATTTCATCTCTTTCTAACTAACAGGGCTACTGCAACGAGCTGTTGTTCAGCTCTCTCTGTACTTCTTTTCTTAAGTCCTAAGTGACTGAGATTTAATGATGATGCTTCCCGTCACTCCAAACTCTGATTTCCACGATTTAAGGGGATTTGTGTATCACTTTATGTGTAGAGTACTACTAACATAAAAGTTAAATGAAGTTAGCTAATTTAATTTTGATGGTAGAAGGCAAAGAAGGGCGATCAGAGAAACCTCCTCGGTTTCTGGGTAAGCACTTAGTCACACAGAAGAGGATAAAGTAGTAGAAGAAAAAATAAGAGCAGCACATAGGTACGGGCTATGAAGGCAACCAGAGAAGAACATAGATAGTGTTTATATGGCTAAAGTACAGAGGGCAAGGGGATTACAAACAAAAAATACAAAACCAGAGGGGGACAGAATCCAAATGCCAATTATAATAGACCCAGCAAGGAGAGGATATGGGGTAAAAGAAACACTTCTGCATTGCTGGTGGGAGTGCAAGCTGGTACAGCCCCTTTGGATATCAGTACGTTGATTTCTCAGAAAATTAGGAAGCAACCTTCCTCAAGACCCAGCAATACCACTTTTGGGTACATATCCAAAGGATGCTCAATTGTGCCACAAGGACATGTGCTCAACTATGTTCATAGCAGCATTGTTTGTCATAGCCAGGACCTGGAAACAACCTAATATCCCTCAACCAAAGAATGGATAAGGAAAATGTGATACATTTACACAATGGAGTACTACACAGCAGAAAAAAATGACAGCTTGAATTTTGCAGGAAAATGGATGGAGGTAGAAAACATTATTTTGAGTGAGGTAACCCAAACACAGAAAGACAATTATCACATGTACTCACTCATAGGTGGTTTTTAAACACAAAGCAAAGAAAACCAGCCTACAAATCACAATCCCAGAGAACTTAGACAACAATGAGGACCCTAAGAGAGATATTCATAGATCTAATCTACGTGGGTAATAGAAAAAGATGAGATCTCCTGAGTAAATCGGGAGCATGGGGACCTTGGGAGATGATTAAAGGGGAGAGGAGAGGCAGGGAGGGGAGCAGAAAAAATTTAGAGTTAAATAAAAAATCAATAAAATTAACAAACAAAAACAATATACCCAGCAGTAAGTACATTCCTGGACCAAAATGTCTTAGGAAAAGATTCAAACAGGATAATAGAATCTATTAACACTGAGATGCCACAGTATTGGGTGACTTTTCCTGTGTGAGAAACACTAGTCTAGAATAAAGAGGAGTGGCCCAAACAGCTGTTTTCTAATGATAGCACACGTGTCACTTGTTACACAGTAAATGCATTCCTCTGGCTCACCTGAGCATGGTGTAGCACTCCATTAATATTTTTCCTAATAAGAGGGAATGTTTAAACTCCATGTGTGTTCCTATGAGCTTCAGGCAGGCCTCAGGAAACAGATGATGAAAGTGAGCTAAGGCAAGCTTAGGACAGTCAAATAACACAGAGGTAAGTTCAGGCAAGCTGTGCAAGCTCACTTCTGTGGCCAATCAACACTGCTGCTTTTATGGAAGAATGTGTTCAACTTATAGCTGTTTCTCACAGTTTCTGTTGTTCTTTTTTTTAAAGATTTATTTATTTATTATGTACACAGTGTTCAGCCTCCATGTATGCCTGCAGGCCAGAAGAGGGCACCAGATCTCATTATAGATGGTTGTGAGCCACCATGTAGTTGCTGGGAATTGAACTCAGGACCTTAGGAAGAGCAGTCAGTGCTCTTAACCTCTGAGCCATCTCTCCAGCCCCTGTTATTTCTTATAGGTTTATTTCTTTGATGAATAAATTTAGACAGTTAACTAAGTCATAAGTCACTTCCAACTTATGAAAACTAAAATTTTGAGGGAGGTCATAATCTCACTCCCACAATCCAAGTAGACTTCCTTAGGATAAGCATCTAACGTCCAGTGACATACTTAAAAACCTTCTCCTAAGGTGATGAGTGTTTAAAGTACATGAATGTGGTCAAACTCAGAGGCAGAGAGAAACATGCAAAAGATCAATCACACTTACACTGTATTTCAAGAATAAGTAAGGACATGAGTCTACCTTTGAATTGACATTCAAAGTGGCCAGAGTAAGTCTTTTGCTCAGAAAATACTTAACGAATCAATTATGCAAATTTATAAACACAAATGCAATAAAAAATTACTACATCAAAAAGCTGACTAATTTTCTCAGGCTCTTTTTGGATTGAATAAATGTAAAAAGAAAATGTGTCAGTAAACATGTATACATGTATAAAACAAAGACATATTATGAGAACAGCTGTATTTAACCTGAGCTTAAAAGAGGGCAGAAAAGCTGGGCGGTGGTGGCGCACGCCTGTAATCCCAGCAGAGGCAGGCGGATCTCTGTGAGTTCGAGGCCAGCCTGGTCTACAAAGGGAGTTCCAGGACAGGCTCCAAAGCTACAGAGAAACCCTGTCTCAAAAAACAAACAAACAAACAAACAAAAAAAAAAAAAGAGGAAGGAAAAGGATTTTGGAAAATTATAATGAAATCATACAAATCAGAGACTTTCTGTGATGGCTAATGTTGTTAACATGACAGAATCTAGAATCCTCTGGGAGACAGATCTTGGGGCATGCCTGTGGGGGATTATCTTGATTGCACTGAGGCGGGAGGAGAGACCTGCCCAGTGTGGATGGCATCATTCCCTGGCTGGGTGCTGGACTGGGTGAGAAGGAAGCCGAGCGGCTATAGGTACTCACGCTCTGTTCCTGGCTGTGCTGTGATGTGACAGCTACCTCAACTCCTGCTTCCTTGACCTGCCCTTCGTGATGGACTGTACCTTCCACCGTGAGGTAAAGTAAACCTGTCCTTCCTTAAGTTGTTTTTCTCAGGGTATTTTATCCCAGCAAGAGAAACGACAGTAAGAAACACTGTATTCACACTCTAGGACAGAACTCCCTCACTATTAGTTCTCCAATGCCACCAACCAGTCTACCAGCAGCAGCCAGCTCCCAGGGAGATGGCACGTCTTACTTGGGCCAAGTGGACCTTCTTCATGGCACGCGATCCCCGCATGTGTGCCCTTGCAAACTGCTCCACTCTCTGCTGTGCTGCCTGTCTCCGTAGTCCTTCCAGTCGTCTAGCTTCTTCTTCAGCAGCCAAATGAGCATCTGGCTAACAGTCAATCAGCACAAATTTAGATCTTTTGTGTGTGTGTTTGTAACAAAGAAATAGCTTTAAAAACAATGACACTGCCGGGCGGTGGTGGCGCACGCCTTTAATCCCAGCACTCGGGAGGCAGAGGCAGGCGGATCTCTGTGAGTTCGAGGCCAGCCTGGTCTACAAGAGCTAGTTCCAGGACAGGAACCAAAAGCTACGGAGAAACCCTGTCTCGAAAAAATCAAAAAAAAAAAAAAAAAAAAAAACAAACAATGACACTAATAGAACTTTTTCTACTTATATAAAACTTAATAGTAAAAGTGTTTAGTATCTACAATTATCATAGCATTCGGCTATAAAATAATCAAATTATTAGTATAACGTCTTAAATACATTCAAAGATAAGTACTCCATGGTTTTTAAGAAATTCCTTTAGGGTTGGAGAGATGGCTCAGTGGTTAAAAGCATTGGCTTCTCTCCTAGAGGTTCTGAGTTCAGTTCCCAGCACCATCTATTACTGTAGTCCCATGGGATCCAATACCCTCTTCTGGTACACAAATATACATGCAAACAAAACACCCAAATACATAAAGTACATAAATATATAAATCTTAAAAAAAAGACAGACGTTCCTCTAAATGGCAATGCTTATTCAGCTAAGAAAGCCAGAATAATGACTTAAATATAACCCTGATTTCCTAGAACTCATGCAGAAATAGTGACTAGGCCAGTGAGATATCTTGTTATTTTTTATTATTTGAATATCTACTTTCAAATATATACAGCACTTTATTTAACCTTTATTTTAATTATGTATATGTGCATGTGTGAATGCAGGTGCCCTGGGAGTCCAGAAGAGGGTGTCTGATTTTCTGGAGCTGGAGTTAAAGCTGGTTAGAAGTCCAAGTGGGTGTAGGTCCTCTACAAGCACAGTAAACACTTAACTACTGAGCTATCTCTTCAACACATAGGCAGCATTTTGAATGTAACCAGAAGTGAAAAAGCTTGTTCTTTATCTGATCAAATTATATCAACAAATTGGAACAATAATGACAACAAAAGTTATTAACTAGGAATACCAGTATATGTCTTTAATCCTAGCATAGAAGCTAAGGCTGAGGCAGGTAGATCTCTGTGAGTTCCAGGTCAGCCAGGGAGGCTATATGGTGAGACTTTCTCTCAAAAAGAAACAAGACAGGCCGGGTGGTGGTGGTGCACACCTTTAATCCCAGCACTCAGGAGGTAGAGGTAGGCGGATCTCTGTGAGTTTGAGGCCAGCCTGGTCTAAAGAGCTAGTTCTAGGACAGTTAGGGCTGTTATACAAGAACTCTCACCCCCCAAAAAAGAAAGACAAAAAAAAAAAAATTGCAAAATTACTGTTACAGAGTAATAGCAATTATAAAAAGGAAGTATCAGTTGCTCACTCTTAATACTGGGAGAGACTTTTAAGTCATAATATCTATAAAGATAAAGGAATGGGAAGACAGATGTTCTGGAGCACCCAGGCTCAACTCCCAGTACCCAGATGACAGCTCACAATATCTGTAATTCCAGTCATAGGGGATCAGATGACCCTCTCTGGCTTCTGCAGGTATCAGGCATTTGATATGGCACAGAGACACACATGCAAAGTAAAAATTCACAAATATTATTTAAAAAATCCCGTTTTTAAGTCTTTGTGTGCATGTTTATACATAAAGACAGACTCTAACCCATATGATGTTAACTATTTTGTCTTCTGGTGGTGAGATCATTGATATTTCTCTGAGTTCACCTTCTATATAAAGTTCTATTTCTGCAAAGAGTCTACTCATGATCAAAAGTTTTTAAACCTCCTTTATGTTATAATAAAACCTATTTTGTACACTGCATGATAAGAATATATTTACTATTTTATTTTTTTTTTATTTGACAGTTGGTATTTTATTCAGATAGCAGTCTCATTTCATGTGATCCAAGAATATTGAAAGAACTCAAATAAAATCAGATGTGAAGGTCAGTCTTCACACATCATAGCCAACGATGCCACGTTTGCCTATGATCTCTCCGACATAAAACCACATCCACACCTCAGTGGCCACCAAACCATTCAGCACAGCTTCCTTAACTGTAAGATGTTTGAAGCTACCAGTTTTAGCACTTTGAATTATTTTTTTCGCACTCTGAATAGCTGCAGGGAGTTCAGCAGGGGTTGGGGGAACCAGCTCAACCTTGGCGTATTGCCAAAATGTGGCCAATCGAGGCTTCGAGTAAGTCACAGCAGCGGATACTAGCCCCGGGGCTTTCTCCACGAAGTTACGGACAAACTTGGCCATGGTCTAGGGTGGAAGGTCCGTCTCCTCGAACCGCCGGCTGAAATATATTTACTATTTTAAAAGACAGTCACATATAGCTATGTATCTCATCCATTCATAGGAGAAAACAATATATCTGACATGAAAAGTCAAAACACATTTACAAGGCTTTTTGCTCTTTTAACCTAGAACAGTTAGTAGGATTGTTCAAATTTTGAGAAATGGCCATACTTCACTAGACAAAGACTCAAGATAAACCTCAACTGATGAACACAGAGAGACCCAGTGAACTATGAACACACAGTAAGTCAATCACCTGTTTTGTGCCCATCTGTCTGCTCACAAAAGTTGAAATGTGATGGTAGGTGGAACTATTGGTCTTCAAGGAAGGAATTCTGTTCACTTCAATGTTCTGGAAAATAGTATATAAAATAAGAGATTAGGTAAAGAGCACACATTTTCTTTTCTTTTCTTTTTTTTTAAGCCATCTCCATTAAGGGAGCACACATTTTCAATAAACCTAGATCTAATGCAAAAGGCAAATTTGTTTTTATTTTTGAAATAATATTTTGCAGTGTAGCCTGGCTGGCCTGGAATTTATGGCAATCCGTCTGCCCTAACCTCCAGAGTGTTAGGATTACAGACATGCACGGCCACAAAGCTGTGTATTAATCCATGCTACGGATTGTTCTAAAATTTGTTCAAATTTAATCCTCACTAGGTGATGTTAGGAGGGAACAGGGTAGAAATTTCTGGAGTTATTAGGGAAGCTCTTCTAGTGAACAGATTAATGCCTTCAAGTGATTAATACTACATGTCATGGTTATCTGTTCCTAAAGTAAGTCTTCTACAAAACCAGTTTCCCTAGATCTCCTAGTTTGTGGCTTTGATGGTTTCCACCAACTTATGACTGCCAGTCAGAAGACCACACCAGATGCAGCCCATCAGTCTTCTCTATACCTTGCCTAATGCACTGTATTACTAGAAACAGGAAATGCACTAAAACAAGACCAATGCTAAAATCTGCTTAATAATGAAATAAATCTTTTCACCCAGAGTTAGATTACTTCAAGTTTTGTTTTTTTTTCCCCTTAAAAAAAACCCAGGGTTTTCCTGTAGCTTTGGTGCCTATCCTGGAACTAGCTCTTATAGACCAGGCTGGCCTCGAACTCACAGATCTGCTTATCTCTGCCTCCTGAGTGCTGGGATTAAAGGCATGTGCCACTACCGCCAGGCAAATCACTTCAAGTTTTAATAAAAATATTAGATTTTTAAGTATTTCATCAACCTTCTAGATATGTATATTATAGTCAATGTTTTTATTTCAGTTCAGAAGTTCACTCTAACTTCTACGTTATTTAAAGAGACAGTTATTTTTGCTACAGTAGCTCCTCTACTGTGCCCTTTACTGGGTACTGTACCCAGGGAGGTGCTCTTCCACTGAGCTCCATCTCCAGAACTGAGAGCACTTTCAAATCTCCTGAATAAAAATACTCCACAATTTAGACCTTTAAACAAAGTCCTATTCTTTCCTTTTATATCACCAACTCACAACCAGCTCAAGACGTATTCTAAGATACTCTTCTTCCCCAAAGACCTGGGTAGCCTGAATAAAGAGCCTACTGTAAAACCAAACAAGAATACAATTGATGTAGGTGGGTCTTCTGTCTATGTGTTACTTTCATTGATCAAATAAAGAGACTGCCTTGGCCTTTGATAGGACAGCAGCTTAGACAGGCGGAGTAGACAGAACAGAATGCTGGGAGAAAGAAGCACAGTCAGGCAGACGCCATGATTCCCCTTCCTGAGATGGATGCTGGCTAGACTCATGCCGGTAAGCCATGACCTCGTGGTGATACACAGATTATTAGATATGGGTTAGTCAAGATGTGAGAGTTAGCCAATAAGAGGTTAGAACTAATGGGCCAGGCAGTGTTTAAATGAATATGGTTTCCGTGTAATTATTTCGGGTGTAAACTAGCTGGGGAGCCACCGGAACACAGCCTGCTGCTCCTGTTACTACATACAATCACCCAGATCTTATTTATAAGAGCTATATATCTACAAACAACAACAACACACAAGAAAGACACACAAACGAAGTGGGACTAAGTATGATCAAAAGGAGCCAGAGTCATTCGCTGGGCTACAGAACACTTGAGAACCATGGATACAGAGAAAGCTTAAAGAGCCTTCTCTTCAATAACGAGGATATAAACTTCAGAATGATTTAAAAAAAAAAGAATAATGATAAAAGCTGTGTGCAGAATAATGAAACAGTATCTCCAGAATGATACTCACAAAAATGAAAGATACTACCCCTACACCAAAGAAAATATTTACAAATTTACTACCCTGGAACTAATTATTCTACCTATCCTGCACTCTGAAAAAGCATTCTAAGAAACTAAAGTTATTTTGGCTTATGAATATTGGAAATTATAATAAAAAGCTATCAAAAGGCATGATAGGTTAAAATATTGCCTGCCTTTCTAATATCTTACATGGCCCTGGGAGAGTGGCTGAAATAGGACACTTTCATGGCAGGCAGCCCTGTGAGAACAGGGAAGACCCCAGAGCCTGACACTCATGCTGATCACACATACACAAATACAAGATAGACGTACTCATTCCAGTATTAAGTTTCCAAACTTTTTTAAAAAGCCTTTAACTTTTCACATAAAGTAACTGTCATTTTGATAGTTATCTGCATAGTAACTCCAATCACTAATGCTAATCAGCACTAAAACGCTAATATAAATAAGAGAACTGATTTTTTTCCTATTCTCTCTCTCTCCTTTTTTGGTAACAAATCTTACTGTTTTGCTCACTAGGCACCTCCGGCCTCAGCTTCACCAGTGCTGAGAATATAGGTACGAGCAACCATGTCCATTCTAGTACTCATTTAATTGAACTGTTTCAAACATGTAAACAAAATTGAGCCTGATCATAAAGCATACACGATACTCTATAAACTTTGCATGACCTTATGATTGTAAACAAAATTTTAAATGTATCTGAGCTCTACTTCTTTATTAGACTATGAACCAAATCCAGAATATGAGCTGTCTATAAGACAAATAATGTAACTCTTTTTTTTTTTTTGACAAATAAAGCTATTAAAAAAAAAAGGCAGAATGTAAAAACCCAAATCACTATGCTTAACAAACATAAAACTCCCTCTAGGGAAAACTCAACACACAGTGGGCATTAGGTAACCAAGAAAAATGTCAGTACTATTACTTTTTAAAGTTCTTAAAAACATATATTAATTTATAGGTAAAACAATATCTAGAATTTTAAAATACTCCATAAATACTCCTATATCATGCAACTAAAACTTGTTTAAGCAAAGCTCTAGGCAACTCACCTCAAAAGGGGCCGGGACAGGAGGCGGCAGCCTGGCCACTTTAGCTGATCTCTCTTTTTCCACAAGCAATGCTTCCTTTCGAGCTTTTATATGCCTTAAAAGACAAGAGGTGCCACCAATCAGTCTCTCAGGTAATACCTGCTGTCACCAAGAGGAACAGAAGTGCACTGACTTGATATCAGTGCACAGAGTTAAAAACATAAAAGCCAGAAACTCATTTTTAGTTGAATCCACACTCAATTTGCTATTTGACCAAACATACATGTAAGAACATGTTTACCAACTACAAGAGGCTTAAATAAGGACTGGAGTTTCAACTGAATAATCATAGACAGCAGTGGTTCTCAACCTTCCAAACGCTTCAACCCCTTCATACAACTGCTCATATTGTGGTGACCCCCAACCACAAAATTATTTTGTTGTCACTTCATAATGGTAGTTTTGCTACCATTATGAATCATAACCTAAATATCCGAGAGGCAGACAGTCTTAGGTGACCTGTGAAAGGGCCGTCTGACCCCACTACAGGTTGAGAATCATTATTTTAGTTTTTTACAGTAAGAGCAGAACTAGAGGGGGCTGGAGAGGTTGCTCAGAGGTTAAGAGCACTGGCTGCTCTTCCAGAGGTCCCGAGTTCAATTCCCGGCAACCATGTGGTGGTTCACAATGATCTATAATGAGATCTAGTGCCCTCTTCTGGTATGCAGGGATACACGCATGCAGAATACTATATGCATAATAAATAAATAAACATAAAAAAAAAGAAAACCAAGCAGAACTAGAAATGTTAAAGATAGATCATGTGTAAAATGACCAGCTGACCAGTGCAGACCAGTAACAGCATGCAAATATTAGTAACAGCTGAGGTTTTCCAGTCTACAATATCCTGTGCTTGTGTGTTTTGAGACAGAATCTCACTATTCTGTCTCAAAATATTCTGTCCCTGGCTAGCCTAAAACTAGATGTGTAGACCAAGATGGCCTTAAACTTATAAAAAACTGCCCGCCTTTGCCTCCCAAGTGCTGGAACTAAAGGTGTGTACCACCATGTCCTGCCCAAAGATCTCTTCAATGCTTTTTTTAAAAAAAAAAAAAATGTTTATTTATTTATTATGTATACAATATTCTGTCTGTCTGTATGCCTGCAGGCCAGAAGAGGGCACCAGAACTCATTACAGATGGTTGTGAGCCATCATGTGGTTGCTGGGAATTGAACTCAGGACCTTTGGAAGAGCAGGCAATGCTCTTAACCTCTGAGCCATCTCTCCAGCCCTCTTTAATGCTCTTAATCACATAGATTTTTTAAAACTTCCTTTTTACATCAGAAACAGTTTTTTGGTTGATATTAAGTATGAAATGTCCATACATTTCTTCAGAAACTTAGCCCCTGCCACTGAACTCAGAATGTTGGCTCAGCTAGGAAAACCACCCCAGTGCTTAGTGAGAGCAGTGCAGAGTACAGCGTCTACAAAACCTTTTACTTAGCATGTCCTTACACAGCCTGCTACACATCCTCTATTTCTAGACACACCGGTTTCAGCTGAAAATATGGAAAACGTTATCTTGTTACCTGGTTTTCTGTTTCATCAACATTTCTTTTTGATTTTTCTGCACTTTAAGAGCTTCTTTATGCCTCAGTTCAGCTTTTCTTTTTCTTTCTGCTGCCCGCTGAGCCAGAGCGTCCAAGTCAGGTTCCTAGAAGTACACATTACTTAAAAAGCCATGTTAAACAAGATAAACAGAAATGTGTCTAAGTTACCTGCCTTTCTTTATGCCAGAAGGCATTAGATCTCATTACGGATGATGTGAGCCACCATGCGGTTGCTGGAAATTGAACTCAGAACCTCTGGAAGATCAGCCAGAGAGCTTAACCGCTGAGCCACCTCTCCAGCCCAGAAGTCATCTTTCAATTCTGTCATCCCTTCCCATAAGCACACCATACGTTCCAAAGCACAGGAATAGTACTACTACCACCACACCATAGCAGTAATCATTTAGCTTAGCATGAAAACATAAAATATCAAGCTACTTTGGACAAGGATTAAATTAACCACTAAAATATTTTATTTAAACTAAAACATTCAATTTATAGTAATACAAGAGGTTCTCTGGTCTACAAAAATCATATGGGTGTCCTTCAAATGAGTTAGGCTTGGGAAAAAAATTAAACACAAAGACAATATTGACCTGAAAAAAGCATGAATAAATAAATAAAGATAAGTAAATAAACAAAATAACATTAGAACTTAGAGCTACTGGTAAAAAACATACAGAAACCAAGATGCCACATCACTTCAAGGTATTTCTTTTCCTTAGTAATTAAAGATTTGTCTTTTTTGGAGCCAGCCTGTTTATTGTGTCACTGACTCTGGAATGACAAACTAGCATTTCTTTCCTTCATCTCTCCCTCCCTCCCTCCCTTTTTTATTTAGTTCTGTTATGGAGCCTTGACTGACCTGTAACTTATGATGTTGACCAAGCTGCCTCTGAACTTAAAGAAGTCCTCCTGTCTCTTTTTTTATTTTCTAACCATAAATCACAATAAGCAACAAATGAACTCAAGGCCCCGTTGAAACACTTAGCTTTACTTGCCTTTATGAAAGCCACCAAAGAAACATAAGTGCATATGTATTGACTAATATGTATTTAGAGGTGGTAGGAATGAATCTGAATTGAGTCCCTGAATCTACTCAAGTTGCTTGAGATAGACAATTTCTGATGGCATAGGTTACTGTCTTTATATGAAGAAATAATGCTAACTTGAACACCAGAGGAAGAAAGGTGTACTTGGCAGATTTACAAGGAAACAAATAATACCATTATTCTCACAGTAGATTAAACTGATTTAGAAAGTAAAGGTCAGCTTGCCTCTCCCAGTTCTATACATTAAAGCATGCTTATCATGTATTTAGTCTAAGCATCCTGCATCGCGCAGTGAGACGAGCTCACTCACATTTTCTTTAGCCTGTCGATGTCCCTCTCCCATATGTCTTAAACTTGCCAGATACAGTTTTTCCAAGTTCTGTATTTTCTGGCTTTGGGCTTCTTCCCATTCTGCCCTTAGTTCCTCAGCCAAACGGAAAAACTGCTGATTTCGCCTCTGTTTTATGTCTTCTCTGATCTGGAAGGCAATGCCCCTTTCTTGTTCGCGAACCTGAAAGATGAGTATTTCATACAAAATAAATGAAGGGGTTTAAACATTTCCAAAATCTAATTGAGAATAGAAATTCAAATGAATTCTCTTCAGGTGTTTCAATTTTCCCAAATACTTGTTAAGTAAGGGCTATGACTAGCAAAAAAAAAAAAAAAAAAATCAACAGAGAAAAAACGGGGGGGGCCACTAAGAAATTTTTTATTATGTTCATTTATTTGTATATGTGTGTCGTAGCACAGGGGGCAGAGGTCAACCTGCATGAACTCCAACAAGAGGGTCCCTGGGTAAGGACCTGGCTTGCCAAGCTTGGCAATAAAGTACCTTTACCTACTCAGCAACCCCCAAAGCTATTTCTACAGTCCCTTAGTTGACTTGTTTCACCTGCTCTCTCGAACCCCAATAACATATAAAATGCTAAAATTAAAAGGTGACTGCATAAGTTTCATAGCCGAGATGAAAGCTCCCTCTCTAGGTCCATTATCTCTGGTTCTACATAGAAAGCCATACATCATTCACAAAGGCTTAAGTTTAGATTGCTAGTTATGGCAATCTTAAATTTCCTAATAAATTTGTCTTAGAAACTCATATAAATAAGTCTGTTTCATCTTCCCAGTAGTCTTCTTCAAATTCTTGCTAAGCTTTCTTTTCTAATTTTCACCAACTCCGCATTATGTAAACCGGAGCAGAAAGATTCTAAGAACCAGAAATTGAGAAAGATTACTGCAAAATAATGTCTCCCGATAGTCAAACGGTTACATACATAGACTTACGGTTGCTGACACAAGATCTGCTTAAGATCAAGCCAGACATTATGAGGCCGCACCCCATCTAAGGAGCCACTGGGAGCTGATAGCTGGCAGGGAAAGTTAGTTTCCTTCAGTAATGTGGCCCAATGGTAAGTTGTGCATGCTCCAGTGAAGCAGGATACACATGCAGGTACAGACGGAATTACACGGACTCAGTGGGTTATTGGAGAAGAAAAAAGAGTAAAAGGAAAAGATGGCGTGAAGTAGGGAGAATGTGAGAGGAAGTTGGGGCAGAAATGGTGGGAAAAGAGAGGGTGGGTACGGTGTAAATACATTACATCCATATATGCAATTACCAAAGAATTAAAAATTTTTAAAAATATATCCATATTTAAACAACTGTTCTCCAATACGTGAGTTAGGGAACATCTATCTTTCAACTCCTCTCCAATCTGCTTACCATCCGCTTATTTTCAAATGATACAAAACTGGTTTATAAACAAGAACCAGGTCTCTTTCAAGGAAAGAAACTCCTAAATGCAACATTTCGTTTAGAACGACCTAATCCAAAAATTACCAAGGATTTGAGGAAGACAAAAAACTTAAGCTCAAGTAAATGATACCTGAAGCAATCTTAGTTTCCGTCTTCTTTCATAATCTTCCTTCAAAACGAAGGCTTCCTCATTAGGACTCAATCTCAGTTTTCCAGTGTTCATTACCTTTCTTTTCATTTCTGTGTATTTTAAATATAAAGGATCTAAATTGAAGAGAAATAAACTGATGAATGTCTATAAACTACATTATTAAAATAGGGCAACAATCTACTTACACATACATGTATACACACAAGTAAAACAACAGGTGAGCAAAGTCCAGCTTATTTACAAACATGTTATGTAAGGGGTTCTATGGTCTCAATAAAACACCATGACCAAAATCATCTTGGGAATAAAGGGCTTATTTCAGTTTACAGTTCCACATCACAGTCCACTATTGAGGGAAGTCAAGGCAGGAACTCAAAGGGCAGAAAAACGGGAGCAGGAGCTGATACAGGAGGCCTGCTGCTCATTGGCTTGCTCAGCCTGTTAAACCATTCAGCGCGCCCAGCCCAAAGACGGTACAGTACATAGCAGGTCAGGTCCTTCCACATCAGTCAGTATTAACCAAGAAAATGTATTAAAGCTATGCCTACAGGCTGACTGTGTGAGCATTTTCTCAGCTGAAACCCTCCCCTCAAATGACTCAGTGTGTCATGACAACCTAAACTAACCAGGATATATATTATCCCTTTTCCCAAAATGACCATATTTTAAAAAAACAACAACAACAACAAAAAAAAACCTTCAGAAAACTTCTAATTGGATATATATAAGTATATCCTGGATTACCAGGTCTATTCTACTGCTACTTTTTGGGTGGCCTTGATGTCCCCCTACACTTCTTTTCTGTTGCTGTGGTTCTGAGACAGGACTCGGGCCTTCCACCGTGCTATAATCCACTCTTCTCTAGAACTAAGATTTTAGCATGCTCTCATCTAGAGGGAGGTGGTGTGGGCAACTAGAATGTGATCGTTCACAGCTGGTGAACGAAAATGCTTTCCGGTCTGCTGCTACGGTCACGTGGCATCAGCACACCATGGTGACTTTATCTGAGATGAGTGAACATCTCTGGTCTCTTCACAGTGAAGAGCAGGCAAGCTGTCTTACTGTCCTCCAGGAATGAGCTTTACCCGCCATCTCCCTAGAATACAGGCGATCTGTACGCACATTCATAGAGGATGGCTTGTCCTTTAACTTTTCACTAGTCGCCTTTGGTAGCCTCTTTTAGAACTATCAATGCTCAAATAAATAACTTAAAAAATACGGTTTCGATGAAATATTTGGGTAATCTAGTGGGAGCCAATACTTTCTTCAGCGAATTCTCCACTATAAGAGTGGCCAGGACAAGTATGGTCTTACTCATTACCTTACGTTGTTTGTTTGAAAAACTGTCTTGCACTTTATAATTTAGGGTGGACTGAGTGAGACAGTGATTTAGTACATGAATATACACAAGAGGGCTCTGATGGCAAACAGGAGTAATTGCTTGAATAAAACCTCTTCCAATACATCCCACTAATGTTCTTAAGAAGAAACAAAACAAAAACTAACTCCCAAGGGTGTTTGGGGCTCCAAGAAAGGAATACTGTTTCCCATAGTAGAAAGCATTCTTCTGCACCTCTCAACTACTTGAATATCCTGTTCCTGGTTTACTCACTAGTCATTGCTATCCGTGTGGATTTTTAAGTGCTGGTTTGCAACTGTCCAATAATGGCTATAGGGCTTAACTTGATTTATTTCATTCTGAGGATTAGGCAGTAATCACAACCTTAAATACCAGGAGGAAACCACGCGGATGCAAGAGCCAACGTTGCCTGCCACGCATTAGCAGAAGGCAGTGGCCAAGCCTCAGACCCCTTGGGTCTTGTTTCTTTACTCCGTGTAAGGGGAGTAATACCCACCACACGGGGTTGTGTACTACGTGTGCGGCTTAATTAGTGCAAAACCGCTGCACACATTCTAACAAAAGGGCTGACGACAACCGTACGCTGCTGTGTTTCTTGAGGCAAGATGTCACGACGTCGCCCAGGCTAGCCTGGCACTCGAGGCGCTCCTCCGGCCTTAGCACTGCGTCCCGAGTACTGGGATGGCCGGGGGCACCAACCCGCGCGGTTGGACTGCTATTTTTTTCAAAGCTGGGTGTGACAGGAGGGAACTAGAGGAGCTCCGGGTGGCCGATTCCACAGGAGGGCCTCGGGGCGGTTTAAAGGGCCGGAGACTCGCCCGCCTGCTCGCGGCCTGCCGGGAAAACCCCGCCGGGCCTCCGTCACTCACCTGATAGCGTGTGCGGTCGGGTCTCACGGCACACGGGCGTCCGCAGCCGCCCGGCTACCCAGCAGCCGTTCGGGGACCTGCGGGACGGCCATCGCCAGGCGCTCGTCACTTCCGTCATTCAAACGGCCCGCCAATGGCGGGAGCGGACGGCGGGAAGCAGCCTGGTTCCGCCTCTGCCGGGGCCGCCGAGTAGGCCGCTCTGTGCCGAGGCCCCGCCCACCTCCAGCCCCGCGCACGCGCAGCCCTGCCTCGGTTCGCGCACTCGCAGTGTTGCGCAGCGGGCCATTATTTCTCACAGCTCCCGGGTTCCCGGTCTCACTTCCTCTCCGGAGCCGCGTTGGCTTCACAGACCCAGAAGCAGAAATGTAGAAAAGGGCAGCTCTCTGGCGTTAGTCTTTCTTGTTCTTGAGACGCGTTCGCTTCAGTTGCCTGGCACTTAGAGCTTCTCTTTGTTGAGCTGCTGAGTGGACAAATTATGTGCTCTGCCCAGCTGGCCTCTGGAAACATAATCCCCAAGTGGGAAATTTGAGATTAAGACATGTTCTGTTTGTAATAGGAAAACAGGAGGAATCAAAGTAAGCGCAGTAGGCCGAGAAGGTCAGACTGCATCGCGACTCTATTGCATTCTAGCTGAGACCCTAAACCGCTGGAGTCATAGTTTCCCTTTAGACCTGTGTTTTTGTAGACCAAGCTGCCCTGGAACGTCCAAAGTGGCGTATTCTTTTCACCTGGCATGTTTCCTGCCAGCTGAGGGCTCGGTTGCCCAATGCTCAGTGGGTGTCTACCTCCCTGTGCTTTGGTTGTGGGGACCAGACAGACATCTGTCTCTCACTGCTTGTTCGCTGGTTTTTCAGCGTATCTTAAGAGCATTCTCTGGCAGAGTGCGACTCTTAGTGCTTTTGCTGAGACATTGTAAGTTTTGATGCATTTTTGGGCTAAGAATCAGGGCCCGCCCAAATTCAAGTTAGGAGGAAATTAAGTCTTTTTTTATAATAATAAATTTTTATTGATATATATTGAGCTCTACATTTTTCTCTGCTCCCCTCCCTGCCTCTTCCCTCACCCCTTCAACCCTCCCCCAAGGTCCCCATGCTCCCAATTTACTCAGGAGATCTTGTCTTTTTATACTTTCTACTTCCCATGTAGATTAGATCTATGTAAGTCTTTCTTAGAGTCCTCATTGTTGTCTAAGTTCTCTGGGATTGTGGTTTGTAGGCTGGCTTTCTTTGCTTTATGTTTAAAAACCACCTATGAGTGAGTACATGTGATAATTATCTTTCTGGGTCTAGGTTACCTCACTCAAAATAATGTTTTCTAGCTCCATCCATTTTCCTGCAAAATTCAAGCTGTCGTTATTTTTTTCTGCTGTGTAGTACTCCATTGTGTAAATGTATCACATTTTCCTTATCCATTCTTTGGTCGAGGGATATTTAGGTTGTTTCCAGGTTCTGACTATGACAAACAATACTGCTATGAATGTGGTTGAGAAAACATGTCCTTGTGGCACGATTGAGCATCCTTTGGACATATACCCAAAAGTGGTATTGCTGGGTCTTGAGGAAGGTTGTTTCCTAATTTTCTGAGGGGCTGTACCAGCTTGCATTCCCACCAGCAATGCAGAAGTGTT
This sequence comes from Microtus oregoni, assembly GCF_018167655.1. Taxonomy (NCBI): domain Eukaryota; kingdom Metazoa; phylum Chordata; class Mammalia; order Rodentia; family Cricetidae; genus Microtus; species Microtus oregoni. The sequence goes on from NW_024543067.1 coordinate 32,712,809, forward strand.
CCCTTCTTCCCACAACCTCTCCAGTATAAGTTGTCATCTGTTTTTGATCTTGGCCATTCTTACAGGTGTAAGATGGAATCTCAGAGTTGTTTTGATTTGCATTTCTCTGATGACTAAGGATGTTGAACATTTCCTTAAGTGTCTTTCAGCCATTTTAGATTTCTTTGTTGAGAGTTCTCTGTTTAGGTCTTTACTCCATTTTATTATTGGATTATGTGTGCTTTTGGTTTCCAATTTCTTGAGTTCTTTCTATATTTTGGAGATCAGCCCTCTGCGTGATGTGGGGTTAGTGAAGATCTTGTCCCATTCTGTAGGCTGTCATTTTGTCTTGTTGACCATATCCTTTGCTTTACAGAAGCTTTTCAGTTTCAAGAGGTCTCATTTATTAATTGTTTCTCTCAGAGTCTGATGATAAAGTACAAAGTAATGTCGGGTGAAGTGCACTCCTGTAATATCAGCACTCGGGAGGCAGAAGCAGGGGCATCATTACAAGTGTGAAACCAGTCTAGGGTGCATAGCAAGTTCCTGACCAACCGAGGATGCATAATGAGACCCCTATTCAACAAACAAGCCAAAAATAAAGGGAATCTTCTGTTGTGAAATAGACTGTTTACTACGTAAAGATATGTTACATTTATTTGTGTGGCAGAAGATCTGTTTGACTATGTAAAGATGTGTTGCTGGTTTACCTTGTCTGCCTAAGGCACCTGATTAGTCTAAAAAAAGTTGAACGGCCAATATCTAGGCAGAGGAGGGATGGGTGGGAAGGCAGGCAAAGGACAAAGGGGCCAAGCCAGCCAGCAGGGGGCCAGCTAGCCAGGGCTACCCAGCTAGAAATGGAGAGAGCAGGACAGCAAGATGAACGGTATGAAGAGGATGTAAGTGACCTTCAGGGCACCACATAGGTTAATAGAAATCAGTTAATTTAAGTTCAAAAGAGTTAGCTAGAGACAAGCCTAAGCTAAGGCCAAGCACTTATAATTAATAATATGTCTTTGTGTCATTATTTGGTTGGTGGACCAAAGAACATCCCAACTACATTTGGAGCCCAATGTGGGGGCACATATTTCTATGTAGGGCCTAAGAAAGCTGAAAAAAAGAAAGAAAGGGAAGGAAGGAAGGAAGGAAGAGAAAGAAAGCAGACACAGCTTCTTAGTAGCCAGGTGTTCATAGCATAAAGAGGCTGTCTCTGTTATATAGCAAACACTTGAGCAGCTGGCACTTTAGAAACAACAAACTAAGTAAAAACACCCCATAGTGTGGTCACCAACTTCCAAGAGCTGGGTCAGTTAAATGCAGCTCCTGGTTAAACACAGCTCCCAATTAAACACAACTCTCAACCAGGACCATGGGGCATAAAGCTTGGCTCTCATGGACTCGAGCAGGGTGGAGCCAGCCACCAGTACAAAGTCTAGCAGTGAGTTTAAGGTTTGGCTGACATGGTCAGAGAATGCTGAGGGTACACAGCAAGGCAGACCAACATCTAAAGAGGTTGCATTGTGTTTTAAAATGTGCGTAGGTGCTTAAAAATGTGAGTATAACAAAAACAGTTTAAAATTATAAAGTAAAGTCTTGAGGGGGGTAATATAAAGGAAAATGTCAAATAAAGATGGGAAATAAACAGAAAGTCTGGATCTTATAATGTGCTGTGTTGAATTTTTTGAACTGAATGAGCAAATGACAGCTGCTGAGAGATACTGGATTGTAAAATGGATGCTGACTTAAACTAGCCTGGATACTTTAGGGATGTCTTAACTTGAAAATGGAATTCAGAAAATGGATTGCATTGGGGAAGAGGTTATGCTTTTTGTTTCCACAGGAAATGAAAGGTTGTAGATTCCTTCAAGGTTAATAGAGATCAGGTTGACTGCAGGAGACCTCCTGAAAATCTTGGATACAGACAAAAAGAAATAAACAAAGAAAAACCACAAGACTGGTGATATACTGATCTCCTGCATGGGAATTGTTCTGAGACTGGACAACAAATGTTACAACTAGTTTCTGTTGTAGGGAGCAGGTGACTCTTTGTTCCAGCTGCCCCACTAATTTACACTCGAAATAATCACACAGAAACTGTATTTATTAAATCATTGCCTGACCCATTCTCTCTAGCCTCTTATTGGCTAACTCTCACGTCTTGATTTAACCCATTTCTATTAATCTGTGTTCACCACGAGGTTGTGGCTTACTGGAAAAGATTTAGCATGTCTGACCTGGTGTCTCCATGGTGGCTCTTTGACTCTGCTTTCTTCCTCCCAGAATTCAGTTCTGTCTCCCCACCTACCTAAGTTCTGTCCTATCACCAGGCCCAAAGCAGTTTCTTTATTAACCAATGAAAGCAACACAAATACAGAAGGACCTCCTACACCAGTTTTCCCCAGACTTGACCACTGTCTCAATTTTCTCAGGGTCCCCTAAAGATGCTATTGCCCTCAGTCAACAGCAATTGGTCTAGAGAACACAATGCCTACATTCCAAAGAGAGGGTGTGGTGGTTTTTGTTCATTCAGTGGGTTATGGATGTTTGTCATTTTTTTTGGGGGGGGGGATATAGGAATACAGGATAAAAAGGCAACTTTTAACATCAAATATTTTATATTGGGTTGGATTTTGGTATATTGATACAAATTTAAAGTTATTTTTGTTATGCCATATGTATGTTTCTACTCTTGTTTATTGTATTGTGCTTATGCAAATGATTTAAAAATACAATGTACAATTTAGAAATGTGGGTTAGCAGTCATCTATAGTAATCAAACTTGTAGTCATATTATGTATGTTTTTAAAGTTAAACAGATATATTTTAGGTAGATAGATAGGTGATCTTCAAATGCTTCAGAGACCTGCAGAATTTGATATTTAAGATGTTTAATAATGTAAGGTTTCTCATGAGAGTGAAACATGTCTGCTCCTGACAGTGTCAATCAATCTACTTCATGAAAGGATGATGGGCATCAAGGAACCTCCATATGGAGTTTGCTTTCATTATTGTAAAATTAGCCATGTGGGCAAGAAACTGACTTTGTCACAACTCCACAAAGGAAAGTGACTGCTGAAAGATCTAAGAGAGAAAGGAGCAAGCCTCAGCCAACTCCTACCTTACTATCTCCTCAGTCAAAACAGAACTGAGCTCCTGTCTCCTCTCACCTTATATTCCTCTCTCTGTCCAGCCATATAACTTCCTGTTTGTCTATATAGGCCTCCAGACCTCTATGGTTAACTGGTGGCTAGCTCTACTCTCTGATCTTCAAACAAGCTTTATTTGTTAGAGCACAAACAAAATATCACCGCATTGTTCCTTTGAGATGCAACAAACCATTGGTATTAAGTTGCAAGTGTGTAGGCTGTTAGTTATGTGCTTACAAAGACAGGAAGGTTAGACAAAAAGGAAAACAAGGTAATTTACAACACAGAAAAGTATACAGGCAAGTGGGGCTATGTAGAGACAATATTGGTTGGTTTTTCAAGTCAGGATTTCTCTGTAGCTTTGGAGCCTGTCCTGGAACTAGCTCTTGTAGAACAGAAAGACCTTGAACTCACAGAGGTCTGCCTGCCTCTGCCTCCTGAGTGCTGGGATTAAAGGCCTGTGCCACCACCGCCTGGCTTGGCAACATTGGTTTTGATGTTGGATCCAGATGTGGGTCTGAGCACCTGCTTTACCAGAAGTTAGCCTCTCTGAAGCTCTTGGGGATAAAAGTATCAGTTTTCACGGAACATTCTTCTTGTCAGAAATTCCCATTCCATCGAACAGCAGTTGTAAAGACAACGTTTGAAAACTCAAGCTGTAGGTCAGCCTGGTCTACAGAGCTAGTTCCAGGACAGCCAGAGCTGCTACACAGAGGAATGTTGTCTTCAAAACCCCAAAACCAACCAACCAAATAAATAAATAAAAATAAGAACTCAAGCTGTAGGCTGGAGAGATGGCTTAGTGGCTTAGGTCATGTGTCCATGCAGAGGGTCAGGGTTCCTTTTCCAGCACTCAAATGCTAACTCACAACCATCTCTAACTCTAGTCTTCTTCTGACCTCTGTGGAACACACACACCTCCAAGCAAGACATGCACAAAATAAATGAATAAATAAAATTCCTCAAGCTGTAAAAACCAAGTAGGCTGTCATTATCTTACTTAGAAGCATAAACAATCATAAAAGATCACTGAATGATTTGTCCACCATTACTAAGCCACTGTAGGTGACATCCATCTTAGCATTTCTGTTACTGCCAACTGACCTACTTTAATTCATCTCACGAGGATCTCTCCTATTTGCGTACCTTTCCTTTATCTAAAATTATTTCCAAAGTGAAGCTAGGAGAAATCTTGTGTAATCATGGTACTTGGGATGAGGAGGCAGAAAATTAGCATTTTGAAACCAGTTTGGGCTGTGCCAACCTGTTCAACACAGTGAGAATATACCTCAAAGATGAAAAAACAAGACAAAAATACAGCTGAGTAGCAAGATCATTTCTCCTTACCTATGACCACAGAAATTATTTATGCACATTTAAACACTTGGTAGCCCAAAGTCAGCAGCAGCAGGGACATAGGGAGATGGCCGGAGATTCAGGTCCTGCTTTGACTTAATGGACCACAGTCTCCAGTTTACTTATTTACATGTTTCTTTGTTTTTTTTTAAATTATACAGGAATTGAATTCAAAGCCTCATTGATAGACAAGTACTCTATCAATATACCCCAAGCCCGTAGAAAATATATATTTCAAATAGACCTGTCCATGCCAAGAGAGTTTGAGTATAGAGTTTATTCAGTGGGTTATGGAGGGAAGGGGGAAAAGGAGAGGGAGACAGAAGGAGGCAGGTATAGGAGAAGCAGCAGCCATCTCTTCAGAAGAGGGACAGAACAGAGAGAGAGAGAGAGAGAGAGAGAGAGAGAGAGAGAGAGAGAGAGAAGAGAGAGACTGCCTGTACAGGCTGGAGGAAAATCCAGGCTGGAGGAAGATTGGCTTAAAGGGCCAGGACAAGCCAGCAGCAGGTCATAACAGTATGTCAATGGGCATTTCCCCTTGCTCAGCTTTACAGCCTATTTTGGGCAGGGAGCATAGAATGATGTGTTCTTTTCTGTAACCACTTCAAGCTGACATTGGGGCATTGTTATCAGGGCCCAAGAAGGTTGAAAGGCTGGTTAAAGGTAAGGAGGGAGTTCAGACAATGGGGCATTTACCAGAAGCACATGGTTCACTGACTGCGCTGAAGAGTCAGGGAGCATTCACATCAACTGGACTGGTCCACATCAGCTTTCAGCAAGCCCAGGGCTTGCAGTCATCTGGAGCAGGTTGTAGTCAGCAGCTGATGCTTGAATGTGTCTGTCACCCAAGTGGGAACCTATTGAGACAAGTTTAAACTAGGGACAGTAATTAAAATTTATAAACTTAGAGGAAAATATTATATTTGAAATTTTCAGGAAGGGGAGGAGTCCCAAGACCAGGGGAGAGAAAAATATCTTCTTCAGGAATAGACAGGAGGGGAAACTTAGGCTGTACATATCTGGAATCCTTTTGTCCCGTGAGAAGAGCATCCAGGGATTTTTTTTTCTGAAGCCTGTATGATTTTTTTATTGTACAAAAGGACATAAAGTTTCACCAATCTATACTGAAATCCACATAAAAGCCAAAGCAGGTAATGGGTGTCTGTAAAACAGCAGGAGTGCACTCATTTGAGAACAGCAGAAACTGCAGACTTGAGTTAGAAGCATGTATATTTTTCTTCTGTCCTGAGAGCCAGGTATAGATTAGACAGAGATATCTTTGGCCTGTTGAGAAGTACCTTTAAGTTTATATTTAGATGGCAACCAAAATAAATCCAAAATCTCGAGTTTGTGACTGAGGAGTGAGTAGTCATTGTCTTACCATCTTATTAGAGTTCTATTAATTAATTCTAAACTCTAAACTTTTATATCATAAAATGGAAAAACAATATGAAACAATTTTTGTATCTTTATAACTTGCATTTATATCTTAAATAATGTTTGAGATACTTAAAGCTTATAAACTTTTATAACCTCAGACTCTTTGTTTTAAAAATTTATTTATTTATTATGTATACAGTGTTCTCTCTGTCTGTATGCTTGCTGGCCAGAAGAGGGAACCAGATATCATTACAGATGGCTGTGAGCCATCATGTGGTTGCTGGGAATTGAACTCAGGACCTCTGAAAGAGCAGTCAGTGCTCTTAACCTCTGAGCCATCTCTCCAGCCCCGGCTCAGACTCTTTTTTAGACCGATATCAAGACTTGGTTTTTTTTATATATATAAAATGAGCTAACAAGTTGGCTCTAGCCTTGGGAAAGAATCTGGTTGCCTGGTGCTAAGCTAACAAAGTTATAGCTAGCCTAACCATCAATACTATCAGAAATCCTAGAAGGATAAATTATACCTGAATGTAGACCAAGTAGCTTCCAAATCTATTAAAATGACAGGGACCAGTCCATACTCAGCTAGTCACACCCAGCTCTCCATAGCATTGAAAGCGGAAATATCAGAACAGCATTATTTGCTAGGTCCATAAGATGAGAGTTCCACCCCCTCCTCCCGAAGAGGGACATGGGAAAAAATCAACCTTATTTTTGTCTAGGCAAAAGTGGTGCAATCAATTCTCCAGTGTCTTGCTGCTTGTCCACAGTCTGGGCTGGATCTTGGCAGCAGGTGGTGCATTGGGGCTCTCGCCCAGTGGTCAGCATCATTATAATCCTGGTGGAGACATCGTAATGCCCATCATCATCTTTGGAGACCTTGGGTCGCTGATGGAGGAAGGTCATTGGCTAATAAAGGAACTGCCTTGGCCCATTTTATTGGTTAGAGGATAGGTGGGAGGAGTAAACAGAACAGAACGCTGGGAGGAAGAGGAAGTGAGCTCAGTCTCAACAGCTCTTCTCTCGGGAGCAGACGCCTGAGAGAGACGCCATGCCCCGCTCCCGGGATGAAGCTCCGACCCAGGATGGACATAGGCTAGAATCTTCCTGGTAAGCGCACCTTGGGGTGCCATACACAGATGTTTAGAAATGGGCTAAATTAATATGTGAGAATTAGCCTAGAAGAGAATGGGCCAAGCAGTGTTTAAATGAATACAGTTTGTGTGTTGTTATTTCGGGCATAAGCTAGCCGTGCTTGTTATTTCGGGCATAAGCTAGCCGTGCGGGCAGCTGGGGTGCTGGGGACGCAGCCCCGCCGCCCTTATTACTACAGATTGGCGCCCAACGTGATGGACTAAACCCACTTAAAAAACCTGAGAAGACTTAAAAATAAGGGAGCGAGAGTTTAACACAGATTTTTGCTGTTTGTTGGTGGCGTGCTGTAGAGAGATTTCCTGATTCGGCAACAGTAGCAGAAAAAAATGCTGTGTCATTTTAAAGCGCGACTTCCTGGGGCTGTGCCACCATTGCGATCTCTGTCTGGCTCCTGCGGGAGACAGAGCTTTTGAATAGAGCATTTGGAGTAAAGTGCTACGATTTGTTTGATGGCAACTAGACTCGCTGTGTTCTCGGGTCTGCTCTGTTTGTTAGAGGCAAACATGCGCTTTCATCTAAGAGAGGCTTCCTGACTCAGCTTTAGCTGCAAAGCCTGCAGCTCATTAAGAGGTCCTGCCACGAAACACGGTGTTGACGAAAAGCTGAACTCATGCTTTTTGGTTTTCAGGCGTAGCAGGAAAAAAGCTGCGCCGTTTAAAAATGTCGGCTTTCTGGGCCGTCCTGCCAGGGCAAACTCTGACTGTTTGAGGCAGGAGGGCCAGCTACAGAGAGAGGACTTGAGTGTTGTCTGTTGCAGCTTGTTTGATGGCAAGGACCTTGAAACACTGTAGACTTGTGGCACTGAATGAGGCTCTAGCCGGTACCTCAGCCACAACAAGGTTGGAATGGCAGAAAGCTAAGGAATGGGCTACATCTAGCGGCAAAGCCACGACTTTAATCCTACCCATATTGCTCAGTAATTTAAAGGCTCGTGTGGTCAGAAAAAGAGAGATATACAGTAAAGAGAGATTCAAAGACAAAGAAAATTTCTAAATGGTTTGAAGTGTGTTAAAAATATATGCAGACTAAAATTTAAAGTTCTTAAAGTAACAAAAAAAAAAGGAAGAGAGTTGTTGTGTGTGGTACACACCTTTAATTCCAACACTTGGTAGGCAGAGGGAGATAGACCTCTGTGACTTCAAGGTGTGGTAGCACACGCCTTTAATCCCAATGCCTGGGAGGCAGAGACAGGCAGATCTCTGAGAGTTCAAGGACAGCCTGGTCTACAGAGTTACTTCAGGTCAAAGATACAGAGATCCTATCGCAAAAAGCAAAAAGTTAAAAGTAAAAATAAACAAAATAGAGGTTAAAATAAAACGAACAAAGATGGAAAATACACAGAAAATCTTGATACTGTATGCTATTATGCTCTCTTTGAATTGTTTGAATGCTGAGGAAGGAGCAACAGCTGCTAAAAGATATTTATTTATAAATGCTGCTGAACTAATCCAACATAGATATTTTGATGCTTTGACTTTGAAATTTGGATCCAAGGACATGATACTTTGGAAAGGAGTTTCTTATTTTGTTTTCACAGAGGATGAGATGCTGTTCATTTCTTCTATTCCGATTTGGTATGATGGACCACGCCCTCCTGAAGGGTTGCAGTGAACATCTTCAGAAAATTTGCTTCGCTCAACTGCCAACTGAGATGAAACTAGCACACAGGTTATACCATGAAAGACCTAATTAACGACGCCCCCATTCAGCAGGAAGCAGTTTGGAGAGAAATAACTGCGCCCATATTCCCAAAAAATGTTTATAATTGTTCTTTTACATTTTAAGGGGGATATGATATAGATATGAATAATTTGCATTAATATAGATTTTGCTTTATTGATAGAGATTTAAGGTCAATTTTGTTATATGTATAAGTGTTTCTGATTTTGATTAAGGTATTGTGATTGTGTAGTTCATTTAAATATGTACTGTATAATTAAGAAATATAGGTTGTTAATGGTTAATCATCGATAATAGTAAAGCTTGTAGTCATGTTAGTTAGATTTTCTAGATATATAGAGATATATTTTAGATAGACATTCTTCATGTCTTTCAAAGATTACAGAATAGGACATTTAATGTTTTAATAACTTAGGATTTTCATGACAATGAGACACTCTGCTCCTGGCAGCACCAATCTACTTCAAGAGGAAGATGGGCATCGAAGAGGATCCTTATGGAGTTTGATAGCCATTTGGGCAAGAAACTGCTCTTGCCTGGACTATTGCATAAACTGGACACAGAGAACCCACAGAGAGAGGACTACTGAACTTGCCTAAGGTGAGATGATCTTTCGGGGTTCCTGATTCATGAAAGAGTCTGCGAGACATTCTGCAGGACACAACAGATAGTGACTGAACTGACTTTGAATTTTCCTGCTTTATGGAAATGTCTGCTGGATACCATGGGCCTGAAGGCTGAAGATGGATGTCCCAACGGTACAGAGGAACCTTGGGTGACTGTCCAGGCAGCAAGATGTCTCTGTCATTTCTAGAGTTTTAAAAGTTGCTTTTTTTCTTGTTTGCTTATGTAGTATTGTATCTTTCTGGAGTCTTTGATGGAGTTAAGAATAGTTAGTTATAGTTTTCCTTAGTTATGATAAAGATTATTGTAACTTTTACTTGATAACTGTTTTGTTATATGTAATTTTGCTATGTTAAAGTTAAAGCTTTTTTTTTTTTGTTTAAACCGAAAAAGGGGAAATGATGGAGGAAGGTCATTGGCTAATAAAGGAACTGCCTTGGCCCATTTTATTGGTTAGAGGATAGGTGGGAGGAGTAAACAGAACAGAACTCTGGGAGGAAGAGGAAGTGAGCTCAGTCTCAACAGCTCTTCTCTCGGGAGCAGACGCCTGAGAGAGACGCCATGCCCCGCTCCCGGGATGAAGCTCCGACCCAGGATGGACATAGGCTAGAATCTTCCTGGTAAGCGCACCTTGGGGTGCCATACACAGATGATTAGAAATGGGCTAAATTAATATGTGAGAATTAGCCTAGAAGAGAATGGGCCAAGCAGTGTTTAAATGAATACAGTTTGTGTGTTGTTATTTCGGGCATAAGCTAGCCGTGCTTGTTATTTCGGACATAAGCTAGCCGTGCGGGCGGCTGGGGTGCTGGGGACGTAGCCCCGCTGCCCTTATTACTACAGGTCGCTGCTAGGATCTGGGAGTCTCTGTCTGATATACGCTTTTAAACAACATTTTCAATGCCATGTTCTTCAGATCTCTGAAGTGTTTGAGGGCTGCCCAGGTATATCTGCATAGACAACGTTGTTCCTAGTTACTTGTTTTAAGTTTAACTTTTGAAAATATATACAGAGGACTAAGTAAGGTTTATCCCTGTAAGTAATTATAACAGTAGTACTTAGCACGGCTAAAATTAATGAACTTCATCATTTAGAAAGATAGCCATTAACTTGTATTTCTTAAATTTTACAATAGGTTAGCACCTTTTATAAGACTATGACTTTATATTACATTTCTGCCAGGGTTAGCTTTAAAAATAATGATTTTGAATTGAAGCTCCTTTTTTAGTAAGACATAGAACATTTATATGACTCAGTTTATCCAATTAGCTTAAGCTTAGCAAAGTTAGCAAAGATGAGGAGGCTAGACATACATTTTTAAGCCTGAATAGACCTTGAGTAAGGAAAGACATTGTCTAAGCTACTAATTCTCAACTTTTTTTAATGCTTTGATCTTTTAATATAGTTCCCCATGTTGTCGTGAATCATTTTTTTCCCCCAAGACTGGGTTTCTCTGTAGCTTTGGAGCCTATCCTGGAACTAGCTCTTGTAGAACAGGCTGGCCTTGAACTCACAGAGATCTGCCTGCCTCTGCCTCCCTAGTGCTGGGATTAAAGGCGTGTGACCGCCCAGCCTGTCATTGCCACGAATCTTAATGCAAATATTTGACGTGCAGGTGGTCCTAGGCTACCCTGGTAAGATGTTTTCTTAGTCCCCAAAGCATCAAGATTCAATTGACTAAGAAACTGTTCCAAGCCCTTTGCCAGACTGCTTAGGTCATTGTTTTGCTGCATTACAAGAAATGAACATCCAGTTTCTGGTTAGCATTTGGTGCTATGGCTGTGACCTTAATTTTTAGCCTTTTATTTGAAGTCCATATATTAACAATATAAAACATTTTATAATCACAAATGTCTAATAACCTTATAAATTTAAATATTTAAAAACTTTTAAAAAAAGAAAATAAACTATCTTTTTTCATGATACACACCAATCCAAGTTCCCACTCCCTCCCACCCTACCCCCATCCACTTCTCAGAGAGGGTAAGGCACTTTGCTTTGGGGAAGGTCCAAGGCCCTCCCTACTATATCCATGATGAACAAAGTATCCAACCAAAGAGAATAGGTTCCCAAAAAGCCAGTACAAGCAGTAGGGATAAATCCTGGTGCCCCTGCCAATGGCCCCTCAGTCTTCCCCAGCCATGCAACTGTTAACCACATTCAGAGGGACTAAGAAAGCTTCTTCCTTCTCAGTCCAGCTGGTGTTGGTGAGCTCCCATTAGCTCAGGTAAGCTGTTTCAGTTGGTGTACCCATCATGGTCTTGAACTCTTTGCTCATGTTCTCATTCCTCCCACTCTTCAACTGGAAGTGCTCTGATGCGGGTTTCTGCCTCTGTTTCCATCCACCATGATCAAGTTGGCTTTATCCCCAGAGATGCAGGGATGGTTCAACATATGAAAATTTATCAATGTAATCCATCATATAAATAAACTGAAAGAAAAAAACCATATGATCATTTCATTAGATGCTGAAAAAGCATTTGACAAAATTGAACACCCCTTTATATTAAAGATCTTGGAGAGATCAGGGATACAAGGAACATATCTAAACATAACAAAAGCAATATACAATAAGCTGACAGCCAACATCAAATTAAATGGAGAGAAACTCAAAGCAATTCCACTAAAATCAGGAACAAGACAAGGCTGTCCACTCTCTCCATATCTCTTCAACATAGTTCTTGAAGTTGTGGCTAGAGCAATAAGACAACAAAAGGAGATCAAGGGGGTTCAAATTGGAAAGGAAGAAGTTAAACTTTTATTATTTGCAGATAATATGTTAGTATATGCAAGTGACCTCAAAAACTCTACCAGGGAACTCCTACAGCTGATAAACACCTTTAGTAATGTGGCAGGATACAAAATCAACTCAAAAAAATCAGTAGCCCTCCTATATACAAATGATAAAGAAGCTGAGAAAGAAATCAGAGAAACATTACCTTTCACAACAGCCATAAAAACTATTTTTAAAAGAAATTTCAAATTTCTTATATGTCTTCCTGCAATATAAAAATAAAGTACCTCTTTGCCCCACCTTCGACGGCATATACATAGCCTGTCTTTTGGCTCTCAGCCTGCTCCATTTCACCGTACCTGCTCTTCTGGTGACTATCACCTGGCACTGGCATTTCTAAACTGTTAAGGTCCATCCTGTAACCAGACTCTCTTTGGGACTCTAGTCCTGCCATTCAATTGCAAGCCTCAGCTGTTCCCTATGGTTCCTTTATGTCTTTAAAACCACTATCACCTGGGTGACTGTTAAATTACAAAGTTGAGCTGGCAGAACAAAGTATACTTTTGAGCATAAAAGCATGGAAGTGCAGCTTTAATATCTTAAATATTATTTTTTATAAACCTTGTTTTTAGGACAGGACATGAATACTATATAAAGATCTATCCCAATCCAAATTAACTTGGAGATTTGTTGTTATCTCCTAGTCAGGCCCGTTTTACATGGTCATCTCTAATCAAGATGGTGGTGAAATCTGTGACATCCGTCTTTTTTTAACTCCAGCAAAATGACAACCAGTCATGTGACTGACTACAAAATGGTGGCAATTCAAACTGGAATCATGTCAGATAGTTCCTTTAAAATTCCCCATGCATAGATATTAAATTATCAATTTTCAAGTGTTACTAGTTTTTGATAATTCTGGGTGCAAGAACAGATCACAGGATACACAATGAAACTCAATGAGTTTTATTAACAGAGAGGGGGAGAGGGTAGTGCACAGGCCTGTCTGAAAACAGCGCCATGAGAGGGTAGACAGGGCAGGAATACCTGCTTTTAAAGGCCGGCTAGCGCATGCGCACAGGGTGCTACGGCGAGCATAGATTATGTGACCAAGCTGTGCGCTGTGCGAGCCCTGGGGTGGTCAGGCAGTTTGCCTGAACACTGATGACCTGGAAGTGCTAATGCCTGGAGTGGCTGAGAATTTTGGCTGAATGCTGAGCTGGAGGGAGCTCTGGATGCGATGGACAACAGATTGTGATCTGTTCTTGCACCCAGAATTATCAAAAAACTAGTAACACTTGAAAATTGATAATTTAATATCTATGCATGGGTAATTTTAAAGGAATTATCTGACATGATTCCAATTTGAATTAAACATTTTAAACTAGCTTTATTTTAATTTTAACAGATTTTAAACCATATCCAACAAAATAAACATGAATTTTAAAGTACAGAATGTTTACATAAATCAAGTTCAAAAATTTTTTGGCTGTTCCGCTTTGTTTTCTTCCCCTTGTCACTGTGTCAGAGGCTCAGACGGACAGAGTGACTTAGAGGAAATTAGATATGCCTGGCTCTACTGAAAGAGTCCCATAATCCTACTCTAGAAACAGCTTTCCAATAAAGAACAGCATAGAACAGTTTTAACGTTACCTATATCAAAACATCTGAATTCCTGCTAGCCCGAATCCAGTGACCAGAGCTCACAGATAAAATGAGTCCTGAATCCAGTGACCAGAACTCGCAGATAAATTCTGAATCCCGAATCCAGTGACCAGAGCTCAGAGATAAATTCTGAGTTGTGCCCATAACTGTGGCCACAGCAGCAGTGGGTGGCAGAGATAGCAAAAATATCCAAACCGTTTCTGTTTCAGTTCCATGCTTGCAACAAAATTCATGAACACAGCAGAAAACATAGACAAAACGTTCTAACAAAACAAATATATGCACAACTTTCTCGAGAAATAGACAAATTTTTAAATAAGACAAACAAAACTTTCTAGCCAGAATTTACCTAATAAGGTCAAATAACTATAAATCGCATCAGCACATAAAAACCTGTACTAGCATGAAGCGCTCGACTCCTTTAAAGGCTATTTATAACCAATGCTATCTGAATGACCAAAGCATCCCTGGTGGAGCTGTTCTGCTGCAGCCCTGGCTATAGTGTCTCAACAGGGCTGCCGTTACTTAGCAACACTGGTGCCAAACTGCAGCCAGGTTTGGACAGAAGTTGAGGGGGGCAACCTCCAGGGCAAGGAACAGGAACCCCACCCACCAGCATGGAAAGAGGGCTGTGTGCAGTGTGGGGGTAAAAGATGGTTAACATTTCCAGCTGTAGCAGCAATTAACCCCAGATTCTCAGTTTAACGTTTGAAATCCTATTGGGCACACCCGTCCCTTGCAAGCTGTGACTACACTGTCACAACAAGGCTGCATAGGCCACCCACCGCACCCATACAAGCATGCTGCCCCACAGCTCAGTGCTTGTATGGCAGTTGCATTACCCCTGCTCTACCGACAGAGACTGTCTCTTTAATGAAATGTTGAAGGTGGGTAGAGGTTGTTTTTCTCATCCCTTTCAGGAAAACATATCACTTTTTTTTTGTCTCCTATGCTTCTGGCTATATCTCTAAAGTCCTGTCAGTGATCCAATATTAAAGTCAAAAGAGTCAAGCTTTGAGTCTGTCCCATTGCATCAGTCTCATAAGTCAGAAAGAGGATGGACAAAAACAAGACAGTACTTCTGGCAGGACCAGTCTACTTCAAGAGGATGATGGGCATTGAAGAGGCTCCTCATGGAGTTTGCTAGCCCTGCCTGGACTGCCTGGTGCTGTGTAGTATGAACTGGACATGCAGGACTCACAGAAAAATGATTGCTGAACTTAACCAAAATAAGGTGAGACAGTCCTTCAAAATTCCTGTTTCATGTCGGGCCGTGGTGGTGCATGCCTTTAATCCCAGCACTCGGGAGGCAGAGACAGGCGGATCTCTGTGAGTTCAAGGCCAGCCTGGTCTACAAGAGCTAGTTCCAGGAAAGGCTCCAAAGCCACAGAGAAACCCTGTCTCGAAAAACCAAAATAAATAAATAAATAAATAAATTCCTGTTTCATGAAAGAGTCTGCCAGACATTCTTCAGGGCACAGAAGAAAGTGACTGACAAACTGCCAATATAGGCAGAACTGTCTTTGAAATTTCCTGCTTCATGGAAAAGTCTGCCAGATACTATGGGCCTGTAGGCTGAAGATGGATGCCCCAATGGTACATAAGAACTTTGGATGACTGTTCTGGCAGTTCTAGAGTTTTGGAAGTTGCTTACAATTGTCTTCCTGTTTACTTAGATAATATTATATCCTTCTTTGGTGGAGTTGAAGACTAGATAGTTCTAGTTCTAGTTTTCCTTAGTTATGATAAAAATAAATTAGACATGAAACTTTAGGCTCACAAAGATAAAATAGATGATAGAACAAAACTTTCCTTTTTATTTATACAGGAAAGGGAGATTATGTGGGATTCCCCTCTGTATGCTGTGAATATGTTTTATTACCATTGGTTAATACAGAAGCCACTTTGGCCAATGGCTTAGCAGAGTAAACCAGGCAGGAAATCTGAACAGAGATATATAGAGTCGGCAGAGTCAAGCAGACACTAGCCAGCTGCCAAGGAAACAAGACATGTAGAAAATGAGGTAATGCCATGGTCATGTGGAAATACATAGACTAATAGAAATGAATTAATTTAAGATGTAAGAGCTAGCTAGAAATATGCCTGAGCCATCAGTCAAGCAGTGTTGTAATTAATATCATTTCTGTGTGATTATTCAGGCCAGGGTAACGAACGGGCAGTCTCGGTTTACAAGACTGAATTGCACTTTTGCTACCGACATGACATATACCCAGAAAACCTTTTGGACTTTCTGAGCATGAGTTTTCTCATCTGTAGAATGGGCTTGATGGTGACAATTCAGCTCTTAGGGAAAGGACTGGGGAAATAGTAGCATGTGATGGTTTTGTTCATCTCGTTCATACACTAGGATCATGTACAGTAACAGATGTCGATGGTCAAAAGGGGGAACACACTGAATAGAAACACATGTCTTCTGACCTGGGTCTGGTGGTCCAATGACATCAAGATAAGCTATGATGCTCTTACCCTTTAGTAGAGCTAAAGAGATCTGTGCAGATGGAGTACATCCCTATTGCAGGACTTGGGAGAAATCGCCAAAGTGAAGCCCTAGGAATCAAAGCTTGAAGGAAATGGCGAGGTAGAAGAGCATCAATGCTGGAACCTGGGGAGTACTGTCGAAGAGAAGAAATTGTCTCTGAGTCCAGTGTTCCAGTTTGCTCACAACAACCTGCTTCGAGGTGTTGATCCTAAATAGACACTGAGGCTTTTGAGGGAGAAAAGACACTGTTAACATTCCGTGTGCTTTCTCTTCAGCCTGCAAACAGCCCCGGGCTCCAGGGTTGCTGACTTGCCGTGTGCTTTTCTTTCCCTCCCGAGGTGATGTAATCTGCACTGTCTTGCTCTTCGGTTTGGTGTAATTCAACTTCAAGAATTCACAGACAACTTTTCCTAGGTCATGTTTGCACTTTAATAAGGGTCTTTTAAGTCCTGAAACGGAAAAATCACAGAGTCCTGTCTCCTGCTGACTTGCCTGTTGTGGAGGAGGACCAACAATAAGAAGGGGTATTAGGTCTTAACTCAGCCACATTAACACTGAAGATCAGAGAATATCCACCACTAGAGGGCAGGCTAGACAAACGTTGGAATGCTTGCTCAGTATTTTTTTATTTCAGTTTATTTGTGGTTCTAGGGAATCCAGCTCAGGGCCTTATCCCCGAGAGAGAAGTGCTCTACTCCTGAGTTACATCCTGTCCCCAGATTCTTCCCCCACTTTCACAAATTCCCCTGCTTACAAAGAAAGACTTAAAGTCACTGGTATTGGGGAGATATGAAAGCTTCCATGACATTGACTTTGCTGTTACCTAAGTGTGTCTAGAATGCTAGTTCTGCTCCAGAGAAACACATAGGCACATATCCTCAAGAACTGAGTCTAGCATCGAGTACCTGCTACGTGTCTCAGAGGAATACACAGGCACACATCCTCAAGAACTGAGTCTAGCTCCGTGTCAGGCACCACACTTATTTCAGGCACTCTGTGTTCTTGGATCCTCACACCTGTCTGAGGCAGATTTTTTTTTTAAATTCACAATTTCATGTAAATTTTTGACAAAAGAGAAATTATTTGACAGATGAAGAAACAGACTTATGAAAGTTAAATGTATTAATATCTTCTTACAAAGCAAGCAGCTAATAAGCAGTAGAGTTTGAATGTTGAAAGGGTTGAAATTAATTGATGCATCATGTATAGTCTCTCAGGGGGCTTTGGGGAACCACAATCTGGCAGTAGTCGTTTGAAGTGGAGAAAATATTCCCAAGCATCTTCTTATTCCTATAAAATGTGACCAATAATAGTATTGTTTTTATGAGGTTTTTAATTTTTAATTTGTGTGTGGAGTGTGTTTTTTATGTACATATGAACTCAGGTTCCCATGGAGTCCAGGAGAGGGTGTTAGATCCCCTGGAGCTGGAGTTACAGGTGGTTGTGATCTACCTAATGTGGACACTGGGGATTAAACCTGAGTCCTCTGGAAGATCAGCCAATGCTCTTAACTGTTGAACCATTTATCCAGACCCCTACATTGTTAATTTTTGAAAAGCAAAGTGGTGACTTGAATGAGAATGACCTCCATGGGCTCATATTAAACTCTGGTCTCCTGATAGTGGAACTATCTGGGAAGGATTAGGAGGTGTGGCCTTGTAGGAGCAGATGTGGCACTGGGGGCGAGCCATTCCCAGTGTGCCCTCTCTCTGCTTCCTGCTTGTGGATTAAGATGTGAGCTCTCAGCTGATCCTGCTACCATGCCTTCACTCTGCCATCATGGACTCTAACCCTCTGCAACCATAAGCCCAATCAAATACTTTATTCTATGAGTTGCCTTGGTCATGGTGTTTGATCACAGCAATTAGAACAGTAACCAAGGCACACCCATTAGCACTACAACTCTGCTGGCCATATCAACGCCAACAAAGCTCTTCATGATGCCAAGGTACCATTGCTCATCTTTCCCCTAGCTGCAACAACCATCACTTTATCCCTTGCTCATTCTGTTCCAGCCCCACAGTTCTCCTTGCAGACAGCATGCTCACACATTGCTCCCATTCTTCCCTCAGTTTGACATTATCTTTCCAGTGGCATCTCCACACCCTGTCTGCCTGTCTACACCAATCAAGGGCTCAGCTGTGTCCTTACTGGAGCGGGTTTGGTTTACCTAATCTCTCTTCAAGAGCAGTGCACCCCATCTTCCATCACCCTTACCTGCTTTTCTTTTTCTTATAACTGTTACCCCACATGGAGGCATGCATGAACTTTCACACAGTATTTGCCATGCATCGAATTGAAACACAATATATGCTTCTTGAAATCAGAAATCTTTGCATATGCTTAGCTGTACCCTTAACTCATAACTGAATTCTTCACACACACACAAACTCAGGAAGCATCACTAGAATGGATAAATGTTCATCTTTATCCTCTGCTTCAAACATCTTCACTTAGTAGGTTTCTATGGCTGGGATTACTGATTCCAAGGCTATGAATTATAAAGGTATATTTGACACATGTGGCCAATTTAAAGTCCCACCAGCAGTACACATAATAGGCCCATTTTCTCATAACCTCACTCAAATAGTTTTTGTTAATATTGTTTATCTCTTGTAACTTGGTCCAGAAATGCTTTCTTTTTATATGCACTTGGAGGTACTTGCATCATCTTGTGTGTATTGATCTACCCTCTTTATCTGCATTGTGTGTGAGTTGACAGGTGGTCTCCCTTAGCCACTTTCCCACTGTGATTATCTCCTTTGTGGGAAAGCTCTTTGTGTGTTTAAAGCACCAGGTCTTTCCTACCTCACCCATTTGTCTTTCAATTTTGTTTTTATTGTTTGCCAAGAAGTAAACATTTTTAAGCGGTCTTATTTATTCATTTTACCCCTTTAAAAAAATTTCCAGTTAGAATACAGTCACATGAATAAGTACTTGGATGTTGAGCCTGCTCGGGCTCTCTTGCTAATGTTTATTAAGCACAATCTTTCCTTGTAGATATATGTCTTGCCAAAATTTACATTGTGAGTCCAGGTAGACTCAGGTGGTATAATGAACGCTCCTGGTCTATCAAATAAACAGTCCCATGAATCTGTAGAGCAGGAATATCACACTATAGCAGACTGCTATAGAGACAGTTACCTGGGGGAGTTCATGGAAGGGTGAGCTGACACGATTGTTAAACATCTGCAAATAAAAGAAAGAGTATCTTGTGTAGCTCCTGGAAGTCGGCATTCATATTGTTCCGCTCCAAGATGGGGCCTGGAGGTGAATGCAGCTGGAAAGTAGGAGGACTTATATAGATGGGTCCTCAGCTCACAGAACACGGTCTCTACCACCTCTGTTCTGAAGGGTCCAGGAATAAGAATACAAAAATGTAGATTCCAGAAATAAGAATGTAGAAATAAAGAATATAAAGTTGTAAGCCAAGGAGAATGAGAGCAGGCTGTCAGCAACTTTCTCAGCAGCTTAAGGATTAACTATTAACAGTGGGTTACTCTGCTTTACAACCCATTGCTCTGTTTACAAGACTGAAGCATCCCTCTGCAAACTGAGGGTCAGCTCTGCAAACTGAGAGCCCTACAATAACCCCCCTGGCCACTCAGCAATTGATGTGAGCTGAGGTGACTTTTGACTTTTTGGTTTTATATTGTCCATAAACACCACCATCAAGTACTGGAGAGAAACAATGGGCTAAATACAAGCACTAGTTTAACTGCAAAAACCCTGTTAATGGAAATTGCAAAGAAGGGCAATTTGTGTCTTTCACCTCAAGATTATAAAAATTCCTTTGTTATTGCCTATAAAAAGGGGGGGATCAAAAGCTGTCCTTTGCCACAGCCTTACAAGACTATCTCTGGTTGTGGTCTCAGCCAGCTGATAAGCTTTTTGTGCCCCATGGAGGTTTAATTATTTTTATTTATTTTTAATTTTTTTTCCTGGAATAAAGTTTGCTTCTGGTTTACTAGACTTCAGTGGTCTGTCCCCATCTTTGCGCTACACCCTTTCCCCACCCCCCTTCACCCCCTCCCGTGGACCCAACATGCACCTCGCTCCCCGTCAGAGTTCTGCTCACAGAACAGTGTATCTGCCTCAGCTGTACCTCCCCTCCCCTCACAGTACTGACTGATGGAGGTGCCTCGCAGAATGGCTCTGCACATGTGCAGCTGGGGTTTGTTCCCTTGTCCTCCACCTGTGTGCTCATAAGCACTGGCGGTGTCTGCGCGGCACAAACAATGCTTCTGGATGGTAAGAGTTAGGGTCACCTGCTATGGCAGAGGTGGTTAAAGTATGCTGAGATATCTCTTTTCTCCCTGGTCCCCAACAGTGCTGGTGTAGGGCCTGAGCGGCCTCAACTTCAAGGTTTAACAGCTTGAAGTCCAATGTATGCTCTAGAAGATTGCTGTCTTCTCAGAACACGTAGGGATGCTGAATGCCAGAATCTGCATTCTATCTATCTATCTATCTATCTATCTATCTATCTATCTATCTATCTACCTATCTTTTGTACAAAATACACAGGTAACTGGCCACATGCCAGAAGCTGTGCCCAAGGCAATCAACTCTGATCTTAACTGTGTCTGTCCTTTATGGTGCTTTGATGAGTGAGTGTTGCTACTCCAGACTGAATACACTTGGAAAGCTTTGATGGCTGTGATTTAGAGCTAGGGTCCTGTTGGGCCAAAATTATCTCAGGGCCTGTACCTCGAGGTTTGTAGGACAGAAAAAAGCCTGGCTCAAGTTTGAAGGATAGTCTCAAAGCTACCAAGTGGGAATGAGACAGCAAAATCTAGGTAGATGCCCCTCCAACCAGAGGGAGGGCTTGGCTGTCTCTCATTGGCTGGAGGTACCCCCACATCACACGATGTCACTTAACCTATATAAGCTGATACTCACAGAAATAAACTGAGTTCCTGCTTTGACTTGACTCCCTATTGCGTCTGATTGTCCTGCGTTGAGGATGGAGAATGCACTCACCTTTCCCTGGGGAGTAAGGCTAAGGAGGCCTGGCAGGGTCCAACAGTGTGTTTGCCTGCATTGCTTTGGTTGGTTTTTAGATTTTTCTTATTATTTTATTTTATGTATGTGAGTGTTTTGCTTGCATTTACATCTGTGTACCACACATGCATATCTGGTGCCCACAGAGACCGAAAAAGAGTATCTGATTCCCTGGAACTGGAGTTATGGATGACTGTGAGCTACCATGTGCTTCTGGGAATCCAACCTGGGTCTATGGAAGAACAGTCAGTGTTTTTGACTGCTGAGCCATCTTTCTAACCCACTGTTTTTGTTTTGAAGCAGGTTTTAACCATAGCTCTGACTGGCCTGAAACTGGCTATGTTTCAAGACCAGGATGGCCTTGAACTCATAGCAATCTACCTGCCTCCTGAGTTCTGGGATTAAATAGTGCACCACCTCAACTGGCATGACATGGATTTTTTTAAAAAAAATATTATGTATTTTATGTATCATTGCTCTATTGGCATCAGACTCCATTATAGATGGTTGTGAACTGTTATTATACGGTTGCTGGGACTTGAACTCAGGACCCCTGGAAGAGCAGCTAGTGCTCTTAATCACTGAGCCATCTCTTCAGCCCATGACACTGCTTTTAATGAGCCAGGTTTACAAAAAAGAATGGACACTGCTTAGCTCTTTGTTTTGTTGCCTTTGTACCCGTCTCTCTCTTTCACGTGTAATGGAAGGCATGTTCCTTTTCTTTTCTTTTCTTTTTTTTCAAATAGGACAGAGAGATTCCCATTTTTATTAAAAATATTTTCATTTTTGTTCTGCCAGCCTAAGATTATTATCAGTTAGTAAACCCAACAGAAATACTTTTAAAAAGCTACAAATCACATTCTTCTCCCAGCAATGAACAAATCCATTCTTCAAAAGAAAATGAACATTAAAACAGGAGGGTATGGGAATGCTTTGGCTCCCCCCTACAAACACAACACCACACAGAATGCTAGCCCAAGCACCATGGACACCACAAGACCAGCAAGACACATACCAGAATAGAACAGCCCTCACAGGAAACTGCAGATAAGAATTCCCCAGTGAACATGGTTTAATTAGATTTCTTCTTTTACTCACAGAAGGTCCTATGCTATTTTATTCAGCAGATTTAATTTTTGCAAACATTAAAAAAAGCAAACTAGGAGAGGACTATCTATGGCATTGTTTAAAATGGCCACTAATAAATAGCTGCAGATAGTTACTAGGCAGTTTCATGTCTGAAGGTGTGTTCCCCCACTCAAGCAGAGGGGTCAGTGGCAAAAACCTGCTTTTCATCTTGCATATCCTTAAAGCAGGACAGGACAAGATGGCCACACCCTAACCACTGAGATCACAAGTGGCAGCTAAAGTGTACCAGAACTCTGTATTCTGTTTGGGACTTCTGTTCTACTCCCTCAACAAAATGTTTTCTCAATAAGGCTTTCATTTCTTTTCCCAGCTTGACATAATGATTCAAGTTGCTTTTACTATTCAGACATATCTTCCACCACTTTTACTTTCTTCTTCTTTTTCTTTTTGCTGGTATCACTGTCCCCATGTCCAGCTTCGCCCCCACTTTCTAACACAGTTTTAGGCTTCTTATCCTTCTTTTCTTCTTTTCCTTCTTCATTAACTGGGAAACTACTGGAGAGTTCTCATCACTTTCACTCTCCCGCTTCCTTTTTATGGCTTTTACTGCATCAGCAGTTAATTGAGTTTGTATTGCTTCAGCAACCAGTGTTTTCCTGCCAGAATCACTGTAATCAATGTAGCCCTGTTTCTAGGTGGCAGGGGTGTTATCTGTGGGTTTGCCAT
Organism: Microtus oregoni; assembly: GCF_018167655.1. Taxonomy (NCBI): domain Eukaryota; kingdom Metazoa; phylum Chordata; class Mammalia; order Rodentia; family Cricetidae; genus Microtus; species Microtus oregoni. The sequence goes on from NW_024543067.1 coordinate 32,735,847, forward strand.
GCTTGTCCAGAAGGCCCTGCTTGATCATCATCTTCTTCTGACTTGCCTTTGGACCCAAACCCCACTTCTGAGGATAAGTGTCTCTCTCCATGATCACCCTCTTTATCTTGGCTACTATACCATGATCACAGGTAGAAATCACGGCTGTAGTCATCAATGCAATAGCCATGCAGATCGCTTCCCCCTTGGTGGTAATGACCACAATCTCCTGGTTGACCTCAATGCCATCCTCATATCGGAGAACACCAGGAAGCATGATCTTGGCCCCATAGCATATTGCATCCACTGCACTATCTTTCATAACCAGACGTTTATGAGATGTCAGCAGCTTTTCCAAAGGGTAAACAACACGCCTCAAGTAAGTCTCATCCTTATGGTTATCATACAGCCACTGAGCATCGAGTACATCATGCATCGTCACCATGTGGTCCTTTTCACTCATGACTCCAGAACGCACCCTCCGAAGTTCCTGCATCTGAACACCAACCCCCAGTAACAAGCCAAGGTGTATGCATAGTGTCCGAATGTACGTGCCGGCTTCACAGCTCACCCAAAAGATTCCTAATCTTCTTTCAGGATCATATTCTATCATTTTGCTCTCGTAGATCGTCCTCACTCGAAGCTGCCTCTTTACTGCAGCAATAAGTGGGGGTCGCTGAAACAGGGCACCTGTCAGAGTTTCTAGGGCCCTAGAAAGCTGAGTGCCGCCTTCAATAGCACTGTGCAGGCGGACAATTCCCACGTCCTCTTTACCTGCGCTCTGCTGTGATTTCACCAAACGAGTGGCTCGTTCAATGCACACAATTAAACAACCGCTCACTTTGGGATCTAGTGTGCCACTGTGACCTGTCTTCTCTACCCGAAGTATTCGTCGGATCCAGGCTACCACCTCATGGGAAGAGGGGTTAGAAGGCTTGTCAAGATTAATGAAACCTGTCCTGATATAGTCCCCAGTCTCCCTCTTCAAAGGATTTGAACCACAAGTGATGTGGGAGTGATTTCTTATTAATAAAGAAACTGCCTAGACCCATTTGATAGGCCAACCCTTAGGTAGGCGGAGTAAACAGAACGGAATGCTGGGAGAAAGAAGCTGAGTGAGGGAGTTGCCATGATTCTCCCACTCCAGACAGACGCAGGTTAAGATCATTCCTGGTAAGCCAGCTCGTGGGCTACACAGATTAATAGAAATGGCTTAGATCAATATGTAAAAGCTAGCCAATAAGAAACTGAAACTAATGGGTCAGGCAGTGTTTAAAAGAATACAGTTTCCGTGTAATTATTTCGGGTAAAGCTAGCTGGGTGGCGGGACACAGCCCGCCGCTCTGTATTTCAACACACAAGGAATCGGTGTATAGTGTGTTGTCCTTACATTTAGCTTATCAAAATTCTTTAGTAACAAGGGTCACTGAGAAGTGTCCAATTGGGCTACTCTGGATTCTGGTTTGATAAGAAATTCTTCAGCATGTTGTATTTCAGCTACATCATCTTCTTGTAATGGCTTCCGGTCTTTTTTCTTTTTATGCTTCTTTGGCAAAGTAATTACTTATGTATCCACCAACTTGCATTGCACCGCGTGCATCGGCATGTTCCTTTTCTGCTGAGACCTAGGATCCTAAAGCACCAGGACAATTTACGAGCTAACATGTTTGTGAGGAAACAGACTGGACACTTTCCCATGTTATAAATGGGGCATCTGAGGCACAGAGTGCAAATATCATGTCTGAGACCCCACAGCTGGCAAACAATGGAGTTGGAGATGCTTGATGTTGGCGCCTTGCAACCTCCTTTTCCGTTGTGTGGTAAGGATCAGAGGGGTGTAGGAGACGCCGTGCAATTGCTAGAGGGTTCAGAGCAGTCTGAGGTCTAGGAACAAAATTTTCCTTCTTTTTTGATATGGTGACTCTGGCAGGAACCTTGTAGACAGGCACCATGGTGAATAAGAGGTTTCAGTAGGGAGACCCTGGGGAGCCTCTCACTGGTTGCCAGACAATATTCATGTGACATGCTAATTACTGCAGGGCCTCTGGGTGCCCATCCTGGCACACAGTTTACGAACATAGATTCCTGGGCTCTTTCTGGGGTAGTGCTCAGTGTTTTCTAAGTAAGAGCCTAAGAATCTGAATTTTTAAAAAGACAAGCTAAAAATAAACAGTGCCCATGTTCTATCCATCTCCCCCAGATGAGTAATGAAAGAGATAACCATCGCCAGGGTCTTGTGACGGACCCAGTAATTACCTAAAGTGCAGATGAGGACCGTAGCATTGGCTTTACCAGAGACTTACTAGGAAAAGTTCATCTGAGGCCCAGATTCACATCCACTGACTCCAAATTTGCATTTTAACAAGATCCCTGGGATTGGTATGCCAGAGAGAGAATCATGCTGTCTATGCCTAATCCCTGGCTTCATTTTATCTTCAATGTATGAAAGTAGTTTTTCAGATGTGTGGGTGGGATGCTAAGGTCTGGGGAGGTTAGACACTGGCCCGAGGTCAGGAAGAATACAAACTAGACTTCAAGTCTAGACCCATGTCTCTAATCAACACCCCAGAGATTCTCACAGTTTAGTATGTGGAAGTTTAACCTGGGGGGCTTCTCTCTGAAATTCTGACCCATCCCCTCTGCGGAAGTGGCTAAAATCAGCCTTTTTTTTTTTTAACCTACTTATCTGGGGACTCTGAGGCAGGTTTCTACAGTACAGCTTTGCCACTGCAAAACCCCACGTTATACTCACAGAACACACCCATGGGAGAAGAACTATTCTGTATCTCTGTAGAACTTCAGCATGAAGTCTTGGCTGATAAAGATTTTCATCAAGTGTTGGACCCTGATGCTCTTATAAATCTCTGAATCCAGTCTCAAGCTTTGGAGAAACATGGATCCCACTGTAATATAACAGAACATCCAAGCAGGGGTTTTACCGGACACTAGACAGATATGGGGTTCAAGTAAGGAAAGATCTCGTAGCTACTCAAGAACAAACCCCTCATGCTACAAAATTAAATACAAGTGGCAGCGTTGGTTACATTTTAAATTTTTTATTCTGATTTTTGTGTCTAATTTAAAACACTGGATGGCTGTAACTTTTGCTAGTTACCTGTGTACCCCTGGCAAACAATCATAGCAGCCATCAGAGCAGAAAAGTCCTGCTCACTTCTGAACCCCTGGGGCCCTGACCAGTAAAGAAGATGAACACATGGGGGTGGAGATGTGGCTCAGCATTTAAGATCACTCACTGACTGCTCTTTCAGGGGTGCAAGTCCCAGCACCCACATGGCAGCTCACAGCTATCAGCAACTCCTGTGCCAGAGGATCCAGCACCCTCACACAAATGTACATTCAGGCAGAACACCCATGCACATAAAATACAAATAATAGTTTTAAAAAAGAAATGAACATTAATGACCACACAGGGACAGATGCACAGCTCAGTAGGATGAGTTTGAAGCCTATTTTGTTTGATGTGACAATCGTCTTCTGAACAGCTCAGGGTGCTGTGTGTGCCCGGGTGATAACACACATGCACACACACACACACACACACACACACACACACACACTCCTTCTATCATCTGAGAGTTTCCACAAGCGAGCCCAGGATTGACACAGAACAGAAAGGGAGCTATGTGGAGAAAATAGAAAGAATAATTTGTGATGAATTGTTTGAGCAACCTTACTCAAAACCCATTTCTTCATTATTTTGTTTATTATTTGTATTGAATGTTTATTGTGTTCCAGGCCATTTGGTAACCAGTTAAATGGCAAATAGGAGTTTATCAGTTCGAGGTATCATAGCCTCCTGGAGCTGGGCAATCGGGGAGCACACATGCACACACTTTTAATACATTAGTTAATGAAGGAGCCTCCACTAACATGTTGTTGTCTACAAGGAGGGGATCTAGGGCTTGATGAATGTGGTAATGAGGTATAGCTCTCATCTGTGGAATGTTTCCTGGGAGTCAGACTCCTCACACTCACCAGAAGGCTCTGGGTGGTTATTCCAGACTTAGAGATGAGGCAAAGTCCTGAGAGACGAAAGACCTTCCCACGGTCACACGGGGATGCTGTCTTATGAGAGTTGTCTTTCCCAGAGTCCACACCAGCGTCCTTTTAACCTTGCCATCTCATTTCCATGGTTGAAAGAGTGAAAGGGAGAAGAAACGAAAATTCATACCTGAAGAACACCTGACAGCCAGTAACACCTCTAACCATCACGGCTGCGTTACAAGAATTCAATCTTCAGGCAAGTGTGAGTGTCTGGTAATTCTCTAGACAAGCAGGTGGCCTGATCAGGGTTGAGTGGATGATTTCATTACATAAAGTCCAAAAGAGAGGCAGATATTGAGATTCCCTCATAACCTTCTCCTGTAGTGGTTCAGTTTGTTCAAGTCAGGGGGAAGGGGACCCTATTGTGATATAGGGTGCTAGGGTCTTAGATTGTGTTAAGGTCCTTAATGTGTTAAGAGAGATGGAACAGAGGGACCAAGAACACAACAACACACATGCCCTGATATCATCAAAGAACATGTAGCCTTTTCGTGACTGGTGGGGGACCACAGTGCTTTGGGGCCGGGATCAGACCCGGCACTGTGTCTGTAGGACTGCGTGTCTGTGACCTGTTTTTCTGAATTTGCCCAGCAAACACTCTTAACCTCCAGCCTCCCTCATGTACTGTTCTCGTGATAAATTCTAGCTAATGTTCTAGTTGTTAGGTTTAGGAGGAGAGTGCAAGCATTCGCGGCCCAGATTTTCACTATCACACTGAAAGTGCAGAGACTGACGGGAGTCATTGGTCGCTGGTTTCCTGTACCGTGTTTCAGACTGGACACGCACAAAGACGGGTTCCGGGGCACGTAAGACAAGCAAGCCATAATAACAAATGAGACTCCCAACTCTCTCTCTCTCTCTGTTTATGTTAATACATAGGCTCATTTCTGAGCTCTATTTCTAAGACGGGCCCACAGCTAGGTGCATGCTGATGCACCCATCTCTTGCTGGACCATTTTCTGCCATTGAGAAGAGGGAAAGAGAGATGAGAAGCCCCTTTCTAGCTCTTGGCATCCCTTCTGCTCAGTTTTCATTGGGTAGAGGAACCTACAACTTCCCAAGAGTTCAGCAGGGCAGATTTTGATATATTTCCCATAGGACATTTGTTTCAGGATAGCACTCGAGTAACCTTTGAATGGACTAACTCAGAAGAAAGTTAAGTGGCAACTCGCCAGCACATTGCCATTCTGAGAAAGACTTCCTCTCACAGGTTTGCACGGACTGTGCTTCCTAAGCACACACTGTCTTGCTAATGAGGTGACTCCCTGGTGGTCTGGCCAGCCTGCCAGGGAGCCTCCCAAGGCTATTCCGTGTCTCCTTCACACAAACTATTTGTGTGTGTCCAGTCTGAAGCTATGTGTGCTGTCCCTCAGCACAGCACACAGCCATCACCTTTCACCAGGTACCGCGAGACAAATGTCAGCCAGTCAGGGGTCCTGAACCTTCGAAATCTCTTACCCCATCCTCTGCTATTATAAGAACCTCACCCCAACTGAACTCATGGCTCTTCAATCACTCCAGTGCATTGGACACACAGAGAGTCTTGAATAAAGGCTCTTTGCTTTTACATACAGGATTTGGTCTCCTTGTTGGTGTTTGGGGGACTCCGTGATCTGGGCATAACACTGGTGGTACCTGAAGTTTGATCAGGCAGGACAACTGTGCAGGATCCTGGAGGCAATGCTAGCCAACCTTGACTTGGATGTTTGGCTGACCCGGATGCAGTATTTTACCCTGGGCTTCGCCTGGCAGAGGAGGGCTCACAGATGTGAGGGCAGATGTCTTCCACGGTGGCTCCTCCGTTCGCCTTTCTCTAATTACATTTCTAATCTTCACACTTGTCCTTGGAGGACTTGTAGCCCCTGCTACGGAAGTGGGTTTCCAGGGTTACCAGAAATCTGTAGTTGAAATCTTTCTCTGGCTTCTGGGTAATGATCCTTGTCAGTGAAGATTCTGACTGCCGTCATCTTCATCTCCTGTGTCTATTTGTTTGCAACACTTCCCTCTCATGTCTATTTGTAGGGAATCTGTTAAGAACAGTGTTATGACTATGCTGGCCTTCCCTGTCAGTACCCTGTCCCTTTAAGAGACAAACTCCACCCACTCCCAATCTCCCTCTTCCTGCTAGGGGCTTCCTTCAGCAGCCCCCTTCTGAAGAGGCAATACTCTGTCTGTCCCCCATCTTCTTCTCTCTCCTCTCTCTCTCTCTCTCTGTATCTCTCTCTGGTATCACTCCCTTTCTCTTCCATCTCTTGTATTCTGTTGGTTATGCTTGCCTCTGTAGTTCCCATTCATTTACTCAGATTTTCCATATCCAGAATTCTCTGTTTGTGTTTTCTTTATTGCCTCTATTTTAGTCTTCAAGGCTTGAACTGTTTGCTTCACCTATTTTATCATCTTTTTCTTGGTTTTCTTGTGTTTCTTTGAGAGATTTATTGAGTCCTTCCAATATTTTTTTGTCTTTTCCTCCATTTCTTTAAGGGAATTTTTCATTTCCTCTTTAAAGGCCTCCATCATCGTCATAAAGTTATGTTTAAAATAATTTTCTTCTGCTTCTTCTGGGGTAGGATGATCAAGTCTTCCTGTTGTATGACCACTGGGTTCTGGTGTTACCATGTCATTTTTTAGGTTGTTGGATGAATTATTGCATTGGTGCCTACCCATCTCTTCCTCCAATTGGTGCTGGCAGTGTCTTTGCATCTTGGTTCAATCTTTGCAGTGACTGTCTGTGTCTTTGGGAACTGTTCTTAGTCTGCTCTGTACTGTCGCTGTCTGTGTCTCAGGGAGCCGCTGAGGTCTCTCTTGGCCCTCTCTCTTGCCTTGCTTTCTTGGTCTGTTTCACTCTATTGGTTCACTCTGTTCAGTCACAGCCTGTGCTCTAGAGTTCCTCTCTTGGTCCTCTCTGTGTAGTAGCAGGCTGTGTTTCAGAGTTCCACTGAGGTTACAGAGTGGGGGACTAGGACTATTTGGGGGCGAAGTGGGACTTGTAACTTGCAGGGTCTGATGGATGGGATTAGGGTGTTGGAACAACCTACCTGCAAGAAACGTGCCTGCTAGCTGGCTAGAGAAGCTGAGGCAGGTGTGGGTGGTGAGGTTTTATCCCGGTATGGAGGGCCTAGGGAGTGGGGTGTCCTGCCAGTTGGGTGGTCTCTCACCTCTTGGTCCTCTCTGTGTAGTATCAGGCTGTGTTTCAGAGTTCCACTGAGGTTGTGGGGTGGGGGAGTAAGAGTGTTTGGGGGGGGGAGTGAGACTTGTAGCTTGCAGGGTTTGGTGGATGGGTTGGGGGTGCTCTCAGGCCAGCATTTTTGCATGGGTTCTGGGAATCTAACTCTGGTCCTAGTATTTCTGAGGCAAGAGCTTTACCAGCTGAGCCATCTTCCAAATACTAGCATGTCTGGAATCAGGCTTGAGGTGCTGGTTTCTCCCAGACCCCCAAATGATAGGTCAAGACTGAGAACCACCGAGTAAAGACACATTGGAACATTGTGGGGCCGCAGGAGACAGTGGGCATCTGAATGCCCAGGGGAGCAGGGAGGAGAAGCATTTCTGAAGCTTCCCATTTCATCTTTCTTGATATTTAAAACGTACCACAAAGGTGAGTCTCAAGGGGGACATTCATTGTTCCCCCTTATTACCGGAGTAAGGAATGGCATTTGCGGACATAAGGCTAGCTCACATCTCAATCCCTTTTTTGGCTGACATTCAGGCTGCTTTGCAGTGCCAAGGGCTGAAGGCTTGAAAATATCCCAGCAACCTACTGCTCTGGCAGCTAAATCAAACCTGATGCCCAGAACCTGCGTGAGCAGAATAGCAAACTGCTCCACGCTTGCGCCAAGTCCAGCCAGTGGGGGAGTTTTGTAGGACAGGAGGAAGCCACTGAGGAAGGAGACACTGTGTGGCAGAAATAAGCACTAACCATTCGCCATCGGGCGCATTGGTGTTTTCCTCCATCCTTCTCCAAGTATTAGAGAATCTTGGAAAAGCTGTGCACCTTTATACAACTAGCCTGGAAGTCTCCCATCTTCAAAATGATAAAGGCTGAACTCACCCAGAGCTTTGTGGCTTTAAAAGTCTCTAACTTACATTACATTTTATCCATATGGCTGTAAGTCAAATGACATCTCCACTTACAATATGGGGCAATTTGTGGGCCGTGTCTAAGGTCATGTTGTAAGAGGCAGAGCTGGAAGATAAATCTATTTTCGGACCATTGGATTCATTCTTTAACTTACTTTAGAAACCTCTTCAAAAATACTAATACCCATGGGTTGGGCGGGAAGCTTAGCCTTGCAAACACATTGACCTGAGTTCACTCCATAGGGCCCAGAGAAGACAGTCATGATAGCGTGTGTTTTAAATCATGGCACCAGAGAGGCAGGCAGATAGATTCCCTAGGACTTCATCGCCAGCCCAGCCTAGTTGGTGTGTAACAAACATTTTCCTGTGGAGATGCAACACACACCTCTTCACCCCAGATAGGGAGCCCGCAACAGACCAGAGTACAGGGTCCAGCTGGATGTTTATTGGGATTACTTACAGGAATATGGGTGAGGGGTTGCTTACAGGAACAGAATAACTCCAATGCAGCTGCATCACCAAAGTCCACCCCAGCGTGAGTGACAGCTCACAGAGCTGGGAACCTGGAGCACACTGCAGTCTGCAGGCAGCTGCTCAGGTTGGAGAGCATCCTTTCCAGGTGCCCAGGTGATCTAAACCTCTGCCAGGTATTTTTTTTTCTTTTTTAGTTTTGCTTGTGTGAGAGTCTTCTTTGCAGTTCAACTTCCTTCTGTTAACTTTTTATTGCTTACTCTGGCAGGGAGAGGCCTAGTGAATCTGATCTGTTTGTGAAACTACTTTGAGTTGTTAAGGAACTTCCTACAAGATGGAATATTTGGGGGGGGGGGAGGTTGATTTGATTTTTTTGGAGACGGGGTCACTCTGGGTAGTCCTGGTTGTCCTGCAATTTGCTCTGTAGACCAGACTGGCCTCAAACTCACAGAAATTCAACTTCCTTTGCCTACTGAGTGCTGGAATCAAAGGCGTGCATCTACGCTTCTACACTGCCCTAGCAGTATGGACTGTTTTAGTCTCAGAGGAAACTATTACTTGGTGAACTCCAAATTCAGCGGGAGACTCTGTTCCTAAACAAGGTGGATATCTCTGAATTGTTCCCTGGTCTCCACATCCATGTGCGTGCATACCGGTGTGCTCATGTGTGTGCACATATGCGCACGCACACACACATAATCCCCTTACCCCGACCATCTCTGGAGTGAGGTTAAAAGTTGTTAAGGTGTGAGGGTGCCTTGGAGTCGAGAGGAGTTGTTCTGGGTGGTTCAAAGGACTGTCAAAGGAAGTTTGCTTCCTTTAAAAAGAGAAGTGGCTGTTGCTTAGAAAGAGCCGAGCATGGTACCTGGTTCTTCTGATGTGTAATTTCTGCCTTAGATTCCTCACAGACTAGGAAGACGTGAAGGGACACAAGCCCGCTTGAGCACGTGCCTCTAGCAGGCCTGGCCCTTCTGCCTATCCTCTGCCTTGCTAAAAACCAGTAGATTACATTCCTAAAGGTAGTCACTAAGGTCTGTTCCCTTATTTGGCCACTTCCTCCTCCTTAGGCTGACTGCCAAAGTCCAGCAATCAAAATCCCTGTCTGGTTCACCTTATTAACATGCCCGATTAAAATTAAACACCTCATCCTCACACAGTATGACATCTTTACCTTTATAAACCACCGTTTGCCTGTGTGCACATCTGTCTCCCCTCTATCCGGAGGCAGTCCCTTGTCCATCTGGAAAAAATAGCCCTTCCTCCTTTCCCTTGTCCTCTTCCCCTTCTCCCTCATCCCCTATCTCCTTTACCACCGCATCCTAGCCCCTCTAACACAGACCTCCCTTTTCTCTTCTTCCCTTTCTATCCTTAATAAAGGATCTCTCTGGAAACAGGTGTTTGGGTAGGGTTTATGCCTAATCCAGGGTCTGGGAGTAAGCCCAGTCCAGCATGGGGGCCACCTTCAGTAAGGAACCAATGTTACCGAGCCCCTTCTTTGGACAGATGCCTGCTGGCCAAACATGTGGTGTTAAGATTGGAATTGCCATCTCTTTTTATAAAAAAGATACTAGAATATGACAAAAACAACTTCTTCCTTCAAAATTGTGCCACCTCTGCCAATGCCAGACTCCTGAGTGTTCTGTGATGCCAGCAGCGGCTGGGGAGTCTGATTGCCTAGGCTGGAGTAAGTCCCAGACACCAGCAGGGTTCAGACCCTTTCCAAGTGACTCCAACATGTAATCAAGGCTGACATCACAGCCATGCAATGCTCCTGCAAGAAGAGACTTTGGACTCATTTGTTGTATATGAAGGCACCGAGTCCTTCCATATGCTCAAATATAAACACAGACGCATGATTCCATACCCCACTCCCCACCTCTGCACCTCATTTTCGTTCTTTGAGAACACACCTTTTCTTTCTTGTGATACTAGGAACTGAACTCAGGGGCCCATGCTTGCTAGGCAAATGCTCTTACCACTGAGCCACATGCCCAGCTCAAGAACACTCTTTAGAATATTAAATCCAATCCCTCACATCCGTGCGTCAAGCTTGTCTAGTGAGCAGAGAAAGGAGGAGGTCCACCTGCAGGTCTGGAGATCCAGAATGTGTTTACAGGACAGAGATGCTTCAGAGGATGTGGGGAAAGTGCAGTGATAGTGGAGGCACAAGGACAATCTTGGACATAGTTACAGCTTTGTCTGGAGTCAATCTGCCCTGGGAAGTCATCAAGACTCCGACCAAATGAAGGCCTTGACATCAATAGGTCTACAAAGTGTCTTGTCAGTTTTTTGTGTCTAGGACAATATTCAGGACACTGAGTTGGCATCAGGGAAAAGTGGAACAGATCTCCTTTTAGGCTGGGTGCTGGCTCTGCTAATCTGCAGCTGGTCCTGTGAGCACAGTCTGAAGGGCTAAGAAGGTGAGGAGTACATGCCTTCTATCTCAAGCAGGTATTTGCATACCCAGTCACGTATCTGGGTTGTCACTTTGGTTTGCATGCGGAATGCCACTCAGAGGTTCAAGTGTCTGGATGCCGTGTCACCAGCTGTTGCTCCACTTTGGAAGATGGAGGTTACCAGAGGAAGTAAGTCATGGGGATGATGTCCTTGAGGATTTTTATCCCAGTCCCATTTCCCGTCTGGTCTCTACTTCCTGTCAAGTAGTATGAGGACACAAGGAGTCTCAGCTTCTCCCCCCACCATGCCTTCCCCCTACCACATTATGAGTTGTTTCTCCTCAAACTATGGCCAAAATAAGCCCCTTCCTACCTAAGTGCTTCCCATCAAAGGAAAAAGAACCAAATGCAGTTATTACTCAAGATTCCAATGTAGGCATCAGAATTACTGCTGGATGGAAGATGCAATTTCTTGTCCGTGTTAGAAGAAAATAACCTCATTTTTAGAAAAATATTTTAAATTTGTCCAAATGAAAATTTGTAGTCAATTACATCCAATTGGTTGCTCTCAGCCTCAGCTGGATCTGAGATTCTGTCTCCTAAACAACAAACTAATAATGTTGAAGCAGCATGGACCGGTGACATCAGCTTTGAAAAAGGGAGCTTTGCCATTCGGTTTGATGGGACCTAAATTAAGGGGTTTGGGGTAAAGATTATGTGTTATCTAAATGGAAGGTGAATCATTACTTTCAAAATTTTTTAAATTTTAAAAATTACTTTAAAAAATTTTCAGTTTCCCAAGCCAACATTTTGGAAAGGTCCCCCTAACCTTTGTTAATGATAACTGAGTTCAAATGGTATTAATTGAGGGCATACTTAATTGGGAGAGCCAGCATGGAGTTGCACACAGCTGTTGATTCTTACCAAACATAAACGAAGCTGTTGCTGCACGCCACATTCTGCCTTTTTCCATGAGGATTAATGAGATGTTGTTGGTGTCCTCAAGAGCAAGAGAGACCCCAGGAGCACCTGAAAGCAGGAGACTTCTTTCCACACCTGGTGCTCAGGGCAGAAGTAAGATGGAGAGTGTGCCTGGCTTGGACGGCCCCCCTGTTAGCTCTCCACTGCTCCTTCCTCAGCAAACTCAAGCCGCACAAGGAATCAGATCTTAATGAGGACATGGACTGGCGCTACTGTGCTGCCTAGAAGGCTTGGCTGCACTCCTTTTCTGGAGCCCTTGGCAGTGAAGATACTGACTTCCTGTGTGGCTAGTGACTTGATAAGTAGGAAGAGGACTGGACCCATGCTGATATGCTGACCTCTAGGATGGTCTTTTCTAGATGTATTTCTGGATCCCAGGCCTCACAAGGACAGATTGGGATGTGGTGATATCTTGTTTGTGCTCAAACAAATAAAGCTTGTGTGGAGATCAGAGGGCAGAGCTAAGCCACTAGTTAACCATAGAGGCCAGGCAGTGGTGGCACACACCTTGAATCCTAGCACCCGGGGAGAGGAAACAGGAAATGGTGTAGCTGGGAGGGGAGTGTTATGCCCAGATCACAAAGTCCCCCCAAAACCAAATAGGAGAATGAGTCTGTGTGTAAAAGCAAAGAGCCTTTACTCTTATTCAAGTTCAAACTCAGACCCTCTGCCTGTTCAATACATTAGCACAATCAGAGAGTCCTGAGCTCAGTTGGGGTGGGGTTTTTTTATAACAGCAGAGGTTGGGATGAGGGATTTCTAAGGTTTACAACCTCTGATTGGCTGACATTTGTCTAGGGGTGTCCTGGAAAAAAGCAATGGGTGTGTGTTGGTGGGTGATCCTATCTACAGTGGTTAGAACATTAGGAATTTCCTTTGGATGGTCTGTTCCTTGGTGGTACATGGGTGGTCTCAGTTTGTGGTCTTTCTTGGAATCAGATATTGCCTTGGGGTAAATTACTGATACTTGGGCCTCTATTGAGCTTGTCCTGGCTGGGTCCTATGAGGGATAAGGCAGGGTGAGACTAGAGTTTGGCCCCCTTTCGGTTAAGAAGTTGGCAAGGTAAGAGGTGGCTAGGGTTTGCTCCTTTGTCTATTTGATCTTTTAGCATTTATCCTGATATCTGACTCTGGGTTTTTATTATTAAGGCCAATTAGAATTCATGTTCCATTGGGATAATACATAAGGGTACAATTCTACAATTCTTTCATTATTAGAATGTAACTCACTGGAATGAGGCAAGAATGTTCCCACCCAACAAGGCACAGATTAGAATTCCCTGAAGCCAAAGGACAGCAAAGTAGAAAGTGTTTGAGTCTGGACATTGGCTAGCTAAGCCACTAGGTGGGATTAGTCAAGGAAGTGTAGAGTGTGGTATTGGTGGACAGCATCAGACCTTAAATGTTCAGGCAGGGGCCAGGAAGAGAACCCCAACTCTAGCCAGACACTGGCGAAACTAGGAACACAGGGTCTGCCAAGGATTGAAGGACACTGATTGTCAGGTCAGGAGCAGGCCAGGATTTCTCAGAATTCGTGATTCCATCACACAGTTGTCTTGGCAGGACTATGACAGCCTTGGAGAGCCAGTACTGCGATGGGAGATGAGGGGTCAGAGTGGCATCCAGCTTTGAGGTCACAGACTTTGTAGGCTGCCGGTTGGGAGAAAGCCATTTCTATTCACCAAGGAATATGGTCTTCCACAGAGGTTCTTAACCTTATGTTGAATTTATCTCAGTATGCTGGGGTTTTTTTTGTTTGTTTGTTTGTTTTTGTTTTTCTCTTGATGTTACTGCCCCAGATGACTTTAACACTTTAGGACAGCAGCCGCCAGCTTGTTCAGCATAGCTTCAACATGAAGTTTCTGCCTGACTTGCCCTGACGTTTCCATACAGAGGCCTCATCCTGTAGAATCTACATATCTAAGGCTTGTCCAGGTTCTTTTTGCCACCTTGCTGCCTTAACTGAGAAGTTAAGTGCAGGGCCAGAGGCTCTCCCACACGGGTGATTGCAAACTAAAAAAATGACCCAGTTTTACATTCTTGCCAAAGGCAGCTTAGTTACTTTTGCTGCTTCCCATGTCCCTGATGTTATAATTATAATTATGTTGGCCAGCACTGTCACCTGGTACCCTGTTGTTTTAAGAGACAAGCTCTGCTTACTCCCAATCCCAATCTCCCCCTTCCTGTTGTGGCAAGTTGATCTTCTGCCTTCTCTCTCTTCCTTTTTCTGTCAGTTCTTCTGAAGAGGTAGCCTTTGCCTCCTCCTCCCCCTTTCTTCTCTCTCTCTCTCTCTCTCTCTCTCTCTCTCTCTCTCTTTCTCTCTCTTCCCCATACTCCCTTAAGCTTATACCCTCCCAATACCCACTAAATAAACTCTATATCCAAACTCTGAGTGATGTATCTGTCTGTCTCCCACCTGCCATGGGATCTGCCAGGGTCACCTCCCCCGTGCCATCAATCACAACACCTGTCCTCTTCCAATAGTCTCAGCCACTTCTTGCCTTCACCCCTGCTGTGTGGCTGTGTTTGAATCATGGTGCACTGGGTTTTGCTTTCACTGCAGGCTGCATTAGGAGCCGGGGCCATTGTGTAGGTAAAGCATCAGTGAGACAGGAATGTTTCTTGAAGGCTGGGGATGCTGCTCAGTGGAGCAGCACTGGCTTAGTGCACGCATGATGGTTGATACTGTTAACTTGCCAGGATCTGGAATCACCACAGAGACAGGTCTCCAGCCATGTCTGTGAGAGGTTATCTAGATTAAATTAAACAAGGTAGGAATGCCCATCCTAACTGTGGGTGGCACCGTTCTGTGGGGGTGGGGTCCTGGACTGCATACAAAAGAGAAAGTGGGTTGAGCGCCAGCATTCATTTCTCCCTGTCTCCTGACTATGACATAATGTGACAGCTGTGTCATGTCCCTACCACCAAGGCAGCGTCCTGCTCTGACGAACTAGAACCATCAGCTGAGAAAAACTCTTCCTTCCTTAAGTGGCTTTCATTAGGTCTTCTGTCACAGAAACAAGAGAAGCTTCTAGGTTCAGCACTATCCATCCCAGGACTGAGAAAAACAAAAGACAGGGAAGGAAGAAGGGGAGAAAAAGAGAAAGCTCCAGGAGTCTGCTGAGAAAAACAAGGGACAGGGAAGGAAGAAGGGGAGAGAAAGAGAAAGCTCCAGGAGTCTGCTGAGAAAAACAAGGGACAGGGAAGGAAGAAGGGGAGAGAAAGAGAAAGCTCCAGGAGTCTGCTGAGAAAAACAAGGGACAGGGAAGGAAGAAGGGGAGAGAAAGAGAAAGCTCCAGGAGTCTGCTGGAGCAGCAGCCAATGAGTGTCGCTTTCAGAAATCAACCTGACTGCACCAGGACGCGATCGGACCCTGCTGTCTGTAGGATAGCAAGTCTGGAAAGCTGTGTGAGCTCAGCATTGCTACATAGCAGGTCAGCCACATTCTCAAACAACACACTCAGTCTCCAGAAGGTTTTCATGTAAAATGCCTGTAATTTTTAAGCGATGGGTACAAGTGTATAATAACTAAATAACACACTGGCCAGACTCTAAAAATACAGGGCCAGCAGTGCTCTTGCCCTTATACCAGCAACTGTAGTCCATAATTTACTTCTTTTGGACTGGGGTCCTTGCCAGAAAACAACTAACAAACTGCATTAAAATGGTTTTTTTTTTTTTTTTTTTTCTGTCTCCATATTCTTCAGATGCCTTGTGAACACACCAGTGTGGTCATGGAAACTTTATTTCTATAGTCATAAATGAGGTAATGCAGGATAGAACTACTCAAATAATTATCTTCTACTTTAAATTAAAATTGAAAATGAGTCTGAATTCTCATAAAAACCAGTTTCTGTGTGTTGTGTGTGTGTTCGTTTGTTGTTTGATGTATGTTTGTGTGATGAACACAAGTGAGTGTGTGGGTGTGCACGCTTCTAGGTGTGCATTTGGAGGTCATGTATAGATGTGTGTGCCATGGATGAGCATGTGAAAGTCAGAGCAGAACTGTGGGCGCCCTTCTCTGTCCCTTCACTGCCTCAGTAAGGGCTTCTCACTGAACTGGAAGCTTCGTATTGGCTAAGGTGGCTGGCCAGGGAGTGATCGTGTTCCTCCCGTCTTTGCCTCTCAGTGCTGAGGTTACAGGCACACGGTTGCCTGATTTTAATATGAGTGCTGGGGATTTGAACTCAGGTTCTCATGCTTGCCTAGTCTCTTTAATAGGACAAGCAATACTCACATAAGTTCTGTAGCTCTGTTTCCTGTGGTATCACAAGTGCGGCCAGACAATGTTGCCCCTACGTGCAGGTCAGGTAGAAGGCACTGGGCGAGTAGGAACAAGGAGGGTGCCAATCATCTTACTAGCTTTGCTTTAGTCTATCTCGTTATCCTAATTCCTCTCAGGAAACGCTAGGGAGTGCCTAGGATGCATAGCATGCTGTAATTGTTTGGGTCTGAGTTGCCCCTTAAAGCCATGTGTTAAACATTTCATCACTAGCGTTGGCAACATGGGAAAGTGGTCCAACTGAGCAGAGAGGCCTAATGAGGGAGAAAGGTCATGGAGCGCATTCCCTTGCTTCTTACATCACATCAGCATCTGCCCCTCACTCTCAACTTTCCAGTTGTCACGAGGTGAGCATCTTTGCTTCACACACGCTCCCTGTCCTGATAATCTGCTTCCCTCCAACCCAGAAGTATGGATTGGATCCTCTGCGACCACGGGCCCAAGCAAACCTTTCTTCCTGGAAGCTGTTTTCTGTCATGGCAATGAAGAGCTAAGTAACACACGGCTAATGCTAGGATGCATAATTGGATAAGAAAGTCGCCGCCTGCATGGAGTTTATATTCCTGCAAGGTTACCGGAAATTTGCCAACTGATTACTACTGTGACAGATAAAAAGCAACTACTAAATGCCAAGGCTGCTCTTGAACTCTTTCCATTCTCTATGTGAAATAAATATTATGTCCATATTTATTGGGGCTCAATAAAGGCTGTACACATTTAGAATATGGATTCTAGTTTGCATGACTTGGTAGTCTAGAATGTTGGGCTATCCAATGTGGTGGTCTAGTACTTGCGGTTATTTAAATTTAAGTGTAACGTAATAAAAAATAAATTACATTAATATTTTAATAACCATTCTGTGCACATTTTAAGTACTCACTTTCTGCACAAATGTGGTCACTGGCTACTGAACTAGACAATGATAGCTTAGACTATGTCCATCATCACAGACCGTGAAAATATAGCATGTGTCCATCATCACAGAGTAGTATCAGCATTAGTCTTGCTATGTAGCCATGGCTGGGCTCAAACTATAATTCTTCACTCTCTGTTTGCAAATATGGGCTTGCCCACAATGCTTGACCATACCTGGGTTTTGTCTAAACTCTTAAAGATGAGCATCAGCTCAAGGTAAACTTTATTATCCTGTTCCCTGATTAAATTATCAAAATGGAAGAACCACTGAAAGTCACTCCTGAAGGAATGAAAGGAAAAACATTTGAACAGAGAGCTGTCTAGACACACTCATCTTGAAAAGTTGCCCACTTTGGCATTTGGAGGTGAATGTTTACAACAAAACTATATCCCTCATGGTGAAGCCTGGCATACACTGAGACTCCAGTAAATACGAATGTGGCAATATGGATGGAGAGATGGGTTTGCAAGAGCTGGACTGAGTCCTAGTTCACCATGACCCACCTGAGGCTTGTACAAGTCAGTCAGCTTCTCCGGACTCTGCTTTCCTTAACTAGAACCCAAAGGTAGCCTCTCGACCGCCCTAATCTGGGAGATTTCCGAGGAGAAAAATGAGCTAACACACAAAAACCACTTGTTGGGTAAAACTTTATAAACTATGGTGTTTCTGTCTTGCTTTGTGCCCTAGAAACAAACAAATAAACAAACAAGCCCCAAATTCCTCTTTGTCCTAAAAATGGAGGCAAAGAGAGGGATGCTGAGCCTCTGAAGAGATAATCCAGGTGTTACTGTAGTAGGGAGATGAGTAGAGGGACTAGGCAGTGTGCAAACTGTGGCAAATCTTCCTGGTCTCCTCTGCATCGGTGCCTCAGGCTGCGGGGCGTGGCTTTACTGTGTCTAGATTGGTCCA
The DNA here is from genome assembly GCF_018167655.1 of Microtus oregoni. Classification (NCBI taxonomy): domain Eukaryota; kingdom Metazoa; phylum Chordata; class Mammalia; order Rodentia; family Cricetidae; genus Microtus; species Microtus oregoni. The sequence continues at coordinate 32,753,923 of NW_024543067.1, forward strand.
GTGCAGCAGGCTGCAGGGCATGGCTTTACTGTGTCTAGATTGGTCCAGTGTAGCAGGCTGCAGGGCATGGCTTTACTGTGTCTAGATTGGTCTATTGGGAGTTCTAAAGTGGACCTCTTGGACCAACTGTGACCTCCCAACATCCATTCTGAAGACAACATCCCTCTGTGGGCCTCCGTACTCCCACGAAGATCTCACAGGCTTGGTCTCATTTTGTGTGACTGGTGGAGATGGTAAAGGTAGAGGCTGAAGAGAGGGAGGAGGTGGAGGAACTGGAGAAGGAGGTGGAAGAGCTAGAGGAAGAAGTGGAGGGGATAGAGGAGGAGGTGGAGGAGAGAGAGAAGAAGGTGAAGGAGAGAGGAAGTGGAGGAGAAAGAAGAGGATGAGATGGAGGAGAGAGAGGAGGAGATGAAGGAGAGAGAGGAGGAGGTGGAGGAGATATAGAAGGAGGTGAAGGAGAGAGAAGAGGAGGAAATGGAGGAGAGAGAGGAGGTGAAGGAGAGAGAGGAGGTGAAGAAGAGAGGAGGTGGAGGAGATAGAGAAGGAGGTGGTGGAGATGGTAGAATTGGTGAAGGTGGAAGTACAATAGAGGTGACATGCAGGTCTTGGTTAAGGTGGTCGAGGTGGTGATAGTGGTGTCCCATTGTGGTGCTTTGAATAAGAATGACCCCTATATAACTTGTATATTTGAATGTGGAGGGAATGGCATTAGAAGGTGTAGCCTTGTTGGAGGAAGTGTGACATTGGGGAGGCCTTTGGGGTTTCAGATGCCCATGCCAGACCCAGTGACTCTCTCTCTTTCTTCCTGATACCTGCCAATCAGCTACCTCTCCAGCCCATCTCTGTCTGCTTGTCACCTCTGCCTCCATGACAATGAACTAAACCTCTGAATTGTGAGCCAGTTGGAATTAAATGTGTTCCTTTACAGGAGCTGCCATGGTCTTGGTGTTTCCTCGCAGGAATAGAGCCCTGACTAAGACACCTGTTCTTTGTTGTTTGGTATTTTGATCACACTCTGACACTCTTGAGACAGAGAATAAAGTTAAATCAGAGGTCAGAGTTAGCATTCGGATGATCAGAATTAACCATTAGTTTTTGGGGCACCCAGATTAGGATAGAGAGACACAGGAAGGAATAGGGAGGGGCTTAGGAAGACATGCAGGGTTTTTCCATCTGGGAAGTGTGGAGAGGAAGGGCCAGCTGATGGTTTCTCTGTTGTTCTGTGGATCTATTAGGTTTTTACCGCAATATCTGCCTCCCGAATTTTATTTAATAATAGAACAATGTAAGCAATTGCTTCAATTGTTCCTATGCTTTTGGCTCCTTTCTTATGTTAATCTTGAGGTTTCTCTTTTCTGAGCCTTATTCTCTCTGCTGGCTAGGTTTATGTAGATTTGACACAAGCTGACGTCATTAGAGAGGGGAGAACCTCAACTGGGAACATACCTCCACAGATCTTTTAGGGCATTTGCTCAACGAGTGATTTGTGGGGGAGGGTCCAGACCACTCTGGGTGGTGCCATTCCTGGGCTGGTCATCCTGGGTTCTATAAAACAAGCAGGCTGTGTGAACCATGGAGAGCAAATCGGTAAGCAGCACCCCTCCATGGCCTCTGCATTAGCTCCTGCCTCCAGTTCAAGTTCCTGCCCTGCTTGAGTTCCTCTCCTGACTTCCTTCAAGGCAGAGAGCGCTGTGGAAGGGTGAGCCAGAAAAACCTCTTCCTCCCCAAGTGGCTTTCATCATGGTTTTCCATCATGGCCACAGAAACCCTAAGACACTCCCCCAACCACCACACTTAAGTGCAGGAGGCTGTCAGGCACTGAGGAGAAGCAGTCTGCTTTAGAACTAGCTCTTTCCCTCAGAAGGAAAACTAACAGCTGTAGGGAGGGTTTAGGCTAATTATCATTTTGTTGCGGGAGGTCCTCCCACTCCTCCAGCCTATCACCGCTGAGGTACCAGGCCACTGGGGCGTGGTTTCTCTCCCTTTAAAAAAGCGGCCACTTCCCTCTTCTCTCTCTCTTCACTTCCTGCTCCGCCTGCGACTAGACTCCTTTCCTGGTTGCGAAGAGGGCTGTTGCCTGGGACAGTGATCTGTAAGTTTTTTCCCCTTTAAATAAATACCACCCTAATAATCATAACCCCGAATTGGTGTGGCATTGTTTGTGACTTACGCCTTCATTTTGGTGCCCAACTAGGTTTTAGAACCTCTCCTTTCCCCACTCGCAGCCGCAAGTTCGGCTTGGCGGCCCCAAGTTCGGCTTGGCGGCTGCGGGCTTGGCGGGCGCAAGTTCAGCTTGGCGGCCGCGGGCTTGGCGGGCGCAAGTTCAGCTTGGCGGCCGTGGGCTTGGCGGGCTCTAGTTCGGCTTGGCGGGAGCCCTCCCCTTCCTCAGCCGCCAGCGGCCTTGGACTCCCCACGTGGATTTAAACTCCACAGGCCCTCGTAGTCTCTGGCTGCGTGGTTTGCTCTTTTCTGAGTCATTTTTAAATCTCCCTTGCAAGTACAGCTCTTAAGTGGCACGAACCAGAGCACGTGGTTGCTGAAAGCTGCAACCCCTCAGGGTGACTTGTTCCGTCTCAGGAATTGATTTAATTAGATTTATTTTGTTGAGAAACTTGAATTTTCCAGTTTTTAACATCTACTAAGGCACTGAAACAGGACCATGTTTTCACCGCGACTCTGCAACAGCGCCACCTGCTGGATAATAGGTAATATTGCAGTTTTTGTTTCTAATGCAAATTTTACTGCTTTGTTTTCACTAATACAATGGATTAGTAAATTTATATTTACTAATACAATGAATTACATCATACAAGGTTTATATGATTATGGGGATACCTTAATTTGCTTGTTACTAGCCTTCAGTTTTCTTTTCCATATTCTATCATTAAGGAAGAATATGGCACTCCTAAGAACGATAGAATCTTTACGAACTAATAATGAACAACTAATTGACAGGATTAAAATTATTGAAAATCAGAGGTTATCTGAACAAGTGGATACTATGACAGACAAAATTGATTCCATATCCAAGGGTATTAGAAAGTTACCTGAAAGGGTTCAGGCTGTTGAATTTGACGTTCAGACTTTATCACAAAGTTTTGATAAGGTAACAGACAGAATGTACCTCCAAGATGGGAATCTACATGATATACAAGAAAAGTTTAAGGAGGACATGTTATCTTTGAAGGAAAAAATTAAAGCTTTGGAATCACAGGTGCAGAATGGGGACCAAAAAATTGATACCTCAGTGAAATCACTGGAAATATATACAGGTCAGGAGATTCAGGATTTAAGAGAGACAATGATAAAAAGATTTGAAAAGATTGGGGAAATTATTGCAGCTGGTGAACAGAGTAAGGAGGCACAAGGACAGGATACAAGGCCTCCACCAGCTATTAGAACTGGCTTACCCAGGGTTCTAGCGACATACCCTATACTTAATTCTGAAAAAGCATCAACTTCTAAAGGCTCAAAGGGAGTCAGAGAAGCTAGATGGACGCCAATAGCAATGAATGATCTGAAAGAAATTAAGCAAGCTGCTGTTAATTTTGGCTTGCACAATGCATATGTAAAGGAAATGATAAGGACTTGGGCTTCTAATGCTAGAGCTACTCCCCATGATTTCCATCAGTTAGTGTCTGCAGTTTTAGATAATGGACCTTCCTTGATGTTTGGAATTTATTTCAGAGAAGAATCCAAACATATGGAACAGCAAGGAAGAGCAAAAGGTATTGAGGTTTCCCAAGATCAAATTCTTGGTGCAGGAGAATATGCTGATCCACAGGTCCAAGCTCTTTATGACGATGAAGTACTGTGTCTATGTCACCAAGCAGCTTTAAATGCTTGGAATAGGATACAAGATCCAGCAAAAAGGGTTGAATCATATACCAGAATTAGGCAGGGACAGAGAGAACCCTTTATTGACTTTTTGCAAAGATTAATTAAGGCTCTGGACATAGGGGTAACAGACCCAGAAGCTAGACGAATACTTCTTGAATCTCTAGCTTTTGAGAATGCAAACATAGAATGCAAAAAGATAATTGGGCCTTTAAAGTCTAGATCAGCACCTATGGATGAATGGATTCAGCATACGATGAATGTTGAGACGTTTAGCTATAATGATGAATCTTGGGTAGGAGAAGCGATTTCCAAAGCAATGAGGAGACATCAAACTGCCAGGTGTTTTAATTGTGGTAAATTAGGACATTTGCAAAGGAATTGCAGGCAAAGAATTTCTAGGAATAATATCTCTTCTGGGAATGACAAAAATAGGAGACCTCGGCCTTCAGGTATATGTAGGAGATGCGGTAAAGGCAGGCATTGGTCCAACGAATGTAGGTCAACAACAGACAGACGGGGCAATCCGATATCATCGGGAAACTCCTTGGGGGGCCTCTCGCAGGCCCCTAAGCCAACAGTGGCCCAGTCATTCCCAGTCACAGTGGAGAACGTGCCTCACCAAGAAAATTAAAAGCTCCAATTTCTGCTGTAAAAAGTAATACTGGTCTAAATGAAGAATTACGTGTGGAGGATGAGTCAAAAAACCCAATAGGACAGAGTAAACGTATATTTTGGCAGACTTCTATTAATGATCAAAGACCAAAGCTAAGAGTCTGTATAAATGGCACTTTTATTGAAGGCTTATTAGACACAGGTGCGGATGTAAGTATCATTACCCCAGAATCTTGGCATCCGAATTGGCCTCTTCAAGAGGTAGATGTTCAATTCCTGGGAATTGGAACCCTATCTCGTGTAAAACAAAGCACAAGATGGGTTGAATGCATAGGGCCCGAAGGGCAAATAGGAAGACTAAGGCCATATATAGCCAATATTGCCATAAATTTATGGGGCCGTGACCTGCTACAGCAATGGAATACCCAGATTAACATTCCTGTATTTCCAGGAACTCATAATTCTGGGAAGGATATGATGAGGTATTATGGGAAAAGGTCACCAGCCATTCAGGCTGTACAAGAACATACAGCAAATACCAAACCTTTAGAGGTACCAACGGCCCTACCTTTAAAATGGCTAACTGAGAAGCCAATATGGACCAAACAATGGCCTCTAGCTGAAGATAAACTACAGGCATTGGAACAGCTGGTGCAAGAGCAACTAGATGCTCACCATATTGAAGAATCAACCAGCCCTTGGAATTCTCCTGTGTTTGTTGTAAAAAAGAAATCTGGTAAATGGAGAATGGTGACAGATCTAAGAGCTGTCAACAAAGTAATTCAACCTATGGGCCCACTACAATCTGGAATTCCTTTGCCTTCTCTGTTACCAAAAGGATGGCCTCTTATAGTTATTGATTTGAAAGATTGTTTTTTCACTATACCGTTACAAGAAAAGGATAGAGAAAAATTTGCCTTCACAGTGCCTACTTATAATAATTCTCAGCCTAATAGGAGATATCAGTGGACTGTCCTCCCACAGGGTATGCTCAATAGTCCTACACTGTGCCAATATTTTGTAAGTAAGCCATTGGAAATAATTCGTAAACAATTCCCCAAGTCCATCATTTATCATTACATGGATGACATCTTATTATCTGATTCAAATAAAGATACTTTAGAAAGGATGTTTGAAGAAGTAAAGAAAGTCTTGCCTAGGTGGGGATTACAAATTGCCCCTGAAAAGATTCAAAGAGGAAATTCTATTAATTACCTAGGTTACAGAATAGGGTTAGAGAAAATTAAAACGCAAAAGGCACAAATTAGGAGAGACCGGTTAAAGACTCTTAATGACTTCCAAAGATTGTTAGGAGACATTTCCAGTCTACGACCAGCTGTTGGGATAACACCTGATTTAATAGTTCATTTAAACAAAACCTTAGATGGTGATAAAGATTTGAATAGTCCAAGAGAACTGACAGCTGAAGCAGAAAAGGAACTGACAATGATTGAGGAAAAATTACAGGAGGCACATGTGGATAGGGTGAACCCAAATCTTAGCTGCATCCTAGTCATATTGCCTTCCAGAATTTCTCCTACAGGGATTCTAATGCAGAGGGAAGATATTATTTTAGAGTGGATATTTATACCTAATAAACCAAGTAAAAAATTAAAAACTTATGTGGAAAAGGTCTCTGAATTAATTATAAAAGGTAAGCTGAGACTTCGTCAACTAGCAGGTATAGACCCAGCAGAAATTATAGTGCCTTTTACTACTGAAGAAATAAAAAAGTTATGGGAAGACAATGAACCGTGGCAAAGAGCTTGTGCTAACTTTTTGGGAGAAATTAATAGCAACTATCCCAAAAGTGATAGACTTAATCTCATAAAAAGAACTTCTTGGATTCTTCCTAGAATTGTACGTGATGCTCCAATAACTGGAGCCCGTACGTTCTATGCTGATGCAAATAAATCAGGGAAAGCAGGTTACAAGTCAGATGAATTGAGTAAGGTGGAACAAAGCCCTTATAATTCTGTCCAGAAGGCAGAATTATATGCCATTCTTATGGTGCTAAGGGATTTTAAAGAACCTCTTAATATAGTTACAGATTCACAATATGCAGAAAGAGTTATCTTGCATATTGAAACCGCTGAATTTATACCAGATGACACAGAGTTGACTTCATTGTTTATCCAGGTACAAGACATAATCAGGAACAGGCTTTGTCCGATGTACATAACACACATCCGGTCCCATACAGGTCTGCCTGGTCCTCTAGCCCAAGGCAATGCTGAGATTGATCAATTATTGATTGGAAGTGTGTTGCAGGCCTCAGAATTTCATAAGAAGCATCATGTCAATAGTAAAGGCCTAAAGAAAGAATTTTCCATTACTTGGCAACAAGCTAAGGACATTATAAAGAGATGCCCTACTTGTTCTTTCTATAATCAAACACCGTTGCCTGCAGGGAGTAACCCAAAGGGTACTAAGAGAAATGAAATCTGGCAGATGGATGTGTTCCACTTTATGGAATTTGGTAAATTAAAATATGTACACCACACCATAGACACGTATTCAGGTTTTCAATGGGCTACTGCCCTGAGCTCAGAAAAGGCTGATTCAGTAATCACACATTTATTGGAAGTTATGGCCATCATGGGTATACCTGCGCAAATAAAGACAGATAATGGTCCAGCATATGTATCTAAGAAAATGAAACGCTTTTTTGATTATTATAATATAAAACACATTACAGGTATACCAAATAATCCTACAGGTCAGGCAGTTATAGAAAGATCAAATCGTACTATAAAGGATATGCTGAACAAACAGAAAGGGACTGAAAATACCCCCAGAAATAGATTACATAATGCTTTATTAACCTTGAATTTTCTTAACGCTAATGAGAAAGGAACGACAGCAGCAGAAAGACATTGGATAATGGAAAAGTCTGCTGAACTAAATCAACCGATTTATTTCAAAGATGTGCTGACCTCTCAGTGGAAGCCAGGAGATGTGCTACGTTGGGGAAGGGGTTTTGCTCTTGTTTCCACAGGAGAAGAAAAATTGTGGATACCATCAAAATTAATAAAGTTTCGATTTGAAGAGGAGAAACCTCTTGGAAAGGAGAAATGACAACTCATCCACAACGATGATATTCATACAGGTGGTAAGAAAAACATATAGAATGGGGGCAGGGTTCTGTTCTTATCTCCACAGGAAAACACTCATCTTTGAGAAATTCAAGGGACCCTGGATGTTTGGATACTGACAAATGGAAAAATACCTGCCCAATAGGAAATATGAAGACAACTGAATGGATTGTGTAAGTAATATTAAACCATATTTCTAAATTTTTATAAAGCTGGTTTTGAAGTTGGACTTTGGCTCAGTCCCTCTCCAATTCCAAGCCTGTTAGTAAGAGAAAAACCCAGAGTTTCTGGAGTTTCTGTCTCATGTCAAGAGCCATGATATGGGACAGAAAGAAATATGAGTTTAGAAAACATCTTTGCTTTTCTTCATATCTATCATACTTTTCATTGAATATATCTATCATGTCTTTCATTGAATATATATATATGTTTATATATGTCTATATGATTAATGTTTAAGTTTTTCATAATGAACAATGAGTTTTTCCTGAAGTGACATTTGAAGTTTCCAGGAAGAAGATGGGGCCCCATAACAACAACTCCACCTGGTTGATATGACGTCATGATACTGATAGCGCTACTATAAGACCTGCTTTTGGTACCAGCTGCACAAGACAGTTCCAACTTGGTTAGCTGAAATGGTGCACATCTTATACAACATTTTGGCCAGACCTGCACAAAATACTCAGAGACTATTGGCAATTTTAAAAGACATTGATCTTGAAATTTAACCATCATTTCACTTTCACAGGATCCCCCAGAAAGAACGTCGCCCCCATGACAGCTGGAAGTAATTCTAGAGGACGACGTCCCCTTTCCCAGTAAAACTTGCCCTTGGGTTTAGGGACATCATTTAGGGGTTGATTATAATTAGTACACGATTGAGGGTTGGGGGAGGAATTTTATACGCTCAGGGATCATTTTGAAAAAAAAAAAAAAGAGGGATGATGGGATAATAGATTTGTAATTGTGAGTTACTGTTTTTAGACAAATACATTGGTATAGATTCTTGTATATTGATACAAAGTTAAATTATATTGACTATTGTACGCATTCATGTTTCTACCTCTGTTTAAAACATTTTTTTATGTATTGACATATATTGTATTGATATATATATATATTGTATATATTTACCATATTGCAGTGTACATTTCTACCTCTGATTAAGATACTTATATAATGATTGTGTATTGATATATATTTGCCTACTGCAATGTATATTTGTACATTGTTTATATTTGGAGGTCATTGTCCTCATTTGTTTCACAGTCGTTTATTGTCTTAGTCTTTAAGTTAGATAGATATTGAGAATTATATAGACTAATAGTCATCTAAGTTTGTCATTTATAATAGACTAATCAGGTTCTTTAGATATATAGAGATTATACTCAGTATAGATAGATAATCTTCAACTTCTTCAAAGAGCTGTAGAAAATGGCCTTTAATCTAACTCAGAGTTTTGTGGTAGTGAGACACAATTGCTCCTGGCAACACCACTCTATTCCCGAGAGAATGTTGAGCACCAAAGACACTCCACCTGGAGCCTTTCTTTTTGGCAGAACTGGTGTTTGGGCAAAGAAATGCCCATACCTCAACAACTGACAAAGATACAGAGCATGCATCAATGGATAAAACAGGACTGTCATATCCTGCCAAGACAGGGTAAGATAGTTTTGAAAAGTTGCTTGCCTTAGAAAATGGTATGTCAGTTATGTTAGGCCTTAGCCAAAGTTGGTTGCTTCAACGCTGCTAATGTGACTTTGGGTGATTGCCCATTTAGCTAGTTGTCTCTGTAATTTGTTGCATGTTTTGGAAGTTGTTCTACTGAACTTCCTAATTACCCAGGTAACATTATTTCCCTTCTCAGATCTTCAATGGGGTTGAAGACTATATAAATGTAGTTACTTTCTCTCATGACTTGGCCAAGTTATTTATTATACAAGACCTAAGCTAGTTAGAATAGGATATTTGTACTTATTGTATATAATTTCATAGTAGGTTTAGAACTCTCTTATTTAAACAAAAGGGGGAGGTGTTGCGGGAGGTCCTCCCACTCCTCCAGCCTATCACCGCTGAGGTACCAGGCCACTGGGGCGTGGTTTCTCTCCCTTTAAAAAAGCGGCCACTTCCCTCTTCTCTCTCTCTTCACTTCCTGCTCCGCCTGCGACTAGACTCCTTTCCTGGTTGCGAAGAGGGCTGTTGCCTGGGACAGTGATCTGTAAGTTTTTTCCCCTTTAAATAAATACCACCCTAATAATCATAACCCCGAATTGGTGTGGCATTGTTTGTGACTTACGCCTTCATCATTTTATGAGGAAGTTTCTACCCACTTTTGAACGGTTTTGTGAGGACCATTCCTTTTCCTCCCAATTCTACTGCCCTCAGGTCACATAGGTTGAGAACGGGCAGCGTTGCTCTCTGGTGTCTGTAGACCGCTGGTCCATTTTTTGCAAAGCCACTGCACCAGCCCTGCCTTCACCAGCAACACGGCACAGAACGCCCACTCACCGCGAATGCCAGAAGATTCTCATGACCTCTAACATCAAGTTAAACTCAGAAAGTTTTCTTTTCCCTTTCTGATGAAGCAATGCTCTATGTACCAGGTCTCTTTAATAAAAAGCCTCAAAGGGCAGCTATCACACGCTGGACTGACTAACCCAGAAGCTCTGCCCTTCACTGACTGACTAACCCAGAAGCTCCGCCCTCCACTGACTGACTAACCCAGTAGCTCCGCCCTCCACTGACTGACTAACCCAGTAGCTCCACCCTCCACTGACTGAGTGCTTTACTCCATTCATCTGACTAAGCAAGGCACCCACGCTAGGTACTGTGCTCTATTTGACAGCCACAACAATGAAATTCCTCCCACCAGGAGTCTGGTGGAGGCAACAGAAAATTTAATAACCAACAAACGTGGGTATGGGGGTACTGATATCAGTGAATTTAGGGATCCTTTGGCACTGCACTGTCTTGGGGCTGCGATGTAGATCCTTGGCATCTGAAGAGTTAGCACCCACATGATCTTTCTGCCCTACTTCCCAGTCCGCTGTCTAGAGTAAATGAGGGGAGGAGGCAAAGAGAGGGAAGGAAGTGGTTGTGAGGAACGCAGGCTTTTAGGGGAGAGAGAACGAAAACATGCCAGTTCTTTTGAGGCTGTCGGTCCTTCCTGGGCAGCTGACACAGGAGACTGGCAGTGCAGCGTTATACAGTGTGCCTTATTTAATGCATGAGGTGTGTGTGCATATATGTGCATGTGCGCATGTGTGTGCGCGTGTGTGCGTGCACACGCATACGTACAGCTAGTTTCTAACCTTAGCTCATGACTACCTTATCCTGTCACTGGAGTCTTTGGGAGTCATAATGGCTCTTACACTGCCTGACCTTAGCTCTTAGGCTGCAGTTTGAAAAGGCTCCTCTCAGGGGCCCTTGGAAGAAGTAGCATGTTAAAGAGATTAGGAACTTGCGGTGCAACATGTCTGTTTGCGCTCTATGCGCTGCCATACAGTTCGTGAACAGGGCAAGGGGCTGGAGATTGAAACACACAAAAGACACAGAGACAGAGACACAAGTCATCCTTGAAACAGGAATGCTCCAAGAATGCCCCCTTTATTGTGTCCAGGGGCAGCTTATATAGGGATAGCCACGCCCCAGCCAAACCCACCCACCAGAAATCACTCCCCTGCCACAGGAACTCCTGAGGGTCTCGTGCTCAGAGCAGCTGCAAGCACTCTCAGACCAGAGGAAAACAAGTTGTTTACAAGAAATCCAGGATCAGGGGTTCACAGCTCCCAACAGGAACTGATTAGGACTTCCTGGCTAGCTCACCTACTTATATCAGTGGGTTCTGGAGTTTACCAGGTACACCCTGGGATGTCCAGGTTCTTGTGTTCTGGAACAAAGAACCAGACAGAGCACATAGATAGCAAGAAAGTGGGAGGGGAGAAAATACCTCAGAGCAGAGACAAAGTTTAGGAATTTAGAGGTGCCACCATATAAAGGATAGGAGCTTCTTGATCACATAGCATAGGGGTGGAGCTTTTATGGGTCATTTGCATAGTGTGGGCTGATGTGGGATTTCTCTCTGTATGCTGTGATTACCATTGATAAATAAAGGAACTGCTTTGGGCCTATAGCAGAGCTATTGGGGAGCAGAGCTATGCGGGGAAAACCAAACTGAATGCTTGGAGAAAGGAGGCGGAGTCAGAGAGAAGCCATGGAGCAGCCCGCTGGAGACAGATGTGCTGAAACTTTGCTGGTAGGCCAGGACCTTGTGGTGATGCACAGATTAATGGAGATGGGTTAAATTAAGAAGTAAGAGTTAGCCAATAAGAAGCTAGAGCTAATGGGCCAAGCAGTGATTTAAATAATACAGTTTCTGTGTGGTTATTTTGGAGCTAAGCGGCCTTCCTCCAACAATGGAGGCCTTTTTGTTTATTTCCGCGTGCAGGCTTGCCTTGTGCACTCTCTGTCACATGTCTTTACAAGTCACAGGTTCCCTTGAGCCAGTCAGGCCAGAGCGCGGGTAACAGTGGAGAAATTCATTGTAACATGGGGATGGGAGTGTATAGCACGTAGGACTGCTGTGGGAATGGGACAGAGAACACAGAGGGTAGGATCTGAACAAATGCAGCTCAGGGAGTTGTCCCTACCCCTCCACCCCCCATCATTCCCTTGCCCGGTTTCTTCTCTTTGACAAGACTGAGCTCTGGGTTCAGTCGTCCCTACAGTGAGTGTAAGTTCTAGGGTTTGTGCAGGCCGTCCTGTCTCCACCAGATGTAACCTGTCCGTGTCCATGTGCTGCGGATCCTCACTGCACATGTGGCAAGAGGATCCAGCAACGTCTTTTCCTCTCCCACACAGCACCCACATGGACATTTGAGCCCAGAAATGCTGATACAGACCCACAAGCCACAGTGAGGGGCGAGCACAGTGGTGAGCAGGGTTGTTCCCTGTGTGTCACTTCTACCGCTGTAATTAGGCTGCAATTAAAATCACTAATATTTCATGACAACCTACAATTACAGGTACAAAAGAGACGCGTGGAGTGTGCTTGAGGAGGCAAGGGCACCAAGAACAGACACGCTGCTGCGACATGCTGTCATCCTCGAGGACTCTTCCCAAAGACACAGCCCTCTCCTATACAGAAACACGGAGGCAAAGGAGCAATTCAACAGGAGAGATAGAAACACAAGGCAGAGCCGTCGCTCGGGACCTTTACTTGCCCACTTTCCTTTTCTGGGAAGATTTTTATCTCCAGCTACTTTGTCAGAAATGACTTAGTAAGACTGGAATCAAAACTGGGTATTCATTTATTTGACCCCATTGATCTGTGTGTAGATGAGAAGTCACCCCGAGTTCTGTTATACTCAGCTGTGTCAGAACCTCCAGGAACCCAGACTGTCTGTCTGATGCTAAGTGCTGGATCCCCAAATCAGATGTTCTGGTGGAAGCTCCGCCTTACTCTCCCTTCCCCACCCCTCTCTCTCCAAACCCTGCCCCATTTCAGAAAGCTGGCCTTCTAGGACTCCTCCCACAGAGAGGCCTGGGACCACGCCCACTTTTAATACCTGCCCCATAGATCCGCCACATGTGCCCTCTTGTTCTGTCCCCTGCCTTCCCGAGGGCCACCTGGGTGTGCTCTGCTTTGCATTGCACTGTCTACTAAATCTGGATTTATTAATTTGGTCTGATTTGGCTTATTGTATCGATTGCCGAGGAATCCAGCAAAGGGGGATCCAATACATAGCAGTCACCATGGCTCAGACTGACCACACCACAGAGGTCACGCATGGCAAGCCAGTTCCCGCCAATGTGGGAAGATGCTTCTGTGTGCTCATGCTCAGGCTACCCGATGTCCTCTACGCCTGCCATATACCATATGCCAAGGCAGGCAGGGGAGGGAGACTGTAGGAGAAATATTAGTTCCATTCTCACCCACGTGGGAAGGAATTGTTTTCCCTCCAGCTACTGAGAAGGTCTGTGTCCAGCAAAAGTAAATTAGGTAAAAAATTACTTTCTGACAAACTTGAGCGAAGCTGTGGAAGCCGTTCTGTCAAGTTTGAAGATTGGAACTGATGTCTCCCCTTTTTTTAAGTGGTGATTCCTTGGTCTTAGCCTTCCTTTCTCTTTTGAGACCCAGACTGCCAGAGGGGAAAGAGTAGCAATTGAAGTAGGAAGTGAACAAATGAACTCTGCATTTGCATAGCATTATCCAAGTTCTCTTATTTTTTTTCAAGGTATTCTACAGCAGCAAGCAGAATATCTTCTTATTTTTCCTTACACATTTACTATGTCAAGGCTGTAGCAGGCTTTCCTGTTCAGGGAGAACACAGCCACCATAGTTAGGCAATTATGCCAACTGTCTTTAATCCACTGCTGGATGACAAAGCACCCCAAAATGTTGCCTCTGAAAACAAAAATAAATTGTTATACTGTTCTCCTCAATGTAGGTTAGCCTTTGTTGGGAACTGTGGACTGCAGACCCTGAATTTCCTGTGACCCCCAGCCTGCTGAAGCAAACAACTTGTTTTCCTATGCTTGAAGCTGCTCTGAGCAAACAACTTGTTTTGCAGCTGCAGGAGTTCCTGATGGCAGGGGAGTGGTTTCTGGTGGGCTTGCAGCTGGGAGTTAGGGTATGGCCACTAGTCAAAGAGATCCTATATAAGCTGCTCTGGAACACAATAAAGGGGCATTCTAGGTGTGACCCGTGTCTCTCTCTGTCTCTGTCTCTGTCTCTGTCTCTGTGTGTGTGTTTTAATCTCCAGGCCCTTGCCCGACTCACGAACCATACCATAGCACGTAGCACTTAGAGCAAGCATTGCACTACATCCATTCCCCCGAAGGAGCCTTAGGTACTGTTGATGTCTAAACTCCCATACAACTGCATTCAGCTGTTGTGTGGCTTCTCTCTTCAATTGGGCCCTGGTGCTGAAGGTGTCTCTGAGTATCCATTCTCTCAGGCAGTTTGCTTCTCCATGTGGACAACTTCAGGGCCTGTCCACCTGCAGAAGACAGCCTGACTTCATTTTAGCTTGCACACTGGTCCTGAGAGACAGAATCAGAGTGTCTGCCTTAAACTGATAAGGGATCGGCTTAGTGTGGCCCAGTGTCACTTCTACCACACTCTGTTGGTTAGATTAAGTGACAAGGCCAGGCCAGCTGTAAGGGAGAGGAAAGTCAACTGCACCTGCCGATGGCAACAACTGCACCTGCCGATAGCGGCAGCTGCACCTGATGATGGCCGCAACCGCCCCTGCCGATGGCGACAACCACACTTGCCAATGGCGAAAACCGCACCTGCCGATGACTACAACTGCATGGCCAATGACACAAAGGGACTGGCGGCAGGAATCTGGGGGGCATCTTCCACTTTAGATGCATCTGAACTGGTACTTTAAGTTACTGAGGGAATTAAGATGGCCAAGGTAGTGAAGGAATCCCAGGAAAACGGACGATAACTGGTAGCAATAAGGAGCTGAAGCATCACCTTGTGATGTGAACAGGCATGGGTGGGGGTGGGGTGTTATCTCTGCTCTGTAGCCTGAAAGAGTTGTGAGAATCAGAAGGCTCTTGTTAGGTGGATACTAACGCTTCTTGTAACTCAACTTTAATTCAAGAATGTGTATTAATGATAAATAAACTGGGGTGGGGCTTAGGGCTCACGGTTAACCTTATGCTTCCAGAAGAATACTGTCCTTGCAAGGAGGATCCTGAATCAATGGAGAAGGAGTGCATTCATTCAAAGACTACTTCTGGATAGCTGTTCATATGAAAAAGCATGGCGTCAGTGTGCCGCTCCACACTGTGAGCCACAGTTCCCCTAAAGTTATGCCTTCAAGCTGAGCCCTCTGCAAGGTTTTGGTGAGCTTGCATAATAGATTGAATGTAATTGGCCCCCATAAGCACAAAGAAAATGGCACTACTGGGAGTAGTGGCTTTGTTGGAGTAGGTATAGCCTTGTTGGAGCAAGTATGTCACAGGGGAGGCAGGTTTTGAAGTTTCATATATGCTCAAGCCACACCTAGTATATCAGTCTACTTCTGTTGCCTGTGGATTAACATGTAGCAGCTCCTTCTCCAGCACCATGACTGTCTGCACACCACCATGCTCCCTACCATGATGGACTAAACCTCTGAATGTTGGAAGCTATAGATCCCTGGCCCCCTGAATTTCTTTACCTGCAGCTGCTCTGATCACAAGACCTCACTTGCAGCCTGCAGCTGCTCTGAGCACGAGACCTTGCTCATTTATGGCAGGCTGATGAGACCTACAGAAAGAAAGATCCTGAGAGCTGGGCATGGCTAAGGATCCTTTTATAAGCTGTCCCTGAGTACAATAAATGGGGCATTGGCATTCTTGTATCAAGGATGACTCGTGTTTGTGTCTCTCTCTGTGCGTCTCTGCCTATTTGTTTTTAAGTCTGCAGTTAGTTCGTGGTTTGGGTACGGTCTTGTAGTGGCACGTGCACTACAGGCATAGTACCATACAGCATGCAGTACAAGCATGTATCAGAGAGCGATGTGCTTTACATCTGAAACTGTAAGCCATCACCCCAACTAAATGTTTTCCTTATAAGAGCTAGGCATGGTGGCACACACCTTTAATCCCAGCACTAGGGAGGCAGAGGTAGATGGATCTCTGTGAGCTCGAGGCCAGCCTGGCCTACAAAGTGAGATTTGGAATAGCTAGGGCTATTACACAGAGAAATCCTGTCTCACAACACCAAGACCCAAACAACAAGAACAAAAAGGAGTTTCCATGGTCATAGTGTCTCTTAACTGTATGTGGAAGTTTCCTGTCTCAGAGCTGCTCGGTTCCCAAATACCCAGCAGCCACTCCCAAATTACCACACAGAGACATATATTAATTGTAAATGCTCCATCAATAGCTTAGGCTTATTACTAGCTAGCTCTTACATTTTAAGTTAACCCATATTCGTTATTTATGCTCTGCCATGTGGTAGTACCTTTATTATTTATTTATTTAGTATTTTTGGCTTTTCAAGACAGGGTTTCTCTGTGTAGCACAACACGTCACAGCAATAGAAACCCTAACTAAGATAGTTTGGAACATTGCAAATCCTGAGTCAAAATATCTTGGGCCATCTTTATCTCCTTCATAGCCATTTACTGCTCCCTTCCTGTTGTGGCCATTAGATAAATCATTTGAAATGTACAGAGCTCTGTTTTCCCTTTGTAAGGTGTTGACTTAGCAAAACATTAGCATTACTAGCCCTAAAGTTAAGATCATCAGATGATATTTGGGGCCTATTGCTGGCATCCCTCTACTCTGTTGTAGCCTGCCTACTTAATGTTTCCACCAATGTGTCTGAAAAATGTTTTGATTGATGAGTTTCTTTATTCTGTTACTGTAGAAACATTATCAAACTGTTACCACACTGGAACACAGAATTTGGAGTAACCTAAATCTGTGTTCCCAGGCCATAGTCACTGACACTTGGCTCTAGAATAAACCACCTCTTATCCTGTGTGAGGTGAGAGCTATGTCTTTGTATCCAATTCCAGCTGGATAAATGTAAGTAGTGAAGAAAAACAAATTGAAGACTATGGTTAGGGCTTTAAGTGGAAAGTGGGGTTGTTTTCTTCAGAAAACAAAAGCTTTTAGGATTTTCTTACCATCATGCCTCAGCATTATCTAATTTGTATACTTTTGGATTATATTGTAAGCATTGCAGCTCAGAAGGAAAGGTATCCTGGCAGTCAGGAGCCAAGGAGTACCACAAGGTCACTGTAAGCATAGCAGTCTACAGCTCTGCTCTAGGGAAAGGTTTCCCCAATGCAAGTGTAACTCTGCTCTGGCAGGGGAGGGTTTCCCCAGTGAAGAGAAATGTTTCAGCTCTGCTCTGCTAGGGGAAAGTTCCCCTGTGAAGCTGTTACAGTTCTGCTGTGTTCTGCTCAGCTCCTGCAAAAGTTGTTATAACTGGGCTCTGCTCTGGCAAAAAGTCCAACACACTCACACAAGAGATTTATTGGGAAGGAAGAATACAGGAGGGTGTCTGTTTTGGGTGAGAAACAGAAGCAAACTAAGCAGGTACCGAACTTATATAGGATTTCTTGGGGGTTACTTTCCAAGGTGACTTGGGATTGGTGAATTTTTGTGATCTGATTCTGGGGCAAGCTCAGAGATTGGTGGGATTTTTCTGCTCAGGGATTGGTGCAATTTCAAGCTCTGGTCCTGGGGTAAAGTCAGGGCCAGGGTGTTTTTCCTTGGCCCTTTTCACCTTACAATCACAGCTGCTGAGTTCAGGAGTACCTCAAGCATATCATATCCAGAAGACAGTGTTTCACAGAGCTATCCCATTCTCCGAGTCTTATATTCATCTGTTCCTCCTCTATAATTTTTAAAAATAAAATGTCCATACTCAACACTATTGAAGTTGATGATTTCAGTTGATATTAAGTCTTCAAACCTCTGTGAAGCTGACAATACTTGTACCCTGAAGCTCCACCCTGTTATGCTCCATGTGTAACTCTAGAGAACTCTTCCATGCAGTCATGAGGATGAATGCACTATTATTGTCTTCAGAGATGAGTCCATGAGTGACTGTGTGGCTGAAGTTAAGTCACCCAGAGTACTTCCTCCCTGTAGGATCACCCTGCTAGAAGATGATGCTCAGAGAAGTCTGTGCTAGGTTTCTATCAGAGAAATTCTAGTTTCAGTAGAGACAGAATGCAGAAGAAAGCAGAGGAGGTTTCGATGCAAACCTGTATTGTGTTCTGCGGATGCACTGTCCTCCACAGGTTAGAAAGTTAGGTGCTTGGTCCCACACAAAGGTGATACTTGAAGACGGTCTGGAAACTTTCGAAGGTTGGGCCCTAGCTGGAAGAAGTAAGTTCTAATCTAGCATATGTGCCTCTGAAGGTTACATTCATCTCTGCCCACTTCCTCAGTACCCGCTTCCTACTGTGAGGCCAATGATCTCCTCCCTTCAAAGGCGGTTACATTCATCTCTGCCCACTTCCTCAGTACCCGCTTCCTACTGTGAGGCCAATGATCTCCTCCCTTCAAAGGCGGTTACATTCATCTCTGCCCACTTCCTCAGTACCCGCTTCCTACTGTGAGGCCAATGATCTCCTCCCTTCAAAGGCTGCCACTGTTGTGCCATTCTTTTTGTCAAGTGCACGGGGCCACTCACCATGGGGCAAGCCCTCTAGCCTGCAAGCTAATAAATAATTCCTCCTTTTAAGTTGTCTCTGTCAGGTGCTTGGTTCTAGTGGTGTTAAAACCGAACAACACATCGCAAGTGTTTGAGTCCTTACGTATGGGTACCTAAGGTCCAACTCTGTCCTTTCTCCTGTGACTGTGGAAGGGAGAGCATCCACTGGCTTGAGATGGCAGAGATGGGTGTCTGCCAGTGGTAATCAGGGAAGCTAGAGAACTTCCAAATAGATGAAATCTATAATCCATTTTCTTGTGAATGGGACAACAAATCAAAGACCAAAAAAATGGATCTTGTTTGTTTGTTTCCAGGGACTCATTTTGGTCTGAGTCCCCATAGTACATTCCAGCACCATTTATAGTACAGCTGCTCAAAATGTTCCTGAAAGTAATTCGAAGGTGAGTCTCAAAGGAAGATATCAGGCTTCGCATTAAACGATGCTTTAGAGGGCCACAGAGATGATGCAGAGGCTAAGAGCACTTGGTGTGTCGGGGTCTGGTGCCCCAGCATAAACTATTTCTCTGGACCACCATGAAGGCATGGGAATAATTGAGACAGTTCACACTGCAATATTGGAAGGGAGTCTCAGTGTTCATTTAAATCCTGAAGATCACCCATGTTTATTTTCCAAACATCTTTTATCCCCCCAAGGTAAACTGAGGGGGAAGCTCATTAGCATTCTGTTTCTGGGGTAGCAAGACTAAAGTCACATCTGCAGCTCTGTCACTAGCTTGGAATTGACACCTCTTCTCAGGAGATCTCCAGAATTACAAAGAAGGGAGCAGCACAACATCAGCATATTTTAGCTCAGGAGACAGCCACTCTGAAGATGCTTTTAGCACCTCTGTTGCTGTTGTGGCTCGAGAGCCTGGCTGCTGATACAATGCAGAAATGTGTGGCCTGTATAATACTGCTCCACATTGGTGCTCTTCCAGGGCACCTGTGAAGGGTCCCAGAACTCAAATCATGGGACTCCTAACCGCCCATAACTCCAGCTCTAAGGGATCTGCTGCCCTCTTCTGCTTTCTGTAGGCACTGCATTTACATGGTACACACAGTGTGCTCGTGAGTGTGTGCGCCACCCATACATTTTTTTTTTTAAGAAAAATGTTTTAGGGAACAGAAAATAGGATAGTAACTATATTGACTTCTACAGGAAAGTTGCTCTGTAAGTACAGTTTAGATATTTCTCTTTAAAATAACCTTACAGATTTGAACCTGATTTTCATTTCTGCAGAGACTGAATCCTTTGATAGGATTCTAGCAGTGTCATGACTTCCCTGTTTTCTTTTAGCCCTATGGTGTTTAAAACACCAGAAAAGCATTTTCATTAGAGTCCAGGTGATTAGATGTGATGACTAAATTGTAATTTTGATGGAGTGTCCTCTCCAAGCCAGCACACTAATAACCACTCCCAACTATGTTTCCAAGGGACCTTGATATTGTGGCAGCATGCAGATCTCCTTTGGGGGCTGGGGGAGTGGCATTGCCAATAGCGGAGAACCAGGCCCTGACAAGTCTGTTTTCTCAAACACGGTTTTGTTTGCCCTTTAGAGGTAATGAATTGTGTGATCTTATAATAAGTAATTGTATCTTCTCTCTGTCATAAAGCTCTTAAAGCATTTCACAACCAATTAGCTAAGGAGCATCACAATTTGTGGACATTCTAAAATATGAATGTATTCAGGGTTGGCTCAGAGGAGAAGCAGTCAGCGGGAAGGTGTACCAAGCAAGCAGGCTTTGAAGTCAGAAAAGAAGGCTCTCACTATCTCACCAGCTCCCTGGTACCTTGCTTCTGTTTCCTCATTCCTTCTACACTGTTTATTCAGCCCAGTGCCACAGTAGACACTTCTACATTCCCAAGTGCAATCGCTGTATTGCTGTGGTTGATAAGTTAAACATGGGCACTCAACCAAAGCAAAGTTCAACACTGAATAATTATCTAATGTATTTGGTTGGTACAGGCTACCAAGCTGGGTGATTTAGGGCATAATGGATTTTGGGTTAAGGTCATGTTAAAAACCATTCAAAACTAATGGCTTAGACATAAGCATTCAAAGCCACTGACTTCTATTGTAACCCCTGAAAGATGATCAAAGCCATTTGCAATTATTATCTAACAGCAGCAAACGACAGTGAAATAATGTGGGGGCAGTTTCTCCAGTCTTTAGCATACACTTTGCTTGTGACATTTTTGGTTGACATGGTGAGGATGTGCTCATTTGAAGTAAATGTAAGCAAACTACATTTAAATAGCCCTTTCTGACTTCTCCAAAAAGGACTTTAGGGTAGTGTTAAAAGTCCTGTACAACTTACCCGATTATCTGGAGGCTCTTAACCTGTTTGGAGACTGAATGTTTTGTCTTATTCTGCAATTTACAGCAGGAGAGGCAGCAGGAGCCTGGGATGCCCCATGAAACCAGGCTGGGATGCTCTGCCTAATTCTCTTCTGTCAGCTAGCCTTGCCTTCAGGAGACAGGTACAATGTGTTACTGACCACTGCCAATAGGGTAGGTTGAATGATGTCTCCCACAAAGATGTCCCTGTCCTGATTCTCAGAGCCAGTTAACATCACCTTACATGGCCCCCAAATACTTTGTGGATAAGATTACATTAGGAGCCATGAGATAAGCAGAATATTTAGAATCATTCAGGTAGGCATTAAATGCAATCTCCTTTGTCCTGAGGAAAAGAAGATGAGAGGGGGAGATATGATCCAGACAGAGAAGAAGACAAACCAACCAAAGAAGCAAATACAGAGGACGCACAGGTCAAGGAAGGCCACAGAACCAGCGTAAAAAGACAAGGATTGGATTCTCCCTGGAACCCCGATGTGTTCTCAGTCTTGCCAACACCCTGATGTTGAACTTCTAGCCTGATATGAGAGAGCAGATTTCTTCTGTGTTAATATTCTAATTTTTGGTAAATTGGCATAGCAGCCGCAGGAAGTTCAGGTCAAGGCTGAAGTCAAAGATGACTTTGATGGCTAATCCTGGTTGACAACTTGATTACTTCTGGAACCAACCACAATCCAAGCATCTGGGCACATGTGTGAAGACTTACTTGATTGGATCATTTGAGGGAACACCAACACTAACCTTAACCCACACCTTCTGATGTTGGTTCACATAAAAGGATATGGAAAAAGGAAGCTTTTGCTTTTGTCCACTTGCCCTCACTCTTGCTAGCAAATTCATTTTTCCTGTTACTGAGATATTCTTTCACTAGTGTGAAAGCCTATTTATTTGGGATT
The DNA here is from genome assembly GCF_018167655.1 of Microtus oregoni. Classification (NCBI taxonomy): domain Eukaryota; kingdom Metazoa; phylum Chordata; class Mammalia; order Rodentia; family Cricetidae; genus Microtus; species Microtus oregoni. Next base: position 32,775,905 of record NW_024543067.1, read on the forward strand.
CCAACAGAGACTGAAGAATAGATGCTCTCTAGGAATTCTCTAGGTCTCTATCACCAGATTGGGGCTGCTGAGACTTCTAGTCTTGTTATACTGAACACTACCGGATCATTGGACTTCCATTAAGAGACGGTCATTGAAGGACCACCCAGACCACAGACTGTTATGGTTTTCGTCTCTTTAAGAGACAAACCACGCCCACTCCCGGTGACCCCTGCCCTCCTCCTACCATCTTAGATTCTCACTGTCCCCTATTGGTGCGCACGCGCACATGGTCCCTCTCTCCCATTCCCTTTCTCTGTTTCTCTACTCTTTTTCTCTTTCTTCCGCGCTCCTCTAAGTAATAAATATCCAGTTCTATTCTGTATGATGTGTCTGCCCATGTGCCTTCTACCCACTGCCTGCTCACACCCCCAGGCTCGCTGGGACCAGCCCAGGGCTGGCAGCTCTCAGGACCCACTGCCCTGCCCTGCTGGCTCGGGACCAGGCACCGGGGCCTGCCGCCAGCTGCTTGAGACCTGCCAGCAATCATGAAACAGACTATATGCCCTTTTAATAATAAATGCCCCTGCTTTTTCTCTGAATACGTATGTAAACATGCATAGTCATTCTGTCAGTTCTGCTTCTTAGAGAGCTCTGGCTAATATAGTGACCACAAGTGAAAGGGTGCTAGAAGCCACCAGAGGTTGTAGTTTGGATCTCCCCCAAACTTCGATTATAGCCCAGATGTTCCAACTAGGGCTTTGGTGGTTGTAAAGCATTTGATGCTATCTTCGTTAACCTAATCTGTCATCTTGACATAGCTTAGAATCATCCAAGAGAGTCTCAATGATTGCCAAGATCAGTTGGCCTGTGAGTGTGTGTGTGGTGGATTGTCTTCACTGTTAACCGATGTGGGAGGACTCAGGCCACTATGAGCAGTATCATTCCCTGGGAAGGTAGTCTTGGACTGTCAAATAGCAAGGCTGGCTCTGTGAATAGGCTGTTGAGCAGTGCCAATCAGTGCTTTCTGCTCTACTTCTCAGTTGTGGGCAAGGTATCTGGTTGTAGGTAACACTGCATGGACTCACAAGTGCTCCTGCCTTGAGGCTCAGGCTTTGGGGGATGCCCTGGCTCCCTCAGCGGTGCACTGTGACCTGAAAGTGTTAGATGAAGTCAACCTTTCTCCCCTCTAAGCTGCTTTTGCCAGAGTTTTGCTGCTGCAGAAGAATGAAACTAGAGTGCTGGTCCATGGGGACATGCTTGCTTTTGGTTTTTCCGTCTCTCCTTTAGTAGATTTTCTTTCTTTTTTATTGTTTTTATTGAGCTATACATTTTTCTCTGCTCCCCTCTCTTCCTTCCCCCTTTCCCTTTTGCCCTCTCCCATAATCCCCATGCTCCCAATTTAGTCAGGAGATCTTGTCTTTTTCTACTTCCCATGTAGATTAGCTTAGTAGATTTAGTAGATTTCCATTATGAGAGTTAATTTTCTATTTTACTTACTCTGTTTCTGGCAGGAGACATGTTGCAAGACTATATTCTCACTTTTCATAGCTGGTTGTGTGGTTTGAGTATGAAATGTACTCCAGATAATTCTGCTTTTTGGGAGGCTGTGGAATCTTTAGGGGAGGGGACCTAGTTGATGAAGATAGGTCTCCACTGGTGAGTCTCAAAGCTTGAACCCAGTTCTGATTCCAGTCTAGTGCTCTCTATTTCCTGGTAGACTATGAGTGAGTCCTGCCCCTCCATGCATTTCCTGCCATGATGAATTGACATCTCTCTAAAATCACAACCAAAATAAACTTTTCATCCCTTAAATTCCTTCTGTTACGAATACAGAACTATGGCACCAAAAAGTGGGTGTTACTGTGACGGACCCGACTGTGTGACTTTTAAGTGTTTGGAACTGGTGTGTGGAAGAATGTTGCAGCATATGGAGGTTGGGCTAGAAATCCCTTAGGATAGAGTAGCAGATTTTAATAGGCCACTCTGTTGCAGTGCCAAAGACAAGAATTCACATAGAATCGACAACAGTATAGACTGCTACAATCAGACCAAGGACTTTACAGACAACTGGGCTAGAGGCCATTAATGTTATATTCTGACAGAGAATGTGGTTACAATCTGTTCATGTTATGAAAATTTGAGTAAGGTTGAATTAAAACCTAACAGTCTAATTAATTTGGCAGAGGAAGCTATAAGCTGACACAATGCTCAGTCTGTGGCACAGTTATTTCTGGCTGTGTTCAGTCAGCTTTAAGTGAGAAAGCAAAGCAGAAAGATGTGGGAATGTGTACTTTGGCTGGACAAGAGGATAAATCATTGATAACCATCAAAAAGATTAAGAACATTAAAGATAAATAATGTACTTTGGACTGTAACAGTAGAAAAAATACATTGAGGGCTGGAGAGATGGCTCAGTGGTTAAGAGCACCGCCTGCTTTTCCAAAGGTCCTGAGTTCAATTCCCAGCAACCACATGGTGGCCCACAGCCATCTGTAGTGAGATCTGGTGCCCTCTCCTGGCCTGCAGGCATACATGCAGACAGAATACTGAGAATATACATAATAAATAAATTAATTAATTAATAAAAAATATATTGAGGGCAAGACTCCAATATTAAAGGCTCTAGGGTGTAAAGCTAAAGCAGATTTGGGGAACTGTGCTGCCACAGGTGTGCCCTGCTTGAACAGGGCTACCCAGGGGAGTATTTTTCAGCAATATAAGGGCTACCCAGGGGAGTATTTTTCAGCAATAGAGACACATAGAAGCAACTATACCTGTGGTCAAACTGTACCCAGCTACATCTTAAGCTGCCAGCAGAATTTTACATTGTTCATGGAGTGTTGGTTTGTAGACGTGAAAAAAAAAACAGTGTCGCAGAACATGGGAGTATACAGCAGGTCACAGGCCGTGGATGTATACAGCAGGTGATGATTAGTGTTCAGAGGTTAGCCCACCAGAGGAATGATTCTCAGCTGGAGGAGAATTCCACCCAGGCATGACCTGTGGGATGACTGACTCTGGAAACTGTTGCTCCTGTCTGTAATTTCACCTGTGCAAAAGCAACTACAGTGTCTCCCCAATGCCTACACTGTAGTGTGTAATCTCATGTGATGTGTATACATAATCTCATGATTACATCTCAATCTTATGGGCTCACATATCCGTGGGTGGTCAGGAAGATGACTTCTCATTAATCTATATTATTTTGTTATATAGAAAATATACTAGGATACGCTTCATAACTAGATCTACTAGATCTACTGTAAGACAATTCACCAGTGTCCTGGGACTGGGTTGGCTCCTGACTTCTGCTCCCAGTGGCACTTATTTCCTCAGGCCCTCTCTGTCCTAGGTGGCTCATTCAGAGCCACTCCTATGGAATTTGTTGCCTGAGGTGGAGTTCCTTGCCTCAGGACAAATGTGGCCCAGGTATCTATAAATCCTAGTCCCATCCTGCAGAAGTCCCTGGGTTGGAGTTGGACCTGGAAAGGTTTCTCGTTTCGGTCTACTCCCTCAGAGGTCCCAGGCTCACACTCGTTCCTGCCTATTCCCTTTGATGTCCCAAACCAATGCCTGAACTCACAGAGGACCTGGCTCAGGCCTACTCTCTCTGAGGTCCCAGACTCACATCTAGCCGCACCGAGATCTCTGGTTCCTGCCTATTCTCTCTGAGGACCCAGGTTCACTCACACCTGTAAGACACTTAAAAGTGACTTTGTTTCTTTTCTTCAGGCTAACACAAGAAAATAACAATTTCTCCTCAGTCTAAGACAAACTGCACACACTTAGATCATTTTTACTTCAGAATAAGTTCAAACCAGACTGAAAGTTTTTGGAAATAGATCATAAGTTTAAAACTTTATAGTTATGCACAAGGTCAGAGTTGCAGGTGTCTAACCAAGGTTATTAATGCAAATCAGCCTAAACATTATGCCAATTCTTTGTTTGAAAAGTTTGGCTGACAAAAGACCTATGTCTCAAAGCTTATGTCATTGGGCACTATGCTCCCACCCTCTGGTCACAATATTACTCCAGAAACCTTGAAATTATGTGTTGCCATGGTAGAGGGCACCCAAATGTGATTTTGACTGATGAAATGTAACTCTTGTAATTTTTTTTATTATTGCCTCAAGCCTTGTGTAAAAATGTATTCAAGCTAAGTGAACAGAGAAGCTAGGGAGAATTGGAACAAAGAATTGAAATAGAGAATTAGAAAAGGATTTAAAACTACAGAATTGGGGCTGGAGAGATGGCTCAGTGGTTAAGAGCACTGCTTGCTCTTCCAAAGGTCTTGAGTTCAATTCCCAGCAACCTCATGGTGGCTCACAACCATCTGTAATAAGATCTGGTGCCCTCTTCTGGCTTGCAGACATACATGCAGACAGAATACTGAGAATACTGTATACATAATTAATAAATAAATCTTTTTTTAAATAAAACTACAGAATTGGAACTAAAGAGTTAGAACAATTGTAGACAATTAGGTCAAGAGAATTAGAGAGGCAAAAGAATAAAGAACATGACTGGAACAGCATGTGTGTGAATTCATTCCATACTCCTCAGATAAGAAATTTTCTAAGTTCCCTTCACTATGCTGTGGCCTCTGACCTGAACTCTGGGAGGGAGTTTTGTGAGCTGAACTCACAAGCTACTGAAAATACAAGGCTATAGAGTCCTAGAGACTTACATCGTATTTCCAGAAGAAAATGCCTGTTGGTTCAGATAATCTATAGCTAAAGCTTCCTGTGTGGAGCTCCTGAATTAGCTTCGCATGAAGTTGTGAAGTTACACCGAGAACCCAGAATGTCGCAGAGGCAAGGAACTTGCTTGCCCTACTAAGGAAAGCTACAGGCATTGATCCGAGTGGAGCCACCTAAGAATGAAGACATGTGTGGCAGATGGCACAGCTGGAGGGACGGATTGGGCTGCCCAAGTCCTTCAGACCACAGATGATGCCACCATTTGCGATGTTTGCCCCTCTGGGCTTTGCTGCCTTAGCCAGTGTTCTATTGCTGTGAACAGACACCATGACTAAGGCAACTCTTAGAAGAGGAACCTTTTAATTGGGGCTTGCTTACAGCAGACATGTTGCTGGAGAAGTAGCCGAGAGTTGTACATCCAGAATGCAGGCAGCAGGAAGAGAGAGAGCACTGGGCCTGGCTTGGGATTTTGAAACTTGAAATCCAACCCCAAGTGACACACTTCCTACGACAAAGTCACACCTCCTAAGCCTTCTCAAGTAGTGCCACTCTGATGATTAAGCATTCAGATATATGACCTATGGCAGCCATTCTTACTTAAACCACTACACTTGCTAAACCCGTTCCCCACATTTAGAGTAAGACTGTGAGAATGTTGAGAACTCAAGAACAATGGCAATGGGTTTCTGATCCTACTGCACGTACTGGCTTTGTGGGAGCCTAGACAGTTTGGATGCCCACCTTCCTAGACCTGGATGGAGGTGGGGGTTTCTCCCACAGGGCGGGGAACCCTGATTGCTCTTCGGGCTGAGGAGGGAGGGAGACTTGATTAGGGGAGGGGGAGGAAAATGGGAGGTGGTGGCGGGGAAGAGACAGAAATCTCTAATAAATAAATAAATTATAAAAAAAGAAATAAAAAAGAAAGAAATAAAAAAAAATCTGGCTAAAAAAAGAATAAATACATTTGACAAATATAGAAATATGAAAACAGCTTAAAAAAAAAGAATGTGAGAATGTTTGTGAGGTGCCAGTGTATGCTGGAAATACATAACTTTCTCTTTGATTTAATAGTCCCTTGCAGCTGAGAGTTTGTTGTCGGTCTCTGAGAGACTTTGGAGTTTGGTATTTTTCAAAAGTCAGTGTTGGAACTATTGAAACTGTGTGGACTCTTGAAGTTACCCTGGATGCGTTTTGCAGTGTGAGATGACCAAGCAGAATCTTGTCCTGGTTTAACTATGACATGCTCCCCACAGGCCTGTTCTGTTCTCAGGGGTGATGCTGTTCCAGGAGGTTGTGAAACCTTTGGGGTGTGGTCCCTCTCATGGTGGGCCTTGAAGGCTATATCTGTCTTTGGTCCCAGTCTAGCTCCCTCTGCTTCCTGATTGGCCACGACAGATGAGCTTCTGCTTCATGCTGCTACTGCTACAAAGGACTGAAATACCTGAAACCGTGAGGGGCAAACCAGCCTTTTCTTTTCATTTCTTCTGTCATAGCAAGGCGAACCAACTAATGCCTGCTGGACTGTGGCCAGCCTTTCCCAGTGAAAAGGAAGTGTGGGACTGGAAGAATCTTCCTGCCTGAAGTGGGCATGCTTACAAGCTGGTTCAGAAGTGGAAGTTGTGGGGCTACTGGACAAGTAAGCCTGGAGCATGGTACAGAAGAACTCCTTGGCAATGCCCAGCTATGTGGAGTTTGGGTATTAAGTAACCTGTCTACTTTGAGGGCTCTAACTTCTGAGAAGAATCCTCTGGGGGAGTGCTGTATGTTGCTCACTCCTGGGGCTGGAAGAAATCTGGCTGAACAGAACAAAGTGATGCTGAGGACAAAATGGCTCAATCAAGCAAAAGTGATTCCAGGCTCGCCGCCAGTCTTGTATCAGCCACCGGGTTCTCATTATCTGCTTTTGAAGCTCAGTAGGACTTGTCTACCTTTGATAACGGATGCATAGAGCTTCAGCGGGAAGATTAAAGCGGTTGTCTGACTTGTTGGAAAGAAATCACAGCCAGAGATGGTGGTCTCAGGAACAAGCAGCCCCAAGAGCAGATTATCTCCCTGCACCAGGGCTGTAGAAATGCTGCTGATTAATCCCTTCCATTAGCCCCATCATTCTCCCCCCCCCTCAGTTCATGACTGAAACAATGTATTCTGATTACCATAGTGTCCTGGGTAATTTAGATGCTAAGGGCAAAACGTGGAATCTAAGGTTGCTTTCTTGTGTGTTTTTAAATCTTGTCACTGCCGATGAGACTACACTTCAGAAGTAGAATTAATAGCAATACAATAGTAATTAAAGACCCCTGGCTTTCCTAGCCCTAAAACATCCCACTGTGCCAAGATTTTGATTGGCGGTATGTAATTAAAAGGTGTTTCAGATGGTTATGAAATAGAACCAGCAAGGAAAACAAAACATAGAGAAACACTTTTAATACAGGAAAAAAATTAAAATTGACTTATGGTGAATATGTGTAGAGCATTTGATTAATCATTAAAATTCATTGCTTAGGATCCACCAAAGTTTTTTCCCTTTTGCTTATATTAAGCAATAATTGAATGTATACTATATTTCCAAAAAAGAAATAAAAGCAAATGTGTATTAGGAGAAGTGGGAAATTTTGAGAGCATAAAAACTTGGTGTTTTAGAGATTAAATCCCAATGTGTTTGGATTTATTCTTCTTGCTATTGTAGTCACTTAATATAAATAATTTAAAAGTTTTCAGAGTGACAGAGGGGAAAATAGGAGAGGGGGCCAGTATAGTTAATGTATAATATATGCTTGTATGAATATGTCTAAAAGTTTTTCATAGTTGGTTTTACTTAGCAGAAATTATGCTTCATTTATGAATATTAGTGCCTAGCCACTTTGAGTATGCCCGGAGGTCGGGGAGGTGTCAGTGAGGACTGCGTGGGAGAGGAGGACCCTCTTGCTAGAGAAGCGGCCCTCACTGAGTCACAGGTAAGGAAGGACCCACGTACCGTGCTCGTGGGCAGTTACTAACCTGAAGAGAAAGCATGCCTTGTAGTAGGATGTAGCGACATTTATCTGCCGTTTCGGCTACTCAGGAAACTGAGGCAGAATTATTTGAGCCTAGTAGTTTGAGGTCAGCCAGGGCAACAGAACAAGACCCTATCTCTCTTTCTTTAAAATTCATAACTATGTACCTGTGTATATTAAGTTTATGGTATGGGTTTTGTTTTGCTGCAAACACTCCCCTCAGTAATTAACCCAGAGGCTTCTTGAATGTCCGTATCCCAGAGCAGATGGCAGCAGAGACCTGTATTGAACTTGCGATGCCCGTCTCTCTGCCACCCTCCCATCCTACAGTGTGGGTTTGAGGATTCTCTCACAACTGGGTGTTCAATGTAGCAGACTGCTAATTCTTCTGCTGCAGCCCCACACTTTCTTCTTTGCTTCTTTTAAAACTCAAGGTGGGCTGGGCTGGCACAAATAAAAAGACTACTGATTAACATTATTAATTCTTCCCAGAGAGAAGTGCAGCTAGCTCTTTACAGTCCAGATCCTGAGCATTTGGCAAACCTGAGCGAGCAGCCACAGTGAAATGAGCCCCTATGGTTCATAACCGACTCTCCATGTCGCTCCCTTCCTGGGAACTGCTTCCAACATAAGGAAAAGAAAAGAGACCTTTTTTCTCACCCCACCAACATGGGTGAGCTTGGTTGTATTCTGACTCCAAGACCAACTATGATGACAGTTCAGGTTGTTATCCCCAAGGGTCCCACTGTCTCCTTCAGCATTAGCAAAAAACTGTTACCCATCCCACTGGAGGTAGGTGCCTAGGGACAAAAAAGGCTAAGCCTCTGGGATCCACCTGGGGAGAGTTTGATTTAAGCATAGAGATTATAAATTACAGGAAGGAGGGAGGAGGAGGGGGCAGGGAAGGTCAAAGAAGGAAGTGAGGGAGGTGTTCCAGGTCAGGCCCTCCAGCTCTTTCTCTGACAGAAATCAGGCCACCTCAGCCCTCCTACATCCCTTCAACTCTCTGTACACAAAGCTGAGAAGGGAGCCATGGCTCAGAACCTCCTCCCTTTTGTACATGCAAGGACAGCTTCTCCCTGACACGCAGGCTCACGACAACCTTGAATTATAACTGTGTTTTTTATCTAGTTCCTTCCCATCTTGTGAGTACTGGCACATACCCTAAATGACACCCCTGCCCCCACCAAAACTTTTAAGGCCAAGAAAGGCTTTTTGTCCTTTGGAGTTGAAGGCTCTCTCCCTTCAACACAGCATCATGGTGCAACTCTGAGAATATTCCGGAACCCAGGGGAACTGAAGACTCTTTCCCTTCAGGGGCCCCACCATTGTATCCGAGATGGCCCTCTCTGATGTGAAGAGTATGATGGAGCTCTTCTTTGTCTAATTCTGCTAACAAAGCTTGCCTGGGAGACTGCTGGCTTCAGCAACCTTCCCACAAACCCCCTGTCTTATAAATTATGACCAGAGGGAGGGAAAGAGGGAGAGAGGAAGGGAGAGAAGGAGGGAGGGAGGGAGAGAAAGAGAGAGGAAGAGAGATAATTCTAAAAAAGAAAAAGAAAGGGCTGGAGAGATGGCTCAGAGGTTAAGAGCATTGCCTGCTCTTCCAAAGGTCCTGAGTTCAATTCCCAGCAACCACGTGGTGGCTCACAACCATCTGTAATGGGGTCTGGTGCCCTCTTCTGGCCTGCAGACATACACACAGACGGAATATTGTATACATAATAAATAAATAAATATTAAAAAAAAGAAAAAGAAAGAAAAGAAACCCTGTTTTAAAAAATTACTTTAATATATGGTTGTTTTGCCTTCATGTTTGTCTGTGCACTGTGTGTGTGCCTGGTGACCTTGGAGATTAGAAGAGGTCTTTGGGTCAGGAACTTAAGTTACAGCTGGTTGTGAAGTTGCCACATGGGTGACCCTGGATCCCCTGGAAGAGCAATAAGTGCTCCAGTCCCATTATTTAAAAAATGAATTGCTTAAGAATTTATTAGAGGTTCTATGCTATATTTTAAACCACTGAAGTATTAACACTTAAATGAGGTTTACTAATGTAAGTAATCTAGATTATTCTTCACCAACACCATAATGCTTGAGTCTGATAATGGAACCTCTGACTTTAATTGGTTTACATCTTTTTTAGCACCATGGAAGTGGAGTAACATTCTTGCTCTAAGTTCCAGAGGAGTGAAATGAAAATGACAGATTCCCGGGAGACCCACTGCGTGGGACAACAACACAGCCAAGATGCTACTAGGTTCCCAGAGTCCTAGTGGCCTCGCCCACCCCACTGTTTTGCCTTTAACCTTTCTCCAGTTTATGGAAGGTGAAAGGGGTTGGGCTTTCAGCTGAAGAGCAAGAGCCATGGGCCATCTTAAACTTTGATTAAACTAGAACTCCTTAATATTTTTAAAATAATATTTCAAAAAAGGACTCCCAAGTTCCTTTATCCCTTAATCCCCAATTTCCTGATATGGTATTAACATTTGAGCATTTGACTTTCCCTCTGCTTCCTGGGAATGTATCCTGAAGAGAATACGCAGACCTTTGAATAAGCTGCAGATCTGAAGCCTGCTGGCCTCTGGTTCCTCAAGGTACAAATCCTAAAGAACTTCATCCTGCACAACCACAGTAGTGTTCAAAATCGAGAAGGCAGGGCTGAGAAAGTGGTTCAGGAGGTGAATTATTTGTCACACCAGTGTGAGGACCAGAACACCTATGTAATATTGGGTTGGTGCGGTGGCTCCTCTCTAATCCCAGCACTAGCAAGCTGGCTAGCTAGCGCCAGAGGGTGAGCTCAGGGTTCAGTTGTGAGACCCTGCCAAATTTGAAGTCAGTCTCGGGCCTCTACATGCATGCACATACACATGACTGCATTACTCCCATATACATGTAAGCTCACATACATGCAAACACACATCCACACATACCACACTAAGATACATGCAAAAATGTTTTTAAGTTGGGACAGTAACACTGACGCAATCCTATAATGTTGGTGTGTGTGTGTGTGCGTGCACGAGTGCACATAAAGCCTGATCCTCATCACCCTGGCTGTGTTAGCTGGCCAAGGGGAAGCAGAGAGGGTAGTCCATTCATTTTGTAGGATAGAGAGATCCAGACGTTTATATTAAAATACATTTTTTTTCATTTGAGAATACATTTAGCAATATATTTGCTCTTTTCCTTTCTTATTGGTGACTAAGGCCTGTTCTGAATGAAATCCTGCTTTCTCCCACTTCATCCTGTGTCAAACAGAGAAAGCATTCTACAAAGGAATACTCTGGCACATATGGCAGACTAGACATGCCAGGAAGAGGCTCTACTTGCATTAGAAACCTCCTAAGCAAAGACAGTGGCCCTTGTAGCTGAGATGCGTCAGTCTGCAGAAGTGTGTGTGTGTGTGTGTGTGTGTGTGTGTGTGTGTGTGTGTGTGAAGTGGCTTCTCATGGAAGATTTGGTTTTGGTGAATGAACAGAAGATGACCGGAGGGGAAAGATGGGTCAGAAGCAGATACCATGAGTGTATTAATTACTTCTCTTACTTCTCTCACAAAACTGACAAAAGCAGCTTCCAGAAGTGAAAGTTTATTTGGCTCACATTCTGAGAACCCAGCACATTGTATCATGACGGGGGAGACAAAGCTACGGGAGGGTGAGGCAGCTGGACATGCTGCGTGCCAGTCAGGAAGCAGAAAGGGAGAGGATGCTGGTGCTCCAGTCAGCAAGCAGAGAGGGAGAGGATGCTGGTGCTCCAGCTGGTGCTCTACATCAGGAAGCAGAGAGGGAGAGGATGCTGGTGCTCCAGTCAGGAAGCAGAGAGGGAGAGGATGCTGGTGCTCCAGCCAGCAAGCAGAGAGGGAGAGGATGCTGGTGCTCCAGCTGGTGCTCCACATCAGGAAGCAGAGAGGGAGAGGATGCTGGTGCTCCAGTCAGGAAGCAGAGAGGGAGAGGATGCTGGTGCTCCAGTCAGGAAGCAGAGAGGGACAGGATGCTGGTGCTCCAGTCAGGAAGCAGAGAGGGACAGGATGCTGGTGCTCCAGTCAGGAAGCAGAGAGAGGATGCTGGTGCTCCAGTCAGGAAGCAGAGAGGGAGAGGATGCTGGTGCTCCAGCTGGTGCTCCACATCAGGAAGCAGAGAGGGAGAAGATGCTGGTGCTCCAGTCAGGAAGCAGAGAAGAAGAGGATGCTGGTGCTCCAGCTGGTGCTCCACGTCAGGAAGCAGAGAGGGAGAGGATGCTGGTGCTTCACTCGTTTCCTCCTTTCCACTCAGTCCAGGAGCCCAGCCCATGGAGTGATGCCACCCCTACTGAAGAAGAGTCTTCTCCGATGAGCTCAGCATCTCTGGAAGTACCCTCATACCCTTACCCAGCAATACCACTCTTGGGAATATACCCAAGAGAGGCCCCCCTATCATATACAAAAGTATATGCTCAGCTATGTTCATAGCAGCATTGTTTGTAATAGTCAGAACCTGGAAACAACCTAGATGCCCTTCAATGGAAGAACGGATGAAGAAAGTATGGAATATATACATATTAGAGTACTACTCAGCAGTAAAAAACAAGGACTTCTTGAATTTTGCATGCAAATAGATGGAAATAAAAAACACTATCCAGAGTGAGGTAAGCCAGACCCAAAAAGAGGAACATGGGATGTACTCACTCATATTTGGTTTCTAGCCATAAATAAAGGACATTGAGCTTATAATTAGCGATCCTAGAGAAGCTAAATAAGAAGGTGAATCCAAAGACATACATATAGGCATCCTCCTGAATATTAACCTTCATCAGGCGATGAAAGGAGACAGAGACAGAGACCCACATTGGAGCACCGGACAGAAATCTCAAGGTCCAAATCAGGAGCAGAAGGAGAGAGAGCACGAGCAAGGAACTCAGGACCGCGAGGGGTGCACCCACACACTGAGACAATGGGGATGTTCTATCGGGAACTCACCAAGGCCAGCTGGCCTGGGTCTGAAAAAGCCTGGGATAAAACCGGACTAGCTGAACATAGTGGACAATGAGGTCTACTGAGAACTCAAGAACAATGGCAATGGGTTTTTTTTTTTTTTTTTTTTTTTTTTTGGTTTTTCGAGACAGGGTTTCTCTGTGATTTTTGGAGCCTGTCCTGGAACTAGCTCTTGTAGACCAGGCTGGTCTCGAACTCACAGAGATCCGCCTGCCTCTGCCTCCCGAGTGCTGGGATTAAAGGCGTGCACCACCACCGCCCGGCGGCAATGGGTCGGCAATGGGTTTTTGATCCTACTGCACGTACTGGCTTTGTGGGAGCCTAGGCAGTTTGGATGCTCACCTTACTAGACCTGGATGGAGGTGGGTGGTCCTTGGACTTCCCACAGGGCAGGGAACCCTGATCACTCTTTGGGCTGATGAGGGAGGGGGGACTTAACTGGGGGAGGGGGAGGAAAATGGGAGGCGGTGGCGGGGAGGAGGCAGAAATCTTTAATAAATAAATAAATTAAAAAAATAATTCAAAGGTTTCTGGCTGCAGTTATGAGTTGCGATGGAGGAGCCAGTGGGAACAGGATGATGCTGGGAGGTGGGACTTCCTTTCATAGGGCTGGGACTGGAACTCGGTGACCAGTGCTTGACACCTGTGTGTGAAGTCCTAAGTTCAATCCCCAGCACCGAAAAGCAAAAAATAAAGAATAAAATCCTGGAAGGGCCTGGACCATGGAGAACCAGAGTTCCAGGGAAGGGGTGGCCCAGGTGTTCTCTTCACGGGTAGGTTCTGCCTCTGTACCCAGCACCACAGATCCTGCTGCAGAAGCACCCGCCCATCATCCCTTAACCACAGACTTTTACATCTAGCAATACCGCACATCTGTGTGTATTCCCAGATGAAGAGTGTAAACATTCTCCGTTTTCACACAGTCTTTGCTAGCTAACTGTACTGGAGATATTAAAGAGAACTACCTCACGACTCGCTGGCAAAAGCTGAGCGACAGATGCCAGGGATTAAGTATTTTATTCTTATATTAAATTTAGAAATTGGAATTTGTTAAGCCGGCTTTTTATTTAGGGATTTGTGGCATTAACATATTCTGAACATTGTTGGCAAGACAATGTAGGTAAGAAACCCTGGCTATCTCTCGGCACAGGTGACAACATTCCAGTGAAGTATTTCACAGAGTGCAGGATGCTGCCATTAGCAAGGCGATGTCCTCAGCAGTCATGTGTATTTCTTCTTATAACAAGCATCTTGTTCGGTGACGGCAGCATGGCAGCTCACAGAGCCTGCCACATTGAAATTCAAGAAGTACAATCTGTTCTATGAAATACGTCTAACAGCTTTCTCGCTCCCGTTTCTAAGTTGCTGTGTCTATCCTTAGGACTTGGGGCTTTAGGAACAACTCACCCAGTGCCATTCTTTCAAAGCGAGTCTTCCCTGCAGTATAGCCATTATGTTGATTGGACCAACATCCTAAAACACAGCCGGATCTCTCTACTCATTAATAACTGTGTGGAGGAGGCCATGCCTAAAAAGGGGCGTGGCAAGGAGTTAAGCTTGCACGGGGGCATTGAACCTAACTTTGGCAACTTTGCAGAAAAAGTTGGGAACACAGGCTGCCAAAATACACTGGGAAAATCAAAAAATTTGAATTCTCCTTTTGTAAGATGTAAGGGGGGAATGATTGGCGGATGCTCATCCTTGGCATGCAGCCCTGGTTCAATTATTTTCTCTGAGTTGTTTGTGCCCAACCTTGACTTCTGAGGCTAACTGGGGAGAAAAAAGTGTCTGAATTATGGGATATTTTCAAGAATATGAAATTTTAGTTTACCTAAAAGAAGTGCTTTCTCAGACCAGGTCCTAACGTTGTCAGGAACAAACTATGTCAGCATGCAGAAAGTCTGTGGTCACTAAACTTTTTGTGCATTCTGTGCTCTGACACTTAAGGGCCACGTTCTGAAGCACTGAAAATTTTGGGTGTGTTTTCTGTTTTATATTACCTGCTTAGGGATACTCAGTCTATAAAGTCTAGGCAAATATCCCAGAATCCCTCAGATTCCAAAATCTGAAATAGTTCTTGTACCAAGCATTTTGGATAAGGAACACGTAGCCTCTACTTCTAAAGTGCTGTCTTCAGCATATCCCAGGATCCCCCAAACTCCAAAATATGAACTAGTTCTTGTCCCAAGCATTTTGGATAAGGAACACGTAGCCTGAAGTCTAAAGTGCTGTCTTCAGCATTTGATTTGTATTTGTTTTTTTAAGTTTCCAGTCTGCGATTTTTTTTCAGTTTTATTTACCTTAGTTACCACCTAGAACTAAATTTGAATTGCATCCCATATTAGCCAGTGTTTCTGGAGAAACAGTACCAGGCTGTGTGTTTTAACAGTCCCAGTCTGGTGTCAAAAGTCTGGGGGATTACTGGAGAGCCATTGTTCCTCCATGTTGGAAGGCTGAAGAACCTGTGATCTGATGGCAGTGAAGGAAGGACAGCATCAGGAGTAGTTGGTGGCAACAGCAACAGGGTAGATAGACTAGCCAGGGAGATGCCAAGGCCAGCAGGCAGAAAGCAAGAGCTTGACCATGGACCTTCTTATATCTGGGCTATAAGAAGGTGCCACCCATGTTCGGGGTGGATTTTCCCACTTTAGTTATTGTGATCAAGAAAATCCCTCACAGGCATGCCCTGAAGTTATTCTTACTGAGATAAACTTCTCATAGTTATGCCCAGACGCTCATATCCTTTGTGATTATAGATACCGTTTGGTTTTTCTTCTTGATGGCTACATGGAGTAGGTTCCTTGTTCATCTACTCCATGGGCCTCCCTCCAAATGCTGAGAAACAGCATGGAAGACAATATTCACAAAATCAGCAAATCCTTGCTAAACCAGTTTGACCATGTTTGCGTGTGTGTGTGTGTGTGTGTGTGTGTGTGCGCGCGCGCACGCGCATGTGCACGTGCTCAACCTGCTTAATTAAAACTGGAGGAGAAGGGTCTGCCAGGCCACCACACACTCTTCTATCTGCCTTCCAGCTGCTTGGGTACAGCTGTGCCATGCGCAAGCCTGGGAATACAGAGAGCGGTCTCTGAGAAGCTGCTTCCTGCCAGTTTCATTTGTCAGAGCACTCGCCTTAATTAAAGTGTGTCCTCAGCCTGTACCAAGGGATCCCTGCCTGTACTGCCACACCACGAAGGCATCTAGTGGGAGCCACAGAAAACTGCTGACTGAGAGGCAGGCCATGCCAGGAAACAAGCACCAGGGCGTGTGTGTGTGTGTGTGGGGGGGGGGGGGGGGTATGGGGTGGAGAAGCAGAACTGTGAGGGCTTCCAGCTAGACAGAGAACACAGTCCCCAGTTCAGACTGCCTCCTGAACCCATTTCTGCCATTCAAACAGCTAGGAGGCCTCTGGCAAGGAAGGTCCTGTCCTCCTGTCTCCCCAACTTGTTTTCCTTGCCTGAGGGGCTTGGCCACAGCTCCCAGAGCTGTCTGTGATTTTACAGAGGTGAATAAATGTCAGGTATTTAGGAAAGCACCAGCATTATTCCAGAAGGGCTTGATAAATATCGTTATTACCAAAGGCTACACACACAAACACATGCCGTAGAGATATTTAAAGTGGATGGTATTAATCCTATTTTGCTTTTGTTTGCTCCTCCCCCACCCCGAAACCAGGTCTCCCAGGCTGGAGTTGAACTCAAAGCAATCCTCCTGCTTAGCCTCCTGAGTTCTGGGACTACAGACATGAGCAATCAGTTTGGGTAAGTTTAATAGATAGGGAGATGGAATATACCTGGCACACTACGAGGCTCGATAAATGTCCCAAAAGTGGGCCAAACAGAACGGAGTTCATACGCATAAAACTGAGCTTTGAGAGAGTTTCTGGTGTAGGTAAGCATTACCTTGGGACATAGTCCGGATGGCCCTGTAACAGTTGGAGAATGTATCCTGAGCTGAGAGGGTAAGCTGAGAGGCAGATAGAGGCCTCAAGGCTTGCTTTGATCTGCTTCCTTTCTTTTTCTTTCTGTTTTTTTTCTTGCTCCCATTTCCTTTTATTACTTTCCCTCTGCAGCCTTAATAGTTCCCCCATTTCTGCTCACAAACTGGATGATGGTGAGGCCGACCATCAGTTTACAATTACAGTCTCCTCGCAGGAGCCCCCTCAGCTGCTAACTTCTGGATGTCCCATGGCCCCGCACTCCCGTTTCTTGAGAGCAGAGCCCCCCCCTGGGTAGCCTTTCATCCCATCTAAGTGACTTAACACCCACTTAAGATGTGCCATCTGAAGCCATAGCAGCTCCTGAATAACCGACTGTAGTGATACTTCAGCTAAAAACAATGAATCCACATTCAACTGAAGTGCACCCGGCAGAACTGTGAGTAGAATCTGGGCTACCAGAGCTGGGGGAGTATGTAGGGAGAGGGCAACTGTGACTGACAGCTATTAGTTATGTATTTCAAAGGCACTTATAGAGAGGATGCTGAATGCTCCCAGCATTTAGAACTGGTAAATATTTGAATGGATAAGCCTTGATCATTCACACTGCAAACAGGTATTGAAATGTCACACAGTACACCATAAATACATGAAATTATTAGGTGTTGATTTTAAAAAATGTACCTCTTTGTTCCCTTGGCCCAGTCTCAGGCTTGCCCCTAGCCCTGCAACAGAACATCAGCTGCAACCTCCCTCCCTCCATGTAAGTCTCCTGTGGAGCCCATTCTGACCTCCCAGAAGTCAGCACCTAGCCCCATAGGCATCCCAAACCCAGATGCCTAGCTGCAGGTGTAAAACACAGTAACAGCCATGACGATAATCTTTGTTAGAACCCAGCTCTTCTACCGTAGCAGTCCCTGAATGATGGAGGTGGGTCTTGTATCTTATCTGTTGCTTTCATTGGTTAACTAATAAAGAAAACTGCTTGGCCTGATAGAAGAGAAAATTAGGTAGGCGGAGTAAACAGAACAGAATGCTGGGAGAAAGAAGCCGAGTCAAGCAGTCCTCATGATTCTCCCACTCCAGACAGATGCAGGTTAAGATCTTTCCTGGTAAACCAGCTTGTGGTGCTACACAGAATATTAGAAATGGGTTAGATCAATATGTAAGTGTTAGTCAATAAGAGGCTAGAACTAATGGGCCAGGCAGTGTTTAAAAGAATACAGTTTCCTTGTAATTATTTTGGGTATAAAGCTAGCCGTGCGGGCGGCTGGGTGACAGGAATGTAGCCCGCCGCTCCTATTACAACACCTGAATAGTTCAACAGCTGAAGCACAAGAGAAGATCTCAAAACCTATATGAAGGTGATAGAGGTCCTTAAAGAGAAAATGAATAAACCCCTTAAAGAAATCCAGGAAAACATGAATAAACTATTGGAGAAAACAAATAAAGCCTTTAAAAGGCTAAGAAGAAAAAACAGTTAAAGGAAATTAATAAAACCGTTCAAGACCAGAAAATGGAAACAGAAGCGATAAAGAAAACACAAACTGAGGGAATTCTTGGAATGAAAAATTTAGGAATTTGAACAGGAACTACAGAGGCAAACTTCACCAACAGAATACAAAAGATGAAAGAGAGACTCTCAAGTATTAAAGATACAATAGATGAAATGGATACTATCTGTCAAAGAAAATGTTAAATTGAAAAAAATTCCTGACACAAAACATCTAGGAAATGTGGGACACTATAAAAAAGACTAAACCTAAGAATAATGGGAGTAGAGGAAGGAGAAGAATCCCAATTCAAAGGCCCATAAAATATTTTCAACAAAATCATAGGAGACAATTTCCCCAAACTAAAGAAGGACATACCTATAAAGGTACAAGAAGTTTATAGAACTCCGAAGAGATTGGACCAGAAAAGAGAGCTCCCTTGCCATATGATAATCAAAACATGAAACATACAGAACAAAGAAAGACTGTTAAAAGCTGCAAGAGAAAAGGACCCAGTAACGTATAAAGGCAGACCTATAATAATTATGCTTGATTTCTCAGTGGAGACGCTAAGAGGCTGAAGGACCTGGGCAGATGTGCTGCAGACTCTAAGAGACCACAGATCTCTGCCCAGACTACTATATCCAACAAAACTTTCAGTCACCATAGATGGAGAAAATAAGATCTTCCATTATAAAGTCAAATTTAAACTATATATATTTATATTGTATTTACATATATAATCCTACAGAAGATGCTAGAAGGAAAATTCGACAAGATATTAATTACACTCATGAAAACTCAGAAAATAAGTAATCTCACACCAGCAAACCCAAAAGAAGGGAAACACACAAAGATACACACACACCACCACCACCACCACCACCACCATTACCAAGAACAACAACAACAACAAAATAACAGGAATCAGCAATCATTGGTTATTGATCTTTTAGTGTTAACAATCTCAATTGCCCAGTAAAAAAGACACAGACTAATAGAATGGATAGAAAAACAGGATCCATCCTTCTGCTGAATTCAAGAAATGCACTTTGACATCAAAGATAAACATTGCTTTGGGGTAAAAGGTTAGAAAAAGATATTCCAAGTAAATGGACCTAAGAATCAAATAGGTATAGTTATTTTAATATCTATCAAAATAGACTTCAAACCAAAAATAATAAAAAGAAATGGGGCAGGACATTTCATACTCATCAAAGGAAAAATCCACCAAGATGATATTCAATTATTAACATCTATGCCCCATACACGAGGGCACCCACTTTTGTAAAAGAAACATGACTATAGCTTGAGTCATATATTGACCCTCACACACTGACACTGGGAGACTTTGATCCCCTACTTTCACCATTGGGAGGTCATCCAGACAAAAACAAAACAGAGAAATAATGGAGCTAATAGACATTACAAACCAAGTGGACCCAAGAATAGCTACAGAACATTTCACCCAAACACAAAAGAATAGAATAGACCTTCTTCTTAGCACCTCATGGGTCCTTCTTCAAAACTGAGCACATGCCCAGACACAAAGCAAGTCTCAACAGACACAAGGAAATTGAAATAACTCCTTGCATTCTAGCAGCCTACCACAGATTAAAGCAGGATATAATCAACAGAAAAAACTACAGAAAGCTTATAAACTCATGGAAACTGAACAATTCTCTGCTGAATGACTACTGACTGGGTCAAGACAGAATAAATAAATAAAGAAATTAAAGACTTCATAGAAGTCAATGAAAATAAATACACAGCATACCCAAACTTAAGGGACTCAAGGAAAGCTAAGAGGAAAGTCATAGCACTAAAAGACTACATGAATGGAGAGATCTCATACTAACTACCTAACAGCACACCTGAAAGCTCTAGAATAAAAGGAAATAAGCACATCCAAGAGAAGTAGATAGTAAGAAGTAATCAAACTTTTGACTGAAATTAATAAAATAGAAACAAAGAGAACAATGCAAAGAGTCAATGAAACAAAGAGTTGGTTCTTTGAGAAAATCAACAAGACAGACAAACCAGCTAAAAGGCAGAGAGAGAATATCCAAATTAACAAAATCAGAAATGAAAAGGGGGACATAACAACAGACACCAAGGAAATCCAGAGAATCACAAGGACATAGTTTAGAAACTTGTACTCCACCAAATTTAAAAGAAATGGGTAATTTTCTCAATAGGTACCACTTACTGAAGTTACTGAGTTATCAAGATTAGATAATCAATTTAAATAGGCCTATAACCGCTACTGAAATAGAGGTAGTCATTAAAAGTCTTCCAACCAAAAAAAGGCCAGAGCCAGATTGTTTAGTGCAGAATTGTACCAGAATTTCAAAGAAGAGTTAATTACTACACTCCCCAAATTACTCCAGAAAATAAAAACAGAAGGAACATTGCATTTCCTTCTATTTCAATTCATTTTATGAGGCTGCAGTTACCCTGATAACCAAACCACACAAAGACTCAACAAAGAAAAAGAATTACAGACCAATTTTCCTTATGGACATAGGTACAAAAATACTCAATAAAATACTTGTAAACCAAGTCCAAGAACACATCAAAAAGATCATCCACCATGATCAAGTAGGCTTCATCCCAGATATGAAAATCAGTCAATGTAATCCACCATATAAACAAACTGAAAGAAAAAAAATCTTCTCATTAGATTCAGAAAAGATTTTTGACAAAATTCTATACCCCTTCAGGATAAAATTCCTGGAGAGATTAGGGGCACAAGGGATATACCCAAACATAATAAAGGTAATTTACAGCAAGCCTATAGCCAACATCAATTTAAACAGATGGAAACTCAAAGAGATTCCACTAAAATCAGAAACAGGACAAGACTGTCCACTCTCTCCATATCTATTCAATATAGTACTGAGAAATACTACAGCTGATAAACACTTTCAACAAAGTATCTGTATATAAAATTAACTCACAAAAATCAATAGTCTTACTTTTTACAAATGACAAATGGGCTGGAAAGGGATCAGGGAAACAAGACTTTTTATAAGAGCCTCAAATAATATCAAACATCTTAGGATAACTCTAACCAAGCCCATGAAAGACTCGTATGACAAAAACTTCAAATCTTTGAAGAAGGAACTTGAAGAAAGTATCAGAAGATGAAAAGATCTCCCATACTCATGGATCAATAGGATTAACTTAATAAAAATGACCATCCTACCAAAAGCAATCTACAGATTCAATGCAATCCCCATCAAAATACCAACACAACTCTTTACAGACCTTGAAAGGATAATTCTCAACTTCACATGGAAAGACAAAAATCCCAGAATAGCTAAAACAATCCTGATCAATAAAAGAACTTCTGGAGGTATCATAACCTTGAATTCAAACTGTACTTTAGAGCTATAGTATATAGAATGGTACTGGCATAAAAACAGATATGTTAACCAATGGAATTGAATTGAAGACCCATACATAAACCCATACACGTATGGACATCTGATTTTTGATAAATAAGTCAGAAATACACCCTGGAAAAAGGCAGCATTTTTAACAAATGGTGCTGGTCACACTAGATGTCTTCTTATGGAGAAGAATCCAAACAGATCTATATCCATCACCCTGCACAAAACTCAAGTCCAAGTAGACCAATGACTTCGACATAAAACCAGATATATTGAACCTGGTAGAAGGGGAAGTGGGGAATAGCCTTGAATGGATTGTCACAGGAGACGACATTCTGAACCGAACGCTGATAACATAGGCACTAAGATCATCAGTTAATAGACGTGACCGCATGAAACTGAAAAACTTCTGTAAGGTAAAGTACTCCATCAATCAGATAAAAATGGCAGCCTACAGAATGGGAAAGGATTTTTACCAATTCCACGTCCAATAGAGAACTAATATTGCAAATATATAAAGAAGTCAAAAAACTAGAAACTAAAAAACCCAATGTAAAAATGGAGTACAGGTCTAAACAGAGAATTCTCAGTAGAGGAATCTCAAATGGCTGAGAAACACTTAAAGAAGTGTTCAACATCCTTAGCTATCAGGGACATGCATATCAAAACCACTCTGAGATTCCATCTTATACCAGTCAGAACGGTTAAGATCAATAACACATGTGACAGCTCATGCTGGTGAAATTGTGGAGCAGGGGGAATGCCTCTCCATTGTTGATGGGAGTGAAATATTGTACAACCACTGTGGAAATCAGTATGGTAGCTCCTCAGAAAATTTGGAATTGATCCTCCTCAAGACCCAACTATACCACTCTAGTATACTCCAACTTACCACAAGGACACTTGCTCAGCTATGTTCACAGAAGCTTTATTTGTAGTAATCAAAACCTGGAAACAACCTAGATGCCCCTCAACAGAATAATGGTTAAAGAAAATGTAGTACATTTACACAATGGAGTATTACTCACTTGTTAAAAAAAAATAACACCTGTTGGGCGGTGGTGACGCATGCCTTTAATCCCGGCAATTGGAAAGCAGAGGCAGGCGGATCTCTGAGTTCGAGGCCAGCCTGGTCTAGTTCAAGGACAGTTTCCAAAGCTACAGAGAAACCCCATCTCAAAAAAGAGAAACAAACAAACAAAAAGATGACACCATGAAATTAGCAGGCAAGAGGACTGCTCCAGGGCTTATGGATGGATTTCCCAGAGAAAGGAAAATAGATTTCATGAGTGGGCTGGGGTGAGTGGGGACAGGAGTGGGAGGGATCGGGTATTGGGGAAGACAGTATGGAGAGAGAAAGTGCAGGGAGAGACAGACAAAATAGGGGGCCATTCGGGGCATGGTGTGGAAACCTAGTGCAGTGGAAATCTGGAATCTGGAGGCTGATCCTAGTGAGGACTCCTAGTAATGGGGGATATGGAGTCTGAACCAGCCATCTCCTGTAGTCAGGCAAGTCCCCGAGTACCCAGCCTGGACTGCGTTCAGTTGAGTTGTTGGGTGGGTCCTGTGGAGATCCCCCAAACAACCCAGGCTGACACTAGGACAGAGGACTGCACTTGGCAAACTGAGAACTGGGGTAGGGGGCAAGGGTTGAGGGCTGTCATTGCTGAGAACTGGGGTATGGGATGAGGGTCGAGGGCTGTCATTGCTGAGAACTGGGGTAGAGGGCGAGGGTCGAGGGCTGTCATCGCTGAGAACTGGGGTACGAAGTGAGGGTTGAGGGCTGTCATCGCTCACGACAAGCTCCGCTTCGCTCATTGGATGTGGAGACGTCAAGCTGGCGGACAAGCTGGCGCCTGCATGGAGCCTGCACCCCTGTGTTCTAGTCTCTTTACAGCGGTAAAGCACTCAGCAAGCTATGGCTTTCACGGTCTGAGCTGATGAGGATGACCGACCAAGTCTCTTCCTCAAGGAACAGGTTCCGTCGAAATACAAACACGGATTACTGGAACCAAAGTCCAGATTATTAACTATTACACCACGGGAGCTGGTGCCTTCTCAGGCTGTGGACAAAGAAACCCGCTCCTCCTGCTCTCTCCATCTCTGCACCCATAGTCTCCCCCTTTTCCCTCGTTTTTCACAAATGTCCTTATTTCCATATGAAGAGCAGCCCCCTTCAGAAGGGCAACTTCTCTGTCCTCGGGACTTCCCAGGCTAAGGTGCCCGTCTGTTGAGGGCACTGCGGTGTCAGAGGTAAGAGTCAGAATGAGGTAAGTTTTGAACTTGAATCCCAGCTCACTACTGTGAAGATTGGACTGGTCACTGATCTTGCACGTTTCTTTCAAGAAGAGACAGAAGGGCTGGTAAATGAGGGGATGAAAAGATGCCAGATGGATGGAGGTGGAGCCCCTTGGTAAGCACTGACAACAGAAACCTGTTATTTTGTGTATTTAGTTTTTTAAAAAAGGATGAAAGGCCTTTCTTCAGCCAGATGAGGCACAGTGAGCAAGAGCAATGTCTGCTACAATTCTGGGGGAAGAGAAGACATTCCCACTGACTTTTTAGCCACGTCTCACCAAAGGGAGCCCTGAACCTGGAGCGCTTGCACGGTGTCAGTCAGAGGTCAGGGGATGGAGAGAGACGGGTATCATCTTCAGACATGCTGCCCAGCACATGACACCTAGGGCCCTGCTGAAGCTTCCGCCGCAGATGTGGCGGAAGTCCGATGTGGTCATCTTCTTGTGGGTCCCCCAAAGCTCTTGTGTACAGACTTTGGTCTAAGACATTTTCCACACCCACAGAAGCTGTTACATTTTTCAACTCATGCAATTCTTTCAGGGCGATGGAAAGATGCTGGGATGTGTCAATAAATAAAGAAGAAAATGGCAATGCAATAAAAGAGTCATAATGAATAAAGAACAAAAAGTCAATATTTCATGCAGAGAACTATCGGGTGGCTGAAGACAGATGAAAGATGATATTTGTTGGATCTGGGAGGAAAACATCCTCAGGCACAGAGGGCAGTATTTTTAGGTAGCTGTCATGCACACTTCTGTTGAATGCCTCCATCCAGGCTGAGGTGACTGCTTTTTCTTCACATTTATTCAATTTGAGGGCAAATACATATTTCTATGTCCCCCTCCTCTGCTTTCTCGGTGTCTCCCGGGAGTGATGAAATGCCTTGTTCATTTCTGTGTCTCCTGCACCTGCTACATGGGTTCAAAAATTGTTTGTTGGATGAATACCAAGCAAGGAGATTTAAATATTATTGACTAGCAAACAGTACCCGAATATTTTAAGGCCTGTTAGGTAGACACCCATTAATATTGCTGTAGTCATGCTAATATTTCTTCCTCTAAATCATTCTCATTTACCCAGGGAAGTTTTTTACAGGTATGTGTGTGTTTGTGTGTGTGCATCTGTGTGCATGTGGAAGTCAAAGGCTGACATCAGACACCTTCCTTGATCACTCTCCATCTTATGCATTGAGGCAGGGCCTCTCACTTGAACCTGGAGCTCACCATTCAGCTGGTCTGTTAGGTCATTTGGCCCATGGATCTCCTGTCATTGCTTCCCAAGGGCGAGAGTGGCAGGCTGACCTCTACACCCACCTAGCATTTACATGGACACTGGGACTCGAACTCCGGCCCTCATGCCTGTGTAGCCAGCACTTTACCAGCTGAGCCACCTACCCAATCCCAATTAGGTAATTAAAAAAAAAATAGTTCAGTAAATCTGGGATCATGCCTGTAATTCCAGCACCTAGAGGCTGAGAATCACGTGAGTTCAAGGCTAGTTCTTTCTACATAGTGAGATCTAGGCACTGAAACTATGTCATAAGACTTGTATAGAAAAACCAAACAAGCAACTAAACTGAGCTAAAATGTGGTTAATATAAGGCCAACTCTCATTAGACTGGGAAGAATTAAAATGCTGTAAGAGAAGGCTGCAGGCTTAGCTCACCTCTGAGAAGGTAGAGTGACATTTAAATAATCCTGGGTCAGACATAATCAGGAAAGTAAATGCGTGGTAGGGGATCAAATGCCTGCAGAGCAGAGGAAAACATTTATAAAGTCACCCTGGGCTCCAGAGTGTACAGAGTGCGGCTCCACTCAGCAGTGTGGTTAATAGTAAATTGGTCTAATTATTAATACTGGTAACACCATTCATTCACTGTGAAATCAGTTTATAAGAAAGAGTTATTTAGCCCCCAAGTTCCTGGGGCTAAGCCAAACACTTGCTGGAGAGGGAGCAGGAGGGATTATTATTATTAATTATCTGTCCAATTATCCCTGTTCTGTTAGGAACAGTGACAATATGCATGCCCCATCTGAGGAGGCGGGAGATGGCCTCCTGAGCCTTCTCCATGGCTCAGGCTCCTTCCACAGTCTGGAGGTCCTTCAGCAGGTGACTTAGTCCTGAAAAAGTTTTTAGAGCCTCTTGAGAATGTGTGCCCGTGTGTGCCCATGTGTGTGTGTGCCCATGTACCCGTGTGTGTGTGTGTGTGTGTGTGTGTGTGTGTGTGTACGCACGCAGGCTTATTTATGGGTGCACATCCTTGTGTATGGGGTGGGGAGACCCCTCCACAGTCAGTCCTTTCCATCTCCTTCCCTAGAAAGCATGCCCCACCCTGGCCCACTCTCAGGAGGTCTTCCCTCCCCTTCCTCTCCTTGAGACAACCTCTCTCCGTGTTCTCCCAGACTCCTCCCCTTCCTCTCCCCCACCCCACCTGTCTCTTCCCCTTTCTCAACTACATTTCCTGTTACTGTGATTAAATACCTGACCAGTCAACTTAAGGATGAAAGAACTTGTTTTGGCTCACAGCTGGAGGAACAGGCCATCATGGTGAGGAAGTCCTGGCAGCAAAAGCTTGAGGCAGCCGGCTGCATCTGCAGCTCGGAAGCTGAGAGCGTTGGGTGCCTATACTCAGATAGCTTTCCTCTACATTCACCAGGATTCCAGCCCTGGGGGTGGGGCTATGCACAATTAAAGGGGGTGAGGTAGTCTTCCCACTGCAGTTAACTTAAGCAAGATCAGCCCTCACAGGCAAGCCCAGAGGTTGTCTTCGAGCTGCCTTTAGATCCTGTCAAGTTGTAAGTATTTATTGTCATCTTCTCCCTTTGCTACTGAAGGAAGGACCATAAACAATCCTGAAGTTGAGCAGAGCTTTTGAAAAAAAATCATGGTAAAATACACATAAAATCTGCCATTTAAAACCCTTGAAAGCTTATGATTTAACATTTTCAAGGCACCAGTAATACCATGCGGTCTTCACCACCATCTACTTTTTAATCACTGAAAAGCTGTTTCTTGGAATTGGCAATCCCATCCCCCAACTCCATCCCTGGAAGTCAGTCTTTGCTGGGGGGCCTAGTGGATTTTCTCTTCTGAATATTTTCTACTGAGCATAAACTCCTTGGTGGCTAGCTGCCTTTACTCGGATTGATTCATTTATTATTCATATATCAATTCTCCATTCTTTTTAATGATCCAATTAAATTCCATTATATGGAGAGAGAAGCCTTCATCAGTTAAAGTACATCTGGGTTGCTTCCACCAACCAAGCTGTTTAAGGGGAGCCCCACATATCATCTCTGTTTTCTCAGTTGAGTGAGAGATGGTTTCTGTCCTGAACAAGGTAACAAGGGAAAATGAAGCTAGTTAGTGGTTACAGAGAATCTGGGTTCATCACTGCATAGTGTTTTTTCCAATCAGAGTTTCCCTTGGTCCTCTGTTTGTCTTCATCACCAGCTTGATGAGGTGTTGAATTATCACCAGGACACACATCTGGATGTCTTTGCATGCTCTCTAGATAGGTTTAACAGAACAAGGGGGCCCATCTTAAAAGTGGTTGGTGGTACCATCTAGTATTCTAGTCCTGGACAGGATACGAGGAGAAAGTGAGCTGAGCACCAGTATCCATTCCCAGCTCACATTGCAGATACAATGTATCCTCGTTAGCTTTCTGTCTCTGTGATAAACCAGCACAATCAAAACCAACTTGGAGATGAGTTTATCTGGTTATAGTTCATCACCAGGGAAACCAAGGCAGGAACTCAAGGCAGGAGCAGAAGCAGAGACCATGCATGGAGAAACATGGGCTTGCTCACCATGGCTTGCTCAATCTGTTTTCTTATATAAAGCAGGACCATCTGCCCAGGTCACTCACAGTGGACTGGGACCTCTCACATCAATCATCTACCAAAAAAAAAAAAAATACCTCCAGACTCGCCAATAGACCAATCTTATCAACTGAGATTCCTCCTATATTCCTTAAGCCTCCAATTGCCAGGCTTCTTGAGCCTCTGTATTCCCGTAGTGAATACAGGAATAATTCCCAAGGGAAGGGTGAGTGTGCTATCTGCCCATTCTGCAGTCCTACAACGCAGGACAATCAGACGCGATAGGGAGTCAAGTCAAGCAGGAACTCAGTTTATTACTGTGAGTATCAGTTTATATAGGTCAAGTGACATCATGTGATGCAGGGGTACCTCCATCCAATGAAAGGTAGCCAAACCCACCTTCTGGCTGGAGGGGTATCTACCTAATTTTTGCTGTCTCATTCTCACTCAAACTTGAGCCAGGCTTTTCTCTGTCCTACAGGCCTCAAGGTACACGACCTGAGATAATTTTGGCCCTACAATCCCTTTTTCCCAGTTGACCCTAGCCTGTGTCACGTTGACAAAAAACTAATCAGCACACAATGTGACCAGCTCCTCGTGTTCCTGCCACCAAGCCTTCCCTAACATGATGGGTTATAGTCTCAAACGTGAGTCTGCCTTCCTTCTTTAAACCCTTCCTTCCATAAGTTGCTTTTGTCTCTGTCATTTTGCCACAGCAGTGACAAAGTAACCAATACGTTTTTCTTGTGTGAAGCTTGTGGCTTTGATTGTCATCACGCTGTTCAGTGGAGGAGCTGGTGTGGAATTCTAGCCCAGGCCTACCAGCTCAGCCAAGAGCCTTGCAAGGGTTGTTTCTGTCTCCAGAGAGGCGCAGGGCTCTGTACAGAAGCAGCCCTTTGCACAGCCCTCTGCCTTAAATGCTGTCCCTGTTCCAATCTACACTTATGGGAAGAAAAAGTCAGTGCTTCACACAACTTTCCCAAGACCAGACAGCTAGTGAGGAGAAGCGGCCAGGAACCACAGCCAGCTCTGACTGAGTGAATCCTTAGTCACTCACCTCTCTAGAAAGACATCGATGAGGACATCTGTAGCCTTCTTTCTTCTTCCAATATTTCCTTGTACCAGAATTCAAGAAGAGGTGTGCCCTCATGACCAGTATGGCATTACTACAACAACAATCTTCATGGATATACACTTAACCTTAGTACCTGGAACACATTTTCCCATTCTATTGCCCTTTGGGATATTTGGTCAGGAGCCACTAAATTAATTTCCAACAGGTTGTTCACAGTTCAGAACTAACTACTTTCAAAAACTTTGATGCTTAGCTTGGTTTCCGTGATGTGTCTGAAGATACTCTTTCTAACCCATCGTCTTCATTCTGCCTGAAACCAGACACTCAAGTCTCACCGTTTCTGCCACCTATGCACCTTTAGAAACGGCTCTGCTGCTCCCTGTTAGATGCCTGCTCTGCCTCCCAGCTTCTCAGGGACTTACTATAAACAGCCCAAGGAAAAGAGGCTTGCTGTCATCAGTCATAAGTAAAAACAAGAGCCACAATGAAATACTATTGTACAATGGCATCTGGAGTTACAGCTCCGACAATGTAAGTGCTGGCAAGAATATGGAACAACTGAAATGTTTGTAAGTTGCTGTTGGGAAGAGAGAGAACTTTAGTATTTGGGGGGCCTATGGGTAGTTTCTTGTTGTTGAAGAGTCCAAGAATAAGAAAATAAAAATGTAGATTCCAGAAATAAGAATGTAGAAATAAAAAATATAAAATTATAAGTCTAGGAGAATGAGAACAGACTGTCAGCAGCTTTCTCAGCAGATCAAGGGTCAGTCATTCACAGTGAGCTGTTTTCTCCGATGCTTGGGAAGCCTCCATCAGTTTAGGTCATTTCATTTTACAACTGGCTGTTTTATTTACAAGGCCAGAGCTTCTCTCTGCAAACTGAGAGTATTGTCCTGGCCATCCTTGATAAACGATAGATGTGATCTGAGTTACCTTTAGGAGACAGAGATACTGACCTCTGGGTTAGCCACTGTCTCTGTTATGGGAAACTGGCACTATTCACGGGGAGGCATGGGGCTCCAGAATACACTGCCTGGAGGTACCAGGACAAACAGTGGACACAGGTACAAACACTAGGTTGACTAATGAGCTCTGATAATGGAGGTTGTAAAGTATAGCAGTCTGTATCTGAGTTTTATTTTGAGATAGTATGAAAAACTTTCTATCTTCTAAGTTCCGAGCCTAAGAACCATTATTCTATTTTATTAACCCTCTGATATTACTAGCAGTCCCTTTTCTAACTAATTACTAAAGACACTTGTTTTTTTTTTCAATTAGTGACTTTTATTGTAATCTTCTCAGAAACATATTTCATGATAGCTGCCTAGTTACCCATTGATGTTAGAATACACTCCCCCCACCTTTAGGGTCTCTGTTGACTGACCCGCGGGTTGGGGCAAGATTGTAAAGATTCCTTTGTTCAGACCTAATGTTTGGTGCCCTAACTATAAAAGGTGGGTTCAGAAACCTGCCTTTTGCCACAGCCTAACAAACACCATCTCTGGCTGTGGTCTCGGGTAGCTGATAAGCTTCTGTGCCCCGTGGTATATTTTTATTTTTAAGTTTTCTTTTGGTTTCTGGAATAAAGTTTGCCTTTGGTTTATTAGACTTGGTGGTGTTCATCTTTGTGCAACCGCCCTGGACCCAATAGTTGTAGTCCATCGTGCTTAGCATGGGTTCTCAAAATTCCACTCCTACGCCTTTTTCCCCCAGAAATAAAAACACATATGCACTCAGATCCTTGGATACAAACAAATTCTCTTTATAGTTTTACTTCTCATCCCAAACAGAAACCAACTCAAACATCTACCAACCGAGAACTGAGTAAGCAGAGGGAAGAACTGGAGGGTAGACAGGGAGGTGGCATTCTCCTTTCATTTCTGCTGCTGTGATAAAACACCTGGACAGCACACAACATAGGGGAGGAAGGGTTTATTCCAGCTCACTCTTCTCGGTTCCAGTCTATGATGATGGAGAAGGCACAGCAGCTGGGTCTTGAGACAGCTGGTTGTAGTAGATTTTAATGAAATAGTCCCACACTAGCTCAGAATGGAGTATAATAAAGGGTCTCTTTATTTAGAGGTAGATTCACAGATTACAGTCCTCTGTATGTGATGTGGGAGTGATTTCTTATTAATAAAGAAACTGCCTAGACCCATTTGATAGGCCAACCCTTAGGTAGGTGGAGTAAACAGAACGGAATGCTGGGAGAAAGAAGCTGAGTCAGAGAGTTGCCATGATTCTCCCACTCCAGACAGACGCAGGTTAAGATCATTCCTGGTAAGCCAGCTCTTGGGCTACACAGATTAATAGAAATGGGTTAGATCAATATGTAAAAGCTAGCCAATAAGAAACTGAAACTAATGGGTCAGGCAGTGTTTAAAAGAATACAGTTTCCGTGTAATTATTTTGGGTAAAGCTAGCCGGGTGGCGGGACACAGCCCGCCACTCTGTATTTCAACAGAGTGGCGCCCAACGTGCTAATGAACTCCACGTAAAACCTGAGAGGACTTAAAAAGGAGAGAGAGAGAATTTAAGACAGCTTTTTGCTGTTTGTGGGTTGCGTGCCGCAAAGAAATTGTCCTGACTCAGCAGCAGGAAAAAACTGGCTGTTTTAAAATGCTGGCTTTCTGGGCTGTGCCGCCATTGCGATCTCTGTCTGGCTCCTGTGGGAGACAGAGCTTTTGAATGGAGCATTTGGAGTAAAGCTCTACGGCTTGCTTGATGGCAATGTGGACTGCTGTGTGCCTGTAACTGTGTGTGGCTCAGGGGCACCAAATGGCTCTGAGGCAGGAGCGGCTTGGCTCAGCTCTGCCATGCTGAACTGTGCTGGTCTCAGGCAGGAACTACCGTAATTACCATAAAAACAGCGCATTTAAGGTTTCAACTGGGCAGGACACAGGCGGTACCGTATTACCTGTACATGGCGCAACTTAAGTTTTTAAGAACTGCTTAAAATTTTAAGAAATGCTCCTGGATAGTAAAAAAATGTTACAGATTCACAATAAAACAGATTCAGACATAAAAGACCACACTGTTGGATGAATGTACATAGGCTTGAGAGAGAGAAGAAAAAAAAATAGAGAATAAAGTTAATGGTTTAAAAAAAAAGGTAAAGTCTTTAAAGAGACAGAGTACAGATAGTTAAGAGATTAAAAGAAATAAAGAAAAATAAGCCACGTAAAAATGGAAAATTCACAGAGAGTCTGGATTATGTACATTGTGCTTTCTTTAAAATTTTTGACTATAAAGGAGCTAAGTACAGAGAGACATTTCATTACATGGGCTGCTAAGCTAAACCAGAATGGATATAAGGGTATTACGATTTCAAAATTTGGGTTTAAGAATATGATGCTTTGGAGAGGGTCTTCTTTTATTTTCACAGAGGATCAGACCCTGTGGATTTCTTCTATTACAATTTGGTATGATAGACCACGCCCTCCTGAAAGGTTGTTGTGAACATCTTCAGAAAATTGCTTCGCTCAACTGCCAACTGAGATTAAACTAGCACACAGGTTATACCATGAAAGACCTAATTAACGACGCCCCCATTCAGCAGGAAGCAGTTTGGAGAGAAAAAACTGCGCCCATGTTCCCAAAATATTGTTTATAAATGTTCTTTTACATTTAAAGGGGGATATGATATAGGTATGAATAATTTGCATTGGTATGGATTTTAAGGTCAATTTTGTTATATGTATATGTATTTTTGATCTTGAATAAGGTGTGATTGTGTAGTTCATTTTTAAAATGTAATGTATAATTAGGAAATATAGGTTGTTGATGGATAATCATAATAGTCAAGTTTGTAGTCATGTTACTTAGATTTTCTAGATATATAGAGATATATTTCAGATAGGCATTCTTCATATCTCTCAAAGGCTACAGAATATGGCATTTAAAATATTTTAATAACTTAGGACTTTTCATGACAATGAGACACGTCTGCTCCTGGCAGCACCAATCTACTTCGAGAGGAAGATGGGCATCGAAGAGGATCCTTATGGAGTTTGATAGCCATTTGGGCAAGAAACTGCTCTTGCCTGGACTGTTGCATAAAATGGACACAGAGAACCCGCAGAGAGAGGACTGCTGAACTTGCCTAAAGGTGAGATGGTCTTTCGGGGTTCATGACTCATGAAAGAGTCTGCGAGACATTCTGCAGGACACAGCAGATAGTGACTGAACTGTCTTTGGAATTTCCTGCTTCATGGAAATGTCTGCTGGATACTTTGGGCCTGAAGGCTGAAGATGGATGCCCCAAAGGTACAAAAGAACTTTGGGTGACTGTCCAGGCAGCAAGATGTCTCTGTCATTTCTAGAGTTTTCTTATTTCTTGTTTACTTAGATAGTATTATATCCTTCTGGAGTCTTTGATGGAGTTGAAGAATGAATAGATAGTTATAGTTTTCCTTAGTTATGATAAAAGATAAAATAGATATAAATATTGTAACTGTAATTCTTGCTTGATAACTGTTTTGCTATATGTAATTTTACTATGTTAAAGTTAAAGCCTTTCTTTTTTGTTTAAACAGAAAAAGGGGAAATGATGTGGGAGTGATTTCTTATTAATAAAGAAACTGCCTAGACCCATTTGATAGGCCAACCCTTAGGTAGGTGGAGTAAACAGAACGGAATGCTGGGAGAAAGAAGCTGAGTCAGAGAGTTGCCATGATTCTCCCACTCCAGACAGATGCAGGTTAAGATCATTCCTGGTAAGCCAGCTCTTGGGCTACACAGATTAATAGAACTGGGTTAGATCAATATGTAAAAGCTAGCCAATAAGAAACTGAAACTAATGGGTCAGGCAGTGTTTAAAAGAATACAGTTTCCGTGTAATTATTTTGGGTAAAGCTAGCCGGGTGGCGGGACACAGCCCGCCGCTCCGTATTTCAACATGTATGAGTGGAGAACAGGAACTAAATCCAGCAGTCAACAGGTTGCACATGCTTCTATATTTCTCTATATGTGGCCACTCCAAGGTCTTAAAGGTTATCGGCTGAAGGAGTTCCCACAGCACCTCCCCCTTTTGGCTAAATAAAATAGTTCTAAGCCTAATACAAAACTATATACAAGAAGAGCAAATATCAAATATAAACATTAGAATTACAACTAGCATAAATAATATGAAGCAAGAAATATATGCTAAATGTTTTAGCTATCCTAAGGGAGTCTAAGTCTTATATTAGAAATGGCTTATCTAAGTCATGAGAGGAAAGTAACTACTACTCTCTAATCTTCAATCCCATCAAAAAACCTGAGAAGGGAAATACTACTTGAGTAAGCAGGAAGTGCAATCGAGCAACTTTCAAAAGGTACAACAAATGACAGAGACAACTGTAACATGAAGGGGCCTGCTTTTTGGGGTTTATTTCCTGCCTGGTACCCCACAGCTGGCAAGTCCCAAAGAAAATCACACAGAGATCTCCATAAGTTATAAAACTGATTGGCCCATTAGCTCAGGCTACTTATTAGCTCTTGTAGCTTATATTAACCCATTGTTCTTATCTATGCTAGCCACATGGCTCAGTACCTTTCTCAGTCAGGCAGGTTACATCTTGCTTCTCTGTGGTCTGGGCAGGAGTTCCGGAAGAGCTTCCTTCTTCCCAGAATTCTCCTGTTCTCATCACCCCGCCTCTATTTCCTGTCTGGTTGACCGACCTATACTTCCTGCCTGGCCAATCAGCATTTATTTAAAACATGATTGACAGAATATAGACAATTCTCCCGTACCACTCCCCCTCTTTTTTTCTTAAACAAAGGAAAATATCCATAATCCATTTGTTGGGAATGTGGGCATAGTATTCCAGGCCACTTCTGGCTGTTTGGGGGCACTGATAATCTTATGGGGACCTAAAGAAAATTTAGAGTTATAATCAAGTCCTGACTAGAGTATCCTGTGAGTCTTGATCATCTCAGGCAGTGGTCTCAAACCAGTTCTGGATGTAGAACTCTGACAACTGGGCCATCTGTTTCTACCAGAGATCTCTCAGGTGGTCTTCCTTGATCAAACCTGATTTTTCTTAACTCAGAATGAATCCATAGCCTCTCATTTCCTGTGGAAACAAAAGCAAAACCTCTTCTCCAAAGTAACATACCTTTTGACTTCAATTTTGAAGACAAGGTATTTTCAAAATACCTATCTTGGATTAATTCTGCAGCATTTATAAGCAAATATCTTTTAGCAGCTGTTGTTCCTTCCTCAGCATTCAAACAATTCAAAGAGAGCATAATAGCATAGAGTATTAAGATTCTCTGTGTATTTTCCATCTTTATGTGGCTTTACTTTATTTAACCTCTATTTCTTTTATTTATATTTTTTGACTTTTTGAGACAGGTTCTCTGTATATCTTTGTCCTGAAATAACTCTGTAGACCAGGCTTTCCTTGAACTCACAGAGATCTGTCTGTCTCTGCACCCCCAGTGCCAGGATTAAAGGTGTGTGCTACCACACCTTGAAGTCACAGAGGTCCATCTACCTCTGCCCTCTGAGTGTTGGGATTAAAGGTGTGTACCACCACTCCCAACCACTCTCTTTCCTTTTTATTTTTAAGGACTTTAACCTTTAGCCTACATGTATTTTTAACACACTGTAAACCATTTAGAGGTTTGCTTCATCTTTGAATCTCTCGTTACTCCATATCTCTCTTTTTCTGACCACATGAATCTTTATGGAGAAGATTAAAGCTGTGGCTTTGACGGCTGGATCTAGCCCATTTCTTAGCTAAGATTTCAGCCTCATGGCGGAGGTACTGGCTAGAGCCTTGTTTATTCCCACAACTCTATGGTGTTTCAAGGTCCCTGCCAGCAAGCAAGCTGTAACAGTATGTCCACAGACAATATTCAAATCCTGTCTCTGTAGCCAGACCACCTGCCTCAAAAAGTCAGAGTTTGCCCTGGCAGAATGGTGCAGAAAGCCGGCATTTTAAAATGGCACAGCTTTTTTCCTGCTATGTCTGAAAACCGAAAAGCATGCATTCAGCTTTTCATCAACACGTGTTTTGTAGCAGGACCTCTTAAAAGAGTTGCAGCATTTTGCAGCTAAAGCTGAGTCAGGAAGCCTCTCTTAAATGAGAGTGCTTGCCTCTAGTGAGCAGAGCCCACCCAAGAGAGTGCTGCTACCAAGAAACCATGCACAATGCTGTCATTTTGTTCTAGAATTACTTCCCAAGCTGTCTCAGGCTTTATGTGGATGCAGCTGTCCACGTGGGCTTGGGAAATGAGAGGCTGTAGATTCATTCTGAGATAAGAAAAATCCAGTTGGATCAAGGAAGGCCACCTGAAAAATCTCCTGTAGGAACAGATGTCCCGGATGTCTAAGTGCTATATCCAGAACAGATTCAAGACTGCTGCCTGAGATGATCACGACTCACAGGATACTCCAGTCAGGACTTGATTATAACTCTAAATTTTCCTTAGGTCCCCATAAGATTATCAGCACCCCCAACCAGCCAGAAGTAGCCTGGAATACTGCTGTGGGAGTGTCATATATCTGTTGCTTTCATTGGTTAATTAATAAAGAAACTGCTTGGCCTGATAGGTTAGAACATAGGTGGGTGGAGTAAACAGAACAGAATGCTGGGAGGAAGAGGAAGTGAGCTCAGATGCCATGCCACTCCTCTCCAGGGCAGACACAATGAAGCAAGCCTCCAGGTCAGACATGCTGAATCTTTCCCGGTAAGACTGGTGCTACACAGATTACTAAATATGGGTTAGGCAAGATGAGAATTAGCCATTAAGAGGCTAGAACTAATGAGCCAAACAGTGTTTAAATGAATACAATTTCCATGTAATTATTTCAGGGCATAAGCTAGCCAGGCGGCTGGGAGCCAGGTGGCAGGAATGCAGCCCGCAGCTCCTTCTACAGAATACTATGCCCACATTCCCAACAAATGGATTATGGATATTTTCCTTTGTTTAAAAAAAGGGGGGGG
This sequence comes from Microtus oregoni, assembly GCF_018167655.1. Classification (NCBI taxonomy): domain Eukaryota; kingdom Metazoa; phylum Chordata; class Mammalia; order Rodentia; family Cricetidae; genus Microtus; species Microtus oregoni. Next base: position 32,812,505 of record NW_024543067.1, read on the forward strand.
AGTGGTATGGGAGAATTGTCTGTATTCTGTCAATCATGTTTTAAATAAATGCTGATTGGCCAGGCAGGAAGTATAGGTTGGTCAACCAGACAGGAAATAGAGGCGGGTGATGAGAACAGGAGAATTCTGGAAAGAAGGAATCTCCCTCCACCATTCCTGCCCAGACCACAGAGAAGCAAGATGTAACCTGCCTGACTGAGAAAGGTACTGAGCCATGTGGCTAGCATAGATAAGAACAATGGGTTAATATAAGCTACAAGAGCTAATAAGTAGCCTGAGCTAATGGGCCAATCAGTTTTATAACTTATGGAGATCTCTGTGTGATTTTCTTTGGGACTTGCCAGCTATGGGGTACCAGGCAGGAAATAAACCCCAACAAGCAGGCCCCCTCATGTTACATACAACTGGCTACCTGGGCAATCACCCAAAGTCTCATTTGCAACATTATAGCAACCAACTTTGGCTTAGGCCTAGAAGTAACTGACAGACCATTTTCAGAGGCAGGAAATTTTTCAAAACTGTTTTATCCTGTCTTGTCAAGGTTTGGCAGTCTTTTTTCTTGTATCCTGCTTATCCAGTTGCTTTGACCTATGACAGGACAGAACAAAGCAAGGTGGAAATTCCAAGCAAAGATAGAGGAGAAAAGAAGGCCAAGTCAGAGATATACCATGCAGCCGCTGTAGGAGACAGATGTCTGACAGAACCTAACCAGTAGGCCACAGCTATGTGGTGATACACAGATTAATAGAAATGAGTTAATTTAAGATGTAAGAGTAAGCTAGAACTATGCATAAGCTATAGGACAGGCAGTGTTGTAATTAATATAGTTTCTGTGTAATTATTTCCTGTATGGGTGGCCAGGAAATGAACAAACAGCCTCCGCCTACAAGCTGGTCACAGTCATGGTCAAGGCAGAGAGGAATCAATGCATGCCCAGTCACTATCTGCTAGCTTGTGCTTCTCCAGCCTTAAAGTCTCTTCCTAGGGAGTAGTACCACCCACAGTGGGCTCAGTCTCACCCTTAGTGAATACAATTAAGCCATTCCCCTACAGACATACCCACAGGCCTACACAATGTACATAATCACTCAATGAGACTGTTCTCTCAAGTAATTCTAGACTGTGTTAGGTCAACAATTAAAGTTGACCAACACTGTAAGTGTAGATGGTCAAATGCACATGAGACACACAGTGGAAGCTTTATAAAACTCAGCACTTTGTTCAATAAACATAGAGCAATTGCAATAGAGAAGATAGGCTGTGTATATGGGGAAAATATGTATTTGAGGCAATTTTCTATGAAATGAAGATACTTAAGACTTTTTAAAGGCTATAAATAAAAATGAAGCATGGTATACATTCATGAAATGGAACACTGCTTTACTACATAAATGCATCAACTGCTGATTTAGTTAACACAAATGGATGAATTTCAAAAACACTATGTTGAATTAATTCTGCAAAAGGAAAAAACTGCAATGACAGCATATCAATGGTTATTGAGTTGGACTGGATAGGTGCATTATTCACTGACTGAAGAGGTCACAAGGTAACTAACTTTCCATGTGAAGGAGAGATTCTAGTTTCAGGGTGCATATAAAACTGTCAACACTCATCAAACTGTGTACTTAGGTAGATCCACTTTAATTTATGTAAAGTGTATCTCTCTAAAAGTTGATTTAGAAGGCCAGCTGAGGTTTAAAAGTATTTCTCTCACTCTCCCCACCTAGCAAAATCAATTATTAAATTCTGCTAACCTGGCTTCAAATATTTACTTCACAGGCGTCTCTCTGCTTCTGCACTGCTGCACAGTTTAGATCCTCACTCCCCCATTGTGCCGGGTGAACTACTGTCTTCCTTCTGGCTGCCACTCAGATTCACCTAACATTCTCCACATCGCACCGTCACTCCGCCCATGACATTAGCTGCCTTTGTCACAGTTCGTGGTGCAGAGTTGTCCTTGCCTTCCTCCCTTCTCCTTACTTTACACATCTCAACAAGCGGTTCTGTTTTTGGGATGCATTTAGCACCCCATACAGAGACACTTCCTAAGCCATTCCTCATCTTGACACAGCTGTACCTGCTACCTGTTCTTTCCTATCGCTCTCACTTTCTCTTTGTTCAAGGTCTGGCTGGGACAATCCCACCAATTTTCTGATCATCCAACACTCCCTCCCATCAGGTGTCGCAGAACCTCTTATTTAACTGACTGACTATATACATATGCATGTACATGTAACAGCAATAATTCCAAGGGAAAACTGGTGGCTGGAGAGGGAGCTCAGCAGTTAGGAGCACTTACTCCTCTTGCAAAGGACCTGGGCTCAGTTCCCAGCAACCTACAAAGTGGCTCAAAACTGTAGCTCCAGTTCCACAGCATCTGATTCCCTCTCTGACCTCCTTAGGTGCTACACACACGTGGAGCACACGCATACAAGCAGACAGAATACTCTGATACATAAAACAAGTACATCTGAGTTTTTTTTTTAAAAAAAAAAAGATCATGAATTTGAGGAGTCATAGGAAGAATTGGAGGCAGGGAGTGGTGGGAATGATGTAGATGAAGTACCTATATACAAAACTCATAAAAATAAGAGAAGAGAGAAAGAATTATAGCCTAGTTTTGTGTTTGAAGCAGAGGGAGGCACTGAGATTTCACACACGACTGCTCCCAGCACGCTTACATTCCTATTCCTACTACATCTCCCATCTGAGTGGTATATTAGACTCGGTAAAAACTCACAGCTGGTGCATCCCAACCCCTGAGCAGGCTCACCTTGGGACTCACTCATATGCTGCCCGGTCTGTGTTTTAAGCAGTAGCTACCATTATAACGGTGTACTGCGCAGTCTCTCTGCTCTTGGGCCTCCTTTTTTGCACATTCATCCCTGCCTGACTGCATTCCTGCAAGTCTCCAGGCTTTTTACTGTATTCAGAGCTTCTCCATTTTCAGAATGTCTTGAAGCTCAGACCTCACCTGTGCTGTCTGAAAGGATTAGAAGGATTAGGGGGTGTGGCCTTGTTGAAGGTAGTGTGTCACTGAGGGTGGGCTTCGAGGTCTCAAAAGCCCACACCAGGTCCCGTCTCTCTCTCTCTCTCTCTCTCTCTCTCTCTCTCTCTCTCTCTGCCCATTGTCTATCAGCCACTATTCCACAGTGTGTACTGTTGTGCTCTGTAGTGAAGATAATGGACTAAGCCTCTGTAACTGCAAGCAAACCCCTAATTAAATGCTTTCTTTTATAAGAGTTGCCTTGGTTGTGGCGTCTCTTCGCAGCAGCATAACTGTGAGCAAACATCCCTGTTCAGTATTCTCCTTTCAGTTGTGCAGCTGTGTTGTTGTACTGGTGTCTGTCTCTCACCTCAGCTCTCTTCTGTACAAACTCGGATCTGCATGTTTGTGGCTAGTTTTCCATGTGTCAGGACTGTGCTAGGAGCAAGGCCTTATACACATTTGAAAGTGTTACTAGACCCCTAAGAAATGGATTAAAGAAAACAATAGCCCACAGTTTGATGCACGCCTAGTGTCTAAGCCAGGGATGAAGAATCATTTATTCTGAATGAACAAGAGTCAAGGACACTATGAATTACAGGAGCATGTGCCCTGCGAGGCCAGGAAACGCATCCTATCCCAAACACCAGATCTTGGCAGTGGCCGACACCTTGTTGCAAGCCATCTGGCTGCCTGTACTTTGGAAAACACAGTGATACATTAATTCTCAAAGGCAAAGTCCAAGGGCACAGCTCTGCCGCAGGGCTGCACGCCTGACTGCAGCCAGAGAGCACACTCTCCAAATGGGTCCCATTGCCAACGACAGTCCCTGTGCTCTGCGTGGCTGATTCAGGACCATAGTGCCATTAGAATAGGAGGATCTGGCCTGATGACAGGGCACCTGCTTCCAGTGTGGGCACTTAGCTCAAAGTGTCACCTTCCTGGGGTTCTGTGTTGCCTTTAAAAAATTCGTTTGTATAATTTAACTTTACTGAACTTGTATTTTTGCTATTTTATTATTTATAAATTATTAGGCAAACATCTAAAATGCAGAGCTGAGGGTAAAGGAATTGTACAAGAATAAGGACTTTTTTCATTTTCTGTGAAAGATTTGAAATGGAATAGTTAAAGGCAGGAGAGAGTCTCCCACTTCAGGGTGTAATAGGAGCCACAAGATAGAAAGTGTTTCCTTTTTGGCTATGAAAGATCATTTTAACTTTAAAAGTAAAAAAAAAATTACCTAAAGATCCCAGAAGATCCCAAGGACAGTAGTTAGAGGCTGGCATCTGAGCCTTTAACATGGGAGCCTTGAGAGAGATTCCTGAGCCGTAGGAGCCTGAGGGTCACAAACGTGTGGGATGGGGGTGGGGAAGTGAGTTCAGCTCCCTAGCGCCCTCATCTGCTGAGTGTGGCGGCAGCTCAGGTCTGTAACCCCAGATCTGGGGAATGAGACAGGTAGATTCCCCAAGCTTGCTGGTCTGCCATCCTTACCGAATTAATGAGCTCTGGGTTCAGAGAGAGATCCTGTCCTGAAAGGGAATATGCAGAGTAATGGAGGAACACAAAGGACCTCAGCCCCTGGCCTCCATGTTTATGGACACAACCGCACTGATACATGAACATGTGCACACATATGGAAAAGGCGGAGGAAACGAAAACAGATACCACTTTGTTCCTGTCCTAGGCATCAGCATTTCTGCCTCTTGGGGCTCTGAGCTAAACTTTCAACACTGACTGAGTCCTCTGAACTAAGTTACACTGCTGGTGTTCAGATGGCTGACCTCCTTTATGACACAAGCCGATTCCTGTACTAAGTTTCCACTTACTGTGCCTATATCTTTCCCAGGGGAACTCAGACTAATATAATCCCCATCAATGGAAACACCTACACTTAACTGATGAGCAAGCAAAAGGCCTGCAGTGTTTGTGCTGTTGTGGAGTTGCTATCTGTGGTTTGAAACATTACTGTAGCAGTATTGGGGAAGTCGCATAACTACCGGGAGGACTACAATACTCACAATACTCATAGCCCCTCCCTGGACTATAGAAACAGTAACCATCTATAGTTGCTGGGGAGAGGAGGCTCTCTTACCTTCTCAGCCACCTGCAAGTCTGCAAGCCCTGCAGGCAGCTCCATGGACACAGCTTGCCTGTCATCACCCAGTCTGGGGCAGACTTTGCACTGATGCAGCTGCCAGAATCACCCCTGCTTCTGCAAGTAACTCCAATACATTCATTGGATTACCAAGATGGACTTGCAGGTGGAAGCAATTCTTTTGTGCATCCTCTGTTGGTCTGTCTGGGATGAACAGATGCTTGCTCACACCTCCTCAGGAAAAGTTACACAACAGTTTGTAATCAGAAGCGCTGAAAAGAAGAAATAGCATGAGGAGCTGATAGGCAGCTTGGGCATGAGGTCCGTGGTAGGCATGCACTAAGGCCACCTGTGCACACGTGTGATCCTGTTAGCATGTCATCAAAGCTTAACTTATCTCATTCTTACAGAGAAAGGAACTGAGGCACTGGTAAGTGTCTTGCTGCAGACCATTGGTCAGTAAGTTGAGGCCAGCATTTCTACCAGGCCAACACCATCATAAGCTTTAGTCTCTGGTTGTTGGAATCCCTATTATAAGGAAAACAAGTATAGCAGATTGTAATTGAAATGTGTGTAGTCTACAGCTAGAAGAACAGAATTGATGGAAGAGCCACAGTCTGTGCCACCGAGCTAGGTTCTAGGTAGCATTGGTTGTGCTGACCATCCCTAGCTTCATATTCAAGTGTCAGGTCCTGGAAATGCTTTGGAGACCATTCAAGGGTAGCGGAAGAGTCTGCTGCATCAGAGGCTGCACCCCTGTTGTGGAATGTTAGTAAAATATTAATTAGTAATGTGAAAAATGTTACATTTGTTTATATTGTGGGACATTTGTTTAAGGATGAAAAGATGTGCTGCATTCTTTTATGTTGCATTTGTTTAACTCTGTGAAAGTGTGTTACTGTGCCTGTCTAAAATGCCTGATTTGTCTGATAAAGAGCTGAACAGCCAGTAGCTAGACAGGAGAGGAATAGGCAGGGGTGTGGGGGTGTGGGGGAGTGGCAGGCAGAGAGAACGAACAGGAAGAGAAATCTGGGAAGAAGGATTGAGGAGCAAGAGAAGAAGGAAGGCATCAGTCTCCAGTCATCCAGCTACACAATAAGCCACAGAGTAAGGAGTAAAGAAAGGTATACAGGATAAAGATAAAAGCCCAGAGACCCCGGGTGGTGGGTGGTGCACACCTTTAATCCTAGCACTTGGGAGGCAGAGGGAGGTGGATCTCTGTGAATTCAAGGCCAGCCTGGTCTACAGAGCGAGTTCCAGGATAGGGTACAAAGTCCAAAGCTATACAGGGAAACCCTGTCTCCAAAAACAAAAAACAAAACATCCATCAACAAAAGAGCCCAGAGGCAAAAGGTAGATGGGATAATTTGAGGTAAGAAAAGCTGGCTGGAAATAAGTCAAACTCAGGCCGGCATTCATGAGAAAGAAGACTCCGTGTGTGTATTTATTTGGAAGCTGGGTGGCAGGCCCCCAAAGAGACTAAAGAACAAAGAAAAAAAAAACAAAAACAAGCAACAACACATTCCTTTCCTTATTTTCTGCTGGGCTTCTTAGTTAGGTTTTCCAGGGTGTGACAAGCCTTTAACAGCTTGGAACAGACCAGAGATCAGAATGAAGGAGAAGTAGGGCTTATCTCTATTTAAATGTCTTAAATCTGTGCTATTCCAAAGACAAAGAGCCAGGAGGGTGCCAAGTTCATGGGAATGGAAGTGAGAGGCCAGGTCACTCCGTCTGCTGCTACACGCCCTGAGAAGAGCCCAGGTTAGGGGGTCTGTCTCCCCACCAAGAAGCCATGGCTTTATTTGCTGCTTTCTGAGGCTCCATGGCGGAGGCCAAAAGCCAACATTGGAGATGTCAATGCAGAACCCACAGCACGAGGCCATGCTTTCCGGAGGTGGGCTGCCAATGCATGGCCAGTGACCAACTGAATCTGGCAGCAGAAGCCTCTCACTCATTCCTCCTCCAGCCAAAAACAGAGTAACTGGCATCTTGGAGGAGGTTCAGTCACCACTACGGGTTGGATCGCTCCCAAATTGACTCTGCAACGGTACCCACTGGGCATCTAATGTAAGTTGCTCTTGAAGACCCAAAACCTCTCTGCTGGAGAGAGACTAAGCCTCAGTGGTTTGCGGGATGCCAGTCACCCAGGCTTCCCATTGTCCCCTTATTAATCTTGTCTCTTATTAACCCAGATAGACACGGGTACAACTCAGGGCAAAAGCTCCTTCCTCTTTGGAATTCAAATTGCCAGCACTTTCTTTGTTCCAGGCACCACTCTAAGCGCTTAGGTGGACTTCCTACCTGTCACAAGGGCCCTTTATAGAACAGGGAAGCGTAGAGAAGGGAGTACTCTTTAAGGGCACAGAGAGAGGGAGTACATCCAAGGCCACCTCTGAAGTCTAAGAGCACTGGTCACATACAGAACCTTTTTCTCATGAGACATTTGGGGAGGAATTATTTAAGCATCTGTGTCTCTGTTTTCTTTCCAAATGCATTTCAAATTCCTCAAGGGAAGGGGTCACATCTCACTGCCGGGTTTCTGCAGCACTCATTCACGCATTTGGAAAACGCTGATTGAACAGCTCCGTGTGCCAGGGATCACACTAGGTATCTGCCAATGTGAAGGCCAAAGCCTGCCCTGTGGAAGTGCTTAATCCCAAAGCTTATCATAGCATTGTGAGGGCTGCCCACACGACCTGCGGTGTTCTTATCCTAACAGTTAATCACAGACCAGGAACATAGTTTATAGTCCACATATCTGATTCTAAATGTAATTAACAAGTGTGTTCTTCTCTAGGGGGAAAAGCTTATATTAGTCCAATCGAGGGTGTGGTGTACCCTATGCATAGAACCTTTGTCCCTGGCTCTTGTCGTAGAGTTCCTAAATACCTTGGGAGTTTTAGAGTGATCAGAACATCTTTTATTGTAGAGGCAATTCTGGCAGGCCTCAAGATGGCCGCACAATAGGTGTGAGTCAGTAGAAAGAGCAAATCCTGATTTGACACCTGAAACTATCAACCTCTATCCCTAACTCTGCGAAGGTGTGGGGACCGGAGAGTGAGGGGTGACCGATCCTACCAGACACAGGGTCGGCAAAGCTCCAGGATTTGGAGAGTACACCGTGGTGCTGGGAGACCGGTGCACCCAGAATGCTCGGAGCACCCCATGCCCTCACCGTGAGGCCCACTCGGGTGCTCTGGAGGCACCTCCTCTACTCAAACAGATTGTTGTAAATGAGGTGTCTTCCTGGGTTCTGCACATTGTTCTAGGGATTACCATCTCTAATGGGGAAACCATGGGAACCTGGGACTTAACAGCCAGTCAGAAGCATGGGTACCTCGGGACCTGGGATTGATGCCTACAGTGGGGCATTTTGTGGAGCTGAATCTGAACTTCTTGGAGCTGACACTAATTACATATCCTATTTTGGGGACATGGAGTTACTGTCTGGAGACTTGGAGAATTGGTCACGGATGTTGAGGAGCACTCTTAGAGACCCCTGAGGAAGCAACATACTTTTACCCATGATTAAATATTGCATCAGAAGGTTATATAAACATATCCCGTCAAAAATGCGCAGAACTGCGAAATATGCACAACTTCATTTTTAAAGCTGTTAAGATCAAAGAGGTGTGTGTTTAAGGTTCCTGCCTGGACCATTACAGAGGCCTCCTGACTCATACTCCTGTGTCCTCTGCCCCAGGGCCAATCTCTCAATGCTAAACTTCTTAACACAACAAAAGGGACAGAGCTCAGCAAGGACTGGCAATTGCTTGTCCATGAAGCCCTGAGTTTCTCATCTGGTCTGTGATGGTTGACATGACCTGTCTCTGAGCTTACTGAACTGGCGGGACAGTGGTGCTGATGATAAGGATGGCGATGATAGACAGGTGGCCTTTATTGAGCTTCCACGAGGCATGTCGCATTTCCCTTCATTTAATCTTTAGGACAGGACATGCCACCTCTATTCTAATCAACATAGAAGCACATGGAGCGGTCACAGACACCTGGGCTCAGCCCCACTGACATCACAGACACCTGTGCTCAGCCCCACTGACAGCACAGACAGCTGTGCTCAGCCCCATTGACATCCCAGACACCTGTGCTCAGCCCCACTGACATCACAGACACCTGTGCTCAGCCCCACTGATGGCACAGACACCTGTGCTCAGCCCCACTGACATCACAGACATCTGTGCTCAGCCCCACTGACATCACAGACACCTGTGCTCAGCCCCACTGATGGCACAGACACCTGTGCTCAGCCCCACTGATGGCACAGACACCTGTGCTCAGCCCCACTGACATCACAGACACCTGTGCTCAGCCCCACTGATGGCACAGACACCTGTGCTCAGCCCCACTGACATCACAGACACCTGTGCTCAGCCCCACTGAGATTACAGACACCTGTGCTCAGCCCCACTGATGGCACAGACACCTGTGCTCAGCCCCACTGATGGCACAGACACCTGTGCTCAGCCCCACTGATGGCACAGACACCTGTGCTCAGCCCCACTGATGGCACAGACACCTGTGCTCAGCCCCACTGATGGACAGATCCTGCTCATCTTTTAGTAACAATGTCAGCATTTTTGGTGTCTGTCCTTGACAGCAAATCACGAGATCCCTAGATGGGCTGACTTTCTGCTGTTGAGAACTCACTGTGGCCTTTCATGGCCCTTTTCCTAACGCTTGCTCCTCTCTCCATCTAGAATATGTTGCAGGCTGTGGGACAGTGGCTCTCTTGACTTGCTCACTGTGATATTACAAGCCGATCCTCTGTGTACAGCACGAGTCCTCAGTATGCAGCTGGTGAGATACATCTTAGGAACGTGTATCTTAATGTGTGCTATGCCTTTTAAAAGCTCTGACGTTTAAGTGATGATTACCTCCCCCGCCACAGCCCATGCCAACATCTGTCACTTAACAGGCCTGTTTTCCAGGGGTTCACTAAGATGTGTGCAGCAGTGACAAGAGAAACTGGCTCAGGGACCTGTGTTTGAAGAAACCTGGTGTCATTGCTTACATATGGCTGCTTACAGGAAACATTAGGACCACAGGGTTAACAGGAGGGTACCTGGATTTCTCACTATGACTCAATGGCCTTGATCTTCTGCCTGGCAGCTTCAGAGTTCCAGGCTCTGGAATACCTTTAGATGGTTGCCCTTGCTGCTCCATTGGCTGCTCCTTGCTCCTGTTCCTCCTGCTGAAATTCTCCTTGTGCTCATGCCTGAAATACAGACTCACGTCTGATGTCCCCTATCTATGACTTTGTTCAGATAATTAATGGCTCTTCTGGGCAGTGGTGGCACATGCCTTCAATCGCAGCACTCAAGAGGCAGAGACAGGTGAATCTCTATGAGTTCGAGGCCAGCCTGGTCTACAGAATGAGTTCCAAGACAGGCTCCAAAGCTACAGAGAAAGCCTGTCTCAAAAAACAAAACAAAAACAAAAAAAAAAAAAAAAAAACCAAAAGCAAAAATAAAGGCTCTATCTCCTGAGCCCCGAGGTGCAGTAGAGAGTATGGAAGTGAAATCTTGTGTTAGTGAGGGCTCTATAGTAAACTACCTAGGTCTGCCTATGACCAGCCATATGTATTAGTTACATTTCTCATTGCTGTGACCACACCCCTGACCTGATGAGGGCAACTTCAGAGAGGAGGGATTTATGTTGGCTTGGGGTTTGGGGGCTATCTTCATGGCAGTGAGCTGGACCCTGAAGGCGCTTACATGTCAGAGGACCAGGGAGCAGAGAGCTAGATCTTAAGCCCTCCAGGTAGTTCCCCATGCAGTCTCCACTCTGCTATAACAGCACTCCCAGCTGGGGACCATGAGTCCAGACACACATGCCTGTCCGACTATAACAGCATGTAATGTGAGTTACTGAACACTCTGGGATTTAGCATCTTCATCTGTGAGTGATGATAATTGATAATCGTGATGGCCATGACAATACTGTCGGAGTCAGGTCTAGTTGCTCCAGCGAAATCCCATGCACTGGGTGGCATCAGGCACAGAAACCCCTCTCTCAGCTGTGTAGGCTAAGGAGTTCAAGCTCAGGGCAGATTCCGTGAGTGTGGAGGAACTGTCTCCTCCTGGACGGCCATCTTCTCACTACAACCCCATGAGGCATAAGGTACAGGACACTCTAAAGGCTAGTCTTTTTTCTATCCATGAAAATGGCCTTTTTATTTCTGTTTATACTCTCTTTTAATTAATTAAAGTCATTTTCACACAATATATTTTGATCATTTTCTTTCCCTTTCCCCAACTCCTGCCAGATCCTCCCTACCTGCATTCTTTCTCTTTTTCTCAAACAAAAAAAATTCCTCAAAACAAAAATTAAAAATCAAAATCAACCAACAAAATCCCAATAAGATAAAATATACCAAAACAAATGAAAAAGCACAACACAAAAACACATGGAGTCAGTTTTGTGTTGGCCACAGGGCCTGCCCTGGAGTGTGGATGATGTACCAAGTGCCACTCCATTGGAGGAAACTGATTTTCCCTTGCCCAGTGTGTACCAGTTGAACACAGCTTCTTCTTGTGGGTGGGGCTTTGCATCCACTTCTCAGCACTGGGATTTTGTCTGTCTTGAACACATGCAGGTGTAGTAGGAGGAGACTTCTTTGTCCTGGCCGCTCAGATTTCCGAAATAATCACACAGAAATTGTATTAATTAAACCACTGCTTGGCCTATTATCTCTAACTTCTTATTGGCTAATTCTTACATCTTAATTTAACCCATTTCCATTATTTTATATTTTACCATGAGGCTTGTAGCCTACCTGCAAGGTTTCAGCATGTCTGTCTCCCATGAGGCTCCATGGCTTCTATCACTCCACCTCCTTTCTCCCAGCATTCAGTTTAGTTTTCCTCGCCTAGCTTGCTCTACCCTAACAGGCCAAGCCTGTTTCTTTATTAACCAATGGTATTCACAGTATACAGAGGGGAATCCCACATCATACAGGTCTTGTGCCTGCTCTCGGAGTCTCTGTGCATTCATAAGGTGTCAGCCTTGCTGTGTCTGAAAGCCATTGTTTCATTGGAATCATCTGCCACCTTTGGCTCTTACGGTCTTGCTTCCTTCTCTTCCACATCTCTGTGTCTTGGAAGGAGAGGTTTGATGAAGGCATCCCATTTAGGACTGAGACTCCAAAGTTTCTCTGCACATCGTCCAGCTGCAAATCTCTGTGCTAATTGCCATGGGATGATTAATCTTGATTGCCAATCTTATGGATTTGGAATCAATCAAAAGATACACCTCTTCGGGGGGGTCTGTGAGGGTGTATCCATGAAAGATGAACTGAGGGGAGAGGACCCTCCCTAACAGTGGGCAGTATCTCCTGGCAGCCATCCAGACATAAAGATGTCTAAGGGAAACACAGACTTCCTTCCCTGCGTCTGCTCCTTGCTGGTGAGTGTGATTGCCCTGTGATTGCCAGTACTGTTGCCACCCTCCACTGACATCTGTACCTGGCTTCCTTGGCTTTCCAGCGTTAGTTGAAGACCAGTGACTCTGTGGGAATCCTTCAGGCTTCAGTACCAGATTGGGACTACGGAGACATTGAGCTTTACAGACTAGATAGCTTCTGGACTCGGTGTTTTTCCTGTGCAGGCAGACATCGATGAGCTGCCTAGCCTATGCTGTGTAAGCCAATCTACTAAATCCCATTTCCAAGTCTGTGTTCCTCCTGTCTGTTCTGTTCCTGTAGAGCAGTGGTTCTCAGCCTGTGGGCTGCAGCCCCTTTGGCAAACCATTATGTTATGATTCAGAACAGTGGCAAAATTACAAAGTTGCAATGAAAATAATGATATGGCTGGGGGGTTGCCACAACATTTGTGATACTTAAGTGTCAAAGCATTAAGAAGGCTGAGAACCACTGGTCTGGACTCCTAATACTTTGCAAGCCCTTATGACCCTATCACCTTTCCAAAGGCCCATTCCCTTCTGTCATCATTTTATGGATCAGGATTTAAGCATGGATTTAGTAGAGGCACTAATCTAGACGGTGCATACTGGATTTTCCATGAAGGATTGTTGGATGGGTCTGGTGGGCTGTTATATGGATTAGATCAGTCTCTCACATGCTGAGGGGTACATGTGGTACTACTTCCTTGGTAGTTAGTTAGTTCATGTGCTTCCGTCAGTGGAAGGTTCAGGTTTTATCCTAACCCAGAGCCTTGTTGTGCCTGGTCCACCATGGCTCAACGAGAATGCTGCTTGAAAGAAAGGATGTCACAGCTGAGGAAATCAAAGCTCAGAGAAGTTAGGGAACGTGGTCCCTAGAGTGTGCAACGAGGCCCGTGTGAGCCCTGGGGGCAGTGTTCCTGGGTTAGCTGTTGACTTGTGGCATGAGTTGGTTTACCCTGTGTTTTTAGCAAGGAATTCAAGTTGCTTTCCATGTAGCCTTTCACGACACCTCAGAAAGGGACATTTTCACCTATGCAACATTAAAAATGTATGGTTAAGAGCAAACCTTTGAAATTATTGAGATTTAGAGGCGATAGGTGTTATTTTTTCACAAATTTTGCATAATGTGAGTATATGCCATGAAATAATTGGGACAAAAATGGAAAATAAAGTGGAAAAAATCTTTATTTTTAAGATGGAGCCCGAGGGTAAGGCATGCCTGTCTTTCCAACATTTGCAGACATGTGTGGCGTCTGTAGCAGCTTTCTTAGGAAATAGCCCCTTAGTGTTTACTGACCAAGTGTGAAGCAGAGGTGTAGCCTTGTGCAGTGGGGGATGCCAGAGCAAGGCTGACAGGAAGAGGCGTGAGAGGGACTGGAGGAGAGGGAGGACATATGTGCCAGAGCCCTCGGTTTGGAGCTGTCCTCCTCAAGGGCTGAGGTCCAGGCTGTGGTGTGCATTCCTGGGAGCGGAGATCTGCAGTGATCTCCCAGGTCCTATCCGCGGCAGCAAGACAAGATGGTGCTTCAGATCTCTCACAAAAAGCCCTTGCTGGCCAGCGTGTAGTGCGGCTCACAACCCAAGAAATCAGACAGCTGACTGGTGTCATGTTATCCACAGGCAGGATGCAGAAAGAGCAGCCAAGCGCCAGAGTCTGGCATGAAGTGGGGATGTGTGACAGACACCACAGTTGTCTGTCTTGGAACAACTCTCTAATCCAGCCCTCACGTGGAGAGAACAGAGGAGGGCTGGGGGACTTAACACTATCCCCACTACCGTCTCCCACGTCCTCCAGCTCACAGCCCTAGACACTGAACAGCAGGCGGGGACAGAAGAGCGCCGCCTCCTGCTCCTCCTCAGTCTCCACTGCTGCCTATTTTCCAATCCAGGAGAAACTTAGCAGGTGCATTAAAAATGCCTCCTGGCACAGGAAAGCCTCGTTTGAGGGTTGAAATATAGCTTGTCAGGCGAGTATTTAGTGGTATGTTTTAATAAGCTTAAGTGCCAACCAGAGTTTACTGTGGAGGCTAAGTACACATTAGCAATTTCAGAAACAGCCTGAAGTTTCAGGAGGCACTAGTGAAGTGGGGGAGGGTGGGCAGAGGGGAAAGAAACAAATGCCAATAAACTCTGGGGCATTTTCCCTTTATTTCTCTAAGTGGGACCTTAAATAATTCATAGTAGGGGTGGTTATGGAGTTTTCTATTATTGGTCTTATTGCATTTTATATCTTACTGGACTAGAATAGAATTCTCACATTAAAATGAACCCTTTGCACTCTATAATTTGGTGACATTTAGAACACACGCAGTGCTCTGTCGTGGTCACCTGTCTAGTTGTAAAAGGAAGCCCTGTGCCCCAGACAGGTTACTCTCCCCATGCCCCCCTCCCCCTGCCAATCTGCTCTCTGTGGATATAATCATCCTAATCTCTCCCTCTCTCCTTCCCTCCCCTCTGACCCCTTTCTTCCTTTCTCCCCTCCCTTCTCATTTTTGTTTCTGTCCTGTGGTTCATATAAGTTTCTTTCTTTGGAACCCAGGCAATGTGTGCTTCTTGGCTGGATCCAGAAGTTGAACTGCTAGAAGTCAAGATGTCCAGCTGTTGTAGAATCAAGCTGGACGGGGAAGGAGACTCTTACGGGACTTTTCTTCAAGGGTCATTTGGCCTCTGGGTGCTGCGGCTGAGCCAGCAGCCTGATGGAGCTCTTGGTCCTCATCTCAGGAAAATATTTTCAGTAAAATAAAGCATACGGATCGCAAAGAAAGCCAATTCTATTGAGACACAGTTATAAAATATTGAAGCCCCAAGTAAAGCATACACTTCATTAACTTGTTGAATAACTTAATCTACTAAGGATTTAATAATGCTCTAAGTTTAAAGTAATGAGAGGCATGAATTGTATTCCCAGATCTCTGTAATGCTATGATGTGAAAATATCTGATTTCTGAAGGGGCAAAGTAACATACATAGCTCATGACACCGTGAGCTGCCTACCTTCACATGGAAAAGAACACAGTGAAGGTCGAGTGGGCTGAGGTGGGAAAGTCCGCCCTGACCGTGGGCAGCATTGCTCTACAGGCTGGGGTCTCAGACAGAATAAAGGGGGAAAGCAAGGGAGCAGAGCCATTACTCTCTTCTTCCCGACTCCACAAAATGTGAGGAGCCACCTCATGCTCTCCTCTCTATGATCTCTCCACCGTCATGGAATAACGCCCCCAGACTCCAACCAGAATAAACACTTCCTTTGTTAACATTGCTTTTGTGGAGTGTTTTGTCATGGCAATGAGAAAAGCAACTGATACAGACAGCTTTGAGAACTGGAGACCCTTTCATCAGAAGGATAGCTGTTTTCTGGACATATCCATAGATCATTTCCAAGTCACAGAATACAGATGGGGACCTCAGTTCTAGAACCAACAGTGACGGGCAGAGTCCCACTTAGGGTTCTCTGGCTGTATCTAGTAGGATCTGACGCAGGAGCCAGATGTGGGCACTCTTATCAGCATCCCACATCTGGGGTGATCAGCTCCTCACACTCCCATTCTTGTTCTTACAATCCGGTGATTTAACCTGGTGGCCAGGAGAGGAAAGGTGGGTGCCCTCGATGACACGCTATCTAGACCAAATCTAAGAAAGACAATTCCAGAAAGATTCTGAGGCGTTTTTGCCCGCCCCCTGCCAGAAGCATGACTGTAAAGCAGATGGAAACCAAAGTCTAAGCTGAGTATCATCAATGTAGTGACAGGCGCTGACTTCCCGCTTGTGTTTCATACATTTTTGTGTTCCAGTTATCAGGACTCGAGTCTGCACATGGACGATCCTGATGATGGTTCAGAGCTGAAGTGAGTTTGACAGGAACTGTATGTAAGTTTTGAGCTTTAGTGTTTTCCAGGTTAGCTCTGTAAGCCACAGTATGATGCTATGCTGTGCTGTGGCAGTGACTGCGACTTCCAGGAAGCTGCACATTCAGACTGACAGACTGTGTGGGAGACTGTGGCCACACGGCAATACTGGGCAGTCTAGGCGTTTGCAAAGCATTTGAGTTATGGTGTTTCCACTGGTAACAGGTTTATCGGGACGCATGTTGTGGATACAGTGGGGTCTTAAGTCAATCAAAACCCTGTCTGCTGGGCTCCTTGGTTTCAGGGGCGGCTCTACATAGTTCTGCATAGGTGTTCTTCCTGCCTTTCCCTCATCATCTCAGATATAAAGCACACTTGCTGACTCTGGCTTATCTCTTATCCTGTATCAGATCAGACACTGAACACCAGGATGTGATGAGATAAAATTCACCTTCATTAAGCAAACAGGTGGTTACAACTCA
Organism: Microtus oregoni; assembly: GCF_018167655.1. NCBI lineage: Eukaryota > Metazoa > Chordata > Mammalia > Rodentia > Cricetidae > Microtus > Microtus oregoni. The sequence continues at coordinate 32,829,332 of NW_024543067.1, forward strand.
AGCTGGCAGGCAAGGGTCTTGAGCACAAAAAAGGAGACTGAGGCAGCAGCTCCCTCTCCAGGAGCCAAGAGATTGAATGTGGAGGTTGCGGAAGTACAGGAGAGCACTAGCCTAGGCCGACACAGCTGGCACTCACCTAGGTGGGCACTGACAAGGCTGACACTCACCTGGGCGCTGGCACAGCTGACACTCACCTGGGTGGGGGCTGACACAGGTGACACTCACCTGGGCGCTGGCACAGCTGACACTCACCTGGGTGGGCGCTGACACAGCTGACACTCACCTGGGTGCTGACACTCACCTGGGTGGGCGCTGACACAGCTGACACTCACCTGGGCGCTGGCACAGCTGACACTCACCTGGGTGCTGACACTCACCTGGGTGGGCGCTGACACAGCTGACACTCACCTGGGCGCTGGCACAGCTGACACTCACCTGGGCGCTGGCACAGCTGACACTCACCTGGGTGGGCGCTGACACAGCTGACACTCACCCGGGCGCTGGCACAGCTGACACTCACCTGGGCGCTGGCACAGCTGGCACTCACCTGGGTGGGCACTGACAAGGCTGACACTCACCTAGGCGCTGGCACAGCTGACACTCACCTGGGTGGGCGCTGACAAGGCTGACACTCACCTGGGCGCTGGCACAGCTGGCACTCACCTGGGTGGGCACTGACAAGGCTGACACTCACCTAGGCGCTGGCACAGCTGACACTCACCTGGGTGGGCGCTGACAAGGCTGACACTCACCTGGGCGCTGGCACAGCTGACACTCACCTGGGTGGGGGCTGACACAGCTGACATTCACCTGGGTGCTGACACTCACCTGGGCGCTGGCACAGCTGACACTCACCTGGGCGCTGGCACAGCTGACACTCACCTGGGCGCTGGCACAGCTGACACTCACCTGGGTAGTAACCCAGGTGTTGCAGTCAATGGTAGTCAAGAATTTCTGGAAGTCCAGAGTGGGCTGAGTGGAGAAAGGAGCTGCTGTTGGGAGGTTTGGGGAGGGGTTGGTCCTTGTGCTGCAGCTGTGTCTGTGGGAAGACAGGGCTAACTCCAGGACTCTGCTCTGATGCACTGGGAAGAGCCATTCTTTTCCCATTCTTGTCTAAGATCTAGAAGCCTCGAGTGATGACCACATAGGAGCAGTTTCCTAACAGGGCCATTGCCTGCTCATCAGACAATCTCCCCCAAAGTCTCGTGGTCTGTCAGTTCCAAGCCATTTCCTTTATTAAACTGTCTCACAGAACTAGTTCTTTTTCTCAAACAATTTATTTATAACATCGTTTATTTACTTCCTCATTGGTTTATGAGCTTCTTCTTGGAGGGAAAGGACCACATATTTTAGGCACACCCCTGTATCCACAAAACTCAATACCTTGTATGTACTCACTCAAAGGGTGTAGGCTGATTAAGGAGGTGAGCATGGACTAGAGCCTTTGTCACTGTTTTTGGATAAGAAAATTCACTTGGGGACAAGGAAAGAGGTGACAGGAAACAAGTTCTGATGTTGGAATTTGGAGACAAAAAGGCACAGCTGGTAGCTGAGTCACCGATGGCTCTCTTGAAGGCCATGATAAACAAAGACGGATTAGATGTGCTCTTTTCAGTCTGTCGTGGGCTATTTTTGGCCTTTGGGAAGCTCTGTCCTCCACACACTGACAGCTCCACTTTTTTTTTTTCAGGTTTCAATCTAATTTAGTTTTGAACGTACATAAAAAATATAACTTTATATATCAGTGGGATACCATGTCATGTTTTGGTTCATATATACATTGTACAATATTTAAATCAGATCAAATATTTCTGGGTCTTCAAAAGTTGATCATTTCTTTATAATGAAAGCATTCAAAATCTTGTAATATTTTCAAGTGTCTGTTGAACTGTTCTATAGTTAACACAGACAGCTCTACTTTTAACAGGCTCTGGGCAGTAGTAGATTTAGTGTGGCCCTACTTTCCCAAAGAACCCTTGTGAAACCCTGAAAGGAGTCGAAGGCACATGAAGACAGGGAAGCTATTGGCACTCTAGGAAGAAATTAAAATTTGAGCTGGGCCTGGTTGGCACAGGCCTGTAATCCCAGCACTCAGGAGGCTAAGGTGGAAGCAAGCCTGGGACACCATGTTTGGCTGTTAGTAGAGAAGGGGTAGGGATTGCTTTTTGTCTCTTAGCTGGTGGCGTCAACTCCAGGAGCTTAGGAGCAGTAAGCTTGAAGGTATCTAGTCCTCTGCATGCACAAAAGCAGAGATCTTAAACTGTTTCCTTCTAAGGGCTTTAACAGCTTTGTGAGAATCATCAAGTGTACCTTGTGCTGTGCAATAGAGTAGGTATAATTTTTGTTCAAACTCTTTGTGAAAAAATTATACATTACTGTGAGAAAAAAAGAGGTTTTTATTACACTGCTTGATAGATATATTAGTTTTCTTTGTGGAACTTGGGTTCCAGCAAAGTTCATGGAGGGAACAAGCTAGCTTCTGGTGGAAATGCAGACCCATAGGGATATAAAGCAATATGATTTTTCTTCCTAACTGGTGCACAGTCATTGAGAGCTATAAAGACATTTTGATTAAGTACATGATGGACTTTTTGACAAAATCTACCCCCCACTGGCCCCTTTCCTTTTCCCAGCCAGCTTCATGTCCACATTCATACTATATACACATATAAATAGTTTTAGGTATACACATAAAATTTTAGACCTACAGGAGAGAAAGCACACAACACTTGTCTTTCTGAGTATGGCTGAACTTTCTTACTGTGCCAACCTCCCCCTCATGCTGTGGGACAATGATCTTGTACCCTGTAAATATTTGTCAGTTGTATTGCTTTAATAAAATGCAGATTGGCTAGTAGCCAGGAAGGAAGTACAGGTGGGACAATGAGAACAAGAGAATTCTGGGAAGAGAAAAGGGTCAGTCTGCATTCGTTACCCAGATGCAGAGGAAGCAAGATGAGAATGCCTCACTGAAAAAAGGTAACAAACCACATGGCTAATACAGACAAGAATTATGGGTTAATCTAGGATGTAAGAATTAATAAGAAGCCTGAGTCAATCAGTTTATAATTAATGTAGACTTCTGGGTATTTCTTTAACTGTTATAGGAGGGCCAATTGTTTGTCCTGGCTGCCCAGAACCGAAATAATCACACGGAAACTGTATTAATTAAATCATTGCTTGGCCCATTAGCTCTAGCTTCTTATTGGCTAACTCTTACTTCTTATTTTAATCCATCTCTATTAATCTGTGCATCACCACGAGGTTGTGGCCTACCAGCAAAGTTTCAGCATATCTGTCTCTGGTGGCAACTCCATGGCTTCTCTCTCTGACTCTGCCTTCTTCCTCCCAGCATTCAGTTTAGTTTCTGTCTACCTCTATTCCCTGTTCAGGCCCAAGACAGTTCTTTATTAACTAGTGGTTGATGGAGGAAGGTCATTGGCTAATAAAGGCACTGCCCTGGCCCATTTTATTGGTTAGAGGATAGGTGGGAGGAGAAAACAGGACAGAACGCTGGGAGGAAGAGGAAGTGAGGTCAGAGACTCCACAGCTCTCTCGGGAGCAGACGCCTGAGAGAGATGTCATGCCCCGCTCCCGGCATGAAGCTCCGACCCAGGATGGACTAGGCTAGAATCTTCCCGGTAAGACCGGTTCGGTTCTCACAGATTATTAGAGATGGGTTGATCGGGATGTGAGAATTAGCCAGTAAGGGCTAGGGTTAAAGGGCCAAGCAGTGATTAAAAGAATACAGTGTCTGTGTAATTATTTTGGGCATAAGCTAGCCGGGCAGGCGGCCGGGGGTGCTGAGAACGCAGCCCCGCCGTCGCCCTTATTACTTCATATGGCGCCCACGTGGACAACTGCTTCCACATAAAGCCTGAGACAGCTTGGGAAGTAATTCTAGAACAAAATGAAAGCATTGTGCCTGGTTTCTTGGTAGCAGCAATTTCTCGGTTCTACTCTGCTTGCTAGAGGCAAGCCAGCGCTCTCATCTAAGAGAGGCTTCCTGACTCAGCTTTAGCTGCAAAGCCTGCAGCTCATTAAGAGGTCCTGCCACGAAACACTTAAACGGTGTTGACGAAAAGCTGAACACATGCTTTTCGGTTTTCGGCCTTAGCAGGAAAAAAGCTGCGCCGTTTAAAAATGCCGGCTTTCTGGGTTGTCCTGCCAGGACAAACTCTGACTCTTTTACGCAGGCGGTTTGTGCGGTTTGCAAGCCCAGGCTGCTGAAGCTCGCTTGCTGGCTATAGCCAGTACCTCAGCCATGAGGCTGGAAAGCTAAGGAATGGGCTGGATCCAGCCGTCAAAGCCACGCCTTTAATCCTACTGATATTGCTTGGTAAATTAAAGACTCATGTGGTCAGAAAAAGAGAGATATACAGTAAAGAGAGATTCAAAGACAAAGAAAATTTTTAAATGGTTTACAGTGTGTTAAAAATATATGCAGACTAAAAGTTTAAGTTCTTAAAGTAAAAAACAAAAAAAGAAAAGGAAGAGAGTTGTTGTGTATGGTAGCACACGCCTTTAATCCCAGTGCCTAGAAGGCAGAGGCAAACAGATCTCTGTGAGTTCAAGGTGTAGTAGTTTACACCTTTAATCCCAATGCCTGGGAGGCAGAGACAGGCGGATCTCTGAGAGTTCAAAGACAGCCTGGTCTACAGAGTTACTTCAGGTCAAAGATACAGAGGACCTATCTCAAAAAGCAAAAAGTTAAAAGTAAAAATAAACAAAATAGAGGTTAAAACAAAGCTGTACAAAGATGGAAAATACACAGAGAATCTTGATACTGTATGCTATTATGCTCTCTTTGAATTGTTTGAATGCTGAGGAAGGAGCAACAGCTGCTAAAAGATATTTATTTATAAATGCTGCTGAACTAATCCGACATAGATATTTTGATGCCTTGACTTTGAAATTTGGATCTAAGGACATGATACTTTGGAAAGGAGTTTCTTATTTTGTTTTCACAGAGGATGAGACGCTGTTCATTTCTTCTATTCTGATTTGGTATGATGGACCACGCCCTCCTGAAGGGTTGGTGTGAACGCCTTCAAAAAATTGCTTCGCTCAACTGCCAACTGAGATGAAGCTAACACACAGGTTATACCGTGAAAGACCTAATTAACGACGCCCCCATTCAGCAGGAAGCAGTTTGGAGAGAAAAAACTGCGCCCATGTTCCCAAATATGGTTTATAAACGTTCTTTTACATTTTAAGGGGGATATGATATAGGTATGAATAATTTGCATTAGTATAGACTTTGCTTTATTGATAGAGATTTACGGTCAATTTTGTTATATGTATAAGTGTTTCTGATTTTGATTAAGGTATTGTGATTGTGTAGTTCATTTAAATATGTACTGTATAATTAAGAAATATAGGTTGTTAATGGATAATCATCGATAATAGTAAAGCTTGTAGTCATGTTGTTAGATTTTCTAGATATATAGAGATATATTTTAGATAGACATTCTTCATGTCTTTCAAAGATTACAGAATAGGACATTTAATGTTTTAATAACTGAGGACTTTTCATGACAATGAGAAACTCTGCTCCTGGCAGCACCAATCTACTTCAAGAGGAAGATGGGCATTGAAGAGGCTCGTTATGGAGTTTTGATAGCCATTTGGGCAAGCAACTGCTCTTGCCTGGACTATTGCATAAACTGGACACAGAGAACCCCCAGGGAGAGGACTACTGAACTTGCCTAAGGTGAGATGATCTTTCGGGGTTCCTGATTCATGAAAGAGTCTGTGAGACATTCTGCAGGACACAACAGATAGTGACTGAACTGACTTTGAATTTTCCTGCTTTATGGAAATGTCTGCTGGATACCATGGGCCTGAAGGCTGAAGATGGATGCCCCAACGGTACAAAAGAACTTTGGGTGACTGTCCAGGCAGCGAGATGTCTTTGTCATTTCTAGAGTTTGAAGTTTCTTAGTTCTTGTTTACTTAGGTAATATTATATCTTTCTGGAGTCTTTGATGGAGTTAAGAATAGTTAGTTATAGTTATAGTTTTCCTTAGTTATGATAAAGATTATTGTAACTTTTACTTGATAACTGTTTTGTTATATGTAATTTTGCTATGTTAAAGTTAAAGCCTTTTTTTTTTTTTTTTTGTTTAAACCGAAAAAGGGGAAATGATGGAGGAAGGTCATTGGCTAATAAAGGCACTGCCCTGGCCCATTTTATTGGTTAGAGGATAGGTGGGAGGAGAAAACAGGACAGAACGCTGGGAGGAAGAGGAAGTGAGGTCAGAGACTCCACAGCTCTCTCGGGAGCAGACGCCTGAGAGAGATGTCATGCCCCGCTCCCGGCATGAAGCTCCAACCCAGGATGGACTAGGCTAGAATCTTCCCGGTAAGACCGGTTCGGTTCTCACAGATTATTAGAGATGGGTTGATCGGGATGTGAGAATTAGCCAGTAAGGGCTAGGGCTAAAGGGCCAAGCAGTGATTAAAAGAATACAGTGTCTGTGTAATTATTTTGGGCATAAGCTAGCCGGGCAGGCGGCCGGGGGTGCTGAGAACGCAGCCCCGCCGTCGCCCTTATTACTTCAAGTGGTATTCACAGCATACAGAGGGGAAACCCACATCATTTAACTGAACAGCTGCGGGACCAGGCGGGAGAGAAACCTCCGCCAACATCCTCACATACCTTTTCTAATATAGGAAGTTGGGACCCCCCCCACACACATTAACTCAGGGAAGATATACAAATCTTTACTAGCAAAAGGAGTAATCTTGACCATGTAAGGCCAAGCTGCTTTCCTTGTAGGGCTTGTGGGTTAGAAGGCACAGAAGAAAACCAGTGGCTGTTTTAGTAGTTGAGCCTTCTGGAGGCCTGTTGGTCCCCAACAATTCCTGTGTGACCCCAGCTCTTGGCCCTTCTGAAACATGGATGAAGAGACTGCAGGCCACCTACCTGCCCACCATTTTTTTTTGTGTGTGTGTATGTGAGATGTTGTCTACCCTAGTTCTTAGATTGCCCAAAATATTGTCCAAGATCATTGTATTTAAAGGTTTATGTTTTTATTTGTGTATGTGTCTCTGTGAATATATGTGGGTGCCTTAGGAGGCCAGAAGAGGGGTCAGATATGCAACTGGAATTACAAGCAGTTGTGAGTCACTTGATATGGGTGCTGGGAACTGATCTTGGGTCCTCTGAAAGAGCAGCAGGTGCTTAGCCAGCGGAGTCACCTCTCCAGTCCCAGGAAGACTATTTTAAACTGCAACAAATGTTAAAAAGGACAGCCAGAACAGTTCAGGGATGTAAGAGAGTCTGCGCAGAGACAGATCCATGGGGACAGGTACTAGAGTAAATGATCCTGCTTGTTCTTCACTCCCCAGTATTTCCTGATCTCATCTCATCATGGGCTGCAGAGATGGCTTATGGGGCAAAGCACTTGCTGCACATGCAGTACCACTGAGTTCTAGCCCCAGAAGCCACAAGAAGAGCTGGATGCAGTAGTGCATGCATCTGCAATCCCATCATGCCCCTCTTGGGAGACGGGAGGCAAAGAGAGAACTGCCAGAAGTTCATAGGTCAGCTGGCCTGGTAGACACAGCCGTGAACAGGAGACCCCTCCAGACACTAGGCTGAAGGCAAGGACTGACACCCATGGCCGTTATCTGACCTTCACATGCACCACAGCACAGTATGCATGCGCATACACACACACACACACACACACACACACACACACACACACACGGTCATTAAGGAGCTTACAATATAGGGAAGAAATCAGCTACCCAGCCTCCATGACACCTACGCTTGGCATTCAAGTCAGATAGGCTCAGCTTGATAGCTTACAAGCTGACCTTGCCAGCCCCTTGTCATATTGGCAGCAAAGGAATTTTAACCTGCCAGGCTCAGTGATGAACCAATTCAGTGAAGAACTCTGGGAGAAGCATTTACATAAAATGTGCCGGTTGGCTAAGCTCAGACACAGGCTGCAGCTGAATACTTCATGACGGCAAACACTAGCTGGAGACTGATTCTTGGGTGAATTTCACCAAGACCTTGTAACTGTAGAAATGCTTACCAGAAAGGGTGGGTGTCTCTATTATCTATTGTCGTGTAAAAACCATTCCAGATGCTGAATGACTTAAACCAGTACCATTTTATGGGTTGAAATCCTGGGTTCCTTGTGTTTGGCTTTGCCCAAGACTCCCTCAGGTGAGGACCAGGCTGTGTTGCAGGACTTTTCTCTCCTTGGGGGTCTTTCATAGAGGTTAGACTGGGGTTCTTTGTGGTAATCTTAGGAGGACACCCACCAAAAGAGCAGGGAGTAAGAACTCAGTTCCTAAGATCTCATAATATACCCACAGGTCAAAGTGGTCACATAGTTAGCATGGGAGGGGGCCATCTTAGGGTGGGCATACTTCTTCCAAGTCAGGGGAGTGCTGGGTGATTAATGCCTCTTGACCTTTGAAATAGGCAACTCTAACATGTAAATGACGGTCCTTTCACTAGGACGCAAAACAGGTGCTTGCCAAACATAAAGGAACTTGGAGTCATCTTATTAAAAGGCGGATTTCTTCAATGCTTCATAAAAATACTTGTGAATTTTTGGCAGTGGACTTGGGAAGTTATGTACAGCATATTTAGCGGAAAAAGTGCTGCAGACTAAACCTTGAGGCTTACTGACTTTATATAAACTGCATGCCATTCCTGGTGCCCTAGATGGAGGATACCCGTGCATGTCACACCCATCAGAGCTCAAACTTGAGGACAAAGTCTTCCCCTCACACCGTTTCTTACCCTGGAGTTTGGTGTCTTGGGTGTAGTGACAAAATCTATCTTGTGTGGGGGCGGGGTGAATGGGCTGGCCAAGGCCGGCAATGTAGTTTCTTTTAACTGGTTCTTTACTCATTTGTGGGTGTCTGAAGCTGAACCACACACGGCGGTGCAAAGGTGGCTTAAGGTAGGAAGGCCGCAAGGCACAAGTGTGGGGGTTTTTAAGCTGGGGTACTGAGTCATTAGTCTTAATCGGTTCATTTGTATTGTTACTCCTTATTTGAGGTTAGGCCAGAAGGCAACTGCAGAGAGGATAGCCTCTGCCCATTGCCTCACGTTTATGGGTGTTGGGCTGTATGTTCTGAGTAGTAGTATTGAACAGAAATGGTGAGTGTCTGTAGTGGTGGCTTTCTGAATCTCTTCAGATCTCTGTATCAACCAAAAAAAATTCTGTAAGACCATAAATTGGGGGAGTTTTACCAATACTAAAGACTGGTGGGGATTTATGTGAATGAATGCTTAGGACAGATGAGTAAAGTGGTCTTTTTTTTCCCCCTTTAGGGTGTCCTTGATCGTTTGGAATTGGATCTTTAGAAACGTGGATCAGGGCCCACAACACTGAATAGTTTGTCCTATGTGCTTGCTAACTACACTGATAGTGTTTTATGAAACACCCGTGTGCTCTAGAGGTCACCTCATCTACCGGCAGTCCTTCTTAAAGGATCGGCAACAAGCTCTGGAGGAAACCTGGGCAGTGCCACAGCTCTTAACAAACCAGTGTATCAGCGAGACTCTGGAGGAGAGACAGGAGAGGCCTTGTTCCCAGAGTTAACTTGGCTTATCAGGGGCAGAGCTACCACGTGGGGTTTTAAGGATGTCCTTAAGGTGGTGGTGCACACCTTTAATCCCAGCACTCAGGAGGCAGAGGTAGGTGGATCTCTGTGAGCTCGAGGCCAGCCTGGTCTACAGAGCAGGACAGTAAGGCTACACAGAGAAACCCTGTCTGGGGGGAGGGACCACAAACAAACAACAACAAAAAACCCAACAAAACAAAACAAAACAAAACAAATCTCAACAAAACCTAAGATACAAAGATGTCCTCAAGTGAAAACATCGCCTTTTTAGGGGCTGGAGAGAGAGCGAGGAAGTTAAGAGCATTTGCAGTTCTCCCAGGGGACTCAAGTTTTAGTTCCAGTGTCAGAAAGCTCAGAACCTAGGGTAACTGAAACTCCAGGGGATCTGGTGCCCTCTTCTGGCGTCCTCAGGGAACACATGCGTACGTGTAAACAAAAACCTTAAAAACTAGCCCTTATTTTGTGTGTGTCCCTGTGGGCCTGCAGGTACCTGTGCACGTGGAGGTCAAAGGCCAACACCAGTGGTCTTTCCTCTATGGCTGAGACCTTGTTTTTGAGACAGGCTCTCTCATGGAACCTAGATCTCAACCTTTTAGCTCGGCTAGCAGGTCAGAGAGAAAAGAGTTCAGGAATGTTCTTTTCCCCCACTAGGATTTTGAGACACAGACAGAGAGAGAGAGAGTCAGACAGAGCGAAAAAGAAAGAGATAGAGAGAGCTGGCAATATGCTCAGGATTTATGGAGATGCAGAGATCTGAACTTAGGTCCCAATGCTTGGGTGGCCAGTAATTTACAGACTCATCTCCTTAGACCCCCAAAGTAGCCTTCTTACACATGTGTTTTTTCATCCTGCGATGGACCAGTAATAAAATAAGTAAGCGCCACGGCTATGCTAAGTGCTGTACAAGATCTCTGTGGATCTTCAAACCACAATATCAGGAAGTAGGTTTATGACTATTATGGATGAGTTCATTTTTGACAAAAGGAAATTGGTAATCCTGAGCCAGTGGTTGCTTTAAATCCTGTGTTTGGCTACAAGTCCTTAGTAACATTTAGCTTAGCGCCCTGTGGGGCTTTAATACTGATGAGATAAGGAGCAAGGAATCCCATTTTATTTATGATAAACTCAACATGTGTGCACATGTATAATTTACAAGAAACAAACACTGTTGTCGGAGCATCCCCTTGAGGCGTGAAAGCCTACTTGCATGGGAGGGGAAGGATCTGTATTTTTATTTTGCTTCCTCATAAACCCCAGGCACAGGTCACAGCAAAAACTTCCACCATCAGGCACTGACCTGCTCCTGATAAGAAATGGTGCAGCTTTCTGAATGTCCTCAAAGACCACCAGAAAACAGTTCTGCAAGGGTGGAAGCCAGCGCCTCCTGTCTCTTCTCAGTCATGTAGAATTTAGAACTTATACTCACTCCCCAAACCCTACCCCTTCCCTTCCCCCTCACCAAAGGCGGAGGCGCGGCTGGGTGTACCTGGCCTGTTGGCAGTTGACCGTGCGATAAAGCACTTCGCTTTGGCGAGCCAGACCCCCAGCTCCCACTCACTGGTTCCCAGACCCGGGGTGCGGCAGGCCTGGCTGCCTCCGCCGGGCCCCGCCAGCGACGCGTGCGTGCCTGCATCTGGCGGGCCGGGCGCCCAGGCCTGCGGGGCGCCCGCGGGGTGCAGGGTGCCGCGTGGCCCGGCGCCGCGTTAGGGTTAGGGCGCTGGATTCGGCTTCCCGGCGGCAGAGGGCGCCTGGCGCCGCGTTCCCGCGCCCCGGAGCCGCCCGCGAGGCGCGAGCAGAGGCGAGGCGGGTGAGCGGCGGCCCCTGCCACGTACCCGGCCGTGCGCGGCGGCGGCAGGTGGGCGCGGGGGCTGCGGGGACCGCGCGGCTGCGGGCGGGGCCTCGGCGCGCGGCTGCGGGAGGCCGGGGCGCCGCGGGGGGCGCGCGCTGGCAGGCGGGACGGCTCCGCGCTCCCCGCCGCGCCTTCCGGGCCGGGCCGGGAAAAGTTGGGGCGGCTGGCTGGCTTCGGGGCCGGGCGGGAAGTGTGGCGCGGGCGGCCGAGGCCCCGCGCGGCCCGCAGAGGGGCGCGGGGTTGCAGGTGGCGGCGGGCGGCCGGGCAACCCGGGAAGGCGGCGGGGACGAACTGGCCTCTTCCCGGCTGCGGCCCAGGGGCCCGGCCCAGAGTTGGGGGCCCCTCGTGGCGTCCGGGGCCCCCGTGGGGAAGGAGCCTAGCGTGGTTTCCTGCGTCGCGGGCTCCAGGACCGCCCCTCCCGGTGCTTCATTCACCTCACACTGCGGTGCGTTTGTCCTGGGGAAGTTGAGCGGGCCGCGGAGTGAACGGTACGTGTAGGGTGTTCCGAGGAGAGTGGGATGGGACCGCATGGAGCACGCACACCCACCCACCCTCTCCTTCCCGGCTCAGCGCTGCGAAAGTCCGGGCCCCCTAGCGTTTAAGAGATTCCCGGGGCTGGGCCAGCAGCTGCCCAGAGCCACACAGCACATCTAGGCATAGTGTGTGGATAGGAGACGTGGCCTCTGATTTTCTGTCTGTCGTTGGATACTTCCCAAACAAGGTTTCAGCGGATGCCCACGTATGTTAGGACAACCTATGCGGTGCCCTTTTGATGAACCCGATGACCCTTCCCACCTCTAAATAAACTTAGTATCCAAGACACTTATTTGCCAAGTCCAGCACAGTAGCACACAGCTGTGGGCCCAGGCCAGGGGCCTCTTGGGTCCTTGAGAGAATCTCAGTGTACCAGCGGGACTTGACCTTGGGTTAGCCCTCTGGACCTCAGTGTTGTTATCTGTGCAATAGGAGAGAAAAGCCGGATAGTTTGTGGGAGGCAGGAATAGGTTTCTGTGGAAGACTGAAGTGTAGTCTTGTGCTCTCTGGAAGAAACTGCGATAGTTTTAGAGGAAAGCAGAAGTGGAAAAGATTGACCACACAAAACCAAAACGTCTTTCTTGGTAGGAGGTGTACATTGTGAGTGCTGTGTATCCCGGCGGTGCCTGTTCCGGGCTGCCCATTTGTCTTTGCTGTAAAGCAGCTGTAAAACTGAGAACACACTGAACATATCACCCATGGGCATGAACGGTTTCTTTTTTTAGCTTTCAAGCCCGGGGTGGTCGCTGAGTTGGCTTGATGGAGCCTTCCCTGAAGGACGTGTCCAGATCTCATTATCCTTCTGTCTGAGCCTCGAGCACCTGCAGCCCTGCCATCTCTTCTGTCCCCAGCTTAGGAGTAGCGGGCCGATGCCCTATTGAGTGTGGTGTTTCGGAACTAAGCCGGTTTCTTTCACGTGAAAGTAGTAAATAAATAGGCATGCGATATGCGTGGGTGCAGCCGGGAAGAAATAGCTTCAAGGAGCCGTGTGTGCTGTGTCTGCACCATCTCATACCCCAGGACCTCAGCAGCCCCTCTTCTGAACTTGGGTGTTGAGGGCGGTCACAGAATCACAGTAACCAGCTTATTAACTACCGAGCTGTGTGGGCAGGTGGGGAGGATTTTCGGGTTCTATCATAACAATGTTCTCCTGCCTGCTTCCATTTTCAGCTTTCAGAATCCACATTGGTTTGATTTGGCCATGTCATTTTTGGTAATCCTTAACCATGTTTTGCTAGTTTCTTGGGAGGGGCAGTAGATGTTAAGTTTAACATAGTATAAAATAATATTTTAAACACTTAAGGACTTGACTAATTACAGCCAACCCTTAAAATATCTGTATTGTTGCCAGGTGGTGGTGGCACATACCTTTAATCCCAGCACTTAGGAGGCAGAGACAGGCAGATCTCTGACTTCAAGACTAGCCTGGTCTACAGAGCTACAGGATAGGCTCCAAAACTACGGAGAAACCCTGTCTCAAAAAACAAAAAAACAAAAACAAGTATATGTATACATACATACGTACATGCATCTGTATTGTGTGCATGTGTGAATATGACCTTAACAGAGACTGCTGAATTAACAAAAATCATGTTTTCCAATATAGTTACCATTTGCATCCTGACTTTTTAGACTTGGCGAAGCGGAATGGGCTTCGGTTCACAGGTGAGAAAGCAAAGCCAAGAGGCCAAGTTTTGGGTCACTGCAGCTTCTCTGCATCCAGACAGCCTTTGGCAGCTACGGAAAGCGATCCTTATCTGTCTAAAAAGGTTGCAATCTCTAGGCGACATCACAAACCTGAAAATCCACATGCTCTTACTCAGGATGCTGCCCCATGAGCACTGGAGGACACTGGACGCTGCCTGTTAAGTGAACGTGGAGCATAGTGGGCCCAGGTGTATGTCTTGAGCCCTTGGCCTCATGCTGGCCTGTGATCTGCCATGCTGCTCTCTCTCACCTGAGAATGCTGGGTGAAGGCTGGCCCCTCCTCTCTCTCCCTGCTCAGGCACTCCAGATAATGGGATTGATTAAGTCTTCCAGGAGGAATTGTCCTCAGGGGAGAAAGGCTTTTTAAAGTACATTTTTGTTCTTATGAATAATTCCTCCGGCTATTGCCTCCCCATGCCAATCCCAGCATACACAGAGAACATTCCAGGGCCTTGGGCTATGGATGGGTTCTAGAAGGAAGTGAACAAAATCCGTAGCCAGAAAGGGCAAGTCCTGTGTTGGTAGATGGAGGTGGTTATAGCTAGTTTTCTTTTGCTCATTTTCTAGATTTCTCTTTGTTTTTGGACAAGGAAAAGATAACTGGATTTGGCGGCTTCTGGGACCCTGGAAGAGGGTTGAGGGTAGGAGCAGGAACGGGCTGGAAGGTCATGGAGGAAGCGAATCTGACTGAGAGTGGATTTAGATGAGGAAGCTCTTCCCACCAAGTCCTCTGCCTCTGCTGGGGCTTTGAAGTTTTTCACTCTAGGCAGATTGTGACTTGCCTTAGTGGCAACAGCAGTGAATTTTTGTAGTCAGTTGTGTGCGAAAAAGGAAATTAAATTCCGAGAGGGTGTTTGTTGTGACGGATGCCAGTATTTTTATTAGGATCTACTCAGTCTATAAATGTACCTTCTAGTTCCCTGAAGGTATTTATTTTTTTAAAAAGTTTTTAAGCCATGGAAATGTCTCTGTTGTGAGTCTCTGAACTGTCACCCTCGTAAAATTTTGAAACAAATTCCAAACATCTGAGGAATTTATATTTTAACCTGTTCCTTCCCGGTTCTTACATTGCTTTAATAATGGGTTAATTTTGGTTTCTTTTACATTTTGCAAGCCCAGTTTTTACACCATAGAGCTTACTTCTGCCCAATTTTTGCTCACTGTGCAGAGGTGGTGTGGACATAAAGAACAGAGTGTACTGAACCAGACTGGGGACAGCTGGATTGCTTGGAGAGCTCAGATGTCCTGACATGGCCATGACTCTGACAACACACCTGAGAGGCCTGTCCTATAATGCACAAAGCATGGGCAGTGATGGCTCACAGGCACATGGGTCTCACAGACATGAAAGTCTGACATGTTGTCTCCAGCGCTCAGAAGCATGCTTGGCGAATTTGAGTCTGTCATAGATGTGATGGTTCAGAGACACGTGACCAACAAATGGTCAGCCTTAGACTATGGCCTGTGCATACATTGATTCTGGGCAGGGTGGGCTGTGCTTACTCTTCTTAGGATAGGATACCACCACTGTCATGGAGTTTGGAAGCATCATTGGTAGAAAGTGGCAAGTCTACACAAGGAGTGTTAAGCGCAGCAAATGGAAATTAGCAGCGAAAAGAGTCCATTAATATAGTGGGCTCGAAACACAGCCCACATGAAAAATACAGCACTGTGATCCTGTGATGGGGAAGGAGCACACTCTGGGGACCCTGTGATGGGGAGGTGTACAGTGTGGGGACCCTGTGATGGGGAGGTGTACAGTGTGGGACCCTGTGATGGGGAGGTGCCCGGTGTGGGGACCCTGTGATGGGGAGGTGCACGGTGTGGGACCCTGTGATGGGGAGGTATACAGTGTGGGACCCTGTGATAGGGAGGTGCAGTGTGGGGACCCTGTGATGGGGAGGTGCACGGTGTGGGACCCTGTGATGGGGAGGTATACAGTGTGGGGACCCTGTGATGGGGAGGTGCATGGTGTGGGACCCTGTGATGGGGAGGTATACAGTGTGGGGACCCTGTGATGGGGAGGTGTACAGTGTGGGACCCTGTAATGGGGAGGTATACAGTGTGGGGACCCTGTGATGGGGAGGTGTACAGTGGGGGACCCTGTGATGGGGAGGTGCACAGTGGGGGACCCTGTGATGGGAAGATGCAGTGTTTGGGGTCTTGATCTTTGGATGCTGCAGTGCAGAGGAGCCATTTCTAGATGCTCATTTTTCTCAGTTTTGAGTTCTGAGCCTGGTGATGCAAGAGGAAGTCTGCAGTAGCCGGTGTGGTTTCTGTTGTTATCTTGCTGCCAGCTAGAGACAGGTGTCTGAGTGTGACCAGAAAGGCCTTTTCTGTGGCCTTTGACCTTATCATTTTCAGAAGGTTTTTTAGGATTGAAGTTGGGCTTCTTAGACCCCACTTAGGGATGGATGTAGCCTAGTTTCAGAGTGGTTTGCATCCCGGTCATTGCTGGTCCCCAAGCAGACACTAGGGTTAGTCCTCAGTTTTCTATGCTTGCCTGTGTGGGATTGCTGGGGAAGGCAGTGCTGACACCTGTGCTATGCTTAGTGACCAGCTCTGAGGAATGGAGGGTATCTTCCCTCGGGCAGTGGTTCCCAACCTTCCTATTGCTCTGAGGAATGGAGGGTATCTTCCCTCGGGCAGTGGTTCCCAACCTTCCTAGTGCTCTGAGGAATGGAGCTTATCTTCCCTCGGGCAGTGGTTCCCAACCTTCCTATTGCTCTGAGGAATGGAGGGTATCTTCCCTCGGGCAGTGGTTCCCAACCTTCCTAGTGCTCTGAGGAATGGAGGGTATCTTCCCTCGGGCAGTGGTTCCCAACCTTCCTAATGCTGCAACCCTTCAAATCAGTCCTCAGGTTGTGAGGTCCCCCAGCCATAACATTCTTTCATTGCTACTTCATAACTCTAATTTTGCTAGTGCTATGAATTGTAGATATATGATATGCAGGATATGTGATCTGTGACTCCTACAAGGATCGAGACCCTCAGCTTGAGAACCGCTGCTCTCAGCTCTGTAGCGTGCGCAGCAGGGGCTGGCAAACTCAGGTGGAGCAGCTTATGAGCCCTGGGACTTGGGTGCCTGGAATTTTTGCACGAACACACTCTTCACAAATCTTGGGACCTCTCCCCTGTCTGTGCTGAGATGGTAGTGAACTTGCTTATGGCCTTTTGCTTTCTGTTTGCATTCTTCTTTGTTCTAGTCACACTGGGGACTTGTTGGCCAGATTCTGGCTTTGTCTGGGCTATGTTCTTTATGAGGAGTCAGCTGGGTTACCTGTTGGACCCTTTTGTACTGCTTCTAGCACACGTCACAGTCTCTGCTGGGAGACAGTATGTGTGGACCCCCTCACCCCTTACTGCTAGCTGTTTACTTTTTCCTCTGAAGAGGTGGCCTTGCATCGTTGTTCTAAGGTACCTCTTTTTGGTCTCCGAAACTGCTGACTGCAATAGCATTCATGTCGGGGTGGTAGGGCTGTGCTGTAGAAGAGTGTGCTTACTGAAGATAGTAGCTGTCATACCTGCATCGTGTATTATATCCAAAGCAAAACGTCTTTACTGGTTTTCTTTTTTGAGGTGTGTGTGTGTGTGTGTGTGTGTGTGTGTGTGTGTGTGTGTTGGGGTCTGTTTGTTTTAATTATTACTAAGATTCAGGAAAGATATTTATCAAATGTTTAAATCTGCAGCAGTGCTGTCTGTGGCTCTGGCAAGCGGGAAGAATAAATATACATTTAGCCAGGATACTGCTGATTTATCTTTCTGTGCTAACGCTGCTCTGTTGGCAGAGTTGTTGGATTTGTTTAGAGGGAGGAGAAAGATCCTGGGCTGCTTGCCGGAGTGGAGGAACTCCACAGAGCAGACTTCTCTGCCAGTCTTGGCTCTCCCGCTAAGGCAGGCACTGACTCAAGGGTGCTTCCCGAGCCTCTGTTGGGAAGGTGGAGTTTGGCCAGACCTTTTGGTTGGCTTGACTGGGAGATGCTGAGAGGGTGAAGGTGGAAGACCCCCCTCGTACCCCCGCCCCGCTACAGGAAGGGGACTTTTCCTTTGACATTGTGTGCATCTGTGTGAGGGGAAAGACCTGGTGCATTTGGGATGGCAGGGTGAGGGTGGGAAAGGCCTGTGTTCTCAGGAACTCAGAGCTCTCCTTGCATCCTGTCAGTCCCAGTTTGGCCTGTTGTCAGAGCTTGGAAATTAGGCTTGAATCTTTTTAATTCCTCCTGGAGTGTAGTATGGAAGCATACAGATGTGTGGTGTAGTTTTGCCAGCAGGAGAATCTGTTCGGGTGGTGGTGTTTATAGTCAGGCCAGTACTTTCTTCTTAGATCATACAGGTGGCATATGCGTATCTGTTCCCACACTCCCACCTTCCCATGGAAAGAGCGTGGAAAAGGAAACCTGCCCCGTCGATACCCAACAACCCTCTCCCAGATACCTCCTTCCCGCCAAGTCCTTAGCAGCAACTAGTTTTACCAGTTGGATGAGTATCTTGAAGCCGTTTATCAGCCTGTTTATACACGTGTGCATAGGGTTTCTTTGTTCTGCAAACCTAGATTTTATTGTATGCACCATTTCATCGCTTTCTTGGTTCTTGTAATATACTGTGAAGTTTTTATGTGCATGTATCTTTTCTCCATTGTCTTGTCTATAAAGTATGTTGTAGGTTATCAGACCATGAATTGGTTTCCTGTTGACGGACAGGTGAGCTAGTTCATGAAGTTTGCTCTTCTTCTACTAATGCCTGTCTTTCTCTAAAACTGGAATGGGTTTTACAGTCACGTGTTTACAGTCATGTAGTGCATCGCAGCAGTGCCCCCATGATGCTCTTAGATGCCCTGATTTCTACTACAGGTTACAAGTTTGCCCCTTTCCTTACTAGCTGACTTATACTGAGTGGAAGAAATGACTGTGTTTGATAAGTGTTCTCTTGATAAAGTCGTGGCACTGGTTGCTGAGCCTCCAGATCTCAGTGGTGAGATTTTAGAGTGGGCGGGCCTATAGTAACCACTGAGTAAGCTCACAAAGACCTTGCTTGGCTCTACGTAGGTTAACATAAGCACTGTGTCACCAGGGCTGGCAGTGTGGCACCTGGGAGCCAGACCTGGTTTTATGTTCTTTCCACGTCTGCCAGAGCCTAGGTGACAGGACACTTGGAATTTGGTGTAGGGTCCCTGAGTAGATCTTGTAGCGTTTCCCTGGGGAACTGTGTGTGTAAATACCAGTTGAGGCTGATCTGCCAAAGAGGCCTCCTGTGTGGTGACCATACACCTGAAAACCAGATGCTGTGGCGTCCACAGAGATAGGAGAGCCTGTGTGGGGTAGGCCATCACTCCCGCCCCTGGCTTGCTGTGGGATACTGTGACAGTTCGCCAGGTACCGGGCTCTGGGAGAAACTGGAGTCTTAGCAGGCCGATAGACAGATGGTACCTATAGATCGACTCCTCTGGGCTGGCCGCAGCCTGGGCCATGGACTTTGGGAAACTTTGGCTTATTGGACCATTTCAGTCTTCTGTACCAAGGGGGTCCCAGAGTGGGGGTAGAGAAGAGGAGCGAGGAAGGAACTCAGCTCCTGCTCAGTCCTCATCGAGGAGAGGGCCACACCCAGTATGTCCTGCACTAGTTAGTTCTCTTTCTAGCCTCAGTTTCCCCACTGGGAATCCAGGCACATCAAGGACTTAACTCACAGGGTGCTTGCGAGGATGCAGAGTGCTCTGTATGAACGAGTTTTGACAGCTACCCAGCTGCTACTCAGTGATGGGAATAATTTCTTCTGTTTGCAAACTCCTCTCCTTATTAAATGGTTTGAATATTTTAATTGATTGTGTGTGTGTGTGTGTGTGTGTGTGTGTATGTGTGCGCGTGTGTGAGCGCACGGGCATACATGTGTGGAGGTAACAACTTTGTGGAGCTGGTTTTCTCCTTCCATCTTTATGTTGGTTGCAGGGATCGCTCAGGTTGTCAGGGCCTGTGTGGCAAGAACCTTTACCTTCTGAACCATCATAAATGCTCTTATAAGTGAATGCTTGTGCATTGATTGGCTCCACATGAGAACGACTGTAGTCTGCTAACATTTTGGGCTGGGTCTGGAGATGAATAGTTGCCTAGAGACAGATGGGACTAGAAAGGGGTGCGGGGTGGGGGCGGTCAGGGAGCCTCAGCAGGAGAGGAGCTCATCCCGTGACTGAGCGCTGGAGGACCTAGAATGAACTCTTCCGAGGCCCTGGAAGGTGATGTGTCTGTTTCAGGTCACACAGCGGGCAGGACTGAGAGGAAGCCCCAGTTTCAGGCTGTAGGGACTAAGGACTCTCTCCATCTTATGCTCACTGTCACCTGTTACCTAGTTCCAGATGTGGACAGTGCTGACTGTGGCCTCTGCTGTCCTGAGGCTCCAGTGCCTTGAGGGCACTGAAGTAAAGTGAGGAACGGAGGGGATTGTCTGTGGTGTTGTGATTATGGCTGCCTGACCACGAAGCTCACTTCTGTGTTCCTAATGGCACCAATCAGGCTGATGTGTTTGCAATTTCATTCTCCCCAGTCACCATGATGGTCGTATTTGCACCACTCCGTGTGTGTGTGTGTGTGTGTGTGTGTGTGTGTGTGTGGTAAATTCACTCACAGCCCCTAAGTTGTTTGCTGATGGTTTATTTCTACCCAGTGTCTGAGGCCTACTGGATGAGTATGGAGAAGGCCGTACCCCAGGCCTGCAGAACAGCCCCGGTGTAGTAGCTACCTGGGAAAAAGACAGCACTGTTATTGCACGCTGTGCGTGAGCATGTGGTCTGGGACCTGTGGGGTCCCAGCACACCCTTCACAGATGCAGAGTTTCAGTCACAGCAGCTGGGCCGTGAGTCCGGACAGTGTGTGACAGTTATGGTACAGGTGGAATAATAGTGGCCTGCAGTGCGAGAGAACCTTGAGCGCAGTGTGCAGTGGGTGCCAAGATGTGCCCTGAATGTAAGTCAGCAGAATCGAGGCCTCACCTTGGGCCTGGAGGTCTAGGCTTGTCAGAGCCAGCACAAGTTAAACCAGCCTGGAGAGAGAAGACACACTGGGCTTTTATTAAGCTGCATTTGACAGACAAGACACTGAGACCTCAAGGGGTGAGGTGCTGGTTCAAGGTCACAGTCCGAGGGAGTGGGGGGGGCTGAGCTGGATCCTGTCCTCTGGCCCAGGGCAGTTTTGCTATGGCAGCTCTCCTGAAGGCAGTAGGTCACCACCTGTGGGAAGCTAGTGTTGTGAAAGGCAGGGATGAGTTTCCAGTGAGCTCTTGACCTGGCTGTCTGGTTCCTCCTTAGAACATCAGTCTCTGCAGGGTGTCTCCAGGCTTAAGGTCCGCCCCTCCTGACGCAGTGACTGTGCTTGCTGTTGAGGGTCTTACAGTGAGTGGGAGGAGCCAAGGTCTGTCCTGCTGAGGACCTGCTGGCTTCCTGTTACCGCTGTGACAAAACCCTGAGTCAGACACTTAAGCAGCACAAGTTGATTCTGCCCCAGGTCTCAGACTCCAAAGGAGTCCGCTCCTTGTTCCCATCCTGCTCTGGCGAACTACTTGGTGTTCTTTGCTCTGCCATCACCTGGGGCTCTCCTTACCTCTCTTGTGCTAGGTCTCCAGAGGCACAGAACAAGCAGTTAGTGCAATAGCGAGTTTCATTGTCTTAGGGCTCTTCCTGAGAACTGGAGCCTCTGTGTGTGTGTGTGTGTGTGTGTGTGTGTGTGTGTGTGTGTGGTGTACTGTAATGTGTTGGCCCACACAGCATTGTTGAGGTCAGAATATCCTAGGATCTGTCTTGGGGAAGCTAGGCCCAGCACAGCGGCCCCGCGACCTGGGGCGGGAGAGCCAACAACAGAAATTGCAGTCTGATGCTGGCAGACTGGAGACCTTAAGCCTGAGTTTGAACTCAAGAACAAAGGCAGGAAATGACCAGAGCCTTCTGAGTACTGGGGCAGTCAGCTGCAGGAATTCTCATTTACACGAGCTGTGCTGTTCCGGGGTTCGTTCGGTTTACTTCTCCTTGAGGCAGAGAAGTCCGCTTTTCTCAGTCCTCTATCTCCTATGTCACGGGAAATTTGGTCAAATGTCTGGACACCTTAGGGCTGTTCAATCCATGCATAAAATTAATGCCACACTTAAGTTAGAACTAACTGCACATGTCCTGTTTACACATGAGGTCCCACGCCTGAAGTTCCAGGCGGTCAAGCCTGAAGTCCAGGTGGTCATAGATTTGGAGATATTGTTCAAGCCAGTTAGAAGCGAGATGAAGTGATGGCTGAAATGCAGAGAGAGGGGCAGCCAGAGGGAAGATGTGAAAGGGCCTGGGAAGGCTCACTGAAGGAGTGTGTATTTGAGCTTTAGCCTGAGGGGAGGAAAAGGAGGGAATGTTCTCTGTTAGGGCTGGAGTTAACTGATACACGAAAGAAGGAGGTCAACAGAGTCTCTGAGGTGGACGCGCCCTTCCCCAGATGGTGCAGGGTCAGTGTGTTTGAAATGCCAAGTGTGTGTGTGTGTGTCGTGGGGAAGTCTGGAAGGCAATCTTCTGAGGGCTAAGGATAGCGGAGGTGCCGTCCTGTCCTTATTGGAGATGCTGGTCTTCATGTAGATGGGTGTGAACTACCCTTGAAGCTGCAAGCACAGTGACAGGACTTTCCTAAGTTCAGGTGACTGTCCTGATGCATGTGCCCCATGTGTGTGTGTGCATGTATGTGTGTGCCCTTTCCTTCACCCACCCACCTCCCCTCACATTTGCCACATTTGTGAGCACGAGCTTGGGTAGCATTGCACAAGGATGCACACGCAAAGCCACCCTGCTTTGAGTTGCATGGCCTCCCACTCCCTGATTCTGTTCCAGAGTGGTGGGTGCTGTCCTTACCTCAGGCAGATGTTGGAAATGTTCAGTTCAGCATCTGGATCCTTGCAAGGTGTTACAGTCACGGTGCAGTGAAGGGTCCAGCCAGCTCCCACGGTTGGCCTTGAAAATGCAGGAATGTTTGCTGTGGAGAGAGCTCATCTGCTTTGTGTTCTTGGTACCTGAGCCCAGGGCCTTCATAAAGTTTTCATAAAAACATGAAGTTGCAGTCATGAAAATGAAGAGATTCAGATGGAAGCTTGCCTTAGCCTGCTTGGCCTGCCCGAGGCCCCTGGGGTCAGTTTGCGTGACTGCAGAGGAAATAGCTCAGTGTTGAGTTGGAAGCCACCTTGTCTAACTGACAAGGAATTTCCTCTTGGAGCCTCAGAAGGAAAGGGCTTGGTACCCTGTGAGGAAGGCTCCTGAGAGGTAGGCAGTGGGTGGAGCTTGTTTCCTGCACCCACACAGGAGCTCCTAGAAGTCGTGTTTGGAGGTTAGCTGGGTGGTGCTGCTGCCCCAGTCCCCTGTGAAGGGCATGGTTTTCGATGATAATTATGTGTAAGTGCAGATGGGAATAGAATTGCCTGTGTCAGGAGTGGCTGCTGCCTTTGGGGAGATGCACACCTACCCCCCATGCATTTTGTGAGAGTGTAATTCTTCCCCAGGGTTATTTTGACAGTGTTTCTCCTAGCGCCTTCAAAGTGACTCCTGCAGAAGAAGTGCTTTTTAAAATGCAGTCTCTCTCAGCTGGAGCCAATCAGGAAGCTGGTCTTGGTGGCGTCCTATCGATGTCACAGGCCAGTGTTGTTTCTGCGTTATATACACAGTGAGAATCCTTGTCTCATAGCCAGATGACAGTCCAAGACTATGAACCAGCTTGGTCCTGAGCCTGGGGACGCCTTTTGTCTCTATCATTGTGTCCTGAGCACTTAGTAAGTGTTGATAGGCGAGATAGTATTGAGTGTGGACTTGGCCATGTCTTGGGGCCTTTCAGGCTTATGGGATGCTGTGAGATCTGAGTTCAGCGTCCCCACATTGGGACTGCAATACTAAATTCTTTTCTCATTCCTGCTGCTTTGGGAAAGTCACGTGCCACCCTGGGCCTCGGTTGGAGATATTATTGGGGCTACTTGCCAGAGCACAGATGACTCAAAAACAGCTGCATTACTGGGAACCCCACCCCATCATGGGCAGTGGCACGGAAATCCCGTCCTGGAGCTCCCTGCACAGCTTGCAGGCAGCTCCACTGCCAAGCCTCTGCTCGTCTCTCCCTGCAGGATGGATGAGAGGACCAGACGACCCTCTCTTCCTTGTGCCCCCCTCTCTTCCTTGTGCCCCCCTCTCCCACTTGGGCAGCCTCTTGGCCTCATCTCCTTATGTGGGCACCCCTTGAGGGTAGGGCTATTCTTTTTATTGAGAACCTGACACATTGAGACTCCCCTAGAAGTCATGGCCAGCATCTCTAGCACCCCATTCCTACTGTCCAGCCTCCAGGGTCCTCGCTTCCTAGGCAATGGTGCTTGGGAGGGAGGTACAGAGGGGAGGACTTGGCTGAACCCCCACATTGCTTCTGGAGGCAGTGGCTTCAGTTGCTTGGCTAATCTCCGTGTTTTCTCAAGTCTCACATAACTTTCTTTCCTTGCCTTGAACAAAGGCCCTTTATTTCTGGGGGTTGTTTTCATAACTCAAGGAAAAAAATGGGTCATGACTACAGGATTTTACATATATTACACTGTAAATTTACTGAGAAGTGCATTTGCACAGGAGAAATACTAGAAGGTTATTTCCCTGGTTAGCTATATTTTGTATTCTTAGAAATTTGCATCTTTCTTTTCTTTTTGAGACAGGGTCTTATGTATGTCAGGCTGGTCTCACACCTGCTGTGTAGCTGAAGATGACCTTGACCCTCTGATCCTCTTACCTCCTCCCTGCAATTGCCGGGATGATGGGGTGCCCCATCATGTCTAGTTCTTGTGGTGCTGGGTACTGAACTCAGGGCTTCATGCTTGCTGGACAGCATTGTACCAATTGACATATATCTCTAGCTCAGATACGGTTTCTGTAAGTAGCAATTTATTATTAATATTGTTTTGTTATCATTGCTACTTACTAGAATTTAGTAGGTACCAGACATTGTAAGACATACCTTTACAATATCTTATGTAATCTAATAAAATTATTTATCAAAATATAAATAATAATCTTTTATTACTGTGATAAAGTATAAACAGCATGAAGCTTCTTACCCTTGTAATTTTTTTTTTGTACATAGTTCAAGCTGGCTTTGAACTTGTGATCTTCTTGCCCCTACCACTCTCAGTATTGGGATTATAGGTGTATGCCACCACTCCTAGACTCTTATTTATTTTTATCTATGTGTGTGTACACAACTTTCAGACTCGCTGGAGCTGGAGTTATAGGTGGTTGTAAGCTACCAGGTGGGAGTGTTGGGAACTGAATGCAAGTCCTCTGGAAGAGTAAGGTGTACTCTTAACCCCTAGGCCATCTTTCCAGCCTCCTACTCCTGGCCTCTTAAACTGTTTTCATGTGTACAGTTCAGGGCTGTATCTCTGCTGTTAGGTCCTTTCCTGAACTTACCATTCTATATCTGCGGAGGCTGAGACTTGAGCAGAGTTATTGATGAGGATCCCAGTGTACATTCCAGAGACCATCCTTAATGCAGCACTGATAGCTGCCTACTGGGTACTCTGGTTTGTGGCTGTGGGGGTCCCTGTGTCTTATCCTATGCTTACCCCACACTGGCTATACAAAGTTGTTCACTTGTGTTTGTTTCTCTAGAGATTTCCAGCAGTGGGGGATGTGTATTGGTTAGGGCTGTGCTGGTCAGCCTGACTTTGTGGTATTGAAGCTGGTGGTTATTGTGCTCGTTACTGAGAAGGTGGACGCGTATAGACTGCCTGCTGGGATTCTGTCTGTAGAATGACAGAGTGGCCTGTGGCAGAAGAGTGCCTGGCACTTAGATATGTGAGCCCAGTGAGTCTGGGTGATGCAGAGAGCAAGCATTGAACTTGGAGTTCGAAGGTCCACGTTTCAGTCTTCATGCTTGGTCTTGTTTCTTCTCTCCCTCCTTCCGTCCCTCCCTTCCTCCCCCTCCCTTATTTTATTTTGAGATAGCTCTCCTGTTGGGGTTGTTGGGGAGGGGGCTGAGCCCAGAGAGGGAGGAGGACGTTGGATCTGAAAGGTTGGTTTTACTCTGCTTTGCCGCCGGCAGGCTCCCTCTACCCTTGCTTAGCTGGTGAGGGGGACTATTCCTCTGTGTACTCAGTATTGTGTACCCAGTGCCAAATGCTCCGCACTTCACCCCGCGGAGTCCTTAGATCCGCTCTACAAGACTCACCTTCCCTGCTGAAGGGAGTTGTCATTTAGAGGTCCCAAGGGCTTCTAAGTGCTAGTGCTGTTCTCTGGCTGGCTTGTTTGAAACCCAGACTTGCTTTGTTCTCTAACCCTTTGAGGGAGTGGCTGGAAGTTGTGCTATGTTGCTATGTGTGTGTATTTGTGTTCACCTTGGTAGACCCACTGTGTGCAAGACACTGAAAGATAACGGGGGAAGATGGGGTAGCTCTCACAGAAGCCCTGGTTTCATGAGGGAAGTCACAGGACGGTGAAGGCTTCAGTAGCATGAACAGGCACTGGCAGAAGACCAGTGACCCTTGGTCTGCATAGGCAGAAGTGCTTTGCTGGAGAATCAGAGGGCACAAGCAGTTGGCATGCCTTTTCCACTCTGCTTTTCAGCAGCTGTTCACTCGGTGGCTTGTAGTGGGTGCCCACCTGTCTCAGCACCTTGAGCTTGCTTTGGAGCCCTCTCTGCTGCGTGCCTCATGTGACACAGGATGGTCTAAGCAGGGCTCTGCTGAAGCTAGCGGCCCCGTCTCACTATCTGCTTGGTTTCTGCTTTGAGACTGGTTTGGTACTGGACGACTAAGTAGGTCACAGATACATGTTTTGAACGAGTTTGGCTACCTTCCATGGATGTTTAATTTCCAGAGCAAATCCGGCTGGCCTCATTTGCTCAGGAGACTGGCCACAAGCTCTCTGCTTCATTTCAGGGTATCTCTGTAAAGTGTGAAGATGCTGGAACAGGAGACACTATGACTCCCCAGGGCCTTCTGGGGAGCGGTAGCAGAGAGACTGTGGAACCCTTCAGAGGCCAGGTGTTGGGTGGGATCTTCCTACCCCACTTTTCCTAAGTTTGCTGAAATCCCTTGATTCTCACTAACTGCATGAACTCACCTTCTGAGAAATCAGGTTTATTTCTGTAGCGATTTTTATTTTCGCTTCTGTTGTAAGTCAGTAGCTGTTTGTTGTTGACTTGCTGTGTGCTGAGCTTTTTCTGAAGTCCTCACAAAATCCTCACAGCCACCTTGGAAAGTGAGGCGGAAATGGTAGGGTCAAAGACCCCACACAGCACTGCTGGCCGGAGTCTAGCCTTTTGTACACTGCTGGTTTTGATACCCCCATGTGGGGTGAGTGCTTGGTTGAGGCTGTGTGGGCTGCTCTGGCCTCTTTTTGAAGGAAGAATGGCTGTGGGTATTGGGGACTTGGATGCTGTTGTAGTAGGAGCTTTGGGCTGCTTCCCGCCTCCCGGCTAGCTTTATCCGAAATAATTACACGGAAACTGTATTCTTTTAAATACTGCTTGGCCCATTAGTTCTAGCCTTTTATTGGCTAGCTCTTACATATTGATCTAACCCATTTCTAATATTCTGTGTCACATCACAAGCTGGCGGCTTACCAAGGAGATTCTTAACCTACGTCTGCCTCGGAGAGGAGAATCATGGCGACTGCCTGACTCAACTTCTTCCTCCCAGCATTCTGTTTTGTCTACTCCACCTACCTAATTTTCTGTCCTATCAGGCCAAGCAGTTTTCTTTATTAGTTAACCAATGAAAGCAATAGATAAGATACAGGACCCACCTTCATCAGGATGCAGGGCGGAGGAGGAGTTCCCTGGAGCTAGTGTGAGGTTGTGGCTTTTTCACCCTTCAGTGACTTTTCTCTTGCCTTGCTAGGTGTCTTCACCCAAGCCTCCTGAGTGTGGGCGATGTTGGTTAAGACCCCTGCACTGTTCAGGTGTTGACATTATTGCCTTCCACTAGCCCAGTGTGTACTCTAGCTGTTCACCAGACTGTTAGTCTTTCCTGCCCTCCCGCCTGCCTTCCTGCCTTCGCCTTCCTGCCTTCCTGCCTTCCCTTCCTGCCTGTGGTTTGAGGAGCAAGTCTGAGTGTAGAGGTGGCTGAGTGCTTCATCTTGCTCTCTAGCTTTGGCAGTCCTGAAGGGGACATTGCTATTCCAGGTTGATGATTGTCTTATTAGAACCTGGAGGTGGTCTGCCCAGGGATTGGCTTAGCCAATATCCCTCAGGGTCACCATCGTCCATCTCCATTTACAGATGCATGTTATGGCAACCTGGCACTTAGATAGCATGCTTTCTTTTTTTTTTTTTTTTTTTGGTTTTTCGAGACAGGGTTTTTCTGTGGTTTTGGAGCCTGTCCTGGAACTAGCTCTTGTAGACCAGGCTGGCCTCGAACTCACAGAGATCCGCCTGCCTCTGCCTCCCGAGTGCTGGGATTAAAGGCGTGCGCCACCACCACCCGGCAGCATGCTTTCTTTATGCTGTAGTTTCTTCTAAAATATTTTTTAGGTTCAGCACACAACAAGTCAGCTATGAGCGGATCCTACTGAAGCAAAGTAACAGTCGTTAGAAAAGGGTTCTCCTAAAAGTTTTTCCTAAAAAACAGTCTGAAAAGGTGTCTGTTTAAAATCAACTTGTGTTGTCAATGAAGCGCCTCCTCAAAATCCGCCTGGGGCTTGCTGGGACCTGCAAGCCTCTCCATCAGGAGCAGCTGTCACCTCCCAGCGTTTCCTGGCTTTGTGAATAGGGGCTGGCCACTATTTCTTTTCCTCTCTGTGTCCATCTAAATTTCCAGTAATACTTATCTGGGAAGCTATGGTGAGACACAAATGAGACTGTGTGAACCATAGAACCCGACTCATGGGCTGCTGTTTGTCTTTAGTTTTATGCCAGCTTATGTTAGAGAAAGCATCAATTTTGCTCTGCTGGCTGAGCCCTGAGACCCTCTCCTTTCCCCAAAGAGAGTGGGAGTGATCTGCTCTGTAGACCTTCGCAGGGAGACCCTGTAGAGAGCCCTGATTTGAGGGCCGGTTGTCTTGTTTGTAGTGGATAATATTGGGGTCCACTTGACATACCTGGGAAGAAGGAAGCTCATCTGAAGAATCTCCTTCATCTGGTTAGCCTGCAGTGCCCTCCCTAGGCAGGAGGTCTGGCCTGTTCCTCCGTAGCATCTGCTTGAGTTTCTGCCTTGGGTTCCCTGGATGACAGACTATAACCTAGAAGGTAAAGTAAACCTTCCCCTTAGGCTGCTTTTGGTCATGGTTTTTGTCACCACGATAGAGTCAGACTGGAATACCTGTTCTTTCTGGTTTGGGGTCTTGGTTTCAGCTGCCAAAAACCTAAGGAAACCATGGTAACCACACGGCTTTAGAAATGCCCAGACCAGGACTTGAAGGGTGAAGTGACAAGGGAGAACTGACTAATTCATTTTTATTTTATCTTAAAGTGCTTTTTTTTATTTTATGAGTATGACTGTTTTGCCCGCCTTTGTGTCTGTGGGTCACACGTATGCAGTGTGTGCAGAGGCCAGGAGAGGGCATCCCTGGAACTGGAGTAGCAGACAGTTGTAAGCTGTCATGTGGGTGCTGGGACTCAAACCCTGGTCCTTGAGAAGAGCATCCAGTGCTCTTGACTGCTTGTTCATCCTGCCAGCCTCAGTTTATTTATTCTTCGACACAGGTTCTTACTCTGTAGCCCAGGCTGGCCCTGAACTCATGGTGATCCTTCTGCCTCAGTCTCCTGAGTGCTGGAATTACAGATATGAGCTAACATGCCAGGCAAAACTGCTTAGAAACAGTCTTTAGAACATGAGTGTTGGTTACCTGCACTTTGAACACGGTCGCTTACTGAGTAATCATCATGAGCTCACTCTGAAAGCCCCTTAGCCACCTCTCAGAACACTGTGTGTGCAGCTCTTGCTGTCTAGTGAGAACTCTCCCCCCAACCCACCCTCCTTCCTTTAGTGTTCATAAACTCGAGTGTAGACAAGTACAGGGAGCCAGGAAACCACCTCGGTGTTTAGTCTTCAGGATTCCAGTGCTGTATGTATTTGCCATGTGTTCTTGAGTTATTCTCATTATTTCAAGGAACTCATAACCCTGTAGGGCAGAGAGGCCTCAAGTTCTGGTCGTGTTCATGAACCGAAAGTCACACGAGGGTTCTTTCCTTTAGTATTGGTCTTGGTGAGATGGGGTGGAGGTGCTGACTGTCGAGTCTGAATTCATCAGACATGAGACCGCTTGCAAGTTTGGTCTTCTACTGATAGCTCTGCAGTGGGACGAAGGGCTGGGAGTCTCAGGGTCAGAAGTCCTTCCTTGGACTCCCTAGACCCTGTCCTGTGTCCATCAGCTACCACTTACCTGTGTGCCTGTCAGGGAGCATGCCTGTGGCTTCTGTTACAGCTGGAAGAACAGCTGGAGAAATGTGCAGGTCAGTGTGCCAAACGGTGTTCCCACAAGGGACCATAAAGGGGGTCTTGCCTTAGCTTTATGAATAAAGAAAACAGGAAGATGGTGGAGATCAGGAAAATACCACCTCAAATATGTGAATTTGGACTTCAGATGTGTCAGCGTGTACAGGAAGGGGAGTGATCTGAGCTCCCTTTGTCTGAAGATGCATCCTGAAGCCAGGGATGATTGTACGGATGCCATGGGAAAGGGGGAGCCACATCACACTCACTTTGCCACAGGATGCTTCTGTTTTCTTCTTTCCCAGAAATCAGTTCTTCCCTAGATCGCCTGCATTTCCCTCCTTCCCTGGGGCATTTTGCTTCCTGATCCCTCTGCACTCTGGTCCCTCAACATGATGCCCCATGTAGACGGATCTATCTACTGTCAGCTTTCCTTATGGACTCACTGGTCGATGCCTCCAGGGCAAACGGTGGTGTCTTCATTCTGCTGCAGAGATGAGTGTGTGACAGAAGCTTGGACTGTGCAGCTTGAGAAACCCAGGAATGAATTCTTATGTGACTTTGGATGCCCCCTCCATCCTGAAGCTGGGTATGAAAACATGCCTACCTCAAAGATACTGGAGCTGACATGAGCTGGCCCAGAGCCAGGCATCTGCAAGCGCCATCTGCTGCTCTTGGTTTTGTGTTTAGGGTTGAGAAAGACGATGTGACTCACTTTGGGGTCAAGGTGCAGCTGGAGCCGTGCTCCCCATAAGAGGCCCCTTCTTGAACTTTGAACTGAACTGGGAACTTCACCTGTGGCTTGATTGTGGCTGTTGAAGTAGAACAGGTGTGTAGTTAAGAAATTTCCTGGTTTTATACTTCCCTAGATGGGGAAGTGGGACTCCGCTGGAGTTGGAGGAGCTGATGAAGCAGCTTGGGACAGCAGGCACTTTTTATTTTCTGAAACAGTGTAGCAGTTTAAGGGAACCTGGAGGCTTTGTATCCAGGTCAGTGACGGTTTTAGTGGACTCTCTGGTCCGGCAAACAGGGTTCTGAGGTTCTTCTCTGGCCTTAGCAGCCCTGCAGTGAAGCAAGGCCATGACTGGCCACCCACACATCCTCCCACACGGTTTGTGGAGGGCGTCTGTGCTGAGTTTTAACATCAGCTCTTGTTTTTGAGTCTGAATCTGTTCGATTCTGTCCCTTAGGCCGGAGTGTCATGAACTCTCCCTCCCTTTATCTCTACAAGTGGGCTTTTCTTTTCTTTTTTCCCCCTTTCCTTCTTTTGGTGCTGGAAGAGGCAACAGTGGTACATGTTTGTTGTGTTATGAGCGGCGGGCTACTTTCCCGGCCGCCCGCACGGCTAGCTTTACCCGAAATAATTACGTGAAAACTGTACTCTTTTAAACATTGCCTGGCCCATTAGTTTTAGCCTCTTAACCCATTTTTAATAATCTATGTAGCACCATGAGGTGCGCTTACCAGGAAAGATCTTAACCTGCATCTGTCTGGAGTGGGAGACGAATGGCGACTTCCTGACTCAGCTTCTTTCTCCCAGCATTCTGTTCTGTTTACTCCACCCACCTAAGGGTTGGCCTATCAAATGGGCCTAGGCAGTTTCTTTATTAATTAACCAATGAAAGCAACAGATCAGAAAGAAATCACTCCCACATCACATGTTGAGAATTAGCCAATGACAGTTTCTACCTCCTACTTTATTTGAAATAGAATCTGTCCCTCCCTGCTGGCTAGCAACATAGTGTCTTTAGAGTCAAGCCTAATGGTTAAGCCTGCAGACTTTCAGCCAGGCTGACTCTGACTCCGTTTCTGTGATTTGGGTGAGTACCTCAGTGCTTTTCCTTTTTCCACTTGCATGTGTGAGTGTGCGTGTGTGTGTGTGTGTGTGTGTGTGTGTGTGTGTGTATACATATGGGGTTCAGGACTGTGGAAGCCCAGGATTGATGCTGGAAGTCATCCCTGATCAGTCTTCAACCTTACTGAGGCAGGGCAGGGCTCTGATAGGGCTGGTCTTGCTGGCCAGCTTGTGGGCCACCACACCCCACTGGCATTTCCATGGGTGCTGGAGATCTGAACTCTGGCCACACTTGGTGGCAAGTGTTTGAACCGTTGAGTGATCTCCCCAGCCCCCTGTCAGGTCCAAAGGAGACTCTATTTCCTCAGATTGTGGCAGTCAGACAAAAGTTAGCATTCCTCAGGAACTTGTGAAAAACCCTCTACCAGAGGCTTCTTTTCCCTCATCACTAGCAGGAGGGACAAATGGCTTTAGTGGTGACTGTTAGCATGCCAAATGTGTGCTGGTCTCTAGGCTCCCACAGCATCACATCTTTTAGAGCCCACGCTGGCTTCCTGGCTCTTTTCACCCCATACCCCTGAACTGTTCCAGCTTACAGGCTTCCCTTCACCAACCTTTCCTTCTTCTAACCCTGCTGTTTTGGCTGTGCGCTTTCTTGGTCTCTGTCTGTGTCTTCTACCTCCCCTCTCTGCTCCTGTTTCTCTCCTGGCCCGGCCCAGCCTGCTGCCTGTGTCCAGTCTACTGCTTTCTCTCTGTGCTCTGGATTCTAACAGAAGTCTCTGGTAGATCTCCTTCATATCGACAATAACAATCTTCCCCTTGACCGTATCATGGAGTGGCCATGTTGTCAGTTTATCGCCCTCGTGAGCTTCGTTGTTGTAAAACAAGGGTGTTGTCCACCTGCTGTGGGTCCTTGCTGACTCAGACATTCTGCTTTTCACTGCCTGTGTCTTGCTCGCTTTAGGTAGAGTGGTATGGTGTTGGCTGCAGCACTGGGGGTCCCCCTTTCCAGTAAGGACTCGTAGCTACTCTGTCATATGTTGGCCCTGATCATCCTTGTTTTTTTTTTTTTTTTCTTACCTCAATTTAATTTGCGGTGTCTTTCCCTTTTCCTGGCTGTGGCAACACCTCTTGCACCTGCTTTTTGCTAGCATGTTCTGCCGCTTGGCTTGCTTGCTGTGTTTGTGTCAAGTTTCAGCTTGGCTGAGTCTCACACCTAGGGGAGCTTACAAATGAGGGTGATCCCATTGCCTTGCTGTTGGCTTTTACATCTTTCCTCTCTTTTTCTTTCTGCATTCATATCCCCGCCCCCATCGCTTCCCGGGAAGAATCCCTGATTAGAAAGGAGGGGCTTTGTGATCCACAGCCCCTTGCTTTCTTTTTTTGTTTGCTCAGGGCTTCCAGTTGGGAAGAGGTTGCTGGAGTCAGTTTTGTATAATTTTATATGCATGTGCTTCTTCGTCAACCCCAGCATTTGCAGAGTGAGTCTCTGGCCCTCCATTGATGTCTCAGGCTTATCTCCCTACTCTGCTGGACAAGAATGCACAGTGAATTAATTGAGTTGTTTTTGTCCCATTTCCTGCCTTACCGAACACCTGTGTGGTGAATGCTGCCAGCTCCCCTGCCTCTTACCTGATTGGCCAGCTGTCCCTGCCACATTAGTTGCTTGCTTCTATCAGAAATGTCAGTCTTCTCTTTTGAAGTCACTCAACAGTGTTGTTCTAACTTAAAGGTGCACTGCATGCTTGCTCTTTTGGTACCGTCCCTGCGTTCCCACCTTGCTGTCGCCCTTATAATCACTGGTGACCACAAACCTCGCGAAAGCTGCTGAGAGACTAAGAACCCTCAAGGGTGTCAGTGTGCTCTGCACGGGTTCCCATGCTTGCTTGTCTTTTCCATGGCCTCATTTTGACCCAGTCTTTTGTAAGGGCCCGACCTCTGAAGAGATACAGCAGAGATAGGCTTTAAAGACTGCAGATGGGTCCTGGGTTCATACCATCCATCCCAAAGGCAAATGTGGCTTTACCAAGAACAAGAATGTGGGCAGAGGATGAATATAACCCAACCACAGATACTGTCCCTATCTGCAGCCTGTGCTTTTCCCTTGCTAGTTTCCTTTGGTTGAAATGTCCCAGAGCCAGCTTTGTGGCTCCTGGTGAAGTTATAGCTTAGGTGACATTTTGCTGCTTAAAATCCAGCTGAGCTCTTGGGGTCTATGCCCAGGAGTGCTTTTGTTGGACCATGTAATAGCTCTATTTTTATTTTTTGAGAAACATCCTGTGGTGGTTTGAAAGAGAATTCCCCCATGGCCTCATTTGTTTGAATAGCTGGTCCCTTGTTAGAGGAACTCTCTGGGAAGGATTAGAAGGTGTGGCCTTGATTGGAGTGAGTACGGCCTTCTTGGAGGACCTATGTGAACTTTGAGGTTTCAGAAGCCCACGCCAGGCCCCGTCTCGTTCTCTCTCTGCCTGTGGATCAGATGTGAGCTCTCAGCTGCCATGCCTGTCTGCTGGCATCCTCCCCACCACGATGGTGATGGACTAATCCTCTGAAACTGTAAGCCTCCAATTAAATGCTTCCTATGGTCATGGTGCCTCTTCACTGCAATAGAATAATAACTAAGACACCTTCATACTTATTCCCTTAATGGCTATACTGGGTTATATTCCCACTATCGGTGAACAGTGTCTTTGCCTTACCTCAGCTGAAAAAAATCAGATAGGCAGCTAGACCTGTCTCTGTGAAGGTGAGATTCTATAATGACCTCATACAGCTTGGGTGGGGCTCTTCAGTGAGGGGACAGAAGTAAGTGTGGAGTTGGTTGGCAAAGCTGGGATCCTGGTTTGTCGCTCTGTGCCATGGGCAGATTCGTCAGGGAAGTGATCTTTGTCCTCTCAGCAAGTTTAAAGAAGGCCTCACATTGGTGTGTCCCATTAAGGTTGTCGGGAGAGAGAGGGATGGGAAGTGCCGGGCATGCTGCAGTGCTCAACAGACATCTGTCTGTATCCCAGTGAGGAGATCAGGCTGTACCTTCCCTCCCTCCCTCCCTCCCTCCCTCCCTCCCTCCCTCCCTCCTTCTTCCCTCCCTCCCTCTCCCTCTCTCTCTCTCTCTCTCTCCCTCTTCCCTTTCTCTCTCTTACACAAGATAGAAACTCACTCACTCACACACCCTTTCTTTCTCTCTTACACATAGAGGATACGTTCACCCATATTCATATCCCCACTCCTACCCCTGCCGTCCAGCCCTGGTGGACCCTGCAGCTTAGTAAGGCCTGGGGAAGGTCTTCTTGGTCCTTAGTGGAGTAAGGTGGGAGGGTGGAGGCTACTCTTATGGGTAAAGAAATAGCTTTGTTTCTTCATGTTCGGTCCACACTGGTGGAGTAGGCTTTCTAGTTTTGGGATATTGTTTGTCTATACATGAGTCCCCTGAGCCTCTCCTTTCTTGTCCTGTTTTCTCCCAGTACCCCAGCTGCAGTTAGTGGTGTCTGCTGGGATGCTTGCTGCTTACCATCGGTGCTTGCCAGTCTAGTGTCTGCAGGTTAGATCTGATGTAGAGAAGAGTTCCTGATACACTTTATCAGGAAGTGTACAGATTTCACTAGTTCATCCCCCTCAACTACATCCTTTCCTTTGTCCCGGATGAACAGAACCTTTTTCTTTTGGGACTCACACACTTAAGAGTTGTGGACTCTGACTTTTGACAATTCCCTAGACTTGCCTTTTTCTTAGGGACTCTAACAGGAGATGATTATTTTATTAAGTGCCTGGCATTAATGAATCCACTATCCTGAATATTATTAATATTCTAAACAAAATGTGCGGTGAGCACAGTTAATCTTTCAAGTTGTAATCCCAGAATTGCTTGACCTGACCTATGTATCTACAGGAAACAAATGAATGGCTCTTGAAAAAGGATGGCCTCTTCTGTGCCCGAAGAAGGCCTTTTCTGAGTTAATTGTGTCCTGGGGAGCAGAGAGTGCCGTCTCCAAGTCAGACAGGGTGTCCTCCATGTCCCGAGATTTCGGAATAATTGCGTGCGGATTTGGCCTTCAGTTTGGGTGCTGGCATGACTCTTCCTCAGCTGCATTGTTCTGGTGTCTGTGTGTCACCAGTGCCATGGGGATGATTGAGGATGGCAGTAGGAGGTGGCCTAAGTCCTTAGCTGTGCGGGAATGCGTGACAGACGCAATCGCTGCTGTAGAAATGGTGGCTTCAGGAACAGCATAAGGCCGTGAGTCTAGAAATTGTGAATCTGAATGTAATATTCAGGACCTAATCAATTAGTCATTGTTAAAATTGGCCTCTTGCTGCTGGGTGCCATTCTGTGCAGGGTGACAGTGGTGTGGGAGGAAGTACAGTCTCCTGATCCCACAGGCTGAAACTGCTCTGTCTTCTGAAATCCCCAGCCTCATGTTACACCCCCACTCCAGACACTTCAGAGGGTCTTTGCCCTTTCCTGTCCCTCACTAGTGACCCAGTGCCCACCAAATCCTGTGGGCTCTGCTGCCTTCACTCATCCCCTGACTTGAAGCCAACATCTCTAAGATTAGGTCATTGTCCTTGTTACTAGATTCTGAAATCAGCTTTTCAAAGACACAGGAAGAAAAGGGCAGAATGGAAATGTTGGAGGTTCTGCATGTAGTCAGACAGATGTAGTTGGTGAGACTCGTGTGTGGCAGTGGTTTCATAACCGTGGCTTATACTGGCAAGGGCTTCGTGTGCACTGATTTATCTGTCCCCAGCAACATTCTAGAGAGTGGTGCCAATGTTGTTCCTACTGCTTTCCATTTGATGAAACAGTCCCAGGAGCTTGCGGAGCTGGCCTAGGGACCCAGGTAACGCTAGCATTCCAGGGAGGCCGTGTGTGTTTGTGAGCATGTGCATGTTCCTGCGTGTAAAGTGTCCTACTTACATGTGGCCACTGAGTAAAAGCTGGAATGGTTCTGTGTGATAGAGCCCTGTACAGCCACACTTTCTTATACAGAAAGAGCAGTGCCTTCCTTCAGGGAAACCTCTCAGAGCCTGTTCACTTCAGAGTATGAAATCTGGGTGGTCACAAGGCACCCTGTCTCTGGTCTCTGCTGCTTTCCCAGCTCCTCTCTGTTGACTATCAATCTTCTTACTCTTTGGTCTCTCAGCACCTTGATAAACCTGGTCACCTCAGACTTAGGTCTCTTCATGACCTTTACTAGTTGGCTGTGCTTAGAACAGTCATAAAGAAAGTTTCCTGCTCACTTAAGACCTGTCCAAAGGCACTGAGGACAGCACCTGGCATGCCAAGAAGATACTGACTGTTCCATTATCTGGGGGAGGCAAAGAAGAGGGAAGAATCAAATTGATCATGTCTGTCAAAATGGTCTTTAGTCTTCTTTGTGCCTGACCTTTTTGGGATACATTTAATTGGCTATCTTTATTACATAGACTAGGTCAAAATCTTTTAGATTTTATCTGTTTATTTACTGAACTCCCAACATCTACTCCAAGTGAAAGCTGATCTGCTGACCCACTCCCATTGGGTGAGCTTTCCATTCTGCTGGGGTCTGAAAGTCCTAGACCTTAGATCAAGAGAGCAGTCAGATCTGGGGGATGGCTCAGGTGGTGAAGCGCTTGCCTAGCAATCATGAAGGCTTGAATTTGAATTCTGGTACCAACATAAAAAAGGCAAATCTCTGTGGTGAAGTCTGGATGGAAAATAAGACATTATGCATGAAAAAACAAGGTGGAGACTGAAGAAGACACCTGAGGTTCACCACTGGCCTCTACACACAGATGTATGCATGCACATGTGCGCTCTCTCTCTCTCTCTCTCTCTCTCTCTCTCTCTCTCACACACACACACACAAGAAAGTGAACAGTGGAACATTCTTGTGCTCCATAAGCCAGGGCTGGCAATAGCTGGCAGCTGACCTCTAGGTGATCCTGACCCAGGGGAGGGAACAGGGTATGAACGGTCCATGGGATTAACCATCCTGTTGTCCAGGAAGCCAGCTATTTCTTTAACCTTTCCTGCCTTGGGTTTCCTGCTGGGCAGAGTACTTCTGTGATGCAGGCTGCCTGGCACCAAAGAGGCTACGTAGACCCAGGCCTTGGTCAAGGACAGATCTCTTCAGCTAGACATGCGTGATCTTGGCCAAACCCATTCAAATTCCTTCTCCACTTCTAAGATGTGAGTGAATTTTCAGACTCTGACAGCTGGCCTCGGGAGCCCTCAGCAGGTATTGACTCTAAAACCCTAGATTCTGATTTGGCTCTGAAGTAGAGCTGCTCTGATAATATCAGATAATCTCTGATAATCTTGCTTGTGGAGCGCCTGCTCTGTCCCAGACCCAGGCTCACAGTGCCACCCTTCTGTGGTGTCTCTTGCCCACCATCCTGGAAAAGATGGTGGGCCCCTCATTGTGCAGAAGAGGAAACTGAGGCCCCATGAGCTTGAACAATTTGCCATTGTTTTCCATCCAGAACTTTTGTGATTTAGCAGATCGCTGTGTAAGTTGATTGAGTGAATTTGCAGCGCTCGGTCCAGGTTGGAGTAAGCAGATATTTTCCAGGGCATATGCTTGCTCAGGAGGTCAGCTGGACCTGACTCTTTCTGCTCCCCCTCCCTTCTCCAGCAGTGGGGTGCAGTGTGTGGAGATTGGCTGAGGCCCACACTCAAGCTCTGCCAACAGAGACCATTGTCCTCTCCTCACTGCCTTATCTTCCTGTCTGTCTGACTATGTACATACTGATATACCCCCTAGCATCTGTCTGTAGCCCAGGCTATCCTAGTTCTCAGCTGCCCCACTGCTCGGCCTCGAGAGTTGGGATTGCAGCTGGGTGCTTTCTTTTTCCTCTTTGCTCTTCAATTTGCTGTTCTTTGCTGGCCCCTGTAATTTTATTTTCTAGACTTGCCTGAAATGCATCTTGATTTTGGCATCTTCAGAGATTTAAAGCCCTGCATTTGTTGCCATGATTTCCTTCACTTTGCAGGATTTTATTTGGATACAAGTCTGCTTTATAAGCTCTGGCTTTTCTTCTTTCTTCTTCCGCCATTAAATTTTAATATCTCTCCATTTCTGCTCTTTTGTAGAAATTTGTGTTTCATTTTTTAGGATGTAATAATGGGTCTTTGGGGCTCTGCATTGTGACTTCCCATCGTATTTGTCCTTAGATCATTTGTCTGTGGCGCGCAGAGTGCTTTTGTTTGCCTTGCTTAGAGACCAGTCTGCAGTGGCACTTGTGGTAGCACTCCCCCTTCCCTGGCCTCTTGGAAGATCAGTTCCAAGTGCCACCACAGTATTAACCTCCATTCCTCCATTCTCTGACCCCTACGACACCAGACTAGTGCTTGGGTTTAGGACTCTTCTAAGTCCTAAAATTAGAGAGGTTTTCTTGAATAGGGTGTGTGTGTGTGTGTGTGTGTGTGTGTGTTTGTAACATGAGGGGCCTGCGCGTTGGGGTTTTCGTCCTGCCCAGTATCCCACAGCCGGCAAGCCCCAAAGAAAATCACACAGAGATCTCCATAAGTTAT
The DNA here is from genome assembly GCF_018167655.1 of Microtus oregoni. Taxonomy (NCBI): domain Eukaryota; kingdom Metazoa; phylum Chordata; class Mammalia; order Rodentia; family Cricetidae; genus Microtus; species Microtus oregoni. The sequence goes on from NW_024543067.1 coordinate 32,868,728, forward strand.
AAAACTGATTGGCCCATTAGCTCAGTCTTCTTATTAGCTCTTGTAGCTTATATTAACCTATTATTCTGATCTATGTTAGTCATGTGGCTCAGTACCTTTCACAGTGGGGCAGATCATATGTTGCTTCTTCGGAGTCTGGGCAGGAGTTCGGAGGGATCTTCCTGCTTCCCAGAATACTCCTGTTCTTCTTGCTCCACCTTTACTTCCTCTCTGGTTGACCCACCTATACTTACTGCCTGTCCAATCAGTGTTTATTTAAAACAGGATTGACAGAATACAGACAATTCTCCCACACCATGTGTTTATGTATGAGAGAATATGAGTGTGTGTGAGGGAGAATGTGTATGTGAGAGAGAATCTCACTGTTGTGTGTGTGTGTGTGTGTGTGTGTGTGTGAATGTGATGGAGGAAGGTCATTGGTTAAAAAAATAATGAAACTGCTTGGCTGGCCCTCATAGGTTAAAACATAGGTGGGAGGAGTAAACAGAACAGAATGCTGGGAGGAAGAGGAAGTGAGCTCAGACTGTCAGCTCTGCTCTCTGGAGCAGAGATGCCAGGCTCCTCTCTCCTGAGCACACGCAATGAAGCTCCGACCCAGGATGGACGTAGGCTAGAATCTTCCTAGTAAGCGCACCTAGCGGTGCTATGAAGATGATTAGAAATGGGCTAAGTTAATATGTGAGAATTAGCCTAGAAGAGGCTAGATAGAAACGGGCCAAGCAGTGTTTAAAAGAATACAGTTTCCGTGTAATTATTTCGGGTAAAGCTAGCCGTGCAGGCGGCTGGGTGCCTGAATGTAACCCGCCGCTCCTATTTCAACATGAATGTATACGGCAGAGTGCTTACAGCGCGAGTCTGAGGATGACCTTGACTCTTGGTCTTTAGGTACCTTTTGCCTTCTGTCTGAGACATTTGTCATTGACTGGAACTTGGCTGCAGAGGTCAGGCTGGCCCACACGTTCCTTGGAATCTGTATATGTATGCTGCTCCTATTGCCAGCGTACCCGCCTTGTACTTGAGTTCTGGGGTCCAAGCTGTGGTCCTTGTGTTTTCAAGGCCTTTCCCCAGCAAAGCCATCTGAATACCTTTCATGTAGACAGACCATGTCTAGAAACTTTTATATAGTAGAAATGACTTCAGAATATTAAGTTAGATATAACAATAATAACCAGGCTTCATAGTATCTAGACATTCTTTGTGTGTGTGGCATTTGCATGTGTTTGCACACCTCTGTCATCTTTGTGTGTCCGTGCGTGCATGCGTGTCTGAATGTGCTAATGTGGAGGCTTGAAGTTGGTGCTGGGTATTTTCCTCAATGACTGTGTACTCTTTCTCCTTAGGTGGAGTCTCTTGCTGAGCCTGGAGCTCCCCAATTCCAGGTAATTTAGCTGACTAGTTTGTCCTGGAGCCTTTCCTTTTTAAGTACTGGGCTCACAGGTGGCCGAGTGGCTCCCAACCTTTATGTGGGCTTTGGATGGGAATTCCTATTCCTGCGCTTTTGAAAGTGTTTCTCCAGCCCAGCTGCACATTCCTAATGAAAATAACAATTTCCAGAACAGGACATCAGTAAGAAGAGTGGCTGGAATTTTCTGTTGTCTCAAGGCTCTGCGTTTGTCCTGTTTCGGGGTCACCTGGTGGTCATTTGTTCTGTGAGGTTCATCTTGGTTGACAACTCTACACACCTGGAAAGGGAGAGCCTCAGTTGAGGAATTACCCCTACCTGTGTCTGATTGCCCTGTGGGCATTTCTGTGGGGGTGGGGTGGGGGGGTCTCTATTGATGTGGGAAGGGCCAGCCTGCTGTGAGCAGCACCATCCCCAGGCAAGTGGGCCTGGGCTGTATGAGAAAGTACCATGTCTTCCTCCTAATAATCGTGTACTCTGGCCTTTCCCTTTTTAAAAAGATTTATTTTATTTTTATTTATGTGTGTCTGAGCATGTGGGCCAGAAGAGGACATTGGATACCTCAGAGCTGGAGTCCAGGTGGTTGTGAACTCCAGTCCTGGAGAATAGTCACTCAGTCCCAGCCTTTCTGTTATAACAGATGGTAAAATTGCCTGTGTTTGTTCTTGGGTGAGCCCGTAGGTGTAGACATCACTAGGTGCTGGTGCTGTGGGAAGTGGAGGGCTGGGTAGGAGACACCAACGCGTGTTGGCTAGTCACTGACATTGCAGGTGGGGGCCGCTTCCTAAGAGGTATACCATACTAGATCACTTGTCCCCAGCTGCCCTGTAGCGCTCTCCCTTGCCCATGGGTCCTTCTCTGGCTACTGCTACCAGTATCCTTGTGTTCCAGATAACATTGCTGTCAGCCATATGCCATCCTGAGTCAGCCTCCATGGCAGCATGTTGAATTTGCCTTTTTGACATGTGGGACATCATAGGTGATGTACCCATGTATCCATTGACTAGCTAATCAAACAGTTCAGAAATGTACTTAGGGAAACCTGGACTGTAGGATGGACTCTTACCGGTAGTACCCTCTGCTTTCCTCAGTGTTTCCCTCCCTGTTCTGCCCCCCAAGGTCTGAAATCAGATAACGTATAAGGTGTGTTCTCTGAACCTGGTCTGGCCTCAGCTAGAGAGAACCAGCTACTCTCTGTTTTACCTTCCTGTGAGAAATGCAGATCAGAAAGACACATCCTGCTGTCTGTTTTGGTCCAGTACTGCCCACACATTGGGGAAAACGCTAATACGCCCTGCGAGTCTGTCTGATCAAAGCACAGGTGTAGGTACAGCGAGGCTGGCTTTGGCTGTTGGGATGCACAGGAGCCTTGTGACAAGAGTCAGGACGGGGCGAGGAGACTAGGGTGCTGTTTCATGTCTCCTTCTGGAACGTTACCTGCAGAGAAATTAAACATTTACCTTCACTGGTACTCTCCGTTCTTGGCACATGATCGCAGACTTTGGGCTGACCCGGCTGTCCCCAGCACCACAAGTCTGGAGAGATGGAGGAAAACATGCCATTCTCTGCTCCCAACACAGTCTATGAGAAAGTGAGGGCTGGGGAAGTTCCCTAACAGTGTGGTAGGCCTCAGTTGGTGGTTTTCTTCAGGTGGTGGCTTGAGATTGAATTAAGATGATTATCAGGGAATTTTGGACCTCTTGATTTTTTTAGTCTTTGTGTTTGAATTAGATTTGAAGAAATACTATGAATTGCTAATTAAGAAACCCTTCTCTTTGTGAAAATAATTCACGTTAAATTATAGAAACTGGAAAAATATAAAAAAGCATAATGCTGAACATGTTTCTATTCAGGGACAATCACTAAAAACATTTTGTTGTATTTGTGTGTATTTTATATGCATAATTAAGATCATTGTATATAAATTTTGATTTGCTTTTATTGCTTAAGGCATGAGTGTTCTCTCCTGTGTTGGCTGCAGCACAGTATAGGTGTTTGCGTGGGTTTCTTGTACCTGCTGCAATGGCTTCCTATGTATGGAATGGCTGTAAACTGTGTTTCCTTGAGTTGCAAGAGACCAGAGTCCCAAATCAAGGTGCAGGCAGGACTGACCCCTCAACTGGCTATAGGCGGCTTATTCTTGGCCCTCTGCTTCTGTCAGCTGTGGCAGTCAGGTCTTATTCAGATTATTGCTTTTGTTTTGTTTTGTTTTGCAGTACTAGGATGAGTCCACACCCAGGGCCTTAGGCCAGCACTCTGTTTCGGAGCTGTGTCCCAGATTGCTTTTTAAAGTGAACAAACAAACAAAAATTCCAGAAAAAAAGTTTCTCCAGTTTTGAGTAGGCTATCACTAAGTTTCTCAGCCTGGGTTACACTCGCTCTGCAGACTCTGTTGGCCTCGAGTCCATCCTGGCTTGAACTCAAGGTTGTTGGTATCTGCTGAGTTATCCATGCAAGGTTACAGTCACAGCTTTCTGGACAGGGCTCTTGTCAGTCTGCAGAGCTTCAGAGGGGCTCTGAGGCTGTACTGTGTGGGTCTAGATCACGCAGCCCCCTCCTGCAGGCCAGATGACCGTGAGCCAGTATCGTGATTCTCAGCCACTCAGAAATGATTCTCAGCCACTCATTTTCTGATCGTGAGGTTGAAATAAAATACCGCATTCCTGAGTTGGTAGAATTGTTGTTGTTGTTGTTGTGTGTGTGTGTGAGAGAGAGAGAGAAAGAGAGAGAGAGAGAGAGAACATATACAATATATGCTTAGGGGAGTGCCTCGCTAACTTAAGAATTGCAGTTATTTTTGTTAAAAATTCTGCATAAAATGTTTTTTTATTTTAATGGCTTAATAAAATTTTATTTATGAACCCACCACATTTACTTATCCAATATTTTCCTTTTGTTGGCAAGAGCTCTTTTTGATTTTTACCTCACACAAAAGTCTACCATGGTTATTCTCTATGGTCTAGTTTTGTTCTGTCTCAGACCCGTTCCCTACTGTAGATATTGGAAAATGGAATCTGTGGCTTCAGCTTCCCAGTTTCTCAGAGTACGGTGAGCAGCCTTCCAGAAGGCTCAGACCTGCCCCTGCCGACATGGAGATACGAAAGTGTAGGCACTCTCGGGCCTCCTAAAAGTGTCTGCAGCTAAGGCTGGGTATGAGTTTGCAAAGGAACCAGTGGCCGTCGTTTTGAAATGATGTCCTGTTCTTCTGTGTCTCCAAGTCCTTTTCCGTTCATTTCTAAGTCCGAAAGCTTCCTGGGAGTTTCTGAGGTCAGCCAGGATGAGTGTTTGCAGAGGGGAGTGCATGTTAGCGGCAGGGTGATGTGTCTCCAGGTATCTGTTTTCACATGTGGTGTGGACATTTAAAACCAACTGGTTTAGTTTTGCAGCTGAACCTATGTGAGGCCCCTAGGGACGATGCTCCCAGCTCTGTGTCCAGGGAAACTCTTTGGTGGTTTACAGGTCCTGCCCTGACTATGCACTTTCCCCTGCAGTCTGGGCCTCCGTCCTAATGTCTTGTGACTCTGGATTTTAGAATTTATATTTTAGCTCTGTACTCTAGGTCCCTACATTTTCTTTCTTGAATACTTTTGGTCCAATGGTGTGAGACCCATGCCATTACTCCTCTTTTCTTTTCCCCAAGTCTTTATTTTAGAAGCCACTATGGGGGGGGGGCAGGAAGAGGGGTGAGGGGGGAGAACTGTGGTTGGAATGTGAAATGAAATTTAAAAAATAAAAAAAATATATCAAGAGGCCACTGTTTCTTCACTGTCATCCTCTGGTCCCTTTCCTGGATCAGCCTGGATCTTGTTTTACAATAGTGACTGCTGGCTACAGGAAATAGGGATGCTCTCACCAGTTTAAGTTGGCAGAAGATTGTGAGGACTCCTGGGAATGCTGGGAACAAACTCAGCAGTCTGCTGGGGGTGCTCGTAGGAGGCGCACCAGTTTGGGCTGTCTCTCGGGTACGGCGGTTGACTGTCCGTCCTTCACCTGGCAGTTGGAGGAGTGAGCATGTGTCTGTCTTCTCAGCATGGGTGGGAGTCAGGACAGATAGCCGATCTCAACACATCTCTTACTCCTTCATGTCTGATTTCTCAACAGGAGTCACTCAGGTCACCCTGACTGGAAGTCGGCTGACTGGCGTCACTGAAGCAACAGCTCCTGAGTTTGAAGAAAAGGTAAAAACTACTCATCCTTAGGAAGATGGCAGCTATGCCTCCTCTCTGCTTGGCTTGCTCTCTTCTCGCTCGTCAGAGGCCTTCCTCCAGTGTCTGCACAGGGTTGGTTTTGAACTGTGGTTGTGCCTGGCAGACCTCTCATGTGAACCTCTGGTCTGCTTGGTGAACAGTTTCATGGAACTGTCTTCTTACCTCAACATTTCACTGTAGAGTAGCCGGTTCCTTTTCTCAAACCATTATGTACCTGCAGTTATTCCAAAGAAGCTGCTGGCTGTCCCATCACTTTCTTGGTTGCTGTCCTTGGGTGACAAGTCCCAGACGCTCCTTGGGTGACAAGTCCCAGACGCTCCTTGGTGACCATAGCCACACGGTCTCTTGGGTCTAAAGTGCCTTCCCATTTGCTGGTAATTTTACACCCAGCATCCAGCTCCCTTCTCTCAGCAGTCTTGGGAGACAGGCAGGCATATGGTAGCCTTTCATTCCAAGTCAGCAAACCAGCTCACAAGTTCAGAGCTTGTTCCAAGGGCACGAGCCAGTGTGGACATAGTCTGTTTACTCCCTCCCTTGTAGCATCGTGGTCTTCTCTTTGGAAACCATGGCAGTCTGCTTGTGTAAAGAAACCTGGAGCCCCACCCTTCCCAGCCTCAAGTGGCTTTCAGGGGATTTTGCTGTCTGGTTGACCCTGCTGTTTCTCTATCGCCAGCTTTCCTCTACAGCCAGGAGCCTCCTCCGGGTACCTTCCAGTCAGCCTTGAAAGTGCCCTCTCTGCACTTAGGGCTCATTTACATGCTGGGAGTATAGTTGTTTCATATGAACGCTGCATGGTCCTACTTGATAAATCAGCTGAAGTCAGTGTCCTATCAACGATTCTGCTGCATCTGATGATGTTTTCTTTTTCATTTTTAAAATAATTGCAAATGCTCCTGTCAATCAAGGTGGCACTGCACACTGAATTGCCGTGTGGAGTTGTTTAGTTAAATGCAATTTCTAAAAAAAGAAAAGAATCAACTTTTAATTAGAAAGCAGATTGTCAACTGACATTTGATGTGTCCTTTGCTGAGGAAGTTTGAAAACAGATGCCACAGTGCTAGGCCAGGTTGTAGTCCAGAAGGAGGCAAATTCGCTTGAGAGCAGGATGCAATTTCAATGAACCATTGTTTCCTGAAATAGGCTGACCTTTCCGGTCTCTTCATTTGGAAGGCTTTCCTCTATGTTTGATACCAGTTGCCCTGGGACTGAACGGAGCCTTCTAAACAGGCCCATATTCTCCAGGTATGAGTTGCAGGACCCATGACTAATACCACCGCTCTGTTCCTAGGAATACCTGAGGGGAGAGATCAGCAGAGCTCCATGACTCTGTAACTGAAGAATTTATTGTTGGGCTGTGCACTTACAGTTGTAACATAAAGCAAATTAAAAAAAGATTTCATTGTGTATTTCCACTATATATTGTCCTGTCACATGGAGGAATTTTCATACAAGTATTATACTTAGAGTATTAACCTCCCCCCATGTCTCTACCTTCCCCTTTCACCCGTTAGTCCCTTTCTCTCCCTGGACAGTTTTACTTCATGTCATGTATACATATATACATAATTTTAATATCTCCGTGAAATCTAGGAAGCACAAAAAAAAAAAAGAGAAAACTGAAATTTGTCTTTCTGAGACTGACTTAATTTGCTTAATATGACTATTTCTGGCGGCATCCATTTTCTTGCAAATGACATAATTTTGCCTTTATGGGTGCAAAAAAATTCCATATAAACCAAATTCTTTCTCTCCATTCCTCTTGTCATTAGATACCTAAGGGTTTTTGTTTTCTTTGGGTGCCTGTGATGCTGGGACTGTGACAGAGGCAGCCGCACACCTCCTAGTTGAGCTTGGTCTCGCTGGTTGCACTGCATCCTGAGCTGGCACAGTGGCAGGGACACTCAGTGAGTGAAGATGACAGAAGCAGTCAGCACAGAGACCCCCTCAGGTGCTCATTATTCCCCACGATTCCTTTGTGCTGTCCCGTCTTTTCTGTTTCTTGTTCAACAGTTGGCAAACGTGGGTATGGCAGGGGCGCCTCAAGCTCCATGTGGCCATGGTTTAGCTCTTCCCAGATCTGTGCTCTCCCTCCTCACAGATCTCTGCTCTCCCTCCCTCCTCACAGATCTCTGCTCTCCCTCCTCACAGATCTCTGCTCTCTCTCCTCACAGACCTCTGCTCTCCCTCCCTCCTCACAGATCTCTGCTCTCCCTCCCTCCTCACAGATCTCTGCTCTCCCTCCCTCCTCACAGATCTCTGCTCTCCCTCCCTCCTCACAGATCTCTGCTCTCCCTCCATCTCATCCAGGTGGAGAGTGGTTCCCTTGCTTTTCCTTTTAAGCCAAGACCTGGAGAGTCATCTGGGCATAGTCACCTTTTCTCTTTCAAATCTTGAAGGCCTCAGTACTTTTCTCAAAGTTAATCTCATCCTCATGTACTCCTTCCCATGTCCAGACCAGCTTCCTGTTGTCAGCTAGCTGCCTGGCACCTCTCTGTCTCTGTCCTGACCCTCTCTCTGGGCTGAGAGTTATCTTGACAGTACAACCATTGTTCTTCTTCCTGCCCTTGGATGGAGCCTGTAGGCTTGAGGGGACTGTGTGCACTGAAGATTGCCATGACGCTGATCTTCCGAGTGCAGGAAGATACCTGTCAGGCTTTCAAAGGCCTAAGTGGGATGGCTGTGGTGTTATAGGACATGGAACGGGGTGGGGGTGATTTGTTCCCAAGAATTCCGGAGCTTCAATTCTTAGACCTCAGAGGTGAATCATCGTTTCATTTGGGATCTTGATAAGCTCACAGCCGCTACATACTGAAAAAAACATTTTAACACCTCCTTCCTTCCCGAGTGACCCTCTCCCTCAAATATTCTTGGCATAAGAATGTTTAGTAGCAATGTCACTCAGGGACTCATGACTATATCTAGTGGTAGAAAAGAGCAAGACCAACATCCTGCAGAGGAGGAAAAAGGCTCAAGCTGGCAGATTGGCCCTTCTGTTAAACACATTCTTTTCCGCAGCACCTGCTGTTCTTATCTGACCTTGAATTTTCTCTGGTGTGTAGTTGCACAGGCCAGCACAACTCTTTACCTAACACCCCATCCTCACCAGCTTCCTGGTCAAGATAATGAACAGGGGATAGTGATTTGGTGCAGTGTGCTCTCTAAGGAACTCAGCTGTCCCGTGATCTTAAATTTGAAATAATATGACTGATGAATCATGACAAAAATGACCACGATTTGTCTCACAAGGAGAGTTCTACGGGTGTTGCAAGCACTGTGGTTGAGTTTATGCCCAGTGACCCTAGGTGCTCAGGTGACTCCTTCCTCACCTTCAGAGTAGAAAGTAATGTGAACTTTACAGTATGTCTTAAGGGAAACTGCCAACCGCTTCAGACAGTAGGAGGTCCCCAGGACTGTTGGGGACACGTGGTGGGGCATGAGCTCTGGCAGGTGCGTAGGCGCTAGATCATGGAGGACCTTACCTGGGGACAGGGTTAAACAAGGAGTTTGGCTTCTTTAGCTAGAGGAACATTGTTGAGAAATTTATGTTAGGGAGTTCTGGGTCAGATTCCTCTTTGGAATATGGCTGCCTTCTTCCTCATGTCCTCCCCAGCCAAAAGGCAGTGGTCTGATTACCATGTTGTGTCTTTTAATCTATTCTTTTTTTTTTTTTTTAAAGTACGTTTTATTGTGTGTTTGTGTTTTGGATGGAGATGCGCTATGACATGTGTGCATCAGAGAACATACGTGTTTGTGTTTGGGGTGGAGATGCGCTATGGCATGTGTGCACATCAGAGAACATACGTGTTTGTGTTTGGGGTGGAGATGTGCTATGGCATGTGTGCACACCAGAGAACATATGTGTTTGTGTTTGGGATGGAGATGCACTATGGCATGTGTGCGTATCAGAGAACATGTGTGTTTGTGTTTGGGATTGAGATGTGCTATGACGTGTGTGCATCAGAGAACATACGTGTTTGTGTTTGGGGTGGAGATGCGCTATGGCATGTGTGTGCATCAGAGGACATACGTGTTTGTGTTTGGGGTGGAGATGCGCTATGGCATGTGTGCACATCAGAGAACATTTGTGTTTGGGGTGGAGATGTGCTATGACGTGTGTGCACATCAGAGAACATGTGTGTTTGTATTTGGGATGGAGATGCGCTATGGCATGTGTGCACATCAGAGAACATGTGTGTTTGTGTTTGGAGTAGAGATGTGCTATGACATGTGTGCACACCAGAGAACATACGTGTTTGTATTTGGGGTGGAGATGCGCTATGGCATGTGTGCACATCAGAGAACATGTGTGTTTATGTTTGGGGTGGAGATGCATTATGACGTGTGTGCACATCAGAGAGCATATGTGTTTGTGTTTGGGGTGGAGATGCGCTATGGCATGTGTGCACATCAGAGAACAGCTTGAGGGGTCAGTTCTCTTCACCGTGTGGTTCTCAAAGGCAGGCTGCAAGGCTTGGTGGGAAGCACCTTTACCTGTTGAGCCATCTCTCCAGCTCCTTTGATCTGTCCTTTGAGGTCTGACTCCAGTTTACTGATTAACCACGAAGGTGACATGCCGCTGGATGCACTGGTCAGCGAGTGCCTTGCAGGAGTCTGGGGGCGGGGGCTTCTGCACTCTCAACGTTACTAGCCAGGGCTCTGCTGTGTGTGGACATTCTGGCTTCAGGCTCCCTCGGATCTTGGAAACAGCACTCTCATGGTGCTGTGTCAGCAAAATCCTGAATTCATAACAGTTTCTAGCTGCTGGGAATCTATATGTTTAATGGTCAGTTACTGCTCGCTTGACTTTCTTGTTATTAGTCTGACAGGTTGGCTTTTAACCCTGCATATCGAGTAATGCTTTTTTATGACAGTGATATTTCCATGCTGAAAAAGTTTCCAGCGACTATACTTTCAGACAGACATGAGGTTTAGGTGAGTCATCTGTACCCCTCTGCTGAGGATGTTCACATCTCCCGTATCTGCTGCCACAGTGATTTTGAAGTTTGCTTTTGTTGGTAAGGGGAAGTGAGGGGGATGGGCAGGTATAGCACACTTTACCCTGCCTGTGTGGGCAGCGGTTTTAGATGGGGCTAAGCTTATTTTCATACCTAGGGCTTGAGAGAGTACTGAGTTTAGGAGAAAACACGGGTTACTCAACTGTTTTGGCAACCTTCAGAAAGAAAGATCAGGCCTGAATTCAAGGCTATGGGGACAGAGAAGAGAAGGGGACATAGGAGCAGAATCGGGAGTGAGAAGGGCAGGGATAGAATGTCTATGCCAGGAGTGATGCTGGGGGAGGAAAGGTTGGGGAGTGAGAAGGGCAGGGATAGAGCGTCTATGCCAGGAGTGATGCTTGAGGAGAGGTTGGGGAAGTCCGTGCTTTGGCTCCAGCAGTGTTAACAAGAGGAGTAGGCTGGCACCAGTCAGACGGGAAAGCTTGAAGTAGCAATGTTTTCCCACTCTGTACAGACAGATATGCGACTGTGGATGGGCCATGGTCCAGGGCCAGGTCCACACTCCACACGTGAAGGACCTTGAAGGCCCAGCCACATCAGCACGGTGTAGCATTGGCAGTTGGAGTCAATAGGCCTCTTGGTTGAGTAGCCCTTGGCTCTGTTGACATCCTGACATTTGGAGGTTGAGGGACTGGGGGGCAGGTCAGATGGACACTGAATGTCAGTGGGGACTGCAGCTCTGCCTTCCCTGGGCTGTAGAGAGTTCAGATTCTAGGTTTAGTACTGTAGGAGGCTGGTGAACCCCGTCAAGAGCACGTCAGCAGCAGGGAGTGTGGCAGCAGTGGGCACTGACTGACTTAGGCGAGTGTGGCGGCAGTGGGGCACTGACTGACTTAGGCCCTTGGAATGGACTTATTGACAGTGACTTCGCAGAGGTCTCCGTGGGCAGAGGCCAGGCTAACCTGGAATACTGGGAAGTCTAAGATGAGCACCTTCTGTGCTCGAAAGCCTTTTAGTTCTGTGCAGTTTACCCAGGCCGCCCACCTCGATACCTACTTTAGAAAGTCAGCTTAAAGTCCAACCAAAAGATGGCATCTCAATTTAAGGCTAAGTTGTTATCAACTTGTTATTGACAAATGAACCTTAGTAGCTCAAGGTCCTTGTCTGATGGGGCCATTTTCTGTCTCCCACCCCAAGACCCATTCTTAGGAAACTCCCAGTGAACACACACTGCTATCCCAGGGAATAACACTATTTGGTAAACATTTAGAGCACCCAGTTCACTGCCTGCCTTTTGCAAAATAGTTTAACTTTTTCAGGAGTCTGGGGCTACTGTGAACCCAGATTATAAGCCTCGAGACGTTGCCAATCACCCTTCAGTCTCTTGAACCCATCTATCCAGTCCTGCAGCTTTCTGGGCCACTGAGTGCTTCAGCCTCTCCCTGTGCTCCCGCTTGTCCCTCTCACGCAGCACACAGTTGTCTATGATCGTCTTCCTCAGTCAGAACTGGAGTCCGAGACCAGGTCCACCACCGGCATCAGACGCACGTGCAGAGTTGCTTTGTATCTGGTGAGTCGTGGCTGTTTCTGAGCGTGGCAGGCAGTCATCACAGTCACCGGCTAATCAACACCAGGAAGACAGTGGATGGAGTTTGCCAGTGAATCTGCACATGTGGGTCCCGGTACAATGGTGCACGATGACTGTCTGTGGAGTAAATGAAGTGTGGTGTGAGTTCTTCTCTGTCTTCATCTCCAGGTCCGGCCCCGCAGGTCATTGAGCCCCAGTTTCTTTAGAGAGGAAGGCCCACATGCAGAGTTTTGGGAATAGTAAGTTCCATTCTTTTTTGAAAAATGCAGGCAGCCCTTCACTTTTTGATGTATCTGCCATCAGCTGGGATCTGTGATTTACTTACTATATTTTAGCTTAGAGATGGATTTTTCATTTTAAAGGTTCACTAGACACTGATGCTTGTGGTATTTTGGTTGTTGATGAAGTCTGTGCCTGTAAGAACCGAGGGCTGTGTTCATGTCTAGAAAGGAAAGGGGAGCATGTCTGTAAGAACTGAGGGGTGCGCTCATGTCTAGAAAGGAGAGGGGAGTGTGCCCAGATCTGGCCTTAGAAACACAGGGATGGGCTGACAGGTTCTAGTCAAATTATAGTGTTCTTATTTGGGGTACCCCATAGTGCATCTGCTTTGGGTGAGATAGCACCACAGCATGATGTGCATGTCCTCTTGAGGAGCATTTTTGATCTGGGAGAAATGACATATAAAGAATATTAACCATGGATAGTGTTGGATGAGAATTTAACAAGCTTATTAGTGAAGCAAAGGCCATGGAGCCAGTCTGCTCAGGTTTGACACTGATCCACTACCTGTTTGTGCTCTGATGTCTGGGCCAATTCTTGAACCTTTAAACTGGCTTTTTGTCTCTGGGACGAGGGCCTGGTGCCCAGGGAGAGCTGGGGACCCAAGGATGTTGTCAGGGGTCAGTGGGAGCCACGGATGGCTTCATCGTGATGTCTGACACTGTACAAATAAGGCTAATGTTATAGATGATGCCTTGACATTTGAAGACAATAGAGCAGACAAAATGGAGTTTTATTCTTTGGCTGCCTGTGCTCCAAACCTGGCCTTTAAAGAAGGATGACCACTCTGTTCTGTCTATTTCAGATGGAGAAATTAGAGAAATGTTGTCTTAAACTAAATACATGCGGTTGGCCAGTCTGCACCTGTTCATGAAGTCTCCCTGGAACCTGGCTTTAGTCCTAAGCTGTTGTAGAGTTGAGCTGTCATTGGCCAGGGATGAGTTGGTCTAGCATGGTGTGCCTGCTGTCTTAAAGTGTCTAACTGAATATCGGGTGAAGCTGAGGTGCTGTGGGTTTGCATAAGGATTTGTCACTGAGGAATGGCAGCGTGGAAGAGCTGGTCACACTCCTGGGTACCTTCATACATGTGATGTCCTTTCTGTCTCAAGGAAACCTGTTTATCAGGTAGAGAATGCTCCAGAATAGGGAGAACAGCAGCTATCGTGGGCCTGTGACCCAACTGTAGAATTTCTTCTGCAGCCTGCAGTTCCTCTTCTGCCTCCTTTGACCTCTTCTAGAGATGGAGAGCTCCCTGCTTCAAAAGTAGTCCAGGCTAGCCCCCTGTAACTTCTGTCCACTGGTTCAGGGTTCCTCTGGGGCCCCAGCTTTGACCTCAGCTCACTCAATCGATCATGGGAGATGTCTGTGAGACCAGCCTGTGCTCGTGAGGTCTCCCCTTCAATACTCGGACACCTCTGGGCCAAGATTTTTTCATAAGCAGGCGAGTTATGCAGTTGTAAGCTAGTCTGGGAAATGTGGTGATAACTCAGACTGAAAAGGGAGGGCTGTGGCTTAGTGGGCGTGGGAGAGCTGAGGATATGGTAGTGTTTGCTGACGGTAGCAGCTGGCTCACCTTGTTTTAGGATGCTATGCCTCAGCCACCACAGCTCTCCAGCAGTTCCATGCCCTTCTTGAACAGGTGCTCTGTGACTTCCCCTACTCCCTCTCCCTGCCTGCCTGCCCCCACCACAGCTGCTCAGAGGCTCTGATGACCCACCTGTGGTCACATCAAGTGGGCACTCCTTCTTCCCCAAACCCCTTCTTCAATTGGCTTCCAGGGCACCCTGCTCTTACCCATTTTTTCCTGATTCTCTTTTATCTCTTACCAGTTCCTTTTAACTCCCCAAGCTCCAAGCATTGGTTGGCGGCAGGGCTTGGTTCTCAGACTCTGTTTTGGCCTGCGGCTACTCATGAACTTTCTGTGACCACATTTCATCTTCCATTATCTCCTGAATCCAGACCAGCTCCTTGAACCGAAGGTTGGGTCCTGTCCAGCTGCCTACTCAGGGTCTTGATGTGGTCTGTCAGGATCTTAGAGTTGACTCACACATCCAGGTTCCTATTTCTCTGTATCCCCCACACCTCCAGTGTCTTCCCTACCGAGCTCTGTTGCTCAGACTAGACTTTGGACTGTTTCTTTTTCATGCCGCTCTCCCCGTCTGTTGGCCTCTCTAAGTGCACCCAGCATGTGACCACATCTGCCCTCGCTCTGGACCAAGTCCCCATACCATGCGTGAAGGGTTTGTTAGTTTCAGCTGAGTCCCTTGTTTCAGTCTTTGCCTCTAGTGAGTTTTTCTATAGAGTCCTTATTATAAAATGTTAGCAGATGGCTCCTGGGGCCTCATGTGCCCTTGGCCTGCTCCCACTTTCTGATCGTTCCCCATGATACTCTCCTGCCCTCTGCAGCCTCACTGGCCGCTCTGTCATGCTACGGTGTGCCCGACATGCCCACCAGAGGGACTGACTTTGCTCTGCTGCCCACCTGGAAGGTCGTCCCAGAGATCTTGACGGGCTGTTCCTCACCTTCTTCTAGGCTCTGGTCCAGGCTCACTTTCTTTTGAATCCCTCTGCCACCATTGGCAGAAAGTTAGCAGCTTCCTGGAGGCTGGGTGTCTGTCTTCTCACATCCCCTGTGAAGGAAGAGCACTTGCTACCTAGGGCAACATTTCTGCCCACGTGGTTCATAGCTGGCTCCTTGCCATTGTCCGAGTCAAGAAATATTTGGATGAGAAGTATTTTTATCTCTGATTTGCAATGAAATAATTGAAGGTCTAAGAGGCTAAGTGTTCGGCCAGAGTCGCCATCCCTAGAATTACTGGGCTAGGGCTGAGACCCTGCCGTGTACCCGATTGCTGTGTGTGTGTTGTCTTTTCTTATTGCAAATGCCACACAGAGTGGCTGTGAGGATAAGAGGGATAGTGCACATGAAAGCACTTTGCAAACCCCAGTTTCTAAGACATGTAACCTGCCCAAGGCACTGAGAACCCTGGATGCTTCTGTTCAGCAGCCCCCAGATTCTCCTGTGTCCTGGGACTTCTCTTTAGGCATGACTGTTTCTGGTGTTGTCAAATTTTATGTTTTCTTGGTCCTTCTGCCCTCACTGTGAGGTGTGCTTCTGTGTGTAGTCCTAATCTCCTACAACACACACACACACACACACACACACACACACACACACACACACCCTCTGGCCTGTTAGCCAGAGGGGATGGAGGAGCAGGCTCCTGCATGGCCCTCACTGTTTGTTCTTGTGTGTTCCCAGGAAAGCACTTAGGTTAGCTGCAGAAGCTCAGCCGGAGTCTCTTTCTCAGTCTCCCTAGCAACCTGCCTGCCCCTTGCCCCTACTCTGTGGAAGGGTGGAGTGAAGGAATCCCAGTACACAGTAGGAGAAAAAGGCCATGCAGGTCTTAGGCGGCTCCATAAACTACCTTCTTTGGTATTGAGCAATGAGACCTACACTGAGAACAGGCCAGCCATCTGCCCGGGACCTGGTTCCTGAACTTTCCATGTGTTGAGTGGTCAGATACAGTTGCCATAGTCCTCAGCTTCTTACTATGGACTCCAGGCCAGATCAAGCTGTGATTGGTGAGCACAACTCCAATTCTGGGCTGTCTCCGTGCTGGCCCTTGTCAGTGTAGTGCTGGCCAGAGAAAGCTACACTGACCCACAGGGGTTTGGAGCTGCCTTGAGTTCGTACTCACTATGACAGGATGTAGCCTGGCTTTTTACCTCGCGCTGCAGCCTAGGCACCAGCAGGATTCTCGGGCTCACAATGACGTAAGTGGTGTCTCTGCAGAGAGCTTTCTGGCCTGGTGCTCTCGACATCAGCACAAGCCTGCCTTGAGCTGGACTCTGTCCGTAGCAAGTGAGACAGCCTGCAGGCCTCACGTTCTTCCTGTGGCCTCAGACTGTAGAGCCGATGAACAGGACAGGTAGTCCAGAGGCTTGTGGAGAGGATGCTGCGGGCCGTCTTGGAGCAGCTGCATGGAGCAGCTGCATGGAGCAGCTGGGCCTGTTTGGGACTCGGGGCCTGCAGCTCCCAGCCTCAGTTTCCGGTCTGCCTGTTTGTAGAGTGCTATTGGGGAGGGCGTGCCTGGGAAGCGGCAGCTACTGTTCTCAGTTGTGGGTGACTGGTGGCCCCATGGAGTAACAAAGAGGGTGAGCTGCTTTCAGTCTGTCCTGAGTTCAGATCTTAGTCAGTTATTGCTCATTAAATGTTTCATGCATGTTTATTGTGGATTTTCACCGGACTTGACCTTGTGCTGGTTCCCTCACAGTCTTTAAACTTGGAAAGTTCATTGTGCTGATCTGAATTTCTTCCATCATGTAGAATAGTAGAAGTGGCGATCCTAGGGGCCATGGTCAGTGTGAAGCGAGGGCTCAAAGTGGTCCATAGTTCCTACCTGAGTCTTCCCATTCTGACGGTTTGCTGAAGAACTGCCTCAGTTAGGCCTTCGTCCTCCATCCAGCACATTTCTGCTAAGTGCCTGTTACTCTCAGCGTTTCCCGACAGCCCAGGGGATTCATTTGCCGTCCCCGAGAAGTTGGGAGCAAGTGGCAGAGGCCCAGCCAGTGAGGCAGTGGCCACCAGCGAGGGCTCTTGTAAAGGCACAGATTGAGTCATGAGGTCACAGATAAGGAGCCGTTTCTTCTGCCTGGAGAGTGTCGGGAAGGTTATGAGTGAGAGCTGACCAAGGGTGGGACGGGCTGTGGCAGCTGATGGTGCCCAGAAGAGGGTGCCCAAGGGGAAGTACGGGATTGATTGTGAGTATAGGTGCCCAGTGTGACGGCGGTCGTGGGTGCCCATGGGGAAGTACGGGATTAGTTGTGAGTATAGGTGCCCAGTGTGTTGGTGGCCATGGGTCATGCCGCTTTAGGAGCTTGGGAGAGCCAGTGGCGCTGGGCCATGAAAACCCTGGGGAGCTGTCACTGTGGTGGGTGAAGCCCGTGTTGCTGACATTTCCAGGAGGGCAGAGTCTAAGGCTCCTTATAGCACCGTTCAAGCTCAGCAGTGTCTACGACAGTGTTGTGCAAGCTACTGAGGGAATGAAAATGCTCCTAGGAGCCAAATTAAGACAGGGAACAGGTGAAGACAACTTTCTGGGTATCCAAAATATTATCATTTCAACATGCAACTTTTGGCACTAATCTACCAAAATATGGTCTGTATTAAGCAACATGGCTCATTTTGAAGATCTGTCAGTTTAAGTTTTTATAAATTATGTGAATGTGTCTCTGTGTGGGTGTGAGCAGGTGTGTACGGGTGTGTTTGTGGAGGTCAGAAGAGGGCATCAGACTGTGTGAGTGTGAGCAGGTGTGTACGGGTGTGTTTGTGGAGGTCAGAAGAGGGCATCAGACTGTGAGTGTGAGCAGGTGTGTACGGGTGTGTTTGTGGAGGTCAGAAGAGGGCATCAGACTGTGTGAGTGTGAGCAGGTGTGTACAGGTGTGTCTGTGGAGGTCAGAAAAGGGCATCAGACTGTGAGTGTGAGCAGGTGTGTATGGGTGTGTCTGTGGAGGTCAGAAGAGGGCATCAGACTGTGTGGGTGTGAGCAGGTGTGTACGGGTATGTTTGTGGAGGTCAGAAGAGGGCATCAGACTGTGGGTGTGAGCAGGTGTGTACGGGTGTGTTTGTGGAGGTCAGAAGAGGGCATCAGACTCCATGTGGGTGTGAGCAGGTGCATACAGGTGTGTCTGTGGAGGTCAGAAGAGGGCATCAGATTCTCTGAAGAAGGAGTCGCAGGCATTGGAGCTGCCCTGTGGGTGCTGAAAATGGAACTCAGGTTCTTTGCAAGAGCATTGCTCACTTTGACTGTGGCGCTGTCCTCCAGTCCCTCAGCAGGGTTTTAAATGCTCAGGCTTCAGTGTTCAGGAAGAGGGTTTAGTCGATCTGGGATGAAGGGAGCTGGAAGTAACAACTTTGTTCTGCAGAGCCTGCTCTTGAAGGCAGGAACCAGCCTTTGAGCACATCTGCCCAGCAGCTGGTTTCTGACTAGGAGACAATAAAGCACTGAGGATTCTGTCTCCCATAGGTTATACGGTCAATTAAAAAACAACAGTGTCCAACTCAGGCACAAGGACAGCCTCTCTGGGTAACAATCTTCTGAGTGTCCAGCCTCAGGTCAAGGACAACTCTCTGGGTAACAATCTTCTAAGTGTCCACCCTCAGGTATAAGGACAGCCTCTCTGGGTAACAATCTTCCTAATGTCCACCCTCAGGTCAAGGACAAGTCTCTGGGTAACAATCTTCCGAGTGTCCACCCTCAGGTCAAGGACAACTCTCTGGGTAACAATCTTCCGAGTGTCCACCCTCAGGTCAAGGACAGCCTTTCTGGGTAGTAAGCTTCCATGTGCTGTTCACTGGGCTCCGCTTTGGCCCATTGAGTACCCTGGACACGTCTAGTAGTAGGTTGGTTCTAGTGTTTCAGGAACTCTACAAAGCAGCCTTCATACCCAATCAACAGAGGATAATCAGGTTGTGAAAAATCTAGTGTCTTGCCTGGATTCTTGTGACTCCATGCATGCGGCAGAACTGAGGCTCAGCCCTGACCTCAACCAGGCTCTTATTTCCAGCTGTTTCCTGTAGCATGGTGTAGTGCGAATTTAATTGGTCTTAATAAAAACCTGGAGTCAGTTATAGGGGTAAAAGCTGAAAGATCAGAGAAGCAGAGCAACCAGCCACTGGTTCTTACCTCTACTGAATCCTCAGTCCAAAGGGGTGATCCTGTCCCTATAAGTACTCAGACTGAATCTCTATGAAACCTCAGACTGAATCCTGAGCTCCTGTCTCCTCCCACCACATACTCCTCTCTCTGCCCAGCCATATCCCTTCCCATCTCCACCTTCCTAGTGCTGGGATTAAAGGTGTGAACCACCATTGCTTTACCCTGTTTCTCTTTTAGGTTGATTCAATCTTGTGTGGCCCACAGTGGCCTTGAACTCACAGCAATCCATCTGCCCGTCTCCCAAGTGCTGGGATTAAAGGTGTGTACCACCACTGGCTGGCCTCTATGACTAACTAGTGTGTCTAGCTCTGCACTCTGATCTTCAGGCAAGCTTTATTTGTTTTGGTTTTTTTCAAGCTTTATTTGTTAAAGCACAAACAAAATATCACCACGGTTTCCCCTACTGGGTTTTAGTGTCGTATACATTATGATCTCTGAAGTGGAGGGAAAGAGGTCATTGTAGAACATACAACATATATATGTATCCATCAATGTGCACACGTATGGGAGGCTAGATAGTTATAATTGAGCAAAACCATAACCGTAGCAGTTTCTCATCTCCTGCATATACCCCTACCTCCAGGCTCCTCCCACTGACCTCTTAGAAAGCTCCAGGGTTGGCCTGTTGCCATGGGCTTCCGTTGGTGGGTGTGGGACATAGCCTATGAAGTCCCAATAGAATCAGGGAGAACTCAGTGTTTGTGATGTTTCCGTTTCCTTGGTGAAGGGAGCCAGAGGCTGCGGGTGACCAACTGGTAGCATCAACTTCCGTCTTACTGGGTACGTCAGGTATGTGCATTGTGATCTCTTACTGGAAAAAAACGTTGATTAAAGAATGTAACTGCCTGTGTGTAGGGGAACTCTACTGGGGGCGCAGTTAGTAAGAGTGTGGGTGAAGGCAGGCCTGAGCTGTTGGGGGACACCTTCAGAAATGGCAAGGCCCTAAAGAGAGCTAAGGGCAGAAAGGTGTGTGGTGTGTGCCCACAGGGTGGTGCCCGTGCAGGCTTGTAGGCAAACCTCGTGGGTTGGCAGTGGGTTGTGTATCTCCCTCTTTGGGTAATCTGGGAGCTCTGGGGGAATATTTAAATCAGGGCAGAACATCAGAGTCACGTCAAGGTGAAGGCATTTATTACTACCGAAACAAATGCCAGTAACCTCAGGACAGAGGCCCTGTGAGAGTTGGGTCCTCCCTGAGTGAAGCTGCCTTTCTGTTCCTGATTCCCACCATGTCTTGGCTCCCCTGCTTTTGTCTCAGGACACTGAATAGCTTCTGTAGTTTCTTCTCACTTCACATGCAGAGCTTGACCAGCACAGTGACTCCTCCTGATCTCAGAGTTCAGAACTGAGGCCAATTGCTCCGCTTCTGCAGGAAGAAAACTATCCATTTGCAGTGTCTGCAAGGTGCAGCCCTGGCCCAGGAGATCACCCAATTCAGGCCCTCAGGCTAGCACTTGGGGTCCCCAGCATAGAGAGGGAAATCCCATGTCATTTTAAGCCTCCTTTCCTTAGACCTGCCTCCTAACTGCAGCTAACTTGTCCTGGCACACAGGAAGGCCAGGTCTACACTGGAGGAGACATAGGAGCCTCCTATATCCCCTCCAGGCAGGCAGAACCATCCCTCCTCTCTTTTTCAGTATGGACAGCCCCCATGTCTCCTCCTGAGAGAACCACTCTGCTCGCGTCTCTTGTAGTGTAGACCTGACCTTCCTGTGTCTCCTGCAGTGTAGACCTGACCTTCCTGTGTCTCCTGCAGTGTAGACCTGACCTTCCTGTGACTCCTGCAATGTAGACCTGGCCTTCCTGTGTCTCCTGCAGTGTAGACCTGACCCTCTGTGTCTCCTGCAGTGTAGACCTGACCTTCCTGTGACTCCTGCAGTGTAGACCTGGCCTTCCTGTGTCTCCTGCAGTGTAGACCTGACCCTCTGTGTCTCCTGCAGTGTAGACCTGATCCTCTGTGTCTCCTGCAGTGTAGACCTGACCCTCTTTGTCTCCTGCAGTGTAGACCTGACCTTCCTGTGTCTCCTGCAGTGTAGACCTGACCTTCCTGTGTCTCCTGCAGTGTAGACCTGACCTTCCTGTGTCTCCTGCAGTGTAGACCTGACCTTCCTGTGTCTCCTGCAGTGTAGACCTGACCTTCCTGTGACTCCTGCAGTGTAGACCTGGCCTTCCTGTGTCTCCTGCAGTGTAGACCTGACCCTCTGTGTCTCCTGCAGTGTAGACCTGACCTTCCTGTGACTCCTGCAGTGTAGACCTGGTCTTCCTGTGTCTCCTGCAGTGTAGACCTGACCCTCTGTGTCTCCTGCAGTGTAGACCTGATCCTCTGTGTCTCCTGCAGTGTAGACCTGACCCTCTTTGTCTCCTGCAGTGTAGACCTGACCTTCCTGTGTCTCCTGCAGTGTAGACCTGACCTTCCTGTGTCTCCTGCAGTGTAGACCTGACCTTCCTGTGTCTCCTGCAGTGTAGACCTGACCTTCCTGTGTCTCCTGCAGTGTAGACCTGATCCTCTGTGTCTCCTGCAGTGTAGACCTGACCCTCTGTGTCTCCTGCAGTGTAGACCTGACCTTCCTGTGTCTCCTGCAGTGTAGACCTGACCTTCCTGTGACTCCTGCAGTGTAGACCTGACCTTCCTGTGTCTCCTGCAGTGTAGACCTGACCCTCTGTGTCTCCTGCAGTGTAGACCTGACCTTCCTGTGACTCCTGCAGTGTAGACCTGAACTTCCTGTGTCTCCTGCAGTGTAGACCTGACCTTCCTGTGTCTCCTGCAGTGTAGACCTGGCCCTCTGTGTCTCCTGTAGTGTAGACCTGACCATCTGTGTCTCCTGCAGTGTAGACCTGACCCTCTGTGTCTCCTGCAGTGTAGACCTGACCCTCTGTGTCTCCTGCAGTGTAGACCTGATCCTCTGTGTCTCCTGCAGTGTAGACCTGGCCCTCTGTGTCTCCTGCAGTGTAGACCTGACCCTCTGTGTCTCCTGCAGTGTAGACCTGACCCTCTGTGTCTCCTGCAGTGTAGACCTGACCTTCCTGTGGCTCCTGCAGTGTAGACCTGACCTTCCTGTGGCTCCTGCAGTGTAGACCTGGCCCTCTGTGTCTCCTGCAGTGTAGACCTGGCCCTCTGTGTCTCCTGCAGTGTAGACCTGACCTTCCTGTGTCTCCTGCAGTGTAGACCTGGCCCTCTGTGTCTCCTGCAGTGTAGACCTGACCCTCTGTGGCTCCTGCAGTGTAGACCTGACCCTCTGTGGCTCCTGCAGTGTAGACCTGACCCTCTGTGTCTCCTGCAGTGTAGAACTGACCTTCCTGTGTCTCCTGCAGTGTAGACCTGGCCCTCTGTGTCTCCTGCAGTGTAGACCTGACCTTCCTGTGGCTCCTGCAGTGTAGACCTGGCCCTCTGTGTCTTCTGCAGTGTAGACCTGGCCCTCTGTGGCTCCTGTAGTGTAGACCTGACCCTCTGTGTCTCCTGCAGTGTAGACCTGGCCCTCTGTGTCTCCTGCAGTGTAGACCTGACCTTCCTGTGGCTCCTGCAGTGTAGACCTGGCCCTCTGTGTCCCCTGCAGTGTAGACCTGGCCCTCTGTGTCTCCTGCAGTGTAGACCTGGCCCTCTGTGTCTCCTGCAGTGTAGACCTGACCTTCCTGTGGCTCCTGCAGTGTAGACCTGGCCCTCTGTGTCTCCTGCAGTGTAGACCTGACCTTCCTGTGTCTCCTGCAGTGTAGACCTGACCCTCTGTGTCTCCTGCACTGTAGACCTGACCTTCCTGTGTCTCCTGCAGTGTAGACCTGACCCTCTGTGTCTCCTGCAGTGTAGACCTGACCTTCCTGTGACTCCTGCAGTGTAGACCTGGCCCTCTGTGTCTCCTGCAGTGTAGACCTGGCCCTCTGTGCCTCCTGCAGTGTAGACCTGACCTTCCTGTGGCTCCTGCAGTGTAGACCTGACCTTCCTGTGGCTCCTGCAGTGTAGACCTGGCCCTCTGTGGCTCCTGCAGTGTAGACCTGGCCTTCCTGTGTCTCCTGCAGTGTAGACCTGACCGTCGGTGTCCCCTGCAGTATAGACCTGGCCCTCTGTGTCCTCAGGACATACCCATGATTCTGCCTCTCTTCATCAGCTTCTTTCCTGTGTTCTTTACTCTGCTTTTCCTCTCTTCCTTGAAAAATGTTCTCATTTCTGCTCCTTCCATTTCCATCTTTAGCAAGAGGATTTTCTTCCATTCTGCTAAGCCCCAAACACCCCCTGCTTATCCTCTTATTAAGATAAAACCAGAAACCCCTTTTTGTCACACAGAGTCCTCTAGCAGAACTTCAAGCTGTCTGCACTTCACTTTCCAAAATGTGCCCTCTCTCTTTACGGTTCAGGAGATGATGAAGGTGTCCATGCCACGTGGTCATCAGCTGTGCATTGAGTGTGTTCAGCCAGTTTGTTTTTCATGGCCAAATTCTCTCCAGGAAGGAATCAGCATACTCAGTTACGTTCCAAAGCACGCTGTTACTTAGACAAGTGAGAACAAGTTTGGGACATCAATAACAACCTGCAATTGTTGGTCTCAACCCATCTCATCCCCCACTGAAATCCTCCACAACAGGCATGGTGCAGTGACCAGTGCGTGCAACTTAGATCTGTCTTAGTTGTCTTCTCAACACTGACCTTGGCTTTCCTGAGCCCTGCAAGGAGCGGTGAGCATTTCTCTTCAGTTCCCTTTCCTCTCTCCATATCTACTGCCCCACAGCCGGAGGAGTGAACCTGGAAAATACGATCTCGGAGATGGGTGGGGTCAGAGAGGGGCCCTAAGTTATGGAACAAAGCTCTGGGGCCTATGTGTAGGTCTGGTGGATGTCTGAAATGATGGACACTCCTGGTTTTGAGGGAGGGTGAGACGGTGATGTAAGAAGAACCAGCAATCCTTTGTGTGGCCCATTTTCTTATGAGTTCGCCCAGTCTCCTGGGTGATGACAGGGCTGGAAGGAGGGAGTCAGAAACAAAATATGTTCTGTTGATCCAAGGGTCTGAAGGTCAGACCCTGGACTATTGAGTCAGCCTTGGCATTGCCTAAGGCCACTGGGTCCTTGGAGGACTGGTGTCCCCGGTAGTGGATCATGGCTACTTCTGCAGGGAGCTGGAGGACTCCCAAGAGGTTGGCTTTAAGGGGTCCTTTAACTATGAGAGTGCCCTTGGTAGTGAGGAAGGCCCTTTCCCTCAAGAGGACAAAGTAGATATGGGCTATTAAAAAGACAAATTTAGCAGAAATCCTTAATAAATAAATAAATTTAAAAAAAAAAGACAAATTTAGAGTCAGTATAGATGTTAGCCTGTTGACCTTTGGCTAGCTGGAGTGCTCAGGTGCCTTTTGTAAAGAGGCTTCTGTTGGCAGGCGGGTCATTTCAACTGTTTTAGTAGAAGTGACCTCTGCATATGCTACCTGGTGGTTTCCTATGTTCTCTGTAAGAGAACATCCATCAACAAACATGGCGAGTTGGAGGTTTGTAAGTTGTTGGTCTAGGAGACCAGCCAAGGTGAGCGTAAAGCTTCCACAGCCTCTGGGCAGGAGTAAGAGGAAGGAGGTATGGGGTGAGGCCAACAGGAAGGAGGGTTGCAGGGTTTAGGGCAGGACTGGAGGCCAAGGTAATTTGGGGGTTTTCTAGAAACAGTAAGTGAAAGACTTGGACTCGTGAAGGCCCAAGGAGAGAGAGAGAGAGGAGTGTCTCAGAAGATCTGAGAGGCGGTGGGTGGAATATACCTTGATCGGCCTGGACAAGGTGATCTTGGGAGCCTCCGGGGTAAGTTCAGCTGCTGCCGCCAGGGCTCTCAGGCATGGTTGCCATCCACAGACGGTGAGGTCCAGCTGTTTGAATAAAAAGACGACAGCCTGATTCTCAGGCCCAGCCTGTTGGGTTAGAACTCCTGTGGCCACTCCTGACCTCTCATCTGGATAGAGAAGGTAAGGTCTCATGGGGTCTGGAAGAGCAAGAGCAGGGGCTGTTAAAGGGCATCTTGCAGTAGAGAGAAATGGTGATGGACAATGGCCTGGTGGGTGAGAGGCTGCCTGGTACAGAGGCTTGAGTGATGGCAAAGTTAGGGATCCAATGACGGAAGAACCCTAACAGGACCCAAAATGAGAGGATCTGAGCCCCTGTGGTTGGGGGCTGTAAATCCCGCAGGGCCTGGACCTTGTCAGAGGTGAGGGTCTTAGACCCTGGTCTGAGTTGAACACCCAAATACACCACAGTAGAAGAGCACAGCTGAGCCTTAGTTGGTGAGACTCGATATCCCAGGGATCTGAGGAAGTTCAGGAGCACAGAGGTGGCCTGTTAGAACAGAGGCAATGTGGGACTGCAGAGAAGATCACCAACCTATTGGAGAAGTGTGCTAGGACCAGGGTCAAAGGTCAATAGATCCCGAGTAAATAATGGGGACCATCCTGAAAACCCTGAGGGAGAACAGTCCATATAAGCTGTCTGGAGGACCGGAAGTCAGGAAAGAGGAAGTATGCATCAGGGTGTAAAGGGACAGTAAAGAAGGCTTCTTTCAGGTCCAGGGCAGTAAAGTGGGAGGTGGCAGGAGGGACGTTAGACAGGAGATTGTATGGGTTGTTAACTATTGGATGAATTGGAATAACCGCCTCATTTATGAGGCAAACGGTAAGCACCAGAATGCTTACACATGGGAAGGATGGGAGTGTTGCAGGGTGAGTCGATAGGAATTAAAATTCCCCGAGATAGAAGGTGGGTGATAATAGGCTTAACAGCTCAGCAGTGGATTTCAGGAATAGGAAATTTCTGGAAGGGAAGGAAGAGGGTTCTTAAGGTCCAATGGGATTGGCTGGTGGTGAGTAGCAACCAAGACGGTAGAAATATCCCACACTTGGGGATCTACTGGATCAGAGAGAGTAGGGATAGGACAGTCTAGGGTAGGAACTTGTGAGGCTGTTAAGGTAAGAAAGCCAAGGTGAGTGTGACCCCGAAGGAGCTGAGAATATCTCTACCAAGTAGGGGTGCAGGGCGAGCAGGTGTGACCAGGAAAGAGTAAGAAAAGAATCACCTGCAAGAATGCAGGGCAGGGACAGGGTCTTAAGTGGGAAGGGGCGGGTCCTGTCCACCCCCATGACAGAAGTTGGTGAGTGAATTGTAGGACCCGAGTGAGGTGTTAGAACAGAGTAGGTAGCTCCCATGTCCAAAAGAAAGGTAATGGATTTAACCCACTACCTACAACATTACCCTAGGCTTGGAGAGGGCAATGGGCGTCACCAAGTCTGGGCTGCGGCAATCCTCTGCCTGAGTCAAGTGCAGGTGTGTGGAATGTCTCATGCAGCCAGTGCCATCCCTGACCAGGGGCAGGTGGAGCCCTCCCTGACTAGATACGTGCTTTCCCCATCCTGTCCCTCTGGATCTCATGGTTGAGAGGTGTCAGGACCTGAGGAAGAGGCCCAACAACTGTTCTTGTGAACTTTAACACAGTGTCACAAAGTCTCGTGGAAATTCTTGCCTGGACTTTCTGTACTTCAAAACAGTGCTGGGCAGTCACTAAAAGCATCAGTGCTGGGCAGTCACTATTGCAGAACATCCTGTAATGGATGCCCTACACAGTTAACCCACGAAGAGAAGGGGTTTGTTTTGACTCACAGTTTGAAGTTTCAGTTAGATTTCCCCTGCATAACATGGTAGGATCCTGTGATAGTAATACTGGTCACCTTTTGATTGACAGCAACATGAGAGGAAGAGGAGGGGCTTGCCTCTGACCTAGGCCCCGCCCCTCAAGGGTTCAGCCCTTCTCAGCAGCACCATAGGCTGGATAGGGACCTGTGATAACTGGGCCACTGGGGAAGCACTTGGTGGCTTTTGCTAGTACCCACTATTCCTAGATGTGTTATGGAGGTGTTGGAAAGCGAGGGGCAAACTTTCTTACTTAGCTGGGGCTGATGTTACATCATCTGAGCACAGCAATTCTCATCGTCCTACCCATAAGATGGGGTGGAGCACACTCCCAGGTGCTGGATGGGAACAGGAACAGTTAGAGATTAAGTTCCCTTACAGTGAAAAGGGGAGGTATCAAGACCTGACTCTCTGCCACCCAGCAGGGTCACTTGGGTGTGAATGTCTTTTTGCTCATTAAGACATTGACAAGCCACCCCACAGCCCCAGACAATACTGAGTGCATGGTCTCTGGCATAAAAGTCCTTGTCAGAGGAGCCCTGGAGCATAGCCCTTCCTCACCTGCTGTGGGCCCCCTGGATGTTGTCATGGCCATCGTCGTGGGTGTTATATCTTGCCTTGAATCTGACCCTGACTCGTCCCTGTGTCCGAGGTTGCTCTGCCTGATGTGAGAGTGGGAATGTGGACTGTGGACATGTTGAGCTTGATCCTTGTCTGTGCAGTGTAGAGCTGGGCCTGGCAATGAGGTCAGCATTGCATGTGTTCCTAGCATGGCGGTAGCACTACTGTATGAAGAAGACATAGACTGTAGCACCTGTGCATTGGGAACTGGATCTGGGCTCGGATTATGGCATCATGGCATCCCTTATGCTGCCCATTTTCTGAGCTGGCCTTCTCGCTTTTTGAGGAATCTATGAGGTACCAAAAGTTTTGAGTGAAATTCTCAATTCGAATCAGCCAAAGTATATTTCTGTTGCTTAAAACTAGGAAGCTGAGTTTTGTAGAGAAACTGTACTATAGTTATTTGAGGGTCTTATTCATTTTCCAATCACCTGAGCATCTCCATGAGCCTCAGAATCTAACATAAGACAGACGCTGGTTGAGGGATGGTGAGACCATGGACACCATGGATCTGAGCAGACTCCACTTCTAGCTCAGCTCTGGAGGGTGCCCAGCACTTGGAGGTGCTCAGGAGGGTTTGGATGAAGTAGCCTTTGGCCCAGACCTTGTCATGACCTGTTCTTGCCCATGACTTACAAGTTGTAAATCTGCATACTCTTTGTTTTGACTATGCTGCCTCTCTCTGTTCCCCAGTGTTGGGGTCACTGACATGTGCAACCATTCCTGGCATAACAAGGGTATTGGGGTTCTGAACATAAGTCCTCATATATGTGGTGTCATCATTTACCCACTGAGTCCTCTCCCCAGCTCTAGGTTTCTTTTATTCCCTTTGTTCCACTCCTTCCTGATCACAGTTGTTCTCCTTGCAGAGGCTCCTGGCCCGGGACAGAGGATTGCAGCCCTTCTTCCGGGAACTCTCTGGACGCATCTTCCCAGCATCCTCTAGCAAAGATGCGTCAGCTCAAGGGGAAGCCAAAGAAGGAGACATCCAAGGACAAGAAGGAGCGGAAGCAGGCCATGCAGGAGGCCCGGCAGCAGATCACCACAGTGGTGCTGCCCACCCTGGCTGTGGTGGTGCTCCTGATCGTGGTGTTCGTGTATGTGGCTACGCGCCCCGCAGTCACCGAGTGAGCCCCTCTGTTCCAGCTCTCCTCTGCAGAGATGTCTACAGCTCCGAGCTCTCAGCAGGAGGGCCCTATCTTCTCTGCTCTTTGACTTGACTAAAAATTTCTCTACTTGTTTGGGGGAGGGAATAGGGAATATTTTATCAGTGAATGTGCCATACACCTGATGGTCCACTTCATGTGCCTTTCAGACTTCAGTGTGTGTGTGTGTGTGTGTGTGTGTGTGTGTGTGTGTGCGTGTGTTTCTTTTTCTGCTGAAATTGATGCATAACTGCGCCTGGGGAGCCGAGGACTCTCTGGGTGAGGCTGTTGGTTGGAATCAGTGCCACCTCCCTCCCATCCCTGCAACATGCTCTCCTGCTCCTGCTCACGACTTCCTAAGGGGACAGCATTTCTGCTCTGTGCTTGATGGGATTTGAAATATGTTGATTCAAAGTGAAATATTTATTTTTTGAATAAAGGAGATAATAGTCTTAAACTGGGTGTTTGTCTTGTTCTGTGTCCCTTCCCCTGGGGCTGTTTCCACCTCCCCATTAGCTTGCTACTGTTCTGCACTAGCGGGAACATGGTGCATCTTGACCAGATTTTTGTAAGGCTAAGGAGGAAGTCTGAGTGCTAACTGACCTCTTTGAGCAAAGTGAGAGTTCTCACTGGACCACACAGGCTTTCTGCCTGGTTAGCTTTTCTTGCTGGATGCTATATTTGCAAATGGCAACACACCCTAATTCCTAGTGGTAAAAGGCCAGGTTAGCTTTTGTTCTTAGCTGATGGATGCAGGCTCTTGGCAGTCCAACTGAGTTTTAAATGCAAATTGGCCTGAGTCTCATTGTATTCCAGCAGCAGCTTCCCAGGTTCTGGTGCCTGATGGAGCTGCCTCCTTAGAAGTCAGATCCCTGGTAAGTGTTTCACGGGTGTCTCTTGGCTCTGTCACTGCTGATTACAGAGAGACTTGCAAGGAGGGAAGGGCTTTCCTATTTTCAGTGGTGGTTAATGACTCGCTGACAGCACTCACGGATGTTACTGGATATTTGGAGACTTTTGGAGGGAACCTCTCTGGGAGAGAAGATGAAAGACTCCAGCTGAAGTCTGGAGATGCAAACATGGGTGACTGACTAGGAGCCACTTCCCACCCTGAGGGTCAGTGGTCAAGTGTGGGGTGGGCAGAGTGTGTGACAACAAGCTCTCAAGTGTGGGGAACTTGGGGCTCTTTCGAGCCTCAATAGCTGGTGGTATTGGAAAGATGGAAGGCCACAGCCCCAAGGCCCTGCTCAACCAGGAATTGGAGGGGAAGCTTGCAGCCATTCCCTGTTTTCCACTGTGGCCCCAGGCTGCTGGCTGACTCCTCCTCTCAGAGTATATGTCCTGAAGGCATGGCAAGAGCAGCCTTTCTTCCCACCAACAGAGCAAGGGCTGCCTGTGTCTTGGTGGTCTGGTCTGCATTTAGTCCTCAGATTCTACAGGGATTGCATGACCACACTGCACCTTGGTTTCTCTGTGAGCAGCTGCTAGAAAACACTAGGGAGAGGAAGCTTCTAGTGGAAAATGAAGTTTTAGAGTGGACCTGAGTTCTCATGCCGATTGCACTGCTAGAACTCAGTCCATGTCCTATGGAGAAAGTGGCAATGGTTGTCACCCTGTCTTAGGGTGGGTGTGAGGGTCTGCAGTGGCAGAGCCCTGTAGTCCAGGAATCCGTGTCCCACTGCAGTGGCGGGGCCCAGGCCTGTTGTTCCCTTGGCTTTTATTATGGGAGATCTCAAACACAAGTAGGAACAGACTGTGTAAGGGTCCTCATGACTGAGAAGTGTTTGCTCACTAACAGGTTTCCGCTATGGCATAAAACCCCCAGCTCTCACCTTGAAGGGGATAGGAATTAATTTTTTTCTGGAGCCAAATATGAATGACCATGGTTCCAGAACACAGATTTAGTTTACCCCAAATTTTATGTTCCAGCATAAGAGTTTTGTGATATTTTTGTAGCAAGAGAACAAAGAAGTCATAAATCAAGACATTTTATGATACATTGTAGGAACGAACGTCAGGTTAGAGCGAAGCTGCTAAAGCCTCACATAGGTAATAGAATGATGACATTTTTAACTTTTGACTTCATACATCTCGAAAAGATGGGTCTAATAGAGCGTTAGGTCATGTATAAAGAAGGGCAATAAAAGGCTCTTCAAGGTGGCCAAGATAGCCCAAGATAGTCTCAGAATCAGCAACACTGTTACATCTTAGCATTGTTGAAGTCCTTTTGGTCAATTCATCTGTAGAATGTTCCAGGAAGGCAATAAGTTCTCTTTCTGGAAACTTCAGGTCATAGAAACGACACCGAAACTTAGTATCTGTATCCTCAGTATCTTTTCCTCAGTAACTTACCCTTGTCTCCCTCAAAAGAACTCCCATGAGACCCACAGTGTACTGAAGAGGACAGGAAAGGTTTACTACAAAGGAGCCCTCTTAAGAAAGGATGGCAGCTTGTGGCCCAGAGGCCATTGTACTAACCTCCATAGTTGGGTAGGTTTTCCTGAGGAGTGTTTCCCTATCTAGGTGATTGACAGGCTTACTTCAGTTGGTGGGGACAGTGGTGGTCTTTGGTCTTCGCTGGAAGGAGTCTCCTCTTCAAGAGTAACTGAACGGTGTGACAGTTCAGATTGTCACGTCTCCACTCTGGCCCAGACATCTGACTCGGATCCCATTCTTCTGGCCAGCAGTCAGAGTTCTGAAGTTTGAGGTCCCAGTTTTACAAGCTGGAATTCTGAGGAAGAGGCCCATGCTAATGAGCTTCAAGCTACCATCTGCCTAGCGGAGGAGGTGAACCTGGGACCAGCTCCAGAGGTCACAGTCTCCATTAGAGTTTCAGTGGATTCCTTCAAATCTGCACTTCCTAGTGTTTGAACAGGCCTCACAGGGTGAGAGACTGTGCAGCGTCTTAGATATCGTTAGTAGATGACATTGGTGTCCTCTACAGGGCACTTCATAAGCCATCATTCAGGTGAAGAAGGGCCTTGCCAGGAGACATCAAGAGAGATGTCTGTCCTGTGGGCTCCTTATACAAACATTTGGGGGTTCTTTGACATACGACATTTTGAGTTATCTAAAACCATGAGTTTGGGCAGCTAAGATATTTGTGGATCAAACCTACCCTTTGGCTTTCCAGTTGAGCAGCCTCAGACTTCCACAGTTGAACTCCGGGGCTCCACATCTGTTGATTTTTCATTGGGACGGTAAGAAGATAAATCGAAATACAAAACCAACATAGCATCCTATCCAGTATAGGTGTTAAGAACATGCCTATTTCTTCCCTGATCCGTGTGTTCAGAACCTCACAGAACACACATGCAGTCCTGTTCCCTGGGCTTTCCTAGCAGCTTATATCCCAGAACACATGTGATGAGCCCATAACATCACATGTATGTCTTGCTTGCCTTGATGTTTTCCTCTTGTCCTGGGGAAGGAGGCAGATTTGACCTGTATCTACAGAGGCAATGCCTAGGCAGGCTCAGTGAAGGTGGGCTTAAAGCAGACTTTGGAGGTTAATACAATCTTGCTGTAAGCTGCCCTCAGGCCGGCCTGAGATACTGTGGATCTGTTGGGTGGAAACTCACCAGTTCTCAGAGTAAATTGCGTTCTCTCATGTGGGTGCACTTGGTAATGAGCTGAGGCACTGGCTTCTGGGTTCTCCCCAGGTACTCAGCGGCTTCGTGCCGAAACAGAAGGATGTATTAGGCATGTCAGAACCAGGCTGCGGTTTCTGCAGTGGGGTATGGGACTCTAGGGGCTTAAGCCGCATTACTGAGCCTGCTCCAGAATAGAAGCCAGGTTGGAAACAGGAAGAGGAGCCACAGCAGTGGGTGTAAATGCTGTCATTTGTTGCTTGTTTTAAATCAGTGCGACCCTGTGTGTTTGCTTACCCATTCTTTGACTAAGCAGAATCTCAGTGACCCATCAGTGCGGCTGCTGGGGTAGGAAACTAAGAATTCAGAGCAGTCTTCTCTCAGGGTGACGCTGGCCAAGCGCCTCTGTAACGGCGTAAACGAATGCAGACAGATTGTAAAAATATATACACAGCTTTAATGGCGAAATAGACTTACAGAACCACCGTTCCGGCGGAGACCAGGAAAGCAGAAGTAGTGGCTGGGAGCACGCTCACCAAATTTATAGGCAGACATTAGCCCGAAGCGAACATGCCCCCTAAGGGGCGGGACTTATCCCTATATCTCCCCTTTTTGTCTAAATAAGACAGAACTAAACCAAATACAACTATATACAATAATAACAAATAATAAATATAACAAACAATATTGAGAACAAAAGTTTTGCTAAACATTTTATCTGTGGGTATGTCTGACTATAGCTTCTCTTATAACCTCTGATACCCTAGAGATTCTGAATACAGCATCAACATAGTCCCTGTGTGAGTTAAAAGGTCATGCAGAACTCAGGGAACCAGCAGCCCTGAGGATGGAAACTTCCAGGAAGCCTGCATGGCCTCTCCATCTGCTCTGTGCTGTGTGGCTGCTCTGGTTACTTAGGAGCCTGCACCAGGGAGAGCAAGGCTCAGTTTGATGAGTTCTGAGGTTGCCACCTCTAATTCCTCCCTGGCTAGTTCAAAGAGTGATAGGCGTGTGTCCCTCCCTGCTTCCTGCCAGCAGCCAGGCTCATCTGAGTATTGGCGATGCTGACACTTGCCTTGGGTTGTTGGCAGCATTAAACAGATGGTTCTTTCCCCACCCACCCTGCAGAGGATCTTATACCATCATTTACTTGCTAGAGGAGAGGAAGGAGAAAGTGGCTTGGTTCTGTCCACCATCGTGTGTGTTGGCATCTGCTGTAACTGCTCCCTGACGCCGACCCATGCGGTGTGTCTCCTGATTTCACGAGAAATGTGGTTTCTCTCTGTAGGAATCCTACTGATTCTGAGTTCTCGATGGTATTTCCCACAGACTGCTGTGCAGACATCAGGCATGAGATACAGTGTCTTCACTTTAAGGAACTATGTGAGAGCTGCCTTCCAGGTCCTTCCTGAATGCCTGCAGTAAGAACAGAGATGTTCAGGGCTGGGAGGTGAGTGTCCCTGTTCTCACATTTCTGATATTAGGAAGAACAGGTGGGCTTGTCTGGCTTCCCACGCCTGCCCTGCTGGGCCCTGATTTCTTCTGATGAGTCTTTTGGATAGTATCTTGCCTTCCCGAGCAAACTTCTTCGACATTAGTATATGTCAGGTGCTGTCCTGGGTTATTTCTCTGCCTGCCAGTTCTTTCTAAAAGATCAGCCTTTTCAAAAGCTTTTAATCCCTTCAGGTGCTAAGTCATAGGCGTTGTGGATCCCAGAGAGCTCCTGAATGCTCAGTAAAACTGGCTGAGCCTCTCTATTTCCCTTGGCATTTTCCTCCCCACATTTCATAAACATTGTCTGCCTTTCAACTCTCCCGGAAAGAACATTTTTCCAACTTTTAAATATTCCTTTTCCGGTATTGGTCACATTAAATGCCCGCCTCACAATCCTCTCAGACCAGATTTTCAGAGACATAGTTACATCTACAAAGACATACATTTAAAAAAAATGGAGAATGAGAAGATGGGGAAATATGAGGCAAGCATACATGAACAGAAACCATGGCAACAGTTGTAACATCAGTGAAACAAATAAAAGGCAGATGTGTTATGAGGAATAAGAGATGGTGGATGCTAGTCAGGCAGTAGGAAGGATGATGTGATTGCAGATGTGTGGGCTGATACCCTGGCCTCAAATCTTTGGGAAGCAACCCATACTGCTGGGGGTCGGCAGGGAGATCTGCTCATTCTGATTGTGCTTTGTGATTCATCTTTCAAGCAACTGAATGTCAGAATAATAAAATTGGTACGCTCGATCTGGTAGATAAATAGATGTAAGCAGTATGTTCCCTCAGCTGGAGATGTGCATTCTTAAGAACACGCACCTGGAAACATGCATAAAAATTGGCTTAATTTCCAGATAGGGTGAAAAATACAGACCTACAATTCAGAAGTCTCAACAAGCGCTAAGCAAGATCACAGGAAATCACCTTGATCAGTTCACTGGAAACCAAAATTAAATCTTGAGGGGTGTTGAAAGCAGATGCACATGGAGCAGGCGGTCCATGGCCCCTCCTGGTTGAGCTCTCTGTTCCCAGTGCTCAGAGTGCTGTAGCCTGTGTTGGCTGCTGTTCCTGACCTTGATTACCTAGCAGCAGGAAAACAGAGTTTTTTGGTTCCTGTTCTTACGATGTGTATTCTTTCTGGGTGACGGCTAACATAGATGGCAGTAAAAAAAAAAAAAAAAAAAAAAAAACCCTTTATGAATGTGAAGCACATGAAGATTAGTTTCACATGAGCATTTTATGGAGAAATTATGGATATGAATTTCAAGCATTCAAGAGAGAAATAGAGAAAGTACAGCAAGAGAATTTACACTGGGATTTAGAATTGCACCTTCCATGGTCATGTTTCTGGGATCACGGCTTAAGAACAGCTGGCACAAGTGGGAAGTGGGAAGAGAAAATAAGAGGGCACATAAGAAGTCTATCTTTTACTCTGTCGCTAGAATCTTACATTCTAAAACTTTCAGTATATGATAAAAGGTGACCTGAAAGACAAGGAGAAATGCAAGTGGCTAATCTGGCCTGGGGGGGGGGGGTGTATAAGGAAGCGAAAGGGCGCTGTTCATTTCTTCTCTAATCAGACTCAGGAGATCAAGAGTGGAGGGAGAAACAGGGAAGCTCCAGGGCTGGTGTGGATGAGGGGGGCTCTTAGGGTAAGGACTTCAGTAACAATAGGCAAACCGAGGCGGCAAAAACTTTCGTGCATAGTCAAGGAAACAGTGAATAGCCTTAAAAAACCAGAATGATAAAAAATATTTGCAAATTATAATCTGATAATGGGTTAATATCCCAAATATGTAGGGAACACAACTCAAAAGTAAGAAAGCAGATGAATCTATTGCAAAGAAGACAAAGGATCTGAGTAGAAGTCCCCCACCTCCCTACATCCCCCCACCTCCTTCCACCCCACCCCACCCCCTGCCAAGCCATCGAACTGGACAAGGAGTGTGTCAAACCTTCTGGGCACCACCAGTCTGAGGAATGGGGATGCAGGTGTGAGCTAGGACGCACACCTGTTGGAGCAGGGTATTGTCCAAAGGGTTACGGACGATTGCTGGACAGGATATGGAAGATCTGCAGCCACTTTGCTGCGAGTGGAAATGAGCGAGGCTGGTGGCAGCAAGCCCCAGCAGGTTTCCTGCTTCCTCCCCCCCAGGGCGGGACTGTGGGCTTGCACCACGATGCTTAGCTTTTCACGCGAGTGCTGAGCTTCCAACTTCTGTCTCATGCGTGGTCAGCAAGCACTCTCGGCCTCTGAGTCATCTCTCTAGTGTCTAACTACAGATTTTTTTTAATGATTTAAAACTTCTTTCTGCTGAATGATGGTCCAAATGACTAGGAAATGAGATGAACTCACAGTGCAAATACGAAACCGCAGTGTGATGACAAGGACCAGAAGACTCCAAATCTTGCTTTACACGAGTTCGGTGGAGAAGTTACTTATGGGAGTGTGGGAACTTCTCAGTGGCTAACCACTGAAGAAATGGCTCTCTTTCCACTAACCAGTTTGTATGTTCAAGAAGGGAGACCCCACGATCCCTTTGCTGTCCCTGTGGGAACATCTGTGGGTTTAACCTTACATCTGTGGGTTTAACCTTGCGTGGACCTTGTGCAGGTAATCCGCTGCTGAGCAGTCAAGAGGGCAATGGCGTGCCATACCCAGAGGACAGCTCTCTCTGGCACGGCCATCTAATGAAACCTTGTTTGCACTGAGTTCTGCAGAATAAACCATAGCCTGTGCACCACGTTCAGCTTGCCACCTGCTTGAACAGACAGGGGCTAAGAATAATTGTTTTTAAAAAGTAAGCTTATATTTTGAAGTAGCGATAGATTGACAAATAGCTGTAGGAAATGACACAAAGATTGTGGGTACCCCTTACCTCGTCCCCCTCTCCAGACTAACTTTCTCACACCTATCATGAGGGTCTGAGGGTAGCCTGGCATTGGTGCCACTGAGATGAATCGCAGGTTGTCACAGGACTTCACATACTGTTCATTTCTCTGCTCTTGCTGTTGCAGTATGACCTTTTTTCATCTTTAGCCCCTTTTAAAAATTTATTTGAGAATTTTCTTTTTAAAATATTTTCTAGATTTATTTTATTTTATGTACATGAATGTTTTGCATGCATGCATGCATGTATCTGTTCCACATGCGAACCTGGTGCCTGTGGCGGGTGTTGGATTCCCTGACTGAGGTTACAGTTGTGGGCCACCATGTGGGTGCTGGGGATTGAAACTTGGAGCCGCCTTTCTAGCCTCGCTTGAGGATTTTCGTCTTTTGCTTTTCTGAGCCAGCATCCCTGCTCCTACTATAGTTTAATTTGCATTTCCTGAATGCTGGTGCTTAGCCATCCCCCACATGCTTATCTGACAGCCCTGGCTTCCCCTCAGTGCAGTGGGGTAAATGGGTCTTCACATCTCTTAGCTGTATTCTCACTGGATTGTTGGCTGTTTTGCTGTTGAGTTTGCAGAGATTTTTATACATTCTAGACACCAGTTCTTGTCAGTCCTGTGATTTGCAAATCCTCCCAGGAGGTTTTCTTTTCATCTTCCTAACAGGGCCTTTAGCTGAGCAAATGTTTTTGGTTTTGGTAGGTCCCCACTTACCAATTTGCCTTTCTACGCATTTTGATTTTCCTGTCACATCTTCGAATCCTGCCTAGCTGCAAATCACAGTTTTTATCCTAGGCTTTTTTCTAAAAGATTTGTGGCTTTACATTTGTATCCAGGATTTGAGTGTCTATGGTGTGTTTTGTATTCACATATATTTGTGTGCTCGTGTCTAAAGGCCAAAGGTCAATGTTGAATGTCTTCCTCTATCTCTTTCTACCTAATTTTGGGAAACAGTGTCTTTCACTGAACCTGGAGCTTGCTATCTGTCCAGCTGTCTGCAGCTCTAGGCTTCTGCCTGTCTTCATGCGAGGTACCAGGCACAGGCCACTACCCCCAATTTTTACATGGATACTGGAGATCTGAAGGCATTCTTTCATGGCAAGCACTTACTAACCCAGCCATCCCCCAGCCCCCATTTTTTTCATTGTTGCTTTTTGATAGGGTCTCAGATGGTGGTAGCTCAGGCTGACTCTGATCAACTCAGAATCTTTCTGCCTGAGAGTCCCAAGTTCTAGGATTACAGGATTGTTCTCTCACCCGATTTATTTTGTACAATTACTAATTGTATTATTTATTAATTATACAACCTTGATTTGAGTGTAAGATGACTATTTTCCCTCTTAATGTCCTATCCCTCCAGCATTTGTTGTTGAAAGGCTGTAGACCTTCTCCTGAATAGCTTCGGCATTTTTGTGAATCTACTGGGAGTGTTGGTGTAGGCGATACCTCAGGTCCTATCAGTACCGGTGACAGCCAGTTTTGATTGTTACCTTGAGATCTAGAGGCACAGGAGGCTGGGCTCTGGGCATGCTTGAGGGGGTTATCCTGAGTAGGTTGATTGAGGCAGAAAGTCCTGCCCCCTGTGGGTGGGATCGTTCCCTGTGCTGAGATCCTGAACTGAATACAAAAGGAGAAAGAAGGCTGAGCATGAGCATCCACCACACTGGACGTGCAGGGCTGGATCTGCAGACCCAAAGCTGCAGAATCTCCATGACCAGGCCAAGAATAGGATATCCAAGGGGAGCCTCAGTGAGGGACCAGTGTCAAGGGTGCAGCAGAAGCCAGGGGCCTTGAGCCAGACCAATGTCTCATTGCAATTGAGACTTGCAAGTAAAGCTATGTGTGACTCACTGTCACACTGCAGTCCATGCCAAGACTTCTTCCTTCCTTCCTTACTTTCTTTCTTCCTTCCTTCCTTCCTTTTTTCCTTCCTTTCTTCCTTTTTTCCTTCCTTCCTTCCTTCCTTCCTTCCTCCTTCCTCCTTCCTCCTTCTTCCTTCCTTCCTTTCTTCTTTCGTATATTAGTTACATTCAATTGTTTTTGGTTTTTCTCTTAAATTTTATTTTATTCGGGTGAATTGCAAGGGCAGTGGGTAGATATAAAGGGATGGGGAGATGAATGGGATCTCCCCTATCCTCACTACCAGGGTGAGATTTCCAGTATTTCCCGAGATAGCTCACCCAATGCATCAGGCAGCCAAGAGTGGGGCCAGTTCTGCCCTCATGCCCTTGGGGCTGGCTGACCCACACCACCAGAACCAGCTCTAGTCTTTTGCCCAGGCAGGGGGAAGGGTCCACTCTGGTGTGCTGCAGCCAGCGTGCAGCAAGGCCAGCTCTCCCACTCTTGTAACTTTGAGGCCAGCTCTTCTGCCTGCTGCAGGTGGCAAGGAATGATGGGGGAGAGCTTCTTTCCCTCACACATGCCACCACATGGCAGATGAAGGAGGCTGGGGTCTGTTCCCCAGCTCTCAAGGGCAGGCTCACTTGTACTCCCACCATTAGGGTTGTTCTACTTTGTTGCCTGGGGGAGGTGCAGGATCCATTCTTTCTCCCAAGTGCTGCTACTGGTGAGGTACAGGATCAGCTCTCTCACTCTCATGAACTTAGGGCCAGCTCTCCCAGCTGCTCCAGGTGCAAGGGATAGGGGATGGGAGAGGGTATTTCTCCTTTGCCCGCTCCACTAAGGTATGGCAGATAAGGGGTGGGAACAGATCTCTCATGCACCATCACTGGGCCAGATCATCTGCATTACTGTCAAAGGGGTCAGCTCTATTGTGCTGCCCAGGTGAGGTGCAGGGCTGCTCTCCTGAGTGCTGAAGCTAGCAAGGGACGTGGTCTGCTCTTCCTTCTGCTGACCCTGGGACTAGTTTTCCCACCTGCAGTAGATGGTGAGGGGGTCAGCTCTCCCTTATCCACACCACCATGTCACAGAAAGATAGTGGGACTAGCTCTCTGTTATAGCCACATGTTGAGGTGACATCTGTCAGGGCCCAACCTCAATGGGTTTGTACATTTCAGGATAGGGGCATGTGGATTAGAAATGTTAGGTAAGAGGAACAGAGATACAAAAGAAATACAGAGACATAGGCTGGTACCTTGAGGGCAACCTAGTGAATACTGAATCTGCTTGTGTTTATTTCTTATGATCTTTAAAGACCCCAGTCCAAAAAAGAGGAAGAAAACAAGAGACTTTTTTTATCATGATACAAAGAACAAGCAAAGTGATTACCATTTTAATACCCCAAATACCAAGTAACCACACCCTATGTCAAGATATCTTTATTAGCAGCCACACCTTAAGTCAAATCTCTCGTCAATAACTCTTTGGCCTTTAGTCAAGGTGTAACAGATTGACTTCTTTGGGCACCTATATATTTCTCACCTTTTAATTTATTTAATAAAGTCTTGCTTTCTGCTATAGGACAGATGACTGTGCCTGACTTAGGCATCCTTCTTTCACTTTCCAGACTTACCCATCATTGATATATACATTCTGTCACTAAGTCCTGTCTTAGATTGCCTGGAGGGATAAAGATCTTACTCTTTATTGACTATCAGACACTGTAAATAAAGGGTTAAGGAAGGGTCTCAGCTAGGCTCTGTGTACCTCTGAGCCAACTTTCCATCAAGAAAACTAGATAATCATATGCAAGCAGATAATGTTTTGCAATATACATGTTCCTATGGCCACAATATCTTCTAATAAAAGAGAGGAGGATGACTAAGATGGGATGGCCTTTTTAAATTGGTCCAGAATGTCTCTAATAGTTTTTCTTAGCTGCATCAAAATCCAAATTTGTATTATTAAATATATCAAATCTAAAGACTAGTTGGCATTATGTCAAATTTTTCTCAGCCAAGATTTAGCATTTCTCTAATCAGTAACATCTTCATAGTCAACTAAAGCAGTAACACACATTGACAGGTCAAGACCATAATTCTAGTTTGAAAATTAAAAATAAGCTCATAATTTGTCAAATTGCAATTCTCTTAAATCCATTCTAATTAAAAGACAAGAAAAGGTTTCTGTGATGGGTGAACTATGAGTCTTTTTCCTTTTCTACAATCTAATTGTATTGCTGCTTCTAATTTTCAAAGATAAGTTCGAACTGTGTCAGTCTCAGTGTCAGCGAACATGTTTATGCTATCCTTCTCATCTCTAGAGAGGGGCTTTAGTCACTCTTTGCCTCCATCATAATGTCCATTGCTTTAACCAGTCTCTTTCCCCCAGAGGGGAAATTTCAGAGGTTTCAGTTCTCAGGTCTTCCATTTCAACAGCAGAATGAACACCATACTGGAAAAAATGAGTTCTGTGTCCCAAGATAAAGTATGGATAAACTGCCAAACATCCAGTCAGTGTTCTTGGGCAGGCTCCAAAGTAAATAGGACTCGCTAAGGTCTGGGAGTTTGTGCAAGAAATTTGGAATTGCCAACCATCACCACGATCTTCCTTGCTTTCTCAGACTGCAGCATGACATTAGAGGGTCAGAAATACAGGTTCAGCAGTCTCACTCTGGCTCCTCTGTGGGGGCACCAACTGCTATGACATCATCAGGACTGGTATCCTTCTGCTGTGCACACCAGACCCAACATTCCAGAAACCATCATGTCTCATTTTCCTCCAGTGAAAAAGCACAGAGATGCCCTCTACCCCATATTAAAACAGGGTTAGATTCTTTTCATAATCCTGTGCATGTGTCTTTCCATTTTACTAAAGTAAAAGGTCGCTCTGGTGCCATCATGACAAAATTTGTCCATGGCAGAATGTTCATAGGTATCCACATTCATGATATTTAGAGTAAAAAGGGCACAATTTAAGGCATTATGTGGCAACTGAGAATATAATTCTCCCATTTTTATCTTTTAAATTGTGTTTTCAGGGAGCCATGGGCATGCTCCACAATTCTTTGTCCTTGATTATAAGGAATGTCTGGTTTTTAGTATAAGGAACATTGATCACATTAGGTTCCCTGCCAAAATATCTCCTAGATTCCATCTGACTTTTTTGCAGTTTTTGGAAATCAAAGTTTGTAAGCTATCTTTCTAGTTCAAGTTCCAAATCTCACTTTTGTTGTGGGGGTTTCTGTCCTGCCGGGTTCCTGCAATTGTTAAGTCCCAAAGAAATCACACAAAGGTCTACATTAGTTATAAACTGATTGGCCCATTAGCTCAGGCTTCTTATTAACTCATAACTTATACAGCCCATTATTAGTCATTATT
Source organism: Microtus oregoni (assembly GCF_018167655.1). Lineage (NCBI taxonomy): Eukaryota > Metazoa > Chordata > Mammalia > Rodentia > Cricetidae > Microtus > Microtus oregoni. The sequence continues at coordinate 32,910,490 of NW_024543067.1, forward strand.
CTTATCTGTGTTAGCCATGTAGCTCTGTACCTTATTTAGTGGGGCAGTCACACCTTGCTTTTTTTGTGGTCAGCTCAGGACTGCAGAGGAATGGGCTTCCTCCTTCCCAGCATTCTCCTGTTCTCTTTGACCTGCCTCTACTTCCTGTCTGGTTGTCCCACCTATACTTCCTGCCTGGCTACTGGCCAATCAGCATTTATTTAAAATATATGATAGACAGAATACAGACCATTCTCCCATACCATCACTAGCTGACAAGTTGTAATTTGCTCATTTACATTTTCACAGATGCTTGTCTGGGTGGGGCACAACTATGCTGAATTCTATGCAGTTCTGCTGTCCCACCAGGGACTTGGGACCTGGAGGCACTGGTCCCTCATTGCCTGCTATGTCTAGTGAGGGGGTGTTCACAGGAGATACTCAGCAGTCCCTCCACAGACCGTGACCAGCTGGCATATTTTACCTGTAGCTCAGGTCCCAGGTGCCTGCCATTGCAGTGGCTCTGAGACCGCCACATTCACAAGCTTGGCTGGTTGGGAACTCAAGTGGGCAGAGACATGCCATTTTCATTACTCCCACTTTCCTATCTTAAATCTTGTAATCACAAAATTAGGAGGATTCCTGTATCCTCTGCTAAAAGCTTTTGATCTACTTAAAGAAGCTCCTTATGCTCACAGGCAATGTAGCCTCTGGCCATTTCCCACTGGCTCCAGGAGCCAGCTGCATCAGCGGTCACCATCACAGCAGCCACCATCATCACAGCAGCCACAGACCTGGCCTGCTGGGAGGGGCCTCCCTGCTTTCCCTTCCCCCCAGCCCAGGAGCAGACCTAACACAACAGCTGTTTCACTACCAATGTGGAAGAGGGGACAGAAGTTTAAATTATTTACTAGCCCTAAAAATCTCTGAATCTGTTTCTGCTCCACCTCAGCTCCTCTGGCTATCAAAATACATCTAAGCAAATGTATAGACAATTGAATACTATTTCCTTTCCCCATATTTACAAATATTTACAGTTTTACTTCCGAGTTATTCACCACATCTTTACTTTTTACATAAGCATGCCCCCCCCCCTTTTTAAACTTACATGTGGTTTCTTAGTCATCTGCATTGTCCAGTAGATTCTCCCTTGTACCACTGGCCTCACATCTGGGCACTATCTGTCATGCCCCACGGTGGGTGCCATCTATTACACCCACACATTGGGGTGCCATTGTCTGGGTCCAGCCTCAGCGGGGTTTCTTATGTTACAAGGTAGGAACATGTGGATTAGAAATGTTATGTAAGAGGAACAGAGATAAAAAAAAAATACAGAGACATAGGCTGGTACCTGGAGGGCAACCTAGTGAATACTGAATCTGCTGGTGTTTATTTCTTATGATCTTTAAAGACCCCAATCCAAAAGGGGGAGAGAAAGCAAAAGACTTTTTTTTTTAAATCATGATATAAGAAATAAGCAAAGTGATGACTATCTTAAAACCCAAAATACCAAGGAACCACATCCTAGGTCAAAATATCTTAGTGGCCACACCTTAAGTCAAATCTCTTGTCAATAACCTTGAAGGAGCAAGAATAGGCTTAAACTCTCTGACCTTTAGCTGAGGCGGAATGGATCCACTTTGGTGCCCCCACAGCTCTCCTACTCTCAAGCCTCCAGGGCAGGTTCACTCATACTCACCCACTCTCCCCTACCCCGTCAACTGGGTCAGCTCTACTGAGCTGCCAAGGTGAGGTACAGGGCCAGTTCTCCCTAGTACTGCACCAGTTTGGGGCAGGGCCAGTTGTGCAACCCCATCCTTACTGTCTTATTGGTAACAAGAGCTACAGACATCAACATAGACTGAGACTGTAGCAGGGCCACAGACCTAGGCAAGACCTTTGGCAGCAGCCCAGACACCAATGACAGGATGGCCCTGGGTGGCAGTGCAAACTTCTTAGATCTGTATGGCCCTGGCAGTGGCATGGCCCTTAGACACTAACATGGTCCTAGGTGGTGGTCCAGATTCCAGATATCTGAGTGACCCTTGTAGCAACATGGGCCCTGGATATCAACACATAGCCTGCCAGCTGTTGAACCACAGACCCAGACCTGGTCCTTGTCAGTAGCCTGGGGCAGGCTGTCACCACGGCCCTGGTTTGCAGTGTGTGACACTCAGATCACATGACCCAGTTGCTGCAAGGCCCTTGAACACCAACGTGGCCTCAGGTGATAGCCTGGATCCTGGGTATCCACATGGCCCCTGATGATATGCCTGAGGAGCCTCAGACATCAACGCAGACTCTGACTATAGCTGGGCCACTGAACCAGGCATGACTTTGGCTGCAGCTCAGCCAGGAAGACACCATGGCCCTGATTGTCAGTGCATGTCACTCAGGTCTGTATGGCTGCCTATGTAGCTTTAGTTGTCTTATTACTCTAGCTAGGACTTCAAGTACTATATTGAATAAATAAGGAGAGAGGGGAAAGCCTTGTCGTGTGCCTTATTTTAGTAGAATCACTTTGAGTTACTCTCTGTTTAATTTGATGTGGGCTTGCTGTATATTGCCTTTATTAAAGTTTGTTCCTTGTATCCCAGATCTCTCCAAGACTTATATCATGAAAGGGTGTTAGATTTTTGTCTAGGGTTTTTCCAGCATCTAATGGGATATTCATGTGATTTTTTTTTCTTTGTATACATGGTGGGTTACACTGACAGTTTTTGTATGTTGAACCATCCCTGCATCTCTGGGATGAAGCCTACCCAATCATGGTAGATGATCTTTTTAATATGTTCTTGGATTCAGTTTGTGAGTAAAAGTACTTTGAATATTTTTGCATCAATGTTCATGATGGAAATTGATCTGAAATTTTCATTTTTTGTTGAGTCTTTGTGTAGTTTGTGTATCAGGGTATCTTTGGCCTCATAAAATGAATTTGGCAATCTTCCTTCTGCTTCTCTTTTATGGAATAATTTGAAAGTATTGATATTAACTCTTCTTTGAATGTATGACAGAACTTCTCAAACACCATATGGCCCTGTCTCTTTTTGGTTGGGAGATTTTTTTAATTTTCTTTTTTATTGATTTTTATTGAGCTCTGCATCTTTCTCTGATCTTCTCCCTGCCTACTCCCTCTGCTTCAACTCTCTCCCAAGGTCCCCATGCTCCTGATTTACTCAGGAGATCTTGGTTTTTTATACTACTCATATAAATTAGATCTATGTATATCTCTCTTAGAGTCCTCATTGTTGTCTAGGTTCTCTGGGATTGTGATTTGTGGGCTGGTTTTCTTTGCTCTGTGTTTAAAAACCACTTAAGAGTGAGTACATGTGATAATTGTTTTTTCTGTATCTGGGTTACCTCACTCAAAAGACCAGCGATTGCTATCTCCTGTTAATTTAGTTTTTATTGTTGGTGATGTTAATTTTTGCATTTTGAGTCTATTTCCTCTATTGTCTCTTCAGCACCTGAGATTCTCTCTTCCATCTCTTGTATTCTGCTGTTCATGCTTGCGATTGTAATTCCTGATCATTTTCTCATGATTTCTGTTTCTATAATTCTCTCGGCTTGTATTTTCTTTATTGTCTTCATTTCAGTTTTCAAGTTTTGGATAGTTTCTTTCATAAGTTTGATTGCTTTTTTTTGGTTTTCTTTAAGGGATTTGCTGATGTCTTCCATTTTTTTCTTCATCTTTTCCTCCATTTCTTTGAGGGAATTTCTCATTTCTCTTTAAGAGTTTCAAACATTCTCCTGAAGTTATTTTTTAGGTCATTTTCTTTTGCTTCATCTATATTTGGTTGTTCAAGTCTTGCTGTTGTAGGGTCTTTAGTTTTTACTGGTGTTGTGTTGCTCTTTGTGGTGTTGCGCCTCTTCTTACCTTTTCTACTGATCTTTTCCTCTAATAGGTGTGGTTGGGGCTATCAGTGATTCTGTTGATTAATCTTCTAGGTGCCAGTGAATCCAAGGCCCAGATAGTTAGTTGTTCCTCATGGTACAATCAGTGCCATGGTTCTAGTTACCCTGTTGGTCACTTAGTGTTCCTGGAGGATGCTCAGCTCTCTCAAGCTTTGCTCTACTCCCTTGGAGTTTGCTGTCTCTGCTCTAGCCTAGGTTGTCAGCTCAGACCTGTTTTTGTAAATGTCCCTAGACTGAATCTGCCACTGCTGGTGGAGCTTGCTTTCTTAGGTCCACTCTGGCCTAGGTAGCTGGTTCAGTCCCACTCCTGTGGAATTTGTTGCCTTAGGCTGGCTCCAGCCCAAGGTGGAATTCCTTGCCTCAGGCTTACTTTGGCCTAGGTTACTGCTTTGACCTGTTTCTGTAAATCCTGGTCTTGATCCACTCCTGCAGAGGTCCCTGGCTTGGAGTTGGTCCTATAAAGGTTTCTGGCTTCAGTTTACTCCCTCTGAGTTCCTAGGCTCAGGTTTGTCCAGACCCGCAGAGGATCTGGCCAGGCTTACACCGTCAGAGGTCCCAGACTCACGCTAGGACTCGCAGAGGTTTCTGGTTCCTGCCTAGTCCCTTTGACTTTCCAGACCAACGCCTAGACCCACAATGGTCCTGGCTCAGGTCTACTCCCTCTGAGGTCCCAAGACTCACACCCACAGAGATCTCTGGTTCCTGCCTACTCCCTCAGAGGTCCTAGGCTCATGCCCAAACCCACAGAGGTTCTGACTTAGGTACACTTTCTTGAAGGTCCCAGATTCACACCCTCAGTGGTCTCTGTCTCTGGTCACTCCCCTGAACCTGTTCCTGCTCTGGCCCAGGTCACTCACTCAGTCCTGGTCCACAAATGTCCCTGGATTGAATCTGCTGCCACTCCCTTGGAGCTTGCTTTCTCAGGTCTACTCCAGCCTAGGTAGCTGGTTCAGTCTGGTTGGGAGATTTTTAATGACTGCTTCTATTTCCTTAGGGATTATAGGTCTGTTTAAGTTGTTTATCTGATCTTGATTTAACTTTGTAAGTGGTATCTATCAAGAAAATTGTTCATTTCTTTTAAAATTTCCATTTTTGTGAAGTTGAATATTTTGTTTATTTGAGTATTATCTCTCTACCTTTTAGTTAGTTTGAACAAGGGTTTGTCTATTTTGTTGATTTTCTCAAAGAACCAATTCTTTGTATTGTTCTCTTTGTTTCTATTTTATTGATTTCAGCCATCAGTTTGATTATTTCCTACCTTCTTCTGCTCCTCTTTGTTCTAACGCTTTCAGGTGGGCTATTAAGTCACTTGTATGGGAATTCTCTAATTTCTTTATGAAGGCACTTAGTGCTGTGAACTTTCCTGTTAGTACTGCTTTCATAGTGTCCTGTAAGTTTGAGTATGTTGTACATTCATTTTCATTGAATTCTAGGAAGTATTTCTTCCTTGATCCAGTGATAATTCAGTAGAGAGTTGTTCAGTTTCCAGGAGTTTGTAGGCTTTTGGTTGTTTCTATTGTTGAAATTCAGCTTTAATTCATGGTGGTCTAAGAAGAAATAGGGTTATTTCAATTTTTTTGTATTTGTCAACAAGACTTGCTTTGTGACTGAGTATATGGCTAATTTTGGAGAATGTCCTGTGAGGTGCTGAGGAGAAAGTGTATTCTTTTATGTTTGGGTGAAATGATCTGTAGATATCTTTAAGTTCATTTGACTTACAATGTTAGCTTCATTATTTCTCTGTTTAGTTTTTGTCTGGATGACCTGTCCATTGGTGAGAGTGGGTTATTGAAGTCTCTCAGAGTTAATTTGTGAAGTTTAATGTATGACTTAAGCTTTAGTAATGTTTCTTATAGTGCCTTTTGTTGGGCTGGATTTGTGAATAGGTATTGTTTAAATCTGGTTTTGTTACAAAATTTCTTGTTTTCTCCATCTATGATAATTGAGGGATTTGCTGATGGGCTGGCATCCATGGTCTTGGAATCTGCAGCACCTCTGACCAGGCCCTTCTGGCTTTTAGAGTCTCCATTGAAAAGTCAGGTGCAATTCTGATAGGTCTGCTTTTATATGTTACTTGGCCTTTTTCCTTTGCAATTTTTAACATTCTTTCTTTGTTCTGTATGTTTAATGTTTTGATTATTATGTGATGGGGGACTTTTTCTGTTCTGATCTATTGGTGAGGCTTATGTACATTTATAGACATGTTCTTCAGGTTAGGACGATTTTCTTTCATCATTTTGTTAAATATATTCTTTGGTTTGGCCTTTTCACAGTGTCCATGTTTCCTTGATGTTTTGTATTAGGGATTTTCTAGATTTGACATTTTCTTTGACCAATGAATTTATTTCTTCTATCATATCTTCAACTCATGAGATTCTGTCTTCCATCTCTTGTATTCTGTTGGTTTTGCTTGCATCTGGTCATTTACCCATATTTTCCATTTCCAGAATTCCCTCAGTTGGTGTTTTCCTTATTGTTTCTATTTTTATTTTCTGGTCTTGAACAGTTTCCTTCATCTGTTTGTTTTTTCTTGGCTTTCTTTAAGGGATTTATTGATTTCCTCCAGTATTTGTCTGTTTTTCTTCAATTTCTGTATGGAGTTTTTAATTTCCTCTTTAAGGCCTCTATCATCTTCATAAAGTTGATTTTAAGGTTGTTTTCGTGTGCTTCAGCTATGCTGGAATGTTCATGTCTTGTTGTCATGGGATAGCTGGCTCTGGTGGTGCTATACTGCCCTTCCTTTGTTGTATTCTTACACTGGCATTTAGGCATCTAGATTTGGGATGGTTGTAGGTTTCGATGTTGATTCCCACATTTTTTGTTGGATGAGTGTTTTGTTCCTTGATTTATCTGATCTTCTAGCCTAAGTGGCCAGGAGCTCTGGTGACTAGTGAGTCTTCAGGTCTAGTAGATTGTCTCCAGTGCCATTTTTACAGCCTGAAAGACCTCTGGGGTTTTGAATGCCAAAATTGCCTCTGTGGTTCCAAGTACCTGTGTGGCCTCTGGGGCTCTCAGTACCTGTTTGGTCTCTGAGATTCCTAGTATAGTTCAGCCTCCAGTACAGCCAAAGTTTTCTGCCAAGGTCATGGGTTGGGATATGGCACTCAGGGGAAGGGGGTACAGTCTGGGGATATAAGGTAGGCTTTAAGGAGTGTTTATATGGGCAGTGGGAGATTTCTTACCCGGAGTCCTTAAGATCTGCCTGGGCTCTGATAAAGCAGAATTCTTCTGCTGAAGTTGTTTGCTGGAATATGGAGTCCAGGGGAGGAGGTACAGTCTGGGGTTGTTGAATGGGCTTTAAGGGATGTTACTAGGTGGTGGGTGATGTCTTACCTGTGGTCCCTAGGACTAGCCTGACTTCCAGTAAAGAAGCTGGAGGTATGGGCTGGGCTATGGAGCCAGGGGAAGGGTGCTGCTAGGAAATGTTGGGCCTACTTTAAGGAATGTTAGTGGAGTTGGGGAGTGGTAGGGAGTGGTGGGTAGTGATGTCTCACCTTGGGTCCTTAGATCTGGCCTGGCCTCTGATAATGCAGCCACAGGTATTGAACCAAGGGGAGGGCGTCTGATGTGGGAAGGTCATATTTCTATATGTTGCTTTCATTGGTTAATTAATAAAGAAAACTGCTTGGCCTGATAAAGCAGAATTTAGATAGGTGGAGTAGACAGAACAGAATGCTGAGTCAGTCACGATGAAGCTCCGGCCCAAGATGGACGTAGGTTAGAATCTTCCAGGTAAGCCACCACCTCATGGTGCTACACACATGAATAGAAATGGGTTAATCAAGATGCCAGAGTTGTTAGCCAGTAAGAGGCTAGAGCTAATGGGCCAAGCAGTGTTTAACAGAATACAGTTTCCGTGTAATTATTTCGGGGCAGTGGGGAGCCAGGTGGCAGGAACGCAGCCCACTGCTCCTTACTACAGGCATCTAAAAGTTTTTCTTTTTAAATTAGCTTACAAAATGTGAGTTTCCATAGGCCTTTTATACTGATTTGTGGTTTCATTTTAAGGACTTGGTACATTTTAAGTTGGTTTTCTGATAACCATTTGTGTTCATATCTGTACTATTATGTTTTGATAATTTATACCCTTCTTTCTTTTTAAATTTGTCAGTTTTGCTATAGATTAGTCAGTTTTATTGATTTATCTTTTAGAGACAGCTCTTTGGTTTTTCTCTACTTTCTTTGCATGGTATGTCATTGCTTTCTATGCCTCATTATTTCCTACTTGTTTTGCAGCTTTCTTTCTTTTGGACTTTATGCTCCTAGGTTCTGCAGAGGATTTGAGTCTTTTCCCATTTGCTAATCTATGCATTTAGTGACTAAAGCATTGCTTAAGCCTGCTTGTGAAGGAGACTCTCAAAGTGGAAAGGTGGATAGCCTATCAAAGCCTCAGCTGTCTCATGGATAGCCTATCAAAGCCTCACCTTTCACAGAGGGTAGCCTATCAAAGCCTCAGCTGTCTAATGGATAGCCTAACAAAGCCTCAGCTAGCTACTGGATAGCCTATCAAAGCTTCAGCTGTCTAGAGGATAGCCTAACAAAGCTTCAGCTGTCTGTGGTCTCTGATTGGATCAGCCTTCTTGTATTTTCCTGGTGGGGGGGGGTTGCTGAAGCCCTCAAACAGCTAGAATGTATTGTCTCAGGCTGGAATGCATGTTCAGGCAGAGCATCTGAAATCAGGGTGTTGACTGGATGGGTTCCCACTGAGTGTTCTGAGGAAGGATCTGGATTCAGGTCTCCTCCCTAGCTGGTTTGCTGTCAGTCTTTGGCGTTCTTTGGTTTCTTCCTTCTTCTTCACAGAACAGTCCCCAGTGTGTACCTGTAATTCTGGAGCTGTGAAGAGTGAACTTTTGTCATTTACAGTCATCTGGTTTAAGATATTTGGCTACAGTAGCCTAAATAGATTAAGACAGCAGGTCATTGCACTGTGAAACACATTGACGGGATAGGTGAGCAGCTGTATGTTGTTTGAAATTATCTATTATTTGTAGTGTGTGTTCAGGTTTGCACATACCACAGCTTGCTACCTTCATGGAGTCTGACCTCTCCTTCCACCTTTATGTGGTTCTGTGAATTAGACTCTGGCTGTCAGGCACCTGCAGGGAACACTTCAACTTCTGAGCCATCTTGCCTGCCCATTAATTATCTTATATGAAGCAAAGTAAGTTTTTTCTTTTGTTATGGGGGAAAAAAGAAAACAAACAAACCATGAAAAGCATGGTTTAAAGGAAGCTTATATTAAGTGGAGGGCTGAAGTGGCAATTTAATGCAAGCCTGTGCATGAATCGATGCACCCATGCATGGAGGCAGCTGGTTCTTAGGACACTCTCTTTTGTTCTCCTCACTGTTGTATCCCAGATCTTGGTTTTGATGAGCCAGGTTGATCCATGAGGTCACTCTGAGGAGACTCAAGTGGTCGGGGACTTAGGATGTGGTGAAGATTGAAAGTTTAAACGTTCCAATCATTTGTTTGTTTAGGATGTACAGGATGTAGACAAGATCTGATGAGTTCATGGTGGATTGATCATGGGCCCCATTTCTAAATAAACAATTTCTTCCCATCTTTGAGGATAACACTGACATGCCTTTCTTCTGTTTTTGCTTAGGGTTTTGGTCCTTTTTATTTTTGTTGTGCTGTGCAGGATCAACCTCAAGGCTTAAAGCATGTTAGACCATTGTGCCTAGGCTAGAAACTAGTCAATAACATAAAAGTACCACAAATCCTATGGTTTTCTTCATAAGGGGCCTTTGTGGGCTGATGTGGGATTCCTCTCTGTATGCTGTGAATACCATTGGTTAATAAAGAAACTGTCTTAGGTCTGTAATAGGGTAGAGTAAAGCTAGGCGTGGAAAACTAAACTGAATGCTGGGAGAAAGGAGACAGTCAAGGAGAAGCCACGGAGCTGCCAGAGACAGACATGCTGAAACTTTGCCAGTAAGCCACTGCCATGTGGTGATACACAGATTAATGGAGATGGGTTAATATAATGTAAGAGCTAGCCAATAAGAAGTTAGAGCTAATGGGCCAAACAGTGATTTAATTAATACAGTTTCTGTGTGCTTATTTTGGGAGTCTGGGCAGCAGGGGAACAAATAAACAGCCCCTCATCCTACAGTGGGCACATTAAGGGCATGGAACTCTCTGATATGTTGAATGTATCTTTGTTCTCCATCTGCCTGCTTACAGGAAGTGATATTGTGGTGAGAGCCAGGAGTCTGAAATTCAGACTTTTCCTCCATATATCCTGCTTACTCTAGGATATTGTTGTTTTGCAAATGTGTGCATGTGGGTATGTGTGTACCTGTGTGTGTGCAGAGGGTGATATCAGGTGTCCTGATCTGTCACTCTCCACCCTATTCCTTTGAGACAGGCTCTCTCATGCACCTGGAGCTGGGCTAGTAGCCAGCAAGCCCCAGTGATCCTTCTGCCTCTGCCCCACACAGCATGAGGCATCCAAGTGTGTATGGCCATGGCCTGTCTTTTTATATGGGTTCTTGGAAGACTCAGGTTCTCATGATTGAGCAACAAGTTCTCTTTCTTGTTGTTTCTGAGGCACCTTCCCATTTCCTGGGATACTTATTTTGCTGACAGTAAAATCTTAAATTTAAATGGTGCTGTGGTGTGAGTGTGTGTTCCATTTTTAAAGAACAAGATATCAGATTATCATTTGTGTATTTGTTATATGAACTTCATTGTTCATTTTATTGTTATTACTTCTGTAGAAACTGGACACTTGTAAAGCAGCTGAATCTCGCATTACTTTATTGTACTACAAACAGGGGTGGTTACAGAGGAGAGAGGAAACGGGTGCTCTGCATTTGCTGGGCTCAGCGGCCGCATGGCTGTCGGGCACGGCAACTTTTGCTGTGCGCAGTGCACAGTCAGAATCCACTACAAAAGTGAACGTAAAAACAGCAAGGACGTATCCTTTGCTTCTAAAACAAATCTCAGGGAGTTTACATAGGCCAGTGTATCTATCTAAACATCTTTCACTTTTACAAGTCTTTGGGTTTTTGTGCCCAGCACAGAGTGGCTGCACTCAGTTTCCTTTCTCGCTGCCTGTTAAACAGGAAATGGGACTTTAGCATACATGATTAAAATCAGAAATAATTCATTTTCAATCCCAAACTATGCCTTAGACAGGGAAGAAGTCCTCTGGGGCTAGCCATGTGTAGTCTATCCTAACAGAACAATTAGTGTGTGGAATGCAGAGATGAGCAGCTTTTCTAGCTTTCTTACGAATGGAGACTGAACCAGATTTCTCAGTTTCACGGGTCTGCTTTGCAAGTGTTTCACTGGAGCCTTTCCCCTTCCTTTTTTTTGGAGAGGAAGCAAACAGAAAAGGTGCAAAGCTCATATATGCCTGTTCTGCCTAGGCTTGGTGTATTTGTTAAGCGTGAACTCTGTGTGTCTCTGCAGCTCGTCGATGTGTGCGTTGAGCAGCTTCTCAAGCTCCTTGGCCCGTCTCTCCTCTTCCATCAGGAAGTGCTGTGCAGCCAGGGAAGCTGGGAGGGATATATCTGGTGGAGACTGAAGAGAGGGGAGAAAAGTGAGGCGTGACCAACCCAGAGCCTTCAGTTGTAGGCACACACCTTCCTGACAGTCAACCCTACGGCTTTGACAAAGCACTGCATTTTGGACAGAATCCTCCTCCCCTTGCAATGTAGTCCCTGGTAATGTAACCCCCAGGGGTATAAGCCATCTCAACACCACACCATTAAAGAGCCCTGGGAATGACAACTGCAGTGACCAGCTGCAAATCCAGGGTGGACGTAAGTGCCAGGGAGCCCTGGCAGAACACATTTTGCTGACTTGCAAGGCAAGTCATCCAGAACAAAGCAAGCCCCAGATCTGGAGTGAAGATGTAGCAGATTGGATAAAGATGGACATCTTGCTGGAGGTGGCTGTGTGTGTGTGTGTGTGTGTGTGTGTATGTAGGATGGGACTGGTGTTACAATCCTCCCTCACTAGTCAGGCTTAGTTGAAGAAGAAATCCGAGTGATACTCAGTGTCCCTTATTGGGAGGTATGGGGGTACTTCACAGCTTTCTTGTGATGTGGCTAGTGTATATTTGCACAAGGAAAAAAATGAAATAAAGAATATTAGTTTTATTTAAACATTATAAAATTATTTTAAAAATTACACATTAATTTTCCAGTTCTTTTATGTACCCGCCTTCCTCTCACTATTCTCTGAGACAGTGTTTCAGGTAGCCTAGGCTTGGCGGGAACTCTAGGTGGTTGAGGATGACTTGGGTCTCTACCTCCAGAGTGCTAGGACTCCTGGCATGCGCCCGGCAGTGCACCTGGCTGCCTTTATTCTTCTTTACTTCTGACTTGTTAAGAACAATGAAGCTTTATGGAAGTGAACCTGGTTATAGGTTTATTAGTTCATCAATCTATAAAAACTCAAGATCACAGCAGGTGACACCAAAGGCCTGCAGACACATCCAAGTATTAAATCCCAACTGTACCATCTGCACTGGGTGCAGCCTCTCCACCAGAGTCCAAGGAAACAGTCTTGAACATGCAGTGTGTGCTGTTGATGGGTCAAACTCACTCTTTCTAAACACCCAGGGATGGACACTGTTGACACCAGGTTTGCCCCAGCCTGTGCTAATAACGTGCAGTGAATTGCAATGGACTTTGCCCATCTGGACACCTAATAGACCATGCCTGCATACTAACATAAGCATCAAGACAGTGATGCCAAGGAATCCAAGGCTTGAAATGATGCCCACTCTTCAGAGGGTGAAACAGAACTCCACATAGACTCAGGGGCATGGCATGCTAGTAGATTGGTGGGGAAGGCAGGGATATCCATGTAGACCACAAGCTAACATGCACTGAAGTCCTGTGCTCTTAGACAGACAACCTGATGCCATTACTGGACATCACAGAAGGCTGGCTGGCCTAGAACAAAGGAGAGCTCCACTGTGGGTTTAGGATAGGTCAGAAATCCTGCTGCTGGGGTCAGATGAATGGTAAATCCTGTTCTGGAAAAATCTCCAGCAAGAGAATGCCATGCGCATTTCATAAGCCTCAGGGGGAAAGTCATGTTGTAGATATTTAAGCCAGAGTGAGGCTGTGTTTCCTGCAGTAGAAGCCTGAACACTCTGTAGGCCACTCCCCATTGGGAGCCCAGGAGACACAGAGCACCTAGCAGATGGACAATGTCACCTGTCCCATTTTCTGTCCTTGGCAGCCCCAGAGGGTGTTATGTATGGATCCAGTAGCAGAATGGCCCTCTCATTGAGAGCTACTTAGCTTGCTTCTGTTGACTCTTGGACCAGGTGAGGCCAGGAGGTGCTACCCCTCACCGATAGCAAGCAGCGTCTTGGCTGCAGCTAGGCCACACTGGGTCCTTCCCACCCTGCAGAGGACAGAATTTTCTCCCCCCTGGAGGTGATCTGCATTCCTGGGCTGACCCTTTCTGCCACAGAGCCTTAGCATGTAAGTTAGCATGACAACAATGTTCTCTGGGATGACTCGGCACACGGCCATGTTCAGTTTATACATGTTACTATATGTTAAGACCCATCTGGGTCTGGTGATTTATGTCTGTAATCCCAGCACATGAAAACCTGAAGAAGGAGAACTACTGCAAGTTCAAAGCCAGCCTGGGCTACATGGTGAACTCTAAGTCAGCTGGAGCCAGAGTGAAATCCTAATACATGAAAACAAACAAAAAGTGAAAAGCATTGCCAGGATTCCTGGTGGGGCACTGGGTTATCTTTCCCTTCTAGAGACAGGTGTGGTCAAATGGTCTGCAGAGCATCCTGCAGTCCTATTTCAGAGGTGCTGCCAGCCACACGCCTTTAACCTCAGCACTCTGGAGACAGAGGTACGTGGATCTCTGAGACCACCCTGGTCTACATAGTGAGTTCCTGGTCAGCTAGGGCTACACAGAGAAATCCTATCTCAAAACAGCAAAATGAACACAAGCAAAAAAAGTGACATTTTAAGCTATTCTATCCTTCTCTATATTGGTCTCAGGATTGAATAATCTTCCCTTAAAGGAAAAATCAGTTTCTGGAAACTCACCAGAGGGAAGACTTCATCGTCACTAACCAAGGGACTTGTCATTTCTTTGGTCTGGAATGACAGAGATGGTAACGGCGGTGTTGGACTTCTGTTCAGCTCACAGTCTTGGCTAATTCTAGAAGAGAAGAAATGTATGTCAACAGTCTTCATAAGGATCCTAGGTTTTTTTCTCTATTGCTGTGGTATAACACCATGACCAAGGCAACTTAGAAAAGAAAGTGTTTATGTCTTGTGGGTTCAAAGGGTCGGAGTCCATGATGGCGGAATGAAAGCCAGCTAAGTGCTCATATCTGTAGACAAACACTAAGCCAGAGCTAACTGGTAATGGGATGAGTCTTTGGAACCCTCAAAGCTCTCCCCCGCCAGTGACACACCTCCTCCGCAAGGCTGCACCTCTGAACCTTCCCAAATAGTTCCACCCACTGGGGACCAAGGATTCCAACATACAAGGCCACTCTCATCCAAACTGACCACCAAAGGCCTTGTTTGTTGTAGCTGAAGGTTCTGATTTTCCTGATGTCCAACTAGGGAGAACCAAACGAATAAATGCATTCATCTGGGTGTTTCTTTGACAATATTTTTTTGTCTAAATAATCCCAATTTCACCTTAAAACCTTGGAATGCAGAATTATGAAGGAGAATACCCGATGATTGGTAGGACAGTCTACTGTCCGCAACCTCAGCCTTCCTAACTCTGCGTTGTGCTGCTGTAATTCTAGGTCATTCTAACAAGTGGAGTCAATTTGACAGAAATCTCAAAACTCTGAACACATCTGCCATGGGGGACAGGTCTAAGAAGAGAAGCTAAAGTTCTCCGCTGCATGTCACAGGCTTTTGGGATGTGGTACCACATCTCTGTGCTAACAACCAGTTCCTTCGGATTCTCTAACATACATCCTGGTTCCCACTAGTGCCTTCCCAGGTGCCTTGCTCATGCAATTTCTTTGTTCTCTCTGACTTTCTATCACACTTAGGAGAAAGAGTTCTTAAGACAGGTGAGGGCCAATGCATGTGAAACATGGAACATGATGCCTGCTGCATCCTAGACACCCAATAAGGATCAGATGCCATCTTAATGCCCATTTGATCTTCAAAAAAGCACAACAAAGTGGATGTCCCCACAGATGAAGAAACTAACCGGAAAGTTAAATTGTTTGCCCATTCATTTTCTTTTCCTTTTTTCTTTCTGGTACTGGAGAACTGAGCCCAGATTCTTGCAAAGAATGCTAGGCATGTGCCTACACTGAGCTGCACCCTAGCTTTGTTATTTTTTTTTTAATCTGAGACAGGGTCCCCCAGGCTCTCCTTAGACTCAAAAGTCCTCTTGCCTCAGTGTCTCTGCCTTCCTCTGTCCTTGGAGACACCAGTCCATCTTCAATCATTTATTACAATTGTATGAAAACCCTTTCCTTTTTTTACTTTGGAGATTACAATATAACGACATCATTTCCTCCTTCCCCTTCCTCCTCGCAAACCCTCCTGCATATATTCCCTTATGCTCTTTCAAACTCATGGCCTCTTTTTTCAACTGTTACATGCACGTATATATGCTTAGATATTCCTAAATACAAACAGCTCTGTCTGTCTAACGTTACTTTAGATGCAGGAGGAGGGAGGCGCTCAATAGCCCCACACAACTGTGACACCCATGACTCACATCAACGAGCAGAGTGGCACTAGAACCCTGAAGGTACAGTAGTGCCTTGGTGACAGCTGACAGTTCTCTAGTTGGACTCAAGAAGAGGATAGTCATGCCTGGTCCCAGAAACCTCGCCAACGGCCCAAGGCTAGTAAAGTCAAGGATCTTGGAGAAAACCCCACAATTTTACTAAAAACCAGCATAGTTTCAACTACGTTTGAAACATTTGTCCTTATATCCATAGATAAGCACAGTCTTCACCCTTCAGGGAGGAAACCTCTCTTCGCAACAGACAAAAGTCATTACAGCAAATAATAACTCATCAAAATGTAGGTAGAGTTATGGAGCCTAGTCCCAGTGGCTACACCTACAATATGGCTCCTGAACTCAGGGCTCGGAGAACACTGCAGAAGATGGAGCAGAACGAGTGTTGGAGCCAGAGGTTAGAGTTTGCTGTGAGACTGTCCCTCCTAGAAACGTCAGAAGCTGCACCCATAGTCTCACCATCAAGACCGCCCAAATGTGAGCTGAACAGGGACGGTGCCAGTGGACCTGGCAAAGTGGATGGAGACAAGCCTGCAGTGCCTCAGATCTATACAAAAAACCATAGGGAACTAAGGGACGCTGAGAGGGAGCAATGGTCTCCCCAGGGAAAACTGCTGGTTATCTGGCACCAAATGGTCAACAATCGTTTACTTTACAAAAGAGAATAAATGGCTAGGAACCAGTAACTTTGAACTCAAGTTTTCCTGAGGTCGAATCCCACAAGAAGAATGCAAAGCACACTATGGAATTTATGTCTGTGCTAAAATATCAGGTGGAAGATATAAGTAAAAAACACCGCGCATATAAGCGAATAGGGGAACAAAACAACAAACCTTAATGTTGGGCCAAAGACTACCCCACGTGGCCTGTTTGAAAGCTGCTTATCCTTCCTAATAACCCAGATTTCCCACAGGTGTCAACCATTTTCAAAGCGATGTTTTGATACAATTTGAAAACCCACACTACACTTTTCTCTTCTCATCCAAAGCCCAGGCCCTGCAGACTTGCTTCTTACACGGGATTCGTCAAGTCTGTGCATACAAATGGCACGGAGCCTCACAATAGGTGCCGGCAGATGAACGCAGAGAAACAAGGCTTCCCGGCTTTACTTATCTTGAGATAAATCTTTACCCCCATTATCCCACACCATAATTACCATGGAAACAGGGGAGCAAATTAAATGGAAATAACATGGTTTATGATGTGAACAATAGATGAAACATCTCCCAGTTCAGACTGAGCAGTAACGATCGTATAATGAACCCGTGTATCATCTCTGGCCTGAACCTAGTGTCTACACTTCAGGGTGGAAAACAAGACAACAGAGGAGGTACTCCGAGAAGTGTGCGCGCACAATCTCGACTGTAAGAGATTTTATATACAAAGTATTATTTGTTCTAAATTATCTAAGTAATTATCCCAATTACCCATTTTGCTGTGAGTGCACAGAGATGGCTTTATGGTGCTAATTACTAAGATTTATATAGGAATATTTTTTATATCATAAGATCAATAAAATATTGAGATTGAAGGAGAAAACTATATTATGAAGTAAAGTGCTTTGGCTTAAATCATCTTTATAGCTGAAAGCCCTTCTAGGACATAGCCATTCAAATACTTCCTAAAACTACCTTGCACAAAATGCTGCACGTATCCATTTAAAGAGGGCTTAAAAATTATTGCAGAAGGCTTTTGATATCCACTCTCACGTCTCACTGTTCAGTTAGCTTTCCCATAGGCCCTGCTCCAGGGTCGCCAAGTGTGGCAGGCTCATGTGCTTGCACGGGAGGCAGAACTCCTCAAGGAGTGTGAAGTCCTGTCTGGGGTATGCAGGCCTCCCATGCCGCTTCTCCAGGTTTTCCTTCTGGGGTACAGGATGATGTCCTAGCCAGGGACGAGGACCCACCACCTATCACTAACCTCCCAGCCTCACCTTCGCACACCCCACAGAAGCTCCCCCTGCTGTGGCCTGCACTCTCTCCAGGCCTGGAGCCTGTAGTCTTCTGCGTTCTGCTCCTTACCGGTCAATACACAGGACAAAATTCTCATACATATTTTCAGCTTTTAGATTCATCTCTTGATAAGGGACCTTGCAAGAAGCAATGACAAACCTGCTAATTTTGTGGCCTTTTCCTATTAGACACTTACTTTATTAGCTAAACATGAAGCCATCTTAATGATGAATGTTTCTGATTACTAATCTTTTCTTGATTCATAATATAAAAATTTAAACCAAGAATATCACTTTTTAAAAGCTATATCGATTTTCATGCACATGTGTGTGTGTGTGCCTCTGTGGGCTTGTGTGCACCACTTGCATGCAGGAGCTGGTGGAGGTCGGAAGGAGTCAGATCCCTGAGACTGGAGTTGCAGGAGGCTGTGTGCCATCTGATGTGGGTGGGAACCGGACCCAGGTTCTCTGGAAGGGCAGTAAGAGCTCTGAACCTCTGAACCATCTCTCCAGCCCCGTGACTTCACTTTGAAATGTGTATTCTCATGTGAAGACAAGCCCCATTTATGACAAAATTGTTTTGTCATTAAAATTAGTTCTGTATTAACAGTTCTGGGTCCCAGTACTCTAAATCAGCTTGTAAAGTCTCCCGCAACTTCAAGACATTATTTTTTAAAGAATAATACTCAGAATATCTTAACAAAATTCCATTAAATCTCATAACAATTTTAAAGTGATGGATAGATTTTTATTCTAGAAACTAAATGCTTTGGATTGCCTGAAAATGCTCCTGATTTCAAGTGAGCTAACAGGGAGATATCTTCCAATAGGAGTGAAAGACAAAAGCTAAGAATAAATAACTGTTTATATTACAGACTGTGCCAGTCTTCCTCCGTTACAAGGGAGAATCTCCTTAGACAATGACCTTGAGACTTTTGAAGCAATTTTATTTTTCCTTCTCCAAATAGTTTAAGCCATTGCTATGTGAAGATGACTTGGTCATTGTCTGGTTAACTTATGTCTGACAAACATATGAATATGCCTTACATGCACAGACCCCCACACATACATAGTCACACATATATAATATATATGTAATATACACATAACCTATATATACATACACACATGCATACATACATATACATACACATGCACACATACACAGAGATACATATACACTACACATAGATATAACCACACACATTCATATACACATATACATATACCACACACACTCATACACACATATACCATGTATTTATACACACATATACAAACACGTGTGCACACACCACATGCACACCCATGTACATGCACACATATGTGCATATACATCTTGCTACTTGACTCCCTGAGCTGGGCTGTGAGGGAAAGGCTTTCTCTTCTATTGCTGGCATCAGCGGGGAGCCCCCTGCTTTCCGGTTCTCTGCTGCCGAGCTCACAGTGTCCCTGCATCTCAACAACTCTTCCCCATCGTGGGTTTTACATGGCAACAATTTATTCAGACTGTTTGAAATGCTGTTTCTTTTCAAAACCAGGTCACTGAAGAACACTGAAATCAGACGAGGCATTAAAACAAATTTAATGAAACTTGCAGCAAATGGAAGTGGCAGGGCCCGGCTCTGCAGCAATTGTCCAGGCTGCTTGTTAAGATAATCTCCCGCAGTGCCTTTTACTCCTTCCTGCCTCTGTCTCCCACGGTCTTGTTTTTGTGGGGCACTTTTAATACATCTGCAATGCCTGGCAAAGAAAGATTAAGGGACAAGAAAAGTATTTTTAAACTAACAAACTTCAGAGTAATGGCATAGCACTTCACCGGATGCGATCAGACTTGCTCAAGCGGTGAGGATGTGCCTGGAGCCCAGGGCCCTCGCTGACTCGCTGAGGTCAGCCAGCAGTGCCACAACCGTTCCTAGTATCTTTAGGGCTGGGCTTTGCTGGGAGACTGAAGGTAGGGACACGCTTTGTGAGGTTCTTGTTCTAGATTAGAAATGACCTCTTAGAACAGGTTTTCAGTGCTACTGGGCGATCAGCATGTGTTTAGCCATCAGAGGACAGGCTCTTGACTGTGGCCAGAGGCCTCTTCATTTTTCCCACAGTGCTTACACTGACGCCCCATCATGGTGCCACACCATGGCACCCCTACCATGGCACCCCCACCATGGCACCCCCACCACGGCACCCCCACCATGGCACCCTCATCAAGGCATCTCCACTGTGACACTCGCACCATGCACTCCCAACTCTGACATCACAGGTACCCAACCATGGCACCCCCACCATGGCACCCCACCGCAGTGCTCACCCCATGGCACTCCCTGTAGTACTCCCACAGTTGTACCACTAGAGTGCCATCCTCACCAAAGTCCCCCCAACACAGTGTCCCCCGAAACACCTCCACCACCGGATCCTTTCTCCACTACCTAGAGAGGGGTTAATTCAGGGCTTTGGAGAGACTGATACTTCAAGCATTGGAATGATTAGAATCCACTTTCTAGGGGCTGGAGAGATGGCTCCAATTCATAGAAATTGCTCTTGCGGAGGACCAGGGTTTGGTCCCCAGCACCTAGATGGCAGTTCACAGTCATCTGGAACCCCAGTTCCAGGGGATCCAGCAATGTCTTCTGGCCTCTCTGGACACCAGACATGCACATGGGGCAATATAGACATAAATATAAAATAAATCTAAAATGACAAAAGAATCCATCCTTCTAGTACCTCTAGGACTGAGGTAGGGAAGGGAGAGCATTGCTCTAGAACTGGAGAGTGTTGAATAAACTCCCCCTCTTTTGGGCTGTTCCATAGATTTTGCTTAGCTACCAAGATGAGCCTGCCATGACCCTCTCCAAACCTCAGGTTCAGTGATTAATCTAGTCACTAAAATACACGTTTTAGTCACCATGAATTTATAAAAGTATTAATATTATAAATGCAATTTACTACTACTAATATTAGTGATTATTAGATGGCCAACATTCATGCCACTACACATATTACACAGATTCCTTCATACGATCCCCACTAACACGCTACACACAAGAAACCATGAAAACATTATTAAGCATCCACACACAGGGCGAGTCCAGTGTGCTCTGGACTTTCATAAGCACACGAACGGCTCATGTCAGAGAAGTGTGGTGAAGGCAGCCATAGCCCTCCTCTGAAACCCACAGTGCAATTGACGTCTTCAGGGCTCTGAGGAGTTCAATGGAAAAAGAATCGCTTTGCTGAGCAGTTCATGAGACTTGGGGGGACAGTGAACCTCCTCCAGAGACACTCCTGACTCCATAAATCGTTGGTGAAAATTGAGTTAATTAGCAGGTTTCATGGTTAACATTGACTTAGGATGTGAGCTAAGACGTTTTAGAGACCGTGAGAATAAAATGGACAATGGGCATTGATCTTCCATGCGCTGAACTCTCTTACTGTCCATAGGGCCCTTGTTAGCACGTGACCTGCAAGTCGGTTACCATGGCAATGTCTGTGTCACGGGAGGACAGAGAGAAGTGACATTTTCACATGTTTTGCTTTCTCATACCTAATGGGGGAATTTCTAGTTTTCTCTGTTCTCACAACTTTAAAAGGATTACTTGCTTGTCTTCCTGCATGACTGTCCTGAAATGACGCGAACAAAAGTCCCTGGGAACTCTCCGCCCAGCTGTTGCCGTATGTGCTTCTTACAAAACAGGGCCCAGACTCCTGTGTTATCACTACCAGATAGAATGTAAACAGCCGATGAAGCTGTCATTTATACTACTGATGAATTTCCCACAAGGCGTTTCTGATGCCTGTTTATGGCTAAACTAGCATACCTGTCTCCAGCGGTCTCCGTCTTCAGCTGGCCCTGGTAGGCACTTGCTTCTGCTTCATCGTAGCTGCTCTGGGTAGGCCATGCTGCCTTCCCGTTGACACGGAGCTTTGCAAGATCGCTTCGGAGCCTCTCATTCTCGTATTCCAGCTTGTTAATTGATGGGTACCGTGACTGCTCCTTGTCAGTGAAGTCCATACTCTGGGGATTAAAACAAACCCCCACTGAATGACCTCACACATGACATGTTTTCCACATGTTTGGACTCATGTGTTGGGAAGTCCCTTTTATTTGAGCTAGGTGACGTGGCTTTTGTGAACTCTTTGTTCCTCCTGAACATTTTAAATGTAAAGCGTTAATATAAATAAATTAATTAAAGTATATTTTAGAAGACTCTTAATAGCTGCATTACAGAGGTGCCAAATCTTGACAACTGAATCTGTTTCATCAGTGGTGCCGTAGCTGTGCATACACAGGCCTGCACTGGAATTCCTTTACAACACGAGAATAAACTGAATGAAGGTGTCTGAGGAGCTCAAGGGAAGTGCTAATCCCACTCAGTTCTCTCGCACATTCAGGCCTGAGGGATGGACGGCTCAGAGGCCCCACTTGCTACTCTTCTGTAGGACCAGCATTCAGTTCCAGCTTTGGCATCTCATAGCCTCCGGGAACTGCGACTCCAGGGGAGCTGATGCTCTTTTCTGGTCTCTAAGGGCATGTGAACACATGAGGCATGCGCGTGCGCACACACAAAACCTTTAAAAATAATCTCATAAATTCCAACCAAGAGTAGGCTGAGGATCTTATTTTATGACCCTCACAATTTGATATCACTATTTTGTTAGGTTTGCTAATGGTAACTCAACAGCAGCCTTTATCACTGAAGTCGAATAGGTTTTCATGTTCCTTGGTGATTTTTACTCTACAGACTCTCAGTTGCTTTTGTATTCTTTGGTGATTTTCCCACTTTGGAGTTTCTGCTTACCAATATCAAAGTATCTTTTAACACTAGAGGCAGCAGTACAGAGTCTCTCTGGTTGTTGAAAATACGGTTTGTGTGGTTTTTAAACATATATTTATGAGGTTTTAATTGTGGTACATGGCATGTTTTGTCTAGAAAAGGACTTTGGGTTCTCTTTCCTTAACTCCTGCCTCTTTGCCTTACATTGCGATTTTCTTTTTTTAAAGAACTATTAAATGTTTACTTTCACTTTCTTCTATTTGTTTTATGATTTCATTATTTTACTTTAATTCTTTAGCTTATTTTGAGTTAATTTTGCTATAAAAGTGAGAGAACAGTAAAAATAATAAATAATTCCAATTATTCCAATTACATATTGATTAAAATATTCATGCCCACTGCCGGGTGATGTAACAGATTGCATGCTGGACTGATGTGGACGGAACTGGACTCTGGACTATTTTGCTGCGTTGATCTTGCAGCTGAGACAGAGCCAATGCTGCACATTTAGAGCAACGTCATTTCAGGGCAGAGATTTGCTGCTGGGATATTAAATGCACCGCCCCAGATTGTAAAATAAAGCATATTTAAATCACAAAATGAATGGCTTAAACAAGAGGCTTAGAGATTTCTCAGGTTGTTTTTGTTTAAAACTATAGGAAGTTTCCAGGGAAGGGGTGTGTGCGTGTGTGTGATGTGTGTGTATTTATGGTCTTCTTGTACTGCTTTGTACAAGGATAGTCGCTGTTCTCACATAGCAAATTGTGGGAAAGCTGTGTGCAATGATCTCTTGTCCACTTCTGTCCTTCCATCCTGTGAGTTGACCATCCCAAGCTGCATTGTGGCCTAAGGGACCACAGTTCTCTGGGATCAGAAGGGCAATACTTTAGCACCAAACGTTTGCTTTGGCTAGCCCATCACTTTTGAAGCTCCAAACGTTTGGAATTCAGGCCTAGGAAACTAAATGATTGGAGCTTAGGCATTTCTTTTTGAAGTCCCTAAATTTCCAAGCTTTGAGAACTGTTCACGTAGAATAACACTCAAAGTCCTCCCACTTTCTCACATGTTTGAATAGCTGCACATTGGTAATCAACCATACCATCATATTAATGTCAGCACTGAAAACCAGCTTACAAACCACTTATGTGATATGCACATAAAGGCTACTAAAATGTTTTCTTGTTTTGTTTTGTGCCAAAGGCTACATCTCCTTACTATTTTCTTGCACACCACGACAATCTAGGAAAGGCAGAGGATGAGGACTCTGAGGAGGGCATCTAAGCAGCTTGCTGAGACTTGGAGAAACTTAGCCACCCTGACCCAGCCAATCTTTCTCCACAGCCAGAGGAAGCTGCCCACAAGGCAGTGACATGCAAAGGGCTTTCTCAGGCATCTTTGATCAACTTTCTTCTCCTCAATGGAAGGAAGTAAGGATTAGGCAACCTTACTTCAGAATTGGGCAATCAGAAATGTTCTCAAGTCTGTATTTATTTAGTTAGGACCAATCTCAAGATCAGTAATTTCCTGTCTAGAAAGGAAATGGAGTGGGAGCTGGAGAGGTGGCTCCATAGTTAAGGGCACGGGCTGCTCTTGCAGAGGATGTGGTTTGGCTCCCAGCATGCACATGGTGATTTGTAATTATCCCTAATCCTTAACTCCAGTCCCAGGGGATCAGACATCCTCTGACCTCTGTGGGCAATGCATGAATGCATGCATGTGGTACATAAACATACATACAGACTAAAAATAAGAAAGAAAGAAGAAAATAAAACAGCTGTCATTTTAAAATTACTCAAATATCACAAATGTCAGGAGGCTGAAAATAATGATATATATATATGTATATATTTTGTTTCTTCCTACCCAGGGTGAAATTTCAGCTCTAATCACTTAATTTTATATTTATATATTCTAATCATTGCTTAAATAATTATCTGAATATGAATTTTGGTACTTGCAGAATTTTAATACATAGAAGTAGAGTTTTCTTCATTTCATAACATTTGAGAAGTAACAGAATAAAATAAACAAGGAATAAGAAATTGGTAAACTCCAATAATAAATTAAATAGGGGGCTAGAGAGAGGGGCTGATCTTCCAGAGGACTCAGGTTCAGGTCCCAACAACCATATAGTGGCTCAAATCATCTGTAACTCCAGTCCCAGGGGACCTGATATTCTATTCTGGCCTCCACAGGCTCTACACACATGTGGTCCACAGACATAGATGGAGCCAAGACAATTACACACACAAAATAAAAATAAAAGTTAAAAATTTTAAAAATAAATGAGGTAATATTATCCTCAAAACCATTGCTTTTACATGTCAGTAAAATAAACTTGTGTGTCATAACTGAAACAAACAGAAGAAAATGTGTTCAACTATCTAAGCCCAAGCATAAGAAAGGCAACTGAAATGGGAACTGGGCACAGCAGTTCACGTTTGTAACCATGGCACACAGAGAGTGACAGACAGACCTCACTTCAGATAAAGTGTCACCCCTGTGACTATTATAGGTTGAACTGTGGCTCCTTACAAAAGCCTGTTGAAGTCCTAACCCCTTCTTCCTCATGATATGACCTTATTTGAGAACAGCATCTTCTCAGAGACAGTGGCCCTGAAGTGAACACCCAGCAAAAGGGAAATCTGATCTGAGCATCATGGGGTGAGGCAGACATGGGGACAACAGCACACTGAGACAAAGTGCTGGGGTGCTGCTGGGGACACCAGAGACTATCACAGACCAGCGGGGGGGGGGAAGGGGGGAGAGGAGAGGAGTTAGAGAGGGGGATGGAGCCTGTGCAGAAACCTCCTGCACTGAGGTTAGGAGGAACATGCCCTCAGGACCGTCCCTTGGGACTTCTAGCCTCCTCCCAGAGTCCTGCTCTTCTAAGCACACACTCTGTGATATTAAGTTAATTTAGAACTAGGAAGATTTATCCCTGGAACTCACATTGGACAGAAACTGGGAAATAGGTCGACCACAGTGTCTGACATGTCGACAAGGCCCTGACAAGTGCTAGCAGCTGCATTTCATAACAGGGCAGAAAGAACGACACAGGATCCTGGACTGAAAACAATTCACACCCCACAAACCTCCAGAAGTGTGACATTTATAGTCAGAAACTAGATAATTTGCTTGCGAGTCCTGCCGCGACTTAGATTTTCTCGGAGGTCCTAGTAAGGACATCATGACAATGACAGGGATGGGCGTGAGCTCTGGAGAAGAGGAGAGAGCCCGAGAGCTACACTGTGCTAACAAAGTTCCTCGAGCAGAGCAACTCTCATCCTGAGTCATGGTCCCTTTGGAGGTCCAATGACCCTTTCACAGGGGTCAGTTTAGACTGTTGGAAATATCAGATATTTGCATTATGATTCATAACAGCAAGATTACTATTATGAAGTAGCAATGAAAATAATTTGATGGATGGGGTCATCACGACATGAGGAACTGTATTAAAGGGTCACAGCACTAAGAAGATTGAGAGCCACTGCTCTAGAAGGAATAACATACCGTGGACCTCCTTCTATGCTAGCAATTAGCTGCTTGATGTGGTAAAAGCAGATATTCTATTTATAACAGCAAGAAGAATTGTAAACAACTTGGGAAATGGTTTAAAGGAAGGAGACAGGAGCTATTCAAAGAAAATTGTATTATTGGGAAATGTATTATAAGGGAATGGGAATCATTCTATATCTTATTATAACGAAAGCTTTGTCTTCCAAGTTAATACAAAAACGAATTCAATTCCAGATAGAGTCCACAGGAAATTACAAGGAGAAACCTGGTGCGTTGAGCTTAGTCTATATGAAAATTTTAACTGTGCTATTACACATTGCATTTCAAAGTATAATTTAAATGAATCGAACAATTGGATGGAAAATATAAAACCTCTGACAAAGTACAGAAGGGCACAGGTACATGTGGAAACCCTGTCACCAAAGACGGCAGATCCACGTATATCCATCAAGGCGAGTGGTTTCTGGTTAAGTCAAAGTCAAACTTCTTTGGCAAAAATACAAAGTTACAGAAAACAGACTTTGAAAATGCTTCAATAAATTGACAAGAAAAAACTTACATCAGCGAAAATATTTACAAAGTATATCTAATTCATATTGTTATAAACTACTAAGAGGACAGGGAAATGAAAATCAAACTGCCGTAGAAAAAAATTGCTGTAGTAATAGTACTGGCAGCGAAAAAGCACAGCGATGAATGAGAAAAATGATAATGGCATTAACATCAAGACACACATATCCTGCAAGCCAATGGTTCCTCCTCAAGGGAGCTGCTCCAAGACATACGTGTTGGGATTTTGTACTGACCGATTTTTCCAGGTGAAAATATGAAAACGGTCAAATACACTAGGGCTAAAATACTTATGAAGACCAGTCTATAAGGTTTGATATATCAGCACTGTGGAATATTAACCACCCACTGTAAAGGACAGAACATGCTTGAGCCAGTTGATGTGGAAAGGCAAATCACAGAAGTGTGACATGTGAACCTAATATTTCAAAAATAATTCTATGCATTTCTGTGTGTACGTTTGTGTGTCTTGTGTGTACAGGGCCCTGAGGGGAGCAGAAGATGATGTCAGATACCCCGGAACTGGACTTGGCAGGTAGCTGTGAGATGCCGTGTGGGGGTGGGGAACTGAACCAGATGCTATCTATACAGGAGCAGCAAATGCTCTTATATTGTGAGCCATCCCTCTATGCCTGTGACACTAATTTTTTAATAATAAAGATCCCCAAATAAGCATGTATGTGTGTTCATAGAGGTGTCTAAATATACAAAGTGATAAATACTAATGAGTAGTATTGTATATTAGTATTATACTACTAATGTATACTGTCTGACACATGGGAAACAATGTGGAAGACGGGGGTGGGAAGTCTAAAAGTAAGAAAACATGCCCTGAAGCCACCTGCATGCACACTGTGGTTCATTCACAATTACCGACAGGTTCGGTGAGAGTCATTTTCCTAGGATTTGCTTACTTGTCCAGCTGTGCACGCACAGCTCGAGATCAGCTCTGGGCAGCACCTGAATTTCACATCTACTTTGTAGGAGACTCTCTCTCCCCACCTTCTCTGTGGGAATGCTCAGGAACAAGCTACAGGGGCCACCATTGGCTTGCCATCACAGAGCCCTCTGCTGCCCAAGTGGAGCTGGGGGGAGGGGTGTGGTAATTAGCGCTGCTTTATATATCTTTGTGCAGTTCAGTTCTTAGCAAATCAAATAATATGAATGAGCAAAGCCGAAAGCCTACAGGAGCAGAGTGAAGCCCCTCAGCAGGGCTCTGGTGACCTGGGATAGACACAGACAAGCACGTGTGTGTCCCATGTTGGGAATGAAAAGGCAGAGATGACAGGCAGGGTTTTAATGAAGCAGAGAGGGAGACCAGCAAGCTTCCCTTTTCATCCAGCTGTGCTCCAGTCACAGGGTCCACAGCCAGGCTCAAGGAGGAAGGGAGAATGCTTCCAGTTGCTTCTACTGTCTTGATGCTGGAATACGGACTCATGTGAGAACAGGTGCACAACAAGATAGAAATAAACACAACATTCGCTCTAGAAGGGGCCTGGCTGAGGCCCCAACCCACTGGCTCACATTATGGCTAAAGGGACAGGCCAACTTAAGCAACTATGAGGCCCAAATTTTCCTATCTTACCTTTTCAGTTCCTTGAACAGTTAAAAAAAAATAGTAACAACAGTAGGATTTTCTCTGAGTGAGTAAAAGAAAAGATAGCAAGGCATGCTAGTATTTCAATATTTTAACCAAGAAAAGCTCTTTTTACAAAAACCAGTCATGGACTGCTACATCAGACACAGGAGACAAATGAGAGGCTTGGGGCCATTTAACCTGTTTGTGAGACCAAGTAGTGCCAGGAGCTAATTCATGTATTCAGTTAACAATCACTGAACACTTGCTTCGTACCGGAAGTCCTGAGCTGTTGGTCATGCCAACTTCCTCCTTGTCATCCAGTTGAAAGGGGCAAGCCACAAAACAAGTCAGAGGCAAATACAAACCAAGCAAGGTCGGACCTAATTGTTTTCATTCAGGTTTGTGGGGAAAACTTCACTGAGCATAAGGTTGGCACTGAAGTTGGGCCGTCTAGGATATGGGGTTTCAGAATTAAAAGTCAAGAAACTGCATGGTCTGCATGTCTGGGAAGTGGTCAGAACCGAGCCCAAAGCAAGTATCCTGGCCTGGGCGAACCACGGCTGGAAGGGAGTGCCCAGCTGGAGGGCGCATGCCCAGTGGCCACACCAAGGGATCTGCCCCAACCAGACAATCCCCTCCTGTTCAGTTTGGGGGAGTGAATTCAGCGCATTACCAAGTACCGAGCAGGGTCTAAGTCTCCCATCATTCCTTTCAGATGCGTGTTTTCTGTTCGGACAGCTTTGTATCTCATATCTGAGACCTGAAAGATTAGTAGACAAAAGGCACACGTGAAACTCGCGAAACTAGACATCTTGTTCATTAGCTCTGTCCCGTGGGTTCAAATCCTTTCTGTGGCAGCGAAAAGGGAGCCGCCTGTCAGGGTCCCCTGTTCCCTCTCCCGGCCACTTTTCCTGTTTGAGCAGTGCTAGATTTAAAAAACTTAAATAGTGATTTACTTTTTTTTCCTACCAAGCCCGAAATTCCATTTCTCTCTTATTGGAACTGTAACCAGAAGGGTCAGGATTTTAAAATCCTTTCTTCAAGAGATCGCTCATTACGCGTTTTCAATGCCCGATTGACTTTTACAGCAAGCAGTACATGGCTTAATTTGTTCCTTCTGGTGTTTTGGTAGCATTTCCTCGCCTGCCTTTTTGTGTCCTTTTTCTTTCCCTGATTTCTACCTGAATATTGGAATGATGGATGTTTGCTTCCCTTCCTGGCCTGTTCTTTTGTATATCTAAGGCTCATTTCTATATAAAACTCTTGCTTTTCAAAGATTTATTTTTATAAGTTTTAGAATATATGCTCATTGACAAAATCTAGAAAACATGGAAATATGAAAACGGAAATGAGACTCATTCATGGCGGCTGCCCGCTCTGGCCATCTGCAGAGTGCCCTGCCCATGGTGCCCTGGCAGTCGCTGGTTTCCTGGGTATATCACAAATTGGTTAGTCTAAGGCCATTGACTGGATGGAGGCCTAATTTTTCCTGTTTTTAACTGCTCTTGTGGAGACTGTCTTGGTTCATGCTTTATGCTCTAAAATCACTTGGTTTTAGAGTGAAGGACCATACAGCCCGTGCTGTCAAAAGCAGGCTATGAATTTGATTATTTGTAGAGCAAGGGAGGTTCAAAGGATAAACCGGGGAGGAGGGTGGGCGTGAGCATCCCTTGTAGCATCGTAACAGTCCAAGCTTGCAACCTCTGCGGTCTCTGGGGACGCGCTGTGTGCTGAGTGGACGTTTAGTTAAGACGTGCCGATTTTATTCTGTAGCCTCCATATTTAAAACATAAATGGCAATCTATTAATGTGTGTGTATATTGGGGGGTGTTAGTGGAAAAATCCTATCGAAAACAACTGTGGAAAGAAGCAGGGTGTACGTGATGTGGGAGACAGCTGCAGGAGAATGCCAGCGTGGGACTGCTTGGCCTTGCATGCGCTGTCTTTAGGTCCCTAGTGTTCTTTTGATGATACTTTGTGGAGTGGTCCAGGGTTTTAGGGGGCACCCAAGGCTCCTGACAGTCGAGGAGAGGGCGAGGATGGGCACTGAGCTCTGAGCACATACCTGTTGCTTTGTTAACATTTTTTCCTTTATTTCTAACTCTATCTTTAGCTGTCTTTCCAGAAGGGCAGCTTTCTTCCTGACAGTTGCTATAGTGATCTCCTTCTGGTAGAGTTCCTGGGTGAGGTTCGAGATCTCATTTCTCATGCGTTCCTGTTCGGAGCATGGGTCTTCCTCCTGATAGAGCTGGCTTCTCATCTGCAGGGAGAGTGACCAGAGACATGACCAGCCCGCTCACTCACAGAGGAGCTACAGCCTGTGCTGGACTCCTCCCGTCTTCCTACCTAGAATGTCTGCAGCCCATGGTATCCCCGTCTGACCCGTGCCAACCGACAAGCAGAGCATAAAGTTCAGTTTCCTCCCAACCCCAAAGTCCTTTGCTTTCTTGTAGTGTGCCAAGTGTTGCTCAGCTTTGGTACAGACTTGACAGAAACTGTTACTAAGTCCTGTGCTTTGTTTTTGAGGCAGGGTCTACCTCCATAGCTCAGACTATCCTTTATCTTTAGATCCTCATGCCTTGGCCCCTGAAGTTCTGGGATTATGGTGTACACGACCAAGTCTGGACATCAGGACCTTCTTATGGAGAAAAAGAAAAAAGAACCTAAGAAAGGCAAGCAACTTGCTCAAATCATACAAAAAGTATCAGATTTGAGGCTGGAACTCACCGTTCTCGGTTTTAATTAAGGTTTTTAAATGAGACAAGTGTAAATCCCACTGTGCTAGCTGTGACTCCACACTGCGTCTCAGAGTCACGAAGATACTAAGCTTAGTGTGTTGGTAAGAATGTCTTACTGGCCTCTCCCGACCCTTGGAGTGTCTCCACCCTCGACTTTCCAAATCTTGCTGGGCAACTGCCCAGTTCACCCTCTCAGATACCCTGCTCTTTGTTCTGGTCGCTCCCAACTTGGCCATACCCCCAGCATTGCTCACTGCTTCTCACCCTTGGGAGTCACGGATAAACTATGCATGATCCCTCTCCCACATAAGGGGCAGGGGAGAAAGATAAACAATTTATCTTATTTTATTTTTTTAATATCTAAACAATAACCCTTTATTGAAAAGGGTTAGTTTAAATGGCTACAAAGTTGAAGTGTAAAGTGTGTACATTTCTACAGGTACAAGTTAACTTCTTAGTGAGAAAGCAAATATTTATTAGCAAGATATGTTTAGATTTGGATGGAAAAACTGAAGGGGGATTTAGAATTGTGGCTGCAAGATCATCCAGCACACACTCACATTGTCATCCTTCGATGTCGGCTGGTTCTCAGTGGCCCATTAACTCACAAACACGGGGCTCACACAGCATGCTTGAAAATGCTTTTGTTTAAAAAAAAAAACCCAAAAGTTTCTCCAATCAAATTAATATTAAAATAGCCCAAACAGAGGATTCCACGGGTGCACTCCATAGTCATCAACACTTTTCTTGGTAGAAACTTCACACAGTTAACCCCTAACCGTTCACAGACCACAACAGTGAAGGGGCAAAATGAGCAAACGTATTATTTTCTTAATTTATAACAATTTTTAAGTCTCATTTTATTAGTACTATTGATTTTTGGCCTGAATTACACACAAATCCCCATCTCATCATCAATCAAGCACTTTCTGCTTCAGCAAAACGACAGCAGAGACCTAGCACCTGCTTTGCTTCCTCCGTACCACCGTCTCCCTCTGCACCACCGTCTCCCTCTGCACCACCGTCTCCCTCTGCACCACCGTCTCCCTCTGCACCACCGTCTCCCTCTGCACCACCGTCTCCCTCTGCACCACCGTCTCCCTCTGCACCACCGTCTCCCTCTGCACCACCGTCTCCCTCTGCACCACCGTCTCCCTCTGCACCACCGTCTCCCTCTGCACCACCGTCTCCCTCTGCACCACCGTCTCCCTCACTTGCCCGTCCTGTGGCCATTAACTGACATTAGGGGACAGCGCCAGGGCCGATAAGCCAGGCGCGGCTCTGCTCACCTGCTGGCAACACAGATCTGAAATGCCTTTTATTCATGCCACACAGACTTTAACTACAAACTGAGGAAAACGACAGTGGCTGAAAACAGATGAGACAGTCTGCACATAAAAACTGCTATTTTCCTCTCAATAGAAAACCACTGAAAAGGGGAAGAGTTAGAGGAAAACCTGGCAGGAATTTGGGCATCAAGCGGCATTTTGTGCAAGAGCACCCCCAGTTTCAAGCCTGGGTTCCAATCTAGGCCAGCCAAGGACCACGATTCCCACTGCCATGGCAGCTCTTTTGCACCCGGTTATACATTAAAGTGCAGTATAAAATATAAACATTTTGGTTTCTTCAAAAAAGTATTGTCTTTTAGTTGAGTAGAAAGTTTACTGACTCTCACTGTGTAACGAGTCTTGTTACACTATGAAGCTGGAGCTCACAGCTGCTTTGGTTTTCTCCACAGCACAGCACAATGAGCATCCACAGTATAAAAGTCCTTGTAGTGAGTTCTCTACAGAAGTCTGAAAATGATCTGGCACAAGAATCCAGAGCTCTTAAAATTCAACCCTGAAATCCTGCTTTTTAAAAGCTATTTAAGTATAAACATGTATCTCATTAGATAAATCTCCTCCGTTCTGCCTGGTTAACAGACAAATGTGCAGATGAATTAACCGCACTAACTACAGCAGCAAAGTGGTTTTAGGTGTTCTGCACAAATATAAAGTTAACAGTGAGTTTCGTTCTACTGAGCAAATATGCTACCGCCAAGTTTGCACAACCACCTCTGTTACAGGTACGCCATGTCCACCACACAGGAACATTCTGAGCAAAGAAAAATCTCTAGACATAAATCAAGAGTACTTGTCAATGATTAGTCAGGCCAGCTAAATCAAAGAAATTCACTATTAAATTATACACGTTGACTGGGTTTTGGAAAAGAAATTCTAACATTAGTGGTTAAGGAAGAAGAAAATCAGGGTTTACCTCACAAAATATAAAATGTGACATAACAATGAAATATAAATGTTAAAAGTACTTCATACCAGAGGGTAAAAAAAGAGAAAAGAACCAAAAACCAAAACTATCAAAAGTTAAAAACAAACAAACAAAAACAAAGCAAAGTCCCAACTGAAATCCTCAGGAAGTTAATCCGGATGGGGCACACTTTCAAGGGTGTTAAGAAAAGATCTCTCTCCCGCATAAGGGACAGGGGAGAAAGATAAACAGGTATTTATAGCACAGGGTGGTAACTGATGTTTGAGAAGTGTCCTGGAGGGTGCATAGCCCAGCTGGGAGGTGCGGGGGTGGTGGGGGTGGGACAGGGGGCAGGGAGCTTGAGTTAGGATGGTCTTCCCAAAGGAGCCATCATCAGGAAAGTCCTGAAAGGTAGGTGGAAGCCAGAAAGCCAGGTGAAAGGAATGCAGCCAAGGGTGGGGCTGGAGAACTGCATTCACTGAGGGAGCCTGGAGTGTTTTCATCCTCTGTGCGCCAAGAAGTAAGGCCAGAGAGGAAAATCATGAGAATCCACAGACGTCTATGAATATACTCGGACACTTAGAAGGAAGAAGTGACTCTTTTACATTTCCGTTTTTAAATCCAGTGTGTATCTCTATAGGAAGAAGGGGCTCTTCCCTTTTTGTGAAACTGAATCAGGATCTCACTATGCCCACCTGGCTCTCCTTTTCCACGCGCTCTCTTTGTGTCCAGCTGGTCTCCTCATCCAGTCCCGTAATCTCATGTTCTAGTTACAGTTCTCATGAATGGGAGTCACTTCCTAGAACCTGTGCCCCATCCGTCCTGGGCAGCGCACTGGGATTGCCAGGGTTTGGGACTGACACCCAGGGAAAGAAGGCCTAATGCAGGGGGTCACATGGGTCCAGAGGCCAATGTGCTGCGTCCTAGGCTAGGCACCACCCACTCTTCTCTGATCCTGCTCTGATTACTAAGATTAGACATGTGACTTAGAAATCACATGATCTTAACTTTGCCACTCAGCAAACATGAACCAGGGGCATGTTGTACAGCTTCCCAAAGCAAGAGTCTCAGTGATGGGACCTAACCCCAGTATATGTGATGGATCTCGATCTCTCTCTCTTTTTGTGTTTTTGAGATAGGGTTTCTCTGTAACTTGGGAGCCTGTTCTGGAACTCACTCTGTAGACCAGGCTGGCCTTGAATTCACAGAGAGTGATGGTTCTCTTTAAATTACATTTGCTTGTGTGTTCACGTGAATGCCATGGTGTACATGTGGAGGTTCTGAGAACTCACAAGGGTTGGCTCACTCTTCCTACCATGAGTCTGGGCGACAGAACTCAGGTCATCAGGCTTGGCAGGAAGGCCCTCGGTCTGCTCGGCCGTCTTGCTCACTCCCTCGGAATCTCTCTGATTCATCTCTCTCTAGTTTCCATCCTTACAGTGTATTTGGTGAGCCAGCTGATTGTTCTGCAGCTTGATGGTCTGAAATTTACTGTTTATGTCCCTGGGGTGTATTTTAGCATGGTCCTCTTCAAAATGAAACTCAGAAAATTAAGAAAATGAATATGCTATTCTGAAAGACGATTAAGATTTTTTATTAGTTTATAGTTGTTAGATATTAAAACAATATGCTCTTCCACAGAGCCCTTTTCTAAATGAGATTGATTTATCTGTGCTTCCAATAACATGGCTTCTTTTTTTTAATGTGAATTGTATCATAAAATAAGTAACGAAAGGGCTGGAGAGATGGCTCAGTGGTTAAGAGCATTGCCTGCTCTTCCAAAGGTCCTGAGTTCAATTCCCAGCAACCACATGGTGGCTCACAACCACCTGTAAGGAGGTCTGGCGCCCTCTTCTGGCCTTCAGGCATACACACAGACAGAATATTTTATACATAATAAATAAATAAATATTTAAAAAAATAAGTAACGAAAAACAGCTCTGTACCCACAAAAGAAAAACCACTCACAAGACTCATAGTGCATGGCACTTGTTAGTGTCATTGCAATGGAATGGAAATGTTCTTCATAGATATTTCTGGGAGCTGCAGCTGGTTACTAAGGCCCTGCATGGCGGCGCTGCCGCCTCTAGGGGCCTGGAAGATCTGTACCTTGGCCTCTCTCTACCTCAGAGTCTGACTCCAAGGAGTCTTGATATTACTCTGTCTCTCTGAATTGGTTGGACGTCTCTGAGCTCCAGGAGAGTCACTCCTTCTACCATGACACAGTCTTTGGACATATCAGTAAAGAGCAGGTTTTGAAAGTTATCTTTTTAAAATCAGTGAACTCAGTTTTATGGGATTGCGTGGTATCAGTGTTCAGAACAGGATAGCAACAGAAGCTGCTCTGTTTTCTGTGCTGGACCTGCTTCAGTTCTCAGGAGCTCTGCCAGGGTCTGTCTTCTGAGGGGATGGAGGACAGAGACAGGGTCTTGACGTATAGCCTAGGCTGGCCCAGACTTGCTGCAATTCTCCTGCTTCAACTTCATGAGTGTTAGGATTAATGGTGCAAATTGCGACACCCATTCAAAACCTTTCTTTCTTTCTTTCTTTCTTTCTCTCTCTCTCTCTCTCTCTTTCTTTTTTTCTTTCTTTCTTTCTTTCTTTCTAGAATTGGTTCTTTTTAAAAAATATTTATTTATTTATTATTATGTATATAACATTCCTTCCATGTACGCTTGCCAGAAGAGGGCACCAGATCTCATTATAGATGGCTGTGAGCCACCATGTGGTTGCTGGGAATTGAACTCGGGACCTCTGGAAGAGTAGTCAGTGCTCTTAACCTCTGAGCCATCTCTTCAGCCCCATTCAAAACCTTTCATTGCAATGTATTTCTTATGGATGCTGGTGGAATTACAAGGAGGATATATTGGCTGTAGGAGAATGAAGAACACAGGTTCCATATGAACCATGACCAGACCCTCCTCATCTTAGGTTTTTAGCCCCGCACAGTCTGTGCTGGGCCCTTAGAAATGCGGGTGTGGCCCAAACCACAGTAGGCCACATCTGTCGGGTGTTCCCCTGAACCAGGCTTTGTTTATGCATTAGGTTGCATTATTAGGTCATGATTTTTGACAGAGGTAGGGACGTAGTCTCTGTTGTGAGGTAGTCTACATTTGAAACTTGGGTCTGCCACCTATTGTCTGTGTAACATGGGAGTATTCAACTTCTCTGTGTCTTAATCTCCTCTAATGTAAAAAGAGGATTGCCATAGATCCCATGTATAAAGACGATTGTGAGGACTGAGTGACAGGCTTTGTTAATCCTTGGGACAGTTTGTTCCTGGCACATGGTAAGAACCACAAGCATGTCAACAGATATTGGCTCATTTCACCCCCATCATAGACACCTTGAGGTGTTGGAAGTTTTATTTCCCTTTCCTCTGAGTTGAAACAATCCCTCCGGCCCTGAAAACACAGCTCATAAGACTTAGGCAGCTATCTACCCCCTGCAAGGTAAGGCCCAGGGCGCCCAGAAAGTTGTAAGATCCCCAAAGTCCAACCACCAATTTCAGCAGTTAACAGTTGCTTACACAGGAGACTGCAGTGGAGCTGCCAGCCAGCCAGGGCTGCAGCCTCTCTGATGCATTTCCCTCCTGCAGGGCCATTTTCAGTGGTCCAGCTGCCTCTGAATCACACACGGCCCTGCAAACATGCGCCCACTGCCGCAGGACATTAATAAACTCACTGGTTTACTAAATGAGCCCTGAGTGGAATCCTTCCTGCGGTCTACAGTCGGTGCCCTCTCTGGAGAGACAGACGTTTGTTCATTATGTCGACAGTACTAACCACCCCGTCTGAGATGAGGTCCCCCAGGTCCCCCCCATGCTGAGCACCAGGCTGGCTCTCTCAAGGCACCTCCACATTTCACCTGCAGCTGCCCGCTGGGAGACAACCCAAGATTTGTGTTCACACAGACTAACAGAATTATCCGCTTGGTAGATCATTTCTTTTGGAGAAAATACAGCAAAAGAAAGAAGGGAGCATGAAGGGAGATTTTTAAAGCCAATTTTATGCAGAGACTTTAGAGCTGAAAGAATGGATCTCGTCATACTCCTTACTTTGTTTAATTCCTTTTCATGATTTGGTTGATCTGAGACCATTGCAAACAACTCTCTCCTTTTCCTTTCTGGTTCTTTAGTAGAAGGGGAATATGACGATTCAAGTCTACAAATTAAAAATAAAATAGGCAACACTTAAGCTTAACTTGGCAAATTGCTAATTTTATTGTTAGTCTATGTCACTGGCCGCGTAGAGACAGATCACTATATTATCAACACTAATAGCTAAAAAATTGCAAATTCTAATAATTTCAGCCCTGAGAATATTTCTCTTTTTTGAATGTGAGTGGTTTAAATGGGAGAAAAGGTAGCAGTTAACAGGCTTTCAATTATATATTAAAATAATCAGGTTACTAGGGTTGCATATGTACATAAGACTTTTAAAAAGTATTTATTTATATATTTTATGCACCCAAGTTCTTTGTTTGCATGTCTGCAGAAAAGGGTATTGGATCCCGTTATACATGGTTGTAAGCTACCATGGATTTGCTGGGAATTGAACTCCAGACCTCTGTAAAAGTAGCCAATGCTCTTAATCACCAAGGCAGCCCTCCATTCCCTGTAGGTAGAATTTTGAATAAGAAAAGACTTCCTCCTGTAATAAAATAGCTTGGGACTTGGAAATACACTCAGCTACTGGCACATCGGGTGCTGATGTAGTGAGACAAACATACGTCAGAGTCCAGGAGTGCACATTGTCACCAGAGCGCTGAATGATGACCTCTGACAGTGTGGCCAGGGAGGCGACTCTAGCGTGCCCAGTGTTTTGTTATTTGTACATAAAATGGAACAGCAGCATCTTGTCAATACTGGGGTGGGGCAGTGAGGGAGGAGAACTCCCAGGAGGACAGCCCCACTTGATGCTCAGAGAAAGGCAGCTAGTGAGGGCCACTTCCCTCTCTGGGAAACTGGAGCCAGTCATTAAAATACAAAGTAGAGCATGGTGTGCGAGGGGCGAACAGAAGCTCCAGGAAGTTAGGTGAGGTCACCAC
Organism: Microtus oregoni; assembly: GCF_018167655.1. NCBI lineage: Eukaryota > Metazoa > Chordata > Mammalia > Rodentia > Cricetidae > Microtus > Microtus oregoni. The sequence continues at coordinate 32,948,540 of NW_024543067.1, forward strand.
TGCAGTCTGCTGTGACTCGGTAGCAGTCAGCTGTGAGTGTAAGCTGGCCTTCCAGTGACATCAGAAACACAGAGCACACGATAAAACCATAACTCCAAATCTGAGCAATCGTGGAGAAAAAATTGATTTAAAAATTGGAAATAAAGCTTCACTCAAAAGGCACAAAATCATAGCGGCCTCCCTGGCGTATAGGTGTCTAAGCTGGGCTGATCTTTCTGCACCCCCCCCCCACTCCCTGACATATAGGTGTCTAAGCTGGGCTGATCTTTCTGCCCCCTCCCCATTCCCTGACATACAGGTATCTAACTAAGCTGGGTTGATCTTTCTGTCATAGTTATCCCCCCTCCCCACATTTGAGTTTATGTAGGCCAACAGCATGTGAGTGTAATTGTTACTGATGTATAACGATCCTGGAAGAACCGACCGCTGCCAGCTTTACTGTGAATGTTGTCTTCTCCCCCATATGTACAAGTGAACATGCTTCTCACACAACCACAGTACACACTACATGTTATTTACTTCCGTATGATCATAGTACACACTACATGTATGTTTCTCACGGACCTTAACCACTAAGGCATCTTTCCGTGTTCCTATATCCTACAACTTTGAAGAAGTAATTACTGCCCGAAAAGCAGTAACAATTATCTTCCGGTAAAATAGCCTTGATCATTTAGCTATTCAGATTTTAAAAACCCTATCATTTGTTTCATTAGCTTGCTGATTCTGAGAAGAAAGTTCCACACCAGCGAATTGTTAAAGACATCAGACCATCTCTTCAGAACCTCAAGCACCGAGAATTCTCAGAAGACCTCCATTGGGTGACTGTGAAAGCCACGATACATGTCTGCTCTTAAGGAGGAAAAACTTTTAAATTACGTGTATGTATGTGTGTGCACATGAGCACAGGGGCCCTCAGAGGACAGAGGCGCCAGGGCCCCTGGAGCTGCAGCTATGGGTTTATGAGCCACCTGATCTAGATGCTGGGAACTGGCCTAAGGTCCTCTGGAAGAGTAGCAAGCTGTCTAGGCATTGAGTCATGCCTCCAGGACATGCACTAGCTCTGTCTGTGGAGCTGCAGGTCGGGAGTGCAAAGTTACCACACCATTTCCTCAGCAAGAGGAAAACTAGCGTCAGGCTTATAGGCGACCAAGGCAGAGACAATAAAAGAGTAAATCTCATTTCCCTGAAAATTTATAATTAAACACCAGGTCTACACTGTTTTTCTATTGATATCCTCAAGACTGCACGATAATTCAAATAAACTTTGTTCAAATATGAAGCCTTCGAATGCACACACACACAGCCTGGCTTGGGAAAGTTACTCTTAGGTGAGTGCTGTACCTTTTCCTGTTATCGTGAGCAGTCTGGAATTCTCCCATTTTCAGCAGCTCCCTGTGCAAGTGCAGTCTTTCCATTTCTATAATCCTCAGAAGATCATCACGTGACTGTAGCTCATTCTTCACCTCTGACAGTCCTGCTTCCATGGCCTGCATTAAAAATTTTTGACGTTCATGTTAGAAGTACGATGCATGATACATTAAGAACTAACATCTAGCCCTCAAAACAATACAGGACATCACCATTGCTCTTGGTCCATCAGACCCTACCGCTGAAATACTGGTTGTAAGACCCGGGGAGATCAAGCTGATAGCTCCCTCCCTGCAGGGCAGCTTGCATAGTGCCAGAATATACTATGCGGGCTGCTGTGCGAGACAACTAGGCAGTGGTATTACCCAGCGGGAGACCCTGCATGGCACCAACATGCCAAGCAACATGTGCCTGCTGGTGCAATAGTGGTACAGATGCTATGGAGACAACCAGTCCCATTCTGATTGGATCTGGGGCTTGCTCCACAGGAGGCAACTCATATCTGGGATGGTGGGGAGATCACAAGGCCCAGGGAGAAGCTGCTGTTGTTACTTTGCTGACCAAACATGTTAAAGTGCCTTCTGAATATTTGTTTATATCCATAAGTCAGTGGTGTTCTCGGCCTTGGTCAGAGAAGCTTCTTTTTGCAGTGGGCAGTGGTTAACTCGGACTGGTCAAAATGCTGAGAATAAGTGACCGTGGGCTCAGCTTTAAATGGGGGGCTCTGGACAAGGAGTGTTTGACATGATGTGTAGTGCACATGGCCTGGCGGCTGTGCTCACGAACTCACGGCAGCTGTGGCTAACTGTGTAAGACAGGGCCTGTCAGCATCCCATCTGGGGAGAGAGGGCTCTTGAGGACCCACTCCTCCTAGGGAAGCTATGGGTAGTGATGGCTTCTGGGGAAAGGCAAGTCCTTGTCTTCCATGATGTAGCCACAGGGAAGGTGCCATGTTATAGTATGTACGTCCACACCCATGGAAGCAATCCTAGTGACACCCACAAGGTCACCTCCCCCACTCACACGCACACACACACACTACACTTTCATACTCTCACACACATACATACACACAGACACTCTGTCACTCATACACTCACACACTCATGCACATACCACACACATAATTGCACACACACATTCTCACACTTACACACTCTCACATACAATTCTCTCTCATACACACACTTGCACACGCTCGCACACACTCAGTCTCACACACACTCACACACACACACTCTCTCTCTCACACACACATACACTCACACACACACACTCTCTCTCACACACACACTCACACACACACACTCTCTCTCTCAAATACACACACTCTCACACACACACACACACTCTCTCTCTCTCACACACACACACTCTCTCTCTCACACACACACACATGCTTGAATGCAGTCATATTCACACACATGACAGTAGGGAGAGGACCCGTTCAGAAGAAGGAGGGATACAGTGGGGGAGGTGGGTTCTGGGAGAAGATAATGGTGGTGAAAATGGCTAAAATTCACCATATACATTATGAAACTATTAAATAATTTAAAAATTAAAAATTGATGCTTAAAAATCAATGTACTTAATTTTAAGTAAGGCATGTTTCCTCTTTTGCTTCCTCTGTCTTACAGAATTCCTTTCACTCACTGGACAAGTCCTCAGTGAGCTCCTACATACTGTGAGGGCAGATGCTAGTCACCCTCAGAGAGCTCACGGGCCTGGACAAAGACAAAGAACAAATGACCAAGCCACCTCAAAGTGGTGACACCGTGCAAACCTGAAGCTATGCAGTTTGAATAAAGCACAAAGTGTGAACTCTAATCAATGCTGCTACTTTCTGATTAATGATGAACAGGAAGTAAATGACAGATAATCTCACGACCAAAGCCGGGACTCAGCTTTCCCGCCAAAGCTGCCAATGCCATGAGTTAGGAGCCTTGGTGTTCTCCAGCCCATGACAGTCAAGCTTTGCTCAAGTATCTAGGAATAGCAGTGACCCCCTGGGCCTGTCTGTGCAAGGCCTGCACAGTTCAGAAGTGGAGCAGAGATGTGGAGATGTGGACAGGAGAGAAAGGGCAAGGGCAGTGGCCGAGGCTCCTCAGCCGGTGGGAGAGAGAACCTGCAGGACACCAGCCTCCTCCTGGCACAGGAGTGAAGAACAAACGGACGGAGGAGGTTCTGCATTTGGGTGGATGGGGAGCTTCAGAGCCTGGCTGAGTGTTGGGGAAGGGAGGAGGTGTCGGAAGTGGGGTTACAGACAGGCCTTGGCATCACTGACAGGGCAGATGATCCCATTGCAGGCGTGAGCACGGCTTGTGGGATGAGCTGCCGCACAGTGCTGGCAGGAAACCGAGGAGCCATGCAGTGAGTGGCTCCTGTGGCTGGGTTCTTTCCTCTGGCAAGTTCCCCAGGTTCACCACGCTGAACTACATCTATTCCTATTGATGGCTGAATTATCTCCCATTCGTGGCTATACCACATTCTGAGTTTCCTTCCATCAGTCGGTACACATTGTGGGCTAACTCTGCTTTTCGGCAGTCATGAGCAGTGAGTCCTCTTTACTGATGGGAGTGCTTAGGAAGTTTCCTTAAAACAAAAGATTTCAGTTACAATTCTTTTCCAAGGGCCTGGGTTTGGGAAAAAGCTGATTGCAATACTTAGCCACACACATTTCTGGTGACTCAGAAATGAGTTGAAAAACACATTCAAAATGATGTCTTATGAGATAAGTTTAGATATTCTCTGTTTTGAAAAGTGGGGATTTTTCAGGTAGAGTTAAAATTTCAAAAATTAAAGAAGAGTGAAACAATTAATTCTACAGTAAAAAAGCAATTTACCTTAATGCAAAAGCCACCTGCTATGTTATGCAGGTGAAGAAGGGACAGCCTGGACACTACTTTGTGGAATTCCCACCATGGAACATGAATAGCAAACAGAGAGTGGGCGTGTCTTTCTTGGGGGAGAGAAGTGGGACAGTTCCCACTCTAGGCTGGTGACCTGAGGTGGCAGGGTGATGGGAGTGGTCTGCTCTGTTTCTTGAAAACATGCCCTGTGGTGATGAGTACCCAGGAGAAGCCCGCTGTGCAAAGATCCTGCACCACAGGTGCAAGAATGTAAACTAAGGCAGACATTGAACAAGTTGGAAATAATGATTTGACAGATAAAGAGGCAAAATAGACTGTAGCTGGCAGAATAATGCAAATGGTGTAAGAACAATCAGGAGAATTTGTTGATATTGACAAATCTAGAACTTCTATCTTCTTGCTTTGGATTCAATAAGCCTGAGTCGACATGAGAATTAATGGATTTTTAAAACTAGGAGATCGTTTTGAAATTGGTACAATTTTGCATGAAAGTCAAATCAATTATTTGTCCATGTGTCAAACATCTGGGGAAATGACTGCACTGGGACATTTTCAAGCTTGTCTGGAGCAATCTGAGTGCTCGAAACTCCCTTTAATTTTGACATTTTATGAAAACCAAACATAGATCAGGCATCTAGCAATGAAATGTAGGTGTGTTGTAGGTGTCACACATACACAGATTCTTGATGACTTAGTATAAAAGCTGTAATATATCTCATTAACAATTTTCACATTTTGATTACATCTTAGATGACAATGATTTGATATACATACTACTTACATCAATTTACTCATTTCTCTCTAGTTTTTAATGTGACTACAAGACAATTTCAGCCAAGGCTGGGGCTCAGCTGGTACAGGGCTTTATCCAGTGTGCACGAAGCCCTGGCTTCTGTCCTTAGCACAGCAGAAACAGAGTGTGGTGGTGTGCACCCAAACTCCCAGTTCAGGAAGTGGAGGAGGAAAAGCTCATGATCACCTCAGGCTATATAGGGAGTTTAAGGGCAGCCTGGGCTACACAAGACCCTTTCTCAAAAAACAAATCAATGAAGCAAAGCAAAGAACAATAACAAACACTCCAGAATTTCAGCTAGACCTATGCTTGGGTTATCCTTCTTTTGCATGGTGCTGCTCTAGCTCTCAGTGATGCATTAACAAGCAAACGAGAAGTTAACTTTCCCAGCAGAGATGTTTGAAAGACAGAGTCACTTATCTTTGTCATTAATCGCTAGTGGACACTTAAAAGCAGAGGGCTTGTAGGATGTAAATAAACATGAGGTGTGTGCTAGGGCACCTCTCAAGGTTGCAGAAAGACAATGATGTGCGTGCCTCCAGGAGGTGCAGACACAGCTGGTAGCAGAATTACTGTAACACATTAAATGACAGCAGCTTAGATAAGGATTGCTGTCTTTCTGCATTTACACGCAAGATGTGGAGCATTCTGTCAGGTGACTGAGAAGGGAGGGCCGTTGTTTTTGCAATTGCACGTTATGGTTCTTGTATTATTTACCTCTACTAATCCTTATTTGGTACAATGCAGATTTTTGTAGAACAAACCCGAGGCCCATCTGGCTAGTTAGGAACTGTCTAATGCTCTGAGAGGGGCAGTGATTTTAAACCTTCAAATCAGCTGACACACCTAAGCAATGGGCTCTCAGCATTCAACAGAAAGCGCAAGGACAGGGCGCAAGTGACACCTGGGAATGAAACAGGGAGGAGGAAACAGAAGAAAGGAAAACACAGGAGTCTTGGTGCTTTTTTCCAAAGAGAAACTGGAACTTTTGAGCCAACTTACTTTTCAATTTTCAAAAATAAATTTTCTAGGAAAACAGATACTTTTTCCTCTTGAGCATGTTCCAAATAAGGTCCGAAGAGTTTGCCTTATTTAATACATGTAATTTGTGTGTGCGTGTGTGTGCATGAGTGCGTGTGCCTTGCCTGCCTGTGGTGTGGGAGTGCACATGCGTGAGTGACGAGGACAGAGGTGGACCCTGAGCATCACTTTTGCTCTCCACCTAGCTTTATTTTATTGAGAAAGGGAGATTTATTTTTGTTTTGTTTTGTTTTGTTGTTGCTGAGCCTGGAGCTCACTATTCAGCCAGACAGTCTGGCGAGCAAAGCTCTTTGGATCCTCATGTCTGTCCCTAGCCACTTAGCAAGCACTGAGGGGAACAGACTTGCAGAGACCAGAGCTAAAATGCCCCCAACAAGAGACAAAACAGTTCTTCAGTCCATGCAGTGTGAACTGAAGCCCAGGGCAGAATATTTTGGAAGGATCTAGGAAAATAATCTGCTTATTCATTGTGTGGGATCTCGGTACAGGCTCCACCTGTGAAGGCAGCACTGAAATGTGTGCTCTCGTTGTCTTTAAACAGAAGGTAGGACCAATGTCCGATCCCAGAGAAGGAGAGAATCCTGCTGGAGCCCGCAGCTGTGCAAATTGTTCTCACAGGCAGGTGGGTAAGTAGCAAGCTGAGTGCTGGGAGAGCCTGGCCAAGCTCCAGGAAGAGAAGGATTCATCTTAGACTATGACAGAATCAGGGAAGATGCCACCACACTTGTCCTGTGTCTGGAGGACGCCTGGTTCCGGTGTCTAGTGTTTTCAGTTCAATCTGGTTTATTTGTTTACATCTGTCAAGTTAATGTTAAAATAATATCTTTCACCAGACATAGCTGGAGTTCAAGATGGGGGAGATGCAGGTCTCTTAGAAACATCCTGAGAGAGAGAACGCGGGAGCCATGTGCTCTGTCCCCTCCCAAACACAGTGGAGAGGACATGGGAAGGGCAGTACCGTGGTGATGCAGCAGTGTGGGGACGGAGGAGCTGGCCCAGGCCCAGGAAACGACCCTGAGAACTGGAGAGCAGAAGCTACTGGGACAGAATCTCCCAGAGAAACAGGGGTCTACCCAGGTAGTGAGCTTCAGGACACGGAGAGATGAGAGGAACCGAGAGATGGGTGAACTGAATGAAGAAAGCGGTAGAAACAACATTTAGAGGTGGGAAAGGAGGGTTAGAAGCAGAGAGAGCCTGGCGAGGCTGTCTCAAGTGTCTGAATTCGCACGAGTACGAGATGATGATGGGATAGCAAGCGCTGGTTCTGAAGGTGCTGTTGCCAATGCCCCTGCTAATTACAAAAAAATAGAAAGAAAGAAAAAGTTGGCTTAAGGAAGACCAAGTTGGTTATAGATCTACAAATCTATCGATCTGATGGTGTCACCAAGACCTTCAGTTCCAGAAGACTGTTCCACAGAGGCTTATGACCAAGTACGGTGGTCAGACACCGACAGGCCCAAAGAGTTTCTATGGGCCAGGTGGTTGGACCCTTGGGAGATGGGGTCCAGTGGACACCCCAGTCTGTCCTTCTTCCCCTTTGCTTGTGGGCCATGAGGTTTTAGTTTACCCTGCTACCCTACCGTGATGTTCTGCCCCACCACAAGCCTGAAGTACTCAGGCCACTCCCAAACCGTTAGCCTAAAGGAATCAGTTCATCATCATGGTCTACCCAGAGTGCTTTGCTACAGTGATGGGAGTGGACTACCATGTGGAGGTCCCAACAAAGAGTTAGAGCAGCTCCATGCCATTGACAGGGAGCTGTTCCATTGCACTGGTAAAAATACACATTGCCAGGGTGCTACTAAAAGACTCCAGAGGCTAACATACCCATGAGATTACTGCATTTACTCCAGGGAGAAGTACTATGGAGGGGAGCTCTGACCTGAGTTGACAGTACAACAGGAAGCTGTGTATAAGTGCCCTTATCCCTGTCAAGCCAGCATCTGTGCAGCTCATCAACAACAGCTGGAAATGAAGCTAAAAGCAAAGACCCTAGCCTGGCACCGCCCCTGGCGCAGACCCTCGCCTGGCACCGCCCCTGGTGCAGACCCTGGCCTGACACCGCCCTTGGCGCACACCCTGGCCTGGCACCGCCCCTGGCGCACACCCTGGCCTGGCACCGCCTCTGGCGCAGACCCTCACCTGGCATTGCCTCTGGTACATCTTCAGTTCTTGTAGCAGCTTCTGGTTTTCATCCTGTAACTTGTTCCTGCTCAATGCTATTTCACTCACCGCCGACTTTAACTTTTCAATAATAAACTCATCTCTCTGGCTGGCTTCACAGCCAGGATCTGATTCACACACCAGACGAGGAATCTCAGGGCTGCTGTCCTCTGGGCATTGCTTCTTACCATTTAGCTGAGTTTGGTAATTTTGTGCCTGTTTCTGAGAAATATAATAATCAAGTAAACGAAGCAGTGAATATCATATTTAAGCTTCCATGCAGTCAGAGAAGTAAAGAAATTAGTAAAGATATCTGTCAGTACTAAGCTTGGCTTGTGCAGTATAGCATTATGCTTGTTTATAATCTCGATTTCAGATGATATGAGGAGAAAATGTATTTGCATAATTTTGGAGTAGGGAAGGGGTCTGGTATTAATCAAGAAAGAAAATCTAGAAGCTATAATAAAAGAAAAATGTTAATTCAACTGCATAATCATGATAAAGAAATAAAAACCAGAAACAGATTGAGGGGGAAAAGCAGTTGCCAACACATAACTGTTATTGGTAATTCCTAATGTGTAAAACCTACATATCAATAGGTCAAGCTAGTGACACAGCAGAACACACTGAGCATGGGGGAATGCTGAAGGGGAAAGTAAAATGAGGACATGCCCAGCCTACCGGTGAGTAAGGACATGTCAGACAAACCATAAAGACATCCTACCATGGGTAAGGACATGTCACACAAACCATAAAGACATCCTACCGTGGGTAAGGACATGTCACACAAACCATAGAGACATATCCTACCGTGGGTAAGGACATGTCACACAAATCATAGAGACATATCCTACCGTGGGTAAGGACATGTCACACAAATCATAGAGACATAACCTACCGTGGGTAAGGATATGTCAGACAAACCATAGAGACATAACCTACCGTGGGTAAGGATATGTCAGACAAACCATGTACACATATCCTACCGTGGGTAAGGACATGTCACACAAACCATAGAGACATATCCTACCATGGGTAAGGACATGTCACACAAACCATAGAGACATATCCTACCGTGGGTAAGGACATGTCACACAAATCATAGAGACATATCCTACCGTGGGTAAGGACATGTCACACAAATCATAGAGACATAACCTACCGTGGGTAAGGATATGTCAGACAAACCATGTACACATATCCTACTGTGGGTAAGGATATGTCAGACAAACCATGTACACATATCCTACCGTGGGTAAGGACATGTCACACAAACCATAGAGACATATCCTACCATGGGTAAGGACATGTCACACAAACCATATACACATATACTTTGTTTTGCTTTTGTTTTGTTGCTGTTGTTGTTTGTGAGTCAGAATCCTGTTATATGCTGCAGGCTTGCCTCAAACTCAAGACCCTCCTGCCTTTGGACCCCAAGTGCAGGGTCTAAGTGTCTTGAGCCACCCAGGCCCCTCCCCTGAAGATTTCTAACTGCCAGATTCCACCCACAGAACACTCTAACTACCCTAACTGCTGGACCCTGACCCCACCCTACAGAGTAATAAACCCAATCTCTGTACACCAAATCCCACCAATCTCCATTCTGGAAAGCTCCACCCCTTTCCCAAGGAACTCTGTATGAGCCCTGCATCTTGTTCTGTTCGCTGCTGTTTCCCACCCTAGCAGAGGCAGCCATCCCTGTTTCTGTTTTTCCTCCCGACAAATCTCATGTGTGAGGATTGTTGTGCAGTGTGACTTTGTAGTACTCTTTGGCTCCTGGCTGCTAGGATACCTTTCCACCCGAGCTGTAATGCTGACACAGGGATAAAGGCGTATGTTGTCTAAAGATGTAACAGCAGCAGACTTTCGGCCACAGCCTGAGACCATGGTCGCAAGGGGCTCATGCACATAGTTGAACTGTCACCAGACCCACGATGGCTGCTGGCCCTCAGTTCACATTTCCATGAGTAAGTAGATTCTATACTGAATACAAGGATGGCAGTAATTAATCTCTAATTATAATTTCCAATTTAGACAATAGTTTACCTGAAATTGATTGCATTTTTCAGATAGTAATTTTTGTTGAGCATCCAAAGATACTAGGTGAGTCTGGTAGAGGATCTCCTGTTTGTCCCATTCCCTTGACTTCGCTCTAAATTCCTTTGGAATGGGGAAGGGAGAGATAAACAAATAGAAAAGGATTATTCACTAAAAGTACAGTGAACAGGGCTTTTTTTCTTCATGCATCTTCATTAGGAGAAAAAAAAAGCAAGTATATTCTTTACCTTTTAGGATAGCAAGCAAGAACATGACGGGATTACACATTGACCGATTGCTACAGGTTCTGTGTCCTGCCTCTGAACCACTTGGACCAGGGGGTTTTATTTCAGATGTTTATTTGCATGTTTATAATGAGATGCCTTGTTGATGCCATCCAAGTCTAAACACACACTCGTCTGCTTCACACACCCTGTGTGTACTCTGACAAAAGGTGATGGTATGTACCCTGTTTAATATACCCATGTTGTGGCCATCCATATTACTTGTGACATTGTGTCTGCGCTCGAAAGCCTGGGATTCTGGAGCATATGGGAACGTTAAATTTTCAGAATAGGTGTATTTAACCTGCGTATTTCAGTTTTTAAAAGAAATTATGGATTTTTTAACATACATAGAAACATACTGAAACCATAGATCTCTCGCATGGCAGAGGTCGAGTGCTGACGAGGGAGAGTCAAACCATCATTGGCATCAGCTGGCACCTATCCACTTCTCAAGTGTGTCTCTCTTCCCTTCATTCTCTACGCGTAGCCACTGGACATTTTCCTTCATCACTTAAGAAGTGGATCTAGGAGATGCTCAGCAATTAAGAGCCTGTACTACTCTTGCTGAGGGCCATCTGGGCCCAGGGCATCGGCCACCAGCAGCATCAGCATTCACATGTATGCAGCCCCATAATTAGAAATAAAATAGTTCTTTTAGAAGACGTCCGTTTATCAAGTTCTACGAACTCAGTGTTTGTGCATCTTTTATCACATATGTTGAAGCCTATGCTCACTGTTTTGAAATTGAAAGTTGGGCCTCTGGGAGGTTGTTGAGTTATGATCCTGGAGCTAGGGTGGGTTGAATTAGTGTCCTTGTAATAAAAGATTAAGAAAATCAGGGGTCAGGCTGAGCATGGTGGCACACTCCTTTGATCCCAGCACAGAGGCAGGCAGATTTCTTAGTCTGAGATGAGCCTAATGTAGAGAGTGAGTTCCAGGACAGCCAGGGCTACAGAGAGAAATTCTTCTGTCTCAAAAAATCACAGAGAGAGAGAGAGAGAGAGAGAGAGAGAGAGAGAGAAGAAAGAAAGGAAAGAAGGAGGGAAGAAAAAGAAAGAGAAAGAAAGAGGAAAAGGGAGAGAGGGAGGGAGGGAGGAAGAGAGAGAGAGAGAGAGAGAGAGAGAGAGAGAGAGAGAGAGAGCCAGGAGTCTGTGAGACAGCTCAGCTGGTACAGCATTCTCTGTGCAAGTCCAAGGACCTGAGTTTTCCCAGCCATTGTATAAATTTCTGGAAAGTGCATCCTTGCCCACCTATAACCCAGTGCTAGGAAGGCAGAGATATGAGGATACTGGCCCAGCCATTCTAGCCAAATAGGGTCTCAATGAGAGATCCTATCTCAGAAAAGTTAAGTAGAAAGATGTAAATGGAGATCTTTCGGGGGTCTTGTTCCTTCAAACTGCATTATTCTGGAAGGAATCCACAGGTTCTCATTCTCTGTGGAAACAAAAGCAGAACCTCTTTTTCAAAGCAACACATCCTTAGACTCAAATCTTAAAGTCAAGGTACTTTTAAAATATATATTTTGGTTTAGTTTAGCAGCCCTCAGAATCAAATGTCTCTCTGTAGTCAAACAATTCAAAGAAAACACAATAATATACATAAACCAGATTCTATATGTATTTTCCATCTTTACATGACTTTTTTACTCTATTACTTTTTAATATTTATTTTATTATCTTTTTCCTTTAATCTATGACCATATGTATACTTTCATCTCTCTCTCTCTCAAGTCCATGTACATTATCCAACACTGTGACTTATTCAGATGTATTTTTCATTTGAATCTGTCTTATTGTGTATCTATAATCATTTTCTGACCAAGAGCACCTTTTTAAAAAAATGCTAAGTAGGAGTGTCTAGGACCAACTCCGTGGCTCTGCCTGTTGGCTCTGGCCTGTCCAACATGGTGGAGTTATGTTCACTGCCAGCTCTGTGAGCCATGCTCACTGCCCCAGATCCAGGAACACAGCGGGTCTATGTTGCCATTAAGCAACTAGTAGCAAGCTATTCACAAACCCCAGTTAAGTGCAGGACCTTCAGAGCTATTCATGCCACCAGCACGAACCAGAAAGTCATTTCTTAAAGGAGCCACTCAGTTTCTCCTGCTAACACTGAGTCAGGAAGCCTCTCTTAAAGAAGATGCACTTGCCTCTTGCAAACAGAGCCCACCCAAGAAAATGCTGCTACCAAGAAGCTGTGCTTAACTCTATTCTTTTGTGTCTAGAATCTCTTCCCAGTTCTTGCTTGATACCTGTTTTGTTATATGTAATTTTATTATGTTAAAGTTAAAACCTTATTATTTAGATAGAAAAGGGAAAATGATGTGGGATTTCCCCTCTGTGTGCAAAGAATATGTTTTTTTTTAAATCATTGGTTAATAAAGAAGCTGTTTTGGCCAATGGCTTATCAGAGTGAAACCAGGTGGGAATCAGAGCAGAGATATAGAGAGAGAGTAGGCAGAGTCAGAGATGCCATGTAGCTAATGAAGGAGAAAGATGCTGGAACCTTACTGGTAAGCCACAACCTCATGGCGACACACAGATTAATAGACATGGGTTAGTTTAAGATATAAGAGCTAGTTAGGAAGACACCTAAGCCATTGGCCAAACAGTATTGTAATTAATATAGTTTCTGTGTGATTATTCAGGTCTGGGTGGCTGGGAAACCAATGTGCAGTTACCACTTACAGAAAAGAGATGAGGAAGATCCCTGATGCTGACTTCCGGCTTTTACACATGCTTGCATTCTCATGAACACACACCCAATCAAAGATAAGAATTTCCTCCCATTCCCCTATTTCCTGCTGTTGAACCAAGAGGAGGTCATTGTTTGAATCTCAACCTGTTGGCCCTTTGTCTAAGCTACCAAGCCTCTGCATTCTGCTGTAGTAGCCTGAGCTAATGTTGGCTTTATTGGCCTCTGGCTTTTTCAAAGGCATTGTGTATAGGGGGAAGCTAAAATCAACTGACTTGGGGGACAGAAAACACATCTTGGCCTTCATTCACATGTGTGAGCTGGGGAAGAAAGTGTGGGACTAGCTGGGTACAGCACACGTAGCTACACAGTGCCCACTCAACGCAGGCAGCGTGGAGCATAATGTCACAATACAGCACTGTGAGCGACAGACACGGCTTCAGAGGTGTCAGAGAAGACAGTCTGCACCTCTCTTCTGGCTGTGCTGGGCACTGCAGTGTCTTCTGTCCAGGCTTTAGAAAGCTAGCAGGGAGGACTTCACACTCTAAGCTCTGCTTACAGCACCTCGTTTGGACCTATTTCATGACTAACCCCTGCCCCACTTCTAAAGTAGAGGAGGAGCACATACACAGAAACAAGCCCTTTGCAGTACACAAGTACAATAAGATTGTCACAGGAAAGCCAAGGGGATATTTTTTCTACTATGTCAAGTTGGAACATGGCGTGTTTGGCCAGGGTGTTTTGAAAATGGCTGGAGGGGCTGACTGGGCTATCCTGGTAAAGAAACATGTTGATTCTGAGGATGCAAACTGTACCTTGCTTAGAATGAGAAAAACAGCTTTTCATATTTCCTGCACAGAAATGATTTTGAGGAATATTTAGAAGAATTTAAGTACTTTTTTCATAGTTCTAATCAGTGAAGGAGGTCTGCAGTGAAGTAGACTTTGTAGGAATTAAGGGCAATCTGAATCAAGTGGAGAGAACGTGTCTGGGGAAACGCAGGCACAGCACACTTTAGGACAAACTCTATTTCCTAGGGCAATGGGGACAGTCCATTTAGAGCTATGGACTGATTTGACACCCGATGATGTAAAAATTAAGAATGAGTCTTCAGCAACAGTTACACATCTACAAAATTAGCTTCTAAATAGAGGATGAAAACATTTACAAATCAACACAAATTAGATTTTGAGAATGTGATTTTAATATTTATGACGATGTCATGAGGAAACCTATTATTTTGTATGCTAACTTTAGGAATTATTTTTTTAGTTTAAAAATAACTCTTTGGGGAAAAATAGCAAAAATGGAATAAGATTTAAACAGCAAATATGCTTTCTTTTTTTAATGTTTCAGATAGGGTCTCACTGTTCAGCCAAGCTGGCCTTGTCTAGTCCTTCTGCCTTCACCTCTCGAGTGCTGAGATTAGCAGTATGACCCACATGGCCAGTTTAGAAAATACTTTTTAGATCATAAATATACTTATCTTAACATACTCAACATCCACAAATAATCTTAAATAGCCCCCAGAATGCTTTAGGGGGAGGCAGTAGCATTCACGTTAGCTCATAAGGGCTAACATAGGCATGGCTGCGGTCTAGGGTGGCTAACCAGCGTCACAGACGAACCGTGGGTACTCAAACCGTCCAAATTCCTTTGCTACTAGAGGTACAGCTTTCAGGGTTAGGCAGTCAGCGTGGTGTAGTCAGCAATGTGGGACTCCCTGAAGGCCAGCAATGGGCAAGTCACCCAGCCCAACAGGGAATTCTTATGACTACAAAGCCTTCCCTGAGCCACCTAGGTTGCCAGTCGGTTATGTCATTAAAACAAGTGTTTCTGGTGATAACTGGGGTTAGTTTTTAGTGGTGGTTGTTATAAAAGAACCCTTCTTCTGAGCCCTGAGAAACAGTGCCGAGTGTCGTGTCAGCGATTCTACACATCACAAAATGGCCTCAACTCTTTATTAGGATTTTTTTCATACTCACATAAAAATGGAGAGTAACCAAACCACATGATCTTTACAGCTTAACAGTCAAAAACAGTCTTTCTCATTTCTCGCTCTTATTTCTTGAAGTTTTTAAGGGAACTTTCTGAATGCATGCATTTTCACCCCTAAATGTGCCAGCATGTATCTAAATATAAAAGTGTGTGTGTGTGTGTGTGTGTGTGTGTGTATCCCCCTACAGTATCAACTATAAAGACTTTTCTGGTGTGTGTGTGTGTGTGTGTGTGTGTGTGTGTGTGCATTAGGCGGGCATAGGCAGTCTCAGGTGGTATTTCTCGGAGCAGTCCCCTTTGTGTTTTGATTTTGTGTCTCTCTTGACCTGGAACGTAGTGATTAGATGAGGCCGACTGGTCAGTGTGCCCCGGGATCCACCTGCTTCGGGCTCCTTGGTGCTGGGATTACAGCTGTGCACCACTATGCCCAGCTTCTAGACCTAGGGGGAGCTTGAGCTTAGGTCTTCGTGCTTGTGAGACAGGCACTTCACTGACCGAGCTGTCCCCCAGCCCCACTGGCCTAATGCACTGATCAGAGATGGAACTTCTGAGGCTAACACGGCCTAAATGTCATAGTAGTCAGCGAGCAGGGTAAGGGTATCTGTGTGATTAGCATGATGTTCTCCCACTGCACACACCGTCTCTATGTTATTACTATAGCATCGTGTGTGCTTGTTTGAAAGCTATCTCCTGCATCCTATTTCCAGATGGCCGTAAGAAAAACAGCTATGTTGGATGCCTATAATCCTTCAAGTTACACGGTATTTAGTCAAGACTCTTGCGTAAATATAAACATATTCCTGAGGTGTTGTCAGAAACATGTATTTGAATGTGGGTCCCCTCCAGAAGCCCACAAAGGACCAACCAAGAGGACAATGGATATTCTGTCTGACTTTCATGTCAAGAAGGGGTAAGTTCTCCAGAGTCTGTGTTTAAGTACCTCCTGAGAGGTAGTCCCCCTGTGAGAGGCTAGGAGTAGGTGTCAGAATTTCCTTGAATGCCTTTAGCTGGGTGATAGTGGCTTTGTATCTGAGGAGCTCCATCTTACCCAGCAAGGCATAGAACCTGTGGGCCTTCTACCACCACTGCTAGTTCCAGGGCTGGGATCTCAAACTGCAATTCTCTCTGCTTTGACAAATGTTTTGAAGCAGGAGTGAGAAAGAAAGAGCAGACTAAGGTGGTGATGTCTGAAGACAAGGAGACAGGAGGAGAGGCTAAAGACAGACCCAGACGGAGACCAGCAAGGACGAGAAAGGCCTAAGAGCTCTGTGCTGTCTCTGACTTTGGTCCCTGGGAGATGCAGGGTTGTCCTGAGTTCATGAGTAGGAGAAAATGAGACTGGTGGCTGGGGTTGGGTCCTGAGGAGAAGGAAAGGAACTGGACAGAGTAGCACAAAGGTTAAGGAGAAAGTGACCCCTAGACCATGCTGCAGCCCAACAAACCAGATGTCAGGAGCTCATGGAGACACCATCCCTTACACAGGAAGAATGACAGCTGGTTTGTGTTAGCTAAAGCTATAACATTAAAAGGGTGAGAAGAAAGGTCTCTTTTCAGAGATGGATCTTAGAAATTCTCAGCCACACAGGAGAACTTAAATGGAGTGGCATTAGGCCTTTAAAGAAAACCAAACAAAAAAAACAAAAAAGCTGGGACATCAGGCCCTATTCTGAAAACACTTTTGAGGCTCTCCTAATACTTAAATGGACATTAAAAGATTTATTAGGTATTCGATTTAAGTGACCCCAGGGTGCCCTTCAATTTCACTCAACAGTGGCAAGAGTCTTTGTACTTTCGTTTATTTCAGCTCTCCCAGTATGTGTGTGCGTGTGTGTTATAAATCATAGTTATTTCTGAATTCACAAAGTGCCTGAAGTACAAGGTGCCCTGAGAGGCCATACCGGGTGCCATGTGCCTGGAGACCACGGCCACTTCTTCAGCACACCGTCTTCAGAACACAAGAACTGGGAATGTGTGCTTACCTCCAGCTTCTGGTTCAAACTGCTCAGCTCGAAGGGTATTTCTTCTTTGCTGGAGGCTTCCTTTCGGTGAACTTGGTTTTGCTTCATCTGGTGTAACCTCAGTTTTTCAAAGTTATTGGTTAGCTTAGAAAACTGTAAATGACAGGAAATAGCACCAGTTACTTCCAGTTGGCCTTCCCAACCGCCCTTTGTCACGCGTCTTTTCCAAACCGAAAGTCAGGATTAGAAAGTGCGGGAAAACGTATATGTCCCGATTAGTGAGGATGGCACCTGCTATTAAAACTCAGCCACCGAGGCTGAGCATGGCTCCTGTGAGTGGAACTGGGCCTTCCCGAGCTGGGCATGAGCTGACGACTCACTTGGTAAATGTTTGGTTCAGTTTTGTTTGAAGGGTGTGTAGGCAGCAAAGCTAACAGCCTAACAGAAATAACCCACACATTTTCCTCACTTTTCCTCAATGCCATCTTGTGTTGACAACTCAGTTGATGTAACAGGTGGCTCGTGTTTCATGTACATCCACAGCTTCATATTGTAGCATCTGAGGGGACATCAGAGTCCCTGGTCATAGTTTACATTGACTCTTTCTGTGCAGAGATGGCTATGGAGATTGCTAGGCCATTGCTGACGGACTCAGGGTCTATCTCACAAGCTTCTGGTGCATTCGGTAGCAGTCTCTGCATGTCTGTCGAAGGGCTAATCTCTTCCACCGAGTCGTCTTTAGTTTCTTAAGCATAGCATACTGGAGTTTTGTCTGTTTTTTTTTTTTTTTTTTTTTTTTTTTTTTTTTGCTTTCGGCTTCCCTGTATCATCATATTTGAAGGGAATTCCTTGAACAGCTCATTGAGCTGGGTCCTGTTTTTATGTATCTGGCACTCTTTAAATTGTACGGTTAGGGCCATTTTTTTGTTTAATATAATTACGGATATGCTCGATTTAAGCGTGGCGTCCTGTGTTTTGTTTCCTGGCTTCCTCTACCCTGTGCTTTGGTTTTACTTTCCTGTCATCCCGTGGCTCACGGGATTTTAAGGCTCCCCTGTGAGTTGTGGATAGTTTTGAGTGTCTCTCCACATCTTTTCCAGTCTTTTCTCCAGGCATCAGACTGTATGCGCACAGCCTGCTGTAGTCTGCAGGTATTTGACACTTCTCTAGTTCAAACGTGGAATTCTTATTTTCTTTTCATCCCAACTCTTTTATAAACAAAAATATAACATATTTTTGATGCACACACTGGAAATTACACTAGGCATTTATTTTTTTTTAATCAAACAATTAGCAAAACTCAAGAGCAGAAGGAAAGTCTGTGGCCAGGGACCCAGGATTTTATTCCAGATGTTTTTCTGGTGCTTGTGAAGACCCCTGGTAGCCACTGTGTTAGGATAACGTGACTGCTAACAAAGGCTGGAGTTTCCCTCTGACTGTGCCTTCGTTTTTTTCGTCACTTCTGAAGTATATTTTCTTTGGAACAGAATCCCAGAATTGACAGTCCTGTTCTCTCATCATTTGTGACCTTTCTGCTCCTTCACACAAGAGGTGGCCGCTACCCAAGTTGCTTTTCTCTTCGCTGAGACTTGTCTCTTTCAAATGCTTCTGGGGTTGTTTGTGTCTTTTCTATATTTCTTTGAGTTCCTCTTGTTTGAGTTCACTTAGCTTGGTGACTCTGTGGTCAAATTTTGGGGCTTATTAGAATAGAGTGTGTGTGTGTGTGTGTGTGTGTGTGTGTGTGTGTGCGTGTTTTGAGACAGGGTTTCTTTGTGCATCATTGTCTGTCCTAGAACTCACTCTGTAAATCAGAATGGCTTTGAACTCATGGAGATCCGCCTTCCTCTGCCTCCAGATTGCTGGAATTAAAGGCGTGTGCCACCACTGCCTGGTGAGAATGTTATAATCTTTAGCGATTTCAAACATGTTTGTAAATGTTCACTGAATCATCTTTATGACCACTGCCTCAATGTCCTAGTCAGATTATCCTAATACTGCCACTGACATCTGCTGATCCGGTCTTCATTTACACTTGAGATCTGGTTTTTGCTATTGTGAGTGATTCCCTGTAGGAACCTGGAAACTTGGGGACACTGTGTCTCAGAACTCTGCGTTCTGACTTTGTTGCAGCAGGGAAGAGGGAAGGTCATGCTAATGCTGGCCACAGTAGAAGTCAGGTGCCGAGGGCAAGTGCTCCTCATAGTAGCTGAGAGGAAGGGGCGTTTTGAGGACCCTCACAGTGTCTTGCTGACTGCCCTGTGACTGGAGGGCATGGGTACCCACTACTGCTTCTCAGACAGACGTCAGCAGAGGCGGGATGGGGTGAATCGTCACCTTGTTGCTTTATGAGGCTTCCTCTGACACCACCCTCAGGAGCGGTGGGTGGGGGTGGGGGTGGGGCCCCTCATTCTCTACCCACAAAGCGGTTTAAGAATCCAGGCTCCATGAACTGGGGAGGTCTGGCTGAGGTTTGACATTAGTAATATATTACTTATCCACATTTGGTCTTCTTGACACCACTCAGGCAGGGGGCCTAGGAGTGAATTTCTATCCGGGAGAGGGTAGAAATCTGGGTTTTCTACTCAGTGTTTGTTGGTGGACTGGGGTCATAGTTATTTTTCTGTGGCACTTGGCTATTTTTGAGTTTTTGTGTTGGTAGGCTTCCTGCTTTATGGTCTTTCTGCTACAGATGACAGGATTTCCTCCAGCTCTGCCTACTGCTTGTCTGTCTGCATCCACTATTGTGTCTGGACTGTGTGACAGGCTGAAACAAATCCCAGGAGAATCACTGGTGGCCTGTGCTGGCTCTCAAGCTCCCCCAGCAACCTGTCTCTTCTCCCCACTTTCTACCAAGTTCACATTTTGTCTTTCAACGTCCAGGGCTTTCAACTGTGCTTAGGAGGGCAGCAGAACACAGATAACCTACCTCTCCAGAAGATTCAGGCATCCCCACACTGAACTGTCAGAGTGAATTTGGACCTGTGTTGCTATCTTTGTAGGAGGAAAAAAAGCCAACATTGATTGCCTCAAATTTTTAATGCGGCTAGTCTCAGCTCAGAAAACTATGCAGTTTCACAGTACAAGCTGCCTTCTAGTGGCACATGCCTGAATTGCAGGCAAAATGTAGACCTGGTTAGTCCAAAACATTTTGTAACAGCAGTTAAGCAATGGCTTCAAATGTTTCCTCTTCCATGTTTAATGGCTAAATCCCCTTTCTTTTCTTTTCTTTTTTTTTTTAAAAAAAGATTTATTTATTTATTATATATACAACATTCTGCCTCCGTGTATGCCCACATGCCAGAGGAGGGTACCAGATCTCAGATGGTTGTGAGCCACCATGTGGTTGCTGGGAATTGAACTCAGGACCTCTGGAAGAGCAGCCAGCTCTCTTAACCGCTGAGCCATCTCTCCAGCCCCTAAATCCCCCTTCTAAAAAAGATATTTAAGGAGGAGGATTGACTGCTCCAGGCTCCTTTAACTAGGTTATTACATATGAAAGCTTTGCTTTTCAAGAAGCATTGGTGGGCGGAGTTCCCAATCATAGCACATTCCCTACTGACTCCTTTACTAGGTTAGGGACCTCAGCAGCTCCTGGGCCATGATGCAGAGGTGACTCCTGCCTATGAGACGTCTGTGGTAGGGGACAAGACTTGAGGCAAGCCTAGTGGGGAGCTCAGTGATGGGGACAAAGCAATTGGTAACCTCTCATGGCACGTACAGAGGCACTGGCTTCTATGAATGGCCCATCAGTAGCCCAACTTGGTTCTTCCAACCACTTACTTCAGAGTAGCAAACATCCGTATTTTTGGCTGCTATGCAAGAAACCCTATCCCCAGAAATAAACATAGGAAATAATTTTGTGGGTTTTTTTCTGGGTCTCTTAACTAATAATCATTAAAAATATCTCTGTCTTCTGGAGAGACAGAAAGTTTTCTGTCTGGTACCCTGTCAGAGTGAAGGCAGTGCAGATGGTATCTGAGTTGACAGCCTAGTAGGAGAGACAAATCAGGACACAGAGGATACTAAAACCCAGAGACAAATATGCAATGAAGACACAAGAATGTTTCATTGTGTGCAAAACACTTTTTAAAAAAAAATTAACAATTTTATAGGTTGCCAGAAGGGTGGTGGTACCACGCCTTTAATCCCAGCACTAGGGGAGGCAGAGACTGGAGGATCTCTGTGAGTTCAAGGTCAGCCTGGTCTACAAGAGCTAGTTCCAGGACTTGCTCCAAAGTTACAGAGAAACTCTATCTCAAAACAAACAAACAAACAAACAAAAAAACAAACAAACGTGTATCCAAATATGTGACGGTACATTTAGTAGGTTCTCTTACTTGAGCTTTGAGGGTCTGTAGCTGCCCTTCATAGTTCTGAGTCATTACTAAATTACATTTTTCTAGACTGTCCAACTTCTGTCGAAGTAAGCCCACCTGCATGAAGAACAAACTTTAAATTAGCTTTTTCTGAATTTTACCTTAAAAAAGGAAAAGTGCAATCCAAGTTAAACAGTTGCACCGAGCCAAGAGTAAATATTTGTCTGGCAGTTCTTAAAATAGCCGCTAATAACTGCATTCTCAGAAACCACACGCCTCTAGCCTGGTCCACTGCCACGTACGAAGACAGCACGGAAGTGTGCTAGCACTGTTGCACTTTAAATTAAGATTTAGAATTTACCCTGTATGATCTGTTTGGGAGGCTGCGCCACTGTTACTCATGTAGAACTTCTGCTAAAGTAACACAAAGATTTTTCTTTCAGTTAGGTTCCATCCCTTACCAGTTTGGCAGTCTATGGATAATAGTTGCATTTTAGAGGAACTAACATATTAACGAGAAAAAAAATGTTTAAGAGGATTTGTTAAGGATTTGAATTATCCTGTTTAAATGCAGATGAGACATCTATTACATATCTGTGCCACTGCAGGTCCTTGCATATTCCAGGACCAGGGCACCTGCCCTTCTTGTCAACGGAAAGCACTGCCACACACACCTGTGAGACACCAATGCCCTCAGCTTTGTCCAAACCAAGTTCTATCTAGAAGTCGCAGAGCCGGAAGGTGGCTGATGGACGCTTCTGTGTCATGTGATTCCTGACTGGAGAACTTTCCCTTTATGCCTCTCCCGGAGTCCAGACCTGTAGGTTTGCGCATACTTTTTTGCAACCCCAGGGTCTACGGGCTCTCACATTCTCCCATGAGCACCAGCTCGGCAGTGAGCAGCCATGGGAGTGGAAGAAGCCTTTCTAAGTGGGCACTGTGGGTGTACACTGCACACCCACACACATCCCTGCACACAGGACAACACACGCACACTAGAACACACACACACATGAGAACCTACACATGCACATACATCCATGCTTACCCATGCACATATGAGAACACACAACCCATACATACACATGCATAGACATGCACATATGAGAACATACAACCCATATATACACATCCATGCATACCCATGCACATATGAAAACACACAACCGATACATACACATGCATACACATGCACACTCACACACATCCACGCATACCCCCCCCCCAAGAACACACACCCAAGAACACCCTCACACACAAGAGAACACACACGCACACGCACACACACTTACCAAATGCACTCTCCTTTGGCAATTAACTCTCGATATTCTTGTTCACAGAATTCTTTCCAGCAGATCAGAGGCAGCGAAAACTCCTGAACTCTACTGAACAAGGACAGCTTTGATCTCCATGGAGGGAGACGAAAGCGTTTTTTACCTTTGTTCCCAAACACTCTTACTTCGCATGTACCTTAAATTCTGCTTAATTTACTGGCAGCACTGATGTAGTGAGCGTCTCCATCAGTGAGTGCCTGACTTACTCTCTGCATCTACTTGATAGCACACATTTACCACCAGCTGTGCTGACAGGGTTTTAAGTGACAAATGAGTGTGGAGTGTGAACTCTTTACTGACATGTGCTCAGTACCTCCTGGCCTTTCTGGTCCAAGCAAGTCTGCGCATTGGCCAACTCTTGATCCCGGAGGTCTAACCGTGTCTCTAAAGCCCGCATCTTCCTTTCCCAGTCCAGCTTCTTGTTGCTCACCATGATGTCAATTTGTTCCATCAGTTCCTGGAGCTCTGCTTCACAAGGAGATGCTCTGGTGAATATACAAAAGTGAGACAGTTTTAGAAGGCTAAGATGGGGCGGGAAGGATTCCTGCATCACTGTGCAGCTTCGTTGCTTCCTCAAATGACTCAGCTGTTTAAGAAGCTGCGAAGCTGTGGGTTTAACTCGTAAATAACTAAGGTCATTTCAGAGATGATATTGTTTGTCTCAGTCAGGGTTTTTGTAGCTGTGATGAAACACCAGACCCAAAAGCAAGCTGGGGAGGAAAGGGTCTATCCGGTTTACACTTCCACACTGGAGTCCATCACTGAAGGAAGTCAGAACAGGAGCTCAAACAGGGCAGGAACCTGGAGGCAGGAGCTGATGCGGAGGCCGTGGAGGAGTGCTGCTTACTGGCTTGCTCCCCATGACTTGCTCAATCTGCCTTGCTCAATCTGGCTTGCTCAATAAAAACCCAGGACCACTAGACCAGGGATGGCAACATGGGCTGGGCCCTTTCTATCAATCACTAATTAAGAAAATGCCTTACAGTCAGATCTTATGGAGGTATTTCTCAATTCATGTTAACTCCTTTCAGATAACTCTAGCTTATGTCACGTTGACATAAGACTAACCAGCACAGTGCATATATATTATCCAAAACAAATAAAACCTTGTTGCCTACCTATAACCAGTACTAAGAAAGCAGATTCAACTGTATTGCTCAGGCAGTCAGTCAGACTGTATAGTGACTTCCAGATACTTATCTCAAAAAACCCCAAAAACACTCCCCTAAAAAAATGAAAAGCAAAATCTCAAAACAAACAAACAAAACATCCAGTCCCTCCACTTACACACACACACACACACACACACACACACACACACACGCAAACATACACACACCCCACAAAAAATGGAATCAAACCAAATCTAACAAACTCTATCGTTTTAGAATATGATAATTCTAGTGGATATGGAAATTCTGAACAAGTGCTAAGCACTTAGGGATCCAACAAGTGAAAATAGACACACAGACGTCTGTCATAACTCAAGGAGGTTTGACAGAGACACACTGAGACATCAGTCATGTTCACAGTTACATAGCTCATCTGTAGAAGGGTCAGAAACAGGCCTCAGCTTCCCATTCGTGGAGTCCAGTGTATCATCTTAAAATCTACGGTACTGACCACAATAAGCTCCCAAATCCTGTGTTTCCAGAATCGCCCAACACCATCTGAGAAGAGCTGTCTCTTTAGTTTATCCAGAAGGACACCGACCAGCCTTGATGTCATTAGAGAGGGGCAAAGTACAAAGTGTCATTCTGAAGTCTTTCTTGGTAGTCCTGGAGTAAGGCCCAAAGACTTTGTCAATCTTTACTTAAATCTTAAACCCACCAGGCAGTAGTGGTGCACGCCTTTAATCCTAGCACTTGGGAGACAGAGACAGGCAGATCTTTGTGAGTTCAAGCCCAGCCTGGTCTACAGAGTGAGTTCCAGAACTGCCAAGGCTGTTATACAGAGATACCCTGTCTCAAAAAACAAAACAAAACAAACAAAACAAAACCAAATAAAACCAACAGCAAAACCCACAAAAAACCCACGAAACTTAAACCCAAGGAAAGGAAGTGTGCCAATTCTTCTGTGGAGAGCATGACTAACTTTTAATTGGAGTCTTGATGTTGAGAAGAATAGAACCACGGCTTTTCATTTTCATATGTTTTTTGATAACTACTTGCATTCCTCTTTAGTTTAAATAAGATTTATTTCTGTTAGTATCGACTCTGAGAAGAAAAGAGCTATCATCTTGCTCATCACTGCCTCCCCAAAACCCCGAGCAGTGCTCCAGCACGGAGGGAGTGCACCAGCATAGGGTGAGCAACCTAGCATGGAGGTAGTGCTCCACCATGGGGTGGGTGCTCCCTTGTGAGGAAAGTACTCCAGGACACCGCAAGTGCTCAGTCTGCCTCTGTAGGGATAGAAGAGCTCTTTTGTTGACATTTCTTTGGCATATAGGAGTGCAACAAGCTAGTGGGGTTCAAAACTGCTCCAACATAGAGTGCAGAACAAGGACTCTACCCCACTGATACTGTCAAATTAATAAACGAATGACTTGTTTCCTGGCTGTGACTATGGTAAGTTAGAATTCAAGACTCACAGGGCAGAAGAAATCACATACACTGGTCTGTAAACAGAGACTGTTCTTTGGTTTCCCAGTTGCCCAGATCCAAATAATCACACAGAAACTATATTAATTACAACTCTGCTTGGCCAACGGTTCAGGCATATTTCTAGGTAGCTCTTACATCTTAAATTAACCAATTTCTAGTAGTCTTCGTATCACCATGAGGCTGCGGCCTACTGGTAAGTTTCCGGTGTCTTTCTCCTTCTCCTTTGGCATCTACATGGCATCTCTCTGACTCTGCCTTCTTTCTCCCTGCATTCAGTTTAGTTTCCCCTGCCTAGCTCTATTCTGTCCTGCTGTAGATCAAAGAAGCTTCTTGATTAGCCAATGCTAATAAAGCATATTTGTAGCACGCAGAGGGGACTCCCACATCACAGTCATCCAACTCGTCTGTTGGCCCAGCATGTGCACCCCTTTCACAAACATTTCTTGAGGGTTGTTTATCACATACAGCACTGACCAGATTCAGTAGCCTTTGAGAAGATTCTGGGTCAGTAACAAACGTATCATGTGATTCCCGCAGTTTGTGATCTATTTTGCAAAATGACCACAAAGACATTACTTAGCATAGGTCTGAGGTCTCCCCTGAGCAAATAATTGCCACTTTCTGAGAGGATATCGTGTTAACAAGAAGAGTTCTGTTTTCCCAGTGACGTCTTTCCCACTCCCTAGTCCTAACTTGATCCTGAGGTCATTCAGGATCTTCAACACCACCACCACCCAATACCAAGTCATTAACGTGCAGGCTACAGTGCTGGCTGTACCCTGTCTTCTCAACCTGCAGTATCAGAGTCCAGATAGTCGAGGGACTGGTGGCCAGACCACGTGACAGCAGACTTTGTCCTGCAACTTCCGCACCAGCCAGCTCAGAAGGCCAAACCCCCGAGGCTGCAGGAGTCGCCAGAGGGCAGCATAACTTGGTTACCTGGCTTCATTTTTACTCCCTTTCCAGTTCAGAAACAGCCAGAGAAAGACACCCAAACCAATCACCCAGAATGCCTTCCTTCTAGTTATCCTCCCTCTAACCCCTCTGTGCCAAAAGCTCCCAAGCACAGCAAACCCAGTGTTCCCTCTCCTACAAAGCTTTCCCCACGCATCTACGGTGTCTTGAATCTGCAAATGCATGTGTGATGTCTTCACCATCCACTTGACTGGAATCTAGAATCATCTAGAAACCCAGCTGTGGATGAATCTGTGAGGGTGCCATCAGAGAAGTTTAACTGAGGAAGGAAGATCTGCCTTAAACACAGCAGCTGAGCAGCTTGAGTAAAAGGGGAAGCAATGAAGGAAGCCCAGTGTGCCCCAGCATTCATCTCTGCTTCCAGCTACAGACAGATGCAAGACACCCAGCCACGCTGTCTCCCTTCAAGGCAGGAGAGCAAAGAAATGCTCTTCCTTTGGTGGATCGAATGAGGATGGCTCCAATAGACTCGTGGTTGGAGGAAGTGTGTCAGGAAGGTGAGCTCTGAGGAGTCCAAGCTTTCCCTTGTCCCTTGTTAGCTCTCTGTCTCCTACTCGTAGATCAAGATGTAATCTTCCAGCTGTTCCTGCCAACATGCCTTGGTTCTGCTATCATGGATGCTGACCCTCTGAAGCCATAAGCACTATTAAACACTTTATTTTATAACTTGCCTTCACCCTGGTGCTTTGTCACCACAATATAATAATAACTAAGACATATCTTTAGGCTGATTTTGAGATATTTTGTCACAGAAAGTGTAAAAATAAATTATACTGGAAATGGCTACTGAGGAGTAAGGTCATTGCTGTGACCACCTGATCATGTGGTTCATGAGCCTTTGGATCTGTTTCACATAATGGAATTGCTGTAAGCAAATTTTAATGGGCCTTTCTAGAGGGGGTAGAAGAACAGAATGCTAAGAGAGACGTCAGCAGTGGAGGTCAAGCTTGTTTCTATTGACAGCATGGCTATATTCTGTAAAGAATAGGGCTATGTTCTATTCCTGTCCTGAGAACTCAAGAGAGGTGGAATTCAAAGGCAAGAGACTGGCATGTTTGGCAGAGAAAATTTTTCAGGACAGTGTACAGTCTAGGCTGTGGTATGGCTAATGCTTGCTGCTCACACACACACACACACATGCACACACACACCCCCGTACACACATACATGTGCACAGGCATGCACACACAGCACACAACATGCCCATACACCCCACATGAACACACGCACGCACATGCACAGACACCCATACACGCACACACATGCACACACACACATACACGTGTATGTCCGAGGGGGGGGGGAGGGAGAGGGAGAGGAAGAAGGAGCGCTACAAGCACAGTAGAAAGGCATGAAGATGTGCATTTGGTGAGAAAAGGAGTGTGATTTGGAAGTTGTAGTTTGAGCAAAGTTTAAAATAGAAGCAAAAAGTGGTGCTTTAGTCTCCTTCGTGTAGTTTGGCATGAGAGTTCTTTATATCCTCGCTTCTTCCTTCAGTCACTTCCCAGCTACGCTATATTAAGGATTTCTCTTTGCTTCCTCTCACGGACTCTTTCCACATCCCCTAAGTAGGAGTCATATCTCAGTTTTAGAAGAGTTGATTGAGGAGCCAAACTGGAATAAAAAGCAGCTCTCAGAGTCATCAGATTTGGATACTGGGTGGGCTGTGTCTGCCTAAGGCATGCAAACCCAGTCTTTACCTTCAGGTTCATCTGTGGGGACAGCTCACAAGAGAGGGCTCTGGGATCGGGCCAGACCCTTCAGCTTTAAGCCTTTGGCATGAGAGGCCAGAGGGAGAGGGCACAAAGGCCTGCGTGGTGATGGCGTAGTTTGGGATTAAATGTCGGGATATGACATCTGGACAGGAAGAGGGAAGAAAACGGCTGATGACATCACGATGGCAGGAGCAGTGAGGTGGAGGAGGGAGCTGTGTAAAGTCTAAAGGCGTGGGCCTAAGCCAGTTCTTCAGCCCTCTTGCCTGAGTTTCGGTATTACATTGTTTGAGGTTCTTGTGTACTCTGGATATTAACCTCTTGTCAGATCTGCATATTCCGTTGGCTGTCACATGTGGTCTACTGGCTGCTTGTATTCTGTCGCTTGTCATCTGGGATCTGTCGATTGCTTCATTCGCTAGCAAGAAACTTTTTATGTTAGTGGAACCTCATCTGTTAGTTTTTGCTTTTGTGTTTCCTGGGTTCTTCATATAAAAAGAATTCATTGCCAAAATCAAGGTCCTCAAACGTTTTCCTAGCCTTTTCCTGGTAGTTTTCTAGTTTGGGGTCTTGCATTTCAGACTTTAATCCTTTTTGAGCTGCTGTGTGTCTCTGGTGAGAATATAGCTTCTTTTTTCCCCAGCAGTTTATTGAAAAGGTTACCCTTTCCCCGTGTTTCTAGCAACTTGTAAACATTCAATTGGTTGTAAATTCATGAGGTCATTTCTGGGCTTTTTCTGCTTCATTGATCTTTGTGTCCCTCTTCTTCTTTCTCTTTCATTTTATTCTCTCATACATTACATTTTTGGCTGCAGCCTCCACTCCCTCCATTCCTTTCTCCCCCAGATCCACTCTTCCTCCCTTTCCCTTAAAAAAGGAGAGCAGGCCTCCAAGGGATAGCAGCCAAAGATGGCATAACAAATTACAGTAAGACTAGACACAAACCCTCATATTAAGGCTGGACGAGAGTGAGTCTGTCTTTATGCTGAAGCCATGCTGCCTTGGTGACTGAGCTTTAGTGTGGTCTGAGGGACAGTGATTCCGGACTTGTTCTTTCTGCTCAAGATTTCTTTGTTAATTTGGGGTCTCACTACAGTGAGATCATCTATTGGGGGGTCACACAGTGAGAACGTCTATTGGGGGGGATCACACAGTGAGAACATCTATTGGGGGGTCACACAGTGAGAACATCTATGGGGTTTCACACAGTGAGAATGTCTACTTGGGGTGTCAGACAGTGAGAACGTCTATTGGGGTGTCAGACAGTGAGAACATCTATTGGGGTGTCACACAGTGAGAATGTCTATTGGGGTGTCACACAGTGAGAATGTTTACTTGGGGTGTCACTACCATGAGAACGTCTATGAGGTGTCACGCAGTGAGAATGTCTATTGGGGTGTCACACAGTGAGAATGTCTATTGGGTAATACAGTGAGAATGTCTATGGGGTGTCACACAGTGAGGATGTCTATTGGGTGTCACACAGTGAGGATGTCTACTTGGGGTATCATGCAGTGAGAATGTCTACTTGGGGTGTCACCACCATGAGAATGTCTACTTGGGGTGTCACCACAGTGAGGATGGCTAGTATGAAAAGAAAAAGACCAAGTGATAGGAAATAACAAGACGAACCTTTGTGCAGTGTGGGTGGGAATGTCTAATGTAGCCATCATGCAAGTTTCTAAAAATCGGAGTAGAACTACAATATGATCCAACAATCCCACTGCGGATTTTATACCTGAAGTGAATTAAATCTGCATGTTGGAAAGGCACCCACAACCCAAATTTATTACTATTTCCAAAAGCTAGGACACAGACTCAAACCAAACATCTCCCAGCCCAGCAGACAGCAGAGAGAACGTGGCAGAGACACACAGTGGAATACTATTCAGCCATAAAAACCTATGAAGTCCTGACATCTGTGACAGCAAGAATGGAGAAAGAGGACATTTTTGAAGTGCATCCTCACAGACAGACAGACAGACACCCACTGAGAGGACCAAGCAAATGTCATAATAGGGTGCTCGGTCTTCTCTCAGAGATTAGGCCTCAGTTTCAGTTTCCTGTGAAAGAGCCACAAACAATGGACAATCCTCAACACCCCTAGCAACAAGAATGAGGCCTGGTACATACAGTACCAGGCTAGGCCTAAGCCACAGTCAGTAGCTCAAGGACAAGGCCTGGGACTTGTCCAGGCCTGCCCAAAAATGGATCACTGTATTCCTGACCAGCCCCTGATTAGCCCTGACCAATTAGAAAGCAATAGTATGATTGTCACTTTCTTAAGCCACATATCTAACATAACCTAACTGTCCTAGGAACTCCTCTTCTGCTGCAAAGGAGCCCACGGGTCCCTTGCGGGGTCTTTCACCATCTTGTTTCTGTGTGTGGCCACAACCCAGCATGCTGGGATAATAAAATGCTCTTGCTGATTACATATGTGGATGGTGGTCTTTTGTGGAACTTCTCCAGGACCCTAACACCACCATCTACTCCTGTAGTCTTAGAACAGCTGCTCTCAGAGATGTTGACAGCTTGATTATTATCAGACTGGGTGGAGGGAGAGAGGATGAGAAAGAGACACGGGACTGTTGGCAGCACTGGTGCTTTGTAGTGCAACACAGTGAACATGATCAATGGTAAACACCACACATCTCGGAGTGTTTAGGACAGGCTAATCAGTGCATTTGCTGGTAAGAAATGATAGACGTTTGAGGTGACAACACTAATCTGGCCTTGCTCACTCTACCTTGTGTGTACATGATTAAAACCTTATTGTACTTTCTGAATATATAAAAATGTCATTTGTGAAATGCTGTGGGATAATGTTCATGTACCCTGTAAAGATTTGTCACTTGTATTGGTTTAATAAAACACTGATTGGCCAGTAGCCAGGCAGGAAGTATAGGTGGGGTGACCAGACTAGGAGAATTCTGGGAAAAGAAAAGGTGGAGATGCTGTCACCAGCCAGATGCAAAGGAAGCAACATGAGACTGCCTCACTGAAAAAAGGCACCAAGCCACATGGCTAAATGTAGATAGGAATTATGGGTTAATTTAAGTTGTAAGAGTTAGTTAGTAATAAGCCTGAGCAATAAGCCAAACAGTTTATAATTAATATAGGCCTCTGTGTGTTTCTTTGGGACTGAATGGCTACAGGACTGGGAGGGACAGAAACTTCGTCTACAGTGAAATAAAATGGAGACCATAGAAGACACATGGAAATATCCAGAAGAGACAGGGTAGTACAGCAGCTGGTGGATTCTCCTCTCAAAGAGCTTTGAAACACAGGCTTCTGTTTGGTTTACTTTGTGTTGTTATTTGTTTGACTGTGTCTCACTCTATTGCTCAGGCTGGCTCAGAACTCAGGATGTAGCTCAGGCTGGCCTCAAAATGATAGCAACCATTTTGTCTCAGCCTCCTGAACCCTGGGATTACAGGCTTGAGTCACATGTTTTCATGGTCTGGTTTTAAAAAAGACAAGTAAACAACATGAGCCTTGCCACATTCTCTAAACCAAGGCAGCTCTGGAAGGGGACAAAGCAAATCAGTAATAATCACATCATTGTTGCACTGGGGAGGTAGTGAGGAATCACCAAGCATGGGTCTAGAGCTTGGGAGAGAGACAACAGCAGCTCATCACATAAATATGAATGTCAGCATGGGAAGGAGGAGGCAGGGAAATAGCATGTTCCTTTAGGAGACGTGGAATCATAAGAAAATGAGTTTCCAAGGCAGGTGAGAAAGCTTAGGAGACCTTGTTTTTTTCAAAGTCTCTTAAGAAAACTTATTCTGAAATAAATTATGGACTCTTTTCCCTGAGTTACCAGGCTATTGCTTGCAATTCGACCTTTCAAAGGTGCTCACATCAGACACTACAGCACATGGAGACACAGATGTAGGCAGAGGGGTTCTAGAGGTGACCAGCACCCGCCTGACCAGCTCCTGTGAGTTTACAGTAGTCAGCGCGGCGCCTCCTCAGCAGAATGGTGAAGTGCTGGTCTCTGCAATTCGACAGGTCATAGCTTCATTGTTCTCTACCTCAAAATCAATTACTCAGCCACGGACATGCTTTCCCTCAGGCCCATTCCTTTCCATCTAAACACATTTGCTGTAGTCCTGAGTGTTTGCTGAGTTAGCAGTAGTCAAAGCCTATTTTCACGACCTGCGTGTGATGGAGGCTCATGTCCTGTCCAGTCACGGCCTGCCTGTGATGGAGGGTCATGTCCTGTCTAATCCTCCTTGGCACTTGCAAGAATTTCAGAGGAGGTGTCACACACCCTCGTTCTAAAGAAGTGGTGCATGAATAAGGTCCTTCTAAAGCCTTTGATCTAATGGTGAATGGGAGCCCCTAACAGAGATGAAAAGTTCTATGATATTCCAGCATCTTTATTGACATGAAAACCAAAACATCACCTGTTTTCTCCTCTGAAAGGAGGATGATATGTTAAAATGGACACATCACAGATATGCTCTGTAACAGCTTTTCACATCATGAGTGAGAAGCCTTTCAGTGAACAGACAGGGAGGGGGCAGACAGGGAGGGGAGCACATGGGGAGGGAAGCAAGCAGGGAGGGAGTGTAAGTTGGAAGGTGCTAGCCTCTTTTCCAGGGGAAGCTCTGTAGCTACAAAGGAACACACATACTTCCCGCACAAACTGATCCATGGAAGCTTCGAGGAAACCAAGAATGAACGTTTGTCTTCATATGCAGTAGATGAGGTAAATGAGCCACCTCAGGACACCCCCCCATGTGATAAGATGGCAACGCTAGTGGCCTGAGAATAGGCCTTCTGCCTTTCATACCTGGCAACATGGCCGGATGTTTCACTAGACCTTGATGGGAAGAGCCAGGTAAGCAATGATACTAGACTTAAAGAAATAAAACCTTAAAGGAATAGTCTGCTTTCTGAACTTTGGAAATGTCCCATGAACTTTCCTTGCTAGCTTGTGCTAACTAACTTCTGGAAGTTTCTGCTGTCTAAAGTCCTGAATTCCATGCATCCAGCCCAATCCTGTCCACTATTAGCAATTCCACAGGATGTTGGGGGACTCTGAAAACATTTCAGGTGCAAACAGACTACCTGACCTTCCGTGCTGAAACCAGCTCCCGTTCCAGTCTGCTCCGCATCTTCACAGGGCACAATTGCTCCCAGCTGCCAGGAGTAAACTCTCCTTCGGACCAGCGACTACTGCTGGTGCCACCTCCGGTCCGCTCCTCAAATCCTGCCCTCTCATCATACCCAGTGATCAAACCTGACCAAGGGTCATCACCCCTCATCTGCCAGCTGCTCTTGTCAGTGTGTGGTTGGAGTGTGTCTCCTGAAGGTTGGTGAGTGTGGTTTCTAGCTTGCTGAAGCAGAGGGGTGGGATCCTCAGGGTCTGGCCTCATGGGAGACAGTTTGGCACCGGTGATTTAGTTCTTGCAGGAATCTGTAAGTCTTGTGGGGCTGAGTCTTGAAGAGAGGAATACTGGCCCCTGGGCCTCCCTGGCTTCCTTTTCTTCAGCACACCCCTGTGTGATGCCATCAGCAAAGACAGCCGGGTGAGGTTGTCTGCTCTTAGACTTCCAGTCTCCAAAACTGAGCTAACTATACCTCTGTTGCTTATAAACCATCCAGCTTTGAACATGTTGCTATAGCAACAGAAAAAAGACAATAGCTTCCCCAATATCCATGCTTTCATCCTCGCATACTGACAAAGATTTCATGGTATCCTGAATGATGGTTCCTGCACATGGTACCACTAACACTGTTGAGGCGGGGGCATCAGTGCCTCACCTGGTTCTGCCATGCTAAATGCAGGTATGTCTCCCCCGAGACTGGCTTGGAGTGGGTCACTGGTCAACAGCACCAGTCATGACTCATAGTCTACCTTGAGTCTCTTTTCCTTTGCAGTACAAGGGCTTGATCCCAGAACCTTACACCTGCGGGCAAGGGCTCCACCACTGAACCAAACTTCCAGCCCCACCTCATGTTCTGAGCTGTGTGGAGAGCGACGTGGAGAGAATCTGATGTCCGTGATGAGTGGAGGCATTTGCGTGGGCAGAGTTCACGGCTCTATTCTGGCTCCCAGGCACTGTCATTTCACACAGTCACTCCTCATGCAGTGACTAGGCAGGAAGAGCTCAGAGACAGCTGCACCGTGTGTTTGTATGGTCAACAGCAACAATCCCTGATAACTTTAAGGCATAGCCTAGTCTCAGCAGTGTGAGAAGGTGAAAATAGTGTGTCTCAGGTGTGACCCTCAGAGGACTTCTGAGCAGACTCTGAGCAGAAACTGCTGCCACATGGCTGTGTATCCCATATACCCCTGGCTGTGTATCCCACATACCCCTGGCTGTGTATCCCACATACCCCTGGCTGTGTGTCCCACATACCCCTGGCTGTGTGTCCCACGTACCCCTGGCTGTGTGTCCCACGTACCCCTGGCTGTGTGTCCCATGTACCCCTGTCTGTGTGTCCCACGTACCCCTGGTTGTGTGTCCCACGTACCCCTGGCTGTGTGTCCCATGTACCCCTGGTTGTTCTGGATCTCATCATTTTCTCAGGCCGTTCTGCTTCCTCCCAATTCTGAACTCTTAGCTCCTCCTCTTTCGGTCCTCTGCGTATGGTGTACTGTGACTCTTTGTGTCTTTGACATCGCTCCCGACTCCCCATGCTCTTCCAGTCAGTGAGGTGGGACGAGAGAAGATGTTGCTGTCGCTGGTTTAGGTCCAGTCCCTGTGGAGCCTTGGTCACCACTGCCTGAATTCTTTCCTGGCTCTGTTTCTAGCTTTCTTTTTCTTTGTGCTTCTTGGTTTTGGTGGAGAGAGGGACAGACTTTGTCTTAGCTGCTATCCAAAGAGGTCATTCCTCTCTTCAGAGGCAGAACACTGGGAGTGTTATACAGCGCTCGCCCTCCTGTGCCAACCGCACCAACTTGAGACTCTCAGCTGTTCTAGATGGTTCCAACATGTCGAAAAATTATGCACCGAAGAACACCAGGTCATATTAGGTGTGCCTGGTGCCAGTGTACACAGTTAGGTCTACACACTCAGGCCCCTTTCCCCTTTAATGTAACCGGTGGCTAATATGCCCAATGGCATCCTATAAAAGTGCAGGCAAGTGTGTTTTGTGTGGTGACACTGCCAATCTTTCTCTAACATTGTTAGTAACCCAATCTGTCTTCCAAGGGAATCTCCTCCCCTTCTCTCCTTCCTCCTCCCGAGTTTTCTTTCTTTCACAGTCACTGATCCTGTGCATATGTGGCCCCCAGCTAACGCTTCAGCATCCACCTCACACCGCACACCAGGATGCCCCATCCCCATCTCTTTCTCATTTCTTTATCCGAAGACACAAGAAATTAGAGGAACCCGTTAAGTGTGCCTGTTCTGGTGAGGATCAGGCATGGGAAGAGCCATGTGGGGTGAACAGGAAGGTCTGGGCCAGCCAGAAGTCCCAAAGAGTCATGGAAGTCAGTCAGAAAGAATTCTCAGTGTGCAGAAAGAATGTACTGTTGCAGCTTATTATGGTCCCGCTCTAGGGGCTTAGATCAAAACAATCGGAATTTCTTTTTACCAATGATAAAACTGTACTTAACCCACCACAAAACGAGCAAGCATAGCTGTGATTCTGTGTCTCCCAGGGAAGGGCCCTTGAGTGTTAAGAAGACACACAGGGGAAGCGGGGTCAGGAAGGGCTTTGGGGATTCAGGCAGGAAGCTGCTCTTAGAGACTCAATGTTTCTCGGTTCTCTGGAGGATGAGAAGAGTTTACTGGTGTGCGCAGTGGCATTCTGATTTCTAGATCTCTTTAAAGACTGTGAAAGAGACGAGTGGCTGAGGAGTCAGTCAAAGAATGCAGAGACTATGAGAGGCTCAGCAGAGGAAAAGCAGGCTTTGGGTAGAGATGGATGACTCTACAGAGCTTGCTTCTTTCTCAAGTCCTACTAAAACGAAGCAAATGCACATTTTAATCTAAAAAGTCTACAAAGGCAAAAATTGTGGGAGTCAAGTAGCAAGTTATAACAGTTAATAGTGACTGTGAACTTGACGATCTAGACTTACCTGGGAGACAGGCCTCTGGGCATGCCTGTGAGGGACTTTCTAGAGGGAAGAAGCACCCCAAGTAGGGACAGTACCATACCATGGGTGGTCCTGGACTGAGTGAGAAGTGAGCTCAGGGGCCAAGGAAAGCAATTCACAGGATGGAGAAGGTGGGCAGGTCCAAAGATCGAGGCATCTCTTTAAAGATTGCTTAAAAGAAATTTATTTTAAAATAAAGTTTACATCTTTATTTACAGATGAAATCCCACCCCTACCTTTAAAGAAGGGAACTGTGGAGAAAGAAGAAGACTCCAAAAGTTTGTGATGTCAGGATCACTAACTCCAGGAAGGAAAAAATTTTGAACAGGAAGGGAAAATGATCTCAGTCAGCCTTCAAGATGGATGCGGCTTATAAAGTCGTAAGAAGACTATTATGAAGACATATAGTGATTATGGATGCTACCAAAATTATGATTAATTGGGGGACAGGGGAGAAAAAGTATGTGTGTGTGTGTGTGTGTGTGTGTGAGAGAGAGAGAGAGAGAGAGAGAGAGAGAGAGAGAGAGAGAGAGAGAGACGTCCATTGTAAAAGCCAATAGGCAATGCTTAAAATGGAAAACTCAACCAAACGCATTATTTGAAGATGCTGGGTTAGACACCAAAAGCTTGGGAGGGAACCCTGCCAAAATCATTGAAAGCGGCTGCCTTTTGGAGTAGAAGACTGGGTGGGTACCAACACAACTAGATTTTGGTTTTGGTAGCGTATAGAACCAAGTGAATTTTTGCACTGCACACATACTTTCCTTTTCCTATCAGTGTTTGATATATATTTGCATGTGTATCTGGTTTTAGAGCTATGCAAGCTCACAGTAGGTGCTAAGAATTTGTTGAAAACAGGCTGCTTCAAGTAACACCAGAGGAACATGTTTATGAATTCGCTAACAAATCCCTGGAGAATGAGCCACATTTACCGGTTCCTTAACACCATGAGAGTCTGTGGTCTCTGTGCTCTGGAGACCACAGTATACAGTGTCTGGCCACACGCCTACCAAGATGAGTAACAGTCTTTCAGGGCAACTGTGGGGTGCTCGTTAACTTCTGCTCTGTAACTATCCTGTAACCAAACAAGTCCAACTCTCTCCAATAATGTCTAAGTTCTCTAAAGACCAAGTCTGTTTTTAAATAACCTTTGCACTTCAGGGCTTAAAACTCAGTACAGCCTATTTTGTTTCCAAAGAATGCATGCAGAGAACCAGCCATGCCTTCAGATCTGTAGGGCTGAAGCCATCTGCTAGCCCCAGGCTTGAGGCCCCCAGTCTGTCTTACTGTATTCTACTGTTACATACAGTCACACCAGGGACCCCACGCATGCTCCTTCTCACTTGACTGTGATGTGGACTCTAGGCAGGCTGCCTCTCACACCTCAATGCAATCCACTTCCAGAGGAGAAAGAATTCAGGTTTTGGAGCCAGATGTATTTCCATTCAGACCCCACATCCTTCATTGACCAGTGTTCTGTCCATCTCTCTGGGGTTCAGTGGGGGCAGAGTCTGCTGGGAATGCAGCAATAGTCATTCTTCACCCTTTCAGATGCCTCCAACTTACAGTGGAGTTGGCTATGGCGGGACAGGGCCATCATATACTGAAAATACCGCAGGCTGAGAAAGCACTGAAAATATGCCGACCAGCTCAGCCACTCAGTGTTCTGGGGTGGGGTGCTGGTCTGCTCTCACCATTGCATGGCTAACTGAGAGTGAGCTCACTGGCATTGCCAGAGTGAATCTACAGATCTCTAGTCTGCACAAAGGATCCAGAGTTGAAATCTGAGGATGGTTCCTACCGAATGTTTATAGCTTCGCTCAGGCATACAAGTGGTTATAAACCGAGCTATCCTAAGTCCAGACTCCTAGAAGGAAAGTCTTCCTGCCCTTCCTTCCCCTTTATTAAGAACACTGCCATGATGGAAGGCAATAGTCACAATGACTGGAGCAGAAGCAATCACTTTGGGGCTAGAGATGACCCTCTCAGTCTGACACAGAGATGAGCTTTCTTGTTATTTAAGGTTTCGCATTTTGTGTGTGGTGTGTGTGTTTCGGAAACTCCAGTTATACTGCAATATGTTCCGTTTTCTCTTTGAGAATAAGGGCTGTCAGAGGAAGCAGGGCTCCAGATAGAGTCATCATTGTTTACGCTTCTTCGCTCTTCTTTCCCCGTGTCAGAGCCACAGCCTGAGCAGGTCACTGCAAGTGAGACACCTGGAGCTTTTGACTCAACAGCAGTCAAAGTCAAGACTGGGCTCTGAAGTACCTGCTGCTCCCCCAACTTGAGCCCCACCAGTGACCAGATGGATAGAGAAATCTTCATGGTGCTTATTCCCCAAGAAGATTTAGGACAGAGAGTTGGGAAAAGGAATTTGGTTCCCTTTCTATCACACTGAATGTTTTCCAATCTCTGTTCCTTAACTAAAATATCTCGCTACTCTGTGGAAATACGTGTATTGTGGGCTGTGTTTACATTTGAGAAAACATGATAAGTCTTCACTGTCAGTTTCTTTTTCTTTTTTCTTTCTTTCTTTCTTTTTTTTTTTTTTTTTTTTTTTTGGATTTTCGAGACAGGGTTTCTTCGTAGCTTTTGGTTCCTGTCCTGGAACTAGCTCTTGTAGACCAGGCTGGCCTCGAACTCACAGAGATCCCCCTGCCTCTGCCTTCTGAGTGCTGGAAGGCATGCTCAACCACCGCCTGGCTATGATAAGTCTTCAGAACAGGAGCAGAGAGACACTCACTACAGCAGGAAAGAAGCAAGCTGGCCAGGAAGTGCTGTGCTAGGGACCTGTGAGTGCTGAGGCCCGCCTGGGTCTGTACCTGTGAACAGGAAGTATGCTGGGGACCTGGGTCTGTACCTGTGAACAGGAAGTGTGCTGGGGACCTGTGAGTGCTGAGGAGGCCCGCCTGGGTCTGCACCTGTGATCCAACAGTGTTACTGAGGATGCTCTCTTCCCGGGTAGAGCCAGCCTTTCAGCATCAGGAAGACTCATGTAAATAGATTCCCCAGACGCTATTTGAAATTCCCCTCAGTCTACTTACCAAAGGCAATCAGCACATCCTTCTTGGAACAATTCATTTCAAAACTTGTGCTCCACCAAGAAGTTTTGGGCACAAAGATGAACTCAGTAAAGAGACGTTTCTGCACACTTACCCTGCTGTGGTATGGGCTTGGTTCTCCATGCCAAAATCCTTCTACATCTGGCTTGTTCGTCTTGAGTTTTAATCTGTGAGGGGAAATTATTTAGATTTATAAAGTGTTTACATATATTAATATAAGAAGAAGTTCTTGCTGTTGGTAAGTCATTATTTAGTATAGGTTTTATGAGTATGGAGACTTGCTTCTACCAGCACCGAAGGGGGTGGGCCTGAAGGCCCCACACAGATAGGAATACCGGCTCAGCCCTTGGCTGAGATACATGCTACTGGCTGGAAGCAGCATGCATTCATCATTAGCACAGTGGCAGCTCGGTGTCAGTTGCCTTGTGGAGTGTTCAGTTCATAATTCCTGCTAAGAAGAATGCTGTCTGGAGCCCCAATGTCCATCTTAATGGAGCTCCTATGCTTTGTCTTTAGAGGATGTATTCTTTCATTGGCTTTTCTCGACCTTTAAGAAGTGTGAAATTTAGGACAGAACATCTAGGAACGGGGCTAGAGAGGTGGTCCAGGAGTCAGGATGCAGAGTGTTTAGAGTGCATAGAAGGCCTCAGCACTGGTCAGGTGGCTCAAAAGCACCTCTAACTCCAGTCCCAGGGCACTCTGATACTTCTTCTGCCCTGTGAGAGCACCTGCAGCTATATGCCTACACACACACACACATACACAACGCACACACACGCAGACACAGATGCTCACAGAGACACACACACACACAGACACACACAGACTCCCCCCTGTCACACAGACACAGACACAGAGACACACAGACAGAGACACACACACATGTACACACACAGACAGACACACATAGACATACAGACACACACACACATGCACATAAAAACACACATGTGCGCTTGCTCGAGCTGTGGACTAACATAATGTAAATTAACAAAGTGTTAAAATCAATTTAAACCCTCCTAAAAATCGTATGAACCAATTAAACACCTGAGAAGGGATGAGGGGGAAAGAGGAGAGGAGGAAGAGGGAAAGGAGAAGTAGGAGGAGAGGAGGGAAGAGAAAAAGGGAAAAGGAAGAAACAAAGGGGGAGGGAAAAAGGAATTGGAAGAGGAAGAAGAGGAAGGAAGGGAGGGATGGAAGGAGGGAGAAAGAATCTCCATTCACACCACAGGAACTGCCCCAGTGAGGCAGAAATGCGAGGTGGTAGGAGGCAAAACTAGATCAGGAAGTACAGACAAATAAAAGAGGGAAACCGAGGTAAAGGCCATGGTTCTGTTGGAAGCTTGTCTCCTAGTTTGCCCAGCACGTGGACCCTGCCGTCCCGCGCCAGCTGGATGGAGGGGAGGGTCCGGGCCCGGTCCACGGAGCCAGTCGGTTACCTGCGCTGCTCTCTGGAAAGGTCTGAGCAGTCCTGGGCCGCAGGTCCAGCCCGCTGCGCCCTCCCTGCGGTCTCCCTGCGCTGCTAGTTCCCACTGGGTTGCCATGGAGACGCGACCCGACTCTCACCCATCGGTTTCTCTACAGCCGGAACTCCCCAGCACTAGCGCGTAGGTCCCGGTCCGGTCCGACGCCTCCTGGGACCCGCCCATCCCGGCTCGCCCCGGGTCCCCGGAGGCGCGAGAGAAGCGCGGGAGGACGCTGCCCAACCAGAGAGCCCGTGGGCCGCCAGGACCACAGCAGACTGGGGTTCCTAACCCGGGGCCTTGACTCCCTCCCAGGCTAAACCAGGCGCTGGAAAGAAAGAACTCCAGGCAAAGACGCTTTCAATTCACCGAAGTGACTTCCAACTGGGAATCTGCGAGGCTCTCTCCACCGTCACCGTCACCGTCACCGTATTGGCACCATTTTGAACCTCTCTCTTCACAGTGCCAGGCGTCCTTGGAAAACTGCCAGTTAGGTGGATCAGAATGTATTGGGGACAAGGGAGTAGCTTCTAACGAGAGGAACCATCCCTGGCCAACGGCAACTGATTCCAAATTCTTTTCCTTTTCAGCCACATTCCAACAATAATTGATGACAGAATCTCAGTCTGACCTTGTTGATTTCATCGAGGAAATGGCTGTACGTACTGGGTATATATATGGCATAGAATACGCACACGCACACGCGCGCTCACGTGTACACACACACACACACACACACAAAGCACACAACACACACACACACGCACTGGTACACTTACTGTTATACAAAACACACGCCTACACACACAGGTGTGAGAGCAAGTAAACTTTCTGAGCACTTGAACTGGGGAATGTTGCTGGATTTATTTCAGAAACATAATTGTTTCTCAACACGTCCAGTAGATTGATCGCTGGTTCTTAAAATCTCTCATTTGCATTCTCCTTTCATCATTCCATGCCACTTTGCTACTTAACACGGCTGTCAATTTTAATCCAACTCACAGTCCTCCGTCCACGTCTGTGTGGTTCTCAGATGAGCCGTGTGGAGTAATTCAGGATGCTAGTTCTGATTAGTGTTGCACGGCTGTGACAGGGACCCAGTGAAGTGTGGTTATTTCATCTTTCCCTGGAAACTTCGCTGTTCTGAGATGCTCGTCACATCCTTCATGCTTGCCTATGTTGAATTTTTTCCCGGCAAGAAATGCAGTCATTATTGCATTATTGATTTAAGTTTACTGTTTTGAGACAGGGTTTCTTTGTGTAGCCCTGGCTGTCCTGGAACCAGTCTCTGTGGACCAGGCTGGCCTCGAACACAGAGATCTGCCTGCTTCTGCCTCCTGAGTGTTGGGATTAAAGACACGGGCCACCATCCTCTGCTATTTATTTTTATTGTTGGTGTGGTGGGGGGTGACACATGGATGGCTCACTGTAGATGTCAGAGCACCACGTGTGGGACTCGTTCTTTCCTCCCTCCTTTTGGTTCCTGGGGATGAAATTCAGATCCTCGGGCTTGGGAGCAGGTGCCTTTCCAGCTGAGCCACCGGATGAAAGTGAGCAGGAAGGGCAGAAAGGAAATGTATTGAAGGTTTGAGATGCCCGAGACTGTACCCACTTACAGCTCTTCACTACTGGCCAAGTCTCGGGGTGCAGTGAGACACATGCAACAAGCAATGTTCAAAGTTTGTATGCACACGAGCAAACCCAGGCTTGGAATAAAGGCATCATTAGAGGATACATCCGGTTAAAGAGAGAGAAAGATGTGAACTGAGACCATCGATGTCAGATTCAGTGCTCTTCAAAATCGTCCCAGAAATTAGGGTTTCGAATACCCAGGAGGCTGTATATATAGGAGTCTAGGTCTTGTAGTGGCAATGGCTGATTTCCTATTTTTGGAAGAATGGACGTGGGAAGAGCTTTCAAAGCCTGACAGGAGTATACTATAATGGACTTTAGGAAGTTGTATATATGTAGATAGCCCTGCCCCCCCATTCAATTCAACAATAGGAACAAAGACTTTTTTTCAGAGTAGTTCTTAAGACCCAACTGAAATGAAGACTCAGCTCCCCTCTTTAAAAAGAAACACCTGCAAAGGCTTAAGTTTGCCTTAAAATGTACTGATCACTGAATCTTCTAGGGTGATGTTTTTGAACGATGTGCTGTTAGGAAGGCTCCAAGTTCAAAGGAGAGTCCGAGTCGGGGGCATGTGGTTCTAGCCGGAGCTGCTGAGAGGTGGCTGGCCACTGGTGTCCTCTTCTCCTTCCCTTTTCTCTCTCCTCCTCTCTCTTTTATTCTCTCTCTCATCCTATTTTATTCTCTCTGCATGGCAGCCCAGCCTATCTTTATCTTGCTTAGCTATTGGCCATTCAGCTCCGGATTAGACCATCAGGTGTTTTAGGCAGGCAAAGCAACACAGCTTCACAGAGTTAAACAAATGCAACATTAAAAAACGCAGCACATCTTTGCATCGTTAAACAAATGTTCCACAGCATAAAAGAATGTAACATATCATTAACTAATACTCTTCAACACTGCTGTTTTAAAGAAATTAACTTTCTCAGAGTAGTTTTGCACTTACAAAAGAAAAATCTGTGAACAGAGAGTTACCATGTTCTCACCTCCAGTAATTCCAAGTGTTAACACATAACATTGGCAAAATCTATTTGTTCTAATTAACAAACCCAAACTGATTTTTAAAAACTAAATAAATTCTATTCTTTACTCATATATTTTCATTTGTACCTAATATACTTGCTGCAATGCACACAGGACACTAAGCACACATCTCCTTGCCTTTTTCACTGCCTCTCAGCTGTCAGTCTCCAGACTTTTTGCTTTCGGTGAGCTTGACCGTCTTGACAATTTCAAAGCA
Organism: Microtus oregoni; assembly: GCF_018167655.1. Taxonomy (NCBI): domain Eukaryota; kingdom Metazoa; phylum Chordata; class Mammalia; order Rodentia; family Cricetidae; genus Microtus; species Microtus oregoni. Next base: position 32,992,151 of record NW_024543067.1, read on the forward strand.
TGCTGTGGTTCTTGTAAAATTCCCCCTTTTAGAGTTTGTTTTCCTGTTCTGCTGGAAGAAGGTCATGGAAGTTATCTGCCCTGTTAATCACATTGTGCACAGGCCCATGTCTCCCTGACCCGGCTGTCTGCTTGAGGCACTGTCTCCCCACGTTGTTACCCTCCCCTTTTCTACACCACGCTGTTCGATGACAGTCACCCAAGACCCAGACTTGAGGCATACAGAATCATGCTTCCTCTGATCCACGACAGAACTTCTCTCGAGGTTATTTGAAATTCTTTTTGCACAGAGACTGTGTCTCCCACTTGTTTTTGTTTTATTTTTCATCAGTTTAGAATTGTGAATATTTGCCATGTATTTTGACTTGTAACCTGGGGCTTCCACACATTGCCCCATGATTTTGCCAGCTTTCACCATCGAGAGCACTTTCACACAGGTCCTGTGCCATTCAGGACCCTTCATCACTGTGCAAATTTTAGCTTTGTTTGGGCCTTTATTGCTCATTTTGGTTGACTTTCGTGTGTCCTGAAGTGTAAGCCACTCTAGGCCCCTCTTGTCTATTATGTACAATCCTAGTTCTACAGAGAGCTGTTTTAGGACATGGTATCTTTTGTTAAGACTGGAATTAGAAGCTGATGTCTTGGCACTGAGAGCTAGTTGAGTCTCATTGTTTCTAGGCCCTCTTGGCTGACAGAGGAAGGAAATATGTGTCTTGTATTTGCCTCTTAGGTAAATATATACAGAGATTCTCATATATATCATCTCTATCTCTTTATAAAAGATTTACTTATGGGCCATGGTGAAATTTGGGTCTGAGCTGCTGCCCAGGGTCATGTCTGGGTCTGTGACCCTACTGAACCTGGGTCTGTGATGATGTCCAAGGCCCATGTTAGCACAGGGGATCACTGGAGCCATGCTGAGCCAGCCCCACCCTTCACTGGCGCTGGGACAGTTGGCCCTGCTCCCCACTGGATACTGTAGCTGGAGGGCTGGACCCACCTCTCAAGAAAGAGCTTCCCCCCATACACACTTGGGAAAGGTGGTTCCACCCCTTACCTCAGGTGTGTACCCTGTCTGGGCAGCACACTAGAGCTGAGCCTGTTGCTGGGAGGCACAGATGAGTCAGCCCTGAGGGCATGAGAGCAGGAGAGCTGACCTTACCCCTCCCTTGTATGTCCCCTACAGCAAGCAGGAGAGAGGGCCCTATGCTGGACAAACAGTAGAGCTGGCCCTGGGGGTTTAAATGTGAGTGAGCTGGATCTGAAAACCCGAGAACAGGAGCACTGGCCCTGGCTCCTTGCTGCAGGCTGTACCGGGTGAGCTGGCTGAGGCAGTGCTGGAGAGCTCACCAGGGAGTGACCATGGGGGAAACCTGGCGGGCTGACCAAGCCAGTTAGCACCCAGGTCTAGAACCAGGGCTGTGAGTTGGCCCATCCTAACATCCACCTTGTCTATTAACTGTTGGAGCACGTGAAGGGGATGGACCTGTTATTGGTGGGGTAGCAGAAACCAGAGACCTCAAGTCAGACCAATGGCTCTGGCAATGAACACTTACAAGCAAAGGCGAATTGGCTAAAGGGTAAACTGTACAACTCAACGGGCCATACTACAGCTTCCATGACAAGAGTCTTTCCCCCCCTTTTTTTTGTTTGTTTTGTTTTGTTTGCTTGCTATGTTTGGTCTTTGGTTTTTCTTTTCAGTTTGGTTTTGTTTAGGGGGAAGTCACAAGAATGAAGGGAGGTTGCAAGGGGATGGGGAAAGCGTGATATAAAATCCACAAAGAATCAATTCATGGTAAAAAATTTTTTAAAAGATTTATTTATTTGTGTTTGTGTCAGTGAGAGTGTATCTGTATATGTGGGGACACATGACGCATATTGTGAGGGCCAGAAGGCATCAGTTGTCTTTCTCTGGTACACTCTGTTTATTATCTTGAGGAGACTCTGATATGGGATGTCCTTCTGTATATGTGTTATTTTTATTGGTTGATGAATAAAGCTATTTTAGCCAATGGCTTAGCAGAGTGAAGCCAGGCAGGAAATCCAAACAGAGATAAAGAAAGAGAATAGGCAGAGTCAGGGAGACGCCATGTAGCTGCCAAAGGAGAAGGGCGTGCTGGAACCTTAGGAAACTTACTAGAGGCCACAGTCTTGTGGCAATACACAGATTGTTAGAAATGGGTTAATCCAAGATGTAAAAACTAGCTAGAATATGCTAGAGTCATTGGTCAAGCACTGTTGTAATTAATATAGTTTCTGTAATTAATATAGTTTCAAGTCTGGGCAGCTGGGAAATGAATGAGCAGTCTTTTACTACAAAATGGCACCCATATGTTGGAGGCTAACCTGCATGGCCAGCCACACACTTTGGGTCTGGGTGCTTGTACACCCACTTGGGTTTAGGAGGAAAGTAACTGAGAGCATGCCTGCCACTCAGCACCCCCACCTGGGAAAGCAGCCGTATTGGGTCGGCTAGGCACACACAGGCAGGAAAGCATGATGGATTCCCACTTCCATTCATGGAGACATTTCCAGGCCACACAGCATGCTGCATGGCAGATTTAGCTTTTACTCAGACAAAAAGGGTTTATGTGCTGCATGGGTGCTTCCCAGAGTTGAGGTGGTGGTGAGCATCGCTCCCACCCAGCAGTCCCAGAGCTGGTGGTAAACATATCTCTGCTGTATTGAAAGGCTGAGAGAGGTGGAGCCAGTATCCAGGGCTGCTACAACCACATTGCTTTCCATTTTAAAATGCTCCTTGTCAGAAAAGAATTTCAGATACACAATAGGACAGATTCAGACATAAAAGCCCTCTAAATGAGACACACTATGTTTAAAAAGAAATAGTTTTTTTAAAAAAAAAAACCAAAGTCTTTAAGAGATAGCAAAACTAACATAAAAGAGTACAGAAAGACATAAATTAAAGAGGTAAAGAAAAATAAACTATGTAAAGATGGAATATACACAGAGAGCCTGGATTATGTATATTATTGTGTTTTCTTTGAATTTTCTGACTGCAGAGAGACATTTGATTCTGGGGGCTGCTAAGTTAAATCAGCATGAAGGTATCTTGACTTCAAAATGGGATCTAAGGATATGTTACTTTGGAAAAGAGATTCTGTTTTTGTTTCCACAGGAAATGAGAGTCTGTGGATTCCTTCCAGGCTAATATGGTTTGATGGAACAAGACCCCCGAAAGGCCTCTATAAACCCTAAGAATACATCACCCAACAATCAGCAGGAAGTAGTCTTGAAAACAATGCCCAAATTCCCAAAAATGATTATTTATAAATGTTTGTTTTCATTTAAAAGGGCTTGGTTATAAGTGTTTAACGATCACAGTCAATTTCTTTTTCTTTTAATATTTTATTTTATTACTTAAAAAATACCAATTTAAATTCCCACTCCCTCCCCTCCTCCCACTCCCTCCACACACCCTCCCATCCCACCCCCTCCAATCATAAGAGAAGACAAGGCACCCTGCCCTGTGGAAAGTCCAAGGCCCTCCCTACTACATCTAGGTTGAGCAAGTTATAGGATCCCCAAAAGTCAGTACATGCAGTAGAGACAAATTGTAGTGCCACTGTCAGTGGCCCCTCAGTCTGCCCCAACTGTCAACCACATTCAGAGGGACTAGTTTGATCCCATGCTCATTCACCCCCAGTCCAGTTAGAGTTGGTGAGCTCCCATTATCTCAGGCACACTGTCCAGCTAAGCCCCTAAACAATAGAGGAGAGGGTTCCTGAACTGGCCTTTCCCTGTAGTCAGACTGATGATTATCTTAAATATCAACATAGAACCTTCGTCCAACAACAGATGGAAACAGAGGCAGACACAGTCAATTCCTAAAATAAAAAAAGATAAGGGGATATGATGTAGAAATGAATACTTTACATTGGTATGGACTTAAGTTTATTGATACAAATTAAAGGTCAATTTTGTTGTATGTATGTATATTTCTAATCTTGTTTAAGGTATTATGTTTATACAACTCATTTATAATGAAAAATTACAGATTAGTAGATATTCATTTATGATAGTCAAACTTGTAGTCATGTTAGTTAGGTTTTCTAGATGCATAGGGATATATTTCAGTTAGATAGATAATCTTCAAACCTTTCAAAGACTTACAGAATATAGCATTTAAGTTATCTAAGAATTTAGACTTTTCTTGAAATTGAGACATGTCTGCTTTTGGCAGCACCAATTACTTCAGAGAGGTTGATGGGCATTGAAGAAATTTATTATGAAATTTACCTTCAATGTGACAAGGCTAGCCATTTGGGCAAGAAACTACTTTTGTTTGGACTGCTTGATAGTATGCTGTATAAACTGGACACGCAAGACTTATAGAAAAGTGACTGCAGAACTTTCTAAAAGATAGAATGGTCCTTCAGAGTTCCTGCTTCACAGAAGAAACTGCCAGACATTCTGCAGAACATACAAAAAAAAAGTGACTGACAAACTGCCAATATAGGCAAAACAATCTTTCAAATTTCCTGTTTCACAGAGAAGTCTGCTGGATACTATGGGCCCATAGACTGAATATGGATGCCCAATGATATAGAAGAACTTTGGGTGACTGTCCAGATAGCAAGATGCCTCTGTCATTTCTGGAACTTTGGAAGTTGCTTACAATGGACTTTCTGTTTACTTAAGTAATAAATATTATATCCTTCTGGGGTCTTTGATGGAGTTGAAAACAGATATAGTTTTCCTTAGTTATAATAAAAGATAAATTAGATATGAAACTTTAGACTCATAAAGATAAGATAAATGATAGAATATGTTCTTTGATTTTTTTGCCTAATACAAATAGACTAAATATTGTAACTGTAATTCTTGCTTGATACCTATTTTGTATATGTAATTTTACTATGTTAAAGTTAAAACCTCCATGTAGCTCCCAAAGGAGAAGGACACTGGCACCTTACCGTTAGACCACAACTTCATGGTGATACTTTGATTAATATAAATGGGTTAATTTAAGATATAAGAGTTAATAAAAAGTCTGAGCTAAGAGGCCAATCAGTGTTATAATTAATATAGTTTCTGTATAATTATATGGGTCTGGCTGACTGGGAACAAATGAGCAGTCTCCGTTTACAGAGATAGTGAGAGAGACTAGCCCTGGACTTGAGCATTTGAAACCTCAAAGCCCACCATGCAGTGATACACTTCCTCCAACAAGGCTATACCTCCTAATCTCTGCCAAGTAGTGCCACTCCATAGTGACCAAGTATTCAAATATATGAGCCTATGGGGGCCATTCCTAATCAAACTGCGCATACATGCACATAGGTAATTCGGGCTTTCTTTAGCTTTTCTGTGAATCCTGATTTCACTAGTGGAAGAGCAAGTTCTGACTGTTGCTGTATTTACTTGGGAAGCTGTAGTAGTACATGCAAAAATGTTAATTTAATATAATAATGGAATTATTGACTTTCACCTAAGGGCACAACTTTATCAATTAAATCTCAGCAGTTAATCTGACCTTTAGATTTTGTGTTGATTTTTTTTGTCAACTTGAAACCAAAATCACCTGAGAGTCTCATGATGGATTGTCTACATTGGGTTGGTCTGTGTGTGTGTCTGTGGGAGATTGTCCTACATAAGCAAATTGACATGGGAAGACATGGTCTACTGTAGGGAGCACCATTACCTAGACAGGGCCTCCTGAATTATGTAATAAGAGTAGAGAAACAGAGCTGCAAACGAGTGAGCATAAATGCATTCATCCTCTGTTCTTGACTGTGGATATGATGTGAACCTTGAATTCGCTGTGGTGATGGACAGTAACTTGGAATCATGATCCAAATTAAACTCTCAGATTAATCCCCCTTCAGTTGCTTCTTGTCAGGTTACTTTCACAGCAACAGACATGAAAGTGGGGCAGCCTTTTAGAGTATGGTGATGAGGCAAAGATGGCTGCATCAGGCCCCTTTCCTTCTCCCTCTTTCAGCAGGGCATTTCACACGTGACTACTGTGAAGGTCTTGCTTCATCAGGTGTATCCTGCCCTCAGTTCTCTCAACTTCCTAAATGTGTTGAAATCTACACATACTAAGTTCGCTGTTTGCTTGCCTATCACAGAGAGAGTCTTTTGCCACCTTGGTTTTGTGGAGAATCTTCTACTGAAATCAGCACAGGGCAGAAATTCCAGGCATGAGCTACTTCATGGATTTGCCCCTTGTTGGTGCTTCTGCCTTTACCTAGGGTTTAACATCTTTGCATTCCCTTCTTTCATTCCAACTCACAATATATTACCATTTTAAGAATCTTTTTTGTTTTAATTTGAAGACTTATTGAGTACTATCTACTTAAGTCTGCTACTAGAAATAGAAGGTCCTTTCTACATTAATCTTACTTCTTTTCCAAATCAAGTTACATGCAAATATCTTTTTTTAAAATTTATTTCTATTTTATGTGCATTGCTGTTTTGCCTCCATGTTTGTCTGTGTGAGGGTGTTGGGTCCCCTAGAAATGGAGTTACAGACAGTTGTGAGCTGCCATGTGGGTGCTGGGAATTGAACTGGGGTCTTCTGGAAGAGCAGTCATCACTCTTAACCACTAAGCCATCTCTTCAGCTCCCACATGCAAATATCTTTTAAGTTTTCTTAGGTTCTTGTTTTTTAAACTGGGGAGAGAAAAAGAAATAGATTAAATAAGACATGAGTAAAAACTATTTGCTATGAATAATGTTAGAGAAAGACTAAGGAACACAGCACAGTAGTTTACACAAAGGAGCTATGTCTTTAGGATACATTTAGAAAGCAGGATGGAGGGGCACACATCTAAACCCCAGTTCTTGGATGGTGGACGCAGAAGACCAGGTGCCATGGGATATTTTGATAACACAGTGATGCTCCAGATTGTCAATAAAGTTTACCTTGAATTGTGTGGGAGGGCAGAGCCAGAAACTAGCTGACCAGAATTAGCTATAGAGAAGCCAGCAATGTGAATAGTGAAGACACCAGGAAGGAAAGGGAGGGGACTAGAGTTTGAGCTTCCTTTTGGTTCTGGGTTGAGGGAAGAGATGCTTTTCTTGTTAGGTCTTTGGCCAAAATGCAAGGCCAAGTGGTTACTTCTTGGCTTTTCTTGATCTAGCAATTTTCACCCCATATCTGACCTCCAAGTCTTTGTTGGTAAATAAAATGATAAAGACTTAATTTAAACTTACATATGCTTGCTATGACAGAGTTGGGGTCACAGAACTGGAAGCCTGGCCAGGCCATGATCTGAGCAGCCTCAAGTGTGCTGACTGTGGGGCCATGGGGCCATAGATGATAATCAAAATATTGGTAGACTCATGTGCATCTGCTAAGCTGACAGAGAAACATCATTTGGCACCCAACGTGGGGTGCCAAATCCACATGTTATCAGACTTTTCTTTGGACTTCCAGCTCACAAACAATAACACGGAGACTTATTAATTATAAAAGACTGTCCTTTAGTTTAGATTTTCCCCAACTAGCTTTTATAACTTAAACTAACCCATATTTTTAAATCTCTCTTCTACCATATGACTCATTAGCGCATCTCCATATTGCACATCCTGTTTCTCCTGTGTCTTGCTGGTGAATTTACCTTTCTTCTTCCCCCATCAAATCCTCTCTGCCTAGAAGTCCCTCCTATTCTCTCCTGGTTAACTATCTACCATTCAGCTCTTTATTATACCAATCACAACAACACATCTTCACACATTGTAATCAAATATTCTGAAACAATCAGGAATTTAAGGTTTATTCTCAGCAATATAGCAAGTTCAAGACTAGTCTCAGCTACACTGAGTTATCCAATCTTAGAAATAAAAACAACACCAACCAATATGTGAATGCATAATGTATAATTTTGCAATATAAAGCAATGTTATTATTATTTTCATATGTTATTATTTAATTTTACTGAGAAATCTTCCATGAGTTGAGACTCTCTCTGTGTATCTGAGTTCCAAGGCTTTTGCTAGCCTACAGCAGTAGTTAACTGAGTGGAGCTGAGAGAGACACTGACAAGTCCTGAAAACAAGCATGGATGGATAAACATGCTGTACTAGGAAGTAAAGCGGTGTCTGCTCTAGAGAGATACCAGTGTTTTGTTCATTCCAGAGTTACTTTCAATTTTCATGTGGCTGAAGAGAAACGCGGGCTGTCACTCACCCCTAGTAGGCTTGTACTGTTGGGTGGCTTTCTGTTTCTTGTTTTGTTTCTGGTTCACACAGCACAACTGCTGCAGCAGACAGGCTGTTTCCCAAATAGGAAAACATTATTCTAGGACGCACCTGAATCCTGCACTGAGGGACCACAGGTTTACCACAGTCAATAGGAAAACAGAAGATAGATTTTTTCCTTTGCCCTTTTCCTGGACTGAATTTATGAAAACTCCTGAGTGGATCTCTGAAAAAAAGAAGTAAGGAAATTCTTGTACATGGAATCTAACTTGAGCAGCCCTCACACATGGTGCTGGCTACTCCCACATCTGAGTTCCATTATGCTGTGGTTCTGTTCAGAAATAATTTTTGGCAGTAAGAGGAGTTTTCTCTAAAAGAAGTCATTTTACATCATTCTGATGGGACATGTAAGGTGTCATCTCCAGTCCGTAGTGACCTCAACTTCCTGAAGCACATATTATCTCTGAAAGTTTGCAAATTGCTTTTTGAAGAAGCGATCCATCTTGTCTATATGGTGTTGTGTTAAGATTCATTATTCAGTTTTATTTCTGACTCGACTGAGAATTTTCACAGCTTGACATAAATCCTCCACCATAGAGACTGATCACAGGGAGATTTTCTGCATCTTACTTTTTCTCCCTTTATAGTTAAATGTTTCAACTGCACTTTCTGATTCTGAGCTATATGTTGACTTATGAGTTGTCTATTTTGTAAGGGCTGGAAGCTTTCCCCAGTGTGACTGCAGAAAGAGGTGGTGGGTCAGTGGGTCACAGGGCACCGTCTGTCTTACTTTTTTTTTTATTGCTGTGAAGAGACACCATGACCATGGCAGCACTTACAAAGAAAACATTTAATTGGGGTGGCTTGCTTACAGTTACAGAGGTTCAGTCCATTATTATAATGACGGGGAGCATGGTGGCGCAGGTGAACGTGATGCTGGAGCTGAGACTGCTACATCTTGCAGTCAACAGGAAGCCAGTTGAGAGTCATACTGAAGGAAGTTTGAGCAAAGGAGAACTCAATGACCACCCTGAGAGTGACACCCTTCCTCCAACAAGGCCACACCTCGTAATGGTGCTATTTATTCCCTTTAGTGAGCCTTTTGTTTCAAACCACCACACCATCCATGGAAGGATTTATGTTTGTCTCATGGGACTGCAGCCCAGGACTGGAGCAGACTGTTTTAAAGTTTGACCTTGTCTGCCACACTGGTGGCCTCTCTCTCACATTCCTATCAAGTGGTACCATCTGTCGTGATATGATACAGTATGAGTCCCCCAAGGTCAAGTGGTACCATCTGTTGTGATATGATACAGTATGAGTCCCCCAAGGTCAAGTGGTACCATCTGTCGTGATATGATGCAGTATGAGTCCCCCAAGGTCAAGTGGTACCATCTGTCGTGATATGATGCAGTATGAGTCCCCCAAGGTCAAGTGGTACCATCTGTCGTGATATGAAACAGTATGAGTCCCCCAAGGTCAAGTGGTACCATCTGTCGTGATATGATGCAGTATGAGTCCCCCAAGGTCAAGTGGTACCATCTGTCGTGATATGAAACAGTATGAGTCCCCCAAGGTCAAGTGGTACCATCTGTCGTGATATGATGCAGTATGAGTCCCCCAAGGTTAAGTGGTACCATCTGTCGTGATATGATGCAGTATGAGTCCCCCAAGGTCAAGTGGTACCATCTGTTGTGATATGATGCAGTATGAGTTCCCCAAGGACCAGCTGGTCACCAAGTTTTCTCAGTCTCCGAAACCATTAGTCAAAAGAAACCCCTCCCCTTTTTTTGCTTTTTTGAGACAGGGTTTCTCCATAGCTCTGGAGCCTGTTTTGAAATTCGCTCTTGTAGACCAGGCTGGCCTTGAACTCACAGAGATCCGCCTGCCTCTGCCTCCCAAGTGCTGGAATTCAAGGCATGCACCACCACTGCCTGGCTGAAAACCCTTTTCTTTATGAAGTTTCCAGCCTCCAGTGTTTTTGTTGCAGTAACCAAAAATGAACTGGGACAGGACATTAACCCATCAATGGCTGTATTGAGATTGTAACCATAAAGGAAATGAAAATATCATTTTTTCTTATTCAAGCTGTTTTTCTTCTAAGAGTTTCTGAAAACATAAACAGCAGGAGTAAGAAACTGCCCTCCCTTAAAAAAAAGTATTTGAGTTATTTAAATTGGGGAAACTGTTTACGGAGAGTCCTCATTTTCCAGTACGAGAAGTCAATGAAGTAAGCAGTTCAGGACTGAGAAAGTTAGCCGAGAGCTGTGAGGAGAATGTGAGCTGTGAATTGATCCAGACTGGAGTCTGGACCCCAACTTGTACCTTAGCAGTTGTCTGACAGAGCTAACACACTTGACTTTTCAAAAAATACTTTTTCTCATTTCCATGGTAGGGACAGTATTTCCAGGACTGCAGCAAAGATTACATTGGGTCAGTTATGTACACAGTGCACTGTCTATGTTTAGATCCCCAATATCTAATACTAGCATCATTAATGATGTCCTGGTTGTTAATTGCCTTATGATTATTCTAGTCCATGTCTACTTTTAGAAGAAGATTAATCTGAGCTATTTTTTAAAAGATAAAGATCTTAGAGAACACTCAAGTTGTAATTGAAGAAGGGAAAAGTGGGAAGGGAAAAGATAATTAAATTAATGAAATGCTTTCCCCAATTAAAGTTGGTGGCACAGGGTTCGGTAGACACACTGCATATCTGAACATCGCTTACTGAATCAGTCATCCATTTAAACTGCAGATTTGTGTAATGTGAACTGTAAGAGATGAGAGGACACAAAGAGAAATTAATCTGAAATAAAGAAAATACTTTGTCAATTCATAAATATGCAAAAAAAGATTCTCGATGTTAACTCTTCCTTGGGAGTTAAAGAATAAAACTCAAAGTGGAGGGTGGCTTTCTATCACAGGGTTGGGGAAAATAGAGAAGAATATAAGACTTAAAGTTGGCATGGGCAGGAATGGTGACTTCTGCTTGTAACTGGGAAGGAGAAGTGGATGCTTGTGACTTATAGACTGGCCGGAGACACCTAATAAGACCCAGCCTTAGAAAAAAATCAGCAAAGCCACAGAGAAACCCTGTCTCGAAAAACCAAAAAAAAAAAAAAAAAAGAAAGAAAAAAATCAGCAGCTGGGGCTGGGTGGTGGTGGCGCACATCTTTAATCCCAACACTCAGAGGCAGAGACAGGCAGATCTCTGTGAGTTCAAGGCCAGCCTGGTCTACAGAGTGAGTTCCAGGACAGGCTCCAAAGCTACAGAGAAACCCTGTCTCGAACTTCCCCCTCCCCCACAAAAAAAAAGAAAATGCAGGAGATGAAGAGAGATGGCTCATGATGAAGACTTGCTCTTGCAGAGGTCCAGAGTTCAGTTCCCAGCACCCATGTCGGGTGACTCATAACCCCTCCTCCAGAGGATCTAGTGCCTGCTAACTTCCACAAGCACCCCTTCCAAATGTCTTCATTTTAAATCTATTTTTGTTTTATGTGTATGAATGTTTATCTGTCTGTCTGATGTATATGCACACTTGCATGCCCGGTTTCTGAAGAGGCTAGAGGGGGCAACCCCTGGAACTTGTTACAAATGGTAGTGAGCTAGCATTTGGGTGCTGGAAACTGAACACAGGTTTTCTGCAAGAGCAGCAAATGCTCATCTCCACCTCCCACTCAGTGGCTATAAATTAAAAATGCGGAAGACCCACAATAGCAGTTTTAGGAACGGGCTTTCCAGAATGAGTCATGAGATCATGATGATGTTTATATAGAGAGATTTGTTATATCACACTGTTCATAGTTTTATAAAACTAGAGAGGAGAAAACAGCAGAGTGACATGTGTTTGTAATACTTAGGACAGGCTGGGTGGCAAATTATCCCAACCATTAGCAGTCCAAACAGCAGACATGCATGATCCCAGAGCTTAAAAAATGTTATAACATTTATGTGTGCATGTATGCATTAATGTATAATGTATGTATGTATGCATAAGTTAGTGTGTGACGGCACATGTGTGTCATAGCAAGCCTGTGGAGGTCTGAGGACAACTTTCAGGAGTAGTTTTATTTTTTTCATTATGTCAGTCTTGGGGTTATGCTCAGGATGTTAGGCATTGTTACAGGGAGAGGGGCCCTTTGTTTGGCCCAGCTGCCTGGCTAGCTTACACCCAAAATAATCACACAGAAATTGTGTTAATTAAATCACTGCCTGGCCCATTTTCTCTAGCCTCTTATTGCCTAACTCTCACATCTTTATTTAACCATTTCTATTAATCTGTATTCATCATGAGGTTGTTTCTTACCAGGAAAGATTTAGCATGTCTGACCTGGAGTCTCCATTGTGGCTCTCTGACTCTGCTTCTTCCTCCCAGAATTCAGTTCTGTCTCCCTGCCTACCTAAGTTCTGCCCTATCACCAGGCTGAAAGCAGTTTCCTATTAACCAATGAAAGCGACACAAATACAGAAGGACCTCCTAGAAGGCATGACCATAAACCCTTTAGCCATTGACATGGCTGTGATGGACCAGTCTGGTGCCATCTTAAGATTGGAAGCCATCTTGTTACAAAGTCAAAATGAATTCATTCCTGGTTTCTGTAAAACTTAAATTTGACTGGGTCTTGACCCATTTTCTGGAATTTGACATGTTCCGCACCCTATATCCTAGCCTCCATCCTGTTAAAATGTTCAGCCAAGTTCCTGTGTAACCAAAATTTCTGGAAATACCCCAGTCCTTGGAAACTCCTAGTCTGGTAATTTTGGGGCTATAAACCCTACCTTCTCCTTGTTCAATACTACTTTCTCATACCCTGCTTTAGGGAGAGAGCCCTGTCTGACAGAAAATAAAGCTTGTATAATTTAGGCAAAGAGTTTGGATAATGAGTTTTACTCTCATTTGGTGGGCTTAAAAGCTGCAGCCTGTGCCATCAAGCTTGTGTTTCAGGCAGTGGGCTGGTGAAAGACACAGAAAGGCACCATGTATTCCACAGAAGTCTGTCTATCTCTTTCTGGCTAAAAGTGGTCAGCTGCAAAGACCAGAAAACAGTCAGTTGTGTGAACAGCAGGGTATTTATTTGAAGCTCAGTGTTTTAGTACTTTAGAGTGGATAAAATACACAATAGGATAAATGTGAAGTTTCCCTGAGACAGCACTGGAGGGAGAAACAGAAAGGCTGGGATGAGGCTGCAGGCAAGGCTGTCACTGCTGAAGACAGGAAGCAAGGACTGGAGATGTGCTTTCGTTGGCACAATGCTTGCCTAGCCTGCATGAAGCCCTGTGTTCCAACCAAATGAGTATGGTAGTGCCTGTCTGCAATCTTAGCACTGGGAGGAGGAGGCAGGAGGATTAGAAGTTCAAGGTCATCATTGGCCAGCCTGGACTATCTGAGCCCCGAGAGAGGGAGTGGGGGAAGTCAGGCACACGCACACACACTTAAATGCTTACACTATACAGTGGCTGGAGATAGTTGGGTCATAGATCAATAATGAACAGGACGCAGTCTATTGGTCCCCAGAAGCACAAGCATCCTTGTTCCTCTGAAATATACTCAGTCCTGTCAAGGTGTCAGCACAGACTCCTATGTAGTGCTCCTTACAAAAGTTTCCGTGCCCAGGGGCTCTCTGAATATCCTATGATATCCAAATATCTTCTGCATATTTGGGGATTCTTTTTAAAGAGTAAGGGAACAAATATCTGAAGGAAGAGTCAAATAAATTTGGCCATTAAATTCCTGTTTTGGATAGTGTGCGCCTGTCAATTAGAGAGACTGGTGTTTGGAGTCCCAGGAGAGGAGATGATTAAAATAAATACTATTCCAAGGACCAGGCACAAGCAGAGGATGAACTTAAGAAATCCTCGACACGGTTAGACTCCCATCTGCTTCCGGAACTGTTGACAGTCCATGTGGGGCTATCCAGGCACTATTTCAAATTGACTTGAGTGGCAGGGACAGTTAATCACCTGCTGACTCACTGTGGGAGGGAGACACGGTGCCAGGTGCAGTGTGGCAGATGCTGTCCCCAAATTACTAAGATCATGTCACAATTGATTCACACTATGGCAGTCTGGTGCTCAGAGGAGACGAACATATGCTCCATGTCTGCTGGGTAAGCATGTTTCTTGAGGTAATATATTATACCTAGCAGGTGGAGGGAGTAATTGATTTATTTCTGGTCTGCTAGAAACGTGTGGGAGCATCTCTGGATACCAGTGTCAAAACCCTCAAGTTCTAGATAATGGGCAAAGATGAAGCTTGGAAGCTTGCAAGGACCAGGACAATCCGTTCCTCGCTTGGTATTAATGTGTTGAAGTGTGTACGAATGGATTACAGGCCATCTTTGCACATTGCCATATTAATTCAAGATTCAGAATTTTAAAATGCGTTTCCGACATCAGTCAAGTGTATAAATATTAAGGAGGCATTAACCTTTATCAAGTTGTTTTTTCTTGTGTGAAGAGATCAGAGTTTAATAGAACAGGCCTCATAGTTTGAGTTTGCTGCAGTGAGGGAGAACCTCTCCCCCTCGATATTTGTATAACCCTGCTGAAATGTTCCATTTATACGTCTTCGGGAATGTCAGGGGTAAGGATAGAGTTTGGGAGAGAAAGGGGCATGTTTTGATTGGTTAGAGGGGAGGAGTGTCTGTCTTTCACCATGCTGCCTGCCATCCTCAGCACAGAGAGGAACAAAAGCCCATGGAAACAATACAAAATGAAGCTTCAAATCTCCTCACCCAGCCAACTGCAGTGTGGATGCCTTTTGGAGCCTCTGATGCAAACATTTTGTTCAAATACTTCATCTTCCACCTACAGGACACTAAGAAACAAGTTTTCAAGGTCACCTGGGTATTTTTTTTTTCATAAACTTGAATGTGAGATCCCATGAACTGGCCTCCTTGAAGCTGATCGACCTTGGTAAAGTAAATTGGGGTTTAAATTTGCCCAGTTATTGACCCACATAGTTATCAGTTCCCTTGAGGAGAAACCAAAAACAAAAGACACAGCAGCAGCGAAAAGGGCCTTGCTCATCCAGGTCCACAGGAACTAGTTTCCACCGCCAATGCATCCAGATCACAAATATAGACAAGCTGACCCTCAAAGGTACCAAAGCAACTCATTTCTGCCTTCCTTCTGCAGTATTCCTATTTGGGGTGCACTAGGAATACCCCCTCATTCCAAGCCCAGTCAGATAGCAAACTCTGAGCTCCCACTGCCAAGGCAATGGGGAACCAGGGCCTGGTGCAGAGCAGGGGCATTGCCACGTTTGTTGGGCAGGTATGTACAGGATTAGATACTGAAAAGAAGCTCCTTGATTTAATTTGTGAATCATTCCAAGGAGCAGTGAGTCATAATCAATGTTATGTTGTGAGCTAGGACCCTGATGCATCTACGGGACTGGACCATTTCTGGTCTGCTAAGGTTTTATTATGTAAGATGAATCTCTGTGTATGCTTCTGAACACATAGGCAACAATTAATTGGGGGTATCAATCAAATCTATGCTAGAAAAAGTGAGCCCAAGTCCTTATTAAAACAAGGAATATATAAGAGTGGTAATAAAATAAATTGTGGCGCTTTAGAAATTGTAGTTACATGACTCCAGTTAGCTACGCCACCTGCCATGGCTACTCCTGGCTGTCCACTTGATACATCTAGAATTAACTAAAAATCCCAAGATGCTGGGCACACCCATGAGAGTTTTGGTTAACTGGATCATTTGAAGAACCACCTTAATCTACAGCACTAAAGGTAGGAAGAGCCACCCTAAATCTGGGCCACGCCCCCCCTCAGGCTAAAGGACAGGGGAGAAAGAAGCTTGCTCTTTGCCTGCTGGCCTCGCTCTCAAGTCGCTGGCTTTAGAGCCGATTTCTTCTCTTCAGGATTCTGACATAAACTGAAGACCAGCCGAGACATCCAGCCTCGTAGACTGATCAACAGTTGGATTCTGACTTTCCATTGGGAGACCGCTATTGCTGAACTCCTTGGTCCACAGTCTGTAAGCTACTCTAATATACCCCATACATATGTATACACCACACACACACACGGGTCACTCTAATACACCCATACATATGTATACACCACACACACACATACACACACAGTCACTCTAATACACCCCATACATATGTATACACCACACACACACACATGGGTCACTCTAATACACCCATACATATGTATGCACCACACACACACACACAGTCACTCTAATACACCCCATACATATGTATACACCACACATGGGTCACTCTAATACACCCCATATGTATGTATACACCACACACACACACAGTCACTCTAATACACCCCATACATATGTATACACCACACATGGGTCACTCTAATACACCCCATATGTATGTATACACCACACACACACACACAGTCACTCTAATACACCCCATACGTATGTATACACCACACACACACACACACAGACACTCTAATACACCCCATACATATGTATACACCACACAGACACAAAGTCACTCTAATACACCCCATACATATGTATACACCACACACACACACTCACACACACACACAGACACTCTACACCTCATACATATGTATACACCACACACACACACACACACAGTCACTCTAATACACCCATACATATGTATACACCACACACACACAGTCACACTAATGCACCCATACATATGTATACACCATACACACACACACACACACACACACACACTCACTCTAATACACCCCCTACATATGTATACACCACACACACACACACAGTCACTCTAATGCACCCCATACATATGTATACACCACACACACACACACACACACTCTAATACACCCCATACATATGTATACACCACACACACACACACACACAGAGTCACTCTAATACACCCATACATATGTATACACCACACACACACACAGTCACTCTAATACACCCCATACATATGTATACACCACACACAGGCACACACACTCATTCTGTCTGTTCTGTTCCTCTAGAGAAGACTAATATTCCACCCTATGACAGGATGATGCATTTCCAAGCTGCTTTCATTGCTTGCATTTCGTGTGCCTCGGTAGTTTGGCTCAGCACTGGGAACTCTGCTCCCCACCATACTGAATGATACCTCCGCTTGGGCATCGTGGGTTAACCTGATTGGAGTGGTATACAAGTGTCCCCATGAATTCATTTGGAAGGGAAGGGGAAGCAAGTGTAATGATTTCTCTCTGAGTGAAAACTCAGTAGGGCATGAATGCTTAATTTCTATATCATAGCGTTTTGTGAACAAGCCATCCACTGGCTCAGACCGGGCACCAACAACAGAAATGATTCTAAGTCCAGCCGTGTGGCCTGGGTTACTCAGGAGCATGGGTGAGGGTTACTTACAGGAGCCTGGGTAATGTATGGGTGGCTACAACCCTGAAGAAACTCTCTCTTCACAGCTGGGCTCTGGGCTTAGAAAACTCAGCTGCCTGTTTATCCATAGGGAAGCCCAGGGCCCCATGATGGAATGCGAACAGCTCAGTTTGTCCAGATTTCTGCCACCTGTTTCCAGTGTATTTACCACACTTCACCAAGGTGTGATCATTTTCTCACCAGCTGTGCAAAGTTATTATCGAGAGTGTACAAGAAACTCATCTAACCACAGGAGGTAACTTATGGGTGTGTGTGTGTGTGTGTGTGTGTGTATGTATGCTTTGTGTGTGCATGCATGTATATGCATGAACGTGTGTGTTTGTGTATGTGTGCACGCACATGAGGAAGTCAGAAGTCCATGTCAAGAGTCTTCTTCAGTCACCTTTTCCCTTATTTTTGGTCTCTAACTGAACTTGCCAGGTTGGTCAGACTGGCTAACTTCCCAGGGACCGTCTTGTCTCTGTCTCCTCAGTGCTGAGACTGCAGGCACTTGCCAATTGCATTTAGTCTGCTGAAGCTGCAGTTAAAGGCAGGTGTGATCTGGAAACAGAACTCAGGCCCTTTGCAAGAACAATATGTTCTTATCCAGCCCTTTCGCTTTATTTATCTGTGCTCGTGCTGTGTGAGTGTATGCATGCAGGGAAGATGGTGCCTGCAGAGGGTGTGGAGTGCCTTCGAGCTGGGGTTACAGGCATTTTGCTGCTATAGGTGCTGGGATTTGAACTCTGGTCCTCCTAATTGAGCAGCAAGTGCTCTTAACACCAGAGTCATCTCTCCAACCCACAATCAGACACTTGGAATTCCTGACCTTTGCTTCTGGTCTAAGTCCATTTAGTCTAGGTTGAGCAGACTCTTGCTGACTTCATTAGTGAAAATCCCACCCGTATCCAATGATTGACTTCCTCATGCTGTGCCCAATGTCTTCTCATTTGTCTGCAGCCTTTGGGGATCTTCTTGAGCCAGGCTAGCCAGAGCCCCTCCAGCCGTGATGCGTCCTCTCTTTGCCCTCTCTTGACTGCTCCCCTCAGCTTGTCCTCTGCCTGTGGAACTGGCGATCTTTCTGCCCTACACCAAAGCTCCCTGTTGCAGTTTCCCCTCTTGCTGGAAGTCTCCCACACCAGTGTTTGCAAGCGACAGGGATGTTCTCTCTTCTGGAGTCACTGAAATGAGGCATTGCTATTTCTTCCTGGTTGACTCTTCTGCCCCCAGTAGACAATGAGTGCCCAACAGGTGCGTGTGGAAGGAGCTCCTGACCTCGAAATATGCTTTGAAGGACAAAGGAGGAAACACAGGTAGAGTGCAGTGTGAGAGAGGAAGCTAAGCTCTGAGTAAAGATGGCTGCAGGCCAGGCACGGATGGGTGGGGGAAGAGTGTCAGTTGGGAGAATATAGAAATCTGGTTGTTTGAGTCGTAGGGCGCATGCAGGAGCAGAGTCAGGCAAAAGTCTGAAAAGTGCATTTTGGTCACATGACAAGGCCCTTGAACACCGGGGTTCCCAGGGTCATCGATTGTGGCTGGCAGTGGAGGGTCCCTGAAGGCTCTTGAGTGAGGCTGATGAACAACTGGACGAGTGCATCTTGGAGATCTATGTGGAAACGGCGCGAAGCCTGCACTGAAGGAAGACAGGTTTGAAAGGAAGCCACTCCAGCAGCTGCGGTAAGCCAGCAAGATGATGAAAGGCTGGTGAAGTGTGGAGGGGGACGGTGAAGAGGCACTCAGAGGTCCCGAATCATCCCTCCAGCCGCGCACAGATGATTCGGTCCCCTGCCCCATTCCTTCCTCTTTATCATTGACGCCACAGGCAGCTAGGGGCAGCGCGGCACCACAATTTGGTCATATTTCTTTAAGATGCTAAAGATATCTGAGCTTCTCAGAAATACTCAGATTACATAGATAATTCACCAAACGGATGGTATTAAAAACAAAACAGTAAACCCAAGAGCCTTGCTGGCTGGAAACTGCAGTTTCCCATAAAGACATTATATAATTAAAACTGAAGTTCAGAAGGTCACATTCTGATTTTCTATCTTCCTAGAAAATACATTTGCAGGTTTCAGAAAACACTCAATAGCCTCATAAATTAATAAAAATATAGGTTAAAAACTCTGGAAAGGAAATAATCAATCATGGTGAACCTTGGCAGTGCACGAATTGAATATCTGAAAATAGCTCAGGTACTGTTAACCACAGCCTTACTCTGAGCCGCAGAAGGAAAGAGCTTTGGGGATTATTGTTCAAAGCCACTGTCCATCTTCTCACGGAGGTGTTTCCCTTTAAGGAATTCCCCTTCCCTCTCATTTCCAACATATGGGGGAGCCATTTGATTCTTGGAAATTGGCTTCTACCTCCTACACTCCCAGGGAAGAATCAAGTGGCCTTCACTTGGAGTCATTGCGTGTTTTTCTTTGCACTGTGAGCCAGTGTAGGGAATGTATAAAAGGTCGCTGATGGCTCCGACTCTAACTGGTTAGAGTAATAAGGACTTTTTCTTTCCTTTACAAGAAGTCTCAAGGTCTACACCGTGTTTATTTCCTCAACAAGAAGTCTCTTCAAGCTACACCATGTGAAGGGCTCTCGGTCCTAGCTCTGCCAACACACAGTGTGGTGCTAGCCTCAGCTTGCCTGTCCTCATGACTACAAGACTTCCGGTAGGTACTCTGTGCCATACAAGTGGCCAGTGAGGAACCTTGGTTTTCTATGTAACTGGGCCACCTGAGGACATAGCTTCACCTGAGCCAATGAGTGACCGTGAAGATATATTTGTTATTATCTTATGCACTGATTCTTTATTGTCATTGGTAAGAGGAACAGACATACTAGTCTGGGTCCTGGACATGATGTAGGTATTTGAAGGCTGTGTTCTCTCAGGAAAGCAGGGATTAGGCTAGAAAGAGAGGAATGTTGAGCATGAAAAGAAGTTGGACTCCTGGTATTAACTGACATGACAGATTGGGTACGCCTTCTGCTGGCAGCCTATGTAAAGGACATGGAAGAGGGTTTTCTCTTTGCTGGCCTGCTCTTGCTCTCACTGGCAAGTCCATTGCTTCTCTGTTAGTAGAGCCTACTTCTTCAGGATTCTGGTATACACTGAAGACCAACTGACCAGGCAGCCTCACGGACAGAACAACCAGGGACTTCTTGGACTTTACTTTGGTAGACAGTCATAGATGGGCTAGCTGGACCATAGCCTGTTAGTCACTCTAATGAAGGTGCCCCCTCTCTCTTTCTCTCTCCATATATATATATTTGTGTGTGTGTGTGTGTTCTGTTCCTCTAGAGAACCTTGACTAAAACATGTAATTTCCCCCTCTTTCCCTTTTCTTCCTCCAGTTCCTTCCATGTATTATCCTATCAAGAAGATTGGCATGGCTTGTTCCTCTGCATCCTGAAGGTGGGAACCCATTCCTTGGCCATCTAGCTTATGGAGGCTGACCTGGCTTGTGGCTTCATCATTCCCATCTGTTTCTCCACTAGCATCGCCTCTTGTAAAGATCCCAATGATTACTGTGGGTCATGCATAAAACCCAAGCTGATCTCATGCCAGGATCCTGGTGTTCACTAGTCCCTTTCTCTATAAAAGACAACATTTTAGGTTTAGACATATGTATACACACACACACACACACACACACACACACACACACATATTGAGGATCATTTATTCAGCTCCCAATGGCACTAATTGATTTATGAAGATCAATAGCTATTGAATGGCAGAGAAAGAATGCAAGCTAAGGCTTTTGCTTTTAAACAGAAATTAACACACTAAAACATGCTGTCCATTGCCACATTATTGATGTAGTTTGGCTGTTTCAATTAGCTTATATCAGACAGTTGAAGTAAGAAATTGAATGTATTGAATCCATGACTTGCCATCAGTGAGGATGGCACAGTGAGTATCCTGAGGACCTCACCAGCAGAGCACATCTGAAGGGATGAAAGGGGATAGAGAACCATTAGAAAAGTTCTCTAACCAAGGCCGGGACTTGACGCTGGAATTTCTGCCTTGTTGTGAGACCCAGATGGCTCACTTAAGGATGTCCAGAGGTCTATGAGAGCTTGCTAGAGACATCCTTGCTGCTATAACTATACTCCAGGACCAACAGCATCAGGGATATCTTCGTATCATAGAGAATTTCAGGTACCAACCACTTCAGACTCCCCTAAAGCATGACCTCCATTTTCAAAAGACATCACACGGTTTGTACGCAGATTCAATTTTGAGAGTTGTTAACTTTCCCCTTCTTCTGCTTCCATGTGGGAGAGAGGGGCTGTTCTTATAAAGCCCAGATTGTTCTCAGGAACAACAACCAGACATTCTTAAGGCAATATAACTGCTAAGGGACAAAGGACAACTCTGGGGTACACTGACCTCAAAGTTATCTGCCACAGAATCAGGGTAGAGAGTTGATTCAGGAAGAGAAATAGTTCCAAGCCAGAGAGGACTGGAGTCAAGGACAGCCTTTGAGCATAACTTTCACTTAATTAAAGAAATCTGGAAAGCATCCAAGGATGACCTTAGGACTATCGTCATACACTGCTGAAGGCCCAGCACCAGGCCGGAATGAGATCAGATGAAATGTAAATGCCACCTGAAGAGAACAGAAGAAGAGTGTATGTCGTTCAAAGGTCATAGTATTATAGAGGGAAGGAAGGAAAATATGAAAAGTCGTTAGGAAACTCCATTCAATTATTTTTAGGAAAGTCAGTGGCCAGAGCCAAAGCAGAAAAAGTTGAGCATGAATTATATACTCTGATTCACTGACGCCAGACTCAGATGCATTGATTCGTCCCATTGGGCAAGCACTTGTTAAACCCTCCTGTGTGTGGGTTCAGCGGAGAGAAATCTAAACGAGGCCAGAATTCATAGAGAAGGCACAGCTATTCCGTCAGAGGCATGCTATGGAGTCACAAGCAGGGTGTAGAGAGGCCATTCTCTGCTGGGCTGCAGGGAAGCAGCCATGGCAGTGGCCACTGAGCATTTAGAGGGGGAGCAGTAGCAGGGAGAAGACACAGAAGCATGGGGGCTCTGGCAGCTAGAACCTTGCTGGGTGCCCCTGGGGCTACTCCTCATGCCCATATACTCACCTGGCATCTAGTTCTGATCCATACCCTGAGTTATTTCGAATTGCCCATTTTGCTGATGAAAACTAATTATAAGAGCCAGGTGTAGTCACACACACTTTTAATCTTGGTACTCGGGAGGCAGAGGCAGGTGGGTCTCTGAGTTTGAGGCTAGCCTGGTCTACATATAGAGTTCCAGGTCAGCCAGGGATACATAGTGAGTTCCTGTCTCAAAAAATTACAACTTCAAATGGTTTAAACCAGTATTCCAAAAATATCCTAGAATAACATACAATACCAACGATATATTAAATAGTTCATATTTTAAAGGATAATAAAACTGTTTAGAAACAGTAGATCCACAAACAGTTCTGACACTAGAAGTTCATTGGCTATGAGCTTCCTACCTTACGCTGCAGCTGGGAGTTTTTCGGCAGCTGAGATGAGGCTGAAAAGCTCTTCAGGCATCAAAATCCTCTTTATAATTAAAGGAAGCAGATATTGTTTACTCGAAGTGATGAACTTTTCCTCTCAGTGTAATAAAAGGTATTTGTCATTTTTGTGACGCTTCTTAAATGCCTCCATCAGAGCCAAAACTTCACTCAGAGATGACCACCCAGTTTGGTTCTGGGAGATGCCTCCAAGGAGCTCGAGGTTAGAAAGCAGCGCATCTCTCAGACTCATTCTCTGACAGGACTTCAAGAAAGCTTTTATCAGGTGACTGTTCGCGCGGCTGAGTTATGGCCTCAATTCTCAGAAGTGCGTCCAGCCGCTGTCATCACTCAGAGTGCTCCAGCAGCTGCTGGTGCCCAGGATACTGCCAGGCTTGGCTCTGTGTGAATTCTGTTTCTTAATGTTGCGGTTTGAACATAAATGTCCCCATAGGCTCATGTTTGGAACACTTGGGCTGGCTCCAGCTGGGGGTGCCGCTTTGGAATGTTGCGGAAGTTTTAGGATGGGAAGACTAGCTAGAGGAAGTGGGTAATTAAGGTGGGCCTTGAGGTTTGATAGCTCAGCCCGTTTCTTGCCTGCTCTCTGCTTCTGACTGCATCCCCGCGTGACCAGCTGCCTCGTGCTCCGGCCTCCTTGCTTTCCCGGCCATGGGATGTACCGCTCTAGCTGTAAGTATGGAGCTGTCACTCTATAGTAAGCCCCTCCTCCTCTAAGCCGTTTCTTGTTGGAGATTTGGTCACCGCAGTAAGGAAAGTTAACTAACACATGTCCCCTAAACAAATACATGTCTCATTTGCTTATTGAGTAAGGACCAAAACCATGCTCACGTGACATTTATGATGCTTGCCATACCATCTTGACCTCCTTGGAGCTGGAAGCTGAATATTTTTCAGGGTCACATCTGTGTCCTTGTCTTAGCCCTGGTGACAGCCCCTTCCTTACCCGCTGCCCTCCGGTTTTTAAGCTAAGCTTAGATTTACTTTTGTATTTTTGCCTCTCCTGTCTGCTGGAGATAGACATGTCACAGTGAAGACACTCTGCAGAGGGAAAGGATTTGACAGTCACTGGTTCATCTTGGAGCAGAGGGAGAACTGGACAGAATGAAGCCATTACCCAGCTTATGGCGGAAGGGCATATAAATCCTAAACTCTCACAGGTGGGAAGGGTTAGTTTCAAACTCCCACACTCGCTAGTCTGTGACATTAGAACAGTTACTAAGCCTTCCTGATTGTGAGTGCTACCTACCTGGCTTTCAGTCAGGTGGCATTTGCTGGCCTGACTAGAATTTATCTGCTGTTGTTTTATTGCCACTGCCTACAGCTAGATCTTGACACCACAGCTACCAGGGAGCTTGAGAATATCAACAGAAAAATACGTTTTAGTATCTTTTCATTTTCCCAACTTCTCACAGAGATGGGATTTTCAAATGGAACTTCTGACCAGTCTTACCGAAAACAGTTAAAAATTTATTTTGTCATAAGTGGAAATAGCTATGATTTATTTTTAGGTTTTAGGGTTTGGCCAGCAGAGAAACTCTGCAGAACGCTGTGGAAGAGCTTGTGTTCTCAGAGCTCTGTGTTCTTGGTCCCACAGCTGTCACAGAGACTCAGCAGGTCTCTGCTGAGAACGACCAGGTCATATCCGTGCTTTGTAGTCTCTGCATCAGAAACCATCAAATCATATGATAGACATGCATGAGAGTGTCATAATGAGACCCATTGTTTTGTGAAATCAATTATTATGCTAATGACTAATAGAAATGATTTGATAGCCCCAAATTTTAAGTGGCGTAAAACAATGCAATACAATTCTGCTATTTATGAATAATTAAAATATTTACAAAAATATTAATGAAGGACTCATAATGAAAGTGATTGTACAGTCAACTAAAAGGATTTCTAATATTTAAGTGTGCTCAATTCATAAAAGGGCAAAATCGAGGAGCTGAGGTAAATACCTTAAGATGCACCCTGGATGCCTGGGCCCTTCCAGGAGGTGCACAGGTTTAAGTAAGGGGGTTATTGGCTACTTCTTTGAATCTTCCCAGGATGCCTCTGTCTGCAGTCATGTGATTTGCTCTGAGTCCCTCAGGTCTGGAGGTCCAGGCTGACCTCCCTCTTCCAGCCATGCACAGGCTGTGGTTAGAGGCTGGGGCTCCCTTAGAAACTGTTCTTGCCCAGTCCCGTTCTGCGCCTTTCTTCTCGGCCCTCTTTTCGTCCATAACCTGCCAACACCTGCCATTAACGGCAGGATGAAAATGAGGTGCGATATTTTAATCACCAGTGACATGATCTAAATGTCCCCACACTCCTAAGGCAAATCTCTAATCTGCTATCTCTTAGCCTCCTTCCCAGACAAGCAATGCAGAGGGACTCCCATTGGTCCTCTATATCCTACTGGAAGCCTTCACTTGTGCAGTCTTTGTGCTAGAAATCCAGCAGTCCTTTTTCTTCTGGTCCTTTTCTTTGCTCCTCCCTCATCATCAGCCAGGCTCAAAACCCTGCCCATTCCTTCGTTAGAGTATTGATTTTTATACCCTGTAGACCCAAAGAGAAAAGGCATTCTATTATCACTAAGAGGGTAAGTGACTCTCTAAAGTTTTAAAACTTGTGAGATAATGTTTGAGCAGTGTTCCTAACTCTGAAGTTAGTGAAGATCTTTGTTAACAGTCTCCAGGGAAATGAGACTCATACTCTGCAGATACAGAGGAATTCACATAGGACCAGATCACACAATTATGGAGTGGGGGGTTGGGGGAGTTCGCGGTCTGGAATCTAAGTCCCCCTCCTGGCTGGAGTGTGGTGGGCTGGTGAAATGAGTCCCCGTCCCAGATATTCAGGAGGGCTGAGAATCACGAGCACTGACTCCTAGGAAGAGGAAAATGAATGTCCTAGCGCAAGCAGAAGGTGAATCTCTTCCTTTTCTACCCTTTTGTTCTGCTCCCATCCTTAGCCCTTAGGCTGACACCGGCTCACACTGGTCAGTGGCTCTTCTTCGTTCATTCCACTGGTTCAAGTGCTAACCTGTTAGCCAACACTGTCGCAGGCGCGCATAGCCAGAAATAATAGCCAGCAGCCGTATGAGCATCTCTTCGTCCCCTGTGAGATAAAATTACCTTTCACCGTGATTCGAAAACACGATGCTCCATGCTCCGCTGGGAGGTGGATGAAGACTGAAATTCTCTGTGAGACAAACAAATCACACACATAAAAGCTCATAAGGGATGAATTTGAGGTTTAAAAACTCCTGATGTTTATCTCTACACTTTCCAAAGGGATCGCCAGACCACGGACTAAGATATTTTATTTTAAATTGATTGCTGGTTTCAGCTTTTGTGAGCGAGTGTACTTGCTGTGGTCTGTATATCTTTCTCCAGCTCTCTTGCTGCCAGCGTAATCGCCTCAGATTGTATTCATCCGGTCACGTCTCAGCTGAGAACATCCACGGCAATGTTGTGGTGTGCCCTTCATCCGTCTTTTAATCACTTACTAGCACCTTAAGGTTTCAGTTGCTCTTTTGTGTCCTATTCCACAGAATCCATAGGAGGGAAGGCTGATGCCTGCCTTCTTTATTGTTATTTGACCATTGCCAAACACAGAATAGATATGTGTGGCTTACTTGAAGCTGGGACACTCTTCTGCATGGTCAGGGAGAATATAAATTGTTAGGATGCTTGCCAATGTGTTATATGCATAGAGAGGCTGTTGGAGATGCCGAGATGTGGTTACAGCAAACAGCTCAGAAAGGTAGGTTAAGGAGGCCTTCATTTCTGGATATTTTTTTTTTTAAACTCCAATGCTTTTGATTTTCTTTCTCCTATTTTTCCTTCCCGAACTTCCCTTCAGTTTATCACTTAAAAGGTGTTTCAGAGTTCAGCCAACTCTCCACTACATGTCTCTCCATCTCTCTTAAGTGTCATCTCCAGGTAATCCATCCGTGCATCCATTAGAACGGTGTTTTCTAAGTGTTTGCATCTTACCAGGTTCCACAGTATAGGGAGAACATACACACACAAGGCGTTATTGAAGGAAGACACAAAGTGCTCATCCACTGTACTGGGAACGCACGCAGGCTGTGGAACCATGGGAGAGGCTATGACTGACTTTACTCAGGTGCTAAAAGAGGTTAGGGAAAGCTCTGGAAGAGAAAACTGTACTGGAAGTGAGCTTTGAAGAGGGATTTGTCCAGATAGCAAAAAAAAAAAAAAAAAAAAGATGTTTTCAGGCAGAGTTGAGGGCCCATGAATAACTTCATGAAGCTTCTAGAAGCAGCTCAGCAAAATGCTGTGTGCTTGGATGTGAGAAGTCCACAGCAGAGGTGTGAGCCCAGCTGCAAAGGTCTCACACCATGCCTCCCCTAGTGGGACCCCACGGATGACCCAAGAGCCTTGGTCTCTCCTCTGGTAGGCAGCTGCCTGAATAGTCGGCATCTGAGGCAGGAATGCTGTTTTTCTATTTCCTCCTCTGTCTTGCTTCCTGCCGTGCACACATCTGATGCCTACAGTGGTGGCTGATTAGGGCACTCTGCTGGGCAGTAGTTACAGTGAGTCCCTGAGGGGTCGACAGGTGGCCTTCAGCCTTCATGCTTGCAGAGAACCCCACAGAAATTAGTTTTGGGTAGCTAATCCTGAAGGTGGCTGGCTGGGGAGATTTCATCTATCCCTGAAATAAGGGTCATGTGCAGTAGCCCTGAACCGTCTTTCGAATCCTCTCTCAAAGTAAAAGGGCAGTCCCGGAGCTGAGGCAGAACCAAGTCCTTCCACAAATGAGGCCTGCTGCGGCCCCTCTGACCTTTCTACATTGACTGAAAAGCTTGCTATGTTTACCAAACTCCCGAGATCATTGGGAGTCTGAAGTAATCTCTCATGCCTCATTAATCTGCGATGTTTGAAGTAGTCGTTAATGTGTAATAAATCTCTGCTCTCTGAGGTCTGAAGCAAGCAGATGTGTTGTTTCAGATGAATCATGACAGGTGTCATTCTGCCAGTCAGTTCCTGGTCCCTCAGTGGGGAGGGTGGCAGGAGATGCCTACCGTGACTCATGCTGCCATGTCCTAAGCACTTAGGTGAAGGTAAATGCAGAAATACATAAATGTGCAAAAATATAGAGGAATGCAGATGGAGCGGCATGCTAGCGCTTGTCAGTCTTGTGTGGATTTTTGAAGAGCACAACACTGTGCTTCATTGGCCTTGTGCATTTTCAGTCTCTTTTCTTTCTGCTCCAACGTTCATCATTTTCTTTCTTCTCTAGCGGGTTTAACTGCACTCCCGGAGTTCCTAGAGACGCAGCTCTACCTTCCCACTGCGATCTTCCTGACTTTACCGACTGCTCACTGTGACATTCTCACCTGGCTTTGCTGTATGTGCTTTTTTGTAGGGATAAGACTCACAGACTTTTTTAAAAAATTTGGTTATTGAAACAATTTCTGATCCCCCAAATATTAAGAAACTCTCTTTTTTTGGTTTCCTTGATCTGTCGAAGACCAAGTAGGAAGAGATGTTAAACTATGGAATACAATGTGAAGTCAGTAGTAAAACATGCTCAACTAAGTAAAGGTTGCAATTATTTTTATTAAACGGAGGATTCCAGAGAAGCAGTTGTATTTATGTTTACTGTTTATCCAATCCACGAATAGCTTTGAGTGAACTTTGCTTATTTCCTTTCAGCATTTCAGGCATCAGAATGGGATGCACAGAAACGCTGGCTTCCTGAAGGATCATGGGAAACAGAGCCAAGTCCCTTTGTCGAGTTTATGTGGAATAAATTGCTCACATGTCTTGCCCTTTCCCCAGAAGGTTTGCATCAGCTCCTTGGTAGTTTCTTCTGATGAATTCGCTATCTCTTTTCGGACCAGCCTCCTCTGTTGATGCTGTGAGGAAAGACTCTCCGTTTTGAGAGCTGCTCACATCTTTATGGT
Organism: Microtus oregoni; assembly: GCF_018167655.1. Classification (NCBI taxonomy): domain Eukaryota; kingdom Metazoa; phylum Chordata; class Mammalia; order Rodentia; family Cricetidae; genus Microtus; species Microtus oregoni. The sequence continues at coordinate 33,021,161 of NW_024543067.1, forward strand.
GAACCAATTCAAAGCCACAGACTTTCTTAAAGGAGACAGGGAAGTAAAAGATATCAATTTGGGGATGGGAGTAACAGCCACGTCGAGACTGGCAGCTTAGAACAGGAAGCGCCTGCTGGCAGATCTGTCCTGTGCTTACAAAGGAAGTTCAAAGAACATAAAGCCAATCTTAAAGAAAACTGAGACCCTCTTAGAAGGAAAGGAATTCCAGCATGCTTGACAAAAGTTCCTCCTCCTAGTCCCAGAGATGTTGGGGTTTCCCAGTGTCCCCTCATCCACCACGTGCAACACTGTATCCCTATGTGTGTTTGACCCACAGTACTGCCATGGCCACGAACATGTCTTTACCTATTCAGTTATGAAGCATAATTTCTAATACTTTTCTACTGGAGGAAGGGACCCAGGGAAGCCAAGATTTCTATATCCCATCAGAGTCACAGCGAGACTTGGAAACAATTATCTGTTGATTGCAGTGGCTGACCGGTGCCTGTGTTTGTTATTTCCTCCCATTGCCATGACTAAATGCCAGAGAAGAAGCAGCTGAAGAGAATGATTAGTTTGGCTCACAGTGAGGAGGGTACACATCATCCCAGCAGGGAAATTACATCAGTGAGAGCTTGAGGCCGCTTGCTCATATCTGAGGAAATCAGGAAGCAGTAGAAGCTGAATGATAGATTCCCCCACCCCAAGCCTTTTTATTTGGTCTAGGCTACCAAGCCCACAGGATGGTGCCGTTCCCTTCAGTATGTGTCTTCCTAACACAGTTAATGCTTTCCAGAAACACATTCTCAAGGTGTCTGTGTCACTCAGACTGGCCTCAAAGCTAATATGCAGGCCAGGCTGGCTTTGAACTCCCAGTCCTCCTTTCTCAGCTCAGCTAAGTTTTACTGTGACTGTTTGACTCACAGTGGAAACGCAGTCGTGAGAAGTGGCCCCAGCAGCACACAGCGGCCTTGCTGTGATAACGTTCCTGTAATTTCTCCCGCCCTTGGTCGTCATCTTGCCTTGTATTCAGCATGTGGGAAGCAGAAGGCTCCTCCCCAGGAAATGCCATTTGCCGAGGCAGCTTCCAGTGGAGGAGCTCTCAGTTAAGAGTCACAAGGCATAATCAGGCAGGACTCCTGCCTGGAGACTAAGCCTTTCTCTGAAGATGAACAGACACCCCACTGAATCCTTTTACCTGGATGGTGACCTGTCTAAGTAAGTACCCATGTCACACACACTTCCAGCCACGGTGGGACCGTAACAAGACTTTCTGGTTCATAAGTAAGGATTGGGGTCTTCTCGGTAGATGTGACATTAATAGCAAGTTGGAGTTTATTTAATTATCACACTGTCACACATTTTTCAACATCTGTAGAATTTTAATACTCAAACACACTGTGGTTTCGCTGTAGGACATACATAGGAGCATAATGATGTGAATTGCTAAGACATCTGTCATGTGGCACAGATAAGATGCACCCTGAAGTACAGACATTTTATCTGCCACACTTTCAGGATGTATGGGTCAGTCCTATTTACACGGAAACACGAGAACATCCTGTTCTTCCTTTCTCTCCTCCCCCCTCTCTTTCTTTTCTTGTGTGTGTATGTGTTGCATGCATGGGAGTGTGCACACAGTTGTACCAACCTGCCCACATGAACACAGAGGCCAGAGTAGGATGTGAGGTGTCTTGTTTTATCACTCTGCCTTATTGCTTTGTGATAGGGTCTCTCACTGAACCAGAGGGTCACCATTTTGACGAGGCTGCCTGGCTAGTGAGCTCTTGGGCACCTGTTTCCGCCCCAGTGCTGGGGTCACAGGCACATGCAGCCGTGACTGACTTTTCCATGGGCACAGGGATTCAAACTCAGTCTTCACTCTTGCAGAGCAAGCATGCTTACCCAGTGAGCCATCCCCACCCCCGTGAGTCTTTCCTGATCAAAATAAAGCTTGTAAGAAGGAAAGAAGGAGGGAAGGAAAAGGAAGGGAGGGAGGGAGGGAAGGAAGGAGGGAGGGAGGAAGAGAGAGAGGAAGAAAAAGGAAGGAAGGAAGGAAGGAAGGGAGGGAGGAAGGGAGAGAGGAAGGAAGGGAGGGAGGAAGGAAGGAAGAAAGAAGGAAGGAAGAAAGAAAAAGGAGGGAAGGAGGGAAGGAAAAAAGGAGGGAAAGAAAGGAGGGAAAAAAGGAGGGAAGAAAGAGACTAACCACTTCTATTTGCTTTTCTTTTTCAGTTATTCTAGTCAAGAAAGAGGAGACATTCTCTTGAGGATATTTTATGAGCTAGTATTGAATCTATTCAGAAAATGTAAAAGCAGGGCATTTATTAAAGGGTATTTTAAGGCCTATTTCATTAGTAGGAGTCAGAGAATTGTCTTCTTAGCAGAAATTCTAGAACAGCTTCTGGAACCAAACACACCCAGGCAGTGACTGCCTGGTTATTTGCTGTGGTTGCCTCATTACTGTAGTGGGTGCCCAGTTGTCTGCAGTGGGTTCCCAGTTACCAGCAGTGGCTGCTTGGTTATCTGCAGCGGCTGCCTGGTTATCTGCAGCGGCTACCCGGTTATCTGCAGCGGCTGCCTGGTTATCTGCAGCGGCTACCTGGTTATCTGCAGTGGCTACCTGGTTATCTGCAGCGGCTGCCCGGTTATCTGCAGCGGCTGCCCGGTTATCTGCAGCGGCTGCCCGGTTATCTGCAGCGGCTGCCCGGTTATCTGCAGCGGCTGCCCGGTTATCTGCAGCGGCTGCCCGGTTATCTGCAGCGGCTGCCCGGTTATCTGCAGCGGCTGCCCGGTTATCCGCAGCGGCTGCCCGGTTATCCGCAGCGGCTGCCCGGTTATCCGCAGCGGCTGCCCGGTTATCTGCAGCGGCTGCCCGGTTATCTGCAGCGGCTGCCCGGTTATCTGCAGTGGCTGCCCGGTTATCTGCAGCAGCTGCCTGGTTATCTGCAGTGGCTATGCAGCGGCTGCCCGGTTATCTGCAGCGGCTGCGCGGTTATCTGCAGCGGCTGCCCGGTTATCTGCAGCGGCTGCCCGGTTATCTGCAGCGGCTACCCGGTTATCTGCAGCGGCTGCCCGGTTATCTGCAGCGGCTACCCGGTTATCTGCAGCGGCTACCTGGTTATCTGCAGCGGCTGCCCGGTTATCTGCAGCGGCTGCCCGGTTATCTGCAGCGGCTACCCGGTTATCCGCAGCGGCTGCCCGGTTATCTGCAGCGGCTGCCCGGTTATCCGCAGCGGCTGCCCGGTTATCCGCAGCGGCTGCCCGGTTGTCCGCAGCGGCTGCCCGGTTATCTGCAGCGGCTGCCCGGTTATCTGCAGCGGCTGCCCGGTTGTCCGCAGTGTTTGAGAAGCTGCTGGTGCTGGTGCATGGTGCTAAGCTGTTTGTTCTTGAGCCCACGGCTTCTCTGCTGATGCTCTTGTCCATCAGCAAAATGATGTGGTCTCCTCACTTTCTTGCTGTGTGGTCTAGTTCCAGATCAGCCTCACCTGATCACTTGAGTTAGCTGGAAGGAAGCTTGAGAATTATAGTTTATGCTTTTCAGCCCTCTGGGTGCTGAAAAGGAGTCAGATTGGAGTCAAATGGGCTAATGTAGACAACGTTTGCCTGAATAGACAGACAACTGGACTATACCGAAAGATCAAGAAACTCACTAACAGCACTAATCAGATATGTTATTGTTTGAGAGCTCTTCCTCGTTTATGATTGAGAGAGTTTTAATTATAGTCCTTGACTAACAATACAAAGGAACTGATCGTAGATAGCTCACAAAGCTAACTGCATACACTGCCAGCCTAGGGTCATCCTTCTAATATCATATCTGACCACACACGTGTGTGTTCTTACGAGCTGTGTGTTCAGCTTCTTCATTATCATTGTAAAGATGAGCGTATATGGTGGTCTGGTGGTACATCAGGTCACTGTTCTGTTGCTGTAATAACAGGAACCATGACCAAAGGAAGAGTTTATTTGGGATTACATTTCCCTAAGAAGAGTCCATGATGACAGGCGCGGGGCCTGAGAGGTCTCTGTGTGTGTGTGTGGGGGGGGGGGGGGGGGGGGGGGGGGTAGCAGGCAGCCAGAGCTGCAAGATCACATCTTCAACTACAAACGGGATGCAGAGGGAGCCACCTGGAAATGGGGTGAGGCTCCAAGATGCTTCATTTAGTAAGGCTGCACTTCCCAAAGGGTTCATCACTTCCCCAAACAGCACCACCAATGGGGACCAAGCACTGAAATACACAGTCTCTGGAAGAGATTTCTCCCTCAAACCGCTGCGTTTCCAATCCCTACAGTGCCAACTTTACCCTTTGCCCGTAGCTTTCACCGTAGCTCGCTCCTTCCAACTGTTCTGTTCTGTGACTGAGATGGTGAGGTCACACGACTTGAATATTCAGGTGTCTTTCTCCTAACGGATGTTAGTCAGATGTTTCAGGGTTTTGCTGCTGGGAGCCATGTTGCTATGAAAATAACCGTATGTGAACTGGAGCATTATGGGAGGTATTTTATCATTTGTGGGACTGTAAGAGAACACTTGAGACTGGGCAATTTATAGGGAGCAGTCGGATGGCAGTGCTGAATTCCGGAATTTCCAAGGTCAAAGTGCTTGCTTTGAAGGTGGCTTCTTGACTTTTGGGAGTGACTTTTGGCAGCCATGCTAGCTTTGAGAACAAACCCATTCTTGCAGTAATTGCCCAGAACATTCTTGGGGGCAGCCAGGGAGCATGTTCTTTTCTTTCCTACACAACTTATAAGAACACACACGTATGTGGTAAGATAGAATATTAAAATTAATATTCCTTAAGAATTCGTGACTTTCCACAACTGGACCGTAGCAGTTTCTCTCTTTAGTAACCCTGCCTAAAACTCAGAGGCCCTGCCACAGAGACCTGAGTAGCACATCCATCCCACTGAGCAGCCCCAGCCGCATGGGAGATCTAGTGATAAACACCAAAGGCGAAGAATCCTGAGCAAAGCATCAAAAAGCAGATGGCCATGGTGTGATCTGTGATCTGAGCTGATTGTGCTGGAGGACTTCATTTCCCAGCATCCTATTCACAGGGTCAATCTAGAGGTCAGAGAACTGATTTTATGCTGCTTGTATTGTCTTACTTTCTTAATTCTCAGAGAGGAACATTTACAAAGTTGAACCCCAATCCTCTAATTCATCAGTGGTCAAAAAGCGAGCGGTGAGTCAAAGTCAGATTTCTTTTAACAGAATTGCCTGGCGTGTAAAATGGTCTAAATAAAGATGTAAACACATGAAATAAACATCAACGTTTATAGAACTATTCTCTTTAGTTTCTTATCTCAGGAATATGCCCATGAAGTGCCCTGGGCCTGCGCCTTTGCAGACCATGGTGTAAGTTGCTGAGAATTGACAGAAATTCTGTGAGTTGGGTTGTTGCCACAATCTGCAGGTCTCTAATCCACAGTAGCTAGCCTTCCTACAAGTCACTGGGATCTGGATCTAGGAAATTCTGAATTTGTTTTTGAAGTGAAGAGAAGCACAGGGGACAACAGCCAGAAAGGTCAGTGAGGGTAAAGAATCTGGGCGGCCTCAAGGTAGACACAGCAGTTGAAGCAAGGCAGGTGAGAGCATGCTGAGCCACGGGTGCTGAGGCTGGGGATACAGCGTTGACTAGAGGGCCAGCCTTCCTGCGTTTGTACTTGGTAGAATGCTGGGACACACAGTAGCGGACCTCCCCACACCCTGCCTACGCCACCACCCGCTTAAAGAGACTTCCTTCCCCTGTCTCCGTTTCCAGCTTAGGTTTATGCTCCTAAATCCCACTCTAAACGCAGTCCATCCGGTCCATGCCTGTGCATGTCTGTGACCAGGGTGCCTACAAGAGTTCTCGGGTTTGGGACGGAGGCGGCTGAGATTCCAGGCCACTGCTCTCTAGCGGGTTCGTATTGCATCCTGTGCTCTTATAATCTTCCATTTCTGCTTTCCACCACGCTAAAAACCCAAGCATTAGCGGGCGTAGCGTCTTTCGAACATGACTGTTTGCTAAAACATAAGCTCTCTCCATGTACGCTGTCTTTCCCTTCAAGGCGATGGCTCTTAGGAGCCTGAGTTGAGCTGGGCGGTGGTGAATCTTGGAATCACAGCTAGGGCACATTCTCCTTGTTAACTGGGACTCTTTATCCCCTGTGAGCCAACCACCAAGATGTCCTGCTCACTACCCCTACTCAATTCCCTGCCCTCTGTGTCAAAAGCCGGCTTTTCACAGCCCCGGGTGTTGACTCAGTCACCAACAGATATGAACAGCAATGTCTCCAGTAACCGTGTTCAGGATGACCTCAAACTGAAAACAGGCATGAGAGCCTGTAGGATGGATCGGTATGTTGTGGTGTGTTAGTTCCCAGAGGCAGGCAAGCCCCAGCTACTGTACCCCATGTGGAAGACCCCCCCCCCCCAGTCCGTCTTAGGTAGGGTTTCTGTTATTGTGATGAAGAAACACAACTTGGGGAGGAAAGGGTTTATTTCCTGTTATCACTCCAGGTCATAGCTGGGCACTGCCATGGAAGAATGCCATTTACTGACCTGCTCTTCCGGGCTTGCTTAGCCTGCTTCCTCATACACCCCAGTACCGCCTTCCCAGGTGGGACACCCCCCACAATTGGCCGGGTCCTCCCATGTGGATCACTAACCCAGAAATGCCCCACATGGAAAAATCCATAGCTTGACGTCCTGTTTACAAGAAAGTTCAAAGTGAAATAAAACTAGTGTGGATTGGAATTTCTCGTGGTCACACAGGGGCTGGGAGGGTTTCTTTCCTGAGTAGCTGTCCCTGTTGCCTCTTCCATGGCACCTTTCATGGGAAGTGGGGGTAGGGAATAGGATAGGAAAACAGAACTAAACCCAGGCAGATTTTTGGAGAAGCAGCAGGTAAAAGAGATATGTCTTAACACAAAAGGAAGCGAGGAATGACGGGCACATAAAAAATGCCTCCTGTGTTGCCAACAGTCTCATTATTAAAGTGAAGCCATTCCCCTGCATGCAGAGTCTGAACGGCAGAGAAGCAGCCTCAAAGCTCCCATCCGCCCTTACCCATTTTCACACCTGGCTGTTCCTCCTGGTACAGCAGGGCAGGCTGTTGGTGAGATCAACATTTCTATTCTGTATCATGCTGAGATTTTATTCTATTGCCTTTATCCCAGTGCTGTTTCTCACTGTTTTATCTCAGCTTTTCAGAACCCTTCCCTCTAAGAATATCAAACAAACAGGTCACGGAGCAGTGGAGAACCTTGACACAGAGGTGGAGGTGCATTCTCCGTGAGGCATTCAAGGAAACAGAGAAAGCAGGAGCAGCTAGTGACTGGGGCTCAATGTAATTCTCTCTCTCTCTCTCTCTCTCTCTCTCTCTCTCTCTCTGTGTGTGTGTGTGTGTGTGTGTGTGACTCACTTAGGCTGATTGACCAGTGGATTCCTAGACACCACTCATCTCTCTTTCTTTGTCTCTCTCTCTCTCTCTCTCTCTCTCTCTGTCTCTCTCTCTCTCTCTCTCTGTCTCTCTCTCTCTCTCTCTCTCTCTCTCTCTCTTTCACTCATTTTTTTTTTCAAGATAAGATTTCTTTGTGTAGTCTTGGCTGTCCTGGAATTGCTCTCTAGACCACATTGGCCTCAAACTCAAGGAGATCTGCCTGCCTCTGCCTCTGCCTCCTGTGTGCTGGTGGTACATGTGCCTCTTACACTCTCAGACTCTTCCTGTCTGTATTCCCCAGCACTCACCGCCGCCTGGCACACTCTATTATACTCTCAGACTCTTCCTGTCTCTATTCCCCAGCTCTCACCACCGCCTGGCACATTCTCTAACACTCTCAGACTCTTCCTGACTGTATTCCCCAGGGCTCACCACCACCTGGCACACTCTCTTATACTCAGACTCTGCCTCTCTGTATTCAACAGGGCTCACCACCGCCTGGCACACTCTCTTACACTCTCAGACTCTACCTGTCTCTATTCCCCCAGTGCTTGGACTATAGTTAAGCTCAGTTTTACATTGGTTCTGGGGATTTACACCTAGGTCCCAACACTTGCTGCGACCACTGAGCCATCTCCTCAGTCTGTAGTTGGGTCTCTGAAAGATGGATTTAGGGTGTTGGAGATGACTTTAGGTGTTCTGTGCAGAGGGTGGGAGAGGTCTGTGAGTTAAAAGTATCAAATACCATGTGTTATCACAATAATACATGTATGTTTTGGTGTTTGACAATTGTCTGTATTCTGTCAATTATATTTTAAATAAACGCTGATTGGTCAGTAGCCAGGCAGGAAGTATAGGTGGGACAACCAGACAGAAAGTAAAGGCAGATTAATGAGAACGGGAGAATTCTGGGAAGAGGAAAGCTTGGTCCGCAGTCCTGGCCCAGCCACAGAAGAAGCAAGATGTAACTGTTTTGCTGAATAAGGTACTGAGCCACATGGCTAACATAGACAAGAATGATGGGCTAATACAAGTTATAAGAGTTAATAAGAAGGCTGAGCTAATGGGCCAACCAGTTTATAACTAATGTAGACCTCTGTGTGATCTCTTTGGGATTTAACGACTGTGGAAACCAGGCAGGACAGAAACCCCATCAACAAATTTTTAACATAAGAAACATTGAGACTGACACAGGCATAGAGTAGGTGTTGAATAAATGGTATCCAAATGAAAGACAGACAGAAGCAGATATTTGCTCTTATCATACTGGGGTCTTGATACATCATGGAATTTGAGAAGGAAGAAACTCATGATGCTTTTTTGTCTACTGCCTTTATGACTTTCTTCAGGCCAAACACTCTGAAACCTCGGAATTGAATTTGAAGCAAAGATGAAGGAGAAAGCTGTGGTACTTGCTGCACGGGTGCCTCTGTAAGACAGCAATATTTTGCAGACTCACAGAGCACTACAGGGTGACTTTTTAGCTCAAAAGCTATCACGAGAGAATCGCAATATCCCCATGAGTCATTTGTCATGTCTGCTCTCTGGCTAGGAAATGCAGAATTCACCAGTTGGTGATAACTGTCCTCTGCGTTTGTATAGTCCTTCTGTTCCCAAGGAGATCTCAGTGACGAGGTCTCCATTAGGTCTCACAGGACGTAGCAGGGACACAGTTATTTGACTTTGAGACCAACCGTGGGTGACTTTGAGACCAACCGTGGGATGCAAATTGTCTGCCTGTTAGTTGTGGTCATGAACTGCACTTACGTTACTCCAAATGCTAGAGCCCCCGACACGACACACTTGGTCTCTGTGGTAGAGTCCATACACTGGTCCTTGAGGAGGGTCTTACTGTACCCCTTGGTAAAGTGAACCAAAGTCCACTTCACTCTGATATCTGAGGTGGCACTCACTGCAGGGAGCTCACAGAACATAGACTGGAAATCTCAAATACTGCTCCGTTATAATGGTGAGGGACCACAACCCAATGACTGTCACTGATTAAAATGTCACTATGTGGTGTATGACCATTTTCTGAGACTCAAAGTATGTCCTAAGTTTCTAAGTAACAGTTTTATATTGACTTACAGTTTAGTTACCTGAAGACAGCAACACGAGACATTTTGGAAAGCTTGCTCTGAAAGACACACATCCATTTCTTAAGTAATAGGAAGAGCTTGTGAGAGTTAATTGGTGCTTTTCTTTCTGAAGCCGCGAATTAATCAGTGTTCACTGGAAAAAGTAAAAGTTTCCCCCCTTCTTCTTCTACAGAGGTGCTTGGGTGCTGAGACCTAGTGGAAGGGCTGAGCTCAGAGTGGCCAGCCTGTAGGTATCTCTCCAGGGACAAGGAAGGGCAGGGTGCCTGTGTGTTCTGGCTTCATGTAGCATTCAGGCACTCCTTGTGAGCAATGGAAGATGTGGCCGGCATGGGATGAGAAGTGCTGGGGACCTGAGGGATGCAGGGGACCTGAGGGATGCTGGGGACCTGAGGGATGCAGGGGACCTGAGGGATGCTGAGGACCTTAGGGATGCTGGGGACTTGAGAAATGCTGGGGACCTGAGGAATGCTGGGGACCTGAGGGATGCTGGGGACCTGAGGGTTGCTGGGGACCTGAGGGATGCTGGGGACCTGAGGGATGCTGGGGACCTGAGGGATGCTGGGGACCTGAGGAATGCTGGGGACATGAGGGATGCAGGGGACCTGAGGAATGCTGGGGACCTGAGGAATGCTGGGGACCTGAGGAATGCTGGGGACCTGAGGAATGCTGGGGACCTGAGGGATGCTGGGGACATGAGGGATGCAGGGGACCTGAGGAATGCTGGGGACCTGAGGGATGCTGGGGACAGGTGCTGCTTTAGTCCGGCAGCACAGTGGCCCAGCTGGCAATCGCAGACCAGAGCTGGGCTCCCACTTGCCTAGCTGTACCTACTGTCAGACTTTGTTATGGCTCCTGGGAATGAACAGAGATTTAAAGCTCAGGGTGGACTTACAACTCATCTTGGTAAACTGAGGTCTATCTTTGGTTTAGAAAAAAATGAAGGCATAATGTTTGCTTTTTTTTTTGTCTATTTTGTTTTCTGTCACAGGCATCATGGAATCCTTGTTCTCCCTCATACACGGCATGTATACATCTCCTACCGTAAGTCAGACTTTAATGACAGATGCTGGGATGTGATGGGGTGCTGGACAGAAGCACCTCCTGCCAGGGGAGCTTGTTATGTGCAGCAGGAAAAGGCAAAGCTAATCGAGGAACAACAGCACAACAGGGAAAGGCAGGGATCTGAGACCCCACAGAATAGGGGTATATAGCCGAATCTAGGGCCAGAGGCGGCATTTAATATGAAAAGCATGTATAAGATGAGCATGAAGGACATTGTCCTGCATTACGTGTCCCTCCACCCCCACCACGGCTGTGGTCAGCACTGACTACAGCCATGTGTGACCTCTCTCACTCAGCACTTAGATCCCAGGGCTTGGGGCAGAAAGTAGATGACTGAAAGCAAGGATAAATCTTCACACCCCCACCCCCGTACCTGAACTCTTACGTACAGAAGCTTTATTTATTTATTTTTAATAGTAGCTTATAAAGTGACCCAGAAACAGATGAGCAATGGCTGAAAGAGGAAGATCATAGAGTCCCGCCGAACCCGAGTTCACCACAGCAATCCCAGCCTGGCACTGGGATCTACTTTAGCAGGACCTCTAAATCATCAGCGGCTCTGCAGGCCTGCAGACCATTGCATCTGCTAGTTTAGGCTGCACTGCCACCGTGAGGACAGTCTGGCTACTGTCAGGATTAGGACCCTTGGGGTCCATGCCTGCTTAGAATCCCAGCTTCCTGCTGGAGAGAGCAATGGCTGGGGAGAAAGGCAAAGCCTACCCTCCCCAGAGGCCCCTTCCTTGGGCTGTCCCAAGGAAGTCTCCTGGTAAAGGTGCCTGCACACTGCAGGTTAGAAAAGCAAACTGCAAAGCAGTCACGCTGCATGTCTGTTCCTGCAAGGCTGATTTCTCCTGGACTCTTGCTGGCCCACCCTCCCACTGACCACAGGCAGGCTCACCTGACTGAGAGGAAGCAGGAACTCCCTCTTCTCCTTTGAATGCTGGTACATCCCTGTAGTGGCCCCTGGGAGGAAATGAGAAACTCTTTCACAGAGCTCCTTCCTCAGGGGTCTTTTAGTTAGTCCTGTCCACTGCTGTGCCTCCCAGGGAGCCAGCAACCAGAAAACTCAGACTGTAAGACAGCCATGCTGACTTGGGAGCCTTGGCCCCAAGATTGGTGTTTACCTCTTTAAACTTCATGTTTGCTCATCTACAAGAGAATTATCAATATGTCAGACCTATCAGATAGGACTGTGGAAATCAAGGCATGTCTTGCGGTGAAGGCTGGCTCTGTTTACATGTAACACACTGTCCCTTAATCCTACGTGTCTACACAGGTACGTATCGCAACATAACAAGCAAAATCAGTACACCGTGGTGGGAGTGGCGTGTGTGTGGCAATCTGCAGACTGCTCTGTGTGGATTTGGGGATCAATCGAGCAAGTATAAAGAGTCTTCTGGAAAGGAAGCTTCCTGTTGTACAAATTAAGGTGTGTTTTGTAGAACAAGGGATCAAGGAAGGGCTTTTCAGGACTAGGGCAAAGGCTCAGCTGCTAAGAGCACTTGCCCTTGCAGAGGACCCCAGCTGAATTCTCAGTACCCATGTGTCAGCTCACAACCCTTTGTAACTCCAGCCTCAGGGGACCCAAAGCCTTCTCCAGGCCTCCATGGGCACGGACACACAGTGGTCCCCATACATAGAGAAGGCAAACACTCATACACATGAAATAATGAAAAGGGAAGATCGTTAGTAGTATCCTGGAGTGACAGGCAACGGGCTGAAATAATTATTTCAAAAACATGGAAACTAATTTATGTAGGTGCATATAACTGGCCTAACTCTTTTTGCTTTTTTCTTGTCTTGGATAGGATCAGCATTGGCCACCTGCGGGAGACAGTCGTGAGATTGGGCCTGTTAAGGTTCTCCTGTGGGGGGAGATAGAAGGGTCACAGGGCTCAGGGGGCATTAGTGACATCCTCACTGGTCCCCTTTCTTCAGAGATAGTAAACCACTGGGGTGGGACTTTTTGGTAAGGTGGCTGCCCGTACGCTGAGCAGCGACCTGCAGGTGGTGGGGCTGTCCGTGTTACCCACACATCTGTAAGTAACCACAGTAAACTCATCGTTTACCAGGCTGGACTTTTGCAGAGACCTGGGATAACCTAGTTTCCAGTCTCCAATGAGCAGACGTTTTAAAAATGCAGAGCTGTTACCTTCAGTGAGGGTTAATATTGCTTGGTTGTCAACTTGACAGGGTCTAGAATCTCTGAAGAGCCAAGCCTCAAGAACACCCGTGAGGATTATCTGATTTAGGTTAGCTCTGGGCAGGCCTACGAGGGATTATCATGATTGGATTCAAGTGGACGGCTGGGCTGATGTGAGCCACTCCACTCCACAGGCCAGACTCCCAGACGGAAGGAAAAGGAGAAAAATGGGCTGATTGCCAGCGTCTCCCAACTGCGGAAGCAACATGGCCTCGCGCTCCTGCCCCACCACGATAGACTGTACCCTCGGACTGTGAGATAAAACAAACCTCCTTGCTATTTTTTTCAGGATATTTTACATAGCAATGAAAAAGGTAACTGTTACACTGTCTACCCTAAGGTCTTTTCTGATGACATACCACAGCATCCAGGGGAGCTGGCAGAGAGCTCAGACACGGAGTGTCTGTCACTGACCTCTCCAGTACCCAAGCACCATCATTCTTCATGAGAAGTAATTCCCCTTCTTAAAATGTATGCCATTGGCTGGGAGGTGGTGGAGCACTAGGGAGGCAGAGGCAGGCGGATCTCTGTGAGTTTGAGGCCAGGCTGATCTACAAGAGCTAGTTCCAGGACAGGAACCTAAAGCTACGGAGAAACCCTGTCTCGAAAAATCCAAAAAAAAAAAAAAAAAAGAAAAGAAAAGAAAAGAAAAATGTATGCCATTGCATAGATTTTTTTCCAGAAATAAGATAAAAATTATGATTGAAAATGGGGGAAAATTGATCCTCTGCTTAGGCTGATTTATTTATTTGTTTTGCTGAGTAGGCGCTTGTACTTGTTGCTTCTTGTCACAAATTATCTAAGTTACCTGTCGAAGACTCACCGAGCAGACCTGTTCCAGTGACCAGGATTCCTGGGAGCTCGAGAGGAATGCTCTCTGTATGTGTAATTGGGCAGCTCATATGGGACCTGCTGCCTTTTGTATTCAAAAGGCACCTCTGAGAGGAACATGGGATGTACTCACTCATATTTGGTTTCTAGCCATAAATAAAGGACCTTGAGCCTATAATTCGTGATCCTAGAGAAGCTAAATAAGAAGGTGAATCCAAAGACTAACATATAGGCATCCTCCTGAATATTAACCTTCATCAGGCGATGAAAGGAGACAGAGACAGAGACCCACATTGGAGCACCAGAATGAAATCTCAAGGTCCAAATCAGGAGCAGAAGGAGAGAGAGCACTAGCAAGGAACTCAGGACCGCGAGGGGTGCACCCACACACTGAGACAATGGGGATGTTCTATCGGGAACCCACTAAGGCCAGCTGGCCTGGGTCTGAAAAAGCATGGGATAAAACTGGACTTGCTGAACATAGTGGACAATGAGGACTACTGAGAACTCAAGAACAATGGCAATGGGATTTTGATCCTATTGCACGTACTGGCTTTGGGGGAGCCTAGGCAGTTTGGATGCTCACCTTACTAGACCTGGATGGAGGTGGGTGGTCCTTGGACTTCCCACAGGTCAGGGAACCCTGATTGCTCTTTGAGCTGATGAGGGAGGGGGACTTGATTGGGGGAGGGGGAGGGAAATGGGAGGCGGTGGTGGGGAGGAGGCAGAAATCTTTAATAAATAAATAAATTTAAAAAAAGGCACCTCTAACCAGAGAGTCATTAGCGCTTGGATACAGCTACCTGGTTAAGGAAACACTCCTTAGATCAGTTAGTTTGTAAGAATACAGTTTCCCACAAGGTGGCAGCAAAGCTCACAGCATTATTAATCACCGCTCTACTAAGCCTCAGTGTCTAAGGCATGGAGAATCTTGGGAGGGCGGTGGAGCCTGGCATCCTACAGTGTATATCATCCTGAGACTGTGATATATGCCTTGAGATGCTGTAATTATTCTCCTGAGAAAACTGCACTCTAGATTTGAAAAATAGATTTTAACTTTTGGCATCCTGTTACTAGAATTTATAGGAACACCTTCATCCTTTAAAGAAATGACAGTGTGTGTGTGTGTGGGGGGGGGGGTGGATAACATTCACGAAGCATTTGCTGTGTGGCACAGGCCGTGCTGAGGGTGTGCAAGGCTCCTGCCACTGCATCCTTGAGATCCCCAGGCGCCAAACCCTTCATAGATGAAGACCTAAACCTGCTTCGCCAATTCTGCCCCCAGCTTTCAGGGCCCACCGAAAGAAAAATTTTAAAAATCAAATTAAACAAAACAAGCAAACAAAACAAAAATGAAAACAAAACAAAACAAAATAAAAAACAAAAGAAAAAGCTTCTTTCACACCTCCATCGTGTTTTTGCCTCTCTAACACCTCCTCATTCATCCTGGTGGCACTGGGGACCCAATGTTGTAACTCAGTGCACCCTTTGTCCCGCCAGTTTTCCTTGCAAATGTTCATTACAATGAGTCACCACTGAATCCTCTCAGTATCCTATGGCCACCCCAAAATCACGGAGATCCCATGGGTATCATTCCACAGAACCAGTCTCTTCATGAGCTCTAACAGGTCCAAGATGGGGTAGACTTTAGGGTGGGCCAACCCAAGGCCCCACTGTGGGCCTGGCTGGTGGTTGAACAGGCCAGTTCAGGCCACTGGAGTTGCCTGGCCTCAGGTAAGAGGTGGAATTAGCTTCCCTGTGCCTACGCCATCAGGGTTGGCTCTTTCCCGCCGCGGTGAGGGGTGGGGCTAGCTCTCTTGCTGCAGTGTCCATGGAGGGGCAGGATCAGGTGACCCAGGGCCGGTGTAGGGTGGGGCCAGCTCAGCATGGCCTTCTGACTTCATCCTAAATGGTTCCTAAGGCTCCCTGAGGTGACACGGGCTATAGACATCAACACTGACCCCAGCTCAGCAGGACCACGGACCCAGACATAACCTTTGGCATGGGCTTGGGCCCGACCAACACCCTGACTCCGGGAGAAAGCACAGGCCACTCAGATCAGACTCTGGTGGTGGCACAGCCCTGGACACCAAAAAGGCTGCAGGTGGCACTTCCATGTAACCTTTGGTAGCAACATGGGCCTTGTACTTCAACACAGACCCCGACTTTGGTAAGACCATGGACCCAGACATGGTTCTCAGCAGCAGTAGGGTCTGGATGTCGCCATGGCACCAGGTGGCAGTGAAGGTTATTCAGGTTGGCATGGACCCAGCGTCAGCATGGCCCTCAGACACTAATATGGCCCCAGATCTCAGATCTCACAGGACCTTCAATGGTAATACAGACCCTGGCTGCAGTAGGGCCCTGGACCCATGCATGAACCTCAGCTGCAGCTCTGGCCTGGGCATCACTATGGCACTGGGTAGCAGTG
Source organism: Microtus oregoni (assembly GCF_018167655.1). Classification (NCBI taxonomy): domain Eukaryota; kingdom Metazoa; phylum Chordata; class Mammalia; order Rodentia; family Cricetidae; genus Microtus; species Microtus oregoni. The sequence goes on from NW_024543067.1 coordinate 33,037,196, forward strand.
AAGGCCATTCAGATCTGCTTGGCTTCGGCTACAGCGTGATCCTTGGCAACCAACATGGACTCAGGTGGCTGACCTGACCCCAGGCATCCACATGGCCTTTGGTGATGATGTGAGTCATAGACTTCCACACAAACCCCTCTGTGGTAGGACCATGGACCCAGACATGGTCCTCAGCAGCAGCCTGGGTCTGCATGTCACCATGGCCCCAAGTCAGTGGCACAGATCACCCAAATCAGCATGGTCCCAGCACTCAGACACCAACAGGGCCCTAAGTTGTGGCCCAGATCCCAGGAATCCGGCATGCAGCCTTGTAATCTTACTTGGAGGATTGGGGTTTGCTTGAACATGATAGTAGCTGAGTCTAGAGCCTTCCACAAGGTTTTCAGGGGAAGTTTCCAGTACTGGTACTTTTCAGGACACTCACAATGCCATTGCCTTAGCCTCATGAGACCCCAGGGCCAGCCTGGGTTGGTTAGTCATTGTCAGTAGAAGTTTGGGTTGTTTTTAGTGAGCAAGCAATCATGATTTGCAAAGCAAAGGTATGTCAATATAGTTCCGGTATTTATTGAAAGTTTTTGCAAACCTTAGTGTCTTAGTCTGTTTGATGCTCCAGTGGGATGCTGGGTGTTTCTGCGGATGCATAGGGTAAGGTTATCTGGCTCACAGTCCTGGTGACAAGGGCTTGCTGAGTATGTTACAGTGCAGCAGAGAGGCTGAAAGGGTCCTATGCATATGTGGGGAACCAGAGGCAACTGTGTGGGGTGGTCCCCACTTATAACAAACCTCTCAGGAGGATTGCCCTAGTCTCCAAAGACCCAAGAGGCAGCAAGAATCAGCTAGGGGGTTGCTGCCCTTATTGGTTATCCTTGCTAAATCCTACCGCTTCCTTCCTCTCTTTCTTCTTCCTTCTTTATTTTCTTTCAAAGCTTTGCTGGGTAACCCTAGACCCTTGCTAGGTACACCGACCTTGAACTTGGCATTCTCAGTTTCCCCTGCTGCAATTATACAAGTGCACCCCATGTTTACCTTCCAGAAGCTCTGCCATGTTAATGTCACCATGATCAAGAGGAAACTTCCAGCATGGAAATCCTTTGGGGACAAGACATTTCCAAACCATGAGAGAGTCTAAAGTTCTAAGGTATTGTTAGGCAGGCTTGTCCTCTTCCTGGACTTAGTAAGATGCCTTTTACTATCATTGCAAGTGTATACGTGTGTGTGTGTGTGTGTGTGTGTGTGTGTGTGTGTGTGCGTGCACGTGAGTGTCCAGTAGGATTAGGGGGTGGAAAGTCTTGGGAAAGACAGTTATTGCACCCGATCATCGTCCTAACACTTCCCTGTGCTGAGGAAAAACCCCAGGCGCCTCACACGCTAGATGAGTTCTCTGCTATGAGCCTATCACAGCAGCTCGTGCGATCTTGATGAAGTTCACTGTGCTATTTCCTTACAGGTGGTGTGTTGATTGCTTCCGTTTGCCCAGGACTGGGGTGATTCATGGATGATGGACTTTCAGAATTAAAACTGGAGAAGTCCCGGACAGAGCAGGACAAGTGGATCTGCTAGAGCGGGCTTCTTAGTTCCTTCCCTCTTTTCATCGGGCCAGACAGGCTGCTCCACTGGACCAGAGCTACCCGGGCAGGCTGCTCCATGAAACACGTGTTTAAAGGCACACAGGGCACGCTCACTTGGACAGATACTTGTCACTGTCATGCTAACAATATTAACCAGATTTAGAGGGGACTTAATCTTTCTGAAGAACTTTTTAGCAACTTATGAAAAACACGACCGAGGTGACTTTAGCAGATTTGTCCTTGGGTGCATCAGCGCATGAAGACACTGCGTATTCTGATGAGGGAAGATGTGGAAAGGGGAGACTGCTGTGTCACATTATTTAATAAGACAAGCCTGGGGCTCCTGCCCCACACAAGAGTGGACACTCAACCTCCACAGCCCATGTGAAAGGCACAGAAAGGGTGTGAAAGGGAGGGGCACAGGCTTCAGGGCTGCAGCCAGCTTAGCTGCGTCCCGGTTTGGAGTCAACTTGGTCATCATTCTCTCTGCTGCCATGAGCGGGGACAACTATGGCTGAGAAGGACCAGCGGCTCAGGGCCAGACCTAAGCCTGGATCCCTGGATGACTGCTAGGACAGGTGAGCTGAAAGGCACAGAGCCAAGGATTACAACACAGGCTGCAGACAGGCTGTGCGATCCGTGAGACCCTCTATGAAATGTGCAGCTCCCTATGTGGCACAGAGTCTCCGTTCTCTACAGCCCGCTGTGTTCAGTGTTTCCATCTCTGGTGTCGGTGATGGGGAAGACATCCTAAAAACTGTTTGTTCTCCGACTCAAGAGGGCAGGGTAGAAAGACAGACACTTTGCAATCATACGAGAGTATAAATAGACGAGACACCACTATTTGTGATGGCAATGATGTGGGACGACCCCTCCCAGATGTGGGTGGGGCTAGTCCTAGGCAGAGATCCTGAAGTGTATAAAATGTGTCTACAATCATCAAGTCTCACTAACATGATTCCCCAAAAGTGAGGTAAACCAGGAGAGCACCAGCAGACATGCCAAAGTGGATTAGGAAAAGCCCACGTGGCCTCAGCCCTTCCCCAAGAACTACAACAACTGAGAAAAGCTGGGGGCAGAGAGTTGGTCTCGTCTCCCCCAGGGAAGAGAACAGCAATCAGTTGTCCATGGCCAAATGGTCAGACCTGAAAACATACGTGTAAGTAACATTATATGGACTGGGTAGGATACGTATGTGTGTATACATACATATGTGTGTGTATGTATATTTGTATATATACACATATGCCTGAAATGACAATTAATGAAAAATGAGGCTATGGATTTGAAGGAGAGGCAGGAGGGGTGTAATGGAGAGTTGTAGGGAGAAGGGGGAAGGGAGAAACATGATTGTATTATATTATGATCTAAAAGATAAAAAATAGAAACAAAATAGAAAGGTGAGAGCCAGCTGAATCTGGCATTTACTCCGTGTCTTGATTGTGGACATTGTGTGACCAGCTGCTCTCTGTCCCTGTTCCCTTGACTAGGTTCCTTGGTTTTAACCTTGAACTGTGAGCTGAGGTAAACCCTTTCTCCTTGAGTAGCTTTGCCAGGGTATTTTTCTCCCAGCCACAGGGAAAGAAGTTACAATAAGCACCAATATCACTCATGCACCTCTTAGGGGAGTGATGGGACCTGAATAGACCCATGCTGGCCAAGGAAAGTCATTTTCTTCACTCACCTAGAGACCATGTACCTGACGGCCCACACATTAATTAAGCTTGTAAGGCTGATGTCGTAACTGGAGTATCCTTTATTTGTATATTTTAATGCTTAAATTGCATTTACTTATTTATGTGTGTATGGCAGTCATTCATTCTTCTGAGGAAATTACTCTGGGGTACTAGACCCAGAACCCAATTGTAACCCCCCCTCCCCCCCAGTCTTTGTGGGAGAAGCCCAGCCCCATCCAGGAAGCAGCTACTTAGGCCCCGCCCCAACCAGGAAGCTGCAGTCTAAGCCCAGCCCCAATCAGGAAGCAGCTATCTAAGCCCCGCTCCTTCAGGAAGCTGCTGTTCAAGCCTAGGCTCAAGTATAGGATGAAGGTGGATCATCACTGCCTTTAGTTGGGAAAGTTCTGTGTTCAGGCAGTAAGCACCACCGAGCCACTGCCTCTCTGGGACAGCGCCGCCCTGGGCATTGGGAATTTCACCTCTGTGTGGCTGCTTCTGTTCTCCCCCCACTTCTGTCTAGTCCTCACACCACTTTTTTTTTACCTACTCACGGTTTTCTCAGCCAAGGTTATCCTTTCATTTCTGTTACAGGCAAGTCTTGCAAACCCATTTTTTTTTCTCTTTCAAGAGTTTTTTTGTTGGTTTGTAGATGTGACTCGGTTGGTAGAGTGCTTGCAGGAACCCCCAAATTCCACACCTTATAAATTCTGCTTTGTAAATCTTTTTTTTTTTGTTTTGTTTTGTTTTTCGAGACAGGGTTTCTCCGTAGCTTTTGGTTCCTGTCCTGGAACTAGCTCTTGTAGACCAGGCTGGCCTCGAACTCACAGAGATCCGCCTGCCTCTGCCTCCCGAGTGCTGGGATTAAAGGCGTGCGCCACCACCGCCCGGCTGCTTTGTAAATCTTGTGTGGTAATACACACCTGTAATCCCAGCACTTGGACAGTAGAAGGTGCGGAGACAGGAGTTCAAAGTCATCCTCAACTACAGGTGAGTTTGAGGCCAGACCAGGCCACATGGGATTGTCTCAAAAACAGAACAGGAACAATAGATGGATAAATAGCACACAGGACAACCAGTCCCTTGTATGTCCCTTGGCCACAGCCTGTGAGCCACCATGGGTGCTCAGAATCCAACCCAGGACCTCTGAAGAAGCAGCAAGTCCTCTTAACTGCTAAGCCTTCTCTCAAACCCAAGCCATTCCTTAATCCACAAGACCTCTTCCAAGGCTACAGAGGTAGCTAAGAAGGCCCTGCCCTCAATCCTGACGACTGCCCACCAGCCCCACCCAGCCTCTGTTTTGGTCAGAGCTGGAAGCAGAGGTGAGCTATGTTATTCCTGTCTCCCACTTACCAGCCTTCCGACCTTTCCCTCAAGTTCCCACAGTGCAGTGGAACACCATTTGCAGGGTGGTGCTGACTCCCCCCATGATCCCTTCTCCCTGAGGTTTAGCTTTGCTAGAGGGAGGAGGCACAGCTTCCAATGGACCAATCTAATTTCCTTCCTTCTTGGGAGAAGCAGTTTTGCTGAGTTCTACAGATAGCCATGCCACCAGGGAAGGCCTGTGGATTTCAGAGGCCCTGGTTCGTACCCTGGACTCTATGGTTAGTTCATTCATTAATCCGAACTGCCCAAGAGGTTCCCCAGGTACTGATCAGTTTTCCGTTTTAGGTAGTCAGTGTCTAGCTTCCTGCTTCCACAGCCCACACACCTAGCCAGACCCTACACTGGCGTCTTTAAGAATGCAAAGCAGCAGTAATGTCCTCCCTGGCTGGGCAGCAGTAATGTCCACCCTGGCTGAGCAGCTCCCTGTGGCTACTGCCTGTGCCTCCACATTTCCACCAGGACCTTCCACCCCCACTCCCACCCCCGGCCACCACCTGTGACTGTGGATCTGCCCAACCTTTATTACTTGGAACTCCCCCCCTCCTTACACACATTGCTATCTGCTTAGCTCAACAAAACCAAGTTTGAGTACTGGACACCCTTTCTCCTCCGCTCAGAAGACTCCATGTTGGCGGTCAAATCCCCACATAGTGGACACAAATTTCCTAAGCACCTCCTCCTGAGGTTACACGGTGCCGTCCCAAACTCAGGTTTTAAAAACCAGATTCATGATCTCATTGTTCAAGTACGGTAATTTTCTGTCTTTCCAGCTTTGATCAAGCGCTGCCCCCTCTCACTATTGTCCTCCTGTTTTCTCTTCCAACCTGCTTCACGCGCAAGCCCTGCCGACTGACCTGCCGTCTGCCCATGTGATGCAGTTCCTGGCAAATTACCGCATATTCCACTTGCCGGGGATTTACCAACTCGGTACCCCCCGTGTTGGCTGGCTCCGAGACTCAACCCTAATGGTACTCAACCATGACGGTACTCGGAAGGAAAGTCTCAGCGGTTCTCCGTGGTACATCCGCTCGAATGGCCCATGAAGCATTGCTCTCGGCGGTTCTCCCTGGTACATCCGCTCGAATGGCCCATGAAGCAGCATTGCTTTTAGTGGTTCTCCCTAGTACATCTGCTCGAATGGCCCATGAAGCATTGCTCTCGGCGGTTCTCCCTGGTACATCCACTCGAATGGCCCATGAAGCATTGCTCTCGGCGGTTCTCCGTGGTACATCCGCTCGAATGGCCCATGAAGCATTGCTCTCGGCGGTTCTCCCTGGTACATCTGCTCGAATGGCCCATGAAGCATTGCTCTCGGCGGTTCTCCCTGGTACATCCGCTCGAATGGCCCATGAAGCATTGCTCTCGGCGGTTCTCCCTGGTACATCCGCTCGAATGGCCCATGAAGCAGCATTGCTCTTGGGGAACCTCAGTGGCTGCTGAGTGACTTTCATATTTATTTTTCTGATGTTTAAGGTACCAACTCCTCTCTTAAGCCACATCTTGTTCCTGCCACCTTGGATATCCTTTCTTCTTCATTTCTATTTTTTTCAGTTATTCCTTTCCTCTGGGTCAACAAGTGAGACAAATTCATATAAAAATGCACTTGAAATATTTAGAACAGTGGTCACCATAGTAAGATTCCATCAGTACCAGCAAATGTGATGACGGTGATTGCGTAGCTCATCTCTGTGAAGCTCTCACTGTTCCCTGAGGAAGAGCTATCTTTACTTCCTCTGTGTTTCCATGGCCCTTTGTTTCTGCTTCTTTTTAGGCCCCTGGGAGGGGGGGGGGCTCTGCTTTGCTTTCTGATTGCTCTGCTCTGTCCTGGGAAGTGCAATCTTGATAAACTCTACTTTGGTAAGTGTGATGTCAGCCGGACACAAGTCAGAATTCCTGGGAAGACAGTCTCAGTGATGGGTTGTCTATATTGGTTGGGCATGCCAACGAAGGGCCATCTTAATTTGGGAAGATCCGACCCACTGTGGGTGGCACCAATCCCTAGGCAGGTGATCCTGAACTGTTAAAAAAAAAGTGGAGAAATACCGCCGAGCACAAGCAAATGCACCTGTGTGCATTTGTTTTCTCTTTTCTTGACTGGATGCTTCTAGCTGCTTCCAGTTCCTGTGGTTGCCAAGTTTTTGCTGAGATGGACTGTAACCTGGATCATAGGTGCAATAAACCCTCTTTTCCCTAAGTTTCTCAGGATGTTTTATCACACAGCAACGCTGAAACCAGACCAGCCAGGTACTGCAGCATGTCCAGGAGCCACACAGCGGCTTTAGTTCCTCTTTTCATCCATGTACCCAAATCCCCAATGAGGAGCAGCTCAGGTTCAGAAGGACTCACTTTACTGCAGTTCTGTGTAGTAGTTGGAGCTCTGGCCTTGGGATTGGAGCTTGCTGTTTGTTACATACATGGAATGTTAAAGTAGAGATGGAGGAAGGTTGAAAACTGCCTGCCCTAGTGACCTCTTACAGGTCTCATAACCTCCTGGGGACTATGAGGACATTGCATATCCAAGCCTTAACAGTGCTGAATTCACTCACAGTCTCTTGAGTTCCATAATGTCTGGGAAGATTGCCACCCCTGCCTTCTTGCCCAGTTAGAGAAACCTGGCTCAGAGTCTTTTAAAAGTGTGCTTATGCTTTCAACAAATGAAGCTTCCAGTTCTCGGAATGGGTTACATCTAATTGAGTTGTTGGCCCAAAGGGCCCCATGGGAACCCTCAGATAATTCATATTGTTGGCAAGACAAAAGCTCTCCTCAAACTGACAGCAAGGTCCCGTTGCTAAAGGCAACATCTACATGACTCATTGAACATGGAGAAGCCAAGCTGCTTCCTACAGAGAGCCGTTACCCCCGGGTGCTAGCGGCTTTCGTATAAGAAGGTTCTCTGAATGCTACCAAATGAGAAACATGAACACCAACCCAGCCACAAACCCTTGGGTAGACAGCGGTGACCTGCCTGCAATACATGCTGGTGCAGTGTTGGCGCAGTCTGTGGGAGTCACCAACCTTAATCACCGAGGGCTCATTCAATGAGGATGGAATCCATTTTTGACACTTCTTGGGTGATCAAGAACCTGAACCAAGATATCCCAGGGGAACTTTCTCCTTCTCCTATCATCATCATCATCATCATCATCATCATCATCATCATCATCATAATTTATCACTGGCAATGCTTAAGCACACACGGACAGCCCATTTATAGCAGTTCTCCAGTTGTTCCTATCCTGGACAGTCCTAGATGCTTGTGTTATTGTCATACCCATGTCTATCCAGCGTTTTGGGGGACTTCCTCTTCTTGTCCCGTACACTTCTCCAAGCAGTGCTATCTTCGGGTATCTGCCATCATTCATTCTCATAACATGGTGAAAAGGGGCCCCTAGGTTCCATAAGAACAATTATTATTGTTCTTAAAAACAAAAGCCAAAATAAGACAAATGCTGAAATGTAGCAGTAAGATGACTTCTCATGGCATTCGGGTGTTCTCATAGATCAGTGCTGTACTCAGCCTTCATCAGAGAAGCTTCCTCCTGTGGCTGATGGGAACAAATAAAGAGACCATAGTCAGACATCATGCAGAGAGTGAGATCTTGGAGCATCCAGCCTTAAACAGGATGTCTGCATGAAATCCCTCCCCTCGAAGCTCAGGGAAATCCTCAGGGAAGAGGAGGCAGAAAGAGTGTAAGAGCCAGAAAGGATGGAGGACACCAAGAAAACGAATCCCTCTAAATCAACATGATTGACACACACATGAACTCAAAGAGATTGAGGAAGCCTGCCCAGGTCTGCACAGCTGAAGTCCTACAACTCAAGGGAGAAGTGGACACAAGCTCATCTCCAACCCAGAAGCTGTCTCCAGTTGATAAGCCCTTGCAAATGAAGATTTAGTTTTTCCAAGGGAGTCTCTGGGAAAACAAACTACTCTTAAGGTAGTCTGCCTGCTCAGCAAGAGATGGCCAACAGAAATATGTCAAATAGACACATACACACACACACACACACACACGCACACGCACACGCACACGCACACGCACACACACACAAAATGGTTTCCAGTTTAGTGTTTTTTGGGGGGTTCCCAAGAGTGTAAATGTGTGGGTCTCTGTTTCTTATACCTTCTCTTGGGTTCTTTTTCTTGCGTTTGTTTATTCTGTTCAGTTCTAATGTGTTAGTTTGCATTTTATTTTATTACTCCACAGAAGCCTGTTTATTTTCTAATGCCAGATAGAAAGGGTGTGGATCTGGATGGAAAAGGAGGTGGGGAGGATTAGAGGGAGGAAAAACCGTAGTCAGGATATACTGTGTGCAGACAAAAATTATTTTCAATAAAAGGAAAACAGAAGAAAGAGAAAAAAGTGTGATTATATAGCAAGATGCCTCTCAGAGGGACAGGGGAGTTTTAGCCTTTGCTGAGTGACCCTGTCACCATGGTCCTGCTGGTCACCCTCAGAACAGCTGTGGCGCTGTGGCTGCTCCTCACCTGTCCTGTGCTCAGTATCCATTGTTTGCCGAATGTAACATATGACGGATGTTTTCTGGGCACAGTCCTCCTGCTGATTCTGTATCGTATAAAGAGGAAGTAGTTTGCTGGGTGGCAGTGCCGGGCACTTACATTTTCTCGGATGTTCAGGCTTGAAGGAATTGTGTGGACTGGAGTGTCAGGTGCTCTTGAAGCATACAACACTCTACCAAGAGTCAGAATGCCCAGACAACTTCCTGTTCTTTCCGGCAGATGGCCATTCAGATACTCTTCGGAGGAGGGTGCATTTCAGAGAATTCGGGGCCTTCCTTACCTTTGTGGTCTTAAGGCTTTGTCTGTGGTGACTATGAATGTCCCTGTGAGCGATACCCAAGCCGGATCTGCTTTGATGGGAAAAGGGACATAGTGGCACTCTGAGCCATGTTTACATGTTAGAGGGTGCTTTTTTCAATGATGATGTAACTTCTTCAGACTAGAGGGAAAATGCAGACTACTTGGGCAGACTGTGGCCAGGCGATCAGCAGGCTCCACCCTCAGATGTCACTCAACTTGGAACAGACCCTCATTTCAGCTGGATTGGGGGGCAGGACAAGCAGAGCAGAGATTGGGAGTGCGAGCGAGAAACTCAGAAATCACAGAGACACTCTGAACAGTCTGTGGTTATTCTCAAATGCCGAAGAAAGCTAAGAGGTCGAGTTGATAAGTCCCTGCTCAGGAGTCCCACGGAAAGAAGGCATCTCGGATAAGGATGAGCCACACCCTGTCTGCTGAACAGGTAGATCTCTTGTAAATATTGGTGGATATAATGACTACAAACAAGATCGGTAGGAAACACCCAATAACAGCACAGTGTGTTTGGCTATGAACTGCGCTGCAGGGGAAACAGGTAGGCTTCTTCTTCTTTTTCTCCTTATTTTAAATGCAGTCTCTTCTCCAAGTCCCAGAAACTTTTGATGGTGTGATCTTCGTGGACAGGGATGTGACTGTCTGACCGAAACTTCTTCCTGGAGCTTCCTAATGCCTGTGCTGTCAGGGGCTGGATGCTACGGTTCATTCTCTCTAATCAGGATCCCCAGGGCCCTGTGTAGCCCAGGTTTCCCTAGGGAGCTGTGGTTCTCAGTGGGGCTGAGATACTCAACAGTGTCGCTAAGCTGTGAGCATGCACCCGAGATCAGCATGAGAGAGCTTCGGATGCAGGAATTCCAGGCCCTCCTCGTGCACAACATGGCTCTCCAGTGACCTACTTAGCGGAAGACTTTCACACACTCTCTTTGAACTGTGATGAAAGTGGGCTACATACAAGCTGACAGGCACAGCCTGTGAAATTAAATCCCCAGCCAGACCTTGATGTTAAAACCCCGAAACAGAGAGTTAAATTTACACAGGAGGATCTGAGCGCCCCGAGGAATCTGGGGCTCCAGTGCTCAGCAGGACAACAGTTGGATTTGAAGGCAGAGCTAGTGAAGTCATGTCCTTATGGTTTAACTGAGATACAATGCTTACAGTGGAATGGGAAACTTTTAGGGCGTGCTTTCTCTCGGCAGAGTCTTTGAAGCCACACATTTATTAAAGCTGAGCTGCTTCGGCCTCTCCCGGGCTTTCCAGTTCTTACTGCAAGTTATGTGGTGTGTGCTGTCCTTGGAACAGCTGTGTTTTCTGAAGACAAATTGTGTGTTCGCATGCTTGTAGCGACACCTGCAGCAGTGTTGGTCACCTGATTCCACAGTGACCTTCCTAATCTTTCATGGGCCCCAAGAGGATAAACTCGCCAAGTCCCATAGTGCACAGCGAGGAGCCATGAGGACAGCACTCATGGCCAGCTTGGGCCCTCCAGAAGCTGTGAAGCATGGTGGTAGCTGCACATGCCTTCCAGCTGTGAGACGTGGGGCGAGTGGCTTTCACCTCTGGTAAATTCTGTGATGTTTGGGCCTGGCCCTGAGGCTAGTGCACACCAGGCAAATGCCCTGCCACAGAGCTATAGCCTCGGCCCTATTCTGTATCCGTTTTGTTTTGAGATGAGAGGGCTGGCTTTGACTCACTGTGTAGCCCAGGCATTCCTTGAACTTGTCACCTTCTGCCTCCGCCTTCCAAGCAGCTGGCATTGCAAGCCAGTGCCACCGGGTTTGACTTCCCTCTGTTTGACTGTGTAGGCGTGTAATTGAAAAAAAAAAAAAACGAACGTGAGCCAGGTAGGATGGTGCACATCTGTAATCCTACCAGGTGTGTGTGTGTGTGTGTGTGTGTGTGTGTGTGTATTCGTGTGTGTGTTAAGAATGAGAGAAGCAGGTGGAGTAGGAGTTGGAGGATAGCCTCATTTACGTTTGATGCTATCCTGGGCTATATGAGACCTTGCCCTACAAAAACAAAAATAAATAAGTAGAAATAATTGAATCTGCTTACAGTGTAAGTGGTGTCTTGACAGATATTATACATTGTGAAATGGTTATCATAGGCAAGCTAACATAGCCATCACCTTGCGTGGTGTCCTTGTGCTCTGCATATGTAGTAAGATCACTTACAAATTTCCAACACAGCATGCACTCAGTGGTTACTATAGCTACCAGGCTGTAAATCGGAATTTCGTAACTTATCCACTGCCCATCACTGAAACCAATAAGGTCGCCGATGTGCATGGGTATAGGATTTTCACGGAAACAGAGGCACGCAGAAGCTAATTTGAGGCAGCGGAGCAAGGAAAGGACTGTTTACCTGTTTGCTTGCTTGCTTTTTGTGAGTAGGCACAGTGGGCTCAATGCCAGATAACCCTAACCCCAGTGGATGGGGACAAGAAATGTGACCTTTAAGTGGTCATGAGGGCAGTATCCTTACAAAAGGAGCCCCCGAGAGCCATCCTATCTTCCTTCTACCATGGGAGGAGGCAGCAGCTTGCAGCCTGCAGGAGGCTCGCACCACTTGTACCCTGCTGACAACCTTAATTCCAGACTCCAGTCGGCAGAGCCAGGAGCAGCCATTTTCTTTGTTTACCAGACACCCGTTGAATGGAACTTGCTTACTGAAGGCTAAGCTAATTAAGAAAGCAGGTGTTTAGAGAAATCAGCGTGGGAAGCTACAGCCTTTTAGGTCAGAGTCTCAAGAGAAACCATATTCTGTACTCTATAGGGAAGGCACAGCGGGGGTGAACACCTAGCTCAGCTCTGCCTTGCGGTCTCCTTCCAGAAACCTGATGAGAAGCAGAGCTCAAGGGACCCCCTGAGCATTTTGTGCAGGGTGGCTGTCCAGGGCAAGGAGCTGGGCAGAAAGTGTGTGTGGGCTTGGTTGGAAGCAGGTGTTAACTGGGAAGACGATCAGAGCTAGCATGCTGCCTGACTCCATGACAACCCTTGCGGTAAGGGGACAAAACCAGAATGAGCTGCAGAATGCAGCTCCACCTTTGAGAACAGGGGATGATCTGAGAACATTTCACTGCTTTCTAAACGTGGTCTTTTAGAACATTTCAGAACGTATCAGAAGACTTGCCCAATAGCGGGGCCCTGTATGCTGTGTTGTACATGGCGTGGATGCAGGTTTAACAGTACTTATTGCTCCACAGTTCCGAGCAAGCCTGCTGCCCTGCCACCTGGGGCAATGCAAACCACTGTGAGGCAGCTCCTCAGCCCGGCCTTCCTCTTTTTCAGACGCGCCATGCTTTCCCAGGACACGCTCCTTACGTCAGTATAACAACCAATGTTTCAGTTCATGGCCTTAAATTTCCAGTCTGGAGAACATTTGCCTTCCCCAGCCCCAAAGAAAAGTGAATTATAACGCATGTGGATTCCTGACAAACTGTTTACATGTAAATTTTTAAAGATGAATATCATAGCTGATGCATTATTATTATTAATAGTAGTAGTATTGAATCTGTCACTTATGGGTCAATAGTCTTTAATAATACCTGAGTTCCTTTTGATTCTAAGTATACTAATTTAAAAAACATTTCAGAAAATACATTTTCTTCATCATCTTGCACAGATTCTAAAGTTTTAGAATCTGAGGTACTGTGTCCTTAGCCATAGAGATGGCTGGCATCGAAACAGTGAATTTGAGCTGGGCATGATAATCCATACTTGAGATCCTGGCTGCTGGTCAAAATGAGGCAGTAGGATTGAGTATTTGAGACCAATCTGAGAAATTAGTGAAACCGCCTCAAAAAAGAAAACAGAAACGTGCTGGGATGTAGTTCAGTGGTGGAGAACTTACTCCAGGTCAGTACTGAGATAAATGAACACACACACACACACACACACACACCACCCTCTCTATCCCTAGCACCACCACCACCACCAAAATACCAACGAATTTTGAAAATAACAACAGAACAGGAAACAGTATGAATTTAAAAATTAATAAACTTCATGTTATAGATGACTTTCTGGAAGATTTGTCTTAATAAAAATTAAGTTTTAGAGACTGATATTTCTTTTGTGAATTTAGTATTTTTTTGCTATGTGCATAGCTTAAAATCAAATAGGACTTACAATGTCTTGCCTACTTATATTTCTGTTTTGAGAAGCCGCTGCTCAGAGCTCTCAGCAACTTCATTTTGTATTTGTGTCCGTGTTTCTAGAACTTAGAAACATAAGAACTTAGCTTTGTTATATAAACCTACGTCTACAGAATTGTAACACATATGCCATTGTTCATGATCTATTGGGATACGACTGTGTGTATTGTTCACGACCAAGGTATATTATGTGCTATACTTATACTTTCCTATATTTCTTTTCATCAGCATTGCATTAGCTGGAGCTGCTGTCCATGTGTCTATCTGACCCTCACCTTCTCCTGTCCGTGTGTCTGTCTGACCCTCACCTCCTATGTTTATGTCTATCTGTCCCCTCCTGTCCATTTGTCTGTCTACCTGGCCCCACACCTTCTCCTACCACTACTTGGCTTTTTCCATGTCTGTAGCAAAATCCTTTGATGTTCTCCAAAAAGAAGAAAAAATTTCTTTGCCCATTTTTACAATTTCAGATTGTCCCTTAATTTCGCCATTTCTTTAAACTCTTCTTGATGCGCTGGGTGGAAAGACTCCTCTCTAGGGCGACTGTGGTCTGGGATCGGGTGGACTGACCCCTCTCTAGGGTGACTGTGGTCTGGGATCGGGTGGACTGACCCCTCTCTAGGGTGACTGTGGTCTGGGATCGGGTGGACTGACCCCTCTCTAGGGACACTGTGGTCTGGGATCCTTTGAGGATTTCCTCTCCTGTCTAAGATTCTTGGTTCCTTGGTTGCCATGTTTTCTGTCTAGGTTTCCCCCTTAGTTCTGGAAAAAACGTTCCTCCGGGGCTCACTAAGACAGAGCATATGACATGTCCAGACTGAGCCTTTATATAATATTAAGGATTGTTTATATTTCTCTTTTACTGTGTCCACAGTTTATATAGGTATAGAGTTTTATCTGGGTATGTTTTCCTTGAAAAAAATGGAATTCAAGGATTCATGGAGCTCTTGCCTTTGATGTTTGCTATTAGTGGGCAGGTGAATTTTAAGCCAAGAGGACTCTTCCTTTTAGTATTTAAACTGGAAAACTTTCTGCATCTTTCTATAGTTTCATTATTCTAAAGTTCTATAATGATAAGCCTTGGGTTAAGTTGATTTTCACCTCCTGTATTGGGCAACCAGTGGTGTGCTCCATTCAGGGAACAAATGCCCTTCCATGATAAGTCTTCAGTTCTGTGTGTAACTCCTGGTTGTCTTCTCTTTGTCTTCCTGAATTAATATCCGGATCTGCTGGATGGATCCTATGAATATTTCCATGTCTGTTCATTCTTCTCCCCCCCCACCACATTATTCATTCTCCCCTGGCAGTCTAGTTTTGTTTTATAGATGTTCTGGCTGTATTTTTGTCAACTTGACACAATTTTAGACAAATCCGGAAAGAGGAAACTCAGTTGAGAAAATGCCCCCATATTGGCCTGTAGGCAAGCCTGTTTTTCTTGATTGGTGAAGGGTTCAGCTCTGTGTGGGCAGGGCCACACCTGAGCAGGGGTTTCTGGGTACTCTTAGAAAGCAGAGGCAACAAGCCATAGAGACCAAGCCAGTAAGCAGCACCTCTTCATAGCTTCTGCTCCAGTTCCTGCCCCCAGGTTCCTGCCTCCAGGTTCCTGCCCTGGGTTCCCCCAATGATGGACTTCCACCTTCTAAGGTAAAATAAGCGCTCTCCTCCTCAAGTTGCATTTGACCGATGGTGCTTTATCATGGCAATAGAAACCTCAACTAAGGCAGTAGACAGGATGTATTTATAAAAACAGATTATATGAAGACGGTGTGGAGTCTTTTCAAAATAAGTTAAACTTATACATCAGTTTTCTTGGTTTTCATCTGGATAAGTCAGTCATAAAGAGTTAAGTTAACAAAGACCCTGCAGTAAAGGTCATGTTATCAGCACCAGTGAGGAATCTACCATGGTGTTTCTTAGGTCCACCCTTAGAACACACAACTGTTCAAGATAGGGAGAAGGTTGCTCCTCCTCTCGGGAGCCAGCAGCTGGGCGAAGCCACTGTAAATACAGAATAGGCAGGCTGAATTGTCTTCTTCATACACATGCCTGGTCAGCTCTTCCCAAAGCAGAGTCCAGCTGTTCAACCACCCCAATCTGAAGAGGGTTCCCTACCAGCTGCACTCTGCAATTTTTTCACATCTGCAATTAAGATCATCTGTCAGCTTCTCCTTCTCTTCCCCTTCCTCCCCACCTTCTGCACTCTCTCTAGCTTGCTAGATAGCTTGGACTGTCCTCCTCCAGCAGCCCTCAAGTGCTGTGACAACACATATGTGTCACCACACCTGCTACGTGAAATTGCCCAGCCCTAAGAATTGGGAAGAATTTGTAAATGAAGACTCTTGTTTCCCTGCTGCCCAGACCCGAATAATCACACAGAAACTAATTACAACACTGTTTAGCTCAGGCATATTTCTAGCTAGCTCTTAAATCTTAAATTAACCCATTTCTATTAATCTATGTATTACCACGAGGCTGTGGCTTATTGGTAATGTCCTGGCATCTTTCTCCTTTGGCATCTACATGGCATCTCTTGGACTCTGCCTACTCTCTCTCTTTATCTCTGTTTGGATTTTCCACCTGGCTTTACTCTGCTAAGTCATTGACCAAAACAGCTTTATTCATCAACTAATAAAAGCAACACATATACAGAAGGACATCCCACATCAAGTAATACTACAAGATGTACCGGCCTCTTTGGAAGTGCTTGAATTTGTTTATTTCTTCTTCTCTTTCTCTTCCTTTCCCTCCCTCCCTCCTTCCTTCTCTCCCTCCCTCTATACCTCCCTCCTTCCCTCTTTCCTTCCTTCCTTTGAAACAGGGTCTTAGTATATGACTCTGTTTGGACTGAAATTACATATGTAGACCAGGCTGGTCTTGAAATCCCCAAGGGTGGGATTAAAGGTGAGGCCAGCATGCCTTGCACCTGTGTTCAGGCTCCTCAGCACAGCACTGCCACCCATAATGGAGTTTTGGGAATGAGAGCAGCCATGGAAGCCACAGAGCAGGCTTCCAGGTACATCACAGCTATACCCTAATACCTTGGGTTAATGAGCAAAGGCACCTTCAGTTCCAAGAGGAGTGAGGCAGAGACCGTTCTACACCTTCAATGACAATGGTGGTAGCCATTCATACGGTGGCAGGGACTATACTTCCTTGTATGTGATTTCATTTTTCAAGTCTGTAGTCACTCCCTGTCAGCTGAGGTCTGAAAATAGTAAGTGGAAGATCTTAGAGATAAAGGGGTCACTCTATGTGAGTTCAAGGCCAGCCTGGTCTACAGAGCAAGTTCTAGGACAGCCAGGGCTACACAGCGAAACTTGTCTCGGAAAATAAAACAACAACAAAAAAGGAAGTGCTAAGCTACAATTACAAACCACACGCTGAAGACTGTGGTGAAGGCTCTCACTACTTACTGTCCTCTGCATGTTTGGGAATCACCTCTTCTTGCTGCGCATCCTTGCTTTATACACTACCTTCCCAATACTCACTCACAGTCTTGGTTCATCTTACCTGCTATCATGGTAGCATGGAACTTGCATCCAAGTGACCCTTAGGAAGAACCCTAATGCCCAGTGCCAACCTCACATTTGTCTTTTGTTTTGTAAGTTAAACCCCACTTTTGTTTGCTTCCATAGGGTCCGATATTTATTTCACCCACAGGTACAGGCATTCTGCCAGTCTTGGGATGTAGGTAGGGACTGCTGCCTCACCTCATAGGACCGGGTGCAGGACTGACGGAAGGAAATGCGTCTTTAAGCAGAGATGTCCTTACCACTTGGTTTATTCCCACACCACAGTAGAGAAACCCCATCTGGAAGCCAGTCAGGCTAGTCTCTCCTGTGCCCTGTCATTAAGAGGCAATGACTTTTGATGCTTTTAACACTCAGTGATAAACCCAGGCAGCACTTCTGATACAGATCTCTGCGGCCCTTCAGCCCAGGGACCCAGCCATCCTTAGGGACCTGGCTCCCAGTAGCTCAGCATCTTTGTGATTTTTGTGCTATTTGTGAAGAACGGGGATTTCCCTGTGATGTGTATATTTTCCAGGGAAAACTGGGTTTGAGCAAAGGTTACCTGATGCAAACCTTGAGATTCTGAAGAGGAGGAAAGATGAGGATCTTAGAGGAACTGCTTCTTTCTTATTCTGAAAAGTCTAAGAATCTAACACACTGTGATTTTGTTAGTGGCCTGAACCCAGACTGCCCTGTTACCACAGGAATATCCCTACCGCTCTCCTGAATTTACCCAAAAACACAGAAAAGAAACAAAAAGTTTTGTATGATGTCATGACATTAAATAATAACTGTGATGTGAAAAAAGGTAATTTCTAACTTAATTTCTTTTCTATTCTTTCTTTTTTTTTTTTTTGAGAGAGAGAGAGAGAGAGAGAGAGAGAGAGAATCTCATGCAGTTCAGGCTGGCCTCAAACTCCATAACCTGAAACTCCAGCAGATATGTGTGACCATGGTAGTTTTAAATTTTTTAATTTTATGTAAGACAGGGTCTGTATATGTATCCTCGGGTGTCTTGGAACTCCCTATGAAGCCGAGGCTGGCCTCGAGCGCACAGAAAATTGACTGCCTCTTTTTCTCACCATACAATCTTCAATCTCAAAATTGAACATTTTTCCTTCTAATCAGAAGTATGCTTTTTCTGTGGATTCATCATATATTTATTGCCGTCCACCCTAGGACGTTGCACGCGAGAGTCCCTGCTGCAGTGACGGTTCCTCCCCTGCCTTCATTGGCTTCCTGTCGTGGTGAAGTGACTTCCCTCTGCGTGGACAGTGAGCGCAGTGGGTAACAGACTGCATCGCGCTGTGTATCCGGTGCCCAGAGATCCAGACAGCAATGTGTGTAGTGTTTGACAATGCGGGCCACATCCCTTTTAGCCTTAACCCTAGCGTCAGCTTTAAAATGCCAGTGCCCGAAGCCAGGAGGTGATGGTGCACACCTTCCTTTAATCCCAGCATTCAGGAAGCTGAGGCAGGTGGATCTCTGTGAGTTCGATGCCAGCCTGGTCTGCGACAGAGAGAGAGAGAGACAGAGAGAGAGACACAGAGAGAGAGAGAGACAGACAGAGACAGACACAGAGAGAGAGAGACAGAGAGAGAGAGAGAGAGAGAGAGAGAGAGACAGAGAGAGAGAGAGAGAGAGAGAGAGAGGGGGGGGGGGGGGGCAGGGCCAGAGACTATGTCGGCCGTCGGAGTTGCAGGCTGCCTGCTTTCTGCGCGGTCGGTCCGAGGCCCTGTTTTTTTCGGCACGCGAAGCCCCGGGGATCAGAGACTTGGTCCCTGACCTCTCGGAACCGCGCCTGACACCTCGCGAGGCGCAGTCCCTCGTGGGCTACGGTCGAGGCTGGCTCGGGCCCCGCCCCTCGGGGCGGCTCTGCGCATGCTCGGCAGTGCGGGCGGCCGAGCGGGCGGCGGCGACCTGGAGACCCCCGAGGGATGGAAGCGCCGGCGCCGGCGGAGGCGGCGGGATGCGAGGAGCTCGGTGGGTGTTTGCGGGGCCCGACCCGGACCCGGACCCGGGGCGTGGGTGTTCCTCGCGTTCGCAGTCCAGGGTGCGGACCTCTGCGTTAGCGGCGGCGTCCGGGCTCCCGGTGGCTCGCGCGTCTGGCGGGGGCGTCCCTGCGCGCACTGGGCGCCGGGTGACTGGTGACCGGGTGGCGCGGTTTGCAGAGACCCCAGGCAGAGGCTGGTAGGGGAGTCGGGCCGGAGTGAGCTCCTCCAGGGCCAGCACCTCACAGTGGTCCCTAGGCCTGGCCCGGCCTTGCAGGGAGCGCTGCTTCGTGTGTGTTGGCGTCTGTCTGCTGGTGTGTCTCCAAGGCTCCTGTGTGTGTCAGTCTGTCTGTCCACCGGCCAGTGCTGGTAGCACTGTGCGCCCGCGCGGGGAGTCGCCCTGTTTGTCCACGTCAAAGGAAGGCGGGAGCCGCTGTCACTGGTTTTTTCCAGGATGTTGTAAGGAAGCTGCCATTGTTTTCTTTTTAAGCCTGTATCTCACCTCCGGGTGTCTCCTCGTTTAACTCTTTGCTTCCCAACTGTTCCAATGGGGACATTGGTGCCAGGGGGCACAAGATGTAGCACCTGGCTGGTGACCTTTCCGTGTTCTGTTTCCACGGTTTTGGAAGGTTTGCTTCTGTTTGCTGCTGTCAGAAAAACAGAAACCAGGATTAGGATAAAACAAGGTCTTCCCAGCTGCACACTGCGTTTAGGAATATTTCTAATTCCATGCAGGATGTTAACTGCAAGGAAAGAGGTGAAATGAAAACGTACTTTAATTTATAGGCTGGCATTCCTGTAATAACGTGCCAGCACTTTGTAGTTGTTTTCTTTAAAGTTACAATAAAGATAGAAACTTTAAGTGGAAAGTAACTTTCATTGAGAGCCTCAAGCAGGGTGCTGTATTGCTCCCAGGGTCCACGTGATCTCCCCCAGGAGCTCAACCAGGCAAGTCCTTTTGTCTTGCAATTAAGCTCATTAAAGGTAGGACCAGGTAACTGCAAACCCAAGTTCATATGACTTTCCAGTTCATCCATAACTCATGTTAGCGAGGTGTGAGGAGATTGGCAGGAGCAGGATAGCACATTATCACTGAAACCTAGATAGCTGGCGTGGTGATGCAATCCCAGCGCTCCTGGGCTGAGTGAGGGCTGCTAACCTGTGCTCAGTGAATTCTAGGCCAGTGTGGTCCACAGGGGGAGATCCCGACTCACCTCTTCACCCCCAGAAAGTACAACTTTTCACTCAGCAATTCTACGTCTAGGCTAGTTCTCAAGGAAGTAAATCCTGTGCTAATATTTTACATCAGGCTGAGAAGATGGTTCAGTGTGGAAGAGCACTTCCCATGCAAGCTTGATGCCCGAATTTGGACCCCCCAGAACCCATGTACAGAGGTGGAGCATGGCTGTCTGTTATCCCTGGACCCTGAGATGGGAGACAGAGGCAGGAGAATTACTCATTCGCTCTAGTGGCAGCTGCATAGTGCATAACACAGCAGCAGAAACCAGAGAGTTCCTGCCTCAAGCAAGGTGGGAGTGAGAATAGGCTCCTCAGAGTGGTCCTCTAACTAACACACACGCACGCATGTGCACACGCACGAACACACACACGCACACACGTGTGCGCACACACACATACATGTGCACAGACGCACACGCGTGCCCTGGCGCATGTGCTCTCACAGTCACGTGTCACACACACGAATGTCTGCCGGAGGACATTAGTTGCAGCATCTGTAATAGGTCTAGGTAGTTACTGTCCGAGTGTCCAGTGAAAGGCCGTGGGTTAAGATACGGTTTAGCCGTGCAGTCATCTACTGCCTAGCTCTTAAACATGGCACGGAAGAGCGTTCACCGTGTAGCATGACCATTAACTGGAAAAGCACGTTTGTTTCATCTTCCCCAGCCCTCCTCCTTTTGAATTTTTGAGGTGAGGTCTCACTGTGTAGCTCAGCGCACAGGAAACATCATGAAAAAAGACCCCAACCCGAACCCATCAGGATGCCTGCCATGGCCGTTGGGTTTAGTAAGCAGATGAGCAGCGGAGATACCGAGCAGGGAATTATGCAGCCTGGCCAGGGAGGGGCACTGTGGAAGAGGAGCAGTGTGAGGGAATTTGAGGGGAGGGTGGGCTAGCTGAGTATTTACAGTGACGTGACTGACTTAGGTTGAGCTACTTGCATATTTTTGAGACGGGGTCTTCCTGTGTATCCCCGACTGTCTCGGAACTGAGAGATCTATTTGCCTGCCTCTGCCTCCTGAGTTCAAGTGTCAGGATTAAAGGGTGGGCCTTGCACGAGCTAGGATTTAAAAGGCTAATGGTGGAGGGCAGTGGGAATGTAGCTATGTGCCATAAACTCTGGGTGGGATTCCCAGCACGGCATCAACTGGGCACAGCAGTACAGCTCTCAGGAGCTAGATGGAGGGTTAGAAGTTCAGGGTCATCCTCAGCTACGTAGCAAGTCTGAAGCCAGCCTAGTCCACGTGAGACCTTGTTTTTAAAGACAATACCATACAAAATAAAGCCTGCTTCTGGTGGTTTCCATGTGAAGAGCGGACTAAAGGGCATAAGCAGCAGCTGGAGGGCGTTCCACAGGTTTGGGACAGAGACCAGCATGCTCTCCAGACTCCCACGGAGGCAGCAATTCAGACAGTGGTGATTGGACTATGCATATTAGGATGCAGACCAGCATGCTCTCCAGATTCCCACGGAAGCAGCAATGGAGACAGTGGTGATTGGACTATGCATGTTAGGATGCAGACCGGCATGCTCTCCAGACTCCCACGGAGGCAGCAATGGAGACAGTGGTGATTGGACTATGCATGTTAAGATGCAGACCAGCTTGCTTTCTCAAGAGACTGGGCAGAGGTGGTCAGGCTGGTTCCAGGGGTCTGCATCTGAAGAGTGAAGGTGCCTTGGATTGAGGGCTTACAGCAGGTTAATGATGTGTCCAGACGTACGTTTCCCTCTTTAAAAGAAGGGGCTTCGTTTCCTCTCCTTTGAGTATGTGTGTGCTGGACTTTGTTGATGGTTTACCTCTTCAGTTAGACTGTAAGAAGCTCTGTGCCTTCCTATTTGCTCTCTCATTAGGATTGCTCACTTGAAGGGAGGCCACAGGCCACGCTAGGAGGATCCTCCGGCAGCCTGAGACAGTGTCTGTGGGGTGAGGTAGGGCACAGACTGGAGGCATCCTGATAGAAGCTTAGACCTTTCTCCTTCCTTCCGGCTTCCCCTCCCCTCCCTTCCCCTCCCTCCCTCCCTCCCTCCCTCCTCTCTCTCTTTGTCTTTTCTTTTTGGTTTTTCAAGACTGGTTTCTCGGTGTAGCTTTGGAGCCTTTCCTGGAACTCACTCTGTAGACCAAGCTGGCCTTGAACTCAAAGATATGTGCCTGCCTCTGCCTCCCGAGTGCTGGGATTAAAGGTGTGAACTGCCCAGCCTTGTATTTTTTTTTTAAATAATAGAAAAAATAGCTGGTACCACTAGTAGAAATGATCCTATGTAAGAGGTGACTTGTTTGGTGGGTGGAGCCGCATAGGTTTAGAGAGGAGGTGAGGAGTTGGCTGAGAGCTTGTTCATGTGGAGAGTTCCAGGAAGCTGAGGTCTAGGGGGAGGCTTGGAAGCTGTCAGCATGTAGGTAGCACCTAAGCTGTGGGCAGGGCAGGGCAGAGGAGGTGAGGGAGGAGGGGAAAGAGAATGGATACACAGATGCTCTGAATTATTGCTGAGGTAGTGTGGGGATGGCCAGATGAGTTTTAGGAAGTGTTGTTACACTGTTACCCACACGTGTTCCGTTCTTCCAAAGTGGCCGCGTGTTATGCAGTGTGACATCTGTGGAAAGCGTGGCTGGAGAGGATTTGGTGTCTTTCTCAAAGGCTGGACTTTATGTCACAAGTCGTTGGGGATTTCCAAACTGTCCTTACATACTACTCTCTCAACCACAGGAGCAAAGGAGCAAAGTCTTCTTATTCATGATGAAGATCGTGGCGTAGGTTTGGGTGATGACATAAAGAAACCATGTGTCCTTCATCCTGTTGTCATTGACCACTTATAAGTGGTTTCTTACTTCACTAGAACAACGAGAGCCATTTAGCATCATGTTTTCAATGCTTTCATAGAAAGAAAAGGATACAGACGGTTCTGTGGTCCGTCTGCACCCTCATTAGCTTATTTCCACTTTGGTGTATGTTCTTCTTCATTTTCACTTCGCTCTTTAAACATTGCAGTGTGGCGTGAGCGTACAGTCCCTCTCCTGATTTACAGTAAGCTCTGACCGTCCCCGCATGTCTGGGACCTCACACCACAGTGTGTAGTCAGGGTGCTTCCTAGTGAGTAGAGACCACCTCCGTGTGTCTGGTACCTCACACCACAGTGTGCAGTCAGGGTGCTTCCTACTGAGTAGAGACCACCTCCGTGTGTCTGGTACCTCACACCACAGTGTGCAGTCAGGGTGCTTCCTAGTGAGTAGAGCAAGCTGCTTATTGCATATACTTAGCAAGTTTTCGGCAAACGACTTTATCAGTAGCTTGCCAGTAATGAGCACTGTGAGACTTTAATACATATTGCTAAGTTTTCAGTCTTTAGCTACAGGGTAGGCAGTTGAGGCTGAAACAAGAATCGGCGTGACATAAGAGATCATTCATGTTCTGCCTCGTCCAAGTTTCATTGGTGAGTCCGTATGGAGCATAGTATGTCCAGGGTGAATAACACTGACTCAAATGAGCATTTCTTATTCATATAAGTTATACACTTGTGAATAGAAATAATCATGCCCCAATAGTTTGAAATCTCCTGCTTACTACTATTTTATAAGGCATTATTAATTTTAACCATAGCTTTTTATCAGAACTGTCTGATTTACTGCTTGATCAAAAATTACATCAAAACACCAGCAAATAACAGACTATGTATAAACAACATGGCTCATGTGATTTTTAATTTCTTAATGTAGAGGATTCAGACGTTATTTCATGTGCTCTTTGTGGTGATATCTTATTTGTACAAATAAAACTTGCCTGAAGATCAGAGAGGTGAAGGAGCAAAATCACAGCCACCTCAACTTCCCAGCCGAAAAGAGACTGAGTTCTTGTCTCCTCCCTCCTTACCATTTCCTCTCTCTGCCCAGCCATATCACTTCCTGTCTGTCTGCATAGACCTCCAGACTTTTATGGTTAACTAGTGGCTAACTCTGCCCTTGATCTTCAGGCAAGCTTTATTCGTACGAACAAGATATCACCACAGTTCTTCACTCTGTTACAGCTTTTACCATGTTGGGTTTTTAGGTATCATCATCACCATGATTATTATTACAGGATTAATGCAGTAATTCCTTGTGTGTCTGTGTGTGTGTGTGTGTGTGTGTGTGTGCATACGTGTGTATGTGTGTATATGCATGTGCAGGCCAGGGTATAATTGTGGGAGTCAGTTTTCTCCTTGTACTTTGTGGGTCCCAGGGATCAAATTCAGGTCTTCAGGCTTGCTAGCACCCTTACCTGCTGAGCCTATGGAGCTGTCTCTCTGACTCTCCTCAGGGCTGATTTTTAACACTCGTCTCTATTTCTGTTTCCCTTTAGTTGGTATAACTTACTGTTTTTGCAAACTCAGTCTTATTGGACACTTTATTGCTCCAAAATGATCATTATCAATTATTTTTATTAAGTTAGTTCTAACTTTATGTCAAAGATTAGTACTTTAAGCCCGAGAAAGTGTAATTTGCCTGTAGCATTGTTACACAGCGAGGGTGGAACTGCCGTTCATGGGTGGCTCACGTGCTGTGTAGTGGGCTCAATGCTTCCTGCCTGCTGTGTCGTCTCCTTGTCTATTCCTCTGAGAGGTAGGCATTGTGACTTTCATTATGTGTATGATACAACAGGCCCAGAGGCCTCTGGGTAAGATGTCATGCAGCTGACTTCATTCCTCTGCGTTTAACAACCCAGCAGCCACTGGCTACATGAGCTTGGTCTCTGAGTATTTGCAGTGTGTGTGTCCTGGATTTCAGGTACTTAGTATAGAAAACAGGATGTAAAACACCCTACTTTTTCTGTTGATTATCCGGTCAGGTGGCAGTATGTTGGACTCCTGAGATTAAACACAATAGACTGTTGCATGTCCTCACCAGCAGGCAGAGGTTCAGGCCATGTGCTGTGTGGTCTGCTGACCAAGGCCAGTGTTAGTGCTGGAGACCACATGCAAGAAAACACTATTGCATCTTCTAGGGGGTCAAACGCAAGACATGTTGTATCCTCAGGTTCAAAAGGAAATAGTTTCTCCTTGCCTCGTAGTGATAGGTGGGGTTTCTGAGTTTGTTGGCGCAGATCTGCCCTTAGAGGTTCTGGTTGGAGTGGGATATTAATGAATGTTTTAAGTTGGAACTTCTTAGCTGTAGCTTTCCTTGTGTTAGCATCTGAGTATCTTTTAATTCTTGAGATTCGAGTTACTCTATGACCTCTTTGCTAATATACTCATTTCTGGAACTTGACCCCTCACATATTCTTAGTTTAGTTAAAGGAGATAAATATTTCTTAGTATGCAGCACTTCTCCTGTAACGAAGGCTGGAACACGGGAAGTCACAGACCTTTCCGGCTGCTCTTAGAATCTTCTAGGCGTGGAGGCAGGACGTGGGGACCGTGCAGCATGCCGCTGAGTCGGCTGCAGTGGCAGAGTCAAAGCATTGCATAAATGGAGACTCCTGAGTTCCTAACCTTTTAAGTGCCTTTCTGTCAATCTCAACGTTTACAAGTCAATTCCCTTAAATCTCATCCTGAGGTTAGAGGAGTGTTCTGGAATAATTGACTTTTATTAAGATGTTCAAATATGAGGGATAAGAAAATGGATTGAAAGCAAAGAAATATACCAGATTTTTTTTCACATTAAGACATGGCTAATGTTTCCAGGAGTTATAACATCGAGAATGACTTTAGAACCAGGGGAAAGTGGGACTTGGGGTGGAATAACAAACTTAAGTCAGTTGCTAAACAACCTTAGTTTGGAGGGACTGAGCCCAACCGACCTGTGTGAGTCCAGTGAACATTGTGGTGCTGACGTGAAAGTCAACCATAAATTACAAAACTGCTATTTACCGCCATTCTATACTTGTAGGTTAGATTCCCAGGTTTTATCTGAAAATAAATTCCACATACATACAATACAAACAGACTTCTCATTTAGCGTTGATACGTTTTTAAAGTCGCGAGAGAACTTACCTTTTCTTTGACTTTCGTGGCGGCTGTGATCTCTCCGGCAGCCGGCTCCCAATAATAGATGGTTAAGGTTTATGAAATGTTGGAAGTGATCGCTATCTTTATGGAGAACACAGTGAACTCACTGCAGCCACAGCCCAGGGCAGAAAGAAATGAGAAAGTGGGCGTAACTGGTAGTTTGGACAAGCCGAGCTAATCAAAGCGATGAAGTCAAGAGCCTACAGGGCAGCGGGGTGCACTGAGGCATAAAACCAAAGCTGATGAAAATAATCAGGATGACTGACAGTGTTCACTAGCTTCCCCGGAAGTCATATGCTGGTTCAGTACCTCAGGAGGTGACTTACTCGAGATAGGACCTGCTGTAGAAGGCAGTGTGACTGATGTCCTTTCAGAGGAGGACTTAGGCACAGGCTTAGTTATGGGGGAGTGTTGCATGGACGTGAAAACAACCACGTATAAGATGGGACAGAGGACAGAGGCCTGGGGCAGAGCTTTCCCAGCTCCTGAGAGGAATTCACTTCTCCAGTTCCCCGACTCTCGTTTCAGGCTCCAGGCTTCTTGACCTTTGGGATAGTGGATTTCTGTTGTCTGTTTTGTTATGGTGACCCTCACAAAGCTGCAGCACTGGTTTTATAGGGAAGCAGTGACATTGCTTTGCATGAAGCAGAGCAGAAGAGGAAGTAGGAACTGCTCTAAGAAAGGATACATACAGCTAATCCTCATGTGTTTCTGGGGTAATATGAGATGGCATCGCAGTAGACCCTCCATGGGGGAACAATTAACTATCCCCTTGCGAGCTTTCACTGTGTTTAAGTCCAGCCTGTAAATTCTTTGATACTAGGGGCTAAGAAACAAGGCAGCCCCACAAAGTAACCCACATAGAATACACGGAGGATGATAGCGTCAGCGGAACCACCCAAAGACAAAAGGCAGTGCAGTCTAAATTATAAAATCCTCAGGAATAGATGGATGGCAGGAATTTGGAGCTTTCCACAGCTGAGATGGTTTTAGCCTCTCTCTGTTAGTTGTATCACTTCAGGAAGAATGATGTAAGCATAGACTTAAAAGCATCTTCCCGTATTGTAGAGCCTTGCCAAATCATTACAGATCCATAGGCTGTATTCCAGGTGGCGCTAGACTGGGCTCCTGAGCTAATGTATGAACACATCAGTCCCGAGCCTGTGAAAACAGTTAAGGAACAAAAGTAAATAATTCTTGGAACAGTGCAAGGAAACCCAAGGGTGCTACCAGGAGGAAGACATTGACAAGCAGAGAAAGAAACCAGGAAACCCAAGGGTATTACCAGCAGGAAGACATTGACAAGCAGAGAAAGAAACACTGTTATTATCAAGTTGTTGTTAATGGAGAATGGACAGGGCATGGAGTAGTTAGGGGCACAGCATGAAGTGGACAGGAGGACAGTGTGGTGTAGACATGGGGACAGCGTGTAGAGTGTACGGGGGGGGGACAGCGTGGAGTGTACGGGGGACAGCGTGGAGTGTACGGGGGGACAGCTTGCAGAATGGACAGGGGTACACTGTGGAGAGTGAACAGGGGTAGTATCAGGGTATGTAAGGGTGGGATTAGAAGTCTAGGAAGAAACACTGGAAATCTCCTTCAATGTGAACGTCTTAAAGTGCTAAGGGTCTGAACAGAGACCTCTGGTCTTCAACTTAGCAGTTCAGGGCCTGAGGCTAGAAAATTAATTTTATTACTAATAGGACTGAGGGGTAGCCTTGGCTAAGATTTCTCATAGAGAAGAGCTAGAGGAGGAGAAAAGAGGCTCCCCACACCCTCCGGTGAAGGGAGAGAGAGAGGAAGAGATCACTGGGAACCTAATTGCAGAGCTAATGCAGCCAGAAGACATTGTGCTCCCTGCTCAGCCTCACCCAGGCCCTAAGCCGGACACCTGCTTTGGGATTCTTGTATGTGAGGTACTTAGGATCGTGAAATGGAACGTAGATGAGAGATTACACGTTGCCAAGGGAGAGTGTTGTGAAACACAAGAGTGATGTGTCCTTGCCAAAGCAATGAAAAGAGAGAGATCAAAAGGATCAGAGAGAAAGGCGTTGAGGTGAAAGATGGGCAAGGGAGAGCTGGCACGCCTACAGTTGGAATCCCAGAGAAGAGCAAGCATTTGAACCTGCAAAGGTTTAGAACTATAGTCCAAGATACATTTTTAGAAATCCAAGAGAAAACCAGAATCAGTGTGTCGAGAAGGCACATTCAGTTCCTAGACAGATGAACTCAGGGTGACCAGATCCAGATGCCCATAGTAAAGTATTTGGGCCTAAGGATACAGGTAGGGGAGACTCAAGATGACAATGGCAGCCAGTGCAGCCTGAGCATGGTGCTTCTCCAGACTCTCGGCTGCAGCCCGGGTATCGTGCTTCTCCAGACTCTCCACTGCAGCCCGGGTATCGTGCTTCTCCAGACTCTCCACTGCAGCCCGGGTATCGTGCTTCTCCGGTTCCTTCCATTTGCCTGCAGATTTCATGATGTCTATTTTTAACAGCTGAATAACACTTCATTGTGTAAAAGTACTACATTTTCCTTTTCCATTTTTTTTTTTTTTGGTTGAGGTGCATCTAGGTTGTTTCCACGTTCTGGCTATTACGAATAAAAATGCTGTGAACATAGTTGAGCAAGTATCTTGTGGTATGATTGAGCATCTTTGGGTATGAAAAGCCACAGAAACAACTAACTTGGCTCATAGGAACTCACAGAGTCTGAACCAACAATCAGAGAGCTTACATGTGACCGGCCTAGAACCTCTACATACATACATACATACATATAACACACACACGTATGACAGTTGACAGTTGTGTAGCTTGTTTTACTTGTGGGACTCCTAACAATGGAAGCAGGGGCTGCCCCTAATGCTAATGCATCGTAGCCAGGTAGAGGAGCAGTGCCTGCAGAATGGAGACCCACAACTGGGCAATACTTGGCCTCTCTGCTGATCCCTGTAGTTGGCTGTGGTGGCAGTTCATGAGACTGCACGACTCTGTGTTGAATTGGTTTTACTGTATTGCCCAATTTTGGCCAGAGATTTATTTCCTTTGGAAACTTTTGGTTGGACAAATGCTTGAAGACACCGAGAACCCCCACCCACCACCACGTAGAGTGGGCAGGAAGAAGACACCTGGAGATCCTGCTTGCAGCATGAGCTAGCTACCACAATGTGCGGATGTGGGGTGTAGAGATGGGAGAGAAAGAGCAGAGAAACAGCTTGAGCACTGTGAAGAGAGGGGTCTGGAGACTCGAGGGTGGAGAGGGACAGCCTGATGTGAGCGGCCCACACAGCTTCCTGGGGCCATGGTGAAGTCCCTACCCTTGCTGCCACTGAAGGTCAGGTCCGGGTCTGTGATGATGTCCATGGCCCATGTTACCACCAAAGGCCATGTGGATGTCCCTGGTCTGCTGCTTGGGACCATGATATCCAAGGACTGCACAGGGTTGGCTCCACCCCTCACTGGGGGCAGCACTAGGGAGAGCTGCTGATCCGCCCCTGCCCCTCATGGGGTGAAGCACTAGTGAGCCCTGTACCTCACCTTGGCAGCACAGTGGGCTGGCCCTGGAGGCAGGAGAGCTCTGAGGGTGTGAGAGCAGGAGAGCTGGACTCATCCCTCATATGCTGTGTGTTGATGTGGGTAAGGGAGAGATACCTTCTCCCTGCTTGCCCCTCGTCACCTGCAGCACTCAGGAGAGTGGGCCCTGCACCTTGCCTGGGCAGCACAGTAGCACTGACCCTGTTGGCAAGGGTGTGGGTGAACTGGCTCTGAGGGTGTGAGAGCTGGAGATCTGGTTCTGTCCCTCATCTGCCCAGTGTGGTGGCATGGGTGAGAGAAAGATGTCCTACCCCCTTGCCCCTCATCACCTGTAGCAGGCAGGAGAACTGGACCTGGGCACATGAGAGTGGGAGAGTTGGTCCTGCCCCTTACCCTAGGCTGTAGAACCCAGGAGAGCAGGCCCTGCATCGCACCTGAGCAGTACAGGAGAGCAGGCCCTGCATTGCACCTGAGCAGCACAGGAGAGCAGGCCCTGCATCGCACCTGAGCAGCACAGGAGAGAAGGCCCTGCATCGCACCTGAGCAGCACAGGAGAGCAGGCCCTGCACCGCACCTGAGCAGCACAGGAGAGCAGGCCCTGCACCGCACCTGAGCAGCACAGGAGAGCAGGCCCTGCATCGCACCTGAGCAGCACAGGAGAGCAGGCCCTGCATCGCACCTGAGCAGCACAGGAGAGCAGGGCCTGCACCTCACCTGAGCAGCACAGGAGAGCAGGCCCTGCACCGCACCTGAGCAGCACAGGAGAGCCGCACTGGTCGTGGAGGTGTGAGTGAGCCAACGCCAAGGTAGCAGGAGCCAGACCAATGACTCACTGTAGTGAAGACTTACAAGTAAAGATGTATAGACTGAGGGTGGACTGTGTGGCTAATGGCAGGGCTCCAGCTTCCATGATGAGATTTCTTTTTAATTTTTGTCTTTTTTTTTTGTGGGGGAGGTTGCAAGAGCAGAGGGTGGATACAAAAGGACAGGGAGATGAGTTGGGGTGCTTTATGTGAAATCCACAAAGAATCAATAAGGAGTTAAAGAGAAAAAGGATACAATAGGTCATTAGGCCCTCTAGGACAAAGGACAAATCACTGAGTGACCAAGAAGATAAGGCTGGTATTGGAGGACTCAGGAAAAGCTATAGAAAGGCAAGGCAAGTGCGAGCTGAGGATTTTACACCTAGCCCTTTAGATAGCTGGATTGTGGGACACATTAACCAAATGCAGAGAAGCAGAAGCCAGCAAGTGCTGGTGAGGACGTGGGAAAGAGTGCCTCCTGCTGGTGGAAATGTGAGCTGGCACAGCTGTTGTGGAAATACCAGATTTTCCTAAAAAAATAAATAAATAAATAAAAAACAAAAACCCAGAATCCAAAGCAAAATAAAACAAAAGACAAAAATCGAGCCACCCCATGGCTTGGCTATGCTAGTCCTGTGTAGAGTCCCGGAAGACTAGAAACTAGGAAGGGCACCATGAGAGGGGGAAAATGAGGTCTTAAGGAAGAGTTGGGGAGGGGATAAAGGAGAGTGGTATAGAAACAGAAGAGGCTCCTGGCAAGGGGAGTCAGGGGAGGAAAGCAGGGGAAGTAAGGGGGAAGATGAACAAAAACAGAGCATGTATGGAAGTATCATGAGACCCAGTACTTTGTATGCTAAGTTTGAATGAAGGTTGAATCCCCAGAGAATAGCGTAGAGGTGAGTTCTTTCTGAAGAACCTGCTAGGACTGTGTTCTGAGAGTGAGCAAGTCCCCCCACATCAGGGTCTTAAGGCCTGACTTGCAGTTCCAGCCAAGGACCTGAGCCAGAAACTTTGGGGTGTGATAGAGGTGGGTCTTGTATCTATCTGTTGCTTTCATTGGTTGATTAATAAAGAAAACTGCTGGGCCTGATAGGACAGAAAATTAGGTAGGCAGAGTAGACAGAACAGAATGCTGGGAGAAAGAAGCTGAGTCAGGCAGTCGCCATGATTCTCCTCTCCGAGACAGACGCAGGTTAAGACATGCTGAATCTTTCCTGGTAAGCTACCACCTTGTGGTGCTACACAGATTATTAGATATGGGTTAATCAAGATGTGAGAGTTAGCCAGTAAGAGGCTAGAGCTAATGGGCCAAGCAGTGTTTAAAAGAATATAGTTTCTGTGTAATTATTTCGGGGCATAAGCTAGCCAGGCGGTTGGGAGCCAGGCAGAACACAGCCCGCCACTCGCACTACTACAGAGTGGCGCCCAACGTGGAGCAACTGGGGTAGTTAAAAAAAACACACTTTAGGGCGCCAGATGATACGGTGTAAACGAATGGCGAACAGAATTAACCAGGCTAGCTTAATATAATATATTTAGCTTTAATAAGGGGAGAGCTTACAAAACCAGGGTTCCAGTGAAGAGCAGGAAACAAGGGAACAAACAAGCGCACATGGATGGTTTTATAGGCTGTTTGGGGCCCCGGGGCAAACACCCCCCCAAACAAGGTGATTGGTTGAGATTGTTCAGGGGTGGAGCATGTCAGTTTGTTAGCGAGCCTTCCTAGGCCTATCTGAGACACTCTAGTTGGCATAAGCTTCTGGATGGTTGAGGGAATGTCAGAGAACTATAGATCTAAATCTAAGGTACAGATGGAGACATGATGGGAAGAACATTACAGAAAATAATACATTCGGAAACAGAATACGAGGTGGCAACAGGTCTCCTGGGCTACAGTCTGTCATGACAGGGAAAACATGGTGGCAGATGGCACATGGTTTCAAGTGGCCCTAGCTTGGTGGGAGCATGCGTGAGCTGCTTGCTCGCTTTTCAGTGGGTCAAGAGGTAGAGACCGCAGAAAGCAGGCTGAGCTGTGCACCTCAGGGCCTGCCCTGTCTGGATACTCACTGTGAGTCAGGCTCCACCTCTGAAGCTGTGCACCTCAGGGCCCGCCCTGTCTAGATACTCACTGTGAGTCAGGCTCCACCTCTGAAGGTCCAGTCTCCCTAAGCAGCAGTGCCCAGGGGAGCAGAGCCAGTGGACAGTTCACATTTGATCGATAGCATGCATAGGTAGAAACTGTATAACATTCAAAACTGTCAAGGCAGGCTAGAAAGATGCTCAGCTGGTAGTGTACACTGCTCTTTCTTGCAGAGTACCTGCGTTTAGGTTCTGGTACCCACACAGGTGGCTAGCAACACCTGTAGTTCCAGTTCTCAGGGATCTGAGGCCTCCTGCTGTCCTCTGCAGGCACTGCACTCAGTCTCGCACAGACCCACACACAGATGCACACGTACACATGACTTAAACATCTTCAAACTGTCTATAGACAGTAAAAAGGTAAGGAGAACTACAAACATCCCCAAAGACACAATGACAGAGGTGACCAGCAGAAGAGCCCAGGACAATGGAGTCTGTGGCTGTGCCCTTGACCTGTCCTGAAGCAGCTCAGAGGAGTTGATGGGGAACTCCTGGGGAAGAGAGCACTCGAGTGTGGAATTTCAAGACAGAGTGAACAGGATCATGTGTGTTAGTGCTGCAGTAACTGATGGAACTGAGTCTTCGTTTGAAAGGGAAAAAGCAGTTGCATCAAATGGCGAAAGTTAGTATGTTTCCTGTTGCTGCAGATTTAAACCTGAAATTACTGTAAAATGAGAAGTTTGAAGAGTGAGGTTGATCATTTCTAGCTATAGGTATTCCATCCCCTGGTGTGTCAGCTCACTGTGAGTGGTAGATCAAAGTGTTTGCCTTTAAAATCTCTGTACTTCATTGTTTTTTGTTTGTTTGTTTTGTTTTTTTCAAGACAGGGTTTCCCTGTGTAACAGTCCTGACTGTCTGGGAACTCACTTTGTAGACCAGGCTGGCTTCAAAGTCACAGAGACCTGTTTGTCTCTGCCTCCTGAGCTCTGGGATTAAAGGTGTGCACCACCATGCTTGGCTTTGTATTTCAGTCTTAATTCAGATTGAGTGGTTTCTATTGCAGTAAGAGGGCAGCGAGGAATAGTCACACAAAAACATTGTTAGAGATGAGAACACTGGAAAATATATTTCATTATTTCTTCACATTTCCTGTCCTGTAAACTTCATGTGTATAAAACAAGAACTTTCTGTATTTCTTAAGTTTTTTCTTCTACACTGTATGTAATCCAATAGAACATCCAGAAAGTAAGTCTGATTTTTTTCTTTGTGACAGTATCAAGACTCGGGGCTAACATGAACTAAGACACTCAGTTGCAATGAATACAGATGGCATTTCATAGTGTGTGTGTGTGTGTGTTTGTGTGTGTGTGTGCACACACGTGCGCTCATGGTAGAACGTAGGCATGCTTGCATGTGTGGGTGTGCACATACATGTGTGTGTGTGCAGAGTGTATTCATACTTGCACATGTGTAGCTACACATGCACCTGTATGTGTGCAATGCACAGTGTAGGAATGTTTGCGTGTATAGGTGTGCACATGTGTGTGTGCATATGAACAGTGCAGAGTGTAGGAATGCTTACATGTGTAGGTGTGCATATGTGTGTGTGTGTGCATGTGAGCAGTACGGAGTGTAGGAATGCTTACATGTGTAGGTGTGTACGTGTGTGTGTGCGTGTGAGCATTGCAGAGTGTAGGAATGCTTACATGTGTAGGTGTGCATATGTGTGTGTGTGTGCATGTGAGCAGTACGGAGTGTAGGAATGCTTACATGTGTAGGTGTGCACGTGTGTGTGTACATGTGAACAGTGCAGAGTGTAGGAATGCTTACATGTGTAGGTGTGCACATGTGTGTGTGTGCATGTGAGCAGTACGAAGTGTAGGAATGCTTACATGTGTAGGTGTGCACGTGTGTGTGTGTGAGCATTGTAGAGTGTAGGAATGCTTGCATGTGTAGGTGTGCACGTGTGTGTGTGTGCACATGTGTGTTGTGTGTGTGTATAGGCCTGAAGTTGACCTTGGGTGTCTTCCTAGGTTGTTTTCCACTTTATTTATAGAGAAAAGATCTTTCACTAAATTCAGAGTTTATGGTATCTTGCTAGTCTGGTTAGCCACTCAGCTTGTTGTCTTTATGTCTCCCTAGTGCAAATGTTACAAGCAGCAGCCATGGCTACCTGGCTTCTGTGTGAGTGCCAAGGATCAGAACTCAGGTCCTTAAACTTGTGGGTTCGTCGTTTTATCTAGTGAGCCATTTCATCTCTCTAGCCTGGTACTTCCTGATACTTAAAATTCACGAGTTGTAGCCTTACCTCAGATTTACAAGCAGTGGTACTGGACTGTTTCTGTTTTTTTAGATATGGACGTGATGAGGCCCTTAATAAACGAGCAGAATTTCGATGGGACGTCGGACGAGGAGCAGGAACAGATGATCCTGCCAGTGCAGAAGCACTACCAGCTCGACGGGCAGCATGGGATTTCGTAAGTGTTGTGGGCCCTCTGCTCTGCCGACACCGTGTGCGTTTCTTGGTCTCCCACAGCTCTGGGTGTTTGACAGGATGCTACAGATGACAGAGGTGATGCAGAAGATGAGGAGTTCAGAATTCTAGATGTTTGTAGTATATGAGAGAAGGAGATCAGGATACTGAGCAGCGTGGGGATTTCTCCAGTGGTGAGAGATAGCGAATCCTGTGTCCCTCAAAGAACCGTGCCAGCGAGGAGACAGAAGGGTTAAGTGTTAGGAGAACGGCTTCTCGGAGGGTGGGGCTCCTGCAGAATGAGGAGATAGGCTGCTGGCAGAGTGGGTTATAACTGTTGGTGTCTTGTCATCACCGAATCTATGCTTTAGTAGTAACTTAGTGGTTAAACACACTCACCTGAAATTTGATCCTGTATGAACTAAAATACCGAGTGACTCTTGCCAGCTATTTTTCTTCCGTGAGTTTGAAGTTTGTGCTTCTCTTAATTTCAGTTTGTTTCTTCCTGGTCAAGAAGATCTCCTCCAGTCAAGTCCTGGGGAGCTCGTGATAGTAGAAATTACCTGAGTACAGTGTTAAAACCTGTATAAATAATTGTTTTATAACTGACAATCATAGATCAGATGTTTAGAACCGTAGTTATCAGGGCCAGGAAGTCCTGTTTTACCAGCCATTTCCTCGGGGTTCTCCACACCAGAGCAGCCAAGCAGATGTAAGAAAACCAGGCTTAAATTACGGTTCTACATGCCCAACACTGACTAAACATTTCGTTTAATTTCCACAGTAATTCTTTGTACTTGGCTTTTATTGAGTAAAGATGGCACTCGACCCTAGGGTGTCCTCTTGCCTGCTGGTGGGATGGGAACCATTGTTTTGTTCGTTGCCAAGGTCCCTAGGTCAAACGCTTAACTCTTATGGCTTTCTCGTTCCAGATTCATGCAGACGCTGATGCATCTTCTTAAGGGGAACATTGGAACCGGCCTTTTAGGACTCCCCTTGGCAATAAAGAATGCCGGCATTGTGGTAAGGCTGTCTGTGCTCTCCACGCCAGAGACAGTTAGTTGTCTGTAAGGATGATTCTCACCTCGTCCAGTGTCACCTGGCCAGGTGGCATGTAGGTGGCGTTGACCGCTGTTCTGGTATAATTATGTGAACTGTAATCATGGTACCTAAACCAGAGTGGGAATTACTGTTTTCATCTCTATGTGGTTGCTTATTTTTAACATTTAGCAACAACAGACTCTCAAACCTAACCCAAGCCTTGATTTCTGAAGATGGCTGTGTCTCATTTTTGGCATGCTGTCAGTGGCTTACGCAGTGTGCCCACAATAGCTAATATATTAAGGGAATGGATTATATTCATGGTGTAACTTCATTAGTATTTTAGACTCAGAGTAAGTGTGCATGCAGTATTCATACCTAAGAAAAATAGTTGAAATGAGTAACGATGTCTTTTAAACACAGATATCAAAAAAGTGCTAGAGGCAGTATAATTGCTGCATTTGAGAACCATGTTGAGGCAGGTTCATGGATGAAGTAAATTAGACGTAACTTTTTAAATGTATTGGCTTCCATAGAGGTTGTAGCTATCCCATTTTTTCTGGGTTTAATAGTCCTGTGTGTAAAGGATTTTGATTGTTCAGGTAAGTTTTGCCTGGTTCTGCTACCCACCCTGATCCAGGCATCCCTTTGCATCTTCTACCCACTCTGATCCAGGCATCCCTTTGAGTCTGGAGAGTACACACTTGAAACTTTTCATGAATCGTTTGAAACAGTTATCTCCTAAGTGCTGTCTCTGACGTTTATGTGGGTTTTCTATGAGCAATCTGTAGAAGGTTAAAGATCTTTTTTTTTTTTTTTTTTTTTTTTGTCTAGACAGGGGATGTAAGTGTGTACTACAGAGTGTCCTCCAGCACTGGATGTGACATTGTATTCTGTATTCCTTGCTGAGTGTCTGTACTCAGTAACACAGGCTTTAGTCACCAAGTCTGCAAGATAGCATCATTTTCTAAAATATTACCTGAAAAAAATCTCTGTGTTAAAATTACTAATTTTCCCCATGCCTATGGCAATTTAATCAATGGATTTAACAGTTTTTTCACTGTAAATAAATTGGCCATTGACTCATTGCTTACAAACTCACTCACTTTATAAAAATGAATATTTCAACCTTCCATGTTTTCTTCTCCACAGCTTGGACCAATCAGCCTTGTGTTTATAGGAATTATTTCCGTCCACTGTATGCACATATTGGTACGTTGCAGTCACTTTCTATGTCAGAGGTAAATGTGGACTCATTAAGTTGATTTGATTCATTGTAAAACTTCTGTTTGCTTAGAGCGTCTTTGTCTCATGTATCTATTGTGCTTTGCATCTGGAGGTTGTTTCTTCCTCTGCCTGACACAGCTAATAATGACCATGGCACAGGCCAGCATTATCTGGAGTTAATGTGGGTGACCATGGCACAGGCTAGCATTTTCTGGAGTTAATATGGTCAGCATCTGTCCATAGTCATCCCTTAGTGTTCTTAGAGAACTGGTTCCAGGATCCCCATGGAAACCTGCAAGTGCTCAAGTTCCTCACAGAAGATGATGTACAACCTTCCAGATGCTGTAATCATTTTTAATACAGTGTAAATGCTATGCACATTATTACTCTAAAGTGTTCACCAAATAATGACAAGAAGAATAAAGTTGTGTATGTAAACATCACAGATATGATTTTTCATGAATTTTCCGTATGCAGTTAGTTAACCCACACATGAGGAACTTGTGGGTAAGAAGGGATGACTGTACTTTCTTTCCTCGTGTTAGATATTGTTGTGTGTATATGATGTATATATGAAAGACTTGTATGACACAGTGAACATGGGAAATGAGAGGACTCTGTGCAGTCAGTACTTTCCTCCACTTGTCCAGGCTTCCTGGCTCGAACCCGGGCTGTTGGGGGCTTTTAGCTGCTGAGTCATCGTGACTATAGACTTTCCAAAGGTGCTCTACGGGGGACAAGGGTGGTTCTTGTATTTAGTGGACGAGGAAGCCAAGCTGCTGTGCACTTGCCATGATGGTTCCGGGTCTTCAGTTCATTGGTGATTCAGTTTGGGGCAGAGCTTAGAAATATAACATATCCCCTTTTAGTTCCATATCATGAAATGTTCTACTGGACAATAAATCGGCCTTTAAAAATGCTCACTGTTATAGCAAACCAGTGGTCTGGCCCCAGCACTTTAATTAAATGTTCTTGAAGCTGTTCGTATCATGTATGTTGTTTAAATAATGATGCGTACTCTAAAGAAGACAGTGGAGTAGAGAACCGAGAAGTGACACTGGCTTCACGGACATGTTCTGAAGATTGCATGAGCCCATTTCTTTTTTTTTTTTTGTTTTTTTTTTTTTTTTTTTTGTTTTGTTTTGTTTTTCGAGACAGGGTTTCTCTGTGGTTTTGGAGCCTGTCCTGGAACTAGCTCTTGTAGACCAGGCTGGTCTCGAACTCACAGAGATCCTCCTGCCTCTGCCTCTGCCTCCCGAGTGCTGGGATTAAAGGCGTGTGCCACCACTGCCCGGCGCATGAGCCCATTTCTATGGATTGTCACAGGATGTTCTTCTGCAGATGAACTGTAGACTTGGTGTTTTTAGGTGCTTGAAGTATTTAAATCAATGAAGCACCAATACAAAGCTGTCTGAATTCTACAGATAGGAAAACTACAGCAGCAGATAAAACTTTATATGCCTGCAACAGGGCTGATGATATTTTGAAATTGCTTCACTCATGTTCACGGGCACAAGGATATTTATTTGCTCTTTGCAAATGGATCTGCTAATGTATATCCTGAGCTCACACATCTGTATGTGATGCTGTTTTCATGGGATGGCCTTATAGACCAATTTAATGCTTCCCTCTGTTTTGTGCCATTAAATTGCAGGTTTAAGAAGTCAACACTGGGGTACAGTGACACTGTGAGTTTTGCTATGGAGGCCAGCCCATGGAGTTGTCTTCAGCGGCAGGCGGCGTGGGGGCGGTGAGCACTGGCTTTGCTTCTAATGTCTCTGTGCTGAAATTATGCTAATTTTAACTGTTTTCACTGAATAAGACATAACTCAAAGTATGGCAGTTGTGGGAAGGCAGTAAGTGGCCCTTACAGTTGGATAGACTCTGGTTCTAGTCTCTGCCTGTTGACTGTTTTATGATGGTGATGGCGGCTGACAGGAGTTATAAATCACCAATCAGTCAGTCTGACACTGTACTCTCTTCATGCTCCAAGACCAGCGTGCAAGATGTTGTACCTGGGGCCAGCCATGTCCAGATGATGTCTGGCAATAGTTGCTCCCTCTTTCTATATAACTGTTTTGTGTTTGGAACTTTCTAGAGCATCTCAATATAAAATAAGAACAGAGAAAATTTACCAAAGATGCTTCTTTGCATTCTGCATTCTTATTGGTTTAGGAAGTAGCAAATGTGCTTCTCCTTTGTGCAAATGCCAGGAGTCTGGCAGGGTGGAAATACACTGAGCTGGGGTGAGGACAGTCTTGAGGAATAGAGGGGATGGTGTAGTCCAAGCATGAATTCTTCTCCAGTGCTGATGCTCAAATGGAGGTCATTAGATACACTAGGCAAAGGCTCCATCGTGAGCCACACCCTAAGCCTGAACATAGTTCTGTGGAATCATTTTACAAGCAGCTGTTCTTACACAGCAGAATCACAGAAGGAAATGATGTAAAAATCTTTGCCTTTGAACCGAGTGAAGTGTATGTTCACTGTCATGTCTAGCGCCTTACTGACTGACATGGTCTTCATGAGAGACAAATATTTAAGTGGTCATTATCTTAGGAAGGAAAAGAAGAAATGCTATTATAAAATGTTTTAGAAGAGCTAAATGAGAAATGAGGCCTGCTGCCTGGCTAGAACCCCCAGTGACACTCTTTCCGGGACTTTTCAGGAGCGTGGTCGACTTTTTTCTGGTGATAACGCAGCTGGGATTCTGCAGTGTCTATATCGTCTTCTTAGCCGAGAATGTGAAACAAGTGAGTACGTTTCTGCAGTCGGGGAGATGCTTGTTTTGCTGCCTCGTTGTAGTACAGCTTGTCTTCTCATGGTTGAAGACAACAGCGTGTTTCACTCGCTGTCATTTTTATAGATTCTTTTTTGGTGTGTCTTACACAAGTAGGACTTCTGATGTTATTGTCACTGGTATTGTTACTCCTGACAGGATATCAACCATGCTCTCTTTTTTTTTTTTTTCCGACCAGAATGTGGTGTGGCTTACTATTTCTTGATTATTTCAAATTCAGATCTCAGAAGTATGCACATGGATACTTGGGGTCACAGTCTTCTTGTTGATGTTCTGTGTAGGAGATACAGGACAGTAGGCAACAGCTAAGAACATGGGACAGAGAGATGAGTGTTTATCCCTAAGGTCCAGTAGTTGCTGTTGTTGACAAAGGATCTGAAGACACATGCCATTCTGCCATCATTCATGTGGAACGTGATGGCAAGAGTTTGGGATCAGGCAAGATGGCTGGGATGAAGCTGTTATCCTATCCCCACCATTTTTACTTGCTTTTGAGATGGTCTTACCTAATTCAGACTCATGTTGAACTTTTTGTGTATCTCAGCCTGGCCTTGAACCTTTTTATCCTCTTGCATTTACCTCCCAAGTGCTGGGACCACAGATGTGTGCCACCATGACTGGGCATTGCTTTGTTCTTCTTGTTCTCTCAAGAGAGTAGCCAACAAGCCCTGTGTGACTCTAGGAACAGTGCCCTGGGGTTTATGTTTATGAACTGTAATGTGACTTTAAGTGTTACTGTTTCCCTGGAGTAATGACTGGGAAGTCTTGTGCACATGATTGACATCCCCTGAGCTTACTGGCCATTTTCCTGAAATGGAGCCCCTGGTCACAGTTGCTACCCTAGTATGTTGTTTGTTAGCTGTGCATGGCCTTGAACTCAGGATCTTGGTGTCTCTTTTCCTAAGCATTGAGTTTCCAGTTACGTTCTGCCACACCTGGTTAGTCACCTTGGGTAGTGATTTTTATCACTGGGTAGGGTGTGTGTGTGTGTGTGTGTGTGTGTGTGTGTGTGTGTTGGGGAGTGGGAGAAGGAAGAAACATCTAAGGGCGTTTAATGCCTTTCTCTTATGAAACATTGTCTGTTCTAGAGTTTAATGGAGACTTTAAGACATGGGGAGATGAGGTAGAAGAAGTGGCTCCCTGGCTGGTTGGGAGGAGAACTTGTATTTTCTAGCTGGAATGATAAAAGGCTTTTAGAAGCATAAAGCGAAACACAGAGAAAAACATGAAGTCAGACTTAGCAAACAGCCCGAGGCAGCAATGAACACCCACATGGGCAGGGCAGGCAGTGGTCACAGAAGTGTAAGATTGGAAACTGTTGCTCTTGGCAGTGTGCACAGTGTTCACAGTGTTCACACACTGGTGAACCTTACTAGTCAACTGGTTAGCACAGCGGATGACCTCACTGGTCACCACCGTTGCTGTTAGACACTGAGGGATGACCTCACTGGTCACCACCATCACAGTTAGACACTGAGGGATGACCTCACTGGTCACCACCATCACAGTTAGACACTGAGGGATGACCTCACTGGTCACCACCATCACAGTTAGACACTGAGGGATGACCTCACTGGTCACCACCATCACAGTTAGACACTGAGGGATGACCTCACTGGTCACCACCGCCACAGTTAGACACTGAGGGGTGACCTCACTGGTCACCACCATCACAGTTAGACACTGAGGGATGACCTCACTGGTCACCACCGTTGCTGTTAGACACTGAGGGATGACCTCACTGGTCACCACCGTTGCTGTTAGACACTGAGGGATGACCTCACTGGTCACCACCATCACAGTTAGACACTGAGGGATGACCTCACTGGTCACCACCATCACAGTTAGACACTGAGGGATGACCTCACTGGTCACCACCGCCACAGTTAGACACTGAGGGATGACCTCACTGGTCACCACCATCACAGTTAGACACTGAGGGATGACCTCACTGGTTACCACCGTTGCTGTTAGACACTGAGGGATGACCTCACTGGTTACCACCATTGCTGTTAGACACTGAGGGATGACCTCACTGGTCACCACCATCACAGTTAGACACTGAGAGATGACCTCACTGGTTACCACCGTTGCTGTTAGACACTGAGGGATGACCTCACTGGTCACTGCTGTCATGGAGCTTGATCATAGAGGGTGTGAGTTCTATTTTAGCTGTCTCTCATGACTGTAAGCGGATGGGTAATCTCCTTCCTCGTCCTCCCCGGTGACTGTCCTGCAGGTTCACGAAGGCCTTCTGGGGAGCACAGTGCTGATTTCCAACAGCACAGATCCATCTCTTGCCTGTGAGAGAAGAAGTGTGGACCTCAGGGTCTATATGCTCTGCTTCCTCCCATTTATAATTCTCTTGGTCTTCATTCGTGAGCTGAAGAATCTCTTCATACTTTCCTTCCTTGCCAACATTTCCATGGCCGCCAGTCTTGTGATAATTTACCAGTATGTTGTCAGGGTAAGTATGCTCTGAGCCACCATCTTGTTCCCATATACATGAAGCTTTGTTTGGAGGTGACATGGACAGACCTGCCCACACCTGGCACACAGGCAGGCAGCCATTGTTGATTTCCCTGCAGGAGATAATGTTAATGTAGATGCTAAGAGGCCACATCTGGCCTGAATGTTGATGAGGATGCTTGTGGGTTCACGTCAGTGTTTCCAAACATCCCACCTTCCCTATTAGCGCTCTTGTGAGAGTGAGTGTTGTGCTGCTGTATAGAGCCTCCCGGGACAGCACATGCCTTTGAGTCACAGCGATGGGTATGAATGTAATTCTGTACAACCTTTGGCTTGCTCTTACGTGCAGTCGACTGCCATGGCGCACGTCTGTGACTCTCTGTTTGAAGATCATGCAGCAGTCAGAACTGAGGTTTGAAGTCTCCGGACTCTTAAGTCACTTATGTCAGGCAGAGACCAGGGACCCCAAGATAGTCGAGGATCCTGTGTTATTTCCGCATGATCTAATCTATCAGAGATGTTACTTCCAAGATAATCATAAGATTTCCGAACAGTTCACCGAAACTCATATACCGGGTGCGTTTCACTTTTCCTCCCTCTGGATTCTCAGACAGGGTTGGTTGGGAAGGAGGTTGCCTGAGTCTTTCTGACATTCACAATCGCTTAGCTGGACATGTTAGACTTGGTGGGGCAGAGAAGGCGGATCCCTCAGCGGAGAGAAGGGCACAGGGAAGTGGCTGACATAGCATCCTGCTCACCC
This sequence comes from Microtus oregoni, assembly GCF_018167655.1. Taxonomy (NCBI): domain Eukaryota; kingdom Metazoa; phylum Chordata; class Mammalia; order Rodentia; family Cricetidae; genus Microtus; species Microtus oregoni. The sequence goes on from NW_024543067.1 coordinate 33,080,719, forward strand.
TACCCTGGCTTCCCTGTCACACGTCTCTTCATAGCATGGAATTCTGCATGCGCCTCAATCACCACCAACCTCCACATTGCCCGCGTTACCCCCATGCTTTCACACTCTGGTTTGCACAGTCTCGTTCCTTGGCCTTGAGTTCTACTTCAGAGAAGATTGTGGTGGTGGGGGGGCAGATTGGGGAGTCCGGAAGGAAGGTTGTTGTGGTCGGTGGTTTGGTATGCTGGTCAGGTATGCTGCAGTCCTGTCTAGATTTCAGAGTGGAAGCATTACCGTGGGTAATGAATGGCGGTGGGGTCATCCGCATGGGGAGCAGGCTGTGTGTGTCATATCAGAGCTCACACTGAAACCAGGAGACCTGCACAGTGGACAACTAGGGCAGTAGTGAAGAGCCAGGTGTCCTAGGGAACTGAAGAAGTGGGGGTGCATGGAGACCACAGTAACGCCTGCTGACTGTGGGCTCTGACTTCTGAGTACGCCTGCGTAGTTCTGGTGTGGAGGAGATGTAGCCCAGGGGCTGCCTGGGACTGGCCAGTGACACAAGGTCAGCCATTGTTTCATTGCAGTATCCTAATAGCATAACCCTTAATGGAGGATGTAAAATGTTTACTGAGATTCATAAGCCCAGCTGCTCTGTGAAGCCTGAGAAAACTGTAACTTGGTTTCTTTTTTCTTTCTTTCTCTTTTCTGCAGAACATGCCAGATCCCCACAATCTTCCAGTTGTGGCCGGTTGGAAGAAATACCCACTGTTTTTTGGTACTGCTGTGTTTGCTTTTGAAGGCATAGGAGTGGTGAGAATTAGCCATTACTTGTCTTTAAACTCTTAACACAAGAATTTTTATAGTCAACTGTATAAAAATACATGTTTTGGGGGCTGGGGTGGGGCTTAGTTTCCTGTATTCATAGAACATGATTCCCAGTTTGGTGGGTGAGTGAAAAAAATGAGAGAAAAGGAGGAGGTCATGCCTGCCCCTAAGGTGTGGAGATGTGAACTGTAGATATAAGGATGAGAAGAGCAGAGGGAGGAGTCCAGGCTGAATGTGACCCATGGCCCAGCTAAACCAGACCCCGAGTGGAGAGGAGGACGTGGGGGGAGCAAGGGAGGAGTCCAGGCTGAATGTGACCCATGGCCCAGCTAAACCAGACCCCGAGTGGAGAGGAGGACGTGGGGGGAGCAAGGGAGGAGTCCAGGCTGAATGGACCCATGGCCCAGCTAAACCAGACCCTGAGTGGAGAGGAGGGCGTGGGGGGAGCAAGGGAGGAGCCCCAGGCCTAGGCCAAGAGGCCAGTGTAGCCAAAATGGCTTGGGTAGGAATCAGGCTGGGGGAGCCCAGCCCCTGGGAGGGGAGGTTTTAGGTAGGGTGAAGTGAGGGGCGCTGGGAGGAGCCAGGAACTGAATAAGACCTATTCTAGGTCTGAGACCTAGCAGTCAGGTAGTTTGGTTTTTCTACTGACCAGAAACTTATTCTTAGACATGTTTCTTAGGTTCTCCAAGTCTTTTCCAGCGACCTGCTTGCTTTTTCAGAAGAAGGAAAGAGAGAGCCTGAATGGGCAGAACTTGTCTCTTAAAATAAAGGGACCTTTTGTGCGCCCGTGTATACTGCATAGTGACACAGCAGCCGTAGGGCCCTGGGCTGGCCAGGGTACTGCCTGAGGGCATCCTGTCAGGTGACAGGCCAGCATCCTAACAAGTTTAAGTGACAATATTAAGCTAGATTTTTTAAAAAGCATTTTTATTGGGAAAAATTTCAAGCCTCTAAAAGCCTTAGAGTGTTATGCTGAGAACTCTTGTAAGTATAACATAACTTCAGAAAGTGGAACTCACAGACGAGTTTCTTTTGTTTGTGTCCCACATATTCTAGCATTTCTTTTCTATTGTGCGTTGGGGTTGTTTTGCCTATAAGCATGTCTGTGCACCGTGTGCATGCCTGGTTTCCATGGAGGCCAGGAGATTCTGCTGAGCCTTGGAATTGGAGTCACAGCTGTTTGTGAGCCACCACATGGGCTCTGGGATTCAGTCAGTGCTCTTAACCAGTGAGCAATCTCTCCAGCCCCCAAGTAGCATATTTTTAAGAAGGCACGTGTATTGGTGTGGGTCAGGGGAGTTCAGAGCACAACTTCCAGGAGCTGGTTCTCTCCTCTTCCGTTATGGGGTGAGGACCCTCTTGTGTCTGTTGTTCTGGGAGGTTCTCCAGGGCCCTAGGTCAGAGAGCGTCTAGGTAATTCTCTGTTTCCACCCACCACCTCACACAGGAATGGTGGGATTAGAGATGTGAGCCAGCACACCCCGACCCTTTTGGGTTCTGGTGACCAAACTCAGGCCGTCAGGTTTGCGTGTCGGCCAGCCAGCCCAAACATCACATGCTATGGACTAGAATATTTGAAGGTTGTGGAAATAATTACAGAGTTATTGTCAAAGAGTAGTTACAGATGTGCATGTGTGTATTCACCTGTGTACGAGCTTTCACTGTCTCCTGCTCCCCCTACACGAGCTGTAGAGCAGTTACAGATGTGCGTGTGTGTATTCATCTGTGTACGAGCTTTAACTGGCTCTGTCTCCTGAGGGCTCAGAAGCAACACTCCTCACTCAGCACACTCGACTCGGAGATCTTGATTCTAGATGCCATGCTCTGAGGAAGGAATCGTGTTCTGTGGGGAAGAATGTTTGATGAAGACTGAACCATGGAATTCAGCATGAATGTGGGGCTCTGTACAGGCCAGAGAGGAAGGGGTGCTCACAGCAACAGTGAGGAGTGGGCACCGGGGCTGCACACATGCTTGCTAGTCACACATCTGCTAGTTACACATCTGCTAGTCACTCGCCTGCTAGTACACAGCGACCCAGGCTGGTAGGTTAAGTGACAGAGTCCATGATAGAATGTCGGGTTGTGGTGCAGTGTGCATGGCTTCTCTAGAAGCCCACGGTAATGTAAAGGGTTGAGCTAATGACTACGAGGCAGACTCCCTGGCAGAGCCGCCTCCCTCCAACAGGTATAGGCCATTCTCACATAGTTCTTAGGGAATTGGTAGAGTTAGAGACCCAGAGTATGATGAGGGGGTGGGAGGTGGCTTTCCATTGGTGATGACTGAAGCACAGCAGGGTGCGATGTCCTTCTCTAAAACCATGGTCCTGTCTGGTAACAAGGAAGGCACTGGAACAAACTCAGTTAGAGGGATATTGTACAAAGCAGTTTCACAAGTCAAGACAGCGAGCAGAGAGATTGAGAAGCCAGCCAGACCACAGGAGACCGAGGGAGCGACGGACAGACTCAGAGCAGTCAGTGCGGTGTCCTGGCTGGGCTCCTGCTGCAGAGAAAGGTCATCCATGGAGCAGCTAGAGAAATTGAAACGGAATTCGGAGTTCAGTCACTCTGGTTGGCCAGTGTTGGCTCAGTGTGACAACTGGCATATAAAGTGTTAATCATGGGAGAGATGCTCCGGGGGCACGTGGGAGCCATCTGTGTTTCCCTTGGCATTTAAAAAACAAATCTAAAATTAATCTGACCAGAAAAGGTGTATAAAAATAATCTGCAGGTTGCCTGCTGAGAGCTGATCTTCAAATCTTTTTAGGAATCAAAAAATAATGTAATATAAAAATCTGAGTGCAGGGACTGAGGAGGAGGTGTGTTGGTAAGTGCTTGCTGCATAAGGATGAGCCCACCCCCCACGTAAAAAGCTGCGTGCAGGTGTGATGCTGGTGCTGGAACACGGAGACTGGGAATCCCTATTGCTCACAGCTAGACAGTTTAGCCCAACCAGGAAGCTCCAGGTTCAGTGAGATCTGTCTCAAAATGCAAGGTGGAAGCTTGGTGTGGGGGCACATGCCTTTAGTCCCGGAATGTGGGAGGCAGAGGCAGGTGGATGTCTGTGAGCTTGAGGCCAGGCTGGTCTACAGACTAGCCAAGTATACATAGTGGTCTACAGACTAGCCAAGGCTATATAGTGGTCTACCGACTAGCCAAGTATACATTGTGGTCTACCCACTAGCCAAGGCTACATAGTGGTCTACAGACTAGCCAACTATACATAGTGGTCTACAGACTAGCCAAGGCTACGTAGTAGTTAACAGGCTATCCAAGTATACATAGTGGTCTACAGACTAGCCAAGTATACATAGTGAGTCACTCTGTAGAAGGACCTAACAGGGGGAAAACTAAGGTGGAAAATGATAGAGGAAGAAACTGACATCAGACACACACACACACACACACGCATACATACATAGTCTACACATCACAAAGGAAACTAGCACGTATATGTGGAACGAAGAAAAGATTTTACATGAGACGACAAAAGATTAGCTTTTCTAGTTACCCTTACTATTCTGAAGTTTCTGTATCCTGTTCCTTCAAAAATAGCTGTGTTCTGTATTCTCCTAGGTGCTTCCCCTGGAAAACCAAATGAAGGAGTCCAAACGCTTCCCTCAGGCCCTGAACATCGGCATGGCGATCGTCACAGTACTATACATCAGCTTGGCCACTTTAGGCTACATGTGTTTCCGTGATGAAATCAAGGGCAGCATTACACTGAATCTGCCCCAGGACATGTGGTAGGTAGAGGTGACTCACCACTCATAGTTTATGTGTTCTGTGTTCACCAAGATTTGATGGGGAAGATACATTTTCTGATTTATGATTTGAGCATTTAAACTTTTTCATGATTTCATTATTTGTGGAACTAAAAATGCATTTGACAGGCTTTTAAAATCTCAAATATGAGACATGGGTAGAAACAGTAACAATCTTTATTCACAGAAGTATTTAAAGAAAATCTTACTGGAGAAGGAACTGAAGAGAAAGCATGCAGACAGATAGATGCCCCTGTTCCCAGCTAAGACACGAGGAAGGACTGGGGCAGGAGTATGTGAAGGCAAGCTTGTGCGTATTGCCAGTTCAGGCTTGGGCGTGTGACTGCCCTTCCCTTCCCTACAGCACAGCCCTTCCCGGATGCCTGCTTGCTGTGGTTCTAAAGTCAGAACACAGCAAGTTGGGACTTGGTGACTCAGAGACCATTCAGGCATAGTTGAGCCTCAAGAAAGCCTAGCAAGTCCTCTGATTTTCAGCTGGACAAAAGCCTCCAAAAATCACCCTGAGAAATAGTAGACATCTTGAAAAGTAGGAGAGCAAGTCAGGGTAGAGAGAGATTTCTTTTAGAAAGAGTCTGTCGGAACCTCTTCACAGGGCGGCTGGGAGCAGCCTGTCCTCTGGTTTGTGGACCTGGGAAGGTAATAGGAGCTAATAGTCCTATTAGTGAGACTATCAGCGAGAGATACAGGGTGGCGCTGTCCCTTCAAAGGTTAGAGTGTTCCAGAAAGTGAGCATGCAGAATGGCCCTGGAATGAGGTGTTTCCTCATGTCTCCTGTGCAGAACTCAGAATGCACAGCTCTATGGATACTTAAAGTGTGAACAGAGGTTGAAAAGTTGAGAGAAACTGTTAAATATTGTTGAAAGAACAGATGCCAACTGTAAAAATAAATGGGCTTTTGAAACAGAATAGGTAAAAGTGAAGTAAATGGGTGCTTTCACAGTGTTTGACACAGTCATTGCCATATTACCCTTCCGGGGTTGGAAACAGCCTGTGCAGTGTGTGAAGAAGACACTGGAGCAGTGCTCCCCAGCACACCAGATAAGAGTGCGGCATGTGGACCAGTGCTGACACTAACCAGGGTTAGCCTGCCAACTCCAGTTTTCTGTCTGTGGAATGCAACTATATTTATATGCAAAATAGTGTTTTCATTTTAAACTATACTATCAGCCATACTTTGAAAACATAACAGTAATTAGGAAAAAGCAATGTTTCTCTTTTAAGTGAATAATGAACTAATAAGAATGTTTGTTTAGTTCTCTACAACTGCTTATCAGAACATGAAAAAATAATCATTTGGTAATTTTGCCTATTTTCAGCCGTAACCATTTATAGTTATATTTTAAGGCCCTAGCTAATATGTCCTTGGGTAATTTTTTAATTAAGATTTATTATTTCCAGCCCCGAGGACTTTTTTGTTTCTAATGTTATTTGCTGTATTTTCAAATTTACTTTTACTCAGTCCTACTTCTTCCACTCCTAAGATAAACACGCTGTGGCAAAGCTTGTTGAATCTCATTCAGTCACCGACTAGAGAGCTGTTTACGCTTAAGGCTGAGGTCTTAGGATGTCAGAAATAAGCTTAAGCCCTAATTAATGACTGTCGAAAGTAGAGTCCTGTATATCCTTTTAGGATAATAGGATTTATTCCAGGGAGAAACACTTTCCCCTATGCTTCACTCTCTCGGAGAGGCTGCGGACTCTCCACAGCGAGAGAACCCAGGAGGCGCACACTGCCCCAGCTGCGGCCCAGCCTCTTAGCTCAGCCCCAGAGTCAGGCACACCTCAACCACAGCCTCCACTCTAGTTTGTTCTTAAAACATGCAAGTGGATATTTCTTTAGATTATTTTAAATATAAAAAATATTTTAAAAAGTCAACATGTTAAAGTATTGAAACACAGTGTACTAATTTTATCATTGATAGCTCAGAGGCGTTGGTTTATTGTTGCTCTGATTCTTATGAGCCTACACATTCCCTACACCTCACTGAAAACGTTGCTTTCTCTAGACAAAGGAATTTGCTAAGCTTTTCCTGAGGAGGTCTGGAGAATTGGCTCAGCCATTCAGAGAACTTGTTGCTCATCCAGAGGACCTGGTTCTATTCCCAGTACCCAGGTGATAGCTCACAGCCATTTGTAATTCCAGTTCCAGGGGATCTGATGCCCCCTTCTGGCCTCCAAAGGCACCAGACACTCACATGGTGCATAGACACACATGTAGGTGAAACACATAAAATACTAAATTAATGAATTACGAAAGAGAAAACAGTGAGGGGCAGGCCCGGTTTTGGCAGGGGCTGTCATCAGGCTGGAGTCTAAAGACCATCACAGAGTTTATACATGCCTTGACGTACTAGTCTTTACATGGAGTCCTCCAGAGATGACCACTTAGACACAGTTTGCAGCCAGTTTAAAGTCTTTATTGTAGCTGGCTGGGACTACACTCAAATATTTGGGACCCAACTGTAGCCCTGAACATTTAGAGCAAGGGGCTTTTAAAGGCAAAAAGCACCTCCTGGCAGCTGCAGGGGGGAGATTTTATATAAGCAAGCAGTTCAATAGAAGCTAAGATAAGCAGTTAGCTGGAGAGGCGGTTTGCACAAGCAGGTAGTTTAACAGAAGCGTCCTGACCTTGCTTCCTAGAATTGACTTGGGTGATTTTCTACGGGTTTCTCCATCAAAGCAACTTCTAGTTGAGCCTGAAATGGCCTCTGTACTGTCTTGCCCTGTCAGACTACCCTGGATCCTGTTAGTCTGTGAAGCTCTCTGTGAATCACATAAATTGAGTAATTAGAGAATTCTAAAGACGCATCTAAAGCTGAACACTGATGTTCACTTTTGAAGCCCTGACCTCAAAGGGATAGGTTTTCATCACAAGCAAGCTGCAATCAGTCTGTTCTCTCGTCCCTGAGAATTCTAACAGGCAGCAGTGCAGCTTAGAGAACTCAGCTGGTTGAGGTGATCCAGGTGTGCCTCCCTGTGTCCTCTGCCCACAGAAATGTCAAGCAAAGAGAGCTCAGATTGAGAGCCTAATCTGACATTTTCTTCCACATGTAGGTCACTGGGGCTGTGACTCAGTATTTCAAAGAAATATAAGGATATTCAAGTTTTTGAAAGAAAGTTGAAAAAAATTATTGCTTTGAAAACTTTAAAAGTATCTTCATGGGACGGAGTGCCAGCTGGAGCACTGGCTTGGCCCTAAACACAATCTTCTAAGCACCGTGTCCCCAAGTCCGTGCTCAGCCTCACCAGGCTGGTCAGAAGGAGTTGTCTGTACGAGGACTAGAAATGGAGTTAGTGGGGGTTAGTTTATGCTTGGCTTTGTGTTTTCTTCTTCCTTGAGACAGAGTTGTCAGTCTGTAGCCACTGGTTTGGTCTAGAAATTACTACGTATGTAGGCCAGACGTGGAACTCAGAGCAGTCCTGCAGTGGCTTACTGGCTGCTAGCATTATCGAACCCCACCATATCTACCTTATTGGCTTTTCACCTTTGCTTAGGAGGTCTCTAAACTGGCTTGTGATGTTTATTTCTTGTTTGCTTCTAAAACTTAAAAAAGAGGAAAGTCAGTCACATTAAGAAACTAAATGTTGAATTTCTTTTTTTCCAACAGGTTGTATCAGTCTGTGAAAATTCTGTATTCCTTTGGCATTTTCGTGACCTATTCAATTCAGTTCTATGTTCCAGCAGAGATCATTATCCCCGGAGTCACTGCCAGACTTCATGCCAAATGGAGGCGCATCTGTGAATTTGGGATACGGTCCTTCTTGGTTAGTATCACCTGTAAGTATCCGTGCATACTGTCCTAATAGTTGACTTGCATGTGTTAAAATGAGAACTGCTTAAATTATATAGTTTGCAATTTTTTTTAAGACACAGGCTATGTTTGCATTTGTGTAGATCAGGGCAGCTTCAAACTCAGTCCTCCTGCCTCAGCTTCCCAAATTCCAAGATGGCAGGTTTGCACCGCCACTCGTGGCTTAGCCTTTAACACTTAGCAGGAGTTCCATAGGAGTGAGATGGGCACTGCTCCATGTACCAGAGTGGGGCACCCTGGGGACTGCTCAGTGTACCCCCTCAGAACGCCAGCTGTGCTCACGAGGGTAATGTGGCCTTGATTTTTCTGCTTCAGAGACAGTGTCTTAGGGAGATGATTTGCAGCTATATGTGCATCCAGATTTTTGTTTTTTTTTGGTACTAAAAACAAAGGCCTTACACATGCCGGTCATGCACTGTACCCCCAGTTAATCCCCAGATCTTGTTGTTTTTGAGGGCCTTGCTATGTAGCCCAGGCAGGCCTGAATTTCATGATTTTCTGTCTCGGAAGCCCAGTTTCTGGGATTCAGGTTTCCACTACCACAGAGCTCACCCTGCTTTGCCCACTCATTTTGCCTCCTGCATTGACTCCTCTTGCTTAGCAGCTTGGCCTCATGCTGGTGGTCATCACCTCTGGTGTGCTGTCCTAGAGAGGCTGGTTAGAGCTCTGCTGTAAGAGCTGATGCTCTCTCTGCTCCCGGTTATTCATGGCACACCACGCTGTTCTGTATGACACAGACTCTGCTGTGTGGCGGGCAGAGGAACTCAGTGCTCTGAATTAGATGCTCCAATCTCATAGCAAAAACTTAATAGTTGTTAACATGAGAAATGTTATTGATAAGAATGAGTCCAGGAAGTGTTTCTCTGGTTTGTCCCTCGTTAGCTCAGAATAAATTGTCAGTTTCCCCATAAGCAGTAACTTCCGCTAACCACTTTCATTGTCAAAAATGATTGTCTATAGTTAGTCCCTTGTATAGCAACCATGTCAGCAGAAGCCATTTTTTAATAGGTGCTGGGGCGATTCTCATTCCTCGTCTCGACATCGTGATCTCCTTCGTTGGGGCTGTAAGCAGCAGCACGCTGGCCCTGATCCTGCCGCCGCTCGTGGAAATCCTTACGTTTTCTAAGGAGCATTACAACATATGGATGATCCTGAAAAACATCTCCATAGCATTCACTGGAGTCGTCGGCTTCTTGTTGGGCACGTATGTCACTGTTGAAGAGATTATTTATCCGACTACAGTAGCTGTAGCAGGCACCTCCCAGAGTCTCTCTCTGAATGTGAACTCCACATGCACAGCATCTGGGCTGTGAGTCTTCGGTTGTTGTCCCATTCTAACAGCAAATTAAGAACCAGTACAGTCACCATGCATTTAAGCACAGTGCCAAACTCTTGTTTTGGTTGGCAGAGTATTGCGGTTGGACTGGGACCTGGCCATCTTTTGCAGTTGTGGTAAACTATGGCAGATTCTTGCTTTTATCTAATGACAATGAAAAATTTAAAATTAGCTTTGAAAAACTGAAAAAAATTAAAATTCAAACCTTAAAACAATAAGCATATCCTATTATTTGTTTCTGTAAGAAACACTGTGAATAAGAATTATCTTTCTTGCCACTATTGAGAAGATAAAGGCATTCAACATTGTGGAAATTAAATAGGGACATAGTTAATAGGATCTTTCTGGAGATTCCCATAAAGCAAAGTAAGCCTCCTGTGTATGTTTATGAAAATGCATCAATTGCATTTTTATTGCATGGGTAATGCTTCTGACAGCCGCTGGAAGGACAGACGATTCCCACTGACCGTTGTGTAGACATTAGAAAGCTCACAGAGCCAGAATCACCTCACTGTTAGGCTCTACAGACAGTAGGGCTCCATAGTCACTGGGAAGTACTGAGCAAGGTTCTGATCTGTTTGGGTTGTGGGCAAAAAGGCCGCTGAGGTTTCTGGAATTCCCCTCTCTTAGTTACTGTCTTAGTTGGGGTTTCTCTTGCTATGACACAGCATCATGACCAAAAGTAACCTAGGGAACAAAGAGTTGATTTCAGTTTATAGCTCCACATCACAGCCGTCATCAAAGGAAGTCAAGACAAGAACTCAGGGCAGGAACCTGGAGGCAGGCGCTGATGCAGAAGTTATGGGACGATACTGCTCATGGCTTGCTCAGCCTGCTTTCTTATAGCTCCCGGGACCACCAGCCCAGAGGTGGCACCACCCACCATGGACTGGGCCCTTCCTAATTGATCATCAACCTGGAGAACTATTCCACAGACTTACCTACAGGTTAGTCTTACAGAGACATTTTCTCAGCTGAGTCTCTCTTCCAAATTGACTCTAGATGTGTCAAGACAGGGCAGTTACCATTGTAGGAAATGGGATCTCAGAATGTCAGATGACTTCGTCAAGAGCACTTATCCTAGTCAAGAGAACCCAAAATTTGTTCCATACAAAGATCTTTTAAAAATTATTTTTCATGTCACAGTCAAGAAAGATGAAAAATTACATACAGCTTAATTTAGTGTAGATTTTATTCAATTATATTTTCATCTTTGAGAGTGTGTGCCTGATATATTTGAATATATGTGACAGAAAAATCCAAGAATCCTGCCTGTGACTTTATAGACCTCATACAGGAAGAGAAGCTAACATTTCCTTAAACAGGGAGGCTGGCTAGCTAGCTGTGGAGTGTGCTGGCCACAGGAGGTAGGGCCTCCTTGAACAGCAGGGTCAGCTGGCAAGCTGTGCACTATTCAAGTCGCATGTCCCCATCCCCCCTGGGTTTTCGGGAATTATAGGTACGTGACAAAGTACAGGATTTTGGATCGTCCTAGCCCTGAAGCAAGTCCTTACTGTAATCTCTCCGTGATCTGAATGGGCAGAGGGACCCAAAATGCATACTTAGGAGACTTGAAACAATTAGGAACTGTCTAGAAAAAACTGAGATGCTTCAGGCATTGTCATTGAAAATGCCTCCTTCCTTCCATCTCCAAACACACTAGCCAAGGCAAACAAGCTCATTTGATGATGAAGATGGGAATTCTGGTGTTTAAAGGAACGAGTGCTGGGTCTTCTGGACTTCTCAGCCCTTGGTTCTCCTGTGCGTTAGTCTGTAAGATGTCACCAAGCTCTCTGTGGAATTCTCTATTTTTCTATTTATACGTTAACGTATTCAGGTTCAGCTTTGCTTACGTCATTACTTTGTCTTCAACTGTGAGCCTATAAATATATCAGAAGCTTTATTTTGGTATGAATTCATAAGAACCAAAAGTTTAAAAACATTTATGTTGGATATTTCTAATAGTTGTTTATGATATTTTATGTTAAATCATTACTCCACGTCTCTAGTCTTGTGCAGAGACAGTGGGTGAGGTTGTGAGGACAGTAGTTTCATAGGAATTCCACTGTGAGCACTGTGGTAGATATTTTAAAATGTGCAGTGGTGTACAGGGGTTAAAAGCTCACAGCTCGGGGCAGCGCGAGCTCTTGTTCAGCTGCCTTCGCGCCGTATTCTCCGCTCTGAGTGCTCAGTTTTAGTTTTGTATCTCCACCTGTTACTTGTGGAATTCACCAGGTGCGATGGGTTTTTACACAATGGGTCACTGCATGACTCTAGGTTCTGCACCCACAGTGTGACATCTCCTTAGCCAGGATTTCCCACACAGTGGGCTGCTGCACCAGCACCCATGTGGAAGTCCCCAGGTTATCAACACAAGAGAAGTCCTTGACAGGAGCGTAGGCTGACAGAAGGAGAAAGTTTTTAGTTTTATTCTGAAACACTGTTTAGATATAAACTGTAAAAGGCATACACTCTTGTTCTTTAAGGGTGCCCAAAGATATACTTATCATTTCATCATTTTTCTATAATATTTAGTTTTACATAATTTACTAAAGATTTTTGGAGAAGATATTTTGATTCTAGCTGCTGTTTCTTTTGTTTGGGGGGCTCCAAGAAGGGGAAGCTGCCACACATGTTGAACTCATGTTTGCTACTTCCCATCACACTGGGAACTTTCCCAGAGAGCTAGTCAGTTGTGTGGGTGCCATTCCCACTGTGGGGCGCTGAGAGGAAAGCTATGGGCTAGCCTCAGTTATCTGCCACCTGCTTCTGTTCCCTGAGCTCCAGAGAGTGTTCCCAGGCATCTGAGGGCATTCGTCAGAACATTGGTCCCACACAGCTTTTAACATGTGGCCCAGTTTCTTCACGGTTAAGAAGCAGGAGCTGAGAGAGTTTCAGCTTAGATAGTCATAGAAAGCAAACTAGCACTTGCTGTGCCTCACTACCCCGTTCTGCTCTCTCTGACTTGTCACTAAAGCCGGGTGAGTCTTGTGAGATGGACTCTTTGAAGAGTTTGTAATCCATTTATGGCAGTGCACTTGTGAGTTACCCAACAGGGTTTGAGCTTTGACATGTTCCTAGTCCTAGAACATGTCAGCTTAAGTGCATATGGCTGCCGTGTCTCACGGCGTCTTAACAGCTCCCTGTTCCACTTCAGTCCCCACAGATGCCAGTGCGGTGATCGCTGGCAACATACATTAGGTATTGTGCACAGCTCCCTTTCCTTCCAAGATGGAAAAGATACAGAACAAGCCAATGGAGATAATAAATACACTTGTTTATATCAACAGATGTTAACCGTAGAGCAATAAAACCATTGGTTAAAATATAATGCATCAATAGTGTAAAATTATAAAATATTGGAAATGGGTTTATTTTGATCAGCTCAGCCCAGTTATCTTCCCTTAATTAAGAAGATGTGAGAAATTTGTCTAGGAGGTAGCAGACTGCTTCCTCTCGTTAAATGACTGTATGTACTTGAGCACGCACGACTTACTTCCTGGATTGGCTTGGTTTAGACCCAGCATATAAAAGAAATATGTCTAGGTGTAGAATTGATTGCCTAGCAAGCGGAATGACAAATCACCCAACTGCTCAGATTTCCTGTTAGAACTGGCTACTCTCTGGGTGTATCCATGCACGTCACCCCAGAGGGACTCACAGCTGACTCCATTTCAGCTACTCTGCCACAGATTGGACTAGAATGATGATCACACGGGAAAACATGTGTTCGTGACATGAAAAAGTCGGGCTGTAGATCTTTGTTTTTCATTGTTAGCTTTATTGAAAGTCAAGTGTCATTGGACTTGTGTCTTATAATTTATTATTCTTTGTAAAAGAAGTTGGAAAGTGTCTGAAAGTACTGTGACTTCTGAATTGTCAATAAAGTATAATTATTTTGCTTGCTATTAAATGCCTTTTAAGTTTTTCATTTATAAGGTTAAATAAAGTGGAAAATATCCTAGCTAAAAATGCACAAGTGAAGTGTCCAAATTTATTTGTTATTATCGTATGTGTGCACCCGGCTATGTGGCTGCACATGCTCCGTGTGGCTCAGAGGAAGACTTTGTGGAGTTGGCTCTCCTCTTACGCGGGTGGGATCAAACCTGGGTCCTCAGGCTTGCGTGGCAAGTGTCTTTAATCACGTGGCCATTTTGCTGTCCCCACCTATTTTTTTAGTTGCTTAAATTTCATTTCATTGTTATTACTGTGTGTGAAGAGAGATGCCTGAATATTTTCATGATGTGACGAATGGTGTAAGCAGTCTTTATGGCTATTAAATGCCTCAGAGGTCTAAAAGTAGATTATGAATGAAAGGACCCTCAGACCTATGCACCCAGTGATGTGCATGACTCAGTTTACCGTTTCTTTCTAATTTCAAAAACTCTGGGGCGTTAAATGCTGCCACCACTAAGGACTGATAAACGTTTGAGATGATGAGCATGTCAGCTCCCTGACTTGAATAGTACGCATTTTATACATGTATTAAAGCCTCATCTTGTACCCCAAAGATATTTATGATTTTTATTTGCCATTGAAAAACACTGAAGCAGTCGGGTTTCAGTCATATCACCTGGTTTATAAAAATAGGGCAGTGGTTTCTGAAAGCTTTATCCCACCTCCTACTAAAGGAAACAGAGACTCCAGGAGTTCTGCTCCTGTTAACTTCCACAAGGACATCTTGAAGAGCATGAGAAACCTCAAGAGAAGGAACTAAAAACAAACCAACAACAAAGTAAGAGTAAAGCACCCTGGGCAGACGATGCATACATAATAAGGAGGCTGAGGAAAGATGAAAATTCCAGGTCAATGTGGACTACAGAAGAGGATCCTCTCTCAAAACCAAAACCAAGAAACAAAAGTCTCTTGTAAGTAGAACATACATTTGACCCACAAGATAAGAAACAGGAGAACAGCCCCCCATCTCTTCATCATAATATGTAGGGTATGTCCCCGTAATGAGAAGCCATGTCCAATCATCCACCATCTGTGACTAAACCTAATAAAGTCTATTCCTAGTTTGTGTTAGAAGGAAGGTCCTGAAATCCGGGTCCCTTCTCCATGTGGGAAGCAGCATGCATCCATTCCTATTTATTTATTTATTTATTTATTTCCCTCACCAGTGCCAGCACCACACTCAGAACATGGCTTTTGCAGTCTCCACTGGAGGGAAAGAATAAGCATGGACAGGAAGAGAGATGGGCCATTTCTACCTTTGTTCTCTTTGTTAATTGCTGCCGCCTTTTAAGCTAGAGCTGTCCTGTCAGTAACTGCAGCTCCACCCCACCAGCAGGTTAGGCTGCCAGAGCCACAGCCTGGGGAAATTCTGCTCCCTCAGGCTCTACTCTCAGTTACAGAGCAATTTATCTAAACCTTTGTCCCTCCGAAGAACTCAGGGTTCAAAGGTTGAGGTCAAATCCTGCTCCCCAACTAGGCTGAATATCAAGCAGCTCCCCTAGCTCACCTCCTCCAGTCTCTTAAGAAGTTCTCATGAAAAAAAAAAAAAAAAAAAAGAAGAAGTTCTCATGCCCAGGGGGCATCCGTTTTGGATAACTCTTGATTCACCTTCTACGAGTCTGAGTTCATGGATTTTTCTCTGCTACTGCTAAGACAATACTATTAGTATGTCAGAAGTTTCCTGAAGCAAGAGTATTAGAGTGTTTTCAATTTTGTAAAAGTATTTTTTTTTTAAATTAAGAATTCAACGGAGTGGTTTTCATTTGGGATGTCAGGGTGGCTTCTATGCTTGACATAAAAGTCCCCACTAACCGCCCCTTCAAACGTTTTAGTGCTTCTCCTCATCCCTCCTTATAAGCCCTTCTCCATCTGGCTCCTCCCTACAACTTCCGGTCAGTTAGTTGGGCCGCAGCCTCCTGACTGCAGGTGAATTTTATTTAATCAAACACATTTTTTTGCATCATTAAACAAATGTTCCAGAGCATAAACAAAAGTACCACACCTTAAAATAATATTCTACAACAACCTTCATGTTACTGCCTGGAACTAATCACGTGGTCTTTAGCTACTAGTCAAAAGAGGAGCTGGGAAAGAGCCAGTAGGAAGAGGAAGTAGGATTGAGAACATATACTGAGTTTCATATGAGACTCTAATAAGAATATTTTATGTTTAAAGAACAAATCTATTGAGTATAATTTTGAAATATGAAATTTAAAACTAAAGCATAGTGCAGTTAAGAAAATTTGAATTTAAGGATCCCTATTTGAGATATGCTGTGGACCCCCGAGAAAACTCCCGGGCGTCCACATGGTTTGTTTTTGTGTCAATCATAAGCACTGGAGTGCCAGAGCAGCCTTGCCATCACAGCCACACCAAGAGCATCCCTACCCACACACCCTTTTCCTGAGGTGTGGAGACTTGGGCTGGACTAGAACCAGCATCGACATGGGACTCTGAGGGGGCACTGGTGCAGGGATTGTTTGTTACAATAAGGTGGGGAGGAATGGGGCTCTTCAGCGTTTTCAAAGGTTAGATTTCTACGTCTGGTTTTCTGTTGCTGTGGTAAGCCCCTGGTCAAAAGCAGCTTGGAGAGGAAAGACTTTGGCTTATGTCATATCACAGTCCCCCACTGAGGGGAGCCAGGGCAAGAACTCCAGCAGGAGCAGCGGCAGAACCCGTGGATGAGAGGTGCTGTTCTGATAACTTCTATTGCTGTGAAGAGACACCATGACCATAGGAAGCATTTAAGTGGAGGCTTACAGTTTCAGAGGGTTAGTCCATCACCATCATGGTGGGGAGCATGGCACCAGGCAGGCATGGTGCTGGAGCCGCAGCTGAGAGCTTACATCTGATCCCTAGGCCAGAGGCAGAGAGGGGCAAGGAGGCAGGGAGGGAGGGAGAGAGAGAATGAGAACTAACTGGGACTAATTAGACCTCAAAGCCCATCCCCCGAGTGACACACCTCCTAATCCTTCCAAATCAGTTCCACCACTAGGGATCAGTCTCTTGAATATGAGCCTAGGGACATTTTCATTCAATCCACCGCAGCTGCTTGCTGGGTTGTTCTCTGTATTGCTCTCTATTAGTTTTCTTACACCAGATGCCCATCTGCCTAGGCAAGTGAATTTCTACCATTGCTTAGGTTGAAGATGGATGACTTAATGTTGCAGAGGAAACTTGGGTGACTGTCCAGGCAGCCAGCTGTTTCTGTCATTTCTCACATTCTTTTGGAAGTCACTTGCTTGCACGTTCTGCTTACTCAGTTAATATTATTTCCTTCTTGGGTCTCTGAGGGAGTTTAAGACTAGATAGTTATAGTTTTCCTTTTTTACTAGACTCAGAAAAGGAACTCACTAAAGAATTGACATTAAAAGGGAATCTGATAACACAAATTAGAATAGAAAGTGAGTTAGGTACAACCTTTTGGACTCATCAAGATAGAATAGATAATGGAGTATTTTTTCTGAATTTGTCAAATACAAATGAACTAGACATTGTTGATATACTCATTGCCTGTATATATTGCATATAGTTACTGATTTTATTGTATATAGTTTTTATATTAGTTATAGCCTTTTTATTTTAGACAAAAAGGGAAAATATAGTGGTATATCATTTGTTTTAATAAATAAAGCATGCCACCTATGTCCCATCTGTCTAGTACTCATAGTAGGCTGGGCCCTCCCACATCAATCATCAATCAAGACAATTCGTTTCAGACATGGCCACAGGCCAGTCTGACCAAGCCACTCTTCATTTGGGGTTTTCCCTCCCCAGGTGACTCTACATTTTAATTGATCATAAAAACTGACCAGTATAGGTTGCCATACAAGAAATGGCCTCCTTGTTGGCACTTTTTATACATCTGTTACACATCCTTTCCTTACGCCCCACTTTTCTGTCTCCATGTTCTTCCTCTCCCCAGATTATTCCCTTTCTTATATTCAGGTTTTAGAATTCAAAATCAACAAAGAAATCTTGACTATAGAGAATATGGAATATATTCCACGGTATTTTGATTCTGAAATTTGCATCTACCTTTTCCTTTCCAGCCCCCAATTCTCAGAGTTATGCCAGCACCATTCCAGGAGTGCAGCTGCCGTTACGAATTTAGATTTCCCTTCCAGGTATCAGAAGGTGCCAATAAACGTTTGATGAATGAAGAACAGATGCAGGGACTCAACACTGCAGGACCCGAAGCTCCACCAGTTTTAAATTAAAAGATAAAATCAGTAATTAAACCTGCTGTTTGGAGTCTTCACATTATTTCCAGAGACTTTCTTAGTAGCATGTGCAGTCATGGCATGGATGGACGTGGGTACCTGCTATAAGTTCTGTATTTTTTAGTAGGAAGCATGGTTTGATCAACACTGAAGAGAATGCCTTTGGAGGAAATGGGTAATGTGAAAAGTGCCTGGTGTGGTTTGAGTATGGTTTAAATCTGTTCTCCCGAAAGGTTCATGTGTTGGGGGCTGCTCCTAGGTTTGAGGTGTGGAGGCGTTGTGGCCCCTTAAAGAGGTGGACTGGAGAGTGACAAGGGTGTCTCAGGAAGCAGGGCCTCAGAAGAGAATGTGGAAGTCCGCCTCTTTCTGGCTTCCTCTTCCTCCCCACCAGACTTTCAACATCAATGAACGGAACCCTTCTTTTTCTTGGTAAGTAGTTCGTTCTTGGAATTTTGCCTCACCTAAATAATAGATAATAAACAGCAACCAGACGTCATTCACAACAGGGCTGAGACCCCATCCAAGTCAGACAAGGCCTGTGACCTGTTCTTTCGAGCTTGGTTCTCACCTGTGGCTACCACTTCAGCTAAACTATCTGCTTTTGGCTTGCAAAGGGAACAAACCCAATAGGCCGTTTTATGATCAGCATAGTTTGCATAGATTATGCTGCCTCATTTCTGGAGGGTTCCAGGTTCCGTGTGTGGTTTCCAGGCTGGGCATGCCAGAGTAACGGGCCCTCTATGTCAGAACAGGGCAGCTGGAGCAGTAAAGAGGCTGAGGTCCTCGTACTGACGCATCCCTGTGTTTGTCCCCTGCCATGCCATGTCTGACTACCCTGAAAATAGTGCTGTCTAATCCCTATGTGTGTGTGTGTTATAGCTTGGATGTTATTTATCCTGCTACCTCTTCTTACTTTGATACTAATTCATAGTTGTCTAGTGAACTGAATGAAGCAATCTAAGAATTATCACGTTTAATTCTGACAAACTCTTGACCAACAGAGTCACTTCATGAGTACCACTGTTACCTGGCCAGCCAGGTTTGAGGACACTGCTGTGAAAGTGGTGGGGAGGGGGGGAATATGTGGAGAGGATCTGGGGAGAGTTGGGGGAGGGAAGACATGCTCAGAATCATCTGTGTGAAAATATTTATTTTCATTAAAAATTATTTAAAGTTTGTGAAAAACATTTACCCCCCCCCATACTCAAACCTAGAATAATTTCGAAGCAAATAAATAAAATTCCATCATTGCTTTCATCTTTGATCACATGGAGTGATGAAAATGGAAAGGATCTTTAGGTTGGCTTTACAGACCCAGTCTAGGACATGGGATGCTCTGATAGAACAAGTCAAGGGAAGGAACAGATCATGTCAGTGCAGGGCTCTTTCTGGCTAGTGCCACACCTGCTTAAACCTTACAGTCATGCAAAGGTGGCACTAGTTTTAGAACCATTTTCAAGAAAGGAAAATGGGAGTCAATAAGGCTCTGCAGCATGCCCACGGGGATAGGAGGAAACCCTCTGCCTGACCCACTAGAAACCTTGTGCCCTTAGCCAGTGCATTCCTTACCCCTACATTGCTTCTCTGTGCAGGGGGTGACACTGAACCATTAAAGATCAAATTAATTATCATTCTATGGCGGTGTTCAACTTTAACGATAATAGCCCTTGGCATTTTTCAAAAGTCACACGACGTGGTAGGTGTGACTTCTTGGAGGAGATTATGTGATGCCTTCAGTATGTTCTGGTCTCCTTCAAAATGTTAGGAGACAAAAGAGGGAAGGAGACGAGTTCAAACTGGAGCCAGAAGAATTTCTTATGAGTATAATAACTATGGAAATTTATGATGAAGAAATATGTTAAAGTATCCTCAGAAGGCTTAAAGTACTCAGCCCACTGCAGGAGAAACTGGTTGACTTTAATTTTAAAAATGAAGAATTGTCATTACTAAGGAAATCCCAAACTCAAATTTAACTCCTTGATAACATTTGTCTAATATCTTTATAATTAGGAAGTATCAAATAGTACCCATTCTTGCTGAATGTAAGAATTATTTTAAAAACTTAGGTTTTGGTAATATTTTGCTGCTATTTAAGAATTCAAAGACAATAAAGAGGGCCAACATATGTGATATTTCAGTATCAATTTACAGCTACAATTTCAGATATGTATATATGTATGGACATATACACATATATCATATACATAAATATCAATATTATCATGTGCATATATACATACATGTGTGTGTTTGTACTGCTTTCTTTCTTTGCCATCTTGACACAAACTGGAATCACCTGTTATAGGAGAGAGCCTCACTTGAAGACTTGCCTTCATCAGATTGGCCTGTGTGCCTGTTTGTGGGATATTTTCTGGGTTGGTGATTGATAGAAAAGGGCCCAGCTCACTGCGAGTGGCGTCATATCTGAACAGGTGGTCTGGGGTATATAAGAAAGCAAACTGAGCAAGCCAGGGGGAGCAACCCAATAACAGACTCCATCCATGGTCTCTGCTTTGGTTCCTGCCTTGGTCCCTCAGTGTTGGAACCCGAAGGCCAAATAAATATTTCTTCTTCAAGTTGCTTTTGGCCATAGTCTTTATCACAGAAGTAGATAGCAAATTAGAATAATATATAATATATTAAATTCTTCTATTGTATGTTTATATGATTAGAATGAAAACTTGTAAAACTGAGTTCAGTGGTTTTTGTCTTGCATGTTTGGGGCTATAAGGCAAATCAAATGATATTCTCATTCTGTAAATATGAAAATCTTCGGGTAATAGTTAGGCGACATAATCTAGTTTCCAAAGTACTACTTTATGGTAGTAAATTTGATTCTGCTTTACATACACACTGAGGCTGGGTCTGGCATGGGTTAATCAAGGAGAAGCAGTGGGCTTCCATCTCCTGATGGAAGGTTGGGCCCACCTCCTTTGTGAGACCCCTTTGAAAGATCAGTAGAGACATCAAAGGAAGTAAATGCATTAAAGCAAGGAGCATTACAGGAGAGTTATCAGCAAATAAAGGACTCCTGAAATATGATGTCGTTGAGAGTGTGTAAATACAGGAAACACAACAGCAGGTAAGTCCAGTGCAGAAAGTGATCCTAACGAGGCTGCAGAAGCAGATATGGAGCTTCTCAGAACCTAGGTAGCGTAGACCTCCCTGCCGATGGGTGTGGACGTTTCTAGTGAGCCAGGGAAATTAGTCACAAGCCTGTCTTCAGAAGGTCTGTGCAGTTCACCTCAACCACCACTTCTGAAAGCTGCCCTAGTTTAGAAATGTGGACACTTCCACCAATTAGAATGTAATTCATTCTGTGCTCCAGACACACTAAATTTCTGATCCAAAACCCAGATAAAGATAATACAAAGTGTAGGTGAAGACTGTGCTTGTTTTTCCAGCTACCCTACCCAAATAATCACACAGAAACTATATTAATTATAACACTGTTTGGCCAATGACTCTAGCATATTCCTAGCTAGCTCTTACATTTTGAATTAACCCATTTCTATCAATCTGTGTATCACTCCAACACTGTGGCCTACCAGTAAAGTTCCTAAGGTTCCATCATGTCCTTCTCCTTTGGCAGCTACATGGCATCTTTCTCACTCTTCTCTCTCTCTCTCTCTCTCTCTCTCTCTCTCTCTCTCTGGACTTCCTGCCTGGTTTTACTGTGCTAAGCCATTGAACAAAACAGCAAAGCAACACATATACAGAAGGACATCCCACATCATCCCCCCTTTCCTATTTAGCTAAAAAGAAAGGTTTTAACTTTAACATAATGAAATTACATATACAAAACAATTATCAAGCAAGAATTATAGTTACAATATTTAGTTCATTTGTATTTGGTAAATTAAGGAAAATACTCTATCATCTATCCTATCTTTGTGAGTCTAAAGTTTTATATCTAATTTATCTTTTATCATAACTAAGGAAAATTATAATTATCTGTCTTCAACTCCACCAGAAACCCCAGAACGATAAAATATTACCTAAGTTAACAGGAAGTGCATTGTAAGCAACTTCCAAAGTCTAGAATTGACAGAGACATCTTGCTGCCTGGACAGTCACCCAAAGTTCTTCTGTAATGTTAGAGCATCCATCTTCAGCCTACAGGCCCCTAGCATCTGGAAAATTTTTCCATGAAGAAGGAAATTTAAAAGACTGTTTCTCCTATATTGTCATTTTTGCCAGTCACTTTCTTCTGTGTCCTGCAGAATATCTGGCAGTTTCTTCTGTGAAGGACCATTCTGTCTCTTGGAAAGTTCAACAGTCACTTTTCTGTGGGGGCCTGCATGTCCAGTTCATACAGCATACCATCAAGCAAACCATGCAAGAGCAGTTTCTTGCCCAAATGGCTAGCCTTGTCACATTGGAGGCAAATTCCATAACGAGTTTCTTCAATGCCCATCAACCTTTCTGAAGTAATTGGTGCTGCCAGAAGCAGACATGTCTAACCATGAAAAAAGTCTAAAAGTTTTAAATGCCGTGATCTGCAGGTCTTTGAAAAATTTGAAGAGTACCTAAACCTCTGAAATACATCTTTGTATATCTAGAAAAACTAACTAACATGACTACAAGTTTGGCCATTATAAATGGCCATCTATTAATCTGTAATTTTTAATTATATATTACATTTTAAATGGACTGCACACAAACATAACACATTAAACAAGAGCAGAAATACATATAACAAAATCAATCTTAAATTTGTATCAATAGACCAAGATCCATGCCAATGCAAAATATCCATCTCTATATCATATTTCCCTTATTTTTTTAAAGAAATTGACTGTGACCATTAATCACTTAGTAACAACTCCCTTTAAATGAAAAACAAAAAATTATAAACACTCATTTTGGGAATTTGGACATAGTTTTCTAGAAACTGCTTTCTGTTTTTTTGTTGGGTGAAGTATTTTTAGGGTTCATAGAGACCTTTTGGGGTTTTGTCCCATCAAATCACATTATCCTGGAAGGAATGTGCCAGTTTCAATCCTCTGTGGAAATAAAAACAGAACCTCTTTTCCAAAGTAACATATCCTTAAACCCAAATTTTGAAGTCAAGATACATTTATGCTGGTTTAGCATAGGAGCCCCCAGAATCAAATATCTCTCTGAAATCAAAATTCAAAGAAAATACAATAATATGCATAATCCAGACTCTGTGTGTAAATTCCATCTTTCTGGGGCTTTTTTTTTCTATTACATTTAAATTTTTTTATTTTATTACGTTTATTTCTTTAATCTGTGACTGTCTGTCTTTTTATAACAGTCTCTACTCTTTTTTCTCTCTTTCAAGCCTACATACATTTTTTTTACTATGTCTTGTGTTGAAGTCTTTTGTGTTTGAATCTGTCCTATTGTGTATCTGAATTCCTCTTCTCACAAGGAGCATTTTAAAATGGTAAGCAGTGTGGTTGCGGCAGCCCTGGATCCTGGCTCTGCCTCTCTTGGCCTTTTAATATGGCGGAGGTACATTCACCATCTCTGCCAACCATGCTCATTACTCCAGCTCCAGGGACACGGCAGGTCTATGTTGCCATTAAGCAAATTGTAGCATGCTGTTTACAAACTCCATTAAGTGCAGGACCTCCCCAAAAGGCCAGAGTTTGTGCTGCCAACAAACAGAGCCTATGAAAAAATGTGGCTACCAGAAGCTGTGCTTAACTGTTCTTTTGTGTCTAGGATTCCTTCCCAAGATCTCTCAGGTTTTATGTGGGTGTAGTTGCCCCATGTTGGTGTGCCATTTGCAGGCAGAGACTGCACTTGTTTTTCTTGAAGACAGCACAAGAGAGATGACAATTTGGGAGGTCTTCGGGGATCTGGATAGATTTGTGTCAACAGACTTGCTCTTTGTGTATGACAAGACAATCATAAAGAGAAGAGGAAAATGGTTCAAACTTTTGAACAAGATCTCCCCACCTTACCATATTTTTTTTATTGCTTTTCCCATACATTTTATTTGTTTCCACAGGAAAAATATAGGTGGTTAAAAAAACCTACCTACAGTTAGTTTACTGTTTTTTGCATTGCACAGTTTCCTTGGAACTTGGTAGACAGACACCTGCACAGTCCTCAAGCTTCCAAATAGCTTTGCTGTTCTGTGTAGTTGATGGATCCAGAACACGCTGTCTGAGGTCTATGGATGCCCATGGCTTTATGCATTTGCCCATTTCTCCAACAATATTGCTATTTGTTTTCACCGACCCACATGCAGACAAGTGGTGTTTGACAGACTGCTGCAGAGAATGCTGTTTGCTGTGATTCCTTACTGTAAGACCATTAAATAGTCCAAAGCTAAGTTGACCTGTGATACTTGAAGAAATAGTTATTATAAAGTGTTAGATTCATCCAAGCATTCCCCCAGGTCCTGGCATCATCCCCATGTACATTTTAAACAAGGAAACCCTCCTAGCACCCCACTTGGCTGTCTCTATCACTGTTGTGACACTGGCAATGGATTGACCAGCCAGTGTGTGAGTCCCTGTCAAGTCAATTAGAAATCTGGGTAAAAGGCACTGGGTTCTACCAACAAAGAAAGCCTGATGTTGCCAAGTCCTAAGAAGTTTGTATCTGTTTTATTGAATAGCTGATCAAAATATATTCCACATCCTGATGTTACTAATAAATAAATCAATACTAATTCACTGAAATTTGTGACCACAGAGGCTAATTTTCAAAAATCTAGAGGATCTATTACTTCCAGATATAAATCCACATGTTGAAGGTTTTATTGAATGAGTATATGCATTGTAATATAGTAAGGAAATGTTTAAATGAAGCTGCCACACTAGTCTACCTATAAGGCAATAGTTTTATTCCAGCTGGTTCCATCTAATTTAAATTTCCATGACAACCATTTTGTACTCCTGTCAGTTTATTAGAGGTTAGCACACACCTTTGGAATTGCATAGCATAGTAAAGTAACCTCTCAGTGGAGTTACATAACTCCTGGAGCCTTTTGCCTTTCACTGAAAGGTTATCCAGTGATCTTTCTTGTTCATTCCAAAGTCATCTTTTTTTTTATAATGATAGAAGCTATAAAAATTTTCCTTAGAACAGTTATAGAAGGTAGAATGAGAGACATACTCGTTGAAATGAACAGACAGAGATCACATTTTTTTTTTTTTGCTTACTTCTAGAAACCATGTAAGCAGATGAGAGAAACATAAATTCTCACCATCGGGGTAAGAGCACTATAAATGTGACTGTGTTATGGTTATCTAAGCAGAAATTGAGTGACACTATTGAGTAAACACAAAATACACAATAAACATGTCTTCTTATGTGTAAAAATGGCTCACTGTCAATTTGGAAACGTAATACATTTTTTTTTATTTTTTTTTTATTGAGAAAAGGAGAAAAAAAACAAGTTTCCACCTCCTCCCAGCCTCCCATTTCCCTCCCCCTCCTCCCACCCTTCTCCCCTCCCCCCACCCTTCTCCCCCTCCTCCCACCCTTCTCCCCCTCCCCCCATTCCTTTCCCCCTCCCTCTCCAGTCCAAAGAGCAGTCAGGGTTTTCTGCCCTGTGGTAAGTCCTAGGTCCTCCCCCCTCTGTCCATATCTAGGAAGGTGAACATCCAAACTGGCTAGGCTCCCACAAAGCCAGCACATTAAGCAGGATCAAAACCCCGTGCCATTGTCCTTTGAGTCTCATCAGCCCTCATTGTTCGCCATGTTCAGAGAGCCCAGTTTTATCCCATGCTTTTTCAGTCACAGTCCAGCTGGCCTTGGTGAGCTCCCAATAGATCAGCTCCACTGTCTCAGTGGGTGGGTGCAACCCTCGTGGTCCCGACTTCTTTGCTCATGTTCTCCCTCCTTCTGCTCCTCATTGGGACCTTGGGAGCTCAGTCCAGTGCTCCAGTGTGGGTCTCTGTCTCTATCTCCATCCATCACCAGATGAAGGTTCTATGGTGATATGCAAGACATTCGTCAGTATTAATATAGGATAGGGTCATTTCAGGTTCCCTATCCTTAGCTGCCCAAACATTTTTTTAAAGAAAGGAACTTATTCCAATAAATTCTTTTTCATTTTAGTAATTACACATGCATTTGTGTTAGAGATTAGAGCTATAGAAATCTAGGAAGATAGGGAATTCTTGCTTAGTGTAGATAGCCTAAAGATGATATTGGGAGGTGTCTGGGAAGTAACTCCCTTAAGTGTTGAGATTTGGCCCAACTGTTTCCCCTAGCATTGAGGTGTCACTCAGTGGCTTATAATGCAGTGACAATGTATCTTCCTTGTGAGCAGTGCTGTGCTCACCAGGTACTTACCAGGGCCATGGGATGTCACGTGCTCTGTGGACCAACAGAGATACTAAGACCAAAGGACAGACTCTTAGCTCAGCTCATTGGAGGTTGGTAGGGCGGGACTGCCTAGGACATCAAAACAGTCACCTGCACATTCTTGGTGTCCTGCTCCCTGATTCACACACCACAGACATTCTTTGTTGAGTTCAGGCAAATAGAGTTTTGACTTTACTTTAATTGTACCAAAGCAGCATCTTCACAACTGTCACCCACATTCAGAGGGCTTAGTTTGGTCTTATGCAGGTTTCCTAGGTGTCAGTCCAGAATCTATGAGCTCCCACTAGCTCAGGTCAGCTGTCTCTGGTTTTCCCCATCATGGTCTTAACCCCCCTCGCTCATATGATCTCTCCTCCCTCTCTTCAGCTGAACTCCAGTAGCTCATCCCAGTGCTTGACTGTGGATCACAGCATCTGCTTCTATCGGTTACTCGATATGGGTTCTATGATGACAGAGTAGTCACCAATCTGATTACAAGGGCAGGCCAGTTCAGGCACCCTTTCCACTATTGCTAGGACTTCTAGCTGGGGTCATCTTTGTGGATTCCTGGGAGTTTCCCTAGCATCAGGTTTCTCCCTAACATCATATGGTCCCCTCTTTCCAGATACTGCTTTCATCGCTCTCCCTCTCCTTTTCTCCCACTACTTGGCCATCTCTATCCCTCATGTTCCTATCCACATCCCCTTCCTTTACCCCCCTTTCCCAGTTTACTCAGGAGATCTTAACTATTTCCCCTTCTTGGGGCCCTCCATGTGTGTCCCTCTTGGGGTCCTCCTTGTTACCTGACTTCTCCGGGGTAGTGGACTGTAATCTGGTCATTCTTTGCGTTATATCTAATATCCACTTAAAAGTGAGGACATACCGTGTTTGTCTTTCTGGGTCTCGATTACTCACTCAGGATGATTTTTTTTCCAAGTTCCATCCAATTTCCTATAAATTTCAAGATGTCATTGGTTTTTACAGCTGAGTAAAACCATTTTGTAAATGTACCACATTTTCTCTATCCATTCTTCAATTGAGGGATATCTAGGTTATTTCCAGGTTTTGGCTATTATGAATAATGCCCAAAGCAGCATCTTAAACCTTGCTGGCTGAATAAATCCCCAGCCTGGATCTCCGTGACTACCTCCCCTTAAACCCTCTCTACCCAAGTGAACTGTTTTGAGGGTGAGAATCTATGCCGGGCTACAGCACATAGAACACTAGAACATCATAGGCATTTGAATCATCTTTTGACTGAACCGTTAAAGAATAAACAATATGTTAAAACAAGATAAGCGAGTTCTCCAGGTTATCAAACATCAAACTTCTCAGAAGCATGAGGACGACCCAGGAGGGAATCCTAACAGGTCCCTTGCTAATGCCCCCATGACACCATCAGGAAGTGGGGCGTTGTGATGAGAGATCTGAGGCTGGGATGGAGATGCCATTTCCAGGCTTGGGACAGGAGGGAGAAGATGCTCTCAGAGGACCTGAGAGGATCTGAGCACCCGTCTCCCTTTACAGCTTTGCCTCTTTCCTACCTGCCAGGCTCTGACGAGAACGAGAACCTTCCCCCTCTTAGCAAGTTGTCACGGGGCAATGAAGAAAAGTTCTAGCATTCCTCGCCAACCCACATGCCATCCTGGAGGTCTAGAGCAGGATCAGGACCTTGAAGCACAGCTCCCTCCTCTGCACAGTGGAAGGAAGACTCTCTCCTTTATATCTTTTCATATCACAACACCAAACTTGTTTGCCAGGGCTCCACTCTCATGACCCAGTGACCTTGTAGAATACCCATCCCCATAGTATTACCTCGATACACAGGTCTCCCCCAGCATATAAATTTCATTTTCAAAGTGCCACTCCACTGTCAGAGAAAGAAGGACCAGGAAAGAGGCTTGGAGTCCGGCTCTAGGCAGGCGTTTGGCCAGAGCGGCTTTTTATGTTTGGTAAACCCTTAATATATTTAGAAATAGAGATAAGAGCAATGGTTTCAGGGATGTGTTGGACCAGGAGCAAGCATTTTAAGCTGTGTGTTTAAAAAGATACAGGTTTGTTTAGTAGTTTAAGGTTCCTGTAAAATAAGTTTCCGGATATTCTCAAAAGAAAGTTATTTGCAACTTTATCCTCTGGGGCAAAGTGACCCAGGTCAATGAAGTCATGCAGATAAAGGCAGCACATGAAGTCACTAATGCAGACTGGGAACCCCGTGAGGACAGATAGGGTCTATTCTCAAAGATGAACGCACACCACTCTCCTTCGCTGAGTGCCTACTGCCCTGTGTTCTGGAAGGAGGCTTGTGTTGTGTTGCTAGTTTTTGACAATTTGACAAAGGTCTCCCGGGAAGAGGAAATTCCAGCTGTTGACCTGTCCCCATCAGATTAGCTTGTGAGCATTTTCTTGGTTAATGATGACAAGGGAGGTCCCAGGCTACTGTAGGTAGTGCTGCCCCGAGCAGGTGGTATTTGTCAGTGCTCTGAGATTTTGATTCTTGCTGTCCAAACTGTGGACCATCTATATTTTTGGAACTTGTTAGAGATGAGACTCCATCTCATCTCAGATCTTCAAAATTAGAATCTTCATTAGAACAAGACTTTCAACTGAGGAATTACTTGTTGAAGTTGGTCAACATTTCCAGCTATTTTGAAGAATAAAAGTAGACATAAAAAAAAAACCAACAACAACAACAAACAAAATAGAAGGCAAGAGGCAAGGGTGTAGCTCACTTGGAAGAGTACCTGCCTAGGATACATGAAGCCCTGGGTTCCTCATTGTGCGTAAATCAGGTGGCAGGGCATGACTCAGGCAGTGGAGGCAGGGGGATCAGAGAGTCAAGGTCCCCTTCAGTTAAACAGCATGCTCAAAGCCAGCCTTTGACACGGGAGGGTTCCTTTAGTGACAATAATGATAATAATTATCTTGGTTTTAGAAACACAAAGAACCTCCTGTTTCTAGATGTCCAGACTTTTGGACTGAAAGACAGTTGCTACTATTTCATAGCCATGGGATTGAATGTCCGTAATGATCTGTGAAGTGGAGTTTTATAGGGAAGAAATAAGGATGCATGCCTTTAGCTCAACTTCACTACTGATATTATTGACAGATCCAGGACTTGAATTCTGTTTATCGCCAAGGCCAAGGTTCAGACACACTGACCTCTGACACCGCAGGCGCTCTCTCTGCCACGCTTAGACTCCTGCATTTGTCTCCAGACACTCCTCCACATAGCAGCTATGCAACTCGCCATGTCCTAGTTCAGGAGCTTGGTATGCCACTGAGTGTAAGCTCCATGACCTCCGCCTCACTGCCTGTTACGCCTCTGGCCTGGTGAGGTGAGGCAGCTACAGCGTCCAAGCCGTGCGCATGCGTAGAAATTGTGGGGGTTTGAGTGGGAAATGTGCCTCGTGCTGCAAATGTTTGTGTACTTGGTCCTCTGTTGGTGGTGCAGTCCGCTTTTTGGGGAGGTTGAAAAACCTGTAGGAGGTGGAGCTTTGCGGGAGGAAATACGTCACTGGGGTGGGCTTATGGTCTCAATCCAGTTCTTGTTCATTCTCTCCACTTGTGTGTGGTTGAAGATTTGATCTCTCAGCTGTCGGTTGCCATGCCTCCCGGGCTACTGTGGGCTCCCTTCTGGAACTGTAAACCCAAAGAGCTCCGCATTCTAGATGTTGCTTTGGTTGTTTTGCTCGTGGTTTTTCATCCCAGCATTCTTCTGTGTCATCAGCGTGACCAGGGACGGACCTCACCAGAGCGGTGAGGAGGAATGCCCTCGGAAGGCCTCCTGAGTGGGTAGCTTTAGCTCCTGGACTGTGGTTTCCTGCCTGTGAACTCTTCTGGGGAATCCTGCCAGGACATTTCAGCTAAGACCACAGAAAATTTTCTTCGCTTCTCTCTGCGCCTTTTCATCTCTACAATATAGGGATGTGAATGTTGCCTTCCCTAAAATGCGATTCTGCTTGTTCTTAGGACAGTATCTACCAGATGAAAAGCTGGAGATAAATGTTGTCTAGAGACATCACATATAAAACTCAGATGGTGTCTACCTCACAAGGTTGTTATTATGGCTAACGCACGGCAATAAGGAAGTCACTCAGTCATGTGCCTGACGTAGCAGGTGAGCAATGAATGACAGGAAAGGAAAACAGAAATCATGATTCCCAGATGGGGAAGGAGCATGGGACAGGAAAAGAGACCTTCAGATCTCAGACTGCTTGCACAGACACAGTGTTCCTAAGGGATCTCACAGTGAACCACAGTTGCGTCGGGCTTTACATCAGAGTCTGCCATCACCCATTTCCCAGGGTCACTCCTGCACTGAGTCCCCTTACCGCTGAATACGAAGGGAGGGCTGGTGCCTAGCATTGAGAATATTTCTCCCTCCTCCCCTTTCCCTTTAAACTTCTCATCCTCTCCTCCTCCAATCCCCCCCCCCCCCATCGTTCTTGAACTGAGTGGGTGCACAGAGCTAGGGACCTGGCTGAGACTTCTCTGGCCTAAGTGTGGCTCTTAGTTTCCAGTCATTATGAACAGGGCCAGGAGAAGTCAGTGTGCCCTTAGACACTCAGAGTGGGACTGCCTTTCCAAGAAGGCAGAGTAATATCTGGCCACATCTGCGTTGCGGCATCATCCTCATCGCTACTTCCATCTGCTGGGTTTAGGTTTTGTGTGTGTGTAGGTCGCAGGTCAACACGGAGTGTCGTCATCAATTGCTTATCGTTCGAGACCCAGTCTCTTGCTAAACCCAGAGCTCACCAGTTGAGGTGCCTAGCAAGCTTTCTTCGTGGTTTCTCTCTTTACTTCTGCCCCCCATCTCCTGTCTGCAAACGAATTAACTGTCCCATAAACCCAACATGGATGGGCTTGATGCGTCTTTATAGCTCCAATGCTCAAGACCGCTACAAATGCAGCCTGTCTGTGTCTTCAGCAGATGAGGGGAGGGGCACTAAGAACATGGTTGCTTAGCTCATCCCTTCAGCAGGGGATTTAGGGGTCATGTAGCAAGGTGGCATGTAATATTTGGGGCATTCTTAACTCTAAAGTTAGTCGTGTGTGTGTGTGTGTGTTTATCTTTGTGTAGGTGTACACATGTTTGCATGCACATATGGAGCAGAGGACAATCTTGGGTTCCATCCTTTGGGAATATCTTCCTTTTGTACTATTTTATCTTGAGATAGGGTCTGTGACCAGCAGGCTAGACCAGATGGCTAGCAAGCCCAGGGATCCACCAACATCTGCCTCCCCGGTGGGGAGGACTATAAGCCTGTGTCGCTTGCCTGGGTTTTTCTTCCTTTTTTTAGGTGGGTTCCAGGGATGGAAGTCAGGTCTTTGTGTTTGTAAGGCAAGTCTTTTGCCAGCCCGTCAGAAGCTAGTGTCCTGTGTGTGGGAAATTCAGCATGGCTGTTGACCTGTTTGAGAGGTCTGGCTGTGGTCTGTAAGGTCACTCCGAGGAGCCTGCTCCAGGGCCAAGGACACAACAGGGCTGAAATGGAGCCTTTCTTTTTCCTTTTGGCTAAGGGCTCAAGGAACAATTTTGTTGTGGAGTGCACAGTTTTCTGAGTACTCGTTGCTAAAAGGGAATAACTATCTTATTAAATAGAAAGAATTACATAAGATAATTAATTATATTCTACTTTGCTTCAACATAAAATATGAAATGGAGTCTAAATTCTGCTAATATGAGCATGCCACAGACTTGGGTCTCCTGGGCTACACTGAAGATCCTATCAAGAGAAGGAAGAGTCCTTGGGCACTAGTGACAGGCAGCATCCTTGGCACTCTCACGCTTCCTGCTTTGCCCACTGTAACAGACGACCTCACCATTGGCTGATTTAGCGTTTTCTTCTGAGGGCTTTTGCTCAGTATCCAGACATGTTACTGCTCATGCCAGTATTTCAGACCCTTTTGTGACTGAACGCTCTCCCATCACATAGACATACTGGATGTCACCTGTCCACTAACTAGTTGACTGGAATTTCCTTGTTTATGTTTTAACTATGTAAATAATTTCACAGGAATCATTTTTGTTTGTTTTAATTATTTTTTGTATGTATATGTGTGTGTACCTGCTTGCTTATATGTACCATTTTATGCAGGTAGTTGAGGAGACCAAAGGAGTACCATAAGTTTGAGTTAAAGATGGTTGGGAGCTGCCTAACGTGGGTCGGATGTGGATTCTGGAAACCCTGATACAACAGCAGCACATGCTGCTAACAATACAACTGAGCCATTTGTCTAGCCCCAGTTTCCCCTCTCGAGAAAAACTCTAGGCGTGCTGCACAGAATGCCCTTAACTTCATACTCTTCCTGCTTCAGCTTCCAAGATTCTAGGACCAGAGCGTGAGCCACTGTTCTGACTGGTTCTGAACCCTCTTGTGTAAGGTTTCTGGATGGCTATCTTCAGTTGAATGGGTCTCTTGTTAGAGTTATGACTTGCAGAAGTTTTTATTATCTTATGGATCTTTTCTTTTTTTTTTCCTTTTTGTGTATCTCTGTGTGTGATGTATATATGTATTTGTGTGAGTTTGTACATGTGGCAGCACAGGTATGTATGTGCACAAGTGCGCTTATGTGTGCATGTGTGTGGAGACCCCAATTGCTGCCAGGTGCCTCTCTTCATTGTTTTCCACTTTATATGTTGAGTCAGGGTTGCTTACTGAACTTGGAGCTCGCTATTCCGGCGAATCTGGCTAGCCAGCCTGCTCCAGGGATTCTCTGTCTGGCTTCTAAACCCTGGGATTACAGGTGGGTTGCCACACCCACCCAGCTTTTACTTGGAGCCTCGGGATCTGAACTCTGGTCTTCATGCTTGCATAACCAGCACTTTAGTGCTAAGCTACTTCCCATCCTCTTTTAGCTTCCTTGATACCACTAATTGCAACATTTACATTTTGATAGGGTCTCGAGTGTAGTGAGCCAGACAGGATCGCCATTACAAGATGGCGCCGACATCCTGTCTTGTTGGAAATAAACAACTCCATATTTGGCTATGTCTTTGATAGCTGCGTGTCCCCCGCTTCCCGCATGCGCGGTGGATGAGGATCCTTGAGCCTATCCCCATACGGTCTGGTGTCAGCTGTTGGTGGCAGCCAATCACAGGGCAACCCGTGTGCCATTTCCCTATTTAAGTGGCTGCCTAAGTGCCCCCGGCCCCTTTGCTTCCTGCTGCCTCTCCCCTTAGCTCCCTGCCCCTTTGCTCCCTGCCCCTTCGCTTCATGCTCTCCCTGCCCTTCCCTTCTTGTCCCTCGTTTTCCCGCCCTCTCGTTCCCTGCTCCCCATCAATCAAGGGCACTCCAGTAAAAGCATGATCTGAGTGGAATCCTGATGTGGTGCTCATTCTTCGGTCGAGAAGTCCGCCACACTCGAGTATTTTTGTTTTAGCTATTGTATTTAGGTTTATGACCCATTTTCAGTTTGTTTTCATCTATAACTCAGTATTTGCAAGAACTATGTAAGATGGATTTTATTCTATTACCTTAACAGATATGACTCAGACTCTAAGTGAGCTTCCCAAGATCACACTAATACATGTTGATGCTAGGATTCAGACATAAACATGAGACCAAATTCAGTTACACATTTTATCATGCCACACACAGGCCCACTGAGCATTGCTGGCCTTAGACCTTAGCTATTTTCAAAGTAGAGAACATATCCACATTCCGTAATTAGGTAAGATAGAGAAGAAGTTAAGATTTTACCCAAAGAAGGGTTCACTTTGGAATAGCTATTTCATTAGTGTTTATACTGGAAATAAAGTAATTTGGTAAATACCTTATGAGGCTAGACTTCATTAAAAAGACATGTACTTCAAGATGAAAACACACATCAGAAGACCAAGTAGATTCTCTTAAGGCATGGCCAGTGAACAAGAAGCCATTTTGCATCACTTTCTTTCTTAATTAAATGAGGCTACACGAACTGTTATAGCCTACATTTTCTAAGATGAAGCCAACAATCTCACTTCAGAGGATGAGCTTGGACCGTCGCTTCAGGACCTTAAGTAGCTCATCGATCTTGCAGGTGGGAGATGCTCAAATGGAATAGAAATGAAGAGTAACCAGCTGTAGGAGGAAGACAAATGGGAGGAGGCAAAAATAAATGGGCACATTGCTTAGACAGTGACTCATCTCAACAGCGCATGTTTGGGGACTGTCAATCCTAAATGACAGTGGAATGCCATGGCTGCTGGGGAGAGTTTTCCACAGCAGGATTCCAAAGTCCGTTTGTTTGATCACTTAGTAATTATTCTAGACTTGGTCTGGAGGTCTGTTCTTCTGGTTTGTTCTATTTTCTTGTCTGTCTTCCTGCATGGCAGAGAGAAGGGAAGGAAAAGAAATGGGTATAAGGACGGAGATGGCTGTTTTTATAAAGACTCTTGTTGCTTTTGTTTTTTATTCTTTGGTCTTTTGGGGGCCCGTTACCTAGCTCCTAAGTAAGTACACACACACACACACACACACACACACACACACACACGCTTAGTATTGCTTATGAATGTTCAGCCTTAGCTTGGCTGATTTCTAGCCAGCTTTTCTTATTTTAAATTATCCCATCTATCTTTTGTCTCTGGGCTTTTATCTTTTTCTATTTTTGTGTACCTTTCTTTACTTCTCTATAGCTTGCTGTGTAGATGGCTGGCTGGCCCCTGATGTCCTCCTCTCCTCCTTTTTCTACCTTGCTCCTTCTGCTCCTCCGCCCAGATTTCTCCTTCTATTTATTTTCCCTACCAGCCCCACCTATCCTTTTTCTTGCCTCACTATTGGATGCTCAGCTTTTTGTTAGGCAATCAGGTATTTTAGACAGACAAAGAATCACAGCTTCACAGAGTTAAACAAATGCAACATAAAAGAATGCAATACATCTTTGCATCATTAAAACAAATGTCCCACAGCATAAACAAATGTAACACATATTAAAATAATATTCCACAAAAGGCTCTAATTCCATTTATCAAGGTTCCATGCCATCCATAGTAAAGAAGTACCCTGGGTTGTTGGAAGAGGAGGGGAAAAAGGAACAGATTTTCCAGTCTGTAGACAACTTCATTTCAGATGACACCTGTGAAACACACGAGAGGAGATATTCTTCTTGCTTTGTTGACAGAGGTTTTCTGTCCCACCAGGTCCCACGTCCATTTAGTTCCAAATAAACAAACAGAGTCCTACATTAATTATAAACTGATTGGCCATTTAGCTTGGGCTTCTTACTTACTCTTATAACTCATATTAGCCCATAATTCTTGTCTGTGTTAGCCACATGGCTTGGTACCTTTTTCAGTGAGGCAGTCACATCTTGCTTCCTCTGTGTCTGGATGACAACTGCAGACTGAATCTTTCTTCTTCCCAGGATTCTCCTGGTCTCCTTGCCCCGCCTCTACTTCCTGCCTGGTTGTCCCACCTATACTTCCTGCCTGGCTACTGGCCAATTAGCGTTTATTTAAAATATAAGTGACAAGGTACAGACCATGTTCCACAGCATTGCTTGATATCAAGTGTGGAGACTACTAGGAGAGCAGAGTCAAAGAGAAGTAGGGCTGAGTTAGTTGTCCTCAGGAAGACATCATCAGTGGAGTATCTCCTGCGCAGAAGGGCTTCTTCAAGGTCTGGTCTTGTTCATAAGTCACCCTCTTCTAAAGACATGGACACTATCAACTTAGTTCCATGGATAAAGAAATTAAGGCTGAGAGAAAAACACACTGTCCAAGGTCATACTGCCCATGGATAGGTGGTGAGTCTGATTGTAAAAATGTAATGATAGCTAATAAAGAGCCCAGTGTCCAGGCCTTACTGGGAGGGCCTGATAAGTGTGTCCATGGCATCAAGGTTGCTCACTTACATAAGCAATTAGGGAGCTCATGCCTGGGAAAGACTGATTCTCCCTCAAAGCAGTCGTTAGTCACCTGTAGTTCCTTGTCTAGGAGTTGGACCACTTGTGAGGTTCTCCCCTTCCATGTTAGCAAGTTTGGTGTTGTCATTGTTTGGTCATGTGTAGGATGTCATATTGTTGAAGTCTTCTGGAAGTAGCTTCTCTACCATTTCTAGAATCTCATATCAGACTCCCAGGTGCTCTGACTCTAACAGTCTTCCCACGACCTTTCCTATGATGCTCCCTAAGCTTTAGGGCAAGAGTTGTGTCATTGATCTATACACTAGGGCTGGGCAGCCCATGACCAGTTGATCTCTGCATTTAGAAATTTGTGATTTCCAGAGACCGTCTTTTGCAAGGAGAGTGAGAGCTACACTTATCTGTGGGTTAGAGATTACAGAATTGTGCTGGTCTACTAAGGTATGTTCTTCTATAACTCCCGTGGTCTCACTAGCTCCAGGTTGTCTTCTAGGTTTCTAGTACCAGCCATGATTTCCTTCCTGATGAGTGGGCCTTAAACCAATTAGACAGCTAGCTATTGGTCAGCACCAAGATATGAGTACCACTACCTCACTTACTGATATCTTGCCATGCTGATCACCGTCGTTCATAGATGACACGGATGGGTAGGACCACTGACTGCTTCCCTCCTGTGGCAGTTACATGGCACCTTCTGACACTCTGAAAGCTAGAACTTACGAAGGAGGGTTTCAGGTCAAATCTAGCTAATCTTCTGAACCTTATGTCCAAATGTATGGTGTCTTCAGCAATAGGGATTTACCTTCAGGCTCAGGAGGCAACCAAGGACAACAGCAACAGCTCATATTATTTTGAGAGTCTCTTGGGCTATCCTAACCAACAATTTGAAAGGTGGTTCCTCATACCTGCTAATGGAGGTTTTGCTAGTCTATGGTTCTTGTGGGGAGCATTTTCAGCCATATGTATACATACACATATGTAATTAAGTATAAAATGAGTTCTTTTTTATTCATTCTTTGTTTCTTTCTTATCAAGTGTCTCCATCCCATTCATTTTACCATACCACCCTCTGCCCTTGCAGCCCCCTGATTAAAATAAAATAAAATTTAAAAGAAAAAAAGAGAGAAGGAAAAACATCAATGTTGTCATGGAAGCTGTTGGGTAGCACAGTGAGCCATGCAGTGAGCCCTTTTATCCACCCTGCAACTACCCAGGCCCAGAATGAGGGCTATGTGTTGGCACATCCCAACCTCCACCCTGTCTGTATTCTGCTGGAGCACATGAAGTGTCTGGTTTGTGCAGACCCAAAGCTGCAGGACAACATCAGGATAACAAAGAGGAGCTCCAGAGAGGACCAGGAATCAATAGTCTAGCAGAAATGAGAGACCTCAAACCAAACCAATGCCTCTTCGCAATGAAACTTGCAAGTAAAGGTAGATGGATAAACATGAGTTCTTATGGCTTTCCAAACATCTGTAGTGTTGTCTGTCCAATCTCCAGCTCTTTCACTCTGTACTGAACCCTCCCTCTGCCTAATTCAGTGGTTCTCAACCTTCTAATCCTGCGGCCCTTTAGTCCAGTTCCTCATGTTGTGCTGATCCCCAACCATAAAATTATTTCTTTACTACTTCATAACTGTAATTGTACTACTGTTATGAATCATAATGTAAATATCTGAATGGCAGGATATTTGATTTGCAATCCCCGAAGGGGTGGAGACCCACAGGTTGAGAACGGCTGACTTAATTAAAGTCCCATCCCTGTTCCTCCTATTTTCCCTATATATCCCCTGGATCCTGCCATCCCACTCTGTAGGTCTCACGATGCCATCCTTGAGCAGGTGGTCCTGCGGTGTGTAAGAAAGCAGACTGAGCAAGCAGAGAGAGCAGGTCAGTAAACTATGTTCCTCTGTGGCTTCTGCTTCATTTCCTGCCCCTAGGTGCTTACTTTGGGGCCTCCTTGACTTTCCTTCACAATGGGCAGACTGTAAGTTGAAGATGAGACGGAGCATAACAATAGCCAGCGTGCAATCTGAGCATGTATCTCAGTCTCTCCATCTGTACAGTGGGGTCCTGTCAGCACTTGCTTATATGGTCCTTTGGAGAATTAAATAGATGACTTTTAACTCACCAAGACAGACCTCACTTGAGATGAATGTGATCTACCTGCAGTATTATTATTGCTACTATACTATGTTATAAACACTGAAGTCTTTAAAAATCTCAACTTTAATTTTAAAGCCCTTTGATCTTAAAAAGTGCCTTTTTTTAAAAAAAAAAACTTCTCTGTCAGTTGATGTTGTCAAGGCTTTTTAGCTATCACTAAAGTTTAGTTCTTTTAAGAAATTACATTTATTTGTTTATGTGCGTGTATATGGAGGTCAGACAACAGGTTTCCCCTTTCAGACATACGGGTCTTGGGAATTGAGCTCAGGCCCTCAGGCACTGCACATACACCCGTGGAGTTATGTCACTGGTTCCAAAGCTGAACGTTATTGTCTTATTTCCAAAGAACAAAACAGTGAACAATAACAACACAAAAAGATATAGAAGGGATCAAGGGACATTTGAAACAATATTTGACAGCTTGCTCAACAAAAACAGCAAATCAATGGATTCGTTCCTGAGTTGAGAAAATAATGCCATTTTTCCTTCTGATGTTGTATACATTAGTTTTCTAGAAAAATCACAAATCCTTGGCGCTCAGCCCTATGGGGAGTCATCCAGCCATCATGCTTCCGTTGCTTCTGGAGAAGTTTACGATGCTGTCTCCTGAATTATAAACATGAGTGAGCAGATGGTGTGGGAGAGAAGCTGAACGTCCTCATTTCTATAACTGCAAATTGGTCCTTCAAAGAGACTGCCATCTACAGAGCTCTTCTATGACCTTACCCAAATTACTTGGGCATCAAAAGATGGCATTTGTATTCCAGTCATGATTTTAAAGGGTTTTAAAGCCCATATTAAAATACATCCCTTTAGGTAATGAAGTTAGAATAGAAAAAAATAAAGGAAAAGGAGCATCATTAATTCCTGGGAATAGCCTGGTTAATGTAATTAGCATAACATTTTGTTCTAAACTTCCAGGAAACCAGGCAGAAGGGCAATCCCATTATCAGAAAGAAGGACATAATGCAGCCTCTTGAGATGGTAGGATGGAGGGAACATTGGCTGGGGGTAGGTGTGTGATGCTCTATGCGGCATTTTTCATCCACCAAGGAGTGCTCAGCCCTCATGCATTGGGGCTAGAACAAGCAGTCTATCAAAGGTTGACATAAAGAGAAATTGAATCTAGATCAGCATGGCCCATTTAGTTGACACATTTCCTATTTTGTTTTAGCTAAAGGGAATGGACTAATGGCTTTGCTATGATCAGAACCTGGCTGTGTCCTTGTGACAGGAGTCCCTGTGGAGGACAGGAATACAAAGTAGACAAATGTCTCTCCCTCTCTCCTCATAAAAAAGTTTGTGGCTCTCAGGACTTTTGTTCCTGAGCAAAGATGAAGCTGCCATTTTCATAATTTTTTCTCTAGCTTTGGCTCTGTGATTCTTATTATGTTGAAATCTTGAACAAAATTGTTAGAAAAGAAAGGAGAAGAAAGAGATAAGACAAAAAAGAAAGATGGAATATTGGCTTTGGATATGTAATTCATTGTTTGCCATACAATCTTTGATTTTTTTCTTTAATATTTAGAAAACATAAAAGAAGACATGATACTATCACCAGATTTTTATGATGTCAAAGTTTCTCTGTGTTGACCTGCCTGGCCTGGAACTCCCTCTGTAGACCAGGCTACCTTTGAACTCACAGAGATCTGCCTGTCTCTGCCTCCGCATGCTGGGACTGAAAGGTGTGTACCACTCCATTCAGATAGGATTATTTTGATGTGAGTGATTTCTAAATGTCCTCTGTAAATTTACAAATAGACTTTGTTAGAATAGTTTTAAGTTTGCAGAATAAGTGGTAGAATTCAATAAATGTTGACACCTTATTAATTCAAGGGTACAGTTTATTTTTCTTTAGTTTTCTTGAATGTTTGCCATTCCAGAATACTCTGAGAGACACACTGCATTGGATTTCTTCACTCCCCTGGGTTTCTCTGGACCCTGATGATCTCTCAAATTTTCATAATTGTGACAGTTGTCCTGACAAAACACATTTAGGATTCCTCTCGAGAGCTTAGGAAGGGTTCACAATAAATATAGTATATATTCTTAGAGGACAGTAAGGTGAACAGGAGCTGGTTGGCTGAGCTTTGGCTCAGCATCCCAGAAAGGTGGTTGAAGAAGAAAAAGTCAATGGGGAACAGAGTCCAGGTTGATGGAGGCTTCTGGTCCATTTGGTCCTCTCTCCACAGTCATAACTGTGAGCAGTACGAGTCTTCTCTGTTTTCCTCTTGATTTGACTAAAGTCACTAATTCTTGGGAGGAAGATGACACAAGTAAGGGTCACTTTTATCAAATCCTGAAAGGAGACATAGTGTCCACATGATTGGTCATGGTGGTTGTGCAGCTTAGCCCTTGCCTGGGGGAAAGATTTGGGTTTCTTCACAATGACAAAGCTTCTCCCAACTGTTGCTGACACCAACGCTCTTCAGAAGGAACATGCAGTCCACATATTGAGAGTGGGAACTTCTGTATCAAAGTACATTATTTGGATTTTTTGCTTTTTTTATTCATCTAGAGTTTCATATATGTATGTGATGAAGCATGGTCATATATACATATGCCTGTTTCTCCTTCAGTTCTCTCATAATCACCAACCCAATTCCATGTCTTCCTTTTTTGATAAACTGCTAAGTCTAAGCAGTGCTTCCTATGTGCATGAGTGTGGGGGCCCTCATTCCCCTTTTCTGCAATGTTCCCTGGGCCTTGGCCAATGGTAGGGGCTTTGTTGATAGAGATGTCCAGTTTAGGGCTGACTTCACAAACCTCTCCTCTCAGCATTTGGCCAGCTCTGTGCCTCTACACCCACCACAGCCCACTCCTAAAAGGAGCATCTCTGACCCAGGTTAGAGCAGTCGGAGCTGGACCAGGAATGCTACAGTACCTACCTGCCTGGAAAGAAGTACCCAGTGGGACAGCAGTGGCATGATTATAATGGAATAAGTGGCTCTTTTCTCATAGGACTTAAAGCCTGTTACACAGAAGGGGATTTCACGTCCAGTACTGATCAAAAGCCCGTGGCTAGGGAGGTTTTGCTAAGTGTTGTTAAGTTGTCTTCGAAATAATGCTGCTTATGCCCATCATTTACAATTCTCAGGCAAAAGACATTTGCCTCTTGCTTCTTTACTCATTTATTGATGTGAGTATAAACTCATGAGTGTTTATGCTTTAGGTTGGATTATAATCTGATTCCACTTTATTTGATGCCTCAGTTTTCTCATCTTTTGCCACTGGGAAATTTTTAGTTGTTTACTATGTCCTGTTGCATGTCTGTGTCGATTTAGGCTTTTGGTTAAGCACTTTTTTTTTTTTTTTTTTTTTTTTTTTAGTCTCCTGGTACTAAAAGATGTTCCAGAAGCCTCTGGATATTGACTACGCAGCTCAAAATCAGCCATGCCCCAAGGAGAAGGGCAGAACGGAAACTGCACCGGTTAGTTGTTACTGCCAAGCTGACACAGTGTAGTGTTACCTGACAAGGTATCTTAGAAAAGGCATTGGCCGGCTCAGACAGGCCTTTGGCCATATCTTGATTGTTGGTTGATATGGAAGGGCCCCGCCCACTGTGGGCAATGCCATCCCTAGGCAGGTGGGTCTGGGCCATGTGAGAATGGTAGGTGAGCATGAGCCAGTGGGCAAGCCAGTAAGCAGTGTTCCTCCATTCTTTCTGCTTCACGGTCCTTCTTTCATTACCTCCTTTTGGTGTCCCTGGATAATGGGATAATATTCAGTCTGTAAGCTGAATAAAGACTGTCCCTCCCAAGTTTCTCTGGTCATGGCATTCATCACAATATCAAAAGCAAACAGGGCCAGCATGGATTATGAAACTCATCTGAGTTTCCAGTCCTCACTGGTGACAGAATCGGGATGAGAAGAACAGGTAGTTTCCACTCATAATTTTTACCTATTTATTTTAAAGTACAAAGAACATTTCTGCAAAAATTGTAAGCAAGCATGGGATTCAGTAGTCTTTTTTACAGACCTCCAGGCAAAGCTAGGAGATGCGTGAGACTATAAACTTTGCAACTTGCTGGATGTCACACCATGCAGAAGAAACACCATGGAAGTGTCCAAAGATTCATCGTGATCTTGACAAATTCACTCGACTGTGCCTTTTCTCAGAGAATGAAGGTCCCTGTTGCAGTCTGAGAGGCTGTTGACATAGAAAGACACCTCTGTGAGTCTTTGTCAGGACTACAAGGGTCATGGCAAGGATTCTCTAGCTCCATAGCTATAGACATTCTATAGCTTTATAGCTAGAGGGACTGGGGTCTCCACAGGAAGCTGTCTCTTTAAGATTTCAGGTCTCTTGTTCATGATTGTTAGTCCTGGACAGCTAATGGAAACCCCCAGGAACATTCAAGCAATAATTCAATGAATTAAGAATGCCTTAGATTGAAGGCTAGACATATGAATCAAGTTGGGTCTTATTACAGGAGCCATAATTGAAAGCCCTCAGATATTTTGGAGGCAGAACATACTCCACAGAATAGTACCTGGAAAAGATATTAGAAC
Organism: Microtus oregoni; assembly: GCF_018167655.1. NCBI lineage: Eukaryota > Metazoa > Chordata > Mammalia > Rodentia > Cricetidae > Microtus > Microtus oregoni. The sequence continues at coordinate 33,123,454 of NW_024543067.1, forward strand.
TGCATGCTGGGGCTCTAAGTATATGTTTTTCTCATGATTAAAACTCATTGCTGTTCACATCCTGTTACTTGGAGGGAAGCATTATTTGCTAATCAGAATGATCCACCGGGATTTGCCAGGCAGGACTTTGTTCTTCTCAGACTTCCTTCCTTCTAGTACTTCCCTGGGGTGCTGGCCCCAGGAACTCCTGTTCTCACATTTCAGTTTAATTTCCTTCCAATGGTTTATTGCCTTATTAAATATCTTCCTTTTCAAAAGTTTACTAGGCATGTTCTGTTGCTCTTTCTTGCCATCTTGTGTGTGCGCAGAGCCCTCACTTGAGAAGCAGAATCAAGGATACAGGTGAGTGTTAGAGGTGAGTTGTCCCCATCATCATTACAATGACCTCTATTTTATTTTCTCCCACGAATATATCACAGACATAAGATCAGATGCGTTAACATTTCTGATGAGCATCACAATTCCGACGAACTTATGCAAAGTCCTGTATGTGTATTGTTTAAGTTACACTTTGTAACTGTTACAGTTCTTTCTGTTCTAGGGACGTTCAGTGACAGGTCTTCTTGAATGCTAGCCAGCATCTGTTGCTGTTAGGGCTCAGCCAAGAGATGAGAACCAAGTCAGTTGTCTGTATAAGAAAGCTAATAATACAAAATGTCCCTAATTAGGTATAAAGACATGTCGATTAAGCAATTGAACAGTCAAGAGAAACCAATTACGAATCATGGAAATCTCAACTGATGCCCGCAGAGCTCAGGGAACACTGCAGAAGGGAGGGTGATAGGATTGTGGGAGCCGGAGATGAAGCGGACCTCTGTGAGTGGTGTCTTCTGGACACCATGGGCCTTTGCGCTCATGAATTCCCGGCAGCTGTGGGGCCTGTGTAAGCCCTGGAAAATGTCAAGTCAGTCAATGTTATAGCATGGATAAGGGAGGGGCCGGGGAGCGGCTCCAGTTCCCAGCTGAGCAGCTTCTGGCACTGGCTGCCGAGGGAAGGTCAGCTTTTCTCAGGGGTGTGGCATTGGGCGCGTTGATGATGCTCTCGCGGATAGCTTCCCATCCACATGTGTTTGGATAGCACTAATTCTGTACTCTGTGAGCTATTAGAAAAAGAGGATATGAAATTGCAGGAGACTAGAGGCATCTAGAAAGAATTGGAAGGGGAATGTCAGGGTGGGTATGATCAAAATGCACAGTAGGCATCTGTGGAGCTTTCTGATAACAGTGGCCATGAAGCAACAATGGAAGAATCATAGAAACACCAACTTCAGAAGGCCGATACCATTCTGAGCTGGCAGAACAAAAGAAAGAAGGCGAAATGCCCAGTCCTGGGTGGCTTGGTGGGGAGCTCTACCTAGGCAGGGGTGACTGAGAATGGAACTTGACTTTCCTGGCGTATGTATGCATCAAGAGACATCAGGATGTGTGGCCTAGTCCTGTGAGGAGGGGACATGGGCTAAAGGGTTAGAGTTCCTTGGTGTCACAATCATGGTGTCCCTGCGAACATGGGGATGGGTGTTGCTCCTGGCAGGGAAGAGACTCCAATGCATGGTGATGCTGTTGGGAACCTGAGAAAGGAGGTCACCCTGGGTGGTTGCTATTACCCATATTATCTCTGGAGTCTGAACCGCTTACCACCGCAGCTCTGTGACCCTGAGTGTTGGGATCAATTGAGTCCTGGCCTTCAGCTGCTCTTCCCTGCTAGAGCCTTCTAATTGAAGATGCTAAAAGCTGTGCTTTGCCTAGAGGATCAGAGGATAGGATTTTCACCTGTTGGCCATTGACTGCAGGGTATTTAAGCCTCCATGGTTCTATTAAAGAGGGGCTTTTGGTACCAGTGATTGGAGGTCCGTGTGTTGGTCTGTCTCTGCGTGTGTTTCCTCAACCTCCAGCCCCTTGCCCTGAGTTTGCGAACTAGGTTCTAGTGCATAGAGTGCAGACTGGGGGTATGTGATGTGCGGCACCTGAGCTAGTTACTAACTCTCTCAGCATCTGTTTCCCAGGCGTAAATGAGGCTGCTGCTCCTTGTTTGATAGTTCTGAGAATGGAGAGGGACGGTCTTGGTGAATCTCTTGGCAAAGTAGCTGGGACACAAGCTTCAGTTCCACGTGCTGATAAACGTAGGGGATTTCAATCACTGGTTTCTCAGATTGGAGCGGTTTTGTTCTACAGCACATTTGGCACTCCTGGAGATATTAAAGATCACCATGCCTTGAGAGCAGCAATATAAACTCCTGCCAAAGATGCTGCTGAATCCAGGCCTGGGATCCACCGAACACCACACAGCACACAGAACAGCAAACCGATATATGACTCCAAGTATTGGCAGTGCTCAATTTTTTTTTTGTCTACCTGGTTTGAGTGGGCCATGGTGACCCATTTCTATAATTTAAGAACTCAGAGTCCAAGGCAGGATGAGGAACATGGTGGAGAGAGCAGATTCACCTCCTCTGCCTCGTTAACTGGGATTAGGGCGAGAGGCTTAACCTGACCACCGGGACATCTCAGTTATTTTTCTCATTTCTGTGACAAAACGCTCAACAGGAAAACATAACTGATGAGGATTTGCTTTCGCTTGTGGTTCCAGTCAGCTACCCCGGAGTAGACCATGGCTTATTGGTCCTCATACCAGAAAGCCAAGAGCACTGGTCAGCACTAGAGACAGATCTAACTAGAGCTCACAGGCCATATTCGGTCAGTTCTGCTAGGGAGCAAAACCCCACCAAACTGAGAGGAGCACTGACATTTCTTTCCCCCAGAGTTTCCTATCTGTCCTGCGTCAACGGGGTTTGAATGTCTTTAAACAGTCAGGAGTCTCTTGTTAGATCACATTTTTACATTTCCTTAGAACTTGTAACAAGACATCCCTATCACCATCTTCAAACTGCTCTGTGGGCTTTTATGAGTATGTGTATGCAAACATTTGTTTTGAACCAGTAATTATATCATTTTCTCTATTAGATTTCTCACTCCAGAAAAAAATAGCCATTTTCTATAGTCAACTTGTCCTGCCCTGAGCTCTGGAAATGTAGTCGTTCTCTTCCAAGTCATGTTAGTGTTACCAGGAAAAGACAAACAAAGCAAACTCACTGAACAAAGTTTCTCAGCGCTCAATGGTTTATGGACAAGAGTGGCACATTCTCCTTAGCTCTTCCTTTCTTCAGCGACTCTACCTGCAGTGTTAAGGTCTCTATGTCTCTCCCTTTGCAGCAAGCTGCTGTTTCCATGGCACCGGTCCTCACATCAAATGAGAGTCCAGCCAGTACAGCCCAGGTATCATCCACATCGCTGGATGCATTGGTCACTTTTTACAAGAGGAGAGACGCCAGGTTTTTCTCCTTCTGCGACTTCACTCCTGCGCTCCTAATAACAAGGTTAAAACGAAAGTGGCAAGACCCCTTTGTATCTGGCGGATACATGCTTTCTCCCAGTTACAGACGAGACACAAAGAGCGCCATTGACTGCGTAACAAAGAGTCTCGGATCATTAGCACTGAACCACCTTATTACTCTGTTTTAATTAGCCCCCTAATTATTTTCAGCTGCTACTAATGAGCTTCCACTGTGGTAAGAAACACGTCCTTAAGTAAACGCATTGAAAACTGCTTTTCAGCTCAGTGGAGAGGGAATTAGAGCAGGTTTATGGGAGGTTTCGCTCAGAGGAGGGGATTATGCTAGGAGGGTCCCGGGGACTTTTGCTCAGTGGAGGGGTATGGAGCAGGGTCATGGGGACCCCGGATCCGTGCAAAGGGCATGCCAGGAGGTTCATGGGAACTTTTCCTGTGGGGAAGTAATTGTACCGAACTTCATTAAATAATTACCCTTATTCCACATTTTGATTCAACTTTTTCATGAGTTTTCAATTTTCAGAGCTGACAGGTCCTCAGACTATAGCTTGGTTTAATTTCACACAAATATGGGAAAGTAACTTTTACCTTATATCACATTTAAAATTATTTTTTAAATCATTTTTATTTTATTATTTGATGTGTACTAGTGTTTTGTCTGCATGTATGTCTGTCCACCACACATGCACCATGTTTGAGGAGGTCAGAAGTAGGCTCAGATTCTTCAGAACTGGAATTGCAGATATTTGTGAGTTGCCCTGTGGGTGCTGGGATCAAACCTAAGTCTTCTCCAGGAACCCAACAACTCTGGCGTGCAGAATCATCTCTTTAGTTTATATATAAACTATAGACGTATCATCATCAGTCTTTAGTTTGAGATGTTTCTATTATTCAATTTAGAATGTGTGGTATGTGTATGTGTGTGTGTGGTGTGTGTGGTGTGTGTGGTGTATGTGGTGTGTGTGTGTTATGTGGTGTGTGTGCAGTGTGTGGTATATGTGTGTGGTGTGTGGTACGTGTGTGTGTGTTGTGTGGTCTCTGTGTGTGTCGTGTGTGGTGTGTGTGCGGTGTGTGTGTGTGGTGTGTGTGTGTGGTGTGTGTGCAGTGTGTGTGTGTGGTGTGTGTGTGTGTGTGGTGTGTGGTATGTGTGTGTGTGTGGTGTGTGTGTGCGGTGTGTGTGTGTCTGTGTGGTGTGTGTGTGTGGTGTGTGTATGTGTGTAGTGTGTGGTATATGTGTGTGGTGTGTGTATGTGTGTGTGGTGTGTGGTATGTGTGTGTGTGTGTGGTGTGTGTGTCTCTGTATGGTGTGTGTATGTGTGTGTGGTGTGTGGTATGTGTGTGTGTGTGTGGTGTGTGTGTGTCTCTGTATGGTGTGTGTATGTGTGTGTGGTGTGTGGTATGTGTGTGTGTGTGGTGTGTGTGTGTCTCTGTATGGTGTGTGGTATGTGTGTGTGTATGGTGTGTGTGGTGTGTGTGTGGTGTGTATGTGTGCAGTGTGTGTGTGTGTGGTGTGTGTGTGGTGTGTGTGCAGTGTGTGTGTGTGGTGTGTGTGTGTGGTGTGTATGTGTGCAGTGTGTGTGTGTGTGGTGTGTGTGTGGTGTGTGTGCAGTGTGTGTGTGTGGTGTGTGTGTGTGGTGTGTGGTATGTGTGTGTGTGGTGTGTGTGTGCGGTGTGTGTGTGTCTGTGTGGTGTGTGTGTGTGGTGTGTGTATGTGTGCAGTGTGTGGTATATGTGTGTGGTGTGTGTATGTGTGTGTGGTGTGTGGTATGTGTGTGTGTGTGTGTGGTGTGTGTGTGTCTCTGTATGGTGTGTGTATGTGTGTGTGGTGTGTGGTATGTGTGTGTGTGTGTGGTGTGTGTGTGGTGTGTATGTGTGCAGTGTGTGTGTGTGTGGTGTGTGTGTGTCTGTGTGGTGTGTGGTATGTGTGTGTATGGTGTGTGTGGTGTGTATGTGGTGTGTATGTGTGCAGTGTGTGTGTGTGTGGTGTGTGTGTGTGCAGTGTGTGGTATATGTGTGTGGTGTGTGGTATGTGTGTGGTACGTGTGTGTGTGTTGTATGGTCTCTCTGTGTGTGGTGTAGTGACAAGCTCAGAGCACAGCTTGGTGGAGTCAGTTCTTTCCTTACACCCTGTCAGCCCAGGGTTTGAACTGAGGTTTCCAGACTTGGCAGCAAGCACCTTTAACCCCTAAGTCATCTAGTGGACCCCGGCAGCACGTCATTTTTTTTGGAAGGGGGGGTCTGCAGATCCATGTTCTGAATGATGTCCAATTCGTGCTGACTGGCTGAGAGAAGGACCATGGAAGTCCTCTTTCCTCCCATCTCCTGGTGGAACCCCTGCTGAGAGTCTGCTCTCTGAGGTCAGTGTGGTGTCACAGAGCAGTTTCAGTGTGTCTGTTCCTACAGGACAAAACCTAGGTCTCTGGATCCTGTTGCAGAGGCCGTTTCTTCTCCTGCTGCTCCCCAGCACAAAAGCTCTGTCAAGGCACAGGCTCCATTTCTTCTTTTCGTGACAATTGCTTAGAGTCTTCCTCCTGCCAGCTTTTTAAATGAAACCAGTGACTATGGCTGAGGATCCTCCTTCTGACTCCAAATCCATGGCTCTATGCCATCCCTCAAAGACATCCTTGCTGTGGTTTCTGGGGGATTCAGGTAACTATTTCACAACTGGACCTTCACCGAAAGGGCAAACTGGCTTATAACACTTGAACAGACACTGTGGCTGTGTTTGTGGAGAGGCTGCAGAGTACAGAACGGGACAGAAATGAGTCACCGTTCAAAGGTGTCTCCGTCATCAGGCACAATAAGCTCATAGCTCAGATAATGGTGAAATGAAATATGGAGTGATTTCCATCGTCACCCACCGTAAACAGCCTTAGCTGAGATAGTGATGGAATGGAATACTTTAGAGGTGAGTGATGAGCATTTGCCACTTTTATTTTAATAGAGTTCATTTAATTATAAGATAATTTAATTTGGCTTTACCAAAGGCGATGTTTAATAGCTGACTGAATGCCCGACAGTGCGCTCCTGGGCACTATGGAGAGTCACCATCAGGAGTCACAGCATGGAGCTTACCACCGCCCTCTTCATGTGCAGAAAATCTGTTTAACTTTGCTTTTTACATTTTCAAACATCTGGAACTTACTTGTAGCCAAGGCTTGCCTTGAATGCCTGGCCTATCTCTACCGTGAAGTGTTGGGATTCTAGGTGCCATTTCACCATACCTAGATCTCCCTTTGTCTGTCTGTATAATATCCCTCCCTTTTCAGCGGCTTTAAATGCCAGGTGTGTGTAGAAACATCCACATCTATATTCTCTGCTCTGACTGTCTTGACAGCATCTTCTGTCTATCCAGAGAGTACCTTTTGAATACAAGTATTCTTGTTAGAGATTCAGCCAAAAAAGCACCTAAAAGAAACAAAACCACATTTTTCAGGTTCTGTGAATAAGTTGAAAAAGCAAAACAGTCACGATTGGGTGGGCAGCGGGATGTTTGTACGGAGACTGATGGTAGAGCCTGAATGGAGAGGCCGATGCTAGAACCCACATGGGGAGCTGAGGAAGGGGTGCTTGGTTCTGAAACACATCAGTTTTCAATTATCTGTTAGTGTAAAAGGGAGATAGTTTTAAACTCCTGCATAGACTCTAGAAGCAAGGAGGGAGTCAGCACTGAGAATATAGCTAAGGAAAGCTTTACACACACATTGTATCTAAAACCACAGGCGTGGATGAAATATTATACAGACAGAATAAGGCTGGACTTGGCCACAACGATACAACACCTTCCCAATGATACCCCAACGCTTCCAGGTAGAGATAGGAAAGTCAGGCACTCAAGTGATTTCAAGTCCAGCCTCAGTTACATTCACCCCTGTCTCTAAAAAGAGGAAAGTGCCCTGAGATTCACCATTTAAAAATAAGGCAAAGACTCTTATCACCCGTTACATCATATCACATTTTCATGTGCTCTGCCTTTCCTTAGTCAAGCGATGCCCTTGGAGACGGAAGCCTCACGTGACACAGTGGTTACTAAACATTGCAGGTTTTTATAGGACCTAAATGCAAAATAAAGCTGAGGCTCCTTTTGGTTAAAGCAGAAGCAGAGCTGTTACCTCAGCCCCTGCTATGCACATGGCAGCGCCTAGTCATGGAGACCCCTTCTTGGCAGCATGCTGGTGTGATAGCAGAACATGAACAGCTTATGTTCTCACAGCTGGGCACACATCCTGGGGCCCTGCCTCCTCCAGGAAGTCAGGGAAAATGCTGGCAGGGCCACATGTGGAGAGAGAGAGAGAGAGAGAGAGAGAGAGAGAGAGAGAGAGCTCAGTTTCAGCACAGGTCTGGGTGAGGGCCAGGGCCTGCTAACATTCTAGTCTCTACTGGGCAGGATTCTGGAGAGCCACACTCCTCAAGAGTACTGGCAATCCAAGGAAATGTCAAGTTGATGGCATTTTAAGGAGCAGAAAGCAAAGGCTTCCCCAGGGAACACACAGCTCTTAAATCTGGGAAGGAAAGAGTCTGGCTAACAAAACCCAAAGCGGGCCAGCTTGTACCCTGCTTTATTCAGGACAGCAATCCCTCAGTTAAGCAGTCAGCTCGCTTTGCAAGCCGACAATTTGTCTTCTTAATTGTAGACTCAAGAGTCTAGAGCACGAGCGCTTCCTGCATGTGTAAACACACCAAACTTTCTTTCCAAGACTGAAGAACACGTTTTAAGTACCCAAGGAAATGAATGAAATTTGCTCGACTTTCCCTCCAAGGGCCGGTGAAGATCACATGGCCTGCTATTCCTGTGATTTGTCCTCTCTCCAGACTGTTCACGCTCACTGATCTGAGCTATGGGCAACACGGCTTTTTCCTTTTTCTCTTTGCAACAGAACAGAATTCTGGCACAGGCAAAGGACCCGCGAGAGTCTGCATGCTCTTTGAATCAGTTCTTCACACTTTAGCCCCACCTTTCCAGGCTACTCCCTCTTCCTATTAGCCTTCTGTGAATGCAACAAGTGTCAGAGGCCAACAACTTGTAATGAGCAAAGATTTATGACTACCCACAATTTTGGAGACCCTGACCTAAGATCAAAGGGCCCCATTATTTGGAGTCTTTGTGGAGGCAGCATAATGGGGCAGAGCTGAGCTTTCCATATCATGAGCCAGAAAGCAAAAGAGAACAAAGAAACCAGGACCCTGTCAAGGGCTTGACTCCAAGACCATCCCATGAGGTCCAGCCTACAGAAGCTTCTCTCACCTTCAAGGGTGCCGGTGACACACTAGGCATCGAGCCTTTACGATGTGACCCATCTTCAAGTCATCATGTGGCCTCACAAGAAGGCACTCCTGGAAGCTGTGTTTTGAAACGTTCTCACTGTGAACTGCTTCGACATCTTTAAGAAAGATCTAACAGCTACATCTAATTTTCTCCTGTTTTAAATCAGCGGGTCAGTCTGAGCCCTTAAAGCACCTCTGCGTACAAGCCTCCCAGTTCACGCTGCTCAAGGGCCAAGAGGGGGAAGGGCTGCAAGAGGAGAGAGGATGCTGGATAAGGAAGAAGAGGGCCAGGCGAGACCTTGCAGGGCTTTCAGCAGGAGAGGAAGCCCAACAGGTCGTGGAGACAAGAAGGTGTATTGAGTTTGCAGCACCATGCCCTTGGGACTCCAGAGAAGCAGAAATTCAGGAGAAAATGCAGGTGTGGACGAGAGCGAACAGCTGAAGTAGAAGACAGCTAGAAGTTAGACACAGGAAATCTTAGCCCTGGGCTGCCTTGTCTGTGCTGGGAAGCCATGGGGCTGCCTTTCCCGAGCCTGGAGCCCCTGTGGGGTCAGACACCAGACCTAAGCCTTGTCAGGGGTCCATGGCCATCTTTTTATTTATGGCCTTAAAACAGCCAGCAGTTTTGAGATGGCCCATCCTCCCACCCTGTCAGCCTCCTATGTGAATGCCATAAACCACCAGAGACTGTTTACTCCAGTCTGAAAGCCTGGCATTCTAAGATCAAGGCAGCAGCAGACAAGGCTTTGGTCGATGTGTGCATGAGTGTCTCCATGTGTGCGCATGTATGCATGTAAATGTGGAGGCCAGAAGTTCATGTTGGGTGTCTTCCTCAATTTCTCGCCACCTGTTTTGGACACTGGGCCTCTCACTGAATCTGGAGTTCACTAATTGACTACACTAGTTGACCAGGGATCTCTAGGGGCTCTTCCTGTCTCTGCCTCCCCAGGGCTGGGATTAAAGAGGCATGCCACCACGTCTGGCTTTTTACAGGAACTACTGAGACATCTCCTTGTTCCTATATAGGCCTCTCCATGAGACTACCCTCTGACTGTTCTTAGACGTTAGGTATTTATCAAGTCTACAATGCATTTTCAAGAGCGCTTCATCCCTCTGTACTTACTGTAGGATGGGAGTGCTCATCTTGCTTGGTGTCTGAAGTCCTCATTAGTTTTAGTTTTAGTTACTGGGTAGATAGATGTAGTTGTACTTTGCTGTGGTTTTCATTTCAATCTGAAGATATTCACATTGGAGCTTTGTATATATTTATTGATCATCTGGAAATCATCTTTTGAGAGCCACCTTGTTCTTCTATTAAATACACTGAGCTGTCTTCTACTTACCGATTTATGGGATTTCTTCATTTTTGGGGGTGGAGGAGGAAGCATGAGTCTTTTGTTTGATATAACTATTATCAATGCTTTCTCCAGGAAATGTCTGCCTTTTATTTCCTCAATTAAAAAATATCGTTAAGGAACAGCATCCTTAAATTTGATGATGCCATAATTATAAGCCTTTTCTGGTGCGTTTGGTGCTTTCTGCTGTATGATTTTAGAAAACTGAATACCATGAAGCCATGGAGATACTTTTTATCATTTTAACTTTGGTGTCTAAGGCTCTGATCCAGATGAGTTAATTTTGCATATAGTGTAAAGAATCTATACAGGCTACTTAAAAAAAATAGCAGCACATAGTAATTCCAGGAAAATCTTTTCCCAAATTATAGTAGTGGTTTCAAAAGAGAAATCAAGTAATTGCATAAGTCTGGATCCATTTGTGGGTGTCCTGTCTGTTACACTGGTCTATTTCCTATTCTTACAAACTTACAGCATCATGATGAGTAGGAAATTTGTCAATTAAGTTCAACTTTTTTTCATTTTCTTATTCCTCCAAAATGATTCCTATCAATCCTAGATCCTTGCATTTCCACTGATATTTTAAAATAAACTTTTAAATAACCAAGTATAACATGTCTCTCTCTGTCCCTCCAGCTTCCAGATAACGACAGGGAGACTTCTTATTATGAAAGGTTGCTCTTAGCTTAGGCTTGTTCCTCCCCAGCTCTCCTAACTTAAATGGACACACTTCTATTAATCTGCTGCCACTTGGCTCAAGGCTTTTCCCTCTCCTCCTGTAAGTCCTGCTTCCTCTGCCTCTGGCTGACCACTCCCCCTTTCTTCTTTCCCAAGATCTTTTGGTTCAGAAGTTTTTCCTCTACCTCCTGCCTAGCTATTGGCTATTTAGCTTTGTATTAAACCAATCACAGTGACATATCTTTACACAGTGTAATCAAATACTTTGCAACAACAGAGGACATTTTTAATGAGATTATGTTGGATGTGTAGATCGATTTATAAATAAATGACATCTTGACAATATTGAATTTTTTAATCTGTGATCAAATCATAACCTTCTACTCATTTGAGAATAAAGATTTTTCTCAGCGTCACTCAATGGTTTTCAGTATAGAGGTATTGCGCATCTTTGCTGGTTTATTATCAGTTATTTGAATAATTTTACAAATGACATTTTACTTAATTCTCATTAGTTATTGCAGTACATAGAAGAACAATTTGTATTTATGTCCTTTTCTTTGATGGTCATGCTAAAATCAATTTTTAATTTTTAATAATCTGTGAAAATGAGATCTTTGCTTCTTTCTTCCTTTATGCCTTATATTTATATTCTGTGTCTGGCTGCACTGGCTAGGACCACCAAGTCCAGAGTGAACAGGTAACCCTGACAAGCCCCTTGCTCATTGTAAATGTGTGTTTGATATGGAAATATGGACATTTTTAAGTTTTTGTTAATAAGGTTAATTTTGGATAACTTTATAAAACTGAATCATTTACTTCTGACAAGGCAGATACTGTCTCCAGGAGTATACTTTTTATATTGGAAATAGAAAACCATTACCTTTTTCTGTGAATACAACTTAGAATTAACTGTCTTTTTGTATAGCCTGACAATATAAAATATATTTACTGCATAATCTTGGAATATAGGCTTAACAATTTGTTGTTAACAAAAACATATATTATCATGTTTCCAAATGCTAAACAGTAATTTAAGGAAATAGACCCAATTTTAATATTATAAAAAATACGCAAAGTTCTTCATACTTGGAAGCAGGAATGTACTTAGACATTTTCTGATCTAGTTCACTTCTTAGATGCTGACTTTAACTGACTTCCAGGTACTTGTTCCTCACGCAGGAGTCTGATGGAAGCAACAGCCACAGTCACCGCACACTTCTACAGAACTCTGCTCGTGGTCGTACAGTTGTGTTTAACTCACATTAATCTTGATGCATGCCTGTGCTTTCTGAGAGGTCCCAGGAATCTTCATGATAGGCATTGGAGGCAGGTGAGAAGTAGGGTTTGGATCTAATATGATTTGAGGAAAAAGCTTTGAGCTTACTTAAAAAGTCTGAGTCTCTTGAAAGAACTTTTGACAGCATTAGGTCTCACAAGCGTTGCAGAGCTGACTGTGGATGTGACCAGGAACCCTGAAACTTGTCAACACAGATGCTGACTGATCGGAAGGGGAATGACAAGTGGAGGTGACAGATCTCGCTAGGTCATGTTCTTAGCATGGATATGAGCCTGTGTGCAATTCACACAACGGAGGGGGAGGATGAGGTGAAAAGGCAAGGGGTGACCCTGCTACAAAATGGAAGAAGAGACTCAGGAAAGAACTTTATGAAGTGATTAAAATCTAAGTGATGCTCTGACAAAGAAGAAAAGCAGACTGAAAGTCAATCCTGATGCCCACAGAGGCCTCACCAGCCTTCAGAACACAGAAGCATAGGTGTGGGAGAGATGGAGGGAGGGGGAGAGGAAGGAAGGAGGAGACACCTTATAGTTCAAAGAGCAGGAGCAAACCCAGTGAGACGGGCCTTACTGAGACAGTATAGGCAGCAAGCACACTAAAGCAAGGCTCACCTCCAGATGTTCTGTCCTGTGTGAGAGTGATGATGTCCACACCGCACACTCCCCTTCCTCCTGTCCTCTGTGACAGTGATGATGTCCACACTGCACACTCCTCTTCCTCCTGTCCTCTGTGACAGTGATGATGTGCACACTGCACAATCCCCTTCCTCCTGTCCTGTGTGACAGTGATGTTGTGCACACTCCCCTTCCTCCTGTCCTGTGTGACAGTGATGATGTCTGTGCACACTGCACACTCCTCTTCCTCCTGTCCTCTGTGACAGTGATGATGTGCACACTCCCCTTCCTCCTGTCCTCTGTGACAGTGATGATGTCTGTGCACACTGCACACTCCTCTTCCTCCTGTCCTCTGTGACAGTGATGATGTCCACACTGCACACTCCTCTTCCTCCTGTCCTCTGTGACAGTGATGATGTGCACACTCCCCTTCCTCCTGTCCTCTGTGACAGTGATGATGTCTGTGCACACTGCACACTCCCCTTCCTCCTGTCCTGTGTGACAATGATGATGTCTGTGCACACTGCACACTCCCCTTCCTCCTGTCCTCTGTGACAGTGATGATGTTCACACTGCACACTCCCCTTCCTCCTGTCCTGTGTGACAGTGATGATGTCTGTGCACACTGCACACTCCCCTTCCTCCTGTCCTCTGTGACAGTGATGATGTGCACACTGCACACTCCTCTTCCTCCTGTCCTCTGTGACAGTGATGATGTCCACACTGCACACTCCCCTTCCTCCTGTCCTCTGTGACAGTGATGATATCTGTGCACACCGCACACTCCCCTTCCTTCTGGTAAAATTATTCATAAAGATCTTAATTGCAGGGAGGGGAAACTGCTGTGAACTATTCAGTGGCACCATCTCCTAGTGAAACATGTGCCTGTACTGTCAGCCAAAGCAGTGCCTGCCAGCACCGAAGGACCTTTATTCAGAAATCACTTAATTAGATGTGATGCCCACTGCCAATTTCTTATGTATTAAAATTGCTAAGACTTTTGAAACATTGAAATATGATTCAACTCAAATGCCAAGTTCTTTAGAAAATAAAGCAAAGTAAGTGGTATTAATTTTCATATTATGTTTTTCAGAAATCAATATATGCAAAATATTTTAGTATATAATCAATATGAGCTGTTTTGCATCTCAGTCCTGACTAGCCCCATTGCAGTTGCCTGACATGTGAATCACAGCCAGAGATGGGGTCCAGAGCACGTGACTCCCAAATATGCTGCCTTAGTACATTGGTTCCTGAATACGAAGAAACCTGCAAATATTGCAGAAGCAGGAAAGTCTCTGAATTTTTCTACCCACCAGGACTTTTCTGAATATATGTCTACAACCCTCCTAGATGGTGTCTCCCTGTACTAGAAGGGAAGAATTTTCTATCCAGAAACACAGAAAAAAAACTGGGGTAAGTGGGCCTTGCTGGGTCTCTGCTCCTCACTCTGATTACGAGAGCATCTTTCTTTCACCTCTGTGAGTCTGGATTATCTTTCTCCACACCATCCACCTTGTCAGACTTAGCATTAAAAACATGCAGATCACCTTTTGCGGGGAGATAGATCTGTATTTCCTTCTGCAGGCTGTGTATTACATGAAATATACCAGATGAGTTTGCATTTTAATTTTTGACTGAGCCAGAGACCCTGAAAGGCTGAGAAAAATCTTCCTCCGCTATTCTACCACACTATGTATTGTGGTTTCTGGACTCAGTTAAACGCTGTATAAAGAACATTTCAGAGATGACACACCATTCACCAGAAGTCCTCGGTGTCTCGCAATGACCAGCCTCTCCCGTTACTCAACTGAGGGAGTGACTGTTAGGTGCTTTCATGACAAGGAACATTTTCATGTCTACCCTCTTGAGAACTCTTTATGCTAACCCCTTGGCCTAACAAACGTACTCCCACATTGATGACAGCAGCCAGAACCAATTAAAATGGAGATAGGAAATAATGGCTTGATTATTCTCTTTTCCAGGTCTGGGTTCCTGATAGCTTAGAACTGTTATTACTTGATATGTTAGGGTTAATAAAAATTATTTTCCCTCTCTTTCTTTCTTTGACTATGTAAGCCAAGCTCACAATCCTCCTGCCTCAGCTCCTGAGTAGCTGGAATTTCAGGCATTGGCTTACTGTGTTGGACCTTAAAGTCCAATTACCGAGGAGGAGTTGCCCCAAGAGACCACTCTCACACCACAGTTGATGTAAAAGCAAGAGGATTTAATTCTGTTGCAACAGGGTCCTTCAGCATTCAAGAAGCCAAAAGACCCCAAATGACTGTCACAAGCTACTTTTAAAGCAAAAAGCCATAGGAACAAGGGGGGAAACTAGAGGGTTGTTTTTTCAACTATTAGGATTGACTTATTCAATGGGCTACTAACAATAATTGGTCTAAGCCAGGGCTGGAGAGTGGTTGCCAGATCAGATGAGGTTAAGAGGAAACATCTGAGGGTTACTTTGACCCCTTTCTAGGGACTGAGTCAAACATCTGTGGACATCTATGGGCTATTGTTATGATTGTTCAAGCCACGCCCACTCCCTGCAGCCCCCCTCCTCTCACTGTCCTGGCCTCTCTTGCAGTCCCTCTTTCCTCTCCCCACTTCACCTTCTCTCTCTCTCTCTCTCTCTCTCTCTCTCTCTGTTTTCTTCTCCTTCTTCCACCTCTCTCTCCTCTCTTCCCCCTCTCCTCTCTTTTTCTTCCCATTCCATAACTCAGCTAATAAATATCCAATTCTATTCTGTATGATGTGTCTATCCAGGTCCCTGTGTCCTGCCCGCCCGCCATGTGTCTCCCTGCCTGGGACCAGCCACCGCTCGGGGATGGGCAGCCATCTCTGCCTGGGACTGGCTGCTTCAAGGGCCCACTGCCTGCCACCACATGGCCTGCTACCACCATTTGGGGACCTACAGCATTTGTACTGCCTACTGCTGCTGGGGATCTTACAGCATTTTAAAAAATTTATAACAGCTATCTTGTCCCAATTCCAGGAACTGAGCTTTATTTGGAGAACATCCACAAGGACACAGGGAGATGAAAAGTCCCCAACATTCCAGTACGTGCATGTGTAGTTGTTAGGTTCCCAGGGGAGGGGGAAAGCACTAAGGCTGAGAGGTCTCAGAAATGGCCTCAGAGTTGTCCTAGAGTTCTACAGCTGTACATTTTCTGTCCCATCAAACCCACTTCTTTAGAGCAATTGTTATTTTTCTTAACCGCTTTAGTTACTTGTCTAAGAGTATTAGCCTTCATAGTATATTTTAAAGTAAATGCCAATAACATTTAGGGTGGGACCATTGCATATTCTGTAATATGTGTCTTTAAGTGATTTGTTTCTTCTATCATCTTTGGCAAAGGCAGTTTTTGTTTTTTGTTTTGTTTTGATGTTTTTGTACAAGATAAAAATGTGTTCTCCTTTCTGTCTGAATAATGGAACAGTTATTTGTCTTATAAATAGCTCATCTTGCACTGGGACATAGGCTGGGCAGTCACAGTTTGCGTCTGCCTGTCTCCTGCTCTCTGTACACATGTGTCTCCCTCCAGGAGCTCCGTCAGCTCCTGTAATAAATATTATAATCTGTCTGTCATAAACTGAATTATGCTATTTACTGCCTTTAAGTTCCTCCATGGCACACTTTCCCCTTCCTTCAAGCTCACCTCACACACTAATAAACAAAGAAACTTAGTCTATGTTGTTTTAAAAGAAGACAAGTTATAGGCATAAAATTTCTCTTTGTTCTTTTACAAACCGAGCTGAATAATGAGAGCTCCCAGCTCACTCAACACAGAGGCCCCTTTATATCCACAAACTCACCAGACAAGTTCATCTGGAAGTGACCTGGGCTGGCTCTGCTTGGATGCCTTGTGAAGCAACCCAGGTCTGCAGGGCTGCCAAGGCTCTCCTGACCTCAGTCATTTGCTTCTGTGGCAGATTTAGTTCTGTGCAAACTCCAGGTTTTCTCTGTCGCAGAAATTTGCACCAGCTGATTTCTGTAGATGAAGGATAAATTTAACTCTTCTAGGGTAAAGTCTGGCCAGACTGTATCCACTGATGCTCAAGAAAGACCATCCAAGTAGCGCTGTTGGCCACACTCCTGCTCAAGGTGGGCATAGTTGCCCACATTTTCCCCCAGTGTTTGAAACAGAGTGGGGGGAAATGCTTCAGATGCTGTTCTCCAGAAAGATACGGCACGGAAAACAGAGTTCCAGCAGTCACATTTCAAAAGTAAATAAGAAACAGGTGAGATTTATTTTATGTGTGTGTGTGTTTTGCTGCATGTCTGTGCACCATGAGCCTGCAGTGCCCACAGAGCCATGAGAGGGTGTCGGAGTCACAGACAGTTGTGAGCAGCATGTGGGCACTGGGAACTGAACCCAGGTCCTCCTCAAGTGCAGCCCATACTCTTGGCCATTGACCCATTACTCCAGCCCCTACTCCTTCCTTCCTTCCTTCCTTCCTTCCTTCCTTCCTTCCTCCCTCCATCCTCTCTTTCTCTTTCTCTCTCTGGTCTCTCTCTTTCTTTCTTTCTTTCTTTCTTTCTTTCTTTCTTGCTTCTCTCTTTTCTCTGTTTTAGTTTTTTGTGATAGGGTTTCTCTGTGTAGCCCCAGAACTTGCTGCTCTGTAGATCAGGCTGGCCTTGAACTCCCAGAGATCCATTTGCCTCTGTCTCCTGAGTGCTGGGATTAAAGGCCTGTGCCACCACTGACCAAAACAGGTGAAATAAAGTGTTAAGGATGTGTTTCTAATAATCAAATCTATCAAGAATATCTTTTGAATGTGATAAATACTAAAACTTTAGTAATGGGATATTTCATGGTGCATGTGTATGTGTGTGTATATTGTATACATGTCTGTGTGTCTGTCTGTCTGTCTGTCTACCTCACAGAATTTCATGTGCCCGAGGCTGCCTTTCCCTTGAACTTGGTATATAATTGAGAATGCCTTCGAGTTTTGAAGTCCTCTCCCTCCTAAGTGCTGGTGTTACAGTGTACCACCATGTCTAGCTGACGCAGTGCTGTGGCTGGAGCAGCTGGAGAAGTGTTTTACAAACTGAGCTACATCTCAAGCCCTCTTTTTAGAAAAGTACATTTTTGAAATTTGATGTTTATTTTTCAGCAGACATACCGAGTGCTTGGTTGCCACATAAATGGGACTGCCTAGAAGTGGGGAGAAGCTTGACCATGTTTTCTCTGGAAGAAATGTGTGTATGTTCTTCATATGTTTTATCTGCTGAGTGTGCCTTCTGAGTACATCCCAGAACCAGAGGACAACATTTAAGGATCTTACCATCTTATGGGTAGCACGTTCAGTTGGTCCCCATTTTTGTTTAAATCTTTGTAGATCCGGGTGCTTATCTCTTTATTTCTTATTTCAGTTTCATTCTGTTGCTTTGGTAAACCACCCTGACCACAAAAAGTTTGGGGGAGGAAAGCAAATAAGTTGTTTTTGGCTTATATTCCCAGACTGCAGACCATCGTTAAGGGAAATCAGAGTGGGAATAAAGCAGGAGCTGAAGCAGAAGCCGTGCAGGAAAGCTGCTTGCTGCCCAGTAATGGGCCCATGCTTTGCTAGATTTCTTATACAGCCTAAGAGCACCTGACCAGGGGATGCTGCTGCCCATGGTGGGATGGACCTTCGTATATCAATCAACAATCAGAACAATCTCCCACCAGCCAATCTGATTTAAATCATTCCTTAAATGAAACTTCCCTCTCAGATGATTCTAGACTGCATCAAGTTTAGGGCAAACCTGAGATTTCCAGATTATCTATAACGTTGCTTTATTTTGTGGGCACAACATGAGCAGCTCCAACCTACCTAGCTGGCTTCCTTATCCACACCAGACTCTGCAGAGGTGCACAGATCTGTAGCTACCAGCTTCTGGAAGAGCTCCTTCCCTCAGCTTCCCAAATGGAAGATTCCTTGGCACAGGCAGAACCAAGCATTTGTTTTCAGTGAGAGTTCTCCAAGGTAACAAAATGTTCCTTATGCAGAGGTCTCTGCAGGGTCATCGGGCGGCACCATGGAGGCTTCCAGAAGGTAACATGCATCGGTGAATTATGCGTTTGCCCTATACAGTTAAGAATTGCCTATTTTGTGATTAAATCATGTGGTTTGCCTTGCCTCACTGGTCAGAGCCTGTCTAGAATGGGCTTGGTGAGGAGGCGCGACCCAGTCTGTCATGCTTTGATCTTTATTGTTCCAGCTCGGTGTGCTCAGAGTCGCCGACCTGCTTCTCTGAAGGATGGCCTCTAAAGATCAAAGGCCTGGGGGACTGCTGCTGCCTGTGGAGAGGCTGTTGGCACTAGGCAGTTTTCTAAGAAATGGCCGATAACATCTTGCTCCATTTCATACTGGTTTTGAGGCACATTGACAGAGACACACACATGTACACAGACACAGATGCACACACACACACACACACACACACACACGAGACAGAGACTGGGGCAGGTGTGTGTGGGAGGCTCCCCTCTCCCCGTTTCTGTCTTTAAAGTGCATAGGAGCATACTTTACCATCCCGACAATCTTGCGGACGGATCCCTTGGATGAGTTTCTTCTCTGCCTTTTCTTTAACCCTCACTGTGTCTGTCACACATGAGGCTGCTCATTGTTCCCATTTTCAGAATCATCAGATTTTGTGGCACTTTAGCTTGTCAGAATGGACTCTGCCTTTTCTCAGGCCTCCACGTGATACCATTAGCTCGAGTACCATCTTGTCTCTGAGCTGTAACGTGTAAGGTCTGCAGAAATAATGCCCCCAGCGTGGTTTCCAGGGAGTGATTCACTACAATGTCATCCTTAGTAATCACTCAGAGGCAGGATCCAGTCTTGCCCCGTAAAGCTGGCAGTCCAAGGAAGCAGGTGAGCTCTGCTGTGCAGCCTGGCCTCAGATGTCACCGTGGCCCCAGGGAGCAGTGCAGGCCGCTCAGATCCGCATCCCACAAAACTCTTTATCAGTGGTCACCGGTGAGCCTTGTCATGCTCCACAGCAAGGAGGATTACGGCAGCCTGGAGTGTGTAAAGGCAGTAGCCTCCTTGACAATCGTGGCTAGAGAGAAACTTCTATTAAGAAATTAGTGGCATTCTAAATGTATGGTTATAAAGAAAACTCTTATTGGGGGAAATACAAGATTTCAAGCCATGTAGGCTAGTGTCTTTGCGGTGATGCAGAGACCTAGAGAGACTCTTTTTAGTCTTGTGCCCTGCTTCACAGATGAGCACTGACTTTTCTCTTACTATGAAGTGTCAGAATACTGTAGCCGCTGCCTCAAATTGAAGTTTCTAGGTACTCTCTGAGGTGCCTAGGACAGAGAAAACTTCTTCACTTAGAGAAAAAAGGCGTAGGGCTGTTCCGTGCCTCTGTGTGAATGAATGTCTGGACTGTGGTGGGATTTGGTCGCTCTTTCTATTGCAGAAATTTGCTAAGAAGAGGAATATTGGAGGCAAAGAGTCCTCCAACCACAACACTTACTTATCGTGGACTAACAATATTTGCAAAAGAATTTAGCGCTTAAATGGCAACTTCATCCAAGGTCCATTTGCAGTGTGCACTTTTTGAGTTGCACTTGACCTGCTTAGCACAGAATCTCCACCGTGACTTCCTGGTGCTGGAATGGAGGAAAGTGTGTTAACTGAAGACATAAGAATGCGTGCTGAGTGATTTTAGTTAGCATTAGTGACACCTCCCACAAATGTGTACACCAAATAAAAACTGCTCTCATTGTTTCTATCCCTGAATTCTAGCTGACTAACGACACCATTCATTCCAACAGTAGATCTCCCCCAGAGAGAAGAACGTGTTCCGAGACCTGCCCGCATCCTTTACCTGGTCCCTCCCTGGGTCATAAGGAGTGGCTAGCTGCCTGCTGATTACATCCTGCAGTAGGAAGGGCAGCAGTCTTCATTAGCATTCACTGGCCAGGTAACAGGGTCAGAGGGCATCCTTCAGCTGCTTCAGGGACCTGGATAGACACATCATACAGAATAGAATTGGATATTTATTAGCTGAGTTATGGAATGGGAAGAAAAAGAGGGGAGAGGGGGAAGAGAGGAGAGAGAAGGGGAAGAAGGAGAAGAGAACAGAGTGAGAGAGAAAGGAGAAGGGGGAAGAGGAAAAAAGGGCCATTCTACATTTCCAGAGCTCCCATGCACCTTTTCATAACAAATGCTAGGGTGCCACTCTTCTGAGGAGGAACCACTTTTCAGCTCGAGATCTGGGGCATCATAAGTGAGCTTTGCCTATCAGCTTTGTACTAAAGAGCAAAGGCACAATCACTAGCTTTCTGGGTTACCCTGTTCACCAGTGGTTTTAATTACCTTTTGAATAATGAAAGCCTCAGATCATTCTGCCTACCCACCCAGGGAACTCTTGCAAGCTCGTCATCTCTTTACTGTACCCAGTGTCTCACTTCCACACCCTAGACACCCTCCTATTCCTCTCTACCAAGAGCTTATGTGTGTTCACTTACTGAAATGTGGGCGGCTTCTTCAGTAGGATTTCATTTCACATTCACCAGGAACAGGTCTCTGTCTTGTTGCCATTCAAAAGCCCAGGCAGAGAGATGCCATTTTCACATAGAATTTTCAGGGTGGTTCTACACAGGTGACCAAGCAGTGACCAAAGGCAGACAGAGCAGATTTGGCCCAAATCTACTTTATCAGCTCCTACTAAAAATGTCATCACCATGAAGTCAGCTAGCTAGCCTGGCTAGATCACTCTGTATCTCCTTTTTGAAGCCCTTTGGTTCAAATACACTCAACCTTCCCAGAGAAAAAAGAGCCTTTGTTAGAATCTGCTAAAGGCTCTGTTTACTTCAAGCAGACATCAGAGAAAGAATTCACTAGATTCTGATGTTTTCTCATTACTGAAGAAAACCATTCAGTATAAAGTAGTGGGGTCATTAATATTTAGTTTGTAGACTAAGGGAATTATGGGTTCATTAACTCCAGACATAGTAAGTACATTTTAGGGTGAGTAAACTCAATTTATTTTAACAAATATATTTAACAGTCTAAGTGAACAAATGAAATTTCCTAAAATAAATGCCAAGTAAGTTTTGTGGTTACAAGAAGCGTGGTTAAAGTTTACAGTCTTGTGTAAGTAAATGGAACATTCACAGTTTGAATCGCCAAGGATTTCGGAGAATCCTTGGGTTGCTTTCCAGCAGCTGGCACTATCAGTGGAAAGTAGAGAAACGGAACCAGAGATGCGTGCCAAGACTCCTGCACGTCTTCAGGCATTGGTTCCACAAGGAACCAATCGTGGGGGAAAGAACCATTTGAACCAACTTTCCTCCACAAAATGCAAATACTGGAAATGTTATACTAAAACAGCTCAAGCTAAATACAAAAGGTGAAAAAAATGAGAAGACGCAAATAATAGTAGAAACAGAAAGAGCTGTTTACACGAATTCTTCAGACAGAGTCCGCAACACACTAGAAGATATCGAACTACTTAAACAACAAGGAAATGAAATGTATCAAAAGCAACAACAACCTTGAATAGAATGAAAATCATTTAACAGATTTAATCATGTAACAAAACCCTTCCCCACACAAGCTAATTCTAAAAGCAGATTCTACCTAATACTCAGATGAGAATGGGGGAAAGGAAGAGGAAGGAAGAAGATGAGGGCAAAGACTGGGTGGCTGGGGTGATGGCTCGGCCTGGGAATTGCTTGTTGTGTAAGCCTGAGGGCCTGCGTTCAGTTCCCAGAATCCTTATAAAAAGCTGGGTGTGGAGACAAGTGCCTCTAATCCCAGCGCTGTGGAGGCAGAGACAGGGGTTCTCCCGGCCACAGGCTAACAACCCGACTGTATTAGCAAACCCCAGATCAATGATGTATGTAGTGTCCTAGGGAATAGCACTTGAAATTGACCTAGAGTCCCATCTCCCATCATGTGCACATGAATCTGCACACCTGCACACACGTGTACACACTTACATCCATAGTTGAAAGAGGAACGAGAAGAAAAATTAAGAGTCGGGTAGTATGAAATGAAATCATCATCACTGGAGATAATGAACACATCTAGAAATCTAAGTTCAACTGATAAAAAAACTTGGATAGGTTGTTAAATGAAAAATATCTGAGTCATAGTTCTGTATATTGGGTAGAAAATTACATTTCAAGCAGCATTCTTTTCATAGAAGAATGAACAAAATTAATGGCAAACACAGCTGTCTGTGCCTCTGCATGTTGACTAGCTCTCACACAGAAGCAGAGGCTACAGGAATAGAACTAAACATCTAGGGACAAGCGCTCTGGAGAGTCGATCGGTACAGCCACTGTTGGTGCCACTGATGTCCCTGCCACCCTGCAACTTCAAACCTAACCCCAGCGCTGATGGCACAACCACAGATTTCCAGGGCAGTGTGATTCTGCCACCAGCAAAATGTCTCCACAGTGCCACATTCCTTGATGGCTTCCCCAGGCCACACGCTTATGTAGAAACCACACGACACACATGTGTTATAGCCATGGAGGACACTGGAGAACAGTCTCTGTGACTTTGAGCCTTATGTGTCTGAAATGTCTTTGCTAAAGCTTACAAACCATGTTCAGGACTTTCTGAGGAAGAATAAATAGTACTGGAAGAAGTTAACACCAATATATTGAGAAGTATTTTATGATTGAATCTAAAGAGTTGATATTTTTAAAATACATTTTTCTCCAATTTATTTAGAGATTATTATAATTCCAGCAAAAATATCAACAAGATTTTTTGTGTGTAATTCAATAAGATGATGCTAAAATTCTCATGGAAAATGCTAAAATCACAAAATGATCAAGATTTGAGTGGAAAATTCAGTTTCTCAGAAACTGACACTCATTTAAATGATAGTACAATGAAATTAATTTGATTTAGTGAGAGGCTAAATATACAGAGTAGTGAAACAGAATACTTAATAGAAACTCTTAAATACCCCTTTTCATGTGTGAACAGGAACCATGGTGTGCAGGCTCCATGGGCTGGTAGAGCAGGCGTGTTTTCACAGTAACACAGGCTAAGAGAGCTGAATATGTGGATGGACAGAAGGGAAGATGCCTTCCTCCCCTTACACAGTCAATCACATGGACGGCAAGGTTATAAAGGCTGGCCTGTGAGTCTTATAAAAGGTATGTGTGTCTCTCTCTGTGTGTGGGGGGTATGTGTATGTATACTTGTTTTTGTGTGTGGGTGCGGGTACAGATGTGCAGGTGCATGCAGAGGCTAGAGCGCCAATGTATGCCATCTTCCTCATTTCTTTCAGACAGAGTCTCTCACTGAAGCAGGAGATCACCAATCTATCCTGGCCACGGGGCTCCTGTCTCTGCTGACCTGAGACACACAACTGTCATCCCAGCCCTCGGCGCAGTCAAGGTAGGAGGGTTGGAAGCTTGAGGCCAGTCTGGGTTCCATAGAAAGAGTATACCTCATTAAGAATGAAAATTAGTATAGAATATGTGTGAAATATTGCGTTCCGACTACGAAAGGGGATGATAGGCTTCTTACAGTTTAATGTTCTTGCTTACTTATTGAGTCATTAGGGCAAATTCTTGAGAAGTAAATTATACTATTTCCTTTCAAAATTTTTATTTGAAGATATTCATGCATAGAAAGATGAAAAGAATAGAATAAAGACTTAAACTCCACCAAGACCCATCTCCCACTCTCTTCTCTCTCTTTATAAACCTGTATTTCTAAGTGTTCAGCACTAAGGACACCATCACGTTCTATCCTTCACTGCTCAAACCTGAATCTCCTAAGAACAAACCCATCACAACATCACACCCAGCATGTCAACACTGACCCAATAATGCCATCCAAGTTTTCCGAGTTACATTCCTAACACCCAGCTTGTGAGTTCTAATGTGGCTTCTTTATTACTTTTGGTCATTATGTTCTTTTTAATGTTATGTTTCCTTTAATTTAGAATAATTCCTTCACTTTTTGTTTCCTTTCTTGTCT
Organism: Microtus oregoni; assembly: GCF_018167655.1. Lineage (NCBI taxonomy): Eukaryota > Metazoa > Chordata > Mammalia > Rodentia > Cricetidae > Microtus > Microtus oregoni. The sequence goes on from NW_024543067.1 coordinate 33,147,970, forward strand.
TCACTGTCTGTTGTTTCTTCAAACTTTAGTGGCCAGAACCAATCATCAATATCCTCTCGCTGTTTCTCTTGGTTGAGGGTTTGGGGATGTTTTCCCTTATACCACGGCAGAGGGCCTCTTATGAGAAAAATTAACACAATGCCTGAAAATGCCATGTCTGAAGGCTTGCTTGAGGCTGAGGCATCACTTCCAAGGTCCCTAGCTTCAATGTCTAACAAGATGGTTCTGACTCCGGCAGAGGGGGGTCTCAGTTCTTCATGACATGAGCCCTTCTGTGAAACTGATTTGTGTTTTTTTTTCATAGCATGGTGACTAACCTTTTCTATAAATACTAATATATGATAACATGAGTCAGAAGTCAAGATATTTTCCACAGTTTAGCCTTTGAAATAGCCAACATTCACTCCACAATACTCTAAGTACTGCATGTGGTAGTCCTATTAAGTGTTAGGGAATACACACACACACACACACACACACACACACATATTACAAAAACCAAAGGCTATAATACAGAAATATTGTCTAAGGTGTCTACCACAAAGGATACTGGGGTTCATTATCTCTTAGGATACATTGTGTCCTTGGAGTTGTGGGATTGCTTCCTCTTGAGGAGGATGGTGGGTGCTTACTATGGTGTTTCATGGGAGATGTATAACGCCTACAGGTCTATGATTGCTTATGTTGCTTTGTGGGAGAGGCTTGGTACACAGTCCTTGAGTCCACAAACTCTTGACCCACTCATGCAGGTTAGTTTATTTTTCCAACTTGATACAAGCTAGAGTCATCTACAGATGGGAAGAGGGGACCTCAATTGAAAAACTCTCTTCACCAGATTGGTCCATAGGCAAGTCTGTGGGCATCTTGTTGATTAATGGTTGATGTGGAAGGGCCCAGTCCACTGTGGAGGGCACCATTCCTAGAAAGGCGGACATGGGTTATATAAGGAATCATGAGAAAGCCACGAGGAGCAAGCCATGATGAACAAGCCAGTGGGCAATGCTCCTTCATGACCTCTGTTTTAGTTCCGCCCTGCTTTGGCTTCCCTCAGCAATTGATTTTGATCAGCATGTGTAAGCCAAATAAACCCTTTCTTCTTCTTTTTCTTTATCAGAGCAATAAAAAGCAAACAAGGACACTCTGGTCTTCTGATGTTCTCAGGAAGTCCAGGCTGGCTTCAAATTCTTGATACAGTTGAAGATGAGCTTGGGCTTGAACTCTGCTCCTGCTGTCTATTCCAAATTGCTGGGATTATAGGCATGCATTGCAAAGACCTGTTATGGGCATTGAACTCTGAGCTTAATGCATGCTAGGCAAGTACTCTATCAGCTGAGCCACATTCCCAGCTCCCACTGTTGCCTTCTTGACTGTCTTGCTGGGGAAGTATCAAATCAGTAGGCTACTACCTCAGTTTGATCTCATCACAACACCAGAAATAAATTCACATAGGATCCCTTGTACTCTGACTTCCCTGACATGATAGCTTCAGGGGCTTCAGTCTTGCTGCTGTCTTCAACCCTGTCATCCCCAGGACCATGGGTCCAGGCAGTCCCTGCTGTGCAGTGCCTGTGTGTCTTAGGAAGCAAATCTCCATTGCAGCCCCACCACTCTGAGCATGCTCTCTTCCTGTTCTCAGGAGCGTGTGGGGTCTGGCTTGCATTCAGAATCAAAGTTTCCTTTTCACTATCATGACTGTTGATTGCTCCCCAGATATCCTAAGTTTTCTCATGTGCTCTGTTTCCCTAGGAAGGAAGCAAGTCTCAGAACTATGGTGTCCCCCCACCCCCAGGGAAGCACTGTAAGTCGAGCTCCCTAGAGTGTCTGAGTGTGGGTCTCTGTTCAGAATCCCCTCACTTTCCATCTCATTTTCAGGTCTTGTCTCTATGCTGTGCTGATGTGTGCTCCCTCCTTCTGAGTTTCATGGGGCTGTGGAAATATGCTTCCTGGTGAGCAGAATAATTAGAACAACTGCTTTTAAGTGCACTTTAAAAAGATGGCATGGGTATGCAGTGGACACTATGAATTCTGGTGCCCGTCTTCCAGCACTTTTCAGTGTGTGTTTCCAGAGCCTCGGCCAAGCCAGTGGAGAAGGAGGAACCTTTTCTTCTTCTGATGCAGACCTATACACCTAAGAATTGGGCAGCCCCCAAACAGAAGAAGTAGAAAAGAAGGACAGGAGGAACAAAGATTTAGCCGAGTAAACTGTCCCTGGAACTGGACCAGTGTCCTGAAGCTACTTCACCGGAGACATAGATATGACCTGAAGGACGTTGCCTGCTGCAGACCCCAGGCAAGGTGCAGGGCTTGGGGAGGATTCTCTTGAGGAACTTTAGTTACCATACTTTACCGTGGACAGTCTTAGGTATGATAATGCTCTTTCTGTCATGCACTTTGGTCTTTCCTGGGCTTATTTTACTTAATAATCTATCCATTTCCCCACAGATGTGACAATTCCATTCTTCTCTGGGGCTGAATGAACCTCACTGTGTATAGGCACCACCTGGTGATGGACATCTAGGTGGACACCCCTGACTTGGCTGTTGTGAGCAGTGTTTCTGGGAGCGTGGTGAGCAAGTAACTTTTGCACGTTTGAAGGGAGTGTAGACTGGTGTGGCCACTATGGAAACCAGTATGGACGTTTATCAAAAGAGCTAAAATTATTGTTTTGATTTGCTTTTCCCTGATTGCTAAGGAAGTTGAGCACGACTTTAAGTGTCTTTTGGCCATTTGAACTTCCTCTGCTGAGAATTCATCTTACACCTGTCAGAATGGCTAAAGTCAAAAACACCAAGGATAACCTTTGCTGGAGAGGCTGTGGAGGAACGGGTACCCTCATCCATTGCTGGTGGGAATGCAATCTTGTGCAACCACTGTGGAAGTCAGTGTTTCGGTTTCTCAGGAAATTCGGGATCAACTTACCCCTGGACCCAGCAATACCACTCCTGGGAATATACCCAAGAGATGCTATATCATATGACAAAAGCATTTGTTCAACTATGTTCATAGCAGTATTATTTGTAATAGCCAGAACCTGGAAACAACCTAGATGCCCTTCAATGGAAGAATGGATGAAGAAAGTATGGAATATATACACGCTAGAGTACTACGCTGCGGTAAAAAACAATGACTTCTCGAATTTTGCATGCAAATGGATGGAAATAGAAAACACTATCCTGAGTGAGGTGTCCCAGACCCAAAAAGATGAACATGGGATGTACTCGCTCATAATTGGTTTCTAGCCATAAATAAGGGCCACGGAGTCTACAATAGGCGAACCTAAAGAAGCTAAGTAAGAAGGTGAACCCAAGGAAAAACATATAGTTATCCTCTTGGCTAAGGGAAGTAGACCAAATTGCCGGGGAGAAAATTAGGATCTTGGGGGTGGGGTGGGATGGGGGTAAGGGGAGATGGGGAGAGAAAAGGTAGAAGGGAAGGAGGGGGGACTTGGGGAATCAGGAGAATTGGGATAAAGGAAAGGTGGATAGGGGAGCACGGAACCACAATTCTTAGTTAAGGGAGCCACTTTAGGGTGGGCAAGAGATTTGACCCTAGAGGGGCTCCCAAGTGCCCAAGATGAGGTTCCCAGTTAGTTCCTTGGGCAGCTGAGGATTGGGAACCTGAAATGACCCTATCCTAGAGCAATACTGACGAATATCTTGCATATCATCATAGAACCTTCATCTGGTGATGGATAGAGATAGAGACAGAGACCCACACATGAGCACTGGACTGAACTCCCAAGGTCCCAATGAGGAGCAGAAGGAGGGAGAACATGAGCAAAGAAGTCGGGACCACGAGGCGTGCACCCACCCACTGAGACAGTGGAGCTGATCTACTGGGAGCTCACCAAGGCCAGCTGGACTGTGACCGAAAAAGCATGGGATAAAACCGGACTCTCTGAACATGGCGAACAATGAGGGCTGATGAGACGCCAAGGACAATGGCACGGGGTTTTGATCCTACTTAATGTGCTGGCTTTGTGGAAGCCTAGCCAGTTTGGATGTTCACCTTCCTAGATATGGACGGAGGGGGGAGGACCTAGGACTTACCACAGGGCAGGGAACCCGGACTGCTCTGTGGACTGGAGAGGGAGGGGGAGAGGAGTGGGAGGAGGGGGAGAAGGGTGGGAGGAGGGGGAGATGGGTGGGAGGAGGGGGAGGGAAATGGGAGGCTGGGAGGAGGTGGAAACTTGTTTTTTGTTTATGTTTTTGTTTTCTTCTTTTCTTAATAAAAAAAAAAAGAGCTAAAATTAGACCTCATGTGGCCCAGACACCCCACACTTGGGAATATACCCGGAGAAAGAATTATAAAGCTGCTTATCTTTCCCACTGATCAGTGCTCTGAAAACTGGTCTGCCCCGACTGTGCCTCTCCCTTTAGGTTGGCATAAAAGACCTTCATCTCGAGTCTGCCTCTTCTGCAGCTGTACTTGCCAAACTCGTTTACCAATGCTTCGTGTGGTGTTAAAATAGATGGTGCGTGGTTTAGAGCTGCGCTTGTGTTTGAACCTTCACACAACAGATGACTTGTCATCTGTGTTCTTCCCACAATACCTTCGTCTCGGCCTGTCACAGCAGTTGTGTCCCGAGAACGCTCGCCTGACATCCGAACAGACCGTATCCATGGAAAGGCAGGTGTCTCCTCGTGGCGCTTGCACCAGGGAGGCAAGGCAAATGTTCCAGTGTGGAGTGTGGGGACACAGTGCCAAGCAAACTGTACACTTCAGACTCTGTCTTGTTGTTGGTCATGGTGGAACATATCAGGAATCCCAGAACTGAGAAGGCCGACTGACGCACAAGCTCTAGGCTAATCTGGGCAACACAGTGAGACACTAAGAAAACAATGCCAGAACAAGATGAAAAAAAGCAAGCAAACAAAAATACCCAAGCAAACAATAACAAAAGCAAGCATTCTGAATATATTCAATAGGAGAGACCACAGGTGATAAGGCCACCCAGAAAAGAACTGTAGTGAAACCGCCTCCCCTCCTGTACCTGTCCCCAGCTCCCCTCCTCTCAAACACACAGCATGTGCATGTGTTTTTTTGTATCTTTTCAGAGATATTTTATGAGACATCATTGTACTAGTCAAGGCTGGGACATCCAGGAAAGTGTAGACATAAACGAGGACCCTTCTCTGCTTCGCCCTGCCGGAGAAGAGGAAAGGCTCACGGCAGTGACCGCAAGACCTCACCCTATACTTCTGGGTGTAATCAGACAGAGTCCTGAATGTGAGTGAGCACAACCCAGGAATGACCGAGTCCTCTTTCGTGTCGTGTGTGCTGAAATTCCAAAAGTATGAGAAGGCTCATACTGCTGCCACTGAAAGTTCCCCGAGGTCATACACACAGTCAGAAAGAAAGATTATGTTACAAACAGAAAATAATTGGCTTAAAAAGAAACATTTGTCTTTATTTTTAATTATATGAATGCATGTTTGTGTGTGTCTGCCTTTGGATATGTGCCCACGAGTGCAGGTACCCACAGAGGTTAGAAGGGGGCTTCAGAACCCTGGGAGCTGAAGGTACAGGTGGTTGTGTGCATTTGCTGGGGGTGTTTGGTCCTTGAATGCCTAACCAGCGTTCTCAATTTCTGAGTCATCTCTCCAGACTTTTGTTTAGAGTGGAAGCGTTCGGCTAGTTTGAACAACAAATTTAAATTTCAGGTGCATGGATCATCTCCTGACTACTTGAAAGGAAATGAATATAATTTTATCACCACTGTGCCCACGTTCCTTGAATGTATGCCGTGTCTTCCTCCTGGCCCACCTCTCAGCTGGAGCAAATGAAGAGAAATGATGATGGATCATATCTACTTCCCATGATTCCATTGTTCCTTATCAAGAACAATTTATATGAATACTGACACTAATTAATCCCAGCTTCATCTATCATCTAGCTCAGTGTTTAATCTAGTCCTGGGAATTGATAAAAATTTAATATTCTGCATTCTTGAGTCCTTCCCTTGAGTGATAAAGGAGGCCATAAATCTAAGCCAGCACTTGTGTTCTTCGTTTTGCCGGCTACTCCATCATCCCCAAGCAGCTATGAACTTCAGGAGAATTCAGGAAGAGACCTATGGAGATTGATGAACTCCTCGTTAATGTGGAAGCGTGTATAACCATGACCAGTCTCTCCATTCTTAATGACCCTCAGAACTATGCAGCATAAGAAGTATCAGAAATTCTAGAAGCTGACACTTCTGAGTCAATCCTATTTCTTACATTTCTCTAAAATATGTATATTTTATTTTTATAAATCTTCATGTGAGGCCAAATATGTTCTGGGCTGTTCCTGACAGCTTTGCTCCTAACAGCAGCATACATTCTCAGGCACAGCCAATAACATCTGTGCCTGCTTGTGTTCCTTCTGGACCAATCTAACTGAGGGCTGAGCATGTTTGACCTTCAAATATGAACTTGGCTCTGCTCCTCAGGCTGTCAGCAACTCTTCTGAGCACTCATAGGTATCTGCCCACTCTTCTAAAGTTGGTGTTTGCCTTGTTCTTTTGGGGCCATGACTGTGGCTCCCTGATCTTCCTGACTCTAGGAGAGAGTGCTCTTTCTGTGTTCACAGACAGCCGTCTTCCGTCTCCAGCACTGACATCCAGGCAGAAGCAAGTAGGTGGGGAACCGAGGCTGGCTGGAGTGGGGGCCTATGTGCAAGCTGATGGCTTCTGTTTCCAGAGATTAGTGTGGGATATGGCTGCTATGGTAACAGGGTGGAGGAGTCACCCTGGAAGGCAGGGGCAATTGTGGTGAAAGACAAACAGAACAAAGAAAAAGGTTGCAGTGAATTTGTATATCCTGTTTGGTTGTTCTGACCCAAATTCCAAGACATGACTTGCTTTCTGTGCTAAAGGTCCAGAAGACTCTTTTTTTCTCTCATTTCTGCCATCTTCCAAGGCAGTGCTGACTCTAGACCCATCACATTGTTAGTCTACCAATCTCTGTCTGTTTACAAAACCGCTTTAAAAAGAATGAGATGCCTGAGCTGGAGAGATGGCTCAGTAGTTAAGGGGACTGGTTGTTCTTCCAGAGGACCTGGGTTCAATTCCTCGCACACACAAGGCAGCTCACAGCTGTCTGCAACTGAATCCAGGGGATCTAATACCCTCACACAGTCATGAATGCAGACAAAACACCAATGTACATAAAACTGAACAAAAAAGAGATTTCTTTGGCAAGTCAAGAATGAGTCCAGATGCAGTTACGTGTGTGTGACCTGCTTCCCTCGTTGTGCATCTGAATGTGAGTGGCACCTTGGCAGGACAGCTATTCCACAACACAGCCAGTGGGGCACATTTATTTTTCTCCCTTTTTTCTCCTCTGGGCCAAGTGTACTTCTCTTCTGAGTGTGTTTATACAGTAAAAGTTATCTCCAACTGGAACTACTTTTGCAACACCGCCTTTTGAAACGTTGACTGGGGAACCAAGCCAAATATTTATCAGATAATGATGTAAAAATTTAGGTACATAATCAGGTCATGTTTTTCATAAGAAATAGCTGAAAAATTGTCACATGAACTTGAGACTCACTGAGTTACTAGGGAACAAAGGGTCTAGAGAGGCTGTATAGGGGTGTGGGAGATTTCATAAGGACTTCAGAAACTTTTACCTCATAAAAAAGAGGAGATTGGAGAGAGCTAACGCAGAGAACATGACTTCCCTCAGTGAGCAACTTTCCACCTGGGAAGAAGCTCTAGAGAAGAAAGGAAAGAAAAGAAAAAGAATTCTAGAAGAAGGAGAAGAAGAAGAAGGAGAAGAAGGGGAAGGAGAAGAAGAAAAACACTAGAAAAAAATGATTTGACAGTTGGTTTTGATTTTCAACTTGCCAGGATCTAGAATCACCCGGAAGACATATTCATGGTTTTCCATGATGGTAAATAGAGAGCATTGCTGAGTGGGAAGACCTGACCGCAAACTGAGCTTCACCGGGGTCAACCCAGACATAAGAGATCTGAGGAAAAAGCACTCTCCTCTTTCTGCCCCTGCTTTCTCTGGAGCGAGTTGCTCTCTGTCACCTCTGTCACCATCTTCTGCTGCTGTGACGCCAGCTTCTCTGACTGTCCAATGTGAACCCCTTGCCTACAACAGGAATCTTGAAGGGTTTGTTTGCAAGCTCTTACATCATACAGAGAGAGGCTAACACAGCGGTATATAGTTCGGCCAACATCTCAGAGTGGTTTTTGTTGTTTTTGTTTTTGGCTTTCCTCTGTATCGCAGCAGTAGAAATTTACTTCTCACAGTTCTGCAGGTTAGACTCTGTGTCCAGTAGGACCTTTCTCCCTGGTGTCCAGATAGCCAACTGCTTGCTTGATGAAGACAGACTGAAAGAAAGATAGACCCCTGGCTCCTCTTGTAAGAACACGTATCTCGTTTGTGAGGGTTCTTTCCTCATGATACCATTACGTAGTGGTCAGGGCTTCCATATATAGACTTTTGGGAGACACATAAGTTCAAACCATTGCTCCTTTTATCAGTGCCTAGCCCCCAAACATGAGAAGACCATGCCCAATTTTACCAAGTCAGGTCTATTTGCACCTATTGTTCTTACATGATTAGCCATATCTCCCTTTCACGCCTTGAGGCGTTTGTTTTACGCTTTGGGATGGCTAAAGGCTTTGCAATGCTGTAGCGCTAACTGTGGTCAGAAGGCTTTGCTTCTGTGCAGCGGGTACATGCCCTATCATCTTCTTCTCCTGTCTGCAGTGAAGCTGTGTCCACAAGCACTGTGCTGGGTGTGTACCACGGTGGCTTCTTCCACAGCCCAGGAGCAGGCTGTAATTTCTTTTCACTTTATGAAGATGAAAATAATAGACTCTGCAACCCTCATCCAGGAAAATGAATATCCAAGGGAGCAGGAGGCCTGAGGATTTCCATCCCCACATCAAGATTAACTTTCCTCTGTGACAATGGCTTCTCAATGCATTTGTCCGCAGCAGTGTGCTGCTCATTCCGTGGGGGCATTAGCTGTGCAAAGCCTAATGTCGTAATTGCAGTTTGGTCAGACACTGAGAGGGCTCTGTTTTCCTTTTGAACTCTCATGTGCAATTAGATCAGAGTTGTGCTTCTGCGGCTGTTAAAGGGCAATTACCTTCTGTTTAGGGGGGCCCAGGAAGAAAGAGTCCCCTCTGAGATACCCTAACTGGGCAATTCAGAAAGTAGGGTTAATGTGGAGGGAAACAAAATGCTTGCTTGGAGAAGGTGTGTGCTGATCCCAGCATTAGCGATTAGAGTGCTTTTCCAACAGACACAGACACACCATGTGACGTTTGCCCTTTGAAACTTGAAACACAGCTTTGTTTTCAGCGGCCACACGACACATCCTCATGCACACATGTCTTAGGAGTTTAGTCTTAATGCCAGCTGTGCAGTGCAGGTCGATGTGATTTCTCTGCATGATGGCTGGGGAAAGTGAGACCCGATGGGAGTCCTGCCTTCTCCCCATGAGCTAAAGGCACCTCCATGTATGAATTTAGGAAAGTTACTGAGTGTGAACCCCTTTCCCCACCACCCTTTGAAGTGGTCACCCAATTAACCAATTCACTGCAATAATAAAGTTGATAATGCGTTTAAAGCTCTGTGCAGAGCTTGGCCCACAGCAAGCATCAAACATTGGCAATAATTCACAGTCATTGAGGTCCGCCTTGACCTAAGTGCAGAGCACGGGTCATCATTGCTGCCAGTTCAACCTCAGCTGGCTGGCCATATCAGTCAGGCTGCGGGCAGGAAAGCCGGGCCTTGTATTCTTCCCTCGCTTCAGCTAGGGAAGCTGTCCTCTGAGCAAGGCCCATGTGTAGTCATGACTCCACTCCCCTCTTTCTGCCAAATGCCTGTCAGTCATCTCAGAGTGCCCAGAGCAGGTGAGCCGCTACAGAGCCGTGGAGTTTAGCCTCTGATCTGGCACAAGGCCCAGCAGAGTCTTATACCTGCAGCTGGTGTCGAAAGTCTCTCTGAGCTGGCCTGATTATTGTCTTGACACACTGGCTCCATTGCTGGCCTGACTTCAAGGGAAATTAGCTACTGGGCACAATTTAGCCTGACCTAAGAGCTTAACAACTAGGTAGGCAATTTCCAGCTTATACCTTAATAACCGTGAAAGACATTGCACCCCTGAATCATGAGCACGTTCATGTGCAGGTCCCCTGACAGCATGGAATTTCCTACAGGAAACAGTGAGCAGTGTCACTATATTCTTTATAACTTTACATTTAAATATACATTTCATTTATATCTATACTTTTACATCCTACTCCCCCATTTCCATGTGGGGTGTGTGTGGAGGCCTGAGGTTGCTGCTGGAAATCATTTCTACTAGTCTTCCATTGTATTCACTGGGGCAGGCTCTCACAAAGAAATGCTGAGCTCCCTGCAGATATGGCTAGTTCTGCTGGTTAGCATGCTCTGAGGATCCTTGGAAGAACAGGTGGGATGCCATGCCTGTATGTGGGTTCTGGGGATCCAAACTCTGCCCCCCATGCTTGCCTAGCGAGTGCCTCAACCACTGAGCTGTGTCTCCAGTCCTCTTTCACATTTTTTAAAAACCATATGTTTCGTATCTATATATTTGTCTCTCAGTTTTTATAATTAATGTAAGCAATTTTTGTGTTTTTAAATTTTTTGTTACAAACTGGAAAGGCAAAAAAACTAAATAATTTTAATGAAATATTAAATAATTTTAATGAAATATTTAATATGATAGTGTAATGTAATTTCTCTCAGAAAACTGCAAATATATTTCTGAAAATTATATATTTAACTACCTGAATTTATTTGCTAGAGTCTGCTAAATGAATCTTTGACATTTGCTATTCTGCCATGGTGCCTGCTAAGAGACAAATGTCTGGGAAGCATAAATAACTTGTGCTTCCAAGAGGCTGTTTTTCTTCCAGACATCGCTCTTAGGAAGCTGCGCACTTCCCTCAGCCAGTGCTGGAGAGACTTGTCTTGGAGGTCAGAAGCCAATCCAACCTGTCCTTCAGCCACAGGTCTCAGCCTTGGTGATGTGCCACAAGAATTCTGTGCTTTAGCAGATGTCAGTGATGGCTCCACCGTAAGCTAATGAGGCCACAGAAATTCTGGGTGCTTCCCAATTTCCTCCAGTTTCTCTGGTGATACTAATTTTGGCAAAGACATAGACCAACTCTTTCTTTATCAGGCATGCCCAGTTTATCATTGCATAGTTTTTAAACTGCATCCAAGATTTAGATCTACCATAAACATATTCACTTTTGCTAGATGGCTGTGGCCATATGAAAATATAATCGCCTGGGAAGCTGATATAGGAGGATTCCAGGTTTGAATACAGCCTGGGCAACTTGTTGTTGAGACTTTGTCTCAAAACGAATGAATGAATGAATGAATACTACTTTCACTACTAACAATATGTTCTGACTGAGTATTTACCATGTATGAGGTCCAAAGTTCAATCCACAGTACAAACAAACAAAAGAAGCAAGTAAACATGTCCCATGAAAATGGGGTATATTTCCAAAACTGATGATGGAAGTTACAAAATAATGCCACATTCGTTCATAATTACGTATAATAAAGGGTTATTTATTTAAGGGTAGACTCACAGATCATGGTCCTAGATCACAGTCCTCTGCCAAATGGGAAACAGGAACCGAATCTAGCAACCAGAAACAAGAGAGATGGAAGCAAGAGACTGGGAGCATGGTTTACAGCTGCGTTTATAATATAAGAGACCATGCCCAAGTGGGCTGGTATCTTAAAGGCTATTGGCTGAAGCAGCTCCCAAAGCACAAAACCAACTTTAAAGCTTTTCGGAACTGCTGCAATCTTACTAGAAAATGCATGTGTGTCTCAGGAGGCCATTTAGAAAAGCATGAAGGACAGGGGAGGCTCCTTCATTTTTTTCTTAAGAAGTATAAGGCTCTTAAAGTTTCTGGTAACTGTGAGAAAGCTACCACAAACAAATGCATGCTTACCATTTTGTGCATTAGTTTAAGGAGAATTGGTGTTAGATTTTCCTTTAATGTTTTCACAGAGTTTGTCAGTAAATCCATTTGTCCATGGGCTTTTCTGTTCCTTTGGTTTTGTAATCAACACTGTCTTTTTTCTCTGCTGAGTAGAGTATTTCTTTCAGTATGTTCTGTAATGCTTTTATGGTGGCCATAAACTTTCTTAATTTGTGCTTTTCTTGATATGTCTTTATTTGAACAAATAGATTTGCTGGGTATAGCAATCTCAGTTGGTATTTATTACTTGATAATCTTTAAATACCTTGTAGTTGGTTGTTTTTACTCTTTTGGGGAGCCCATTGCTCTACTCCCAAATAAATCACACAAAGCCTTATTCTTACTTATGAATGCCTAGGCTTAGCTTGGCTTGTTTCTAGCCAGCTTTTCTTAACTAATCATCCCGTCTACCTTTTGCCTTTGGGTTTTTACCTTTCTCTATTTCTGTATGCCTTTCTTTCCTTCTAATTCCACATCTGGCTGGTGGCTATGTGGCTGGCTGCTTTTTTTTTTCTCGATCCTCCCAATCTCCTTTCTTTCATACCTTGATCTTCTCTCCCCAGATTCTCCTCCTATTTATTCTGCCCGCCAACCCACTTATCCTTTCTCCTAGATTGCTATTGGCTGTTAAGCTCTTTGTTAGACCAATCAGGTATTTTAGGTAAGCAAAGTAACACAGTTTTACAGAGTTAAACAAAGGCAACATAAAAGAATGCAATATATTTTGCATCATTAAAGAAATGTTCCACATTCCACAGCATGAACAAATGTATCACATCTTAAATAATATTTTACAACTATGCATTTTCTGGGTTGATCTGTTCTGATTCATCTGCCTTTGTGAGTTGGTGTTTCTCTCTTATAGCTTTTAAAAATATTTCCTTGTTTTATATTTTTGACATTCTGACTACAATATGTTGTGAAAAGATCTTTCTTGGGTTATGTTTTATGTTCAGTTCTAAATACCTCTTTCCTTAGATGTACATTATTTCTTTAGATTTAGGGGAATTTCTACTATAATCTTATTGAATAGATTCTCTATGTCTTTAGTTTCTACTTCCCTGCCTATTGATCCATGGATTCTTAAGTTTAGTATTTTTTTTTTGCTTTTGGAATTATAATCACAACATTTCTTCCTTCCCATTCTTTCTTCAAATCCTTCTATATACCTCTTCCTGACCTCCTTCCAATTAATGGCCTATTTTTCATCAATTATTATTGCACACACAATATTGTGTGTGTGTGGGTGTGTGTGTGTGTGTATACACTTATGATTCCTAAGTATAACAAACTCAGTGTGTATAGTGATACTTATGTGTTTTCATGGTTGATCATTTGACACTGGAAAACCAACTGGCGCGCTCTTCCCTGGGGAGAACCACCTCCCTCCAGTCCCATATTATTCTAGTTTTTTATTATTCTTTGTAGAGGGCTGAGCCTAATGGACTTTTCCCTGTTGATTTGGTCTCTCGGTCACATCTTAGATTTCTAGGATATTTTATTTTTTGAAATTAATTATTTTTTTAAAAGAAAACAAGCTATCCTTTTGCATTATACATATCAATTCAAGTTTCCATTCTCTCCCCTCCTCCCATTCCCTTCACACACCCTCCCACCTCACCTCCATCCAATTCTCATAGAGGGTAAGGCACATTGCTTTGTGGAAGGTCCAAGGCCCTCTCTACTATATCTAGGCTAAGCAAGGTATCCAGCCAAAGAGAATAGGTTCCCAAAAAGCCAGTACATACAGTAGGAATAAATCCTGGTGCCACTACCTGTGGCCCTTCAGTCTGCCCCAGCCATGCAATTGTCAACCACAACCAGAGGGACTAGTTTGGTCCTATGCTTGTGGATTCCTGAGACTTTCTCTAGAACCAGGTTTCTTGCTAACCCTATAATGGCTCCCTCAATCATGGTATCTCTTTCCTTGCTCTCATCTCTATCCTTTCTCCATCTCGTCTATGCCATTCCCTCAAGTTCTCCTCTCCCTCCCTTTTTCCCCTCCACTTCCTCTTTCACCCTCTCTTCTCCCCCACCTCATGCTCCCAATTTTGTCAGGCGATCTTGTCTCTTTCCACTTTCTAGGTGGATCTCTCTATATTTTTCTTAGGGTTTACCTTATTACTTAGCTTCTCTAGGATCATGAACTATAGACTCCATATCCTTGTTTATAGCTAGTATTTACTTATGAATGAGTACATACCATATTCATCTTTTTGGGTCAGAGTTACCTCACTCAGGATAGTGTTTTCTAATTTTATCCATTTGCATGCAAAATTCAAGATATCATTGATTTTTTACTGCTGAGTGGTACTCTAATATGTAAATGTCCCACATTTTCTTTATCCATTCTTTGGTTGAGGGGTATCTAGGTTGTTTCCAGGTTCTGGCTATGACAAACAATGCTGCTATGAATAGAGCTGAACATATACCTTTGCAGTATGATTGAACATCTTTTGGGTATATGCCCAAAAGTAGTATTGCTGGATCCTGAGGTAGGTTGATTCCCAATTTTCTAAGAAACCACCATACTGATTTTCAAAGTGATTGTACAAGTTCCACCAGCAATGAATGAGTGTTCCCCTACTCCACATCCTCTCCAGCATAGGCTATCACTGGTGTTTTTGATCTTAGCCATTCTGACAGGTGTAAGATGGTATCTCAGAGTTGTTTTGACTTGCATTTCCCTAATGGCTAAGGATGTTGAACATTTCCTTAAGTATCTTTTGACCATTTGAGATTCTTCAGTTGAGAGTTTTATGATTAGTTCTGTACCCCATTTTTAATTGGGTTATTTAGAATTTTGATGTCTAATATTTTGAATTCTTTATATATTTTGGAGATCAGTCCTTTGTCTGATGTGGGGTTGGTGAAGATCTTTTCCCATTCAGTAGGTTGCTTTTTCTTTTTTGTCTTATTGACTTTGTCTTTTGCTTTATAAAAGCTTTTCAGTTTCAGGAGGTTCCATTTGTTTATTGTTGCTCTCAGTGTCTGTGCTACTGGGATTATATTTAGGAAGTGGTCTCCTGTGCTCATGCTTTGAAGACTACTACCCTCTTGCTCAGGTTCAGTGTGGTCAGATTTATATTGAGATCTTTAATCCATTTGGACTTGAGTTTTGTGCATGGGAATAGATATTGATCTATTTAAATTCTTCTACATGTTGATATCTAGTTATGCCAACACCATTAGTTGAAAATACTTTCTTTTTCCCGTTGTGTAATTTTAGTTTCTTTGTCAAAATTCATAGGTGTGTGGATTAATATCTGGATCTTTAATTTGATTCCATTTGTCAACCTGTCTGTTTTTATGCCAATACCAGGTTGTTTTCACTATTGTAACTCAGTAATAGAGCTTCATATCAGGGATAGTGATGTCTCTGGAAGTTCCTTTATTGTACAGGATTGGTTTGGCTATCCTGGGTTTTTTTTTTGTTTTTCCATATGAAGTTGATTATTGTTCTTTCAAGGTCTGTGAAGAATCATGTTGCGATTTTGATGGGGACTGCATTGAATCTATGAATTGCTTTTGGTAGGATTGCCATTTATACTATGTTGATCCTACCTATCCAAGAGCATGGAAGATCTTTCCATCTTCTGGTATCTTCTTCAGTTTCTTTCTTCAAAGACTAAAAGTTTTTGTTGAATAGGTCTTTCACTTCTTTGGTTAATGTTACACCAAGATATTCTAGGTTATTTGTGGCTATTGTGAAGGGTCATGTTTCTCTGATTTCCCTCTCTTTATTCTGTATGTTTTGCATTTTGATTATTTTATGGTGAGGACACGGTTATTTTGATCCAGTCTATTTGGTGTTCTGTATGCTTTTTACATCTTATGGGAATATCCTTCTTTAGGTTGGGAAAGTCTCCTTCAATGATTTTGTTGAATATATTTTTTGTGCCTTTGAGCTGGAGTCTTTCTTCTTCCTCTACTTCTATTTTTCTTAGGTTTGTTTTTTCATGGTGTCCTAGATTTTCTGGATGTTTTGTGCTAAGAATTTTTGGATTTAATGAGTCTATTTTCTCTATTGTATCTTCAGAACCTGAAATACTTTCTTCTATCTCTTGTATTCTGTTGGTTATACTTGTCTCTGTAGTTCCTGTTTGTTTACCCAGATATTCTATATCCAGCCATCCCTCCTTTTGTGTTTTCTATATTACCTATATTTCAAACTTCAAGTCTTGAACTGTTTGCTTCACCTTTTTGATTTTTTTTCTTGGTTTTCTTAGGTTTCTTGGAGGGATTTATTAATTTCTTCCAATTTTTTGTTTTTCTTTTCCTCCCTTTCTTTAAGGGAGTTTTTCATTTCCTCTTTAAAAGTTTCCATCATTTTCATAAAGTTATGTTTAAAGTCACTTTCTTCTGCTTCTTCTGGTTAGGATGATCAAGTCTTCCTGTTGTGTAACTATATTGCTTTTTAGGTTATTAGAGGAATTCTTGCATTGGTGTCTACCCAATCTTCTTTCAAATGAGGCTGACACTGTGTTCGTGTCTTGGTCCAATCCTTCCAGTGGCTGTCTGAGTGTTTGGGAATTTTTCTTGGTCTGCTCTGTACTGTCAATGTCTGTGTCTCAGGAAGCTTTTGACATCTCTGTAAGCCTGCTCTCTTGGTCTTCTCTTTTGGTTCCCTCTCTTAGTCCCCTCAGTGTTTTTAGCAAGCTCTTGGTTCTGTCAGTATTGTAAAAAGCTCTTAGTTCTTATGCAGGTTGGGGCTAGTAGCATAGACAGGGCGGTAGATAGGGTTGGGTTTGGGGGGATCCTACCCACGGAGATCTCTTCTGCTGGCTAGCTTGAAAAGCTGAGGGTGTTGGTGGAGGAGCCCAGGGTTTTGCCGCACTGTGGAGGTCCTAGAGAGTGGGGTGTCCTGCCAAATGCTATTCACTCACCTCTTAAGTCCCCTCAATATTGGAGCAAGTTGTGTTTCAGAGCTCCACCGAGGCTTCAAGAAAATATGCATGTTTGGGTATAGGGTGGGGATAGTAGCTTAGAGGGGTCGTGGATGGGGTTGGGTTTGGGGGAGCCTACCCACAGGAATCTCTCCTGCTGGCTAGATTTCTGGGATATTTTCATGCTCACTTTATTTTTTTTTAAGTTTGAGTGTAGTATCTCCTCACTCTTTGGATGGCTGTTTTGGACTAGTCTTAAATATGAGATTCGAAGCTACAAAACGCCTGGAGTAAAGAGTTTCATTGGTTTGAATAATCATTTCTATGATATGTTATAAAAAATCACAAATAACAAAAACAAAATAGATAATAAGAATATCAAACTGAAAATCATTTGCAGACCAAAGAAAACAGTGAGTAGATAACCCACGAAATTGTGAAAACGTTCTGTAAACCACTGATCTTGTAAGGGATTAATATTTGTGACAGTAAGGAAACTCCCAGAAGTCCTGTGGATCAAAGGATACAGCGTCACTGTTGGACATGGGGACTAAGCTCTGGTGTTCCGTCACACAGTGAGGTGATGATAAGTAATACTAACGGTTGCACATATTTCAAAACATGACAGAGGATTCTGAATGGCCTTAACACAGAGAAATGAGACTCTGAGGTGATGATTATGTTTGCTGATTACCCTGATCACTAAAGGATGTATGTATATATGTGTAAAATTATTGCTTCTCAAGAGTAAAACAGTGTACAGTTTTAAAGGTAACTCCTATAAGTCAGTTGCAAAACCAAAGCCGAGACCAAAGCAAAACATCCCAAAGTTTAAAAAGAGAGAGACAGGATGCTATTATTTCATTTGGTTTAGCAGCTATGATGAAAGACCACAGACATTGTGCCTTGTAGACGATAGGAATTAATTTCTGGCAGTTGCCGAACGCATTAGCTCATGTGGCAGGAGAGGCAGCGAGCTCTCAGGGTCTCAGTTTAGAGCGATGATAATCTCGGTCACTGGTTCTTTGTGCTCATGAGCTCATTGCTTGTTCTCTCCCCCAGTCTCCTCCAGATCCATTCACACTGAGAACAGGGCTTTGAGAGTTGGGTCGGAGTGGAGGCATAAATGTTGTCTATAGCCAAACTAGAATGCATGCACAAATGTGCAACAAGATTTCAAAAAGTGCTCAGAATCACTGAACATTAGGTAAATCCAAATAAAACCTCAGTCACTTCTTATCTTGATGGAGGTGGGTCTTGTATCTTATCCGTTGCTTTCATTGGTTAACTAATAAAGAAACTGCTTGGCCCTCTGATAGGGTAGAATTTAGATAGGTGGAGAAAACAGAACAGAATTCTGGGAGAAAGAAGCCGAGTCAGGGAGTTGCCATCATTCTCCCACCAGACACAGACGCAGGTTAAGATCCTCCCTGGTAAGCCACCTCGTGGGCTACACAGATTATTAAAAATGGGTTAGATCAATATGTAAGAGCTAGCCAATAAAAGGCTGGAATTAATGGGCCAGACAGTGTTTAAAAGAATATAGTCTCCATGTAATTATTTCGGGTAAAGCTAGTCTTGCGGGCAGCCAGGTGCCAGGATCGTAGCCCGCCACTTCAATTACTACAGAGTGGCGCCCCGCCGCTCTTATTACTACACTATCTTTTAGGAAGGTTGTTAAGGAAAGGCTGAAAGTGAAACAAGTAGCCGTTGCTAGCAAGGTGTGGATGCTGGATTATCAACACTTTTGCCTCACTTAAATCGTACAGCCAAGTGTGGGGCCAGCCATAATAAGCTAAATATGGACAGGTCACCCAAAGGAAGTTCTTTGCCAGAGTAGAACTCAGCCATTGATAAATTTAATAAGAGGCCTAAAGGCCAGAATTTCAGTAGTTTACCCTGAGACAATGAGATGATGCCTCGCTGCAGGAGGAACCATAAACTGAGATTAACCTTCCCCCACCCAAGAACAGACTATTCAAAGAAAATGCCTGGCATTCCAACCATTGTAGATAGGATCACCTGCCAGTGCACTGTTCACCAGAACAGCACAGACAGATGTCAGCCAATCAGAGGTCCTGAACCTCAGAAACCCCTCACCCCCACCTTTACTACTATAAAAACCCAATTCTAATTGAGCTCAAGGCTCTCCAGTTATTCCAATACTTTGGACATGTGGAGAGACCGAGTTTGAAAACTTGATTAAAATAAAGGCACTTTGCTTTTACATATGGTACTCGGTTTCCTTGTTGGCCTTGAGGGGACTTCACTTATTTGGGCATAACACCATGATGCAAACACCTTGACAATTCCTCAGACACTAGAATGGAACCAACACTTGGAATCAGAACATGTGGAGAGTGCAGACATTCCCACACCATGGCTGATTTGAACAGTACCAGCACAGAATGGGTGTGCACATAAGTCACTGAGATCTTGATTTCATTTCTTCTTGGTGAATATTCACAACTGCGATTGCTGGGTCACAGTGGTAGTTCAGGTCAGGGTAGATGGACAGTGGGTGATTCCCCCTTATACAGGAAGGAAATCTCACTGTAAGCAACAGAAAAGAACCTGCGGGACATTGCCCTGTGGGAACAGTCCAGGCACAAAGGGCTTCTACTGCATGAGCTCATGAAAGAGCTTCCCCAGAAGTCACTCCCCAAAGCAGGAAGTAGGACAATGTGGAGAAGGTGGCTCATGGCAATGGGGGAAAGGTTTCAGTTTTGCACATGGAAGTTTTCTAGTGATCTGCTCTATAACCCTGACTCTGTTCGTGACATCAGCACACACCTCACTTTCAGATTTGCTCCTAGGAGCCAGGTGTAGCAGCAGACATGCTTGTCATTCTGGCACCCAGGAAGCAGAGAAAGCAAGCAGATCAGAAATTCAAGGCCATCTTCAGCTACATACCAAATCCAAGGCCAGTTTGGACTATATGAGATCCTGTCTTAAAACCCTCTCTACCTTGGAAAATTTAAACAGTTCAGATTTTGCTTATTTTTTTATTTATACATTTATTTATGCACACTAATGCTTTCTTTTTAAACCAATAATTTGTAATGTATCCAACTGGCGATTATGTTTGTTAAGGAAGAATTGTCAGTCTCTTGTGACTCTCTCTGTCCTAAGTATATCTCTGACAAGGTATAAGTGCATGTCTGTATGTCCTGATCCATGGTGGCCAAAGCGCTGGCTGACCTCAGATGTCAACCCAGTCAGAAGTCAGAATCTGAATTTGAGGTCCCTTTGAAGGCTGGGACCTCCTGAAAAGCTCAAGACAGGTGTCCCAAGGAAGACCACAGAAGGAAGATGGCTGGGAAGTACCTTTGCAGAGATTGTAGGGTTCATCAAGTGAAGGTGTGTCATCTCTAAACCCTTTGAATGGAGCTGACTGTCCTTGGTTAAACTCAGGGCCAGTGGTGGGAGACCACTCCATGGAGTATGCCCATTGCCAGATGCCCTGGTTTTCCCCACTTCCCATTGATCTCTAGGATACTGCTTCATCCTGAAAACCTAAGGACACAAGAAAAAGTCCTGGTTATTAGACTTGCATGCAAGGACCTGGAGGACCAGCGACATTGTTAGGCTGAGAAAATGAAGGGAGATTGTTATCCTTCTGCCTGTATTTACTGAATATGTACACACACATTTAGCCCTAGGAGATAGGGATGATTGGAGGGGTAGTGTCACCCTGTTGACAAGCAAGTGCTGACTCCTTCTTTTTCAAAGTTGGGGTCACAGGAAACTTTTTTGGTGTCTGCTGAGAGGACGGAGTCACATCTGCCTAAGCAGGTAAACTTTGACTTCCACCCAGCTATAGTGCATTGAGCGCCAGGACTCTGGCATTGGATGGCTCTCTCAGACAGAGGTGTGAACTGTGGAGTTCCCTAAGTGGGAATATTCACCCTCAGTTTAAAGGTGCCACTCATATCCCTAATCACTCCCCTAGTGGATCTCTGATATCAGATCAGATTTCCATAACTGAAGCGTTGGCGGGTTCCATGGAATTCATATTTTTAAGGAATGCCCAGGTAACTAGGTGACTAAGTGCTCAGTCAGCCTGGATTTTTCCCACTGCAGGAAAGGTAAAGATGTGGTATCATGCTGAGCCAGCAGCACACCAGCGTCCCCTTGTTCTGCCTCCAGGAAAGCCCTGTGGACCACATGCATATAAGGTACTTAACCTAGCTCAATGCATATCTGCTACTTGTTCCCAATTCTGCAAGGGCAGAGTGGGGGGCTAACAGGCCTGGCTCCACACCTACCTTTGAACTTAGGACTTTTTTAGACTCACCCAATCAGTTAAGTTCTTTGAGTTTCAGTTTCTTACTCTGCAAACACATGATAGTGTCTATTTCCAAAGATTTTGAAAGAGTTAAATACGATAATATGTAACATGAGGGCCTGCTCATTGGGGTTTCTGTCCTGCCTAGTTCCTGTGGCCAGCAAGTCCCAAAGAAATTCACACAGAGGTCTCCATAATATTATAAACTGATTGGTCCATTAGCTCAGGCTTCTTATTAGCTCTTGTAGCTTATATTAGCCCATTATTCTTATCTATGTTAACCACATGGCTTAGTACCTTTTTCAGTGGGGCAGGTCACATCCTACTTCTTTGGTGGTCTGGGCAGGACTCGGGAGGAATGAACTTCCTCCTTCCCAGAATTCTCCTTTTCTCATTGTCCCACCTCTACTTCCTGTCTGGTTGTCCTGCCTGGCTACTGACCAATCAGCGTTTATTTAAAACATAATTGACAGAATATAGACAATTCTCCCGCACCAATAGTATATCAAGCATTTGCCACAGTGACTATAGACAGGAAACAACCTCCAACTTGTACTGATACCAGTCTGTCCACAGACTGCCCTCCCAGAGGGCAGGCACCCTGTTCTGCTGTACCACACTCACCAAGCACACCCAATTAACATCTGAAGAAGACACCATGGTGTGCATGTGTGTGCTGTGTATGCATGTGTTGTATGTTTTGTATGTATGTGAGTATGGTGTGTGTCTGGTGTATATGTATGCAGCGTGTACATGTGTGGTGCTATGTTTGTTGTATATATGTGTGGTATATGGTTGTGCTTGGTATGCATGCGTCTGGTACGTATGCACATGGCGTGTGAGCGTGCATGGTGTGTGTCTGATGTCTCTGTGTGTGATACGATTTGGTGTATATATGTGTAGTGGATATGGATACAGTATGTGCTGTGCTACATTTGTAATATGCAGGAGAAGTTTATGGGGGGTTCTCTGCACCTGCCTTTTTCCTGGGTCCCTGAAAATCACCTACTTTTAATGCTACAGAGTTTTCTCTTTCGGCCTAGGTAATCAAGAGATCCTCTAGCCCTTCAAAGAAGGGGAGAGATCAGTAACAGGTCAAGGTGGCAGGGAAAACGACATTTCGTGGATAGAACTTGACTTCTACCCCAGCCCTTTGGAATCCAGTGCACAATCTGTGGTGGTGTGTCTGCTCCCTGACAGACTTCCTCATTGTGGGCTGTGGTGTGAGCATGTTGTTGCATAGCACTGTGACAGTATTTTCCCTCCCCTCATTGCAAAGCTTTGCTGTTAGGTCCATGCAATTGATGCAGGCTAGAGACCACCCTCCTGGACAGGCATGGGAGCCCTGGAAGAAGATGGTGCTGGGCTCTGTGGCTCCTTAGCAAGGCAGCATTTGGAAGCGATATGGAAACAGCACCCAATGTTCCAGAGCGCTGAGAGGAGCCGCTTGTATTCTGAGCGGAAGTTCTGGTTCAGGAGCCCATAGACAATGGCATTAAGGCAGCTGTTGAAGTAAGCTAGGAAGTAACTGGCGACAAAGAGCCCCTCTGGAACCTGGGGAGCCATCACCTCTGGGTTGATGGCCACTGCAAGGCCGATGAAGTTGAGGGGGGCCCAGCAAATGGCAAAAACCACAAACACAGCGAACATGGTTAGGAAACTGCGCAAGTCACCAGGTTTCTGACGTGGCTGACTTTCAGCCTTGGCCTTCCTTCGGGTTCGGAGCACCAGAACCCAGATTCGCAGGTAGCAGAAGGATACCACAGCTATTGGAAGGAGGAAATGGACGGCCACCACAGCTGCTGTGTACCGACTGCTGACCGTCTGGTTAAAGGTGCAGGAATAGATGCGTGGGTCATAGTCTAGGTTCCCCACCGAGAAACTGGGCACCAAGGCCAGCAGAGTGAGGAGCCAGACGAGGCTGACGTAGAGGAGGGCACGCCAGTGGCTGCAGACCCGGTGGTAAGTTGCACTGTGACACAGGCGCCAGTAGCGGTTAATGGCAATGGCTGTGATGCTGAAGACGGAGCCAATGACGCTCAGGCCTATCACGAAGGCACTGGCTTTGCAGTGGGCTTCTCCAAGAACCCAACTGTCACGAACAATAGCCACGAGGATCAGTGGGAAAGGGTACAAGGCTATCATAAGGTCAGCCAAGGCTAGACTCACCACAAACAAGTTACCTGAAGGAGAAAGCACAGATTAGCCATTAGTAGAGGCCTCACAATTCCTGTTCATTATTTTTTGGGGTGGGAGGAGATAGCCTGGTGAGCAAAATGCTTGAAGCTTATGCATAAGACCTGAGTTTGGATCCCAGAACCCATATCTTAAAAAGAAAAAAAAAGCCAGGCAGAGTGATAATTCTTATAATTCCAGGGAAAGAAAGGCAGATAGATCTCTGGGGCTTGATGACTAGCCAGTCCAGCCTAACCATGAGCTCCACATTGCTAAGAGATCCTGTTTGAAATATAAGGTGCATGGCACCTGAGAATACAAGGATAATAACCCTGATTTCTTTACCCATAAATGCTTGTGCATCCACACAGAAACCACACACACACACACACACACACACACACACACACACACACAGAGAGAGAGAGAGAGAGAGAGAGAGAGAGAGAGAGAGAGAACAGCTATGCACCTAACATTTTATACTTCTCTGAACTACTTTCATTAGCACTGGGAGTGGAAAGCAAACGGCATTTAGAGACAGCCAAGGACTCAAATTGCATCTGTGCTTGCCTACCCAAGTTCTTATGGGCTCCCTTTGGTAACCCGCAATGCATTAATAATTATCCGACTTTGTGGTAGGTGTGAGAAGGAGACCAATGTCCAGTGTAGTGGGTGCTCTCAAGTAACTGCTTCCAGGACAGGCATGGTGTCCTGGATGGGTTTTGTCAACTTGACAGACACTTAGACATATCTGGGTAGAGGAAATCTTAACTGAGAAAATGCCTCACTAACACTGGCCTCTAGGCAAGTTTGTGGGGCATTTCCTTGATTCCTGAGTGATGTGTGAGGGCCCCCTCTATTATGGGCAGTGCCAATGCTGGGGTTGCATGAGGAAGCTGGCTGAGCAAGCCATAGGGAGCAAGCCATTGAAGCAAGCAGTATGCCTCCACAGTTCCTGCCTCTAGTGTCCCACCTTGAGCTGCTGTTTTGAGTTCCCTTCAAGGAGAACTGTAATCAGTACATGGGAGTGGAAATAAACCCTCTCCTCCCCAAGTTGCTTTTGGTCATGGAGTTTTATTACAGCAAAAGACACCTAACTAAGACACACAGACCTGACTGCTGTCCTCTTGCCCCATAGTCCTGGAGGAAGTGGCGGTGGTGATTCCTACTTAGCCCGCACCTTCCCTGACTTTCCGAGCTTTCTCCTCTGCTTATCTATTTGTTTACTTTTTATTTAACGTCTTCATTGACTCTTCAGGAGTTTCACATCATACACCCCAATTCCGTTCATCTCCTGGTTCCCCCATCTTCTCCACTCATCCCTGCTGTACTCCCCACAAAGGAAATAAACCAAAGTAAGCAAGCAAGCAAACAAAAGCAAAACAACAAAATACCTGAAACCAAACCAAACCAAACCCCACAACAACAGAAAAATCTCTTTGCTTCCCCCTTTTTCATATTTCTCCAACCATCTTCATTCATCCTGGGGCATTGGAGGTGTCAGTGTGCCGTATAGTGTAGCTCTTTGTCCCATCAGTTTTACTGTGAAGTGTTCATGAGTCACTGGTCTGGCTCAAGGCCTCTGGTCTCTGGTACACCAGCATCACTGGATCCTCTCTGGAATTCCTCTGGGATGTCCTGTGACTGCCGAGTCATGGTGATCTTGTGGATACTGTTCCACAGGACCAGTCCTTTATCAGCTCCAGCAGGTCCTAGATGGGATACGTGCTAGGGCTGGCCGACCCAAGGCCTAGCTCTGGACATGGGTGGTAGCCAAGCTGGTCAATCTGGGTCCCTTCTTCCCCATACACACCTTGGGCAAGGGGGTGGAGTCAACCCCCCATGCATGTGCTCAGGATCAGGCCACTACATGGCCTGTGGTGAGGGTGAGAACCATCTCTCTAGTGTGCACAGGCCACCTCTCTGGCTGTAGAGTCCAGTGAGAGGCAAGGCCAGCTGTCCCAGGGCCAGCGAAGGGTGGGGCCAACTCAGTATGGCTCTCTGATTTTATCTCACGTGGTTTCTTAGGCTCCTGAGGTGACACAGGTTACAGACATCTATACAGACCCCAGCTGTAGCTGCACCACGGACCCAAACATGGCCCTCAGCAGCAGTTTGAGCCCGGATGACATCCTGGCTCTGGGTAGAAGGATTGGACACCAAGGCCTCAGATTGTGGCCCTAACCCTGGGCTTCAGTGAGACCTTTGGTGGCAATGTAGCACCCTGACTTCAGCACAGACCCCAGCTATGGTCCTACAACCGTGGACCCCAACAAAGTCCTTAGCAGCAGCTGGGTCTGGATGTCACCACTGTCCCAGCAGCAATATTGCCCTGAGACACTAACATGGCCCTCAATCTTGGGTGTTTGCATGGCTTTCCATGGTACAGGTGCATCGGCCATCAGGACAGACCTTGGTTGAAGTAGGGCCACCAAATCTGACATGGACTGTCAACCGCCTGCCAGCCCTGGCCTTGAGGACCCTGGCTGAGGCCCCATCTGAGTGGTTAGGCATCAGGCGGGGCTGACTCAGCTTTCTCCTCTGAACGGAGCCCTTGGCAGTGTCGTCAGCTCAGCCAGCCAGAGCCTCAGGAAGCCACACAGCCACTCAGGAACGTAGCTTGAGTTCCAGGAGGACACTGTTCACCCTTGAAGAGTAGCCTTCGCTCATCCAGTTTCACTGATAACATAAGGGCACCGAGGAAAGCACCAGGACTCTGGAGGGTTCCAAAGTGAAGCTCAGGGCATGAGGAGTTCCCTTCCCGCACCATTTCCTCCACCAGCCTTGTATTTTCAGAGCGTTTGCTGTGTTCTCAGAAGACCACAGGTTGTCCATGGGAAGTGTTTCTCAGTGGCACCACACACACAGGACACAGCCTTTACCGTTGTCTGGCCATGTGACAAAATGCCTCTTGTCAGACAGACAGCTCAAGTGGGAAGGCAGGACCAGTTCATAGGAGGCACTTACAAGGAACCAGAATGCAGGTGCCTCAGATCTGTCCTCATTCTACAACTGTGCCTACTCCTGCCTTCCTCAGTCCACCTGAGGGTCTGGAGCATCGGGGAAGGGAGACGACGAGCTGAGGTCTAGGAAATGGGAGGCTTCGAGACAATGAGAGAAGTTCATGTGTCAGACCTACACATGAAGCACACTCCACCTCCATGTGTTAAAACACAGGTGGGGAAAGGGCTAGCTCCAGCCTGCCCTGGTCCCAACACACATGCTCACCTTATCGGAAGGCCGTGTGGTATAGAGTACCTTGGATAGGACCTGCGGAAGTGCTTATTTTAATCTCAAATGCTCCAGGTCAGCCCAGCTCAGAACGGAGAGAAAGTAAGTCCCATCATGCTATGGGAATTCTTAGGACCTCAGGGCTACACCAGTATCTAGAGCCAGCGTGGGATCCAAGATGGCCGTCCTGCCACAGGCCTTCCCCACCATGATGAGCTATAGGCCCAAACAGTTACTGAGTAAGGTCGCCCTTGTCAGGTGTCTCGTCACAGCAACTAGAAAAGCAGCAGCTGATGCAAGACACAGACTGCTTCCCAAGTTTCCTGCCTTCAACCCAGTGAGGGTAGGTACTGTCTCAGTGTTGATCTCAAGGCTCTTTTTGGTGTTTGGACAAGGTGTTGGGGGCTGGAGCAATCTGAGGAACACTTAGTTCTGCCCATTGCTGGTCACAGGCGTTTGGGGCAATTATTGAACTTTCTCTGTGACTTCTTCACCTATGGCTCCTCCTACTGGAGACCCCCTCCCCATCTTCACGGTGGTGTTTTTGTAAAGGACATTTCCTTTCACCAACACAGGAGGGTTGGTTGCTGCAGGTCCTGACGGTTTCTGGATGGACAGAACACAGGCTCTTGGAATGTACAAACGCGACATAAAGAGTCCAAAGCTGGAAGCGGTGCCAGCTCCGCCAGCTGTTTCTCTGGAAAGCTAAGGCAGGCACTGCTGTGTTAATGCGGCTTCTCCCCTAATAATGCCCCAGAGGCTACACGCAGCCTGTAAACAGCGAGCGGAACACATCAGCTCCACGTGGAAAGTGATTCAATTACTCTCCCCTATTAAGCCGACTGTTCGGAAAGGCTGAGGTCCGCCAGCCCTGCTGGGGAGTCATCTGCCCTGCAGCCCGACTGTCTTCTAGTGTCTTGGCAGGAATCCCAATTAGGTGACTACCGACATCATGTTGCCCGCCATCTGTGAGGAGCTGAGATGCTGGGGTCTCTCTGGATGAGATTCGGGAGGAGATCCCTGCTGCACCGATGTCTCCCCCAGCCAGGTGAGAAATCAATCAGCCAGTGTGTAGCTCTGTTCCGCATTGTGTGTAATGGCTTGTAATGAACATTCATACAAGAGTCTTGCGGTGACTCATCCGGCCTGTCTCTGTCAGACAAGCTGTAGCAGTGGAAGGGGCCGCCACTACAGGGCTGTGCTCTCTGAAGTGGAATGCCTCCATTATTCACATCTCCCACACAGGATTTTCCTATCCTGTCTCCTTTCTGGGAAGTCTGTTTCTGAGGAGGTAGGCGGGGCTACACTGTCTAGTCCTCATCAGACAGAACTCTGAAAGACCAAGCTACCCCAGCCACCCCTCTTTGTTTGCCTTCTGAACTCTGAAGAGTTTACTTGTCTTCAAAACAACTTTGGACATTGACTTTCCCGTCAATATTTACTTGAGTCAGTCATTTATTCAGCAAGCACCCCGAAAATCTCCTCAGAGTGGTTCTGACTGTTCCAGGAGCATGGGAACGGTGGTGAGCAACCCAAGCACGTCTGTTCCCTCACAGAGAAGACAGCCAACCAACGAAAGCATCTACAGGGAGAAAGCCACAGCTGACCCTTGCTTGCCCAGAGGACTAACCTCCTCCAGATCAGAGCCGGCCTCCAGCCTTTATTTACTGTGCAGCACATCTGTGCTCTCCCGTACCCAGGAAAGACATGGCGTGCTGCGTCAACACAGAAGCGTGGCTCGGGGAAGTCCGGGCCAGAGCAACGAGCCGGAGAGAGTCCCAAGTCAGACAACGATGGGGTTGGTCAGGCTGAACAGCTCCCCCAAACCCTTCAACCAGATTGCTCTCCTCCAAGAATGGCATTGCACCTCAAACAGATCTTACGATGAAGGCCATAAGCAATATTAATGTCCACACGAATTATGCGAGACATTCTAGTGACATTTTGGGTATAAGCGATTTTGAAAAGATTGAGCAGATAATTTGTTAAAAACTTGGTTTCCTTACAAGTACTGAAGCAATGGATACATTTATGGTAATCTAATTAGATCCTCAAATCCTGGAGGGCAGAAACTGTTTTCTTCCAAAGTCCTATTATGTATGAAAAACCCTCAGGGTGTTAGGATGATTCGTAGAAAGGCAGAGATAAAATTGTTCTTGCCTTAGTTAAAAACATTAAACATGTACAGGAAAATTCCAAGGATAACGTTTCAAAATCTTAAAGGGAGATGTATTTACGAGTGTAAGAAGTGTGTGCTTGAAAAGACACTGATGTGGCATCAGCAAACGTTCTTCCACACCATCCGCAGAGACCATCTGGGAACTGGATGAGTGTCCTCTCGTCGCTTCAGTGAATGCAATAGTAACAAAGGACATGGATGTTCTACCAGATTCAATGCTGTGCACTTAGTACTTCCTGTAATAACCCTGTATGTTTAACTGGACAATTTCTATCTCCCAGATGAAGAAGTAGGTGCTGGTTATGTAAATCTATAACAGAGAAGGAGGGAGAAGAACCAGAAGACAGGAAACCAGGGGAGAAGAGGAAGTGGGGTAAAGGCAAGGCTGTGAGAACTGATATTCATCGCAAGTGAAGAACAGAAACAGGACACTGAACTTGGCAGTGAGGACATCAGTCAAGACACTAGCTAGGTGAATTTTGCTCTCTGCAGGTGAATAAAATGATAGCCTGGTGCTTGTTCTCTCAAATAGCTTTATCTTCAGAAACAGAGATGGAGAAATACTTAGACGGGAATATCCCTCAGGTGAGGTATTGTAGAATAAAATGTTTATTCTCCAACCCCCCTTCCTTATTTTTATTGATGCATATTTTGTATATGGTTATTGGGTCACCATATGTAGGTTTTCACTGAACAATAGCATGTAGTTTTGAGTCTTTTCTCTCACTTCTCCCCTCCTGCTCGCCTTCTTCCCTTTCTGTCTCTTTCTCAGATGAGGATTTCTGAGCCATGAGAAATTTCTAGTTACTGCTTTAGTTACCTTTCTGTTGCAATGATAAAAAAAAATCCTGCTTTCGCACGACCCAGCACCCCTCCCCAACCCTGTCCTGCTGTATGCTAGGACCAGTGCTTAACTACAGTCTTAAGCTCCTAAACTAAGGCGACCCACCCAGAGCGGTGAGTGCCTGCCAGCCCGGCAGGCCTCAGGGTCCCCTGTAAGGGAGCCGGGCACCTTCAGCTCCGGCGCCAGGCTTCCTGCTCGCTCCTGGATACCACCTACCACCCCCCCCCTGCTCCATTCATCCTGTTGGCCCTGGATCATTGGGCTACCAGCGGCCCTGTTTAGTTGCTGAGGAATCCCATCAGGACGGGTGAGTGTGTGCTACCCAGGGGCGGACTGTCCCGGAAGAGAGCACAAACCCCCTCCCCCAGCTCCTTCTGCAGGGCTGTCTTTCTTTCGCACGACCCAGCACCCCCAGCACCCCTCCCCAACCCTGCCCCGCTGTATGCTAGGACCAGTGCTCAACTACAGTCTTAAGCTCCTAAACTAAGGCGACCCACCCAGAGTGGTGAGTGCCTGCCAGCCGGGCAGGCCTCAGGGTCCCCTGTAAGGGAGCCGGGCACCTCCAGCTCCAGCGCCAGGCTTCCTGCGCGCTCCTGGATACCACCCCCCCCCCCTGCTCCATTCATCCTGTTGGCCCTGGATCATTGGGCTACCAGCGGCCCTGTTTAGTTGCTGAGGAATCCCATCAGGACGGTTGCGGAGGAATCCCATCTGGATGGGAACGGTTCCTGCTTCTACACTGAAGAGATATACCCTGAGAGTCAATCACAGCAAAGTCTGGACCAAGAGACCAGGCCTCTCCTGGCTCCATTTGAAGGAAGAGATGGGAAGGCGCCAATACAAGAATTCCTCCAACAGTCTGAAAGGCAACATGACACCACCAGAAACCAGGGATCCCGAAATAAGAAGAATTGTACACCCTACTCCTGAAGAAATAGAAGAAATCGACTCAAAAGTGAACTATATGAAAATAATAGAGGACCTTAAACAGGAGGTGAAAAACTGCCATAAACAATTAGAGATTACAAACAAAAAGGTAGAGGAAATGAATAAATCGCTCAAAGACATGCAAGAAAACCAAGAGAAACAAGAAAAAGCAATCAAACAGGTTAGGGAAGCGGTTCAAGACATGAAGAATGAAATAGAAGCAATGAAGAAAGCACAAACCGAGGGAAGAAAGGAGATGGAAAATCTGGGTAAACGAACAGGAACGACAGAGACAAGTACTAACAACAGATTACAAGAGATAGAAGAGAGAATATCAGACACTGAAGATACCATAGAAAAATAAACACACTGATCAAAGAAAACAGCAAAACCAACAAATTCTCATCACAAAACATTCAGGAAATTTGGGACACAATAAAAAGACCAAACCTAAGAATAATTGGAGTAGAAGAAGGAGAAGAAGTGCAGCTCAACGGTACAGAAAATATACTTAATAAAATTATAGAAGAAAACTTTCCCAACCTGAAGAAAGAGGTACCTATGAAGGTTCAAGAAGCATACAGAACACCAAATAGGCTGGATCAAAAAAAAACATCCCCTCGCCATATAATAATCAAAACACAAAATACACAGAATAAAGAAAGAATATTAAGAGCCGTAAAGGAAAAAGGCCAAGTTACTTATAAAGGTAAACCTATCAGACTTACACCTGACTTCTCTATGGAAACCATGAAAGCCAGAAGGTCCTGGATAGATGTACTGCAAAAACTAAGAGATCATGGATGCAAGCCCAGACTACTATATCCAGCCAAGCTTTCGTTCACTATAAATGGAGAAAACAAAATTTTCCAGGATAAAAACAAATTTAAACAATACGTAGCCACAAATCCAGCCTTACAGAAAATTATAGAAGGAAAATCACTAACCAAGGAGTCCAACAATGCCCACAATAACTCAGTCATCTAGAGACCTTTCACCAGCGCAACTCAAAGAAGGGAAACACACAAACCTTACTACTAAAAAAGTGACCGGAGTTAACAACCACTGGTCATTAATATCACTTAATGTCAGTGGGCTCAACTCACCTATAAAAAGGCACAGGCTAAGGGATTGGATACGAAAACAGGATCCAACGTTCTGCTGTCTACAAGAAACACACCTCAACCACAAAGACAGGCACCTACTCAGAGTAAAGGGCTGGGAAAAGGCTTATCAAGCAAATGGTCCTAAGAAACAAGCAGGTGTGGCCATACTAATTTCTAACAAAGTTGACTTCAAACTTAAATCAATCAGAAGAGATGGAGAGGGACATTTTATACTCATAACAGGAACAATTCATCAGGATGAAGTCTCAATCCTGAATATCTATGCCCCGAATATAAAAGCGCCCACGTATGTAAAAGAAACATTACTAAAACTCAAGGCAGCCATCAAACCACACACACTAATAGTAGGAGACTTCAACACTCCTCTCTCACCAATGGACAGGTCAATCAAACAGAAACCTAACAGAGAAATTAGAGAATTAATGGAGGTAATGAAGCAAATGGACTTAACAGACATCTATAGATTATTCCACCCGAAGAGGAAAGAATATACCTTCTTCTCTGCAGCTCATGGAACCTTCTCGAAAATTGACCACATACTCGGTAACAAAGCTAACTTACACAGTTACAAAAAAATATTAGTAACCACCTGTGTCTTATCAGATCACCATGGATTAAAGTTAGAATTCAACAACAATGCTACCCCCAGAAAGCCTACAAACTCATGGAAACTGAACAGTCAACTTCTGAACCATACCTGGATTAAGGAAGAAATAAAGAAAGTAATTAAAGTCTTCCTTGAATTCAATGAAAATAAAGAAACAACATATTCGAACTGATGGGACACTATGAAAGCAGTGCTAAGAGGAAAGTTCATCGCACTAAGTGCCCACTTAAAGAAAACAGAGAAAGCACATATTGAAGACTTAACAGCCCACCTGAAAGCTCTAGAAAAAAAAGAAGCAGACTCACCTAGGAGGAGTAGAAGATTGGAAATAATCAAACTGAGGGCTGAAATCAACAAAATAGAAACACAGAAAACAATCCAAAGAATCAATGAAACAAAAAGCTGGTTCCTGGAGAAAATCAACAAGATTGATAAACCCCTATCCAAACTAATCAAACGACAGAGAGAGAATACGCAAATTAATAAGATCAGAAATGAAAAGGGGGACATAACCACAGACACAGAGGAAATTCAGAGAATCATCAGATCATATTACAAAAGCCTGTATAACACAAAACTGGAAAATGTAAAAGAAATGGACACTTTTTTAGATAAATACCATATACCAAAGTTACACCAGGACCAGGTGAACAATCTAAACAGACCTGTTGGTCACGAAGAATTAGAAGCTGTTATCAAAAACCTCCCTACCAAAAAAAGCCCAGGACCAGATGGTTTCAATGCGGAATTCTACCAGAACTTCCAAGAAGAGCTAATACCCATACTCCTTAATGTATTCCACAATATAAAAACAGAGGGTCATTACCTAATTCCTTTTATGAAGCTACAGTTACTCTGATACCAAAACCACACAAAGACTCAACCAGGAAAGAGAATTACAGGCCAATCTCACTCATGAACATCGACGCAAAAATCCTCAACAAAATACTGGCAAACCAAATCCAAGAACATATTAGGAAAATTATCCATTATGATCAAGTAGGCTTCATTCCTGAGATGCAGGGCTGGTTCAACATACGCAAATCTATCAATGTAATCCAGCATATAAATAAACTGAAGGAAAATAACCATATGATCATCTCATTAGATGCTGAAAAAGCATTCGACAAAATTCAACATCCATTTATGTTAAAAGTCTTGGAGAGATTAGGGATACAAGGGTCATACCTAAATATAATAAAAGCTATATACAGCAAGCCGACAGCTAACATCAAATTAAACGGAGAGAAACTCAAAGCCATCCCGCTTAACTCAGGAACACGACAAGGATGTCCACTCTCTCCATACCTCTTCAATATAGTACTTGAAGTTCTAGCAATAGCAATAAGACAACATAATGGGATCAAGGGGATTCGAATTGGAAAGGAAGAAGTTAAACTTTCGTTATTCGCAGATGATATGATAGTGTACTTAAGCGACCCCCAAAACTCCACCAAAGAACTTTTACAGCTGATAAACAGCTTTAGTAATGTGGCAGGATACAAGATCAACTCCAAAAAATCAGTCGCCCTCTTATACACAAAGGATAGGGAAGCAGAGAGGGAAATCAGAGAAGCTTCACCATTCACGATAGCCACAAACAGCATTAGATATCTTGGGGTAAATCTAACCAAGGAAGTGAAAGATCTATTTGATAAGAACTTTAAGGCATTGAAGAAAGAAATTGAAGAGGATACCAAAAAATGGATGGATCTACCTTGCTCTTGGATTGGGAGGATCAACATAGTAAAAATGGCAATTCTACCTAAGGCAATTTATAGATTCAATGCAATCCCCATCAAGATCCCATCAAAATTCTTCACAGATCTGGAGAGGACAATAATCAACTTTATATGGAAAAACAAAAAACCCAGGATAGCCAAAACAATCCTATACAATAAAGGATCTTCTGGAGGCATTACCATCCCTGACTTCAAACTCTATTACAGAGCTACAGTAATGAAAACAGTGTGGTACTGGCATAAAAACAGAGAAGTCGACCAATGGAATCGTATAGAAGACCCAGATTTTAACCCACAAACCTATGAACACCTCATTTTTGATAAAGGAGCTAAAAGTATACAATGGAAGAAAGAAAGCATCTTCAACAAATGGTGCTGGCACAACTGGATGTCAACCTGTAGAAGAATGAAAATAGACCCACATCTTTCACCGTGCACAAAACTCAAGTCCAAATGGATTAAAGACCTCAATATCAGCCCGAACACACTGAAAAGGATAGAAGAGAAAGTGGGAAATACCCTACAACAGATGGGCACAGGAGATCCCTTCCTATGTATAACCCCAGAAGCACAGACATTAAGAGCAACATTGAATAAATGGGACCTACTAAAACTGAGAAGCTTCTGCAAAGCAAAGGACACTGTCACTAAGACACAAAGGCAACCCACTGACTGGGAGAAGATCTTCACCAACCCCGCAACAGACAAAGGTCTGATCTCCAAAATATATAGAGAACTCAAGAAACTAGACTTTAAAATGCTAATTAACCCAATTAAAAAATGGGGCACTGATCTGAACAGAGAATTCTCAACAGAAGAAGTTCAAATGGCCAAAAGACACTTAAGGTCATGCTCAACTTCCTTAGCAATCAGGGAAATGCAAATCAAAACAACTTTGAGAGATCATCTTACACCTGTGAGAATGGCTAAAGTCAAAAACACCAACGATAACCTTTGCTGGAGAGGTTGTGGAGGAAGGGGTACCCTCATCCATTGCTGGTGGGAATGCAATCTTGTGCAACCACTATGGAAGTCAGTGTTTCGGTTTCTTAGGAAATTCGGGATCAACCCACCCCTGGACCCAGCAATACCACTCTTGGGAATATACCCAATAAATGCCCTATCATATGACAAAAGCA
Organism: Microtus oregoni; assembly: GCF_018167655.1. Taxonomy (NCBI): domain Eukaryota; kingdom Metazoa; phylum Chordata; class Mammalia; order Rodentia; family Cricetidae; genus Microtus; species Microtus oregoni. The sequence goes on from NW_024543067.1 coordinate 33,183,095, forward strand.
TTTGTTCAACTATGTTCATAGCAGTATTATTTGTAATAGCCAGAACCTGGAAACAACCTAGATGCCCTTCAATGGAAGAATGGATGAAGAAAGTATGGAATATCTACACATTAGAGTACTACTCAGCGGTAAAAAACAATGACTTCTCGAATTTTGCATGCAAATGGATGGAAATAGAAAACACTATCCTGAGTGAGGTATCCCAGACCCAAAAAGATGAACATGGGATGTACTCACTCATAATTGGTTTCTAACCATAAATAAGGGTCACGGAGTCTACAATAGGTGAATCTAAAGAAGCTAAGTAAGAAGGGGAACCCAAGGAAAAACATATAGTTATCCTCTTGGCTAAGGGAAGTAGACAAAATTGCCGGGGAGAAAATTGGGATCTTGGGGTGGGGTGGGTTGGGGGTAAGGGGAGATGGGGAGAGAAAAGTTAGAAGGGAAGGAGGTCGGGCCTTGGGAAAGCAGGAGGATTGGGATAAAGGAAGGTTGGACAGGGGAGCAAGGAACCACAATTCTTAGTTAAGGGAACCACTTTAGGGTTGGCAAGAGACCTGACCCTAGAGGGGCTCCCAGGTGCCCAAGCTGAGGTCCCCAGTTAGTTCCTTGGGCAGTTGAGAATAGGGAACCTGAAATGACCCTATCCTTGAGCAATACTGACGAATATCTTGCATATCATCATAGAACCTTCATCTGGTGATGGATGGAGATAGAGACAGAGACCCACACTGGAGCACTGGACTGAGCTCCCAAAGTCCCAATGAGGAGCAGAAGGAGGGAGAACATGAGCAAAGAAGTCGGGACCACGAGGGATGCACCCACCCACTGAGACAGTGGAGCTGATCTATTGAGAGCTCACCAAGACCAGCTGGACTGTGACTGAAAAAGCATGGGATAAAACTGGACTCTCTGAACATGGCGAACTATGAGGGCTGATGAGACGCAAAGGACAATGGCACGGGGGTTTGATCCTACGTAATGTGATGGCTTTGTGGGAGCCCAGCCAGTTTGGATGTTCACCTTCCTAGATATGGACGGAGGTGGGAGGTCCTAGGTCTTACCACAGGGCAGAAAACCCTGACTGCTCTTTGGACTGGAGAGGGAGGGGGAAAGGAGTGGGGGGAGGGGGAGAAGGGTGGGAGGAGGGGGCGTAGGGGGGGAGGAGGGGGAGGGAAATGGGAGGCTGGGAGGAGGTGGAAACTTGTTTTTTTTTCTCCTTTTCTCAATAAAAAATATATATATATATATAAAGTAAAAAAAAAAATCCCAACCAAAGCAATTCCAGGGAGGAAGCCCTGCAGTTCATGCTTCTGAGGCCCATTATGGCGGGAAAGGAAAGGGTCATATCCCATCCCCAGCTGGGAAGATAAAAGAGGTGAATGCTGGTGTTCAGCTCTCCTTTTCATTTGGTCCAGTGGTTCAGCCCACAGAATTGTGCCACCCACCGGTAGGGTGGGTCTTCCTAATCATCCTGTCAAGAAGCTCCCTCCCAGGCATGCCTAGATGCTTGTCGCCTTGATTCTGCCAGGCTGAAAATGTTAACCATCACGGACATGCCAACCATCATTCTGAGTATTGTTCTTGTCTTGTTGTTATTTGTGTTGAAAGAGCCAATAGGATCCTTGTGAGGTACGACATGGGCTGTAGGGCTGTGTGCCAGGCTGAGATGTTTTCTGCCACTGTGAAGGTAGATGATTTAATCCTGCTGGGACCTTCACTGGGCATCCTTAAATAAGTGGTTGCAGCCTGCTGTATACCTCGCCTGCAGTAGTCCTGATGGCGGAAGACAACAAAGAAGAAAGGAACTTCCCTTATGATTGCCAACTCCGCAAGCACAGAGACTACTTTTGCTCCCTAACTTTAACCTCGTCAGTGACACACATTCTACACTGTGAGCTGCAGAAACCACACTCAGTGTCTGCCACGTCCTAAAGGATATTGTGTCTACGCAATTAGCAATGCTTTGGGAATGAATGATGGCAGTTGGACAGGAAAGTCTCTCTGTGCCTCCCAGGAAACTGAGAACTCCCTAAGAAGAACTAGAGAGGACAGAATTCTCTCCCTTGTGCAGCTAAAGACGAAATTACAGGCCTGGTGTTCGCTTTTGCTAACTGACAAGACAATGAGGTGCTCACAGCTGAAACTGAAGGTAAAGCTGGTGATCTCAGAAGCGTTGGGGAGGGAGGCCAAGGTGGCCTAGTCTGTTCTTAAGCCGACCAATATCAAAAGCCCCTGCATCCTGCTCGCTGGCTCAGCAACAGAGACAGCAGTCATCAAGTCACATATTCCTGAGTGCAGGCTCACCATTTTCCCGGTGGCAGACTATAAGTACTTACTGGAGAGGGTTTCCTCTTTCTCTGTTCTCTTGGGGCCAGGGATTTCAGGCCTAGTAATCATTTCCTTCCAGGCCTTCAAAGCACCTTTGTCCAGGGCCAGCTACCTTATTCAGGCATCTATGCTTCCTTACAGGGAAGGGGCAGGGGCTGGCCACCATCTCTGCACAGTACTTGTGGCGAAGGATAGCCTACCCGCACCTTCTAGGATAGCCCTCTCTCTGGAGAAGGGATGGTGAGAGCCCTGGGTACCACGGGGCGCTAGGAACAGACCTTGTGTGTGGGCCTACGTTCAGAATGTCCTCCCTTCGTATTTTCCCAGGAAATGCTCAGTCACTGATGCCCTTCTGCCTGACAAATGACTAAATACTTTCAAAAGGGCAGTGTCTACTCACTGGCAGCACCGTCTAAAGGGCTTGTCCCACAGCTGAGCACGAGAGTCACTGTGTAGCTGGCCTCATCAGTAAGAGGTCCTCATGTCCCCCGGGAAGCATGCTGGGACCTCAGGTGAGCCATGCACTTTGGTTATTGGAAATAAGTGTTCTTTATATGTTTTAGTCTAAATTTCATGAGGTTTATGATATTGATACTGTCAACTTGACAAGACCTAGAATATCTAGGACACAAACCTCTGATCATGTCTTCAGGACATAGATGTTTTCAGATAGCATTAATTCATGTGGGAAGGCTCACCTTAAATGTGGGAAGAGCCAGTCTGTGGATTAATTCCTAGACTGAACACAAACAAAAATCTGAGCAGAGCCAGGTGGTGGGGGCACACACCTTTAATCCCAGTCCTCGGGATGTAGAGGCAGGCAGATGTCTGAGTTCGAAGATGCCAGCCTTGTCTACAAAGTAAGATCCAGGACATCCAGGGCTGTTAGACAGAGAAACCCTGTCTAGGAATACAACAAAACAAACAACAAAATAACCTGAGCTGAGAAGCAGCATTCCCCTCTTCCTGTTTCCCGACTGTGAAGATAGTGAGACCATCTGTCTCATGCTCCTGCTGCCTTTCCATCCCCACTGGGGTGGACTGCACCCTCACACTGTGAGCCCAGACCAACCTTTCCTTTCTTCTGTCGAACTGGCACAGTATTGACAGATTTAGGGTACAAAGTCCGAGACAAGTTGTTCCTGAGGTAAATGTAAATTCTTCACTTTACAAATGAAAAATAAAGAGTGGATGGGGCTAATTTTCAAATTATTGCAGGTTTTCAGATCATTTTGAAATATCGCTTTACCATGGTCATTTAGTTTAAGCGAATATTACATTACGTAAACGAGTGTCACCAACAGAGCCAACGAAGGGCTGGGCATCATGGCACAAATACGATTCTTTGGTCCATTCCTACCACCTCAAAAAAGAAGAAGGAGGAGGAGAAGAGGAGGAGGATGAGGAGGAAGAGGCAGAAAAAGAAAGCACTGGTTATATTGAATGACTGTAGAAGTTGCCAATGGCAGGAATAAATGTGTGTGGATAGCACGTTAGTGTGTTTCTCTGTGCTGGGCTGCAGCACAGGCATCAGGAGGTAGAGAAGAGAACGAAGCACCAACAATTCACCTGCTCTCTACTCCTGGCTGCTGAGCACTTTGGGGAGCACAGAGTGGGACAGTCCTAAGTAGCATGAAGAAGTGGGATTCTTATCTTCCTTAGGCAAGAAGTAGCAATGGCTACTTCCTCAACCATGTCTCTCATGACAGACAATCTAAGGACTGAACAGGGAGACTCTGCACATAGAGGCTTCACTGGCACCCAGCATGCCAGGAGGGATGCCAACATGTAGAAGAATGAAAATAGATCCATATCTATTCCAATGGACAAAATTCAAGTCCAGATGGATTAAAGACCTCAATAAAAATCTGATCACACTGAACCTGATAGAAGAGAAAGTGGGTAGTAGTCTTCAATGCTGGGCACTGGAGACCGCTTCCTAAATATAACCCCAGTAACACAGACACTGAGAGCAAAAATAAACAAATGGGACCTCCTGAATCTGGGAAGCTTCTGCAAAGCAAAAGACACAGTCAATAAGACAAAAAAAAGCAGCCTACTGAAATGGGAAAAGATCTTTACCAATCCCATATTAGACAAAGGACTGATTTCAAAATATATAAAAGACTTAAGAAATTGGACACCAAAATTCTAAATAACTCAATTAAAAATGGGATACAGAACTAAACAGAAAATTCTCAACTGAAGAATCTCAAATGGTCAAAAGATACTTCAGGAAATGTTCAATATCCTTAGCCATCAGGGAAATGCAAATCAAAATAACTCTGAGATACCATCTTAAACCTGTCAGAATGGCTAAGATCAAAAACACCAATGATAGCTTGTGGTGGAGAGGATGTGGAGTAAGGGGGAACACTCATCCATTACTGGTGGGAATGCAAACTTGTACAACCACTTTGGAAATCAATATGGTGGTTTCTCCGAAAACTGGGAATCAACCTACCTCAGGATCCAGCAATACCACTTTTGGGCATATACCCCAAAGATGCCCAATCATACTACAAAGGCATTTGTTCAGCTATGTACATAGCAGTATTGTTTGTAATAGCCAGAACCTGGAAACAACATAGATGTCCCTCAATCGAAGAATGTATAAAGAAAATGTGCACATTTACACATTAGAGAACAACTCAGCGGTAAAAACAATGACATTAGAGCAGAAGAGGAGGGGAGAATGGGAGGGATGAGAAGAACTTGAGGGAATGGGATAGTTGAGAAGGAGAAAGGACAGAGATGAGAGCAAGGAAAGAGATAGCTTGATTGAGGGAGCCATTATAGGATTAGCAGAAACCTGGCTCTAGAGAAATTTCCAGGAAGGAATGAGAACATGAGCAAAGAAATCAAGACCATGAGGGGTTCACCCACTGAAACAGTTTACATGAGCTAATGGAGCTCACCAACTCCAGCCAGACTGGAAAGGAACAAGCATAGGAAAAACTAGTCCCTCTGAATGTGTTTGACAGTTGCATGGCTGGGGCAGATTGTGAGGTCACTGTCAGTGGCACCAGGATTTATCCCTACTGCATGTACTAGCTTTTTGGGAATCTATTCTCTTTGGATGGATACCTTGCTCAACCTAGATGTAGTAGGGAGGGCCTTGAACCTTCCACAAAGCAATGCCTTACCTGCTCTGAGGATTGAATGGGGTGAGGTGGGAGGGTTTGTGGAGGGAATGGGAGGAGGGGAGGGAGTGGGTACTTGGATGGGTATGGATAATGATAAAAGATAGTTTGCTTTCTTTTAAGAAAAACAAATATAAAAAAGGAAGAAGAAAAAAGAATTCCAGAAATAGCCAGTAGATCCTTGGGATTCCTCCTCAGGTCACTGGATAGCACATCTCTGTACTCGGTCAGGAGCTGAGTCACACGCCCCTCCCTCTAGTTTTGTTGTCCTGCAGAGTAAGGGGGAACTGGGAATATATAGGAAAGAAAAAAATGATTTCAGGATTGTCGCCTGTTATAGCCAAATCTTTGTTATGGTTCTCAAAGTGAGTCCCTCGATTTCTCTGTCTTTATGCAGAAAAGCCAGTGTTGATGCAAGCCATGCCCACTAGAGTCTAAACTAACACTCCTACTTGGAATTGTATCTCCCAGTGATGAGTCTTTGACACGGTGCCTGACAGAATGCTCATCCATTCATTGCTCGCACCCACGCAGAGTCCACTCCAGCAAGGACTTTCTAATTGCCTACTTATGAAATCAGTTCGGCAGGCCGGGAAAGGGGTCTCTCTCACAGGTGGGGAGCGTCCATGGCCAAAAGAGACCCCATCTCGCAGTAACAGTTGAAATGCCATGGATAGCAGGATGCTTCCCTTCATTGCCCACATCTTGCCTTAACAAGTGCACAAGAAAAGCTTGGCTCAGTTCACATTGGCACTAGTGTATCAGGTGTGCCCTGAGTAGAGGCAAGTTCCAGAATAGCTTCGCATCCGGGGACCAAAACTTCACCCTAAATTCTTCAAAGAACCAAAGTTTGGGACCAGGACACTGACGAGAGGAAAGGGGTAGGGCAGGGTGTTTGTGGGATGGGAAAGGATCTAAGATTCAGTCTTTGAAGCAGTGGCAGGGCATAGAAGGAACCCAGCCCCGAGGAAGCTGGTACTTACCCGCATATAGCAGCTTGTGGTTCCTGAGCACAGAGAGGATGACAAGGAGGTTTCCCACGACATCCAGGACTGTGGCGACAATTATCACTGTAGATAGCGTGGGAGCCACCCAAGTAGCCCGGGGAGTCCCTGGTGGTCCTGCGCCCGCTGATCCGGACCAAGTAGGGCTCATCGCCAGCCCGCCAGCCTCGCAGCAATTGGCAGCAGAGCTGATCTCAGGCATCTCAGGGTAGGTTAGACGTACAGGTGAGCACAGCTTCGGGGCACTCCTGCTGCCCCTCCTCCAAGTCCAGCGAGTGCTAGGAAGAGGCTGTAGGGAGGGACCTAGAGGAGACAATTAATTGAACTTGGGCAGAGGGGCAGAGAGAAATAAAGGATCCAGACAAGGACCATGGCTCAGATGTTGTAGAAAGGAACATATCCTTCAGCTGCACACTCGGGAACAGTGCTGCGGATATCAGCACTGCCGCCAGAGCTCAGCCAGTGTCTGGGCCACCTCAAGTTGCCTAGTGGGTAAGGTCTAAAAACCAAGTCCCTAAAAACCAAGACTCCCTACTTCCTTTCCAACGTGGAGAAGCTGTGTCCATTTGAGGACACTCAGCTTTGCAGACTAGAGAGGGAGCTGGTGGGTGGTTCGAGCAATCTGATCTTCAGGTTTGAGACCCCATCTGCCAGATGGTGCAGCTCTAAAGAGCACATGGAATGGGGATCAACCCCAGAGCAAAGAAGCCACAAGTGTTGAGTTCTGAGAAGTGACAGGAAAACGATCCCTTAGCCACATGTATGCTGTGGGTGGCCCTGAGGTCAGTGTTGGAAAGCCAACACTTTTAAAAATACTTACGTGGATATCGGTTTAAGAGTGGCGTTTAAATGGGTACATGGTCTATGCTGAAGGTTTTTTTTTTCTGAGCTCTACATTTTTCTCTGCTCACCTCCCTGCCCCTTTCCTCCCCTTCAACCCCTCCCAAGGTCCCTATGCTCCCAATTTACTCAGGAGGTCTTGTCTTTTTCTACTTCCCATGTAGATTAGATCTATGTATGTCTTTCTTAGGGTCCTCATTGATGTCTAGGTTCTCTAGGATTGTGATTGTGGGCTGGTTTTCTTTGTTTATGTTTAAAAAACACTTACGAGTGAGTACATATGATATATGTCTTTCTGGGTCTGGGTTACCTCACTCAAAATAATGTTTTCTATCTCCATCCATTTTCCTGAAAATTTCAAGATGTATTTATTTTTTTCTGCTGTGTAGTACTCCATTGTGTAAATGTACCACGTTTCCCTTATCCATTCTTTAGTCGAGTGGCATTTAGGTTGTTTCCAAATTCTGGCTATGACAAACAAAGCTGCTATGAACATAGTTGAGCACATGTCCTTGTGGCACGATTGAGCATCCTTTGGATATACACCCAAAAGTGGTATTGCTGAGTCTTGAGGAAGGTTATTTTTTTAATTTTCTGAGAAATTGCCACACTGACACCCAAAGGGTCTGTTCCAGCTTGCATTCCCACCAGCAATGCAGAAGTGCTCCCTTTACCCCACACATCCTCTCCAGCATAAGTTATCATCAGTGTTTTTGATCTCGGGCGTTCTTACAGGTGTAAGATGGAATCTCTCAATAAAGGCAATATACAGCAAGCCAACAGCCAACATCAAACTAAATGGAGAGAAATTCCCAGCGATACCACTAAAACCAGAAACAAGACAAGGTTGTCCACCTTCTCCATATCTATTCAGTATAGTTTTGAGGTCCTAGCTAGAACAATAAGACACCAAAGGAGATCAAGAGGATACAAATCGGAAAAGAAGAAGCCAAACTCTTACTATTTGCTGGTGATATAATAGTTTACATAAGCAACCCCAAAAATTCTACCAAGGAACTTCTACAAATCATAAACATGTTCAGTAATGTAGCAGGATACAAGATTAACTAAAAAAAAATCAGTAGCACTCCTGTACACAGATGATAGATGGGCTGAGAACAAAATCAGAGAAATATCAACCTTCACAATAGCCACAAATCGCATAAAATTTCTTGGAGTAACTCTAACCAAACAAGTAGAAGACTTGTATGAAAGAACTTTAAATCTTTGAAAAAAGAAATTGAAGAAGACATCAAAAAGTGGAAAGATCTCCCAAGCTCTTGGGTAGGTAGAATTAACATAGTAAAAGTGGCAATCTTACTAAAAGCAATCTACAGATTCAATGCAATGCCCATCAAAAATCCCAGAAAAATTCTTCACAGACCTCGAAAGAATGGTACTCAACTTCATATGGAAAACCAAAAAAAAAAAAAAAAACCAAAAAAAAAAAAAAACCAAAAAAACAGGATAGCCAAAACAATCCTGTACAATGAAGAAACTTCTGGAGGCATCACAATCCTTGACTTCAAACTCTACTACAGAGCTGGAGGTTTTTATACTGTAGGTTTGGCCAAGAATGTCAGAGAAATGTGAGCACAGGATAGAAGGAATGTTCTCTGAGAGTGGCACTAACCGCATTTCTGTCCCTTATGTTGGCCCCATGCAGTTTTTATACTCACTAGAACCACAAACTCCAAGTGACCAGTAAACCCAAGTTTACAAAGAGAGCAATCAAAGGAGTCTCATATTGCCCAAGGACAAGGCACAGGGGGCAGGGCTTTAAAAAAGTGCCTGTGCCTTCCTGTGCCCATTCACCAAAGGACAGATGCTCAAGATTACACAGAAATTCAGAATTAAACTCAACATAAAAAGACAAGGCTGTTTCCTCCAAATTACTTATCCCACATTCTCCACAGCAGATTTGTGTGCCTCAGCCCAAATCAAAACTCAAACCACACCTCTATTAGCAGAAGAGCTGGTGAATCAACTTCACACAATGGGATAAAAATTGCCTGTTACCACTACAGCATGAATCAATCACAAAAGCATCACATGAAGCCAGAGTGTAACCAATATATACCACACACACACACACACACACACACACACACACACACACACACGACCTTCTTATGCATGTATATAAATTGGAATAGAAGAAGGCAGTATGTATCAAATACTATGCATCCAGAAAATATATAGTATTTGGTTCAGTTTTCATCAAGTCTAAAGTTCATCTGTGGTGATAGAAATCAGAACTAGATGATAGAGATGTAGTTAATCAAGTAATTAATTTGTCAATTCTAGGGTATCAAATCTTGTAAATGTAGGCAAGCATTCTACTGCCCGGCTACCTCCTCAGCTCTGGAATGTTGTTTTTGTCCATGTAGCTTGATATAGTCAAACTCTTCCCAGAAATCAGTAGGAGAAAGTGTGGCAGATGACAGAAATGCACACTTGCCTAGGTGAGGTGAGCATGTCTGGATCCTGGGAGAGGAGGAAGATTTCCCCTGAGTAGAATGAAGGCTGAAGCCAGGGGCAAATTCAGAAGGGCTCCTAAACTTCAGGGAAGTTTGGGATCCTCTTGAATTTTGTGTTCTTTGGGAGTTTGAGGTTACCCCCAAGCCAGGCTTGAGGATAGGGTGGGTGTTTAAAGACAGATATAAAGAGGCATTTCAGAGAGTGCGAACTCCCCCTAGGAGACACAGAAGGCTTGTCAGAAGCATGAGTGTCCCTGGTTAGGACTTTAAACCAGCCCCTTGGGGTGTCAATAAGCAAACTAGAGCTACCCAGCTCAGAACAGGGTGAGGAGGTGGTGGAATAATGATGGAAATCACCAAATAATCCCACACCAGTTCAGAATTATGAATAATAAAAGGATTATTTATTTAAGGGGAAAACTTACAGATCGCTGTCCTAGATAACAGTCCTCTGTGTGAACAGGAACAGAGTCTAGCAGCTGAAAGCAGGAGCTGGAAGCAAAAGAGCAGGCACATGCTTACAATTGTTTTTACAGTATAAGAGACCACACCCAAGTGGGCTGGTATCTTAAAGGCTATTGGCTGAAGGAACAGAATGTCTTTTCACAGCACTCCCCCCCCCTTTTTTTTTGAAATAAGAGGGCTCTAAACCCAATACAAAACTATATATACTAGGAATAGATAACAATTATAATTAGAATTACAACTAGCATAAACAATATTAAACAAGGAACATATGCTAAATGTTTTAATAAACATCCTAAGGAGTCTAAGTCTTGTATAGGAAATGGCTTGGCTAGATCATAAGAGTACATTAACTATGACTATCTAATCTTGAACCCCATCAAGGGCCTAAGAAGAGAGATAATATTACTTGAGCAGGAAGGAAGTCCAGTCAAGCAGCTTCCAAAGTGAGCAATATATGACAGAGACAGTTAGCTACCTGAGCAGTCCTCCAAAGTCTTATTTTGCAATGTTGAAGCAACTGACTTTGGCTAAGGCCTAGAATAAATGACAGACCATTATCAGAGGCAGGAAAATTTTCAGAACCATCTTACCCTGTATTGGCAAGGCTTGACAGTCTTTTTCCTTGTGTCCTGCTTATTCTTTTCTGGATAACATGTACTTTGTCAGTGGATGAGGTATGGGCAGTTCCTTGCCCAAAATCCAATGGGCCCAAGAAGAAAACAAACTCTGAGTGGAGTGTCTTGTGTGCCCAACATTCTCTCAGGAATATATTGGTGCTGTCAGGAGCAATCATGTCTCATGTCAACAGAACCCTGAGTTATTTAATAGCCATGTTCTACAGATCCTTGAAGTGGTTGAAGATTACCTATTTAGATAGAATACAATCTCTAGATATCTAATGAACCTAATTGAAGTACAAAAAACATAAACAACTATTGACCTATAATAATTAATACCTGTATAACTTAAAGACTAAAACTTCATATCAGAATATTAAACAATCTATAAACAAATGTGCAAAAAATAAGGATAATGATCTCAAAATGTAAACAATCTATAAGTATCTTGGTCAGAGGTAGGAGTAATATATAATGCAATATGAAAATATCCTAAACAGAGGCAGAAACATGCATATATACAACCTAACAGAATAACTTTGCATAGGTGTATAAATAATGTAAACAAAAATATCAAATACAATTTGAACTTGTGTCAATATACAAAACTGTACCAATGTAAATTATCCATAAATAATAGCTCATAAGTATTCACTCTATCACCCACTATTGTTATTCCTTTTGTTTCTTTTTAAACTAACATAGATTACACCCCAACCCTCTATTTAGTACAAGTAATAACCAACAACCCATAAACAGTGTTCCCAACCCTAAGGGCAAACTTTTTGGGGATAGGGGGCATCGTCCTCTAGAATTGCTTATTGTTGTCATGGGGGCGATGTTCTCCTAATAGAATTCTGTAAAAGTAAAGTGATGGTTAAGTTTCAAAATTACTATCTAGTATAGTTGCAAACAATTTCCGAGCAGTTGATAGAGTTCTTTTCAAAGTTCTTATTTGGAGTTCAGACTAGAACATCATGATAAGGTGCACCATTTCAGCAGCTGGTACCCCAAAACTGGTCTTATAGTAGAGCTGTCAGCATTTTGATGTTATCTCAATAGGTGGAGTTGTTGCTTTGAGGCTCCATCTTCTTTCCGGAAACTTCAAAGATTACTGCAGGAGAAGGATCTATAGAAAAATCTATAGTTCATCATGGAAAACTTAAACATCATTCATATAAACATACATTCAATGAAAAATATGATATAGACAAAATCGAGATGAAGAAAGTAAAATTTTCCCTAAAGTGTTCTTTCTGTCCCATACCAGATGGCTCCTGGTAGGAGACAGAAACTCTGAATGTTCCTTTTAATACTTGGATTTAGAGAAGTATAGAGCCATTGCCCAACTCAAAAACCAACTGAATGTGTGTGTGTGTGTGTGTGTGTGTGTGTGAGTGAATGTAAATGTAACCACTACCTTTATACATGATCCATGTTCCGTTTTCTAGATGATCCTTAGTCAATAGTTTTTTTCCTTCTGTCAGCATTCAAACTTCCAGGGTCTCTTGAATTTTTGATAATGTGTATTTTCCTGTAAAGATAAGAGCAAATCCCTGCCCCAACCCTTATGAGGTTTCCTTACCACCTGTATGATTGTCACTGTTGTGGATGAGCTGTCATTTCTCTTTTTTTAAGAGGTTTCTCCTTTCCAAAGCAAATCTTTATTAATTTTGATGGTATCCATAATTTTTCTTCTCCTGTGGAAACAAGAGCAAATCCTCTTCCCCAACATAGCACATCTCCTGGTTTCCATTGTGAGGTCAACATATCCTTGAAGTATACTGATTGATTCAATTCAGTTTTTTCCATTATCTAATGTCTCTCCAATGCTGTTGTTCCTTTCTCATTAGTGTTAAGAAAATTCAAGGTTAATAAAGCATTATGCAATCTATTTCTGGGGGTATTTTCCATCCTTTTCTGTTTGTTCAGCATATCCTTTATAGTATGATTTGACCTTTTTATAACTGCCTGACCTGTAGGGTTATTTGATATACCTGTAATGTGTTTTATATTATAACAAGCAAAAAACATTTCATTTTCTTAGATACATATGCCGGATCATTGTCTATCTTTATTTGTGTAGGAATGTCCATGATGGCTATCACTTTCATAAATGTCTGATTACTGAATCAGCCTTTTCCAAGTTCAGAGGGTTTCCCATTGAAAACCTGAATATGTGTCTATTGTGTGGTGTACATATTTTAATTCACCAAATTCTGCAAAGTGGAACACATTTATCTGCCAGATTTCATTCCTTTGAGCACCCTTAGGGTGACTCCCTGCAGGCAATTGTGTTTGATTATAGAAAGCGCAACTAGGACATCTCTTTATAATTTTCTTTGCTTGTTGACATGTAATAGAAAATTCTTTCTTTAAACCTTTGCTATCAACATAATGTTTTTTTATGAAATTCAGAGGTCTGCAACACACTTCCAATCAATAATTGATCAATTTCTGCATTACCTTGTGCTAGAGGACCTGGAAGACCCGTATGGGAATGGATGTGTGTTATGTATATAGGACAAAACCTATTCCTAATTATGTCTTGCACCTGGATGACTAATGAAGTCAATTCCATATCATCTGGTATAAATTCAGTGGTTTCAATATGCAAGACAACTCTTTCTGCATATTGTGAATCAGTAACTATATTAAGAGGTTCTTTAAAATCCCGTAGTACAATAAGAATAACATATAATTCTGCCTTATAGTCAGAATTATAAGGGCTTTGTCCCACCATACTTAATCCTTCTGATTTGTAACCTGCCTTCCCTGATTTATTTGCATCAGTATAAAATGTGTGGGCTCCAGTTATTGGAGCATAACATACAATTTGGCGAAGAATCCAAGAAGTTCTCTTTATAAGGTTAAGTCTATCGGTTTTCAGATAATTGCTATTAATTTCTCCCCCAAAATAGTACAAGCTCTTTACCAGGGTTCATTGTCTTCCCATAACATTCTACTTTTTTCAGCAGTAAAAGGCACTATAATCTTTGCTGGGTCTATAGGGACAGGGGTCTTTGGGAACTACTTATGGCTCTTTTTAAAAATTTTATTGTGACTCTAAAATAATGCTCTTTCTAAAAGAAAGGGATTTTGGCTGGGAGAGTGAAATGTTCCCCAAGCTCATCCTTCCTCAACCCACTAGAATTTATGCGAACATTAGTATGACTAGTTAACGTGGATCCAGAGAGGCCGTCCTGATAAGAGTTTAGGGCTATGGCACTCAAGTAATGGAGAGGTGTCAGACCCAACAGAGTGGGTTTCATGTTCAAGGAAGACATTCTAGAAGGAGTGATTTCAGAGCTTAGTCTAGAGAAGTGGGTGGAAATTGGGCCAGAGAGTCCTCCAGAGTAAGACTGAGGGAATTTGAGGGTTTGAGCTTATTCCCAAAACATCTGCTTCCTGTTCTAAAGTCAAACTGTTGTCTGCTTCTTCTATGCTGTGGTTTAGGTATGTGCTGTACTGGGTGGGTTTTAGGTATGCATTGGGTATGTGTTGAGTGTGTGTTGGGTTAGATGTGTATTGGGTTGGTTATGTGTTGAGTGTGTACCCTGAATCTGCTGTTAGAAGCTTTATTTATGGAAGCTTGGTTCCTAGAGTGGATGTGGCCATGAGTAGAAGAATCTTGGAGAGGAGGGACCTGGTGAGACCTGGTGGAGGCTGATGAGAACATGGGAGGTGTTGTCCATAGAAAGGACTAAGGTAGGTCTCATGATGACGTGGGGTCCCCTCTGTGTGCTGTGATTACCATTAATGAATAAACTGCTTTGGACCTATATAGCAGGGCAGAACTTAGGTAGGTGGGGAAGACAGAACTAAATGCTGGGAGAAAGAAGGGCAGAGTCAGGGAGACTCTATGGAGCCACTGCCAGAATCAGACATGCTGAAACTTTGGCAGTAAGCCACTGCCATGTGGCAATACACAGATTACTAGAAATAGGTTAAATTAAGATATAAGAGTTAACCAATAAGAAGTTAGAGCTAATGGGCCAAGCAGTGATTTAATTAATACAGTTTCTGTGTGGTTATTTCAGGTTTAAGCTAGCCAGGCAGCCGGGACAAACAAGTGGCCCCTCCTCCACTATATTTGGCATGCAAACGTGGTGAACAAAATCCATGTAAAACCTAAAAAAGCCAGACACAGAAAAACAAAGTTTAGCCTCATTTGTTTTTCTGCTGGCAGTGTTCTGAAGCCCCTTAAGGGAGGTTTTCCTGATTCACTGGTAGCAGAAAAAAACTGCACCTTTTTAAAAAAGGCAGCTTCCTGGGCCATGCTGCCAGCACAAACTCCGGCTATGGAGCCTTTGAATGGTATTTGTGGGCCTAGGTATTTGTGTGCCCACTTGAGGTTGGGAGGAAAGTAGCTGAGAACCAGCTCAGCATCCCTGGCCTGTACAGGTGGCCTGATCAGTACTGCTAGATGTGCACAAACAGGAGAGCATGGATTTCTGCCACCACACACAGAGATATTTCTAGGCCACACAGTGCACTGCAGGGCATATTTAGCTATTACTCAGATCAAAAGGGTTTATGTGCTGCACACTCATTCTCAGAGTTAAAGTGCTGAGCCTGGTGGCCCCAGAGCTGAAAGTAATGGTACCTCCACCATTTTAAAAGTGGAGAGAGGCAGAGCCAGCATCCAGAGCAGCTGCAACCAAGCTGCTTACCATTTTAAAAGCTCTTCAAGACAGTAAAGAATTACAGATAATGCAATAAGGACAGATTCAGACATAAAAGTACTCTAAATGGGTCACCGTGTTGAATAAATGTATGTAGGCTTGGGAGAGAGAAGAAAACGAGTACAGAGAATTGGACAAGAAGTAAATCAGTTAAAAAAGTCTTTAAAGAGACAAAGTACAGTCATAGATTAAAATGAATAAAGAAAAAACAGCCATGTAAAGATGGAAAATTCACAGAGTCTGGATTATGTATATTATTGTGTTTTCTTTGAATTTTTTGACTATGAAGGAGCTAAGTACAGAGACACATTTCATTGTACAGGCTGCTAAGCTAAACCAATGTAAATGTATCTTGACTTTAAAATTTGAATCTAAGGATATGTTGCTTTGGAAAAGAGGTTCTTCTTTTATCTCCACAGAGGATAAGAACCTGTAGATTCATTCCAGGCTAATATAGTTTGATGGATCGAGATCCCCTGAAAGGTTGCCTTGAACACCCTCTGTAACAAGAGGGCTTGCTTGTTGGGGGTTACTGTCCTGCCCAGTTCCCACAGCTGGTAAGCTCCCAAAGAAATTACACAGAGGTCGGTGTATATTAATGATAAACTGATTAGTCTATTAGCTCAGGCTTCTTATTAAGTCTTATAACTTATATTAACCCATTATTCTAGTATATGTTAGGCACATGGCTCAGTACCTTTTTCAGTGGGGCAGATCACATCCTGCTTCTTTGGTGGTCTGGGCAGGACTGGGGAAAGAGCTTCCTTCTTCCCAGAATACTCCTGTTCTCATTGCCCCACCTCTACTTCCTGTCTGGTTACTGGCCAATCAGAGTTTATTTAAAATATAATTGACAGAATATAGAAATGTCCCTCACCAACCCTCAAAAAATTACCTGGCCCAGTAAACAGCAGGAAGAAGTCTGGACAGAACTGTGCTCATATTCCCAAATATTGTTTGTAAATGTTTCTTCACATTTAAAGGGGGATATGATATAGATATGGATCTTGGTTTATTGATACAAATTTAAGGTCAATTTTGTTATAAGTATATGTATTTGATTAAGGTATTGTGTTTGTGTAGTTCATTTAAAAATATAATGTATAATTAAGAAATATAAGTTAATAGATACTCATCTATAATAGTCAAGCTTGTAGTCATGTTTGTTAGATTTTCTAGATGTATAGAGAAATATTTCAGTTAGATAGGTATTCTTCAAATCTTTCAGAGACCTTCAGAATATGGCATTTAAAATGTTTTAACAACTTAGGACTTTTCATGACAATGAGACATGTCTACTCCTGGTGGCACAAGCTACTTCAGCAGGAAGATGAGCATCAAAGAGGCTCTTTATGGAGTTGGTTGACCGTTTGGGCAAGAAACTGTTCTTGCCTGGACTGCTTAACTGGACATGCAGGACCCACAGAGAAATGACTGCTGAACTTGCCTAAAGGTGAGATGATCCATCAGGGTTTCTGCTTCATGAAAGAGTCTGCTCAACTTTCTGCAGAACACAGAAGGAAAAAGGGACTGACATACTGTCAATAAAGTTGTAACTGTCTTTGAAATTGCCTGCTTCATGGAAAAGTCTGCTGGATTCTATGGGCCTGTAGGCTGAAGATGAATGTCCCAATGGTACAAAAGAGCTTTGGGTGACTGTCCAGGAAGTGAGATGCCTCTGTCAATTCTAGAGTTTTGGAAGTTGCTTACAATGAACTTATTATTTACTTAGGTAATATTATATCCTTCTGGAGTCTTTGATGGAGTTGAAGAATAGATAGATAGTTTTCCTTAGATCTGATAAAAGATAAAGTAGATATAAATATTATAATTATAATTCTTGCTTGATACCTGTTTTGTTATATGTAATTTTACTATGTTGAAGATAAAGCCTTCCTTTTCATTTAAACAGAAAAGGGGAAGTGATGTGGGAGTCCCCTCTGTGTGCTATGATTATCATGAATAAATAAAAAAACTGCTTTGGACCTATAGCAGGGCAGAACTTAGGTAGGCAGGAAAAATGGAACTGAATGCTGGGAGAAAGAAAGGTGGAGTCAGGGAGATGTTATGGAGTCACTACCAGAGTCAGACATGCTGAAACTTTGGTGGTAAGCCACTGTCATGTGGCGATACACAGATTATTAGAAATGAGTTAAATTAAAATATAAGAGTTAGCCAATAATAAGCTAGAGCTAATGGGCCAAACAGTGATTTATTTAATACATTTTCTGAGTGGTTATTTTGGGTCTAAGCTTGCCGGGCAGCTGAAACAAATAAGCACCCTCCTCCACTACATCATGAATCTAAAGTCTAGTTTTTATTTCCTGTGTCACCATGTGATCTATCCCTCTCATGTATGTGCCTGCCTCTGTGATGCCAGGGACCATAAGACCATCAGAAGCAAGATGATGCTTAAACCATGTCTTTGAACCTCTAGAAATGTAAACCAAAGAAACTTCTTATTTCTTAAGTATCCAGCTTCACAGATTCCATTATAGTGACAAAAAATGGACCCTTGCTTTGCAGTTGTCAGAAGCAACTCTGTCACTAATAGATAGGAGGTACTTCCTTCTCATTTGATAGTGATCTCACTTTCCAATTTTCAGAAGCAACTCTATCACTAACAGATAGAAGGTACTTCCTTCTTTTTTGATAGTGATCTCACTTTCCAATTGTCAGAAGCAACTCTGTCACTAACAGATAGGAGGTACTTCCTTCTTATTTGATAGTGATCTCAGCACTCAATTAAAAGGTCCTGACCCTGTCCTTGGGTAGTACTGACTCCTGAGTAACTCTCCTTCATCTCTTCAAAACTTTGTTTTAAATTCTCAATAGTTCTCATTGTCCGCTATGTTAAGCGAGTCCGGTTTTATCCCAGGCTTTTGCTGAACATAGCGGACAATGAGAACTACTGAGAACTCAAGAACAATGGCAATGGGTTTTTGATCCTACTGCACGTACTGGCTTTGTGGGAGCCTAGGCAGTTTGGATGCTCACCTTACTAGACCTGGATGGAGGTGGGTCGTCCTTGGACTTCCCACAGGACAGGGAACCCTGATTGCTCTTTGGGCTGAGGGGGGGGACTTGTTTGGGAGGGGAAGGGAAATGGGAGGCGGTGGCGGGGAAGAGACAGAAATCTTTAATAAAAAAACCCCAAAACTTTGTTTTATTTTGAGTTTATACACACACACACACACACACACACACACACACACACACACACATTGGTGTGTGGGCATGTGCATGTATGAATGCATGTGCTTGCAGAGTCCAGAAGAGGGTGAGGGTGCTAGATCCCCTGGAGCTGGAGCTGAAGTGATTGTGAGCCATCTGGCATAGGTGCTGAGAGTTAAACTTGGGTCTTTGGATGAGCCCTAAGTGCTCTGAACTGCTGAGCCATCTCGTCACTGTTGCTTGTTATCCTGCAGTTTCTTGATTGGATGCCTCAACAAATAACCTTAAATGTTTATTTTATTTATACAAGTATGTGTGCTACACATGTTATGAAAATTCATATGCAAATTATTTTATATAATTAGTTTACACTTTATGTATGTAACTTAAGCTGCTTAATCTTTGTCTTATTAGAATGAAAAGTGGTCGTTTACTTGAGGAACATTACTTAAAAATAAACTTTAAGCCAAAAATCTTTAATAGAAAAATTCAAGAGAAAGGGTGACATGAAGATAGTAATAATCCCGACTCCAGTAGAGGAATCTTGATGAGATGCAGACAATGGATGTGTAGTCTCAGAACAGGCTGTTAGGCAAGCAAGCCCTGTAGGGAATAGCATGCTGAGTTTTATGTATGGTCTCCATCTCTGGGGGCACAGTGTGTGTGCCTTCATGACCTCTGAGGGCTGAGGGACCTGTACTCCCCTCTCACAAGGACATTTCAGTCTCTCCTCAGAGCCTCTGCAGAGATGCCACCAGCAGACCAAACCTTTCTGCCATTAGTACACAGGCCCATAGCTATTGAGGTTCATGGCTTTGCATTGGGTTTCTCAGGCCACAGAGCCAGAAAGCTGTCTAGCTTCTCCCTGTGGTTTCTTGAGATCTTTTCCTGTTCTAGTCCAGTTAATTTTCCAGGGTCTCTCCTGTCACAGAATCAAGATGAATGCTTTATCATAGAGATTTGAGCTAGTTCTGGTGTGTGGAGTAGGACACTCCCCCAGCCTCCACCAAAAACACCCCATGGGAATGACTGATGTCACCAGATGAGCTTGAGAATCCTTGAAGAAGCACATGGGTTCATCATAGAAACATGCTAGATTGTGGGGCTAGCTATGATTTGAGTACTCCAGAAGAAACTGGGGCACTTCTGTCTGTCCCATGTGTTGACTTAGGTTCTCAGCTCCTGGCACCATTTGGGAGGAGGTAGATTTTAGAATGTAGGACTTGTCTAGAGGGTTTGGGTACTTGAGCCACAACCCTGGTCTCTCTCAGGGGTAAGTCCCTGGAAGCATGTCTCTTGGAGTAGCACTTTGTCATCGGCCTCTCTGTCGTTCACTCTTTCTCTCTGATATGAAGTGAGATATATCCTTTGTCCCATGCTCTCATCCCCAGGAGATCAGCCCAAGTTCACAGGGCACATGGTGGTCGTGTATTTGCTATAGAACCAAGCATGGATTGAAATCCTGATCCTTTGCCTTCAATGACCAGGATTATAAGCGTGCACCACCGTGTCCAGTCTCTGAGATGCTGGGTTTTATAGCTTTTTAAAAAATGCAGCAGTAGGCAGCAGAAATGCTGTAGGTCCCAAATGGTGGTAGCTGGCCATGTGGTGGCAGACCGTGGGCCCTGGGAGCAGCCATTCCCAGGCAGAGACGGCTGCTGGTCCCAGAGTGGTGGCCCAAGGAGTGGTGGCAGGCCATGTGGTGGCAGGCAGAGGGCCCTGAGAGCAGCCAGTCCCAGGCAGATGGCTGCTGGTCTCTGAGCAATGGCTGGTCCTAGGGAGGGAGACACATGGCGGGCAGGCAGAAGATAGAGACATGGATAGACACAACTTGCAGAGTGAGATTGAATATTTATTCAGGGGGTTATGAAGAGGGAAGGGAGAAGGGGAAGAGAGAGAGAGAGAGAGAGAGAGAGAGAGGAGAGAGACAGAAGAGGGGAAGCGGAGAAGTGGGGAGAGAGGCAGAAGCAAAGCTGCCTCTCCTAGACGAAGATGGAAAAGAGAGTGAGCTCAGGCCGGAAGCTGAAGATCAGCCTGCCTCAGCGGATGGGGAGGGAGTGGGCATGGCTTGTCTCTTAAAGGGACCAGGGACCAAAACCATAACACTGGGAATGAAACCCAGGGCTTTGTGCATGCTGGGCAAATGACCTTCTCTCTCTCCAAGCACTGGGTTTGAACAGTCAGCTCTCTTTTTCTTTAAATACATTTTTAATTGAAATATACTGATCACTCACCTAGCTTCCTTCCTTCTAACCTTTCCCAAGTCCCCCCTCCAGCTCCTCCCAAGTTCTTCCCTTCTAACCCCTCCCTCACACCCCTATTTTTCAGCTGATAACCTCTTTCTCTTTGCTTATTATTGTTACAGATATGTGTGTGTTGAGTTCAATAGTGTTGTTTGTGAGCATATGGTTTCGAGGCTGGCCACTTTGCCATGGATAAGGCCGCTAATCTCTGGGCGAGGCTAATTCTGCTCCCGGCACTCATTAGTTGCCAGTAGTTCTTTGTCTAGGAGCAGGACCCTACACAATTTTCTTTACATGCACGTGGTAACTTCATCCAGTTATATACAAATTTTGTATTCTGAATAAATGGAAGAATCATCAAAAATATGAAAAACCCACCTTTTAAGTAAAGTCTTCTCCTTCTGATAAAGTAAATTACACAGCTATAGCTGTAAAAAGATATGTTATAACCCTAAGATGATTTTTAAAAAGTATGGCTTCGCCTTGAACCAGTGCATCTTACCCCTGGCTTCCCACTGACACCACCTAGGGGATCATGTAACCCTACACTTGCTGGCTCCTCACATCTGACAGCTTACCTGAGAGGAAAACGGGTCTCCACCCGTCAATCACCTCTTCTGCCATTCCCATATTCCCTGTCCATACTGCCCCACCCTCTGCCTCATCAGTCAAGGGTCAAACGGGCCTCTCTTGATTCAGCCAGACATCTCTCATTTATTAAGAAAGTGGCTTACCCTTTGAAAAAGAATTGCACATTACTGTAGGCACATCTGCCCCCTAGTGGTGGCGAGGGAAAACACAGTGGGCTTGGAATTTGGGAGTGTTGGTCTTGGCGGAGATTTTGATCTAGTTCCACTGTTGAGATCCCCTTACTCTGTTTCAAATAGGAATGACACACCCTTTGTCTGACACACTAGTTTGTTTTAAACATATGTAACTAGTTTCAATTAGTTGAAGTATTTTCTTGGACTCTCAAAAAAGATTGTGGAGTTGGACATTTGCTCAGTGTTGAATCAGAGAATGGAATCTGGGGACGAACTGAACACATTGCCGTTGTGATGGACAAAGATCCTGGAGAACCCTTTGGACATGGAATGTTACCCAAGGTCCCGCGATAAAGTGTTGGTGGTCCTCATGGTGGTACTGGTGGGAGATGGCGAAACTTACGAGAGTACAGCCACGGGGAAGTCTCAGGCCACGTGGGGCTATTCCAAATTGGGATTTGGTGTGCTCTCTCTCCCTCTTCCTCTTTCATTCTATTCTCCTCTCCCTACTTCTTTCTCCATCCCCCCTCCTCCCTTTCTTCTTCCCTCCCCTCTCAGGGAATCACTCAGGCCTCTGACAGAAATTCTCCTAAGGAGCTAAAGCTCCGCCCCTGTCCTTCCCTCCTTAGGCGTTCTCCCTGTCATTCAGCATCCCTACCAGAGAACAGCAAGGAGCCTACTCAGTCAAGAACTAGAGCCTGTAAAGCTACAAGCTCAGCTCAAATCAACTTCTTAGTAACAAGTAGCAAGATGTGGACTAATGGACATTTATCATTTACCTGAGTTGGGGACATTTAAACCAGGATACATTAGCTCTTTTGAAACATCAATTGTGCCAACCACAGTATCATATTGTACTATAGACTACTGGAAGTTTTTCCTCCTACCAGCCACCCCTCCTCGGTATTGTTGTCTGTAAAAGCATCATGTGACCCAGAGCCAGAAGCACTGGCTGTCTTACGATCTACCCAGGTGTTCTATGCCTTCCTTTCATTTGCAGAGCACTTGCTGTAACAGGGAGAGCGCAGGCTTTGAAATGCAGCCATCTGGGTTATGCCCAGCTCTGCCACACAGTGGCTCTGCGATCTCAGGAGAAGGGCATATCACCTGTGGGAGAGTGTTACAGGGACATCACAGATGGCCGTGGTCACCAACTATGGAGACTGAGGATAGCACAGGTATCTAGTGCACAGCCCAGTGACAGACAGCAGCATGTCTCATGAATGCCTGGCGGCAGCTTTAATACATAAACTAAAAAAAAAAAAATGAAAGCAAAACAAAAACAAAAAACCAAAATTCAAAATAAAACAATGAACCAACCAACCAAACAAACCCCAACTTTGCAAGCAGGTCAGACTGATTCTCACTAGCTAAGAGGTCTTAGGCAAGGCACTTCACATGTTTGGACTTCAGTTTACTTTTCAAATAAGGATGAAAGTACCACACCTCTTAGAAAGTGATGAAGATAAAGTGGGTGAACGTAGACACAATAATGAGTGATCTGTATGGCACTGAAATTCTGGTCAGCATCATGGCTCTTACAGTTAGGGAAACAGGGGTTTAAATAGGGTTCGTTCCATCACCCAAGTTCTAGTCTTTAAGAGGAAAATCTAGAATTTGAGCCTGGATTACTTCAGACTGGACCCTGCAGCCTTCCAGCTGTTCTCCCTATGACAGTGAGCGCCGACAGTCTTAGAGTAATTGGTTTTCCTCCAGAGCTCTGTGTCTCTCCAGCTAGCTCACGGAGGTCAATGTCCCTCCCACTCCCAAGCTCAAACAGCGAAGACTTTCCAGCTAATAACTTCCAGCTCATGAGAGGACACATTCTTGCTTCCTGGAGAGACTTGATAATGATGAATATTCGAGTCTCATGATTCTTACTCAGTTTCTCTTTTATACAAAAATGAATTTCTCAGTTGCCGAAGACATCAAAGAGAGGCAATGCCACTGTTCTGATAACTTATATCAAAAACACACTAAGAAGTACTATAGATCCCTATCTCCATACCGATAAAAGCCAGATCCACAGAACTGGGACCCCGGCCACTCTCCTGTGTTTGCTTTTTACCATTTGGTAACCAGAGACTTACTCCTTTTTGCTTATCTCTAACCTCGCTTCCTGACTTCCTCTCCTTGTCGCTTATCTCTAACCATGCTTTCTGACTTCCTCTGACTTCACTTTTGACACCACAAGTTTGCTTTCTCCATATTAAGCCATTTTCCAGCTCTCTGATGCTAACAAGCACAGACTTCATGAAGAGCCACAGATTAAGGGTTCAACCTCACAAGCCCACCCTTCCATTTCAGACACCAATTGCCTGTCTCAGATTGTGGCCTCTTTGTCTGACCACCCTCTGCAGGTTTTTCCAGCCTAAGCAGTCAGGCCTCCACCCCTTTTTATTTTGAATTTTATGGAGACTTTATTATGTAAGCATAGATAATTAAATAATTGATCACCAATGACCATTAGCTCTATTTCCCTTGCTTGAGGTTAGGATCATTTAGTAATAGATTTGGTTCCCTTGGCAACCAGCCACCCCCACCTAGAAGCTATTAGGGCTGCAAACCTAAGTTATGTCATGGCATACAAAACAGACTCATCGCTTTAGAGAGCACAAGGATTGTAACAAAGGACAGGGAAGGGGAGGGTAATATATATATTATATATATAATTAGTTATACCAAAATATTACACTCACCACCAAATTTTGAGTCCCTTTTCTTTCTCTGCAAAGCTTTTAAATTCCCTCCTTTTTACCCTCTCCTAGGTCTTGATCTTCCTTCCACCACCGAGACAAAAGTAAGCCACCGGAAGAAATGCCTGCTGCTCCCACAGACTCCCCACCGTTCCTTTAGCTGGACTCCCTGTCTAGCTCCTGCAAACGAGAGGCGTCCTTTCCCAATCCTCTGTGGGTCTCAGGCCATATTCTCTTCCTATAGAACTTACATAAATGACTGTCTAAAAGCCTCCCATGTGGTTTTCTTTGCTGGCTGTGATCAGTGTTTTCAAATTCTGTTTCTTAAATTCTACAGGAAAACATTTCTTCACTTCAACCCCCCTTTTAGCTATTTCTTTTCAATCCCTTTCCCCTGTCAGATCCAGTTTTGTTGAAAGATCCAGGCACCTAACTTCCTCACCTCTCCTTGCCTGTAACCCTTCCCTTCTGGCTTCTGGCCCCATTACACAGGCAACAGTGCCATCTGGAGCCACCAGGGAATGCTCCTGTTGTTAAATCTCCAAAGCTCAAGTCACGTAGTCTACGATCTGCTGTAGGTACAGCTGTAGGCATTGTGTCAGGCAACAAGAATCAGTGTAAACTTGCCGTCATCCCCAGCATCGTAAGAGTATATCCCTGGTTAAAACTCTTAAATGCCTCCCCATTGCTCATAAAGACAGAAGCCCCAAAACAAAACGTTTCAAAGTACCCCATCCTTTCCGACACCTGTAGTTCTGAGTCTTTCTCTTTACTCCAAAATGTCAATCTTATTTCGTTCCTCCCCATTTCAGGGTTTTTGTAAATGATACCTCTTCCACCTAGAGATTTTCTAGCCCTTTCTTTTCCTGTCACCTCCCATTGCCTACTCCAGCTATGTCTTCTCATAGGCAGAAGAATTTATAAGGTCAAGGGCAATTGTCAAACAAGACTATTTCCTCTTTCTAGGTGTGCAGGCTGCTGCAGTTATCCTCCTCATAGACTAGAGCCACTTCCATCAACTGTGTATGTCTCTTACACAGTTTATTCCCACAAGGTGGTCTGACCATTGGAGAGAGCACGCCGGGCCCGAGGCATGGTTTGAGGAGTGTCTGGCAAAGCTGGAAGCATGGATTGGATAAACGAGCTGGAACACCCTCACTCTCGCGTGCGGGGGTGCAGGGGTGCAGGGGTGCAGGGGTGCAGGGGTGCAGGCTACAGAACTGACACCAGTGTAGGAGGTGTCAGGCATGACGGGGACTGAGCCAGCATTTATTCTGCCGCATTTGGGCAAACACCTCTGAGAGTGCCAGGAGCTCTAGACTCAGACCTGGTCTTCCAGGGAATCTTTAAAGTAAACTTGCTAAAGTGGGATGAAGTTTAAGTGATGCTTTGTTATCTCTTTTATATAAAGTAATTTTTTTATTGATTCTTTGGGAACTTCATCATGCTCCTGAATCCTGCTTACCTCCCAGTTCCTTCATACCTTTTCCTCACCCCTGCAGTGTCTCCCAGAAGAACCCTCCTCCCAAATTAATTAAAAACAAAACAAAACAAAAAGAATGACAAGACCCACCTCTCTCTTCTATCTTTCCAAGAAGTTTTTATTCATCCTAGCGGCATTAGGAGCTATGGTGTGCCACAAGTCTACCTTTGTCCAGTAAGTCCACCCACAAAGTGTTCCTTGCAGTGAGTCATTGGTCTATTCAAAGGCCTCCGATTTCTGGTACCCCATCATCACTGGACCCCCACGGAAACTCCTCTTGAATATCTGACGTCCACCCAGAGCCGTGGAGAGCTTGTGCCTAATGCTCTGCAGGGACCAGTTCCTTCATGTACTCCAGCAGGTCCTAGACGGGGTAGATGCTAGGGTGGGTCAATCCAATGCCCAGGTTCTAGGTCTGGGTGGTAGCCAAATTTGTCTAGCTGGGCCACTGGGATAACCCCTGTCAGGCAAAGGGCAGAGCCAGTTCACCTAGGCCAGGTCTTCTACATCAGTGGGGAGGGGTAGAGGTGCTGCTATGGTGCCCAGCGAGGGGCAGGGCCAGCTATCCCAGGGCCAGTGGAAGCAGGGTTGTCTCAGCAACACTTTGGATTTCAACAAGCATGTTTCCTATGACCCCTGTGGTAACACAGGCCAAGGAAATCAACATAGACTCCAGCTGCCTCAGGACCATAGACCCAGACATGGCTCTCGGCAGCAGCTTAGGCCCGATGTCACCATGGCCCCAGAGGCAGCACAAGTCACTCACACCAGTATGGTTCTGGTGGCAGCAAGGCCTTTGGACACCAACATGGCCTCAGAGGGCAGCCTAGACCCCTTGCATCAGCATGACCTTTGATGGTATCAGGAGCCATGGACACCAGCACAGACCCTGGCTGCTGTAGAGCTGTGGATCCGGAAATGGTCCTCGGCAGTAGCCCAGGCCCAGATGTTACCATGACTCAGGTGCCAGCACAGACCACTCAGATTGGCATGGCCCTGTGGCAGCACAGCCCTCAGACCAACATGACCTCAAGGGATAGCCGGGACCTCAGGTATTTTCACCGTCTTCGGTGGTATCAGGAGCTACAGATATCAACACAGACACTGGATGTGATATAGACCTAGACATGTCCTGGGTGGCAGCACAGGCTGCCCAGATTAGCATGGCCCTAGTGGCAGCATGACTTTGGGACACCAGCATGGACTCAGGTGTCATCTGAACAGCCTTCAGAAGTCACTGAACCATGGGCATTATCACAGACACTGGCTGCTGCAGGGTCATGGGCCCAGACATGGCCTCTGAGCAGTTTGGGCCCAGATGTCATATTGCCCCTAGTGGCAGCACAGGCCTCCCAGATCAGTGTGGCCCTGGCGGTGGCACAGCCCACAGACACCAGAAGGGCCACAGGTGGCAGCCCAGACCCCAGACATCCTCGCGGCCTTTGTTAGCAACATGGGTCATGGATGTCAACACAGATGGCAGCTACGGTAGGATCCCAGACCCAGACAGGGCCCTAGGCAGCAGCCCAGGCTCTCCTTAGTCCCAGATGGCAAGAAGGTCACCCACATCAACCTGCACTGTCCTTCATCTTCAGATCTGCCTCTAGTCACAGTACACGGCTGTTCCTCCTCTTTTGCTCTCCCATCTCTCTCTCATATAGTTGCCCATTATAACGGCACCCACCAGCGAGTCTCCAAGCTGGGTTGTGGATACCTTCAGTCAGTCTGCACTGTAAGGAACCTGGATGGCTGGCGGGTGTCTTTTGCCTACTGAGCAGCGTGGCTGACACTTTGTTATCTTAACTTACAGTTTTAAAATGTTTATAACTTCCTCTGTAGCTCAGAATCTGATAATGAGAACTTGTTGAAAGGAAGAGTTGACCCCCACATCTCAGCATGTGCTGTGTGGAGTGCTGGATGGGACATGGGCGCTGTGTTCTGCAAATCCATCTTCAGGACAATGAAGCTGTGTTTTGCGAGTGACTGTCTGGCTCCTGAGTAAATAACCTGCCTAGGCCGACCGAGGCTGGGATGCTTTTCCCCAGGGCGGTTCTGCCTTGGAAACTACTTTCTGTACGTCAACAGCAAATGCCTATAAATAATAATTGTAGCTATCATTTACTGAACATATGCTCGTGACTTTAAATACCTGTTATGTGCAATATTTTATTGAGAATTATAATACTCGCCATTTTATGGATGGGGAAACTGAGGCTCAAGAAAGTTGGGTACCTTGTCCTAGGCTACAGAGATAAAGTCAAGTCTCTGCCCCGTCCATTTTATATTGCATACAGAAGCCAAATCCTTGTCTGTGTGTTTCCCTCTGGGCCTCTGGGTGTGGTGGTCAGGGTATGGGGGCCTCATTCTCTACCTCTCAGTGGATGGGAAGACACAGACACTAGGTTTGGAGGTGAGCGCAGGATATCTGCTGCCCCCAGGACAACACTCGATCCAGTTTTCACACTCTGTTTCCTCCTGTGAGTCTGTGGGTGGCAGAGAAGACAAGGTACTCGCGGAGGACAACCACTGGATCTTCACTGACTGAACGTGCTACTGGGAACCCTAGAACAAAATAAATTCTAGCTTCTAAAAGGTAACTTCTCCCACAAGCTGTAAACTCCAGCTAGCAAGAATCTACGAATATTGTGCTTCCTCTGCGACTATTCCACTGTCAGGAAGCAGCATCTCAGAATAAAGCAGGAGCATCTACTCACTGTTCTCGGTCATGGGATCACCTCCTGCAGTTTCTGGAAGGAGTCCTGGAGAAGATCAAAGTCTGGACTTCTGAAACTCTTCTCTACACCCCTCAGCCCACGAGAAATTTTTATGCAAGCCTGGACATAAAGGTATTTAAAATGGTCAAACAAGACAAACACAGAATAATCACAAAGAAATTCATTTTAAAACAATTCTTTGGTGTTCATATATTTCACCATTGTTAAGGATGAAAGACAGTCTGCATACTGAGATGGATGTGACTATGTTTTATGAAGAACTAAATCGTGGCTGAGTGATTAGTACTGCAGGATGTAGAACATCCTTAATGGTTTCCAGAGCTGATCAGTGTTTGGATTTTGTAATCATCAATCTTAAGAATACTATTTTGCATAATTATGTAGTACAAATGTCAGAAGGACGTTTAGGACCATTTCAGCAACTGCTGGAAATTCTTTCCTGATCCCAAGCCAAAATTTATTTAAGGATTCTTTTCAGTATCAAGTTAGCAATGTTTGAAGTCAAACAAGATATTAAAATCAAAAGAAGTTCTAATTTGGTACGTGCTGAGAAATGACCATAGTAAAATATTAAAACTCTGTCTCCACAGAACACTATAATCCAGATAATCCGATACGTGGTGGGCCGTTAGGAAAGTATTAAAAGTCTGTTTCTTGTGATTAAGCCGCTACATTTCTTGAAAAGCAGACAACTTTGCATGCATAGTAAGAACACATCAGTCCCTAACGTAGAGCAATCTGGGGGCGGAGCCGCGACTGTTGAGGTGTCATTTGATGGTGCTCTTCAGAACTCTGACATGCAAAGTGCACCATGTCCCTGTCCATGTCCTTCCGGAACCACGGCTGCAGCAAGGGCAAGTGCCTCAGAAACATTTCAGGGCCCTTACACCTTTGGTTCGGAATTAACTTTTGGTTAGGAACCTTTTACTGTTGCCATTATTTCGTATGTGTCACCTGGGTTCTCTATGGGGTTGCTACCAACAGCTTAAGAAGCTGGAGTCTGGGCTGGAGAGATGCGTCAGGAGATAAAGCACTCACTGCACACCCGTGAGAACTGGAATCCATAGCCCCAGACCCCATCTCACAATGGTTAAGTACGGTGGCAGAAGACAGAGACAGGACCCAGGGCAAGTTATCTTTTTAGACTAGTCTTTTGTTGTGCTTTGGGTTTGAGAGACCCTGCTTCAAAGAATAAGGTGGAGTAAACACACACACACAGTGAAAAGAAACTGGGGTTTAAGTCAAGTCAGGTTTGAAACTGTGAACGAAGGCAGGAGAGAGCAAATGAGGACAACTGGACAGAGATGCATGGGTGTGATGTCCACACCTCAATGCCCAGGTCTCCCTTTCTCGTGTGTGGAGGGGCCAGGGTCAGTTCTATGCCAGATTAACAGACGTCAATCCCTCAGGACATTCAGAAGCCACCAAAGGAACGCAGCACAGTTTCATCAATGACATTTTTGATAAATATTTTTAACGAAACTGTTTTCATCTTAGAATTACTGTCTGTGACTTTGCTCACAATGGCAAAAATATAGAAAACACTTCTAGAGGCTCCCAGCATCTAACTTGGTGGTTTATATTTCAACATTGAGGGTTTATTTCAATTTTTAAGCTCTTTTGCTTAGGGTCTCAGACTATTTATTATAGTCAAGAGCATTCAGTGTTCTCTTCTAGGCCCACGTAAATGTCCACTTGTACCATGAAGACCTGGGGACAATGACACACATATGTCTTACATCAGAAAAGTGGCACTGAGATCCCCATTTCTGATAAGCCTCTGCCCTGAAATCCTCTTACCTTGGACTGGACAGGGAGGATAAAAAGGAAGAGTGTGTGGAACCGAGTAACTGTCAAGCTTAGAGAAGGTCACCGTGTGTTCTTTATGAGCAAACAAACCTCAGCAGTGACCAGCGACCATAGTTGTGGTCTGCGAAGTCAGGTTACTGCTATCTCCCTCCATCAACAGCTGGGACAAGTATGACCCTTTTATCTCCAGTGTAGGCCGGGGGTGGCTGCACATTTTGTGGGACCCACAGATCCACTCTGGCTTAGCACATGTTGGGTCGATGCTCACACACAGGGCAGGGGCTTGTTTTAATAGTGTGAGAATTTGACAGTAATAACTCCCATAAAAACACCATATTTCCCTGTACGCACAATCAGTGATA
Source organism: Microtus oregoni (assembly GCF_018167655.1). Lineage (NCBI taxonomy): Eukaryota > Metazoa > Chordata > Mammalia > Rodentia > Cricetidae > Microtus > Microtus oregoni. The sequence continues at coordinate 33,213,929 of NW_024543067.1, forward strand.
GCTAACGGTGTTGTGTACATATCCCATTGAGGTTCACAGGACAGTAGGAATAGGTGGCAGCGGTTTCCAGGCATCTGGGCATGTAGATGAACTGAATTCTGAATATTGCTACCTGTCAGAGATTAGCAAGACTGGGGCTCATTTCTTCTCAGGAAACATGGACACGTGGGGACTTCATTTCTGCCCCGTTTTTCTTTTCCTCAAACTAGTATATTTCAGACTATTCCTTAGTCTTAATTTCTCGAGAAGTTAACATATGTCTCTAAAAAATGGGTTCTCTAGTTAAATGCATGTGTGACCCCTATGGCGAGTTTTGCCTATTAGCCAGTCTCCTGGAAAGTATCAAGTGCGGACTTCTATGTTCACACTATGAAGAAGTCTCTGGCTCTGCCAGGCGAGTGAAGACGCAGCTCTCCTGGGATTACATTTTTATCGGCTTCTCTGACACTTAACATGTACAGATTATCACTCCGTTGGGTTTATTTCTTCAGAACATTAAGCTCAGCAATTACAAGTGAATTTTCCCATAATTTCTTTCTTTTTCTCCCCTCACAGTTTCATCTCCCAGGGTTTAGGAAAATAGACTCCTATACGCTAGCAATTGCCTCGGCTCACTCACACAATGACTCCTTTGCTGGTTTCCATTTTTGCCGAGTCCTTTGAATTCCTCTGTGCTTCCCCAAGCACCTTGACCTTTTCTAGTTCACAGCCAGCCCCATCCTCCTGCAACTCTCTTCTCTGCAGAAGCCTGCGGATGTGTGTGAGCTTTGTGGAAATGCCACCTCCTTCTTTCACTCAGTTGTCAAGTGCTGAGTACCTGTTTTAGCTGGGCATTGTGTGAGTATCTCAGGGAAAGGATTAGGGGATGAATAGATTTCCTCATGCCTTAGGGTTGGGAGGATCTGTTAAATAATGCATGGCTGGGCATGTTGATCTTTTTAGAGAGAAAAGCGCTCTATAAATCAGAGCGCTATTAAAATATTTACATGCTGGTCTAATAAAAATGATAAAAGCGGTTTTCACTATAATGGGGATTCTGATAATTTGCATTTACATAGCACATTATTGGCACAACAATGGTGTCCCTTTGAGTAGCTTCATTTAAACTGGCTTTGCTTTAATTATCTCTCACAGAGAAGCTATAAAATGACAGTAAAATAAAACAATTTGCAAATATGTACGCTATCCTTACATGGTAAATAACAGTTAAATTGTAAACACAGTTCATTAGAATCTGACATGCATCAAGATAATATTTTAGTTGTTTGTTTGATATGCAATCAACTCTTTTACCCCTTAAATTTTTCTTCCAATTTTTCTCTTGTCCAGTTATCTCCTATGTATTAATTAAATGATTTCTAAGGTACCAAATGTTCGTAAATGCATGTGCTCACAAGTTAACGTGCAAGTTCAGATCTGTATGGTGCTGCATTCTCTGATAAACTGGCACATTACAGCCATCTGACCATTACTGCACCCTACAGAAATAGGACTCTGCTTTCTGCAAGTCACTGTGAGTGTTGCCTTGGAAACTGCCAGTGAGCCAGCCAAGAGTACCAGAGGGAGGGGCCACCTGAGGATATATCCACATCACGTCTCTTTTCTCTTCCCAACCTCTCTGCTTACCAGGAGTGTGGTTGCTCTGCATATTCCACACAGAGCCCCTTGGTTTTGCTTTCAAACTATTGTCCACCTCTTCTGTACCCTGGCAGAACTGGTTCACCATCTCTGCTGTAGGGGGAGTTCTCACAGTTCAGAGAATCGGTACCCAATCTAAAGTCATATGGAGACCCACGGGAGACAGAATCTGAACTTAGATTTCTGGACTCAAGGGAGGGAGAAATTCTAATGAATATGGAATACAGTTCAAGTTTGATTTATTGCTTCATATGGTTCCCAATCGAAAAAATTAGAACTGAAAAGACGCAATGGCCACTGCTCCTTGAATGAACGAGTTCTCTGCAGATGTCTCCTGCCCGCCTCGCAGGCTTCCAGAAAGTCGTCCCCGGGGCACTCTACTCCCACTAAACCTTAGCATCCTGTGATTCACCTTCTCACCCCGTGCTGTGTGCTCTTTCTATGTTGAGCCAGAAGAAAGGGTCCCTCTGCTACCCAGCTTCTCCCTGGGACGCTCTTGAGCAGACACTGGGAATGGGGGACCTCTACCCTCTTTACCCCTTCATCCTCTCCTCCTGCACCAGCTCTGCCTCCATCCTGAGGCCCAGAGTTCACTCGGAATTTGTGATCCAAATCAGGTAAAGATTTGGGTGCTTAAAAGGCTCTACAGTCCTGGAGAAGCAGCCTTAGAAGGGTGGGGCATGGATGCTGCTTAAGAAAAGAGACATCCTGATTGAGATTCCAATTTCCTGTCTTCATTCCCCTCCTCTGGGCTATGCGTATGATGGGGGAAAGGCCTGTAAGAAGCCCTAGGGTCGAGATTCTGTAACTTGTTGAATGAATGATGCTCCCTGGTACCTAAGAGAAGAAGCATTTAATTTTCACAGGGCTCAGGCAGTACTTCCCACAATGCAGTGTGTCATGGGAGTTGCTAATGTCTGGAAAATAAAGGAAGGTCATTCTTCCTTTATATCCATTTTTTTAAGCAAAATCACTGACTTGGAGCCATTACAGTATGCGGACATGTCTTCTTCCTGATGGTTGAAGAGATGTGCTTGTCTTCCACCTTTCTTATCCCTCCCCCCTCCCTCTCTCCCTTCCTCCCTCCCTCTCTCCCTTCCTCCCTCCCTCTCTCCCTTCCTCCCTCCCTCCCTCCCTCCCCTCTTCCTTTCTCCTTTATTCTGTCCCCTCTTTCTCTTTTTCCCTAAAAGCACGGATACTTTATTTTAAGATTTGCTGGCCTCGCTGGACGGTAATGGCCCATGCAAAGGCCTATGCAAAGGCCCATGCAAATCCTAGCACTCAGGAGGTAGAGGCAAGCGGATCTCTGTGAGTTGGAGGCCAGCCTGATCTACAAGAGTTAGTTACAGGAAAGGCTCCAAACCTACACAGAGAAACCCTGTCTTGAAAAACCAACCAACCAACCAACCAACCAACCAACCAACCAACCAACCAAGCAAGCAAAAAAAGATTCTATTTAATTTTGAGTATTGTAAGACACATTTATGCAGTTATACAGATCAAGTCTGTGTCTAGAATCTTAGATAAGGTAAGAAATTTAGTTGTGCCGCCACTGCTCACTATAACCCACTGAGGGCTTAGGTTATTGTTCCCGAGATGGAAATGAGTTCATAGGTGTGTTTAGTTCCCATGGCAGTGTTGCCTACCTTATCTAACCCCTTAGAATAAATTCCACTCTCTTCACTTGCTTTCCCCAAAGTCTTCTCCTTATGTTTATACAACAAACACATCCTGACATGGAACCTTGTCTGTCCTAGAGGCTCACTATAACATTTTGCTTGTTATTCTAGGAGGTTATAGTTCATCCCACTGGAAGCTTGTATTTTTGCCAGTGTAAATTTATTTCTAAGGCCCATCCATCTCATTGCATAGATTCTAATAATTTTACTTATGTTCATGAATTATAAACACATCTTAAAATAAAAATGAGGAAGAATGGCCAGGGTCTTCTGATATAGGTAGCAGGGATGTCTCCCTGTCACCAGCAGGCGACCGTGCACAGGAAAAGTCATCCACTCAGGAATACTCGCCCCTCGGTTACTTCAATGTCAGGAAGCCTCTTAACTCTGACTGTCTATCCAGTTCTGGTCCAGCCTGTACCAACAAACACTCACTGTGGAAATAGCTCAATCAGGCAAGTGAAGTAATAATTCTTGAGAAGACAGTCTGACTCAGAAGAAGGCTGGAGACCTCAGACCAAGAGATGTCCTTTGAGTCTTCAGCAATATATAATTTTGTTCTCTACTTCTCCATGTTGTGACCTTGAGCAGATCTTTATTGATGGGGGAGAGTCTTCTGTTTTGTGTTAATTTCATTGGTTAAATAAAGAGACTGCCTTGGCCCTTTAATAGGACAGAAAATTAGGTAGGCGGAGTAGACTGAACAGAATTCTGGGAGAAAGAAGCCGAGTCAGGCAGTCACCATAGCTCTCCTCTCCAAGACGGACGCAGGTTAAGATCCTCCCTGGTAAGCCACCTCATGGTTCTACACACATTATTAGAAATGGGTTAAAACAAGATATGAGTGTTAGCCAGTAAGAGTCTGAAACTAATGGGCCAAGCAGTGTTTAAAATAATACAATTTGTGTGTTGTTATTTCGGGTAAAGCTAGCTGTGCGGGAGCTGGGTGGTGGGAAGTGGTCCATCACTCCATTAACACTTTATGCTGATGTAAGCACTTTACCTCAGAGTGAGCATCATGCAGCAATGCAGGCTGGGTAAAGAAGACAGGACGGCAGCAGTTATAGTTATCAATCATCGCCGTGTGCCAGGCATGCCATTTGAATGTAAAATGCTCTCTAGAAGCTCATGTTCGGAGTATCCTGTTAGCCACACTGTTTGTGGAGGCCAGGAAGCTTTGGGTGTGGTGTCTAATGGGAGAACGTTAGAGTTCTAGATGCAGGACTTAGGCACTACACCTGCTTCCATTCCCAAATGAGGTCTCACTGTTTTCTGATCATCCAATCCCCACCACCACTATGAATGGTATCATCCCAGCTACCATGACGATCACTCCTGAACCATGAGCCATTCTTCCTCTCTGTATCAGTTACTAGTTTCATCTCTGAGATTATGTGCCTCCCCCAGAGTGATGGTTTGAGTGAAGACTATCCTCCACAGGCTTATCCATTGGAGCTCTTGTTTCCCAGCTGGCAGGGCTGTCTGGGGAGGTTATGGGACCTCTAGTTAGTAGAGCATTCTTGGGTATTTAGAGCCTGGTTCACTTCTTGCTTGCTGTCTCTACTTCCTATGTACAGCTAAAATGTGATGAGTTGCCTTCCTGTTTCTGTTGAAATTCCATGTATTCCCAGATTATGGACTCTTCCTCTGAAACTGAAAGATAAATTCTTTATTTACTTCTTGAGTTACTTTTGGTCATAGCATTTTATCCAGCAACAGGAAAGTAATTAATACAACAGCAGAAGGAAGGAAGGAAGGAAGGGACAGAGAAAGGGAGGAAGGGAAGGGGAAGGAATGAAGGAGGGAGGGGGAAGGAGGGAGGGAGGTTTGTTATGGCTCACAATTGAGGGTATAGTCTACTGTGATCGGGAGGGCACAGTGGCAGGAGCACGAGGCCACGGGCCACACCACAGTCATAGTACGGTAGGAAAGAGAGATAAATCTGCTCTTTGGGTCACTCTCGTTTTCTTCATCCAGTCCAGAGCCCTAGCCAGTGAATGATGCTCCCCACAGTCAGAGTGGATCCTACTCAAATTTATCTAGCCTAGAAACCCCTCATAGACAGGCTTGGAGGTGTGTCTCCAGGTGAGTCTACATCTCATCAAGTTGACAACCATATTCACAGCCACACTCCCTTATGCTGCCCCCAGGTACCTTCACAGTGGCGAGCAAGCAGATGGCAGTTTCATCATTTTAAGGATCAGGACGTTGAGGCTCCAAGACTTTAGAACCAAACTGGTAGAAAGTAGAGCATGGCTTTAGACCTAGGTCATCTGACTCCAAGGCACAATCATCTTAGGAGCTTAATTTGCCATTGTGATAATTTAAAGAGAATGAAATTCCAAGAGATCAATGGTATCTTAATGAAACTTGAGAGTTTCAAGGTCAAATAAGGGCTACTGCAGTTCTTTGTTCTACAACAGGAGGAATTGGTTCTATGTTTCACAGCACAGTAGGGTGCCTGAATTGACAACAAATCCTTGTTTAATTCATAAAGAATTATAAGAGAACAATTTCAAACCTTCATAGCACAAATAATAAATGTGAGACAGAAACACAAATCACTCTTGTTTGATTTTCTACATTTTACATATTCATGTTATCGTACAACTCATAGATATGCATGATTATTATATAATGCATTGAAAAGTCATAGCCGTAGAGTTCCATATTAAGAGGAAGAGTGCTCAGCGCATTTACATCATGTTACTGGGTTACCAAGTCAGTCGGGGACCTAAATTCCACACACAGTGGGTTCTCTGGGAATCCTGGGAAGCTATGTAGCCAAACTCTGTTGTGAGGGAGAAAGTCCTGATGAAGGTGTTCCAAGACCTGGTGGCGCGCACACACTTACCAGCTCCTTTGGTCTCTTTTAAAATGACCCTGTCTCAGTCAAGGTTTCCATTGCTGTGATAAAACACCACAGATGAAAGCAACTTGAGGAGAAAAGGGTGTGTTTCAGCTTATGGTTCTTAGGTCACACTCCACAGCTGAGGGGAGTCAGGGCAGCGACCTGAGGCCAGGAGCTGATGTGGAGGCCACAGAGGAGTGCATCTTACTGGCTTGCCCCCCCTCCCTTCTTTTCTTCCTTCCTTCCTGTCTTTGGAACAGGATTTCTCTTTGTAGCCCTGGCTCTTCTGGAACTTGCTCTGTAGACCAGGCTGACCTTGAACTCAGAGGTCTGCCCCCCTCTGCCTCTAGAGTGCTGGGATTAATGGTGTGCACCACCACACCACCTAAACCAGCTTTCTTACAACACACAGGACCACCTGCCCAGGGTTGGGACCACCTACAATGAGCTGGGCCTCCCACGACAATCATCAAAAATGCACCACAGGCCAGTCTAGTCAGAACATCTTAATTGAGGTTTTCTCTTTCTAAATTATTGTACCTTATGTCAAGTTGACATAAAACTAGCCAGCACCCCTCCCCCAAATATGCTCAGCATTGGTCAGATGTCCTAGATAGTTGTACTGGTGCCTAGAGGCTCTTAGCCCTCAATCCCAGGTGACTCTGAGCTGCTCCCACACAATAAAATGTAAAATTTCCCCCTGAGGGCAATAAAGAATACTCAAGCCATTTGAGCGTAAGAAATATGCAATTAGACTTTCAGTTTAGAAAAAAATTAAACCCGAGGAGAGCACTTACACTTGCTCAGCTCCTATCTCCTCACACATTCCCTTCTACCCATGACCTACTTAGAGCAAGGACCGTGCCGTGGCTGTTGGCAGGAACCGTCCTCACTTCCTAAACCATAACCTTCAGTGCTCAGAACACAGGACTGTACCATGACTCTCTTAACAGGGAGCCTCTCCTCTAGGCTCTCAGATACTAACTGTTTTATCAGACCAGATGCAGTCTCTTCTCTCTGGAGAAGAAGCTGTCCTCACCTCTCCCCGCAGCTTGGGTGCTTCCCAGTGAGTCTCCATGTAAGTTCTGTGTATTTGTTCTTTAAGATGGACATTGCTTTACTGTCATCTACCTCCTTCATTTACACTCCAGACCAGGCATAGAGGAGAAGAGGGGCTGCTAGACAGGAGCACAGTAGGAGGACATAAAGTGTAGGAGAATTCGGACTTACCATGCTGTCCTGTTTAGCAGTGGCTCCTAAGCCTATTGCTCCAGTCAAGGAGAAGATTCACATGAATGTTCTCAGCCTCAACCATGTGGATGGTAATAAATCTACCATCACTGGGTGGTGTGGGAGGTCCTTCTACATATGTATTGCTTTTATTGGTTAATGAATAAAGAAACTGCTTTGAGCCTATAGCAGGGCAGGACAGAGTTAGGTGGAGAAAACTAAGCTGAATACTGGGAGAAAGAAGGTGGAGTTAGAGAGAAGCCATGTAGCCCCACCAGAGACAGACTCTGGATGGAACTTTACCCGGTAAGCCACAGACTCGTGGCGATACACAGATGGCTAGAAATGGGTTAAGATGTAAGAGCTAGCCAACAAGAAGCTAGAACTAATAGGCCAAGGAGTGATTTAATTAATACAGTTTCTATGTGGTTATTTCGAGGCTGAGCAGCCAGGAACAAACAAGTAGACTCTCCCAACAACTAGGCATTTGTTTGCAACTGTAAGGTTCTGAGAAGAGAGTCATGAAGAAATCTGAGGAGTCAGGAGAGGTAAGGCTCACACTGCGATCAAGAGTCCAAGATGTGGGGCACAGCCTCCTAGTGGGTGATCTATTGCAGAATACAGAGAGAAGGGCATGCTCCTCAGGTAGGGGATGCTGTTGGAGTCTGATGTGTCATGCTTGTCTGCTCCCCAATGCACTTATGCCTCCTCACACGGTCAAGGTCCTTCAAGTGTGCCTGGGACCCGAGCAAACTCAAGGTGGAAAGGATCACCACTGGGGTCTCCTTGCAGAATGCTCGAGACCAGTAAACACTGTGCCATGGAGACCTCATCAAAAGCACAGCCAGGGACACTTCCCAGGTTCTGCAATCCACATCCTCAGTGACCTTCATACTGCATGGGTAGCCCAGGCTCTATTTACAAAGCTTGAGGAAGGAAGTGTGGATTGTAGCCTTGAAATTGTCTTCCTCACTCCTGCCAAACATCCACCTGAAAGAATTAGGGAGAAGATTCTCATTATTTGAATGAAGGCCCTTGTCCTTGGTTTTCTGGTTCTGAGGCAAATAGATAACCTGGGGACAAAGAAACAGCAGCTGATGGACCTTTAATGGCCTACATGAACACATCACAGGCCAGAAGAGTCCTTATACACCAGACTGAAGAGTTCTGTGAATTGCTTTTGAGTTTCTGGGGACTGTCCCTATGCTGTTCAGCTCTATGTGGAATTTCAGATAGCCTGAAGCTCTACTGCAGCACGTTTGATGTACCTCTCTCACTCTGTGTGGGATTACCAGACTCACTTCCACTCTACCTCTGGGCAGAGGCTCTTCTTCAAGGATGGAGAAGGAGAATGACCCTATGGGTGATTGGTAGGAGTTTTGAACTCTGCCCTTTCACTTTCTTGCTGGGCTAGCATGCCTCTGAGGCCATCACTCCGAGAGTGTATAAGATTGTGTGAGATGACTATGGGCTCGGCAGAGTTGAGATCAGAGTGCTGATCTGATTCTGGTTTATCAGGGTTCAAATCCTGTCTCTTCTTGACTTTAGGCAAAGTAAAAAAGCTCCCTGAATCCTGTTATTGTGAGATATAGCATCCTCAGTGCCTTCTAGGATGTGCTATTGTGTGCACATGGGCCCTGTTACCATAGGAGGAATTTACTACACACATGATCGGATTTCTCTTGCAAAGACCACATACTTCAAATACTGATAATTCTGACTTAAAATGGGTCACTCTCCAGGAAGCCGCTTGAACCACGACTGAGTCAAGCTGGGAATACCATTACTTTTGTTCCGAGACTCTGAGGTAGTGGGGTGGAGGTGTTATTCTTCAGCTTCTCAGCTATCAATAACATCACCTGTTTCTCCTGTCTGGTTGGCTCCCTTTCAAGTTAAATCTCCTGGGAAACCCTGACCCAGCACAGACCTGGAAATCATAGCAGGAAGAGATCAGACCTGTCACGAGACAGATGTCAAGAACGTCACTCGTCTCCAGTGCTGGGAAGCCTGTCAGAGTCCAGCTGTGGCCAGCATGAGCCTGTGCCTACTGAGACCCAGACCAAGCTGCGGAGTACCTAAAGCTGCCAGTGTCATCAGAAGCCACCCACGGTGGACGGGGATCCAGTCAGGTGAAGGGGCGGAAAGGATCTAGGGCAGAGTGCTTATATGTTGTGCCCACCTCTTTATTGAGGCCTGCACAAGATGACAAACCATTTCATCCAGAATTCTTTGTTTAGGTTTGCATGAGTCGTAATTACAGCTTTGCTGAAAATGAATGGGAACGAAGCACTTACCTCTGAAGCACCCAGAGTTCTAGAGTCACTAAATAAGCACTGTGCAATGAGAGGACACACACACATATTTACTGAGATGAGTGAAGGCATGAATAGATGTCAGCTCACCCTTAATTCTCAAAAATTCAGGGCTCAGGCGCTTGCCATTGAGGATGGCTTCAAAAATTAAATTTTCAAAGAAAACTTAAGACATCGGTTGTCCTAATGTGGGTCCTGTTGCTGTGATAAAACACTGGCAAAAAAAAGCAACTTGGGGAGGAAGAAGTTCTAGTTTGAAGCTTCTCATCCATCTTGGAGGGATGCTGAGGCAGAGAGGTGGAGGCAGAAACCACAGAGAAATGCTGGTCACTGGATTCCATCCTAGAGCCGATTCAGACAGACCAGGCCCATCTGCCCAGGGGTGGTGCTGCCTACAGTAAACTGGGACCATTTACATCAATCATTCTTCAAGGAAATGCCCCACAGCTGTGCCCACGGGCAATTTCTCTGGTCCCTCTTCCTGGTGACTCTAATCTGTATCGAGTTGACAAAAGCTGATCAATATATCAACTAACTCTCACATACTTGTCCTCTCCTAGGTCATTTCTCAGCGGACATCCAAAAGCACCTTTTGGGAAAAAGGCAGTCAAATATTTTCTGATGCGTGGGTAATCCAGCCCCATGAGTATTTGGGGCAGAACTACAATAAGGCAAGTAGATTTAGAAGTTTCACAGCAGATGATGGCTGCTACATGCAAACAGGCAGTAAGAGCTACATCCTCTTACTAGATAGAGAGAAGGGCTGGTGGCTTTCCTCTGATAGGTCGGTAGGGGCTGTAGTTTTCCTCTATAGTTCAAAAGGGGCTGGTGATCCAGAGTCCTACATAGACCTTAGCATAATGTAAATGTATCAGAGACATCTTAGTTGAAATTATTGGCTGTTTTGTGGTTGTGTGTCAAGTATTAGGAGCCTTTACTAGCTATATTTGCTGCTTACTGAGCAGTACCATGAAACAATCCTCTGCCACTCACATTTCCATGAGAAGTTTCAAAGTGATTATATCATCTTCAGATTCACATGGTCACCCTGCTCCTTGTATCCAACTGAATCTGACAGAATGGAGAGTGTCCCAACTGTGCATGGCGATTGTGGTGACCTGGGGTGAGTGTAGGCTTTACCACCCAGTCCTCACAGTATAGTAGGGGAACCATGTAACATGTAACAGAAGACTGAACACTGGCTGTCAGAAGCACAGTGATAGGGGAATCTTAGGAGGCTCTGGAGGAACCTGAGATCTAGTGGAGAAGACTGAAGAATAAGAGGAAACTGATTCAAGAGTCAGAGGAACTGACCTATGTTAAAGTATGTGCCAGGGTTGGCATGTTGAGCATGGGGGACAGATGGCTGGCCTGCACCATGAATAGACGAATAGACAGATATCTTGTGTGGATGTCACCCTGACCGTCTGAGCTGGATATAGAGGCCAAGAGGAGTCATGTAGGGTATAGCTAGCTAATTTTTCTCTAAACAAGAAGTATGAGCTTTAAGTTGTTTCAGAACTGGATTTGGTTCTCATCTAAGACATAGGCCATGCCTTCTTGACCTGATATGACCCAGGCAGGATGACATCTATGTCACTATCATAGAAATAAATGTTCAAGACTCCTACAGACTGAGATGGTCCCTTCTCTAGCCAGAGGCATAACTGAAATTCTAAGAAGAGTCTATTGACATTTTGGGGGACACAATTGTTCTTGTAATATTAATCCAAGTCCTAGATAGAGGGAACAGAAACCTAGGCTTCCATTGTCCATTCAGATAAGCAGCTGTGGTCTCAGCTTCTCTGGGATATGCACCAGCTCATGTTGTCAGAGCTATTTGTGTTTGATGGTAACACAATCCAAACGAGAAAAGTCACCCTGTTTTCCTTCTAGTCTTCGAAGCAAAATTCTACTGCCACACAGAACAATATGTCAACCACAACATGAATATCACCAGACTAAGATTCCCAAAGAGAATCCTGCCCCTCACCACGATGCTCATCCTGTTTTCCTATCAAGAGTTGGAAATATTTCCATGGATAAACCTTTCTCTACTTATGTTCCCATTTTCCCATAATTACCAAGTCCTCGTTATTTTCTATATTGTCTCTGCCACATTAGTTTTGGGAGACAATGGTGCATAACTCAAACACAGGGCCAGTCTAAATGAGAAACTGGCAGAGGGCTCTCGGGACAACTGCATTATTCATGAAAAGACATCAGAACAATTGGAAGATAACATTAGCTTTTACATCACAGCAGCAATTACAAGACAATTATCCCAAATAGTATAATTGTCTGAGCTATGGGTTGTGGGGCGGAGCCCATACAGCGTCTGTGCCACTGTCTTACAATGCCACCATGAAAACTGGTGTGCATATTGTGACAGGAAAATCTAGAGAGGGAAACCCTTGACTTCTCGTCCCTCCGTGGAGCCTTTCAGCAAATAGCAAGCTACCAGACACCGAGTGGGAAAGGCAGCCTGAAGCCACACTTATGTCATTGAAACCACTGCCTTGCTTCTCCAGGATGTGTCCCCCTTAGCTGCCAGCTCCTGTCTTTGTATAAAAAGGAGTCATCACAGGGCCCAATTCTCACTTCTAGATGTGGTCCCTCAACCAGGGACACCCTATATGTATGAAGGTGTATGTTTGGGTCAACTAGACGACTGTCCACTTGCTGACAATGGAACTGGGCACCTACTAAGATGCCTACCTTGTACTTGGTGTGTATCATGGATGTGTAAGATAGCTGCCATGCCTTCTTCATGCCAGCCTCACTGAATCCCACTCTTCACACATTCATTTTGTAAACAGGATTTTACCCATCCCTTCCTTCGGTTTGGACTCTGCCCTGAGAGTTTTTGTTACATTACCAACAGATCAGAGCCGTGATTTCTGGGGCTTTGCTAGTGAGAGTGGTTACACACAGGTACAGGGTGCTGTCTCTGGCACCGACAGAGCAAGATTCAAATGGGGGTCACATACTAGCTTCTCTTTCCTAATCTCATGTCTCTCATGTTTCCTCTAGTTCTCCCATCTTTTCTCCTCTGCTGTCCAGGACTTTAGAAGAGAAACTGGAACGGCAGGGTTCCACAGAATAGTGTGTTTCCTTGGAACTCCAAGGAAGTATCTTCTCTAGGCAACTCCTGTGTCTCCTGGTTGTCATTGACCCTTGATGTTCCTTGACTTGTCGGAGCAGCACTCAGCCTCATAGCCTCATGACTTTCTTTTTTTTTTTTTTTTTTTTTTTTGGTTTTTTCGAGACAGGGTTTCTCTGTGGCTTTGGAGCCTGTCCTGGAACTAGCTCTGTATACCAGGCTGGTCTCGAACTCACAGAGATCTGCCTGTCTCTGCCTCCCAAGTGCTGGGATTAAAGGCGTGCGCCACCATCGCCCGGCCCAAAATGTGTAGCCCAGGCTGGCCTCGAACTCGTGATCCTCCTGCCTCTGCCTCCTTCAGCAAATCCTACCGGTGTGCGCCACCACAACCGGCCGCCTCATGACTTTCTTTTTGTCTCTTTCCTTCTTTTTGTTGGCAAAGGTTATTTTGGATTAAGAACTCTCTTAATCTGGTATGTCCTCGTTTGAAACTCACATACATTTGCCAAGACTCTGCTGCCAAATCTGGTTGTTCATAGGCACTGGGTAAGAAAGCATGAAATATCAAGTCAGGGATACAGTAAACGTCAGGACAGGACAAACCCAAGTCTCTGAAATCCTGTGTGAGGTGCTCAATCTTCATAGTGCAATTAAAGGAGGAGCTTTATCTATGTAAAAATAAAAATCAGCAAGTACTAGGTGGTCATTAAACGGTCTTGAACACTCTCACTGGCCAGTTGAAGAATTCATCTGTGCCATGGGAAACCTTGGAAACTCTGAGAGAAGCACTGACTGGAGGTATGTGGAAAGCAGGGAATTCTGAAGCTGTAGTAAATTGTAGCACATGCAGATCCTGGGTTTTACATACACATATATACATGCACACAGACATGTATATACACATATATGCACACATAAACATACCTACACATACACACACAAACAGACACAAATTCATATACACTTACACATACCCATACACTCACACATAGATACACACATACAAAGATCCAACCATATATATTCATATACACACATACAAAAATACTTACCCACAGGTGTATATACACACATAGACACATGTGTACATATATTCACAAAAGACATAATACATGCACATTCACACATACACACATGCATATGTACATACATACACAGATTATAAATAGAGTGATTATAGTTTTATGTCAAGAAAGACACAAAATTCAGCTGAAAAATTTCCTTCAAGTATTTTTTCATGTCCTACAATCATTTCCCTAGTTTTTATTCAATCATCTGGTGCTGATTTTCACTGGAAAATCAAAATCAAAGGAAATAACTTAATTTTCTGATGCCATTACATAAATATAGCTCTTCACATTACCCAAATCCGAGTCTACGCCATGTGACCAGAACATTGCGTTCTCTCATTGTTAAAAATGATCAGAATAATTGAGCAGAATGCCTCCAGGTTATAGCTCCTCTAATTACCTTGTATCCTGAATTCTTAATTAATTATATTCCGAGGCATGAGGAAGCAAGTCCCCTTACGCACTGAGCCCTCTGAAGCTGTTTTCTGGGCTGGATGAATTGTTTCTTTTTACTGTCTTTTAGGTTGTCCCTGCAGCCGCTGTCCTTTTGGTCATTTTGATCTCATTCCTCTCGAGTCAATTTCCTACCATTTAGAACAAGCACCCAGAGTGTTAGCGTTCTCCAGCCCAGACTGCCTCACCTCTCACCACATTCTTTTGTGACCTAGTTAAATGCTGTTTCTGGGTCACAGAAATGATGCAGTCCTAAAACCTGGGTCTCAAGATCAGCTTCTGACATGGATGGGAATCTTGACTTCCTTAGAAAGTGAGTGGGTGGACGAGAGCCTGCGTGACTGGGTGGCACACTAAGGCCCGGGTGCTCACTTTGTGTTTTGGAGATGCTGTTCCTCAGTCGGCTAGGCTGGCTGGCCAGCATGCCCCAATTGCTCTGCCTGTTTCTCTTTCCCCAGGGCTGAAAGTTCAAGCATGCTGTGTCACACTCAGCTTTTAAAGGTAGGTTCTGAGGATTGAACTCATATCCTTATGTTTGTGCAGCAAGCACTGTCCCAACTGTGCTATCTCCCCAGCCTGGCAATGTGTAGGTTTAAGAACTATTTGGGGTTTTCCTATGTTGCAGAAACAGACAATGCTAAGGCTAAGAGTTGTAAAGTCATGACCATTCCAATGTGAGCTTCTATAGTGGACACCAGTAAGAACTGCTTATGTGAAATAATTTCCCGCATACCTTCCTGTCCAAGCATCCAGCCTGAGAAGCAGGTATCTGGTGCCTTTGAACATTTAGCCTCTACAGTTCTACCAGTCCGAGATCAGGCCTTCTGCAATGTGCTCTCTCTGGACAAAGTGAGGGACACTACAGAATCTATGCCTTAGGGTTCCTATTGCTGTGTTGAAACACCATGACCAAAAACAAGCTGGGGAGGAAAGGGTTTATTTGTCTTACACTTGTTGTTCATTATTGAAGGAAGTCAGGACAGGAGCTCAAACAGGACAGGGACTTGGAGGCCGGAGCTGAGGCAGAGGCCATGGAGGGATGCTACCTATTGGTTTGACCCCATGACTTGCTCAGCCTGCTTTCTTATAGAACCCAGGACCACCAGCCCAGGGATGGCACCATGGGCTGGGCCCTTCCCCATTGATCACTAATTGAGAAAATGCCTTACATCTGGATCTCATGGAGGCATTTCCTCAACTGAGGGGCCTGCCTTTCTGAGGAATCTAGCTTGTCTCAAGTTGACACAAAACCAGCCAGTGCAATGTACAACTGTGGAAGCTGAGAAGCAAGATTTGGGGATGGTAGTGAAGAGCCATGGCATTGGAACCCAGGGTCTTCTGGGAACCTTGAAGAACATAAAACCAGTTTCACTTAGTTGACAGAGTGAGTGAATTGAATAGATTGCAATATGTGGAATGTGTAATAGTCATAGGATTATAATTGTTTTCTATTTATAATTATTAAATTGTCTCATTGGTAGTTAAAATGCGAAGAAATTATTAGAGTTAAAAACAGACAGGCACATCTTTTGAACTAAAATTTTTTCTTTCCGGAAGTCTGTTTTCAGAAACACCTGCACGTGTGCCTGTTTTCACAACAATGCTCACTGAGACATCAATGTCAGACATTAGCCCATCACTAAGAGTTTACTTTTATAAACCACAAACAGATCACAGTACAGTGAAGAGCACAATAATTGCGCAGAGGCACAAAACAGACAAATGACCCTAAATCCCATCAGTCGATCCAGCTTGGACAAGGGAGGTGTTTAGGGTAGTAAGGAACACAGCAAGTCTCATGAAAATTTATATGTACAAAACAAACCTTGTTATGAACCCTCCTTTTACCTGTACATGGGACTTGATGGGATGCATTTGTTTATTTGGGATGTGATTACTAAATATTATAGGCTAGAAAATGAAGAAACAGAAATGTCTTATCTTTTGCAGTTTTGGAGAGTGGAAGTCTGGGATCAGGGTCCCAGCATGGCTGGAGTCTGGGGAGCTCTCCATTCTGCACTCTCTCCATTTTATTATGGAAGAAGGTGGCAGAAGTGTTCTCAGGGCCTCTCCTCTCATAGTAAGGACACTAATCCTCTTTGTGAGAGCTTCACACTTGTAACCGATGCCTTCAAGTCCCCACTTCCCAAACCAGAACATTAGGATTGAAGTCTCAATATATGTAATTTGGGGAGACAGAATATTTAGCCCATAGCACATATATATGAAGTTTCTTCATCTGAACTTTTCAGTGGTTATAAGGTTCAGTGAGATTACCCAATCAAGGAGCACTCCTTGCAAGAAGCCTAGGGGGAGTATACAAAGCCAAAGAAAGGGAACTAGGAGAAGGTGGGATCCTCTGGAGTGCAGTGGGGATGTCTGAAGAGCTGACAGATCATAAAACCCATGAAAAGGAGGAGCACAAAAAGGTGCTGATAAAAGAACAACGTTTTTTCTGTCTTCATTTTCTCAGTTTGTAATGAACTTATACTGCTCAGGAAATAATAAAAAGGAAGAAGTAATACAAGTTGGGTGTCCATAATCTGAAGCCCCAAGTGCTACAATATCTGAAACATTTGAGTACTGACACACACCATAATAGAACCATTCTATATTGGACCTCACATGATAGGTTCCAGGCCCACTAAATATATCCTGTTTGATATGAAATGTAAATGAACTGCATGTTTAGACTAAGGTCCCATCCTCAACACAGGTCATTATGTACATACAAGGAGTCAAACTAAACAAAATTTGAAATTTGAAACACTTTTGGACCCATACATAAGGGATAAGGGATAATCAGATTGTAGTAAGTAAATAATTAATGAAATAAAGAAATAAATAGAAGAAACCCTTTTTTCTATGAGAAATGTCTTAAACCTCTCTCTATTCAGTTATAAATATAGGTACAGCCTAAACAACCAAGGAGGAGAGGAGATGGCAGGGGGTGAAGTGATGAGGGAGGACAGGGTGGGCAGAAGGACATGAAAGAAGGCAAGGGGTTGGGGAGGACACACTACTGCTGTGGGAGGTTGCTCTTGCACCCTGGAAAGATTTGTCGCTCATATTAGTTTAATAAAATGCTGATTGGCCAGTATCCAGGCAGGAAGTACAGGTAGGGTGACCAGGCTAAGAGAATTCTGGGAAGAGGAAAGGCAGAGATGCTGCTGCAAGCCAGAAGCAGAGGAAAAAAGGTGAGAATGTCTTACTGATAAAAGGTATTATGCCATGTGGCTAAATATAGACAAGAATTATGGGTTAATTTAAGTTTTAAGAGTTAGTTAATAATAAGCCTGAGCAATAGGCCAAAGAGTTTATAATTAACATAAGCCTCTGTGTGTTTCATGGTATGTGACACCTTATTATGTAAATTTTAAATATTTATTTTTCTGTTTAAGCCATTTTAAAGCTTGTTAAGGTGATTTATTTGTGTGTGCATGTGTGTGTATGTGTGTGCAGGTAAACATTGCCACTTAATGTTTGATATGAAGATTGATCCAAATTTTCCTCATTAAAACAGTCTAGAGTTGGTAAAACTGTTTAAAATTTAAGTAGAATTTTAAAAGCAAAAGAGTAAGGCAAAAGTGGCAGAAGTTTGGAAAAAACAATGCAATCAAACTAATATTTCTTAAGATAAACTTCTGGGTGGAAAACTCTTCCCTCATGTGCAGATAGCCTGTTCCTAACCTGATAGTGAGTTTTGGTGATGTCGTACAAGTACCAGAGTTGACAGAATCACTGTGTTGACCTTCATGTGCTTACATAGGATGCTCTGGCAGAAGCATGGAGGGTCACTGCCTCCACTGCTGTGGAAGAGGGAAGGGAAGACCGTAACAGGGGTGCCTGTGGGCTCTTAGTGGGCTTCAGCATTCCACAGCGCACTGTAAGAAGCAGAAACCATAAACTGCTGAGTCTGTGGAACCAGGGATGTCACTTTGGTGAAAATCTTAAGAAACTGGGCATAAAATCTCTTTCACCTTGACTGCAGTTCTGTGAAAGACTGGCTATGGATGGTATCTGGGCATTGTGTTTTGGTAGGGCTCTGGTAGTTTCCAGAACTGCTCAGAGGGGATTCATTCTTCAGTGTTTCTGCAAACAGCATTGTTCACGGTGCATGCCTGCCTTACCCCATCAGCTGTTCCTCTCCTTCTATTTTCCTTGCATTCTTTTATTTAGGGAAATCATAGGAGTAGGTGTGGTTGCTGTAGAGTCATGTGAATCTTCCTGGTGAATGTCAAACTGGAAGTAGTCTTTGGGACTGATCCAAGGAGAGAGCTTTCGAGAGAATTATTTCCAAATTAGAATCCAGCTCTTCTACTTCAAAGACACAGCACAGAAAGCAGACAGATGAATCCTACTCTCTTTGCCCATCTAAGATACCTGTCTCATCTCTGGGCTGCCTTACCATTTTACAAGGATAGGAGAAGATTTAAGCCAAGATTTTCCTGCAAAGGGAAGCACAGGGAAGACACACCTGTGATTGAATGTCTTCTTCCTGCTCAATATCTGAGCACATTGCTGTGGTGGCACAGGCCTGGTCAGAGTGGGATGGAGTAGGGGGGTGGGAAGAAATGTGAGGTGCTGGTGAGTGGCAGGAGACCAGCATCACCAACACTGTCCTCTCAGTAGGTCCTTCTCACTAGTATGGTCAAATTTACCAAAATGAAGAATGACTGAGGAGAGAAAAGGCAGTTAGCTGTAAACAGGATAAATTTTTAAGTCAAAACTTTTCAAGAAAACCAATATGTGCAGGGATAGTGATATACAGAGATACTGGGTGAAAGAAAGTCACTCCTGGGACTGCAGGTCACTTCTGGTGTGGAGGGAACCCTTAGGGATCCAGTTGGTTCAAACAGGTTTGTGACAGGCAAGAGCTCGGCTCTTCAGAACCCTCTAAGCTATTTCCCACCACCTTATAGCTTGAGATTATAACCGGAATAAACATTATACAAAGGTTAGTGATGAGAGACAGGAGTTGAATCCTTAAGTTGTGTGTTATCTAGAGAGTCAACAGTCTGCGAAAGCAGCGGGTTCGCACCCTAAGAACTGTCTTGTATTTCATGCCCAATGGACTTTATGAGAAACAGGAGGAAAGAAAAGGAATGAGTTATGCTTTTTTAAAAAATATTTATTTATTATGTATACAATATTCTGTCCATGTGTATGTCTGCAGGCCAGAAGAGGGCACCAGACCTCATTATAGATGGTTGTGAGCCACGATGTGGTTGCTGAGAATAGAACTCAGGACCTTTGGAAGAGCAGGCAATGCTCTTAACCACTGAGCCATCTCTCCAGCTCCAAGGAATGAGTTATTTTTCAGTTTACTTTTGTCCCTCTGGTCGGATGTGAGAGAGTTCTTACAGTGCAAGGACATCTTGGCATTTGGGAGCCAAGGGATACCACCAAGTCACCCTGCAGAAAACCTCACACAAGAGATTTACTGGGGAGAAGAATAGAATGGTGACTGCCTCTGGCCAGGAGCAGACACAGTGCCGGGCTGGGCAGAGGGGAGGGCCTTTTGGAGCATGCCCAGTGAGATAGTGGAACAGTATGGACAGTTGCTTCTGGCTGTTAATGCTGAGTCATTGGGCTGGGGTTTTAGGAGCTCTGAGTCAAGCCAGGGGTGGTGTGGGTGGGGTGTTTCTTCGTCCCTTCTCCCTGGTGCCTATATGGTGGTCAGCCACGTTTCTGAGACTAACATCTGTGCTTCTCTTTCCATCATCCCTTGCTCTCTTCCTTTGCTCCATGAATGTTTGGGATCCGGCATCTTTTAATAACAAGTCAAATTACTATTTGCTGATCTCAACCTTAATCTCCTCTGGGTTAACGCAGAGCAAAAGACCGACATTGTGTGTATATGCTAATCTGGTAATAACACATACATGCAGATTCATTTCTACAGTATGAAATTCAACATATTATAATGAATAATATGAAATGTCTCTATCCATCCCTCCTGTCATTTACCCAAATCAGCTGCAATAGGAGTATTTATTCAAAGAATGGTGCATGTTATAAGTTGGTGCCCACCTTCCTAACCAACTCTCACTACTTACCTGTGTCCCACAAGTCACCAAGGGTTACTCTGCTGAAGGGAGCTTTTGGGCTTAGAGGACTTCTCTGAAAAAGCCTGAAGGGGACTGGTGCTTAGCTGTGGTGTTCCAGTGGGCTTGTGGTTGAAGGCTTTGGCATCCTGGCCAGCACCCAGAAGGTGTAGTCCCACAGTGGATGGAGTGGATGAAGGAACAGCCCACTTTCCCAGAAGCTCAGGAGCCTTTCCTGCTGATTCTGACCCACCTCGCCAAGGGGAGACACACAGTATCCTGTTTTTAGAACCTTCGAAGTCACTTTTTCAGATTAGCATTCAGAGAGTAGGATTGCGGGTGGGGGAGTAAGCCCTGCTTTGGAGAGCTGCTGGGATTGGGCCCAGTGATTTCAGCTGAGGTGGAAGTTGGTGACTGTTTTAGTCTCCAGTATTCTGTAGCTCATGCTTCAAAGGCCCACAGACCATAGGCCCAGTGAGACATTACATAGATTTTACTATATGAGCTTCATCATATCATTTAAAAATATCTGAGATGAAACAAAAGAACCTATACCATGTCCTTCAGAACAGAGACTCTCTCTGAGACATAGACGGAGCTGGATGAGTCTTCCTGTCAGAGCACTTGCTCCTGAACGCCAGAGGAATGTGAGGCGACATTTAAGAAGAGCCAACGCGACAGAGTTTCATAGCATTTTTTCCCTTTTACTTGAAAACGTGTTTTAATGATCAAATTTGGCAGTTACAAACCTGGACACCATGGGGGAGATTTTTTTTTCTTGTTTTAGTTTTTGGCTGTAATTTTGTATCCTTTTATTTCATTTTGTTTTCCTTCATTTTTCTTTTGTTCTATTTTCTTTTTCTTTTTTAAAAGAAAAAGAACACAAGACTGAATATCGTCAACAGCAATATGTGCAGAACAATCCATGTCTGTAAGGGGCAAACTTCAGTGAAGTAGCCACTTTCCCCTTTGCATAAGGTTTGCATTGATGTGTGTGGGAGCTGAGGTGAGTGTGCATGGAGCTGAGGTGAGTGTGCATGGAGCTGAGGTGAGTGTGCATGGAGCTGAGGTGAGTGTGCATGGAAGTGGCAGACTGACAACTTATTCTGTCTAGGAAATGGTGTGAAGGTCGAGTGCTTAATAACCGGGCCAAACACATTCATCTTAAAAAAAAAAGTCAATAGAAACACTTTGTTTTTGAAAACAGAGTTAAATGAAAACAATAAAATCTAAGGAAAGACACAATACACTTTGAAATGAATAAAAACATCTTTTTCAAATCTAAAGTCCTCTTTCTTCATGGGTATACCTCAAAAGTTTGCAGACAACAATGTGGATGACTAAGAATTCTATTTGACCCTCCAAATTAAAGCATCCGGATAGGCATCAAATACTGTATCTACAAATGCCTGGAAAATGGAAACCACCTATATACAATTTTATAAACATTTAAAACAGCAAAAACATACAACTTTTACAAACCAGCCTGTTTATAACAGGCAAATGTACACCACGGTCTCGTAACAGTGCTTTCCATGGACCCTCCCCGTCTCCAGACACATCTGTCACTCCCCAAATCCAGTAGCATGGGCTCATAGCATTGTTAAATAGGAGCAATCCAGGGGCTGGTTTGCTGAAGGGTGCCTCAGGACATACTAATGGGCCCAACACACCCCAAACGACTACAGAATTCTCTAGTGTATTCTGAACACTGGAAGAGACTAATTATGGCCTTTGTGTATTGTTAAACACTTGTAATTATTGCTTTTCATTATTACATAAGGAAAGAAATACCTTTTTCTTTTCTTGTCTTAGCCATCTGGCTAGATATTTGCTGATGTCAAACCCATGCATGGCGACTTTAAACTCCCTGTGACACACCAGCGGAAGCTCAAAGAGGTGGGTCTGAATCAGCAGTGCAGCTGGAGGTTGCAAGACAAACTAACACGCACACTCACTGCCTCCTCACGGACCACACAGAAAGACAGCACTGAAGAAACGCCCCTTGGAAGCCCCATGTCCCACACACCTAAGCACATGACCAGGGTCTGAAGCAGTGAGGAGGCCAGACAAGTGCAGAACAATCCACACAACACGAACACTAGATCTTCCTGAATCATTTCATCTAAATGTGTCTTCATCTAACTGTGTCTTTAATGGTTTATTCTGATCCTCTATGTCTTTTTGCTTGTTTATTATGTTTTGTCCACCCCCCCCCCCGCCCCCGCTCCCCGCCAGCATCTGCAAAGAAGACAGAGCACTGTGGGTAGGGAGTCAGCAGGAAAAGGCCTATAGGAAATGTTTCCTTTTCTTCTGAGATAGTGATTTCCTATGGCAGTTCCAGGTAAATCTCCCAGGCCTTCCTGTGACTCCAATAGCTTAAAATGTAAGATTATGGCCTTGACCTACGTATATTGCTATGACTTTCTCATTGCATTTTGTGAGTGGGCAGGAAAGGGGTACACAGAAAGCAGGCATGGGATGAGGCTTAGCAGCAAAATCCTCTCAGAGGAAGGGGATGAATGAAGCACATGTCTGTCCTTTACAGCCCTATAGCTCTCGCTTAGAGTGTGACAAAGACTGACGGCTTCTCTCCCACTAACCAGACGTGTGCCACACATCTCCCAAGAGAAACACAGACACACGCTAACTGGCTAATTTTCCATCATGGTGAACAGGACAAGAACAGACAGTAGGCAGAGCTTATGAGGAGGAATCAAAAACATTACACCCATAAGATACACTTAGTGTGTGTGTTACATACCGCCAGTTTCACTACCAGCGACCACTACAGTCTGAAGAGTTCTGTGCTCACTCCATCCTAGAAACATTCATTTGGCAAAAGCAGCATTCTGATGAATGTCCAAATCTCTGGGCCCATCAGAGTCCCAGAGAAAAGGTCTCTATTTGTTTTATCCTTGCATATTTCAGTGAAGGAACAGTGGGAAGTTAAGGGTTTAGTAGAAGGAAGCAGCTGCCGGCTCAGGGCAGCTTAGCGGTGTGCAAGGTTACAGATAAGGAGTGGTGCCTATGTGGATGGCCTGCAGTTTGAGTCAATGATTTAACTTTTGTTTGAGCCTGGGCAAGTCTCTTCCTTTCTCTGGGTGAGCTTTCTCCCTTATAAAGTGTGGGGGCTAGCCTAGAAATCTTAGGGACCCCGTTCTGTTAAACCATGGTCACCCCATCTAAGATGCATGCAGAAGTAGCCGCAGTACAGCCTCTGGCCTGTAAGGAAACCTAATTTTAGAAAGAGAAGAATCCAGTAGACCCGGTGCTCATCTGGATGTCTGTAGAGCTATTCTGCTGAAATTTAGCAGGAAGGTGTCCCAAAGAAAAAAAGATTTTATGTAGGTCAGAGGAGAGGGTGGGCAGGGATTTCTTCGGTGACTCGGCCACTGCCTGCAGATAGCTCTATTTATGCCTTCATTATAGGCTTGGCCAGGCGTTCTCTCTAAAAGAGATGCTGGCTAAGCGCGGGTGACTCATTGGCGTGGATCTCATCTCATATTTCCTGGGGGCAAGAAATGAATTGTTGGTTTTACTTTGATGGTTTTATGCTGTTGTGTTATTAAAAGCACAGCAGTGATTCAATTCTGGACCATTAGTTTGTCATTTTCTTTGTGATTCTTGCAAATGTGCTTCTTACATGAGAAAAAATACTAAAGACTTTATTCTTAAAAGCAGTCTTAGTGAAATTCATTTATTTCAAGACCACAGTGTGGATAATGCCTCCATGGGTGAGTCTAAGCTAGAGAAGGCAAGAGAAAAGCCGAGAAAGGGGACAAGCATGTTCTCTAACTCAGGAAGTTTGGGAATGAAAGGACAGATGTTCAGAAACATCAGCTCCTGCAGAGAGGTAAGTGGATTAAAGACAACCGAGGACTGATGGGCAGATCCCAGACAGCTCCCTTCACACATGCATACAGAGATTTGCTCGCAGGCAGATGTGCAAATATGCATTCCCTGGCTCACTGCAAAGGTGGCGGCCACAGTCGATCAGAGTGAAAGAGCAAAGTTCACTCCACTGCCAGCTTTAACCTTCAAATGCTAGGTTTCTGCATTTTCAAAGGGATGGGTATTCTGTCATGGGAAAGTGATGGCCAAAGGCCATCTGTCCAATGGGAGGGAGACCCCAGGGTGTAATCAAATGTTACTCAGTTTCAAATAGTAGTTCTGAAAAATTAGAAAATACTGTCTTTAAAAAAATCACGGTACTTGCTTTAAGTTGCTATAAATGGCAGTACTAAAATAAGGTTAACTGAACTGGAGTAAGATATGGCATTTGGTGTTCCTGTTAGACTAGAGATCAGAGAAATCAGAAGGTGAGCAATGCTTGCTCCCCTCAGGATATCCAACACTGAATCCTAAACCCTTTGGGGCAGCTTCCCTCAAGAGCAGCTGTGGTGAGTGCACACTCAGAGCAATACTTATTAGGCCCTCCTCACACACACACATGCACACACGTTTGCACGCACGCATGCATGCACACACACATACATACAATTTATACATGGTCACTACCTACTTTTTTCTTTAAAAACCTAAGAGTATTTATAATGACACCACTACCAGTTTAGAACGACACGTACGGTTTTCCCCTTCAGTGTGAATAAGTATGGTCCCCTAGGGGAAACGTCTGACATTATCACATCCTGTCTTCCCCAATCTATCTGTGAATTCTGTTTAGGCTTCCACTACCTCTCATTCTAGAGAGCAATAGACCAGCAGGGGTCTGTTCCTGCAGAAATATTAGAACCAAGCTATGGCTAGGATTATTTACCAGAAAACACAGAACAAGTTCGACACAGTCTTTCTGGTGTTTGAACATGAACCTCCCTCAACCCACCTACTGGAGTCTAGATAGCCTCTTATTGCTCATTCATGGTAAGTTTCTCAGAGATCACAAACCCAACTATATTATACTGGATGCTTAACACAAACAGGAAAAAAAATCTGAGCACACTAAGCATTTTACTCAAATCTAATTTTATAGCTGAAAAATTAGACAGCTTATTGAAAAACAGCCGGTTTTAAAGGCTTCCGTCCACCCTGTCGAACACTGCCGTTCTTTTCTCTCATCTAGAACACTAACTTCTCCGACAGACAGCCCTGCTGTTTTCATTTCCTTGGCTCAAAATCACATGCGACGCTGCCCCTCTGACGGTGGCGGGGCTAATACTGCAAGGACCTTTGCTTTCCCACTTTCCGGGGCACAATAACGCACAAAGCCATTTGTGTTCTCCCCTTTGACAAAGTCAACTCATTTCTTCTCCTTTGCACTCCAAGCCAGAAACACAGGTATTCACAAACAAGGACTGTCAGCCCCCCTCCTCCAGAAACAACACTCTGAGCCGCTCCTTATCACTCTGGGAGTCAAGCTTGCTGGGACAGTGAGACTTTTGAAGGGGTTCCTCATAGACAATCCACATTTCCACAGACTTCTCTCCGTCCAGACCCAAGTGCGGCTTGTTTCCTTCTACGCTGTAAGAGTCAGGGCACAGCACCCACGGTGTCCTCTACACCTGGGTCTGGTGCTGCGTTTCCACGAAGGGAATGTGAAGGCTGGTGAGGCCGAGCTCACCGGCGCTTTCGTAGTCCCTCAGGGCCACCTCAGAGTCGGCAAAGCCACGGTGGGCTGACGTATCTGAGGACGAGGTGCCTCTGGGATTGTGCAAGGACAGAGACACGCTGTCTACCGGACCCTGGTTCATGCTCACTGCAAAAGTACTAAAATCACAGCTGGAGGGTGGCCCCCCCAAATCTGTTTCGTTGGGAAGCGGGTGAGGAGGGAGGTACTGGCTGGGGTGAAACTGGGGCCTTCTCTTGCAGTCTGGGCTCATGGTGCCAGCTAGCGAGGCGGGCTGAGAGGGAGGCAGGGCCTCATACTGTTCCGGGAAGTCCTCGGGCAGCGGAGGGGGCAGCTGATCCTGACTTAGGAACTCTTCTTCGTGAGGTGGGGGGTATTCACTGTCGATGTCGTATCCGCCCAGGTAGTAGTCGCTCTCTAGCTCTCGTGTGCTCCCCTGGTGCGCTGACCCTCCATCTTGGCTCTCGTAGTTGGGCATTTCCTCGATGTCAGACAGCCGTGCCCCTGGCATCCAGTCGGAGGTGTCCCAGTGATAGGCTGTGAGAGGAAATCCAGATGATTAAGGGCCTCCAGACTGGAGGTGGGTGAATGAGAAGCAGGGATGGGCCTGCCGTGCATGACTGATGCCCAGGAAATCCCATAGCCAAGGTCATATGCAAACTCTCCAAGGGCCCATAGGGCCAGCCATGTTCTGGCCTGCAGAGAGAGAGCACAGAGAGAAGGTGCCTGGCTGTGCAGACTCCCAATCATGAGGCCCAGAGCGATGACCAACAAATGCATGCTGATGGAACACAGAGTCCTCAACATCCACCTCTTCCCCCCTCCCATGCACATGCTGTGCACAAGGTCAGGCTGGCAGCATGCAGGCAGAGTTGCACTGTGTTCTGAGACCTGCAGAGAGCACGGAGCCTTGCAGGAAAGTGGGTGAGTTTCACACACAGGGAAAGAGGCTGCTAAATGCATGTGGAGCTGAGCACACAAGATGCCTGGAACATGCAAAACTCAAGCTGGGAGAATCAGACAGAGAGGGGCATGGTCAGTATGAGATGAGAGGTGCGAAACACAGAAATAAGCTGTCATCGTGGGTGGTGGCAGAGTCACCTCTGTTGTAGTTCTGTCCTTGGTCCATGACAGACACTGTTCAAACACAAAGTGAAAAGTGAATCGGGCCATCCAGGCCATGGGAAGACATACAAAGCAGGTAATTCAGAAGCGCTAAGACCACTCCTTAGGAACCAAGACTAACACTGAGTTTAGGCTTTTAACCCCCTCCCCTCGTCACTAGTTAGGAAATTAAGACATAAATCCCATCTGTATTTTGTTATAATTTTACTAAAGCACTGACAAAATTACCTGCTATAAATTAATCCTCATAAAATTTTCATTTCTGATGATTTTATAAGTATCCACAGCTCGCAGCAGGTATTCAAAACATACTAGAATGAATGTAATGTTAACTGATTAACCTGGATTGCAGATGAATGTTCTTTACTTTGAAGACATTTGATAAGAGAATCTAGATATTTAAAAATATGAACTAGATTGTCTCTCAAAATTACTAAGTTTATTGCAATCGATAGAGAGACATCTGGCATTGAATTTGATTTGTTTTCTGGTGCTCGAGAACAAAGTCAGAGTCTTGGGCTAGCTAGGCCAGCTGTCTATCATTGAGCTACATCCCTGACCCCAATATCTCACTTAAAACCACCATTATCATGCACTTTCTGCTGGTTACAGTCAGTTCAGATAAAGTACCACAGAAGCAAACTTTCCAGAAGGACACAGACATGCCACAAAAGGAGGAGACAAACGAACAAAAATCAAAACCAAAAAATAACTGTAAATACCTTCATTCTCTATAGAGTCAACTACATTGTTGACAAGCTGAATGACAGTCACTATGGATGCTTTTGGTGGGAAAAGAAGACAGGAGGGAGGGGAGGGACAGTTCCTGGTTAGTCACATATTTCAAACACATGTTAATGACTAATAACAACAATAATGAAGACATTAGACACAAACTCCTTTCCACAATCTGTCCCTCAGGGCTGGTGTCAAGAGAACACTTATATGGAGGCCTGGGTTCTGTCAGAACAGAATAGAAACAACAGAACGCTAGGAGGCCGTACTCCTAAAAAGCATGATTGTCAAGGATCCCTGAGTCATTACTTCCCACTCCACGACCTGTCACTTCAAACCAGGAAGACGGTGGCCCACAGAACTCATGGAGAATTCTCATTAGCACCATCCGAGGCCCTCAGAGGAGGCCTATTCCTGGACATAATTCCTTGTTGGTCACCAATGTGCTCTGAATACTATGTCAACTGTGTAGGAGTTTGGGTATTGTTATGAGTCTGATGGCCTCACACATGCCACTGATGGTCCAGACCAACCGGAGGCCTATCTCTTGCTGGTGAGGCTTGGGGTATGTGAAGGAGACCTCTGGTCTATTAGAGTTGCTTTAGATGACGTGACTTCAGATGAAAGGGCCTAGAGCTTCCTGCCCAGATGCAGATCCTGAAGGGGTAGGCGTGTGAGTTAGAGAGCCTTTGAGAGCCATCAGCCAGACATTACGGCTGGAGCTATTGCCTGGTCTCTGAAACTATATGTTCTCAAAATTTAACATAAAACGCAAGGTTGCTATAATTTTTTTTTTTTAAATCTCACTGGAGGTAAAGAAGGGAGGATACATCATACACCTAGGTCAGAGGCCAGTGCCTTTGTTTCAAAAATGGCCAGAAGAAATTAAGATACATGGGTTGTTATCCCAGCAGATAGATACATCAGTGTGTGTGCTTGTATGTGTGTATTTATATATGTGTGTGTGCTCATGCAAGCGTGTTTGTGTGTGGTATATGCATGTATACAGGCTCACGGGCCAGTGCAATTGAGTGTGGAGGCCAGAGCTGAATGCCTAAATGTTTATCTCTCTCTCTCAGCCTCACTGCCTCGAGGCAGGTTCTATCAGTGGACAGGAAGCTTGGAATGTTGGCTTGCCGCCTGCCCTGTCTTTTCCTCCCAGGGCTTGGGTTAGCCACGCGCTGCATACATGTGACTTTTTGTGGATGCCAGGGACCCTAGCTCAGGCCCTTATGTACAGAACAAGTACCCTTACCTATGGAGTCATTTTCCCAACCCCTACACTGAAACTTCTTCAGCTGTGGCTAGTATTGGGGGACCCTGTGGGAGAGGTTTGAGTTACACATGAAAAAGCAAACTATTGCAATTCTATAACTACTTCTTGGTTACTTTCCCTCTGTTTGCTCAGAGACTGGGGCTGTGTTGTTCTCAATCCGTTTTTCTGCATACAGAATACACAGCCCAAAAGGCAGCGCACAGTGGACTAGCCAGGGTT
The DNA here is from genome assembly GCF_018167655.1 of Microtus oregoni. Classification (NCBI taxonomy): domain Eukaryota; kingdom Metazoa; phylum Chordata; class Mammalia; order Rodentia; family Cricetidae; genus Microtus; species Microtus oregoni. The sequence continues at coordinate 33,243,254 of NW_024543067.1, forward strand.
CATGTGCTGAAAGATCACATTGATCGGCAAGTGCAATCTTTTTTCTTGCTGATGGTAAAAGGGAGAGGCCACCTAAGATGTTGGCTAGGGTGGGGCAGCCTGCCCCTGGATGATCATGTGAAATAATTTTTGCTTTAGCACCACGTGACAAACATTGCTAGTCGGACTTTCTTCTTCCGTCACTGCCTAGAGACACCAGCTTCTCCATCAGCACAGGTTTGTGGGATCTGGATGCACCCGACTTGGAGTTATCAAAGCCGTCTGGAAACCACAGGGATTTGCGTGCAGCATTCTGGGCAGACAGGCATTTTTTTCCCCCTAAGAGTCTGTGTCACAGTTTTTAAATCAGTTCTCCAAAATCCCACGACCCCAAAAGATTGATTAGTAGGGAAATTCAATTGAACAAAGGCATCACTAGCTCTACAGAATAGCCATCCTGTCTCCAAAGTAATGTCCAATAATGTGGTGGCTGAATGCAGGGGATGAGAGGACACAGGCAGCAAGAAAGGGAATGCATTGTCAGGTTTGCTGTGAAGCATCATGGGGAGGAGGCAATTCTGTCACCGTCCAAGCCCCACGGATGCAGATCCTGCCCTGACCAGTGGCACATTGACTCCTCTGGGAAGGATTCTCAACAATGGGTAAAAACGGTAGAAAGTCAACACACAGATGAAGAAACAATAGCAGTGCTGCCCCCCTCCCCTCTCCTGCTGACCCCAGTACAGGACAGGCAATGCGCTTACCATTGTCGTCACCAGAGTCCGACTGGAAGGAGCTGAGGGACTGAACTTCGGAGTTGCTCCCTTTGTTACTGCTTGTGAAGCAGGTCACCTCTCCCGGGTCATCAGCCCCTTTGTCTTCATGGACAGGCAGGAGAAAGCAGAGCCATCACTCAGCCTTGTGCAAGCCTTCAGTCTTGCTCTCTCCCTCCCTACCCCTTTTTTTCTTAGAAGCTTTCTGATTTGCTTGGAGAAAATAAGTTAGCCCCACAAAGGAAAATTGATTGTGCCATAGGGGGCAAAGGTCTGTCAATCAAGTGATTTACATTATGGATTTGGAACCCTTAACCCATGGTAAATGAGCTTCCGAATAGCTGTCAGCTGAAAGTAAGTGTTCCTGCCTCCAAGTGAGGACTGAGGAGAGAGTGGAATGAGGATGGAGGAGCTGAGCTGCTCTTCATTCAGACTTCATTTATGTCATTTACATGAACCGAGGTGGTGTCAACACCAGGTTAAATGAGATTACTTTTAAAACAGGGGCATAAATATTTTATAGGCAAGAAAGCCGTTCTATTTCTCCCAGCTTCCATCTCTGGGGAGGAGTGGAATTTTCAGCTCTGCCTTCTAGAGGGCAGTGGTGTTTCATCTTGTGGCTGCCAATGTTCTCTGTCTGGTAAGAGGACAGGCCGATGCGAACTCTCCCTTATTCACTTGGTGTTTATTTTTCTCTCTGTCTCTGCTATAGGAAAATAGCCAGCCCCCTGCACGCACGCACACACACTCACTCACACACACCCCTTCCTAATTTGAGAGGTGTAGGAAGCAACAAAAAGCACCATATCTTGAGGTGGTCAAGCCCACAATGAATTAGTTGTCAGAAACTGTCTCGCTAGCTCTCACACTGTGGCTTGTTTAACAAAGGGTAAAGTGCGCTCTATAAAATCCAATGATACTTCAGGGGGAAGTGTGAGTTTTGGCCTGAGGTCGATTCTGAAAATAAAGCTGTCATGTCATGAGGTGGGGATGGAAAATATTCTCCAAGAAATACTGCAGAGCGCCCTGGGATGTGAGGGTGCGGAGACACAGACCTGTGATTATGGGGATAGTTATTTTGTTTTGCAGCTGCCGATCCCCCCATAAAGAGCAACATCAGGAGCAAACATGAGAGCCCCACCTGCTTTCTGCTAAGCCAGGGCCTTAGACAAACGAGTGATAGAGGCGTAGAGAGACACGTGTGTACGTGTGTGTTTATTCACCTCCAACAGCCACAACTCAAAGCTTGGCCATTCAAAGGACAAGGCGTTCATGGCTGAACCTGGAGCACTGAAGAGCAGGCAGGTGGTCAGCCGGCCCTGGGGGTGGCAGTGACACCTGCAAGTCCCTTGCTTTGCCTTTAACTCAAAACTCCTTTCTTTTCCAAAATAAAAAGGAGGGTTTTGTCTGGGTGTGTGGTAGCACGCAGCTTTAATTCCAGGACCTAGGAGGCAGAGGCAGGTGGACCCCTAAGTTCCAGGCCCGACAGGTAGTGCTGCATAGTGAGATCCAACACACGCACAAAGCAATGACAACCAAGCAAGTGTCTCTCCACAGCATTGTATGAACCCTGACTCCACTTGAGAGCCCAGGGGATGACTTAAAAGCCATGTGTGTCCATAGGACAGAACCAGCAGGTGGCATGTTGGTGACATTAGAATAGAAAGACCTCGTCTTGTGTCTCCCCTCCCATGGAGCGATGCTCTCTCTCCTCTGCCTTGCCTCTTTCCTGCTGAGATCCTGGGGCAGTTCTGCTAAGAGCAGACTTGGGACCTGTCTGTGCCCAGATCTGGCCTTTGCTTCCTTCAGGCTAGTCTTCTCCAGGAGCTGGTGATGATACCCGTGCTGGACAGCCCATCACATGGCAGACACACATCGCTGGCAGCTTTACCCCTGCATTCTCTTCAAATCACAGTATCTACCCCACGCCTATGTCTTCCTTTGTCTCGGTCGGTTCCTAGTACTGCACACTATGAACCTCATGGACATGCTTCAGCTTTTGTGATAAACGCCATCTCTCTTCCCCCTTTTCTTGCTTTTCAGGGAGAATTTGTTTCCCATTCCGCCCTCTGCCATCAAACAGGGATCTCCAAGTTTCTCTCAGAGGTCCAGCTGGTCGACTTTCTCTTTCCCCATGTGCAGATGATGGTCAACCATCATCTCTTCGACTTCTGGATTGGCCCCCAACCTCCGCATGCATCCTGAATACTGATCTGACTGCTTCCTGATTCTAGGAGCCCCTCTCCAATAGCTTCCTACTGAAACTGACTCATGCTTAAATCATGTAAATGCCTCAGTAATGTCTGCTTTGTCCAGGAGCGAGGTTTACCTCCTTGTCTGAACATGCTCTGTAGGACCCTTTGAAACCCACTTCATCCTCCTCCCCCATATATAGCACAGTACAGAAACTCAGACTTCTCTCTGGCATACAAAAGGTGTGCAGCCTGCTGATAAGCCAGGGGATAGCAGAGTCTGCTTTAGTCTCTCTCTGAGGCCAGGGCAGGGAGCAGTCACCTGCTTTGCCAACTCAGCCTCCCTTCTAAGTCTTATTCAGTCCCTGACGGGTCTGTCAGGGCGGTCTTCAAAACTGTAACTAGCTCGTGCCACTCACTTGCTTAAACACCTGCCTCTCTGTGGGTGCTAAACCTCACCTTCTGCCCGATACTGGGCGACCCCAGACACACTCAACTCAGTCATGAGAGTGTCTTTTTCATTCCTTCCTCCTTCTCAGAGGTTAGCATGGCTCGAGTTGCTGAAACCAACCAGGGGCTTCCCAGGGCACCCACCCATTATCGCATCTCACTCACTTTCGGGTCCTGTGTCCCAGCCATTCTTCCGGATGGAATCGCAATCCGAGCGACAGGGCGACACAGCTGGGAGATTGGGGGCCACGCTGCATACCACCACACCCCGACGCGCAGTCAGGATGCGAGGGGACTCCGGGTGGAACGTGCTCATCTCCTGTGGCTCACCACCCAGTACATCCAGGCCCTTGTCCAGATTGCTCCTGGAGTCGCTCTGGAAGCAGGGTGTGTAGGCCATGGGGCGCACTGGCACCTGAGGCGGCCCCACTTCCTGGTACACATTGCGCCCGTCGCCCGCACGCAGGCTGCGGAATGGGATGCCGTTGCTCTTGTGCAGGAGCGCGGCTGTGGCTGGATCCTGCACTAGCGTGATGTTGTTCCGAGAGTAGTTCTTTCGAAAGACCTTCTTGCGGAAGACGATGAAGAGCACGACCAGGGTGAAGATGACGAAGAGGACCACAGCAATGCCTATTAGTTCCTCCTTACCCACATATGAGTGGCCAGCTTGGATGTTGGGCACGACCACGGGACGCAAGCCACAGTACTGACCCACATAGCCTGGGGTGCAGTTGCAGAAGAAGGAGCCGAATAGGTTGACGCAGGCGCCTCCATTCTCACACTCCTCTCGCTCACACTCGTCCACGTCATCCTCGCACCTTTAGAGACAAAGCACACAGAAGCCCTTCCAACATCAGAGCTCAGACAAAAGGCTTTAAAACAGATGGAACGCCCGAAAGAGGACCATGCCATGTGGCAGTGTGTACATACATATGTAAGAATGTGTAAGATCATATTCATAGGTAGGTGTTCATATCTCTGTGTGTGCATTGTGTACGTACACAGGGGCACACACTTAACGATGAATTTATATATTTCTGTGTCCACTGATCCCTTGTCCATTTCCTTGCGTCCAGGTGTGCCCTCTCAGGTCTCCATGGGATTTGGAGAAGAACAAGCTGGTGGGAGAGGAGCATAAAGGGAAGAACAGATGGTGTGGGAAAGGTACCCTCTCCCATCCTCTGGGTCAGGCACACATTAGAATTTAAAACTGTGCAATTTCAGAAACAGTATATAGTATGCATTTCTCACATCATGTAAAACACTCTGCACCCCTTCCCCAAGGGTGCCATGTAGGACCTCATAATCAAATCCCCCAATATTTCCACAGGGAAATATGATGGTTACACCAGGCGGGAGAAATGGACAAGGAAGGGAACTGGGGGCAGTTCTAGGTCTCTTTCATCCCCACAGTAGTATAACTACAAAGCAGGCTTTTAAAGACATTTTCAATTTTCACATGTGTGTGTTGTGAGTCTGTCTGTCTGTCTTTCTGTCTGTATTCCGTGTGTGTGCAGGTGCCTGCATAGGCTAGAAGAGAACAGTGGGTCCCTTGGAGCTGGAATTACAGGTGGTTGTGAGCCAACCATCCAGCATGGGTGCTGGGAACTGAATTCAGGCCCTCTGCAAGAGCAGCAAGCAGTCTTCTCCACCGGTCTGGCTCTCTGGCCCCAAGGGCAAGCCTTTAGTCTGATTTCTTCTTTAACACTGACAGCACATGCTGGAACTTCTGTCTTCCATGCCTCTCTACTTAAGCAATTGTTCCAATACGCCGTGGAAGAGGCTGACACATCTAAAGTTTTGGTAATCCACCTTTTAAAATGTAGTCCAACTATCCCCAATTTGAACAGATTGGTCAGCCAAAAATTAGAATCACAGAGTATTTAAAAATAAATGCAGCTTTATTACTTTAAATTACATCCAGCAGTTCAACATCAGCTAAGTATTTCTAGGTGGAGTCCTTAGAGACTCGCTGTAATCAACGCGCCAGACTGACCTGGAATTAGACTGTCCCTCACTTCGAAACCATAGCGCATGCCTGGAAGTGGCCTTTCACTCAGCATTTAAAGCATTCCCTTTCCACCTGACTAACACTTAAATTTTCCTCATTTCCTGGAGGAAAAGGGTTTTCAAAGGCAAGATAAGGACTAATTTCTCAGAATAGCCATTAAACACGAGATAGTAGAGTCCAGTTGGTGGGTTCTGGGAAGTGAGTTTTATGTAGATCTCATAATCATATCGGAAATTTTAGCTAATGCCAAGCACATTTGAAGTGCTTATAGAATACACGGGGATTGAATAAGCCTGAAAGTACAAAGGGATATAGTAAAATATACAAATTAGATACAACCCTAGGGGGTTCCCTACTGATATTGAAAGTACTTTAAAAAATGTAGTTAGTGGTGTGTATGTCTGTGTGTGGTGTTTTCTCGTCAGTGTGGTTGTGTGCACATGCCTGTGGAGACCAGAGGTGTGTGTATGTGTGTGTGTGGTGCTTTCTCGTCAGTGTGGTTGTATGCACATGCCTGTGGAGACCAGAGGTGTGTGTATGTGTGTGTGTGGTGCTTTCTCGTCAGTGTGGTTGTGTGCACATGCCTGTGGAGACCAGAGGTGTGTGTGTGTGTGTGTGTGTGTGTGTGTGTGGTGTTTTCTCGTCAGTGTGGTTGTGTGCACATGCCTGTGGAGACCAGAGGTGTGTGTGTGTGTGTGTATCTGTGTGGTGTTTTCTCGTCAGTGTGGTTGTGTGTACATGCCTGTGGAGACCAGAGGTGTACATCATTGTCTTCCTCCATCACTTTCTATCTCTGTCTTTTGTGATCCCCATCCCTCACTGAACCTAAAGCACACAGTTTGAGTAGACTGACTGACGAATGAGTCCCTGGAAATACCAGCCTGAAGATGACAAGTCTATGACGCCACGCCCAGGTTTTTATGTTGGGTGCTAGGAAGTCTGAACTCCTTCTTGCACTGCAGCCACTACTCCTACTGAGCCAGCCCCTCCGAGCACTGTGTGGGAAAGACAGCCGCGTGTCCATTTATTCTAATGAACTACATGCTGGGTTGTTTTCTTAGGATGAGAAGCAGTGTAGAGAGAGGGAAGTCCGTGAACAGTTGCACTTACGTGACGCCCGTGAGGCCAGCTTTACAGCTGCAGACAAAGGTGTTTCCTATGGGGTCGCAGGATCCTCCATTCCGGCAAGGGTTGGGGAAGCAGGCTGTGATCTCTGCTTCACAGTTTCTCCCCGTGAACTGTGAGAGACAGGAACATTGATAGCCTGGGGAGAAACAGAGGGCCTCATGAGCTGAGGATGCCACAGTGATGAGCAGAGTCCTTAGACTCATCTGTAACAAGTATTCCTAGCTCCTTATCATGAGCAAGGCTCAATAGTGATCAGCTCATTGGCTATGTGAAACTCATTTGCCATAAAATACCAGGGTAAAGTTTGGATTCCGTATTAGTTCAGAAAATATTCACCTAATTGTCCAGATTGGAAAGAATGCTAATGATATTGTCAGAGACACTAAGGGCAGAGACCAGCATGGGTAGCAAGGTGACAGTGCTTTCTCTGTCACCTTCTGCAAATGGTGACAGCTCAGGATGGGAGAAGTCACTGGTGCCATGCTCCCTCAGACCCTGAGCTCCAAGTGAGGCCAAGTCAACTCAACTGAAACTCAAGCCCTAACCCTTCACCTCCTCTATGCAAAGCCTCATCTCTGCATCTCCTTCATGTTCTGTTCAGGAACTTATCACGTAAAAGTAGGCACTGATGTCTGCATTACAGAAAACATAGCTATTAGAGGAACGCAGACTCTCTGAGTATTACCTGTGTCGCGGGGTGGAAAGGATACTGTATTACGGTTATTGTTTTTCAATAAGAGATTGTTGTTGCCCTTAGAGTTAGACTTACAAATGGGAGAGGTTCTTGAGTTCTGCCATGTCAATCACAGTGTTTAAACTGCCATAGAAAGAGCCCAGGCATCCCTTTTACTATTTTTACCTTTTATTCTGTGGAATGTTGATACTTTGCAGTTGATTCTAATAATCCTTCTCTGTTGGCTTCTTATCATATCTTTTATTTCAAACATCAATCACACCACACGTGGACAGTCTTCTGATGGCCTTCCTTCAATATGATGTAGTCTTTTAATGTTAATTAAACAAGCACTATTTGCATTATTTTAATTAATTTATTTTATTATAATATGTTATTTGTAGCTAAGCCACTTAGTGAATTATGACTTTTATTTTAATGCATGTCTTTGTCTCAAAAAAAAAATCAAAGATGGACCTGTGTTTTGGATTGCTCTTTTTCTGAATACTTATTTAAGTTGACCTCCAGATTTTTCACCAGTTGGTTTTCCTATTTGAACTGCACACGGTGACTCATATTTCCTCACACTATGGTCTCTGTGAAGCTTCTGGGGGCTCTGCCTCCAATAGTTGACCCTCCATGCAGCTCCTGTGTATACTACGTTAAAATTCAATTTCGGAATCATCTAGTTTATTCTCTCTTTCATTTAGAGATTCTGTAATTGCTTCCCAGGGGAAGGGGTCGTAGGAGGCAAATTTTATGAGAATTTGTATAGTTAAATCCTTAGGCCTCACTGAAAATTAGATTACATTAGGAAATTGAAGCAAGCTTCTGCCTATTGTTTTTGGGAAATCCAAAGACTCTGAAGCTTGTAAGAAGCCTGATTTTTTTTTCCAATATGTTGGTAGGCCATAATTTTGGAATTTCATGACCTTTAGCTATTCTGTGATTTAGCATGGAGTTGTTCCAGCCTGTGCTGGATCCTCAGTAGGCCCTTGTAATCTTGAAATTCTCATCCTTCAATTTGGTAAAATTTCTTGCATCATTTTATTGGTGATTTCCTTTGTTCTCTCTTCCATCTTCACGGAAGTTTTCTTATTTGTATCTGAGATTTGGGCTTTCCCGGAACTCTCTATCTTGTCTGTGCTCTCAAATTCTCACTTCTTGCTTGAGTTCTGGGGACAGTTTCTCATTTTGAATTGTTTTTGAGACTGACTGACACTGACATCTTCCAAGCTCCCCTCTCTTTTTTTATGTAACTAAAGTCCCCTCCCCCACGTCACCAGCCTTTTCTTTTGGCTAATGTACAACTTTAGCCTCAGATTTGTGCATTCTGATCATAGAATCTTATCTCTCTGAGGATATTAATAATAACTCATAGTGCTTTTCTGCCTATATAGTTTCTTTTGGAATTCTGATCTCTGTGATAGGCTACTTTGTGTTTTAGGCCAGCTAGGTTACTGTGCTCTGCCATTTAAACACTGGCCTAGATGTTTAGGTGTTTGTAAATTTATCAACTTTTACAGTCAGGTCTCTCTATAACGTGTGTGGCCCGAAGAATTTTTTCCTCAAAATCAACACCAAAGAAATTTTACCCATTTCCCGATAATTGGCTTGCTTTATGGATTATTATTTCAATGCTGCAAAACCAGTTCTTAGATGGATTTCCAGCTGCTAGCCTACCCTACAAATTTTAGACTTGCTAGCTCCAAATCACATTAGTGAATTCTATAAGATTAAATTTCTTTCTTTCCCTTTCTGTGTATGTGTGTGAATGTGCATGTGTGTGATATGTGGTGTGTGTGTGTGTCTGTGAATGCGCATGTGTGTGATATGTGGTGTGTGTCGGGGGGGAGAAAGCATGACAGATACTTCCTATTGATTCTGCCTCTCTAGAATACTCTCTCTTCCAAATTACAGAAATCCCTTCATGATCTTCTGCAGGACGCTGTCTTGATGGAGCTGTCAACTTAACTGTCTTCCTGCCTCTAAAGACTGAATAGCTATGTGTTAGGTGGAGGGGTGCTGGTGCCTTTTCTCAGCGGTTGGGGTTTAGCAGGCCAGTTATTCCACCCCTGGTTGACCAATTAGAAACAGGATAATCACAGACACTAGCCAGCACTGCCCACCAGGGCCTTCACGTCAATGGGAGTGTTACCAGCACACATACAGAAAAGAAACTATGAAAAGCACCGGGATCCAGGGTCAGAGAAGATGTTTGCAGCCTAGGAATCTAGTCATAGAGAAGCCAATACTTGCTCACACTCACTCACACAGCTGGGTGGACTTAAACTCAGGCCTGGTCAGAGTGGTTCTGACCTTTTTCCAACACCAAATATTAGTCCAACAACAACTCACTGCTCATTTCTTAGTCATCAGACGGGAAGCAGACTATCATAGGTCTGTACTGTGACCTCAGACCCACAAGACAAAGGGTCAGAGGGCTCTGGGAACAAGCCTGCTCCTAATTTTGTTTAATTTTGGAGGAAGTTTTTGATACAAAATGCGAGCGGAAGCAATGGTTTAAAATACTCAAATTAGATTTTAAGTCAATAATGACATCTATTGTTCATCTTGTTTGAATGTCTTGATTATCAAAATTAACCTGTTACTACCATAATGGTATTACTTTTATTCTGTCACAGAACCGTGTTTTAACGATCTTTATATCAGTAAGTCTGCCCTAATAATCCAAATGACCTATGATTTAAATGTTACTTCCAGCCACTCAACAGAGAAGCACAATGATCCTAGGACAGGGGAACGGTACACTAACCTTCCCCCAAGAGGCACCGGAGAGGCCATGAGGCTATTCTAAGACATAGGACTGGTGAGTGATTGAGCCTGAACTCGAATCCAAGCTTCCCAAGTCCAAGAGCTTTCTATAACACTGTAGAGTCTAGACGTTATTGAGTGAGACTGTGGCTTGCCAAGAAGAAGAGGAGGGAGCTTGTGATAATTTCACATAGTTCTCCCAGGGGCAAAAGAGAAATAGTAAGACAGACAAGAACAGACAATCTTTCTGGGAGCCAAACAATCAGTAGATGAACAAAGTCATGTATGTTTCTGTTCTTTCCAAGAATTCCCGATGTTTCTATCACACACACACACACACACACACACACACACACACACACACACAGACAAGTACATACACACATGTACACACACTCCAACACACACATATACATGCACACACTAACATATAACCACATACAACTACATACATGCAATGTACCAGCACATGCATACCTACATATACACATACCAACACACATACACATTCACATACAGTTGCACACATGTACACACTTATACGTGCACAACTATACCTACACACACTAAAACATCAACACACATAGTATAACCTGTGTATGCACATACACACATTCCTAGAGAAAGTATCAAATGATCACAAATATTATCTAACACTGTCACAAATATAAAAGATAAAAAAATCATTCATTGTATAATTTCTCAAAGTCTGAATTAGAATTGACTTTGGGGGAGATGGGAGAGAAGTTACAAAATCACTAACCAGAATAATAACTTTTCACACGACTAGGAAAAAGTCTAAGTGCTTTCTATAACGTATGTTTCATTTACTTCTTATAACAACTGCATGCATTATATTCTTTAAACTGTAGTTATTATCACGGCTACTTTACAAACGAGAAAACAGGCCCGTAGGTAAGATGGTTCTCACATGGTTCTCGAAGCCAGTGAGCAGATGGGCTGTGCACACTTCTCAGGCCGTAAAAAGGAAATGGCCCTTCTGGCATTGAAATATGTGTACAGAAAAAGCCACAGCTTCTTTCCCTTCAAATCTTGGCGACATGGGAAGTGTATTTTTAAGCCTCGCCTCAAAATCTGCGTTCCTGTTTACACTCCCACTTTAGCCGTGCAGATGGCTTTGAAACCTGTACCCAGGCAAACTTAAAGTGCTTCTCCTCCCCTTACCCAAAGAAGAACATCACAAAATTAAATGCAAAAAAATAGATTCAGAACAAGCAATTATAGAGCAAATTTGGGTGGTGTAGGCAAATGATCAAGACACTTCAGCTGTCTTGATCCTGCCTTGGCTAGGTGTTTTTGACCCAGTTCACGTGGGCAGTGGCCTCAGCCTTCTGCTCTGCTCATCAGTGTTGATGAACATTCTTTTGGTCCATTGTCATGATAAGAAAACAATGTCCTCAGCACTGATGTGGAAAGACACACACACACACAATATCCAAGACCTAGAGTTTCATTCTCTGCCATGCTGGCTGAATTATGACATGATCATGACTTGTATATTTACTGAGGACCTGGGTCCAAGGCTGGGTCCTGGCTGTTGGCCATCACTGCATGTGGCCACTGCTGCCCATCACTGCATGGGGCCATGTCCATGATGCTTGCCTTCTGAGAACCCCCCTTGCTTTTCCTGGATCATCATATTTGTGAATGCTCTGCCAGAGAAAACAGGGTTCTAGATTCCAGAAGTCAATGAACCACACAGGTAGTAGGAGCTTTAGTGGATTGGAATCACGGTGGACTCTGAAGTCAGTCTTACCTCCCTGTTGCTTATAAACCCGATAACTCCAAGCAGAAAAGATAGCTCTGCCAGCCAAGTGTTAGTCTCTCAAACATGAGGACTTGATTTTGGTCCGGGCCCAAGAACCACTGGAAAAAGTCCAGCATGATGGTGCGTCTTGTAATCTCAGCGCCCGAGAGGGAGTTAGAGGCAGAAGGATCCCTGGGACTCAGTTAGCTTAGCTAAATTATTGAATGCCAGAGATGTCAGGTGAGCCATGTTTTGAGGAACAACAGTGGAGGTGACCTCTGGCTTCCACTTGCATGCACATACATGAGCATGTACGTGCACCCAAGCATACTTATTCTTTCTGTGTCTCTGACTTGTCTCTGTCCCTCTCATCTGTCTATCTCTGTCAATGCCTCTCTCCCACCAGCTGAAGCCAGAAAAGGTTTTCACCATGAATTTTAGGCTGAGTATCTGCAAACCCCAGTTAACATGGGAAATGTGTGAGTGGGTGGTGGTGGAGTGAGAGAGAGAAAGAAAGAGAGAGACAGAGAGAGACAAAGACAGAGAGAGAGATATCAGGTGAAATGCTAAACAGGAGTGAGAATGATTTAACTGCTGATATTGTCCCTCATCATTGTCAATTTGACTTTTTTTCTTTTGCAAGCAAGGTACATTCAATGTTTTAGGAACCTGTCAAATAAAAACCTCTGGAGACTACTGGGTTGTTCCCCAAGAGAGGTGGACCACATTTCAGGTACTGTGTATTCAGCCAGACCTTGAAGACGTTCCTTGAGAGTGAGTTAGCTTTTATGTGCTCACATCATGAGGTATATAGTAGAATTTCATCTTGTAGACTATTCTTTTGTGTCTTCACAGGACTTAGACCTTTTGAACTTTGCTGTTAGCATCTGTTGTTACTCATGCTACCCAAAATAACTCCAAAAATTGGTGAACTTGTTATTTCGAAGAAAGTCCCTCAAATAAGAAAAACATTTTCCATACGTTTCAGAGTTTGTCTAAATGATCTCCACTGCACAAGTACAGCCATCAGATCCACTCTTCTTGCCCCTCTGTTCAGCGGGCCGACAGCGGAGCACTTGTGAAATGGGAGGGGAAGAAGGCTACACACGTGGCACCTGCTGGCTATGGCAACAGCCGTGGCACTTAGGACTTGATGTGGGTCAACACAAAACAGCCACTTGATAAAGTCTGACAGACGGAGCTTCCTGACTCTTACAAGAAGAGGAACTAAATACTCCACAAAATAGGGTCCAAGGCAGCTAAAGGGGCTTTATTGCAAAGAACTCGTCTGTGTCCATCTCTCTGAAACATCTGAGAGCCCATCATGGGACTTGATATGTAGAATATCCAAGATGGGGGTTGGGCAGGTACTATTATTTTGACCTTTGAAGATCTTGGGGTAACCTGATTTTGTTGACAAGAGAGTGATGCTCCAGGTCTGTTCATCTGACCTTCAACTCATGTCAATGTCCTGGGTCTCTTTACCTCTCCTGGAAGATACAGACCAATTCCTGTAGATAGAAAACTCATAGGGTCCTCTGGTGACCGTAGTTTTTATACTTGAATGTGCACAGAACCTGCCTTGTTAAAACAGAGATGCCTGAATTCCTGGAGATTCTGATACTTCAGGTTTGGGTCACCTCCCCATTGCTTTAGGATTTTTTTTTTTTTTTTTGGTAAAACATCCAGGAGTTTGCAAGTATGATTTTGTTACCCAGCAGAGGGTTCTTCTGATGTGGCCAACAAAAGACAGAGACAAGCAAATATATTTTCTTTTAAACAAACAATCAAGAGCCTCCTCAATATCAAGACCTCATTTTAACAAGTGTCTTGGGTCATCTGATGTTTCTTACAGTCAGAGAACCAATATCCACAACACAGTGGGAAACAAGAACTAAAAGGTTCCCCAGATTCCAGGGCACCTCGGAGCCAGAAGGTAAAGGCAGAGTATTGTCTAGTGAACTTGTTGGGGTACAGAGTGAACCAGCAGGTTCCGGTGGGATCTGAGACGCATCTTTCCAGCATCTTCAGTGATGGTGTAGCTTTTCCTGGGACACACGAGTAAAGCGAGGAGTAAAATTCTGGCTTTATACTTTCCCAGGTATGTGATGCTAGAGTTTTATTTAACTTTGCTGGCAAAATTAATTGTAAAATGGGAGAGGGTGGTAGAAGGGAAGAATGTTCCCAGAGTATTGAAAAATCAAATGTTTTAGTATATAAGCATTTGCAAGGTAAGCAATAGTCCAGTACTCTGTGTGCTCAAACTTGTATCCATGACCACTGAAAATTTGCCAGGGCTTCCTTTCAGGATTTAGGCTTCCAGTTTCATGCAAAGCTGTCTGAGGATTTGCCTCTGGCCTGGTGCCCTGCTTCACTAAATTACAGCTCAGTTTCCTCTGTGTTTTCCCTTAATTGTCTGGAGTTGAACATCACGAGGCATGGAGAACTGTGCACATCTTAAGCAGAATGTGGGTGCTCCCTGGTCTACGCCCCTCCCAATGGGTCTGAAAGTGTGAGGGTTAGAACGGGTTGCAGCCAGTTCTTCTTCGCGGGGGTTGCTGTTTTCAGGTCACATTTATGAGATATATGCAATTTTAAGACATTATCAAGGGTGAACCTTTCTTCTGTGGCTGATTTACAGAGTCATGTTCCAAGCTCGCACTCTGTGCTCCGACTCCTTTGGGGTTCCTGAGGACTGCTTCTTGGGCAGGAAGAATTATAAGGTTGGTCAGAGCTGCTGACTATGCCATTCTAGGCTGGTCAACACAACTCTCTGGTCCTTGTGCCAAGGCTCTCGTTGGTTTGGGGCAGTTGGGGGAGGAACCCATCCTGAAAGGAAATGCTGCTTGCTGTGGGCTGACTGCTTTACAGACTATTAATGCTCTGGAACACCATGCCACAGTTTGAGAATGGAGTTTGTGACCATGAGATCCAACATCCAGTCCTCCAGTGTTGTTCCATGATCAAGGGGATGGCGATGGCAAATCATGCTCTGGTACTGTACAGTGATCCACGGGGGAGAGTTAAAAACCAAATCAAACCAAACTAAACCAAACCAAAAGAAAAAAGCAGGTTGGTGTTTCAGTCAACTCTGTCATCAGATGGTCGTGGGCAAGGGCTTACCTCTGAGACCTCAGTCTATGTCTTTAATTCAAATGTCCTCTTGGAATGCTGCATGTATCCCAGCTTTTGATCTGGGAGCCCAAGACTCTGGCTCTGTGATTAGACATCTCCAGCAGGCGGAGGAGTTCATGAGGTCACGGCTGTACTTCATCTCACCATGATTTATAGAAGGTGATTCTCATAAGTAACTTTATGATTAATTTAAGGTTCCATAAGCAGGAAGTAGAGGTCTGACTTTTGGCTCATTCCTTTCTTGTAACCCACTCTCCTAACTTGGCAAAAGGGATTTTTCAGGTAGGAAAAACAAGGACATGATAAAAATGCCCATGATAGGTGCTGGAGAGATGGCCCAGTGGTTAAGAGCACTGACTGTTCTTCCAGAGGACCCAGGTTCTGTTCCCACTGTTCACATGGCAGCTGCCTTTAACTCTAGTTCCAGAGAGCCTGATGCCATCTTCTGGCCTCGCTATGCACCAGGCACACACACAGTGCAAAACGTCCATGTGGCCAAAACACCCATACACATGACATAAAACAAAAACAAACAACAAATCTTTTTAAAAGTCTTTTTTAAAATGCCTTTGATATTAATAGAAAATGGAAATAAGAAAAATAGATCCTTTGCTTTGAGGCCAAGGCTTCATCTTACAGCCAGGAAGCCTGCAGGTCCCCCCTCGCATACTGGAAGAGGACCTCTGATATTCTTACTAGGTGGTGGTTGTTCTACCTGGAGCCATGCTTTCAGAGCCAGGTTCTCTCAACCAGGCTTGCAGTGGCTTGTGGGATGGCTGCCCCTGTGGGGTCTCCTCAATCAGCAGAGTAGTGGGCTTGAGGCAAGGGAGCGACGGAGATGGATGTGAGAGAGGACACATGGATCATCTTAGGAAAGCATCTTAAGTGCAAAGAGAAGACCAAAGCCGACAAGAGACTACATCATCTTGGAAGGAAGAGGAGCCCAGACTTGAGGAGAAAGCCCTGTCATGGAGAAAAATAGAACATGGGAGAGCAAAGAGAGACAGCACAATACACAGCAAGCCTGACCCTTAGGGAAGGGAAGGAAGAAGCATGGGAAACAGTGGGTGTGCAGTTCAGCTGGTGGAATCCACGAGGCCCTGAGTTTGATCCCCAAGTGCCACACACACTGAGTGTGCTGGTGGGGATGCCTGGAGCCCCAGTGCTCGGAAGGTAGAGGCAGAAAGACCAAAAATCTGAGCCTGTCCTTCGTTACCTAAGCATTAAGTCTGAAGCTGTCCTAGGATATAGGGAACCTTGTCTCAACGAAACAAAACAAAACAGAAAAAAACCTGGTGTTCCTTAGAGGGGCCCTGGAGCCATTTGGTTATATAACATACCTGCTCTGGGTACTTCACTAAAGGATTTCATGGCAGTAAAAAAATGCACCCTGCTGAGCCAGATTCCCCTTTGTTCAGCAACTGTTATTATTTTAAAGATAACCCTCTGTGGAAGACCATAGCTTTGCCAGGAAAAACAACACTCTGACATGGCTAAAGTATGTTGCAATTTGTGGCTGCGTACCCAGGATTTGACATGGCGTGGTGTTCCATTTCAACCCAATTTAATTATATGGCCCTTTTGTATACTGTCAGTGGCTCACACTGGTAGAGCTTTTTTCGCCTCATGAAAAACTGGCCATGATTTGTCACGAGGGCCCGGTTTGCAGAGCAGCCAGAGGAGAGTCACTGCCCATCATTCGGGAATTATGGAGCCATAACCACCCTTTATTTACATATACTGCTGAGACAGTAAAAACAGCAAATAGATTTCTTAAACCGCGACTGTAGACACTTCCCGCAGCGCGCTGGGCCCTCACTGTGACAGGGACGTCTGTGAGTCTGAGCAGCTCTGCTGTCTGTTCCTGCACCGCATCATCCCACGCAGTTTATAACATTCTAATAATAAAGCGGACTCTAAATTCAGAGTCAGGCTGCACGAAAAGTAGATGCTAACGCAGAGCAGTCTCGAGCGATTGTGAAGAATGGTTAAATCCACTACGCAGGCGGCTGCTGAGTAAACCTGCAAAGGGGCCGGGAGGGAACCAGCTGGGGCTACTGAGAGGCGGCAGCAGGCCAAAAGGAAGCCCGACCCAGTGATCACCACACAGGCCCTGTATCAGGTGGGAATCCTGAGATCTCAGGCTCCTGAGCTTTCAAGTGGAGAGATGTTCAGTGCATCCATGTCTCCTCCTTCCCCCTTCATTTCCTACCCCCAACTCCCATCTCTCTTCTGCTCTCTCCTTCCCGTGAGGATATCCCTGGGGAAGACACGACTAGACAAAACATTGTACCCACCCTTGACTGGCTCCCCTACTGAGATTCTCAGTATATTGTATATTTTCATCTCCATATAGTATTGCATGTGTGTGCGTGCATGTGTGCAAGCGAGAGAGAGAGAGAGAGAGAGAGAGAGAGAGAGAGAGAGAGAGAGGAGAGATTATTAGGAGGGTATAAAGACTAGAGAACATCCTTAGGAGTTATTTTTCAGATAGTCCCATCTTTACTGATTTAGAGATTGGCTGGCCGTCAAGCCCCAGGAGTCAACTGTCTCCCCCTTCCCAGTGCTGGGGTTACATTGCCTTGTCTAGCTTTTAATATATGACTCCTAAAGATAAAACTCAGGTTTTCACACCTGCAAAGCAAGTACCGGCTGACTGGAGCATCCCCCAGACCCCTCTCCTTTATTTTGATGCCTTGTATCTTTGTAGAATTAAGAGCAGAATTATTTTCAAGACACATCTCAAAAGCAGGCTCTAAAAACTCGTAACTCTTGATTATCTTCCCAGGGTGGCAGGTCAACGCCTCCATTAATTTTAGTTTCTGGTAAAGTTCTATCCAAGCTTGGAAAGCACTTCCAGTGAGTGCAGTGACAGCAGGTGGCTCCTGAAGTCACACCTTGCAGGGAATTGAAGTCTAGAAGGGTGTGGGGTGTGTGGAGGGGGGGAAGAGGTAGTTGCATCTGCAGTCTGGCATCCAGTTACTGGCTAACCCGGATAACCTGCAACCATCAAGATTTTGCCGAACGGAGGGTTCAGAAGGTCTGAGCATGCTCTCTAGGAGGGTCCTGGGGGAGGACGGGTGTGCTGGTTGTGAGGGGGAGCCTCCCGCAGGTGCATGTCCTCCCCTGCCCTTAGCGCCTGCACACAGGTGCACTCACCACCAGAAGGCAGACCGCTGCAGCTGCCCCCGTGCAGACAGGGATTTCGTTGGCATGCATCCGGGTAGAGCACGCAGCCCAACTTCAACTCTGTCAGACCCACGACTTCCGCGAAGCTGCTGCGCTTGTTTTGGAGGGGCAGCTCGTTGTGATTAAGCACCACCGAGTCCAGGCAACCCTGAAAACCACCGAGGACCTGGGTGACTCGAGTGTCCGTCAGACTGCGGATGTTATCGGCCTGCACCAGGGCACCAAAGAAGATGGCACTCTCGGTGCTTAGAGTCTGGAAGTACAGGGGCGCCCTGCGCCGCTCCACATAACTGTCGTCCAGGGCCAGGCTGGTGAAATTGCGATTGAGCTCCAGGAAGACCGAATGCCAGCTCCCGTCGTTGACAGCGCGGCTGGAGATGCCCAAGATCCCAGGGCCGCTGCCACAGTCCAGCTGGAACCACAGTTTGCCTTCCACAATCTGCGCGGGAAGAAATGCAGAGCCCTCGTGAGTCTAGTTCCGGAACGCTGTGAACCCAACTGGGCAGATGTTCCATCCAGGCCTGGGTCTGCACCTGCGTGAACTAAGCCCTCCACTACCTGCCAGGAAAAACATTGGCCGGAGGAAACACTTCTCAGATCTTCCTGCTGCCTTTCATAGGGGCGACCAGGAAGCTCACAGTGGTATTTAAAAAAGGTTCTTTCAGGGGATCGTCACCCCTTTAGACTCACTACGATATCTTGTTTGTTTTTGCACTCCTCTCAGTCACAAGAATGATTTTCATAAACTCACCAGTAATCACTGGACACCCACCAGGTGGTAGTCATGAAACTTATGCGATGGAGCCAGCCCTTCTGGGGTTTGCTAGTCTAGTGGGCGGATGGCCACACGTTAGCTCTGCAACATCCTCCCCGAATCAGTTTGCAAAAGTGTGATGTAGGAGAGAAGAGAGCCAGATAGCAGCAAGGCTTCCTGGTGCCCCGCTTTGTGGGTACTGTGGATTTTAAACTCTCTGTGTTAATCACTGATGTCATTCTTAAGCCCGTTTTTCCTGCATAGTTCATGGTATAGACAAGAGGCACTCCCAGAGTGTCCAGGCTTGGCTCCTGCATACAGCAGGGGTGGCCAATCTTCTGTCATCCCTGGACTACACCGTGAGAAAACTAAATGTTTATATTCCTTTTTTTGTCATCTATAAAAGTATGAAATTCATATTCCAGAACTTCACAATTGAGTTATAAAATGGAAATCATGGAAAATCTAATAACGTTGAAGTGAGTTTATAGTTTTGTGTTGGGCTGCATTCATAACTATAGTAGAGTGTGTTGGTTAGGAGTTAGGCACCCTGGCTTGGCACTCATGCGTGTGTAATAACAGAACCTTCTGGTCAGCTGTTTGCACTCTGGGGGTGTTCCAGTCCCTCGTCAGGATGCTGCAGGGGAGACCTCAGGGTGTCATCCTCATCTCCTGGAGGCTAACACCAGGGAGCATTGCCCATATGTGAGAAAGATATACCACAGAAGGATCTTAGCTGTCCATGTAGACCCAGGCTCCCCTGCTGTTGAGGAGATGGCCTTTGACCCTTGCTTCTCCACTCTGGACTGTATTTCTTAGGAATGCTATATGGCATCAGGATGGAGGGATTGGGAGCCAGGTCCCTTCGTAGCCAAGCTTAAATTTGTAATCTAAGGGATTTAAAGCTGGGCACCGCGAGACATGGTTCTGTGGACTCCAGTGCCCAGTTGTGAATGGGGTAGGGGTGGTCTGTCTGTCCTGACAGACACTGACACCTGCATTGCTGAGCATAGCACGGACTTTCGCCAAGAGAAGAAAATTAGAAAGGAAAGATGGAAGTGACAGACCAGCAAGGACACTCCTTCCGTGTCACCAGCAGCTAGTGAAATGAAATGTTAAATGGATTTTTAGAAATGAGCAGAGCTGATCTTTGCACGGCGTGCTTTCCTTGAGGAAGCACCAGTAGCTTCCACAGCACGCTCATCCTCACGAGCATTCTGTCTCCGGAAGATCCAGAGTCAGACCATCCAGTGACTCTCACCTCTGCTTTGGGACTCCATCAATTGTCTCACCTGCAAGTCAAGGTCACAGATTTGTGCCCCATTGACACTGGGAGCCTGGAGAGCAGGGCAGAGCCAGGGACTCAGAGAATGCAAAGCTTAACTCCAGGTCTGCCTGCACCAATTTGATCTCTGGGCAGCATGGCTCTACCTTGGTGGGCTTGGGTTTGGAGAATGGAAAAATGTGCCATGGAACCTGCTGCAGAACGACTGGCATCACACATGACACATGACACACACACACACACACACATATACACACACACACATACACACATACACACACATACACACATACACACACACATACACACATACACACACACATACACACACACATACACACACATACACACATACACACATACACACACATACACACATACACACATACACACACATACACACACATACACACACATACACACATACACACATACACACACACATACACACACATACACACATACACACATACACACACATACACACATACACACACATACACACACATACACACACGCACATGACACACACATACACACACACATGACACACACACATACACACACACACACACACACACACACACACACTGCTCTGTAATACACCTATTTGGTTGTGAAAAGGGCTAAACACATACATTCATTTCCAAAGAGCTTTCACCTATAATCACATGCAATTGTTGGCTTTTGTTGTTGTTTAGCAAACTAGACTGAATGGCTATTGTAAATTGCAGCAAACTTGCACAGGGACAATGCACAGCTAATACCCACATCTGTATTTGCGTGTGAACAATAAACTGATAGAATACAGCTTTGGAGACACCTTTCTCCGCAGCAGCCCATCTGCTGTGTAGCCCTGTGGCTACAAAACACTATCCTCAGTCTGTCAGAGGAAGTCTGGCAGTGAAGGTGCAGTTCACCAATTAACATATTACTTGGTTCATTCCCTTCCCCCATCACTACTCATTGCCTGTGGGTAATAACCAGAAAGAATTGACATGTGTCTGATACATGCACACACATTAAAATTCTGCAGCTAAGGAACTAAACTTATCGCTCGTGAATACTGAGCACAGTTAAGTCTCCCCTCCCCCTTCTATAACATAACAGCAGCAGGATCGCTAAGTGAAAGAAGCCAGGTGCCCACAGTTTTTATTTTTTTCCCCCCCAAAAAACATCACCTGCATCTTTATGGTTCTGGGTGTTTTCAATCATCAGGCTTGTTGCCATGACACTCTAGAATATTGGTGCCCAAAGTTACCCTGTGAGAAGTTAATAACAGGAGGTATGCTATGCCGGAGATAAAGAACACTTCCTTCTCTTTGAATTATCTGAGTCCCCTTCATATGGGAAAGCCGTACTCTAATATTAGTTAATTTTTCTCTGTCAAGTTTTAAAGCATTTTTCTTTGCAAAAGATGAACTTCCTCAAATCAGAGCACCAGTGAGACAGGGCAGTGGATACTGGAGTGTTTCTGATCTGCGAAAGGCCTGGAGTCATGCTATTGAGATGGCTTATCGGTTGGGCAGGTGGGCGATTGTTTTCAACGATATGCAAAATTCAGAGAAAGATAGATGCCCTTATGTTATAAAACACCTACACCTTTAGAGTCATGTGAAGTCAGTGGTGTGCTTTGACCAATTTGTAATGGCTAGGGAATTAAAAGACGAGAAATCAGACCCATAAAAGTCATTTTCTTTTTTTTTTTTTTTTTGATTTTTCGAGACAGGGTTTCTCTGTGGCTTTGGAGCCTGTCCTGGAACTAGCTCTGTAGACCAGGCTGGTCTCGAACTCACAGAGGTCCGACTGCCTCTGCCTCCCAAGTGCTGGGATTGAAGGCGTGCGGAAGTCATTTTCAAAGGAAAGGACTTTGAGTAGAAATTATTAAATAATGGATCTCATCACTTTGGAGCCTTAGTATATCTCTGTAGGTTCAGTGTAGCATTGTCTTGCTAGAGGGCTGTGTTAGCTAGCTTTACCGTTTCTGTGACAGAACCAGCAAAGAGGAGGATTTCTCTTCAGCTAGCACTCTCAGGGGACCTGGTGCATCCCACCCAGGAGGGTGTGATGGGGAGCAGGACAGCTCTTGGTGGTCGGGAAGCAAAAGAAAACTAGACTTGGAAAGGAATCTCCCACATTTAAGGTGGGTCATATATATATTCCGTTTATTTATTTATTACAGATTTCTGTCTCTTCGCCGCCACTGCCTCCCATTTCTCTCCCCCTCCCCCAACCAAGTCCCCCTCCCTCATCAGCAGGTGGGTCTTTTTTCTTTGTTAATTATCTCTGAAAGCCTCTCCCAGCCATAGCTAGATGTGTGCCTCATGCATCCCCTAAGTACATCTAAGTCTAATCAAGCTCTCAATTAAGACCAATCATCACAAGGGTCATTAAGTAGTCTCTGGAAAGGATACCTTCCGTCCTGTCTTTTCAAGGCCACTTAGTGGGTACTGGACATGTGGGGTACCTTAAGAAAAATTATAACTGGATGAGGAAATAGGAAATAAATAAATGGGCAGCTGTGCCTCTTCTTGACTCCTGGAGTGCCTCTGACGTGCTCATGAGTAGTTATTGCTCGTCAAAAACGTCTGTGAATTCCTGTGAATTCCCCAGTCTTCTCATAGGCAGACACGGGCACTGCCTTTGGGGAGGGGGTGAGAATCAGGGAGAGATACATGAGAAAGTATTCTGCAGCCTCTGTGGTCCGTGATGGAAAGACCCGCCCACACCACCTACAAATGTACCCTGTCTTTCTTTCGGTTCTGGGGTATGAAGCCAAATCGGAGAATAATCTGGTTAAACGACTTATTGACATATCACATTCCTAAATATGTTTTTATATTTAAGAACATTTCTACATTAGCAACCGAGGTTTCTGTCTGCTCTTCACTTGTTGCCAAGAGGTCTGACGCCAACGCTCTGAGCTTTGACTTGTCCTCATGTCAGCTCTGGAAATCTGACACTTTGCTCTTAACAGGCATGAAGGGGACTGAGCCCTTTCATACTCCATTGCCTTGGTTGCCAGGAAGCTCAGAAGTGGGTTTGTGCTCGACTAATGTATTTTCTATGCTGTTTCTTCAATCATGATATTTTTCTTTTCTTTTTTTTTAACTTATTGATTTCATTGTAACCTTTTATTTTCATGTCAATGGTGCTTAGATTTTTATTGCATTTTTGTGTTTATGGTAAGTCTCAAATCTCTTTTAGAAGCCAGGGTTGTAATGGGAGATGGAATGACAAGTGTTTTTTATTGCAGCTAGGATACGAAAATACTTCTGTCCATGAAGGTCTTTGTCCTGATCACCATGCAACTCTTTACTAGTTGTCAGGGGATGCCCTCTGCCCCCTGATTGTCTTAAATACATTTTTACAGAACACACTCTGCTTGAGAAAATGCAGGCAACGAAGAGGTGTAGTTTAGGCCAGGATTTTGTATTAGTGGCCCAAGCAAAGCACAAGGTGCACACTGTACCTAAAGCCAATGAGATCAAATCTTCCATGAGGCTCAGTGTCAGCAAGCCCCCTGTGAAGATACTACCGGCAACATGGGTGAAGATCTGCCTCAGTTCAGTACAGCTGCCTCCTGCTCTTGGCAAACCCAACATATGCAGAAGAACAGAGAGAGGGCAGTGATGGCCCACAACCCAAGGCCTTCACAGAGGGTCTCTTCAAATAGCAACGAGCCTTAGATTATTGGAATTCATATTTAGGAATTCAATCATCCACTTTCAGAAACACATTTGTTTCATGCAGTATCACACACCTGTGTGGCGAGTGCTCCTTCAGGGGCTTCTTCTTTTCTCTCCCCGAGAGGTACACTGGTAACACACTTGCCTGGACAAGATTCAATGCAGGATCGACTCATTCTTATTGGATATTCTGCTCCCTCTCAAGCTTAGTGCTACGCAGGGATTATCTAACAGCAAATATTGACATCACTGTAACCGGTTAGAGCTTGAAAGAGGAGAGGGAGGGCCAGAGGTACCAGGCCCTGGTGGCTCTGGTGAGGCTCCCTCCCGTTACATTTCTAGCTGCTCCTGTTGGATGCTCAGTTTTCACTGGGCAAGCACTGCAGACTCCTAAAGAGCCCGAGCAATAGCACAGTGAATAAGAGGCTAAAATTAAAAACCGAGATACAGAACAGGACAGATCAGGGAAGGCTATTTCTCCCATACTCCCACGCCCAGACCCTGGATCCGGTCTTCTCTATCCCCTAGACCCCAAAGCTAGATCTGCTCTGGAGATGCGCAGGATGTGATCTGTGGTCAGCTGAATTAGAACGTCAGAATGGTGAGTGGAGGGGAGCTTGGAGGTGAAGAGCACGGGGTGGGATATGCTGCCCTGTGGGCTCAGGCCTCGGCTCTCAGTAACTGAGCAGCCTCAGATGAATATGCAAAACTCTCTGGGTTGTTCTTCTTGATCAGGTAAGTGAATTATCATATGTCCATAGAATATTAATATTAAATTTTAAGTTAGAAAGATGCAGATACATCTGTTAGTATTCTTGGTATAATCGTGAAGGCTCTGGATTATTATATACAAATGCCAGGTTTATTTTAAAGGAAATATGGCTACTTTAGGCGAACTTCTGAGGTCAGAAAAGAACTTAATAACTGGATAACTTCCCAGTCGAAGAGAGGGAGGAGTGAGAATATGAGCAAAGCGGTCAAGACCGTGATGGGGATACCCACAGAAACAGTTCGCCTGAGTTAAGGGGAACTCACTGACTGGGGAATGACAGCGAGGGAACCAGCGTAGGACCAAACTAGGCCCTCTAAATGTGGGTGACAGTTGTATGACTGGGGCAGACTGTGGGGCCACCGGCAGTGAGACCAGGATTTATCCCTACTGCTTGTACTGACTTTTTGGAGCCCATTCTCTTTGGAGGGATTCCTTGCTCAGCCTAGATATAGTGGGGTGCACCTTGGTCCTGTCTCAAAATGATGTGTTAGACTTTGTTGACTCCCTATGGGAAGCCTTACCCTCTCTGAGGAGTGGATGGGGGTAAAGTGGGAGGGAAGGTGGAGGAGGAGAGAGGAGGGGTGGGAGTAGGAACTGGTATTGGTATGTAAAATGAAAAAAGATTGTTTTTAAAAAAATTAATTAAAAAATTGGATGACATGGGTCATGAGAAAATATATAGAATATCTGTGCCCAAGATCTACTTTTTCCCCAGCAACAGTGTGGCCAGAATATGGAGAGACATGTGGTGGACATAGATACTCAACCTGTTAAAGAACTGGCCTTGTCGTGGGATTCATAGAGAGGTCTGTCCTAATGAGCTGTAGAGTTACTAAAATATAAATACATTTTCAAGCCCTTCCTATAGGGAGATGCCTATTCTCCTCCAGCCAGCTTTAAGATACACTTAAGCAGAAGGATGTTGGCACACTTTCCAATCCCGTTTCACTCTCTTTTGTCCTGAAGTCTGTTCTGGTCTTCCAAACTCACAAGACAATAATTTCAATATCTCGCAATCTAATAGTCACTGTAGCCATATAAGAAACATTGTGTTGGGGCATGGCAGTTCACGCTCATAATCACAGCACGGAGAGGTTGAGGCGGGAGGAATGTTTTAAGTTTGAAGTTGTCTTCACAATAATGCAGATGACTACAAGACAGAGCTGTAGAAGCATGCAACTGTTTTACAAACCTTCAGAATCATGCAGGGGTTGGCCCGGGTGTACATTATAATCCCATTGCTTTGCAGGGTTCTCAGGCGCAGGGCTAGCTTGAAGTCCTCTTCTTTGCTATTTTCAGAAAGCCGGTACTTGATGTAGCTGTTTCCAGCAAAGCTGAGAGAAGTGTGCCCTGAAAAGACCATTCCAATGGCAAAGGTATTCATTTAAAATCCAGAGATCAAGGACCTCCCTACACACCCAGCAGAAAAGCTGATTACAGACCACAAGAAGGTAAGGATGGAACCCAGTGATATCAACTAAAGCCGGTTCACACAATTCTACGTCATTAAATTATTAACAAAATTCATCCCACTTATTTCATGTTCAGAGTAACTTGGTGAATTCCATAATGTGGATTTTCTTAGTATCATTAGATTCTTAACTCCCTCTTTCCAAACATTGCATTATTAAAAGATATCATTTGCTTCCTCCCCCACCATTGCCTTCCCTTAGACACGTAAGAGTGTGGCTGGGTCAGGCAGTGCATGCCAGAAATCCCAGCAGTAGGAGAGTTTGCTGCAGGAGGCTCTCAAGCCTAGATTATAGAGTGAGTTCATTGTCACCCTGAATGACTTATTCTCAAATGAAAAAGCAAACGAAAGCTGTAGCTCGATGATAGAGAACTTGCCTTGCATATATGCGGTTCTAATTCAATCCCTCATAGTGAAAAATAAAATGAAATAAAAAGAATTTTTAGTTTTATGAAACAAGGACAAGGCAGTGATTCTACTCTTGTGGAATACTTATGTTCTCCAGGATCTCAATGCCAAACAGCCAACTGGTGCCAGGAGTTGAAGAGAGGAAGCCCTCTGCAGTCACAGTTCCGTTTGCTAATCATTCACTACAAGGCTTCCCTTCTCAGTCTTTCTGTCTCTCTCTCTCTCTCTCTCTCTCTCTCTCTCTCTCTCTCTCTCTCCCCCTCTCCCTCTCTCTCTCTGTCTTTCTCTCTTTCTC